>NC_072428.2:10002500-12402500 GCF_028878055.3 Symphalangus syndactylus | reverse complement strand
AAGGTGAGGACAGTGGAGGCTCCCTGTCACTTCCCCTGTGCCACGGGTGCCTCAGAGGCAGCCATGGGAGGCGGGGAGGTGGGGAGGTGAGGCCTCTGTTTGCCAGAAATGAACCCGTGGAAAATCCTGGAATGGCACTCCGCCTCCCGAGCCACTGGGAGGCCGCAGACTGCAGCCCACGAGGCGGGAGGTAGGCACCAGCTGTGGGAATGCAGAGCAGACAGGATTAAACTGACTTTCTGACACATTTCTGTGGGAAGGGTGTCTCTGAATGTGAAGCCGTTTCCCAGAGTAGTGTGGGACCTTTCATGTGGCACCTGGGCTGACGCTGGACCCCTTCACAGGATGCTGGGGCCCTGCCTAGGTGGAGAGGCAGAGGTGGAATGGGAAGAGGCCCCGGGGTCGCAGCCAGGAGGCTGCAGGCCAGGCCCTAAGGAAAAAGCGACGGCCTCAGCTTCTTTCTACTTCCATGGAGGAAAGACTCCAGCTAGGTGCCTCTAGTCCTCTAGCATCTTCCTCACCTGAGGCAGGGAAGCCCAAGCCCTGGTTTCCAATCCTGGCTCTGCCATTCACCAGCTGTGTGACCTGTGACAAACCATTGAACCTTCTGAACTTCCATCTCTTCATCTTTGAAACAAATGGTCAAAGATAAAGCACTAGGTGAGAAAAGGTAGTGTTAGTTACTGACCAAGGCAATATTCCAAGGCACCTTACAGATGCTATTGCATTAGAATATATTATTCTGTTGAAAAATATTACATATATTTTATATGTGTTTTTATACACATATTTTATATGTATTTTTACATATATGTTACATATATTTTATTAATTCATTGAATCAGAACAAGCCTGCAGAGGAGAGATTATTAAGCCCGTTTTACAGATGAGGAAACTGAGGCTAGAACCTGAGAAACTCCCAGACAGTGAGGGGCATGGTTCGAATGCAAAACTGTGTTGCCGGCCTCCAAAGCCTGTGTTATTTTCCTTCCATGGAGAAACCTCTCCATTTAATGTTATTAATAGAAATATTGTTTATTACAGTCATGGTGGCTCATGCCTGTAATCCCAGTGCTTGAGAAGCTGAGGCGGCAGGATCACTTGAGCCCAGGAGTTTGAGACCAGCCTGGGCAACATAGTGGGACCCCGTCTCTACAAAAAGCAAAAAAAAAAAAAATTAGCCGGGCATGGTGGAGTGCACCTGTAGTCCCAGCTACTCAAGACGCTGATGTGGGAGGATCGCTTGAGGCCAGGAAGTCAAGGCTTCAGTGAGCTGTGATTGCACCACTGCACTGCAGCCTGGGTGACACAGTAATAGCCTGTCTCAAGAAAGAAAGGACAGAAAGAAAGAAAGAGAAAAAGAGAGAGAGAGAGAAAGAGAGGGAGAGAGAAAGAGAGAGAGAGAAAGAAAGAAAGAAAGAAAGAAAGAAAGAAAGAAAGAAAGAAAGAAAGAAGAAAGAAAGAAAGAAGAAAGAAAGAAAGAAGAAGGAAGGAAGGAAAGAAAGGGAGAAAGGGAGAAAGAGAGAGAAAGGGAGGGAGGGAGGGAGGAAGGCTGGCAGGTAGGAGAGGGAGGGAGGAAAGAAGGAAGGAAGTTTGCGTCTTGTTAGTAGAGCTGATCATGCATATATGGAGTGCACAGGACGAAGCATCCTCCTTGTCATTAGAACCATAAGACATCCTTATGTGGTGGATGCAAATGTCCACATTTCACTGGGGGAACACTGAGGCTCATAAGACCAGTGAAGGGGCCCAACAGGGAGTGGATATGTGCAGCATGCATCCAATTAGTTTGTCTTCCCTTGGATCTGTCCCAAGCCTGGGAACCGTAAGAGGCTTTGGAGAGCACCTGAAATTAGCGTGGACCTGGCAGGAGGGTTCTGCCCCTCAACGTCCCCGTGTGCACCCCACATAGCTGGAGGATGAGGCACACACCCTGGAAGACTTTCCTAATTATACAGGTATGCAGCGGCTTCTGGCCAGCCTCCTGGAGTTAGAGAAGGGGCTACCTGCTTGTCCAGGCAGCAGGGTGCTTGAGAGTGTGGCTGACTTTGTGTCACCCGCCCTGGGATCCCCAGGATTCTATTTGTCAGAGCAGGGATGAACGAACCAAGGCGTGACACTAGATTGTATCTAGTGAGACTGTCGGAGCAAGCCAGGGCACTTCCCTGGGGCCACGTGGTGGAATGGTCAGCTGAGGACACAGATAGAACTGGCCTTGAATTCCAGTTCTGCCATTTAGCAGTGACCTTGGCAAACTCACTTACCTTCACGGAACCTCGACTGCTTCTCCCGAGAACAGGGGAAATGATGGTGCCCCCTCCAGAGAGGTGCCAGAGGACCCCGAATGTGATCACGCTGGTATGCTAGGTAACGGGCTCAACACGTTGCGAACACTCAGTGTTGGTTGTTATGGTAATGTGGATGCTATTGTTGTCATCCCTGGCCCATTACCAGAACCTTCTACCAGCTCAAAGCCACACACTGGAGGTAGTGCCAGAGCTGGTTTGCTAAGTCATTGAGGCATGTGACTGCACATGGGGGGATCCCTGATGGTCTATTTTCACCAGCACCAGTCCTTATCTGGAGCCTTGAAGGATTTTTGGCATTCGGAGAGTCCCCCGCTGGAGATGTCTGTGCCTGCGAAGAGGGGCTGATTGATGGGGTGAGGACTTCCACTGGGGGCAGCTGGGGTGGCAGTGCAGGCCAGCGAGACCCCCTTGCTTTCTGGGTCTGGGCCTCTTTTTTCTATCAGCCTGGCAGATTCTGGAACACCCGGCGCCCTCTCAGCAGAAGCCCTGGGGTGGGGTTTCGGGTTGGGTTTCGAGGGCTGCTCGGAGGTTGTGGTCATCTTTGCTGCTGAGCTGTGGTGCCCCCTGGGTTGCTAGATGACCGTGGGACTGATTCACAGTGGGCCTGTGTGGAAAGGAGGCGCCTCTTTAAGCCTCAGCATTTCCCTCTGAGAAGTGGGTAGAAGCTTTCTGGCATCCTCTGCTTTCCTTGGGGAAGCAAAGGAGGACGTGCGGGCTGGCCTTAGCTGGATGGCTAGAGAAACTCGGACGAGCTTGTGGCTTGAGTGGGCGCCATGCTGGGCTCTGCAGGGCTCCCCACATTGCCTGCCTCGTCCACACAGCTAGGGGCGGTCAGCACACACGAGGCCTCCGTCTGAGCTCTGCACAGCTGTCAGAGGCCTCCTGCTCCCTGGAAAAGGAGTAAAGATTAATTCAAGTTGTCAGGTCCTAAGTAAAATCACCAATGTCAATTTCCTCCCTCTGGTTCTTGCTGTCAGAATAAATTGGACAGTCATTACCTAATACTCAGCCCATTTTCCCTATATTTCATGGATGCTGAAGGGCTGATGGGAAACAGAGAAGGTGAGACCCTTCAGAGCCAGGGAGTGGGGAGCTGCGTGTGGCTAAGGTTGTCCGGGCAGAGTAGCCTTGCCTCAAACCACTGCCGGGGACTGTGGCCTCAGGAGGGAGCTCAGAGGATACCCTCTGTGGGCCAAGGGTTGGGTTCCGTCCACACTGGTCACTGCCCTGACCCAAAGGAGGTGTCTGGAGCATGTTCACCCAGGCAGAAGTGTCTGGGTGGCTCCCTGTGCAACCCCCACCTACTAGCAACAAGTCCCAGGGACCTCCTGTTACAGCAGCAACTGGTACCTTCATAGTCCTCAGTTCCAGAGAACCTCAGGTTTTTAAGCTGAAAAATGGGAATGAATACATATAATTATATATATTTCAAAAGTTTCTCGGTTGCTTTTGGGAGAGGATTGATTGGAAGAAGCAGAAGAGAACCTTCTGGGGTACAGAAAATGTTCTATTTCTTAATCTAAAGAGTACATATAGCAAGGTATTCATACATGAAAATTCATTGCACTGCATACTTAAGACTTGTAGACTTTGTGTATGTTACATCTCACTCAAACTTTGGAAAAGCAAAGCACTCAGTGGTCATAAGGATCTGGACATTGATTTGAAACTAAGGAGGACTCCTTGATGCTGCCTCCCTTTGAAGGAAGGGCTCCTTACGGAGCATCTCTTGTGCCAGGCCGAGTTAAAAGGCTTCCGGTTCCATCTTAGTTGAATCTTCCTGGTGAGCCCATGGCAGGATAGGAATGATAGGGGTTACCATTCCCATTTCAGGGGAACTGACGTGGTGTGGGAATTGGGAAGGCCAACTCAGATTTGCACCCTGGCTCTGCCATCTCTTACCTGGAGGGCCTTGGGGAAGTCAGCATACCTGTGAAACAGGGTGATGATAAAACCCACCTTCGAGGGACATCGTTCAGATTAAACAGCATAAAGAAGTGCTTGGCTCAGAGAGAGAGGCAGTGAATGTTAAGTGGCATGCCTTCTCTGGGCCTCAGTTTCCCTTTATGCCTTCTGGTGGTGGAAGAGGTCAGTCGTTTCTGCATGGGCTATGCCCACTGATGGGTGTTACAGAAACTGGAAGGCCCTTCACCCTGCAGTTCCTGGGAGGGATGTGACCATCTGAGAGGGGAGGTTTCCCCTAAGGCAGAGCTCTGTGCTCCCTTTACAGAGGGAGCATAACAGCAAAAACACTCTTTCCCATGCAAATTCACAGCCAGCCCTGAGGCCTTGTAGACCCTAGGAAGAGACTCCAGGAGCCCTCCATCTGAGAGAGGCAGCCCGGAATGCTTTCGAATGGAGGGAGAGGATGCTCACTTAATTTTAACATTCATGTTTTAGAGTTCCTAAATGTGCTGAGCTCAGGCTGGGCTTCCACAGGCTGCAATGATAGGTCAGGGCTGCCGCCTCCACGGAGCAACCGGGATGTCAAGTCCTTCCCATGAATCTCGGTAACACAAAGAGAGTGACAGAGGCTAGGAGGGAGGGGTGGGATGTATCCAGAATGAAACTGGCAAAGAAACTCTGAGCTGATGCCACCAAATCTTAAGCACTGACGTTGGTCTCTGCTAAAGAGCTCTTGAGCTAGTGGAGAGACTGAGATCACACTTCCACAACAAGCTACCCAAAGACCCTTTCTAGACACTCATCTGGCACCCTCAAAGTCCCATAGAGCTTGGCACCTCTGCACCAGTTCTCTTTTTTCTTCCCAGTTCAATCTTTTTTATTGTCACAGGATAAAGGACTAGATAAATTAGCTGGGATCAGGGACGGAGTCAGGAAGACAGAAATTTTTCTGACTCCCCCTACTCCAGCTGAGCCACTTGGCAGCAAGTTATTTTACTTCTCTGAGCCTCCGTTTGTTGATTTGTGAAATGGAAATGCTGCTGCTTTGGGCCCTGTGGGTCTTGAACATCTCCCCAGGGGATGAGTTCCACCACACCAGGGCCTAGAACACAGTGAAGACTGGGGACTTGCTATAGATTTCGTTTTTTTGTTTGTTTGTTTTTTGAGATGGAGTTTTGCTCTTATCACCCAGGGTGGAGTGCAATGGTGCAATCTTGGCTCACTGCAACCTCCACCTCCCGGGTTCAAGCAGTTCTCCTGCCTCAGTCTCCCAAGTAGCTGGGATTACAGGCGTGCACCACCATGCCTGGCTAATTTTTGTATTTTTAGTAGAGATGGAGTTTTGCCACGTTGGCCAGGCTGGTGTCAAACTCTTGACCTCAGGTGATCCGCCCACCTTGGCCTCCCAAAGTGCTGGGATTACAGGCATGAACCACTGCACCCAGCCACTGTGGATGTGTTGAATGGACACGTGCAAGAAAATAAAGCAGGGGAAGAAAGCACTTTGTAAACCTGAGATAAGGCACATATTGAATGTCATTATTCTTCCTCCCGGGCTCATGGAATTTGAGTTGGGCCTTTAAAACTGAAGATTATACACATCTCAGTATGGGATGTATGTAATTGGTGGTGTGGGGGTGCGGGGCACCTCCCAGGCAGGAGGAATAGCATCTCAAAGACCCAGAAGTGGAGAAGGAAAAAGGCAGGGCCAGGCATGGTGGCTCACACCTGTAATCCCAGTACTGTGGGAGGCTGAGGCGGGCAGATCACGAGGTCAGGAGATGGAGACTATCCTGGCTAACACGGTGAAACCCCATCTCTACTAAAAATACAAAAAATTCGCCGGGCGTGGTGGCAGGTGCCTGTAGTCCCAGCTACTTGGGAGGCTGAGGCAGGAGAATGGCATGAACCCGGGAGCAGAGGTTGCAGTGAGCCGAGATGGTGCCATCACTCTAGCCTGGGCGACAGAGTGAGACTCCGTCTCAAAAAAAAAAAAAAAAAAAGGCAACAGTGTTGGAAGTTTGTGTTTTTTTTTTTTTTTTTTTCTTTCTAAACCATGTGTGCTTGTAGAGCAGACGTGGTGTCATCTGGTCCCCGGAGTCCTGTGACACCAGCCAGGGGTTTGGCCTTGGTGTGGACATGGGCGTGCCCCACGGCTGCATCTGGGAGGCCCAGTTGATTACCCTCATGGAAGGCTAAGATGTTCCCAGGGCTCCACAGGATTGCTTAATCCCCCAAACACAAGCAGCCTTTAATTTGTGGAGACACAGTTGTGGCCCCGAGGTCTGAAACAGGAATCAAAGTGAACAGGCATCATTTACCATAAACAGGCTGGTCCCGAGTGGGTTCTGAGGCCCAGGCATGTGGAAGCCCCAAGATCCTCGGGGGCTCACAATAGAAGCCACCAGCATACAAGGCAGCCGTCCAAGGCTCTGACCTCAAGGTTCCTCCCACTCCCGTCTTGCAGGAGCCTCTGAGGAGCTGGGATGGGTGGTGGACAATGGGGGGTGGAGCCTTCCGGCTGCCGGGGAAACAATGGGTCGTGATCAATTTAGGAGACTCTTCTAATGTTCTAAAATAAACCCTAGCGTCCTGGGGTCGAAGTAAATCCTACCAGGGAAGCATGGCCTTGAACCCTTCCATTGGGGGTGGACTCTGGCCTCCGTAAGTCCCCATCCCAGCTCCCCTTCATTCTGGCTCCTGCATCCTGGCTTCTGTGTGGCAGTGGTGTGCTCCTAAGTGTTTAACGATCAGCTCCAGAAAGGGGGTGGGCCTGTTTTGCAGCGTTTGCTGATTTCTGTGGTGTAAATACTGCCCTCTGACCAAATTTCAAGCTACCAAGATGATATCACTAACAAAAAAATTTATTTAAAAGATGATGCAGCCTGGCCAACATAGTGAAACCCTGTCTCTACTAAAAATACAAAAATTAGCTGAGCATGGTGGCAGGTGCCTGTAATCCCAGCTACTTGGGAGGCTGAGGCAGGAGAATCACTTGAACCCAGGAGGTGGAGGATGCAGTGAGCGGAGATCACGCCATTGCACTCCAGCCTGGGTGACAGAGCAAGACTCTGTCTCAAAAAAAAAAAAAAAGATGTGACTGACTTCAGAGTTGAGAAGAGGTGTGCAGGGTACACGATTGCACAGTGTTTCTGTACAGATACCATAGATGGAAATAGCTTCATGAGCAGAGAGAACAGTAAAAATGGACTACAATATTTAGGAAATGGTAAGTTTTGATGGTTACCTTTGCTTTTTAATACGATTTATTTACTTGCAAGTTTATATAATTTGATTTTTAATAATGGCTGCATTTAACAACTGGCTCATGAAATTCCTGAAAATATAACAATCAGGTTTCATGAGTCACTTCAGCACAACATGAAGTACGGGGCACCTGGGCTAGGCCCATCCCAGGCACAGCCTCTGACCAACCCTGGAAGAAGGCAATAGTAGTGGAAGTTTGAAGTACGGGAAAGCACAACCTTGAACCCCTCCAGTAGGAGCAGGCTCTGGCCTCCCTGAGTCCCCATCCCAGCTTCCCTTCATCTTGCAGCCTCTGCAGCTTCTGGCTAACCCTGGATAGCTACATGGCCTTCTGGGAGCTTCAGCCCCATCAGCCTGTGGCCCCTGAAGACAAGCAGGACTGTCCCTGAGCTGCCTCTGAGTAGGGTCTGGACATCGGTATGGGGTGGAGAAAGACGGAAGACGCCCCAGTTGTTACAACTTGGGCTCTGGTTGTGATACCCCCTCTGCCTGCACACCTGCTCCTCCCCTTGGTTCCCTCTGATACGGGGCCCTGCCTGACCCCAGCCTCCTTTATGGGGCCTGGCTCCTCCTGCAAGCCCGCCTCCCATAGAGGGGTACTGAACCCCAGCCCCCACTACCTGCGTCACCAGACTTTGGGTAGTTCTCACAGAAGCAAGATTCCATAACGTTATCACCATGGAAATGCCCTATGTTTCCCCTAGGTGCTTCTGGAACCTCCATCCTACTCACCTTCTCTACACTTTTACTACTAACAGCAAGAACTCACTATTATTGAGCATTTACTAAGTGTCAGCCACTGGGCTGCCACAGTGTGACCCTGTGAGATAGGAGACATTATTATCCTCATTTTGCAGACAGACAACCCGGCAGTCTCAGCGGTGAAGTCATTTGCCCAAGAGCACACAAAGCAACATGTTCGTGAAAGCGATTATTTTCATTTATGTTTCCTAAAAACAATTAGGTAGTCTCTATGACTTTTTTAAGTTTGCAAATAATTGATTTTGCCCAGGTTGTGCCCATAGAAGTCCTGAGTGGGGGTCAAGGGGTAGGGAGAAGCTTCGGGGGAAGGCAGATGGGCGGCACACATGCTAGAAACAGAAGTTGCCATGTGAGTGAAAAAACAAGAAAGGGATTTCAATCTTTCTCCCTCCCCTGCCTCCCACTGGGGACATGCTTCCCCACTGGGGAAGAGGGGAGCATTTTCTTAAGAGTCCCCGGTGCTAGGTTTGAGTTCTGGCTCTCCCACTTCCCAACAGTATACCCTTGGGCAGGTCAGCGGGCCTGTCTGAGCTTCAGTTTCCTCCTCTGTAAAGAGGGCAGAGCAATAATAGCCATAATGGGTGGGGACGAGAATGAGAGCAGAGTGCTCAGCACGGTGTGAGCCCTGCGCCTGTTTGTTGCTATTTATCGTTATCATTAGCTTTAAATGACAACAGCATGACCTGGGCCACAGAACCATGGCCCTACCTACACCCTGGCCCCTATGGCCACTCCCTTGTGGGCACACCCAGCAGACCGCTTCTCTGGTCTTTTGCCAACAAGATTCAAAACCCCCGTCCAGACACATTCACTGGAAATGGTGCTGAAACTCTATGGGGAGCAGTTGCTGTCCCTTCCCCGCCTCTGGGGCTGCCTGGTCTACCGATGGAGGAACTGCTCTTGAGAAACACTGAGTCGTGCCTCACATTTGACAGACGGTCCACAGGCTCCGGGGCTCTGGGTTTGATCAATTCAGAAGGGCCTGACACAGACAATCCAGGTTTGGAGGCCGACAGGGGAAAGAGCCTTGAGATCAAGTGTCAAGCGGGCACAGACTGGCTTAGCCTGGGGCTTCTTGTCAGACAGAAACCAGGCCTGAACATGGGGAGGGCTGCTAGGAAGCCAGCCTGGCCAGATGCCAGAGAGGCCTGGGGGTCTCTTGGGGCTGGCCCAGGTATCTGTCATCCCCTGCTGCCCTCTGTCTGTGAGGCCACATCTTTAGCCCCAGGCTTCGGACTGGTGATGGAAAAAGGGATCATGAGCTTGCCTCTCTTTTCCAACTTTGCTGAAGAGAGTCCTATTTCCCCATGAGCAGAGAGACTCCTCACTACTCAAAGTCATATTCTCTGATGCGGGCCCTGTGGCAGTTTCACAACATCGAAGGTTTAGCTGGAGTCCTGTGTATGACCACTTTTGAGAGGTGAGGGCAGCACCCACTTCACAGATGGGAAAGTAGTGGTTTGGAGAGGGCTAGGGTCCAGCTGATGGCAGCTCAGCTGTGAGCTGCTGTCTCTCCATTTGATCCAGGTCTTCTGATTCACGGTCCAGTGCTCTTTCAACCAGGCCACTATGGTTCCCATGAAAGCAATGGGTGTGTGCATCCGGCAGAGGGAACATTCCTTTTCATCCTCCTCCAGAGGGGCTGTGGCCACCCCAAGTCTGGCAGCTTTACGAGAACAGGCTTGTAAACTCAGCAACAGCCTATAATCCTTTTTATGGGGCCTGCTATGGTAATGGACACTCATCGGCTCTCCCAGGCTAAGCCTGGTGGGTGTTGAGGGTGAGTGTCGGAGGGGAGCCAGGCCTCCTGTTAGCCCACCCCACCGCTCTCTGCTCTGGGTAAATGGTCCAAAGGGAGGGGCAGGGCCCACAGTTTTCTGAACAATGCCAGGACTGTCAGCTGGGAGCATTCTGCAGCCTGGTAGAGGAGGAAGCTACAGAGGGAAACAGTGGTCAAATCACCCACCCTGGGCATCTACACTGGCATCACTTTGCACCCAGGAGCTCCAGTAGGGCGGGGAAGAGGAGAAGCATTGTTTACAATTCAAACTCCTGACTCCTCTCCAAAAACTTCCTGATTCAGAATCTCTGAAGGTGTCTTGAGGGATGTGCGTTGATTCAGAGCCTTTGAGGCCAATATTTTACATCCACTCCAGGGAGAAGCAGAGAATAATGGCAGGGAAGTGACAGGACAGTCAGGATGGTAGATTATGCATTTACCCACTCAACAAACATTTGCAGAAATCAGGCCTGGATGTTAGGCCGGGCTGCCCTTTGCCACGGGTGGGTGGGGTCTGCCCCCGCCCTCACCTGTGGGGTGGCCTTGGACCCTGCCCCTCCCCTCTCTGCCATGGTGTCCTCCTCTGTCAAATGCAGAGTGTCTGTGGTCCTTTCCAGCTCCAGCACTTTTTGGTGCCATCAGGGTTTCGAGAATGATGCAGGATGACCTTGTTATCCATTAGCATCCAGACTATTAGAAGACAGAGAGTAGATCCTGGGGAGACGCTGGGCCCTGGGCTCCAGACCAAGGGCCTTTGCCAGGCATTTCTGCCTGCCCACCCTCACTGAGGGCGCCTGCTGTGGCTCCACGCCAGGATGGACGGAGCTCAGCAGCACCTCCCTGTCTGAGCAGAGTTTGAGAGGACAAGCCTTGGGGGTCTGGACACCCTTGCTTTACCATAATCTTGTGGCCCCCTAAATGACAACACAGACCGTGGAATCCTGGTTTAGGATTTTCAAAGTCAGATCTGGGTAAGAGGTTGCTAAATGATATGTACGATATGCCCACATGTTTGTGAACTGCAGAGGATTCTGTGTGTGTGTGTGTGTATGTGTGTAGAAAAAAAAATCTAGGTTGATGCTTCTAGACTTTAAAAATGTCTTGCTTGGCTGGGCGCGGTGGCTGACGCCTGTAACCCCAACACTTTGGAAGGTTGAGGTGGGCAGATCACCTGAGGTAAGGAGTTCAAGACCAGCCTGGCCAAGATGGCAAAAACCCATCTCTACTAAAAATACAGAAAAAAAGTAGCTAGGCGTGGTGGCCCACACCTGTAGCTCCAGCTACTCAGGAGGCTGAGGCACAAGAATTTCTTGAGTCTGGGAGGCAGAGATTGTAGTAAGCCAAGATTGTGCCACTGTACTCCAACCTGGGCAACAGAGCAAGACTCTGTCTCAAAAAAAAAAAAAAAAAAAAGTCTTGCTTTCCTCATTGTAAAGTGGAGGTAATAGTAATAAGACTTAACCCAAAGGTTGTTGAGAGGATTAACTGAAATAGTATATATGAAGCACAAAGCACTTAAACAGTGCCTGGAACATCCTAATTATTCCATATAGTTGTTATTTACATGACATTTTCTTTCTTTCCTTTCTTTCTTTTCTTTCTTTTTGATGGAGTTTTGCTCTTGTTGCCCAGGCTGGAGTGCAATGGTGTGATCTTGGCTCACTGCAACCTCCGCCTCCCAGGTTCAAGCGATTCTCCTGCCTCAGCCTCTCTAGTAGCTGGGATTACAGGCATGCACCACCACACCTGGCAAATTTTGTATTTCCACTAGAGACAGGGTTTCTCCATGTTGGCCAGGCTGGTCTCGAACTCCTGACCTCAGGCGATCCTCCTGCCTCAGCCTCCCAAAGTGCTGGGATTACAGGCGTGAACCACCACGCCCGGCCCTTACATGTCATTTTCACAAACTTTGTCATACCTGGGTATCATCTATATCATCTATATCACTAATCTATATCATCTGTATCACTAATATTTAATAAAGTTGCTCTATCTTTATCACTATATCACTAATATTTAATAAAGCTCCTCAACTCTGCTTATGTTGTTTCTTTCTACTTCAGGAAATTTATTTAAAGGGAAATGTTATATCATTACTTTTTTTTTTTTTTTTTTTTTTTTTTTGAGACAGAGTCTCGCTGTTGCCCAGGCTGGAGTGCAGTGGCACGATCTCGGCTCACTGCAGGCTCCGCCCCCTGGGGTTCACCCCATTCTCCTGCCTCAGCCTCCCGAGTAGCTGGGACTACAGGCGCCTGCCACCTCGCCCGGCTAATTTTTTGTATTTTTAGTAGAGACGGGGTTTCACTGTGTTAGCCAGGAAGGTCTCGATCTCCTGACCTCGTGATCCGCCCGCCTCGGCCTCCCAAAGTGCTGGGATTACAGGCATGAGCCACCGCGCCCGGTCTGTTATATCATTACTATAAATGAAAATAACAGTTTCAATTGCATGAAGAGAATAAAGAAGAAAAAATTAACAGAAGGGAAACAAAATAATGTTATTCAAAGGCAGGCAGACGGTGGTGGTGGTGGTACAAGAATCTACACCTAATAAAATGGCATAAAGTGGCTGAGTGTGGTAGCTCATGCCTGTAGTCTCAGCTACTCAAGAGGCTGAGGCAGGAGGATCACCTGAGCCTAGATGGTCGAGGCTGTAGTGAGCTAGGATCATGCCATTGCACTCCAGCCCAAGCAACAGAGCAAGACCCTGTCTCAATAAATAAATAAATAGACATAAAACTATACACACACATTGTACTAATGTCAGTTTTGTGGTTTTAATGTTACACTATAGTTCTTTCAAAGGGGGAAATTGGGTGAAGAATATATACACAAGGCAACTTCTTGTGAATCTATAATTATTTCAAAATAAAAATTAAAAAAGAAAATCCTAAGAACACATGGATGCCTTCTCCTAGCCTAAGGCTGGGTCTCTGTCTGTTAAAAAGAGGGGCTGGCAAGTATTGATGTCAGACATCCTAACCCCACACCAAGACTTTCTCTTTGACAAATCAGAAGGATAGAAAGAGAATTCTGAAAAGAATGCAGCTTTGTCACTCTGGGAGTCAAAGTCGTGAAACACGAAACCATCTCACTTGCCAGGAGTGGTGTGTGCCCACTTTGGCTAACACTGTCCCTGGTGTCGCCTCTGCTGCCTGTCTGGGACAGACAGCTTACAGCCCCGTTGTGTGGCAGAGAGGGCACCTACTTATCCTAGGAACCACAGAGCTGCAGGGCCTCAGCCCCACTCTATTCAACACTGCTCACACTCCGGAACCACGGACAGCCATTGTGGTTGACCCCTGGTGGCTGGCACTGAACATCGTGAAATCAGGATGCCCAGGTCCGGTCACAGTTCTAAACTGCAAAGTCACCATGTGGCCCTATGCAAGCCCATTGTGGGTTATGCCTTCTCTATCTGTAGAATGGGAGCCTGTAACATTGGATCTCACATTCCCCAAAGAAGAATCAAGAAAGAGCACTAAACCACCGGAAATTGTAGGTCAAATGTCTGTGCATTTTTCTGGGGAGAAGGTCTAGGGCTGTGCTATCCAATTCAGAGCAGCCAACCATCTCAGTTTACCTGGGACTGAGGGGTTTCCTGGGACATGGGACTGTCCGTGCTAAAACCAAGACAGTCCTGGACAAACCAGAACAGCTATTTACCCAAAGTGTGGCAGCCAGAGGCTATAGAGCACTTGAAATGTGGCTAGTCCAAATTGAGATGGGCTGTAGGAGTGAAATACATAGCAGATGTTGAAAACTTAGTGTGGAAAAAAGAATGTAAGCTATCTCATGAATTATTTTCATATTGGTTATATGTTGCAATGATAATATTTTGGATATATTAGGTTAAATAAAATATGTTGAAGTTTATTATTAGAATTTATTATTATTAAAATAAATTAGTTTCTTTAAAAATTGTTAATGTGACTACATAAAAAATTAAAAAATTACATCTATGGCTTACTGTATTCAGCAGAGTCCCAAAGGGGTCTGGTCTGTGACCCTCAAAAGGCCCTTCTTGATGGGTGGTCCCAAGGTCCCTTCCAAGTTGATGATGGCACCTTTGCCTTTCTGGGTAGATGCCCAGACATTTCTTCATTGAAGGCACTTGCATGCACCCATGTCTGTGCATGGGGATCTCCACCCACTGTCCCTCTCCTTTCCTAATGGCCACCCTGCCCCCATCCTTCTGTGGAAAGGCACCCCTGAAAGCCCAGGGTTTCCTCCCCTCTATGCTGCATGTGATTTTCATTTGTCTAATTAAAGCTAATCTGATAAAGGCAGGAATTGCAGAGATGCGTAAAGGCTCCAGTGAGCACAGGTCATGTCCTGATCCGAAGAGGGGGTCTTTGTCTCCCCAGCCCCAGGCAGGGGCCAGCTGGGCAACGGGTCACCCAGGGGAGTGGGCAGAGGACCCAAGACCAAGGAAGGGCTTTTCTTGGACAAGCTGGGCTTATATCAATGTGCTGACCATTTGCAAACACCGCCACAAAGAAGCCGAGGGAAGAGGCTAAAAAGAAGAAAATACACTGAAAATCACAAGAGAAACACCCTGTGAAAAACTGAGTGGCTCAGAGGGCTAATTACAGGCTAGAATCCCGGTCTGCTGTCCCTTCCCCTTTCTCTTCATGCCAGTGGCATCATCTGGAGAGAGAGGCCAGGGTTACAGCCGCTTCTCCAGAGAAACAGAGGAGGACTTGATATGGTAGACCGTTATCCTGTAACCATGGACACTGAGTTTTTCCAAGGCCTTGGAATCTACCCAAATTCATCCCTGGAGCCAAATTCCAAAGCCTCCCCAGAAATACACTTCTTCAAGAGGTAGAACTCCTGAAGCAGCCCCTTTGATCACAGAGGACACTGTGACATCCACCTACCAACTCACTCATCCTAAGTGCTGGGAATTCAGAGATAATCTTGATGAGCTGGAATGTTCAAGTTTTTCTGTTTGCTTCAGCTCCTTAGTTTAAAATTCTCTGCTTCCTCTCAGGTGGAGGGAGGTAGTCCAGTGGGGAAGATGCTGCCAGTTAATTAGTTATTAGGCCAGAAGCATTTACCAAAGAGTTGGTGTAAAACTGGCCCTCTGCTAGGAATTTTGATGGAGACAAGAGAAGAAAAAAGGGGCCCTGCCCTCCAGGAGGTCATACTCTCTTTGGAGAAGCCCAATTTGTGCACAAGAACAACCAGAGAATAGGGTGGACATACTCAATTGCCAACTGAGCAGGGCACAGCCAGGGCTCTCAGAGATGAGAATGGGGAAGAGCACATGAGCTTCGGGTGTCAGGGCAGACATTTTGGAGAGGGTGTGCTTGAGCTAGCCTCATGAAATGAGAGCAAGGCTAATGGGAATAGGCTTACAATGGGTAGGAAGCCAGGCCTGGATTCTACTCGGAGTTCTTGCATCCACTATGTGAGCTTGGGAAACTCAACCCCATCCTTGGGCCTCATCTTCCTCATCTGTAAAATGAGGGTGGTGACTGGGTTGACATTTTTACTGACCATAATGTTCTAGAATTTGAAGCATCAGAGAGGAGCAGGTGGGAATCCCGGTGGTAGAAGTGTTGGAGAGCTGATAAAACTGAGAAAGCTCCTGGAAAGTGAGGGACTCATAGCCAAACTTGTTGGGAATGGCTCCCCAAAGGCAGAGAAAGTGACCTAGCTCTTTTGCTCGTTGCAGTCCATCCCAGGGCAAAAAAGGCCCATGGCCTCACTGGGGTCTCAAACAAGTGGCTGCATTGTATGCACCCAGCTGAGGTGCAGGCCAGGGTGGGTGTCATGGGAACTGGCTCTCTGCTTTTGAGGAGAGAAGGGAGATCTGACCTCAGAGGCCTTGCCTGGTGCCAGTGTTCTTTGCTAACAGACTTTGGACCATTTCCCCAGAGTCCTCTCTGGCCTTAGCTATCATCTTCCCAAGACAAGCAGAACCTCAGGTCAGAGCTGACTGTGCAGTGAATATGGGGGAGGAATGAGCTGTGGATTCTAGAGAAGTGCTAAAGACGAGTTATGCCACTTTGGTTTCATCCGTATTGGAGCTCAGTCCAGCTACAGCCCTTGTTACCCCAGCTTGGATCAACCTGAGAACCTTTCAGGAGGTTCACCAACAGAAACAACTGTGAGCTTCATTTCTTGCTTTGCTCTTCCAACTGAACAATTAGGAAGTGGCTGTGGAAGGCTGTTGTGCTGTTGTGTGCTAAAAACGTGCATATGGTGTGCGAGGGCAGCTTTTCCAACACTGGAAAATATTCCATATGGACTTTATCTCAGGCAGCCTTCAGAGAAATGTCTGGGGCAGTGTGTCTTCCTCTATCCCATCACCCTGCTTTATCTTCTTCATTGACTCATCACTATCCGAAATTATTTCCTATGTTGTACTTGTTTACCCTATGCCCCCACCCCTCACATAAATGCTAGCATGTAGCTCCACGAGGAGCAGGGACTGTGTCTCTACTGGTTACTGCTCTATCCATGACCCTAGAATAAGGCCAGACACTCAACAGGTGGTGAGTAAATGTTTGTCAAATATGCAGATATGGATGTGCTGCTTGGGAATGGGACAATGTTGAACAGTGGGGTGTAGAATGCAATCAGGTGATTTGGGCTGGCATCAGCCCTCAGTCAGGGCCCTGAAGGAAACAGAGGACATATTCAGGCAGGTGAATTGAAGAGAGTTAAATAAAGTCAAATGAAAGTCTCTGGCCCATGCCCTCTTCTCTCCACCCCATGGCTCCATCCTACATCCTGAGGGGCTGTCCATGCACATGTGTAGCTACATAAAAGCTTGGTCCTGGGCTGTTTGAAAAGGCATAGCTGGTTTCCAGGGAAATGGAAAAGGGACAAAGAAGCACAGGGGCTGGGGAGGAAGAGGATGATGACCGCCTAGGCCTGAAGGGGCAGGGAGGAGGCAGTTACTGGAACCCTGAAAGCAACTACATAGCAAAGGTAGCCTGGTAGGAGCTGAGGCCTTTGGTAGAGGGGCATGGCTGGGCCACGGTGATCTGGCAGGGAGGGTGCTGGAATAAATGCCCTGACCTCCTTCTCCTTTTCCCTCCCACTCTCTTCACAGTGCCCCCAATTGGCAGAACCCAGCCAGAAGCCAGAGGGCAGGGGAGACTGATGATGGAGTCTACACAGGAGATGGGTGGCTGGTGGAGTCAGTCTTGGGGGCTCCAGAGCAGTGTGGAGAAGGGTGGAGGGGGACCCAGAAGAGCAAACAGAAAAAGTCCAGCATAGGCAAAGGAGGGTGCCATGCTGTGCTCCCATAGTTTCTCATTACAAACACAAAACTGTGGGCTAAAAATAACTGTGGTCATTTTAGCATCATTTACAGTTTCTGTGGGTCGGGAACCCAGGAAGGGCTCTGCAGGGTGGTTCTGGCTTGTGGCCTCTCATGCTGTTCCAGACAGATGGAGGCTGAAGCTGGAGTGGTGAGGGGCTGAAGGGCTGGCTGAGAGCTAGTTAAGTTTCTCTGTGTCTTCTAGAAACTGCTAGGCATCCTACATGGTCTCTCCACATGAGCCACATTGTATTTCCTTACTGCATGGTGGCCTCATTGTAGTAGAACATCTTACAGGAGGCTCAGGGCTCTAGCATGGATATTCAGTGAACCCAGAAGCAGCAGCCTCACCTTTTCTGATCTACCCTTAGAAGTCAGGTATGTCATTCTGCCATAGTCTAGTGGTTAACTAGTCACTAAGGCTGGCCCAGACTCAAGAGGTGGGGGATCCCACCTCTCGATGAAAGGAATGCCAAAGAATTTGAAGACACGTTTTTAAAAGCCTGCAGGATGAACTATAACTGAACATTATTTGGGTGTCAGCCAAAGAAGTCCAAAATGGTGCTTGGGAGGACACAGGAACAGAATGGAAGTTTCCAACATTGTTAGGAAGTCAGATCTTTTGCATGTCTCCTTTTCAGGAGCTGAAGGACAGAGGATTGGAGACAGAAAGTAATGGTTCTAGGATCACACAGCTATATCTTAGCCTAGAATAGCAGAACGCTGTCTTGAGAGATTCTGTGCTTGGCAGTCAATAAGGAGGGGAATGAGGGGACGGTCCTGACAAATAAGCCTCCAGAGCTGCTCACCCAATGCTGGAGAACTGAGAGCATTCAGCTAATTTCCTTTCACATTTGCCCTCCAGACTCCTGCACACTCCCTCCCTGGAAGGAAGGGAGAAAGAAAGGAAATTTGGAGACTATCAAAGAGAATGGCTTTCACTTTCAGGGAGCTCGTTGGGAAAGATTGCTTCCAGGTGGCCTCTCCTGGGGCCCCTCCCAGCTTGGCTGGGCAGCACATGGGACTGGTGATTGGTCAGTGGGCCTGGAAAGCTGGGGCAGCTACTCTCCTGGCCCCGAAAGCCTTTCCTCAGAGCTTCTGAGGCTGCCTGCTTTCTGACCAGATCTCTGCACACAGGTCCCTCCCCTTGGGGGCCTTCGCTCATTATCTGTACAGAGTCAGCACCACTGCTGCTGTAGCTTCCTCTGGGACCACCCTTAGAATGGGACACTTCTAGAACCTGACTCAGAGGGCCCTGCTCTGCCCCACTTCCGGCTGCACCCAACTCATGTAATGAGAAGCCCATGGGCTTAGGTGCTGTGCCCACCTGAAGAACACATCCTTCTTCTAGACCACACTCGGGGTCCTGAGGACTCTGGAATTCCCTGTCCAAACATTCTGAGCCTACTTCTAGGACTGGGGACCTATTCCCCTGGCCTGTTCTCTAAGGACCAGCCATGCTGCTTGTGTGAGCACCCCTAGGCCCAAGGGTGGTCCAAGGGTGGTCCAAGGGTGCTGTTTGGCATATGGTGAGGTTGGGGAGATAGACTCAGCTTTTATGTGGCTATGCATGTTCATGGGCAGCCCCTTAGAATGTGGGATGGAGCCACGGGGTGGAGAGAAAAAAGAATGGCCAGAGACTTTCATGGGCCTTTGATGGGCCCCACATACACCAGGAGTGTTCCTGGCTTTCTATCACATCACCCTGTTGTATTTCTTCCTAGTGATTTTCACTCTGAAAAGTGTTACTCCTTTTCTTTTTTCCTGCCCTTCCTTCCCCCAGTAGAAATACACCCTCAGCAGGAGTGGAGGCCTTGGGTTGCATACCCGTTTCTGAATTAGGGTCCCTCTGTCTCCTTGGCAAGGGATGGGTAGTAGTCCATGAGAATGTCTGTTAGTCTGTTCTCACACTGCTATAAAGAATACAACCTGAGACTGGGTAACTATAAAGGAAAAAGGTTCAATTGACTCAGTTCCACAGGCTTAATAGGAAGCATGGCTAGGAGGCCTCAGGAAACTTACAGTCATGGCGGAAGGTGAAGGGGAAGCAGGCACCATCATCACAAGGTGGCAGAAGGGAGTGTGTTAAAGAACAAGGAAGACTGTCCTCCCTGCCCTGTGCCTTGGCCTCCTGCTGGCCTGCTTGCCACCCACTGCTCCTTCCAGCCTGGACTTTCCATTCCTCCACCAAGACCACTCCTCCAGCAATGACCCCTAACTTGCATGTGAAGAGACAGCATTCAAGTTAGCCCTCTGCACTGAATGGCCATTATTTATGCATTAAAAAAGTACATAATGTATTTATACTCAAAGTCAGATGAACAGAATGGACAAGAAGAGGGAAATGGTGCAGAAGAGGATGAAACGGTGAGAAAAATGAAATCAGCTCATATTTATGGAATGCTACGTACAAGGGTTGTAGTTGCTTTTCAATCCCATGAATCAGGTAATATTAATATTCCCATTTTACAGATAAGGAAGCTGAGGCACAAGGGGGCCATGGAGCTAGTAGGTGGCAGAGCCAGGATTTGCGCTCAAGAGAAGCAGGAGAGGCAAGGCCAGGGCACCCCTCCCTGTGGTGGGGTACAGAGAGGCCCTGGGGGAATTTTGCTAAGTGAATGGAAGAAATGAGCTTTGTCCCTGCCCTTGAGGGAAACGTGACATTTAATCAGACTGACAGGACCCTCCAGGATGAAGCACTGCAACGCAGGAGCGGCATGCAGTTGAGGGAGCCAGTCTGTACTGGGCCCAGGGTTCCCTGACCCCGCTGCGTCACTATGCCTGGTGTCACTATGCCCGGTGTCACTATGCCTGCTGGGATGGGTCTTTTGTCTCTGGTTTCCACATACCCCTAGCCCTGTAATGGTCTGCCTGGCTTGACGCAGAGTAGGTGCTCACTCAATACTCACTGCCCTGTGATGGGGCAGGCACCCGCCGTGGGGACAGGCTCTCCAGGGTGGGGCCAGCACAGGGATCCACTGAGATCTCAGTGCTGTCTGGCAGACTGTCCTCCCTGCCCTGTGCCCTGGCCTCTTGCTGGCCTGCTTGCTACCCACTGCCCCTTCCAGCCTGGACCCTCCATTCCTTCACCAAGATGTCCCAACAATGCATTCTCTCTTCTGGGCCAAGTCGGGGTGGGGGCATGTGAGGTGGGACTGAGAATCCAGCTGAGAAAATTGGCTGGATTTCTCGGTAATGGGCACATTCCTGCCTCTGAGCCTTTCTTGTCTTATGTGTCCTCTTCAAAACCTCATCTCAGGTGCCAGCTTTTGGATGG
Organism: Symphalangus syndactylus; assembly: GCF_028878055.3. Lineage (NCBI taxonomy): Eukaryota > Metazoa > Chordata > Mammalia > Primates > Hylobatidae > Symphalangus > Symphalangus syndactylus. The sequence continues at coordinate 12,381,924 of NC_072428.2, read as the reverse complement.
CTTCTCCAGCCCCACCCTGGTCATCCAGGAGCTGGAAGGAGAGGTGAGGGAAGGGGCCCGGTGGGAAAAAAACAGAGCAAAGGAGGAGCTGCAGGTCCCTCCTCTCTTCCACACCCACATCACCTAACTCATTCTATTGAGCCATTGTTTTTTGCTAGTTAGTTTTGCTTTTTAATTGTGGTAAAATATACATAACATTTACCATTTTATACCATTTTAATTGTACAGTTCAGTAGGTTAAGTATACTCACATTGTTGTGAATCACATCTCCAGAATTTTTTCATCTTGCAAATCTGAAACTCTGTGCCCACTAAACAACTCATTTCCCTCTCCCCCCAGCTCCTGGCAACCCCCGTTCTACTTTCCATCTCCAGGAATTTACTGCTCTAGGTGCCTTGCTTTAAGTGGAATCATATAGTGATTGTCTTTTTTTGTGACTGGCTTATTTCATTTAGCATAATGTCCTTAAGGTTCATTCATCCATATCACAACATGTATCAGAATTTCTTTTCTTTTCAAGGCTGAATAATATTCTATTGTATGGATAGACCACATTTTGCTTATCCACTCACCTGTCAATGGACACTTGGGTTGCTTCCACCTGCTGGCTATTGTGAATAATGCTGTTAGAATTTGGCTTCTTAGAGCATCAAGACTGCTATTCATTTAGAACCAGGTGACCTACATACTTTTCTAAGAGCATTATGGTCTCCATTTTACAATGGAAGAGAAAGGGCTCCAAAAGTTTGTGTCCCTGCCCCAGATCCCACAGCCAGTAAGGTGTTAGGGCCTGGCTTTGAATTTATATATGCACCAAATTCCACATTTAGCCCCTGCTTTCTACTCCCTCCTTCCCTGAGGGTGTTTGTTTTTATCTCTTATTCTGCTGGGAGCTGTGCCGGGTACATGTGCCCCTTCTGAGGCTAGGAACCAGAACTTGCATAGGATCATACAGCATAGTGGCTAAGGATCAAAGACTCTGAATCCAGACTGCCCAGGTTCAAAGTTGGCTCCTTGAGTTTATCAGCTGTGTGACATTTGCCATGATGGATTAGTGATGTCTGCTATGGGCTCAGGCTAGGGTACATATGCCTCCTGTCTGCCTCTCTGGACAAAATGCAAAGCTCACTTGAAACCCTGCCCCACACTCAGGCTCCTTCCAGATTCTTGGTCTTGGAAGTAGCAATGTTTCCTACAGAACTGCAAGAGCAGAGAGGCCATGTCTGAAGATTGGGTTTGTGGCATGACTTGCCCTGGGGGGATTTGGTTTTCATAAGAGTGGGAGAGCCTTCCCTGGCTCATAGTCTGTTTTCCAGGAGGCAGTAGGTTTGGGTCCCCTGCCCTGTTGGCCGTCAGGCCCCAGGTGGAGATTAGAGTATATGAGGGCCTCTTTCCCCCACTGTTCCCCCACACCCTGTGTCTTCCTGTCCCTTGAGCTGTTGTTTATTGTCCAGAACCTGGCCACATTTTCTTTTTCTTTCTTTCTTTCTTTTCTTTCTTTCTTCTTTCTTTCCTTCTTTCTTTCTTTTATTTCTCTTTCTTTCTCTCTCTCTCTTTCTTTTCTTTCTCTTTCTTTCTTTCTTTCTTTCTTTTCTTTCTTTCTTTCTTCTTTCTTTCCTTCTTTCTTTCTTTTATTTCTCTTTCTTTCTCTCTCTCTCTTTCTTTTCTTTCTCTTTCTTTTCTTTCTTTCTTTCTTTCTTCTTTCTTTCTTTTATTTCTCTTTCTTTCTCTCTCTCTCTTTCTTTTCTCTTTCTTTCTTTCTTTCTTTCTTTCTTTCTTTCTTTCTTTCTTTCTTCCTTCCTTCCTTCCTTCCTTCCTTCCTTCCTTCCTTTCTTTCTTTCTTTCTTTCTGCCTGCCTGCCTTCTTTCCTTCTTTCCATTTTTTCTTCTTTCTTTCTCTCTCTCTCTTTCTTACAAGAGTCTCACTCTGCTGTCCAAGCTGGGGTGCCATGGCACGATCACGGTTCACTGCACCCTTGACTTCTCAGGCTTAGTTGATTCTCCTGCCTCAGCCTCCCAAGTAGCTGAGAACACAGGTGTGTGTCACCATGCCTGGCTAATTTTTGTATTTTTTTTATAGAGATGGGATTTTGCTGTGTTGCCCATACTGGTCCTGAACTCCTGGCCTCAAGCAATCTGCCCGCCTTGGCCTCCCAAAATGCTAGGATTACAGGCATGAGCCTGGCCCTGGCCACATTTGGAATGTATTTACAAGGTGCCTACTGGCTCCTTCTTCCACAGGGTTTCTGAGGCCTGTAGTTCCCCTGGCTTTTCCTCCTGGCCCCCACATCTTGTTAAAGCAGGTCTTTATGCAAGATCCTGGGAGAGGTGGCATGGGCGCTCTGCTTGCTCTTGCCCTGAACAAAACTTCTGCTGACCCCAGGGCATTGGAGTGGACAGGGGAGATGGGTTTGCTGGCTGCAGGGCGGTGGGGTTGGGTGTGGCATGGGGCAAGTGTGGGAGGATGACATCAGCACCACTCAGGGTGACAGGAAGAAAGCAGTGCGTGCCCCCGAGGGTGATGGTGTGGGTGTGGGCTGTAGACAGGTGACTACAGGGAATGTGGCTGGTGAAGGTGTGAGGAGGTGGGACTGGAGCAGTTGTGTGTGTATGGCGGGAGCAATAGTGTGGGTGTCCTCATAAATGTCACCATGAGTGACTGACTGAGTAGGTGGCTGGTAATTCCAGTGGGTGACTATCTCAGCGACACTGCGATGGGTGGGGAGCCAGAGTGCGCGAGAGGATGCCTGTGGCAGGCGCCAAAACACCTCTGGGCTTGCCTCCTGGGGACGTCCTTCACGCCAGAAAGAAAGAACAAATGTGTTTTCTCTGCCTGTTGAAAATGATTCCGAGCGAAGGGCCGTGCTTCCTGGCCGGCGCGAGCCTGACTCTGCTGTGTCAGAAGATGATCTTTCACAGATGCTGAAAAGTTAGGAAGTGTAATTACGGGGAAATTGCGCTCAGGCAAACGAGTACAAGCCAAGGGCTGCCAGGCCCCATTCCTCACCTGAACGTCCTGATTGTGGCCGACAGCCCCACATCTGTATGTGCTTTGCAGCCAGAAGAGGAAAGAGAGGGGAAGCAGGAATGGGGCGGGGAGGGGAGGGATAGGGAGGGGACCTGGAACCACCCCTGCCAACGGCTCCCCAACTTCCTTGGGGAGGAGCTGAGGGAGGGCTGAGGCCTGGGGCACATTCCTGGGTTCCGAGGGCCTTCTGGGGTGCCCTCATTCCTGGGGGTGATGAGGAGGAGGAGCTGGGGAAGACAAGCAGAGCTGAGGCCACTTCTATTCTCTTCACTTTACTGGTGGGGAAACTGAGGCTGCAGATGGCCAAGGGGCACACAGTGAGTTAACAGTGCAGGCAGGATAAGATCCTCCACCTTCTGACCAGCAGGGGCTCTTGCCAGAACCCCTGAGGGGCAGGGTGGGAGGGGCAAATAAGGGGCAGACCTGGTGAGCAGCAGGATGCCCCTGCCTCCCAGCCAGCATCTGGTACCAGCCTTTGGGGTAGCTCTGCCCACTGGTCGCCTTGGCATTCCTTAAATTCCTGGCTTTCATCCTCCCACCAGGGCTCCTGCCCCATGGCCCCTCTCTGCTGGGGCAACTGGGACTCCTCTCAGCAGAGGAACCTGCAGCTCCTCCTTTGCTCTGTTTTTTTCCCACTGGGACCCTTCCCTCGCCTCTGCTTTCAGCTCCTGGGATAGCCCAGAGCCTGGAGCTGCCCCTCTTGTTTAAAGCCTCCTGGGCCAACTCAAGGGCACCCTGATGCCCTCTGCTCCCCGCAGGATGGGCACTCCTTCCCTCCTACTCCTTGGCCCTCTCCTGGTCTATGGAAACAATTCTTCCCATTGGGCACTAAGTTTGCTCCCCGACTCCATGCTTCTGGTAACAAGCTGCCCTGCCCCCAAGCCTCAGAGGAGGTACAGGCAGGCCCAGGCTGGATAATTATCCCAACGTCCTCCTGGCCCCAGAAATTGAGTCAGGGAAGGATGTGTGACTCCACAGGGCCAATCAGAATTCTTCCCTGAGAAGGACACTGGGAGCAGGAAGCTGGCTTCAGTCCCTCTGCAGCTGATAGACTGGGAAGCTGGAGGTTTGGAAATCCAGGCTTTTCTTTATCCTGTAAAGTAGCCCACCTGCAGGAGGTAAGAGTGAGGCACGCAGAGAGTTAGAGGTGGGAGCGGGGCATGAAGTAATGATTGATTGTTAGCATTTTTGAACTCTGGATTTAGTCCTGTCTTCATCCCCATACCTCCCAGTTGTATTAGCTAATTTCTATTTTATTCCATTATCTTTTCTATTCTATTCTATTCTATTCTATTCTATTCTATTCTATTCTATTCCATTCCATTCCATTCCATTCCATTCCATTCCATTCCATTCCATTCCATTCCATTCCATTCTGTTCTATTCTATTCTCAATGCATTCAGCTGGGTTTCCATCACTTGCAATCAAGAGACCTAATGAATGCAGCTGTCACAGAGCTGGAGCTTGGGTGTCCTGGGACGTGTTGATGGGTAAGTTGGCAGGACTGAGGTAGGACCAGTTCCAGAGAAGATCAGGATCCTCTCCTGGCTGGGTGGGGCTTGGCAAGTGGCAGTCTGGCATGGTAGAAATTTGCCAAGGAATAAATATGCATGAAAGAATTAAACAGTAAAACCCCAAGACAGAAGCAAATGGACAGCATTTAGTTCCAGCTGCAGCCATTGAAGGAATGCTTGTCCAGGGGAGAGAAGCACATGCAGGGGGAAAGGCCATCTGAGGGAAGGCGGGGTTCCAGGCAATACTCAATCTAGAGGACACACTTGGGGATGAGGCATAGGAGAGGAATTGGAGCAGGAGAAGCAGGGCAAAATGGGCCTGGAGGGTGGGCTCCACTGTCACCAAGAGCCACTGGAGGGGAAGTGTCAGTGAACAGCCTGGTGATGCCACTAGTAATTGATATTTAGTAGCCCAAAACTCAGTGGCCTATTTTATTTTATTCCAGGTCCAAATCTCGTGTCCTTTTGATACACCTGGCTTTCCGAGATGTTTTCTGCCTGGAATACTGGCTGGGAAAGGGCAGGGAAGCCCTTGCACAGCCAGCTCGAGCTGGGTGCCTAGAAGTGATGTAAATGTTGGTGGTTTTGTCTAGTTTGGTGTCTTGCCTTAGCCACACCTGAAGTCATTCTTGTCACTCAACGACTTTGTTTCAGACACAGCCAATGAAGAGGGGAAAGAAGAGTATTTGCAAAGTACCTAGAATATGTCAGGCAAAGTTGCAAACCTTTCTGCGTTAATTGCCTGTTTTGCTGCTTTGGCTTCCACTATTCGAGAATTTGTTCACCATTATTCATTGGTTTGCTTTTGTGAGAACCTGCTGGGAGGATTTTTAGGCTAAGAGAGATTTTAGAGATGATTTTGGCCAACTTATCCATCTTATTATGGAGGAAATTAAGGCTCAGAGAGGAGAGGTTATTTACCCAAGGTCGAACTGCTTGGTGGTAGAGGACTTTAAAAGCAACAGTGCTGGAGAGGACATGGAAGTCCCTGGTACCTGGGGCAGAGGGGTACAAGGATCCCTGGGCTTGATCGTATTCCTGGAACTACTTCCATGACTCTAATCCCAGGCATGTTAGATAAATTCAGAGAAGAGACACAGCCAAAGCATCAACCATCATTCTGGAAAACACGGGTTGAGTGTCATCTCAGTCCCAGGAGGTCACTGATTAGGCAAAGTCAAGGCGCCCTGAGTCCTGGTGCCCTGGTAGAAAAAACTGACACTTTCACAGCTCATCCTAGTCACATTCAGGTTGATGAGGATGTTGACAATGATGATAATATTTATCATGATCATTTATTGTGTTGCCACATTAGGCACTTTGTATACACTGCCTTGGATCCTCCCAACAAACCTTGAAGGGGAGAGTAAAACCCATTTTATAGATGAGGAAACTGAGGTTCAGAGAGCTGATGTGATTTTTCTCATTGTCCTATCAGCAAGTGGCCAAGGCAGAACCTGGAGCTGGGCCCCCTGGGTTCCCTCCGGTACTCTTCTGGAACATTCCAGGCAGGCCCAAGTGGCTGGAGCAAGCCCCACCTGCCTCCCCACTGTCCTCTGTGGCTGTTTTGCATCCTGCCAGATTCCTGAGGTGTCAGGCCTCATTACAGCCCCGTGCCCCAGTGAGCGTGGAGAGGCAGTTGACAGGTATACAATCTGACCGCGGCTCCCTTCAAATCATCAAGTTGTCTTCAGGCAGGAACGTGCTGGGAAGCTGGGCAGAGGCCCCTGGCTTGGCTGCATAATCTGATGCACATTAAAAACATCTTTCAGATGCCTTTTCTTGTTGCGCGCTTATTCTCACTCTTTGTTTTGTTTTGATTTTTGTCCTCCATCCAACAAAAGCTGATGAAGTAGTCAGCTCTGTAGGCTCTCTGGTCCAAGCAGGGTCTCACCAACCGGACAGGTATCCAGGAACTACTGACCTTCTCTACATTTGGCTGGCATCTGGGTGACAGCGCCTGTGGCACAGGGCCACATCCTAGCAAGGTTGGACAAGAACCCGTACTCTGCCTCCCTCTCCAATTCCAGGGAGTCAGTTCAATTTTACCACAACTCTCAATGGAGAGCCTGGACTAATAATAATCACTGCTGGCATAGAGTGAATGCTTGATTTGGGGGCTGAACCCCTTTTTATGTTTGGGGAATTCTCCATCCCATGATGAGAGTAGGGAGAGAAGAGCCAGCTTTCCACCAAGAAGCGGAGAAAGCCAGATCCTTGCTCTCATGGGGTCCTTGCAACCAGGAAGTGGACACGTGACCAGAGCCAGCCAATCTGATGCTCCTGTCCAGAACTGGAATCAGGCCAGGAGCTGTGGAGAGTTTTGCTCCATAGCTCCAAGTGTCCCAGAGTGGCCGGGCCACAAATGGTAGCAACAGGATGGGGTGCCTTGGGCTGCAGGTGGTAAACAGGAAGCCTCAGCCGTGGGTTCCATAGCATGGCTTGGATTGTGGTTCTGGACACCAGCTTCTCACTTGTTCTGGCTTTGTCTGACCCTAGATTTCGAGCCTTCCTGGAGACAGCGAGCTGTTACCTTTCTGCTTAAAGCAGCCAAAGGCCCCTTTTGTTGTTAATAACTAGGAACTCTGGCCAGAACCCCTGTGATCGCTTGTTTTATTCTCATATCAATCCTTCAGGTAGCTATTAGCCTCGTCTTACAGACGAGCAAACTGAAGCATAGAGGGATTAAGTATTAGGAGGTCACACAGTAAAAAATGGCAGGGACATGGATTCAAACCCAAGTCTGTGGACTTCAGAGCCTGGGCTCTCAACGACTTCAAGAAAGAGCTCTGGCCGGATGTGGTGGCTCATGCCTATAATCCCAGCTACTCAGAAGGCTGGGTGGGGGAGGATCGCTTGAGCCCAGAAGTTCCAGGCTGCAGTGGGCCGTGATGTAGCCACTGCACTCCAGCCTGAGGGAAAGAGCAAGACCCTGTCTCAAAAAAAAAAAAAAAAAAAAAAAAAAAAAAAAGCTTACAGTAGACTGGATAATGGCCCTCCAAAGATGCTCATGTTCTAATTCCCAGAACCTGTGAATATGTTATCTTATATGGCAAAGGGGAATTTGCAGATGTGAGTAAGTTAAGAATGTTATGATAGCGGGATTATCCTGGATTATCTGGGTGGATCCATTGTAATCACAAGGGTCCTTATAAAAGAGAAGGAAGATGTAAGGATAGAAGCAGAAGTCAGAGAGGAGAGGAGACGCTACACTGCTGTTTCGAGGGTAAAAGAAGGAGGCCCCCAGCTAAGGAATGCAGGTGGCCTCAGAAGCTGGCAGAAGCAAGGAAATGAGCATCCAGAAGGAACCAGCCCCACTAACACCTTGACTTCAGTCCATGAGACTGATTTTGGACAACTGACCTCTAGAACTGCCAGATAAGACATTTTTGTTGTTTTAAGCCACTACATCAGTAATAGGAAACTATACAGGGCCAGAAAAAACTTTCCACCTTTTGCAATCTTGTTGAAGGTAGGCTATCTAGAGAAGGGAACCTTGGGAGGAGCCCAGTGCAGTACCCCTAGGGCCTGGTACAGTGCCGGCCTCAGGGCTGCTGTTCTCTGTATCTGTATTGAATGAAAGGATGAATGAGCACAGGATCCCTGATCCCCTGCCCTGGTTAGCTAGCCAGGGAAGATGAGGCCAGCAATGCAGTCATACCCATGGCTTTGGCCCCAAGCCCAAGAGAAGATCCAGGAATCCCAAGTGAGTCATCCACATAGAAGTTTGGGCAGACCTAAGCCCAAAGCTGACCTTGTCACCCCCATTACCCTTCCCCTCCAGACCCATGGCCTCTGTCGCTTACAACTGCCATGGTGAGGAAAGGCCAAGACAGAATCAGTGAGCCAAAGAGAGAGATCCAGAGCTGGAGTTTGTTCCTGACCAGAGGGCTCCTTCGAGCTGGGAGCTCTGCTTGGCTGCTGACCCTCTGCAGATCCTGCCACTGCCAACCCAGTGGCCAGCCACCTCCTGAATGTGGCAAACACCTCCCAAGACGAAGACATCAACCCCCGGAGTTTCCATTGAGTGGTCAGGCCCAGTTCTCCTCATTCCAACGGCACAGAGGTTGGAGGGCCAGGGCTCAGCCCCAGCCTAGATGGACGTGTTGTGTTTCCTGCTTGAGTTTGCTTGTCGACTAATCTCTCACTCAAGCCCCCCAGGTAGGCGGCTAGGCCCTCCGGAGGTGGCCTTGATTTCACGATGATTTTTTTTTTTTTTTTTGAGACAGAGTTTCGCTCTTGTCGCCCAGGCTGGAGTGCAATGGCACAATCTTTGCTCACTGCAACCTCCACCTCCTGGGTTCAAGTGATTCTCCTGCCTCAGCCTCCCGAGTGGCTGGGATTACAGGCACCCTCCACCATGCCCAGGTAATTTTTGTATTTTTAGTAGAGACTGGGTTTCACCATGTTGGCCAGGCTGGTCTCAAACTCTTGACCTCAGGTGATCCACCCGTCTTGGCCTCCCAAAGTGCTGGGATTACAGGCTTGAGCCATTGTGCTCGGCCCAGATTTTACAATGTTTGCCTTTCTGTGGGACATGCCTAGAGGGAGGTTGCCTGAGAACGGCTAATATGATACACATCTCCCCCCATCCCATTGCCTTTGTCTTATTTCTGGGGAAGTGGAGTGTTCTTTAGGAAGGCTGGGTGCAGTATATGCGAACTCTGTATTATCTTTGCAACTTTTCTATAAGTCTAAATTTATTCCAAATAAAAAGCTAATTTAAAGAAGAAAATAAGAACTACCCTAGCTTAGGCATCACTCAAGTGGAAGCCACCACAGCAGGCTGGGGTAGCTGTCCCTGCCACTCACACTGGTGGCACCTGTTCTTTTCCTTGCTGTGTTTTAGACCATCCCAAGCTGTGATGATCTTTCCCACTAGACCAGAAGTTCCTGAGGGCAGGGGCTGTGTCTTGTCACATTCGCTGCAAGTGTTACACAGCATTTACCAGTCACCCTTCTAAACGCTTAACACTCCTTTCATCCTCACAGCACCCCTGGGAAGAAGTTGCTGTTGCTGTGTCCATGTCACCGAAGAGCAAACCGAGGCTAAGAGAGATCACAAAGCGGGCAAGTGACAGGATTAGGACCAGGAGGACGGGCTCAGCGGTCTGGCTGCATGTCCTAAACCCTCCGCCAGGGCAAGCCATACAGCTGGGGGCTGAGCAGACTTGGCATGGGGTTAGCATCCAAGCTCTGCCCCTCACCAGCCTCAGCCACTGTGAGCTCAGTTCCTTCATCTGTGAAATGGAGAGAACAGTAACTACTGCACATGGAGTGGATGAGATGCAACATGTAACCTGCTTAACACAGAGTGTGACACATCCTAACCATGAGAAGGTGGTCAACGGTGGCCATGAGGATGACATGCAAGGATGATGATGGTGATGATGATGAAATGCTTGCTGAGTGAGTGAGCAGTGCAGGAGAAAAAGGAGCTGTTAGCAGTTTCTGGAGAAGTCCGGGCATGATAAAGTGGGCAGAGGGCAGCAGCGGGTAGAAGACCATGTCCGGAGGAGGCCAGAGAGAAGAGAGGGAGGAGCCCACCGGCATGCCAACGTGGCCAGTGGAAAGTGGTGATGAGAAAACGGCCCTGCCCCCAGGTCCGAGGCAGACTCTTCGGACTTGGAGAAAGCACAAGTTTCCACCACCTCCTGTACTGCTCCAAACTTTGGAAAAATCAGCAAATGAGGCAAGGTCCTGGGCAGCCCTGCTTCTCCCAGGATAGAAAGGGCTTGGTCTGTTGTTTGTTCCACAGTTAGAAGTAGGCTCTTGTCCCCACCCAAGCAGAACGCTTTTGTTTGGCAGGAGAAAGAGGAGCTGGGCAATGCCAGAGAGGAGCCCCCCAGCACCACATGCTCCGCATTCCCCAGCACGCCTACCAGAGCCCAGGTGGGCGTGGAGGCTGCAGGAGCCCTCACCACCCACCAAGTGGGGCTCCAGAGGCCTGGCACCACTGAGAGAAGTGGCGGCTGTCAGCACTGAGCAGAAAGGCATTCCAAGGCACAAGAATAACCCGACCACAAGACAGGAAGGCGGTCTCTGAAACATTGCTCTCCCTGGAGCAGAAAAGACCACATGTTGGGAGGCCCTGGGGTTTCCTGGAACTGCTGGGAATGGAGGCACTTTTCCAGGTAGACTGATTTCCCCTGTGGAGTCTCAAAGCCCTGTACCCAGAGTGGGCACCCTCATGAAGGGGGTGACACGCTGTGCTTGTTCATTTTATGTTAAAGACACTCTCCCACCTGTGGGTGGTGGCAAGGAAGTGCCACTCATGTGACTCACCTGTCAGAAGATTTTCCATGCTTTTATTGTTTGTGTGAGACCCTAGGCCACAAGAAAGTGTTGACAGAACCTAGATCCCACTGTGAGTCACAGAAAACACATGGAGACCTCAGACTCACCCCTGGTCACACAACTTCGTGCATTCAGTTGATTGCTTATCAGACATCAATTGAGTGTCTTTGTGTAAGGTCTCCTTCTAGGAATAGGGGTGGGATGGCAAACAGAATGAGGCCCTGACTCTTGCATGTTATTCAGTTGTCCTAGTTTACATCTAGAAGGGAGAAAAGAGACAGGGAACAAGGAAACTAAGAAAGACAGCAGATACTTTCACATGGCAATCAGTAACACAAGGAAAATGAGCAGGGTTATGGGATGGTAGCTGCTTCCATCAGGTGTCAGGGAGTCCTCTGGGAGGAGGTAGCATCTGAATGAATTCCCTGGAGCTGAGGAGCAGCCAGCCATGCGAAGACCTGGACAAAGGGTATTGGGAGCCCAGAAAACATCCAATGGCAAAGGCCCCAAGGGAGGAGCAAGTGAGGAAGGGCAGAGTGGCCAGAGTGGAGTGTGGGCAGGGAGGGCGGCACCAGATGAAGGTAGGGTGGACCCAGTGGCTGGGTTCTGTAGGCATGGAGCCTTGGAAGCCAGAGGGGAATTCTGGACTTGATTCTAAGTGATGTCAGAAGCCACTAAAGAGTTGTAAACAGAGACATGGCATGATCTGCTTTTGTTTTCAAAAGCCTGTTGGCAGTGGGAGGACAGTGGTGTGCAGGACAGAGTGGGAGGAAGCAGGGAGACCCCGTAAGTCTACTCAGTTCCAGCCAGGGAGGATGATGACTCTGGCTAGGGAGGGAGAGCAGGACAGTCAGGGTGTACTCTAGGAGGTATGCTGATGGGAGCTGCTGATGGCACCAATGGAAGAGAGGGATTCAGAATTGGGGTTTGAGCAACTGGATGGGTGATAATGTGCATTTGCTGCTGTGGGGAAGAGCAGATTTGTGGGGTGGAGGTGGGGGTCAAGCTAGCACCACATTCATTGGGAAGCTGAGCAACAAGGTGTTGAAACAAATTCAACTTGTTCAGAGACAACCTGTAGAATGGGAGAAAGTATTTGCAAACTCTTCATCACACCAGGGACTAATATCCAGAATATATGAGGAATTCAAAGGCCCCCAAATAATCCAATCCAGAGGGTATAAGCCCCAAGCCTTGGCAGCTTCCACGTGGTGTTGAGCCTGCAAGTACACAGAAGTCAAGAATTGAGGTTTGGGAACCTCCAGGTAGATTTCAGAGGATGTATGGAAATGCCTGGATGTCCAGGCGGAAGTTTGCTGCAAGGGCAGGGCTGTCATGCAGAACCTCTGCTAGAGCAATGTGGAAGGGAAATGTGGAGTCGGAGCCCCCACACAGAGTCCCTGCTGGGGCACCATCTAGTGGAGCTGTGAGAAGAGGGCCACCATCTTCCAGACCCCAGAATGGTATATCCACCGACAGCTTGCACCGTGTGCCTGGAAAAACCACAGACACTCAATGCCAGCCCGTGAAAGCAGCGGGGAGGGAGGCTGTACCCTGCAAAGCCACAGGGGTGGAGCTGCCCAAGACCATGGGCACCCACCTCTTGCTTCAGCGTGACCTGGATATGAGACATGTATTCAAAGGAGATCATTTTAGAGCTTTAAGATTTGACTGCCCCACTGGATTTTGGACTTGCATGGGGCGTGTAACCCCTTGGTTTTGGCCAATTCCTCCCATTTGGAATGACTATATTTACCCAATGCCTGTACCCCCACTGTATCTAGGAAGTGACTAGCTTGCTTTTGATTTTACAGGCTCATAGGTGGAAGGGACTTGCCTTGTCTTAGATAAGACTTTGGACTGTGGACTTTTGGGTTAATGCTGAAATGAGTTAAGACTTTGGGGGACTGTTGGGAAGGTGTGATTAGTTTTGAAATGTGAGGACATGAGATTTGGAGGGGCTGAGGTAGAATGATAGGGTTTGACTCTGCATCCCCACCCAAATCTCATCTTGAATTGTACTCCCAGAATTCCCAAGTGTTGTGGGAGGGACCCAGTAAGAGATAATTTGAATCATGGGGGCAGTTTCTTCCATACTGTTCTCATGGTAGTGAATAAGTCTTATGAGACCTGATGGTTTTATCAGGGGTTTCCACTTTTACATCTTCCTCATTTTTCTCTTGCCACCACCATGTAAGAAGTGCCTTTCGCCTCCCACCATGATTCTGAGGCCTCCCCAGCTATGTGGGACTATAAATCCAATTAAACCTCTTTTTCTTACCAGTCTCGGGTATGTCTTTATCAGCAGTGTGAAAACAGACTAATACAGACACCAAAGTAGAATGAATAATATCATGGAACCCCATGGACCCATCACTCAGATTCAACATTTATCAACCTTTTGCTACTCTGGCCTCGTCTGTCCTTTTTTTCTTTTTCTTTTTCCTTCTCTCCCTCCTACTGCCAACCATTTTAAAATAAATTCTGGGCATTTCTATGTCATTTCACTTCTACACACTTTCCTATATATCTCTAAAATATATAGTTTAAAATAAACATAATACTATTATTGCATCTTACAAAATTAGCAATAATTTTTTAGTATTATTAAAAACTCAGTTCATAGTAAAATTTTCCTAGTTGCCTCAAAAATGTCCTTTTACAGTTGATTTGTTGAGTCTAACAAGGTCAACATACTACAGTTGGTTGTTATGTCTATTTAAATCTTTTCATCTTACACTGTCCTCTATCCATTTTTTCTCTAAATGTTTGTGGTCCTCCTCCAAATTCATATGTTGAAATCCCAGCCTTCAATGTGATGGTATTAGGAGGTGGGGCCTTTTAGGAGGTGATTATGCCACGAGGGCAGAGCCCACGTGAATGAGATTAGTGCCCTTATAAAATCAGTGCCCTTCTAAAAAAGGCCTGAAAGAACTCCCTTGCCTCTTCCACCATGCGAGGACATAGTAAAAAGACCGCTGTTTACAAACCAGGAAGCAGGTCCTCACCAGACACCAAATCTGTGAGGGTCTTGATCTTGGACTTCCCAGCCTCCAGAACGGTGAGAAATAAATTTCAGTTCTTTCTAAGCCACCCAATTTATGGCCTTATTGTTATAGCAGCCTGAGTGAACTAATCAAATTGACTTGTGGATGAAACCATGGCAGTTACCCTATAGAAGGGCCTACATTACATAGTTGCCTATTTGCTTTCTCATGGTGTCCTTTAAATTTTTCCTCTATCCCTGTATTTCCTGTGAACTATTAATAGAAGCTAACTCTAAATACTTGATTAGATTCAGAGTCAACATCATTTGCAAGAAAAGCATATTGATGGTGCTGAGAACTTCCTATTTTGTCACATCATGTTAGACTTTTTAAAGCAAAGAAATGGAGTAAGAGGAGAAGAAAACCAGCCTCATTTAGGGAAGAGGAATCTGGAATTTATTACTCCATTGTTATATTCCCAGATATTCTGCCAGACACCCATTTGGGTGAATAAGTCCCCTTTTACAAAAAGCAAATACTTCTTGGGATGTTATTATGCTAGCAGCCATTCACACTTTGGTGTGAATTAGTCACATGATCTCTCTGTCTTCCTAGCTACCTAACTGAAATCAGTTCATATGGAAGGAGGGCCTTTGGCAAGCTGGCAGTCCTCTGTGGAGTGCCACAAGGAAGAAAACCCAAAGATAGCATTAGAGTTCAGGGTATTGAGGATTAGGAGTTCATGGTAATGGGCTCATCACCTGAGCTGGGACAATTATAAGATAGACCAGATCAGGAAGGGATCTGAAAGCAGGATAAAGAACTGTGACTATGATGCCAAGGAGCCTGGCAGCATGTAGTGGGGACCTGTCATAGGGACTGGCTTCCAGGAGAAGAATTCGGGTCTCAGAGTGCTCCTAGGGGAACAAGTCACAAACCACTTGAAGCCCAGCTGTATACTTGGAAACAAGGGAAAAGAAGACATGAGCCTCTGGGCCAAATCAGATACTGTAGTCCCTCACTATTGATCTTGAGATGGTCCTGAAACCCTAATCCTCAAGGCATTCTCTTACCTCTTTTTCTTCTTTATTCCAGCCTTACAAGTTCCTTGGACTTAAGAACTGTACCAATAATGCCAGAGTTCATTTATGGGATGGGTAAAGTGTGTGGAGTAACCTGGGGCATTAACAATCATTGATAACATTGCTTCCTGGAATAATGGGCTTCAAGTTCCAGGTTACAGATGTCAGCACAAGAAGTGTTGGCTGATCCTGAGTCCCTTCTATGAAAAAGCAGCAAGTGGGGACTTCATAAAGTTACTGCAAGGCATTGCTTGAGGAATGGGGGGACACAGCAGTAAACAAAATAGACAAAGTCCCTTTTCTAAGGAAGCTCATGTCCGGTCAGTCTTCTCTTCACAGAACAAAGATGGCAGCCCACATGTTAGACTAAACCTGCTACCCACGCACTTCTGGAACATGACTGTAAGCTACAGCTAGGTCTGCTTCCTACTTCCATGACCATTCTTTTGTCTCCATCACTCTTCTTCTCCCATCCTCTAACTCTGGGGGGTGCCTCCCAAGGTTCTGTAATTGCCTCATGTTCTTCAAGATTGTCTGCTGTTAGAAACTTCGTGCCTTCTGACTCCAACTATAAGCTAGTGCTCTGAAGTGGTAGAATCCAGTCTGAGAAATATCCTAAAGAGCCCATCCTCTCATTGATAGAAAGAGAAAGTGAGATTCAGAGAGGCTAAGTGACTTGGCTGAGAGTACCCAGTTAGTAAGTGTCCGAGCTGGGACACAAATCTATGGTGACTGACTCCATAATATGCATGTACTCCTAAGTGGGCCACATTCTCTGCTCCACACCCACTTTACAATAGGGAAACTGAGGCTCGGTCTGCCTAAGCACTTTCCCAGATTTGCTCAGTGTGTTGGTGGTAGAGCTTGGACTTAACTCAGTTTCAAACCCCACGTGCTCACGATGATGACCACGCCCTTTTTGTTGGTGATCATGGGCTATAGGTGGCTGCCCAAGTTAAGACTGTTTACCCATAGAACTCTGGGAAAGACTTCCTCACCCCTTGTTTATTGTACAACAGCAAACTTTGCAACAGGAGAGAGGGCCCTTCCAGCTGTGAGGCTCCAGGAAATCCTGGGAGTGCCTGGGACTCATCTGCATCCTGTTCCTGCAGGGGGGAAAAAGAGAGAGCAGAGGAAACTGTGTTCTTCCAATGGTGCCACAGAGGCCCCTAGGAGTTCCGAGATACCATCTTAGGGGCACACTGGGAAGGACAGCAAATTATCACTGTCATTATCTGTGTGGTCCCATCCGTGCTTTGGTCTGTTTCATCCCTGTTTTGTGTCCGCTTCACATAAATTGAGATTTCTTGAGGAAAATAATCTGAAGAACGAGTTCTATGGCTTTTTAAAAGTTTAAAAACCACTCTGCTAGGGAAGGGCGTTTCACAGACCGTTGGTTCTTTGAGCTGCACTTCAGTGAAAGATTCCATGCTCAGATGTGTTTGGGAAACTTTGCTCACTCCAGCCACTTCTTGGAAATAAGTAAGGATCCTTAGCATATAAATGCTCTGAGAAGCCCTGTAGCCGAGAACATCTTCTTGGATTTGTTTAAGTCACTGATCCCCAAGATTATTTCATCATAAATTCTTTTGTCTAGTAAGTACCAATTAACATCCTGCAGAACAGCATTTTATGGAGCCCACATTGGAACTCTTGGGTAAGGGAACCTCTAAGCCCCTTCTGGACCTGCTGTTGTTGAGGGGTGGCTGAAGAACCTGGGAATAAGGATCTTGGTAAAGGGTACCCATGATCATGGTCTCCAAATCTCTGAAAGTCTCTCATTGGAAGAGGTGGCTGTTTTATACAATGGACCTTTAAATGAAGCCCGCCTCAAACGCCTGAGCTTTCATAACTTACTGGTGAAGGTATGAACTGAGTCCACTTTTCTTTACACAATTTTGACAACAGGTGTCTAAAATCTTAAGATGTGTGGCCAGGCATGATTATAGGCTCACACCTGTAATCCCAGCAGTTTGGGAGGTCAAGACAGGAGCCTCACTTGAGGCCAAGAGTTCAAGATCACCCTGGGAAACACTATGAGGCCCTGTCACTATTTAAAATAATAATAAAGTAAAATAAAATGGTGTGCATCCTTTGCCCCAGCAATTCCATTTCTAAAACTTTATCTGAAGGAATTAATGACACCAGTGCACAGAAAGAATGAACAAGGATGTTCATCAGGTATATTATCCTGCAAGTTGAAAACCATGTTCATTCCAACCTTAAGGACTGGAAACCAAAACTGTGGAACATCCATGCCATGGAAGTGAGTGGCCATTCAACACAATGTGTCAGCCTGGCTACAGTGGCTCACGCCTGTAATCTGACCACTTTAGGAGGCTGAGGCGGGCAGATCACTTGAGGTCAGGAGTTTGAGACCAGCCTGGCCAACACAGTGAAACCCCATCTCTACTAAACATACAAAAATTAGCCAGGTGAAGTTCTGTCAATTCCAGGATGTGGTGTCACATGCCTGTAGTCCCAGCTACTCAGGAGGCTCAGGCAGGAGAATCCCTTAAACCCAGGAGGCAGAGGTTGCAGTGAGCCGAGATTGTGCCACTGCATTCCTGCCGGAATGACAGAGCAGGACTCTGTCTTAAAAATTATAAAATAAAATATAAAATAAAATAAAATAAAATAAAATAATAAAATAAACACAACGTGTCATAGCAAGAGAGGTCCACCACGCAGATGGAGCGGGAAGCAGTCCCGAAACAGGATGTAGGGTTTTGTGGGTGGAGTACAATTCTATTTTTATTAAAATAATATCTATATTAGTGCTTCCCAAACTAGCGAGGCTGAGGGATGACTTTATAACCTTCAATCTATTGCAAGTTGATAGTTTGGTACAGTTTGCAGACCACAGTTTGAATTGCCCTGTTTTATGTCATATAAAAGTTTGAGAGAAAATGCAATACAATGTCAAGAGTGATTTTCTCTAAATGGTAAGTTAGGGATAATTCTTTTTATTTTTTCTTATCTGTATTTCAACTTTTGTACAGTGAAGACACATATCTTTTTAATTTTTAATTATTTTTGTGGGTACATAGTAGGTGTATATATTTATGGGATACATGAAATTTTTTGATACAGGGATGCAATGTGAAATAAGCACATCATGGAGAATGGGGTATCCATCCCCTCAAGCACTTATCCTTTGTGTTACAAACAATCCATTTGTACTCTTTCATAAGAGTTACTTTTTCTTTTTTCTTCCTTTTTTTTTTTTTTTTGAGATGGAGTCCTGCTCTGTCACCCAGGTTGGAGTGCAGTGGCATGATCTCGGCTCACTGCAACCTCCACCTCCCAGGTTCAAGCCATTCTCCTGCCTCAGCCTCCCGAGTAGCTGGGATTACAGACACACACCACCATGCATGGCCAATTTTTTTTTTTTCTGTATTTTTAGTAAAGACAGGGTTTCACCATGTTGGCTAAGCTGGTCTTGAACTGACCTCAAGTGATCCGCCTGCCTTGGCCTCCCAAAGTGCTGGGATTACAGGCATGAGCCACTGTGTCCGGCATTTTTAGTTACTTTAGATGTACAATTAAATTATTATTATCTATAGTTACCCTGTTGTGCTATCAAATACTAGGTCTTATTCATTCTTTCTAACTATTTTTTAACCTATTAACCACCCCCACCTCCTGCTACGATCTCACTACCCTTCCCAGCCCCTAGTAACCATTTGGAGACACGTTTTTTTAAAGTAAGAAATGTGAGTAAGGGTACCCTCCCTTGGGTAAAAGAGAGCTGCAGATGTCCGAGGTGCGGTTGATGAGCATTTATTTGAGGTTCTACAGGATGTTCTGTTGAGGGTGAAAAGCCAGAAGCCGGTGGCCAAGGTGCCTTCCAATTCCCAGATGAGACCCTTGTAGGACTAGACATCCATCAGTGGCTTTCTGCAGGCAGAGGCAGGCCTAGAGGCTTTGGTGCTCCTCGACGTCTGGAGCACCATCCCTCAGCCCCATCCCTGCCATCCCCACCACTTCATCCTCATCCTTGGGTGCTGAACTCTCTGGCCATCCTTCCCTTGGTGGAGCAGGCCTCGCCTCTGGAAACCCAGGGCCACAAAGTGGTATGTCACCTGCAAAGTGCAGCCCCACCAAGCCAGCGTCAAACCGCCAGACATCACGTCAGCACATCCTAACCAGAGTTTGAGCCCAGGAGGAGGTGTCCTGAGCCCAGCCCCCTGCCAAGGCCCCAGGGCAATGTCTGCCGGCTTTTCAGCTCAGTCTGGGGAGTTTGCCCAGGGACCTCCACCCTGCCAGGCTCCGCCAGCCTGAGGAGGAGGGAGGGAATGGAGGAGCAGCCCAGTTGTGGTTAGTATGTGGGGAGGGGAGGGAAAAATTCTCCCCACTGCCATTCCTGTGGGGAGGAGGCAGCACTGTCCCCCAGGAGGGGAGTCTGGCTTTGTCGTTGTTTCCTGAGGAGAAGAAAGAGCAGGGATGAGTTTCCAGATGCCAACCATGGGGAAGAATGTGCACCCCCTGCTGGATGACAAGGTCTCGGTGTCTTCTGGTACCCAAGCCTGACAGACGCGTGGGGGCCAGGGGACCTTGGCAGACAAAGCTGGCTGCTCAGAGCCGCCACTCATTACAGCCCCAAGAGGGAGGGCAGGGTGACTTTATTTAACTGTGGGTCTCTTCATTGCCTCCCCAAGTTCAGGCAGATCATGGCGGTCAAGGCACAGATCTGAGGATTTATCTTGTTCTAGAGTTTTGAACCAGCCCAGTGAGACAGGTGTTAGTGTTATATCTATTTTGCCAGGATATAAGTGAGGACACAGAGCAATGGAGTGACTAGATCGCTGAAGGCCACAGGACTGGGAGTGGCAGATCCTGGACTCAAACCCGGGCTAGGCTGACTCTAAAACACCACACTCTCTCTGCCAAGACGTTTTCTTCTAAGATGGTTAAGCAGGTAAGGACTGCTTCGAGGGTGCACCTGCAGCCCTTTCCAGGGAGTCCGGCCCCATCCAGAGCCCCTAATGCCTGGCATGTGAACCGAGCCCCATCCCTGCAGGAAGGCACATGAAGCCAGTTGTTGTCATGCGCCCATTGTAATAACATAGGAAGCTTCCACCCCGGAAAAATTAACATATTAAGAGGGGACTCTGGGAAATCAAAAGTCTTCAAAGCCCAGAGGAGTGTGCATCTAATGGAATTTCAAACATGGTGGCATCTTTCTCTGTGAGGTTCTTCTTGGGGCTGTTCAAATTGTCCTCTGCCCTGCATCTTGCCAGCCCTAACATTGCCAGCCTACCTTGGGTTAGGTTTTCACTTGAATTCTGATGTCCATTAGCTCTGTGACATTGGAAAGTCACCTACCCACTCTGAGCCTCAAGAATCAAAGGAGGTAGACTAGAAAGTGACTTGGGCCCAACTGTATCAGATACACCTGCAAGTGCATGTCATCATTGCAGGTTCCTGGGCCCCACTCCAGCCCTAACGGCTGAAACTTTCTGGAGGTTGGTGCCTGGAAATCTGCTTTATGAATAGATTCCCCAGGTGATTCTGACAGGCACTAGAGTTGGGGAATCACTGGCGTAGAGATGTCTGAGGTCAGTTTCAGGCTTTGCATATGATAGTAAGGTTGGTGGTCATTGCCTGTCTCTCTTCCCGTCCCTCCACTCAAGCTCCCAAGGCCAAAGAGAAGCCATGAAGGAGGGCCTGGTATACAGGGAGCTAGGGCTGCCCCAGCAGCTGCAGTAGACCATCAGCTAGTGAAGGGCTGGGGCCTCAAGTCGGCTGAACTCCATTGAGACCTCAGGCTGGATCTTTGGTTCTAGGGCTGGTTGGGCCTGGCCCCAAATCCAATAAACCATGTAGGCTGGAGCCTGGGTAGGGCCAATGGTTTGGCTCATATTGGTGTCCTGGTCTGTTACCAGAGCCCTGCCCTGGGCCACACTTTGGACTCCAAAGGGCTTGCCATAGGCCCAAGTCTCCCTCCCACCCCTGGCCTTCCTAAACCAACCAGGTCTTTCTTCAGAGGCGCTTCAAAGTGACCAGCAGAGACAAGGGCCAGCTATGGGACTGGAACCAGGTAATGGTGAGAAGCTAAGGGTGGGCTTGCCCACCTGTCCCAAATATGGGAAAGCAAGCCAAATCCTAGAACACTGGCTAGGTTACTTGAGTCACCTGGAAATAGGCCAGATCCTTGGCAAGACACCAGCAACAAGAGTCAAGTGAAAAGAGCATCTTAGAAAGCAGGATTTATAGTGAAATCCAATCTTTGCAAATGTGTGTATGTCAACGAGTATGTGTGTGTGGATCTACATCTATATCCACATGGACCCAGTTGGGCTAAACATTGCAAGTTAAGGGCACAGTCTGCCACAAAACTGTCCTCACGTCAGACAAGTTTGGGGTTCCCTAGGGCTACCTTTGCTCAGACCAATTAGCTACACCCTCAAGAGATTTCCATGGGCTCCCCCAGGTTTGACAATTTACTAGAAAGACTCACAGAACTCAGTAAAGTGCTATCATTACGATGATAGTTTTATTATAGCAAAAGGATACAGATGGGAAGAGATACTGACGATGAAGTCTGGGAAGATTTCAAGTAGAAGCTTCCATTGTTCTCGGGGACACGTCGCCTTCCTAGCACACATGTATGGCAATATTCAAAGAGTATCGCCAACCAGGGGACCTCAGCAGAGTTCAGTGTCCAGAGTTTTTATTGAAGCTTCATCCCAGAGACATGCTGGGTTGAATCACTAGAGGTGCACTCGAACTCAATCCCCAGTCCCTCTCCCTTCCCCATGGGGGGCCTGAAAGCTTAAGGAGATGAATAACTCCTCCCTTCTCAGGCCCAGTCCCAAGGCGCAAGGCTCCTTGCCCCAGCAGCGTGCACCAGCAAAATAGCAGAAGCAGGAAGAGAGCCTGCGGGAAGACACCTACCCTGGCCAGAAGACATGTACCCCTGAAGATCTAGAAAGAGGCCATCCGGGTACTACGTAGCAGTTACGTCAGACTAGGACACTTCCTGTTACAAGAGACTATAAAACCTTTGCCCCGGCCTCACTTGGGGCTGACGCCATTTTAGGCGCTCATTAAAACAGCATGTTGCTCCACAGTACCTCGTGTTGTCTGTTGGCACGCTCTCGGGGTTTGAACTGGTACAAGAACCTTACGCCCCAGAGGCTGGGGCTGATATCACGTGGGTCAAAGCCCCCCAACCCTCTCGTTACGTGGTTGGTCTTTCCAGCATGGCCAGCCCCTGTCCTGAACTATCCTTTTACCATAAACCCTGCAGGGGACCACTGTGAGTCACTTGTTAGCATAAACTATCAGATGTGGTCTGAGGGGCCCACCATGAATAACAAAGACTCTCCTATCACTTGGGAAATTCCAGGGGTTTAGAAGTCACCTCCAAGGAGCTGGAGGCAAAGGGCAGGCAGATTCTTTGTTACACAATATGTATGTAACATAGAAGAATATTCCTCTGGAGATTTCCTGGAGAGAGATCCCATCCCTCCAAATCTTCACTAAGGAGTTTTTGGGCCAGGCGCGGACGCTCTTGCCTATAATTCCAGCACTTTGAGAGGCCGAGACAAGAGGATCCCTTGAGCTCAGGGGTTCGAGGCCAGTCTGGGCAACATAGGGAGACCCCCCCCGTCTCTACAATAAAAAATTTTTTAAAGTTAGCCAGGTGTGGTGGCTCATGCCTGTAGCCCCAGCTGCTCAGGAGGCTGAGGTGGGAAGATCGTTTGAACCCAGGAGATTGAGGCTGCAGTGAACTGTGATTGTATCACTGAGTGACAAAGCAAGACGCTGTCTCATAAATAAATAAATAAATAAATAAATAAATAAAGGAACCTTCCTGCCTTCTGCTGGATCTACTGCGGTTTCACAGAGTAAGCAGATTCAGATCTGAGGCCAGTCCCCATCTCCATCCACACTCAGGGCTTCCCCAGGGTCTAGGGCCCTAAAGATCTGCTTCCTGAGGATAGACTTCTAGTTCAAGCTCAAAAACATACCCTCTTGAGGACTCCTGCTTCTCCATTTTTCATCCTTGATGAAGTGGTTGGTGCTGGGCACACTTTCCATTATCAATAAATATAGAATCCTTTGAGGCCTAGGCCTTAGGTCAGTTTTTCCTACCAGGTAAAACCTTGAGCCTCAGGGTTTTGGCAGGTGCTAACTGCCTGGAAAAGCGGCCCACTGGATGCTGTGACATTCCGATCACCACTGCGAAAGAACATCTTAAGAAGCAGCTGGCTCTGCGGGACCCCACATGGCAATCCCTGGCCAGCCTCCCGCTGACCACCCCCAGACTGGCCTCCCAGTGCCAGGTCCCAGCCTCCACTGGAGGGCAGTGGCATCTGGTTCTGCTTTGCTTGGGAAAACAGCTCTGCTTACAAATAGTTGGCCTGTGGAGCTTCTTTCCCCCACTCGGCCTCAGCTTGTGCCTGAAAATGAAGTGTTTCTGCAAGGGACCCAGAGACAAGGCTGGAGGCGGGGCAAAGGGGAAGCCTCTGTCTAATTCAGCGTTTTCCCTAATGGAGTCTGCACCCCCAGCCCAGCAGGGTGGAGAGGGGTCTGGATCCTGGAGGTGGGTGGTGTTTCTGGATAGGAGGGCTAAGCTGGCTGCGGCCCACTGACTGCCAGCCACACTGCGACCTAGCACCAGCCCCAGTGGCACCACACAGGAGGGCCTCCGACTCCCTTCTGCCGACCCAGGTCCTCCCTCCTTCCTGGCTCTGGCAGCCATCTTGGCCCTGGTTGCAGCCCTTGGGCGTGGAAAGCAGACGACCTGGGAGGAAGGATCTGGCAGGATGAGGCCAGCAGAGCTCTCCCAGAGAGGAGGGCCAGGTGGAACTAGGCAGAGGGGCTCTCAGCCAGGCATCTCCCCCTGAGAGCTCACAGACAAGAGGCAAAGCCACTCAAAGTTGCCAGGAGCCATGATTCATTCACTTGTCAATTACTAAGTTCCTACTCAGTGCCAGCTCTGAGCTAAGACCTGGGGTACCACGGTGAGCAAAAGTGAACACCCTTTGTCCAGAACACCCAGCCCTCAGCTCTTCCCAGCATGACTCCTTCCTAACATCTGGGTATAACTCTAATTTCCACTCATTAGGGAAGATTCCCCTGACCACTTGTCTTAAGTCACACCTCTTTATCCCCTACTTTCTATCCCTTTATTTTATTTTATCTTTATTGATAACATTTCTAACAATTTGAAATTCTTATCTATTTATCTGTTTGTTTGTTAGTTGCCTAGCATGTAAATTCCAGGAAGGCAAGAACCTGTCTTATTTATCATTGTATTTCCAGCATATAATAAGGACCAGATAAAGTTTTGTTACATGAATGAGTGAATATTATTACTGCTAATACAAAATTTATTTGGAAATGCCCCAAATGTTACCTGTGCAGCCATGTTTGATTTCCCAGAGCATTTCATGCCTAGGTCTACTGGCCAGTTAAACGGATTTCTGGCCAGTGTGTCCAGGGCCTCTGAGGGGAGCTATAGGGTTTTTCTGAGAGAATGGTTGGGCCCTGTTGCCTTAGTGGCCTGGAAACCCTGCTCAGGAACAGTCTGGCACAGGAGAGGAGCCTCTACCCCCTACCGTGTGGCTGACAGGCCAGGGAGCAAGAGGTCAGGGCCAAAAACTAAAAACCATTTTCAAAAGAGGGAGAAAATTCAACCATTCACCGCAATGCAATGAAATGAGAGAGCCACCCAGTAAAAAGTTGCATTTTAAAACCAGAGGTCCTCCAAGGCCTGGGCATACCAATCCAGCATGTGCTCACTGCCCTGTAACTCATCTCCTCACTCTGTACTTGGAGCTGTGCCCTGTGGGTTCAATATTCTTCGGCTGCGTGGAAAGCTGGGAGTCCCTGGCCTCCAGGGGTGGCCGAATCAAAGGAGATGAAGAAAGAGGAGAGAAATCCTGCATTTAATCTGGGCTTGGGATTCGGAAGCTATTCTGGAGCTTTGAATAAAGAGCAGGTTTCTACTGAGTTAACCCATTTTATTATAGTGGTTCTGAGCAATGGACTCTGGAGCCATTGGGTTCAAATCTTGTTTCTACCAACTAAAAGCAACGTGACTTTGGGCAAGCCGCTCTACTGTTCTGTGCCTTAGTTTCTATACCTGTAAAATGGGGATAATAGTGGTATCTACCTTGAAAACTGTCTTGAGTACTGAGCGAGACAATGTCTGTGAAGTAATTAGGACAGTGCCCAGCACACAGCTAGTGCTGATTCAATGTTTGCCTTTATTACTATCCTTCATCCACACTGATTGATTTCCCGTAATACTGCTTCAGAGAGTAAATCATGATAATATTACATCTCAAGGAATTGAAGATTTATTTTACCCCATTGCCAATTGAAAAGGCAATGCTCCTAGATTCTTGTGGATTAAGCTGAAAGTTTTGAGTTCTAACATAGATTACAAGAAAGAAAACATATTCGGCAGGACAGGCCAGCCAGAGCTCAGGCCTCGCTCTGGGCCTTCAACCTCTCCCATTCCAGTCTTTCCTGGAGAATGAGCTTTCCGAAACATGGATCTTGAAGGCTGGAAACACTAAGATAATTAAAAACTATTGTAAACAATAGGACGGTTTGGTACAGTTCTAGTTACAAAATAAATATACGAAAATCGGTAGCATTCTTAAGGTGCAACAAGAAGTACTATGATGAAAATAAAGAGTCTGTTCACAAAGGCAGCAAAAACAACAGCAAAATAAAATATCTTGGAATAAGTTTGATAAGAAATGTGCAGGATCATACAAAAAATTAGGCTGAGCACGGTGGCTTACACCTGTAATCCCAGCACTTTGGGAGGCTGAAGCAGGAAGAATGCTTGAGCTCAGGAGTTGAAGGTCAGCTTGGGCAACATGGTGAAATCCATGTCCACAAAAAATACAAAAAAATTCCCTGGGCGTGGTGGTGCATGCTTGTAGTCCCAGCTATTTGGGAGGCTGAGATGGAAGGATTCCTTGAGCCCGCGAGGTGGAGGTTGCAGTGAGCTGAGACCAAGCCACTGAACTCCAGCCTGGGCAACAGAGCAAGACCCTGTCTCAAAAATCTAAAAAATTATATTATTCCCAGGAAGTACAGAGAGGAGAACTTGAGCAGATAGAGATATATCTTGATGACTCAAAATTATACAAATATTAATTCTTCTAAAACATATTGAAAAATTTAACCCAATTCCAATCAAAATTCCAATGTAGTTATTTTTGGAACTTGACAGTGCAGTTGTATCTGGAATAATAAATAGGAGAGAATAATATCTGGGAGAAATAACAAAAGAAGAAGTTGTACTAGCAGATATTGAAACATATTTTAAAGATAGAATAATATAGATCACTTAATATGGGATCAAAAATAGGTCAATAGAATACAGTAGAAAGTCCACATTAATACAAGAATTTACTTAGTACACTAGAAGAGAAACTTCTCATCAGAGAGGAGAAATATATTGTTTAATAAATGGTGTGGGGCAACTGGCTGGCCATTTGGAAAAAAAAAAGATAGATTCATACTTCTCCCGCCAAAAGAAATTTCAGATGGAATAAAATGTAAATGTAAAAACTAGACCATAAAAACATTAGAAAAAACTATGAAAGAATAATTTATAAGGATAAAGCCTTTAAAATTGGCAAATGAAACCCAGAAACCATAATAGAAATGATAGGCAGTTTGAGGTTTTATGGATTTTATGGCAAAATACATTGCAAATAAGGTTGAAAGACATGCTTCAATTGTAAAAATAAATAAATAAATAAAATAACAGGGATAAGTTTACTATCCATAAGATAGAAAGAGTTCTTATACATCAATGAGAAAAAAAAGACCAAAGAAACTGAATAATGTTTGAAAAGATTATCAACCTCTCTAATAATAAAAGAAATGAAAATTAGAACAATAAAATGTATTTCTCCCTGATGTCATTGACAGTTTTCAAAGATTGAATACTTGAAGTTGGCTAAGAGGATGGGAAGTAGGCATTTTCAAACATTTCTGGCAGATGTATAAATTGGTTCAAGCTTTTTGGATAGAATTTGGCAATATCAATCAACATTTTAAAGGTGCAAGATGTGTAGAATACATTTCTGTTCTCTTTGGACTCTTACATAAGTGTGATGTAGTGGATGCTGTGGTGTGTCACCCAGATCTCCTTCAGCTGAGAAGAGAGTTGATAGCTGAGAGCTCACAGCTGGTACCACCCCCGCCTCAACCACCCCAGAAATTGCCCTTGGCTGAAGAAAAACATGTTGCCCAAGGTCATGCCTACTTCCTAGGATAGGCCCCATCCAATGACTGGTTGATGCAGGGGTATAAAGACCCAACTGCCTTGCCCCAATCTGGGGTAATGCTATAGGGCTATTCCAACTCCAGGGCTCCCTGTGGGCTGGGCTGAGGCTTTTGTCAAGTCTGCATTGCAGCCCAGCTTCTCCCAGCATGCTTCCTCCACCCCATCAAAGACGCTCATGCTGATGTTGACAGCCCCCTCCAATAAACCTCCTGCAAGCCAATCTCTATCTCAGAGTCTGATTCCCAGAAAACCTGATAGATGACACTTAGTGCCACAAGTGACCCAAGAAGAAGACTTTATAGTGGGGCTTTGGAGCTGGATTAGCCTCTACTTGACTGGCAACAAAGGTCCCATTATTGTTGGTATGTGGAACACTGGTCATTGCTGGGTACTATAGCAATAATGTTATTAATCTTTGGTTAGTGGTAAACTAAAATGGCTTTTGAGTAGAAGGAAAAGGATGGCTAGGACAATGTATCGGGGCTTTAGCAGTATGGGGCAGTAGGCATTCTAATGGCAATGGAATTGAATGACTGTTGCTAGGGGTAATAGATGCTTTGGACACAGACAAGGAAAGACTAATTGTAAAAGCCAGAGGGCCTGTTCTCGCAGCTCATAAAGAGACTCTAATCTCCTGAGGTCAGGAGATATAAAAAGCTGAGGCTCAACTCCATGATGTTTACAGAGTAGAAAAGTTGAAGAGCTCTTAAGAGTAGAGAGTTCCAGAAACGGAGTTTTCTGTGAAAGGTCAGACCTTTGATTACATAGTGGTAGGACCCTGAGATATGAGATGGGGATCTCTGGATTGATACATTTGAAAATTTTCAGTTCCCAGATTACCTTGATGTTTCTGGCCTGAAGAAGTAGCCATTGGTTGGAGGCAGTGCACAGACTTCTGCCGTACAAGGCAATATATGCCTTCCTTAGGATGAGCCCCTATTTCTCCTCCTGGCCATCAGGCTAATGTCTAGGGTGAATTCACAGCATAACTCAGGCAAGGATGTGATGGGCTTGCTAAGGGAGGAAAGGGGCTACACTCTGAAAGAGTATATAGCCAACCAGAATTGGTTAAGAGGAAATGGTGGCCCTAGAAGCCAGACAGATGAGCAACCAACAAAGTATTTATTAGAGTAAAATTAACGGAAATTAAGAATGCATGATTAGGAGTCTGAGAGCAGCCATCCCAATAAAAAGTCATGTTTTCTTGACCAATTTCTGACCCTGAGCCGGTTTTTCAGGCCTATAACCTACTGGCTAAAGAAGAGGCTTGGACTCCACGAGCAAGGCACCTGCAACACTATGGCAGGTGTACATGATAAGAATTTCCCTAGCCCTGGTGAATGTGTAACTGTCAGGAACAGTTTACATTTACTTGGAAGGAGCAACAGTATACCTTTACTGTCTTGCCTCCATATCTATGTTAATTCTTCCACCTTCTGTCATAATATAGTCTGAAGACAGTGGGCCATCTGGACATCCTGTAGAACACTGGATCCGTCTACTGTGTTGGTGACATCATGTTAATCAGGCCAGAGGAGCAAGAAGTAGCAAATACATCAGAAGCCTAGGATCAGTGTATGCTCCAGAGGGTGGAAGGTAATCCTAGGAAATTCAGGTGCCACATTCGTGATGTTTTAGGGTCTAGTCTGGTCCTGGTTTAGGGCATTCCAGGATATTTCTTCTAATGTAAAAGACAGATTATTGCCTCTCAACTTCTCACCACTAAGACTGAAGTACAATGACTAGTAGGCCTCTTCAGGTGCTAGAGGCAGACTATTTCATGTACGTTCCAATTTATATGTCAGGTGAAATGAAAAGCTGCCAGCTTTGAGTGGGAACCAGCAGGAAAGCAGGGTACAGCAGATCCAGGCCATAATGCAAGGAGCCCTGCTGCTTGGGCCATACAACCCAATAGACCTTATGGTATTGGAGCTCTCCATGGTGGGAAAAAATGCTGTGTAGATGTTATGGTAAACTTCAAAAGGAGAATCTCAATGTAGACCTCTGAAGTTCTGGAGCAAGCTCATACCATCTGCAGTGGAAAATTATACACATTTCAAAAATAATTCCTGGAATGGTACTGTGCCCTGATAGAGATGGGGTACTTGACTATGGGACATCATGCAGCCAGAACTGCTCATCATTAACTGAGATCAGTCACTATTGCAGAGCCATCAGATTGGGTGGGCCTAGTATGGCCAGAAAGCACAAATAAACTGCATAAGCAAATCACACAGCTCCCCACATCTTTGGCCACTGTTTCACTGGCATCTTCCCTTGGCTCTCATCTATGTCTATATGGAGGGTCCATTGTACCCAACTGACAGAGGAGCAAAAAAATTCACCCGTGGGTTAGCTTGACTTGTGAGTGCAAGCTACAAATGGCCCATTACTGAATATGACCCCACTCAGGGCTAGTACTGAAAAAACAGTGGTGAGGGAGATTCTCCCAGGGGCAGAGCTATGAGCACTGACCTGGTCATCCATCTAGTGCAGAAAGAGAAGTGGCCCAAAGTTAGAATGTATATGGACTCATGGGCAGTGGCAAGTGGCTTGACTGGTTGTCTAGGAGCCTGGAAGGAGAACATTTGGAAGATTAGGAGCAAGAAGTTCTTGTGGAGGAAACAGGTGGGTGGATTTAAAAGAATGGGCATAAAGCCTGAAAATCTTCCTGTTGACCCAGTGACCATCAGAGAGCATCTCCCTCAGAAGAGGCACTAAACAATGATGCAGAGAGAATAACTCGGGCAGATGATGTCAGCCAACCCATTATCAGTCACCCGAGGGCCTGAATAATTAGCGTCTGAATGAAGTGGCCACAGTGGCAGAGATGGAGGCCTTACACAGGAGAGATCCCATCATCAAGACTGATCTAGCTATTGCTAAATATCCAACTTGTCAGCAATGTGACCCATGCTAAGCCCTCGATACGGCCTCTTCCCTCAAGGAGACCAAATAGCCACTCAGTGGCAAGTGATGACATTGGCTTCCTTCCACCCCGGAATGAGCAGACTTTTATCTCCACTGGAACTGACACATATTCGAGGTATGAGTTTACCCTTTCTGCCCCCAGGGCTTCAGCCAATACCATCACCCAAGGTCTACAGTGTGTTCATCCATCCACATAGGAGCCTGCATAATATTGCATTGGACCAAGGGACTCACTTTAGAGAAAGGAGGTGCAACTCCCTTCCTTCATCTTCAAAGTGGATCACTCCAACTCAAAAAGAAAATAATCACACATAAAACATTTTGAAGAAAACACACAAAATAAAATACCTTGGCATGGCAAGTCAGGAACTTCATAAGATTTCTTCATATAACTTCATAAAATCTCATCTCCAGCTACTGTCCTCTCCTGTTATTCTCTATGTATTTTGTGTTTTGGCTACCATTTTGTTTAAACCCATATGTATTCACCAAAATCTGCCTAGTCCTTTTGCTAATCATGTACTTTTTGGTATCTATCACTAGATAATGAGTCTTTTGACAGCAGGGCCAGTTATTCTCAAATTTGACATAAATGCAGAATAGTTTCCTTGCAAATAAACCTGAGTTCAAATCATGAACACTCATGTAGTTATATGATGTTAAGCAGGTAATTTAACTTTTCTTTGTCTCATTCTGCACATTTATAAAATGGGGATTATAATGCCCAGAGGAAAGACTTGTTAGAAAAATTAAATTGGGCTGGGCGTGGTGGCTCATGCCTCTAATACCAGCACTTTGGGAGGCTGAGGCGGGCAGATCACTTGAGGTCAGGAGTTTGAGACCAGTGTGGCCAACATGGCGAAACTCCGTCTCTAATAAAAGTATAAAAATTAGCCAGGTGTGGTGGTGTTCACCTGTAGTCCCAGCTACTGGGGAAGCTGAGGCAGGAGAATCACTTGAACCCCGGAGGCGGAGTTTGCAGTGGGCCGAGATCGTGCCACTGCACTCCAGCCTGGGTGACAGAGTGAGACTCTGTCTCGGAAAAAAAAAAAGAAAGCCTAAATTGTATCATTAATTTTATAATTTTTATTATTGCTTTTCTTAACTTTGTATTCATTCCCTGCCATCACAGTACTGAATTCAGCACTCTGCTCAGATACACAATAAATATTTGTTGACAAAAATAAAAAACAAAACCACAAAGTGCATCACTCCAACCATTTCTTCCATTGTCATGTTTCCTCTCTGACTTGGACCTTCCTGGCTTCTCTTATAGGGATCCTTGTGATTACATTGGGCCTATCCAGATAATCCCAGATAATCCCCTATCTCAAAATCCTTAACTTAATCACATCTTCACATTTCCTTTTGCCATGTAAGGCAACATATTCCCAGGTTCCAGGGGATTAAGATGTGACCATCTCTGGGGGAGGGGGCACTTTTCTGTCTGCCACAGGTGGTAATCCCCCACAGCCACAGCCATCATGGCAGCTGAGCACAAAGCCCTCCCTGTGGCTCTTTCACACATTAACGTTGGAAATCTAGTGAGCTGGTCAGCCTGATCTTGGCTATGACAGAAGGCGGAGCAAAGGCATGCCTGATGTAGAGCTGTAGAAGGGCTAATGGCTTGGCAAGAGCTGAGGGGTGGTGACGGTGGTGATGCTGGGCAGGGAGACCAGCCCAGGGTCTCTGCACAGGGGGTGATGGAGAATGGTCAATACAGAGGCTGGCCAGACAGTGGTGGTGTTGGTCAGACAGCACTAACAGGTAGCCTTCCAGGACAAGTTCAGAAATAGACCCCACCCACCTTGCCAGAACACTTAGCAGAGCACAGAGGAAACCACTGCTTCTGAGAGCCAGCCCTGCAGCTAGAGGTCATCTCTCAGGGCCTCACTCCTCAGCTGGAAAATGCAGGTGATAAGAAGGATGTCTCCCTCATAGAGTTACAGTGAGCATCCATGAATGATGGGTGAAAAGGGCATCACATGGTGCCAGGCATATGGTAGGTGCTCAGGGAGTGCTGGCCATTGAGACAGAGGTGGCCATCTGTGCACCAAAGGTGTATGCTCCCCAGCTGAGTCATTGCTGGAAAGCAGCAGCCCAGCCAGGGACTATATTTCCTGGCCCCCTTGCCTCTGTGTGTGGTCATGTGACTTGTTCTGCGTCCAGTAGAATGTGAGCAGAGTAATAAGCCACTTACAGGCTGGGTCTGTTCAATATCTGCTGTGGTCCTCCACATCCTCTGTCTTCTCCTAGCTGCCAGCTGAATGCTGATGGCCAGGGGGACTGTTGAAGCTAGAGGGTAAAGACGGTAGAGCCTCCGTCACCCTAGGACCTGAGTACATCTCCCTGGTATTCCACTGCCGTTCAGACTTCATGTGAATGAGAAATAAATTTCTATTGTGTTCAGCCACTAAGATCTTGGGATTTCCTCTATCCATAACATCAACTAACTTTACCTTAACTGATAGGATTGTCAATAATTCTTAGCTATCTGATAATTTGAGAGTCTGGCCCAAGAAATAAATTTGGCTTGAGTCTCAGAGAAGAGGCTTGGGAAATATGAAAATGGAAGAATGGGGCATTGCATCGATTATAACCCTGAGGTCTCAAGGCTGACCCTTGTTGGGACAGTGTGAGGTGTACAGGCTAAATGTTGCAACTGGGATCAAAGGACCATTAATAACACCTACGAATCATTAAGCACTTCCTATGTGCTGATGCCTTCTTTGCTTTACCTCACTGAACCTTAAGAAACAGGTACCAAGTTTATTCTATTTACCAAGGAGAAGCTACTGTAAAAACCTCCCAGAGAGATTCCAAGTTTGGCTAAGGTTGCACAGCTGCAGAGCAGGGGAGCTGAGATTCAAGTCCAGGGTGCCTGATGCCAAGCTGCGCTCTCAATCTTTGCACAGATTCCCTCCATTGTAGGCTGCTGGGAGCTACGAGGATTGCAGGCTCATAGGCAAATTTTATTTTCAGCAATGACAAATTACCCAGGATTTGGCTAAAACCATCATATTCAGAGGCTCTAGAATCAGATTTGCGTAATAAGCAGAGGAAGTCCTCAGGAGAAGGGCCTAATTTATAACTCTGGGGCCAAGAAGTCTGCAAGCTTTGAGTTTGAAGACATATAAAGAGACGTGATCTGCCTGCCTTTCCCTTACCAATTCCTTCGTCTGGCCAACATCACTAATGTTTCTGGCGCTTTTATTCTTGGCTATTTACCTCCAATGAAACAAAACAACAAAGTTTAGTTATTACATTCTAGATTTTGACATTTACGGGTTCACAGTTCAATAATCTTATAGCTATTAAGACAAGGGTGGACTCTCACTACAACTGTCAATGTCTTTGGGTCCCAGATCCCCTAGGACCCATCTGGAAGAGTCTGTATTTCTTAAGCAAGCACCCAGAAGGTTGCATATTAATATCTGCCTCCATTATGTCTTGCCACAATAATGCTGAGTAACAACCACAAAGACTCAGAGGCACACAACAATAAAAGTAGATTTGGCTCAAGAGTCTGTGGAGTTTCATTGGTGTGGGCTGGGCTCAGCTGACCTTGGCTGGACTGGCTCATGCATCTGCTGTCAGCTGTGGGTGGTCTGGGAAGTTCTGCTGATCTTGGCTGGGCTTATGCCCATGTCTGGAGTTGGCCAGCTCTTGGCTGATCTAGGATGCCCTCGTCTGAGATGACTGGCCGACTCAACTTTGCTGCACAAGTCTCATCCTCCAACAGGATAGCCCGGGCATATTCCCATGGCAGGTACAAAGGCTCCAGAGAGAAGTGGGAAACGTACAGAAGCTTTTTAAAGCACGTGCTTGTATCACATCTGCTAACATCCCACTGGTCAAAGCAGGCCACATGTCTGAGTTGCAGAGGAAAGACACTAAAAAGTTACATAACAGATGGCAAGAATACAAAGAGGAGTAGTGAACAAGGAGGGGGACATTGACACCGTTGATCTGCCACAATACCTACCATTTGCTGTGTATTTACTGGGAGCCAGAGACAGGGTGATACCCATGAGTATTGAAGATGATGTATGTAAAGATCTGGCCCTTTAGAGCCAGATTCAGAGCCTCAAAGAGGTAAAGTAACTTTACAAAGGCCACACAGCTAGTAAACAGCAGAGTTGAGATTAGAATTCATGCTTGTTGATCCCGTAGGTGATTTTTCTATACTAGCACGTGGCTTGGTTATTAATATTTTTATGACTAATTTTGAGGCTGCATCCATACCATAACTGCTTACTTTTTTTTTTTTTTTTTTTTTTTTTTGAGATGGAGTCTCGCTCTGTCATCCAGAGGCATGATCTTGGCTCACTGCAAGCTCCGCCTCCCGGGTTCACGCCATTCTCCCGCCTCAGCCTCTGGAGTAGCTGGGACTACGGGCGCCCACCATCACGCCCAGCTAATTTTTTTTGTATTTTTTTAGTAGAGACGGGGTTTCACTGTGTTAGCCAGGATGGTCTCGATCTCCTGATCTCGTGATCCCCCCGCCTCGGCCTCCCAAAGTGCTGGGATTACAGGCGTGAGCCATCGCGCCCGGCCAACTGCTTACATTTCTAAATTAGGCAGAAGATCTATATAGAAGCTTTGGGCCTTTGTGGGTTTGTTAGTGTAAACATTTTAAATATACAATTTTAATATAAGGTGATTACTCCAAAATAACAACAGTAATAATAATAACTTATCAAGAACTTACCATATGACAAGCACTGTGCTAAAATTTTTACATATGTCCCATCTTATTTAGGTCTCTCAATCACCTTATAAGCCAGGTATCATTTTCCCCTCTATTTTACAAATGAGTTTGTAAGAGGCAGGTGTGAGTTCTAACCCAGGTAGGATAATGACCAAGCTTAGGCTTTGAACTGTCTTACTAAATGGCTCCCCGTTTGTGTTATGAAATAGAATTTGACATGTTTGGGGTCACTTTGGGGATGATCAGCCATGCCCCCACGAACCTCTCCCTTTCTGCTTTCATCTGCTTCTCTCAGGTGTCTGACTCCTCGGGCAGGATTAAACCAGGCATGGGGTGGGGGGAGGGCTTTGGGTGGAGGGGCAGCTTCCAACGTTGCAGGGGGGAAATTGTGCTGGGAAGTAGGCGGGGTGGCAGGGGTTGCTCCTCACAGAGTGAACAGGCACTGGCCACTGGAACCTGGTTTCTTGGCAGTGCAGCCTCCAAGATGGATGGCCATGGCCTTCAGGGCTGGACAACCACTTCGCGGGCCTTTGATGCTCAAAGCAGAGCAAATGTGAGTCGGCCGCCTGGCCACAGCTGCCTCTCATTAGGGTCTGCTTCCTCCAGCCCAGGACAAGGTGGGCCCACGAGGTAAGCGGGGGCAAACACCATATGTGTCACCCCATCTGGCTGCAAAACCCTGCTCTTGACTTCTTGCCCCCAAATCCTCTTCTGAGCCCCCCACCCAACATCTCCCTGGTTCTTCAGGCCAGAATCTGAAGTCTGAACAGGTCTTCCCTCCCCATCATCACTACTTCCCCACACTCAATCCATCAGCAAATCCTATCAGCTCTGTTTTCAAAATAATCTTCAGTCTAACCAGCCTTCTCAACTCCATTGATAGCACCTAAGTCACATTCAGTCTGGCCTGGTTAAGGGCAGAAGCCTCAGGCTATGGGTTAAATTGTGCCCACCAATTAAATGTATATGTTCAAATCCAGGCACCCCCTCCCCCGGCACCTCAGAATGTGATCTTATTTGGAAATAGGGTCACTGCTGGTGTGATTACTTAACGTGAGGTCATACTGGAGTAGTATGGGCCCCTAATGTTCCTATTTAAAGGGGAAATTTAGACACAGACATGGACATGGGAGAATGCCTTGTAAAGATGAAGGTGGAGATTATGGTGATGCCAAAGATTGTCAACAAAATACCAGAAGCTAGGTAAGAGATAGGAAATGAATTTTCCCTCCCAGCTCTCAGAAGGAACCACCCCTGCTGACACCTTGATGTCAGATTTTTTAACTGTGGGGTGATAAATTTCTATTGTTTAAGCCTCCCAGTTGGAGATGCTTTGTCACAGGAACCCTAGGCAGGTGCAGCACCACCGAACTGGATTCCCCACCTCCTCTTGCCTCCCTCCCCATTCACCCCCACTCACATGGCACTCCACAGAAGACCGATACTTTAACGATTCCAACTTGGACCATGTCATTCCCCTGCCTAGAATTGTGTGCAAGCTTACCATGGCCTTGGGAGGTAAGCCAGGCCCTGGGAGATCTCACTCCTTCCTTTCTTCCTCTTTCCCCCTAGCCCTCTGCCCTCTGCCTACCCCAGCCTTCATGTCCATCTTGAGCATGCCCCACCCTTCTAAGGGACTTTGCAAATACTGTGTCCTCACTCTCTTCCAAGTCTTTGCACAACCACCTTGTCTAAAGAGCCAAGGAAGGGGCCGGGCGCTGTGACTCACGCCTGTAATCCCAGCACTTTGGGAGGCCGAGAAGGGTGGATCACCTGAGGTCGGGAGTTCAAGACTAGCTTGGTCAACATGGTGAAACCCTGTTTCTACTAAAAATATTTTAAAAATTAGCTGGGCGTGGTGGTGGCCACCTGTAATCCCGACTACTTGGGAGGCTGAGGCAGGAGAATTGCTTGAACCCAGGAGATGAAGGTTGCAATGAGCCAATACGGTGCCACTGCACTCCAGCCTGGGTGACAGAGTGAGACACTCCGTAAAAAAAAAAAAAAAAAAAGCCAGGGAAACACCGATGAGGAGGAAGAGGTTAGAGAAGGCAGGGCAGGAAAGGACCCTGGTGGAGGCTGACCAGCCTGTACCCAGCTCACAGCCTCTGAGGGGAGAGAGCTGCTCACCAGAGATTTGAAGTTTTAAAGTGCAGAACCAGACTGTCACCCCAGTTCTTCTCTAGGGACTTGTGTAACCTCAGACAAGTCTCTGGTATGGTGATGTAGGCCTTGGCTTGGCCATCTGTAAAATGGATCAACATATGACCTCATTTAATTCTCTCAACATCAGTGTGAGGTAGGTGATATCTCAATAGATGCTGTTAGTGTTTTCATTTGTTAGAGGGAAAACTGAGACTGGGGTAGATGAAGCAACTTGCCCAAGATTATCCAGTATGAGAAATGGCAGAACTGGGATTTGAAACTGAATCTCTGTGACTCCAGAATTCACACCTGTGGTCACTGTGCTACTATGATGGTTCTGAGAAGCTGGGGCACTGACTGTCCACAACTGTAAAATGGGCAGATTATGAGATTTTGGGTGCATCTGTACAATGTAATTCCATGGAGATGATCCAAAAGACAAAGTGCATCTACATACACTGAGGTGGAAAGCACCCTGCCCACACACGCGTGTAGATAGCATGTACATTGAACACACTATGTGCCCTCTGTTCTTTGGTTTCAACAGGACAGAAATTCCAAAGCCACTCAAGAGAAATCTCCAGGCTTTCCCCAAAGGCAATGGTGGCTCCTCTTGGGGAGAGGGAGAAACAGCTGGGGTAGCCTCTGGAATTTTGCCAGCATGATAATGATCCTATGGAACATACATTCCAAAGTTTTTTCAACTTTATACCGGCTCTGAGGTTTTAAAAAAAAAAAGGAGGTTAATAAACAAAATCATAAGATCAATATGATTGGAGCAAAAAATTGCTTTGAAACAGTCCTAGTGTAGGTTGCATATTATTAATGGGAAGTCCCCAAATACAGTCACCTCCAAACAACAACTGCTGACCAATGTCCAGCCTCTTTAGGGGGCCAGGCTCAGGGCTAAGATTTGTATCCATCTACTCTCATTTAATGCTGAAACAACCCTCTGAGGGTTCATATGGGGAGGGGTTCCCTTACCCATTTTTCAGGAAGAGAAACTGAGCTTTGGTGATAGGGAGTCCTTGGCCAATCAGTGACTGAGCTGGAGATTTCAGCCAGATCTATGGATCGCACAGCCCATGCCATAAGCCACACTGGGAGCGTGGCAGGCCAAAATGTGACCTCTTTATTAACATGTTTTTCTACAACTTCTTAAGCCTTTGACACTCCCCACCTCTCACCTGCAAATAATGCGTCCTTAACTTCAAGGAGCCTTTCACCATTGTTCCCAGGGACAATGTATATCACAAGCAACTGAGAAAGAACAGAATCCACAATCCAACTCTAATTCTCTTCCACTTAGGGGAAAAGCTGAATGATTTGGGAAGAGGATTTCTTCAATGAGCTTGGAAAGGCAAAGCTGGAAGGGGTAGCAGGAGACTGCCTCAGAATAGGGACTCTGCCTGGCACCCGGGCCGAATCTGGAGGCAGAAGATGGGAATCATAGCCTTTTACACTAGGAGGTGGGTGAGCAGAGGGACATTTCTGTGCCTCCCCAGGGAAAGCCCAGCAAGCCTGCGTGTGTTTGTGCACACTGGCTGCATGGGGGGGTGGGGGAGTGGCGGGTGGGGTTGGGCTGTGCTCACATCCTCAAACTCACAGAGCCTGGAGCAAAGGTGTAGAGTGTGGGGTCCCCACAGTCTCCCCAGGGTGTGGCGGGAGAACCCCTGGAGCCCAGGGAAACCACACCACCGCTAAGGACAGGAAGGTGGTGGCCCAAAGCAGGACCTGGCCAGGAGGTGAGGAGAATCCCAAGCTGTGAGGAGCCCAGAGGAGGCCTAGCTGCTCCCACGGTCCCAACCTGAGGGTCTGGCGGCTGAGAACAGCCATCACCATCATCACCATCATTGGAGGATGAAAGGATGGCAGCTGCCCAGATCCGAGGAAGCCCTGCCTCCCACTCGGGCCCAGTAAAATCCTGCGAAACTCATGGCAGTGGGTGTGGCCGCGCAATACAGCATCAGCACAGGGAGGGTCCAGGGAGAAATCAGCTCATCCCGAGAAAAGAAAGAGGTCACATTGATTTACACATCTGAGTTTATCACCTGCAAAGGGTTGCCCGCCTTAGGATTCTGCCTCACACTAGTGCTTCCTGCTAGGATGTGCAGTTCTGTGCATCCCTACCTTTCTTCCCTACACACACACACCACACACGCACACACACCCTCCACACACTCTTCACACGCACATTCCACACACAAACACACACACCCCCCATACACACACCCTCCACATACAGCACACACACCCTCCACATGGAGACTCTGAGGCCCAAGAGGATCTCTCTGTGACCCTGTGTGAAAGGCAGAATAACACCCCCTCCATATATCCCCAAGCCCTAGTCCCCAGAATCTGTGATATGCTGTGTTCCATGACAAGGGGGAATTAAGGTTTGTCCTGGTCTGCTTCAGCTTCTGTAACAAAATGCCCTAGACTGGGTGGCTTAAAAAACAAGCATTTATTTCTCAAGGTTCTGGAGGCTGGGAAGTCCACGGTCAAGGGGCCAGGAGGGTAGGGGTCTGGTTAGGGCTTGCTTCCTGGCTTGTAGACAGGCCTCTTCACCAAGTCCTCACATGGCTGAGGTCAGAGAGAGGGCTTACTTAGCCCTTTTCCTCTTATAATGACACTAATCCCATCATGGGGGCCCCACCCTCATGACCTAATCACCTCCCGAAGGCCCCAGTTCCTAATACCATTGCATTGGCGCTTCAGGCTCCAACCCATGAATTTGGAGGGACACAAACATTCAATCCATAGTGAGATTATAGAAGGAAATGGGGTTGTTAATCAGCTGACCTTGAGTTGGGGAGATTGCCCTGGATTATCTGGGTGGTCCTTATAACTGAAAGAAGGCAGCAGAGTCAGTGTCAGAGCTGGAGAGAGACTTGAAGATGCCACGCCGCCTTTGGAGATGGAGGAAGGAACCAGGAGCCACAGAACGTGGGTGTCTTCTAGAAGCTGCAAGAGACAAACGAGTAGATTCTCCCCCGGAGCCTTCAGGAGGAATGTAGCCCTGCAGACACTTTGATTTTAGCCCAGCCAGACCCATTTTGGACTTCTGCCCTCCAAAACCATAAGATGATACATTTGTATTGTTTTTGGTGACTAAGTCTGTTACAGCAGCAACGAGTCTAATGCTGTCTGTTTCCTCAGCACAGCACTTTCCCTTTGCCTCCTGGCCTCTCTCCTGCTGTCTCCCACCCCACCCATTTCATCGCATTGCGCTTGCTCTCCTGGTCCCCTACTGTGGTTTGGATCTGTGTCCCCACCCAAATCTCATGTTGAAATGTAATCCGCAATGCTGGAGGTGTGGCGTGGTGGGAGGTGATTGGATCACAAGAGTGGTTTCTCATGGTTTAACACCATCCTTCCTTACTGCTGTCGTTGAGATAGTGAGATATGGTTGTTTGAAAGTGTGTAGCACCTCGTCTCACACTTCCTCCTGCTTCAGCCTTGTGAAGGGCTCGCCCTCCCTTTGCCTTCAGCCATAATTGTAAGTGTCCTAAGACCTCCTCAGAAGCCGAGCAGATACCACCATCATGCTTTCTGTATAGCCTGCTGAACCATGAGCCAACTAAACTTCTTTTCTTTATAAATGACCCAGTTTCAGTTATTTTTTTATAGCAGTGTGATAATTGACTAGTACACTCCCCAATCATTTTCTCTTCCTTGGATTTCTAATTCCAGCCCAGAGCAGGGGACACTCTGAATCTTTTTTTTACCAGTTTTGGGCCAGGCAGCTCCCAAGTTTCAATTTCCATGGGGCAAAGTGGGAGCAAGCAGCCTGGGACAGGGGCCTGGACCCCCAGGCCTCCTTCATCTTTTCTGGGGCGGAGGCAGTTGCTTCCACCCCACCCCACCAAGCCAAGGGTGGGTGTGCAGGCCCAAGGTGGGCTGGGAGCAGGAAAACGAGGAAGAGGAGGGGTGGATGGGATGGAGGAGAGGTCGTCTCGAAGGTACCAGAGTGAGTCACACCTCATAATGCAGCATGAACTGGAGCGTGGAGAGTTACTGCCTTCAGGACTTTCGTGTCCTTTCAATAAAGCCTTATCAGCACCAAGCTGCATTTTTGGGTCTTAATTCCAGATGTGGCCCCAGCCAGTCCCCAGCAGGGCCTCCTTTCTCCCTGCCTTCTTTCTATATGGGCCACTCAAGGCAATGCTGGGCCAGCTGAAGGAGTGGGACATCTGAGTAGCCTAAATCAGCCTTTCAGGGCTGGGTCCTGGATGTCAGGAGCCAGGCAAGCCCAGCCAGTTTAGAGGAAGGTCATGGATGCAGAGATTTCTGCCCTAGGAGGCAGAGAGAGAGGAGGAGCTGCTGGTGGCTCTGCCAAAGGTCTGGCTGAAAGACAGGGAGGGGGCCACACCCTGGGCTAATGCTGGGACACCTGGAGCTTCACCCCAGCACTGTTCTTAACTCAAATAATAATCCTGGAAAAGTCAGTTTGTTTTTCTAGCCTCAATAGTCTTGGCAAAACAACTAACTTTCTCTACGTTCTTTTGTTCATTAGTCAATAATTATCTAGAAAACCAGTAGTACATGCTGGTTTCTGTTGTGGTCCTGGGAGATGTAGGGGGCAGTGAAGAGCAGGGTCTTGTAAAGCATTTATTCCAGCAGGGAGAGGCAGACAAATCCCAGTGAAACACAGAAAAGGGCAAAATAACTACAGACTGTGAGCAATGCTGTGCAACAAAGGAAAGAGGATGACATGATGGAGGGACCCTTAGAGGAGCCTTCCTCCTCTTAGGAAGGTGGTCGGGGCACCTTCTCTGAAGGGAATCTTGGAGCTGAAACAAATGGGATGATGTAGAGGAAGAGCATTCCTGGCAGAAGGAACAGTGACTGCAAAATCCCCAGGTGGGAATAAGTTTGGAGATTTGGAGAAAGAAAAGCCCCTGTAGCCTGCACGGAGTGAGTGAGAGAGAAAGAGAGAGGAGCAAGAGGGGAGGGCTGTCTGATAGGTGGGGTCAGATTTCTTTGAATTAATTAGGACCAGGTCAGGTGCATGTCCAAAAAGTACAGAGGTATGTAGTTTAGGGCTGGTATGACATTCCAGACCATCACATCCCCAGCTCCTTCCATGTTGCTATTCCACAGCCACAGCATGAGGTTCATTCCTCATGGCCCAAAATAGCTGCTTGAGTTCCAGACATCAAGTCTACTTTCCAATTATCCAGAAGGAGGAAGGAGAAAAGGAAGCCAGATTTTCTCCCTTTAAGGGCACTGCCCAGTATTTGAACACACCATTTCTGCTTACATCATGTTACCAGGAATGCTGGAAAGCATATTCTTTATTCCAGTTGGTTACATGCCCAGCAAAGAATCAAGGGTTATATTACTCAGGAGGAAAAGGAGAATAGGTATCGGGTAGACAACTAGCAACTCTGTCAGCTCCCTACAAGGCAGACAGTTCTCATGCAGAGCCTCCCCTGCCTCATCCACCACTCACACCCACATCCAACAATAGACTCATCATTTACCCCCCAACACCAAATCTTCCCTATCTCAGGAATTGGTGACACTGTCTGGTCAGTTGCCCAAGAGAGGATTTTGATGACTCTCTACATTCCCCACAAGAACCACATCCAATATATTACCAAGGCCTGCCCATTCAACCCCCCAAACATATCCCGAGTCTATTCTCTTTGTCTCTCCTGCCACCACCCTCATGGAAAGCCCATCTGTTCCCTGGTCCTCTGCCATAGCCTACAGATTGGTCTTCCTGCTTCCTCACATCAACTCTGCACAGAACAGCCACCAGTCTGAAGGCCACTGGCTCCATCAGAAGTTGTTCAGTACCTTTCAGAATAACAATAATAAAGTCCTAAATCCATGATGTGGTCCTGCAATGACCAGGCCCTGCTTTGTCTTTCGTGCACTGTCTCCAGTTCTCCATCCCCTGCTTTTTGTCTCTCCTCTCCCTTCTGCCACATTGGCCCTCTTCCTCTCTTTCTATTTTTTTTTTTTTTTTTTTTTTTTTTTTGAGACAGAGTCTCCCTCTGTCGCCCAGGCTGAAGTGCAATGGCATGATCTTGGCTCACTGCAACCTCCGCCTCCTGGGTTCAAGCGATTCTTGTGCCTCAGCCTCCCAAGTAGCTGGGATTACAGATATGCGCCACCAGGCCTGGCTAATTTTTGTATTTTTAATAGAGACAGTTTTGCCATGTTGGCCAGGCTGGTCTCAAACCCCTGACCTCAAGTGATCCACCCGCCTCAGCCTCCCAAAGTGCTGAGTTTACAAACGTGAGCCACCGCGCCCGGCCATGCTGGCCTTCTTTCAAGTCATCAAACACCCCATGGTCCCTCCTATCACAGGGCCTTTGCACATGCACTTCTCTCTGCCAGGAATGCTCTGCCTGCCTCCTTTCTCCCCAGTAAGTCCTATTTCAGAGAGCCTCCCCTGACCTACCACGTCCGCCCTAGACTCAGCCATCTGCTCCCACGCCACCCTGTACATCTCACATACAGCATTTGTCACTACTGCAATTAACTAATTGTTTAGTGGTTTCTCCTGTCAGAACATAACTCCCTGGGGTAGGGAATGTATTGTGTTCAGGAATGGGTCCTGGTCCCTTGCACAAGGTGGTGTCCAATCTTTGTTGGTTCAATGAATACATTTCACTTCTCTGTGCATTGCTGCACACCCAGCCCTACACCAGCCGATGCCTCTTGATCCTGAAGAATGAGACTTTTGAACATCTGGGAGGTGAGAAACTTCATGTGAATGGTGGGGCTGCATCTATGTGGGCTACTTATGGCAAAATAAGCCTTATGCTTCTGAAAGAGGACTTATAGTTTCATGAAGTGCTGGGTTCTCAGCTACATGTGGCAGAGTGCATCTCTGGGTTTTAGTAACAGGATTAAATCTCACTTGAGACCTCCAGCAGGCAGAATTCCAGAAGGCAAGAGAGAGAGGGGTGATCAGGGGCTGGTGGGGAGGGGAGGAAGGAAAGCTTTCAGCAGGATTTAAAGGAAGCCAGGGTGGTTACAGAGAGCTGCACAGAGGCAGGCGGTATCAGGAGCCCAGGAGCCCAACCCACAAACAAAATGTCTTTTTAGGCCTATTTTGTGGAGGAAATCTCAAACTTTTACTATATATATATATGTTACATTATATATATATAATATACATATTATATATATGTTACATTATATATATAATATACATATTATATATATGTTACATTATATATATAATA
Source organism: Symphalangus syndactylus (assembly GCF_028878055.3). Lineage (NCBI taxonomy): Eukaryota > Metazoa > Chordata > Mammalia > Primates > Hylobatidae > Symphalangus > Symphalangus syndactylus. The sequence continues at coordinate 12,337,752 of NC_072428.2, read as the reverse complement.
TACATATTATATATGTTACATTATATATAATATACATATTATATATATGTTAATTACATATATATTAATATACATATGTTATATATATATACACACACTCTTTTTTTTTTGAGACAGAATCTTGCTGTGTCATCCAGGCTGGAGTGCAGTGGCACGATCTCGGCTCACTGCAACCTCCACCTCCCAGGTTCGAGCAATTCTCCTGCCTCAGCCTCCCGAGTAGCTGAGATTACAGGCATGCACCACCAAGCCCGGCTAATTTTTTGTGTGTTTTTAGCAGAGATGGGGCTTCAACATGGTGATCAGGCTGGTCTCGAACTCCTGACCTCAAATGATCCACCTGCCTTGGCTTCCCAAAGTGCTGGGATTATAAGTGTGAGCCACCATACCCGGCCTAGGATATTTTTCATTGGAACTTATATTTGATCAGTGTGGGCATGATCAGGGGACCATAGCTGTGGGCTCACCTGGGTCCTTATTGCACTGAGTGACACTGAACATGTTGCTTCCACTATCTTGGCCTGCCTCAGTTTCCCTCTCTGTAAAAAAGGGGTGGTTGAACTAGCAGATCTTGAGAATCCTTGCAATTAGCTCTCATACTGATGAAATGCTCTCTGGAAAATGTAGGAGACCTATTTAGATGTGAATGTTACTATTAGTCAGTCTGGGCTAGGCTGTGCAGTGTATAACTGACGAACTCTGACATGTCGGTGGCTTAGCACAATAATGACATATTTCTCCCTCACATAAAATCAGCTGCATCATCTGGAACATGCGTCCTCCAGGTCCTGAGGCAGGAGAGAGAACGACGAAGAAGGCACTTTGGCTCTGACTGCCTCTGCCTGGAAGTACAGTTTCCATTCACATTCTGCTTGTCAAAGGAGTCACGTGGCTCCACCCAGCTGCAAGGGAGTCTGGGAGGTGGAAGAAGCCCTTGGAATATGTGGTGAGTTCCGACTGTCTCTTTCACCCTCCGTGATATGATGTTGGGTTGGAAAAACCTCTACACTCATGGGTGTAACTCACCAGCATCGAGCACCTTCTACGTGTGTACCCCAAAATAGGGCCACACCCTGGACACTCTCCTTTGCTCACACTCACATTCCAGCTGACATGCAGAGACCCCAATCTCTCCTGCACACCCACCACTCCTCAGCGGAACATCCAGCACTTCAAAGACATCTGGAATCCCTCCTTCCTAGTGGGAGACATGGAACTAGCCACAGAAGTTGTCTCGCCAACTGTGGGGCATCCTTGGTACAACTAAGGAGACATCTGTTCCCCCTTTGTCTTGAATATGGTCAAGGTAAATGGAAAAGGGGATTGGCCTTTCAACCAAAGAGAAAACATTGAAACCTTGAATTTGCTAAGTCTGTCATTCTCGTACCACACTGCCCTCCACCCACCCATTCTGTTATTCAACAGGCATTTTATGACAGACATTGGATGAGACTTTGGGGTGTAGAGCCCTAGAATGTACAAAGTTTTGTTGGGTACACAAGGAGAATGGTATAAGGGTATGGCCCTTAGGGCAAGTCTAACTGGCTTTTGCTAAAACTAAAAATAAGCAGGTAATCGTAATGATAATGAAGATGCCGAAGACAGTGGTGATAGCTGCTGTTTCCTGAGTGGTTATTATGTGCCAGGCGCTGGGTACTGTGTTTAATGTCTTACAAATATGATTGCCATTGATCTTCAAAACAAGCCCAGTGAAGTCAGAGTTATTATCCCCATTTTCCCCGTTTTCTTGATAATTCGACATCCAAAGCCAGCCTACGTGTCCAGGTACAGCACAGCTGGCTGTGCACCTTCGAGGTTTGTTCAGCAATGGTGGTAGCATCTCCAGTGGATCCATTCTGTCCAGGGATTAAAGGCATCCTTCCTCACTGCATAGCCTCCAAGCCTGCTTCTCCAGCCCCTGTCTCCTTAAATTAGCCACAGTGGTTTCTGTCGCCTGCTACAAGGAGCTCTGTGTAGTTGATGTCAACCAGCAGGAAAATATCCCAGCAAAAGGTGAAGGGAATCCACCAGTGCCTCAAAGATGCCATATTTTCCTTCCCCCTCTGTCTCTGCCTGAGTTCAAGGTCACACCAACTCTCCCTGGATTATTAAAATGGCCACTACATGGCCCTCCCTATGTCCACCGTTGCTCCTTTAACCATTGTTCACACAGCTGTGAGGGGACCGTCTCTAACAGAAATCTGACCTGTCACCCCCAGCTTCTAAGTGTCTGCAGGTCCCAGTGACCAGGAGGTCAAGGGCTCCATCCTCCACTATGCCTTTCTGGCCCTTCAGATCTGCCACTGTCTACCTACCTCCAATCACGTCCTCTACTGGCTGCCTCTGGACGGTTCTCTGAATGTGCCATTGACACTAAGTCCTCTGAGCCTTGATTCACATGGTTCTATCCAGCAAATAGTTGTTGAATGTTGAGCCCTGTGCTTGTCCCATCTTCATCCCCAGTACCCGGCACATATTGAGTTCTCAATAAGAACTTAACTGAATTAAGTTCAGTTAAGTTGTTGAATTAACTGAATTAAAATGAAATGGGACTCTGAGTGGTCATCTAATTCAGAGGTCTCAAATGGGTTTCCCAAAGGCTGAATTCAGCCAGCATCATTTAAAGATTTTATTTTAACTAGCTGTCAGCTTTTTCTAAAGGAAAGATTCCACATAGGAATGGATTCAACTTTCTGACTTCTCTTCTGTAAGCAGAAGAGCTGCTCCTGCTTTCCTTCCCAGCCCACATTCTGCTCTGACAATAATCGCATTGGTGGGAGCAGAGTGGTGGATGTCTCTTATAAATAGGAGAAGGGTTCTCCATTTTCCTGCAGCTCCTACCCAGCTCACCTTTCTCTTTTTGGCAAAATCTGTCTTGGGCTCTTATAAGCACTAAAATTTTCAGTCTCTGAGCTGTTTGAAACCTTATTTTACAAGTGGACATAGATGCCCGCTAGGTGCTTGTCCAAGTTTGCATTTGGGGGAAAGCTGGAGCTGGGACTGAGGTCCCCAGGTCCTCACTCTGGTCCACCATCTGTCACGCCATCCCCATGCATCGCTCTCCATGCGATGGGAGTGGCCTTGCAGGCCCCACACGTGCTGGAATCTCCATTTTGGATTTGCCTTAAGCTCCTTTTGCTACAAGGTTGGGATGTTTAGAGCCTCCTAAGTCTACATAAACTCCTCCTGTTACCACCCCCAACGAGCTCCTCTGATGCCCCCTAGCTCAGCGTCCAGGGCCACATCCATCATGGACACTGGGCTGTCAGCACTGCCATGTGCCCCTCACAAAAGCCCGAATCCAGAATGGATTTATCCCGGGGGGAACCTTGTTATGCTTTTATGTCTTCAATTCATTAGATGTTCTGTCAGCAGCATAAATCAGGACCGGACTTTCTTCTTGCACACTCGGGAACAGAAAAGACACGCAGGGAACAGATCTAAAATTCACAGAGGGCTAAACACAGAAGACCATGTTTTATCACCACCCCCCCCATCCCATATTTATTCATTATTTTTTTTAACCAAAAAGTGATCTGAGAGAGATCCCAGGCATTGGGGGAGAGTGAGGAGGGAGGATGGATGGGGAAACTGAGGTTGAAGTTATTGGTTTTCCCATAATCCTATGAGATTGTCTCTAATTTTCCTCAATTCCATAGTTTTAAAAATCCTATTATTCTTCCCTGGCACACCTAAGGGGGAGTTATTTTTTAAAAAATAAACCCAATCAACCAGGCATGGTGGCTCACGCCTGTAATCCCAGCACTTTGGGAGGCCGAGGTGGGCAGATCACGAGGTCAGGAGATAAAGAGACCATCCTGGCTAACATGGTGAAACCCCATCTCTACTAAAAATAAAAAAAAATTAGCCAGGTGTTGTGGCGGGTGCCTGTAGTCCCAGCTACTTGGGAGGCTGAGGCAGGAGAATGGCGTGAACCCAGGAGGTGGAGTTTGCAGTGAGCCGAGATCACGCCACTGCACTCCAGCCTGGGTGACAGAGCGAGACTCCGTCTCAAAAGATAGTAATAGTAAAACAAAATTTAAAAAAACCCAATCATGTTAAACTCTTCAATAGCTCTCCATCAAAATGGGAACAAAATCCAAACTCCCTACCGGGGGCCTGGCCCGTGCCTTCCTCTCCCATTTCATCTTGCACAACTCTCTCCCTTTGCTCAATAAGTTGCAAAAACGTTTTTCATTCATTCAATGCAAGTTTAATGAGCACCTACTAGGTGCCAGGTACTTTTATAGGCCCTCAGGTAGGGTCTATAAAAGCTCCGAGGGGACACCAGTGAATGGTACAGACGGAGCTGGTGGGAAAGGTAGATGTCTTATAAACAGGTAATTGAACACTTCATTAATTACAGCTAGCCACAGAGGAGACTGCATTATAGGAAAGCCCAGCAAGACTGAATCGTTGCCTTCCAGAGCAGAACCACATCTCTGTTCTTCAGGAAAGCCTTTTCTGATCTACAACTCACTCACTCATTCATTCATATATTCACTGAACAAATATTCATAAAAGGCCTACTAGGGACAGTATATATAAAGTTAGTAGGGAACAAACAGACATACATTCCTGCCTTATGAAGCTTACATTTTGGTGAAAGTGAGACAATATCCTAAATGAACAAACACACGTATAATATGTCACATGTGACAAGTGCTATTAAAGAAGAAACCAGAGGCCAGGCCCAGTGTGGCATACCTGTAATACCAGGTACCCAGGAGGCTGAGGCAGGAGGATCGCTGGAGCCCAGGAGTTTGAGGCCAGCCTGGATGACATGGTGAGCCCCTGTCTCTGAAAAAAATTTTACAGGCCAGGCACAGTGTCTCACATCTGTAATCCCAGCACTTTGGGAGACCGAGGTAGGCAGAGAACTTGAGCCTAGGAGTTCAAGACCAGCCTGGGCAACATGGAGAAACCCCATCTCTACAAAAAAATACAAAAATTAGCTGGGTGTGGTAGCACACACCTGTAGTCCCAGCTACTCAGGAGGCTGAGATGGGAAGATCGCTTGAGCTGGGGAGGTGGAGGCTGCAGTGAGCAGAGATCATGCCACTGCATTTTAGCCTGGGCAACAGAGTGAGAACCTTTCTCTAAAAAAAAAAAAAAAAAAAAAATTCAGATGGGGTAGACGAAGGAGGCCTCTCTTAGAAGGCATCATTTAGCCAGAGACCAGAGTGAAGTGAGGGAATGAGCTATGAGGATAAAAGGTGGAGGGGCATGAATGCTCCAGGGAGAGAGAACAGTGAGTGCAGAGGCCCTGGAGTGGGAGTGAGCAGGATGTGTTCAAGCATGTGCAAGGAGGCCCATGTGGTAAGCCAAGGGTGGAGTAAGAATGAAGATGGAAGAGGAGGCCAGAAGCCGACTCACGCTAGGCCTGTGGGCCATGGGAAGGGCTCTGCATGTATTCTGAGCGTGGCAGGAAGCTCTGAGGGTTTAGACCATGGGAGAGCCTGAGTGGCTGCTGGGAACAATTCAGGAAATGTCCCCAGCTGGGGCAAGGAGAGACTGGAGAGGGAGGAGTGCGTGGGGATTCTTGGCATCTGGAGAATGGAGAACTGAGCTTTATGCCTTGGGTGCTTGCCTGAGGCACACACAGTAACATTCCATCTATGCTACATTCTTATATTATCATTACCTCCCTCCAGCTGTCCCTCTGTCCAGGAAGCACATATCCTACTCTGTCTCTACTTCCTACACTGTTTTGGACATCTGAAAGGGTATTAGGTTCACACCAGCATGAAGTCCGACTTCATGTAATACTTTTCCAAGAATAGAGAATGCAAATTAAAGAATTTTGTTCTTTCTAACCCCAAACTTATTTCCATATCGGGCCTTTGATGCAGCTACTGCTTCAAGAATGTGGAATCTCCTTTCCCCCACCACCTTCACCCAGAGCCTCACTATTCCATCCTTTAGAGATGTGTTGCCCCAAACTTTGCATGTTGAAGCCCTAACCCCCAGTGGGAATGCATTGGAGACAGGGCTTTTAGGAAGTAATTAAGGTTAAATGAGGTCATAAGGGTGAATTCCTAATCCAATGGGATGGGTGATGTTATAAGAAGAGGAAGAGCTCTCTCTTTCTCTCTGGAAAGGTCATGTGAGGACAGAGTGAGAAGGTGGCTGCCTGCAAGCCAGGAAGAGAGCCCTCACCAGGAACCAAATCAGCCACCACTTTGATCTTGAACTTCCCAGCCTCCAGAACTCGAGACATGAGAAATAAATGTCTGTTGTTTAAGGTATTGCTTAAGATACTATGTATGACAGCCCACGCAGGCAAAAACAAGAGGTTTCTCAACTCTTTTGATCATGTATCCCTCTCCAACAGTAAAAACATTGATGGGCATGGTAGTTCATACCTGTAATCCAAACACTTTGGGAAACCAAGGCATGAGGACTGCTTGAGCCTAGGAGTTTGAGACCAACCTGGGCAACATAGGGAGAGCCTTTATCTAAAAAAAAATAAAAAATTAGCCAGGTGTGATAGTGTGTGCCTGTGGCCCCAGCTACTTCAGAAGCTCAGGTAGGAGGATCACTTAAACCTAGGAGGCCTAGTCTGCAGTGAGCTATGATTGCACCACTGCACTACAGCCTGGGCAACAGGATGAGACTCCGTCTCAAAACAAAACAAAAAACATTGAGCACACCCTCCGCCAACTGTATGAATAACTATTTATAAATTTTACGTACATATACCACATACTTTGCCATCAATCTGTACATAAAACATCAGAGAAAATTTTGGTATCTTGTTTTTAAGATTGACAATAATAAATGAAAGTTTTACGATTTTCTTCATGTACCCCATGGATTCTCTTATGCACTCCTCTTAGGAGGCATCATTTTATAACTCAATCTCTGTTCTTCAGCAAAGCATTTTCTGATCTACAACTCACTCATTCAGTCATTCATTTATTCATTGAACAAATATTTATAAAAGCCCTACTAGGGACTGTGTATATTAATACATCAGATGTGGTTCTGCTCTGGAAGGCAACAATTCAGTCTTGGTGGGCCTTCCTGTAATGCAGTCTCCTCTGTGGCTAGCTGTAATTAAATAAGTGTTCAATTACCTGTTTATAAGACATCTACCCTTCTCCTCAGCCTTGTCTGTACCATTCACTGGTGCCCTCTCAGAACTTGGCACATAGTAGGTATTCAATAAATAGCAAATGGATGAATGAATGAACACATGAACAAAAGAATGAATGACTGAGCTCACTTCCCCTTTTTTCTCCCCTTTCCTCAGGTCAGTCTTGCCATGAAAACATTTTGAAGTAGCCCAGGGGCCGGCAGATCAGCCAGCGGAGTGGGAGTGATGGGGGGAGATTTGTGAGCAGGGGCCAGGTTAGCAGTGGTTTTATTACATCCCATTAAGCATATGGTCATAATTACAATAAGCACATGAGTTATGGCGAGTGACATATGTTTCTTTAGAAAAAAAAGGAGAGGAGGAAGAGAAAAAGAAACACTGCAAGCCCCCAGAAGTGGCCTGGATAGCTGGCTGGGCCAAACGAGTGAGTGTGGGCCTGCCCTGCCCTGTGCTTTTTAACCCCTTCACATCTGGGGCGTGATCTGCAGAAGAGAGAGAAGGCAGCCAAGGCTGGGCTCCAGGGAGATCAGGGACTCCCAGGAACCCGGCGAGGTCTGGGGGCTTCCGAGAGGATCTTGCCCACTTCTCTGAGAGTCACCAGAGGACAGGCATGTGGTCAGCTAGTTAGTGTTCCAGTAGCCAGGACAAGACCTGGCCCAGAGCAGACATTCGGTGTGTGTGTGTGTGTGTGTGTGTGTGTGTAAAGAGAATGGAGGAGGGAGAGGAGGAAGGAGAAAAGAAAGAATAAAGAAAAAAGAAGGGAAGGACTAAGGGAAAGGAGAGAGGGAGGTGATTAGAGCTTCTAAATGAACTTTCATTTGTTCATTCATTCAACAATCAGGTTGTTTAACGCACATGGCATGGTGCAGCAGATGAGCCCTGGGCTGGGGTCGGGACACCTGGGTTGTTCCCTGGGCTTCTCCATTCATACCCTGTGTGGTCTTGGGTAAACCACTTTCCTTCTCTGATCCTGATTTTTCTAGGGGGCTGGTCACTCGAATCTTTCTGGGCTTGGGCTTTGTGGGGTCTGCAATCCTCTGGGTGGAGAGGGACCCAGAGAAGCCTGCCTCCTGCAGAAGATGCACCAGGGAGGTCTGCAGCCAAACCTCAGCCAGGAGGTTCCTAACAGATCATTTAACCAACCTCCCTCTCATCCATTTTCCAAGTGTAAAAATAGCAGCCTGGATGTCTGTGCTGCCTCCCCATGAATAAGCCAGTTCTTCTTCTGTCTTCCATGCCCCAAGGTCCAAAAGGACTATAACCAAAAATTCAAAGACACAAGCATCTTGAGCCCATCTTCCATGATCGAAGAGATCTCCATGTCTGGGAAGCAGCAGAAGACAAGGGACCTTATTCTGGGAAGCACCACCTCACCCTGGCAGCCAGACCTCTAGCCCTCGGCCCCTAGAACAGGCATCAGGGGCTGCAGAAGGAGGCTGTGGGAACTGGGGACCATGGACACCAGAACCTGAGGGGTCAGGAGGAACCAGACCCCATCTCTGAAAATGTGCACTAGAGCCTTGTCACCTAGAGAAGAGTGCTTTAACTCATTCAAGTGGTTTCACACCATCTTGGTTGATAAGGAGATGTGATTTGCTCAAAATCTCTCAGCAGCAGGTGGCAAAGCCAGGCCGGGATGCAGGTCTACCTGAAGCCTGTGCCAGGCCAGTTCTTCCTGCCCAAGGGCCCTACCTCTGCAGAGCGGAGGCCTGGCCTGGCCTCTAAAGCTGTGACCTGGGGCAAGTCAGGTCAGCACTCTGACACTCAATATCTTCCCCTGTAGAATGGAGACCACCCCTCAGAGGGCTCTCGGTGGGGGTGTGGGGCTTGGGGCGGGACCAAGGTATAGCTTCCCATACTTTTACCCCAAGGGAGGTGGCTTTTATTATCCTGTGTTTTGAAAGATTTCTATCTCTTGAACAAATTTTGTTTTAAAGTAACAATTAATTTATTTCCCCCTTCTTATTCCTCAAAGACGCAGGTGGTCATCCTCTGAGAGATGACTGTGGCTTCCATGCTTGGCTGTCAGAATTCCAGTTGCCTCCAAGATGGAAGACTCTGCCCAGCCTGGATTCCTTGACCACAGGCAAAATATGTCTGATCTGTGAGGGCCCCTGAACTGTTGAGATGAAAGGATTAAACCCAGAAGGCCATCTGCCCTCTGAGGACCCCAGGCCAAGCACCCCTGAGAGGGTGATGGTGATCCTAAATGAAGCTGTGGGCCTTCATAGAGCTCCCTGACAGACCCACATGGCTCCCGGAAGTTTGCACGTGTGACCTGGAGGGTTCTGGCACTTGTGCTCATTTTGCAGAAGAGGAACTGAGACTAAGACGTCAACGATTCCCCCCAAGCTGGGAGATGGCAGAGTCAGGGCTTGAGTTCTATCTGATTCCAGAACGACCCTTCTGTTGTAGTCAGCTTGGCCTGTCTTAACAAGACACCACAGGGTGGGTGGCTTAAACAACAGACATTTATTGCTCCTAGTTCTGGAAGCTAGAAGGCCAAGATCAAGGTGCCGGCAGATTCTGTTCCTGGTGAGGGCTCTCTTCCTGGCTTGCAGACGGCTACGGCTACCTTCTCCCTGTGTTCTCAAGTGGCAGGGAGAGAGACAGAGAGGTGTAACTCTGGTGTCTCTTCCTTTCATTATAAGGATGTGAATCCCAAGATGGGGGTTCCACCCTCATGACCATATCTCAACCTAATTACCTCTCAAACGCCCCACCTCTAAAACCTTCACATTGGAGGTTAGGGCTTCAACATGTAAATCTGTGAACACAAACATTCAGTGCATAACATACCCAAAATCCCAACACTGATCTCCCCCTTCCCATGACTGAGTCCAGCAAGGCCTCCCTGAGTGGATCCTTGCCCTGGAGGACTTTGCAGTGTAGCAGAGAATGCTGGACGAAGACTGATGCGACCAAACTCGCAAGGCAGCCGTGCAAAGGCCCCAGGAGGCCTCGCAGGATTTGGCCAAAGATTGGCCACTGGTCCTGCATCAGAGCCAGACAGCCAGGAGAACTCTGAGCTTCCCTCTCTGTGCCTCAGTTTCCACCGCTACAGAGCACAGACACTGATGCCTCGAAGGGCTGCTGAAATCCTTTCAAGAAACAGCAGAGGTCAAAACGCCCAGCGACCTGCGGCTGAAACAAATCCGCCCTCGGGCTGCAGACCTTCTCCGTGCGTTGCCAGGTGTGGGCGGGAAAGGAAACGGAGGAGGATCGCATTCTGCGGGTCTGTCCCGGGAACTGGGGCCGCCCCGCAGAGTGATGGCCGCAGTGGGACGAACTTCCAGATAAATAAGAACAGTCCGCGTGAGCCGGGCTCATCTTAACACTAAGCAGAGGGGCCTGGGGCCGGACTTGAAAGCTGCCGGCTGAGATGGATGGGCTGCTGCCGAGGCGGGGGCAGCTGGGCGCGGGGGATGAGTGATGGGGTGTCGGGGCGCTCCGTCACCGCCAGCCAGAGATGCCGGCCTCTGTCCGGCCGCCGGGACATGTGCAGGGCCGCCGCCCCTCCCACGGCCCCGAGGGGGATTTATGGCTTCGTTAAAGGCCCGGAGAGGGGCTGAGGCCAGGCCTGCAGTGGTAGGGTTGGATGTCGGCCTGGCTGCCCCTGCTGGATTTCCGCCCTGAGCAGTGGAGGGGAAACCAGGCCGGGCCCCAGGGGGCAGTGTGGCTAGGGGTCAGGCACAGAGGGGCGTGAGGCCTGGCCTCCTTCCTTAGGTCGGCTGGCCCCGGAGGACGTCTGGGTGGAGGGTGCTGGCATCTCCCAGTGACCCCCTGTACCGGCCCCACCCTTGGCTCTTGGTCTGTGTTTATACCTTGGCGCCTTCGCAGCTCCGCTTGATTTTTCCAGCTGCCTTGCTTTTGCCCACACAGGTCCTTCTGCCTGGAGTGCCCGGTGCCTTGCAGGGCTCCCACCCTTTCTTGCCTTGGCGCCTGTGCCACCGCTGTTGGAAGGCTTCATTTGACACTCCTGCTCCATCCTGGCAGTGCGGGGCTCCCGCATCAGGGCCCTGCTTTTCTCCTTGTCCATCAAGGCAGGGATCCCCTTATTCTTTGTCTTTAACCTGTGATATTAACTAAACCATTTACTGAGCTCTTACGATGAGCCAGGGGCTGTGCTCAGCATTTCAGTATTTTATTACTGACTGTGTTCATCCATTTATTTCATAGACAGGAAAACTGAGACTTGGAGAATCACTTGCTAGGATTCATACCAAGGTCTGTCTGATTCCAAAACACAAAACTGCTTGACAAGTCCATGAAGCACCAGCCTTGGGGAAAATCAGCAAACATGGAACCAGTTTTCTCCTTTTCCTTTGCTACTGTTTTTCTGAGTCTGGCACCCAATAGATTCAGTGATATGACTTCACATATGCACAGTAATGGGACTTCACATATGTCCTCCGATTTGATCCTTATAGCAATTTGGCGAGGTCAGCCTTGTGATGATCAACCCATTTTACAGAGTGGAAAAACTGAGATCCAAAGAAGGGACATGCCCCGCCAGGGTCACAGCCAGCAGGTGGCTGAGCCAGGGTTCCAGGATGTCCCACGCTCTTTCCAAGGCCCCTCAGCTCTTCTCACACCTCCTCTCTCTCAGCTAGGTCTCAGCTCTGGAGGGTGGACCTGGGGAATGCTGAGACCCTGCAGGTGGACTTTTGATCCTTCTCACTCGGGGAGCACAGGGGCCTTCAGGCATGAAACTCTTGGGTCATCCATGAGCCTCCCTAAAGCCCAGGCCCTCGCTAACACCCACTCCTCTGACCTCGCTCCAGGAAAGATCCTTCCCTTTGGTAGGATAAAGCCCCTGGCTCCCAAGTCACCCTGGCCTCCTACCCCTCTACATCCTTCTGTGCTGGGGTTGAGGTGTCTGCCTGCCTGGACCTGCAGCTCTGGAGTTGGCACAGCTGTTAGTCAGGAAGCAGCCTTCTCCCACCACCTCAGCCTCCCTGACAGGCACTCTGCCTCAAATAAGAGTGTGGACAACAGGTGGGCATGGTGGCTCACGCCTGTAATTCCAGCAGTTTGGGAGGCCAAGGTGGGTGGATCATGAGGTCAGGAGTTTGAGACCAGCCTGGCCAATATGGTGAAACCCGCCTCTATTAAAAATACAAAAATTAGCCGGATGTGGTGGCGCGCACCTATAGTCCCAGCTACTCAGGAGGCTGAGGCAGAAGAATCACTTGAACCCAGGAGGCGGAGGTTGCAGCGAGCCGAGATTGCACCACTGCACTCCAGCCTGGGTGACAGAGCGAGACTCAGTCTCAAAAAAAAAAAAAAAAAAAAAAAAGTGTGGACTACAGACAGTCCATCGAGGCTCTCTGGGGAGGAATTGGAGCAATGCAAACTGGGTGCCTTTTTGCCTTCCACGTCCTCACAGCCCCACTGCCTTCTGGGTCTCTTAATCATCTATTTTGTGTCCAGGTGTTTTAACCAGTTGAGATTCTTAACACCTGTCCCAAAGGATCGGTCAAGCTCCCCATTAATTCCCTATTTAGGAGGAAAGGGAGGCTTTGAGGAGGAGATTGACGTGTCTGCAACTGTCGTGGGGCACAGGACTAGAGTTAGCACTTGAGCCTGCAAAGATTTTCTGCCTCCATCATTCATTCATTCACTCACTCATTTACTCACTCACCTACTGTGTGCAAGGCCCTGTTTGTTGAGCACCTACTATGTGCAAAAGCAATGTTCTAGGCATTGGAATACCTTCATGAACAAGACTGGCAAATATTTTGTCTTCAGCTATAGCCCAGTAGAAAAGACAGGCATGAGACAGAAGTTCAGAGAATAATTAAGGCATGCTGTGACAAATCACTTTGCTCACATCTCTGCTCAAATGTCACCTCTTCTGAGTGACCTTTCTGGACCCCCATGTCTAACATACCACCCTGTCAATCTCCATCCCCTTTCCTGATTTTTCAGAAAGTAGGAGTACGAGTATTTGGTAAAAGGTTGTGCATTTCTTTGTTTTCCTGTCTTCCCCACTAGACAGTGCACACCACGAGGGTGGGAGTTGTGACCCCTTTGTGCTCTGTCTCCAGCACCTGACCGACCATGTGCTCTGAGTAGATACTTATTGAATGAAACATGAATGAATGAATGAATGCTGCAAAGAAGATATACAGATGCTGTGGGAAGAAAAACGGGGAAACCCAGCCTAGCCTGGAGTTCAGGGGAGGTAACCCCCAAAGCAGGAGCTAACTTCATACTAAGCTCCAAAGCAGGCCAGGACACTAGAAAAGAGGCAGGAAGTCTGGGCGCGGTGGCTCACGTCAGTAATCCCAGCACTTTGGGAGTCCAAGGTAGGCGGATCACGAGGTCAGGAGTTCGAGACCAGCCTGGCCAATATGGTGAAACCTCGTCTCTACTAAAAATACAAAAAAAGTAGCCGGATGTGGTGGCACGCCTGTAGTACTAGCTACTTGGGAGGCTGAGGCAGGAGAATTGCTTGAACCCAGGAGGCAGAGGTTGCAGTGAGCCAAGATTGAGCCACTGCACTCCAGCCTGGGCAATAGAAGAAGACTCCGTATCAAAAAAAAAAAAAAAAGAAGAAGGAGAAGGAGAAGGAGAAGAAAGAGGAAGAGGAAGAAGAAGAAGAAAGAAGAAGAAAGAAGAAGAAGGAGAAGGAGAAGGAGAAAGAAGAAGAAGAAGAAGAAGAAGAAGAAGAAGAAGAAGAAGAAGAAGAAGAAGAAGAAGAAGAAGAAGAAGAAGAAGAAAAGAAGAAGAAGAAGAAGAAGAAGAAGAGGAAGAAGAAGAAGAAGAAGCAGCATTTCAGGCAGAGGAACCACAGTACCGGCAGAGCCCAGGATATCCATGATCTGCAAAGGTCCCCTATCTGCAAAGCTTCTCCTCCAGGACAGTCACAGGCAGCTGCCTCGAGGGCACACCACAGGGAGCCAGCAAGACTTTGATGGCACTGCAAAAGAGGCTCCAGATCCTTGGATTAAAATTCTGGCTATGTGATCTTGGGCAAGCTCTTTAACTTCCCTTAGCCTCTTTTCTCATTTGTAAAATGGAGATGAGAGTGGCACCTACCTTGAGGGGTGACTGTAAGGATGCAGAGAATGACAGCTGCAAGTTTTTTAGATGAGAGCCTGATCTGTGGTGAGACTTTAACAAATGCTGGTGGCCGGGTGCAGTGGCTCATGCCTGTAATCCCAGCACTTTGGAAGGCCGAGGCGGGAGGACTGCTTGAGGCCAGGAGTCCCAGACAAGCCTAAATAACATGAGATCCTCTCTGAACAAAAAATTTGAAAAGTAGCCACGTGTGGTGGCATATGTCTGTGGTCCCACCTCCTCGGGAGGCTGAAATAGGAGATTTGCTTGAAACCAGGAGTTCAAGGCTGCAGTGAGTCATTGATTGTGCCACTGCACTCCAGCCTGGGCGATAGAGTAAGACCCTGTCGCTAAAAAAGTTAAAAAAAAAAAAAAGCTGACTATGTTAGCATAGTGCTGTCTCCCCTCAACCACTGAAAAATTTAGGCCAAGGTAATCAGGCTGTCACAGAAGCAATATTCTCAGCTGGCTTCAGTCTAGGAATGGTGGGGTGGAAAATAAAAAAGACTCCCAGTCCCTTGAGCAAAGCAGTTGCCTCTCAGCCTCAGTGTCCCCGTCTGCTCAAGGAGGCCTCAGCTGGCTTCTCCGTGTGGCCGAGGTTCCCTCTCACAGCCTGTTCCCAGCCAAGCTTCCTGTTCCCTGAGGCTTTCACTTCCTGTCAGAGACCTCAGGGCCTTGCACATCCAGGCCTTCACCTCCTGCACAGATATTTTGCACTTTCCACCTTCCCCCAGCCCAGATGTCCTGGAGTCTTGCCTCCCTGGCTCCCTCTGGGCCTGCTCTCTGTCCCTGCCTGGCCACCACCTAGTCAGCAAGCTGTTGGCCTCTCCCCAGGCATGCAGCACCTGGTGAAGGGGCTACGCTGCCCTGAAAACCCCCAGGATACCAAGCACCCCCGAACTCCACCCATCTGTGATGACTTCAGCAGAAAGTCCTGCCCATACTTGTGGAAATTAGTGTGTGGGGGGCGGGGGGCGGGTTGGGGGCTAATCTTAGAGAGGGCCCTGTTTGCCCCTCGCTGCACACCACAGGGAAGACATGCTCCAGGTAAGTGCACGTTTTCACACATACTCTGGAGTGCACGTGGGCTCAGGAGGGCTGGAAAAGCTTCCCCCTGGGCAGAGCTAGTCTCAGAAACTCAGGACGTGGGAAGAGGGTCACTGAGGGGGAGGCTCTGGCAGTGGGCCCAGCACTGTGGTTTCTGATGCTGCCTCAGCCACCAATTGGAGGGAAGCTTGGGAGGAGGAGGAGGAGGAAGCGCTGAGTGTGCAAATGAGCAGTGACATGGGAAATTTCACAGGGCAGAGGCAGCCTTCAGGATCTACACCAGGACAAGGTGACCTGGTTTCCCCTGGTTTGGTGGCCCTGGAGGAGTCACTGTGCTTCTCTAGGCTGATTCCCTCTTCTGCAAAATGTCAATTCCAGACAGTAGGCAGCAAAGAGTGGGTAGACCCGAGTCCCAGTCACAGCCGGTCTCCCCGGGGTCATGAGGCTGCAACAGAGAGGGTGCTCCTCGCTAGGCCTCCATGTCCTCATCTACAAAACGGGGACAGTGCCCCTGACCTTGCAGGATTGCCCCAAGGTTGAGAAATGGTGTACACAGAGCATCAGACACACTACCTCTTAGATACATCCCTTCCTCGAGGCGCCTGCGAGGCCCCAGGTGAGATCAAGCCTCCTCTCTAGGATCTTCCCTCACCAGCAGTGGCACTGAGTGCTGTCTGAACTTTTATGCATATTCATGGGATGATTTGACAAATGTCCCTGTCCCCACTAGATTGTAAGCTCCTTGAAGGCAGGGATCCCAGCCTGGCACATAGTAGGAGTTCTCTTAGTCAAGATCCAGCCAGGAAACCAGAACTCAAGTCAGGTATTTCAACAGAGGGCATGTGATATAGGGAGCTAGTTCGGAAGGTGTTGGAGGAGCTGAAAGGCCTGAACGGGATGGTGAGCCACCCACGGACAAGCAGCAGCAGGCAGCTGTGACAACCTGGGACTCCAGAGATGGGGGAGGAAGTGTCGATACCCAAAGCCTGGAAACTGGACTAGGTGTGGGACACCGGAACCACAGTCTGGCAGGGGGATGCCCATGGGAGCTGGAACCCTGGCGGTGACCCAACCACTTCCCAAGTTGCCACTAAAGCAGATGAGGAGGAAGACCCTGGCTCCTCCCTTCCACCCTGCCCACTGATCTCCATCCAGTTCTTCCCATTGGCCAAAACTAACAGGAAGCCGGCGGGCAAAGGAGCCTGGGAGATACATCAATAGTTGGCAGGAGTCAGCCCCGAGACACAGGGGAGGGCCAGGGAAATCCATCCGTTCGCTGTCTGAGAGGGAAGGACAAATGGCAGCCCCAGGGCTCCCCTTATTTACTGGTTCACAAACGCGTACAGCATTTACGAGGCACACAGGGCAATGTTCTGAGCTTTTGACGAATGAGCAGCGGGAGTTCAGTAAATGATACCCATCCTTGTTGATGGTGCTTTTGTTTTTGTGGTCAGATGCGTTCCAAGAGGCTCAGACCTGCTGTGATTCTGAGATTTTTCTGTCTCTGACCCCAAGATCCTCACCCCAACCCTGGCCTTTTTGGGCTCAGGGAGCCCAGACCCACCCCCTTCTCCAGGCCCTGCTGAGAGTCGGGGGAGGAAGGGCAGAGGATGCAGCCCCCGGGGCCTGAGCCCCTGCAGAGCCCCCTCCATCTCTGCCCCCGGCTCCGTGGGGAGCAGGCTCTCTCTCTCCCGGCCTGTCAGTCAAACCCTGCCGCTTGGAAGTTCAAGCGTGGCCAAAAGGAAGCAGATTTCAAAACACACCTCTGCTCGCCCCGCTTTCCTCCCCGCCCCCTCATCCGAGCTGACCCAGGCTCTCTGGGGGCTCCCTTGCCCCAGGCCTATCCCAGACAGAGCTGAAACCATAAGGATCTGGGGCAGAGGTCGGGTGGGGTGTGGGGGGCAATAAGGGGAGCCAGCAAAGGCCCCCCCAGCAGCCTCGGCTCACCCCTGTCTGGGGGCTGCTCCTCCTGCGCGGAGAAGAACCTAAGGCAGATCCTTAAGAAGGGCCCTGGGGGCGACAGGTGGGAGGGGCCTGACCCCTGAAATTCAGTGAGGCAGGGGGCCTGCCTGCTACCTTTCCACGCTTGCTGTTTTATTTATGGTGCCATCCCTGCACTAGCACAAGCCTTGGCTTCTAGAAGATTCTCTGTAAATCTCTGTTGAGTGAATGTGTGAATTCGTGAATTCCCACTAAGGATAAATTGGTTCCACTTTGACTCAGAAGGTGAAGGAAGGTGTGGGGCTGGAGGGGCCCTGATAGTTCCACCAAAACCAGAGCCTCAGGGGCCTCACTCCTCTGTCATCGCCTCCCTCTGGCTTCCTCTCAGCAAAGGGGTTCGGGTCAGAGCCCTTGGGACCCCGTCCTGACTCTGCTGCCTTCTAGCTGTGTGACATTGGACAAGCCAGTCCCTCTTCAAACCTTAGCTTTCCTCACCTATGTCATGGGGAGAGACCTGTCTCCTCCACAGTGTACCGTGAGCCCTGAATTGAACCAGGTCCCACAAATAAATCCTAGTACAGCCCCTGCGTGCAACAAAAAAGGCCTCACAGATACCAGCAACCTCACAGATACCAGAATGCACTGGAGTGCCTTTCCACGAGGTTGCCAATAGGGTTAAAAGCATGGCCACTGTGAACAAATAGCAAATAGCCATTGCTTCTTGGCAACTTCTTTGCAAAGGCAGATGGAAATGAAGCAATGCCCAGGCGTGGAGGCTGATTTTGGAATGAACGTCTTGACAGTGGGAGTTCACCCTTCCGGGTTGTTTTCCGAGTTTTTTTCTCATCTCCCCTGGTGCCCTCCGCTCAAAGCCCGACCATAAAAGCAATGACAGCTGGGACCACATTGTTCACTTTATTGCAGTTTTGTTTTCCATTTGGAAAATCTCTCCCCAGAATGTTCTTGAAATTTTGAAGAGGTGAGTTAATATATCGATGATGTCTTTATTGTCAGGACACTTCCTGGATTAGAAATAAAAGGCTGTGCTGAATTCAATCAAGTGGCATGGGGGAAGGGGTCCTTTCCCAGGCTGGAAGCCCTCCTTCTGTGGCCAGCCTGGAGGGGGTGGGGGACCAAGATTGCTGAGGCTCAGAGAAGACTCCTCTAACTCTGGAGCTTGACAGTTGGTGCCCATTTTCCCCCGAAGGCAAAGGAGAAATCCTTGCCCTCCAGGGAGCAAAGGGCCTGGCAGGTGAATGTCCGAGCTGTGGGTCCATTCCTGGCTCCTCCTGGATAGCTCAGCTCCCTACCAGCCCCAGCCTGATCCTTCGCCGGTAACCCCCTTCGTGTGAGTCACCCGGGAGCACGGTGCGGGGCCTCCCTCTGCAAAGCTATGAGGAGACATACTTTGACCCTGGTGCTCCCTCCACCGTGAGCTCCCCTCCTCGGCTCCACCAAGCCTCACCAGCCCGAGCCCTCATTCCTGAGGCCCCAAAGCCTCTTCCCCACCACTGCCACTTTCTTACTGTCCTGTCAAAATGCCTGTGATCTTTTGAGTCTGAAGTCTGTGAATCATAAGAAGAGGCAGATGGCACGGTGGACTGCAGAGACCAAGGTCTTGGAATTGCACAGATCTAGACTTGAGTCTCCTTGGTCTCTTAGTTGCTGTGTGATGTTGAGCAAGTAACTTCATCTCTCTCTGTGCCTCAGGTTTCCTCTGCAGTGATGGAAACACCCAGCATAGTGCCTGGTGGCTACTGATGATACTTGTTCACTTTCCTAAAGTCTGTTATTGCTGGGGAAAGAAGGAGCCCATGGATTTTGGCAATGGATGGCACCAGGCAGCAAAAACTTCTTTTCAAGTAGAAACAAAGGACAGGGATGGTCATTTTAATGAACACCTACTATGCATCAGACACACAGCAACCCTATTCTACAGACTCAGAGAGGTTAAGTTACTTGCCCAAGGTCACACAGCTAATGAAAGAGGTCCAGGTTCCTACCTGGGCTTATCAGACTCCCAGTTCATGCTTAGTTTTCTTCACCCTTGGCAAAGGAATGAATCTCAAAGGGTGGAATGTGGGTCCCCATGGGTGGGTGGGGCACGGGAAGCCCCTGCTACTGAAATCCACAAGCCGGCCCTGCTGTGAAGGAGGGAAGGGTCAGGGCTGAGGCCCCACCAGTCTTGCCCTCCTTCTGGTGACCTTGGCTGAATGCAGTGGGGGACTCTGCTTTCACCTGGAGCAGTCATGCTCTGGGAAGGGCCAGTTTCCTCTAAGAAGAAAACATCTTTTTCACACACAGATGCCTGAGTGGGATTCTTTTCCCAGGGCCCAGTGTTTCTGGTTCTAATTTTTAGTTTCTTTTGGTGGATTTGTCCTTACACCTTGACCGTGTGCCACTTTGAGCCTCAATAGTCCTGCTTCTCAGAGGCCATCTTGGTCCCCTTTAGGCCAACAGCATGGGGGGTCCAGGACCCAGAAACAGGAAGCTGGGGAGAGCTGCGTTCACTGGCGGATTTTTCTCTGTATTGTAGGTGGGGGCATGAGAATTGGCAGGATCAGGAGGAAGGGTGGGCCCTCTAAGAGCCCGGGTGACTGTCGATTTGCTTAATTCTCAGGACCAGTTGAGGGGTTAGGTGAAGAAGCCCTGGGCTGGGGCAGGAAGGAGACGCCGTACCCAAAGCCGCACTTTAGCTAAGGATAAGATGACTTCAGGCCAGGCGCGGGGGCTCACGCCTGTAATCCCAGCACTTTGGGAGGCCAAGGTGGGCGGATCACTTGAGGTCAGGAGTTTGAGACCAGGCTGGCCAACATGGTGAAACACCATCTCTATTAAAAATACAAAAAAATTAGCTAAGCATGGTGGCCAGCTACTCGGGAGGCTGAGGCAAGAGAATAACTGAACCTGGGAGGTGGAGGTTGCAGTGAGGCGAGATCGCACCACTGCACTCCAGCCTGGGTGACAGAGTGAGACTCCATCTCAAAAACAAAACAAAAAAAGAATAAGATGGCTTCAGGTCTCAGTGCTCAGCACCCCTTCCTTCACCCCAGGCAGTCTAGGAAGGAATCCGAGATACTGAGTTTGTTTGCTCTCGACTGCTGTGCTCCCTCTATGAATTGCTACCCCTCTCTGTGCCCTGTTTCTCCTACCTGAAAAAGAGGAAGACTAAGTCTCTTTAGGCCCCTTTGGAACCTCAGCCTCCCCTCTTGCTCCGTCATCCTCATCCTTCCTCTAAAATATGCCAACATCCTGATTCCTCTCCTCTCAGGCAATCGGGCTTTGTTTTCTATAAAACTTCCAACTGATCTAAGAAACGCCCCCCACCCATGTGTTCATGTGTTCACTGCGGAGGTCTCTTCCTCCCTGAGGTGTCCCTTCCCAGGGCTGTTGAAAGGTAACAGGGTTCGCGTGGTGAAGCTCAGAAGTGAAGTCAAGTCACAAGTCTGTTACCAGAAAGGGGTCTTGATCCAGACCCCAAGAGAGGGTTCTTGGATCTCTCACAAGAAAAATTTGGGGTGAGTCCATAGGGTAAAGTGAAAGCAAGTTTATTAATAAAGTAGAGGAATGAAAGAATGGCTCCTCCAAAGGCAGAGCAGCAGTGCGGGCTACTCGAATGAGCATACTTATAGTTCTTGACTATATGCCAAACAAGGGGTGGATTACTGACGAGTTTTCTAGGAAAAGGGCAGAGATTTCCAGGAACTGAGGACTCTTGCCCTTTTTAGACTATGTAGGGTAACTTCCTGACACTGCCGTGGCGTCTGTAAACTGTCATGATGCTGGGGGAGTGACTTTTAGCATGCTAATGTATTATAATTAGTGTATAATGAGGAGTGAGGATGCCCAGAGGTCACTTTCATTACCATCTTGGTTTTGGTGGATTTTGGCCGGCTTCTTTACCGTATCCTGTTGTAATAGCAAGGTCTTTGTGACCTGTATCTTGTGCTGACCTCCTGTTTCATCCTGTGACTTAGAATGCCCAACCTCCTAGGAATGCAGCCCAGCAGGTCTTGGCCTCATTTCACCCAGCCCCTATTCAAGATGGAGTAGCTCTGGTTCAAACGTCTCTGACAACCCCACCACATTGGAGCCAGCAACCTGGGGCAGGGGCGTCTTAGCGTCTCTGAGGACAATGGCCGCTCCTTGTTCCCTGGGCTATTTGGAATAGAACCTGAGCCACCTCCTGCCCAGCCATGCCCAGTGCAGAGGGTCAAGAGATCAGCCTTTGGTTTCAAGCCTGCCCTCTAAGTTGCCATTGGCCAGGGATACATAACTCCGTGTCTTTGTGTCTCAATTTCCCCATCTGAACAATGATGGTGTCCCTCATCTCCACCACCCGCCTCTACAGACACTGAAAGGAACCAGAATTGTGGGTTTCAGTGGCTGCCCCCTGATGAGGAGAGCCAGCCTGGCCTGGAGGCCTGGAGGAGGCTGAGGAGGTGGAGGAAAGGCCACATGCTACAGCCCCGCCCAAACCTCGCAGCAGGCACATCTGCAACTCTATCTGGAACAGCGGGCCCCACCCACACACATGGTCGAGCAGCCAGACCTCCAGCACGCCCCCCACCCTGCCTGGCTGCCTTTCCTGCCACCCCCGGATTTGTACCCATAATCTGCATATTTAGCAGTTCACCACATTGCAAGCCAAACCATAAATCCTTCTCAGGCGGGGCCCTGGGAAAGCGCTACTCATGCTTCTGCAGAGCCCCAAGGCCTGGTGTCTAAGACCCCATTTTCCAAGTCTCCAGGTGGGCAGGACGTCAGCTGTGTCTTCAGGTGTCCCCTGGATCTTCAGAGGCTGAACCAGGCAGCTAAGCAATCAGAATAGTCAGGATAATTCGAAGAAGAAGAAAAAGGAAATAAGAATGATTTCATTATTTGAATTTCAGGACACTGAGTGAGACGAGCCGCACAGTACCCTTCTCCCTATTCTGCAGAAGGGCACACCAGGCTCAGGTTCAAGTTCAGAGTCATTCAGGGCCGACTCAGCCACAATGCCAGGGAGAGCCGTCATGTCTCAAAGGCCCGACCAATTCAAGTGAATTTCTAATTCTCGAGTCTAGAAGCAGCTAGGAGCTATGGACACAGCGTGGGGCAGGGGACCCACATGCTTGGCCTCCAGTCCCAGCTCTGCCCCCAATCAGTTGTGTAGTCATGGCTACAGGGTTGACCCCTTGGAGCCTCTGTTTCCACCACCCCTTTACTCCTGGGCTCTCTCCAGATCCCGATTCAGCCTCCCAGCCTCCCACCTCCCCAGCCCCAACTCCGAAGGCGTATATAGGGCTTTTGAATGTCACTGACTCTTCTTGAAAATGGAAATGGACACCCTTAGAGAGCTGTTATCAAGAAATGTGCAGAGCAGACATCCCGGTGCCCTTAACCCATCCTTGAACCTGACCCCTACCCTAAAATACCAGCCATTAGCATTTTCCTAGCTCTGTCTTCCAACCAGATGGTGCAGTAAGTATTTAGTCCTGACATCAGCCCTTCGGAGACAGAGGAAGATGATGAGGAAGATAAAGAAGATGATGTTGGTGAGTGGCAGAGGCTGGGCTCAAAGTCAGAGCTGTCAGATTCGGAGGCCTGAGCCTTCACTACTGCTCTGTGCCACCCAAGGCATGGGAGTCCCCAGGAAGAAGGAACCCTCCACCATATTGGCTGTTTTCTGTAACCCAGTCAGCCCCATGAGGCCCATGCCTCTCCCCAGGTCCTAAAAGGCATGCGCACCTCCCCATTTCCAGCACGCACCACACCCCCTGCTCCTCTGCACAGGGGCACCCACTCCCTGGATTGGATGTGAGAGGGAGATTAAAGATGTGGCCTCCATAGCCTGACTTTGTTGCCACAGGCCTGGTCTTGACTCCTCAGCTCACTGGGGGTTCCTCAGGGTGGGATTTGGGGTTCCAAGTCTTCTGTTCTCTCTTCTATTCCTGCACCTAATGAGGGTTTGTGGATCTCCTATCTCGTGCCAGGCATTGCTCTGGTGATGGAGACAAAGCCATTCAAAAAAAAAAGACTATATCCTCAGTCCTACTGTCTTCAGCACAGGCTGGCCCCTAGGCAGTCTCCTCCCCTAAGTGTCCACGGATGGATGGAACAGAGAATTGAGAAGGAAAATAGAAAAGCTACATCTCGAACCACAAGACCAGCATGCAAATGCTCACTTGCCATTAGTGTGCTGTGTGACCTTGAACAAATCATGTGCCCTCTGGCCTCAGCTTCCCCATCTAACAAACAGAAGGCCTTGGCTCCAGCAATCACGCAGCCATGGTGATTCCTGTCCCACCTTCCTGATTGTTGCCATGCCCACCTGTAACTCTCTTTATTAAATATTATTCTTTAAATAAATGTACCTTTTCCAATTAAATACATTTATTTTAAAAGGTAAATTTATATTGCTGACCACTGTGGCTGATGCCTGTAATCCCAGCACCTTGAGAGGCTGAGGTGGGCAGATTGCTTGAGCCCAGGAGTTCAAGACCAGCCTGGGCAACATGGTGAGATCCTGCCTCTAAAAAAAAAAAGAAAAAAAATTAGCTGGGCATGGTGGTGCCCACCTGTAGTCCCAGCTACTTTGGAGGCTGAGCTGGGAGGATTACCTGATCCCAGGAAGGTTGAGGCTGGAGTGAGTAGTGATCACACCCCTGCACTCCAGCCTGGGGGACAAAGTGAGACCCTATTTCAAAACAAAAATTGTATGACTCCCACAAATGAAAAAAATAATCAGTATCATTTGCCATAAGAAATAAAAGGGGCCGGGCATGGTGGCTCACGCCTGTAATCCCAGCACTTTGGGAGGCCGAGGTGGGCTAATCACGAGGTCAGGAGATCAAGACCATCCTGACTAACACAGTGAAACCCCGTCTCTACTAAAAATACAAAAAAAATAGCCGGGTGTGGTGGCGGGCGCCTGTAGTCCCAGCTACTCAGGAGGCTGAGGCAGGAGAATGGTGTGAACCCGGGAGGTGGAGCTTGCAGTGAGCCGACATCGCGCCACTGCACTCCAGCCTGGGCGACAGAATGAGACTCCATCTCAAAAATAAAAATAAAAAAGAAATAAAAGGTAACCAGAAAAGAAGTATGATGAAAACAAAGCAGTGTTATTGGCTTTACTGGAAACTGCACTGTGCCAGAGCCCAGGATCCCATGCCCTGCTCTCTCTTCCAGTTCAGTTCATTCATCTAACAAACCTTCACTGAGCTCCTCCCATGAGCCAGGTGCTGTGCTGGTGCTGGAGATAAAGCAGTTAACAAGAAACAGACAAAGTCACTGCTTTTGTGCAGCTCACACACTAGTGGAGACAGAGAGAAAATAAGTAAAATAACACGTAGTAGAGGCACTGACCAAGAAAAGCGAGCAGGGGAGGGGTCACTACCTTGCCCAGGGTGGTCAGGGATAGTCTGGATGTGAGTTTGAGTAAATCAAGGAAGGATGCAAGGGAATGAGATGTGTGGGCACCGGAAAACAGCATTCCAGGTGGCGAAAACAGCAAGTGCAAAGGCCCTGAGGCAGGACTGCCAGCAGATCTGAGGAATGAACAGGAGCTGAGATCAAAGAGCTAACAGGAGCTGAGGTGAGGGAGGAAGAGAAACAAGATAAAGATGAACTGGGAGTCTGATAAGCCCAGATAGGAACCTGGACCTCTTTCGTTAGCCATGTGACCTTGGGCAAGTAACTTAACCTCTCTGAGCCTGTAGAATAAGGTTGCTGTGTGCCTGATGCATAGTAGCTGTTCATTAAAATGACCATCCCTCTGCTTTGTTTCTATTTGAAAGAAAACTTTAGCTGTCTGGTGCCACCCATTGCCAGGGAGACTGCTGTTAGCAGGGAAGGTTTAGAGCCTTGAGAAAGGTTCAGGTTGGAGGCGCAGCAAATAGAAACTTCCTCACTGGTTTAATCAGAAGAAAGGAAAAGAATAAAGCGACAACTCTCAACAACTCTCTGGTTTGGTGACTCTATGCTAAGTAGTGCCAGGTCTTTATGGCTCTCTGAAGTCAGCCTGCCGAACTCTGGGATGTGAATATTGACCTTCCCTGGAGCATGCTTTGGGGCTCTCTAGGTTTCTTTCCTGCTGTGTTTCCAAGTTGAACACAGAGGCATCTAAAGCAGCTCAAGAAGTGATCTAAGTGGTCTGTAAATACCCCAGAGGGATCCCTTTCCCTTACCTCCTCCTCTTCATTGCATACATCTGCACTTTGTCTTGCCTTGCTTCCTGCCCCAGCCAGGTGAGATGGTCCCTGGGGCTGGAGGCAGTGCAGATGGGACAGAGGAAGGGTCTGATCAGGCATCCAGTTGGAGGGAGGGTTGATAGATGTTTGGAATGGACCTGCCTCTGCTCCTGTGGATGGACGACTGTAGAGTCTGGGCGCCTCAAGGGCGGGGCTGGGTTTTAGTGGTACTGAAACCTTGTTGTCCCGTTCAGAGGCCAGGCCTGGTGGGTATGTAAGAAGGTAACTAAATAGCCTGCAAGCTGATTGTGCACAGCTAATTCCCAAGGCGGCTGCGAGATGGCAGAATTCCAGTGAGGACAGGAGAAGCCGGCAGAAGTCTGGGCAGGGCAGGAGGACCCTCAGCGCTCACCCCAGGCTAGGCCAATGGGTGGTACAACTTCTGGGGGCGCTTCTTGTGTTGCCTTCTGTGAAATGGTACCTGCTGGGGTTGTGCAATGCTCAGCCTTGCCTGGGGTCCTGAGTTTTGGGTTGCCTTGTGGTGCTGGCCAGGAAGGGGGAGCTAAGCTATGTCTAACATGGACATAGCAAAAAGGGCTTCCTAAAAGGCCAGGTGCTGGAACTGGCCTGGGCTGGGGCTGAAGGCTGGCTGTATGACCTTGGGCCAAGTGCTTAAATCTCTCTGTGCCTTGGTTTCCCCATCTGTAAAATGGGGACAGATTAAATGAGCTAATACAAAAAAGTGCTTAGGGCCTGGATTGTCAGTCCTCAATACATGTTAGCTTTCATAATAAATGCCGTTGTGGTCATTATTATTATTTTCCTTGGCCAGTGAGTTGGAGAAGGAGTTTGGTTCAGGAAGGACGATGTAGTGAGGACAGGCAGAGATGGGAGTGGGAGATGGATACCACCTGTGCCTGGCCCTGAGCTGGACACAGGCAGCAAGTGATGAGGCCTGCAGGAAAAGCTCAGCCAGAGAATGTTATGACACAGCAGAGGGAAGAGGGGCAGCCCATGGGGATTCAGGAAGGCTCCGGGATGACCTGTAATCCCAGCACTTTAGGAGACCAAAGTGGGTAGATCACTTGAGGTCAGGAGTTCAAAACCAGCCTGGCCAACATGGTGAAACCCCGTCTCTCCTAAAAATGCACAAAATTAGCCAGGCATGGTGGTGGGTGCCTGTAGTCCCAGCTACTTGGGAGGCTGAGGCAGGAGAATTGCTTGAGCCTGGGAGGCAGAAGTTGCAGTGAGCCAAGGTCATGCCACTGCACTCCAGCCTGGGCAACAAGAGCAAGACTCCATCTCAAAAAAAAAAAAAAAAAAAAGAGAGAGAGAAAAGAAAGAATCTAGCAATATATAAGGTGCTGGGTGCTTATGCATTTTATCTCATTTAACATTCACATGTTGAGGACATTTAATATTGTTGATGATTATATTCCTATCATCAACAACTGTTATTATCCCTGTTAGGGATGAAGAGACTGAGGGTCACAAACAGGAAGTAATTTTCTCAAGGTCACGCAGCTGGGAGGTGGTGGAGACGGGAGTAGAACAATCACCCACCCTCCGGGTTGCCCTCCGCGGGTGGGAAAGGTGGGTGCTGGGCTGAGAACTGGGGCAGATCTCCTCCCGGCTCTGCCTCTGTGCTGCTGTGTGATCTCGACTCGGAGCTTCTTGCCCCTCTTCTGTGGAATGAAAGGGGAGCTAAGGAGGAGGGTGTCTGAGGGGCGAGAGATGAGTCTAGAGGAGAAGCAAGTGTGGGCAGGAGGGGCCATGACCTCAGCAGGCTGGGTGAGGTCCCAGCTCAGGAGCATCCTGGGAGCTCTGGGGGACCTGGCCTGGAGCTAATTAGCTGCTGGGAGGGGAAGTGCAAGGGCGGCGAGCTTGTGGGGGCGGGCCAGCACCCTGACACCAGGCCCAGCACCCACGAACATCTGGCCCGCTCTCATGCAGGCCTGGAGAGAGGCTCTGTCTGAGGGTCAGAGGTGGGGTGCAGATTGTCAGGGAGGACCTAGCTCTGCCCTGGGAGTTATGGGACCTTGGACCAGTTTCCCCATCCATCCCGGTGATAGATGAAGCTGGCAGCCCCCTCCATGGGCCCCCTTCCAAACCTCACATTCCCTGGGCCTGCGAGTGTGGGGAGAGGTCAGGGAGATAGGACATCCCTGGAGGCCTGGGGATGTGGGGGGAGGCCTGTGGGAGGACAGCTGAGGTGAGCCGGGAAGAAGACTGCAGTGTCATGAAGACTTGTGCTTAGAAAGAGCCTTGTAGGTCTGGGTGCAGTGGCTCACGCCTATAATCCCAGCACTTTGGGAGGCCAAGGTGGGTGGATCACCAGGTCAGGAGTTCGAGACCAGCCTGACCAACATGGAGAAACCCCCATCTCTACTAAAAACACAAAAATTAGCCGGGTGTGGTGGCGCATCCCTGTAGTCCCAGCTACCCAGGAGGCTGAGGCAGGAGAATCGCTTGAACCCAGGAGGTGGAGGTTGCAGTAAGCCGAGATCGCGCTACTGCACTCCAGCCCGGGCGACTGAGTGAGACTCCCTCTCAAAAAAAAAAAAAGAAAAAAGAAAAAAAAAAGAAAGAGCCTTGGAGAGCTAGCCCACGGTTTGAGCCACTTAGGATCACTGCAGTGGAGGGGTGGCCAGGGGAGAGGGGTCCCTGTCCCGTCATCCTAGGCCCCAACAGCTTTCTTTGTCTGCCTCCGTGTCTGTCTTCCACACTGGGTGTGGCAGAGTCAGGCCTCTACTGCTAAGCCTGAAAATGCCCGACTCAGGCCAGCCCCATTTCACAGAGAGAAAGGCCCAGAGAGGGGGAGGGATTTGCTTGAGCCACAGCCAAGGAGGCTGAGGGGACCGCGGTCACAGAGGGGCGCCACCTCCACCACCCTCTCCATGTAACTCCAGCGCGCCTGCCTGTGAGGAGAAGAGACCTGCGGCCTACCCTGATGTGCTCACGCCAGCGCAGGAGAGCGTGTCCAAGGCGTGGTCCACCTGGACCACTGGCTCTCCTGGCATCTTCCGTAAGAACCTACGCAGCTCCGTGTGTTCTTCACTCCTGGTTTCTCCCTCCTCAGAATTCCAGGCTGCTGAGTTTTTCATTTCGCCGTCCCTCAGAGAGGCAGAGTCCGTGTGCTGGGGAAGTCTGGAGATGCCCCTGACTTCCCTGGGAGGTGCAACTTAAAAACAAAGAAGCAAAACCGCAAATCCAACGCCTATCCACTGTCCGGTGTGGCCTGACAACATCCCGATGTCCCGTCGTAGCAGGATTGCCCCCTCTATGGAGAGGAGGAAACCAAGGCTCAGAGAGGAAATGGGCGCTCCTGGTGTCCCCCGCTGGGAGTAGAACTCAAGCCTGGAGGCTCCAAGCAGCCTGTGGCCTGCTCTGGTGAGGATTTTCCACCTCTCCCAGGGCCTCCCTCCCCGACGCAGAACAACTCGGATCTGCTGGGCCCAGGGCATCCTCAGGTCTCATCGGACCCTCAGTGGGCCTGGACAGCAGTGAGCAGGGCCCAGACAGCTGTTTCAGAGACAAGGGCGACACCTGCTGGAGATACATGGGCACGACATGCTAAGGCCAGGGGCACTTTCACTGCCTGACTTCCTTCCTCCCTTGATGCGTGTTTATTGAAGGCCTGCTAGATGCAGCGTCTCCGAGGTGTCAGAGACACTGAATGAAACCTGGTCTTTACCCTACAAGAGATTTCCAGCCAAATAAATAAGGTGCATAGCAATAATTGCAATGTAAAGTATGAAAACCAATGGTTTTCACTTTATTCCCCCTTTTAATCAGTGGAAATAAATTCCTGTGTGAAAATGTAGTTAACAGTCCAGGTGCAGTGACTCACACCTGTAATCCCAACACTTTGGGAGGCCGAGGCAGAAGGATTGCCGGAGCTCAGGAGTTCAAGACCAGCCTGGGAAACATAGCGAAACTGCGTCTCAACCAAAAATACAAAAATTAGCAGGGCGTGGTGGCATGCGCTTATAGACCCAGCTACTCCAGAGGCTGAGGTGGGAGGATTGCTTGAGCCTTGGAAGTCAAAGCTGCAGTGAGCTGAGATTGCGCCACTGCACTCCAGCCTGGGTGACAGAGTGAGACCCTGTCACCAAGAAAACCAAAAGCAAAATCAAAAAAAGTAATTGACAATAATAGCCAACACTTTGTGAGCACTTACCATGTGCTAGGCGTGGTCCTGAGTGCCTTATCCAAATGAACTCATTTATTCCTCCCAACAACCCTTAGGAGGCAGGTACAACATTAGCTTCACTTTACAGATAAGGAGACTAATGATCAGAGAA
The DNA here is from genome assembly GCF_028878055.3 of Symphalangus syndactylus. NCBI lineage: Eukaryota > Metazoa > Chordata > Mammalia > Primates > Hylobatidae > Symphalangus > Symphalangus syndactylus. The sequence goes on along the minus strand of NC_072428.2, from coordinate 12,308,125 downwards.
TGCGAGTAACCTGGCCAGGGTCATGCAGCTTGAAAGATGCAGAGTCAGGTTTTGAATGCAGGCCACCTGGCTTTGAAGCCTTGACCTTCATCTCAAGGTTACACTGCCTCTCTGTACACCTGGTACAAGTGAGGCTTCTCTGGCAGTAGGGGTTGGGGGGATGTGAAGTTAGGAACCACACTCGCTCTGCCCATCCCCCACTTCCTCTGGATTCCTAAGGAACCATCAAAAGCTGCTGACCCCAGTGTGGAAATCAGTGCATACATGACATTGATAGCAACAGTGAAGAAAAGTGCAGATGAGTGTTCACAGGTCAAGAGCTTTCAGCTTTACAAGAATAATAACATTTAATAACAGATAATGAATGAGGAGGATGATGGTAATAGAAATGGTAATGCAATGGTAGCTGTAATGGAGATAGAGATGTGCTGTTTCCGATGGTGATGGAGTTGGTGATGGAGGAAATGGTGATAGATGGTTGTTAGAGTTGTTATGAGAATGAAAATAGTGGTGTTACTAGTGACACTCATGGTGGGAGAGGTGGTGATAACATTGATGGCAATGATAACAATGCTGATGATGGTATCTGATGAGAATTATGTGGTTGCTATGGTGACGAGGATGGTAATGGTGGTTGCTATGGTGGTGATGATGGAGATGGTTGATGACGATGGAGGTGGTGGTTGCTATGGCGATCAGGTGGGCACCATCTAATCAGCCGCCAGTAAATATAAAGCAGGCAGAAAAATGTGAAGCGATGATACAGGCCTAGCCTCCCAGCTTATGTCTTTCTCCTGTGCTTGATGGTTCTTCAGTTTTGGGACTTGGACTGCCTCTCCTTACTCCTTAGCTGCAGACAGCCTATTGTGGGACCTTGTGATCATATAAGTTAATACTTGGGACTACAGGTGCACATCACCATGCCCGGCTAATTTTTGATTTTCATACTTTTAATAGAAATGGGGTTTCACCATGTTGGTCAGGCTGGTCTCAAACTCCTGAACTCATGAACTGCCTGCCTCGGCCTCCCAAAGTGCTGGGATTACAGGTGTGAGCCACCATGCCCGGCCGAGCCCAGGAGTTTGAGACTGCTGTTGAGCCCTGGTCATACCACTGTATTCCAGTCTGGGCGACAGAGCAAGACCTGTCTCTGAAAAAATTTATATATAATTAAGGAATCAATCTAGGAGCTCCAACATTCAGCTAATAGGGGTCCCAGAAATGGAGAGAGGAAGGAATGAAATTGTCAAGGAAATAATACAAGAAAATTTCCCAGAATTAAAGGACATGTGTCCTAGATGGTAAGATCCACTGAGTATCCAACTCAGTCAGTGAAAAAAATATCCACATCCAGGCTCATCATTACAACCTTTCAGAGGCGGAGATCAAGGTAGCTCTGTGAGGTTTCTGGAGACAGCTGGCTGGGACTTCGATGAGACAAGTGAGGCACTTGCCTTGTGGGTGGAATTCAAGGGGCACCAAAAAACTCAGTGATCAAGATAAAAAAATTAATGCACTATTCAAAAAAGAGGCCGGGCGCAGTGGCTCATGCCTGTAATCCCAGCACTTTGGGAGGCTGAGGCAGGCAGATCACTTGAGGTCAGGAGTTCAAGACCAACCCAGCCAACATGGAGAAACCCCATCTCTACCAAAAATACAAAAATTAGCTGGGCATGGTGGTGCACACCTGTAATCCCAGCTACTTAGGAGGCTGAGGCAGGAGAATCGCTTGAACCTGGGAGTTGGAGGTTGCAGTGAGCCAAGATCGCACCACTGCATTCCAGCCTGGGTGACAGAGCAAGACTCTATCTCAAAAAAAAAAAAAAAAAAAAAAGAAAGAAAGAAAAGAAAAGATAAAGAAAGCAACCCACGATAAAAAAAAAAAACACAACAGCAAAATTTTAAGTAAAGACATGGTGTGACAGGACTGGGATTTGGGTGAGGTGAGTGAGGTCAAGCTGAATAAGCGTAGGTTTGGATCTCATCTTTATTTGAAATTGGCATTTCAATGGGTGAATTTTTTGGTACTCCCTTGCATGTTTGCATCTCAAATGGGTGCTTCGCTCACTTCGTCCTAGTCCCAGCCCTGCACAAGAAGCCTCTGGAGTGATGGCATCAAGCTGCTCAACAGCGACACTGGAAGTTTGAAGACAAGGAAGCAATGCCTTTCAAAAATCTGACTGAGACTGGCTAATGAGCAGTGGCTCATGCCTGTAATCCCAGCACTTAGGGAGGCTGAGGCAGGTGGATCACTTGAGGTCAGGCGTTGGGGACCAGCCTGACCAACATAATGAAACCTCATCTCTACTAAAAATACAACAATTAGCCAGATGTGGTGGCATAGGCCTGTAGTCCCAGCTGCTTGGGAGGCTAAGGCAGGAGAATTGCTTGAACCCGGGAGGCCAAGATCACACCACTGCACTCCAGCCTGGGCGACAGAGTGAGACTTCATCTCAAAATAAGCAAAAAACAGATCTGACTGAAAATGTTTTTCTAACTAGTATTCCACACCAACCCAGACTGTCAGTTAAACATGATGGGAGAAATAAAGAGCTTTCTAGACATGCTGTGTCTTCAAATAACTTGCCTCCTATGTACCTTTCTTAGGGAACTGCTGAAGGATGTGTTTCAGTTAAATCAGCGCTCCAAGAAAGAAGTTAGATCCAGAAACAAGGGCTGCAACACAGGAGGGAAGAGAGAAGGGAATTCCTTGGGTCATGGCTCCAGGGACACAAGGAGGCAGCTATGCCTTGGACCAGAGAGCAAGCTGCCTAGATCAGCAGAAGTCAGAAGGCTCTAGTGGCTGGGGGAGTTTGTCCTCAGGAAGAAAACTCGGCCTAACAAATGATCTGACAGGTTGGGTGATGAGGAAAATTATATTGAGACATGGAAAGATTTCATCAATTGTTTTCAACGACAACAACAAACAGAACTAAGTTGATGAAAAATGAGGGAATTGTTAATAGGAAGAACAAAAAGGAAAGGAAATAAGATCATAGTGTGCTACTTGGCCCAGGAATAAAATAATATTTGTGTATTTATAAAAGTGAAAATGTGGAATGTGGATTTTAAAAGATTGAGATATTATTTTGGGAGCATAAGAGGAAGAAAAGAGGGAATGGAAGAAAAATTTCTCTAAACACACTGAGGCTGAGGTGACGAGCCAAGAGATTGAAGAATACACATATTATTTAGTTTTATATATTTATTTATTTATTTAGAGACAAGGTCTCACTCTGTCACCCAGGCTGGGGTGTAGTCGCTTGATCTCAGCTCACTGACACCTCCACCTCCTGGGCTCAAGCAATCCTCCTGCCTTTGCTTCTCTAGTAGCTGGGACTACAGGCATGTGCCACTGCACCTGGCTAATTTTTGTATTTTTAGTAGAGATGGGGTTTCGACATGTTGCCCAGGCTGGTCTTGAATTCCTGGCCTCAAGCGATTTCACCTGTCTTGGCTTCCCAAAGTGCTGGGATTACAGTCATGAGCCACCGCACCTGGCTTAAAGATTACATGTATTATTTAGAAATAGGGATAGAAATAACAGAAGAGACAGCTTTGGGGAAACAAGGTGAAAGGATAGGAAACAGGAGACTTCCATTTTCAATTGTAAGCCTTTTGGGGCACTATTTGGTTTTTCAGATTTACAGGTAATACTTTGATGAAAATAAAAACAAATTTAGACAAATAGGTTTGGCTCATATTCTCTCCTCTATGAAGGAAGAGGCCCCCCACCACCCTGCTGTCCTGAGCCTTCTCTCTCTGTGACAACCTGAGCCCAGGGCTTGTGTCCCCAGCACTGACACATGGCCCTGTTCTTCATTTACTCAAAGACTAAGTGAGTGAATTTTTTTTTTAAATAAAGTTTGTCAAGTTCAGGATAATTTAAAAAACAACAAAACCCAACTTTTGAAGAGGTCAAACTGGGAAAGTTATGCTACACTAACATCAAGGGACACTTGTCTTTTACTGGCTGTTACAGGTGATAATGACACTTTTTAATTTATTTTTTTATTTTTGAGTGTCCAGTGTGTTTGGGTGAGGTTCCGGGCTGGATGGGAACACGGTGGGATTAGAGGCAGATATACCTGGGCTCCAAGGCTATCTCTGCCACTTACGAACTGTGGATTTGAGGCAAGTTACCCTGAACCTGTGTTTCCTTCTCTGCACTGTGGGGATAGTAACAGAAAAAATCCTTTGTAGTCTTGTTTAGGCTGAGAAAAATGTCGGTGAAGTGCCGAGCCCATAGTAGGTGCTGGTTAAACAGGATCATCTTCTTAAGCTGCAGGATATTTGGTGACAGTAGCTCTTCCCTGGACCCCACTTCCTGAATTCCTGTCCTTATGGAACCTTCTGGAAGCTCTGGCCTTTGTCTCTGACACCGCTGGACCCTGGGCTCTGTGTGGACACACTGCATATTAGCACAGTGGCTCATGGCACCTACACCATTTCAGAGACATCCGAATAATTCCATTTTGGGATTTGTGCTGAGATGGTTTCAGTGGCTTTGCTTGGTTTCTAAACAAAAGTTATTTAGGTGGGAACAGATTCAACTTGAGGTTTTCGTGATTTTCACACGACCTTTAAATACCCCCGATTTGCAGTTTCCTTCTTTCTCTAATGAAAAACTGGATCGTCTTGTTAAAAAGAAACTTAATGTGATGCTGTTGGCCTGCAAATCTCCTAGCCTCCCTCTCTCCATTTCACTGGCTCCCACCCTGTCCTGTCTCCCTTGGCTGCTCCACCCACCGTCTAACCCGGCAGTCCTCAGCTGGCCTCCATCCACTGCTCCCTCCGTGGGAACGGCTCACTCAGAATTCACCAAGGCCTTCCCGGTAGCCACATCCAGAGACCTTGTGCAACTTCCTTCTTCAGGCTGAATTTAACCCCTCTTCTTGAAATGTTCTCGTTCTCTGGCTTTGGGACACGAAAGAAGCCTACTTATTTGTTCCCTAAAGTTCAGTTCTTGCTTTTTTTTTTTTTTTTTACGTTATTGCTTTATTCTTTACACCTTTGATGATCACCTCTATGTGGATTATTTTCTTAGCTCTCTTCCCATTTCATGCCAGTGTCTCCCTGGAGTCTTACTCTTGAGTCCTGATGGACTACTGGCCATTTTCCTTCAGACATTTTGAAGGTACCTCACCTCTAGGACAGATCCAACCGTCTGTCCTGGCCCCCCGCCTCTACTCCCTCCCTTAATCCATGGCACTTGAAACCCTGGAGTCCTCTTCCCTTCATTACCACCCTCCCTTCAGCAGTTTCTTTCTTTCTTTTTTTTTTTTTTTTTTTTTTTTGAGACAGAGGTTCGCTCTGTTGCCCAGGCTGGAGTGCAGTGGTGCAATCTCAGCTCACTGCATGCTCCGCCTCCCGGGTTCACGTCATTCTCCTGCCTCAGCCTCCCGAGTAGCTGGGACTACAGGCGCCCGCCACCACGCCTGGCTAATTTTTGTATTTTCAGTAGAGACGGGGTTTCACATTGTTAGCCAGGATGGTCTCGATCTCCTGACCTCGTGATCAGCCCGCCTTGGCCTCCCAAAGTGCTGGGATTACAGGCGTGAGCCACTGCGCCCGGCCTCCCTTCAGCTTTTACATCATGAACCAGTCCACGTCCTCTGATCGTGGCCTCCGCACTGTCCCCAAACATGCAGTCACTCCTGTGTTATGCCTGGAATATCTGGGAGGGCACACTTTCACAGTCACATTTTTCAAAAAGAGAGGCTTTGTGTTAATCCATGTATATATTTGCTCAGAGACCAAGGATCGTGCAAAGCATCCTTTGTCCCATCAGTCTCCCAAAGCCGGGCCACAGACTGTGTGTATGGCCTCATCGCCGTGCAGAGGACTTGTCCTTCTCCTTGGGGTCAACCTGACCAAAGGTGTGTGCAGGGGGAGATGGTACTTCTAGGTTCACAGTTCAGCCCTCTCCTAAGAGTCTTGGCTCCACCCTGCAGAGGAGATGTTAGAGCCTTAAGAATTTAAATTCTCCAGATTCTTAGAGCATGTCTAAAACAAATCAACTATTCTCTTGCTCCTTGATGCATTATTATGCGAATAAAGTCGCTGTCTTTTTACTTAATCTTGCCAAGGAGACTTTCTCCTCAAGGATGGGGAGGGGAGGCACACTCCATCCCGCCATGCATCTCATACTCTTCCCCACCTGTATCTTGGTTTATGCTGTTCTGGTCATCTATTTGGGATATATACTTCTCTCCCATCGCTGTAATAACAATCTACCTATTCTCCAAGGCAAGGAGATCTTAACCACTTTTGTGCCATGGGCACCATTTAATGGTCCGATAAAGCCTATTAGGCCTCTCTTCCAAAAAATGATTTGAAAGATATAAAATACACAGGATTATAAAAGAAACTGACAACAGTTACTAAAGTAGGAACTACTCAAGGAAGGAATGGGAAGGGCATTTCAGGGGAGAGATCCACGTGAGTGAAATATGAGGACTGGCAGGGAACAGCAACCCACCTGGGTAACCACAGCGTGACAGGAGAGGTGAGAGGTGGTGGGAGATGGAGCTGGAGATGCAGGCAGGGCCCAGGGTCACGCAGGGCCTGGGAGGACAGGTTACAATATTCCCATTTTCCTAGACTAGGGCCTAGAAGCTCGGGAAGATAAAGGGACTTGACTAAGGTCACATAACGTGTAAGTGACCAGTCAGGCTTCGAACCCAGGACTCTGTGACGCCTCAGTCTCATCCCCTTTGCATCATCGTGTAACTGCAGTTGCTGCTGCTGGTTTTCCCAGCTCCTGCTCCCATTTCTCTGAGGCTCCTGGAAGACAAAGGGTGTTGCTTTTCTGCACCATTTATTGTAATGACTTCAATTAAACCTTCTTGTGCTGGATCAGTGAGCAGCTCTAGGGAATCGATGAGCAGGGCTGGCTACCAGGGAAGCAGAGTCTCCTCCCCTTGTTCCTGCCAATCCTAGGTCCGGGTTCCTGTCCCCAGGTCTAGGGAGGACTCAAGAGAGGAAATGGGGACCGGGGGGCAGGTAGCAAATCATGAGACAAGGAAGCAAGTGTCTATTACCTTCCTGACGTTGAGGGTGGGTGGCCAGCCTTTGGACGTCCATCTTTCCTGGCCCTGCCCACTGCTGCCCTTGCTCAGCTGCCTTCCTCTGGCTAATTGGGACCTGCAGCTGCAGCTCCAAGACAAAGGGGCATCCCACCTGGCTGCCTTCGGTGCAGGCCCAGTGTGCAAGGAGCCTGGGCCCCAAGGAAGAGGAGCTAAGGGCCCTGTCCTAACTTGCTACATGGCCTTTGGCAGGTGGCCTCCACTCTCTGAGGCTTCTTCTGGGGAAAAACAACAGGGTGGAAATTGCAGTACATGACGCTGTTGTTCTCCACTGGTCCTCTTCAATTCATTGTTTCTCCTTCTTAGCATTGCTCTGTGCCTCAGAAGGCTGATCCCTGTGGAATGAATCAATGGGTTCCCGTGTCTACTGGCTCCAGTATGATTTGGCCCCTGGGAGACACAGGCAGGAGGCTGGAAAGTGGGAGAAGAGAGGGTGGAGTATTTCTTCTCTGCTACCTTCTGCTTTGATGCAGGGTTGGGCCAGTGACCTTCTGCCTGGCTATAGCTTCTGCCCAGTGGTCCTTCCCACTGTTCCAGGCCCCGATGGGCTCCAGTAACCTCCTTTAGGCCCGTGGGTGGTTTCTAGCATGATACAGTGTGGATCTGTGTCCCTGCCCAAATCTCATGTGGAATTGTAATCCCCAGTGTTGGAGGTGGGGCCCGGTGGGAGGTAATTGGATCATGGGGGCAGTTTTAATGCTTAAGCACCATTCCCCTAGCGCTGTTCTCATGATAGGGTTCTCATGAGATCTGGTTGTTTAAAAGTGTGTAGCACCTCCACCCTCTCTCTCTTCCGCCTGCTCTGGCCATGTGAACGCCTGCTCTGGCTTTGCTTTCTGCCATGATTATAAGTTCCCTGAGGTCTCCCCAGAAGCAGATGCTGCCATGCTTCCTATACAGCCTGTGGAACTCTGAGCCAATGAAACCTCTTTTCTTTTTTTTGAGACAGAGTCTTGCTCTGTGGCCCAGGCTGGAGTGAAGTGGCCTGATCTCGGCTCACTGCAACCTCCACCTCCTGGGTTCAAGCAATTCTCCCAACTCAGCCTCCTGAGGAGCTGGGATTACAGGCGCTCCCCACCATGACTCGCTAATTTTTGTATTTTTAGTAGAGACAGGGTTTCACCATGTTGGCCAGGCTGGTCTCAAACTCCTGACCTCAAGTGATCTGCCTGCCTCGGCCTCTCAAAGTGCTGGGATTACAGGCATAAGCCACCACGCCCAGGGCATCTTTCCTTTATAAATAACCCAGTCTCAGGTATTTCTTTATAGCAGTGCGACAACACACTAATACACAGCAGTTTGCAGTCTCTGGGTTTCTCAATATTCTTCTTGGTTTCTTTAATCCGGCCTTCTGTAAATAGTACCTCCTCAGTAAGGTCTCTTCAGTTGAACTATTTGAGAGAGTTCTGTTTCCTGTTGGGACACTGATGTATTCTCTGAAGGCCCTTTCCAACTCTGAAGTCTGACACGTTCGTGAGGGGACGATGCAACGACCTGGCTGACTCTCAGGCACTGGAGCCTGGGTTATCCCGTGACAGTTTACGGGCCGAGTGATCCCAGCTCCTCGGCAGAGCCTGGGTTATCCCGTGACAGTTTACGGGCTGAGTGATCCCAGCTCCTCGGTAGTTCTTTCTTCCCCTCCTTTGGTCCTCAACCTTCACAGCCTTTGCTCAGATTCCCATCGTTTATTTCTTGTTTTAATCCGACTTTATTGAGGTAAATTACAAATAGCAAACTACATCCATGAAAGTATACAGTTAGATGAATACCTATCTGTTAAGGCTTGAATGTTTGTGTCCCTCCAAATTCACGCTGAAACTTAATCCCCATTGTGGTGGTATTAACAGGTGGGGCCTTTTAGGAACTGATTAAGTCGTGAGGGTTCTTCCCTTGGGAATGGGATTAATGGTCTTGTAAAAGAGGCTTCAGAGGCTGGGTGTGGTGGCTCACGCCTGAAATCTCGGCACTTTGGGAGGCTGAGGTGGGCGGATCACATGAGGTCAAGAGTTCAAGACCAGCCTGGCCAACATGGTGAAACCCCGTCTCTACTCAAAATACAAAAATTAGCTGGGCATGGTGGCAGGCACCTGTAATCCTAGCTACTCAGGAGGCTGAGGCAGGAGAATCACTTGAACCTAGGACGCAGAGGTTGCAGTGAGCCTAGATCACTGCCATTGTACTCCAGCCTGGGCAACACGAGCAAAACTCCGTCTCGAAAAAAAGAGGCTTCAGAGAGCTGCCTGGCCCTTCTCATCCTTCTGCCATGTGAAGACATAGCGTGCATCCCCTCTGGAGGGTATAGGAACAAGGTGTCATCTTGGAAGGAGAGAGCAAGCCCTCACCAGACACCAAATCTACCAGCACCTTGACCTCCAGAAATATGAGAAATACATTTCTGTAATTTACAAATTATCTGGTCTAAAGTATTTTGTTTATAGCAGCAGGAATGGACTAAGGCAGCATCCTTTTTATCCAGGACTGTTCTAACAACTTTCTTTCTTTTTTTTTTTTTTTTTTTGAGACAGAATCTCAAATCTGGCTGGACAGCCAGCCTCCCCTCCCACCGTCCGTGACCGTCAGTGCCTGGCCCTGGCCGCCGCCTCCAGGCAGCCCGGAGCAACCCGGCGCCCGGCCCCGCTGGATGCAGCACTCCGTCGGCGGCGCGATGCTGTGCTTCCTGAGGGGAATGGCTTTCGTCCCCTGCCTCTTGGTGACCTGGTCGTCAGCAGCCTTCATTATCTCCTACATGGTCGCCGTGCTGTCCGGGCACGTCAACCCCTTCATCCCCTACATCCGTGATACAGGAACACCACCTCCAGAGAGTGGTATTTTTGGATTGATGATAAACTTCTCTGCATTTCTTGGTGCAGCCACGATGTATACAAGATATAAAATCGTAGAGAAGCAAAATCAAACCTGCTCTTTCAGCACTCCTGTTTTTAACTTGGTGTCTTTAGTGCTTGGATTGGTGGCATGTTTCGGAATGTGCCTTGCCGCCGATTTTGAGGAGTTAGCTGTGCCAGTGGTTCATGACGCGGGCGCTCTTTTGGCCTTTGTCTGTGGTGTCGTGTACACGCTTCTACAGTCCATCCTATCTTACAAGTAATATCCCGAGTGGAACAGTCTCTCGACATGCCACGTACGGATGTTCATCGCTGCCGTTTCTTGCGCAGCTGTCATCCCCATGATTGTCTGTGCTTCACGAATTTCCATAACCAAGCTGGAGTGGAATACAAGAGAAAAGGATTGTGTGTATCACCTAGTGAGTGCGATCTGTGAATGGACAGTGGCCTTCGGTTTTATTTTCTACTTCCAAAATTTCATCCAAGATTTCCAGAGCATCACCCAAAGGGTATCTGCAGAAATCAATGAGGATATTTGAAGAATTCCATCTCACTCAGTGAATGTCGCAGGCCATTTCTAAAAGTGCAACAGAGGACAGACAGGGTATTGAGGCCACCCTGATTATTGGGATGCATCTGCAGCACATCCAGGACTTGAATTTCCTTAAGAGTTCCTAATAGTCTCCCTTCCTTCCTTCCTTTCTTCCCTCCCTCCCCCCTCTCTCTCTCCCTCCCTCCCTCCCTCCCCCTCTCTCTCTCTCTTTCTCTTTCTTTCTTTCTTTCTTTCTGCCCGGCCGCCCATCGTCTGGGATGTGAGGAGTGCCTCTGCCAGGCCGCCCCGTCTGGGAAGTGAGGAGCGCCTCTGCCCGGCCGCCCATCGTCTGGGATGTGAGGAGCACCTCTACCCGGCCGCCCCATCTAGGAAGTGAGGAGCGTCTCTGCCCAGCTTCCCCGTCTGGAATGTGAGGACCGCCTCTGCCCGGCCGCCGCCCCGTCTGGGAAGTGAGGAGCGCCTCTGCCCGGCAGCCCCGTATGGGAAGCGAGGAGCACCTCTGCCAGGCTGCCCATCGTCTGGGAAATGAGGAGCGCCTCTGCCCGGCTGCCCCATCTAGGAAGTGAGGAGCGTCTCTGCCCGGCTGCCCCGTCTGGGAAGTGAGGAGCGTCTCTACCTGGCCGCCCCGTCTAGGAAGTGAGGAGAGCCTCTGACCAGCTGCCCCACCTAGGAAGTGAGGAGCGTCTCTCCCCGGCCGCCTCCTCTGGGAAGTGAGGAGCATCAGCATCTCATTCCCTGGCACAATAATCCCAACAGGTGGGTGTCACTGTTTTCATTTTGTAGATGAGAAAATGGAGGCACAATGAGATGAAGTTACTTGTCTGAGGTCTGGTAGCCAGGAAATGGCAGAACTGGGATTTGAACCCAGGACTGTAAACCAAGCTGGCTCTTTTTGAGAAACCACAGGCTCAGCTGTGGTCAGCTAAAGCCTTGGATTCCTCTAGTAGGCTGCCTCTCGCTGCACTCACTGCCTGACAGTTGATTTTCTGTATGCCTCTGGACCTGGGATCTTCCTCACGACAAGGCCTGGGCTGGGTTTGCCTGCTGACCCATGGAGGGAGCCTGGGAGGCAGTGACAGTAAGGTGGAGACCACTGGGCTGCATGGGGACCCAGGGAGTCACCCTGAGCTGGAAGGTCCCAGTGAGTTGTCAGCCACCCTGTGGCACTCACTGCATTCAGGAGCCAGTGGGGCACTTGGCTCTCAAGGTTAGCAGCTTCTTGAGGGCTCTAGCTCTGGCCCAGCCGCCTGGCTGTCCGACAGCAGTGGGTTCTGGAGGGTCCATGGTGGAGACCAGCCATGAACTTTCCCCAGCTGGACAGCCACAACCAGGTGCAGTTTGGTTGGGTCTGAGGAAGGGAGATGGGCTGGAAAGGAGTGGGACGACTGGAGAGGCCATTTGCTTTGGAATTAAGTGCATTGAAGCAATTGATATAACGGCCTTGGAATCGGCAACTCAGGCACTGTTTTATTGTTTGTTTTAATTTCACTTAATTTTTGAATAAGTAATACACTCCCATGGGTTAAGACAAAGGGTATATCGTGGAAAGTCTTCCTCCTGCCTCTGTCTCAGCCAGTGGCTGCTCTTCCAGAGGAAGCGTGGTTTCTCCGTGTCTGTCTGGAGACAATCTACATGCACAAGCAGGTATGTATAGACGGTATTTTAAAATATGCGTTTGCAGGGCTGGGCATGGTGGTTCATGCCTGTAATCACAGCATTTTGGGCGGCTGAGGTGGGAGGATTGCTTGAGCTCGAGTTTGAGACCAGCCTGGGCAACATGGCGAAACCACATCTCACCAAAAACAAAAAAGAAAAACAAACAAACAAAAAAGCTCAGCTATTCGGGAGGCTGAAATGGGAGGAATGAGAGGAATAACTTGAATAACTTGATCCCGGGATGTTGAGGCTTCAGTGAGCCGTGATCTCGCAAGTGCACTCCAGCCCGGGTGACAGACAGACCCTGTCTCAAAATAAATAAATAAATAAATAAATAAATAAATAAATAAATAAATAAAATAAAATAAAATAAAATATGTGTTTGCATACTACCTGCAAAACAATGTTTTGCACATTGCTCTTTTTCATTAAATAGTGTATCTTGGAGATGCATATTAGCATACAAAGAGCTTCCTCATTCTTTAATCAGGGCTGGGTAATATTTAATTCAATTGATGCGACATCATTTTTATTTTATTTTTTACTGAAATGCAATTTACAGACAACAAAATGGACAACTCTTCAGTGGACAGCACAATGAACGTTTGCATAAGTATGCACCCATGGGACCGCCACCCAAATAAAACTAGAGGATACCACCGCCAAGATGTTCCTATTATCCTGACTTCTATGACCCTACCTCGGTTTCCTTAGCTTGAAAATGGGGCTTCTATTGGGACTGACTCACAGTGCTGTTGTGAGGATAATGCAAGTACCCAGTACAGTGCCTGGCACATAGGATAGATACCTGCATGAATATCATGAAATCCCTGGTTGCTACTCTTTCTCCTGCCTCTGTTTGGGCTCTCTAGTTACCTCCAGTTCCCCTCTGTCTCTTACACACACACACACACACACACACACACACTCACTCACTCACACACACACCGTCTAGCCACGGAGATTGACCAAGAGGGTCATTGTGTGAAGCCCAGGCTGAGTGAATGGCCCCATTGTTCCTGGGCTGAGTTCCCAGAGCCACCCGTGTGGCATTGACCAGGGCTGGGCTGTCTAGTGGGAGGTGCCCATGGGCTCCTGACCAAGGGCTGACCACACCTGGCGGGGACACCCACTCCCCCTCCTTCCACAGAGGGAGGAGGGAAAGAGCACCAGTTGAGGCTGGGGCTGGGCAGGGTGCCTGAGGACACCTCCCATTCTCCAAGCTGTCCACTGGCTCCTGAATGCCAGGGGCTGGGACCACCTGCAGATGGTGCACTTGGAGCAGAGAGGCTGGGGGCAGATCAGGAATGGGGACTAGGTGAGAGAAAGGAAGTGAAATCAGATGCACTTATCTCCCCTTCTCTCCCCTCCTAGGATGAATGAGTATGGGCAACCCGAGGGCCCCGTGGAAGCAGCCTGCAGGGGAACCACCTGGAAGCAGGCCTCCCTCCCAGGGAACCCAGGCTCCAGAACCACTCCCCAGGAGGCAGGACCTGTGGTGACCTCTGCAGGCCAGACTCTCCAGATGCGGGAGTTCTGTGTACTGGTATCACACGTTATCTGTCCAGCCCACTGAGCTTCTGCAGGATTCCTCAGAGGTGAGGCCTCAGGGACAGCCCTGGCATCTCTCTCCAGACCTTACCACCTCCGATGTCTGCCTGTGGAGATGTGTGCCCACTCTGCCCTGCTCATCCCCACCTGCCAGCAGGGAACATGCCAGAAGGGCCTCCAGCCTTCTTGGCAGTAGCCAGGGCTGCAGAAAGGGCTGCCTTGGGGTCCAGCAGGTGGTGAGCCCGCGTGGGCAAGAGGGAGTGAGGACTAGGGGTGACGGTGTGTGAGAGGTGAGTGGGCGGGAGGCAGGATAGGGGGAGCCTTGCCTGGAGGCCAGTGGGGGTACTGAAGGGCTTGGTGGTGGGAAGGGTTTATCAGACAAGGAGCACGCTTCCTGAGGGTGGAAGGTTTCTTCCTGACTTTTCCTTCCTGCTACCTGGCTGCTCCAGGGCCAGGGCCCTAGTGGCTTCATACTGTTTTAGGACATGTCACGGAGTGGCTCCCTGGGCACAGACACTGTCCCTCCTTTCCTTCCCTGCCAGTTTGGGCACCTGCCCACAGAGTTTGGGAGCAGGGGCCGTCTCCTGGGCCTCTGCCTGCACCTTGCCACATTCTGAGCTGGCTCACAGATCTGGCTTGGGACTGCCCGGCCCAGGGCTGAGGCTTTTGTGGGCAGGGGCAGAGGAGGGAGCTCAGCCCTGCACGGAGCCTGCCTTCCCTGGGCCAGCCTCCCTTGCCATAGAAACAGCCCCACGGAAGCCCGGGAATTACCCAGGATGGGAATTTTAATTGCAGCCCACGATCCTGTTCTGCAGTCCGCCCCCAACTCCCATCACCTCCCCAACCCCAGGCCCTGTGAGATATTCACTGTGTCATATTTTTAGATCAGATTCAGGGTCTTGTTTGCTTTTGGTCAGTCTGTCTCCTCATGGCCCTGTGGCTGGGTGTCTCAGGATGTAGCCTGGTGCCAGGTGTGTTTGGGTGGGCAGTGGGAGGTGGGGGCCTTCCTAAGCTGAACATGGGCCTATGGCCAGCACTGCGCTTCCGCTGCAGGAAGGCTCTGAGTGGGGAACCAGGGGAAGCACTGGGTGACGAGAGCACTCACTGTGGCTCTCGGGCCACAGGGGAGAGTGTGACAATGGCCAGTAGAGTAGGTTAAGGAAGGTCAGCATCTGTGCTGGATCCCTTCCTCAAAGGCTAGCTGGAGCGGGCTCTTTCCTCAGAAGGAAGGGGCATCTGGCTTCCTCTGATATTTTCTTCCTCCCAAGACCTTTGGGCTTGGAAGAGACTCATCTTGGCAAGCTCTGGACTGGACCCATGAGGCCAGAGGAAGGAAGACGAAACTCCCAGAGGGTGGAGCCTCCTTTGATGAGCTGAGGATCAAATCTCCCCCAGCACAGACCACTCCCTGCCTTCCCACCTACCAGTCCCAGGAGGGCCAAGAACCCTGGGGTGGCTGGGGCAGTTTGGGCAGCAGGTGTATTTGTGCAGGGGGTGGGGTCACAAGATAGGGGTTCAAATCCTGACATGGCTACTTCCAAGCCCTTAGTTTCTGTTTTCCCCCGCCGGGATTTGCTGGCATCCTCTAATTTATCTGGGGGATTTGGTTGTGTAACTGGGAAAGGAGGAGCACTTTCTGTGGCTCCAAGAATAAACAGGGAAGGGTGCCCTTCTCCCTGGCCTCTCGGCCTGGATTTGAGGGCGGGGTTAGAGGTTGCAGCCAAAGCCTGATAGGCTGTTTGCAGAGACGTCTTGGGACACTGTGGCAATGTTTTGGGAGCCCTGGTGCCCAAGGGCCTCTGTGTTGGGGAAGATGCCATTCTCCCTGCTTCTGGTGGCCTCAGCCTGGAGCTATGGGAGCATCCGGGCTTGTCCCTTGGCCTGGACATTAGCTCCCCAACAAGGGACATAACGAGGGAAGCCTGGTGAGGCTAGGATGAGGCACTCCTTCAAGTAGCTGCTTTGCCTCTGGCAGTTTCTTAGAGCAGGAGCAGAGAACATGCTAGAGGTGAATGCAGGTGACAGGTTGGTCTGGGAGTAACTTAATGTCCCTTTGAGGGATTTATAGAAACCCTTGTAGGTGAAGTAGCTTTTCAAGGGGCTTTGGCTGGAGGACCTGGTGGGGCAGGAGAGGGGTTTCAGTGAGATGCGGTGTTCTGAATCCATGAGCTGGCAAAGCCTGGCAACCTCGGACCCATTGACCCACGGGGATGGTAAGAGGAGGAAATGGGATCATATGTACAGTGGCTGGCAGAAGCAAGGCCCCCACTTTTTTGTTTTATTTCAACAACAGAGAGGTTGATTCATCCAGAAGAGGAATTCATCCAGAACAGGGCAGAACTGGGGGATAGGAGGCAAGTAAGAGGGCTTTTCCTGAAAAAGGAGACCCAGTTGGAGGCTCAGTTCACTTCTGCATGGCCTTGGGTAAGTCACGCAACTTCTCTGGGCCTCAGTGTGCCCAGCTGTGAGATGAGGGAGTTAGTTCAGCTCACCTCTGGGGCCCCTCCGGCTCTATTATGAATGGGTTTCCACATCACCTGCGGGAAAGGTCTGCTGGGCCTGTCTGTTTTTGCCCAGGTTTTTCTGGTTGGAACTTTTTCTGCAAGTGCTGTGGGCTCTTGGGCCTGGAGTCTGGGCACAGCTAAGCCGTCTTCCGTGTGCTTGCTGCCTTGTCACTGTCCCCCATGAGACATGGGAAATTGAGGATTGCCGTGGCAGATCTTAAATCAGAGCCTGGGCCATCCATCTCCCAGAACAGACTGAAATAACAAGGTGGGTGGCACAGATCGCCACCACATGGACAGCCAAAAGATATTAAAAAGCCAGAATCTCGAGCCCCCAAATCCCTTAACAAATTTCCAAATACCTCAGGGACCTGCATGCGGACGAGAGAAGAGGGAATATCTCATTTTAGAGTTCCCTAGGAAGGCCAGGGGGCTGCATTTCAAGAAACGCCTCTGTCTGAGGACTTCTGAAGGCCCTGCCACCTGCCATTGGCCTCCCTAGACTGCCTGACCTCCAGCTCCTCCCTGCAGGTGCCCCCACTAGAGTCAGCCTGGCCAGAGTGGCAGAGCAGAGTGCCCAGGAATGTGGAGCCAGACTGCTATGGCGCGCTGTTGCTCACCTGCTCTGTAAATTTGGGAAAGTTGCTTAACCTTTTCGGCTCTCAGTTTCCTCATCTGTAAAATGGGAATGACATTGGTTACTTCAAGGGATTATTTTGAGAGTTAAATAAAATAATTCACACAAAGCAAACAGCACAGTGCCTGGCCCATCTTGAGACCTCAAACATTAGCCACTAATATTAATCTCCCTCCTGTCCCATAAATGAGCCCACCCAGCTGCTGTTTCCTCTCACAGGCTCTCCTGCTCTTCTGCCTTTTTACATTCCAACCATCTCTTAAGCCTCAGTTCAACTCCCTCCTCCTCCAGGAAGCCCTCCCTGAATGACCCTCCAAGGCTCCACCTCCCTCTGACTTCCAAGGCTAAATTTTTTTTGTATTTGATTATATTTGCAGTGACTTTTCTTTGCTGCTTCATTGTGTAGGATTCAAACTCCTTGAGCACAAGCCGTTTGCTTCTGTTTCCCCCTCCCCCTTTTCCTCACGGCACCTGTCACAGTGCAATCCACACCATAGGTGCTCCTAAAACACCCATGTTTGTCAAGTGGGGGATTCCAGGAAACTGGAGACAGAATCCTAGTGTTTCTGAGAGCAGGTCTTTTGTCTATTTTTAGAGTTTAAATGTTCTTCAAAGATTTCCCAAATTCCACTCTGTCTTTACATTACAACCACACCAATCTTTTCATGTCAGCCAGATGTACTTTCCCTCCTCTCTACCCGAAATACAACAGAATTTGAAAAATGAGGCACTGGATCTGGTAGTGCAAGATAGAGAAAGATTTCTCTAAACCCTGACTATTCTTGTCAGCCTGAAAACTTGGGGAGGGATTAGATCTGGGTGAAAAGGAAGGTTCTGATGGCTCAGCCCAAGGCTATTAGAGCTTGGTTTTTTATAGAGGGACAGTCGCGATTTGGAAACATGAATTCTTAGCTTTTGGAAGGTCAGCACCACTCTTGTTAGGCATCCCAGTACGCTGCCACTCCCTGGGCGGGGGTGGGGAGGGGGAAGGCAGGTGGAGAAACAGACTTGGTAGCCTTGGAGTCGGGACTGAGGACTGACTCTGCCATCCCAGGTGCTATGGCTACAGGAATGCGCACTGGAAGGTGCTATTAGCCCCTCCAGCTTGATGGGGGTGGATATGGGGGAGAGGAGTTTATAGTTATGAGTTTGCAATTGTGACCAAGATAAATGACCATTTGGTCTAGTGGGACCCTTGGGGCAAGGGCCTTCATACCATCTGCTCTGGGTGGAGAGAGGGAGACTTTCTTGATGACCTGAGACCCCAGTCCTCCAGGGAAGTGCAGCTGTCATGTTCTCTTGGCGAGTGAGTGAATGTTTGTTCCTGGCTACCCTGAACGCAACAATGTGCAATTATTAAGTACTCACCCCCGTGCCAGACACTGCTGAGTGCTCTACACACGTTACCATCCAGTGTTCCCAGCAGCCCTACAGGGTGAGGACCAGTACCTCTGTCTTCTGGATGAGGAAACTGAGCCGCAGAGAGGCTGAATCACTCACACAAAGTCACCCAGCAAACACACAGCAGGTTCTTCTGACCCAGGAAACTGCTGTGCTAACCATTCTGCTGTGTGGGATGGAGGCAGCAGCTGCTTGTCCATACATCGGGGACGAGGCTTTCCCAGAATGCCTGGAGTTTTCAAGCCATCCACTGCTATCTGCCCCCCAGTCCAGGAGTGATGGAGAGCTATAGTCGGGAATCAGAGATTCCAGGTGGAGAGGGAGGCTGACTGTTCCTCTGCTTCAGAAATAACCATTTGGTCAGAACTGAGGAGCATCAGAGGTTCAGCCAGACGAAGCACCTTCCCAGTCTCTGGATGAGGAAACAGGCCACTGGGGTGGGCAGCCTGAGTTATGTCAGATGTGGTGGCAGAGCTGGGATTCCTGGCCGTCCTCTCCAGCCCAGGGGCCACTGATCACATGATATGGCTCTGCTCGTGCACCCTGCTTCTTCTCCACTCCACTCTGAGAGGTTCACCAACCAGTCCCCGGTGCCCACGCAGGCCAGGCCTGTGGAAGATGCTCAGTCAATATTTGTGCAGAGGATAAAGGACCAAGGTGCTCGGCTGGCCAGCTCTGTCCCCATCCCTCACCCATAAAAGCAGTGGCGGCTCCAGAATGCCGCCTAGAAAGCCAGGGCAGTCTGGTAGGAAGAAGATGGGCAGGGTGGAGGAGCGGCCTAGAAGACGGTCAGCCAGCAAACCCACTCAAAGATCCCATTAAGACACCCCCTGACCCTGCCCAAGAGGGACAACTGCAGCGGGGACAAATGATTCATCCCCACACTTGAGAAGCAGAGGGGCGGGGAAGGAGGAAGGGCTAGGGGTGTGTGTCAGGGTATTGCACACAGAGGTGGTTGGCTTCAGTTCTGGGTTCTGAAGTCCCTCTGTGCCGCTGGCTGGGGAAGAGGTAAAGGACAGCTGGGCCAGGGGCCAGGCTGGGACTCCAACCGGACTTCCGCGACGGGGGGCGCTCGGGGGCGAAAGGCTTCGGCGGCCCGGCCAGCAGCGCCCTCGGGGGTAAGGGGAAGGGAGGTTACGCGGAGAGGTGCCAGAGACAGCCGGTGCCCTTGCCCGCCGGCCGCCCGAAGCCCGGGTGGTGGGCGTGGCTGCCCCCGGCGGGTGGGTGGGGGCGGGCTCCGGAGCCTGGCTGCGGAGTGGGTGTCCGGGGCGCTCGCGGCTGGAGCGGCGCGGGGGGGCGGGAAGGCGCGCGCCGAAGGGGTGGGGAGGAGAAGAGGCGGGCGGCTCGGGGGTGGAGCCGGGACCGCAGCGCCTGCCGCTCGCTCGGCGCTGTAGCCGCCGCTGCCGTCGCTGCTCTTGGCTCGGGGACGCGGGCGGGAGCTCCGAGAGGCTCTGGTGCCTGCGGCTGCTACTCTTCTCCGGCGCCCGGGGCTGCGGCGCTCCGGGTCCCGGCGTCTCTGGGGTCCCTGAGCCCCGGCCCCGGGTCCCGCGTCCGGCCGGAGAGAACGCACTCAGTTGCTCGAGCCGCCCCGGGCTCGCGCCCCCGGGCCATGAAGAGGGGCCCGTGAGGCGCGCGCGGAGTCGGAGGAAGAGGAGGGAGGAGGGAGGCCGAGGAGGAGGGCGCGGGAGGCGGAGGAGGAGGGCGCGGGAGGCGGAGGATGCTGCCGCGGCTGCTGCCGACGCCGCCACCCGCGGGCCCCCGGCGACCGTGAGTCCAGACCCGAGGATGGAGCCGGCGCTGGGCGCTGCAGCTGCTCCCGGCGCGCCCCGACCAGGTATTGGCCGGGCCCCGCGGGCTCCGGGGCGGGCGGGAGCGGACACTCCGCCGCAGCAGCCGGGAGGGGCGCGGGCGCGGTGGGAGACGCCCCTCCGCTCGGAGACAGCAGCTACCGGCGGTGCGCGGAGGGGTGGCGGCGGCGAGGGACGGCGGCGTGTTGGGCGCAGGAAGGGGCTGCCGGGGCTGGTGGCCGGTGAGCACCGCGATCACCTCAGCCCTCCCTGCCCCCATTCGAGGAGGGCAGCAAACTTGAGACGCGCGGGGGCCGCCGAGGCGCTTGGCTCCCCTCCGCTGCGGAGCGCACTCGGGGACTTCTCCGGGCTCACCGTCCCACGACCCGCCTGGCTCGGGGCTGCGGAGGCGCCTTGAGACCCTGAGGTCCCCGCGCCCGCACCAACTTTCCAAACCCAGCTGCACCCGGAGGCGGGGGCGCCGCTCCCTGCTTCCTGCTCCCAGCCCTGGCCCGGCCTCCGCACTCAGACCGCTGCGATGAGCTGGGCCCCTGTGGGGCCGGAGCCGCCGGATGGTGCAGAGCCCACCATTGGAAGCCGGAACAACCCTCCGGCTCTTCTCTGGGTAGGACCCGGGGATCAGCCCCTCCCAGGCTCCAGGGACCCAGTGCTGGCTTTCGCGGTAACAGCCCAGAGTAGCCCCAGCTGGGATGCTGGGCGTTAAAAGGCCAGGCTGCCTGAGGAAGGTAAGACCCGGGGGTCGTCCTGGAGTGGCACCTTGGCTTGATTTCAGGTGTGCCCCCTCCCCCACCCCGGGCCTGCCCTTTCACAGGACTGCCTTCCTCGGCTCTGGGGCCGGCTTCCTCTTGGTGGACTCAAAACTGCTCCTCGGCAGGGGACTCCCTAGGAAGGGCCACTCTTAGGGTCCAGGTGCCCGAAGACGGGCTTGGGCCATTGACAGGGAGCTGGAGGCTGGGGCAGGGGAGGTGGCTGTCCAGTCAAGGACAGGAATTCAGTCCAGCATCTTCTGGAGGGGTGGGAGGAGCTGGGGGCAGGCCTGGGCGCAGGAGTCAGGCACTCTGGCTGGGAGGAAGCTGCTTTGACCAGCACAGGGACGTCAGAGGCAAGCAGGTGGGAACCAGCGGGCCAGCTGTCTATCTCCAGAGGTTCCTCAGCCCCTTGCGGTGGGGCCTGCCGTCTCAGGCAGAGACCTTACCTGGGCAGGCAGTTCCCAGGCTCCTGTCCTCAGCAGTGGGGACACTTCCAGGCATCATGATGACCCTGTTTCTTTTTCAAAGTGCTTTTACCGTCATGACTCACACATCGCATTCACCAGGGAGGTATCAGGCTTCCAACCTATTCCGTTCCCCTCCCTACCGGGTCTTTAGGGAGCTGCTGGGGAAAGGAATGGGTGGATTTGCCCTTGGGCCTTGAACCCCTGCAGGAGGCCAGGAGCCTGGCACGGCACCTTTGATTTTCCTGTTGCCAGTCCCTCATCCTGGCGGTGAGCAGCCCTAGCCCAGGATGCCTCACAGTGATGGGGTGGGGAGGGGAGGGGCACCAGGGAGAGCAAGTCTTTGCTAATCATCCCCCAAACTCTGCTAGGTCTTCAAAATCATGGCCAGGTGCCACCCCCAGCCCCCTTCACTCAATACCCGGCTTCCCCATCTCAAAGCAGAAACGCATTTTCCCTAAAATCCAAATCTCCCTCTTTGCTGAGTAGTTATAATGCTTTTGGCCAGAGGTTTCCTCCCCAACATCCAAAGTCAAGCTTCCCTCTGTTCCGGCCCCCGAGCCATCTCTGCGAGGCACAGGCCCCTGCTGGGACACAGACGACCTGTGAGGGGAGAAGAGGCTGGGGCCTAACAGGGAGGGGTCGCAGAGAGAAGGGAGGGGAGAGGAATGGCTGAGCGGGGCAGGAGTAGGTACGTGGGGCGAAGGTGCAGGAAAAGGACGCGTGGCAGAGTGGGAAGAGGTGCCGAGAGGGCGGCATGGGCGGCTGCGGGAGGGAGGGGTGGGCAGGGGGAGGGAGGCGTACAGGGAGCTGCCGGAGGCCGGGCGCGGCTGGACGGAGGGCTGCGGAAGGGTCAGAGGGGCCCGGGGCTTGGGGCTGAAGGACGCGGGAGGGGGCTGGGCCAGCGCCCACATCTCGCTGCCTTCCGGGGCTCTGTCGCCGGCTCAGCCCAGGAGCCTCCGTACATCCGAGGCCGACTGACTCCCCGCGAGGCGAGCCCGGGACTCACTTCCTGACACGCCCCCACGTGGCCTTAAAGGGCCCGCACGCCCCGCCTTGCCCTTAAAGCGACAGCCCCAGAGAGGCGGCGTTCGCCAGTCCCCAGCCCCGCCCCTGCGCTCCGCTGCCCGCTGCTGGCGGGAGACCTCTGCAGCCACAGGTTTTTCTGGGTGCTTGAGTCTCGCCCTGCTTCCTGGAAGGGCTCCATCACCCTCGCCTGCCCACCCTCAGCTCCGTCCGCCCTGGAGCCTCCGTCCCCCGACTTGGCTAGGCTTGGCTCGCAGGTCCACCTCCCGGAACCCCGACCCAGGACCCGGGCGGCGCCTGGGAAGTCTAGCCTGTGGTCTGCCACTCACCAGGCAGCCGGGGAGACCCGGAGGATCGACTTCTCTGGTTCGCGCTCTAGCACCTGCGTTGGGCAGGCCACTTTCTCCGACGGCCTGAGTTATCTTCATGGTAAAACTAAGATGCTAAGCTTGACCTGTGGGTCCCAACCTTCTTGCCCAGAACTCTAGGTGGTATGGTCGAACATAGATGTTTGTAATATTTCAAGCACCATTTAATTAGTGCCATTTAATTAACGGGTAAGATGATGTCATGGCTGGGATTTGTTTTAAAATACTAAGAATACTTACCAAAAATATTTTTTGTTTTTATTTATTTATTCTTTTTGGGACGGAGTCTTGCTCTGTCGCCCAGGCTGGAGTGCAGTGGTGCTATTTCAGCTCACTGCAACCTCCGTCTCCCGGGTTCAAGCGATTCTCCTGCCTCAGCCTCCCGAATAGCTGGAATTACAGGCGTCCACCACCACGCCCGGTTATTTTTTGTATTTTTAGTAGAGACGGGGTTTCGCCGTGTTGGCCAGGCTGTTCGGTAACTCCTGACCTCAGGTGATCCGCCGGCCTCGGCCTCCCAAAGTGCTGGGATTACAAGCGTGAGCCACTGCGCCTGACCTCAAAAAGATTTTTTTTAAAAGGTTGATAGATTAAATAAGATAAGCCATTGATAGTTGTTGTAGCTAGGCATAGATACACAGGGATCCATTATAAGAGTTTCCTTCCTTTTGTGTACATTTGCAAATTTCCAGAATAAAAAGGTAAAATCTATATAGTACGTTTAAACTCTCAGATCCTAACTGCACAAACCTTCACTGGAGCTGAGCGCAGCCCTGGGTGGGCTGTAGGGAAATGGGAGGGCTGCAGGCTGCAGTGAAGTAAACAGCTGCCCCAGAACGAGCCGGGCCCACAACCTACCCTCTTCCACTAGACCCAGGTACTAGCACTCCCCTCTTCCTCCTCAAGGAATGAGACTCTGCTTCCTCATTATGGGCTGTTCTCCACCTGGAGGATACCATCTGGTTACCTTGTCACTTTTGGAACTAAAATATCCCTTTGGGGAAGGAAAGGCTTAAGAGGGACTGAGCTGGTCTCCTGAACCCCAACTGGAGAGTCTACCTCTGGGATTTTCCTTTGAAGGTGTGGGTTTTGGTTTATTAAGGGCAATGCATATCTGTTCCAGTCTCTCCTCTCTTATGCCTGAGAGTTCACCATGACAAATAATTTAGTGACAGACAAGGCAAACTTGTCTCTGAGAGGCCCTGGTGACCTGGAAGGGCCTTCTCCTTAGCACATTAGCAGGAACTTGTCTGATGACTGCTGTCACCTTGAACTGGAGTGAAGAGACATATCTTGTATATAGGCCAGATGCACTTCGCTGAGAGAGACCCAGGGGCAGTCAGTGCTGCGTGTGTGGGGGACAGTGTGGGCTCTCTATGGAGGCCAAAGTACACCCCTGTCTCCAATCTCTCACCTTACATCATACCCAGAATTCTGTCATTAGTGTCGCTCCCTTGGATTAAGGTTGTAACAGGCCAGTACAGCAAGTTTCCTGGATTCTAATCCTTTTTATCCCTTATGAGGGAAAGGAGGGGTGGGGATGTTTCTTAGGGGGTCTAAGGCCCCCGGGAATTGTGTACCTTGCATAAACAGTTTGTTTTTGAATTTTCTTTAAGGAATGTTAATTGTTTAAACCATTCACAAAGGGTGAAATTTTAGGTCTTGCCAAGAGTGATTATCCAGGGTGTGAATTTGGTGTGAGGTGGAGCATAAGATCATCAACGTGGCAGCTGAAGGGCTGTAATAGTCCCTTTATGGGTGTAGTCTCGTTTTCTTGCCTTGGCTGGGAGCCACTAATAATGTCAGCAGGAAATTATTTCTGCCAGTCGCAGTGAACAGAACTAACTTCCTAGGTTCAGGGGTCAGTGGATCTATACCTATGTGGCTTGAGAACTTCTGGGAACACACAGATGTCGACTGTCTCACTCTTTGAGTTCAACAAGGACTCATGAGCCTACTCTATGTGATAGACACTCCTAGTTGTCCCCCAAAATTCACTCCCCCATTCATCCAAAATAATTGGATTGTAGCTAGTCTCATGGTTGCCCAGCCAAAGACTACATTTCCCAGCCTTCCTTCTAAGTAGATGAACCACGTGACTTAGTGGATGGTGAAGGGAAGTGTCTTGGTGAGTTCAGCCTGCTGTAACAAAAATACCATAGATTGAGTGGCTTAAACAGTTAAGTATTATTTCTCACAGTCTGGAGGCTGGGAGGTCCAAGATCAAGGCCCAGGTGGATCTGGTGTCTGGCAAGGGGCTGCTTCCTGCTTGTAGAAGGCTGCTTTCTCCTTCTGTCTTCACCTGGCACATAGATGGGGGTGGAGTGGGGGGAGGATCTCATGTCTTTTCTTATAAGAGCACTAATCCCACCATGAGGGTTCCACTCGCATGACCTAATTACCTTCCAAAGACCCATCCCCAAATACCATCATATTGGGGCTTAGGGGTCCATTTGAGTGTATAAATTTTGGAGGGATACCTCCAGTGTATAGCAACAGGTGAGGTATGCTACTTTCTAGGTCTTTAAAACTTTAGGAGTGTGTTCCTGCATGCTTTTTCTTCCTCTTCCCATAACCTGGAAACCAAACGCATCTATAACCCAGTCTTGACCAAGAGGACAAGGACGTCTTAGAGGCTGTGGAGGAATGTGATGGAAAAGCCAAGGTCCCTGATTCTGTGGATCAGAGACACCTGCCATTGTGGACTGCAGGAAATCAACTTATGTCCCTGCATACCTACACAGTTCTAAAGGGGTCTCTGCTACAGCAACAAGGCCTTTACCCACATGCCTACTGGAATGGCACTTCCTCCTCACACACATATTTTCTAGGCAAAATTGAGAAGGCATGAAATTGGTTAGTCTAATTTCTCTGTTCCTGTCTCTCTCTTTTGCTTTCTCTCTCACAGTTTCCCATCCATCCATCCATCCATCCATCCATCCATCCATCCATCCAACCGTCCATCCATCCGTCTGTCCATCCTGTCCTTATCCAGGACCTAGCACAATGCCTGCCACAGTAGGTGCCTAGTGCCTCATTGTGGAATGAATGGAAGTCAGACCATGGGTAGGAATGCCTGGAAATCAGGGCCAATTTAAGAATTGTATTGACCCTAATCCCTGAAGTTTATAAGGCTTCTCATTCATCCCACATATAATTCAAAGTAAAAATTAACACTAAACTACAAAATACATGTAAGCAGAGCAAAAATCTTTTTTTTTCTTATTATTACTGGAATGCCCTTTTGAAAATAATAAGTTATTTCCAGAAAAAAAAAGTCTTCCTTTTCTAGTACTTGTGGCAAATGCTACCAATCATCTATTTCAGGAGTTGGCAACTTTTTCTGTAAAAGGCCAGAGAGTAAATGTTTCAGATTCTGTGGGCCATATAGTCTCTGTCGAAACTACTCAACCCTGCTATTGTAGTATTGTAAACAAATGGGTGCAGCTGCATTTCAATAAAACTTTATTTATAAAAATGGAGGAATGGAGAGAAGTTGGTTAATGGGTACAAAAATACAGTTTTAGATAGAAGGACTAAGTTCTAGTATTCGATAGTACAGTAGAAGAATTATAGTTAACAATAATTTATTGTATATTTCAAAATAGCTAGAGGAGAAGAATTGTAACACTCCTAACACAAAAGATAAATGTTTGAGGTAGTGGGTATCCCAGTTACCCTGATTTAATCATTATACATTATATACATGTATCAAAATATCGCGTGTACTCAAAAAATACAATGATGATAGATCAATATTATTTTTTAAACGTTAAACAAGTAGTGGGCCAGATTTGGTTCACTGGTTGTAGTTTGCAGACCTCTGGTTTACTCTATATTAAGTTATTCTTCTTGGCCTGGCATGGTGGCTCATGCCTGTCATCCTAGCACTTTGGGAGGCTGAGGTGGGCGGATCACTTGAGGCCAGGAGTTTGAGATCAGCCTGGCCAACATGGCGAAATCCAGTCTCTATTAAAAATACAAAAATTAGCTCAGCGTGTGCCGGGCGCGGTGGCTCACGCTTGTAATCCCAGCACTTTGGGAGGCCCAGGCGGGCAGATCACGACGAGGTCAGGAGATCGAGACCACGGTGAAACCCCGTCTCTACTAAAAATACAAAAAAATTAGCTGGGCGTGGTGGCGGGCGCCTGTAGTCCCAGCTACTCGGAGAGGCTGAGGCAGGAGAATGGCGTGAACCTGGGAGGCGGAGCTTGCAGTGAGCTGAGATTGCGCCACTGCACTCCAGCCTGGGCGACAGAGCGCGACTCCGTCTCAAAAAAAAAAAAAAAAAAAAAAAAAAAAAAAAAGATATGCAGCATCTCAGCTGGGCACGGTGGCCCACGCCTGTAATCCCAGCACCTTGAGAGGCCAAGGTGGGTGGATCATGAGATCAGGAGTTCGAGACCAGCCTGACCAATATGGTGAAACCCCGTCTCTAAAAATTAGCTGGGCATGGTGGTGTGTGCCTGTAATCCCAGCTACTCAGAAGGCTGAAGCAGGAGAATTGCTTGAACCCGGGAGGCAGAGGTTGCAATGAGCCGAGATCACGCCACTGTACTCCAGCCTGGTTGACAGAGCAAGAATCCGTCTCAAAAAAAATAAAAAAGAAATGCATCTCAGGCCCCACCCTGGACCTACTGAATCAGAAGCTGCATTATTTTTTATTAAATGAATTTTTTTTTTAAAGAGATGAGATTTCGCTCTGTCTTCCAGGCTGGAGTGCAGTGGTGCGATTGTGGCTTGCTGCAGCCTCGAACTCCTGGGCTTGAGAGAGATCCTCCAGCCTCAGCCTCCCTAGTAGCTGGGACTACAGTTGGAGACACCATGCCTGGCTCTCAGAATCTGCATTGTAATAGCATCTCAGGTGATTTATTTGCACGTTGCCGTTTGCTGAATGCTGGTTTATATAATTATTTATTGCCTATGTGGGATCCATTGCCCTTTCTTGTGGCAGCAACACCTTGACTTCCATTTGGGAAATAACTCTTCTTCCCATATGGGGGACCCCTAGCTGTACCCTTACTCCTACCTCCCTCAGGCATTGACCCCAGGCCAGGCCAATGAGTCAGTTCCAAGATCTTTGAGGCACTATTGAGGAAGACGTGTTGGATGGAGTTTTGTTGAGGCTTCTTCCTTCCCTCCGTCCCCTGCCGTGGTTCCCTGTGGGTGAGTATTCTTCCCCACACCATCCATGGTGAGCTCAGCCACTGACTTGCTTTGGTCAATGGAATGTCGGTAGAAGTGATGATGTGTGGGTTCCAAGCTAGGCCTTAAAGAAGTATCTTGTGTTTCCGCTTGCCCCTCTGGAACTCCTGCCCACCATGAGAAAGGAAGGTATGCCCAGGCGACCATGGCGCCTTCATCTGGAGTCCAGGATGGAGACTGTGGGGAAATGGAACCCAACCAGAGACTGGAGTCCAGCCTAACTCTCATATTAACAACCCCCAACTAGCCTGCAGACCCGTGAGTGTGAAAGGAATGGTTGTTATAAGCAACTGAGATTTTCAGAGTGCTCGTTGCACGGCATTGTTGCAGCAGACACCTGACTGGTATAAAAGACATACTTCTTTCCAGGGTGATTGCTATGCTGAATTTGGGTTTTAGATGTTATCTTGTCACTAGAAAAGCAGGGCCTGCCTAAGGGCAAAACCAACCCAGAGGGAAATGGAGCTGAGATAGGATGAGAACCCTGATCATGATGACAGCCTTTGTTTTCATGGATCCAGCCTCACAGGAGTTAGTCAACTCTTTCAGTCTCAAGGAGTAGAGAGCTGAAACTTCGCTGGCTTAAACCCAAGAGGGAATTAGCAGCTCACATAGCTCAGAAGTCTGGAGGTGATGTGAGTTTCAGGTGAGGCTTGAATCAGTAGCTCCTGGACCAGTGTACTTGTCTCTCCACTCTGCCTCCCATTTTGCTGGTTTCATCTGGAGGCTGGCTCCCCTTTGTGATATCGTAAAATACATATTGAGTTGTTGTCCACATTTCCTGGCATGTAACTCCTAACATCTATGGAATCTCCAAAGTGGTAAGTGTCTTTTTGTATGCTAATGAGTTGACTGTTGGCTGGCAGCCCCTAGGTAGCTTGAGGATGGGAGCTACTCCAGAAAGATCAAGGCAGGATTAGAGGACTGGGACTTTCAGCCCCACTCCCATTCTCTCTTAGAAGGGAGAGGGGCTGGAAGTTACGTTGATCACCAATGGCTGATGGCTTAATCAATCATGCCTGTGTAATGAAGCCTCCATAAAAACCCTGAAGGGCAGGGTCTGGAGAGCTTCTGGACAGCTGGACACACGCGGCTCCTGGAGGATGGCGCGCTGCTTCCCCATACCTTGCCCTATGCATTGCCCCATCTGTGTCCTCTGTGGTCTCCTTTATAATAAGTGAGTCAACGTGTTTCCCTGAGTTCTGTGAGCTGCTCTAGCAAATTAATCCAACCAATGAGGGGATCGTGGGAAGCTCAATTAAATCAGTTGGTCAGAAGCACAGCTGAAATACCCTGGGACTTGTGATTGGCATCGGGAGAAGGGGAGCAGTCTTGGGGACTAAGTCCTTAGCCTGTGGAATCTGACCCTATCTCCAGGTGGGGAGTGACAGAAGTGAACTGAATGAGAGGACACCGAACTGGTGTCTGCTGCGTAATTGATTGCTTGCTTACTATGTGGGAACGCCTTCCCAAACACACATCTGGTGTAAGAAGCCCACTGTGAGTGTATAGTGGGAGAAAGTCTGCTTACCCACGTATTCTCAGACCCTCGTTGGAGCACTATGGCGTCCTCGTTTGGGTCTAATAGGAGAGAAAGTGTTTGTTTTGGAAGCCAGGAAGCTTCTTTCTCAGGAGCTGGCAGCAAATGTCTCAGGTCTCATGGCCTCAGGTCAGGTGCAAACCGTCCCTGCACCAATCTCAGAGGCTGGAGACAGAATGTGCTGATGGGCCAAGGCTGGCTGGCTGGGGGGCAGGTTAGCTTCACTGAACAGCACAGAGCCTCAAGAGAAATAGGGCTTGGCCTGAGGAGAGGTGTCGGGGATGCTGGCTGGGAAGACGCAGGACTTCCCTGTTGCTGCTGTAACACAGCACCACAAACGTGGGGGCTTAAAACAACATACATTTATTCTCTCACTTTTTTTTTTTTTTTAGATGAAGTCTTGCTCTGTTGCCCAGACTGGAGTGCAGTAGATCGGTCTCAGCTCACTGCAACCTCCGCCTCCCAGGTTCAAGCGATTCTCCTGCCTCAGCCTCTTGAGTAGCTGGGATTACAGGCTCCCACCACCACGCCCGGCTAATTTTTGTATTTTCAGTAGAGACAGGGTTTCACCGTGTTGGCCAGGCTGGTCTCGAACTCTTGACCTCAAGTGATCTTCCTGCTTCAGCCTCCCAAAATGCTGGGATTACAGGCATGAGCCACTGTGCCCAGCCTATTCTCTCACATTTTTTGAGGCTAGAATTCGGACAGGGTGGGGCAAGGTTGGTTCGTTCTTGAGCCTCTGGGGGAGAATCAGCTCCATGCCTCGCCCAGCTTACAGTGGTTGCCAGAAGCACTTGCTGTTCCTTGGCTTGTAGCCACATCACTCCAATCTCTCCTTCTGTTGTCACATGGTGTATGACACATGCCAACACGAACAACTAATTTCTTTTTTTTTGTATTTTTTGTAGAGATGGGGTTTTGCCATGTTGCCCAGGCTGGTCTTGAACTCCTAGGCTCAAGTGATTGTCTGCCTCGGACTCCCAGAGTGCTGGGATTACAGGCGTGAGCCACCGTGCCCGACCAAGCCACCGTGGCCAGCCCACATGGCCTTCTTACAAAAACACCTGTCGTTGGATTTAGCGGCCACCCTAATTCAATATGACTCCGTCTTAATTTAACTAATGACATCTGCAAAGAACCGGTTTCCAAACTAGGTCACATGCTGAAATTCCAGATGAACATTTTGGGGGAATGTGATTCAACCCGGTACTGAAGATAACTAGCTCACCAGATTAAATTAAGATGATAAAATCCATTCTGTTCAAAATGTTTCTTATTCTGGAATAATTTCAGACTTACTGAAAAATTGCAGAAATAGTACGGAGTTCCTTTAATATCCTTCACTTAGCTTTCCCTAATGTTACCGTCTTGCGTAACCGTAATACAATGATAATAACCAAGAAATTGACGTTGACACACTACTACTAACTAACCTACAGACTTCCGTTCAGATTTCACCGGTTTTTCTATGAATAGCTTTTTTTTGGCTCCAGGGTGCAGCCCAGGATTCACACTGCATTTAGTTGACAGGCCTCCTTAGTCTCCCACAGGCTGGGACAGCTCCTCAGCCCTTCTCTGTCTCTCATGACCTTGACACTTTGGAAGAGTATTTGTCACTTATTTCGTAGGATAGTCCTCTGTTTGGGTTGTCTGTTGCTTTTTCATGATTAGACTGAGACTACGCATTTTAGTTACAAGCAGCTGAAGAAGTAATGTGTCTTTCTCAGGGGCTGCGTGGTGTCCATATGTCTGGTGATGTTACTGGTGATGTTAACCTGGATCATTTGGTTAAGGTGGTGACTTCTGGGTTTCTCCACTGTCAACGGACTCAACTGACTATACTCTTTGCAATTAACAAGCACCTGGAGATACTTTGGGCAGAGATACTTTGAGGCTGTCCAGTTTATTAGCTGGAATTCTTCTGCCCTGAAAAAGTTACCCTTTCTTCCCCATCCATGCTGTTTGCATAACTTTTCTTCCACTTAATACTAACTCTCGATCCTAGATTTGCTGAGTTGTCCACTGTCTGACTATATCCTGATTATTACTTAATCGTTTCTCAGTGGCTAGGTAATATTTATCAATTTCCCCTCAATTACAAACAGTGTTGCAATGAATGTACTTGTATTTATTGCTCCTTGCTTTTGAGAGTCATTCTGAAGGCTACAGTCCCCCAAATAGAAAGTCTGAGGCAAGAGGTATGAGCATTTTTAGTTTTTCATCGATATTGCCAAATTGCGCCTCTATGAGACTGCACTCGGTAACACTACCACCCTTGGTGTATGGACCTCATGTGTCCATCCTCCATTCATTCATATGGCTTGCCTTTGGTCAGGCTGTGCAAGGGCAGACTCAGGGGAAGCAAAGCCCCCTGCAACTCTCCAGCCGCTTTACAAGCTCAGCCCCTCCTTCTCACTTATTTTATTCCCTGCCTCGTCATCTTCTTTTTTTTTTGAGATGGAGTCTCACTCTGTTGCCCAGGCTGGAGTGCCGTGGTGCGATCTCAGCTCACTACAACCTCCACCTCCTGGGTTCAAGTGATTCTCCTGCCTCAGCCTCCTGAGTAGCTGGGACTACAGGCGTGCTTCACTATGCCAGGCTAATTTTTGCATTTTTTAGTAGGGATGGGTTTTTGCCATGTTAGCCAGGCTGGTCTCAAACTCCTGACCTCAAGTGATCCACCTGCCTCGGCCTCCCAAAGTGCTGGGATTGCAGGCATCAGCCACTGCGCCTGGCCCCTGCCTCATCTTCTTTAGCACAAATAAATTCCACATGTACAATACGTTAGAACAGTGTATTTTTTCAAGACATAATTCACATAGAATTCACTCTTTTACAGTGTCCTATTCAGTGGCTTTTGGAATATTTACATTGTTGTGTAACTATCACCATTATTTACTGTCAGAACGTTTTGATTGTCCCCAAAAAAACCCCATGCCCATTAGTAATCACTACCCATTACCCACTGCCTCTAGCCCAGGCAACCAGTGATCTGTTTGCTGCCTCTATGGATTTGCCTACTCTGGACATTTCACATAAATGGGATCCTGTGATACGTGGCCTTTGGTGACTGGATTCTTTGGTTTAGCATAATGTTTTCAAGGTTCATCCATGTTGTAGTGTGTATCAGCACTTCCTTCCTTTTAATGGCTGAATAATATCACATTGTATGTGTCTCTTAGTTTGTTCCTGCATTACTATAAATAAATAAATATGTGAGGCTGAGCAATTTATAAAGAAAAGAAGTTTGTCTGGCTCACGGTTCTGCAGGCTGTACAAGCATGGCACCATCATCTGCTCAGCGTCTGTGGAGGCCTCAGGGAGCTTTCAATCATGACCAAAGGCAAAGGGGGGGCAGCTGTATCTCATGGCCAGAGCTGGATGGAGAGAGAAGTGGGAGGTGCCATGCTCTTTAAACAACTGGGTCTCACATGAACTACCAAAGAGAAAACTCGCTTATTACCACGGGAATGGCACTGGGCCATTTATGAGGGACTCGCCCCCATGATTCAAACACCTCCCAGCAGATTTCACCTCCAACATTATATATATATATTTTTAGATGAAGTCTCACTCTTGTCACCCAGGCTGGAGTGCAGTTGTGTGATCTTGGATCACTGCAACCTCCACCTCCCAGTTACAAGTTATTCTCCTGCCTTAGCCTCCTGGGACTACAGGCACCCGCCACCATGCCTGGCTAATTTTTGTATTTTTAGTAGAGATCAGGTTTCACCATGTTGGCTAGGCTGATCTTGAACTCCTGACCTCAGGTGATCCGCCAGCCTTGGCCTCCCAAAGTGCTGGGATTATAGGCGTGAGCCACCACACCCAGCCCACCTCTAACATTGGCGGTCACATTTCGATATGAGATTTGGAGGGGACAGACCTCCAAACCATATCATATGCTAGATCACATTTTGTTTATCCATACATCAGTTGGTGGACATTTGAGTTGTTTATGTCTTTTGGCTTTTATGAGTAAGACTGCTGTGAACCTTGGTGTATGAGCTTCTGTATGAAGGTATTTTTTAATGTATCATGAGTAGGTACCTAGGAGTGGGGTCACTGGGTCATATGTTAACTTTATGCTTCACTTTTGGAAGAACTGACAAAATGGCTGTACCATTTTACGTTCCCACCAGCGATGTATAAGGATTTTGACAAAATCCTTATACAAATCCTCTCAAACACTTGTTATTGTTTGTCTTTTTCATTACAGACAGTCCCCCACTTACAGTGATTTGACTTAACGACTTTGCGATGGTGCAAAAGCAATAGCTATGCAGTAGAAACATACTTCCAGAACCCGTGCAATCATTTCGTTTTTCACTTTCAGTATACTAATCAATAAATTACATGGGCTATTCAACATTTTATTAGAAAATAGGCTTTGCATGAGATGATTTCACCCAACTGTAGGTTAATGTAAGTGTTCCGAGCACAGTTTAGGTAGACTAGGCTAAGCTATGATGTTTGGTGGGTTAGGTGTATTAAATGCATTTTTGACTTATTAAATTATTTTAAAAGGTATTAAGTGCATTTTCCACTTATGATGGGTTTATTGGGATGTAACTCTATTGTAAGTTAAGGAGCATCTTTTCTTTTTTTAAGAGCCAGGGTCCAGCTCTATTGCCCAGGCTGGAGTGCACTGGTGTAGTCATAGCTTGCTGTAACGTCAAACTCCTGAGTTCAAGTGATCCTCCCGCCTCAGCCTCCTGAGTAGCTGGGACTACAGGTGTGCACCACTATGCCTGGCTAATTTTTAATTTTTTTTTTTTTTTTTTTTTTTTGTAGAAATGAGGTCTCGATACATTGCCCAGGGTGGTCTCAAACTCCTGGCCTCAAGTGATCCTCCTGCCTCAGCCTTCCAAAGTGTTGGTGTTACAGGCATGAGCCACCTTGCTCAGCGGAGCTGAGGAGCATCTGTATAGCCAGACTAGTGGGTGTGAAGTGATATCTCATAGTGGTTTTGATTTGCATTTCCCTGGTGACTAATGATGTTGAACATCTCTTCCTGTGCTTGCTGGCCATTTGAATATCTTCTCTGGAGAAATATCTATTTGAGTCTTTTGCCCATTTTTAAATTTGAGGTTTTTTAAAATTTATTTTTGAGATGGAGTCTCACTCTGTCTCCCAGCCTGGAGTGCAGTGTGCGATCTTGGCTCACTGCAACCTCTGCCTCCTGGGTTCAAGCAATTCTCCTGCCTCAGCCTCCTGAGTAGCTGGGATTTCAGGCGCACACCACCACACCCAGCTAATTTTTGTATTTTTAGTAGAGATAGGGTTTCACCATATTGGTCAGGCTGGTCTCGGACTCCTGACCTCAGGTGATCCACCCTCCTCGGCCTCCCAAAATGTTGGGATTACAGGCATGAGCCACCGCACCCAGCCTAAAATTGAGTTTTAAAATTGTAGAATTGAAAGAGTTCTTTATATATTCTAAATACTAGGCGTTGGTAAGATATGTGACTTGCAAATATTTTCTCCCATTCTGTGGATTGCTCTTTCACTTTTGTGATGTTTGCCTTGAGAATACTTGCCAGTGGCACTTGTGGCTGCAGGTTTACCCCGAGATAACTTTGCCATGAATGATCTTGCTATTATTTATTTATTTACTTTTTAGATGGAGTCTTGCTCTGTCGCCTAGGCTGGAGTGCAGTGTCGCGATCTTGGCTCACTGCAAGCTCCGCCTCCCAGGTTCACGCCATTCTCCTGTGTCAGCCTCCTGAGTAGCTGGGACTACAGGTGCCCGCCACCACGCCCAGCTAATTTTTTTGTATTTTTAGTAGAGACAGGGTTTCACCGTGTTAGCCAGGATGGTCTCGATCTCCTGACCTTGTGATCCAACCACCTCAGCCTCCTAAAGTGCTGGGATTACAGGCGTGAGCCACCATGCCCAGCCACAATCTTGCTTTTATTATTATTTTTGCATCGCTCTAGTATAATTGACATTGGAAACAAAAGACATCATTCTATTTATAGCAGGCTGGTTTTAGCAGTGGTATTTCCATTTATAAATTATAGTCATTCTCAATCGCTGAAAATGTCAAATCCTAGAAAACGTAGCTTTCTTACATGTGATGTTAACATCATTCTCGGACAGTTGTTGACTGAAGATTCATTTGATGAATCCGATTTTTCTGATATAGACTATTCTGATGATTCAGATGATTCTGATGTTAGTTCTGTTTAGAAATAACTCCAAGAATGGTTTTTACACTTTATTTTCACACTGAAAATCAGTCAGGTTTGCTTCAGCCTCAAAGAGCATGTTTACCTAAATTTAAGCAAGCATTGGCAGTGAGCTGAGCTTTTGTTCTAAACAGGAAAATGGTTAATAATGTTCTTTGATGCACAGAAGTTTTTAATTTTGGTGAAGTCCAATTGATTATTTTTTCTTTTGTTGCTTTTGCTTGGGTGTAATTTCTAAGAAATCATTGCCTGATCCGAGGTCAGGAAGATTTACACCTATGTTTAGAGCGGTGTACTTTTTTTTTTTTTTTTTTGAGACAGGGTCTCACTCTATCACCCAGGCTGGAGTGCAGTGGCGCAATCTTGGCTCACTGCAACCTCTGCCTCCTGAGTTCAAGTGACTCTCATGCCTCAACCTCCTGAGTAGCTGGGACCACAGTCGAGTGTCACCATGCCTGGCTAATTTTTTTTCTTTTTCTTTTTTTTTTTTTTGAGATGGAGTTTCACTCTTGTTGCCCAGGCTGGAGTGCAATGGCATGATCTCGGCTCACCGCAACCTGTACCTCCTGAGTTCAAACGATTGTCCTGCCTCAGCCTCCTGAGTAGCTGGGATTACAGGCATGTGCCACCATGCCTGGCTAATTTTGTATTTTTAGTAGAGATGTTGGTGAGGCTGGTCTTGAAATCCTGACCTCAGGTGATCTGCCCGCCTCAGCCTCCCAAAGTGCTGGGATTACAGGCGTGAGCCACCATGCCCGGCTTAATTTTTGTATTTTTAATAGAGATAGGGTTTCACCATGTTGGCCAGGCGGTCTTGAACTCCTGACCTCAAGCAATCCACTCACCTCGGTCTCCCAAAGTGCTGAGATTACAGGCGTGAGCCACCGTGCCTGGCCAGCAGTGTATTTTTAAATACGAGTTTTTGACCACTACTCACAGGAAGAAAACATGTGTTGTTACCTAGCATTCTCATACATGTATAAGTTTCATGAAATAATATATGCTCTTCCTGTTTTCTGTTCCGTTCTATCTCACTGGAAACAATGCTAGTCAAATCCCACTAAATTGAGCTTGTGACCCATTCATTGGCTGGGAATTGTAGTTTGAAAAATCACTGCTTAAGAGTTTATGAAGTACTCTTGTGTACCTGCCCTCATTTTCTCCTCAAGGCAGGCTTGTGAGGCAGATGATGCTGTGTCTGTTATTTTTTATTTATTTATTAATTATTATTATTTTTTTTGAGACGGAGTCTCACTCTGTCGCCCAGACTGGAGGGCAGTGGCGCAACCTCGGCTCACTACAAGCTCTGCCTCCTGGGCTCATGCCATTCTCCTGCCTCAGCCTCTCGAGTAGCTGGGACTACAGGCCCCCGCCACCACGCCCGGCTAATTTTTTTGTGTTTTTAGCAGAGATGGGGTTTCACTGTGTTAGCTAGGATGGTCTCCATCTCCTGACCTCATGATCCACCCGCCTCGGCCTCCCAAAGCACTGGGATTACAGGTGTGAGCCATTGTGCCTGGCCTAGGAAACTGCATTTTTTAACAAGCACTTCCTTGAAAGCAGTGAGAGGAGCTGTGAGTTTGTGGCAGGAGCACTGAACCAGGAGTCAGGAGACCTGGATCTCCACCTGCTGGCTCTGGGAGAGGCTTCCATGGATGTTCCCTGAGACTGAGCACATAGGACGCCAGCCTGGGGAGATGGCAGAAGACAAAGATGTAGCCAGTCCTGCAGCTCTGCGGCTGTCACTCCAGTGAGCACATTTGGGAGGTGATGGGATTGCATTTTTTGAGGTTGCTGGTTGTGCCAGTGGGCTGAAGCCAAAAAGCAGTGACATTCTGCTTGCCTGAATAGAGTTTATCCTTTTATTAAAGCGTTGAGCCAACATATACAAATAGGGAGATTTCAAGTCATAATGTGATTTCCGGCATCTCTGGAAGAGTCAGAAGATCTGGTGACTC
The DNA here is from genome assembly GCF_028878055.3 of Symphalangus syndactylus. Lineage (NCBI taxonomy): Eukaryota > Metazoa > Chordata > Mammalia > Primates > Hylobatidae > Symphalangus > Symphalangus syndactylus. Next base: position 12,270,582 of record NC_072428.2, on the reverse strand, counting down.
TGGGACTGTGTTGCTGCATGACCAGGAGAGGCTGGAGTTGGTCTGGGCCTGCCCCTGTTCAGTTCACCACAGTCCTTACCATTCCCTATTGTCTTCCCTGCCACCCACTCATTTACAGGCTGCTTTACCCTGTGAGCGTGTGAGAGTGGGTCCCTGGACTCCATGTTGTCCAGAGGCCTCCGTGCTCTGGCTCTGAGACCGTAGGTTTCCCCCAGCTGCACTTGACCCTTGTTTGCACACTCCTGAGTCCTCCCTCCATCCTCTTCCCACGCTTTCTCTGTTCCCTTCCCCTGGACTGTGGGCTTTTCTCTGAGACATAACTGTGGTGGTGTGAAAGACCACAGGCTCTGGGTTCCAGTGCCCACCCACCATTCCCCACGGAGTGGCGTTGGGCAAGTTAGGCAAACTCTCTGTTAAGTAACCTCAGCTTTCACCTCTGTAAAACAGGGGTAGCACTTCCCATCCACTCCTGATGTTTCCATCCTTGGAGAGGCGGCATCTGTTAACAAGGTTGGCCTGGGCCCAGCCCAATCTTCCCCAGGGAGGAGGGGGTGACTGGTCTAACTGGTGCGCCTGGGACCAAGTCGCTGCCTGTGCGGCACAGCCCCTTCCTTCTCTTTGGGGCTCTGCCCACCTGCGGAGACAAGCCTCCTCTCCACGCTTTCTCTGCTTCAAGTTTTACAGGGGCCAGCTCTGTCTCTGTGAGGGGAGGCTGGATTCTGGGGGCAAAGTCCAGCAGTCTGGGAGTGAGTGGGTTTGTCTAATTCTGGGGTTCAGTGTTAGGAAACCGCAGACCTAAGATGTATTCTCCGAAATCACCTTCACCAATAGTCAAGTCTGAAATTCATCTCACTTGGTTCTGAACAGGGGCTGGGAAGACGGGTACTGGGTCCACTCAGACACCCTCAAATAGTAGTTCCTTTGGCGGCTGTTGTGAGGGGCCATGCCTGGCAGATAGTTGCTCAATAAACAGCAATTGTTATTGTTAAAACTTTTGCTCTTCCTACTTAGTTACACATTCAGAAATAGGAAAGGGGGACCAGTGCAGGGAGGGGTGGAGTAGGGTGGGCACAAGAGGAGGTGGGTGTGTGTGGGGGCTGGGCTCAAAGGAATGTGAAGAAATAGATAAGGAGGAGGGTAAAGTAGCCTGGATAATGCGTCTCTTAAAAGCTGCCTTCCAGGGCCTTAGAAGTGTATGCAAATCACATGCAAATCTCATGCGTATTTATCAGCAGTCCTCCTTGGGACATCGGCCTGGATGTGGCCCTGGGGGAAAATTTGGGTGGAGGTCACTGAATTCCTGAGAGTTTGCAGTGAGAACCAGGGAGAACAGTTGCCTGGGAATGGGTGTGGGGGAGGGTGGGAGGAAACAGTGGTGAGGGCAGACATGGTGGGGGTAGGTGGGGTGGGGCTGGGATCTGGGGTGCGCATGGGGGCGGAGGCCAGTCAGGATGGACACAGGAGCCTCTGGAGCAGGGAGACTGTGTGAAGGTGCAGGCGGCCGCCAGCAGCAAGGGGCACCCAGCAGCTCTGCATCCCTGGACCCTCTCCCTCTCCCAGCCAGGCCCGCTCGTTAGCCAGTCCGGAAGCTTGGAAAGACAGCGTGGGATCCTGAAGAAGCCCTGGCCCTGCCGTCAGACAGACCTTGGTCATCCTCCAGCTGGGTGACTGTGAGCCAGTTACCAAGCCTCAGTTTCCTCTTCTGTAATACAGGTTAGTAACAGTCTCCCTGAAAGAGAGACCACGGCACACTGGCTCGGCCAAGAGATCTTTATTGGAGGCAGCAGGCTGGGCTGGGCAGGAGAGAGAGAGGGAGCGGTGGGGGGTTTGCTTCTTTTATGCCCAGGAGGGCTGCGTGGATGTTTGTGATTGGTTGGGGTGGGGCTTAGAGCGAGGCGGGAAAAACACCTCTTTCTGATTGGTTTTTCCTTTGGCGGGTTTGCATTGAGGAAGAAGAACCCGGAACCAGCGCCATTAGGGTGCTCTAGTCCCCCTCACAGAGCTCCTGTGAAGATGAGGGGAGCGAGGCATGGCCAGGGCCGGGGAGAGAAAGTGCTCGGTGAGTGTGAGTCTGGGGGCTTCCGACTCGTTCCAGCCGCTCCTGCTCTTCACAGCCCAGCTGGGAAATCTGTGCTTTACACGCTCTGTTTCATTTAATCCCAATGAGCTCTGGCTGTGTAGCCACTATTATTACTCCCAGTTTACAGATCAGGATACTGGAGTCCCGTGAGGTAGAAGAGCCGGGACAGAGCCAGCTTCACACTCAGACCTGGGCTGTTTCTCCTGATGCTCTACAGCCTCGTCCCAAATGTTAGAGCTGGTGGGTCTCAGAGATGGGTAACTCTTCATTTAATACATGAAATAAAGCCCAGAGAGGTTGAGGGACTTGCCTAAGGTCACACAGCTAGTTAGAGGCAGAGCTGGAGCTTGACCAAGGGTCCTGACTGGTGGTCTTGCTCTCTTTCCTGCATGGCATACAAGACCTCCCCCACCAGGCAGCCCAGCCTGACCACTGCGGGGGCTCTGCTTCCCCTTCGCTGTCTTGTGGCACTGACTGCCCGGGGTGGCGGCTGGGTGCCTCTGCGACTCCTTGGAGGTCCTCTCCTCTCAGCTGAGAGTCTGGGGGAGTGCTGCCTGCTAAGGGCTTTGGGGGACTTCCTGTCTTCTGCCCACCTCCTCCCCCAACGCTCCCTCCGCCTCTGCTCATCAGCTGTCCCTTCCCCTTTCCCACTCCAAGGCTGCCAGTGTTTGGGGGAGATTATGCAGTGTTGACATTGGAATACGAATTAGGTGAGAGCGGCAGCCAAATATTGGAATTAGGGAAGGCAGGAGCCCAGGCGGGGATCCAAGAGTGGCTGGAACATCTGTGTCTTGGCTGTTCCAGATGCCTGACCCTGCGCCCACCTGAAAACGGCGGGTCCCAGAGCCACAGACAAGCTCTGATGCAGCCAGGTCTTGGTCTTTGACTTGCCAGCTGAGACCACAGCTAAGAGTCCCACAGAACGTGGCCCCATCAGCTCGCTGTATTTCGAAGCCCAGGGAAAGGCAGATGCTTCTGTGGTGAGTTGACAGAAGGAGGCAAGACGCTGCCCCAGGATGTATCCTTCATTTGATTGTCTGAAATCCCATCTTCAGTGCTCTGTTTCTACTGCTCAGGTCAGCATTTGCAAAACTGTGTTCCACAAAACCCAAGTTCTGCAGGCTGTTAAGAAGTTGTGTGTAAAAGGGGGTTCCATGGCCATGTACTTGGGAGAGATGTTAAACAGAGCTAAGCAGGACTTCCCAGGCAGGGCCTTGAGTAATTTAATAGGCACAGCGATTCATCAGAAGGGGGAGGGAGAGTCTGGAGTATTTCCTAAGCTTGTTTGACATGTAACCCTGTTCTCATGGAGTATCTTTTTGGACCAGTGCGAACGGATCTAACTGTATTCTAGCAGCTGCTGGTACCTCTGTCCAGGGGCTGGCGTGAGATAGACACTTAACACACATATGGATTGAGTCTGAATCTCTCAGAACCTGCTTCCTGCATCTGTAAAATGGAATAGCGGCACCTGCCCTGAGTGTTTTTGTTTTAGTTTTTGAAAGTCAAATGAGAGGCCTGTGTGTGGGAGTAGTTGCAAGCTGAATAGTTGCACATATTTCGGGAATGATTACCATCAGCCCTGTCTCTTCTTTTAACTAATCTGATAAATGTAGACACGCTGACAGTTTTGTGATAATACTCCCCCCTGGGGCTTTTCCATTTTCCTCTCCAGGAAGAGGGCCCTGTTTAGACTAGCATTCCTCAGTGTGAGTTCATGCCTTCATGGGCCTTATCGCATGGGATTGCTAGTGACAAGCTCAAGGCCAGCTTGCTGAGTGGCAGGAGAGAAAGGCAGTAGATTCCAGGGCTCTTGACTCCTGAGTCCAGCGCTGTGCTTGTCCCAGTGCTGCCATGGTGCCAGGTGTGGGACAGGACACCGAGGAGGCACGCACATGACAGAGACACTTCCTGGACCAGCTCGTGGTGGCACCGTGTCCACCACCAGACACCCCTCCCAGGGTCTGAGCACTGCCCCAGGCTCCCTGCAGGCCAGCCATGCTCCAGTCTGGGACCAAGAGTGCTCTCTTTAAGGAGGCTGGGATCTCAGAGTGGGACTCTCAGCATCCAGATACCAAAGGGGGTCGTCCTCTTCCTCCCTCTTTTCTTCCTGCAGGGGCTTCTTGGGCCACAGCCTCACCTTTGCCCATCCCCCTCAGTTGGGAATTGTCTGAATTAAGAGTTAAAAAAGGTCAGATCTTGGAAGGATTGAGCCTCCTCCCCCAGGAGGCCCAGAGAAAACTCCAAGTCATAAACTTGTTGGCCTGGAAACCCTCACTTCCCCTATCTGTGCCTCAGTTTCCCCATCTGTAAGCTGAGGAACCTCATCTAGCTCTAGAAAGTAAGTCTATGGATTGAGAAACATCATAAACTCCTGCCATTTACATATGAAATACTTCTTGTAATTACCTCTCCCCCCCTCCGCCCGTCCACCCTCCCGTGGGGTCCTCCTTGTGTCACCCCTGTGTGATTACAGTAGCTTCCTAAGGTGTCTCCCGGACTCTAGTACTTCTCCTTCACGTCTGCCTGGAGAAATCTTTGTAGGTTCTGCTCTCCTCATGTCCTTTCCCTACTTTCGTACTTGGGATGGCTTCCTGCTGCTCCTGGGTAAGGTCTGTGTCACGTCTCTGCACCTCTGCCACAGAGACCACTTGGGATTTTCTAGAGTACTAGAAGTTTTACTCTTCCTAGCCTTTGCTTTTGCCATTTCTTCAGCTAAAATGCCTTTCCTCCTTCTCCTGATGATGACATTTTCTGCAACCTGCAAGATCTAACTTCTTCCCACCCATCTTGCTTCTCCTCTTCTCCCTTGGTGCTCCTATTGCAAGTGCTTTTGTGCTTGTTTTTTGTTTTGTTTTGTTTTTTTTTTTTTTTTTTTTTGAGACACAGTCGTGCTCTGTCATCTAGGCTGGAGTACAGTGGCACAATCAAGGCTCACTGCAACCTCCATCTCCTGAGTGTGAGAGATTCTCCTGCCTCACACTCCCGAGTAGCTGGGATTACAGGCACCGGACACCATGCCCAGCTAATTTTTGTATTTTTAGTAGAGATGGGTTTTCGCCATGTTGGCCAGGCTGGTCTCGAACTCCTGACCTCAAGTGATTCACCTGCCTCGGCCTTCCAAAGTGCCGGGATTACAGGTATGAGCCACCGCGCCTGGCGCCTGGCCTGTGCTGTTTTTTTTTTTTTTTTTTTTTTTTGCATTGTGTCATAACCAGTTAACGTACTTGATTTTCATCACTATAAATCCCATTGTATGACCAATCATCCCAAACATTTAGCATTTTCCTTAAGTTATAAAAGTAAACCAGGCGCGGTAGCTCACTCCTGTAATCTCAGCACTTCGGGAGGCCAAGGCGGAGGATCGCTTGAAGCTAGGCGTTCAAGACTAGCCCTGGCAACATAGTGAGAATCCGTCTCTACAAAAAATACAAAAACACTTTGGGAGGCCGAGGTGGGTGGATCACCTGAAGTTGGGAGTTCAAGACCAGCCTGGCCAACATGGCGAAACCCTGTCTCTACTAAAAATTACAAAAATTAGCCAGGCGTGGTGGCGGGTACCTGTAATCCCAGCTACTCGGGAGGCTGAGGCACAAGAATTGCTTGAACCCAAAAGGCGGGGGTTGCAGTGAGCCGAGATAGTGCCACTGCACCCCAGCTTGGATGACAGAGTGATACTCCATTTTAAAAAAAGAAAAAAGACCCCAAAAAACAAAAAAACTAAACAAATACAAAAAATTAACTGGGCACGGTGGTGCACACCTATAGTCCCAGCTACTCAGGAGGCTGAACTCAGGAGGCTGAGGGGAGGATTACTTGAGCCTGGAAGGTCAAGGCTGCAGTGAGCCGTGATGTGCCACTGCACTCCAGTTTGGGTGACAAAGCAAGAGCCCGTCTCTATTGGGAAAAAAAAAAAAGCGCACTCTTGTAACATCTCCAAATGGTTGAGAAGTAAAGTGAAACGGCCCCCTTCTCTAACCCTATTGGTCAGTCCTGCGACTCCTGGACAATGGCTGCTAATGGTTCCTTATGTGTTCTTCCGCCCGTACGCCTTTGCATATTCAACGTGTATGCATGTACCAAAATTGATGTAAGTGGCCTCCATTACGGGACATTTAGGTTGTTTTCCATTCTCTACTGCTATATATAATGCTGCAAAGATCACCTGCAGATTCAAATATTTCTGGGTCACAGAGAACATCCACTTAAAATTTTTAATGAACACTGCCAAAACTGTCGTCAGAGAAGACTTCCAGCAAGTCTCGTACTGATGTGGAAATATCTGTCCTCCACCCTTGAAAGTGGGTCTGGATCTTAATTTGTCGCTGTGGCCCTGGCATGTAGTAGGCTCAGTAAATGCTCGCTGAGTGACCCTATGGGTTGTCAAGCCCTGGCTGTGTATTTTCCCAGAAAAAAAGCAGCCCTTCTGCCCCTAAAAAAAGTCTACAGAGTCAACTGTGAGACCAGACCTTGACCTGTTCCGTTTGGCGCTCTGGATTGCGGAGCATACCGAGGAGTCCTGGGTACTTTCTTTGTTAAGTGGGGTGTGTGTGGTTTTTGTTTTCAAAGCTGGCCTGGAGGCTCTGGGTTGCCATGGCAACTCTTCAGCAGGGCCGCCTTTTCCCTTCCCTCCATCTTGGGAGCCCTGGTTGCCATAACAACTGATTGGTCCTCTCCTCTTCCTCCACCTCTGCCACAGGGCTCCAGCTTCCCTCTGGGGGCGCCACTGTTCTTAGGTCTGGGGCAACCCTGATTTCACTTGACCCATGTACCTTGGGACCCTCTTGAGAGGAGATGTGAGCGAGGCCGTTCCCGGGAAGGGTGGCGGCAGCAAACAGCATGGCCGCTGGGAAGGGGAGAGGGCTCGGGTGGAGGAAGAGTGAGGGTCCCTGCTCCATCCTAGCTTGGGAGAATCAGTGTTGCCTGGGGACCAGAGGGGGAAGCAAGTTCCTCTGAGGTTCAGGGGTGGTTTTGGGGATCAGTGAGGTACAGGGACTGTGAGGTCTCAAGCATTCTTCCTCAACATTTCCCGTTGTAGATGGCAGAGCAGATGCAACGGCACCGCTGAGCTGCCCTCAGGGGGTCCTCAGCCTTGGAGGAGGCGGGAGACCTGGGCTATGGAGCCACTCACAGGCCCTACTGAGAACAACGTGGTGTCCATCACAGTCCTCTTCAGAATGCCCAGAATATAGGGATAAGGAGGTGAAACCGGCGTGTTTATTAATACAGTGGAATATTCTGTGGCCAAATCAAAGGAAGACGTTGAGGATTCTGGTGACACCTGGAAACGTCCTGCTACGGGAAAAAAGCAGGACCCACAATGCTATGTGGATATTGACTGCGACTATATAATGCCAGCGGGGACCTCTCAGAGATGGAATTTGGAGGAATGTAATACAGATGCAAATAGAGTTTTCCCCACACTGCCTTCTCCCCCAGTGTTTCCTCATCTCTGTCAACAGCCTTGCCACCTACTCTGTTGCCCAAACCAGAAACTTGATTCAAACTAGACTTCTCCCTCTGCCCTCATGCCCCGTTCCTGTTAGTCACAAGTCCTGCTGGTTCCAGCTCTGAGACAGCTTTCAGAGTACTCCTCCTCCTGTTCCCACATTCACATCCCCCAGGGGACTCTCTCCTCCCAGCGTGTCTGTTCCCCCCATGTGCCCCCCACGCTCTGCTCCCCTGGCACCTCTGCCATGCTGCTGCCCCAGGGCAGATGTGGCCAAGGGGCTCCTCTCCTCCCGTTCCTCATTTGCTCCAGGATCAAGGACACACTTCTTGGCCCATTGAAGGCCCTTCCGGATCCACTTCCTTAGCCCAGGCTCTAGCTTCTCCCTGTTTGCAGCCTCCAAGGAGGCTCTCTTTATTCCTCTTTGCCTGTGAAGACAGCTCCCTCTGGCAGGAATACCCTTCACTGCCTGATCTGCCTGGTCAACTCCTATCCCCCATTTCAGATTTTGCCCAAGACTTTCTAAGACGGTAGAAGAAAGAGGTTTCCACTCCATTCCCCTCCTGAAAACTGTACAGAAGCCACAGGAGAACAGGAATAGAAGCCTGAACTCCGTCTTTGGTGGAACACGGAGACCTCTCTACTCTTGAATCTCAATACATGGAGGGGGAAGCTGCTGGAGGAGGATAAAGGGCTCAGCAGAGAGGAGAAACATCAAACTTCTGTACTTACGAGTGGGGAAGGCGCTACAGAAATGAGCTGATTTTCTCTACAGAGACCCAGAAAGGGTCTGGGATCAGAGGCACCAGGTATCACAGGAAGTGGGGCAGGACCTGAGAATGGGGGTAGGGGGTAGTTTGAAAGTCTGTGTTAGAAGCAGTAGACCTCCAAGTCCCACTCCATCCTATGCAGCCAGGTGACTGTCCTCCTTACTCCCACAAGAGACCAGAGGTCCTGGTCTCAGAGATGCCAAGTGTGAAGAGAAGGGGTGAGGTGTCCTAATAAAGGCTCCCAGCCTCCTTCCCCACCCACTTCCAGGGTACCAGAATCAGGCTTATGCCTGCACCCTGCACTAACCCCATGCAAAGATTGAAGTGTGTTTTCCCTGGAGGAATTAAACAAGCCCAAAGAAACGACTGACAGATGCTTATGCTCAGGGGTCTGTAGCAGATAAGCTGGTGGGAGCAACTGAGTGTCCAATTAACATGCCACACTCAGGCACTTCATACCTCCAACCGGCCCTGCAGTGGGGAACCATTAAATACCAACACACACCCAAAGATCACGGACACTTGAGGGACACTTTCTCTCAGTATTCTGAGGAAGATATGAACCAAGAGGAAATGGAGATTATGAAGGGAGCAGAATAGAAGGTTGAAGAAACCGTAACTGACATCTTTAGAGAGATACAAGAACATATTGCACCCATTAAAAAGTAACAGAGTGAAATAAAAAAGAAATAGAGAAAAAGAAAGAACGCTTAAAAGTAAAAATCCTGATGGTAAAAATTTAAAAAAGTATCAAGAGTTGGAAAATAAAGTTGAGGAACTTCCTCTGTACATACAACAAAGAGAGACAAAGACGTGAAGCAGAGAAGAGGCAGGAGAGAAAGCGTAAGCAATTAGGGATTGGGCTGGGCATGGTGACTCATGCTTATAATCCCAGTGCTTCAGGAGGCTGAGGTGGGAGGATTGCTTGAGGCCAGGAGTTTGAGACCAGCCTGGGTAACATAGTAGAACCACATTTCTACAGAAAATAAACAAATTAGTTGCATATGGTGCACCTGTAGTCCCAGCCACTAGGGGAGGCTGAGATAGGAGGATCACTTGAGCCCAGTAGGTTTTCTTTTTTTCTTTTTTTTTTTTTGAGATGGAGTCTCACTCTGTCACCCAGGCTGGAGTGCAATGGCGTGATCTTGGCTCACTGCAACCTCCACCTCCGAGGTTCAAGCAATTCTCCTGCTTCAGCCTCCCGAGTAGGAAGCTTGACAAATACAGATTTTGGTACCGGGAGTGGTTCTAGAGGAACAGAATATGAAGGACGGAGTTTGTTCATTGGTTTTGAGGTTTCTAGAGTTGGCTGCTTAATATGATTAGACCCAAAAATGCTAAGGACTGTATTTCTAATAGTTTGGAGAGTACTGATAGTACTTGGTGAAAACTGTTTAGAGAGTTATGCGAAATAAATGCATTTGACACTCCTGATTCACTGCTCGTGAGAGGCAAGAAGTTTAGTGACTCTATACATAATACTTTTGACCGTATGTGAAGAACCAAGGAACATAATGAAGCTGGTTGTTGTTCAGTGGACAAAGTGATGAAAATTATGAACTCAGGGATTCTGTCTCCTGGCTTCAGAAGCAGACACTGAGCCTCAAATCTGCTAAGATTGCACTGAGTGAGAGTCTTATCTCCTGTAGAAAAAGAGCTGAAATTGTAAAAAAAACAGACACAAGCTCTTACCATGCAAGTGGCTGAGCTGCAAGGGAAGATGCATGCACAGCCTCACCAGGTGTTTACCGTTAAAGTGAGGGCATTGATTGGAAAATAGGACCCTGCCACTTTTAATGGGGACATGTGGGAGGAACCTGATTAAGCTGGGGACACTGAGTTGGTAAACTCTGATGAATATTTTTTTTGCCAGAAGGAACAGCTTCACCATTCCCTGTAGTGGCAACATCCCCTCCCCGACCTATGCTGCCATCAGCCTTTCCACCTTTGTCTGAGGAGATAAACCCTGCACTGCCCGAGGCAAGAGTGATGGCCTCCCCTGAGGCAGTTGCCAGGCAAGATAATATTGATTCTCCTCAGAAGCTACCTCCAACACCTCTGTTTGCTTCTAGACCTATAACTAGACTAAAGTCCTGGCAGGCCCCTAGAGGTGAGGTTGACCCATGTGACCCATGAGGAGGTGCACTACACTCAGAAAGAACTGTTTGTGTTCTCTAGTTTATATAATCCGCAATCTGGAGAACAGGCATAGGAGTGGATATTAAGGGTATGGGATAATGGTGGAAGGAACATAGAGTTGGATCAGGCTGAATTTATTGACTTGAGCCCACTAAATAGGGAACTCTGAATTTAATGTTGCAGCTTGGGAAGCTCAAAAAGGTTCTAATAGTCTATTTTCTTGGTTAGCTGAACTATGGATTAAAAGATGGCCCACTGTGAGTGAGCTGGAAATGCCTATCTCCCTTGGCTTAATGTAGAGGAAGGGATCCAAAGGCTTGGGGAGATGGGGGTGTTGGAGTGGTTTAGTCACTTCAGACCTACTTGTCCCAGCTGGAAGGGTCCAGAAGATATAACCTTGACCAATGCCTTGTGAAATAGATTTGTAAGGGCAGCATCTGCATCTTTGGAGAGCCCTGTAATTGCTCTTCTCTGTATGTCAGATCTAACAGTGGGAACTGCAGTCACTCAACTACAAAATTTAAATACAATGAGAATAATTGGATCCTGAGGTGGCAGGAGCCAAGTGGCAGCACTCAACTTCCAAAGGCAAGGTGGGCGTAGCTACTGTAATGGACAGCAGAGGCAAAGCAGCAATCAGAATAGTCTGACTCTTTTAGAGCTCTGGCATAGGCTAATTAATCATGGTGTTCCTAGAAGTGAAATTGATAGGAAGCCTACTGCATTTCTACTTAAATTATACAAGCAGAAAACTTCTAGGTCGAATGGACAAAAGGCTAATTTGAATTATAAAAACAGAGAATCATGGCCCCTCGATCAATTTCCCAACTTGATTTACAGACCCAGCCAGTTTACAGACCCAGAACCCCTTGAATGAAGGGGAGGCCAGGTCCCCTTGAGGAAGGACCCCACTACATTACCCACAATTTATGCAGTGAATCTTTCTCCCATCCTTCCCCAAGGAGACCTCTAGCCTTTTACCAGGGTAACTGTGCACTGGGAAAAGGGAAATTATCAGACGTTTTGGGGACTACTGGACACTGGCTCTGAGCTGACATTGATTTGAGGGGACTGAAAACGTCATTATGGTCCTCCAGTTAGAGTAGGGGCTTCTGGAGGTCAGGTAATTCATGGAGTTTTAGCTCACATCTGACTTACAGTGGGTCCAGTGGGTTCCCCAGACTCATCCTGTGGTCATTTCCCCAGTGCCAGAATGCATGATTGGCATAGACATACTTAGCAGCTGGCAGTACCTCCACATTGGCTCCCTGACTGGTAGGGCTACTATGGTAGGGTAAGGGCTACTATGGTGGTAAAGGCCAAATAGAAGCCATTAGAGCTGCCTCTACCTAGAAAAATAGTAAATAAAAAACAATATCACATCCCTGGAGAGATTGTGGAGATTAGTGCCACCATCAAGGATTTGAAAGATGTGGGGGTGGTGATTCCCACCACATCCCCATTCAACTCTCCCATTTGGTCTGTGCAGAAGACAGACAGATCTTGGAGAATGACAGTGGATTATCGTAAACTTAACCAAGTGGTGACTCCAGTTGCAGCTGCTATACCAGATGTGGTTTCATTGCTTGAGCAAATTAACACATCTCCTGGTACCTGGGATGCAGCCATTGACTTGGCAAATGCCTTTTTCTCCATTCCTGTCCATAAGGCCCACCAGAAGCAATTTGCCTTCAACTGGCAAGGCCAGCAATATACCTTCACTGTCCTACCTCAGGGGTATATCAACTCTTTGGCTTTGTGTCATAATCTTATTTGGAGAGAACTTGATCACTTTTTGCTTCTGCAAGATATCACACTGGTCCATTACATTAATGACATTATGCTAATTGGGTCCAGTGAGCAAGAAGTAGCAAACACACTGGACTTATTGGTGAGACATTTGCAAGCCAGAGGATGGGAAATAAATCTGACTAAAATTCAGGGACTTTCTACCTCAGTAAAATTTCTAGGGTTCCAGTGGTGTAGGGCCTGTCGAGGTATTCCTTCTAAGGTAAAGGATAAGTTGCTGCATTTGGCCCCTCCTACAACCAAGAAAGAGGCACAATGCCTAGTAGGCCTATTTCGATTTTGGTGGCAACACATTCCTCATTTGGGTGTGTTACTCTGGCCATTTATCAAGCAACCCGAAAGGCTACCAGTTTTGAGTGGAGTCCAGAACAGGAGAAGGCTCTGCAACAGGTCCAGGCTGTGGTGCAAGCTGCTCTGACACTTGGGCCATATGACCCAGCAGATCCAATGGTGCTTGAGGTGTCAGTGGCAGATTGGGATGTTGTTTGGAGCTCACATAGGTGAACCACAGTGGATGCCTCTAGAATTTTAGAGCAAGGCCCTGCCATCTTCTACAGATAACTACTCTCCTTTTGAGAGATAGCTCTTGACCTGTTACTGGGCTTTGATGGAAACTGAACGTTTGACTATGGGTCATCAAGTCATCATGTGATCTGAACTGCCCATCATGAACTGGGTGCTTTCTGACCCAACTAGCCATAAAGTGGGTCGTGCACAGCAGCATTCCGTCATCAAATGAAAGTGGTATATACGTGATCTGGCTCAAGCAGGTCCTGAAGACACAAGTAAGTTACATGAGGAAGTTGCTTAAATGCCCATGGTCTCCACTCCTGTCACCCTGCCTTCTCTCTCCAAGCCTGAACCGATGGCCTCATGGGGAGTTCCCTATGGTGAGTTGACAGAGGAAGAGAAGACTAGGGCCTGGTTCCAGACGGTTCTGCACGATATGCAGGCACCACCCGAAAGTGGACAGCTGCAACACTACGGCCCCTTTCTAGGACATCCCTGAAGGACAGCAGTGAAGGGAGACCTTCCCAGTGGGCAGAACTTTGAGCAGCACACCTGGTTCCACACTTTGCATGGAAGGAGAAATAGCCAGATATGCGATTATACACTGATTCATGGGCTGTAGCCAATGGTTTGGCTGGATGGTCAGGGACTTGGAAGAAGCATGATTGGAAAATTGATGACAAAGAAATTTCAGGAAGAGGTATGCAGATGGACCTCTCCGAGTGGACAAAAACTGTGAAGATATTTGTATCCCATGTGCATGCTCACCAACGAGTGACCTCAGTGGAAGAGGATTTTAATAATCAAGTGGATGGGATGACCCATTCTGTGGACACCACTCAGCCTCTTTTCCCAGTCACCCCTGTCATAGCCCAATGGGCCCATGAACAAAGTGGCCATGGTGGCAGGGATGGAGGTTACGCATGAGCTCAGCAACATGGACATCTACTCGCCAGGGCTGACCTGCCTGGCTACGGCCACTGCTGAGTGCCCAATTTGCCAGCAGCAGAGACCAACACTGAGCCCTCGATACAGCACCATTCTTTGGGGTGATCAGCCAGATACCTGGTGACAGGTTGATTATATTGGACCTCTTCCATCATGGAAAGGGCAGGGGTTTGTCCTCACTGGAATAGACACTTACTCTGGATATGGGTTTGCCTATCCTGCACGCAGTGCTTCTGCCAAGACTACCATCCACAGACTCACGGAATGCCTTATCCACCATCGTGGTATTCCACACAGCATTGCCACAGACCAAGGCACTCGCTTTACGGCTAAAGAAGTACAGCAGTGGGCTCATGCTCATGGAATTCACTGGTTTTACCATGTTCCCTATCATCTTGAAGCAGCTGGATTGATAGAATTATGGAGTAGACTTTTGAAGTCACAATTACAGCACCAACTAGGTGACAGTACTTTGCAGGGCTGGGGCAAAGTTCTCCAGAAGGCCGTGTATGCTCTGAATCAGCATCCAGTATATGGTACTGTTTCTCCCATAGCCAGCATTAATGGGTCTAGGAATTAAGGGGTGGAAGTGGAAATGGCACCACTTACCATCACCCCTAGTGATCCCACTAGCAAAATTTTTGCTTCCTGTTCTCATGACATTACGTTCTGCTGGCCTAGAGGTCTTAGTTCTGGAGTGAGGAATGCTGTCACCAGGAGACACAACAATGATTTCATTAAACTGGAAGTTAAGATTGCCACCTGGACACTTTGGGCTCCTCCTACCTTTAAGTCAACAGGCTAAGAAGGAAGTTACAGTGTTGGCTGGGGTGATTGACCCGGACAATCAAGATGAAATCAGTCTACTACTCCACAACGGAGGTAAGGAAGAGTATGCATGGCATACGGGAGATCCATTAGGGCCTCTCTTAGTATTACCATGCCCTGTGATTAAGGTCAATGGGAAACTACAACAGCCCAATCCAGACAGGACTACAAATGACCCAGGCCCTTCAGGAATGAAGGTTTGGGTCACTCCACCAGGAAAAAAACACAACCTGCTGAGGTGCTTGCTGAAGGCAAAGGAAATACACAGTGGGTAGTAGAAGAAGGTAGTCATCAATACCATTTACGACCACATGACCAGCTGCAGAAACGAGGACTGTAACTGTCATGAGTATTTCCTCCTTCTTTTGTTAAAAACATGTTTGTGCATGTATACACTTGTACCAAGAAAATATCTTCATTTTATTTCCTTTTCCTTCATCGTGTGACATAAGATTTATTGACTTATTCATATCAGCATTTAAATATTGTTAACTTTATGTAATAGTATTTGGGTTGGGGATTGGCACGTTTCTGGTTGTATGAAGGATAGCTGTATTATGTCAGGCGTAATTATGGCCTCGTTATTGTCTTTATTTGAAGATTATGTATGATCTCAGGAGATGTGTATGGGTTCAAGTTGATAAGGGGTGAACTTGTGACAGTTAATACTGTGTCAACTTGATTGGATTGAAGGAAGTGATATTGATCCTGGGTGTGCCTGTGAGCATGTTGCCAAAGGAGATTAACATTTGCGTCAGTGGGCTGTTGAAGGCAGACCCACACTTAAACAGGTGGGCACCATCTAATCAGCCTCCATAGAATATAAAGCAGGCAGAAAATGTGAAGACAACAGTGGCCTAGCCTGCCAGCCTGCATCTTTCTCCCATGCTGGATGCTTCCTGCCCTTTAACATTGGACTCCAAGTTCTTCAGTTTTGGGACGTGGACTGCCTCTACTTGCTCCTCAGCTTGCAGATGGCCTATCGTGTGACCTTGTGATCACGTAAGTTAATACTTAATAAACTCCCCTTTATATATATTTTATATATATATATATACACACACCTATATATATATATCCTGTTAGTTCTGTCCCTCTAAGAGAAGCCTGACTAGTATATAACCTATGCATATTGCCCCATACACTTCAAATAATCTCTAGATTACTTATAACACCTGATACAATGCCCACATAGCACTTCATTCACGTGGGTTGACAGTAGTACTCAGCACTTGGTAAACTCAAGCTTCGCTTTTTGGGACTTTGTGGAATCTTTTTTTCTTTTTCTTTTTCTTTTTTTGACAGGGTCTCACTCTGTCATCCAGGCTGGAGTTCAACAGTGTGATATTGGCTCACTGCAACCTCCACCTACCAGGTTCAAGCAATTCTCCCACTTCAGCCTTCGAGTAGCTGGGACTACAGGCACGTGCCACTATGCCCAGCTAATTTTTGTATTTTTTGGTAGAGACAGAGTTTCACCATGTTTGCTAGGCTGGTCTCAAACTCCTGACCTCAAGTGATCTGCCCACCTTGGCCTCCCAAAGTGCTGGGATTATAGTCGTGGGCCACCGTGCCCAGCCAATTTTGTGGAATTTATGTCTCCAAATATTTTTATTGTGTGGTTGGTTGAATCCATGAATGCAGAACCCACAGATACGGATGGACGGCTGACTGTCAGCAACAATAACAGTAGTAGTAGCAGCAACAGTGATAATAGCAGTGGTGGTGGTTAGAACAGCAGCAGGAGCAGCAGCAACAGTATTTCTTAGAGGGCATCGTTTCCTCTTGTGATCCTGATGGACTGAGAGTCATTCCATGGGTGGGAATAGTGATGTCAAAGCTGCTGTTGATGGTAATGAAGATGCTGATAATGATTGTGATGACGATGATAAAGATGGCAGTGATGATGCCGATGATGTCATTCATGATGACTTTGGTTGGTGCAGTGATGATGGGGATGATGATGATGGTGATGATGACAAACACGATAGAGACGGTCAAGGTGACTGTGAAGGTGGTGATAGTGGATTGTAATGGTAGTAGTGAGAATGATGATGGTGTTGGTGGTGACACTGATGACATTGATGGTGACACTGATGATGGTGAGAATGGTGGTGGTGGTGGTGATAGTGATGATGCTGCCAAAGTTAACTTCTGTCTTATGTTAATATTTAGTTTGGTGGACCCAGCTGAGAATGCAGTTGAAATCATGTCTCCTGTCTTTGTTGCTCCGTCTCCTCAATATTTGGCTGCTACGTTGAGGTCTAATATGGCTGCTTCAACTCTAACCATCACATCTCCATTCTAGCCAGTGGGAATTCAGAGACGACAGGGAGGGGGAAGCAAAAGGCAGCCTCTTGTTCTTTTTTTTTTTTTTTTTTTCATTCTAACTATACTTTCATGGGTTTTGTGTGTTTGTTTTTTTTTAATTTTTTATTTCCATAGGTTTGGGGGGAACAAGTGGTATTTGGTTACATGAGTAAGTTATTTAGTGATGACTTGTGAGAGTTTGATGAACCCATCACCTGAACCTCTTGTCCTTTTAAGGGCATAACCTGGCAATTCTTGAAATAGAGCTCAGATAAAACATTCTCTTAAATACTGCAGTCACTGATAAAGTTTATCATATGGCCCAGTGACCTGATACCTAAGGACCCAGCAAGCAAATTCCTCTTAGACCCAGGATAACGGTGAGCTCTCCTGGTGAACTAGAGGGTTTTCTTTCTTCTAGCTCTTTCTTCATTTCTTCTTCCTTCACTGCCAGCAAAGTGCTTGGGCTCCAGAGACAGCCTGCAGGCTTCCTGACTGGGCTGGTGATAAAAGAGCCACGCTGGGATCTGGGACGGGCACCATAGACCTGGGGCCCTAATAAGGGATAGGAAAGGCTTCTAGCAGAATGGAAGCGAGAGATCTTGGCAGATGGCAAATGTTGCATCTGCTTCTTAAAACACGTTCCTAGTGGGCCAGTATTAACACGTGATGTCACCGTTTGAAATACTAGTGCTGTGGTTTGGATGTGCATCCCCTGTGAGATTCACGTTGAAACTTAATCCCCACTGTGGTGGTAGTAAGAAGTAGTAATCACTTCTTCCTGAAAAGTGACTAAATCATGAGGGCTCCATCCTCATGAATGGATTAGTACCTTATAAAAGGACTACAGGGAACCAGCTTAGCCCTTCTTGCCCTTCCATCCCTTCTGCCATGTGAGGGCACCTAAATGGCGTCATCTATGAGGAGCAGGCCTTTGCCAGACACTGAATCCACCAGGGCTTGGTTTTGGACTTCCCAGCCTCTAGAATCATGAGAAATCTATTTATATTATTTAGAAATTATGCAGTCCCAGGTATTTTGCTATAGCAGTACAAGTGGACTAAGTCACCTCGTTAAGACAATGGAACAAGGAATCACAAAGACATTTTCTAACTTTGGCTCCAGCACAAACTGTTTTACAGCCTTAGGTAATCCTCTGATTCTGACTTTTCTCTTCTTTCCTCACATGGTGGAGAGAGAGAAAAAGCTCCAGTGTCTTTTCTTATGAACACACTAATCCTATCAGATCAGGTCCCCATCTTTACCACCTCACTTAACATTAGTTCCTTCCTTAGAGGCCCCATCTCCAAAAACAGCCACACTAAAGATTAGAGCTTTAATATGTGAATATCAGAGGGGACATAAGCATTTAGGACATAATACTAACCTATCCAAACATCCCAATGGATTTATCCAATATCATGCAAACATACACAGTGTTACAATCCCCTGAGGACTTCTGCATAGTAGAGAGCATCTGAAATACCAATCGCCTAATTACCCAACCCTCAGTGGAGTCATTAGTGGGTTTGCGTGTCTGCCGGCTTAGGAACTGTTTGGTGGATGATGGTTTTTGGTCTACCACTGAATCTGTTTCTCTAGGTTTTTAGAAAACACCTGTTGTGCTCAGGCAATGTGGTGGTGTATTCCAGAACCAACAACAGTTTTATAACCATTCTTTACTTTCTTATTCATGAAAAAAATATGCACAGTATGCGGAGTCACACAAGGGCCGAATGGAGGCTCACCAGTGCATTTCTTTCATTGCCTAATATTTCTATGAGTGCTTAAATTTCCCAGGTCTCCTGGCTCATCTGCTTCCTCCACAGGCTCTTCCTCTTTCTTAGGCAACAGTTACACCTAATAATGAGAATGAGCCTATGGTAGGCCAGGCACGGTGGCTCACGCCTGTAATCCCAGCAGTTTGGAAGGCCAAGGCAGGTGGATCACTTGAGGTCAGGAGTTCGAGAACAGCCTGGCCAACATGGTGAAACCCCGTCTCTACTAAAAATAGAAAAATTAGCCAGGTGTGGTGACGGGTACCTGTAATCCCAGCTACTCAGGAGGCTGAGGCAGGAGAATAGCTTGAACCCCGGAGGTGTAGGTTGCAGTGAGCCAAGATTGTGCCATTGCACTCCAGCCTGGGCAACAGAGTGAGACTGTCTCAAAAAAAAAAAAAAAAAAAAGAAAAGAGAATGAGCCTATAGTGGTGGTTACACATTACACTGTGAACATTGGATGTGGACCTCCTGGAAGAACTACTGAGATACAACTTACAGTCACATGTCTTCTTGCAGTATCCGCCCACAGCCCAAATGGTCTAGCCTCCATTTTTGTGTGAAATCATTAGAGCAGGCTTTCTGTTCATGAGTCAGTGCTATGGTCTGAATGTTTGTGTCCCCTGAAATTCATATGTTGAAACCTACTCCCCAATGCAATGGTATTAAGAGATAGGGCTTTTGGGAGATAATTTGGTCATGAAGGTTTCACCTTCGTGCATGGGAGCAGCACCCTTTTAAAAGAGGCCCAGGGGAGCTTGTTAGCCCTTTCAGTCATGTGAGGATGTAGTTAGAAGGTGCCATCTCGGAAGCAAAGAGTGGGCCCTCACCAGATGCCAATCTGCTGGTACCTCAGTCTTGGACTTCCCACTCTCCAGAACCATGAGAAATAAATTTCTACTGTTAATAAATTACCCAGTCTAAAGTATTTTGTTATAGCTACTTGAACACACTAAAAGTAAATTTTGGGTAAATATTTTTTCAAATCATGATGGCAAATATGTACACATTTTTATTTACATATAAATTATATATAATATGTTATAAACACTATATATAATAGGTATCCAAATATATACTCAAGAGGGCAAAAGCATTGACTGCTATATCCTCAGTGCTAGAATATCATCCAGGACACAGGAGGCACTCAATAAATAATTTGTGAAATGCAGAAATGAAATACAGTTGAACGAGAGCTACTATGAAGCATGATGTGTGGCATTCAGTGGCTTTGTAACTGATGTACATGGTAGCTCTGCTCCCCAGAATCCAGCTATCAGTGCTAGAGGAACTGGTGTGGGTTTTCCTTCTCTCCGGTGAGTCCCTTCCCATCCCTGTAAGACTAGACAGCCCTGCCCATTGTCATGTGACTGGTGACAACTCCCTCTGGGAGGACGCTTCTCTGCCCATGATATGGAGCTCAGCTTCATGACTTGCCTTAACAAATGGCATGTAGGCAGAATGACAGATACCACATCTAAGCAGGAGCTTTGAGAGCCACCACGCGGCTTGACCACTGCTTCTTCTTTCCTCTCCCATGGAGAAGACCCTAAATAGGGACAGATTTTCCATCTTGGATCTGGGAATAACAAAGACACATGAAGCAGAGTCTCGCGTGACCCACAGCAATCTTTAGCGGTCATGTAACAGAAGTGGGGAATAGGGCCTTTGTTGATATAAATCAATGAGATTTGGGGAGTTCTTTGTTACTGCAGTATAACCTCACAGAAGTTGTGACTCTCCAGCCAACCCCAGCCCCACGCTCAACAATTCAGGGGGCTTTGCAAGAGCCTTTAAATAAAATTTTTCTGCATAAACAACTAGATTTCACTTGCCATGCTTATAACTAATACCTACTGTGGTTAATGTTATTTCATCATGAATATTAAATGTGGTGACTTTAGGCCAGCTATCTCATTGGCTTGTAAATCCTACGCCTCAAGTGTCCTTATCTGAGCTGGGTGGGTATCTGCAGTTGAAACTTGGTGTAGAGACCTAATTCCATGTCTTCCTTCTCCTGGCCCTGCAGCCAGGGGGATTAAACTGAGACCATGAAGAATGGGGCAGGCCCTATTCTCCTGCCCCCAAGTCTTTCATCTCCAAGCCCCCAACCCTTTTTTTTTTTTTTTTTGAGACAGAGTCTCACTCTGTCGCCCAGGCTGGAGTGCAGTGGTATGATCTCGGCTCACTGCAACCTCTGTCTCCAAGATTCAAGCGATTCTCCTTCCTCGGCCTCCCAAGTAGCCGAGATTACAGGCACCTACCACCACACCAAGCTAATTTTCGCATTTTCACTAAGGACGGGGTTTCACCATGTTGGCCAGGCTGGTCTTGAACTCCTGACTTCAGGTGATCTGCCTGCCTCGGCTTCCCAAAGTGCTGGGATTACAGGCATGAGCCATCACGCCCGGCCTTCAAGCCACTCTTAATTGGCTGCACTGAGCACTGTGGTGGACACCAGAGGGCGATAAATGCTCATTTTGGAGAAAAGAGTGATGAGGTTTTTGGTTTTATTTATTTTTTTCTCCACTTTCTCTTCATTTCTGTTGGTAAAAGGAATGACTTGGACACAACTAACTAGTGCATCTTATAGCCCTAAAGTAGCAAATATCGTATATGCATTACCTGCAGCATAAGCAGTGAGGAAACAAACCCAGAGGTGAAGGTCACGTGTGCACAAAGTCACATGCTGGAAAGTTATCAGAGCAAGGACTTGAGCTAAACCATGTCTCACAGAGGAGGGCAGTGCAAACATGGCAGTTTTCACAGGGATCATCCTAGAAAGAAAGGAATAAAACAGAGTGGTGTCCCTGTCTTCCCGCTAAGGTCTGTGTGGCCCTGCCAGCTACTCAGAATGCTCTCAATATGAACATGAGTTCAGCCAGTATTGCTCCCCGGATTGCAAACCCAGTTCCCCATGGGAACCAGGCAGGTCACAGAAATGAGGGAAGCAGGCTAGATGAGCCACAGGCACAGTGGGGACTGTAGCCAGCTGGAGGACGTATGTCACAAATGAAGAGGTCAGCCACAACTCAGGTCCATCCACTGTGGCCCCGTCGGAAGGCACAGCAGGAGGCTCAATGCCCCTATCCCTATACATCTAAAAATCAACATAAAATTCCCCAATTTTTAAATGCTGGCCACAAATTCAAAACTTTTTCAACTCAACTAAGCCTTGGCCTATCTCAACTATATAAGGGAGAGAATGTCTACACCATCAGCTTCTTGGGCCGCAGGTGTGTTCTCTTAGATCTCAAGCCTAGATTCAGGGAAAAATTCCCCCACTGATAAAGTGCAGCTCTACCGAAGAACAGCTGTGAGAGTTCCCCTTTCTGCAGCACCTCCTCATCCATCTCAGGGGCTTGAATGCAGGCATACATTGCTTTTTATTACGCTTTACAGATAATGTGTTTTTTTACAAATTGAAGGTTGTGGCAACTGAACTGAGCAAGTTTATCGGCGCCATTTTTCCAACAGTATGCACCCACTTTGTGTCAGAATTTTGGATCATTTTTTTTTTTTTTTTTTTTTGAGACTGAATCTCTCGCCCTGTTTCCCAGAGTGCAGTGGTGTGATCTCGGTTCACTGCAACCTCTACCTCCTGGGTTCAACCAATTGTCTGTGCCTCAGCCTCCTGAGTAGCTGGGATTACAGGCGCCTGCCACCACACCCAGCTAATTTTTGTATTTTTAGTAGAGACAGAGTTTCATCATGTTAGCCAGGCTAGTCTCATACTCCACACCTCAGGTGATCCATCCACCTCGGCCTCCCAAAGTGCTGGGATTACAGGCATGAGCCTCCACACCTGTCCAGGATCAACATTTTTTAAGTAAGGTATGCACATTTTTTGGACATGCTATTGCATACTTAATAGACTATGGTGGAGGGTAAACATAAATTTTACATGCATTAAGAAACCAAAAAAATTTGTGTGTCTCACTTTATTGCAATATTCGCTTTAGTGCGGTGGTTTGGAAAGGAACCTGCAACAGCTCCAAGGTGTGCTTCTATCTGGAGACTGAAAAAGCACTGCCCAGAGAAGTCCCCTTTCTTCTGCTTTGCTATTCCAACAATCCCTCCCTAAAGGGATGGCTCATGGTCTCCAACGTGATCCGCTGGGGTTCAAGGAAAAAATAATAGGACTGCTTTCTGTTTATTTTATAGATATATATAATATTTTAAATAATTATCATTTTAAATTTTTGTTTTTTGGCCAGGCGCGGTGGCTCACACCTGTGATCCCAGCATTATGGGAGGCCGAGGTGGGTGGATCACCTGAGGTCAGGAATTCAAGACCAGCCTGGCCAGCATGGTGAAACCCCATCTCTACTAAAAATACAAAAAAATTAACTGGGCGTGGTGGCGCACACCTGTAATCCCAGCTACTAGGGAGGCTGAGGCAGGAGAATTGCTCCAACCCAGGAGGCAGAGGTTGCAATGAGCCAAGATTGTACCACTGCACTCCAGCCTGGGCGACAGAGTGAGACTCTGTCTCAAAAAATAATAATAATAAATAAATAAAATAAAATATTTGTCTTTGTGCATGGTTCATATTATGCAAAATAGCTAATAAAATAGTACATACATATCTATTATAAATAAATGACATATATTGGGATGTAGGCCCAACATATATTTGGGGTACCCAACCCCTACCATGGGGTTAAGCTGATGCCTAAAAAGAAAAATAAACAGGTAGAACAGGGAATTGTGTATGGGGAGGGGGGAGACATGATTTAATAGTTTTAAAGACTTACCCAAGTGCCACAGTTGTAAGATAAATATAAATAAGCTTTAGAATATGTAAAGTGCTACACAAATGCTAGTTATCAAATTAGTTAAATATATTTAAATTAGTCATTTTACAGCTTACTTTTAAAAGGATGGCTGCCATTATTAGTGTCATAGTTGCTATGGCAACATGGCAATGTACAGGGGCCAAAAGCTCCCTGAAGAGTAACCCCTGGACCTTCAGATGTAGTAAGTGGCAGGGCAGGATTCGAGCAGGGGCCTCACTGATCTTTCTGAAATGACTGAGACAGGAACAAATCAATGGCTCAGTCTCTTCTGTGGGAACTCAGCCCCTGTCTTCAGCTACAACCCAACTATAATGGGCTTAGAGTTCCAATCCCCTTTAAGTGGTTTGGAGGAAAAAATAACCTGCTGAGCCCATTCAAATGCAGGAATTACTGTGTTTAGGAATAGAGAAATGGAAACAGAAAGTGTGAGAAAGTGCTATTAACCACTTCCTGGCCTGAGACTCAGCAAGAGGACAGAGGATGGGGCGAAGTTATGCCAAGCAAGTGCTGGAGCCCAGCTTTCTGGGGCCAGCCTTCTTTCCGTAAGCAGGAAGCAGGGTCCCTTCAAAGCCCTGGGGAACCTCCTTGATCCAGTGCGAGCTTTTGCGATTCAGTGTTGGGCGCTCACTGGGTCCCAACTTGGGCCTTTCCCCTAGGGCTCAATTTCAGGAACTGAAAATTGGGTTAGCTATATATAGCCTGCAACTTCACTTTACTCCATCACTTGTTAGTTGTACGACTTTAGCATCTGAGTGCTCCATTTCCACATCTTGGGAATGGGCCTCATAATAGTATGTGCATCATTGGGTTATTGCTATCAGGATTAAATGAGTGCAATTTTTAAGTTTATAACTTTAAGGAAACAGTGCAGGTTGAGGGAGGGAAGTGCTAACTCTATTCTGAGTACTCTTGAAGAAAGATCTTAAGACATCCAATTACTAGGCCAGGCACGGTGGCTGATGCCTGTAATCCCAGCACTTTGGGAGGCCAAGGTGGGCGGATCATGAGGTCAGGAGATCGAGATCATCCTGGCTAACATGGCGAAACCCCATCTCTACTAAAAATACAAAAAAATTAGCTGGGCATGGTGGCACGCACCTGTAGTCCCAGCTACTCGGGAGGCTGAGGCAGGAGAATCACTTGAACCTGGGAGGCAGAGGTTGCAGTGAACCGAGATTGCACCACTGCACTCCAGCCTGAGCAACAGAGTGACAGTCCAACTAAAAAAAAAAAAAAAAAAAAAAAAGACATCCAAATACTCAAGACTAATTGTCCACTGCTGAACTTCTTGTGCACAAATGCTTGTGTGATATTTATTGTATACCGTTTTTCAAAACAATCGAGTTTGAACTCTCAGCTCCCATCAGGGAAACCCTCCTCCAGTCATTCTGAGGACTCGCTTGGGGCAGATTGTATTTTTCACAGATGGCCGCAACAATATCTCTTTTCTTGAAAACTCTTCTAGAATTTTGTTACCCCCTGGTTAAGAAAGAGACTAGGTACCCTGCTCTTGAGCCAGGTAAGCCTTGGTGACTGCTTCTACTAATAGGATGCAAAGGAAGTGATCTTATATGACTTCTAAGGCTAGGTCACAAAATGCCATGCACTTCTAAGTGAGTCTTTGTTCTTCAAAACCAGCAGCCAAATTATGAGGAAGCTCAAGCAACCTGTGGAGCAGCCTCATGGAGAGGACCAAAGACATTTGGTCCACAGCTCTGGCTGACCTCCCAGCTAGTAGCAAGTGCCAACTTGCTAGGTGTGTGAGTATACCATCTTGAAAATCGATCCCCAACCTCCAATTGAACCACCTGACATTGCATAGAGCAGAGATAAGCCATTGCTGCTGAGCCCACCCCAAACTGCAGATTTATGGGCAAAATAAATGAGTGGGATGGTTTGTTATATAACAGTAGAAAACAGATGCCCCCACTCATTCTCTTTACCTTCCTCCACCAGAGATGTGCAAAAGTCTTGGGGCCTTAACCTAGGCCCAGACACCAACAGGGAACTGGCCCCCATGTTCTTGCCTACAAGTTCTTCGAAGTCTCCTGCTCAGCTGTTCGTCTTCCACCTTTGGGGTGGGGGAATCTTCTGAGAGCCTGGCAATCCTATCCCCATACCTCTCTGAGGTCTTGCCACACCACCGTCTTCCCCACCTCCAAGTTGGCCATGGATATCTTCTCTCAAGGCTTTCTAGGGTGGTTCTTCTCACCCCTTTTCCCACCTCCAGAACTCCTGGCTCCACCTCTAGAATGGACTAGAGGTAGAGTCTCACTAGAAGTGTCTGCACTCCCTGCCTGGCAAAATGCCCAAGGTGAGTCATGACAAAGCTTGCCTTCTGCTGGAAGAGAGGGGATAGGGACAATGCTGAGGGAGCTAACCCAGTGTGAGATTTCAGTGAATGACTCTGCTATGGTTTGAATGTATTGGAAACTGAATCCCCAAATTCATATGTTGATGGTATTTGGGGGTAGGGCCTTTGGAAGGATTAGATAAGGTCATCAGGATGGGGCTCTCATGATGAGGACTGGTGGCTTTATAATAGGATGAAGAGAGACCTGCGGTGGCATGCCCTTGCCCTCTCGCCATGTGATGAAGCAGTAAGAAGGTTTTCACCAGATGTAGCCTCTCAACCTTGGACTTCCCAGGCTGCAGAACTATACAAAATAAAATTCTTTTATCAATTACCCAGCCTATGGTATTGTGTTACAGCAACAGAAAATGGACTAAGTTAGACTCAGATGCACATCTACTCAACAACTGTCCCTTAAGCTTCCAGGCATGTGCTAGAAGCTGGGGAGACAAGGCCAAATGGCAGTGTCACCATAGACCTGGACAAGAGGGCACCTGTGGCCACCCAGAGCCCACACCTGACCTTGATCATGCTTTGGGTGTTTAAAAACCTAGACTGCCTAACCAGCCCAAGCCAGATTTTTTGTTTTGTTTTGTTTTGTTTGAGACAGGGTCTTGCTCTGTTGCTCAGCTGGAGTGCAGTGGTGCAATCTCAGCTTACTGCAACCTCCACCTCCCTGGCTCAAGCGATCCTCCCACCTCAGCCTCCTGAGTAGCTGGGACCACAGGCACAAGCCACCACATCCAGCTAATTTTTGTAGTTTTTGTAGAGACAAGGTTTCATCCTGTTGCCCAGGCTGGTCTTGAGCCCCTGAGCTGCTCAATCCTCCTGCCTCAGCCTCCCAAAGGGCTGGGATTTCAGGTGTGAGCCACTGTGCCCAGCCCCCCAGCCAGTTTTAAGGTTTACAAAGCTGCCTGCCCAGGTCCATCCTCCTGAGGGTACATCCTGTCCCTGGAATGTGCATCCATAGAGAGGTGACCAAGAGGTGGCTGTAGGCAAGGCGTGTGGGCAGAGTTTGGGTGTGTGGTCTGGAGTATCCACATGCCTGAGTCCTAGGCCACTTGTGACACAGGACAGAGATGGAGTGGGAAGAGAAGTGGAGTGGGTGGGCTGAGGGCTAGGGCCGGGCTATCCTCCTGCACTGCCATGTTCTTGCATAAAATTCTAGAGAGTCCAAGAATTCTAAATTTGAACACGGTCTTCCTGGTCTTTAGAAAGAACATTTGTCACGGCAGGAGAATACACATTTTATTTCACAGTCGGTTAAATGTTTAGATACAAAGTATCTGGTCCTTGATTTGCACTCTTAACTTGGGCTCTCCATGCTCAGCAGGTCAGCATAACAAGATCAGTGCCCAGGCCCTGCACTCCTACAGGGAGACACTCTTCTGTGGGACTCAGACAATGACAGGGAGTATGGCAGAGATTCTAGAAGCTGCCAGAAGACTGCTCTCAATGTCACCACAGCTGCCTCTATCTCTAATCAGGAGTGGCAGGGCAGCAAGGGATAGCAGATGGGACTAATATGAGAGAATGTCTTCATGGGGGGAGGGGACAGTGAGGGATCCAGCTGTATTGCCAATGGCCAGTCCCCATCTGTCGTGCTGGAGCCCTATTAACTTCAGTAGGGATGGTACTAGGTTCAAGAGGCTGAAGGAGAGACCAGAGCCAGCAACTGGGACGTGAGGTTTTATTGGGAAACTTACACACAGGGATGGTCGGTGGCAGTGGGCTGGACAGGAGAACTGTACAGTCCCATGGCAGGCTGGGCAGGAGAGCCACAACCGCTTACAAAAAGCATGCAGTTTAGACATCATTCTCACTTAGCACCCTCCCCCTAACAATCCCCACCTGATAACCTTCATTTGGCCCCAAAGAGCTTTGAACCCCTGTACACCCTGCATTCCACAGGATGGGCCAGGGTTCAAATGTTCCTTATAGATAAGGAATGAATCTCCAGGTTGGCCATTCCCGGATTCCTTAGCTCAAAACTCCAAACACACATTTGGGTGCATCTGCCATACAGGATCATTCTCAGGGTATGCTGAAGTCAAGTTATTGCTGTCAGGAGCATCTGCCATACACCATCACAAACACCCCCAGCTCGGAGAGAGGGGGTGTGGAGTAGGGTGGAATAGGAGGATATTTTATGCCCATTTTGCAAGGGCTGGGTAGGGTAGAGATCTGAAACCCAGCCCAAGACAGAATGGCACAGTGGTTCTCAAAGTGTGGTCCCCGGACCAGCATCCACATCATCTAGGAGCTTGTTAGGATCTTAACCACTTGCAGGATAGAGGGTGTCTCTCTGCGGGTAGGACACGCTGCTGGGTTTAAAGGATTCCCCAGCCTCACTTTTCTGACTTGGTGTGGGAATTCTGTGAAGGAGACCTTTTGCTGAAAAGAGAACATTTTCTGAGCATGTATGGCATTCAAACAGTGGGCCAAATACTTTATGAATGCTGTCACATGTAATCTTCAACAGCCACTGTCACGATCGGTATGATTGTTATGGCTCTTTTTATTATTATTCCCTGTTTAAGGGCTCATCCCAGAGAGGTTAAGTATCTTGCCTTGTCCTGGGTTTAAAAAGCAACCAGGAAGCTACCTAGGTCTGTGTGATTCTCAGACCACCCTGACTTCTTCACAGTTTGCCCAACAGTGGTTCATGCTTGAATGTGATTCAGAATCACCTGGAGGCCTTATTAAAACCAATTGTCCCACAGTATTCCATTCAGTATGTTGGGATGGGGCTTCAAAATACGCATTCGTAACAAGTTCCCAGATCATGGTGCTCCTGGTTCAAGGACCACGCTGTGAGAACTACACTGATGGGCTGGGATCCAGCTCCCGCCCTTACTCCACTCATACAAAGTGCTCATAATCATACCCTCCCACAATGGTGTGTTGTGAGATGACAATGTGATAACGGAAGTGAAAGAGCTTTGTCAGCTGCACAGGTGAATGCCCCTGGTCATTAACCAGGTAATCTGCCTCAGGCTAGTCCCCTGGAGCCTGGGAGGGCAGAGGGCTGGGACGCAGGGTGGGCACCGCAGCCACCTAGAGAGCTCTTGCAGCCCACCTCAATTTTGGGCCTTTTCTTCAGGGAGAAAGCCAGCTTTGAGACTTAGGCCCACAGCCCCTCCTGCCACTCTTCTCATCAACCCACACCTCCTCCCTCACCTCAGACAACTGCTGGGCACTGCCCCAGCACTGGTTGTCCTGGGCTGCTTCCCCAGGGGCCAGTCCAGGCAAGCTGGGGCACAGCTCAAGCCTGTGACTCAGGACCTGAGGCTGGATCCCGCTCACGCCCGCCTCCATGAGATTCAGAGCCCGCGACTTCCCTTCTCTGAGCCTTAAACTGCACATTAGTAAAATAGGCGCAACGAGCGTACCCATGAGTTGTGCGAATTCAAGGGCTAGAACTGTATACAGCGCTTGGCATAGAGCCTGGCCCCTGGCAAGGATTCAATCAATGGTAGTCAGTATTTTCAAAAAGTTCCTGGGCCCAGCCCGCCTCCCGATAGAGGCCCCGACTTGGGACACAAACCGCTCCCACGCCGTTCCCCGGCTGCACCCGGATACACCCGCCCTGGAATGCCAGCGTGGGGGCCCCAGGGCTACCCGCCGCGAGCTGAGAGGGGCAGGGCAGGGCAGGATCAGGAAGGCGCTGAGCCCGGGCTGGGGCGGGGAGGGGGGTGGCCTCACCCTACTAGGGCCGGGGGATGGGGTGGGCCCGAAGGAGAAAGTGGAGGCGGGGGCGCTGGGGGGGCCCGGGAAGAGACCGGGAGGACGAGGTAGGCGGGAGCTGGGCGGGACCGTTAGGCAGCGCCGTGAGTGGACAGGGCTGGAGAGGGGCGGGCTTCATCCCCCGTGTAACCTGGGGGCGGGGCTGCCGGGATAGAGGAGAAACGCCGTAGCGGGGCGGGGCCTCAGCTCCAGCGGGGCCCGGCGGAGGGGCTGGTCGAGGTAGGGCCATGGTGGGCGGGGCCTGGCCGGCGGGAGAGCACCGCCTTCCCAAAGGGCTCGGGGGCGGGGCTGGCGGAGGGGCGCCGAGGGGGCGTGTCCTTGGGGGCGGGGCCTGCCGAGTCCGCGGCGTTCCCCGGCTGCAGCCGGGAGAGGGCCGAGGAGTGACTGAGCCCAGGGCTGCGCAGTTCGACGCCGACTGAGGCACGAGCGGGTGACGCTGGGCCTGCAGCGCGGAGCAGAAAGCAGAACCAGCAGGTGAGCAAGGGGGCAGCGGGCCGGGGGAGCCTGCCGGACAACCAGAGGCAAAGTTAGTTTTGGCCCCCGCTTCTGCGGTCCGGCTCGGACAGCTTTCCTCGGGACTAGTGACAGGTCGGGGCAGCTGGTGGGTGAAAAGGAGCTTTAGCCCCCAGTCCTGAACCCCCAGTTCTCACACTCGGCCGTGCACCAGCTGCGTGATCCTGGGTCGGTCCCTCTACCCGGCTCTGGACCTCCCGGATTCCAGCAGGAGGAAGTGAACCAGGTGAATTCCATGCTCCCGTTGCCCTTTCTCACTTAAAACGCCGGAAGGTGAGAGCTGGCAGGTGAGAGCAGGCTGCAGTTCGCCACAGGTGTTCCCATCGCGTTGCCCTCTGCAGTTTTTCTCCCTGCAAAATGGGACTGAGAAAAGCGAATTGCTTTAAAGACTGCACTGGTTCCTCGGTTGGGGCTCTAACCCACGAACCCAGGGGAAGAGGCGGCCAAAGCAGGGAGGTTCCATTTCCCGCCTCACCTGCTTCCCACCAATTCTAACAGTTCAACTGAGCCGGACCCCCTAAGACTTCAAGTTGGAAACTCAGTGGGGCTTTTCCAGGTGAGCTGGCCTGAGCAGGAGGCTGGAAACTGGGGAACAGTTCTTACACTGGTGAGTGGGGGAGAGAAGGGAAAACCCCACCAATCCTTGGGCCCAGGGTCAAACCCAGGGCCCCAGGGGCCCTTGCAGCGTACCCAGGGTTAATTTCTTGGCTGACGGGTTCTGTTCCTGGAGGTGGTGGGTGCTCTGTGCTGGGCCCCAGTAGCGGGGCAGCGTAGTTCTGTGGTCAAGGGCTTGGGCTGTGGGATCAAACTGATTTGGATTCCATTCCCCCTCCAAACTTCAGTTTCCTCACCTGTAAAATGGGGATAATGACAATATCCAATGGCAGGAGCAAGCACTAAATAGAATAGTGTGTATACATTACTTAGCAAGGCGCCAGGAAACCAGTGAGACCTCCCTCTGTGACAGCTGCTTTAATGCGGCTGGGCAGGTGATGGGCTTGCTTCCTGTGGGGAATGAGCCGTTTTTTTTTGGAGAGTTGGGGTTGGCTACAGCCCCTCCTGACCTTGTGAGAGCCAGAAATTGCCACCTGCCACCAACATCACTCTATTTGAGGGATGAGGACTGTGTCATCTGGAACAAAGAGTGGCTGAGTTTTCTGTAATGTTGCTTGAGGTTGGTGAGTGTTGAGTTAAATAAGTCTAAAAATGTTTACTGAGCACCTACTATATGCTAGAGAGAGCTAGAGGGTACAGAGGTGAACTAGCCAGGCCTGAGTTGCTGACAAGGAGGGCTCCCCCATCCCTACCATGTCCCTGTAGAGAGGATCAGTTACACCCAGGGCTTATGACCAGATGAGATTTCATGGGTCTGTGCTGCCCTGGTGGCTGGAATCCAGCTATACCATTGCACACTTGGCTTGGGATGGAGGCGAGGGGCAATGTGGGCACCTGATAGCTAAGCAGGGTTGGGCACCGAAGGACACTGAAGGTGCTGCATTATGTTGGCTCCCTGCATCTTCTGGGAGATAAGCTGTATAGTATGGAACAAACTGGAAAGTGCTGTGGGACAGAGACGGATTGGCGGCTGCGCTGTGTGCAGGAGACTGTGTGTGTATGTAGGGCAGGGGGAGGTGTTCAGAAGAGTGAGACACTTGAGAAGCCAGGGCAGGGGGTGGGGGTAAGGAGGCTTCCTGGAGGGGGTGAGACTTGAATAGGACTTTCTGCCTGGGCTCCTGGTCCTGGTTTGGCTTGGATCAATGTGGGACCACAGTCTCTTCAAGCACTGATGTGGCATAAATTGGAGTTTGGTATGGTGGGGAGGGAGAGGGTCTGGTAGGTGGTGCCTGAGGTGGGAAGGAGGAGACGTTCATTTCAACAGAGCCTACCTAGTGAGCCTTAATGGAAAGCCCTCCCCACCACCACCACCCCTTCCTGCTCGATGAATGACAAGCGACCACATAAGGCCTGCACCCTCAGGTTGCTTACCATCCGGGAAGGGGCTTACACAAGAACACCAGGGACTCTGGTGCAAGATAAATGAAAAAAGGATTAGAGGGATCTTCAGGGCCTTACAGACTGGGAAGATTTCGGCAGCCAGAATGAAGATGGTGTCTTGAGGAGAGGAAAATGCCTAGGCAGAGGCAGGGAGGTCAACCTGTCCTGAGAATTCTCGAGAAAACTCTAGGTTGCTCATTCTGGCTGAAGTTTGGGACCGTGTGGGGATACACAGCGGGAATAGTAGGTGGGATCAGCTTACGGAGGGCCTTGAATGCCAGGATAAGAACTTTGGATCTGATTTACAGAAAGCGGGAGCCACTGAAGGTTTCTGAGGAGAGGAGTGACACAACAGAGCAGCCCTTTAGGAAAGTCAGTCTGTACCAGATGTGCTGGGGCGGAGGATCCAGTGGTCAAGGGATAATGAACCAATGGCTGCAGTGACTTAGAAGAAGGGGTCTGGGTGGCTTTGGGGATGTCTGCAACTGGGAGTGAAGGAAGAGACACCAGCCACAGGGATAGAAAAGGCACCATTGGAGGGGTGGGAGGGGCCTGTTCCAGCATATTGCACTTCTTTCTCCTCCCCATCCTGTCTGGTACATAGCAGGGGCTCAGAAAGGTGGCTGGATTGGGTGAGTGGTGGGGTCGCTGGGAGGGTGATGAATGCTACAGAGGGGTTTGCCCATGAAGGGGAGGCATCTGGGCCGAAAGGTGGGAGCCTGTGCCAATCAGCAGTAAGTTTGGGAGTCGGGGGCGGGGTGGTTAGAAGAAGTGCCTGCTGATCCCTCCCTCCCATCCCAGCCCAGGGAGGGTAGGGGTGAGAGCTCAGCCGTGTGCTATCTCTGGCAGTGGGTGAGCAGTCAGGGCACAAGTTTCCCACAGTAGGGGGACTGGGGCAGGATTTTGGCTTCCCTGAGTTCCTCTGAAGTTTCTGCTATGTGGGAGCGGCCCCCTCTGTCTTGAGGCCTCATGTTTTAGAGTCACAGCCTGGAAGCTCCCACCGGCCATCCCCTTCCACCCTGGGGACCCAAACCTGTTCCCCTAAGGACCAGACAGTCCTCCCTCAACCCATGGCTGAGCAGCCCCAAGTCCTGAGTGTTGCTTCGGATTTGGAGCATCTGGGCCCAGCTGGCACCCCTGATTCTGGCTTGGCCTTGGCCTTCTGCTCCAAACCGTTATACCCACTTCCTCCGCCCCACGGGAAGCTCACAGGGGGCGGTTATGACTTAATCAAGAACATCAAACGGCCAGGAGCTGGCTCTTTGAGAGGTGGGAAGGGAGGGAAGAGCCTGGACTGTTTGGCCTGGGCCCCTCCGTGGGACAGGACCTGTTTAATCTCAGCAGGAACTGCCCTACCCACCCGCTTCCCCTCCACTAAGCCGGGGTCTGAGGAGCTGGGAGGGGAAGCCCAGAGGTAAACATGGAGCGAGTGGTGTGGGTTGTGTTGCTCCCCTCGCCCCTGACGCTGCCCTGAGAAGAGACAGACAACCACAGACCCGGAGCCTCTGCAACAGGCCCAGCTGGTGTCTCTCGGAGGCTGGCTCATTCCTGACTCACCCCCGGGCTTCCCCTTCCACTGTGGTTTTCCTGTCAGCAGCTGATTCACTGTGCTGACATGGACAGGCAGGTGATGGAGGAAAGAGACCTGTGTTCTGGTCCTTGGAGTTGACTGCTGCTCTGCTGTTTGTATGTTGTGTGACCTTAGATAAGTTCCTTCTCTCTGGGATTCCTTCCCTGACTTGCTGATGCCCCATTCTTTCCTTGGCTCTCGGGGAATTCTGGGACCTGGGATCTATCCTTTGCAAAGTGGGGCATGTCTGTGAACACCCACCCATACTCAGGCGTGCGCACACACACACACACACACACACACACACACACACACAACCCCAACACAGAGGAGCTGGGCAGCTCCCCTCAGAGAGCACTTGATCCTATCTCCCTATTCTTACCTTGTTTCCCCCACCTGAAGCACCTTTATCTACCTTCTGCCTGTTAACAGATTAGGGAGATGATGGTACAGCATGGTGGTAAAGCACTGCACTTTAGAGTTGAGATCTCGGCCCTGCCAATTTCTAGCTACGTGACTCTTTCTGAGCCTCAGGTTTTTGAACCTGCAAATGGGGATAATAAT
The DNA here is from genome assembly GCF_028878055.3 of Symphalangus syndactylus. NCBI lineage: Eukaryota > Metazoa > Chordata > Mammalia > Primates > Hylobatidae > Symphalangus > Symphalangus syndactylus. The sequence goes on along the minus strand of NC_072428.2, from coordinate 12,236,420 downwards.
GGTCATGACTTCACAGGGCATGAGGAGAAGACAAAAAAGTGCACATGAAACGCTTAGTATTGTTATACCTAGCATGTAGTAAATGCCCAATAAAGGAGGGCCACTGTTGTTTGCTGCATCTTGTTGGTCTTTCAAGGCTGGTGCCAGGCTCCTTCTCAGGCCCCCAGGGACACTCCCAGAACACCTTCCTTCTGCACAGGGCCTCTGTGCCTCTCCAATATGTGTGTGCCCCAAGATGCCAGTCATGTCTGGCTATGTGGGGCTCTCTGGCTCTTCCTGGGGGTGGCTGGGTCTCCTCACTGTGACACTCAGCTTCCTGAGGGGCAGTAGATCTGAACATCGCTGGCTGCCTTTCCCAAGCCCCTCGCTGCCCTTCACCTTCTCCTCTGTGCTTGTCTACACCTGTGTACCCTCCTCTTTGATTCTGCTGCTTTGTGGTGTATGACGTGTTTCCACGAGCTCTCCTGGGCAGGCGCTGCCCTGTCCTGTCTGTATCTCTGATTCCTGGCATACAGCAGGGACTTGGGGATCGATGACTGAGTGAATAGGTTAGTGGTTCTCTTGGGTGAGGCGGGGGTATCAGCAGGACCCAGCTTGGTGCCAGATACCAGATGACTCCTTGGCAAAGGCGGAGCCAGGAAGCAGGACCTGGATGCCGCTGCCCGGTGCTTCAGGCCTGTGGGCCCCACTTCTGCAAACTGGATCCAGGGAGATGGGAATGCGCTGTCTGTCTTGGGATTGCTTTCGGCAGAGCTTCTGCTTCTCTTCCGATGCCTGACCTTTGCCCTCCTGAGAGGGGAACAGTATGACTTCCTTCAGCCCTAACCCAGTGAGGGGCTACTCTGGCCTTTAGTGAACTCTGACTCAGCCAGAAAGAGCATCTTGGAGTCAACAGTTGTTTGTGGAAGGTGCTGCTATCCTCTGGGGACCCAAGCTGGGGCCTGGAGAAATGGGACGGTGGCCTCCAGGAAGCCCATCCTGTACATCATCCATTCAGACCCCCAGGTGGGCAGCTCTGGGAAGCCCCACTCTCCCCTCTGACCTCCTACCCTGCAGCAGCAGCTTTTGCCTCTTCTCTGCCACCCCCCGCCCCCCTCCCCAGCCCACTTGACTCCCTGCTGTGTGGAAGGGTGATCTGGCGTGGGAGTTGTTCACAGTTCTGGGCCTTGGCTCTCAGGGTCAATGTGGAGAAGTGAACAATGCCCTGGGGGGCTGGGCATTAGGAAGCCCGGGTTCAAATCCTGGCTCTGCCATGGAGCTACAGCGTGACCTTGGCCAGAGAGGTGACTTCTAGGCTTGTTTTCTTCCTCTTAGGCAGCAGGTGTTCCAGAAGCCTTCCTGAGTCCCCGCTGGGCTTGGGCCTGGGGGAAGTGGGGAAGAAAGCCTAGGCAGGATCACAGACTCTGGAATCAGATTGCCTAAGGATGATTCCTGCCTCTGCTACTTACCAGCTGGGCGTGACTTTGTGTCTTACCCCTCTGTGCATCAGTTTCAGCATCTATAAAATGGAGACAATAATAGTACTCATCTCATAGGGTTGTTTGAGAATGATATATGAGCTAATGCTTATGAAGCATTTAAGACAGTGCCTGGCACATAGTTAGTGCTATATATGTTCCTGCTGTTTTGGGTAGTGTTTATTTATTTATTTTTTTTGAGACAGAGTCTCACTGTATTGCTGAGGCTGGAGCGCAGTGGTGCAATCTTGGCTCACTGCAACCTCCACCTCCCGGGTTCAAGTGATTCTCGTGTCTCAGCCTCCTGAGTAGCTGGAATTACAGGCATGCACCACCACACCAGGCTAATTTTTGTATTTTTAGTAGAGATAGGATTTCACCATATTGGTCAGGCTGGTCTCAAACTCCTGGCCTCAAGTGATCCTGCAGCCTTGGCCTCCCAAAGGGATTACAGGCATGATCTACTGTGCTCGGTGTTTTTGGTAGTGCTATTAGTAGGAAGCAGGATGTAAGTCTTTGAAGAGCTTGAATCTGGAAATCAGGGGACCTGGGCTCCATTCCCAGCTCATCTTTTACTTGCTGTGTTACCTTGGGTAAGTTACAGCCCTTCTTGGCCTACAAAACTATATTATCTTGCATTTGCTGCACTTGGCTTTTGTAAGTGAGGCACATGTGATGCCACCCTGGACGGCTGCAGGGTTTTATTCAGAGGAAGGACTCCTGGGGGCCTGGCTTATTCTCCTGCAGCCTAGGAAGGAAGGAAGGCTGTAGGTGGGCAGGTCCCAGCTGCTGCCCTAAAGCATTGCAGAGACTGAATGGCAGAGCTGCTCCCCTGCAACTCTACTCAATCAGGCCAAAATGTAGACAACTGCATGTAATGTACCCATTACAACATACAATTGTATAGATTAGATTACAGATCTTTATTATCTTTTTACTTTCCCCTATTTTCCAAATCTACAGTGAGCCCATATTTTTTTATGCTCAAGAAAAAACCCATTCATACAATGAAGCTATAAAAAACATACCACACGTATTTGAACAAAAATGTATTATATGAACTTGGGATCATATTGAAGTTCTTTTTGTGAATAAGTCATATTTTTTTCGAAGGAGGGATGGGATGTTGGTTTGAAGTGAATATCAATTTGTCAAGCCTCAGAAGACTTGCAGGGAGTGCCTATGGTAGGAGTGTCTATGGCCCGCGGCCGCCCAGGCTGGGAGACAAGAGTTCCATATGAATAGGAGTGTAATCCGCCTTCCCGTGCAGTGGACACACCCTGAGCGTTGGGTGGTGTGTAGAAAGCTTTTGAACGGTAGCTGAGATCAAGTTCCTTAATGACCATTCTGAGCCTCAGTTTCCTCATCTGTGAAATAGGGATGGGCTGCTGTGAGGGTTAAATGAGCTAAACACACATTGAAGATGGATCTCCAAATGGAAGCCGGCGGAAGAAGGTGACTTTATATCCGGGGCACAGAGGGTTTGCTGACTGGCCTGTCCTGGACCTGGCAGAGTTACCCGTCCCGCCACAGGACGTGCTGTATAGGAGCCAGCCTCCTGCAGGACCAGATAGCAGGAGCGGAGAACAGCCCAGAGAAAACTCTCCCTGCGAGCAACTTAGCTCTGCGAGGGGCGGGGCCCCACTGAGTCTAAGAGAACCAATCATAAGCCGCCTGGGGCGTGGCGTGAAGCGGGGAGTTGGTAGGGGAGCGCAGAGCAAGGCCTGAGGTGTTTCCCTGCAGAGGTCCCTCCACTGGGAAACAAATGGAGTATGTGTTCCCACGTGTAAACATAAACCGTTTTGAATGATACTTGGTATGAAGTAAGCACTCAATAAATGTTTGTTGTTGCTGATAATAACAATTGGTAAATTATACTATTACAGTTGGAAAACCACCTCCCACTCACTGTCTTAAAAGGTGGACTATAAGAATGCTTTTGCAGTGGGACCTATGAGACATCATCGTATATAGAGGAAATAGAAACGTGGCAGGGGAGGTTTGATTTATCTGAGGTCATGGAGCAAGTGGGTGTCTAGGCCTTGAGTCACCTTTGGACATGTAGATAGCCCATCTCCCTGACCCCTGGCCTTTCTGAACACACAGCAGTGGAGTAACTGAGGCAGGGAGGATGTGTCCTCTAATCTGAACTAGTCACTTGCTTTCCATCCGAAAGCCCCTCTTATCTGCTTTCTCTGCCCCACACCCTCTCCTGGCAGGGTTGAGCAAGTCTACTTGTTTGCCAGGAGATGGTATAGCATGGCAGTATGGTTCTCAAAATGTGTGCCTATCAGGAATCCCTAACCATCCCTGCAAGTTGCAGTCAGGGAACCACTGGGGCTGTGCCTACAGCTTGGGGTTCTTCTAGCTTCTCAGGCATTGATGTCAGCCAGACCTAGCTATGGGCACAGTGTCTGCTCACCTCTGGGCAAGTTTCTTGGCCTCTCAGAGCCTTGGTTTTTATGAGGATTAAATGAGATAATGCTGGTAAAATGCTTCATGGTAGGGCCAGGGAAGAGTGCACCCTCAATGAAGCCAGAGGTTAAGGGTGGTGATGATGAGCAAACGCTGCTCCTGTCATTACTTTGGGGGAAATGATAGGGAGTCTTCCTGTCTGAAGGCTGAGGTCCCCGATCTGGAGTGAAGGAGCTTTCCAGGGTTGCTTGAAGCTCTACTGGGGGGTCAGCAGAAGACTTAGATTCTCTGTAGTATTGGTCCCCAGACTATCTGAGCCCAGCCTTGACCTGGGTGCTCTTGGCATAGAGTTGAGGGCAAAGTTGAGGGCTTACGTCTAGAGTCACAGGATCTTGGTGTTGTGAGAAGCTCTGTGGTCCATCCAGTCAACCTACCTGCCCAGTCTGATCCCATGGACCACATCCAGCCTTTGCTCACACACCTCAAGGTTTGGAAAGCTCATGATTTTTTATTTCTGGAAAGAGCTGACTCTTAGAAAATAGGGGATAGAATCTGAGCAAACCCACCCACCCTTGGCTTCCCCGTGTTGATCCTGCTCTTGCTTGTTGGAATTACACACAACGTGGAAACTCCCTGGTGGGACCAAATCTTGCAGCAGAAGACCCCAGGCCAGCGCTTCTGACATAGGAAGGAGATTTTTCTTTTAAAAACTTTATCTAAACCAAATGGCTACCCCAAAAAACCCCCCACACTTTCTGATTATTGAAGAAAGAGGGGTTTTTTTTGGTGGAAAAATTCAGGCGGTAAAGAACAGACCTGCAGGAGGAAATAACTGTTCAGAGATAACTGCTGTGAACAGTTTGGTGTTTTGGCCTTAAAGACACACACATACAAGATTGGAATTGTACCACACAAACCACTTCCTGCACTGCCACTTTTGACTGAATGCTGTATAGGGAGGGTTTTCCCATGTGATTGAGCATTCTTCTCCAGCAAGTTTCCCAGCTCTGTAGTATTGCACCATAGGAATCTTCTGTGACCTGGTTAAGCATTCCCCAGCCATTGTACATTTAGGCCCTTTGAATTTTTGATTAGTATCCACACTGCTATAATGATCGCCTTGTCCCTATGTATATTTTGTACTCAACTCTAATGAGTTCCATGGAATGAATTTCTAGAAGTGGCTTTCCAGCTCAGATGGTTTTTAAACTCAAGGTCAGAGGACCAGAATCTCCCACCATAACCAGTCTCCCAATTTCGCTTCAGCCCTACTGGTGGGGGAGCGTTCTGTCTGTCCCTGGTGCTAGTTGGCCCACCCACAGGAGGAGGAGGAGGAGCAGGCTTTTAGGGTATGTGTATCTGTGAAAGAGAAGGAGATGGAGAAAGGCAGATAGATATAGGGGAGTGTTTTCTCTTCAATTACAGTCTGACTTTTGACCCTCTCCTCTCTGGGAGCCTGTGGCGTCATTAACTAATCATGGGCTCTCTTTACTATTTAATGACCTCTCCCCGCAGTGACTCCTTCCTCCCCAACAGTCTTCTGGAAAGGAGGAGGTGGGAAGATGAGTCAGTGGGGGAAAGTTTCTCCAGAGTGGGTGGTGGGTGTTGCGGTGGTTCTCAAACTCTGACATGCATCAGTCCCTTGGACGGCTTATGAAAGCACAGATTGCTTGGCCCCACCCCCAGGTTTCTGATTCTGTGGGTCTGGGGTACTGCCTGAGAATGTGCATTGCTAACACGTTCCCAGGGGACGCTGCAGCTGCTGGCCCTGGACCACACTTTGGGTACCAGTAAAGTAGTGGGATGGAGCAGGGTGGGGTTCTGTGGTGAGTTTCAGCTCCTGGTGTCGCTGACAGTAGGAGCCTCGTCCTGTTTAATAAAGGCTCATCTTGTGAGGCCTGAACTCACCTTCCCCTCCTGCCCCCACCTCACCACCCCTTCTCCCATGTGTCCTTTGTATATGTTGGGAACTTTCTGTACAGGAGGACAAGAGGATTATCAGCATCCCCGTTTTACAAAACGGAAAATTGAGTCTCTGACAGGTGACCTGCAGTGTCTAAGGATGCTGAAAGTAGGAGTGCTAGTACTGGAACCCTGGCGCTGTCACGTTCCCCACCTCGACTTCTCCAGTGCAGGTCTGGTGCGGAAGCAGAGATGCCTTCCCTGACCACTGCGCCGGCCCCAAGTGAGGGGCCTGGGGAGGCAGGTTCCTCCACACCATCTCTGCGCTAGGATCTTGCTCCACTTCTTATCCCCCGACTCACTCTTCAGTAATGTGATCTTCTTCCAAGGTCTAGTGTTCTCCAGCAGTTTATGTTCCCAGTTATTGTACTGGGCAGGCTTTCCAGGAAGCCAGGAACTTTCTCCTGTCAAGTCTGGGCTTCGTCTGGCGGGCACAACAGAAGGAAAAGAGAAAAGCCTCAGTTGTTGAGCATCTAATGTGTACCAGGCCCTGTCCTGGGCACTTTGCAGCCATGATGTCAGGTCAGCCACCCCAGGTAGGGGTTAACATCAGTTCCCATTGTACAGATGAGGAAACTGAGGGTCCAGGAAGTAAAACAACTTACCCAAGGTCACAGAACTGAAAGGGGCAGAGCTGGGCTTTTGATTTCAAACTCAAGGCTGGGGTCTGGTCTGGGATGGCAGCAGGTCCTGTTCTGGAGGGAGCCGGGATGTGGAGTAAGCAGCCTCTGCCCCACCCACCATCCACGCAGAGACGGTCAGCCCAAGGGTCAAAGCTCTCTTGGGATACAGAGTCTTGCAGTGGGAGGACACTGGCTGGTCACCGGGAGACCCCTTTCAAATCCTGCTCTGCTGCTGCCTGGCTATGTGGCCTGGGGGCAAGTCACTGCCCTGTTTGGGACATCTGAGTCCTCCTTTCTCATAATGATCCCTTATGCTTTATAGCTCTTGGCAGTGGACATTTTCTCATGTACTTGTTCCCAGTCCCTCAAGCCTTCTAGCACCCTGTGAAATAGGGCGGGCATTATTACTAAGCCCATTTTCACAGAGGATGAGGATGACAGGGCAGTGAGTTGCCCAGGATCCCGTGGGCGGTTGAGGGATAGTACAAGAGCTAAGACTGGAACCTGGGTTGTCTTTGCTGCCCATCTTGAGCCCAGCTCCTAAGACGGGAGAACTCTTTCTCTCTATTCTCAGCCTTAGGATGAAGGATCCCAGGGCTCTTAGCTGGGCTGGTGGGTCCTGGGTGCAAGGAAGGGCTGGCCTGGGATCTTCGCTGTTGGCCAAGAACCCATGGGGAGGCAAGATAGGGTAGTCCAGGCTGTCTCTGTTTCTGACTCCTGTCCAGGCCTTGCACGTGAGGTCCTTGGTGCTGCGGGGAAGGAGGGGTTCAGCCCAGGTTTTCCTCCCAGCTCAGCTGCTTGCTTCTCCTGGGAACTGTGCGTGTCCTCTAAAATGTATCATGCAAAATTTTCCAGACTCTCACACATGGGTGCCTGGGCCCTGCAGTTTCACCTGAATGCCATCACTTCCTCCTAAGTCTTCCTCATTCTTCTACACCTGGCTCCAGCCACCTTCTTCCCTCGGGGAAGCCTTGCTCCTCTGGCCAAGCCAACTCAACTCTCTCGGGTTCTGTGCAGTGGGCGAACTGGCTGACCGGGTTGGTTAACTCCCCAGTGAGGCATGAGAGCAGGGCCTGTGGCTGGTGTGGGTCCAAGCCCCTGCAGGGTCTGGCAGGGCATGCAGCTGAGTCTGTGCATGCTAGGGAAAGGTTAGCCTCAGACCTATAACTCTCAGGCTTGTGACTTTCAGCAAGTCACTTATCTTCTCTGAACCCTGGTTTCCTTTGTCTTAAAGTAAGAAAGCTACTTTCCTCGTTGATACCTTCTGATACTTGTAGGAAATAAAGTGCAAAACATCTAGCACTGGTGCCTGGGGGTTCATGGCACTCAGGAAATGCCAGTCCCTCATCTTCCCTGCAGTGGGCTTAGGCTATGTTCTGCCTCCACCCACCCCAACCCGCTTGAGTAGGGTGCTGGGTTGGGCCTTGGCCTAAGGCCTGAACTATAGGTAGCTCTAGGTAGGGGGTGTCCTTGGCAGATAATGGGCCAAGGATTGGGCACAGGGACAGAATCAGGCTGATTTAATCAGACTCTGCCAGTTCCAACTTGTGACCCTCCCTGGGCATGTTTCTAACCCCCCGAGCCTCAATTTCCAGATCTGTAGAAAGAGATACTCTGTCTCCTGTGTTCTCAGGACCACACATGATCGGCAAACAGGAGACCAGGGGATGGGGCCCAGGCGACCTGAGGGCGGCCTCCCAGGAGGCTTGGGTCAGGCCAGTGGCTGATTATTTACATATCAATTTTCCTACTGGGGAACAAATAATCCCCTTTTCCTCTGGACACCCGGAGGCTTTCCAGGCGCGTATGCTCTTAGTGCAGTGCCTGGTTTGCTGGGTCACCCAGGGAAGGAGGCAGCCTCTCTCCGAGCTCAGAGCACTGCAGTGCCCTTTCTCATCATAAAGACCTGGCCAGCAGTCTGCTCAGGAATCACATTGGTGGGGGAAAGGGTTTTTTCCCAGGGCACAGCACCGCTGCTCCTAGAATCTGGGGGAGGCCGAGGCTGAGAAAAATGTGCTGGGGAAGGGTCACTGTTAATGGGAGGTAGGGAGGGGGCAGGGTGGGTGAGGCTAGAGGGTGGGCCCATTCCTTCAGAGGCCACAGGGGAGGCAGGACTCTTGTCTACAAAACAGGGGGAGACAGAACATGCAGGGCAACCTCTGGGGTGACCCCAGAGCAGGAGCTGGGGAGCTGGCCTGGCTCCAGGGGTGGGTGTGGGATCCTCCTGGGTCAGCAGGGCCTGCACTTCCGGGCCAGCCTCACCGCAGGCTCCCCTAGACTTCCTGGTGAGACCTGACGGGGCCTCAGGGTCTGCAGGTTGGTGCTCCAGGGGACCAGAGGCTCTCTTCACCCTGGAGTCTATCTGTGTCTTAGTCTCTCTGTCCCTGCCTCTCTCACTCTCCACTCTGTACCTTGCTCTGCCCAAGCCCCTCAGCAATCTCAGAGGAGAGGCCCAGGGAGCCCTGGAGAGGGAGCCCTGACAGGCCCGTGCTGGTTTCCTTTTGTTACCAGTGTTCCTGCCGGAGCTGCCAAGTGTCTGGGCTGGTTAAATGGTCGCTTCCCTGCCTGGGAACCAGGGGCCCTCTGTGGGAAGCACAGTCCCTTTATTCCTGGCTTGGCAGGCCCAGATCTCCGCAGTAGACCATGGAAGTGGGTCTCTCAGGGCCACCCCTTGCAGGAGCTGGGCTGCCGTCATGGAGAGGGCTCAGTACACTGGAGACTGGGGCCTGTGGGCTGGGTGAGGTTGCCTCGGACACTCTGGGTATTCCAAGGCTCTCAGGATGTTAAAGGGAGAGACTTGGATGATCGCAGAAACAGGGAGCGACAAGGAAGAGGGGATGGCTCCAAGGAGCCACAGACAGAGATAGGGACCCTCACAGAAGGGAAGAGACAGGTGAGGGAGAAGAACTTCAGAGAGGGCTGAGGCCCCACAGAGCCCTGCCCTGCCCTCTCCTTCTCACCTGGGCTGAGCTGCCTCCAGCTAGCTCTCAGCCAAGAAGACTCCCCACCCCCAAGTTCTTGTAGTTAGAGACCTGCCCCTACCCTCCACACTGGCCCATCTCTCTGTGTTTTCACCCAAGGATCTATGGAGACACAGTCCCTGTACCTATGTGCATCACTTTGCCTTCACTCTGTCTCACTTACTCCTCTCTCTGCCCATCAAATACTCCTAAAGGCCTGCAGAGTACTGAGAACTATAGCCTTGGAAGGCAGGAAGGATTAGCCCATTGGTCAGATGAAGGAACTGAGGCTCGGAAAAGTTAAATGACAGTTAGGAAAGGGTAGACAGGCCAGGCGCGGTGGCTCACGCCGTAATCCCAGCACTTTGGGAGGCCAAGATGGGTGGATCACTTGAGATCAGGCTGGTCTATGTAGTGAAACCCCATCTCTACTGAAAATACAAAAATTAGCCAGATGTGGTGGTGCGTGCCTGTAATCCCAGCTACATGGGAGGCTGAGGCAGGAGAGTCTCTTGAACCTGGGAGGCAGAGGTTGCAGTGAGCTGAGGTCATGCCACTGCACTCCAGCCTGGGCGACAGAGTGAGACTCTGTCTCAATAAAAAGAAAAGAAAGGGTAAACAGAACCACGGTTTGAATCTATGTCTGTCTGATGTCTATCCTAAATTCTCATGATGAGATAATTAGGGCTGCCATATGGTGTTGCCTGAAAGTCTGTGCTGGAGAATGTTTTGGAAAGGCTGCCTCGAGGAGGTGGCATTTCAGCAGCCCTGTCTCTACCTTCCTGAGCTCAGTGCTTGGGGAGGGTATGATGTGACAAAAGGTTTGCCTGTTGCCATGTGGGGTCCCTGATTAGAGTTCCCCTCCCTCCCTCTAATCACCCTACTCAGGGCCCACACCCTTTTTTTAGCTACCTACTCCAGCTGGCTAGGCTCTGGGATCAGTGTGCAAGCTGGTCACTGGTGCCTAGTGTCGCCCCAGAATGTCTTCAATTGGTTGGGTTTGGAAGCTGGGCCCTAAAACCCAATTAATCTAGGCTGGGCCTTGGTGGGGTAATTTTCATTACCTGTCATTTACAACTTTGTTTCTGCAGGCAGCATGGTGTAGACAGTAAAGCTCAGGGGCTCTGGGGGGTCAGATGTTGGGGTTCAACTCTCTGCCCAAGCAGCAAGGTGACCTTGGGCAAGGCCCTTGACCACCCTGAGTCTCAGTTTCTGCAGTTGTACAATGGGGTGATGAGCAGTGGCTTATCTCATAGGATCATTGCAGGGATAAACTGAGCCACGTGAAGGACTTGGCACAATGTCTAGCTAGTAATCATGCAAACGTGTTTGCGTTTGTCATTGTTAAACACTTAAGTCTGTGTTCTAGACAGCCCCTTTTGTCCTTCAGAGGGAGATGGAGTCAGCAGGCTGCTTTGTATAATTGCTCGTGTTCATGTCTGAGCCTCTCCAGACTGGGTGCTCCCTGAGGGCAGGGATGGGTTGGAGTCATCTGTTTCCTGTTTCACTCCAGCTCCGGGCCAACCTGGAGTGGGGATTCGGTGAACTGCAGTGGATGGTGGCTCAGGACAGAAACTGAGCACGGAAGGGCCACTTGGGAGGCCCCTGGGAGGGCAGCCCCTCAGGCCCTCTGGATCATGAGCTGTGTATTCTAAGAGGAGAGTGTGTGGTTCCCTATGAGGTCCCCTCTGAGGGCTAGGCCTGGTTCCATGTGCTGCTGTTCCATCTTGGCCCTCTGTGTCCACTTTCTTCATGGCTGGCTGGTGGAGGAAGAGAATTCTGAAATGCTGTGTGTTTGCTAAACCTGCAGGTGCCTGGCCCCACCCCTGGATGCTCTGATTTTTACAGTCCTGGGACCAAGGCTTTAACACCTGGCTGCAGTGACCACCCCCTTTAACACCTGGCTGCAGTGACCACCCTCTCTGCCTTGAGATTGCCTTGGTGGTGGGAAGTAATGTCACAAAATCAGTAGGATATTGAACTCCAAAGTCAGAGAGTCTCGAGGGCAGAGCTCAGCTGCACCAGTGTCCCCTGTGTGACCAGGGCCACTGCTGCCACCCTCCTGAATCCCAGTGATCCTTCCTGGGGTCTGGGGGCTGAATGAGATAAGATCAGTGAAGCAACACTCCCATCGTGGATGCTTTCAGGAATGTTCCTTTTGCTCCTAGGTCTTTCCTCTGCCCAACCTCATTTCAAGTTCTTGGGTGGTGGTGACCTCCTTGGGGCAGTCTGCAGGAACCCTGTGTCCATCCCATGCCTCAAGGGACAATCTTTATGCAACTTCCTTGCTCTGGGACCTAACAGGACCTCTTCCCAGAATCATCTGCCTCTGTCATGCTTACAACCTTGGGTTTGGCACGCTGATTCTGGTTTCCTCTTGGAGGGTCCTAGATAGCCTGTTTTACCGACGAGAACACTGAGGCTCAATGCAGGTAGGCAGCTTGCCAGAGGTCATGTGGATACTGAGAAATGAGATTTGGAATTTAGGTCTCTCTCAGGGCCCATACTATCATCTGCTTCATTATTCTGCCTCCAGTTGTGGCACTGGGAGGGGGCCTCAAAAGGTGGCTGACCCCTGAGAGCCCACCTGGGAATCCTGTTGTCAGGGCCTCTGGAATCTGGGGCTTCTTGCAACCTCTCTTTAGCTCCTAAATATCCCTCTAGGTTAGAGCTTTCCGATCAGTGAGCTGTTGAGATGGTTATCTCTGGAGCCCTTGAGAACAGAGCCCTAGGCTAGTAACTTCAAGCCAGATGTAGTTCTATCTGTCCATCCCAGTGTGCTGAACAAATAGGTGTACTTCTCAACGTGCATCATGATGCCAAACAGGCTGGGAAACACTGACTGCCCTACCCAATCCCCTCCCTATCCCCCAACATACACACTGAACTTGCACATTCCCCAGAAGGGGTGGGGGTAGGGGTTCATTTTCTTCTCTGGGCATCAGTCTTCATCTGAGGAGTGTGGGCTGAGCTAGTGATGTCAAAGGCCATTCCTGCCCTGTGAATCTGAGTGTGAGTCTTGGCACCTAGCGTTGGGAGGGAGTGGGGGCTCTCTGGGGCCCAAGCAGCTGGCTGAGAAGCCAAAAACAGTCAAGCAAGGAAGCTGTGGAAAGCAAGAGGTCAGGGGCTATGGCTCAGCCTCAGCTTGATTCTTTGGCTGCATGGGGTCCAGGCAGGAATGCTGGAGGGCTCCAGGTATCTGCTGGTTCCCACTCTGCACTCTCCTGTCAGAGCGGCCCCTTTCTTTATCTAAAGGCTCTCCAGTCTCATTGCTAGGGGTTCAAAGCAAAATCTCCTGAGAAGGGCCACATCTGTCAGCCTCATCAGCCAAACTGAAGGAATGTCCCAGTCAGGATTAGGTGGAGCTGCTCTTTTCCTTCCTGAAAGGAAGCTGAGAGTCAGGCCTCAGGGATCTGGGGTAGGGTCAGGGGATCAGGCAGCAGGCGGCAGAGGTGTGGAAGGGTGGGATGGTGGGCTGCACCATTTACTTTGTTCATTTGGGCAGCAGGTGAGGATGAAAGAGCTTTCAGCTCTCTGAAATCAGACCTGAATTTTAATCATAGCTTAGCCACTTGTGTGGCCTTAGGCAAGTCACTGAACCTCTGAGTCTCAGTCCCTCTGTCTGTTAAATGGGGATAATAATCTCTCAATAATCTCTCGTTTAATAATAATCCAGGGTGTTATGGAGATTGCATGGGATACAGTGGGTAATGGCATAATATTCAGGGATGACTGCTGGCCTGTGTTGCTGTTGGACCCCTGGCCTCTTTTCCCCCAGTGTCAGCTGTCAATCCCAGCTCTCTCAGGAGAGAGGGAGCCTGTCTCACTGGTTCATGGGATCCTGTGACAGGGGGCTCTTCCTTAATCTCTAAGACAAATAGGGAGGCACTTTGGGCTCTGAAATCCTGTGATTCCTGGGAAGGTCTGATTTGGTTGTGTTTCTTCCCACCTTGGTGGCAGTGGTAGTGGCGGGATCTCCTCACTTTGTGGTGGGGAGCTGACAGTGACCCCAAAGCTCCTTCCATGTCGTTTCCTGCTCCTCAAACAATCCCATGAGATGGGGATCCCACCAGCATCTTGGTGTTAGAGGTGGGAATGTTGGGGCTCAGAGGGGTTTAGTAACTCACTTGCTCAAGCTCACACAGCTAGGAGGAAGCAGAGCTGGGATTGAAGCCTAGGATTCTGTTTTTGTTTTTGTTTTTTTTTGAGACCGAGTTTTGTTCTTGTTGCCTAGGCTGGAGTGCAGTGGCACGATCTCCGCTCACTGCAACCTCTGCTTCCCGGGTTCAAGCAGTTGTCCTGCCTTAGCCTCCTAGGTAGCTGAGATTATAGGCACCCACCCCCATGCCCAGCTAATTTTTTGCATTTTTAGTAGAGATGGAGTTTCACCATGTTGCCCATGCTGGTCTCTAACTCCTGACCTCAGGTGATCTGCCTGCCTTGGCCTCCCAACGTGCTGGGATTACAGGTGTGAGCCACTGTGCCTGGGCCAAACCCTAGGTGTTAAAGGAAACCTGAGGCCCTGGTCCTGCTTATGCTCTCTCTTCTCCTGTCGCCCAGAGCAGCAGCTATTTCTTTTTTCTGGTGGGTGGGGGTTAATATCAACAATAAGAGTAAGACCAGAGATTGAAAAATAAGATAGTGAGAGGTCAAAAAGCCAGGCCCTGGTCCTGGTGTCAGCGGGGATTTCAGGAAACACAGCACCTGTCAAACATGAAAACAAACACAGCCGTCTGTGCCCAGCCTCTTCCCATGGGTGATCAGGACAAAGTCCAGAGGACCAGAGAGCTGGTGGCCAAGAACCAGCTTGCAGGTGGAGTGCCTGCAGATGGGCTGGCATCCAGGGCACAGTAGCCCGGCCAGGCTTTCTCACTCCACTTTCTGCCTGACTGGGCAGACCGAACTCCCATGGGATAGGATGCCCAACTCACCAAACTGGCTGGACCTCTGAGTCTCAGGCAGTTCCCAGTGGCACAGCCTGGAGGCTAGAGGCAGAGGCTCCTCCTTCCTTAGGCGGCCCAGCCTGGTCCTACTTCTACCCCAACCCCTCACCCAGGAGCAGCAGTGGTCATCTTCTGGCACGGAGCCTCTCCAGGATGGGCACGTGGCTGGAGACTGGATCAGGCCTCAGAGGGCTTCAGACTGTTGGTCCGGAAAGCAACAACTTTTCCAGATCATCATCGTCATCATCATCATAGTTGGTAACATTTATCTGACATTTACTGGGTGCCAGGCACTTTATAGACACAAACTCTTTAAGCCTGACCACAACCCATTATTAAGTTCATTTTACAGGTGGGAAAGCTGAGGCACAGTGATAAGGTGATCACCCAAGGCTACACAGCTGGCAAGGTGTGGCAGATGTGGCATCTTCAGGCAGGGAGAGTGGGAGGAGAGGGCCAGGCACCAGCATAGATTGCACCCTACTATGCACTAGCCTGATGGCGATTCACCTTCATGCCTGAGGTGGGTGGGCGGGGTGGGCATCCCCATCTGTGGATAAGGGAGCAGCTCTGCTGTGTTTCCCACGGTCATGTGGCAGATACCCGGCAGAGCCAGGGGTGGGAGCCAAGGGCCGGCTCTGTGATTCCGAGTCCAGTACTTCTTATCCCTCCCATGTGGGAGCCCCAGTGTGCAGGGACAGGGCCACAGGTAGAGAAAGGAGCTCTGGACTGGGAATCTTAAGTTCTCCACTTCATGCTTAGCCCAAGCTTGCTGTGCCACCTGCCATCTCTTGCTCTCTCTGGCTCCTCTGAAAAATGCAGTGATCTCAAAGGTTTTCTCACGCACAGTGATACTGTTCTAGGGTAACAGACTGGAGTGGAAGGAGCCTTGAGGCAGTCCGGGTTGGAAGATGGTGCAGGGAGCTTCGTGTGACACTTTTTCAGATGCCAGAGTGCCAGGCAGATTCTCCCTGGCCAGGCGCTGCTGCACCAGAAACCCCAGGCCTGCCTACACCCCACTGAGGAGCAGAGGGACTGGCCAGTGTGAGGGATGGGGCCATGGCAGTGGGTCTCAATACACTGGAACCCCCTGGAGAACTGAAGAAACCCTGATGTCCAGGCTGCACCCCAGAACAACTCCTCAGGGTCTCTGGCAGTGGGGGCCGAGCATCAACAACTTTCAGAACTCCTAGGGTAATTCCTGTGTGCAGCCAAGGCTGGGGGCCACCACTCTAGGGCATTTAGGAGATGGGGGCAGAAAAAACAATGGCCCCCAGGTAGGCTTTCCAGGGTCTGTGACCTCCTGAAACTGGAAGGAAGTATGTGCCTGCCCATCTGTGTGCATCTTACTAGGGAGAGTTCACAGCTTCCGTCAGCTTTTCTGACCCAAAGGAGATTAAAATCCTTGCTTGACCCCAGGCATCTGAGACAAGTCTGGGCAATAAAGTGAGACCCCATTTCTACAAAACAATCAGCCAGGCATCGTGGCGTGTACCTGTGGTCCCAACTCTATGGGAGGCTGAGGCAGGAGGATCACTTAAGCCCAGGAGGTTGAGGCTGCAGTGAGCTGTGTTTACACCATTGCACTCCAGCCTTGGACACAGAGCAGAGTGAGGTTCTGTCTCAACAAATATATATATTTAAAAAAATCCTGTCTTAGGAGGAAGCAACCCACCTCTACCCCAATCCAGCGATATCATTCTAAGGATCAGAAACCTCCAGCTGCAGGATCAATTCTGGTCTAAGAAATCTTCCCTGATCTCTCTAGACCTCCCTTTTCTCTCTTGCTTCCGAAAAACATACATTGAGAGCTTCTTATACACAAGGCACTGTTCTAGGCTCTGGGACACACGGTGAGGGGCACAGGTGCAGCCCTTCCCCTTGAGGAGCCCATATTCTAGTGGTGGATGCAGACACACTAGTGAACAAACAGGCTAACTGCAGTGAGGGTGCCGTGTAACAACCCAGATGTCAACCCGGGCTGCTCATCTGAGTCTTCTGGGGAGCCCAGCCCTACCCCTAGAGATCCTGAAGAGTTGGTTGGGGCAGGGGGCCTGGGCATGGCCTATGTTGATTGTAATGAGCAGCTGGAGTTGAGACCTTCTGAATAGATTGGGTGTTTAGGGAGGGCCTTTGGGAGGAGGGATGTCAGCCTTCTGAGCCAAGGCCTGTGGGAAAATATGGGAAAAGAGTAATTCTGGCAGAGAAACCCTTTTGCAAAGGCCCTCAGGTGGGTATAAGGGCCTGGGGCCTGATACACCAGGACAACAGGAAAGGGGCCACGTGAGCCTGTGGGGGGAAGAGGACAGAGGAGTGGCAACCCCGGCGGGGCCCGGCCGGCCACACAGGGAGCCTGGGTTTATAGTGAATATGTCTTCAGCCACATTACCTTTGGAGAGTCACAGACAGGAGTGACGAGAGCTGGGTCGTGTTTTTCAGAGCCCTCCCTGCTGCTGTGTGGACGACACGTGGGCACAGGCAGAAGTGGGCCCTGTGACCAGCTACACTGGTTTCGTGGAAGGTAAGTCCTGGGCCGAGAGGAGTGGTGGGTTGGAGGGGACACACTTGGGCTGTGAGGCGAGGAAGGTGGAGACTGAGCGTGGCCCTCAGGTGTTCAGTCTGAGCCACCTGGTGGGTGGAGGGACCACTTCTTCCCCTTTTCTGGCTCCTACAGCATTTAGAGTCCTGGAGTGCTGGTCCCTGGGGAGGCTAGGCCGCAGGTCCTGGCATTCAGAGCTGGCCCAGGGTTGAGCACCTGACACACCCCCGACCTGCCCTGCGGGCAAGGACAGAAGAGGCCTGAGAACCGTCCCTGCGGACTCAGGGGCAGTGGGTCTCAGACTGCCTTCAGGTGGCCGAGAACGTGAAAGCCCTGGTGTTCTTTGTGGCAGTCCCTCCATCTGTCTGTCCATCCATCCGTCCACCTACCTACCCATCCATGCCTGCATCCACCCAGTTTTTCATTCAGCAACATTTGTTGGGAGTCTGCCTTGTTCTCGTAAATAACAGTCTTCCCGTCAAGGTATCACAGTCCTCAGGGGAAATGGACAGGTAAGTAGAAAGTGACTGCACAGCATGCATTATAGGAACTGCCGTTTATCCACAGCTGACCATGTGGCAGGCATTTTGCCCTAATTTAATGTCTGGACAAATCTGCAAAGTAGGGTTTTGGGGGGGTTTTTTTTGTCTTTTTTTTTTTTTTTTTTTTAGATGGAGTCTCACTCTGTCACCCAGGCTGGAGTGCAGTGGTACGATCTTGGCTCACTGCCACCTCCACCTCCTGGGTTCAAGTGATTCCTCTTCCTCAGCCTCCCAAGTAGCTGGGACTGCAGGCACCCGCCACCATGCCCAGCTAATTTTTATATTTTTAATAGAGATGGGGTTTCACCATGTTGGCCAGGCTGGTCTCAAACTCTTGACCTCGTGATCCGCCCGCCTCAACCTCCCAAAGTGCTGGGGTTACAGGCTTGAGCCACAGCACCCAGCCTGCAAAATAAGTTTTATCTTTGTCATTTCACAGATGAGTAAAGTGAGGCTCAGAGAGGTTAAGTCACTTGTCCAAGGTCACACAGCTAGGAGGCATTAGAACTGCATTCAAATCCAAGGCAGCCTGATGCCAGAGCCTGTTCAGGGAGCTGCTCTAGTCTCCAGTGCCACTGGAAGGAAGGAGAGAGGGAGTGCCCCTAACCAACATATGTCTTGGGGGTCAGGGGGTGGCAGTGCTAGTGATGACAGAGCTGGCTGGAGTAGGAAGTTTCCTGGAGGTGAGGTGATATCAGAGGTGAGTGTTAAATGATGAGTAGAAGTTGGCAAAATATTCATATAATAATTTTATTATACAAACTGATTTGGCATAAAATGATATATTTGGTCAATTAAAATTGCAGTTGCTCAGAAATGGTCAATTTACCTGGTGTCAAGTATAACATAAGATCAGCACCTCACCAGGAACGGTGGCTCACGCCTATAATCCCAGCACTTTGGGAGGCCTAGGCAGGTGTATCACCTGAGGTCAAGAGTTCAAGACCAGCCTGGCCAACACGGCAAAACCCTGTCTCTACTAATACACAAAAGTTAGCCGGGCGTGATGGCACACGCCTGTAATCCCAGCGACTCTGGAGGCTGAAGCAGGAGAATCACTTGACCCTAGGAGACGGAGAATGCCAGGAGCCAAGATCGTGCCACTGCACTCCAGCCTGGGTGACAGAGCAAGAGCAAGAGTGCCTGAAAACAACAGCCACCACCATAACAAAGATCAGTCCCTCCATCCTGCTGCTCACAGCTCTCTGTGACTGTTCTGGAAGTTTCCCATAAGATGTGCTTACATCTCATTGCCTTGAGTTGTCAGTGTTTTTAACACAGGAAAGCTTGGGCAGACTCTCCAATGTTTACCAAAAGTATACACAAGAAAGCCTAACATTGGCTTAAGATCATCTGTAAATTAAATCCTCATCCCTTGCTTCTTCTGCAAGTACTGAGCCAACT
Organism: Symphalangus syndactylus; assembly: GCF_028878055.3. NCBI lineage: Eukaryota > Metazoa > Chordata > Mammalia > Primates > Hylobatidae > Symphalangus > Symphalangus syndactylus. Next base: position 12,217,575 of record NC_072428.2, on the reverse strand, counting down.
GATGATGATGATAATACAGACACCAGCCCCAGCTCCGGGTCATCGAGTCCTGACTGTACCAGGCGCTGACCTCACTCCCTCTTCAGGACGGGAGTCCAGTTGGGAGTTCCACTCCCCAAGGAGATGAATGAGGCCCAGGAAGTCCCTCCTCTGTGGCCACACATTGGCAAAGCCAGGATTTGAACCCTTGTTCAGGGATCCTGCGTCTTCTCTCTCTAAGTCACAATCAATTCCTGCCACCCAGCTGGCTGTTTTCTTTCTCCAAAGTTCCCGTGCTAAGGGTAGTCCTGACCCTTGCTGCCTCTTTGTTTTGTTTTTTTTTTGAGATGGAGTCTCGCTCTGTCGCCCAGGCTGGAGTACAGTGGCGTGATCTCGGCTCACTGCAAGTTCCACCTCCTGGGTTTACACCATTCTCCTTCCTCAGCGTCCCAAGTAGCTGGAACTACAGGCGCCCGCCACCACGCCTGGCTAATTTTTTGTATTTTTAGTAGAGACAGGGTTTCACCGTGTTAGTCAGGATGGTCTCGATCTCCTGACCTCGTGATCTGCCTGCCTCGGCCTCCCAAAGTGCTGGGATTACAGGCGTGAGCCACCGCGCCTGGCGACCGTTGCTGCCTCTTACAGACACTTGTGGGTGCACCGTGTGATCCTCTACACCAGGGGCCGGCAGGCTTTTTCTGTAAAGAGCCAGATAGACCAGTAGGCGTGGCTGTGTGCAGAAATTTAGATTCCATGTAATTTTCATGCATTAAAGAATATTTTTAACTATTTAAAAATATGAAATCTGCCCCGGGCACAGTGGCTCACGTCTGTAATCCCAGCACTTTGGGAGGCCGAGGCAGGCGGATCACGAGGTCAGGAGATCGAGACCATCCTGGCTAACACAGTGAAACCCCGTCTCTACTAAAAATACAAAAACAAAATTAGTCGGGCGTGGTGGCGGGCGCCTGTAGTCCCAGCTGCTTGGGAGGCTGAGGCAGGAGAATGGTGTGAACCCAGGAGGCAGAGCTTGCAGTGAGCCGAGATTGCACCACTGCCCTCCAGCCTGGGCAACAGAGGGAGATTCTCTCTCCAAAAAAAAAAAGATGAACTCTGTTCTTAGCTCAGAAGCTGTCTAAAAAACAGGCAGGGGGCTGGATTTGGTCTGCAGGCTGCAGTTTACCAACCCTGGCTCCACACCAACCCTTATTTCTGTCTCATGGATAGCAGACTGAGGCTCAGCTCTCAGTATGGGAGGGCAGAGCCAGGCATAACCCCTGGCCCTCTGAATTCAACCTTGGGGGCTCCTTGGAGCTTGGTGGTGGTTGTGGATTCCTTGAAGTTGATGCCACAGCCCATCGTGGGTGACCTGGGTGTGTCCCCGCCTCAGGCTGAGCTGACTCCCTTGCCTGTGTGGGATTTGCCCATCTCCTGCTGAGTGTAGAGAACGTTCTTCACCCTCTGCTCCCTGTCACTTTGAGGCAGAAGCATCTGCACTTGCAGGGCAGGAAGACTTTGTCTTCTGGATCTTGGCCAGTGTGCCGGGGAGCCGCCCATCCCAGGTTCCAGTTATCAGCACATGCTCCTCCCTCGGGTGATGTCCAGGTACCTCTGGGTCTGTCCCATTTGACTGGGCTGCCTGGCTCTCATTTCAGCGTCTGGACCCACCCAGCTGCCTCCTGTGTGGGATGGAGCCCATGGGTGGTGTAAGGGGCCGGGCGGCCTGGGCCCTATCCTTGCCGTTGCCAGTCCTTCTACTTGTGACCTTGGGCAGGCTTCTTCTCCCCTCTGCGCATCCGTTTGCACGTAGAGGGCTGAAGAGCTTAGCCCAGTGCCTGATGCAATTTGTGTGCGTGACCAAGGGACCAGCCAAGCTTGCCCAGGGTCTGGAATATCATGGGAATACCAGCCCAGCCACATCTGCCTTGGCGACAAGGTTTCCCAGCCTCCTCCTTGCCCTCTGAGCAGAGGTCCTCTGAGCAGTCCTTTTGTCCTCACACCTAACTGGACAAAGGAAACCCAGCCATCCCCAAAGATCCCTTTATAATCCTGGCTACTGTCCAGGAGGGACCACTTCACAGAAGAAAGATCTTGGGTTCTGAAAACCACTGCCACTGATGAGCTGTGTGACTTGGGCAAGTTACTGAACCTATCTGAGCCTCTGGTCTGCCAGGGATAGGAATACTCAGTTCCTGGGCTGGTTGTGAGGATGATGGGGGATGATGTCTGAAAATGGCCACTTGTAGTTGCTATTCCCTGGCGGCGGCCACTCCTTCTCCTTACAGACGTCATACTTACTCTTATTTTTGTTTCTATTTTTTTGAGACAGAGTCTCGCTCTGTTGCCCAGGCTGGAGTGCAGTGGCGCAATCTCAGCTCACTGCAACCTCTGCCTCCTGGGTTCAAGCGATTCTTGTGCCTCAGCCTCCCCAGTAGCTGGGATTACAGGCACCCACCCCCACGCCTGGCTAATTTTGTATTTTTAGTAGAGACAGACGGGGTTTCACCATGTTGGCCAGGCTGGTCTTGAACTCCTGACCTCAGGTCTTCTGCCAGCCTCGGCCTCCCAGAGTGCTGGGATTACAGGCATGAGACACCGTGCCCGGCTTATACTTATTCTTTTCTAAAAGCTGCCCTTCGCTGAATGCCCCCCACCGAGGCTGAGCAGAGGACGTGTGAGCTGGAAAGTGTAGTAACCCCTTTCCCGGACTTTCTGAAACTGCACCACCATGGATCTGACTCAGGGTTGCCAAAGAACTCTTTCCACACTTCTCCAATTTCACAAGTATGCAAATGGCCCCGTTGCCGAGACGCATAGTTGGCGGACTGCAGTTAGTGGATGTTCTTCTGGTGAAGGGGTGGCCTAGCTACTGCTGCTGGGGCGCTGAACCTGGGTTGGTCTCTTGGGGCATGCCCCGTATTGTTTACTGGGAGGAGACCTGGTCAGGCTGAAACACAGCAGATCCGTGGTAGGAAAGAAGAACAGATGCCGCCTGGCTTTGGGAGAGAATCTCTCTTCTCTTGCTGTTTAGTTCCTGAAGTTTGTGAAGTGCCTGTGGTATGTCAGGCTCTGTGCTGGGTGGAGAGAGACAGGAAAAACAATAGCTATCCTTGATGTAGTGCAGACCCCCAGGAGGCCTTCCTAGGCCAGGACGGGGTTTGGGGCATTGAAGATCTCTGGCTTCCTGGGCATGGGGAAGTCATGTTTTCTCCTCTCTAGGTCTGGGGAGCTGCCCAGGCTGCATTGCCCTGGCTCCCGAGTCACTGCCATCTCTGCAATTCTCAGACCCAGGCCTTGGAGCCCCCTAGACTGGAAGAACCATTTAGTCTAATCTCCCTGTGTAGCACTTAAATCCCCCATGAGTATTTTTTTAGACTTTGCTTCCATGCCGCTTGTGATGGGAAGCTCACTGCCACCCAGGCAGCTTTTTCCTAACTTGGGCAGCTTTGCTTCATGTTATACCTCCCAAATCTGCCCTTTAGAAAGGCACTTAAAGAAAACTTCCTCTAACAAAGCTGTTAGAGGAAAGAAAACTGGACTGGACCGCTTGGGAAGTCATGACCCCTCCTCATTAGCCACCTTCCCCATCACCGGAGGTGTGTGAAGTGGAAGCTGAGCTCCCACTTGACAAGGAGGATGGAAGATTGTTGATCATTAGCATGTCCGGAAAAGAGGAGGGAACCTGTGTGTAGCCAGGGAAATTGAAAACTTTCAAGTGGTGCTGGAGGAAGAAGGAGTGAAGCCCACGCCTCCGGCTTTCCTTCCCCTTTGCTCTGTGGCCTGCCCTTCCCCCTCCATAAGGCAGGGAAACACAAGTGGGCCTGGTGCCGTCCCCTCCACCCCCCCAGCCCAGCTCTGCCCATGCAGCTGTCCCAGGCCAGCTGTCCAAGCCCCAGCTGCCCGGCGGTGCTGGCTCCCTTTGCCCCAAAGGGGCTGAAGGCTGGTGGTTGGCACTCCTGGATTTTCTGGCCTCTGAGTCAGGGTGAGAACAGTCAGCTTCCAGCTTCCCTCTTCCTCTCGGGGCCCTCCCCTTGCCTGGGGTCTTTTGGAGTGGAGGGGGTACAGCATGCCCAAGCATGGTTTGTGTCATTTCAGAAGCACAACTTGTGTCATCGGGGAGACTGTGAAAACTTGGAAACAACCTGTGTGTCCGATCTTAGAGTATCAGTTAAATGCTTCTATGGGATGGCCACATCTGAGACTTTAACCTGGGGCCACTGGGGTTCCTGAATGGGTTTCAGAGGTCCATGAACTCCCAGAAATTATTAGCATCACAAAATGCTAACAACACATGAATTTTTGGGTGGACTCTGTGAGCCCCCAAATGTTAATAAGTACTAATAGGATGGAATCCTATGCAACATGTGAAACTATGAAGAGCGTTTTATCAACATATAGAGAGTGAAGATTGTAGAATGAAATAAACAGGCTATAAAACACTATACAGAATGAGCCCAATTTTGTTTAGAACCATTTGTCACACACACACACACACACACACACACACACGAATTATAGCTACTAAAATGATGACAGTTTTTAATCTCTGGGGTGAGATACATTCTGCTTGGTTTTGTTTTTCTGTATTTGTTAGGTGTTCTACAATGCATGTTTATTCCCTTTGCAATAAGAAGCCGGGACATTCAGCCTATTTTCTGAGAAGCCAAATTCCCCTTCTCACCTTGGCAGACCCCACAACTCCCAGCCCCTAGTCCTACAGGTAGTCTGTGGAACTACCAAGCACAGGTCTCACTTCTGGGTCTCTGTCAATGGATCACTAACTTCCTGGCCCCCTGACTTCAAACAGAGTCCATCTGTGCAAGTTCCAGAGCCTGGGTCATGGAGGTGAGGGATGAGGGTCTCCCTCTGTCATTTTGCTCCCACCAGCCCCGGCCCCAGTGCAGTGGCTGATCCAGATCCTAACTGCCAAGCATCAAGTACCTGGCACACGAGACTGCTCGTGAGACCTCATTTCCTAGCTGTGTGGCTTTGGGCTAGTTGTCTAACCTCTCTGGGCCTCTGCGTCTTGTAAGGCAGGGACAGGGTTAGTCCACCTCCTGGGGTTGCTGCAAGGGCAGACTGAGCTGATCACCTCACTGGCCTGCCTGACTTCTCTCTTCCCCCAGGAAGCTCCAGGACTGGCAGGATGGGCTCAGCCTGTATCAAAGTCACCAAATACTTTCTCTTCCTCTTCAACTTGATCTTCTTTGTAAGTATGTCCCCTGCCACCCTGACCGCCTCCGAAAAGATTCTCCTCCCAGGGGCATCCCAGCCTGAGCCTTTCCAGAGCCGACCGGGCCAGGGATTGGGGGGATTTGGTGGGTGGGGACTGAGGACAAACCATCTCCAGTGGAACCTAGTGGGGGTGGCGAGGAGATTCCCCGCCATTCCCAGCTGGTCCTTTGACCAAGCACTGGATTCCTGACCCGGCCTTCCCCTCTCCTAGAGCACCCAAAGCCTGGGCTGGCCAGGGCTGGAGGGGGGTATGGGGAGGGAGAGGAGAGCCCCTGGACATCCCCTAACTCAACAGCAGGAGCAGCTAGAAGAAGCCTCTTAGCATCTCTCTAGTCCTGTCCTGGCCCCCACCCTGCCCGTGTGAAGAATTGACCTGTGACAGTTCCAGGTCCCAGTTGCCCCTATCACACCCCCGTCCCTGTCATGGGCAGGTGTCTCCCTGAGCTCTCATAGGGTGAGCAAGAGGGCGCCAGGCTTGGGGCCAGCGAAGGGCACATACCTCCTTCCCCAGACCCACCCCAGCAGATGGGCCATCCAGATGTGAGCTCCGTGGACATTGACTGCTGGATTTCCTGGGGCCTCGGCTTTCCTCTCTGGCCTGGCATGGGCTGCCTCTTGCCTTGGAGTTGCTGGGATGGTGGGGTGTGTGTGAGTGAGAGTGTGTTGTGTGGGGGGCCAGTGCCCTGGAGAGGACTTCATAGCCTCAGAGCAGTGTTGGGGGCGCTGGCTTCTCTGTGTTGATGGTTTACCCTATAGTGTTAAAAAAAAATCAGGTTGTACAGTAGGATGTTTCTTATGATCCAAAGTTTCAAATGTACATATTCATAAAAAAGTGAGTATTTTTGAGAGGAGAAGAAAATACGTCAATGTTAATGTTGGGATTCTTGGGAATTTTGATTTTATTCTTTATGCATCTCTGTATTTTCCCGATTTTCTATGGTAGATATTAATTACTTGTTTGTGGAGCGGGGGGTTTACATTACAAGTTACATAGTTTATGGGAAGTTTGGGAAATAAACAAGAATCATTCTAAATTCCCCTTCAGGCCAGACATGGTAGGTCTTGCCGGTAATCCCAGTGCTTCGGGAGGCCAAGGCAGGAGGATTGTTTGAGTCCAGGAGTTCGAGACCAGCTTGGGCAACATAGCAACACCCTGTTTCTCTACAAAAAAAAAAAAATTTTTTTTAATTCCCCCTTCATAGCTTTAACCCAATGCACAGACATGTACACGTGTGTTCCTGGCACCCGCACACAAGTGTGCACACACACACGCACACACAGGAGGCCCTGGCGCTGTCTGCCTTGCTTTTTGTCCAACCTGGCCCCAGCCCCAGCTCCCTCCTGGAGGACCCTGTGAGGCCCCACTGTGGCTTTGGCCCTCTGCTCATGGCAGCCGGGCCTGGAACCCACCCCAGGCTGGGCTTGGGCTTCCCCAGCTTGGTGGTCAGGTCTCTCCTGGCTGCCCTAGGACTTTGGGAAGCAGCTGCCCGTGCAGGCAAAGCCAAGCTTTTCCTGGCAAGCACTTGGTGTCTGGGCCGAGACCCAGCATAAAGGCCAATGGGCCAGGACTTGGGGGAGGGGGTGCGTGGGCGCTGTCGCTCTATCCCTGGGGGCTTTAGGGACTAGAGAGAGGGGCCTGGGCTCTTGCCTAGGATGTCGCAGAGCTTGGGTTTCAGGGATGAAGAAACTTTCCTTCATGCAGTGGGGGTTGGGGAGACCCTCGTAGAGAAAGGGAGCGGAGTTGGTGGTTTCAGCCAGGGTGTCCCTTTCTGTCCTGCTTGCAGGCTGCCCTATGGAACCAGGGACTGGAAAAGCTGCTCTCTGGCCAGGGCTTGGCCTCCTTTTGGCTCCTCCAGGGGCTGGCAGGAGTCAGGTGTTAACTGTCTGTGTACTGGGGCCTAGGATGACCCATCAGGATGCTGGAGGGGGGAGGGGCAGCTCGTATGACAGGAGGGTGAGAGTGAAAGAGGAGGGCTGGAGGAGGCAGAACGGGCTTGTTTACTCCTCAACAAATGTGTATCTGACACCTCAGTATCTTCAGATGTTCAGGGCGGAAGAGCCCTGATTGCTATACTTCCGGAGCTTGTGTCCTAGGGAGCAGTGGGCTTCCATCAAATAACTACTCAAATGCATGAAAAATTGCAGTTGTTGGGGGTACTAGGAACAGATAGGCTCTTCGGAAAGCAGATGAGGCTCTTGGCCTGGTCATGGAGGTCAGCAAAGGCTTCCTGGGGTTCTGGGTGCGGCTTTGGAGAGGGGGATCCTGGCAGCAGGGGCAGCCGGTGGAGGCAGAGTGCACCTCCCCAGGCACAGACCCGGTCAGCCTCTTTGTTTTATGCACATTGGGAGGGGTTTCATGGTTGGATTTGTGGTTTGGAAAAATCCCTGTGGCTGCTATGTGTGCTTGCGCCTGCGCGCATGTGCACCTGTATGTCTTTGCCTGTACGCCCTCTGGACTCCAGACTCCCCAGCGCATTGCCACTTTTCTCAGGTCCAAAGGAATGCAGAGGCGCTGGTTCTGTGGCTTTGCTGGGGAAGGACGCTCACTGCTCTGAGGGTCCTGGCTCCTGATGGGTCCCATCTGGGGATTGGGGAAGGGCTGGGGAGTGATTAACATGGGGCCTGCCCCACAGCTCCAGTCTTGGTTCACAGAGAAAAAGGGGGTACCATGGTGCCTTGCCCATTCTGGTAGGCTGCCCAGCCTCCTTTCTGGCTCTGCCACAGCCCTGTGGCTGATCCAGCCACATCTGACCATCAGGCTGGGGTTATCAGACCTGCAGAGGGGCTGAACGGGTAGCCCCGGGGACTTTGCTCTCTGGGTTCCCCTTGGCAAGCTGAGGAGCTAGCTGAGTAGTGCGGGGTTTTGATCTACTTGGGATTATGTGTACCGAGACGGGATTTTCTGTCCTGCCTCCCATTCCCTTTTGGTAGGGGCTGTCCTCCCTCCTGTCCCACCCTGTGAATGTGGGAGGGAATGGGGCAGGGGCTCTGCCCACATGGGTCTGAGATGCAGAGGGAGCAGACGTGGGCCTGAGCCCTGGCCCCTGCCTCGCTGTGCTGTGGGGTGGTTGTGGGCTGGGTAGGGTTGCAGGTCTTGGGGAACCAAACTCCCAGGTCCTGGAAAGCCCCCATTTCCCCCAGCTGTGCAAATTAAGGTGGACCTACCTTCCAGCAGACCCTTCTCCTCCCCAGTGTCTCAGGGGCTTTTCTGTCCTGAGACTGGCTTTCTGGGTGAAGGCCCAGGATGGATCCAAAATATTCCTATAGCTCTCCTGCCACCATCTGGCTTCCAGTCGCTGATGGATAAAATCAAGGCCTCATATAAAATTCCCTGTGTATAAAATGAGGTCAATTACAGGGCCCATCTCACTGGGAGAGATGAGAGGACAGATAACACCTCAGTGATGATTCTGGTGGGAGACACTGGGGGGCAGACGTGGGGTGGTCACCATGCCTTTGTGGTTGTAGTCATCAGTCACAGTGGTCTTTAAGGCAGCAAGTACAAGGGTAAGGGGAGAGAGGCAACCCCCTACTGAGCCACCTGGGCCCTGGGGCAAAAGGAAACATCGATAATACTGATACTGTCAACATTTTATTTCAAAGTTTAATAGTTCAGTTATCATGGATTTTTGGCCTTAATTTTTTTTTTTTTTTTTTTTTTTTTTTGAGACGGAGTCTCACTCTTGTTGTCCAGGCTGGAGTGCAGTGGCGTGACCTCGGCTCACTGCAACCTCTGCTTCCTGAGTTCAAGTGATTCTCCTGCCTCAGCCTCCTGAGTAGCTGGGATTACAGGCCCCCATCAACACGCCCAGCTGATTGTATTTTTAGTACAGATGGGGTTTCGCCATGTTGGCCAGGCTGGTCTCAAACTCCTGACCTCAGGTGATCTACCCGCCTGAGTTTTTGGTGCCTCCTCATGTGTTACACCTGAGGCAGGTGCCTTGTGTCTTGGGCCGGTCCTGGCTCTGGTCTTTAATAATGATAGAATGATACTGATGGAGACCTTGTGCCCAGGCCAGCCCCAGGCTCAGGGCTCTGGGCAGCTGCTGGCCTCGGACCTGAGATTATGGGATGATGGCTGAGGTGGGAACCCAGAGCTGTGATACAGGTGGGAGTTTCAAGATGGGTCATCCACCAGGTAGGCCCAGTCCAGGCCCCCACTAATGGCCAGCCTTGTGGGTTGACACAGGGCCACCCCCACCTCCAAAGGAAACCTGCATCTTTGCCCAGATGGCAGGCACTTCCCCAGCCTTTGCCAGCTTTGTGGGATGGTGGATCTTGGCTGGGACTCCACCTGGGGAGATGAGCTCAGCCCTGGTAGATGGGAGAGAGGCAGGGAATCCCTGGGCTTGGGATCCTTATTTGTAACACCTCATTCATTTTTACCTTTTCGTGGGGGGCAGAAGGAGGGGGTCTTGCCCTGTCACCCAGGCTGGAGGGCCATGTCATGAACACAGTTCACTGCAGCCTTGACTTCCCTGGGGCCAAGTGATTCTCTCTCCTCAGCTTCCCCAGTAGCTAGGACTACAGGCATGCACCACCACATTGGCTAATTTTTGAAATTTTTTGTAGAGTTGAGGTCTCACTGTGTTGCCCAGGCTGGTCTCAAACTCCGGGGCTCAAGTGATCCTCCTGCCTGGGCCTCACAAAGTGTTGGGATTACAGGCATGAACCACCGGGCCTGACCTTCATTTCCCTTTCTAGTCTTGCATTTGCAGTTTGGTTCATCAGCTCATTCATTCCCCCAGCCACTTAGCACCCAGTGCTATAGAGCTGCTGGGGATGCAGAGCTGCCTCCAAACAGCCTTGCCCTCAGGGAGCTCACAGTTTAGCCAGAGAAACCAACACAGCAGTTAGACCCAGTCGGAATGACTGTTAAGAAGGGTCAGACAGTGGTCGCTGCAGAATGGGGGCACCCAAGTCTGCCTGAAGGGGTCAGAGAAGGCCCCTGTGGCAGGTGACCCCGTTGTTCAGACCTGGGGATGAGCTGGGCTTTGATGTTCAAGTCCACGGAGGGTCCTCCTCAGAGCCTTTCTTGTTTGGGAAGCTCCCAGGCCTTGAACTGGGTGGAGTCGGGGGGATGAGCTGAGAAAAGAGCCAGGAGATGTGGAAGGAAGGGTGCCCCTGGCAGGAGGCTGCACCAGGAGGCTCGGCTGAATCACACATGGTGGAGGGGGGCAAGATGGGAGGCAGGAGGGATTCCCTGCTCAGGGTCCTGGTGTCTGGCTTGCTGCGATGTGGGACCTGAGGCCATCTGGACATCTCTGGGCTGGAGAAGGGTGGAGGTGGTGCCCTCTGTGGCCCCCTGCCCTGGCTACCCCGACTTGGGTTCCAGGGACAGTTGGCAGGGGAAGGGCTCTCACCCTATCTGCTCTTGGCTCCCCATTAACTGCTCCCTTCTCCTTCCAGATCCTGGGCGCAGTGATCCTGGGCTTCGGAGTGTGGATCCTGGCCGACAAGAGCAGTTTCATCTCTGTCCTGCGTAAGGACCCCTCAGCTTCCCCAGACCCAGGCCCACTGGAGAGGGGAGGGCCAGGGCGCAGACACAGCCGCTCCCATAAGCGCTTCGGCTTCAATGCCTGTCGCTTTTCCCGCTGACCTCAGGGATGTGGCCAGGTCCTGCTGCCCACGACTGCCCATGGCTCCCCCTGCAGGGGTTTCCAAAAGGAATTTTCTCTTCTTCCCCAAACAAAGCTGCTGTTGTCTGGGGGAACACGGGGGATGAGGGAGGCTTGTTTTCCCTTCCTGGTCCCTTCCCTTGGCCCTGACCTTAGGAAAACCTCTTACATTCTCTGTCCCGTCACTTGTCCATCCAGCAGAATGTAGGCAACAGCCCCTCCCATTTCACAGGGATGTAGGAAAGATAGTCAGGGGCTGATGAGGCACCTGCTATGAGTGGTGCTTCGCTATAAGCCCGGCAGCAGCTAGGTGGGTCAGGTGTGTGCACAGATGAGGAAGGTTCCAGGCACAGTCACCAATTATCATGCTCCTCATGTGCCAAGCAGTTTGCACCAATAAACTGTCTTAATCCCACCACAGCCCTGTGAGGTAGATACTGTTCTATTCCCGCCTTACCAATGAAGAAACAGAGGCTCAGAGAGGTTAAGTCCCTTGCTGAAGTTCACACAGCTTCTAAATGGTAGGTGTGGGACTCGAACTCCAAGAGCTTTGGTCCTAAATGCAGCACATGGCAGGGTGAGCCACAGTGTGGAAACCCCTTCTCTCACCAGAGGCAGAAGGAAAGGGGCCTAAGGCATTTTTACAGGGATAAGAGCCCTTCTGCGCCTGCTCAGCCTCCTCCAGGAAGCCATCAGGGCCTGCTGAGTTGACCTCTCAGGGGCTCCCTGTGGTGGGAGGGAGGCACAGCGGAAGCCCCCAGGGGACAGCCGTGCCACTCCCCTCACTGAGTGCGGCCTTGGCTCACTTCTCCCAGCAGCTGCCCAAGGCAGCTGGTTTGGAATGTGGCCCATGACAGCTGCTTGATTTACATAAAGCGGAACCTAGCTAGGGTGTGATGATGGAGGGGCCACATCTGTCCCCCTGGCCCCAGGGGCTAGGCCTCCCCTCCAGGAGATGGAAAGCAAGGATGATCTACACTCTAGCCACATCTGACGTACCCCGGGGCTATCAGTCTCACCCCCTTTCACCCTCCATTCTGGGGTTAGGGTGTGTGGGCAACCCATGCCCCCCACATTCTCCTGGCCTGTGACACACCCTCCTTGGCCCCATTAGGCCCAGCTCTCTACTTCCTGAGTCATGGCCCAACCCAGCAGGCACTGCACCCCAGGGCAAAGTCTAGAGGCCCAGCCTGCCCACCCACATTTCTGCCCTCTGCGCCCTGCCCCGCGACTGGCGCAGTGGGGGTGAGCCCGCTGGGTGGGGAGAGCTTCCTGCGCGGCTCCGGCCTCCTCCCTGTTTGGGTCTGAGAATCTCAAGCTGGCCGGACCTTAAAGGTCTACTATCTGCAGGAGCGGGTGCATTTTACAAATGCTTTGGCCCGAGCCTCACCCACCCCAAGGGACCTGACTTGGTTGGTGTGGGTGGGAGCCTGAGTGCTGGTGTTTTCTAAAAACTTCCCCAGGTGGATTCCCCAGGCAGCCAGGGTTCAGAAACACTGATCCTCTTGCCTGGTCACTAGGCACTTGTGTAAACTGAGGCCAGGGGTGGGGGAAAATGACTTGCTAATAGTCACAGAGCAGCTGAGGGCAGAACTGGAGACAGCTTTCCCTACCAAGCTGAATCCCTGCTCTGAGTCCATTGGGCTGGGCATTCCTATTCTCATTTTACCGAGGAGGAAATTGAAGCACAGAGAGGTGTAGTAACTTGTTTCAGGGCACACAGCAAGCCGGTAGGGGAGCTGGCTGCAGATGAGGTAGCCTAGCTTCCCAGCCTGTGCCTTGAACCCCTGGACCACATGGCTCTGCAGCCACATGCCACTGGTTAGTACCTTAGTAAGAGGAAGCACTTTGCAGTGAAGAGCAGACTCGAACCTGACTGCTGGGGTTCGATTCACGGCGGTGCTGTCCACTAGCTGTGTGACCCTCGGCACATTGCTTCACCTCTCTGTGCCTCCTCACCTATAAAATGAGGATCGTAATAGAGTGCACTTTCTGTGGTTATTGTGAGAAATTAAATGAGCCTCTCATTTTTATCTGAAAAGAGTTTGGGACAGCCCCCAGTGAAAAACTCTACATAAGTGATTGTTAGCTAAATTTTATAATACAATTTAATCCTTTTGCCATCTTCAAGTAGCAGGCTTTAGACCCATTTTACAGAGAAGGAAATAGAAAATGACTTGCCCAGAGTCAGAGCGTGTTGGCAGCAGAGCTGGGATTAGAATCTACTTTTCTTGATCCCTCATCCCTTTCTGTTTGGGCCACTTTCTTTCTACCTTCCTGGTCCCTTCTAGGCCCAGGAAGACTAAAAGGTGATTTTTTTTTTTTTTTTTGCCATGCCCTGTGGATGGCCTACCCCAGAACATACCCTCGCCTACTTCCTAAGTCAGCTTGCTCAGATGTGGGGTAGGCCTGGGATCCTGGGGGGAGACAGGAAATGGCATCAATGAAATGTTCTGAGATACGGAGACCTCGCAGTTTGGTCTCCCAGGGGAAGGATCCTGAGTTGGGGTCTCAGCCCTGGTCCTTCCCTGCCAGGCCCCTTGCAGCCTGCTACCCTTTCTGAGCCTTGGGGTCCTTGCAGACAAATCAGGATGTGAGTAGAGCCGCAGAGGGCGGTTGCTGAAATTAGGCAGGATGCTTTGGATAAAGGGCCTTGTTCAGGGCTGGCACACAGCGGCTGTCTGGGCAATGCCAGTTTCTTTTTTCTGGGAGTAATCACTGGGAGGAATTGTTGGAAACTAAACGCAGGAAGTTTAGGAAAAGTGGAATTGACAGCCTCTCCCTGCCCACGCTGATGGCTGGGGCTCAGTGCCAGGAGATCCCACACTCACCCTGAGGAAGGTGGGGGGCTCCTGTGAGGAACTGGGTGGAGTAAGCCTGAGAGTAGGGTTGGCCAGGGCTCTTCCTGAGCTCCAGAACATTCTGTCTGTGATCAGGAAGCGGAGCTGGATCCCACAGACTCCCTCGCATCCTCCAGTTTGATAGTTATTCTGTGAGGGCACTAACGCCCCTTGGGGACCAAGGTGGGGATGTCAGCCTCTCCAGGATCCCCAGGGAGTCGTGGCCAGCCCCAGGCCTGTATCTCCCCTGCTGATGGTCAAGGGGTTGGTCCTGGCTGTGCCTCAGTGCTTAGGGGAGCAGATTAAAAACGCAGGTCCTTGGCCTCCTGCTGGGAGCGTCTTGATCGGGTTGTAACGGGCTCAAGCATCTGCATCCCTAAGAGGCTCCTCTGATCCACACTGCTCTCCAGCCTTCTGGAGACGCCAGCACCCTTGCCCTCCAGGTGCGTCCCATGCCCTGGGGGTACAGCGTACCCATGCTGGTGGGTTAGAGATGACATGAGCTTTACCCTGTGTGATGGGTTGGGTGTCTTAGGAAATGTTGGCCAAGTGCCCCTGCAGGACTCCTGACCTCCACCTCCTGGAATGGGCCTGTCCACAGGCGGCTCTAAAGAGGGTCTTAGCCATCAGGCCCATCCCTGCACCTCCTAAGCATCATTTCCTCCCGGGCTCCTTTCTTGCTCTTACTGGTCCATTCTCTCACCTTCTTTCCAATCTTCAAATACACCAAGCTCCTCCTTCCTCAGGCCTTTGCACCTGCTGTGCCCCCTGCCTGGAATGCTTTTCCCACAGATCGTTGCTTGGCTGACTTCTTCATTCATGTCTTGGCTCAAATGTCACCGGCTCAGGCTGGCCTTTGCCGACCCATTCCGACCCTCTCCCAGCCAGGCAGTTCTCTGCAGTTAGCCCGTTTTGGTATCTTCATGATGCCCAACACGACCAGAAAACCTGTATTGTGTACTTTTTGTCTCCACTCCCCACCCCCAAATGTCAGACCTTGTTAGTCACTCTTCTGCATCCCCAGCAACTGACACAGTGCCTGGCATGAAGTGGGCACCCAGTAAACATTTGTTGGCCGACTGACCATGCATCACACCTGTAGCAATACATGTGCCCTGTGCATCAGCGGAAAGAGTGTGGCATTGGAGGTTTGCATATTTTCAAATTCCAGCTCAGGCCGTCGCCTGTGCGCCTTTCGGAGCCTCAGTTTTCTCATCTGTGAAATGGCCATGCTAGTGCCTGCCAGGCAGGGTGACGTCAGAGTTGGAGACGGTGTGTGGAAAGCCCGTGAGGCACAGTGAGTGGGCAAGAAAGGCTGGTGTTTGTTATTATATGGACAAGAAGGAAGGCGGGTTAAAAATCAGCTTGGAATCTTAACGTCCGTGGCCCCTGGAGAACCAGCCAGCCTCTTGTCTGTCAATTCCGCAGGTATTCACTGTGCACGGCACCTCACTGCGAGAGGCGCTGTTCGAGCTGGGGGTTCCCTGGGAATAAAGCGAAGCTTCTGCCCTCATGCATCTCAGGTCCTTGGTGGAGGGGGAGAGCAGACAATGAGCAAGAAGAATCAGTGAAATGTAGTCTATTCAATCCTGAGAAGCGTTACAAAGAAACAATAAAGCCGGGAAGGGGGTTAGGCTGGATAAGGGTGCGGATTGCAGTTTTACTGGGAGAGGGACACAAGTAGGGATGGGGGTGAGCCGGTTCCCTGTTGGGCAGTGAGAAGCCAGCAGGGGAATGCAGCTGACCCCAACACCCTGGCTCCAAAGAGGGGATCCGGAAGAAGACCTGGGCGGTTAGGCCAGGTGTTTATACCTGCTGGGCCCACTGATTTTGTACTTAGTGAGTGTGCTTCTTCTTCCCCCTAGAAACCTCTTCCAGCTCGCTCAGGATGGGAGCCTACGTCTTCATCGGCGTGGGGGCAGTCACCATGCTCATGGGCTTCCTGGGCTGCATCGGTGCCGTCAACGAGGTCCGCTGCCTGCTGGGGCTGGTGAGTACGGATCCCTCCGCAGCTGCCTGCCCATTTCCTCTCATCCAGCCGAGCGCAGCCTGAGCGCGGCGCTGGTGGTAACACCGGGTGGAGAGCGTCACTCGAGGCACGCGGGCTGGGTGCACCTGGTCGGGGACCCGCAGCTGACTTTGTGCCTGCTCTGTGTCCCCAGTACTTTGCTTTCCTGCTCCTGATCCTCATTGCCCAGGTTACGGCCGGGACCCTCTTCTACTTCAACATGGGCAAGGTAAGCCCCTCCCTCCCTCCCTCCTCACTGGGCTGGACCAGCTATGGGGGGGGATTGACCTTGAGTGTGGGGGATGGACAAGGAACCCCCCCAGTTGTCACAGACAGACCCAGTAGGTGTCAGGGACGGCCTCCTGGACACTATTCCTTGTGATCAAAAGGGGGAGTGTTAGAGGAGAAGGCGGCAGGTGTGGGCAGTCCCCGCTGGGCCTGGAGCTCAGCCTGACCCCCCTGCTTTCTAGCTGTGTGGCCTCGGGCAAGCTGCTTGCCTCTATGGCCTGTTCCACCATCTGTAAAATGGAAACAATAAGAAAACTGAACTCTCGAAGTAGTTGCAAAGATTATTCGAGATTATCTGAGTGAAACACATAGCACGTGGCACCATAAGTACTCAATAAATGTCATTCTTGTTATTATTAAGATACTTTAGCAACTATTAAATCCATGCCACTCACCCACAAATGAGGTTTAGAAGGAGACCGTTAATAAAAACATCAGTCTTGTGTCCGAGGGGAGATGTTCAGCTTTCAGAAACAGAAAATCAGACTTATGGCGGCTTAAACGTGAAGGACATCTGTGGTTGACTTGACCGGAAGTCTGGTTTGGAAGCTCAGAGGCCTGGTTCTGGCTGTTGAGCATCCTCACTGGGACGGCTTTCCTGCATTATGACACTTACCTCGTGGTTCCAAGATGGCTGCCACAGCACCAGGCACGATGTCTGTGCCGCTGTGGCCAGAAGATGGGGAAGTGGGCAGTGCCAGACATGGCCATCCCTTTTTATCAGAAAAGCAAGCCTTTTTATCAGAAAAGCAAGCCTTTTTATCAGAAAAGCAAGCCCTTTTATCAGAAAAGGCGCGGTGGCTCATGACTGTAATCCCAATACTTAGGGAGGCAGAAGTGGGAGGATTGCTTTGAGACCAGCCTGGCCAACATGGTGAGACCCCATTTCTACAAACAAATTTTTTTAAATGCTAGCCATGGTGGTGTGCACCTGTGGGCCCAGTAAACATTTGTTGGCCAAATGAACATGCATCATACCTGTAGCAATACATGTGCCCTGTGCATCAGCGGGCAGGAGGGCCTCAGGAGGCTGAGGCAGGAGGATCCTTGAGGCCAGGAGGTTGAGGCTACAGTGAGCCATGAAACAGAGCTTGGGGCAACAGAACGAGACCCTGTCTCAAAAAAAAAAAGCCTCCAACAGACTTCCCCAGACTGGGTCACAAAGCCACCCCTGGTTGCAAAGGAGGCTGAGAATGTGAGTATCCAACTTTCAGACTCTAAAGACAGAGGCACAGGAGAGAAAGGAGCCAAGAATGGCTGTTGGGTGAGCCAGTTAATTGTGAGTCACAGTTATCACGTAAGAAGCACCTACTATGTGCATGTGGGATCTTCTAGAAGCTTCCCATACAGCGTCTTGTCCTCACAATGGCTCTGTAGGGTTTTATGTTGACAGATGGAGACGCAGGTGCTCTGAGATGAAGAGCAATAACAACATTGATAACAGTGACTCTAACACCCACCGTCCCTCCAGTTGAGTCCATGCACAGCATATACCGAGTACAGTGTTGACCACGTTACACTCCGCCTCTCGCTGAACCTCACTAGGCCCTCTCAAGGTCGTGGGAGAATCTCTGTCCCGCAGATGAAGGAGTAAGGGCAGCCTAGGCTCCCTGACTCTGAGTCCTGAGTTCACCTGTCCCCAGAACCTGCTGCACATGGCCTGTGGCCTAGCAGACCGTTGGGGTCCCTGCTTCCAGTGCCACCAGTTCTTGTCCACCAGTGAGGGTGGCAGAGCTGGCAGCCAGATGGGCTCCTGCCCCTCACCACTTGAAGGTCAAGTTGCCTGAGATCCCTCTTGGAAGGAAACTGAGAAAACACTGTACCAACATCAACAACTAACACTTAATAGAACTTAGAACTTAATAGAACTTCACAAGACAAGATACTCTTGGTAGCTAAGGGCTAACTTGGGCACTTAGCTTCCTGGCAGTCAAGGCAAAAGTGGAAAATAGTGGATTTTGTAGATGAAAAGCAGCTTGTTTGGCTATGAGACAGGAAGCCGGCAGTTAAGGGACGGAAATTCCTTTCCCAGAAAAATGGTTATGGGGTCAGGCCTTCATTTCTGCCCTATGGCACTGAGCTTCTTTAGGACCTAGTTGGTGATATAATCAGGGTGGTTTAGAACCAGGCCCCAGTGAGCCGGTTTCTATGACTCAGAAGCTGGTCGCCTCTGCAGGGATCTTGGGCAGTCCACCCTATGTGATTCACCATCTCACAGTAATAAATATGGTACCCACTGGGTTGGCACCAACCACATGCCAAGACCTGAGCTAGAAAAGTGAGCTGAAATGCACGTTTCAAATTTACAAACATTTTCCATTTGAAGAAACTGAGGCCCAGGAAAGCAAAGTGACTTTCAGCCACTGGCACACACAGCTTGGAGGCATCAGAGTGGGGATTTCCATCCTGATGCCTCGGAGTCCAAGGCCCATGCCTCCCTATCCACCACGCTGCCTTCCCGCGGGCTGGTTAACTCTGCTTGGCTGATAATGAGGAGCTTAGCCTCAGGGGTGTCCTATCAGCCCCAGAACAGGACTCGTTTGGAGATTTGGGTTTCCTGACCCCAGCCAAGCTCTGTGCATTGCAGCCCCCTGCCCCCGTCTTCCCCTTCAGAGTCCACACCCCCTAGTCTGAGCCTGCCTCACCTTAGTCCACCACCATCTTTCCTGGAAGGCAGGGGGAAGCTTTCTGGCTTTGCTGAAGAAGTTCTGGTGCCACTGTATCGCCTGAGCTGGAGTGAACAATTTATTTTTTTCTTTCGCAACGCATCGTAAATCTCAGCGGAAGACTAGGCATACTCTTGATGGTGTTTCTTCTGGCAGACAAGGCTCAGCGTGGGGGTGGGACTTGTTTGAACCTAAGGAAGAAAGGCCTTTTGAAGGGAGATAGGGCCCCCGTGCAGGTGGGTGGGAGCGACCCTGCTGTGGTCTCCAGGGCTGCCCTCTGTCCTTCCTGCCCCCGTCACCCGCAGCCACTGTTCTCAGGGCAGCAATGGGGAAGTTGCGGACCTTGGCATGGCCTGTCACCTCTGGAGCCTTGGGTTCTGCTTCTATAAATTGAGAATAAATCTGCCTCTCCCTGCCCTACCACCCAGGTTGAAGTGAACACAGACTGTGACACTTCTATGAAAATGCAGACTGGTGTCCAAGGGTCTTGACTGTGGAACCACTGCTCTGACATTCTGGGCATGCTACTCAGCTGCCCTGTGCCTCAGTTTCCTCATTTGTCAAACTAGTAACAATATAGGCCCACTGTCCCTTCTCTGCAATTCTGAAATCCAAAAAAAAAAACACTTTAAAAACCAAAAGTAGCATTTGCAACTCATTTGGTGGCAAAATGGAACCTGAACGGAAGCAAGGCTGTGTATGGCCTTTGCCTGCCCCATTCGGGCGTCCCTGGGGAAATTGAAATGAGCCTCGTTGCAGGCTGCTGCCCCAGCCCCCACTAGCGGGTGTGATCTGTCCCTCCAGGCCCTTTCTAAAATCTGATCCTGTCTCGAGCCGGAGCCCCCAGGGGCTGCCTCGCAGCACTTCAGAGATGAAGAGCACTCACATACGGGAAGGGCATCGTGCGGCGCTCAGCCGGCGGCTGATGTTGCTGGCATCATTGCCAGAGTTTATTATTATTGCCGCCATTATTCACTTCATGAGGGCCTGGTAAGGGCTCAATAGGTGGCAGCTGTTCCTCCTGCCCTCGTTGTCAGCAGAGCAAGGGCTGTAGGAACGGGGATTTGGGCGTGGCGCTAAGATCCTCATCTGCTTGTTTATCCAGCCTCTGGTGAGCAGAGCCCAGCTCTGGGATTCAGGGGCCCTGTGTTTTAGTGTGGGCGCTGCCATTGATTGCTGTGTGGCTTTGGATAAGTTACCCAGACTCTCTGATCCACAGGTGAGCTCTTGGGCCATGCCCAGTGCAGGCAGTCAGGGATTCTGACTTGTTCTCTCTAGATAGTGGGGGTGGGAGGAGTGAGAAGGAAGCGAATGCAGTTTGCCCTTTCCTGTGGTGTGTGGGTGCTGAGCTGGGTGCACTTGGCAGGCCATACCTGTGCCAGGGAGGCCCCTGAGGCTCTGAGAGCTGTCAGGCTCAAGCAGAAGACATTGGAGGGGAAGGGGCTCACTTGGCCTGGCTGGGAGCCAGAGGTGGGGGCTGTGACAGTGGCAGTGGCTGGCCAGACAGCTCCCCAGAGAAGTTGGTCGGGGGAACTGTGACTTCCTTCTCGTCCTCCTTGCTGTCACCCTGAAAGCCCCAAATTGTTGGTGCGCACATACCCTCATGTGTGAGACAGGTGGCGAGACGGGTTCCTAGGGGACAGTGTGGTTCTCTGTCTGCTTGCTGAATTAGAACTTCCTGATTCTCTGGCTTGGGGTTCTCTTGCGATGGGGCAGAGGGAGGAAGAGCAGCTGGAGCCTGGGACAGGGAGAGGTGACCTTTCTCTTCCCTGTTGAGAAGCGAATGGAGGAATCCAGGCTACCCCTCTGGAAAGGGATTATGGAAAGACACTTGGGCTAGAATCTCTGAAGCACACGCTGGTCACTGGCTCTGAATTCTGGGGTAGCTAGTTCTGTGGATTGCAGCTGGACTTGCGGGAAAGATGCAGGAAGCACCCTCATTTCCTATCAGGGTACTGGGATGCAGCCTCTGAGCTGGTGTATCTGTATTCTAGCAAAGCATTTGCCAACATCTCATGTGGGAAACCTGGAGAGGACAGGAAGGTGTGGGTCCAATTTACGCATTTGTACCTCATTATAAGGGGCGATTTCACACCCTAAAGAGCATGGCAGGAGGTCTGCACAGCACCCCAAGGGGCGGGCACGGGAGCCTGAAAAGTTACCCTGGAGATGTAGTCTGGTCTCAAGTATCTGGATGACATGTGTCCTTCGAGAGAGGGATTTGATTTGTTCCTGTGGTCCTAGCTGGGACTTGGGTAGCTGGGAAAGGAGGAGGATGTGAACTAATACAAGTGGGTAGAAGTCATTTGAGCAGAACTTAAATTGTATCAAGAGCCTCTCAACTCCGCAACATGCTATTGTGTGAGGTAGTGGGTTCCCCATCGCAGGAAGCATTTAAGCAGAGCCTAAAAAAGCATGACCCTTACATTCGGATGATTTGCTGCACTCAAAGGTCTCTCCTAATTCTGACTCTGAAAATTCACACTGAAAGAGAAGTCAAAGCTCAGCATTTGGGTGGGACGTGAGTAGAGCCACGCAGAGGACAGCAGGGTCGTGGGGAGGCGGTGGGCAGCTTGCCCAGGCTAAGATCCCAGGTCCCTGGAGCTGCACAGATCAAGGTCTGGTCATGTCTCTGCTGCTTTCTATCTATGTGATCTTGAGAAGTTGCTCCAACTCTGAGCCTCATTTTTCTCTTCTGAGAAATGGGGAGGAGGGAGACAGGGAAGACGGGGCTGGCTGCCTTGGCATTCAACCTATGCAGTCGCACAGGATAATCTGTTGTTGCCGTATTGAAATTCTTTTTTTTTTTTCTTTTCTTTTTGAGACAGAGTCTTGCTCTGTTGCCCAGGCTGGAGTGCAGTGGGATGATCTCGGCCCACTGCAACCTCCACTTTCTGGGCTCAGGTGATCCTCCTGCCTCAGCCTCCCGAATAGCTGGGACTACAGGCACACACCACCATGCCCAGCTAATTTTTGTGTTTTTAGTAGAGATGGGGTTTCACCGTGTTGGCCAGGCTGGACTCGAACTCCTGACCCCAAGTGATCTGTCCATCTCGGCCTCCCAAAGTGTGGGGATTACAGGTGTGAGCCACCACGCCTGGCTGAAATTCTTAATAATTTTTAAACAAGGGGCCCTGCATTTTTGCTTTGCACTAGGTGTAAATTATGCAGCTGGCCCTGGGCAGGACTCTTTATGGCATGTGACAGTGACTCAATTGAAAGTGGCCAGAGCCAGCAGAAGGCTCAGCTGGATCCAGGTTCCTAAAGGCTGCTGCTGTCCCTCCTCACCCTTCAGCCCTGCCCTCCTCTGTTGGCTCCTTTCTCGGGCAGGCTGTCCCCAGCGGAGCCTGAGGGTAGCCTAGGTCCTCATCCTAACACACTGATGGAAAGAGGGCCGGGTATGTGAGCGTGGGTCTCAAGCCCATCTCTGAATCGCTCGCCATGCCTGCGATGTGGATGGCATTGAGTGGCAGCCCAGGTCTTTTGCCTGCTTCTGGCATTGAGGGAGTGGGGCCTTCTCAGCTCCATGGAGAAATAGAAGGGTGGTTACATCCAAGGAGTGGGTTTCTGCAGGGCAGGCAGAAACAATGGAGCGGTCCCTTGGGGGACGGAGGGTGATCATGAATGTCTGCTCCTGCTACCTCCCTGTCCTTTTTGTCTCAGTAGCTACCTGGTTGCCAGGGTGACCTCCCTGCACTCCCAGCACAGGCCCCCTGAGCATCAGCTCCAAGCTGAACCAGCCCCTGTGACCATGGTCCCCATGGTCCGGGTGTGTCCCTCAACCACATTCTGGACTGCACGATGTTGTGGTGTTTCCATGGAAACCACCTGTCTAGGTGGAAACCACCCAGCTTCCATCACCTTCTCATTTCAGGGGGCCTGGGAGAGAAACAGGGAAGTCCAGGCTGCTGTGACAACCATGCTGGGGTTTAAACAGAGCCTCAGTGCAACATGTCGTGAGGAAGCTGGGTGGGTGGGGAAGGATGTGGGAGAGGCAGCTTTCCGCACAGATGCTTCTGGAGAACCCCTCCTTTCCACACTGTGGGGATCACCCACCCACTGGGGTTGAGAGGTGGACCCGAGATGTCATATCGCCTGGCAGACAGCCCCAGCTATGTGACTCAGGCAAACCACTTAGCTTTTCTGGGCCCTGGTTAAAACTGGGTATGGCCGTGTGGTTTAAATGCCAATAAAGCTTAATAGGTAAAAACGTGGGTTCTGAAATCAGCCAAGCCTGTGTGCAAACCTCACTTCTTCCACATGTTGGCTGTGTGACTTTGGGCAAGTTAATTAACCTCTCTGGGTTTGTTTTCTGTATCTCTATAATGAGGGAATGGGGTGAATACCTAGGCCATAGGTCTGCTGTGAAGATTCAGTTGAGATAATACATTTAAAGTGCTTACCACAGCACCAGGTACATAGCAAACATTTGATAAAAGTTAGCCACTATTAGTGTTGTGATTAATTACTGACAGGAAAGCTTTGTAAATTGCAGGACTCTGTATAAGGGCTTTTTTTTTTTTTTTTTTTTTTTTATATCATGCTAAGAGCTTTGCTGAGAGAAGGGCAGGGAGCATCATCAGAGGCTGGTTTCCCAGCATTAATTTTTTTTTTTTTTTTGAGACAGAGTCTCGCTCTGTTGCCCAGGCTGGAGTGCAGTGGCATGATCTCGGCTCGCTGCAACCTCCGCCTCTCGGGTTCAAGCGATTCTTCTGTCTCAGTCTCCTGAGTAGCTGGGACTACAGGCGTACTGCCATCACACCCAGCTAATTTTTTGTACTTTTTTTTAGTGGAGATGGGGTTTCACAATGTTAGTCAGGATGGTCTCGATCTCCTGAGCTCGTGGTCTGCCCACCTTGGCCTCCCAAAGTGCTGGAATTACATACGTGAGCCACCATGGCCAGCCCCAGCATTAATTTAACCAAGGGAGCTGGGTGGGGAGCCAGGGCTGCAGGTGCATCTGCAGGATATGTGTTCTCTGAGCACAGCGTTCATTCAAGGACTGCCCCTGGGGAGCTGCCGGAAGCCCCACCAACAGGGTTCCCTGGGAGTCAGGCTCTGAAACCCCACCTGGAAGTACCTGTCCCATTTCTCCCAATTCTTCCCTCTCAGGAACCAAGGTGGGAAGGTGTGTGGCCTTCTCCTTGGCATCCCTGCCTTCTAGGGTCCCTCGCCCCCACTGCCATGACCAGTCCAACCATGCATTTGCCCTGGAAGGCCTCGGGGCAAGGTCCATGTGAGAGGCTAGGTGGAGCCAGGCAGGGGCTGGCTCTCCGAGTCTCCCCTCCCACCCAGGCCTGCTTATCGCCGAGGGAGGCCCTGCCCTCAGCAGGCCCTGGGTTTTCCTCCCTTTGCACAGCTGACTTAGCAGGCCCTGGGTTTGCCTCCCTTTGCACAGCTGACTTATTTAGAAACCCCTCTTATGCCTGCTTTGTAAATCAGTGTTTTCTCTGTGGGGTTAGCTGCGAGCAGGTGCTGCTCTCCACCACAAGGAGGGACCCTTAATTCCTGAGCAGGGTGAGGACCAGCATAGGCAAGATGTAGATTTGGGCCAGGCGAGGTGGCTCAGGCCTGTAATCCCAGCACATTGGGAGGCTGAGGCGGGTGGATCACTTGAGGTCAGGAGTTCGAGACCAGCCGGGGCAACATGGCGAGACCCTGTCCCTACTAAAAATACAAAAATTAGCCGGGCATGGTGACTCGTGCCTGTAGCCCCAGCTACCTGGGAGGCTGAAGTGGGAGGATTGCTTAACCCCAGGAGGCAGAAGTTGCAGTGAGCTGAGATCCTGCCACTGCCCTCCAGCCTGGGTGACAGGGAGACCCTGTCTCAAAAAAACAAAACAAAACAAAACAAAACAAAAAGTGAGATGTTTTTGGAGCTCTGGGGCAAGCAGCGAGGTCCCGGAAAGGCGACTGACCTCATGCTCTGGCTGGCTGGCACTGCGGGCTTGGGACTTGGGAAGGGGTGAGGGAGGATCTTTTCTGTTTTGTTTTGTTGTTTGTTTTCTTTTTTTGTTTGTTTTTTGAGATGGACTGTTACTGTGTCACCCAGGCTGGAGTGCAGTGGTGCGATCTCGACTCACTGCAACCTCCACCCCCTGGGTTCAAGCAATTCTCCTGCCTCAGCCTCCTGAGTAGCTGGGATTACAGGCACCCACCACCATGACTGCATAGAGGGAGGATCTTTTGACCATATAGTTGATCCCGAAGCTCCAGGTCCCCCAGTCTTGGGGCCCCCTTCAGGCATCTACCCTGCTGTCTTGGGGGCCCTGTTTGGAGAGGCTGCACTCTGGTCCTTGGAAGAGGGAAGCTGAGCTGGGCTTTCCTCCCTGCCCCTCCTTCTCCCTGAAGTTGCCCTGTGGGAGGTGTAAGGATTCACCAAGAAGTTGCCTGAGTCTGGCTCTGGTGCCTGGCAGACCGTGGTGGTTAGGTGTGCATTCAGCATTCAGCATTCATGTACCCCGCACACCTGTTCTGTGCCAGGCTTGGTGCTAGCCACGGGGGACCCTGTAGTGAGCGTGCCAGATGTGGTCCCTGCCCCCACGGAGCTGATGTGCTAGTGGAGAGAGATGATAAGCCCTGAACACCAATAACCATGTAACGTCAGTGCTCTAAAGAAAAATACAGCGTGCTTTCCCTTGTGGGATAAGGGAGGCCGGGGAGGGGTGGTTGATTGGTTGGGGGAGAGGGGATGGGGAAGGGCTGATATTTTGTAGAGTGCTCTGGTAAGGCCTTTCTGAGGAGGTGACATTGGAGCAGAGCCCTGAAGGAAGCAGAGGGTGAGCCATGTTAATGTCTAGGGGAAGAGCATTCCAGGCGGTGGGAACAGCACGTGCAAAGGCCCCAAGGCAGGAGCGTGCCTGGCACGAAGACAGCACGGAAATCTACTCAGTTGAAGCAGAGGGAGGAAGAACAGAGGACAGAAGGTCTGGGGAGGCAGACAAGTGGTGTAGGACCTCCTAGGCTGTTACGGGGACAATGACGGTGGGAACTGCCCTGGTGGTGGGAGGCCCCTACAGGGTTTTCAGCAGTGACATGAGAATATTGATGTTTACAGGGCCAGGCTGCTGCCAAGCGCAGAAGAGATAGTGGGGCAGGAGTGGTTGGCACTGCCTGCATCGGGCACCCTGGGAGCGCCAGGAAAGTGGTTGGAGCCATGAGCATGTCCCAGGGTTGCTGAAGGGAACAGGGGAAGGCAGTTTAGGGGTGGCCACAGGTGGGCACGGGTTTCAGGAAATATGACCCTGACCTTTGTCCTCCCCGCTGCAGCTGAAGCAGGAGATGGGCGGCATCGTGATCGAGCTCATTCGAGACTACAACAGCAGTCGCGAGGACAGCCTGCAGGATGCCTGGGACTACGTGCAGGCTCAGGTGAGGTGGGGCGGGGCTGCAGGAGGCCCTCTGGCCTGGGTGTGCCTGCATCTGGAGCTCTGTGCACCCGCATGTCTGGGACTGGCATCTGCAGTGCTCGTGTGTGCCTGACGGTTTGTAGGAGACTGTGCTTCTATGGGGGCAGGGCACCCCAGTTAGCACCACAGCTCCCTGCTCAGGGGGCCCAGAGACTCAGAGGCAGCTTTGCAGCTCTGTGCTCTCATTTGTGGCCACAGAGCATGGGGGCAGTTGTCAGCCCTCTTATCTCAAGCCACACTGGGGAGCGTTGGGAGCTCCACCCTGGGTTTTAGGAAACTGGGTGCCAAGGCTGAGATGCTGAGAAGTCCCAGTGGAGGCTGCCTCCGGGAAGGGCACTAGCTGGGGAGGTGTCGAGGGAGCCTTCTAGGGCGTAAAGAGTGTTCTAGCCAAATCTGGATACGGGTTTCGCCAGTGTGTGCACATATGTAAAAATGCACCAAGCTGAATGTGTGCCCATTAGTTCATGTGTATTATACCTCCATTAAAGTGAGAGAGATGGTTGGATGGATGGATGGACGGATGGACGGATGGACTGGCCGACTGACCAACAGATAGACTGACCAGGTTCCCAGCCTGTCTCAATAGTGATCCAATGACCACTTGGCTCTCCTTTCTTGTGGTCCCGGATGCTGTGTGTGCCCTTGGCTGGGACCTGCCATCTCTGATCTGCAATCCTGTGAGGGTGCAGGACACAGTGGTCACGTAGGGCCTGTTGACAACTCAGGGGAGGGATGTGGGGTATAAGGGGCATGGGCAGCAGGAGAAAGCCTGACTCTGGGGCACCAGGAGAGTTTGCAGAGAGGACACTCCATCTAGGTGACATGGACGTGGCCATTTTCTGAGTGGAGGAAGGGCAGAGCGATGTTTTCTGGCCCTGGGAGAGGACATCAGGTGTGGGAGTCATGGCAACTGGAAGGCTTGGTACACACAGGGAAATGTTTTGGTCGCATATGTAGTTTGACCCACAATTGCTGAGACTTTGCTAATTTTAGCAAAGTCTGGATGTCACCAGTGACATAAACCAGTGCCACCTGACAAGGGACCTGGGAGGAGAAGTGGGTCCCTTGGGAGGTGGTGAGCATCCTACCCTGGAAAGTCATTGGCTGGTTCTAGATGATTCTGATGCTGTCAGATGCTGCTTAGGCTGGTGGTAAGTCAGACTCCCAAGGCCTGGAGTGCTACACTGCCACAGCCGCTAGGCCTTTGCTGTGCCTGCCTCCTCATCTATACAATGGGGCTACTGACCCATGCCGTGTGAGATACATTGGTAAAGCCTGCAGCACTTAGGCAGCATTTATTATGTGGTACATTGGTGGTGATGTTTTGGTCACCATGCACATCCGTGGAGACACAGGTGGAGGTGGCGTGTGCTGCTGGGGACCAGGTACAGCCAGAGTCAGGCCAAAGGGTTGCTTGGAAGGAGGCTCTGCCACAGACGGGCCAAGGAGACCTGCCTCATTTTGCTCCGGTGCAGGACGGCCTGTGGGTGCCCCCAG
This sequence comes from Symphalangus syndactylus, assembly GCF_028878055.3. Classification (NCBI taxonomy): domain Eukaryota; kingdom Metazoa; phylum Chordata; class Mammalia; order Primates; family Hylobatidae; genus Symphalangus; species Symphalangus syndactylus. The sequence goes on along the minus strand of NC_072428.2, from coordinate 12,190,035 downwards.
CCTTGCAGACCCCTGCACCTCTTAGAGGTGCCAGCCTTTTCTGGGAGAGAGGAGGCAGCCCGGCTGCCAGAACAAACGCCTGTAAACCTGGATTAGAAACCGCCTGGAGCTGAGCATTTCTGAGTGTGCCTGGCACGCCCCCTGCTGGCCACTGGCGACTGGTCGGGCGACACCCCTCGGAGATAGGAAGGAAGCGGTCCAGGAACTGACCCCTGCTGTGACCGTGGCTATCCCATTGAATCCCCCCAGGAACCCCCAGCATTGCGGGGATTCGCACACAGAGACCTCCTTTAGCACACGGAGCCCGGAAAGGCTTTCTTCTCTCTAGAACTACAGTATTTTCTCCTTTAAAATGGCAGAATTGACCAGCTAGCCGAGGTGGCTCACACCTGTAATCCCAGCACTTTGGGAGGCCGAGGCGGGTGGATCACTTGAGGTCAGGAGTTCAAGACCAGCCTGGCCAACATGGTGAAACCCCATCTCTACTAAAAATACAAACATTAGCCGGGCGTGATGGCAAGTGCCTGTAATCCCAGCTACTCAGGAGGCTGAAGCAGGAGAATCGTTTGAACCCTGGAGGTGGAGGTTGCAGTGAGCCAAGAGCACGCTGCTGCACTCCAGCCTGGGTGACTGAGCAAGACTCTGTCTCACAGAAAAAAAAAAAAAAAAAAAGGCAGAATTGACCCCATCTCCTTTTTCACTTTTTCTCCTTTTCACCAGGAAGCTCAGAGGCAAATCTCAACTCCTGCACTAAAGTCGAACGGCCTTTCATAAGCTTATTGTGCTCCCCACACCTATGCTGGGTACTTTGCCTCATCCCATTTAGTCCCTGTGATAGCCCTGCGAGTTGGGGATTTTAATTATCCCCATTTACAGATGAGGAAACTGAGGCTAGTTCCTTGATGGAGGTTGCTCAGCTGGTAGGTGGCAGGGCTGGGATTGTAACCCAGTAGCCTGACTTTAAACCCTGCACTGTGAACTGTCTGCCATCCATTCTCCTTGTGCCCTTTACACCTGCGCTCCTTCAACTTGAACTTCCTTCCTACTCTGCTTTGTATTTTTGCTGGTCCTGGTTTTGATTGTTCTGCTGTACTTGTAGTTTATGATGGTTCGGCTGGGACCAGGGGCCTGGAAGTGGCATATCTGAGTCTCTGTCCTGGGGAGGCCCTGCCTCTGCCAGGAGGGCAGCCTGCCTGAGGTGAGCCGTGAGCACAAGCAGTCTGTCCCCTGCCTTGCCCAGGTGAAGTGCTGCGGCTGGGTCAGCTTCTACAACTGGACGGACAACGCTGAGCTCATGAACCGCCCTGAGGTCACCTACCCCTGTTCCTGCGAAGACAAGGGGGAAGAGGACAACAGCCTTTCCATGAGGAAGGGCTTCTGCGAGACCCCCAGTAACAGGACCCAGAGTGGCAACCACCCTGAGGACTGGCCTGTGTACCACGAGGTGTGGAGGGGGCTGCAGATCGGGGGCTGGGCTCCGAGGGTGTTGGGGGCCGTCTGGGCTGCTGCTCAGCTCTTCCTTCCTCCATTTAGTTCATTCCCTTGATTCACCTGTCATTTGTACCTTCATCTACTTCTTCGTTAATGTATTCATTCAAGGAACAGGCAGAGCCCTCTTCAGGGGCTTCCAGGCTGGGACTGGGGGGCTCTTGGTGGTTCTGCATGGCAGGGCGGGATGGTGTAGAGCGGGGTGATGTGACCGCGTTCTCCCCTTGCAGGGCTGCATGGAGAAGGTGCAGGCGTGGCTGCAGGAGAACCTGGGCATCATCCTCGGCGTGGGCGTGGGTGTGGCCGTCATCGAGGTCTGAGCCCCCTCCCCCATCCCTTCTCCATTCCAGGTCCTTCTGGGTTGTCTCTGTTCTGCTGATCTCCTTGGGGAGGTGGTGGCCGAGGGGGCCAGCACCCCATCAGCTTCCAGAGGCCTTCTGGCCTGAGCACTGTCTGGCTGTGTGACCTCAGACAAGGCACTGCCCTACTCTGGGCCTCCCTCTGCTGCCTGCATCACAGGGTGGTTGCGAGGCTCAAGTTGAGGATCCACTTAATCCCCATCTAAACCTGGATGGCGCGGCTGGGGCGTCTGAGGCCGGGACACCCAGCCTCCCTCTGACTCTCTGCCTCTCCCCACAGCTCCTGGGGATGCTCCTGTCCATCTGCTTGTGCCGGCACGTCCATTCCGAAGACTACAGCAAGGTCCCCAAGTACTGAGGCAGCTGCTATCCCCATCTCCCTTCCTGGCCCCTGACCTCAGGGCTCCCAGGGGTCTCCCTGGCTCCCTCCTCCAGGCCTGCCTCCCACTTCACTGCGAAGACCCTCTTGCCCACCCTGACTGAAAGTAGGGGGCTTTCTGGGGCCTAGCGATCTCTCCTGGCCTATCCGCTGCCAGCCTTGAGCCCTGGCTGTTCTGTGGCTCCTCTGCTCACCGCCCATCAGGGTTCTCTTAGCAACTCAGAGAAAAATGCTCCCCGCAGCGCCCCTGGAGCAGGTGGGCTGGACTTCTGCCTGCCCTCAAGGGTGTGTATATTGTATAGGGGCAACTGTATTAAAAATTGGGGAGGAGGGGGCCGGGCGCGGTGGCTCACACCTGTAATCCCAGCACTTTGGGAGGCCGAGGCGGGTGGATCACGAGGTCAGGAGATCGAGACCATCCTGACTAACACGGTGAAACCCCGTCTCTACTAAAAATACAAAAAAATTTAGCCAGGCGCGGTGGCAGGCACCTGTAGTCCCAGCTACTTGGGAGGCTGAGGCAGGAGAATGGTGTGAACCCGGGAGCGGAGGTTGCAGTGAGCTGAGATCGCACCACTGCACTCCAGCCTGGGGGACAGAGCGAGACTCCATCTCAAAAGAATAAAAAATTAAAAATAAAATTGGGGAGGGGAGGGCGTTAGATAAGGCACTCTGGGCTGTCAGGAGACTGCCTACTGGGTGGGTCAACTTATTTCCCACTATGACATTTATATCTTTGTTTTTTCACCATTATATTGAAGGCAGTGGGAGAGGGTGGGTTTTACGTGACATTAAGGGATGGCACCCCTTCCCCAGGCCTGAGGCAGGTCCATCTAGACAGCTCAGATTAGCCTGGGCCATGCCCTAGGGACAGGGCCTAGGGGACATGGGCTGGAGGGGGTCTGCCTGGGTAAGGGGATCTGGCTTGGCCCTGAGCTGCTTAGGGACATGTGAGTCCTTGGGGGCATGGCACAGAGCTCGTCCTGTATTCTCCAGGGTCCGGAGCTGGCCAGGGGTAGGGAGGAGGAGGATGGCTTCTCCTGGGAGAAGGTGGGCTGGCTTTTCTTGGCAAGCTGTCCTCTGGCCCTTGGGGAGTGGGGTGGGTGAGGCTGTGCCTTGTAGGGGGGAGAGGGGAGGGGGCTCTGTGTGCACCATTCTGTAAAACACACTCAAGATTCTAAGACTATTAAAGAGGATTTGTAACAGTCTAGTCTGGAATGGTAGGGATGCTGCTTCCTGGGGCAGGGGAGGACCCAGGGCAGAGGGTGTGAGCAGAGTGGCTGGGTCTGCTGGAGACTGCTGGACCCCTCACTGCTCTGCCCTCCCTGCAGGCATCTGCCTCTGCAGCCTGAACCTTAGGACCGTGATGGGCCAGGCTCTGATGGGCCTGCCTACATGCCGGGGTGCCTGGAGTTTGATTTGGTGCTAAGAGAGGTATAGATTGTACCTCTCGATTCCTGCTTCTGGAACTAGGGTATGGGTGCCCCCAGAAGCTGCACAAATTGGGCTGCTGATGGGGGACAGGGAAGTCACAGGATAAACTTGGCATCGCTTTCTAGAGCATCCGTTTCTGCAAAGAATTGTGGAAGGAAACATTTTCATGCTAAAGAAATGTGATGGAGTAAGATGTGTAGAATTCAGGGGACTTTTTAGGATGAAATGTGAGACTTTGGGAGGCTGAGGCAGGTGGATCACTTGAGGTCAGGAGTTCCAGTCCAACCTGGCCAACATGGTGAAACCCCATCTCTCCAAAAAATACAGAAATTAGCCAAGTGCGGTAGTGCACGCCTGTAATGCCAGCTACTCAGGAGGCTGAGGAAGGAGAATTGCTTGAACCCGGGGGATGGAGGTTGCGGTGAGTCAAGATTGTGCCACTGCACTTCAGCGTGGGCAACAGAGCGAGAATCTGTCAAAAAAGGAAGAGAAAGAAACGACAGAAAAAGAAGCTCGCTCTTACTTGTGCACGGCTCTGACGACTGAGCCCCAGCATGCCCCTTGCCCAGCGTCGTGAAGTCCAGAGGGCACTCGCCCCACCTTCTCCTCTCATTTCTGGAGCCAGTGGGCAGGGGAAGCCCTTGCCTCCCTGCAGTGGAGCCCGAGCGGGGCGGCGGCTAGAGTGGTGTTTCAGCAGGGACCACCAGGCGGCGCTGCAGCCTCAGCCTAGGAGCCCGGCAGAGCCCAAAGGTTCCGTGGTTACTCCCGGTCTCGCCAACCCCGGGCCTGCCGGCGTCCCACTCCAGGGGAAGCGCTTGTGAAAATGCAGATTCCAAGGCTCAAGGATTCTGGCGCTGCAGATCTAGGATGGGGACAAGGAATCTGCCTATTTGCACCCCTTTGCGTTGATTCTGGAAGATTCTCAGACCTGGGGTAATGTCTGTCCCAAGCCACGTACTGACCTCCCAGCGAATGTGGCAGCTGAGGAGGTGTCAGCAGTGGAGTCGGCTGTGGGTCCCTCTGTGGCCTTGGGTCGCCTCCCTCTGGGATGGGCGGAGGAGAGGAAAATGTCGATGGTTCCACCTGGGCCCCCACAGCTTCCACCCTCTGGAAGGGTAGCAGAGAGCTGTTGGGTGTCTTTTCATAAATGCTTTCTCACTGGGAGCAAAGGGACCTGAGTTTGAGTCCAGCTCCATCTCCATCTTCCTGTGCGACACGGGGCCTGGCAGGCTGAGGGTGGGCTCAAAGCTGTTTGCAAAATAGAGGACTGAGAAAATGTCAGAAGTTAGCGAAGGGGTGGGCTGCTTCCTCTGACACGTCCATCCTGCCCAGAGCTCACAGCTGGAAGGGGCCAGAGCCAGGATTTGAACCCCACGTATCTGACTTTAAAGACCATCCTCCTGGCTCCACTGGCTCCTGCCCTTCCAGATTTCCCAGAACAGCCCAGGACATGTGGTGGTGTGAGGCTGTGACCCTCGCTTTTGTGAAATCTGGTCACTGTAGCTCTGAGCCTGCTGGGTTCCTCATTTCAACCTCCTGGGGAGCACCCAGTTTCAGCACCCCACTTACTCCCAGCCTGTGAGGTTTTGGGAGGGAGGGAACATAGACCCATGTCTAACACTCAGAATCGTCCCTGTAGCCACTCATCTGTCCCATGCCCATCTGGGGCTTCCACGCCTTCCAGCTGCCCTCCCTGGGCCCTCTGTGGGCTGCCATCTCTCCTGCCAAGGGCCCTGCCAGGTCCAAAGGACTGGCACATGGGTACCATGTGGAGGAGGGTACAAGGGTGCTCCTTGGCAGTGCCCACCCACAGCTCCCTGGGGCAGACAGGAAGAATGGCTGGAGCAAAGGGTTGCTCTTTGGGCTCCCATGGGAGGTTACAGTGCCTGGGATGAGTTCAGGGAGCTGGACTTTGGGGGGCACTGATTGGCATGGCCACTGACCAATGGGTATGGAAGTCAGGCCTGAGCTGGAATAGGATCCTTACATGTGGATCGGCGGGAGGTGCGGGAGCTCTGAGAGGTTGGGCTGGGGGGGAATTTTCAACGGGTGTGGAAATATTTCACCATTTTATTCGTAATAACTGGTATGGCTGGCTGGGTGAGCACTGCTGAATGGCAGCCTGATACATGTGCACATACATGCATGCACTCTCTCACACACACACACTCGAGGCCCTGAAGGCCCTTGAGGGCTCAGTCCATTCCCAGCCGGGAGGAACCCTAGCTCTTCTCCCCTGAGACTAAGCCATGGGTGGCCCGTAGTGAACAGGGAATGCCAAGTGTCTTCCTGCCTGGCCTTCCCAGGCCTACACTGCAGAGCCCCCTGTGCCGCTGATCACCATCCTGTCTCCTAGCAGAGCTGCCTCCAGCCTCTGCCCCAGGTCTTCCAGGCAAGCAGGTCCCCCAGGCTGAGAGCAGCCGGGTGTAGGGGCACACTGGTGACACTGGAGCATCTAGCCACCAGGCAGCTCCTGGGCCAGCGCTCTCATCGCCTTTCTCCCCTGCAGAAGGACAGAGACCCAAGTTGCCACGCTGCCTCGGGGCAAATGTCTGGCTGTTCTCTGGGGTCTTTAGAGGCTGTAGGCTAAGGTTTATTCATTTATTCATTCATCCCATGAATACTTAATGGCACAGACTATTTGTGAAGCACAGTTCTAGGATCTTAGGCACACAGCAGTGAACACACGCAAAACCCCTGCCCACATGGCACCTGCATTCTGATGAGTGTAGACACTCTTGCACACAACTTATGCACCGGGACACACGTGCACACACAGCACACCCTGCCACACGTACACAGGTACGTACCAGCACACACTGCCGACTGCTGACAGCACAGTCTGAGCCGAGTGTTGCTGTGGGACCCGTGGGGCCCATCCAAGGCCCCATCCTGTGGAAGGAAGTAGAATGAACAGCGTGTCGAACAAACAGGAAAGTGGGGGAAGTGCTCATCGCTCAGCCCCGTCCCCCCTAGCTACAGTGCAGGAATCAGCCATTGCCCTGGCAATCCCCTTCCCAACTGAAATCAAATAGAATCAGAGCAGCTGCCACTGGACATGACGGGCTGTGCAACTTCACCTCTCTTAGTCTCATCTGGAAAATGGGGACTCTCATTCCTCACTCCCAGTGCTGTTGTGGGAGCCAAATGCGGTCACGTACACAGTGAGCTCATTCCCCAAGCAGCCCATTCCAGGACTGGCCCCAGCTTCAAGGGGAGGTTTCCCATCCCCTGGGGATACCTTCCCTGAGCAGGAATGAGGCCCACGGGAGGACTTTGGGCCTTGGTGCCTCCGGGGCAGGGATGGCTGATTGGCCCAAGGGCCTGGGGCTGGGGCAGGTAAGACCTGTACTCAGCCTCTTGCCTAGTGGGAAGGTGAGCAGGTAGGAGGGCCATTAGAGGACATTTGAGCTGTGAGCACCCCGGCCCCCAGCTGCCCCGTCTGACATCATTTCCCCAGCACCTGCCTTCTGAGCAAGGGGAATGTCAGGCCCAGAGCCAAGTGCCTCTCCCCAAGTGACCTCAGATGCCTTAAGCAGTAGCCCCTGGGATAGGAGTGGGCTTCCTGCAGGATGCTGGGGGCAGAGGGGCGGCCAGCTGGAACAGCTGGGAGTGCAGAGGGGCTGTGTGGAGGTGGGGAGTGGAAGGAGAGAGCTGGAGAGTCTCCAGCAGCCTCTTGGAGGACTGTGTGGGCGGGAGGGGATGTTGGTGGCAGCTGATAGGAGTGGAGGGGTCCATCCTCTGCCCTTTCATCACACACCTGGGTGAGCCCAGCTTGGGGCTTCCAGGGTGAGAGGGGCCCTGTGATCCCAGGACCCCCATCCGCTTGGTCCTGGTTCATGGAGGACTCAGGCGCTTGGGGTGGTGTCTGAGTTCTTTCCATGGGGAAGCTGTCGAGGAACCCACTTGGTGGGTAAGTGGGGGTCTGGTAAAACGGAAGGAGAGAGGCCTGTATTAGTCCATTTTCACCCTGCTGATAAAGACATACCCAAGACTAGGCAATTTACAAAAGAAAGAGTTTTAATGGACTCACAGTTCCACGTAGCTGGGGAGGCCTCATAATGATGGAAGAAGGCAAAAGGCACGTCTCACATGGTGGTAGACAAGAGAAGACAGAATGAGAGCCAAGCAAAAGGGGTTACCCCTCATAAAACCATCAGATCTCCTGTGACTTATTCACTACCATGAGAACAGTATGGGAGAAACCGCCCCATGATTCACTTATCTCCCACTGAGTCCCTCCCACAGCACATGGGAATTATGGGAGTACAATTCAAGATGAGATTTGGGTGGGGACACAGAGCCCAACCATATCAAGGCCCTTCCCCAGAGGGGCAGGCTCTAAACCCAAGGGAGCCCACAAAGGGGAGGAACAGAGTGGGAGTGAGAACAACGCTATGAGCAGGACTCCAGCTGGGGGAGCTAGGAAGATGAGCAGGGCTGACCCTTTGGGGTGAGCTAAGACTCGCAGCAGGCAACGAGGCAGCAGGGCAGCAAGAGGAGAGTGCAGGCAGCCACCGCAGAGGGCATGGTGGACCCCAGCAGCCATGGGACCCTGTCTCCTTCCCAATCATCATCGTCACAGCAGCCACCAAGGATTTAGTATTAAACTTTAACCCTGACACCCCAACAGTGTAGACACACTTGCTCCCCCCACCCCTTTACAGTGTGGAAACCAAAACTTGGAAAAGCTAAGCTGTTTGCCATAGCCTTGACCCACTACACAATCCAGGAGTCATTCCCATTGGATGCACAAATCCCCTTTCAGGTCCAGAGTCACAGTGACTGAAGAAACTGGGGTTGGCCCCTGGGGCCTGTGACTCTGTGTCCTTTCCAATAGTTCTCAAGGCCAATGGGAATGAAGACCCCTGGTTCATAAAAAGAGGAGAGGAGTGGGCCTTTTCTAAGGAGGCGCAAGTCCATTAAACCCAACTTTTCCTCCATCAATTTATGCAATAAGGATTTATCAGGCGCCCACTCTATGCCAGGCATTGTGGAAGGAATCAGGGGTCACCGAGGTAAACAAGCTTGTGGAGCCGACAGTCCAGTTGTCGGGGAGGCACAGGGAAAAAACACAAACAGCAGAAAAAGCGCCCCATGTCAGAGACAGAGAGGGCAGCAAAGGTGATCAAGACTCTGTTTCTACCTGCCGGGAAGTGCACAAGGTAAGACAAGCCGGTCCCCGGGCAGGCTGTTGTCGCTTGATGTCCTCATTGCCCGGGGAACTGTGGAGGCCGCCACTCCACCAGGACATGGAGGAATGAATCCAGTCCCATGGGTTGACTGGCCCAGAGTTCAAGAGGATGCACGGGAACCAATCACAGTGTGGATGCAAATGAGAACCAGGCACCCCCTACCCAAAGGGGAACTGATCTAGGCCTCCTGTCTATGTGGTCAGGAAAACCTTTTCCAAGAGGCCAGTGGAAACTATCTGTAGCTTGTGATGATCTAAAATGCCTCGTCAGGGATTGCTTAATGAGTTTATTTAACAGACAGCTGGGGCGGAGGGGTTGTCCAGGTGGACCGTGTGTATTTCCTTCCTCTGAGGACTGAGCAGGGCAAGGACTCAATCTGGCGTCGGTCTATGGGGGATGCAGGTCATCAGACCCCCATGGCTCCATGTGTGGGATGCCTGTGCCTGGTCCCATATGGAGTCTGGTTTCCATCTCCTTCAGAAACGGAATGTGAAGGTGGCAGCCTGGCTCAAACTGGGGAATGGAGAATGGAGTGGGGAAGCCACGAGGGAGAGCAACCAGCTTTCCTGCCAGTGTCACAAGGCAGAGTGAGCAGCTAGGGTGGGAGTCATGGCACTGGGAAATAAGGGACTTGGTTCTGTCTCAGATGTCCCCTAATTAGTTGTATGTGGTCATTGTTTGCAAAAATAGTCACATGTATTCCCCTTCCTGTATCTATGCTCTCTGCAACATGACTATGCAGCTAGCACCTCTCTGATGGCTGGTTGTGTGACTTCCTTTGGCTAGTGGAATGTGGGGGAAAAAACAGTGTGTCAATTCTAAGCCTAAGTCTCAAGGAGTTTTGCACACTTCTCCCCACGTCTTCTCTCTCTCTGCCTCACTCTCTCAAAACCTGCCACTGCCTCATGAAGAAGCCCAAGTTAGCCTGCTGGAGCATGAGAGCCAAGTGGGTCAGTACCCCATCATCCCAGATGACAACCAACTTACCCCCAGAAGCAGAACCACCACCCTACCTGCAGCCAACTTCAGAGGCAAGAGAAGACCAGATGAACCACCTAGCTGAGCCCAACCTAAATGGCTGACACAGAATCATGAGCTAAACAATGGTGGTTGTTTCAGGCCCTAAATTTGGGGTTAGTTTATGACACAGCAATAGCTAACTGATAGGATAGGTAATCATAATGACAGCTACCATTTGCTGAAGGCCTATTGGACACCAGGCCCAGCACTAAGCACTTGACATACATTGCCTGAGTCCCCTGACTCATTTAATCCACACAATAGCCCTGAGAGTTGGTATTTGGATGCACACTTCATAGATAAGAAAACAGAGACTCAGAGGAGACATGAGTCTGGTCTAAGGTTGCTGACCAGTAAGAGACAGAGATCAGATGAGAACCTAAAGTCTGTCTTCATGGGCTCAGTGTCTGAATCTCCCTTCCAGAGGAGCCTTAATGTCAGAGAGAATCAGCATCACTTGAGAGACTGTAATGTGTTCTGCACACGGGAGCTGACATCATTAAGAATGTTCTCAGCCTTCCGTCCCCAGGAATTATGCCCCGTCTCACCCTGTTCTTCTCTCACCCCCAGTCAATGCCTCTAATTCCCTTGGGCTTCTGGAGAGAAAGACAAAAGACACAGATGACGGGATAATTTATTTCTTTTTGATTCCACCTGCTATTTAATCAGTAAGTATTTACAGAGGGCCTGCTATGTGCTAATTTCAGAGTGTTCTTTCTTTCATGACACATTTTCTGGGTCCCTATGGCGTGTTCTCACTCAGCCCGTGTAGCCCCTCAGGGTCGTTGGGATTATCCCCACTTTACAGCTGAAAAAACTCTGAGGTTCTAGAGAGGTGAAATGGCCACCTTGAGGTCACTTAACTAGTAAGTGACCAAAACAAGATTCAACTCCATGTTTGGCTGAATTCAGGCAGGGTCGCTTACTCTTATCACCACAGCTGTGGCTTTTTTAAAAAAGAGATTTTGAAACTTCCCCTGGGCTCTGTGTATGGCAGGTAGGGGGCTGGAAGGTGGACAGGAGAAAGGCTAGTGGGGCTGTTGGAAAACGTCCTCTGACTCTCAGAGCTGGCTGGCTCCTGGGCTGGGCACGGTGCTCAAGCTCGAGCTCTGGGTAATGCTGTGAGCTGGCCAAGGAGGTCGCATGTCCTGGAGGGAGGAGAAATAGCCACAGGCTCCAGCCTGCTTCCCTTGTGTCCACAGCTGACAGACACAGCCATCGCTCATCCCAACCCGCCCCTCTGCTTAGCTGCTGGACCGCTGCCATCTTCCACCACCAGGCACTGGGCACTGGGCCCTACCCCTCCCCAGCTGCACTGTTTACAAATGGGAAATTCAGGGAGAGTCCGCCCAGGCTGTCTTCTCCTCCCAGGGCCATCACATCTCTGGAGTTGGGGCTTAGCCACAGGTCTCTCAAGGGTCCCAGAGCCCATCCCGACCCAGGGTTCCTCCTTCAAACTGGAAGCAGGCCCCCACCCAGATGTCCTGACCAGAGTCTAGCTGCATGGAGCCTTCACCGGTGTGTGGGAGCAGGAGGATACAGAGGTGAGAGGCTGAGAGGCCTGGGGGTCTTTTAGGCAATGAGGGAAACCGCTGTCCCGCAATCACACATGGTTGTCTTCCCCGGGGCAACTTGGGTGCTGGAAATATCCCTGCCCTGGAGGCCGTTACTGGCTGAGAAACCTTAGACCAATCACCTGCCTCTCTGGGCCTCCGTCTCCTCATCTTGAAACTGAACAGAAATATTCTCAGAGCCACAGAACCACACAGACACCAATATGAATTTATTAAGTGTTGAGCACTTTGCGCACATGATTTTAGCTATTCCCACAACAACCCTAAGACCTGAATTCTTAGCGAGGTTAAGTAACTTGCCCAGGGTCAGGGTGAGTGAGTGACCACAAAAGGTTTGGACTCAGCCACCCTGACTCCCAGTCCAGGGGCTCAGTCTCGTGGCTACCATCCTCCCTTCTCAGGGTGGGTCGTACTTGCAAATGCACGGACGCCCTGCCCGATTCATGGGCTGCAGGTCAGGTCATGCTCCACACTGGCTTGCTTGATGCCCTGGATGAAGTTGTTGGCCCCCGGGGTCTCCTAGTGCCCTAAACTCCTCTGCCGTATCTCCAGCATCACTGAGCTGTGCTCCTCTGTTTCCTGGAACAATCTCCCTTTTTTCTTCCACCTAACTCCTGCTCCTCCCTCAGATCCGCCGTCAGGGAGCTCCCCAGACCACGGCCCCACCAACAGAGGTGGCCTTGCCCTCCCGCCGCCCTCTCTATGGGGAGGGGCTCCCCTGTGCAAATGCCTGGTCCATGGGTTCAAATCCACACTCTGCCCTCTTTTTTAGTCCCTCCTCTGGGAAATGAGCGTAATAATGGTCCCCACCACATAGGGTTGTTTCCAGGACTAAGTGATTTAGCACAGGTTCAGGCTTAGAAAAGCTGCCAGGTTTTTAAAAGATGTCTAGGGTTTAGGCACTCGGCATGGCCCAGCATGTGACACACCGTTGTAGGCTTTCCTATGATACAGCCTCTAACAAAACTCGGCGTCCTGAGTCCCTGGCAATAGAATTGTTTACTTTTATGCCAAGATGGTCCGGAAGGCACTGAAATCTGCAAGTGGCGTGTGCCCAGGCAGAACCCACCGTTCTTTTTTTTTTTTTTGAGACGGAGTCTCGCTCCGTCACCCAGGCTGGGGTGCAGTGTTGCGATCTCCTCTCACTGCAGGCTCCGCCTCCCGGGTTCACGCCATTCTCCTGCCTCAGCTTCTGGAGTAGCTGGGACTACAGGCGCCCGCCACCACACCCGGAGAATTTTTTTTTGTATTTTTAGTAGAGGCAGGGTTTCACCATGTTAGCCAGGATGGTCTCGATCTCCTGACCCCGTGATCCACCCACCTCGGCCTTCCAAAGTGCTGGGATTACAGGCGTGAGCCACCGCGCCCGGCCAGAACCCACAGTTCTTACGAGGTTGTCTAAAATGAAAACACACATCCGCAAGGCCCATGGTGGTCCCGCACGTGCTGAACGTGTCTGAGAAAGGAGTCGATGCGCTTTCCTCATGGTGGGGCAGGAAATTGTTGGGAACGTGTTAAAGGCACAAGCCCAGTATGTTTAGTTCAGAAAGCTAAAGAGAAACAAAATGAAGGCTTTCTGAGTAATTACAAAAAAGAAATAAACTCTGTGGATGTGGAGCAAGCTCTCCATGCCCGATGGGCATTTTCCCCCCAAAGGCGCTCTCCTGATAGTTATCATTGCTGTGAAGTCTGTGTCTTCTCCGCTGAACCCTAAGTTCCTTGAGGGCAAGGAGGGCTTCTGGTTCATTCCTGCCCTGTCCCCAGCTTGGAGCATGTGCCTGGCATATAATGAGCATTTAATGCATGTTTGTTGGATAAATGAATGAATGAATATAACGGGCCCCATTGTCAGTAGCAGAATGAAATAACGTGATGCAGAAAAGAACTGAGGCAACATGAGTTCTTTGAGAGAGGAGTCCCGTACTTGGCTGACCTAATAATCATCTGCACCTTCTGCTGGAAATCCAGATTCCGGGGCCCCAGCCCTGGAGATTCTGGTTCTTTGGGTAGGAGGGGGCTCTGGAAATCAGGGCCTTTTTTTTTTGAGACAGAGTTTTGCTCTTCTTACCCAGGCTGGAGTGCAATGGCGTCATCTCGGCTCACCACAACCTCCACCACAACCTCCAGGTTCAAGCAATTCTCCTGCCTCAGCCTCTTGAGTAGCTGGGATCACAGGCATTCACCACCACGTGAGGCTAATTTTGTAGTTTTTAGTAGAGATGGGGTTTCTCCATGTTGGTCAGGCTGGTCTCTAACTCCCGACCTCAGGTGATCTGCCTACCTCAGCCTCCTAAAGTGCTGGGATTACAGGTGTAACCCACCAGGCCTGGCCGGAAATCTGGGCTTTTAAAAGTACCTGGGTTGATTCAGATACACGGGCAGTTTGAGAAATGCTGGCTTCGAGCAAAGCTTGGAGAGGAGAAAAGTGAGTATACTGCTTACATGTCTCACAGGGTTGGACTGGGGGTTCCTCCTGTCTGAGATAGAAAGCAGGAGAGAGACCTGGCAGGCTTCCTGAAGGAGGAGGCATGGAGGCAGTGTCGAGGATGGGTGCCAGTCTTCCAGGGAAGGAAGAGGAGAGGTGGAGGGGTGCTGCCACCAGTGGCCCAAAACGATGGGGCTTCACCCTCCAACCTCACAATGACCACCTCTAGAAGTCAGAGGAAGGTGGCTGCAGCCCCAGTGTGTGACAAGGGTCCTGTGAATCAGGATGCCCCTGGGGGAAAGGTCACCCTGACCATGATGTCCTCTGTCCACTCTGCTTAGGAGGAAATGGGGGGCAGCACTTTCTAGAGGAGGCCCAGTCAGGACAAAACCTCAGGCCTGGGATGAGCCCAGTGGGCCTTGCCTGGAGGTGGTACCCTAGGCTCTGGAAGGAGAAGAAAGAGGGGTCGGGGATGGTCAGCAGCATCTCCCATTCCTATCATGATCCGGAGGAGAGGTGGGCAGTCTGGAGTCACACAGCAGGCATTAGGACTAGAACGCAGTGAGGACATTTGGAACATAAAATGCCCATCTCACTGCCTCCCACCTCCTGAGCACAGGTGGGCCATTAGCCTGTTTTCGGCCCAGCACGGGTGGGAAGGAGAGAAGGCAGCGAAAGGAACTTTTTTTTTTTTTTTTTTTGAGACGGAGTTTTGCTATTGTTGCCCAGGCTGGAGTGCAATGGCACGATCTCAGCTCACCACAACCTCTGCCTCCCAGGTTCAAGCGATTCTCCTGCCTCAGCCTCCCGAGTAGCTGGGATTACAGGTGTGCGCCACCATGCCAAGCTAATTTTGTATTTTTAGTAGAGACGAGGGTTCTCCATGTTGATCAAGCTGGTCTTGAACTCCCGACCTCAGGTGATCTGCCTGCCTTGGCCTCCCAAAGTGCTAGCATTACAGGCGTGAGCCACCGCACCTGGCCAAGAGGGACATTTTATTGTTAGATATTGACTATGAACTTAGGCCTCATGAAGTCCAGCCCCCAGGAAAGCTGTTGTAAACTGGGGTCTTTGTTTATGTCTGTGTGCATGTGCATGTGTGCGTGTGTGTGTGTGTCCACATATATGCTGTGGTGGCTCCTGAGTGTATACAGGGATGTTATTGATCCTTTACCACTGTATCCTGAGTGCCTAGCGCAGTGCCTGGCATGTCATAGGTGCTCAGCAAATGAATGGGTGAGTTCCAGTGTGCCCACATATGTGTTGTCAGATGAAACTCAGATCTGTAGGACCCAGGGAGCCTCCCCAGAGCTCCGGAGAGGGCAGCACTTGCACAACCTTAGAGTTCAGGCTGTTTTGAGAGACAGGAAGGATTTGCAGGCAGCAGACTGAGAGCCACCCTGGACAGCCAAAGGTGAGCCGCATTCGCCAGGCCCTGGAGGAGAGAGAAGGCAGGGGACACAGCAGGTGCCAAGGCTGAGAGGTGTGAGATGGGCAAGTCCAGAGCAAAAGGGCGCACTGGGGTTAGACTGCATGAGTCAGCAAAGACGCCCAGATACAGCTTGAGCAGCTGAGTATGCTGAAGCCTGTATTTCCTGGGCTTGGGGACCCTGGGGAAGGAGTGCAGCTAGGGGCAGATGAGGGGTCCTATCATGGAATAAGAGCCATGGTGGAAGCTTGGGCTGAGAACAGGCTAATGGCCCGACTGTTGAGGGTATCAAAAGCTTGAGTGACTAGACAGAAGGAGACGTTTGGTCAAAAGGATTTCTTTGGAGGGAGATCTGGGGATGCTTAGATTTCCAGCCCCTATGAGCGGCTGTTTTGGAAGTGCCTGCCCCTCTCATGGCTTGGTTAGAGCTTCCCAGTGGATTGCAAGAAGATGGTAACGTGTCTCCAGTGAGTTGGGAATGCAGAAGCCTAGACAAAGTTGGCTCCCACCAGGAAAATCTAAAAAGGCCAGCAAGGGGCTGCTATCTGCTAGGAATAAGCAGAAGATGGATCTGAGGTGGGATTGGCTGGGATTCCCCAGAGTTCATCAGAGTGCAGAAAACAAGTATGTTTTCTGGGGTCCAAACATGGGCCTGGTCTGCCAAGAAGTTTCACAAAACACAGCTCTTCCTCCTCCTCCTCTTCAAATTATGTGGACAAGTAAATCTGGGGAGCGCTACAGCAGATCATGAGTGTGGGGTGGACATGGACAGCCAGGGTTAGAGCGGGCAGCAGCCACCTGCAGGATGCCCCTGGCCCGCAGTGTGGGAAGTGCAGCCAAAGCCTCCTGGGACAGGAAGGAGGCGTCCAGAAGAACCCACAGAGTCAGCCCTGCCCCCTGTCAGGCCCTGTGAGCAGAAGCCATCCCACGACAGGACCAGTGAGACAAAACCTTTCCTTCCCGACTCCTCTCCCTCTAGGCTATTCCCTGGCAGCCCCTGGAACTGCAAATACATGGTGAGTGTCCCTTATCCAAAATGTCTGGACCAGAAATGTTTTAGATTTGGGATGTGTATATATATATATATATATATATTTTTTTTTTTAAGACAGTTGCACTATTGTCGCCCAGGCTGGAGTGCAGTGGCACGTTCTCGACTCACTGCAACCTCCGCCTCCCAGATTCAAGTGATTCTCCAGCCTCAGCCTCCCAAGTATCTGGGATTACAGGCATACACCACCACGCTTGGCTAATTTTTGTATTTTTTAGTAAAGATGGGGTTTCACCATGTTGGCCAGGCTGGTCTTGAACTCCTAGCCTCAAGTGATCCACCCGCCTCAGCTTCCCGAAGTGCTGGGATTACAGGCATTAGCCACCGTGCCCGGCCAAGATTTGGGATATTTTTGGATTTGGGAATATTTACAGATACATGATGGGATATCTTGGGGATGGGACCCAAGGCTTAAACACAGAATTTATTTATGTTTAATATGCATCTTCTACACATAGTCTGGAGGTAATTTCTAGACTATTTGAAATAACTTTGTGCGTGAAACCAAGTTTGTGCATATTGAACCATCAGAAAGCAGAGGTTAGGTGGAATATTCTACACTCGTAGTGTCATGCCGTGGGTACTCAAAAAGGTTTGAATTTTGGAGTATTTCAGATTTTGAATTTTTGAATTAGGGATGCTCAGTCTGTAGCAACGTGCGGGAAGAGGGGCACGGAGCAAGGGCATGTGCAGGGGCAAAGTAGGTCCAAGCCCCTTCTCCAGCTTGCTGCCTGCAGAGGGCAGCAAGGGCAGAAAGGAGGGTTAGCTTTGAACCAAGTTCAAAGATGCAGTTACTACCTCGGACCAGACACTTTTAATGCCAACCTGACTCTGTATTTGCAATTTAAAGTGACCTAAGAATTTTTATCACCTAACCGGGGGCAGAAAACTTGTGGGGCTGCCCGAGTTTTCATCCAGGAATGGGGGGACGAGCTTCCACCTGAGAAGGAATCGTAAAAAGTAAAAAAAAAAAAAAAAAAGTTGGGTGACAAGAATGAAGTTGTTTTCCCTTTCTCCCGAGTTTGCTTATCTAATGCACTGGTTTCTGTTGTTATGGCTGTGACTCTGTCTCCCCTACTAGAATGTGGGCTCCTGAGGGCGGGTCCCTGTCAAATTTGGCTGTGTCCCTCCAGCATCTGGACCAACGCTGGGTATTTGATAAACCTCAGTAGATGTTAATTTTCTTTCCTCTTTCGCCTGACCCTGGGTGTTCTTAAGAAGTGGTGTCAGGTTCAGAGGGTAGCCCAGGGTCTCATGGATGTGGACAGGGATTTGGCCCATCCCTCGTGGCTCCTTCAAGCGTCAGTCACATAAATCAGTTAGGCAATCCAGTGACGGGCAATGCCAGTGACGGGACTCAACGGTCAGGCGGTCAGACAGTTGGGCATTGATCAGGGGACAGTTGGCCGCCAGCCTTGCCAGTCAGATGGACAGACAGTCCGAGGATCACTCTGCACTCAATCTGATACAGACACCGCTTTGCAGGGTCCCCTCCCAGCATGCCAAGAGTGTCTCTCCTCTCCCAGAGGCCCCCCTGCCCAGGAGGCCTGGTCTGGGGTGCTCCTGGCAGGATGCCCATCCCTGATCGCCGACTTGGCAGCCTCCTGGATGCTGGCTCCAGTGCTGCCCCTCCTCCTTCCCCTCCCTCCCAAGGTGGGAGCTTCAGGCTCTGCCAAAGCATTACTAAGCCCAGCGGTGACGTCACCCTCCCTGGTCCCACCCTGCCCCCGGCCAGCTTACCCTTCACCCCTGGCTGCCCCTGTGAGGATGACACATCCTGGGTGGGGGAGGGGCTGTGCCCTGGGACCAACGTGCAGATCCTCCCCCACCCAGGCTCCTCGGTGGGTGGGATCTGGTCTGATGCTTCCCCAGCTGGAGGCTGCTAAGCTCCAGCAGTTATAGTCCTGGAGACCCAGCCAGACGTGCCCCAACGCACAACGAGGCTCTTCCCCTCACCAGCAGGGTGGCCCTGGACTAGGGACTTTATCTCCTTCAGCTTCATCTCGGATGATAATAGGACCTGCATCCAGGGGCAAGTGAGCGGGTGTGAGGCTTCAATGAGACCACGCACCGCAAGCCCCTGCCCCACTTACAAGGGGACCTTCAGTCCATCTCAGTTGTCTGTGGGGTGTTCACTCCTAATTCCTCAAGGTCCATTTCAAAGCTAAATGGCTGGTCCTTTGCTGTCAGGGTTAGCTGCAAGACAAGGACTTTTCACCAAGGCTGTCAAGCTGCGAGGTCAACACCCATTTCCTGGGATCACTGCAGCCATCCCGCGGTGTGGGGGGGCCACGTGGGAGTGGGCCTCGGACCTTGCTGCCCATGGAAATTCTAAGCACTCCTCCTCACTTTGGTTGCAGGGATTTTCCCTCCTCAGTGTGGCCAAAGGCCCAATCCCAACTCCCAGCACTGGCTCTTCTCTCTTCTTCCCAAATAAATACCTGAATGGAGGTTTTATTCAGGAACAACCTTGAAATACAACCGGGCCATCAATCTCTATCCCCCAGCACCTGGGGTCTGGAGCGCCAGAGTTCAGAATGCTGAAGGTGGGTTGGCTTGGCATTGGGAGGAGGAGAGCCTTCCTCCCACTCCTCCAGGGACATCAGAAGGCAGCAGGGTCTGCTGTGATCTGCCCCGCCTGAGATCTCTGTCTGACTGGTGCAAGATCACCCGGGCTGCCCCAGCAGGTGCCAATGAACCAACACTTCAAGGGTGTCCCTCAGAACATTAGTCTTGCCAGGTGCTTCACAAAACCCACACCTACGCACATCACCACCATCAAAAACCACATAATAGTAGTAAGAGTTATGTGGCTTGCTCAAGGTGGAGGGTCTATAAGAGAATTCCTCATGAAGTTGGGATCTTACAGAACTCAATTCCTGGTGTAAGGGTAAAGAATAAATAACTCCAGCTGGGTGTGGTGGCTCACACCTGTAATCCCAGCACTTTGGGAGGCTGAGGTGGGTGGATCACCTGAGGTCAGGAGTTTGAGACCAGCCTGATCACCAGGTGAAACCCAGTCTCTAATAAATATACAAAAAAAAAAAAAAAAAAAATTAGCTGGGTGTGGTGGTGGCACATGCCTGTAATTCCAGCTATTCGAGAGGCTGAGGCAGGAGAATTGCTTGAGCCCGGGAGGTGGAGGTTGCAGTGAGTCGAGATGAAGCCATTGCACTCCAGCCTGGGTGACAAGAATGAAACTCCACCTAAAAAAAAAAAAAAAAAAAAAAAAAAAAAGCATAAATAAACCCACTGCACAGAGGGAAAGCAAGGAAATGTATCCATCTTAAGTATGACATCATGTGGAAGAGGAAAAATGTCTACAATGAGAATGCAGAAGCATAAGCCAGCCCTGATGTGCTTTTGCACCTGAATTGGTGCTACCTATGTGCACCAATAAACTTCCAGTAGAGATTTCAGTTTAGTGTAGTCCCAGGTTGGTAATGCTCAAACGTGATGTGCAGGATCAAATATAAACTCTCTCTGGAGGGATGTAATTGTAAAGACTCCTACAGATAATGTTCCAGGAAATAAGAGGTCTCAATAGAAAAATTATAAAACACACAAAGAAACGAAATACCACAAATGAGAGTCAGCATAAACAACAGACAGGAGAATCAGACCAGAAAAGACATGTGACATTGAAATTGGATGCAAAATATAGGATGTTTCAAAAATAAGAGAAGCTTGAAAATATGAACAAGTAACCAGAGCCTGTACAACAAAATGGATTTGGAAATTAATCAAATGAAACTTTTTTCTTTAGATGGAGCTTCGCTTTTGTTGTCCAGGCTGGTGTGCATTGGCACCATCTTGGCTCACTGCAACCTCCACCTCTGGGGCTCAAGCAATTCTCCAGCCTCAGCCTTCTGAGTAGCTGGGATTACAGGCGACTGCCACCAGGCCTGGCTAATTTTTTGTATTTTTAGCAGAGATGGGGTTTCACCATGTTGGCCAGGCTGGTCTCGAATTCCTGACCGCAGGTGATCCACCTGCCTCAGCCTCCCAAACTGCTGGGATTACAGTCATGAGCCACCACACCCGGCCAAATGAAACTTCTAGAAATGGGAAATATAGTCATTGAAATGGCAGAATTCAAAGTATGGGTCAAATAAGAGTACATACCTGTGAAGACAGAATTAGTAAAATATAAGACGAAACTGCAGAAATTATCCTGAATATAGTTCAAAGTGAAAAAGAGCTGGAGAGTAGAAAAGAAAGGTAAAAGATATGGAAGATAGAGATCTGACATGTTCAGTCAGAATACTAGAAAGAGAAGAGGGAAAGTATGGGGAAGAGGTAACGTCTGAAGAGACAGTAACTGACAGTTTTCAAGAATTGTCAGAAGACATCCAGCCTTAGACCCAGAAAACTCGGTAATTTCTAAACACTAAAAATAAAAGGAAATCCACCACTATACACATTAAAGTGAAGCAGCAGAATTAAGAAAGAGAGATTGTCACCCACAAGTGAACTCTAAAAAAGTTGATCTCATAGAAGTAGAGTAGAATAGTGGTTATTAGAGGCTGGGGAGGGTAGGGAGGAGGGATGAATGAGAAGAGATTGGTCAGTGGGTACAAAGTTACAGTTGGGAGAAATAAGTTCTAGTGTTCTGTTGCACAATAGGGTGACTATAGTTAACAATAATATATTGTATATTTCAAAATAGCTAGAAGAGAGGATTTTGAATGTTCTCACCACAAAGAAATGATAAATGGTGATGTATTTGTTAATTACCCTGATTTGATCATTACACAATGTTTACACGTATCACAACAGCACATTGTTCCCCATAAATATGTACACTTATTATGTGTCAATTAAAAAGAAATTATACTTTAAAGAAAGAGATCATAAAAGCAGCCAGGTAGACCAAAAAAAAAAAAAAAAAAAAAAAAAAATCACATGAAACAGCCTTTAGACAGGTGGCTGACTTCTCAGCAGCAACAGTTCAATTCAGAAGACAGTAGAATAATATTTTTAGTGTATTTTAAATTTATATTGCTGAAATAAAATAGTTGTTGACCTAGAATTCTGTATCTGGTGAATCCACATTTCAAGAACAAAGATGTAATATAACTGGGAGGGGCCGGCCATGGTGGCTCATGCCTGTAATTCCAGCACTTCCGGAGGCAGAGGCGGGTGGGTTGCTTGAGCTCAGGAGTTTGACAGCAGCCTAAGCAACATGATGAGATCCCCCGTCTCTACAAAAAAATACAAAAATTATCTGGGTGTGGTGGCACATGCCTGTAGGCCCTGCTACTTGAGACGCTGAGGTGGGGAAATCATCACTGCACTCCAGCCTGGGTGACAGATTGAGACCCTGTCTCAAAAGGGGGAAAAAAAAAAAAGACACTGAGTTTGCCACAATGGACCTCACTGAAGGATAGTCTAAAGAATATTCTTCCTAGGGTCAAGAACGGATAAGGATGTCTGCTATCACCAATTCTATTTAACATTGTACTGGAGATTGTAGCCAGGAAATTAGGCAAGAAAAAAATTAAAGAAGTAAAACTATCTTTATTTGCAGATGATACTTTCCTCTACATAGAAAATGGTAAAGAATCAACTGAAGAACTATTAGACTAATAAACAAGTTTAGCAAGGTTGCTGGATACACGATCAATATATACAGATAATTGTATTTCTATACATTAGCAATATATAATCTGAGAAAAATGGATTTAAGAAAAACAATTCCACTTACAATAGCATTAAAAATAATTTTTAAAACTAAAGAATACATTTAACAAAAGAAGAGCAACGCTTGCACCCTTAAAACTGTAAAATGTGATTGAAATAAATTAAAGGAGACCTAAATAAATGGAAAGATTGCTTTTGTTCATGGACTGGAAAATTTAATATTATTAAGATGGAAATGCACCCCAAATTGGTTTACAGATTCAGTGCCACCCCTATCAAAATCCCAGCTGGCTGTTTTACAGAAATTGATGAGCTGATCCTAAAATTGATATGGAAATATAAAGGACCAAGAATAGATAAAACAGACTTGAAAAAGAACAAAGTTGGAGGACTCACACTTCCTGATTTTAAAACTTACTACAAAGCTGAAGTAATTAAGACTGTAGTCCTGGCAAAAAGATTGACATAGAGATCAATGGAAGAGAATTGAGAATCCAGAAATAAAATCATACATTATGAAAAAGGGTGGATGCCAAGACAATTCAATGGGAAAACATATTCTTTTCAACAAATGGTGCTAGAACAACTGGATATCCATATGCAAAAGGATGAAGTTGGATTCTTTCCTTACACCATGCACTAAAATTAACTTACAATGGATCATAAACCTAAATGAAAGAGCTAAAACTATAAAACTCTTATAACAAAGCTTAGGAACATAGGTTTAAACCTTAGTGACCTACGATTATGCAAAACCTTCTTAGACATGATGTCAAAAGCACAGGTAACAAAAGAAAAAAATAGATCAATTGGACTTTATTTAAGGTTAAAACATTTGTGCTTTAAAAGATATCATGAAGAAAGTGAAAAGACAACTATAGAATGGGAGAATATATGTGGAGATCATATATCTGATAAAAGACTAGTACCCAGAATATATAAGGAACTCTTACAACTCAATATTAAAAGGACAAATAATAATCTATTTGAAAAATAGGCAAAGGACTTGAATAGACATTTCTCCAAAGAATATGTGCAAATAGGCCAGGCACAGTGGCTCACGCCTGTAATCCCAGCACTTTGGGAGGCCGAGGCAGGTGGATCACGAGATCAGGAGTTCAAGACCAGCCTGGCCAAGATGGTGAAACCCCATCTCTACTAAAAATACAAAAATTATCCGGGTGTGGTGGTGGACACCTGTAATCCCAGCTACTCGGGAGGCTGAGGCAAGAGAATTGCTTGAACCCAGGAGGCGGAGGTTGCAGTGAGCCAAGATCGCACCACTGCACTCCAGCCTGAGCAACAAGAGCGAAACTCCGTCTCAAGAAACAAAAAAAAGAATATATGTAAATGGCCTATAAGCACATGAAAACAGCTTAACACCTTTAATCAGCAGGAAAATGCAAATCAAAACTACAATGAAATACTACTTCACACACACAAGGAGGGAAATAAAAAAAAGAAAAAAAAAAGAAGAAAATATCAAGTGTTGGCAAGGCTGCGGAGGAACGGAAACCCTCACAGATTGCTGGTGGGAAGGTAAGATGGTGCAGCCACCTTAGAAAGCGGTTCAACAATTCTTTAAAATATTAAACATGGAGTTACCATATGACCCAGCAATTTCACTCCTAGATATATACCCAAGAAAACTGAAAACATACATCTACATAAAAATGTACACATAAATGCTCTTAGGTGCATTATTCATAATAACCAAAATGTGGAAACAACCTAAATGTAACTTTGGTGGATGAATGCATATGTAAAATGTGGTATATTCATGCAATGGAATATTATTTGAGAACAAAAAAAAAAAAAAATGGAGTACATGCTGTAACACAATGAGTTTTGAAAACATTATGCTAAGTGAAAGAAGCCAGCCACAAAAGACTACATATTGTATGATTCTATTTATGTGAAATGTCAAAAATAGGGAAATCTACAGAGACAGAAAGTCGATTCATGGTTGCCTAGGGCTGGGAGATTTGAGGAAAAATGAGGAGTGACTACCAAGGGTTATAAAGTTTCTTGTTAGGATGATGGAAATGCCCTAAAGTTGATTGTAGTGGTGGTTGCAAAACTCTGTGAATATATTAAAAACATTGAACTCCACAATTTAAATGGACGAATTCTGTGGTATGCAAACCATATCTCAATAAAGCTTTTTAAAAAATGTACTCCAGACAGAAAGAAAAATATCTGAGAGTCGGAAATTCTGAGATGCAAGAAAGAATGGTGGGCAAAGATAATGGTTCATGTGTGGTTAAATTCAAAACATAATGACTGCATGTACGAGAGATATAATGTCTGATTGTGGGGAGCTGATTTCACAAAATAAAACTAAAATATTGGACAATAGTAGCTGGTAGGTGGAAGGAGGGTAAATGGAATTAAAGTGTTATGAGATCTTTGTATTGTTTGGAAAGAGAGTAAAATTATATTGACTTTATCTTAGTTAAGTAAGAATGCTAAACTGTTAAGGACAAAGATATACAGCCATGTTTCACATAATGATGTTTTGGTTAATGACAGACTTCATAAACAATGGAAATCCCGTAAGATTATAGTGGGGCTGAAAAATTCCAATCACCTAGTGATATCGTAGGCATCAGCCATCATAACATCGTAGCACCATGCATTATATTTCCTATGTTTAGATATGTTTAGATACATAAATGGTTATCACTGTGTTACACTTGCCTACAGTATTCAGTACAGTAATATGCTGTACAGGTTTGTAGCCTAGGAGCTACGAGCTATACCATATAGCTTTAGTATGTAATAGGCTATACCGTCTAGTTTGTGTTTAAGTATATGATGCTTGTACAGCGATAAAATCACCTAATGACAAATTTCTCAGAATGTATCCCCATCGTTAAGTGGCACATGACTGTATAGAGAAAATAAAACTGCTTGACTAGTAGAGGGGGAAATGGAACTAAACACATATACAAAACTAGACCTGATCACGGCTGAACAGATAAGCAGATCACAGAGGAGCTGTACTTATGGGTTAGAGTCCCATAAAAAAGGCAAAGCTCACCTAAAAACAGATAGACATTTTGAGTGCTGGGTTTTAGGCATTAGTGGATAACATTACTTTTAGTTGTTCACACTGTATGTTTTTCAGTGAGGATCAAATTCATTTAATTCAAAATGAGGCAAGAGAGAAAAAAACTGAAAAATCTGTACACATAGCACAAAATAAGATGGTGGAAATACATCCAGATATATCAGTTATCACAAGCAATATAAATGGACTCAGTGTTCTGACTAAAAGATAAATTTTTCAGACAAAATTAAAAATTAAATTCCAGCTCTAAGCTAGTTATTTTATTTTTATCATTGAGGCTACATGCTTATGTATTTTTATTTTTATTTATTTTATTTTTTGTACAAACAGCAGCTCCACTATATTTCCCAGGCTGGTCTCGAACTCCTGGACTCAAGTGATCCTCCCACCTCAGCTTCTCAAAGTGGTGAGACTAAAAGTATAAGCCACTGTGCCTGGCCTATATATTTTTTAAAATATCAGCTTTACTGAGATATAATTCATATACCACACAATTCACCAATTTAAAGTGTACAGTTCAATGGTTTTTAGTATATTCATTGATTTGTGCAACCAACAATTTTAGAACATTTTTAATTGCCTCCAACTTACTGTATTGAGAGTTTTCAGGCCATAACACAGGGAAGAGGAGTCCTGGGGGAGCCTGTCAGCTTCCTGAGTTAAGGTAATGGAACTGGGAGTTGCAAGAGGCCAAAAAGTCAAGTTCACAGGGAAGAGTCCTGGAAAAGAGAGAGCTGTACAGAAAGAGAATTCTGGAGGTAGGAGATCCTCCTTGAATATTCAGATGAGTACTGATTAATGCATGCATGCGAGGAACATACCCAAGTCTGGGGGTATAAAACCACTAGACAAGATTAGAGCTCGCACAGGTCTGGGGATAGTTCTTGTTAGCACCAGCCAGGATTTTTTTAATGTCATAATTTATGAATCATGGGTGGAATATTGAAAAGAGTTATCTCAGTGTAGAGGGAAAATTAACCCTAGACTCAATGTGTCTCTGGTCCCACCTAATAAAGTTTAAAAGCAAGACCTACAAGAATCCATCTGTTTCCAAGTATCTTTACTGAATTCCAAAACATTGCTCAAGAATAGTTATACAAATACTCAAATATGCAACATCTAACAAGATACAATTCATAATGTCCACAATTCAACTAAAATTTACCAGTGAGATAGATGGAAAACTACAACACTTGAGACAAAAAAACATTCTGGGATTAATGGCAGATTAAACACTGCAAGTGAACTTGAAGTCATTGCAATAGAAATTAACCAAAAGAAACATGGCTAGAAAAGGGACCAAAAAAATTAAAAACCATGAGTAGAGTATCAGGGAGATGTGGGAACAACTTCAAGCAGGCTAATAGCTGTGCAACCGGAGTCTTCAAAGGAAGGAAGGGAGGCTAAAAAATATTTGAAGAAATAATGACCATAATTTTTCCAAATTTGATTATATAAATATTCACAGAAAATATGAAAAAATGATACTAAGCCACCATTATAATCAAGTTATTTAAAATCACTGATAAAGACAAAATCTTAAAAGCAGCCAGAGAGAAAAGACACAGTATGAACAAAAGAAGAAAGATAAAAATGACAGCAGACTTTTTGTTGAAAATAATACAAGTCAGAAGGCAGAGGAGCATTTAAAAAGTTTGCCAACCTAGAATTCTTCATTCAGCAAGAATATTTTTCAAAAACAGAAGTGAAATTAAATCTTTTCTGACATACAAAAGCTGACACATTTCATGACTAGCAAATCTGCACTATAGAAAACGTAAAATAATGTCCTTAAAAAGAACAAAAATGATACCAGATGAAAATCTGGATCTACACAAAAGAATAAAAGGCATAAAAATGTAAACTATATGAGTATAAAATGTATTTATTATTATTTAAATACCTTTAAAATATAACCTACTATTTAAAGCAAAAAAAAAATGGCAATGTGGTGGAATTTTATAATACACATAGAAGTAAAATGTATGATTAAAAATCGCACAAAAACAGGAATAGGAGAAATAGAAGTATACTCTTGTACACACTTTATACTCATGAAGTGGTGGTGTATCACTTGCAAGTAGACCAATAAGTTTTATAGTTATACTATAGCTATGTACTATAAGTTTTATAGTTATACTATGCTATAAAACCTAAACACTAAAATAACACAACAAAGGATCACAGGCAATAAGATAAAAAACAAGATAAAAATACTGAACTCAAAAGAAGGCAGAAAAAGGAGAAAATTGGGGTCTTCAAGGAACATATGAGACACAGAGAAAATAAATAACAAGATGCTAGATTTAAATTCAACCATATGAGTAATCACATTAATATGAATGGCCTAAACACCCCAGTTAAAAGGAAGAGATTGTCAGATTGAATAGACAAGGAAGACTTAATTATATGCTGCCTAGAAATATAAAGACACAAATAGGTTAAAAGTATGAAAAAAAGTTATACTGGCTAACACTAATCAAAAGAAAGCTGAAGTAAGCATATTAATATTAAACAAAGTAGATTTCAAAGCAAAGACTATGCCCAAGTATGAGTGTCATTTCAAAACGATAGAGAAGTGAATTCATCAAGGAAAAAAAAAAAACAATCCTAAATGTTTATGCTCCTAACAAAAGAGTTTCAAAGCCCAAATGGACAGAACTACAAGGGGAAATACAGAAATCCGTAATTACAGTTGGAGACTTCAGCAATCTTCTCTCAAGGACAGCTAAGACAAAACAGAAAATTAGTAAGTATACTGATGACTTGAACAAGCCTATCACCTCAATCTAATATTTGTAAAACACTCCACTCACAATACCACAATATACATTCTTTTTCTAAAGTACACATAGATTATTTACCAAGATAGACTGTATTCTTGGCCACAAAACAAGTTGCTATACATTTTACAGCATTCAAATCAAACAAGGTATGTTTTTTGACCATAATGAAATTAGATTAGAAATTATTAATAGAAAGTCACCTGGAAAATCTCCAAGTATCTGGAAACTAATAATTGAAAAGTTCTAGATAACCTACTGGTGAAAGAAGAAATCAAAAGGAAATTATTGTGAATTAAATGAAAATGGAAATGAGATACTAAAAATTAGGGGATGCAGGTAAAGAAATATTTAGAGGGATATTTATATTATTAAGTATATATATTAGGAAAAAAGCATCTGAAATCAATTATCTCAGCTTTCATCTTAAGAAACTAGAAACAGAAAAAAAATTAAGCCCAAGAAAATAGAAAGGAAATAGTGAAGATCAGAGTGAAAGATGATAAAACAGAAAAGCAATAGAGGAAAAATCGGTAAAACCAAAAGCTGATTCATCGAGAAGATTGATAAAATTGATAAACCTCCAGCCAGATTGGTCGAGATAAAAACAGACACAACTTCAATTACCAATATCAGGAATAAGATAAGTAATATTACTAAAGGTTTTACAGATACTAACAGGAAAATGTAGAGATATTATGAGCTTTATGTCAATAAGTTTGACAACTTAGAATAAAAAAAATTCCTGCAAAGACACAAATTATCAAAGCTTACTCAAGAAGAAAATAACTTAAATAACTGTATTCCTAGCAAAGCAATTGGATATGTAGTTCAAAACCTTGAACAAGGAAAATGCCAGGCCCAGCTTCACTGGGGAGTCTGACCAAACTTTTACGGAAAGAAACAATACCAATTCTACATAAATGCTTTCAAAAACTTAAAAAGTGACATATTCTTAACTCATATTATATGGCCAGCATTACTTTTTTACCAAAGCCAAATAAAGCCATTATAAAAATAGAAGACTATGTGTTTGGTATAGAAGACTATGTATTTGGTATAGATAAATCTCTCTCATGAACATAAATGTAAAAATTATTAGCCAAAGTGTTATTGAAGTAAGCATAACAATATATTAATTTTTAATACACTATATTAAATTCATAATGCATCATGATCAATGGAGTTTTACTAGAGAAACATACGTTTGGCTTAAGATTCAAAAATCAATCAATATAATTCATTATATTAACAGACTAAAAAAGGAATGTCATCTGGTCATCTGAATGAATGCAGTAAAAGTATTTGTCAAATCCAAACTCCATTCCTTATAAAAGCTCTCAGCAATAAGGGAGAGGAGAGGAGAGGAGAGGAGAGGAGAGGAGAGGAGAGGAGAGAAGGGAGGAGGGGAGGAACTTCCTCAATCTGATAAACGGTAACTATAAAAAACATACAACTAACATTATACTTAATGATGAAAGACTGAATGCTTTTCCCCTAAGATGAGGAAGAGGCAAGGATGTCTGCTGTCCCCACTTCCATTCAGCATAGTACTGGAAGTTCTGGCCAGTGCGTTCAGATAAGAAAAAGAAATAAAAGTCATCCAGATCATTTTTTTAAAAAGCAAAATTGTCTTTATTTTGCAGATGACATGATGATCTATGCAACAAATTTTATGGAATCTATAAACATACTGTTATAACTAATAAGTGGATTAAGCAAGGTGGTGGCATATAAGATCAATATGTAAAAATCAGTTGTATTTCTATATACTAGTCACAATAGGAAATTGAAACAAAAATACCGTTTTCAAACATATCAAAAACATAAAAGACTTAGGGATAAGTCTGACAAGAGACGTGAAAACCTGTATATTAAAAACTAGAAAATATTGCTGAAAGGAGTTAAAGAAGACCTAAATAGAGAGATATACTATAATAATGGATTGGAAGATCAAATATTGTTAGTGTCAATTCTTCCCAGATTGAACTACAGATTCAACTCTATCCCAATCAAAATGTGGGCAAGTTATTTTTGTAGAAAGTGACAAGCTGATTCTAAAATTCACTTGGACATGCAAAGGACCCAAAATAGCTAAAACGATCTTGATGGAAAAAAAAAAAAAAGTCAGAGGACTTACACTATCTCACCTCAAGTCTTCATACAAAGCCACAGTAATCAAAACAGTGTGATATTAGCATCAAAATAGACAATGGCACAAATAAGGGTCTGTAGCTAGACCCGCTTATAGATGGTTAATTGATTTTGAACAAAGGTACAAAGGCAATTCAGTGGACACACGGACATATGGTGCTGCAGTAATTGGATATCCATATTAAAAAATAACATGAATCTAAATAACGCATCATATATAAAAATTAACTCAAATGGGCCATAGACTTAAATGTAAAACTTACAATTATAAAACTTCTGGAAGACAACATAAGGGAAGATATTTGTGACCTTGGGCTATATAAGAAAAAATTGAAAAACTGGACTTCATCAACATTAAGAACTTCCGCTCTTCAAAAGACTTTTTTTTTTTCCTTTTTTCAACTTTTTAAAGTTCAGGGATACATGTGCAAGATGTACACATTTGCTACCTAGATAAATGTGTGCCATGATGGTTTGCTGCAAAAATCATCCCATTATCCAGGTATTAAGCCCAGCATCCATTAGCTCTTCTTCCTGATGCTCTCCCACCCCACTACAACAGGCCCCAAGGTGTGGCATTCCCCACTATGTGTCCGTGTGTTCTCATTATTTAGCTTCCACTTATAAGTGAGAACACGTGGTGTTTGGTTTTCTGTTCCTGCATTAGTTTGCCAAGGATAATGGCTTCCAACTCCATCCCTGTCCCTGCAAACGACATGATCTCATTTCTTTTTATGGCTGCATAGTATTCCATTGTGTATATGTACCACATTTTCTTTATCCAGTGTATCATTGGTGGGCATTTAGGTTGATTCCACGTCTTTGCTATTGTGAATAGTGTTGCAATGAACATTCATGTGCATGTTTCTTTATAATAGAATGATTTAAATTCCTCTGGGTATATACTCAGTGATGGGATTCCTGGATCAAATGGTATTTCTGCCTCTCGGTCTTTGAGGAATGGTCGTGCTGTCTTCCATAATGGTTGAACTAATTTACATTCCCACTAACAGCATAAAAGCATTCCTTTTTCTCCACAACCTCGCCAGCATCTGTTGTTTGTAGACTTCTTAATAACAGCCATTCTGACTGGCATGAGATGGTATCTCATTGTGGTTTTGCTATTTGATTGTGGTTTGAGATACCTCTTTTGTGTTATCTCGTTTGCATTTCTCTAAGGATCAGTGATGTTGCATTAAAAACTTCTGCTCTCCAAAAGACATTGTTTTTTTCTCTTAAAAAAACATCTCATTTGCATTTCACTAATTATCCGTGATGTTGAGCTTTTTTTATATGTTTGTTGGCCACATGTATCAAAAGACATTATTAAGAGACTCAAAAGTAAGTCACAAACAGGGAGAAACTGTGAATCATATATCTGATAAAAGACTTGTATCCAAAATACATAAAGAACTCTTGAAATTCAACAAATAAAAATTAGAAATGGACAAAAATATTGAGCAAATACTTCACCAAGGAAGATGTACAGTACAAATGTCAATATGTACATTACAATATGATGTGCAGTACAATATGTTGAGCACATAAAAGATGCTCAAATCACTAGCCAAATAGGCAAATGCAGATTAAAACCACGATGAGGTACAATTACACATTAGAATCTCTAAAATTAGCGTCTCTAAAATTAAAAAGACTGACCATACTCAATGTTAGCAAGGATTAGAACTGTCATACCCTGCTTGTGGAACTATTAGAACTACCATACACTGCTTGTGGGAATGTAAAATGGTGAAACTACTTTGAAAAACAGTTTGGCAGTTTTTTGAAAAGTTAAATGTATATCTGCCATATGACCCAGCCATTCAACCTCTGTTTAACCAAGTAGAAATAAAAGCGTATGTTCATTTAATAATTTCTACACCAACAGTGATGGCAGTAGTCAAATCCAAAAACAACCTAAATGTCCATTGAAAGGTGAAAAATAAACAAATGATGGTATATATATATATGCAATAAAATATTACTCAGCCTTAACAAGGAATGAAATATTGATACACACGGGAACTTAGATGAACCTCAAAATAATGACACTGAGTGAAAGAAGCCAGATAAGATAGAGTGCATGTTGTATTATTCCATTTTATAAAATTCTAGAAAACGTGAGTAAATATATAGGGACATAAAGCAGATCGGTATTGACCTGGGTGGAAGCTGAGCGAGGAGCAGAGAGGAAGCATCAAGACACATGAAGGAATGTTCAGTACCTTGAACGCATTGACAGTTTCACTAGTGTTTACGTAGGGGAGAGAAGATTTCTCACACATCTCAAGGTCCATGGCTAAGGCATCTGTAACAAAACACAGATTAACAAGAGAAAAGCATGCAGTTTTATTTAATATAAATTTTATGTGACTTGAAGAATAAAATGACAGAAATAACTTCAGAAATGAATATCCAAAGAAACAGAGAAAACTGTATTTTTATGGATGGTCATGTAGAAATATGATTGGACAAAAGGGGGTATGAGCTAGTGGAAACGAACTGGGGGGAACTTAGCGATCCCTATTTGTTCAGATTCTTGGCATCTCTGCGTCTTCAAGGAGAAGGAAATTAACTTTCTCTGGATATAGGGTGCACTTCTCTAGAACGAGGGTCTCATGACTTACTTTAGTGGATGGCTTGACAATTGTCTTATGATCTGCTTCACTGGAGAAGGGTGGGAGATCAGAGAGACCTTCTGGTTTCTGCTGTTTTCTCAGATGGCAAGGTGCCATATTTTGGGGTAGTGTGTCCTGAATCCCATCATATGTGTTAAAACTCATCAAATTGTATGCTTTATATATGTGAAGTCAATTTATGTCAATTATTTCTCAATTAAGTTATTAAAATAATCAGAGGACATTAGGAACTATAATCCAAATACATTCTTTAAGTATGCAACATGAATGAATTAGAAAAATAAAACTTGAAAATTGACGCCAAAAGAAATGTGACGTAAAACAGCGTCCTCTAAAATGGCTCAGTGTGGGACCACTGATCTTAATAGTTCTCAAACTGAATCCCAAGTTTCAAATTTTCTTCAATGAGAACACCAAGCTCAGACAGCTTTACAGGCAAGTTCTACAAAACGTTCAAGTTTCAGATAATTCTAATCCTACACAAAATATTCCAGAGGTCAGAAAAAGAGAGGATACCCCTCAGCTCATTTTTTTTTTTAACCTCAGCCTCCTGAGTGGCTGGGATGACAGGCATGTGCCCTTAAGCCTGGCTAATTTTTGTATTTTTGGTAGAGATGGAGTTTCACCATGTTGCCCAGGCTGGTCTGCAACTCCTGGGCTCAAGTGACCTGCCTGCCTCAGCCTCCCAAGGTGTTGGGATTGCAAGCATGAGCCACCATGCCCAGCCCTTGTAGCTTATTTTTATGAGGTTAGTATAACCTTGATACCCAAACCAGATGCAACTCGATGGAAAAAGACACTTCCTTACCTTTGAACATGGATACAAAACTTTGGACAAAGTATTAGCAAACACAACTTGTAATGAATGAAAACCACAACACATCAGGTTCGTGTTCAATTTATCTCAAGAATTCAAAGTTGGTTTGACTTTGGGGAACAGATTAATGTAATTCACATCAGACAAGTCAAAGGACAGATGCTACATAATAATCTCAACAGGTGCAGAAAAAGAGGGCAACAAATTTCAACATTCATTCATGACAAAACTCTTAAAAAAATGGGAAGAGAAGAAAATTCTCTTTAACCTAATAAGTGGTACCAACAGAAACCTTAGAGCAAGCAGTTAGCATGAAGTAGAATTGAAAACATTCCCTTTAAAATCAAGCAGGGCCAGGCGCAGTGGCTCACACCTCTAATCTCAGTGCTTTGGGAGGCTGAGGAGGGAGGATTGCTTGAGGCCAGAATTTTGAGACCAGCCTGGGCAGCATAGCGAGACTCCTGTCTCTACAAAAAACAATTTAAAAAAACTTAGCTGGGTGTGGTGGTGCACACCTGCAGTCCCAGTTACCAGGAGACTAACGGGGAGGGATCACTTGAGCCCAGGAATTCAAGATTACAGTGAGCCGTGGTCACACCACTGCACTCCAGCCTGGGTAACAGAGTGAGACTCTCTCTCTTAAAAATAAACATTAGAAATAATAAAAATAAAATCAGGCAGAAGACAAAGATGCCTGCGCATGCCACTTCTGGTTGTATTAGCGGTCCAGCACAGTAAAGGTGGCTCACACCTGTAATCCCAGCACTTTGGGAGGCTGAGGCGGGCAGATCACGAGGTCAGGAGATCGAGACCATCCTGGTTAACACGGTGAAATCCTGTCTCTACTAAAAATACAAAAAATTAGCCGGGCGCAGTGGCGGGCGCCTGTAGTCCCAGCTACTCGGAGAGGCTGAGGCAGGAGAATGGCGTGAACCCAGGAGGCGGAGCTTGCAATGAGCCGAGATTGCGCCACTGCACTCGGGGCTGGGCAAAAGAGCGAGACCCCGTCTCAAAAAAAAAAAAAAAGAAAGAAAGAAAAGAAAAGAAAAAATAATATAAAGTAAATTTTTTAAAAATTAAATGATATAAAGATAGAAAAGAAAGGGAAAAAAACCTACTTGCAAATGATGCAACTGTTTATATAGACAACGGGAAGGAATTAACGGATGTACCATTAGGATTAAGGAGAATTCAGCAAGGTTGCTAGACACAAAATCAACATGGAAAAAAAATCCATGATATTTCTAGGTCTTAGTACAAACAGTTAGAAAATGTAAATAATAGAAAATGATAGTGTTGATCATATTTGCCTCATCTGTGGCATGTGAGAAGCAGGGTCTACTTCAGCATATTTACATGAGGATTAAGTGAGACAAGTAAGTCAAGAAGTAGCAAGTGCAAAGTTACTAAGTTACCATATGTCAGTTTCTCTCTTTAGTCCCTGGGTACTGGGTTAGGTGCCTTCTGGAGATCACTTGGCAGGACTCAGCTCACCTTGGGCTCTGGAGCTCCAGGAAGACAGGTATGATTCTCACCCAAATATCTACCATATAAGGCAGAAAATGACCAGTGCCACAAGAGAAAAGACACGGGGGGTGGCAGAAGGAGCAGACAATGGTGGGAGATGCTTCCCATCTGGAAGCACTTTACTGCGGGCCTGAGAGTGGGCAGAATGTAGGCATTCAGAAAAAACATAAAGGCTACTCTATGGACAGTGTAGGCAATGGCTAGAAGTGGAAGCATGGAGAGGGTTTAGGGCAGGAGAATGGGTGTTGGCTGCAGTCAAGCATGCATGGAGTGGAACTGTGTGCGGTGAAAGGGGAAGTCACTAATGGCGGGACTTCAGGCATCACACAGATGCCACACTGGTGATGGGGCCCAGGCACGGAGACCTGGGTATGGCAACACCGTGGCCTCCGACCTCCTCCCGCGCTCCTTACTGTGCCTGCCTCTGAGCTCGGCGGAGTCGTCCATTGCACTCCCTGCTCTGCCCAGCCCTGGTGGCTCCCCTGGAGCTGGTGGCCTTCTGCCCTCTGAGGTTTAGAGAGAAGCCTCCTGTCTGCGGGAGGAAATCTCTGCAAGGTGTTTACTGCAGGGACCCGGGGAGCCAGGGTGGCCACGAGCCAAGTCTGAGTGCTGACTGGGGATTTTGCAAGGAAGAAGGAAGGGGGCCTGGATGTTTGAACAGCTGGGGTGGATCGGGGCTGCCATCCCCCTTTCCCCTCTCCCCCTCCCCTGCTTCTGGGCTTTGACACCCCGTTCTACCTGGGGTCCTGGCTGTTGAAGTGTCCATTAATGGAGCTCTAGGACTGGAGGGCATTTTCTGTCCCCAAACAGGCAGACTGTGGAAGGAACGTATTTTGCGTTTTCTCCTGGGTGGGTTTGTGGGTAGGGGGCTCACATGCATACAAGCTGAACTGTGCCTTGGAGTTCCACAGAGGATGGGCTGAAGACCCAGCCAAACAAAACACGCCGAATCGTAAATCTGTCAGAAGCTGAAGTTAACTTGGGAGGTACCAAGGATACTTTCTCAGCACAGGATACAGGGGGTACCAGGCTGGAGGATGTTTGGGAAGCTGAGCCTCCCATCTCCCTGTCTCTCCTGGAGACAGGTTTGGAGGATGGTGATGGAGCCTGGAGATTGTGGGGATCCCCAAGTGAAGGCTCCCCAGTCCCAAACTCCAATCACCTCTCCAGGACACAGCAGCATGAGTTCTCTTGGACAGCTGCAGAAACCTTTTATGAGCCATGTCTGGTGACGCTGACACCAACCTTCTGGTGCACTTCTTCTCACAGTACCAGCATCTTCTTGCTCATCCTTCATAGGTGTTTAATGAGCACAGAGCATCCTGGGGATGGGGACCCTGCAGCCACCTGCCAGGGACCATGGGCCCTGAGTTCACTCCCATATTACGAGGCCTGGGGAGCTGAAGCTGTGAAGTTCTGTTCAGGCCACTTGCGTTGTCCACACAAAACCGTGCCCCTGGAGAATTGTGGGCAGTGGCCAAAGTGCTGTCAGTGAGAGCACTCTGATGGTGTGAAATGGACATTCTTGAAGATGGTTCGCAAATGTGCTCAGACCCTCTTCGGCAAACAGCTCTCCTCTTAGACGACCAAGAACAAATAACGGTGTCACTTGGAAAGTCAATGATAGAGAGCAACCTGCACCCCACCTCCCCAGTGTGGTGGGCAGTCCTTGAAGAAATACACATCTAAGCTCAGGTCCCAACCGCGCCACTCCCCAGCTGTGTAACTCACGGAGCCTCAGTCTTTCCATCTGTGAAAGGGGGGCAGTGACGCCTACCACAGGTTATTGTGAAGACAGACAGAGACGTAAAAGGCTTGCCACACAGTGGCTTTGCCCAGGGCCAGCTCTCTTCACCCCCCTCACCCCACCGCGGAGCACAGTGGCGGGTGAGGAGCAACACTGGGAATCCCCATGAAGAGCTGGGCTTTCCTGTCACCCAGCAGGTGGCCTCCTTGCCGCTGCCTTTCCAGCACTTTCCAGCTCATAACTGTGGGCAGCCCTGGGGCACCAGGGGGTGGGGGGAGGCAGCTGCAGGGCTGGGGGCAGTGAATGGGGTGGGTTTTGCTGACTTTGCCTTTTCTGCTCCTGCCTGTATCAAAGTGCGGGAGGCACGAAAGGAAAGAAACATGCCTGTTTGCAGCCAGCCTTGTTCTCCCCTCTGTCTTTTTTCACCTGCAAGCTCTAAGGGGCAGAATCAGCCTGGAGGCTATGGAATAGGAGAGGCCAGGAACACAGGGCTGAGCCTCCAGGGTCAGGTCGGGTTTCTGGGCCCCCAAGAAGAACCTGGAAAGTGGGGGGCTCTTCGCTCTTTTCCCTCTTGCTGCTCCCCTCCCCCTCTCACCCTAGCATTCTAGCTGGTTCTCTCCTCTCCGGCTTTTCCACCCCAGTGGCTCATGCTTGTAATCCCAGCACTTTGGGAGGCCGAGGTGGGAGGATCGCTTGAGCCCAGGAGTCGGAGGCTGCAGTGAGCTATGATTACACCACTGCACTCCAGCCTGGGCAACAAAGAGGCTCCATCTCAAAAAAAAAAGCACAAAAAGTTTGAAGCATAAGAGAAGTAGCGAAAGCTATTTGTTATATAACATGTTATTTGTCCTTATGTCATTCCTTCTCTTTAAAACATGCTATCAGGGCCAGGTATGGTGGCTCACGCCTGTAATCCTAGCACTTTGGGCAGCCGAGGCGGGCAGATCACTTGAGGTCAGGAGATCGAGACCACGGTGAAACCCCATCTCTACCAAAAATACAAAATATTAGCTGGGCGTGGTGAGGCAGGAGAATGGCGTGAACCCGGGAGGTGGAGCTTGCAGTGAGCCGAGATCGCGCCACTGCACTCCAGCCTGCGTGACAGAGCGAGACTCCGTCTCAAAAAAAAAAAAAAAAAAAAAAAAAAGGCTGAGGCAGGAGAATCGCTTGAACCCGGGAGGCAGAGGTTGCAGTGAGCCGAGATTGTGCCACTACACTCCAGCCTGGGTGACAGAGTAAGACTGCATTTCAAAAAAAGAAATAAAAAATAAAATAAAATATGTATCAGGTTGGGAGTTTTAAATTCACGGTACAAGCATTGCTATGGATGTGCCTGAAGGAACAGAAAAATGACTTCCTTTTTAAACAAATTTTTAAGAGACAGAGTCTCCCTCTGTCACCCAGGTGGGAATGACTTTCTGATAATTGAGGAAAGCAGAACATATTCCCTTCCATTTGCATATTGTCACAGTGATGCCAGCAGATGCTTTTAGGAGAGGAAGAGACCCATACCTCAACTCTCTCTGTCTTGGATAGCGTAAGTAAGGAACATGCTTATAAAAACAACGCAAAGCAGCACATATCTACTTTGAAAAAAGTGGGGGTTATGTAGAATAAGGCCCAAAGAGGATCAAAAACAGATTGTCACTCTGCCAAACTAGAAATTTCCACAGGCTTTCTCCTTGTTTGAGTTGAGCATTTGAGAAATTGTATTGTGATTACATTAAATTTACTATTTTTGTTTGCTGAAATGAATAAATCAACCCACTCTTATTCGTATTTAAAAAAAACAACAGGCACCACACATATGATCCCCAAAATGGAGCAGGTGGTAGGGCAGAGGCACTCTCAGATTCCCTTCCTGGGCCAAGGCTGCTGGTCAGCACCTCAGTCGTAAAATGGGAACAAATAACATCTTCCTCATAGGACTACTAGGAGGAAAAGTGAGAGTGTGTGACAGGCCTGTGCTCATTGTAAGCACTCTTGAAAGCTGGGTCTTTCCGGTGTTTCTCTTCTGCCCACCTGCTTCCCAAGCACAGACCCAGTTCCACCTGCAGACCCAGCGGAATTGGTGTCAGCTGTGGATTTAACGCACTGTCATGCAAGCTCCTGATGGCTGGGGGCACCATTAGGTCCAGAAAATAAACATTTATTAATACGTCACAAGGCAAAGCATGCTGATCCCTTGAGGAGATACCGTGGCACTTCCTAGTTCATGGAGAACTCTCAATAAGTGGTAGAGGGGTGGATGGAGGTAGGGACAGAGGGGGATGGAGAGGGGTGGAAGGGAGGGTGGAGAGAAGACTGATTAGCCAGATGAAAGACAGAGGGCTGGGCAGAGGGAGGGAGGAGGGCGGAATAGAGGGGATGGGTGCAGGAATGTAGACATGGATGGATGAAGGATGGGAGGGTGGAAAGTGAATAGAATAATGAAGGGATGGAGAAATTCAGGAAAGGATAGAGAGGTGGAGGGGCGATGAGATGGAAGGAGGGAGGGAATGATGGCTGGACAAAAGGATAAAGAGGTTAAAGGGATGGGCGGAGCCATAGAGAAATGGCAGGAAGCATGGAGGGGTGGGTGGAGAAATGGAGAGATGGAAAGATGAAGGGATGGAAAGATAGAAGGTGAGTGGAATAATGGAGCAACTGAGAGATCCAGGGAGGGATGGAGAGGTGAACGGATGGATAATGGGATGGAGAGGGGTAGGAAAAGATGGATGGTGGCTGGATGAAGGGATAACAGAGTGTAGGGATAGGTGGAGGCAGAAGGGAAAGATGACAGGAAGGATAGAGAGGTGGCTGGAGGAATAGAGAGAGAGAGATGGATGAAGAGATTGAAAGGTAGAGAGGGAATGAAGAATAAAGGGATGGAGAGACTGAAGAAGGAATGGAGAGGAAGAGGAAATAGAGGGAAGGATGATGGAGAAATGGAGAGATCAACGGATGGATAATGGGATGGAGAGTTGGAGGACTCATTGTTCTCCGATGAGCTTACCTTTACCTCTCCCTGCACTTCCTGGAACAGGGCATGTGCCTTGTTTGATTTCTGTTTGATTTCAGGGCATGCGTATTTGTTGAATTAAAACCCATGCATGTGGACATGCTTTGGACAGCATGGGGCCCAGCTAATGCTGAAACTTTCTATTCTGTCTCCTCCTTGGGTGGGAGTGGGAGGTCCTTTGAGGAGGACAAAGAGAAGAGAGACAGGAAAGTCTCTGCTTGGGGGAGGAGGAGGAGAGGCCGACTCAGCTGTTCAGTGTAAACTTCCCACCCTGTTGGCATATGGGGAACATGTGGCCCCCTCCCTCCTGGCACTGGAGCAATGTCATGCCAGGGATGCTGGCAGCCAAGGGCACAGAGTGTTCCCAGAGGGAACTGGCAGTCAGGCAGGAGGCAAGTGTTTGAAGCTGTAGTCTGAGCCTGGTTCTGGGGTGGGCAGCTGAGAGAGGTAGGCTCAGTTCCCCTGTGGATATGGCAGGAAGCCTGCAGCCACAGCCACCCCTCCCAGCCTCTTCTGAGAAGCAGAAAGAGGACACCCGCAGGTACCAGGCCCCTATCCCTCACAGGGCTTCTGCTGCCCCTTCTAGCTCTGGGGAATCAGCTGCAGGGACAGGGCCCTGGACTTGAAGTCCAAAGATGTGACCTCTGATCCCCTCAGCCCCTCACTGTGCAGGTTCCATGCCTCCCTTATTTCTGGGCCTTCCTCAGTTTCCCCATTGTTCCAAATGCATCCTGCCCATTGGGATGGTGAGGGTCAGATTTTATCTCCAAGTGAGAAAACCAAGTATTGGGCTTTCTGAAAAGAGAAGTGTTTCCATGTGAAGAACTGTACGTTATCGTGAAACCACGCCCACCTTCCTCCAACAGTTTTGACATTAGAGTGTCACTTCATTTATGAAATAAGGGCTATAGATGGTAATCTTGTCAGACAGCACCCCTGTTTATTTTTTGTAATTTTCAACTGGTGCATAAAACCCCAAATTGTGAACCACTAGACAAGACAATTCCTGAAGGGCCTTCCAGAGCCAGGTAGATTCTCTGTCTTAGATGCTGATATTGTTTGGCTGTGTCCCCACCCAAATCTCATCTTGAATTGTAGCTCCCATAATTCCCACTTGTCAAGGGAGGGACCCAGTGGGTGGTAATTGAAGCATGTGGGTAGGTTTTTCCCATGCTGTTTTCGCCATAGTGAATAAGTCTCCTGAGATCTGATGGTTTTATAAAGGGCAGTTCCTCTGCACACACTCTCTCTTGCCTGCTGCCATGTAAGATGTGACTTTGCTCCTCCTCGCCTTCTGCCATGATTGTGAGGCCTCCCCAGCTGTGTGGAACTGTAAGTCCATTAAACCTCTTTTTCTTTTTAAATTACGCAGTCTTGGATATGTCTCTATTAGCAGCGTGAGAATGAACTAATACAGATGTACCCCTGGAATAGGTCTGCCTCTAACCAGGGCTCTAATTGGGAACCTCGATGTGTACAACTTCCCTCTTGAGCTCACATCTGTGCCCAGGAGGAAGCAGTGTCCGTACAGGTTCAGGCGCAGGCAGACTTCTCTGAGAGGCAGAACAGTGCCTTGCCCTCAACAAGCCATCTCAGCCCCACAGTTTGAGCTCAATCCTACCCCCCTACCACAACCACACGCAGCTCAACAGGAGGTGTCCACTCCCCCAGTGATCCTGTGATCCCTGAGAGGCCCCCCAGAAAAACTCCACACAGGACAAGTGTGGGCTGATAACTTCTCCCTACGAACTGTGCTGCAGCTGGAGAGAGTCAAGTTCAAGTTTAGCAGAGAAGCAATCCAGTTGGGCTGGGTGGGTCAGGCCGCAGAAGACATGACTCAAGGCGTGGGAGCCCCAGCACATGTGGC
This sequence comes from Symphalangus syndactylus, assembly GCF_028878055.3. Lineage (NCBI taxonomy): Eukaryota > Metazoa > Chordata > Mammalia > Primates > Hylobatidae > Symphalangus > Symphalangus syndactylus. Next base: position 12,148,430 of record NC_072428.2, on the reverse strand, counting down.
CTAGCTTGTCTGGCCCCCACATACTTACAGGGTGTGGAGAGTCCATTAGAGACCATGGGAGCGTGGGGCGGGAGACATTCCCAGGCCAGGCCAGAGCAATGCTCCCAGGTTCCCTCTTATCCTTCCCCCCTTTTCCTTAGATACCCCCTCACCCAATGCCAGCTCTCCCAGTTGCAGCAACTTGTAAAAGAAATGTCACGGCCAACTCCAGCCAGCCTGGCCAGCTCAGCAGTTTCTCCCTGCCCTGCTCCCCAGCTCTGCACTGTCTTCCCACTCAAACAGGCTGCAGGGAGCTGGGGAAGCAGGGAGGCTGCAGACAGGCAGGGCCCAGCCGGGCTGTCTGGCTTCCTGGATCTGAGAATCAGCATTCATTTATCATTTAGCAAATATGTCTCAATCCCTGACTAAGGGGTGTGCAAAGCAACCCAGTGGGCAGGGTGGGAGTGTGTGTGCACATGTGTATCTGTGTGTGTCTCAGTGTAGGTTCATGTTTGTGTGAGAGTGTGTCTGTGCATTTCTGTGTATGTCTCTGTGTCCGTGCATTTCTGTGTGTGTGTCTGTGCATTTCTGTGTTTGCGTATGTGTTATCTGCACATCTGTGGGTGGGAAAGGGGTTTCTGGGGTGAACAAAGGAGAGCCTGTGTATTCCAAGGGGCCTGACTTCAGCAGGCATGTACATGGGGAAGGCAGATGCACCCACCGTTCACAGGAGCGAATATAGAGGGTGCTGGGGGAGGCTCCTGCTATCTGCCAGTCCCTGAGATATAATTATCGGCAAGACAGGCCCAAGGATAAAGTCAGGAACTTTCCTAAGCAGGTTCTTGCAGTTTCAGGAAGGTGAGGAAATGTGGAAGGGCTTAAGATTCTTTTTTTAAGATTTTTAATGGGTAATATACAGTTTCAAAAGGTTACATAATTTGAAAAGGTAGCAATGAAAAGTCAGCTTCCCCTTCTCATCTTCCTCCCTCCAGGGTCACTGGCTCCCCCTAAAACTTAACTTGTGGGAGAATGAGATGCAGAGAAGTGGCTGGACCTTGACATGTGTAATTGACAAGGCAGGTGAGAGTGGGGTGGGGCTAGAGCTCAGACCTTCCGCCTGCCACCCAGCGTTCTTTCTCCCAAGCACACTGCTTCTTGGCTGCTGACCAGGGGCAGGTGGGACCCCCTAAGAGGCCTTGGGATATGGTCAGTCCTGGGGCCCTCCCCAGACAGGAGCCACACACAGCAAGGTCACCAATCAATGAAGCCCTCCTAGGGTCTGAGCCAAAGCAGGAGCCCATGGTTGGGGCCCCGAGATGAGGTGCCACCTGTGGCTGGGGGATATTTATTTCCTTCTCTGTTTCCACCTCAGACCAGGCTCCTAGATGTTGGGGACTAAGCCCTGGCTCCTTTCCACCTGGCTTGTCACTACGTTGTCATTCACAAAAGGTGAGCTAATCACAGAACCAACCTGTAGGCCAGTGATGAGCATGAAGCGAGATAAAAGCCTGTAGGTTTCTCAGTGAAAGAGTGACTCTACAGACTCAGGCTAAGACCACGCTACACCGGTTACAGTCAAGAGATCTTTATTGGAGGCGTCAGGTAGGGAGCCGAAGAGGAAGCAGAGAGAGAGGGCGTCGGGGCTTCGGCTTTTTATACTCTGAGACGTTACGTGGAGGTCAATGGTTGGCTGGGGGGCTGGGCTCAGACCAAGGTGGGAAGGCGTCTCTTTCTGATTGGTTTTTCTTTGGTGGGTCTGTATTGAGGAGGAAGAAGAACCCGGAACCAGCGCCATTAAGGTACCCCTGTTACCTAACACTCAGTGTCTGATGCACCTCTTAATATTGGAATTAAGATAAATATCATGATTAGGCCTGGCACGGTGGCTCACGCCTGCAATCCCAGCACTTTGGGAGGCCGAGGCGGGAGGATCACGAGGTCAGGAGATCGAGACCATCCTGGCTAGCACAGTAAAACCTCGTCTCTATTAAAAAAATATATATATATATATAAAAATGAGCCAGGTGTGGTGACGGGCACCTGTAGTCCCAGCTACTCAGGAGGCTGAGGCGGGATAATAACGTGAACCCGGGAGGCAGAACTTGCAGTGAGCCGAGATCGCGCCACTGCACTCCAGCCTGGGTGACAGAGCGAGACTCCGTCTCAAAAAAAAAAAAAAAAAAAAAAAGATAAATATCGTGATTATTATCTTTATCGCCCCTGCCTTCTCCCTGGCCTTGTTTTTCTCCACTGCACTCTGACATTCTATGTATTTTACTAATTTCGTTATCATCTCTGTTTATGAAAAATGTTCTATAAGGACAGAGATTTTTTTTTTTTTTTTTTTTGACAGGGCCTTTTTTTTGTCACCCAGGCTAGAGGGCAGTAGCACAAACATGGCTCACTGTAGCCTCAACATCCTGGGCTCAAGCAATCCTCCCTCCTTGGCCTCCCAAAGTGCTGGGATTATAGGTATGAACCACCGCAGCAGACAAAGGCAGGGATGTTTAATTGCTTTTGCTCACTGTAGACCCCCAGGATCCAGAACAGTGCCCCGGCACAGCGGGGTTGCTCCGTGAATGTCTGCTGAATGAATGGGTGAGCAACTGAATGTAGCACTTCTGCCTTGAGTTTGAATACTCCCTAGGGACTTGGTGCAGAGCTGTGGGCTGAGTAAGGACTGGAAGTGAACCTGACCTTGAAGAATATTAGGGTCTGATTGGTCATTGAGAAGGTCCTCAGCCCCGTTAAAGATGACAGGGACCCACTTGGACCAGAATCAGGACAGGCCAGAGAAGCTGCAGGAAGGGGCTCCGGTGTCTGGCTAGGTTTCCTAGACACTCAGGATGTGGCTGCCCTCCAGGACGTTGCCTGGAGGTGAGGACAGGCCCCTGAGTTCCCTGTCTCAGGACCCTGGGTCCTAAAAGGTGAGACAGCCTTGGGAAGGCTACCGGCCCCGTAACCTCTCAGCCTCCAGACTCCCCGGTGCTGCTCCCACAGTACCTGTGCTCCTGGCTGTCCCAGCTCCCACCCCATTAGCACAGATTGATTAGCTGGGGGTCTCCCCACTCCTTCCCTTGGTGGGGAGCAGGGCTGATTGGTCGTTGTTTACCTGGCCCCTAGCCTAGAGTTGGGGTACATAAGAGCCCAGGGCATGCTGGAGAAGTGACTGAAGGAGCAAATGAATAAGTGTGAGTGAATGGGTGGGGAGTGAAGGAGAAAAGAAATGGGTGCATGAATGAATGAACGAATGAATGAATGAGTTTGTGAAAAAGCAAGAATAAGGGGACAAGCCAGTTGGCCAGGCTGGGGAGATGTTCCTGCTGAGGATGGGATGTGTTCAAACTGGTCCTCCTGCTAAAGTGGGTGAGGGTGAGCTAGAGTGCCCCTGGCCTGGCTCTGCTGGCAGCCCCAGCCTCTCACCCCATCCCTACCCCCTGCCTCCCATCTCGCTGTCTGCCTGAGCATCTTGGCTGGTTCCCCACTCACTGGGCAGCCCCGGGAAGCTCACAAAGGCCCATCTGTGAGCCCAGACCCTGCATCTTCTTCTTGCCCTTCCCCTTCCCCACCCCCCAAGAATTGGTCTGAGCCCCTCTCCCTTCATCTCCCATTAAAATAAACATTCATTTACTGGGATTTCCTCTGGGCACCTCCTTGCTCCCAGGGCAGCCCCAGCCCTGTCTTATAAAACTGCCTTCCCTCCTCTGGATTTCCTTTTAATTGTCCTCTTCCTTTTACTTGCTGGGGATGGGGTGGTGGGGTGAAGAGAGAGGATTAAAATATAGCTGGGTCAGTCCACATGTTTCCCCAGAAACACGGAGATGCTTAGGATATAAGGTGACAGCCGGCTCCCTGCCCAGCCGGGTGAGGCTTAAGTTCATGGGCTGCCAAAAGTTCCAGGGCAGCTACCTCTGGCCCCTGGGCCGGGCTTGAACCCCTGCAGCTGGTGGAATGGGGAGGGTAGGAGGAGAGGAAGGAGTCCCTCTTTCCAGCTAGTGCTGACATATCACAGAACAGGGATTCAGGGGTCTCCTCCTAGCAGTTCCCTCTTTTCTCCCTTAACCTGCTGCAGCTTCAGTCACCAGGGCTGGTGTGCTGTGTGACCCTGGGCAGTCTCTTAACCTCTCTGGCCTCACATTTTACCATATGGAAGGTGGGGCAGAAATAATGAGGCTGAGAGGGCATTGGACTCCCCTCATTCTCAAAGACCCTTTGGACTTGGAGGTCCGTTATCAATCCCTGCATCCAAGCATTGGTTCATTTAGCCTCCAGATGTGCCAGACTGGGTGCTGGGGACAGAGCAATGACCAAAGCACAGAGCCAGTTGTTGGGAAGGCAAACAGGGAAGAGGCAATGAGAATTCACTGTGGCAAGGGCTCTTGACAGAGGAGTGCTGGGAGGTCAGGGAAGGCTGAAATGTGAAATACAATCAGCAGTAGCCAGTCCCCATCAACTCCCCATCAAGACCCCAAACTGCCATGCCCCGTGGCCAGGATTGCTAATGCAGCTTGCTGCTAGATCCTGGTCCTGGATTCCATCTTGTCTACTGAGCTACTTCCATGACAACCATCCTTCCCCTTCACTGGATCTTGAGTGCCCTGACCTCTCGGTTTACTTCCTTTCTAGTCACCATCTCCCACCTTCCCTTTCTTTGTATCCAAGTTAGAATCCTCAGGGTTCACCTCTTTAATAACTCTTGCCAATTCCTGAATCCTTTCTTCCATCTATCTTTTTCACCCACCTATGAAACTCCAACTTTAAATGAGTGAATTCTCAGCTGCTTCTTTACCTGCACCAGGGCAGAGGGAGAAAACCACCGCCTAGGGTAGACTGGACCCCTGGAAATAATGTATCTCAGGACCACTCACTCTCCTGCTCCACAATGTCTGTTCTAGTTTCTATTACTGTGTAACAAGACACCCCAAAACTCACTGGCTTCAATTTAACTGGACACAGTGGCGCATGCCTACAGTCCTAGCTACTCAACAGGCTAAGGCTGGAGGATCACTTGAGCCCAGAAGTTTGAGGTTACAATGACCTTTGATTGCACCACTGCACTCCAGCCTGGGTAATAGAGTGAGACCTTGCCTCTAAAAACAAACAAGGCGGAGCGTGGTGGTTCACACCTGTAATCACAGCACTTTGAGAGGCCAAGGCGGGGGGATCACCTGAGGTCAGGAGTTTGAAACCAGCCTGGCCAAGATGGTGAAGCCCCATCTCTACTAAAAATACAAAAATTAGCCAGGCATGGTGGCGGGTGCCTATAATCCCAGCTACTTGGGAGGCTGAGGCAGGAGAATCACTTGAACCCAGGAGGCAGAGGTTGCAGTGAGCCGAGATCACGCCATTGAACTCCAGCCTGGGCGACAAGAGCAAAACTCTGTCTCAAAAAAAATTTAAAAATAATCAAAATAAAAACAAAGAAAGAAACATTTATTTAGCTTACAAATCTGTACTTTTGGGTAAGGCTCATCTCTGCTCTGTGCAGCCTCAACTGGGGCAGCTCTACTGGAGGCTGGGGGACCCTTTTTAAGGGGGTTCACTTAAAGGAAGGAGAAGGGAGAGAATGATAAAGCCAAGGGGATAGAATGTTACAATTAAGTGAATCTGGGTAAAGGCCCTAGGAGTGGTCTTTCTACTGTTTTTATTTTTGCAACTTTTTTTGGTAAATTTAAAATTATTTCCAAGTAAAAAGTTACAAAAGTAGACACGTATTACAACAATTCTAACCATTTGAAAATGTTGTAGTTATATGGCTATTGATTTCAAAGTGGCCAAAACCCAGACCGTCCTATTATTTCAATCTTTTGAAATTTGTTAACACTTATTCTATGTACCCTTGAAAGTAATTCTGTCGTTACTTGATGTATTTCTCTGTATTTCTCAGGCATTGTTTGTGAATCATGTTATTCATATCATCTATACACTTAGTGACTGTTTTTTGTCAGCTTGCTCTATAAGTTACTGAGAAAGGTGTGCTGAAATCTCCCACTCAGGTTTTTGATTTGTCTATTTCTTTTGGTAATTCTTTCATTTTTGTGCTTATGTATCATTAGATGCATCCAAAAAATAAACAACAATGCAAGTAATTTGAACAAAGCAAGCTCCCTTAGCCCACAAGCCACCCCAGCCATCTTCTTCTCCTGCCTCTCTCACTGCTGATTAACCTTCCCAGGCGACATGTCCACACCAGTGCCACTCAGTGCGGACTGGGGACCAGCAGTACCTGGGAGCTTGGTAAAAAAAAGCCAGTGATCTGCTCTGCCCTAGACTTACAGAATTGAACCTCTGCAGGATGGGGACCAGAAACAGGTTTGAATGTGTGATTCTCAGTCACACAGCAGGGAATGATGATTACTAGGATGAGAAGCACTCATCTTAGTCACCTGCCTTATCCTCACCTTCCATTTCTCCTCAACCAACTCTGCCAGAAGTGATGACTCTCATCAGGCTCAGAAATGACCTCTGTTCCATGAAATCCAGTAGGAATTTCCCCCTCAGCAATATTTCACCTGTTGCCCATTTCCTCCCTTAGTTTAGACAACAATTTATTGTTTTCCGTAAAAATAATATATGCTTATTATAAAAATTAATAATGGAACAGTATCTGAATAATGTAAAAAAAACACATTCCATCATTTAGAAGCAACTGTTTTTAACATTGGATTCATGCAATTCCAGATATCTCTTTATACATACATACAGAGAGAAGAATGGATAGATAAATAGCAGGAAAAGTGAAGAAGTGTACTATAATAATATGGCATATTAAATATCCTGTTCCCAAATTGAAAGTATCATGTTTAATATTATTTGACTTTTTAAGAGCATAAAAGCCAAGTTCAATGGGGAAAAAGGAGCTGACCCAAGTAAATGAAAAACGATGTTTTGACTGGATACTGTAAGATTAAAGAGGAAAAGAATAAAACACAAACACTCCTGTCATTAATTTGTTTCTCAGGGTGGTCCAGGTTAGCAATCCTAAAACTACTTTGCTTGTATGCTAGGTTGAACAAATAAGTTACATTTTGTACATAACTAGAGCTAGGTTTTTCACTTCTGGAGAAAAAAGTTACAAATGGGGAAATGAGGAGGCTACAATGAAGGCTAGAATGCTGCATTAGAGTCAGTCAGTGTGAATTCAGGCTTATTTTAATGTAAATATAGATAGATATAGACAGAAATATAGTTATGTGTAGATACATATATGTCATAGCTCTGCCTCTGAGAGGGCCTAGAAGTAGTGACACTTCAGTAACAACAAGTGCACCTAGCATCCACATCTTTTTTTTTTTTTTTTTTTTTGAGATGGAGTCTCGCTCTGTCACCCAGGTTGGAGTGCAGTGGTGCGATCTTGGCTCACTGCAACCTCCACCTCCTGGGTTCACGTGATTCTCCTGCCCCAGCCTCCCGAGTAGCTGAGATTACAGGCACACACCACCACACCTGGCTAATTTTTTGTGTTTTTGGTAGAGACGGAGTTTCTCTATGTTGGCCAGACTGGTCTTGAACTCCTGACCTCGTGATCTGCCTGCCTTGGCCTCCCCAAGTGTTGGAATTACAGGCGTGAGCCACTGTGCCCGGATTTTTTTTTTTTTTTTTTGAGACAGAGTCTTGCTGTCGCCCAGGTTGGAATGCAATGGCGCCATCTCGGCTCACTGCAACCTCCATCTCCCAGGTTCAAGCAATTCTCCTGCCTCAGCCTCCCAAGTAGCTGGGATTACAGGCATGCGCCACCATGGCCAGCTAATTTTTTTTTTTTTTTTTTTTTATGTCTAGTAGAGACAGGGTTTCACCATGTTGGCCAGGCTGGTCTTGAACTCCTGACCTCAGGTGATCCACCCACCTTGGCATCCCAAAGTGCTGGGATTGCAGGCATGAGCCACCATGCCCTGCCTTGCATCCACATCTTGAATTCTAAACAACATTCACCAATAAAGAAACTTGGGCTGCCTGGAGAAATGGCCGATTCTAGGGTTGAAATAGAGTGATATGGTTTGGATATTTTGTCCTCACCCAAATGTCATGTTGAAATGTAAACTGCAGTGTTGGAGGTGGGGCCTGGTGGAAGGTGTTTGGGTTATGGGGGTGGATTCCTCATGGTTTGGTGCTGTGCTCATGATAGTGAGTTCTTGTGAGATCTGGTTATTTAAGTGTTTGGCACCTCCCTCCATTCCACTGTCTCTCTCTTGCTCCTGCTATGCCATGCGAAGTACCTGCTTCCGTTAGTGATGACCTAGGGTATCTTGAAGAACAAACTTCTAAGCAGCAAAGTGCTCAAGATGTAGCCTGGCTGCTTCTAACTACCTATGCTCAGATATGGGAGCAAATAAATGATCTAAATTTGAAATTTATATTTAAAAAGGAAGCAAAGCATAAAAATTTGGAAAGTTTGCAGCCTAGCCATGTAGCAAAGAAAGAAAATCTTTTCTGGGAGCGGAATTCAAGCAGGCTGTGGAGCAACCGCTTGCTAGAGAAATTCGCATAACTAAAAAGAAGCCAAGTGCTAATAGCCAAGACAGTGGGGAAAAGGCCTCAAAGGCATTTCTGAGATCTAAGAGGCAGCCTCTCCCCTAACAGGCCCTGAAACTTAGGAGGAAAGAATGGTTTGGAGGGAGATGGCCTGCTGCCCTGCACTGCCTTGGAACAGTGCTTCCCACATGTCAGCTGCTCCAGCACCAGTCAGGGCTCACAAAGGCCCAGGTACACCTTGAGCTGCCACTTTGGAAAATGCAAGCTGTAAGCCTTGGTGGCTTCCACATGGTGTTAAGCCTGTGGGTGCACAGGGTGCAAAAGTGAAGGCTTGGCAGCCTATGCCCATTTCAGAGGCTGTATGAGAAAGACTGTGTTTGTGTGCCCAGGCAGAAGCCTGCTGCAAGACAGAGCCCGCACAGAGAACTTCTACAAGGCCACTGTGGAGGGGAAACGTGGGACTGGAACCCCCACACAGAATCAATACTGGGACACTGCCTAGTGGAGCTGTGGGAAGGGGCCACAATTCTCCAGTCCCCTGAATGGGAGATTCACTGGCAGCTTGCACCCTTTGCCTGGAAAAGCAGTGTGCACTCAACAACCCATGAGAGGAACCGTGGGGGCTGAACCCTGCAAAGCCACAGGGGCAGAACTGCCCAGGGCCTTCAGAGCCCACCCTTTCCACCAGTGTGCTTAGGACGTGGGACGTGGAGTTAAAGGAGACTATTTAAGATTTAATGACCGCCCTGCCAGGTTTCAGCATTGTGTGGGGCCTATAGTCCCTTTCTTTTGGCTAATTTCTAACTTTTGGAACAGGAATGTTTACCCAATGCTGGTATCCTCATTGTATCTTTGAAGTAAATAACTTATTTTGATTTTATGGGCTCATAGGTGAAAGGAACTCATTTCCAGATACAACTTTGGACTTTGGACTTGGGACTTTTGATTGAGTTGATGCTGAAATGAGTTAAAACTTTGAGGGACTGTTGGGAAGCCATGATTGTATTTTGCAATATGAGAAGGATATGGGCTTTGAGGAGTCAGGGGCAGAATAATATGGTCTCAATACATATCCCTACCAAATCTCATGTTGAATTCTAATCCCCAATGTTGGGGGTGGAGCCTGGTGGAAGCTGTGTGGATCATGGGGCAGATCCCGCTTGGCTTGGTGCTATCCTTGTGACGGTGAGTTAGTTCTGTGGGATCTGATTGTTGTAAAGCGTGTCACCTCCCCTGCCCCGCTCTCCCTTGCCCTCACTCAGCCAGGTGAGATGCCTGCTCTCCCTGTGCCTTCCACCATGAGTAAAAGCTCCCTGAGGCCTCCCCAGAAGCTGAGCAGATGCCAGTGCCATGCTTCCTGTATAGCCTACAGAACCATGAGCCAATTAAACCTATTTTCTTTGTAAATTAACCTAGTCTCAGGTATTTCTTTATAGCAATTCGATAATGAACTAATATACAGAGAAAAGGTAAGATGAACCTGGAGCATCTTGTAATGCCAGAAAGAAAGTGCTTACAGAAACAAAGAGGATGGAGGCATGTCAAAAGGACACAACATGCTCAACATCAGAAATCAGTAGGGAATTGCAAAATACAACAAGATACCACTACACACCTATTAGAATAGCTAAACATCTAAAACACTGACAGTGCCAAGTGCTGTGAGGATGTGTGGCAACAGGAACTCTCATTCATTCCTGGTGGAAATGCAAAATGACGTAGCCACTTTGGAAGGCAATTGGAAGTTTCTTTCAAAACTAAACACACTCTTACTGTACAATCTGGAAATTGTATTCTTTGGTATTCACTCAAATGAGCTGAAAACTTAGAGCCACACAAAAACCCACACATGTATATTTACAACAGCTTTTTCATAATAGCCAAAACTTGGAAGCAACCAAAATGTCCTTCAATAGGTGAACAGATAAACTGTGATACATCTAAACAATGGAATATTATTCAGCGATAACAAGAAATGAGCTATAAAGCTGCAAAAAGACATGGAAGAACCTCAAATGCATATTGTAAACTGAAAGAAGCCAATCTTGTGAAACACCCTCCCCCCCTTTTCTAAACAAAATAAAACAAATCCCTTGGGTGGGCACAGTGGCTCACACCTGTAATCTAAGCACTTTGGGAGGCCAAGGCCAGCAGGGGGATTGCTTCAGGCCAGGAGTTCCATACCAGGCTGGGAAACATAATGAGACCCCATCTCTACACAAATAAAAAAAACTATCCAGGCATGGTGGCATGTGCTTGTAGTCCCAGCTACCCGGCAGTGTAGACACTGCCTCCCAGTGTCCCACTTGGGAGGCAGAGATGGGAGGATTGTTTGAGCCCAGGAGTTCAAGGTTTCAGTGAGCTAGGATCACACCACTGCACTGCAGCCTAGGTGACAGGGAGAGACTCTCTCTCTCCAAAAAGCCAATATGAAAAGGCTTCTGTATGATCCCAACTATATGACATTCTGGAACTATGCCGACATGGTTTGCCTGTGACCCCACCCAAAATCTCATCTTGAATTTTAATCCTCATTATCCCCAGGTGTCAAGGGAGAGGCCAGGTGGAGGTAATTGAATCTTGGGGGCGGTTTCCCCATGCCGTTCTCGTGGTAGTGAGTGAGCTCTCAGGAAATCTGTTGGTTTTGTAGGTGTTTGGTAGTTCCTCCTGCGTTCACTCTCCTTCCTGCCACCTTGTGGGAAGGTTCCTCGCTTCCCCTTCGCCTTCTTCCATTCTTGTAAGTTTCCTGAGGCCTCCCCAGCCTTGCTGAACGGTGAGTCAATTAAACCTCTTTCCTTTATAAATTACCCAGTTTCGGGAAGTTTTTTATAGCAATGTGAGAACGGACTAATACATATGAACACAGCAAAAGGATCAGTGGTAGCCAGGGGTTCAGGGAGAAAGAGGGAAGATGACTAGGTGGAGCACAAGATTTTTAGGGCAATGAAACCATTGTGTGTGATACTATAATGGTGGACCCATGTCAGTACCTATGTGTGAAAACCCACACACAGGCTTCACTGAAGAGGTAATATGTGAGCTGAGTGTGATTTTGCTAAGCAGAGAAGGGCTTTGCTGGTAGAAACCAGCAAGTACAAGGGCGTGGAGGCATGAATTGAGGACCTGATCAGAGAAATGCAAACCACTTTTAGTGTTTGCAATAAAGGAGTCATAGGAGAACCTGGGCAACATGAGACCTTCCAAAAAGGCCACCTTGAGCTCATGGGTGTCATTAGAATGACATGGGTATCAGAAATAAATGCTCCCGTGCTGCCCAGTTGACATGCTATATTTAGGTGGGCAAAAATAACAGATTACTAAATACCCTAGTCACTATTATCCGATTTTGTGCTGTAAAGTGCATACAGTCATCTTTCAGTATCCCTGCAGGACTGGTCCCAGGATCCCCTGTGGATACCAAAATCCACAGATACTCAAGTCCCTTATATAAAATGGAGTTGTATTTGCATATAACTTATGCATATCCTCTCATATACTTCAAATCATCTCTAGATTACTTATAATACTTAATACAATGTAAATGCTACACAAATAGTTGCTGTAGTATATTTTTTAACTTGTTTTATTTTTATTGTTGCATTTTTTGGTTTTTTGAATATTTATGACCCTCAGTTGGTTGAATCTGCACATGCAGAAACTGCAGATGTGGAGGGCAAGTTGTATATGTTTGGAGAAAAAGGCTAGAAGGATATTCTAGGATGTCAGCAATGGAGATTTCTGGGTAGCGGGATTTGGGATAATTTTTATTTTCTCCCCATACTTTCTTTATAATGAGCATGGTGGAAGGAAGAAGGGCTCGGGTCCTGGGAGGCAAGGCATCTGGGTTTGATGTCCTGTTGGCCACTGACTTGCAAGGAGGCCTTGGGCAAGTCCCTTCCCCTCTCTGGCTCTCGGCTTCCTCACCTGTAGGATGAGAACTGGCCCAGTGCTCCCTGAAGGTCCCATCCGGCCCAGCTACCCCAGGCTGGGGTTTCTCAGACTGCAATCTGGAAATGTGTCCTTAGGAGGTCCTTGCATTCTATGAAAAGTATCCAAAAAATGGCTGGGCACAGTGACTCATGCCTGTAATCCTAGCACTTTGGGAGGCCGAGGCAGGCAAATCACTTGAGGCCAGCAGTTCGAGACCAGCCTGGCCAACATGGCGAAACCCTATCCCTACTAAAAATACAAAAAAAACTAGCCAGGTATAGTGGTGCACACCTGTAATCCCAGCTACTCAGGAGGCTGAGGCACGAGAATCACTTGAACCCGGGAGGCAGAGGTTGCAGTGAGCCAACATTGCACCACTTCACTGCAGCCTGGGCAACAGAACAAGACTCTGTCTCAACAAAAAAAAAAAAAAAAAAAAGAGAGAGAGAAAATTGTCCAAAAAATATTTGTGTGCTTTCATTTTCATAATGAAATCCAAGGAATGAGTTGTACATACACATAATGTACTAGAAGTTGTGTCTGGGACATAGTGAAGCCTCCATACATGTGAGCTATTTTTATTAAGAAAAATAAAAAAGCCATCTATCCTTTATTCATCTCTGTTGCAGTGATAATTCACAACAGAAAGACATTTTCCTGGGTAAGATTTTGGTTCTTGGGCCGTTGTTTCTCAAACTGGGACCCATGGATTTCAGGGGCCCCCAAGACACATTTTGTCCCGTAAAAGGGGCCTGCTACTCAGGTTGAATAAGAAACAAGTGTGGGGCCCCTGAAGAGCTGGGAGTGTGGGCTCTGATACCTCTCGCCCCTGCTTTCATGCCTTCCCTTCAGCTGGGGTGACTTGCTTTTTCCTGAGGCCTTGGAAACACGCGTACCTTTCCCAGGAAAATGAGTCCCTGAGGAGGCCTCCCCGCCTGCAGGCTCACTCCAGCACCTGTGTTCTGTAACACAGCCCTAATTGAAATCACATTAACATTATGATTCCATTACGGGGAACAAGAGGCTGGCTGCAGGAATGCGCCCCACGAGGCCTAATCAGCTGGACTGGATCATTTATAAAGGGCTGTGCATCTGCCTGGAGCTTCAGTGTTAAGTAAGGCAGACAGGGGCCTATTCATTATTAACAAGGCTTTATGCGTTTGGCCAGGCAGGAGTACAAAGCTGGCCACAACGGGAGTCTGAGAGAGGAGAGGCATTCAGGTGCCAACTGCAGGTGCCCCGTCTGCCGGTGCCCTGTCTGCCTTGTCCGTCAGTGGAGTCCGAGATGGAGCTGCTTCTGCTCAGGTGGAGGCGACTTCCTATCCCTAAAGCCTTGACTGTGGCCACTCCTCATGCTGAAGGGGGAGGCTAAGTAACTTGCCTGAAGTCCCATAAGTAATACGTAGTGGAGTCAGAATTTGAACTCAGGCAAGCTGAGTTCAGAGCCCACATGCTTGGCCAACTTGCGGTCCACAGTCCACCCCTTGGCAGTTCATACCTCTCCTGAGATGTGCCCTGGTACCACTCAGTGTTCCCCAAACTCAAAAGCTTCGAGGTTGTGATGTAAAGGAAAGAGCACTGGAAAACAGAAGACATGGTTGGAGGGCCAAATCCTCCATTCAGGCCGGGTGCGGTGGCTTACGCCTGTAATCCCTGCACTTTAGGAGGCCGAGGCGGGCGGATCACGAGGTCAGGAGATCGAGACCATCCTGGCTAACACGGTGAAACCCCGTCTCTACTAAAAATACAAAAAAAAATTAGCCGGGCGCAGTGGCGGGCGCCTGTAGTCCCAGCTACTCACGAGGCTGAGGCAGGAGAATGGTGTGAACCCCGGGAGGTGGAGCTTGCAGTGAGCTGAGATTCTGCCACTGCACTCCAGCCTGAGCGACAGAGAGAGACTCCGTCTCAAAAAAAAAAAAAAAAAAAAAAATCCTCCATTCATTTATTTCATTTATTACTCTAATTCTAAATACCAGCACTGTGCCAGGCACTGTGTTAGGTGCTGCCGCTGAAAAGGTGACTGAGACCCAGTCCTTGCTCTATACGAGTTCAATAACCACTTGGTGACACCCTATACCGCAGGGACTGTGTCCCCCAAGCACTGGACATACGTGGTTTTGTCGGCCCCTTAACGATAATGAATGAACCTTTCATCATAATGCAGTGTGTGAGAACCATGAACACAGAACTTCATCAACTGTACATATTCTGTCATAAAATGTAATTCTAGATCATTAAATACTAATTCAATTACATGTGATTGGAGGCGACAGCGTGTGCTGGTCAGGAGCATAGGCTCTGGGATCTGACAGCCTCAGTTCTAATCCTGGATCTGTTACTTATCAGTTGCGCCGCCCAGATCATGTTACAACACCTCCTATGTTTGCCCCTTCTGCCTTACTTTGTCCTGGGTACAGGGGATGAGGTGGAAGGAGGCCACCAGGATGAGCAATATTGATATCTTGTAGAAAGAGGTTTGCAGGATTGGGGAAGAAAATGGTGGACAGAGGAGTATGGTGGCTGAGAGTGTGGGGTCTGGGGGTAGAAAGGCCTGGTCTGTAGTCGTAGCTGTATTCCCATGGCTGTGTGACCCTGAGCGACTAACTACATGAGGACTCTCACCTTCTACACCTGCAAAATGGGGGCAATAGCAACACTCACCTTACAAAGCTGTTATCAGGATTGAATGCAATGACAGCAGTAAAGCACAGAGCACATGGTCTGAAATGCAGTAAGGAGTACACACAAAAAAGATCCCCCAAACCAAACACCTAATAGCCTCCACCTAGCATTTTAGAAGAATCTTCACCACCCAAGGTGTGATGGGAGTATTCTTAGATTCCACCAGCTGTGGTCCATTTGAAACAGTGAGATGGGTTGGTAAGACCCATTCTGTAGGATTGAAAGTTGATGATGGGCATGGATATGTTTGTAAACAGAAACACGATGCACAAGTGTGCCACTCCCCTCATTGAACATTGATCATACACCAGGCCAGGACTCAGATGAGATGGGTGGGGAATGAGAGGGATGATCTCCGGACACCCAGGAGAGTCCAGTTGGCTGGAGGAGGTATTGGGCAAGTCAGACGACCCCGCATGTATGGTATCAACTTGAAAATCAGGACTTTGGAGGGGAGAGAGTGGGCAGAAGGGTGGTGGCTGAGGTGCCAGCTCCCCTGCTGCTCCCTGCCCATGCTGCCTGGCATTGCTGGGGTCTGTTCACTGGGTATGACCACAACCTCTCTTGTGTCTTCTTCCTTCATTCAAGCAAGAAAGACGATTTGGTTCCCTTCCCTCCAAAGTGCTGGGGATCCTGAGTCTGTCCAAATAATAATTTTTAAAAACAATCAGCCTTTATTGTGAGCCAGACCCTAAGTCCTTTACATTGGACTTTAACAGCTGTGCTGGGAGGAATTCTGCAGATGAGAAAACTGAGGCTTAGAGGGTGAAAGGACTTGCCCTGGGTTCCACAGCCGACAGGTGTAGCCTGTTTGATGCCGAGGCTCTAGTTCTATTCATGATGCTGAAGTGACCAGCACCCCCTGCCTAGCCCAAGGTCGAATTTTGTGACCATGAGGGGTGTCTCCCCCACGTCGTTTCTTACTCCAGTAATGAGAGATGAAGGACCCTGGGATAGGTAGGAGTCCAGCCTACAAGAGCTCCCTCCCCAGCCCAGACTCCACCCTACAGTAGTGACCTCGAGTTATTTGCTCTTTCATCCCAGTCTTCTTACGAAGAAACAACAGCAACACCAGCAATAACAAGAACAGCTACCGCTATCTAGTGCTCACTATAGGTTGGGCATCCTACGTGCACCACTTCTCTTGACCCTCATGTTAACCGTGGGATGTGGACATAGTTGAATGCACATATTTTCACAGAGGAGGAAACTAAAGTTTAGAGAGGAAAAGCAGAACCAGCATTTGGTTTTCCCCAGAATTTCAGCTCAGTTTCTTTTAACATTGACTGAGCACTTCCTCTCTGTAGGAACTGTGTGTGCTAAGAATTGCATATCAAAATCCCAGGAAGAGAGGCACTGTTGTTATCCCCATTTCACAGATGAGGCCACTGAGGTTCATAGAGATTTAAGTGACTTGCCCCCAAAATACATAACTTAAGTGGCAGAGCTGGGTCTTGAACACACCTTTCTGAGATCAGACCTGTGTTCTCCACCTTTCTGTCCACAAATGACCGTGGCCTTTCTGATGCTGAGGCTGGGGAGAAGGGCATGCCTGGGGCCAGTGCAAAAGCAGCCCAGCAGGGAAGACAGAGGCACAGCCTCCTTTCAAAGCAACCCCCAAAAACCCAGTTGTCTTCACCCAATAGCCCCTGATTAAAAATCGAGCATGTGAGCCTGGCTGCCCAGGAGCTGAGCTGAGATCAGAGACCATTTCCAGCAAGCCTGGGTCTTTTTAAGTTATTTATCTGTCTGCATTTTTCATCATTTGCCATTGATTCGCAAGGGCTCTTCCTGAGAGTCCCTCTGGTGCCCGCCTGGCAGGATGGCTGGCTCTGGTCTCCCTCATTTCTGGGCACTTCCACATTCCAGCAAGGCAGCCCGGCCCCAGCTGCCCACGCAGCATCTTCCAAACCTGGACTCTCCATTGCCAGGGCTGTCAGGGCTGAGGGACCTTTGTCCCTCTCTCTTCCTCAGCCACATCTCGCCACAATGTGAGGGCTGCCAAAGTTCCGGAGCAAGCAGATACCTTAGCACAAACACGACACTCTTGCCCTCCTCTCTCTCACTATGCCCTAATCCATGCTCTGCCCCTCCCTGCCCCAGGAGGTTGACCTCTAAGGATTGCACCCCCAGGCTCCCTTACTTTCTTGATTGTGGTCGGGCTTAGGTGATGGGAGACACTGGTGGGAAACCAGAGGGAAGAAGGAGAGAGGGGTTGGGGTATTTCCACCAAGGTTTTGGCTGCATCTTTCTGTAATGGCAGCTCTGGTGCAATGGCTTCTCTCCTACACTCCAGTCCTTGCTGGGTTCCCTAACGCTGTTCCCTCCCCCAGTGCCTTCAAGATTAGGGGTAGTAATGGCTTCCTGCTGTTGTTTGTTCCTAGGTGACTCAGCATCCCTTGCTAGTTCCCTTAGTTCCATCCATACCTCTGTTAAATCCTCCTTGAAATCCTAGTTGATGTTTCCAGTCAAGATCCTGACTAATCCACAGGAACTCCTGGTTCCATGAAGTGCAAACATGGGCAGGAATAAAAGCTCCCAGGTTGAGGCTGCCAGGGATACAGGAGAGACTCGTGCTTATTTCTGTTTAGAGGACAGAAGTTACATTTCCTCCAGCACACACCTTAGGTAGAGTGTCCTCATCTCTCTCTCTATCTCTTGTTGAGGAATAAACAGAGATGCTCTGTTTTGTCATACTTTTTTGACAGACGCTTTGTTTAGAAAGGTTTGAGGCTGGATTTGAACCTCCTGGATGGAAAGTGCAAAGCCCCCTGGTGGGGGAGTGGGCTCACAAAGCCTATATAGCATTCCACTATCCCTGGCAAGGGTATGACTTCAGGCAACTTCACCACAAACCTCACTGAGTACTTCAATTGTCATGCTTTGTCTGTAAGTAATAGAAAGACCAATGAAAACAGCTTGAATAATGAGAAATTTATTATCTTGCCTAACGAGATACCCAGAATGAGTGGTTCTAGAGTTGGCAAATCCAGCAGCTCAATGGAGGTAAAACTCTCAGTTGGCTTCTCAACTAGTCTCTTGGCTTTTCCCTCATGGCCACAAGGTGGCTGCCACAGCTCCAGCCATCACAGCAAGATCTAAGGCAGGAAGGCAAGAATCCTTGATTAGACACTGACCCAGTTGCTATAATAAGACACAAAATAGCAGTGGATTAAGCACGATAGAAATGTATTTTCCTATTCTTTTACAGTCCCAGGCTAGTTCAGGGTTAACATGGCAGCCCAGTGGTATTGAGGACTGGGTTTCTATATCTTGTTGCCCTTATTGCAAAGCTGGAGGTGGCTCATCATGTAAGTACAGTCATGTGTTGCATAGCGATGGGAACATGTTCTAAGAACTGCATCATTAGATGATTTCATTGTTGTCTGAACATCATAGAGTGTACTTACACAAACCTAGATGGTATGGCCTGCTACACACCTAGGCTAGATGGTATAGCCTACTGCACCTAGGCTATAAACCTGTACAGCACGTCCCTGTTCTGCACACTGTAGGCAATTGTAACACAGTATTTGTGTATCCAAACACGTCTAGACATAGAAAAGGTATAGTAAAAATACAGCACTGTAATTTCATAGGACCATTGTCTTCCATGAAGTCTGTCATTGACCGAAACATCGTTATGTGGCACATGACTGTACTCTGTTCATCTGGGAGGAGGAGGAAAGGGAGGGGAGAACAAGCCCCTCCTTTTGTGGGTACACACGGTAGTTGCACACATGGCTTCTACTCATATTGTTGGTTAGAACATGGCTGCATGGCCACATCTAGCTACAAGGGAGGCTGCAAAATGCAGTTTTTGGCTGGGCAGCCACATGCCCATCTAAAAACTATTCCTAAGGCCAGGCGCCATGGCTCATGCCTATATTCCCAGTACTTTGGGAGCCCAAGCTGGGTGGATCACCTGAGGTCAGGAGTTCAAGACCAGCCTAGCCAACAGGGTGAAACCCCGTCTCTACAAATAATACAAAAATTAGCCAGGCGTGGTGGCGCATGCCTGTAATCCCAGCTGCTTGGGAGGCTGAGGCAGGAGAACTGCTGGAACTTGGGAGGCAGAGGTTGCAGTGAGCCGAGACTGTGCCACTGTACTCCAGCCTGGGCGACAGAGCGAGACTCTGTCTCAATAATAAATAAATAAGCAATAAATAAATAAAACTGTTTATACAGGCAAAAAGGGGAAAACAGATACCTGGAGACAAAGAGCCATCTCTTCACAGTTCCTATCTCATGTCCCCTCTGAATAACAAGGAAAACCTTCCCAGGCACCCCTACTACCACCCCACCACCAGGCTCCCTCGTACATCTCATTGGCTAAGTAAGGTTCATGCCATGCCAGTTCTGAACCTGCAAGGAAACCTGGCTGGCTGAGATGCAGGTTCTGCCAGGAAAAACGGAAGGGCAAGAATGGCTGCTGAGTGGTCAGCTAAAATTGTAGAGTGACAGCTACAACCTGGGAAGCAGCTTGGTTCTTCTATTCCTACACCCCACCCCCTCCTTTTCTTTGGTGGCAAGCAACAGAAATTGGATTTGCTTAGCTAGGCCAGCACAAGAAAGAAGGGAACAGCTGGTGAGAAGGATTGGGATGTTGCTGGATCTCAGGAGCCAGAAGCAGGACATCCCATGCC
Source organism: Symphalangus syndactylus (assembly GCF_028878055.3). Lineage (NCBI taxonomy): Eukaryota > Metazoa > Chordata > Mammalia > Primates > Hylobatidae > Symphalangus > Symphalangus syndactylus. The sequence continues at coordinate 12,128,721 of NC_072428.2, read as the reverse complement.
TCAGGAGTCTCTGCTCTCTCTGCGGGCTGTCCTCATAACCTCTCCTTACAGACTGAGTCCTCCACAGGTGGGGGACATGGCCAGGGAGCCCTCAGAGCCCCGTCTAGCAGCCCCATCACTAGGCGGGAAGACTCCTCCATTCCAGTCAACCTGTGGAACAATTCTGATGGGACCAGTAAACTGTGATCTAGGGAGTGGGATCATATGAGAGCAGGACAACCCCTCCTAAAAGCATGAGATCGACTTGGGAGAAGGTAGGAGCCCAGAAAAAACTGGTCTGGCTGGAGCCTAGGCAGATGAAAAAATAGGTGATCATTTCCATTCTTTGCTCAGACTGGAAAGTGAGGGTGGTGGTAGTGAGGTAGGGATGACAAGACCCCAGGAAGCTGTTTAAACTGCAGGGGGAACTGCCCCTAATTAAACTTCACATGGTGCATTGTTCTGATGTGTTTTCTGATTCTGGTACAAATATGCTGAAGATTGCTGTGCACTGGTTTTCAAACTGTGCTCCAAGGAACCCCTGGAGGCTGGAGATGTGGGGGTGGCCCCCCCTGGAGTTGGTGGCAGCATGATTTTTGCCTGTTTTATTGACACTTTAGTTTCTGCTTCTATAAAATGGCAATAATCATGGTGGCCATTCGTAAGATTATTTTTAGTTGTAAATTAGATTATCCATGAGAAGGGCCTGGCACACAGGACATGCTCAAACATTGTTGGCTAGGGTTATTATTTATTACTTTGTATAAGAAATTAGTTGAGGCCGGGTGCGGTGGGTCACACCTGTATTCCCAGTACTTTGGGAGGCCGAGGCGGGCTGATCACCTGAGGTCAGGAGTTCAACCAGCCTGGCCAACATGGTGAAACCCTGTATCTACTAAAAATACAAAAAATTAGCTGGTTGTGGTGGCGTGCACCTCCTCAGGAGGCTGAGGCATGAGAATTGCTTGAAGCTGGAAGGCAGAGGTTATAGTGAGCTGAGATGGCGCGACTGCACTTCAGCCTGGGTGACAGAGCAAGACTCTGCCTCAAAAACAAAAAACAAACAAAAAGAAATTATTTGAAATAAGCATTCTGTGGGTTAAAGTAGTTTGAACTGACTGGTTGATCCAAACAAAGGGTCTAGGAGTCTGGAGACCCAGTACCACTCGGCAACTAGGGGATGGGCCCTGGGCAAGTCCTGGGCTCCTCCTGCAGACGGGACCCGCCCACCCCAGTGCTCTTATATCACCTGAAAAATAGGCCCCTCCCACCCCCAGCCCAAAAGACACAGCCCCATGTCAGAGCACGTGGCTGGGCAGGATTTCAAACTGACCCTTGAGTTGGGTGCCCTTCTGCAATGCAGGCCCCGCCTACCTTTCTGGTCTCAGTCTCCTCTTTGTTTAGGTGTGGGTCACACAGCACCCCATCTGTCCATCAGCGTGGTTGTGACTATGGATGTGGGTGACTCTGTCAGGATTCTGCCCCTGCTGTGCCTCTTTGCCGGGGAGCAGGACTGTTGCTGTGGTGAGGTGACCAGCAGGGAGTCGCGGGTGATGGCAACGCAGGGCTGGCGGAGCGGGAAGCGGGAAGCAGGAGCCCCTGGGAAGATGAGCTAGATAGCTCTTGCCTGGTCCCAGGGAGAGGCCTGGGGCAGGGGGTGTCCATCTGCCATCTTCCCCACCCCGGCCTCGCCCCAGGGGCTGACAGATACCCCACTGATTGACTGGGCCCCTGAGAGGCCCTCCTGCCATATCCTTAGACAAGGGCTTTGACCTCCTACTCTGTAGAGGCAGCCAAAAGGGGCACAGGGAAGGTGGGGAGGTGACAGTCCTCCACCTCCACCAGCCCTGGGGCAGCCTCTTGTCCACCCCTTCTGAGACGTCACGGAGGGCCCCTGCTTCCATCATGAGCCACAGCCTTAGAAGCCCGACACTGCAGACTGGGTGCTTGCTTTCCACCTCTCTCTGACTAGTCCTTTCGACAGCCTGGTGCGGGAGTTCCCAAACATGCCTGATCACTAGAATCAACTGGGGAACTTGTCAAAAATATGGCTTCCAGACCGGGCATGGTGGCTCACATCTGTAATCCCAGGACTTTGGGAGGCCGAGGCAGGTGGGTCAGTTGAGGCCAGGAGTTTGAGACCAGCCTGGCCAACATGGTGAAACCCCATCTCTACTAAAAATACAAACATTAGCCAGGCATGGTGGTGCATGCCTGTAATCCCAGCTACTTGGGTGGCTGAGGCAGGAGAATCCCTTGAGCCCCGAAGGTAGAGGTTGCAGTGAGCTCTGAGTGAGCTCCAGTCTGGGTGACAAAGTGACACTCTGCCTAAAAAAAATGGCTTCCAGAGTCTCATTCCCCTTGCATCCCAATTCAGTGGATAAAGGTGGGGCCCAGGAACCTGCATTTTACCAGCACCTCAAATGATCTGATGAACACTGAAGTTGGAGAGTCACATAGCCATTGAGATTAAAGGGGTGGGCTATGGATCCTTTCTGATCTGGGTTAGATGCTTTGTGGCATTGGGCCAATGACTTACCCTCTCTGGTTGTATCTGAGACAAAATGGGGACAATATAATCACTTCCTCAGAGAGACCTTGCAAAGCCTGAGACCAGGCAGGGGCAGCCCTTACAACTGTGCCTGATAAGGATCAGCAGATGGCAGTGACCACTGGTCTTTTTATGATTATTAATGTCATAGCTAACCCCTGCCTGCACAAGGATACTGCATGGCTTAAGTGAAGAAGGCAGGACTCACAGGGCATATGTTCCAGCATCTAGTCCCACATTTTATCTGCTCCCAGGGCCCCAGGATGAGAGCTTAGCCCTGTCCACCCTGAGGGCCTGTTAATGCCATTACCTCTGCCGGGCTCAATCCCCTCCCGCCGCACTCAACACCTCCCTCCCCAGAGCTCCATCAGGCCGCCCATCTGCTTCTCCCATCAGGGCTGCCCCACGTGCTGCCCTCTTTGGGGTGGGGGTAGTCAATTCCACTTCAGGTGATGAGTGGGGAGCTGCAGCAGGCCCTGGGCTGGGGGCTAGGGAAGGGGCCCCGAGTTGGGAGCTGGGGAGTGCAGGAAGTGCATGGGGGGTAGGGGCTCTGCCCGGATGCCCCTGTTCAGGGTCTGCCCTTGGTTCTGAGCCAGTGCCAAGTCTCAAGCTCTCACCTGGACTGGGCAGACGTTGGGATGGTGTTGCTTGAGTGGAGACCGAGGTGGGGGGATATAAAAGAGTTAAAATCTTGTCCCCCCACAACCTACCAGCCTCCTCCCCTGCTTCCCCAGCCTGAGGGTGTGAGATCCCAAGATGCAGAAACCGGGTGTCTCCACCAGCTCCACAGCACGTGCTGGGCCTGCAAAAGAAGTCGCCTCACTCTCCTCCAACCTGAGAGGGCTTCCATAGGCGAAGGCTGAGAGGCGGGCAGATCTGAGTTCAAGTCCCGGCCCTACTGCAGCATGCTCTGCTGCACTGGGCCTTGACTTCCTTGTCTATAAATTGGGCGTCACAAAGGGGCCCACGGGACTCCTGTCAAGATGTGTGACGATGCTGAGTGGTGCACACGGTGCGTGCGTCACTCACGTGGGGCCGCGTTTCCATGCCTGCGCCGCACAAACCACGTTAATGGAAAACGAAACCAAATCGCAATCCCCCACCAGCTGGGCTTCTCTGCAAATTAACTGTCCTCGTTCTCCCTGACCCCTCAGTCCTCGTCCCCACTGGGATATAATGCTTACAGGGTTGCAGTGTGCCTGAGGTCCCAGCTACCTGGGAGGCTGAGGTGGGAGGACTGCTTGAGCCCAGGAATCCAAGTCCAGCCTGGACAACACAGCAATACCCTGTCTCTTAAAATTTTTTTTAAATAAATAACAATGAAAAACAAACTTGGCATGTTTAGGAGAACAGAGAAACTTACTTTTATTATTTTTTTAACCATATGCATAGGTTCGTTCCATGAGAAAAATTTTTAAAAAATTGAAAACAAATAAATGACGGTAAGTCATTTATCAATCAGGAGCAGTTCAAAGAAAGCGCTTGCTCTCTATGTTAATCAGAAACAGGAGATGGAGCAGAGAAGTCCACACGCCTACCCCAATTAGAGTTCTCTGGGCAACAAGCACGTATTACTTATCATGAGAAAATATGGACATGAAATAAACTTGAAGCAAATGTGATGATTTTGATTCCCAGCAGGAAGGAATACGACACCCAGAATCACACTGTGCCTTCCCCTCACTCCTGACCAGGCCTGGGTGGAAATTCCGCTCCTATTATCGGATGTTGCAAAGATCCCAGAGCCGCCTGGATCTAACCCTGCCTGGGCCTTCATATCCAGGTGGGCCTCCAAGGCAGGGCTGAAGTTGCCTCCCAACCCAGCAAGAAGCCAACTGGCTGCTGCAGCCAAGGAAGCCTTGTTCTTAGCTCGCTCCATAGAAGGTTCTAGAACTGGGAGCAGATAGTTCCAGGCAGTCCCAAGCATTAGCTCACCTGTGAGTGGTAATATAAGGGGCATTAGAGAGTTTCCTTCACCAACCCGTATCCATTCATTCACTCACGCATCAAATGTGTGTTAAGTCCCTAGCAATAGTGTCTAAATTCTCACCACTTCATAAATACTCTGCAACCCTGCTTCCAGATCCTCACATGCCTGACACCTTCTTTTTATGTGAATGGTGCATAACATTCCCATTAATATTCTGAAATAAACCCCATGGACGTTGTAACGTACCTACATGCATGATTTTTAAAAATAACCGTATATAATGTCCTATCTGTGACATAAATAGGCAATATAAAGAATATTCCGTAAAATAAAATCTGCACTTGAACAAGCAAGCACTCAGGCCCAGCTGCTCTGGAAGACGTAGGAAGCAGTCAGGGGCTTGCAGCCTGTGCAGGACCACCACCAAGGGGACAGCTACAGATGTACAGGAACGCGGGGCACTGAGCCGAGACTCCAACGTTCTAATCGTGTCACTGTCAGATGCGCGTTTCCCAAATTGTGAGCAGTTCTTGGCATGTTCTGAATAAAACTAAATATAGAGTTCTCTTCTCTTGTTTTTGTCTTTGGTTGCATCCTTGAAAATTCAGTATATATTCAAAGTGTGGAAAAATGCTTTATATTTACATGTAAAGCAGAGCTAAAGTCTAGACTCACATAATGATAAACATATTTTCTTCCCTACATGAATGTCCAGCAGGGCGCGTGAAAGTCACGTGGCTCGTGGGGACAGTTCCTCACTAGGCAGCACCATCCCACTTTTTTTTTTTTTTTTTTTTTTTTTGAGACAAGAGTCTCACCCAGACTGGAGTGCAGTGGCGCCATCTCAGCTCACTGCAGCCTCTGCCTCCTGGGTTCAAGCCATTCTCTGCCTCCTGAGTAGCTGGGACTACAGGTGCATGCCAACATGCCAGGCTAATTTTTGTGTTTTTAGTAGAGACGGGTTTTGCCATGTTGGCCAGGCGGGTCTCAAACTTCTGACCTCAGGTGATCCACCCACCTTGGCCTCCCAAAGACCATCCCTCTCTTAACTCATCACCTGCCTTCCCAGACCCACCACCTGCTCAGTTCAGTGGTACTCCCCACCTGACCTTATCTTTGTGACAATCGAAAATGCCCCCCATCCATTTCCAAATCATCCCTGGGGGCAGTGCCACACAACTGAATGTGTCGTTTAATCATCTCAACAATCTGATATAAGAGGTACTAACATTATCCCCTTTTTACAGATGAGGTGAAATGGCTGAGCCAGGACCCTCACGGGAAGTTGTCTTAAGTCCACGCAGTCTGCTATTCTTCCTTCCCGCATGTCCACTGGGCCTGCAGTGGCACTGGGGACCCAAATATGAGAAAGGCATCCCAGCTGGGGGTTGCCAATGCATAGACCCCCTGTCTATACAGCATGGCGCAGATTCAGACACAGGAACATATGGCGTGCTGGGACATGCAGCAGAGGAATGAGAGACAGCAAGAGCGCCACAGCTAAGCCTGGGGTGGAGATGGTGGAGCAGTGAGGGAGTGGCATTCCAGGGGGGGGATCTGCATGAGCAAAGGCATGGAGGACAGGGCAGCATGAAAGGTTCAGGGTCTGTGAGGGGCAGGGGGTGGTGGCGGGGACATGGGTCTGGACAAGTAGGCTGTGATGTGACTGTGAAGCCTGAGAGGCATGGTCAAGCAGTGTGGTTGGGCTGGGCAGGCAATGGGGAGCCATGGGAGGTTTTTGAGCAGAGTAGCTCCATGAAGGTGTTGGTTTTAGAACAATCCCTGGGAGCAGGGAGGAGAGTGAACTGGGAGGGTGAGGCGAGGGTGTGCCTCCAGTGAGTGTGTCTCCTAAATCCAGGCCAGGGATGTGGGTGGGAGCAAGACAGCAGAGCCCTTTCAGAGGCAGAATTAGCAGCGTCGCAACAAACAGGCTGTGGGTCCAGGGTGAGGAGGAGCCTCGAATGACCTTGGAAAACAGGTAACGGCTGGAGGAGAAACAGATTCAAGCAGACCTGGGATCTGGGTGAAGACATTTTGAATCTGAACTCTTTCCCCAACACTGCATCTCCGCTGCTGCTTCATCTGCCCGGAATAGTCACCCTCAGCTTTCAGTATGGCTGGGGCTCCTGCTAAATGTCCCCTCTCGAGAGAGCCTGCCTGACCTTCCTGTCTACAGTAGCTGTCACCTCCTTATTTCCCATCCAAGCTCTCTACTTACTCCTGTTGCAACAGCCATCATCATTGGTAACTTGACCTGCTAGTTTTCTGTTTCCTAAAATAGAGCCAGGATCCATCCTATTTTCAGTCTCTTCCATAGCCACACTGTGTGCGGCACATAATACCTGCTTGAAAACATTTGTTGAATGAATAAATCGAGAGAGAAGGACATCAAGGGAGAAATGCTCAGTGAGCACTCAGAAATGCCCCTGCTGCCTGAAACCCCCTATTGGAGTCTCTCTCCTTTGACGCCAGTCCTACTGGTCTTCTGTAAAGTCATCGAGAAGGACATTAGTCCTCTCTGAGCCACCTAGCTAGGAAGGGGTGTGTCAGGCTCCTAGTGGAAGCCAGGGGTAGAGATTGGGGGTCTCCGTGGACCTTTCCCCCACTCTCTGTAAGAGGGTGGTGGGGGGAGATCCTTCCATCTCTGCTGTGTGTGTGTGTGTGTGTGTGTGTGTGTGTGTGTGTGTGTGTGTGTGTGTGTGTGTGCTGGGGGTCTTAGGGGTGGGAGTGGAGGGAGGAGGAGGCAGCCTGGAGCCGGGTCCTTCCTGGAAGCCAGAGGCAGGATGCCAGAGGCACGCGTTCCCCAGCAATCCCCAGGCCCAGGGGAGGGAGCGCCAGACCTGAGCTCAGCAGGCTGGAGACGCACCTCCAGCCCACCCCCACCCTGCCCTGCGAAAGGTCCTGCAGGCCTGGCCAGCGCCCTCTTTCTGTCCCTACAGCGCTCCTCAACGAACTGTCTGGCTGCAATGAAAGAAGCGACACCTCCTCAGTCATGCTGTGACTTCCAGCGTCTCCCTTAATTCCCACACTAGCCCTGGGAGATGTGCATTGCCACCAGCCTATTTCACAGATGGGGAAACCAAGACTGAGGGAGACTGTGGCTCACCCAGGGACGCAGAGCCAGGCACAGACAAATCTCATGCTCTTAGCCATGCCATATGCCGTCATCTCCACCCCGGCCCTACACCTGCAGCCCCTACACCTGGATACCCCACATGTAGATGCCCCATGCCTGGGCATTCAACATGCCTGGATACTCCATGCCTGGGTGCCCCACATCTGGGCATCTCACACTGGCAATGGGAACAGGCTGAATGGGGCCCCCTGCCCTGGAGACCCTGACAGCCCTGCTCCCAGAATCACTAACACTCACAGGAAGGCCTGCCTCTTTAGTTCTGTCTCCTTGGGCAGGAAACATGGCCAGGAGAGAGATAAGGAGGAAAGATAGGAGGCGCAGGCTTCTCTGGAGCCAGGGCTGCTGCCTCCCGCTCCACACACAGGGCAGAAGAATAGAAGGAAGTGGCCAGAGAAAGGCAAGTGTCTGAGTCTGGGGGTAGGGAATGTGGGGCAGGGAGGTTATCATCTACAAATAACCCTATCTCCAGGACCCCCAGGAGAGGGTCAGAAGGGGCTGAGGCCAGAGGGTCTGGGCTGTGTGGCTGAGGGCGTGGACGGGGTCATCAGTGTCTGCCTGGGAGATGATCAAAGGGCCACACAGAGGACAAGGACGTGACCCAGGACCCTCCCCTCTGCCTGCTGCTCTGACCCTGCAGTTGACCAAGCAGGTTGTGCAATGCCCCATCCACCACACACCCTGGACCCACCTGCCCATTGGATCAGTTCTCCCCCAATCCATCCAAACCTTCGTTCCCCCACCCACTCATCCATCCATCTACTCCTCCTGCCTCCCTGCCTCTGAGCCTTCCATTCTCTGTTCCTTCTGTCCACCGCATCTACCTTTCCTCTTCACCTTCCTGACTCATTCTTCAGGTCCCAGCTTAGAAACAACATTCTCCGGGAAGAATTCTCAAACACCGCCCCACAATCCAGTGTAAGGAACATGGCCCATGGCCTCCCACATACCTGGTCTTCTCTTTCTATGATACTTACGACAACAACAATTTCATATTCACACCCATTTCCCCTGCTACCTGAGGTAGCTGATAATTCTTCAGCACCCAGAACGGTGCCTGGCATACACTAGGTGCTCAATAAGTTCATCTGGCGTCTTTACTTTCTTATCTGTGTCCCCTCTGTCTTCCCTGTCTCTCTTTCCCTTTTCAAGGCTTCCTGAACACCTACCTGAGCCAGGTTGGTGTTTGCCACTGCCCTTGAGGCTGGCAGAGCTAACATGGGAGTAGATGAGGCAATGGAGTGGATGGATATCCTACCCACAAATCATATGACCAAAGGTAGAGAGAGACTGCATTCTGTTTGGGGTAAAGCAGGAGGAAGAACTGAGAGTGGGCTTCTCGCGGGAGATGGCACTTGGGCAGTGGAGATGGCAGTGGAGATGGGCAGTGGAGATGGCTGAGGGGTAGGCTCAGGAGTCACACAGGGAAGCACAGGCAGCTTTAGGGAGTGGGAGGTGTAGGAAGGATGTCTCCCTGAAGAGGGGGGGCAGAGTGAGAGTGATGCAGTAATAGCAGTATCGAAGTAGGGGCAGGGAAAGAGAGACGCGGGCTTGAGGCAGGGAGGGAGGGAGAGAAAGAAACACAGATAGAAACAGCAGAGAGATGAGGGAGAGCTAGGCAACAAGACAATGTGACAGAGAGAGAGAGCAGGACACCAAGAGACCCCATCGCATGCCCAGGGTGTGCGCTGGTGGAGGCCAGAGGACAGTCCAGGTGCCTGGCTATGGTGTGTCCTGCCTTTGACGGAGTGGCATGTCCTAGGCAGGAGTTGGGGGGGGCCTGGCTGCTAATCTCCAAGAGAAATGGTCATGGCCATAGGCCTTAATGGAGTCAATGACTCACAGTGTGTGTGGCGGGGGGTGAGGGGTGGGGTGGGGATGGGTCCCATGCCAAGAGCTATGCAGGAGACAGCTCTGGCTTTGAGGATGAAACGCTGTAGCCAGGGCCGGTGCCTGGGGCCTGCTTACTGTCTGGATGCCTCCAACATGGAGAGGCTGCCTTTGAAGGAGAGGTCTGGCCGAGCCCAACTCCTAGCCTCTGGCTGGGCTGTGTCCTCCTCCCGTCCTTCAACCTCTTCCTCTCCTGGACTGGGAGGGGTAATCTGGGGCCTTCCGGAGGTGGCCAGGAAATGGGAAGGAGGGTGCAGCACCAGTTTTGGGGCCCCTCTAAGGGTGAAACTGGGGTGCGAAACATGGGATCTGCCATGACATGGACATCAGGATGACTAAGAGGCCCTGGAATGTGGGGAGCAAAGCGAAAGGCCCAGGGATATTCCTGTCCTCAGAGCAAACTGTTTGAGCCTGGCCTTTCTGGGCCTAGATCTTAGCAAACCCCAGGCATTGTTCAGGCTCAGAGTCTGGGTAGAGCAGACTTGTCATCTGCCCTCTGGGAGGGCTTAATTATTAAAATTAAAACAGCTACCATTTATTCAGAACTCACTTGGGGCCAGGCATGGAGGTACGTACTTTATACAAAACACTGTGTTTGTCCCCAGTGACTATCAGTTGCAGGCACAAGTATCGCCCCTGTATTAGTTATCTATTGCTGTGTAACAAATCACCCCAAAGCTTAATAGCTTAAGACAGCACTCATTTATTGTCTCATAACTTCCATGGGTGAGAAACCCGGGCATGACTTAGCAGGGTCCTCTACTTCAATGTCTCTCACAAGGCTGCAATCAAGCCGTCTGCAAGGGCTGTGGTCTCATCTGAAGGCTTGAATGGGAAAAGATCTCTTTCTCAGCTTAGTCGGTGGTTGTTGTCAGAATTCAGTTATCTCTGGGCTGTGGCTAGAGGCTGCTGTTAACTCTTCATCATGTGGGCCTCTCCCACACACACACTTGCTTTTTCAAAGTCCACAAGCAGAAGGTGGTAGAGTCTGCTAGCAAGGTGGAACTCACAAGCTTTTGTAATGTAAGCAGATACAAAGTAACATCTTCAACATTGCTGTATTCTGTTGATTAGAAGTAAGTTAGTGACTCAGTGGAGAGGATTACAAAAGGCCACGAACACCAGGAGGCAGGGTCATTGGGACCATCTTAGAGGTTGTCAGCCATGCCTCCATTTGATAGATGCAGAAACAGAACCATGAGAAGTTAATCACTCAAGGTCACAGCTAATGAGTGGCAGGGCCAAGATTTGGACGTGGGTCTGTGGGACTTCCAATCTGTAGCAATGCAGAGCCCAGGCTGTGGTAACAGACTGGCTCCACCCCTTACCAGTGATTGATCTTGGGCTAGTTAGTTACCACTTGAAGCCTCAGTTTCTTCTTCCATAAAATGAGGATAACAATCATAATGATAGAAAATCTCACGTAGCACTTACTTTGTGCCAGGTACTCTTCATGTAAGTCTTTTTATGAATGAGCTCACTTGATTCTTACAAGCACCTGTAAGAATGAGCCCTCCCATTCCGCTCACACTAAATCATACCATGAGATTTCCTTTTTTTGAGGGGGGAGGGGAACCAAGTTTTGCTCTTGTTGTCCAGGCTGGAGTGCAAAGGCACGATCTCAGCTCACTGCAACCTCTGCCTCCCGGGTTCAAGCGATTCTCCTGCCTCAGCGTCCCGAGTAGCTAGGATTACAGGTATGCGCCATCAAGCCCAGCTGATTTTTGTATTTTTAGTAGAGGTGGTGTTTCCCCATGTTGGTCAGGCTGGTCTCAAACCCCTAACCTCAGGTGATCTGCCCACCTCAGCCTCCCGAAGTGCTGGGATAACAGGCGTAGCCACCGCACCCGGCCTTTTTTTTTTTTTTTTTGAGATGGAGTTTCGCTCTTTCACCCAGACTGGAGTGAAGTGGTGTGATCTCAGCTCACTGCAACCTCTGCCTCCCGGGTTCAAGCGATTCTCCTGACTCAGCCTCCCAAGTACCTGGGATTATAGGCGCCCACCACCATGCCCAGCCAATTTTTGTATTTTTAGTAGAGATGGGGTTTCTCCATGTTGGCCAGGCTGGTCTCGAACACCTGACCTCAGGTGACCCACCTGCTTTGGCCTCCCAAAGTGCTGGGATTGCAGGAGTGAGCCACTGTGCCTGGCCTGACATTTCCTTTTGAAAACTGTCCGGTGGTTTCCCTTCCTACTAGAAGTAAAAGCCAAAGTCTTCTGCTCTTTGCTCACTCCTTTCCAGCCACTCTGGCTTCTGGCTGTGAATTGTCCTCCTGGGGCTCTTGTGTGTGTAGTTCCCACAGCCTGGAGCCCAGTCCTGCAGCTGGGGCTCCCTCCTCACTTCCTGCGGCCTCTGCTCAAGTGTCATCTCTTAGAGGGCCCTGGGTCCCCCCGTTTAAATACCACTCCCCCTCCCATTTTCTTTATTTTCCCCCTTTGTTTTTTCCTCTCCTGTTTTCTTTTTCTTTTCTTCATTTTTCTTTGAGACAGGGTCTCACTCTGTCACCCAGGCTGGAGTGCAGTGGCACAATCACAGCTCACTGCAGCCTCAACCTCCTGGTCTCAGGTCCTCCCACCTCAGCCTCCTGGCTAGCTGGGACTACAGGCGTGCATGCACCACCATGCCTGGCTAATTTTTTTTTTTTTTTTTTTTTTTTTTTGAGACGGAGTCTCGCTCTGTCCTGGCTAATTTTTTAAAAAGAAATATTTTTTGTAGAGACGAAGTCTCGCTATGTTGCCCAGGCTGGTCTGGAACTCCTGGGCTCAAGTGATCCTCTCACCTTGGCCTCCCAAAGTTCTGGGATTACAGGCATGAGTCACTGCACCTGGCCCCCGCTCCCATTTTCTATCTCCTTACCCCGCTTCTCTTTTCATCACAGTGCTGACATTATATGATATCAGTTTTGGTTTCTTCATTGTCTGTCCCCCTCAATAGATTATGAACACAAGGACAGAGGCATTGTTTGTTCCACCGAATCACTAGTACCCAGAATGGTGCTGGCTTACCCCAAGGCACTCAACAAATATTTGCTGAATGATTGATTGGATGAATGCTAGCTTTTGGTCATTGAGGGTAAGGCCGTGAAAGGCACCTCTGACCCTTCAGTCCAGCCTGGCTGCACCTCTTCCTCCACTCCTTGCCTTATCCCTCTAAGAAATTGAGGTGAGGAGGAATTCTGGGTTCTTAGGAATCACTGAAAAGAAGCTACCCCACTGTTGCTCAGAGCAAAGATAGAGCCTGGCCCTGAAGGGAAGGAACTGCTCTGGTACCTTCCACCCATCAGTCCTGGCTGCCATCCACCGAATTTAAACAATTTGGTTAGATAGAGCAGTTATGTCAATTTCCAGCCAGGCGTGGTGGCTCACGCCTGTAATCCCAGCACTTTGGGAGGCTGAGGCAGGCAGATCGCCTGAGGTTAGGAGTTCAAGACCAGCCTGGCCAACATGGCAAAATCCCATCTCTACTAAAAATACAAAAATTAGCCGGGCACAGTGGCGCGAGCCTGTAATCCCAGGTACTTGGGAGGCTGAGGCAGGAGAATCGCTTGAACCCAGGAGACGGAGATTGCAGTGAGCCAAGGTCGTGCCACTGCACTCCAGTCTGGGTGACAGAGTGAGACTCCATCTCATAAATAAATAAATAAGTCCATTTCCATTGTAGTGGCAGAGAATGCAACAATTAAAAACATAAATGTGAATTCAAATGCCAATACAAATACTAAGAGCTCATGTTTATTGAGCTATTACTAGGTGTGAGGGGCTGAATGCTCTCCTCCCCAAATTCATGCTGAAGTCTTAACCTCCAGTACCTCTGAATTTGACTGTATTTGGAGTTAAGGTCTTTAAAGAGATAATACATTAAAATGAGGCCACTAGGATGGGTCCCAATCCAATATGACTTATGTTCTTAGAAGGAGAGACTGGGACATGGACCCGCACAGAGGGAGGACTGTGTGAAAGCATGGCGAGGAGACCACTGTCTACAAGCCAAGGAGAGAGGCAGCAGAAGAAACACACCCTGCTCACACCTTGATCCCAGACTGCTGGCCTCCAGATCTGTGAGGATGGAAATGTCTGTTGTTTAGGCCAGCCAGGCTGTGGGACTTGGTCAGAGCAGCTCTAGCGAGCTCAGACACCAGGCATGATGCTAGGCTGTGTGTGCAAATCTGGCCAATGAGATACAAAGGCAGTATTAATGATGTTTTCTTCTCTCTTATAAAGAAGGAGGTTGGGTGTGGTGGCTCATGCCTGTAATCGCCACGCTTTGGGAGGCCGAGGCGGGAGGACTGCTTGAACTCAGGAGTTTGAGGCCAGCCTGAGTAACCTAGGAAGACCCCGTTTCTACTAAAAATTAAAACAAAAATCAGTCCAGCATGGTGGCACATGCCTGTAGTCCCAGCTACTTGGGAGGCTAGGAAGTGGGAGAATCACTTGAGCCTAGGAGATTGAGGCTGCTGTGAGCTATGATGGCACCATTGCACCCCAGCCTGAGTGACAAAGTGAGACCCAGTCTCAAAGAAAAAAAACAAAGGGAAGAGTCCCACTCTTTGAAGGCCTATGAACATTGTTGTTTGAGTATGCTCTGCCTGGAGCTGCTGCAGCCATTTTGCTACCATGAGGCAAACAAACATGGATACACAGAAAGATGAAGGGTACCTGGATCCTTGATGCCCCTGCTGAACTATGAATTACCCACCCTAGTTCTGGACTTTTATTTATATGAGAAAATGAAAATTCGATGCTTTTTAGGCCACTTTGAGTTGGGCTTTTTGTTACCTGCCTCTACACCAGTGTGGCACCCTAGTGACAAAGGCAGTCCGTAGTCACAGCCCAAGGCCCTGAGAAGTGGAGTGACCTGTCTCACATTATACAGCATGTGAATGGGGTTCTGAGACTCAGGCCTCATCTTTCTACTCCAAAGTTCAAGTTCTCTGGGCTGTTTCAAGCTGCCTTGGCCCTGAAATTTTGGATGGGACAAGATCCCTGGAATCTGGAATCACTTGGCCTCCCCGTTGCCATGGGAAGCAAGAAGAACTCCGAGGATGGAACCAAGGCCAAGGGGTGGACATTTAATGGGAGCAATCATGGACTCAGGGAGAGGCAGGGCTTGGTCAGAGTCAGGGGCAGCAGACCACAGATGAGGCCTCCCGGGGAGGCTGTGAGCCTCAACTTCCTCCCCTACACATCGGAAATGATAATAGTGCCTACCTCTTTGGCTTGCTATGAGGATTAAGTGAGAAAATGCAAAATGTCTAGAGCAGTATCTGGCCCATAGCGAGTAGTCATAGGTCTTAGTTTGTACTATTACTATTGTGACATCAGCCCGTTTCCATTTTGTTCTCCAGTCCCCAGCTAGGGCCCTGCCTCCTTCCACCTGAAGCAGCAGCATGAGTGGAAAATTGGCTTTGGGAATCTCTGAGTCCTTCCATCATAGGAATTTGTCCGGGTAGCAGAGCAGCTCTGTGATATTGTGTATTGAAACCCAAGAGCCCCGCCAGCACGACTGGAATTCAGGAGAAGGGTCCCTCGGGATTCCCTGCACAGCCTGCCAGGCCCACCCACGCTCTCCTCACTGTGTCAGCCTGGCTGAACTGGGAGGGCTGGCCTGTGGTTAGAGGAGCTGTGGTTCCAGATGACGGTCACCCTCTTAGCTACTGTGTATCCAGCACCACTGTGTACTTCACTTCATTCGCCAACCCAGTCCTCCTGAGTGGTAGGTATCCTGTCCCTGAAGAAGAAACTGAGGTTCAGAGTGGCGAGGTCAGTTTTCCACAGTAAGTGGCGGAACTGTGATCTGCACTCAGACCTGTCTAGATGGAAAGCTTGTGCTTTGTCCACTCCCAAGCACACAGAAAAGTGCTCACTTCATCCCACCCAAGCTAAACCCAATTGAGAATCCAAATCACGAATTGGTCACCAAAGACTGTGGTTAATTTAGAGACCACTGTGTGTGAAGTGCTATGCCAAGTACTGTGCTCTGATATCCCTCTTGGGGTTTCACAATTTATCTTACCACAGTAAAGTCTCTGAGAAGTCCTGCTGTAAAGAAGCCCCTTTAATATTGAGTCCCTACCAGCTTCCTGCTTGGTTGAGTTCTGTTTTCCAAGAATTCCGTTCACACCCCTTGCACAGAACAGGCTTTTGAAAAAGGTCAGTCTAGAGAATGGGAATGCTGGGGAGAATCCTTCCAGGACCTTCAGAACAAACCTACGCAGACGATGCGACTTCCTCCCCAGAGGGGCGCAGAGATAGCTGAGAACAGAAAGGGAGGGACTCCAGACTTGGAGTTTCAGAAGGGCAGGAAGTACTCAGGTACCTGGATGATAGATCTGGGGATTGCATGTGGGTAGATGCATAAAGAATGATCTCCACCCACACCTCCAGCCAGAAGGAATTATTCAGACTGTGGAGGGGGAGACGGTAGGATGTGGCCAGGGAGAGGGGTCAGGGAGCCCAGAGGATGCAGCAGGACTGGCTGTAAGGATTCAGTGTTGGAAATGGAAAGCACTGTATGAATTTTAAGCAGCAAATGAATTAAAACTGAAAATCAGATGGTTGCAAAACTGTGGGAGGGCTGGAGAAGGGCAGTCAGGGGCAGCCCCTGGCCTTTGGTTTGGAAGTTCATGCCTGTTGCTATGACTCAGACATGTGGAAGCTGCTGCCGCCACTGGAATTGCCACATACCTGCGAAGCTGGTGAGCAGACGCTAGGGCCGCTCTAGCTGCAGCTCGGTGGCTACCACCTCTCTTCCTCCTTCCCCACCTCATGGGGGCATGTTTACCTATAGAACCTCATTCATAGCCCAGATCCTAGCTGCAAAGGAGTCTGGGAAAGATGACTGCTTAGCTTTCCAACTTCCCCCTGACAGAATAAGATTCTCAACCTGGGAGTGAGTGTCCCAGAGGCTAGGAGAGCACTCAGGGCCCCTCCAAGAACCTGCCTCAACATCCAACAGTAGGCCAAACCATAGGGGCTTGTATTAGTCTGTTTTCATGCTGCTGATAAAGATATACCTGAGACTAGGTAATTTATTTAAAAAATAAAAAAGAAGTTTAATGGACTCACTGTTCCATGTGCCTGGGGACCCAGTGTAGTAGGAGAGAAAATCAGAGAGGAGATGGGGGCAGCTAGCAGGTGGATCGTGCAGGGCCCTTGCACCTTTCGTAGACTTTGACTCAGCATGAGATACCGCCATGGCAGAGTTTCAAGCTGAAGAATGAAGTGATGTGACCAACATTTTAACAGGCTCACTCTGAGTAGTGAATAAGAAGAGATACACCTGCAGCGGGGGAGGCAGGAGGAGGCAGGGAGAGCATGAGAGCTGAAAGTGAGGGGCCGTTGCAATAGCCCAGGGGAGAGATGAGGGTGTTTTGGAGGAAGATGGTGGCAGAGGAGGTGGCGAGAAATGGCTGGATTCCAGGCGCATTTTGCAAGTGCAGCTAACAGGATTTCCTGACAGATCAAATGTAGGGGGTGAGAGAAAGAGATGAGTCAGGGATGACGCCAGGGCTTTTGGCCAGAGCACTGGAAGGATGGAGTTGCAATCAACTGGAAAGATGAGGCCACGGTTCTTCCTGCTTCTTGCAGGTTCTGTGGGGAGGTGGGGAAGATGAAGAGTTTAGCCCTGAACTTGTAAAATTTACAAGTTCGAACTTATGTTCATCTTCAAAACAGCTGCCTCAGTGTTATTTCTCTGAAAGAAAAACAAAGAAAGGAACAAACAAATCTCTAGTTGGCTAAGTCATGAAGTTCTAACTCTTCAGCTTGGGCGGATGAGTCTTTAATGAAACCTGCCCAGACACATCTTCCCAGCTCTTCGCTGGGAAGAGGGGGACATCCATGTCCCCCCTGTGCTCTCAGCCTCCACTGAGCATCTCTTGTAGACCGTTCATCCATTCATTCCCTCCCTCCCTCCCTCAGCATTTGTTTAGCATCTACTCTGTCAGACACGGAATTAGGCATCAGGGCTACAACCCTCTTGGAGCTCACATTTCCCATCACCCTGTCCCCAACCCTAGTGCCTTTGCACGAATTGTGTCATTTGCTTCAAATACCAGCCAGCTCTTTCTCCTCTCCCTGTTTACCGTGTAAGGCCCAACTATTACCCTGTCCTCTGGGGGACATTTTTGATGCCTCAGACACAAGAAGGTCAATATTTCCAGTACCCTGTGTTCCTGTCATCTGTGGGGGCTTCTCGAAGGCACAGACTTGTCTTTATTCAGCCCTCTATCCCCCAATATTTGCTTGATTGCTTGAATGAATGAATGTTAGTAAGGATTCAGCAGCTCGGATCTTGGTCTGAGCCACGCTTGGCTAACGATGTCCTTTTGGTCATGGCCTCAGCAGGGATGAGCTGGCCACGATTCTAACCTTTCTAGAAAACAACTACTGGCAATATCCTTTTGAGGACCAGGTGGACCCTTACAGCCTTATGGTGGGTTCTGCAGGGTAGAGAGGAGGAGGGAGGCTCCTGATCCCAGTTAGTCTAAGCCACCAGCACCAGATATCCACTGTGGCCTCTGAGAGCCAGGGTAACCATGGAAACCAGGCATTGGGGGTGGGAGGAGCAACAAGTGGAATGAAGCCAGGCCCACAGAGAGGCCAGCAGGCCAGGCTGGGCTTTGGGGCCACTCCATGTGTATATGTATCGGGTGGGGGATGGGAGAGGTGGGGAGTGAGTGTCCCAGAGGCCAGGAGAGCACCAGCTGCAGGAAAGGGGGATCTGCAAGGCATAGACTCAGAGCTCGGAGCTCACGAAGTGTCCTTGTGTTTCCCACAGCACAGGGGCCCTGGGCTCCAGACTCCTTCTCTGAGAATCAGGAAAGAATAACAAGTGAGAGGTATAGAAAAAGGGGCTGATAGTGATAAAAGACAGCAGAGGCCCAGGAGCTGAGCAGGGAGGGCAGGGGAGGGAGAGGGAGAGGGAGGGAGAGAGAGAGAGAGAGAGAGGCTATTTGATGGGGAAACCACAGAGATGGGGAGGGAGAGAGAGAGAGCACGATACCTACATAGAGAAAGAGAACTGGCAGAAGACAGAAGGAAAAACAGCAACACAGAGACTGAGAGACACACAAGGATGAGTGGAGAGACAGAGGGAAAGGGAAGAGCCCATGGGGGAGGATGAAGTAGAAACGGGGCAGAGGTGGAGGGAGAAACAGCAACAAAGAGCAAGGGGAGGTCGGAGAAAAACGGGGCAGAGAAACGGAATCAACAAGTGGGGACACAGAGAGGGCGTCAGCCAGAGAGAGGCCAGAGTGAGAGTGAGCAAACGCGAGAGGAAGCAAACAAGTCAGAAACAGACAGTCAGGAGAAGAAGAGGGAGGAGATTGAGGCTGAAAGATGATCAGATTGGGAGAGGGCACGGGTTGAGCTACGGAGACCGGCTTCCAGCCCTACTCCAGGCAAGCCTTGGGCCCTCTGCCATGTAAAAGACCCAGAGAAAATCCCAGTCTACCCTAGAAAGTCACCAGAACTCGGCCCCTTGTCTCCCCGGGAGAGTAGCCAGGTGGGATGTCCTGTCCCAAGCCGAGGCCCAGATGCGGTGGCCCTGGCTATTCGGTGGGGGACCCTGAGGAGTAGTGGCTGCAGCAGCAATGGCAGGTTGGCTGCTGGAAGTGTTGATCAGTGGTGGCTGCCCTCCCAGGGCCCTCCATATGCTCTTGCATATGCTTAGCAACTTGCCTCTGAACTATGAGCTGTATTTACACCCGGGCAGGTGACGGCCTATTGTTGGGAAAGGAAGCTGGCAATGTTTTCCATTTCAAGGTGGTGTCGCCATCCAGGCAGGCTGGGATTCCCAGGCAACCTGCAGCTCCTGCTTAGTGAAAAAATAAGAGCTACTGCTTTGCCACCAAGAGATAAATTCCTCCCAAAAGGTAATGCCAGGAAGTAGAATTTCTCTCTCAAAGAACTTAATATTTTTTTTTTCCTGAAGACAAATGAGAGCTATAGACCCCATTATCTCCTTTTTTGCCTTGGCTGCCAGGAAGCTCAGATAAAAATGCAGTGGGGGTCTGTAGAGGAATGGGGGTCAGAGCTTCCATTCAATGTTTCAAAGTTTCATGTCTCGATTACTGGGTAAACCAATAAGAACCATTTAAAAAATTTATTCATTCATTCATTTCATTGACAGACAACCACAGAAAGTCTGCTGGGAGTCAGGATTTAACCCAGGCACCTTTCTTATCTGCTAGAAGTCATCTCCAAACACAGGTCCCAGAACACAAGACTCTCTCTAGCCCATAGTAAACATTTTTAAAATGTTTGTTCTTTGAATGAACAAATGAATTCACGACGCTGCTTGAAACCCCACTCTCCAGAACTCCTTATAAAGGCCAAACTCTTCAGCTTGGCATTTTGTAAGCCTCCCTATCTACTTATCTGGCTTTGCCGCTTAGCCCTCCCTCATGTGCATTCCATGATTTAATCATATGGACACTTCATAATTCCCAGAAACCCTCATACTGCTTCATACCCTCCCCATTTCTTCAGCTGGTGAACTCCTATACATCCTTCAAGACCCCAGTGAAACATCATTTCTCATGACAAGCCTTTCTCAGCCTCCCTAGTTGTATTTAATATGAATGTCTCTGCTTTGCTTCCTCAGCATGCTTGGGTCTTGCCTTTGTTATTGTCCCCAAGTCATGTGGCACAGCGTGGCTTCTTCCATGTCTGTCACCTCTACAAGTCTGTGAGCTCCCTGAGGGCAGTATGGGCTCTGCGGCTAGACCGCCTGAATCTAAGTCCCAGTTCTGTCCCTTACCAACACAGACTTTGGGAAAGTTATTTAATTGCTCTATGCCTCAGTTTTTCCATCTGCAAGTAGGGCTGATAATAATATCTACAATTTAGGGTAGTTGCAGGGATTAAATGAGTCAATACCTACGAGGCACCTAAAACAGTGCCTAGCAGTTTAGAGTGCTGAATAAATGTGAACTCTTGTGTTAATAGCTGTGCTACTGATCGATCTGATGGGTCCCCAGTGCCTAGCACTATGCCTGGCACATGGGAGGTCCCAGCCATGGCCTGTCGTATGGAAACAAAAACTATTAAAGCATGACCTCTGCTCGCAAAGAGTCCTAGCCCAAGGGATTCATTCCCTGTCTGTTCAGTGTCCACTGTACCAGGCTTCGTTCTAGGTGCAGCAGTAAACAAAACAATAAAGAACTATATGCTGCAGAATCTTAGAAGATCCTAAGTGCTATGAAAAATAGGACCAAATAAGTAGTATTAGGATTGCAATTTTAAATGGGGTGGCCAGGGTAATCCTGGCTGCAAAGGTGACGTTTACGGGAAGCCCTGAGAGAGGTAGGCTGTGAGTCACGTACCTATCTGGGGGAAGAACATTTCAGGCGGAGGGAACAGCAGGGGCAAAGGCCCTGGGGTGGGAACGTGTCTGGCACGTTGGTGTTAGAGGAATGACCGGGGGCTCATCTGGCTGGAGCAGAATAAGCAGATGGGAGAAGGAAAGGAGGGGACCTGAGGCGGGGGGTTGGGGAGGTAGGGGAAGACAGATTATGTTGAGCCTTGTAGGTCATTGTCAAGACTTCAGCTTTTACTCTGAGAAGCAACAGGGACAAATCCAAGCCTGTCCTCTCGATCAGTATTTTACTCTGCTTCTCAGAGGTATGTGTGGGGTGGAGGTGCTCTGTGTGGAATGCCCAGTAGAAGTGAACTCCCCTGTGGATGACACAGAAAAAAGGCCTGGATGGAGGTCTCTGGCAAGCCACAGGATGGCCAGGTGTGGTGAGGCAGGAGTCTGCCTGAGCTGTGTCTTCTTTAGCCATCCAGACCCGAACCCAGGTGATCCCTGGGCCCTTGGCCCACCAGCACTGGCTTGTTTGTCCTTTGACTTCTGAGTCCAAAGTGAAAGCTGAGGTTCCTTCCCAGTCTTTGGGGTGGCTGAGTGTTCTGTGGTTCCCCAGAAAACTGACTTTTTCCTCACCTTGGAGGGAGGTGCTTTAGGTCCTTGTTTCTTAGGCCTGTGGTAGGGCTAGCTGCTTAAGGACAAGGAGAAAGTGGAAGCTCTGCAGAGGAGACACAGCCTAGGGTAGGTGGTCTTGGATCTCTGCATCCTCGAAGACCACTACTGGGCTGGTCAGGTCTCCAGGAACCCCCAAGAAAACAGAGAAAAACAGAGAGGGAAAGAAGGGAAGATGGGTGGGAGATGGGTAGGGTGGCTATATAATTTGTCATCCAAACCAAGACACTTTGAGAATGAGAAGGCACTGCTACTAATTACAACAGCACCATCCAGGCACAAGCAGGAGCCTAGGGAGGGGTGGGGAGACAGGCAGAGGGTCAAAGACAGGGACAAGAGAAATATTGAAATAGACATGGAGGGTGTATTAGTCCATCCTCACACTGCCAATAAAGGCATACCCGAGACTGGGTAATTTATAAAGAAAAGAGATTTAATTGACTCACAGTTCAGCATGGCTGGGGAGGCCTCAGGAAACTTACAATCATGACGGAAGGGGAAGCGAACACATCCTTCTTCACATGGAAGCAGGAGAGAGAAGTACATGGCGAAGGGGAGTAAAGCCCCATATAAACCCATCAGATCTCAGGAGAACCCACTCACTGTCATGAACAGCATATGGGAGAACTGCGTCCATGACCTAATCACCTCCCACGAGGTCCTGCCCACAATATGTGGGAATCACAATTTGGATTATAATTCAAGATGAGATTTTGGGTGGGGACACAGCCAAACCATATCAGAGGGTCAGCACTGGAAGGAACTCACAGGTCATCTCACCTAACCTGGACAACTCAGAAAGGGCAGAGACTTGTCCAGGCCACCAGCACATCACCAGTAAAGCTGGCACTGGATACTTGATCACTGACATCGGTGTGGTGGTCCCTCCCCTCACTGCCTCCTGGTCTTGGGTGTACTCAAGGTCCTCTTAGAGCTCAACTGTTCCCTTGAGTTGTTATTAGTTTATTTTGGTGGGGTGGGGGGATCAGTGGTTCCAGCCTATAAAAATGGGGTATGGATTGTTCAGCGGGCTTTTATCTCTAATAAAGTGCTGTTTGTCTCCTTGGCTTGGCATCTTAGGAAGGATGAGAAGCCACCCACTATTCCCACAGGCCATCCACAGGGGTCTTCATCTGCTTGCAACATGAGGAATGGCTGGGGCCACTTCTGTGACCCAAACCCAAGCCCAGGTGCTGTGGAACCCTGGATGACAAGAACTGGCTTCCTTGCCCTTTGGCTTCTGAGTCCAAGAGTGAAAGCTGAGATTCCTTTGGGAATTACTGGCCTCCTTCTAGTAAATCCCAAAGCAGAGAGTCTTCTCCATGATCTGTGAGCTCTGCAAACCAGGGACCGCATCTGTGGTATTCACCATTATATGCCCAGTGTTTACCTAGGATAGTTGTAGGCACATGGACAGTACTCTAAAATATTAAATGTCTAAATGAAACCTCAGATTTGAGGTCTTATGCCCCAGAATGTGGCTTGGTGTGGTGCTCAGTGGACAGATGAAACATAAGATTTTTTTTTTTTGGTGGACAGGATATGCTACTTGATTTTTTTCCCTTTAGGGGACTTAACCTCCTAATTCTGTTTTGCTAAAGCTAATATTTATTGATTATTTGATTCAGTCTTTAATTCACCAGCTGTTTATTGAACCCCTACAGGTGCCAAGCACTGTGAATTAAACTCTGGATAAGGCCTCTCCAAGGTGGCTGGTTCGCCACACTCAGATGTGAGCGGCTGCGATCTGCTATGTTGCAATGGTCTGAATAGACCCAGGGTCTTGCAGCAAAGGTCAGCCTCTTAAAAATCGGAGCCACTAAGCAAACATTCTCTCGGCGCTTTATGGAGTTAAGCTGTTTATGCTGGGGAAGGATTTCTAAAAACTGCACCTGGGGACTTTTATCCACTTTATAATTGTCCCTGGTTCCTCTGTAACTGGGGATAGATCAAGCATAAGCCTGTCTCTAGGTTTATTAGAGGTTTACATATTTGGAAGAAAAAGGAAAGAATCAGGCAGGTAGTAGCAGAGACAGAGAAAAACCTGGGAAGAAGAAAAATTAGAAGGAGAGAAGTGGATATCTGGACAAATGGGGCTCAGCCCTGGTTCTGCAATAAATTCCTGGAGGAACTTGGCCAAGCCATTTACCCACTCTCATCTGCTAGCCTCCTCATCTGCAAAGTTGGTTGGGTAAAATCACTTTTGAGAAATGGCAAAGTGTTCTCTTCCTCCTGTCTGGGAGTCCTTATTCCCTGTCTTCCTGAAGAGGCTCTCGCCCATCCCTTTGTCAGAATGCTAGACGGAGATCAGCAGGCATCACTGTGAAAAACAGAGAAAGTCAAAGAAAAGCTGGTTGTTGTCCAATGCTCGTTAACTCAAGAACAAGAGCCTCTCCATATTTTTTTGGTGAAAGGTCTTCAGGGTCAGTTCACATGTTGGCACATGAACTAGCTGTTCCCATTAAATGAGTCAGGCAAGATGTGAACATTAATTTCAGTAAGTGAATCAGCCTCACTCTGAAAAAGAAAAAAAATCATTAAGTAGAATGGATGCATGCATATGTAACATGTATATATAACATATATGGCCGAGCACAGTGGCTCAAGCCTGTAATCCCAGCACTTTGGGAGGCCAAGGTAGGCAGATCAGGAGGTCAGGAGTTCAAGACCAGCCTGGCCAACATGGTGAAACCTTGTCTCTACTAAAAATACAAAAATTAGCCGGGTGTGGTGGCAGGCGCCTGTAATCCCAGCTACTCGGGAAGCCAAGGCAGGAGAATCACTTAAACCCAGGAGGTGGAGGTTGCAGTGAGCCGAGATTGTGCCATTGCACTCCAGCTCTGGGCGACAGAGCAAGACTCCGTCTCAGAAAAACAAACAAACAAAAGAAAAACATATACACAGACATGCAAGCACACACATCATAGGTATGTGCCATCACACACACACAAACACACACACACGCTCAAGCAGGGAGTGGGCCATCACCAGGGTTCCTTCCATCTCTGGGGCTCTGTGGGCCGGATGGGAATTAGAATCCCAGGGCACGGAAGAGGGCTTGATCTTCTTCCTGCCTAGGTTGTTTCCATTTAACAGATGGAAAAGCTGACGTAACAGGATAAAGCTATTAGAGGCAGCAAGATAAAGTGGCTAAGAGCCCAGTTCCTAAAGCCAAATTGCCTGAACCTGGAGCCCAGCTCTGCCATTTAGCTAGGTAATATTTGTCTAATTACTTTGCCTTTCCGTGCCTCAGTCTCCCCACCTATGAAATGGATAACGACAGTACTTAATATTTAACGAATTACTTAGAAGAGCACCCGGTCCATACTAAGTGCTCTGTAATATTAATGGAGTCAACCATTTCTGAGGGGCTGGAGAAGCCTCTGGAGTCCTCCTTCATGCCTCTGCTCCAGGGACCGTGGGTGCAGCACATGCTTGTCAATGTGAACCTGGCATGGGGTCGTTTCTTTTGAGCCTTGTCACCTTCACACATATGTTTGGAATATGGAAGCTTAGTAGGGTGGTGAACGGACAAGGTGTAAGAGTTTGCTAGGGCTGCCTTGTCAAAGTGCCACAAACTGGATGGTATGGTAGAAGAGAAAGTGATCACCTCACTGTTCTGGAGGCTAGAAGTCTGGAATTGAGGTGTCAGCAGGGCCATGCTCCCTCTGAGACTCTGGGACAAACCCTTCCTTGCCTCTTGCTGGCTTCTAGGGGTGGCCAGCAGTCCTTGGCAGTCCTTGGTTTGCAGCCGCATCCTTCAACCTCCATCTTCTCATGACATCCTCCACTGTGTCTTCACTGTGTTGGCCTCTGTGCCCAAATTTCCCCTTCTGATAAGGACATGGTCATGTTGGGTTAGTGCCTCATCTTAACTTGATCATCTGCAGAGATCATTTTTCCAACTGGGGTTTAGGACTTCAACATCTTTTTAGGGGACACAAATCAACTCATAACAGAAGGAGAGGGAAGGAGGGGGAAGGAGGAAGGGAAAGTTGGAGAGAGCAGGGAGCGGGTGCCAGCCTGTGCTGCCTGGGTAACAGGAGCAGGAGGGAGGTCCTTCCCACTCTGGCAGGCTGTCCTGACATGCCTGTCACTGTGACAGCTGGGTGTAGATCTGTCCTTGAGCCCGGTAGGAATCCAGGTTCCTCAGTTCTGCTGTCTGTTGCCCACTGGCACCCCAGAAAACGAAGCAGACATCAAAATCAATGACCAGGAGGTGAACCGGCCTTATCACTACTCCCAGCACATGCCCCAGTGGCCCGAGCACCCTGTGTAACTGCTGGGGGCCACTTAGCTTCAAAGCAGGCAGCTCTTACTGGCTAAAGAAGACTTGTAGGCCAGCCACCTGCCCTTTGTCTCAAAAGTCATGGCTACCGCACTTCTTGGTGACTCACTCTACCTCCCTGAACCTTACTGTACTCATCTGTAAAATGGGGATAATGCTAATGACCACAGGGCTTTTGGAAAGAACAGAAGAGATAACAGGCATGAAGTAGTATGAGTCAGGATACAGAGCACAGGCTGTGGAATATAACTGCCTGGGTTCAAATTCCAGCTCTGCCACTCACCAGCTAGGAGCTCTTGGGCAGGTAACTTAATCTTCCAGAGCCTCAATTTTCCCATCTGTAAAATGGAGACAACAATATTAATACATCCCTCCTCTCAGATTAGGTTTATGGTAGGGACAAAGAGGACTAAGACATTGCCTTCAAGGAGCCCACAATCTTACGGGAGAGATAAGTTGGGAGGAATAAATAGAGATACAGTGTTAAGCGAAGTGTCTAGTGCCCAGTAAGAGCTCAATAAAGTTCCTGGCTCATGGTCTTCACAGTTTTGGCTTCCTCTAAGCATGCAGTAGGCTCTCAATGCATCCTTTGTGCATCAATTAGACTTGGTCTGCCAGGAAAATAGATACCACAGTCTTTAGTCATTACCGTGTGCCCTGTGGTGAGCACTTTTGCGTGTGTTATTTCAGTTAACCTTCCCAAACTCCAAGATTGTTATCCTCTCCATTTTGCAGAGGAGAAAACTGAGCTTCAGGGAAAGGAAGTAAATTGCCCAGGGTCACGGATTTCAGCCCTGATCTAATCTTGCCTCCAGGGTCCAAGAGCCATTCCGACACCTCAAGGAAGTTGATCTGAATCACCATTACTTCCATGGTGGGATTTTCAGCAACTCAGAGGTGGTATCTGCTCAGGTACCAGAGAGCCCTGGGCCATGCACCCATCTCTAGAGTTTTCCAAGGGGAACTCCTGGACACTGCCCGAGATCCCTGGTTGACAGATATGTGTTTGCCTTCCCATTTCTTCTCTTTTCATCCAAGTGCAGAGGAGTGGATGGACATAGGGGCTCTGGAGCCAGGCAGCAGGGGCACGGGGACTAATCGTTCAGCGGGAAGAGGGTAGCTGTGAGCAGGTGAGTCTGGGAGAGCAGAAAACGAAGCAGAGAACAATAATGTGGGAGGCAGGATCCAAACTTCCCTAAACTCTGAAGTCAACGTGCTGGTAGATTTGGATAACTCCCTCTTGCCCATCCCCAGCTTTATGACAGTGTTATCATCAGTGAAATGGAAGAGACTTTGCATGAGATGAGTCTGAAGTTTTTTGTTTTTTGAGACAGAGTCTCGCTCTGTCACCCAGACTAGAGTGCACTGGTGCGAGCTTGGCTCACTGCAACCTCCACCTCCTGGCTTCAAGTGTTTTTCCTGCCTCAGCCTCCCAAGTAGTTGGGGTTACAGGCACCCACCATCACCACGCCCAGCTAATTTTTGTATTTTTAGTAGAGACGGGGTTTCACCATGTTGGCCAGGCTGGCCTCGAACTCCTGACCTCTGGTGATCTGCCCGCCTCAGCCTCCCAAAGTACTGGGATTACAGGCGTGAGCCACCATGCCCAGCCTAGTTGAAGTTTAAAAATTCACTGATTGCATTGATTATGCCAGGGACCATATGCATTCTTTGTTCGTACTCAGATATGAGTGCCCACGTACACAGCCAGTTCCTGGCCCACAGTTGAACCTTCACAAATATTTGTTGCATGACTGAATTGTACCAGGTGCCCTGTGAGACTCTGAATGCTAAAACTATAATCTCAGCAGCTCTACACAGACAATAATGGTGATTTTAAAAGTCTTACATTTGTTACATGCTTGCTGGTTTTGAAAGCCTCTTTGCAGAAGTCATCTCCTTCAGTGTTCACAACAGTTACGCAGGTGTTAACATCTCCCTTTATAGATGAGAAGACAGGCTTAGAGAAGTTAGGCCACTCCTCCAAGGTTGCACAGCCAGAGGTTCAAGGCCAGGACTGGTCCCAGGTCACCTGACCTCCCTGCCCACTCCTCTCTCCCTGTCACATGAAGATGTGGTCCGGATGTAAATACAATGAGAAAGGTTTGAATCTCAGTTCTTTATTTGCTGGTGACTTTGAGCAGGTCTCTGAGCTTCCCTCTCTGTAAAACAAGCTTCCTGACCATCTCTGCTTTATGGAGTTGTTTGGAGGCTTAAGTAGGCTTGTAGGCCTCTAAAGGCTTTATCACAGTGCCTCATGTTAAATATTAAGAGTCTAAAGCACAGGGAGACAAAGTAACTTCCCCAAAGCCAAACAGCTGGTGAACAAAGGAGACAGGTTTTGAACCTGGGTTTATCTAACCTCGCAACCTAAGCGTCTACCCAAGTAAGCACTCCATAAATGGCAGTTATTGGTATTGTGTTGTTGACTATCAGTTAATTTAAAAGTGAAGGTGGAGGATGAAGTTTCAGCAATCTCTTTATCCAGCAGGACCTTCCCTTGCTATTCCCGGGGAGTTACTCTTTGGAAAGTTCAGCCACAATGCATTCAGAGGAAGCTTGACCCTGGACCCCTCCCAGCAAAGCCATCCAGATTCTACCTCTTTTCCTGCAGGGTATGTGTGTGTATGTGTGTGTGCACACGCGTGTGTCCCTGGGAATTGCAAGCATTCCTGAGGGTGAAGAAGGAGCAGGCAGGCCCTTGGACCTTGTGTTAAAAACACTCAGAGAGGCTGGGCCTGGCCTGTGTGTAGCTTGTTGAAGGGAGAAAAAGAGAGAAAGTTGAGGAATCCCTGAGCTAGTCGAGGCCCGGAGGAGTCAAGACCACATCCTTCTAACCTCCACAGGGTGTTCCTAAGATTTGTGAATTTATTTCCATGAAAGTCATTGCAAAGATAAACAAATTTAATCACTCAGTTGTACATTTAATGAACTGTCACGTTTTGGAAATGATTGCAAATTACATATGAAAGGAGACAATTCAGAAAAAAATCAGGGAGGCAATGATTAAACATTTAAAATGCAGACTGCCTTGGCAAAGCTAGGTTGTAAGGTCAGCATGCCTCTGTGGAAAGAATCTGCCAAGTCTAGTGTTATCCAAACAGCCAGTCAAGCATTGGGCTCACCTGTATTGCGTATTTATCACGTGCCAGGAGCTATACCAAAGAGTTTCCATGAGACCCTCACAGCCACCCCGTGCTAGAGTTGCAGTTACGATTCCCATTTAGAAATGCATGGGTGGCTGGCTCAAGGTGGCACAGTTAGGAGGTGGCATAAAAAATTCCCCTGGGTGGCCAGGCGCAGTGGCTCATGCCTGTAAGCCCAGCACTTCGGGAGGCTGAGGCAGGCGGCTCACGAGGTCAGAAGATCGAGACCATCCTGGCTAACATGGTGAAACCCCATCTCTACTAAAAAATACAAAAAATTAGCTGGGCGTGGTGGCGGGCGCCTGTAGTCCCAGCTACTTGGGAGGCTAAGGCAGGAGAATGGTGTGAACTTGGGAGGTGGAGTTTGCAGTGAGCTGAGATCGTGCCACTGCACTCCAGCCTGGGCGACAGAGCCAGACTCCATCTCAAAAAAAAAAAAAAAAAAAAAATTCTCCAGAGTACGAACTCTGCACTGGGACTTGGAGACCCAGAGATGAACAAAGCAGGGCCCCAGACCTTGAGAATCGCGCAGCCTAATCAGCCATCACGTTATAAATGTCAGGAGCCAGAGGTCATCGCTTCTAGTGATTTCAAATGCCTTTTAAGCGAAGGACACTTTCTCCTTGAAATCTCATATGAGACATCATCATGCAAAACAGATGAAAAGGGAACCTGTTTCTGGCTAAAGCTGGGAGGGAGATTGCTCTTCCTCTCTCACCATTCTCATTCTTAAGATGCCTAGGAGCAGTGCCTACCAACCCAACTTGAAACCTGCTGATCTTTTCCAGGTGCCTCATTTCACAGATGGTAACACTGAGGCCCAGAGAGGGGAAGGAATCACGCAGATGGCCCAGACTGGAATGTGGCCTGTGGACTCCTGGTTCAGGGATCTTTGCTGGGCATTAGGTCTGCAAATGCCCACCCCAGGTGTCCTGTGTACAGTGATTGGGGTGTAGAACCTGGGTGGTGCAGCACTAGACACGCTTTGGTGAATCTGGGGCTTTTAGGCCAATTCAACTTTTTTCTCCAGATGCTGGAGAAAGCGAAGCCTAAGAGCTTCCTAGGGGAAAGGTATTTTCAGAAGAACCACTTCCACCGGATGCCCTAATTCCAGAGGTGTTGGAAGCGCGCTGGCCTGGGAGTCAGGAGTCTGGGTTCAACGCCCAGCTCTTAATCATGATGAGAACCTAGTCTGTGTTTCTTCCTCAGTTTCCCTATTGGTGAAATGAAGTGCTTGGATTACAGTGAATTCTCCACAGGGTTCCTTCCTGAATCTTTTTAGAACTTTCGGGCCAGGCCACTTCTGGGTTGCTGCCAACCTAGACTCCAGTGGGTCAGCTCTGGCCTTCCCTGCTCCTTCTCCCTCCTGAGGACTGCCCATCCATCCACAGCCCCACCGCCTTCTCTTTCGTTCCTTCCCAGCCTCTCCCCTCTCTAGCCCCTCTCCTTGGTGGAGCCTTCACCTTCTAAGTTTCCTGATAAGCCACAATCTTGGTGCCTTACTTGCTTTCATCAAACAGCCAGAAGGATTCTATGGGCCATTTGCCCAAGTCTCCATTTTACAGATGGAAGGACTGAGGCCAAAGAAGGAGGGATTTCCTCAAGATTCCCTTGTGAGAGGGAGGTGCGGTCTTCCTGTTACCTCAGTCGGCCTTATCTTGTCCAGGACTAAATTCTTGAGGCGCCTAACTTTAAAAAAATAAAGTACTTTTTTGGCCTAATATAAGATTGGTTCAAAAGTAATTGTGGTTCTCACCATTACATTCAATGGTGAGAACCACAATTACTTTTTTTTTTTTTTTTTTTTTTGAGACAGAATCTAGCTCTGTCGCCAGGCTGGAGTGCAGTGAAGCAATGTTGGCTCACTGCAACCTCTGCCTCTCAGGTTCAAGCAATTCTCCTGCCTCAGCCTCCCAAATAGCTGGGATTACAGGCACGTGCTGCCATGCCCAGCTAATTTTTGTATTTTTAGTAGAGACGGGATTTCACCATGTTGGCCAGGATGGTTTCAATCTCCTGACCTCCTGATCCACCCACCTCGGCCTCCCAAAGTGTTGGGATTACAGGGGTGAGCCACCGCGCCCAGCCCACAATTACTTTTGCACCAATACATAGAATTATGTTTCCCAATTGAGAGGACATCCGAAATGTTCAAGGAAATTAAGGTCATTGGAGGTAATCCAAGGGCCTCCAATACCCTAACTGACCTGATGAGGAGTGGGAGTGGAGGGGGTCCCTTCGCAGTTCTCTTTTCATCAATGCTCTTGATGAAGAGTTTGTTGCTAATGTGTCTTTTTTTTATTATTATTATACTTTAGATTTTAGGGTACATGTGCACAATGTGCAGGTTTGTTACATATGTATCCATGTGTACTAATGTGTCTTTAACACCTTTCTAGCCTTTGCTAACCTCCCTTTCAAAGAGAAAGTGGGGCCTGAGCTTCAGCACCTCCTCAGGCAGCAGTATCTTGTTAGACTGTATTATTATTATTGTGGTTAAAGATACATTGTTAGAATTTAATAACACTTATTTTCATTGTATTTATTTTAATGGTTACCTTCCATTTATAGTAATGTGATGCTGGCTTTCCATTTATGGTAATAATTTAACATATCTTTTTAAAAACAAGCTCACTTAAGTAAATCAAAAAACATGAAAAAATGAGAGTTGATTTAGAGAAGCCTATTCAGCAGATGTCCTTAGCTAATGCACAGTTAGGGCCAGGTCCTCCATGGAGGCTGGAGAGAGGCTGGGGTCCGGGAAACTGACCTGGAACTGGAGTCACGGGCCGAGCTGGTTGTCTAAGTTGTGCAGCGGGTCTGCACCCTCTTCCCCTGCGCCTGCCCCCTTCTGCCAAGCCCCAGACCCTTAGAGACTCTATCCCTCCCTCTGGCTGTCTCTGGTCTCCACTTCGCAAGCTCCAGCACCCTCGCTGTGGGCTTCCCGTTTTTCCTCTTTAAATGTATGTGGCGCCTGGTGTCCAAGGAGGCTCACACGGGGCCTCTCCCAGCAGCATTCCACAAGTGCAGGGCCTTCGGGGTGCTCAGCCTCCACCCTCCATTCTGTTTTGGCAGCTGAAGGGTGAATGTGGGGCCCTTCTCCTCGTTCTCCTTTTATAGAAATTCCACCATCAGGGACTTGCTCCCGTTGGGTGAAACTTTGCTCACTATGGGTCCCTTTGAAACCGCGGATCCAGGGATTTTTCTTCCAGCCACGTGCCTACTCTAAGAGTCCCGGCAACGCGGTGAAGTTCTTGAAAGGACCAGACATCCCCAAAGTCCTTACAGGGACGAATCCATTTCCTGGAATGTGGGCAAGGAAAGGCAGCCACTTCCTGCCTCTCCAAACTCTGGCTGGTGGCTGGGTGCAGTGGCTACGTCTGTCATCTCAGCACTTTGGGAGGCTGAGGTGCGAGGATCACTGGAGGCCAGGAATTGGAGACCAGCCTAGGAAACATGGTAAGATTCCAGCTCTGCAAAAAAAAAAAAATAAAAATAAATACACACACACACACACACACACACACACGCACCAAAAAGAACAACAGAAAACATTAGCGAGGCATGGCATGCCTGTGGTCCCAGCTACTCAGGAGGCTGAGGTAGAAGGATTGGATTGCTTGAGCCCAGGAGGTCGAGGCTACAGTGAGCCGTTCAGGAGGTTGGGCAACAGTGAGCTGTGCTTGTTGACCAGGCTCGTTCAGCCTGGTCAACAGAGTGAGAACTTGTCTCA
The DNA here is from genome assembly GCF_028878055.3 of Symphalangus syndactylus. Lineage (NCBI taxonomy): Eukaryota > Metazoa > Chordata > Mammalia > Primates > Hylobatidae > Symphalangus > Symphalangus syndactylus. Next base: position 12,096,091 of record NC_072428.2, on the reverse strand, counting down.
AAAACAAAACAAAAACAAAAAGACCCTCCTCCCACCAAACTCTGCCCAGTGGCCTGACTACCAACATTCATATACAAGACAGGAGCAGAGTCAACTCCTTCCTATCAGTCACTCCTTAGTGAGAATCAGCTGGCCAAGGGGCCTCCTGCACAGCTGATGTGTGCTTGAATGCCGAGGGCCCACGGGGATGGGGTGTGGGAGCTTCCAGCTGGGACTCAAAACAGAGTTGCCAAGGGGAAGAGGAGTGGGCTATCCCAGCCTCTGTCATCAGCACTTTCACTTGGGCTGTCAGCTTTGATCTGCTTGCTTGTCCGTTTTGTCTGGGGCAGGGCCGGGTAGTTGTTTAGAGGAGGATTAGAGGTTAAAAGTCTCAGGCAAGTCATGTCAGGGGTTGGGAGCCGGTGCTGCTGTGGCAGCAGTACAGAGAAGAAAAGATAAGCTCCCCAGCACCGCAAGAACCTCAGCCCTCAGGCCGGAACACAGATCTGGCCCCTTGCAATCAAGTCATTTGCATCTGACCTGGGGTCAGGCCCCTCCATGCTGGAAGTCCACTTTCTTATCTGCAAGTCAGAGGAGGGTGAGTTCCCCAGGCTTTCAACAGGTACTTCGCCCGGCAGCGGGAAGCCGCGGAGCCCGATTGGGACCGAGGATCTCACCCCAAGCCCTGCGTTTGGGTTCCGGGGTCAGCTGAAAGTTCCCCTGGAATAAACACTTCGGGTCCAGCATGCCCCTCTCCCCACTCCCGCAACGATCTTCCGAATTCAGACGCAGCGAGGGCCCGCGAGCAGAGCGGGAGGTGGTCGGAGGCGGAGGAAGGGGAGATGGGCAGAGGGTGGGCGCAGGGACCCCCAGACAAGGCCTGGACGCGGGGCTGGAGGCGGAGGCGGAGGCTGGCAGGAGGCTAGGGGCAGCCCGCGGAGACACGCTTCTCGACAGCAGCGGCGGCTGGAGCCGGGAGGGGCGGAGGTTTGGGGAGGGGGAGGGAGCGCCGGGGAGGGGAGGGACGGACGGCGGCGGAGGTGGGGCCGGCGGGCTGGCGGGCGTGCAGCTGCCGCCGGCGTCGCGGGGCTCCAGGCTGCGGGGCGGACGTAGCGCCGAGCGATCCACCGCGGAGCCGCGCGAGGCCGCCCGAGCCCCGGTCCCAGCCCCGAGCCCCGAGCGAGCACCGCCGCCTCGCGCCGCGGGTATCCGGACGCGCCGCCACCGCCGGGAAGGCAGCCGGCGCCGGGCAAGTTGCGAGCGCGCCCCTCCGACCAGGAAAGTTTCCCCCCGGCCGCCGGCGGGAGTTGGAGCGGGGTCCGGCCGCCGCCGCTGGAAGGTATGGGGCTCCGCATCTCCGTGCCCTCCGCACGCCGCCGCCGCGTCCCCAGGGACCTGGGGACCCCCACCCGCCGCCTCGGGGGTGCTGCTGGACGCGGCGGGGGAGTGGGGTGGAGTAGGGATCCCAGGACGGTCCCGGGAAGCCCAGCAACCAAGTTCCACTCAAACTAGCACGCGGGGGTTGGGGGGCCGGGGACGGTCTCGCCCCTTGCCTGCCCGGAGTCCGCCGAGGGCCGGGGGCTGCGCCGAGGGCCGGGGGCTGAGCCGAGGACAGGTGCAGAGCCGGTGGGTTCCCAACGCTCCGGGTGGGGGAGTGGGGGCTTCTGGAGAACGGCGCGGGGTGGCAGGTGTGGTTGCAAGGTTCGGGGTTTCGGCCAGGGCTGCGCCCGGAAAGGGGCTGCTCGCCACGCCACCCGGTAGGACAGGGAGGGACCAGGGACTGGGAGCGGCGATCGGGGCCGGGAGGGCTGTGGGGCCCGGCAGCGGCACTGAGGGCGGGCTGCCTTTGGGGTCCCTGGCAGCGGGGCGGGGCGGGGCGAGGCGGGGCGGAGGCGCCACGCGTTCCTCCAGGACCCCCCCCTTATTCCTTAGGTGTGTGCGGTTTGGAGAAGCGGAGACTCCATGGGGTGCTGGGTGGGTGGGAGGCTGGGGCATGTCCAGATTTAGGGGGCAGCGGGAGCCAGTTGGTAGGGTGCTCGGCTCGGGTGGGATCGCTCCGGCTCCGGGTCCTGCTGGAGTGAGGTGAGTGGGCTCCCGCCAGGGGGCGCACTGCCCCGGCCCTCGCCCGCAGGAAGCGCGTTCCGGCTCCTGCGAGGCAACTGCGCCGACATCCAGGACGCAGGGACCACAGACACCCAACTTACGCGGGGTCCCGCCCCGAGGAGCCCGCCCTACACTAGCCAGACGGGGGAGCGGGACCAAGGGTGAGGCGAAGGGTTCACAGTTATAACTGCGCCGTGGGCTGGAAAGGCTGGAAGTCAGGATGTGATTTTTCTCGGGAAGGCTGGCAGGGCAAGTGGATGAGTAAGAAATTTACCCCCAGAAAAAGACGTAAGAAACTACAACTGCGAATTGGTGCAGAGAGAGTGGGTTGGGGAATTAACTTTTTGACGCTTCTTGGAGTTGCAGAAACCCAAACCCCAAAATGCATGCACCCTTTTTGTAAAAGCTGCATCTTTGTTCCCTGGATCTGGCCGAATCCCTGTCTGGTGAAGGCAGGATGGGGGTCTTGGGGTATCCTCTCTCTGGGCACAAGTAAACTGGGAGGCACAGGGCAGGCGGTGGGGGATGGGGCCTTAAAGACTTCAGCAGTCCAGGCTGAAGTGTTAAATTTCTCAGCAGTCAACGAGCTCTGGCCCCGACCCTCATCCCCTGGGTCTGTGGTCTCTAGGCCACATTCGTCTGGTCATTTCACAATTATTGGTGGAAATCTGCCCTGGGTCCCAGTTATCCGGCCTGAGGGTCCCTGTATGTTGAGTCTGTGTGTCTGTGCCTTGGGAAGTCGACGGCTGCTGGCATCTCTGAGGAATGTCATCTTTGTCTTGTGTGGGGCTAACATTGAAGGGACACTGGAAGGACTATTGTCTCATCTTTCTCTCCAGTTCTCTCCCTCCTCCTATCACCCCAAGTGAGTGCAAAGGAGCAAATCATAGATTGTGCCATGGCCTCATTGTGGTTGGTAGAAGTTTTCATCTTTCTCTTGGCTGGTAACCTGTGCTCCCTGGGCAGCCCCCCTCGTGCTCCCATGTCCTTAATGTCCCTTACAAAGGTGGGGGAAATGGGGGTCCCTGAAAGAGATGAGGTTCCTTCGTTCAGTGTAGTCTGCCACATGTTTTTGTTGGATGCTACCGAAATGCTCCAGGACAAAGTTGCCGTAAAGACAGATCAGCATGATTTTTATTTTGAATAGAAGACGAGGAGGAGAGAGGAGAGAAAGGAAAGGGTGGAGAAGCCTGCTGTCTCTGGATAGGTCTTTAAGACATTCCAGGGGGCTGGAAAACAAAAGAAGTTTTTTTTGTTGTGTTTTGCTTTTAGTGACTCTTGTTTTTCTGTGGAGGGAAGCCTGCATGGACCAGCCCTGCCTGGGAACCTGCCTGGGAGCATGGGGCCCCTAGAAGGCCAGCGTTTCCCGTGTTCTGTCCCTCCCCTCTTCTCCCCACCCCCACCCCACTTTTCCTGAATTGGAGAGGGAATTGAAGCTCCCCAAGGGCTACTAAAGTCTGTGTTTGGGCTCAAAGTATCTTGTGTGGGTTCAGTCTTCTCCCAGGCAAACTCCAAGATCTCTGATTTAGCAACATTTCAAGTCTTGGGCACTCTGTTTCCTTGTCTCCCTTGTGCCCAAACCCATTCAAACAGCCAGTATATGTGGTGCTTTTACCCAACCCTAGGCTGAAATGGTAGCACATCATTGAAGGCTCCAGGACACTTTCTAGAAGCGGAAGTTAGTTGGGTTTAGAATACCTTGGGGTTGGGTTTAGGACACCTTGGGCTGAGTCCAGGAAGGAACCCTCTGCCCTTTAAAAAATGAGATTTTAATGGTCTGAGGGGTGTGTTGGAGGGCAGGGCGCTGGGTAGGGACACGGGATTAATTGAAGGATGTGTGGGAGGGGGTGCCAGGAAGAGGGAAAATCGCAGATTTGAAATCTAGCTCTTCTGAGTCATCCATGTGGCCTTGGGCAAGTTATTTCCCCTCTTGAGACTGCTTCTTCAGTCTGTAAAATGAATATGTTGGCTGAGGAGATTCTGAGCCATCTTGCAACTTAGAGCCGGAGAGTCTAACCTTTTAGGGGGCTGGGCAGCCCTGCTCCATTCCTTCCGCCTTCCATTCAGTGGAAGGCGCCTCTCCGGGCTGGTTTGCCTCTCTCTGCCCGCCTGTACACAGCAAAATCCTGCGTTGAGTGAATGCAGCAGATTCAGAAACCAGCTCCTGTCATCAGAGCTGAAGGACAAAGTGCCCAGCAGTTTTGGGGAGAGAGGGGAATGTCTGTAACCAGTCCCTGCTGGGATCCCCATGTTAGTCTGCAGGCTTGCTCCCCACTCTTCCTTAGGAAGAGCCCTTTCAGTTCCTGGGCTGCAGGTTTTAGGGACCTCTCCCTTTCAGGAGGGCTGCTCTTCTGGCCTATTTCATCAGCCATTGAGAGGGAAAATCAGGAACATGTGTTCATGCTCAGCTGGGGTGCAGCACAGGGAGGGGGCCTTGGAAACCAGCACTCTGGTCCCACGGAGCAGATGACACCCATTGATCAGGCATTTCTACCACCTGATGCCATTGAGCAAATGCACCAGCTTGGGCTCCTCCTGCCACCCGGGCTGGCACCTTGGACCTGCAGTAGCGCTCCATCTGAGGGAGTGGGGGTGGATCATGAAACACTTTTTTTTTTTTTTTTTTTTGAGACAGAGTCTTGCTCTGTTGCCCAGGCTGGAGTGCAGTGGTGCAATCTCGGCTCACTGCAACCCTCCGCCTCCTCGGTTCAAGTGATTCTCCTGCCTCAGCCTCCCCAGTAGCTGGGATTACAGGTGTGTGCCACCACGCCCGGCTAATTTTTTGTGTGTTTTTAGTAGAGACGGGTTTCACCATGTTGGTCAGGCTGGTCTCGAACTCCTGACCTCGTGATTCGCCTGCCTTGGCCTCCCAAAGTGCTGAGATTACAGGTGTGAGCCACCGCACCTGGCATTTGAAACACTTTTTATAAAGAATGGGAGAGTAAGATGGTGAGCCTGTGTTTGCAGCTGGCAGGGCTGGTCTTTCATCTGGGTACTTGTTGTCTTGAGATCCAGCTCTTGCCCCTGGTCTGCACCCAAGACTGCTGGCTTAATTCGTGAATTCAACAACTTGGAGAGGAGCAAAAACGTGTTCACTGGTGGTGGGCAAGTGTGTACAAAAGGCAACGGGATGGAGCAGAAAGGTAGCTGAACCAGGCACTGGGAGACTTGTGTTCTAGCCCTGATACTGTTACAGATGGAGCGATGTGGCCTTGTGTGAGTCACAGCCCCTCTCTGAGCCTCGGTTTCTCTATTTCTTTAGAGGCAGCAGTGCGTGGTGGTTAAACTGCCTGGATTTGCCTGTTGGCTTTATCCTTCATATCAGTTATGTGACCTTAGACCATTCAACCCCTGGTGCCTCCATCTCCTGATTTGTAAAATGGAACTAGTAATACCCCATCAGATTGTTGTGGATAGTCTTTGAGATAAAACTAGTAAAACGTTTAGCATAATGCCTGGCATACAGTAAGTGATCAATAAGTGTTCACTGTCATCATCATTGTCATGATTATCATTATTACTATTATTGTGAAATGGGAGGGATTAACTTTGGTCCTTTCTAGTTTTATGGGGCCTGGATTATGTGTGTGTGTGTGTGTGTGTGTGTGTGTGTGTGTGAGAGAGAGAGAGAGAGAGAATCTGTCTTTGGGGTAGAAGGCAAGGGTGAATAAGTTGCTTTTTTGGTTCTTTCCTTCCTTTCTCTGCCTCATTGAGGGACTCCTGAATCTTGTGGCTATGCTCATGGTAGCCCCGTCCCCATGGCAAGAAGCCCAATTTGATGTCACTGACAATATCCTGGCTCCTGGCAGTTGAGGGATGATATTTCATCAGCTAGCATTTGCCTGTCCTTTCCCTTCCACCCTTTGTTTCCCACCCTTCACCATGGTATGAAAACCATATGTGCAGATAATGTGTTTAAGCTGATCAGCCTCTCCCAGAGTCACCCAAATAAAAGGCCATCTTCCTAGAAGACACTTTCGACTTTAAGATAAATAATCTGGTTCTTCTGTTGTGTTGCTTTATGTCTGGCTGGCCCTGAATCCCTTTTTGTGTTCTGCCCATGGTCTGCTCCAAGGACGTGGGCTGGGCCAGGTCTGTGGTCTAAAGCTTTGGACCTTATTGGCCATGCTGGCTGGGGCAGCCTCTTCAAGCAGCTTGGGAGGGAACAGGCCAGGCTGGGCCTCTGACTCATCTTGTTGCAGCACGGCTGCTGCTCTGAGATACCCCAGAGATGATTATCATGGGGGCAGACACTTGGGGAATGCTGCCGTCCGCCAGGAGCTTGACAATGCTTCATCCTGTCTCCGCCTACAAGGATGGTTTAGATACTGCCCCCATTCTGTAGATTAGAGAGTGAAGGCTCAGGAAGAATTCAGAGTAAGTGGTGGGATTGGGATTTGATCCTCGGTTGATCTGATTCTCTTATCCTGTATGCTAAACCACTATATTATATTTCCTCTTGTATCAAAACCTCCTGTGAGCCGAAAAGCCCCAGGAATGATATCTCTTAGACTGAATCAAGCCCCCTCCTCCCCGCCTTTGATCATCTTCCAGGCTGAGAGCACCTTATGAGATTCCGTTTTTGTCCCGCATGGATTACTCAGGCATCTTGGGGACAGTGATGAGTAAGAGTTTTTTGGGACACGGCTGCTTATGGAGGCGTTAGAGGGGGGAATGATCTTATTAAACAACAAAAGGTTGTAATGGAAAGAGGATGCATATTGGAGTCACAGATCTGAAATTTGAATCCCGATTCTGCAGTTTACTGGCTGTGTGGCCTTGGCTTCCTTATCTGTGAAAATCAGAATAACAGCAACCACAGATGACTGTAAAATCTCGGTGGCTTAACAAAACGATTAACTCCTGATCGCATTACTTGTCTAACATGGGTCCCTGTTCCTCACAGTCACTCAGGGGGCCCAGGCTCCAAAGATGATGACTCCACCATCTTTGTAACTGCCCCTTCTAAAGTATGTGGCCTCGAAAGTTACTGCAGATGAGGAAGAGGGAGAAGGGAAAGCCACACTAATACTCAACTGCTTTGGCCAGGAGGTGACACACATCACTTCACCTCCAGCACCTTGGTCAGAACTGTCATCTGGCACCAAACCAGCCCCCAGGGAGGCTGAGAATGTAAGGAAGTACATGGATATTTGATGAGCACTAAGTCTCTGCATTTACATTTACCCTAGTAGAGTGCTTTAAGGATCAATTGAGATGATGCATTTAAAGCTTCTAGTATAGACCTGGTATGTTGTTGGTTGTTAACCCATAGAAGCTTCCTTTCCCTAATAATCCCTGATGTGCATTGTTCTTTATAGATGACAGACTGTGTATATTGAAATTATTTCTGGGCAGATCGTATTGTGCCTATAACATACCAGAGGGAGGTGAGTCCATGCATGGCAAGGGCACTATAAGCCAGGCCCTGAATCTTCAGCCCAGTTCTCCCATGACTTCCTTTGGCTTACTGAAATTTGCTGCTCTGAGAACTTTTTCCAGCATGTCTCCTAGGATCTTTCAGAACCCACTTCTGCTCCTGTCTCCTCCCCCTGTTCTTCAATAGGGTGGAGTATCTGTATTCATTTTATGGATGGTGAGGAGGGGAGGTTGCAGGAACTATCTGGAAACTAAGGGAGAAGGGTCTGGCCATGAGGTGAGACAAGCCAGAGTCTTAGGTATTCGTAGGGAGAGCCGTAAGAATTTGGGCCCCACATTTGGGCCGCTTTGGGAATTGCTGTGCAGCCAAGCTTTGGGGTACCCCTCCAAGGCACACCTGGTGCTGCTACCTGCAGCTCCCATCCACCTACGTACCTCCATGCTGGCCCATTGTGTCCTTGTGAGAGTGGGCAGGGAAGTGGAGGGTCCTGCTATAGTCTGGTTTGTTTGACCCTCCAAATCTCATGTTGAAATTTGATCCCCACTGTTGGAGGTTGGGGGGGTGTTTGGGTCATGGGGGCGGATCCCTCCTGAGTGGCCTGGTGCCCTTCTTCAAGTGAGTTCTCATGCTGTCAGTTCCCAGGAGAGCTGATTGTTAAAGAGCCTGGCTCCTCCCTCCCCTCTCTCTTGCTTCACCTCTCACTGCGTGCTCTCTGCACATGCCAGCTCCCCTTCACCTTCTGCCCTGAGTGGGAGCAGCCTGAGGCGCTCTCCAGAAGCACATGCTGGCACCATGCTTCGTGTACCACCTGCAGAACCATGAGCCAAACAAACCCTTTTCCTTTATAAATTACCCAGCCTTGCATATTCCTTTATAGGAACACACACGGACTAAGATGGGGCCCTAGGAGGCTTTCCAGGTCTGCTTTTCTGTGGACAGTAAGATGTCCAGACCTAGGTTCAAATCCTGACTGCTCTACCTAACACTTGTTCATCTCTCTCAGCCTGTCTCAGTTTTCTCCTCCGCAAAATCGCAAGAATATAGGAAAGCTAAAAAGCGAATCAAGTGCCTGGCACATAGTAGGTGTCGTGTTTGCACCTCTTCTCTCCCCCTTGAGTAAGAGGAAGAGCTGCCCTTGGCAAGGGAACAGTGAGTGCCTGGGGAGGTGCTAGAAGTGGGCACATGTGCTTGGACTCCTGGTCCTTAGAAGGAGAGGCATCCACTTCCCTTCCCAGCAGCCTTGGGCTGGACTCTTGTGTTGAACTAATATGGCTTCCATTTGAAACGGGAGAAGAATTTGGAGCCCTGGGTCTTGGATTTAGGCCCATCTTTTCATGTCTAATTCCCACAGTGGGTGCAGGGCTGGGGGTGCTGCTGAGAGAGGCTCCTCTACCATGCCCTGTGTTGCTGCCTTTCCTTCTGGGGGGACAGATTGCAGCGTGCTCTAATGGGCCAAGTGCACTGGGCCACCTGCTGCCTGACATTTAGTGCTCCCCCAGTAGGGCAGGCCCAGGGAACTTGCTCATTGGCTGGTGTCTTAGCCCTTGGGGAATGAGACATTTCTCCAGTCTGAACAGAAACACTGCCCTCCATGGTACCGGTGGAGAAGAGCTGGGCAGGTTGGACCCGGGGAGTGGAGGGGCCTGTGGTTAGGAAGAGGATGGTCTCTCAAGACAGGATTCTGAGATGCGCATTCTTCTCCTGAGCATAGTGGACACTTGTTCCTGGGGTCACTGAAGAGTGTAGCCTTCCCCTGCAGCTGGATTTATGCTGACTCAGGCACAGAGGCCAGGGATGGCTGTGACTGTGGCACCTTGGGGCCCTCAGGCACCTCACTCACTCCTGCATCCAGACCTTAGCTTCTGTGGTGCAGGGGCAGCAGCTCTGAGGCAGCTCCAGAGCCCTTTGAGGCGGCTTATTGGTTTCCTGCGGCAGCCGTGACAGCACCATAAACTAGGTGGCTTAAAACAACAGAAACTTATTCTCACAGTTCTGGAAGCGAAAAGCCTGCAGTCAAGGTGTTGGCAGGAACATGCTCTGCCTGAGGGCTCTAGGGAAAGGTCCTCTTTGCCTCTTCCTAGCTTCTGGTGGTTACTGGCAACCCTCTGTGTTCTTTGGCTGGTAGATGCCTCCCTCCATCATTGCATGACATTCTTCCTGTGTGTCTGCCTCTCCTTTTCTTATAGGGACACCAGTCATGTTGTATTAGGGCCCACCGTAATGACCTCCTCTTAACCTGATTACATCTGCGAAGTTCCTGACAGCCAGGGGTTAGGCTGTCAACATATCTTTTTGGGGTACACAGATCAACCCATAGAGGTGGTAGTAGTATTGCTCTATTTACAGTCAAAGAAGTCAGCGCAAAAAGGTTATGTAATTTGCCCAAGTTCATACACCTGTACAACTAGTAAGTATTGGTAAATTACTCTCTATACATTTCATTCCTCTTACTATTACAGTAGGTTTGTACACCTACCTCATAGCCTAGTCCTGAGCATCAAAGGAGGTGAATGTCTGTGTCAAAACGCACTCTGTCCACAGCTAAGTGTTTGCCGGTGGTGTTATTCATCTCTGCTGCCTAGATGGGATGCCTCCCAGGAACCATCAGCATATAGAAATTACAACCAGCTGGAGCTAGAATGTTTTCTAGAAATAATTGTTTGAGTTGACTGAATGAAAGGCACCACGTACATTCTTTCAACTCGCCTTTCTGGAGTTGCCTGCCAGCTCCGTCTCCTCGCAAGTTGAAAATATCAGTTGAGATGGATTTTTCTTGCTTGGTGTTTTTGCTGGGTTCCATTTTAGCACCAGAAGTCACGGTGACTTTTGCAATTTGGGCTTCTCTTCCCAGGAGAGTATCTGGGCATCTGAATAGGGAGGGTCCCTGGGAGGCTCAGGATATGACTCTCAGCTCCGAGCCCTTCTCTCCGGGCTCGGGAGGGTCTGGGGGTTTAGCTGTGGAGGCTGGAGGACTCTGATATGCAGCCTCATCTGGGTGCAAGGAAGCAGGGGAGGCAACCTGCTGTGGAGGGTTAGGATACATTCTGAACGCAGCACCTGGGTTCAAATGTCAGTTCAGCCTCACACTATGACCTTTGTTTGATCTTTGACAAATCACTTAAGTTCTCTCTGACTCCATTTTAACTCATAGGTTTGATTAAAATGCATAAATATATCTCTTGGGATGGAATGTGGTACATGAAAAGTATTCAATGAATGTTAGGATTACTTTAAGTATTTTATTTGTCATCTGTTTTCCTCCATAGAATGAGGGCGGAGATGTTTCTGTTTGGTTTTCCATGGAGCCTGCAGCATGGAGCTCAGTGCCTGGGGTTGAACGGATGCTCATATGCTGAATGAATGAGGAAATGAATGATTGAATGGGTAGATTCTTAGCTATAGCTTCTTTGGGATTCCATCTCTCCTTGCTATGTACCAAGTGGGGGCATGGGAAGGCCATAGCACCAAAGCCCAAAGGGAGCCGTAGAATGCCATGAAAATGCTCAGGGCATCCAGGACAGAAAGGCCACCTCATGGACGCAAAGGACAAGTTGGGTTGGGGGATGAGGAGAAGCTGAGAAGGGGGTCTGGGAAGATTGTGGTCACCGCAGGAAGCAGGTCGTGGTGGCTGAGTGGGAAGATCACATTCAGAATGTGGGGTTTCTCCCATGACACAGCCACCAGAGGCACTCACCGACGTCTCCAGCACACCAGAAAGGCCAGCCCTTCTCCAGTGTGATAAATCAATAGGCGTACCTCATTTTAGGGAGCCCGATCTGTGAAAATGCCAGCTGGATTCAAAAGTCTGCATTCAGCCGGGCGCGGTGGCTCACGCTTGTAATCCCAGCACTTTGGGAGGCCGAGGCGGGCGGATCACGAGGTCAGGAGAACGAGACCACGGTGAAACTCCGTCTCTACTAAAAATACAAAAAAAAAATTAGCCGGGAGTGGTGGCGGGTGCCTGTAGTCCCAGCTACTTGGAGAGGCTGAGGCAGGAGAATGGCGTGAACCCGGGAAGCGGAGCTTGCAGTGAGCCGAGATCGCGCCACTGCACTCCAGCCTGGGCCACAGAGCGAGACTCCGTCTCAAAAAAAAAAAAAAAAAAAACCAAAAGTCTGCATTCAATTTATAGACAAGTTAACTCTAAGGTTCCCACTGCTTCCTTCTGCCTTAAAAAGCAATACAGAAGTTCAGCTTACGCACTTTGTTAGGAAAACATCTATTGTGTAATGTGGTCGTGTTAGCCGCCTTGCTTAAAACCCTTTGATGGATTCTCCGTTGTGTTCAAAAGGCTTTCATGTGGCCTCTGCCCCCTCCCCACCCAAGCCTCACGCCCTCTTCTCCAGCCCATCTGCCGCTTGTTTTCTTCTCTTGCCTCTACCTTCATGGACCAATCTTTGTGATCTTCCTCCCCTGGACTGCTTTTTCCTCCCTCTTTAGTTACCTGACTCCTCCTCATCCTTTGGATCCCAGCCCCCGCATTACCTCCTCCAGGAAGTCTTCCTTGACTTCCTAATGGGCCAAATTTCCCATCTGTAGGCTCAGATGGCTCCACAGTCCTCTCCTTAGTGGTGTTTAGTCACTCTTGGATGATTGTTGACTTCTCTGTGTAATTTTTTTTTTTTAACATTTATTTCCTCCACTTTGGTGTAAGCCCAGGAAGGCAGGGGCAGTGCCTGTCTGTTCATCCTTGTATCCCAGGCACCTGGTAGGGTCTCAGAAGGTGCCTGAGAAATCCTCTTGCCTTCACTCCATTTTCTCCTCTGCAAGCCAGTCTCTTTAAGGTTGTTCTGGTGGTTACTGGTAATCCTACGTGTTCTTTGGCTTATAGATGATCACAGCTAATATGTGTTGATTACTTGCAGGGTGCCAGGCCCTCACAAATCAGATCTCATCCACCAATAGAAGAGCTTTTTACAGTGGGAATGCTGGAGCCCCGCTGGCTGGAGCCCCCCTGGCTGGAGCCCCAGCTTTATCACGTACCTGCTCTGCAGCCTTGGACAAGCTGCTCAACCTCTCTGTGCCTTATTTTCCCATCATAAAATGTGACTAAATATAACACATAACTTATGAGTTGTGAGGATTATATAAATTAATTCATGTAATATTTGTTTCTCCAGTTTTGGAGGCTGGAAGTCCATGACCATGGTGTTGGCAGGTTTGGTTTCTTCTGATGTCTCTCTCCTTGGCTTGCAGGTGGCCACTTTCTCACCGTGTCCTCACGCAGCCTTTCCCTGGTGTCTCCTGTGTGTCCAGAGCTTCTCTTCTAAGAATACCAGTCAGATTGGATTAGGACCCTTAAGGCCTCCTTGTAACTTAATTACCAAAACATTCATATTCCAAAGTGCTAGGGGTTAGGGCTTAAATATGAGTGTGCAGGAAGCACAATTCAGCCGCTAACATCTTCTAATTCAGTACTCTATCCCCATTTTATGGTTAAGAAAACCAGGGCACAGACAGGTTAAGTCACTTGCCCAAGGTCACACAGCTGCTCAACAAGTTTAGGAGTGTAAAACCCAGGTAGTCCGAACCTGGAGCCCGCACTCCACCACCAGACGGTCTGTTTCCTGGCTCTGCTCCTCTGCGGATCCTCACAGTCTTCCCTTTTGGAGCTAGGTTTCTTAACAGCAGGGTGGGGAGGAAATCAGGATCCAGGGGTCTTGGTGACTTCTCTCCTGGCCCTTTGCTCCCATCCAGCCTTGAATCCCTCGTTTGGTGGCAGCTGCCAAAACTATGAGGGAATGGGGACCTTTACTTCTGCACCTAGGCTGTGAGGGACCTGGGAAGGTAGTCAAAGATCCCAGGAAGTGAAGGGGGTTTCTTGATTCTAGGGTTTCCCTCTCTCCATATCTTTTTTTTGGATTTTCCAGGAGTTATCTGCTCTTCGAAAATAATCATGTCTGGCTGGGCGCTGTGGCTCATGCCTGTTAATCCCAGCACTTTGGGAGGCTGAGGTGGGCAGATCACTTGAGGTTAGGAGCTCGAGACCATGCTGGTTAACATGGTGAAACCCTGTCTCTACTAAAAATAGAAAAAATTAGCCGAGCCTCGTGGCGGGTGCCTGTAATCCCAGCTACTCGGGAGGCTGAGGCAGGAGAATCACTTGAACCCGGGAGGCAGAGGTTTAGTGAGCTGAAATTACGCCAATGCTTTCCAGCCTGGGCCACAGAGCCAGGCAAGACTCCGTCTCAAAAAGAAAAGAAAATCATCACGTCTTCCTGGTAAAAGACTTAGGAAAAAATAAAGAGTAACATAGCAAGAGAATATGGAAATAAAACCAAAGCATATTCAATGGAAGGTCACTCTCAGTCTTACACCAGTCTCTGTGCCCAGAGATAGCCCTGGGCTGCTCCTAGGGCTTTCCAGCCTGCCTTTAGGCCAAGAGATTGAAGCTGGTGCTTGAGATTGGAGGAACTGGAGGGAACAGCTATTCACCGAAGTCATGGAGGTTCTCCTGGGTGGACCACGGGACATGGGAGAGGCACGTCCTTTTGGGATGGGTGCCTGGCATGCCACTGCGTGGCCAGCCGTGATGCAGTCATTCCCGACTGGTGGATTGAGCTGCTTGTCTCATGCACACCCGTTTCCTGTTGTCCCACGAAATGGACAATCTGCAGAGACACTTATGGTAGGGTGGCCACTGCGTCAATGGCCTATTCTCTTTGTCATGGTTGCCTGGCCCTCTCCGGGTCTCTTCCCGCCCCTTGCCTATCCCAGCTTGGTCCCCGCAAATGTCATCTTGGCCTTTTCATCTCTTGGGGTGCAGGGGCCTGAGCTAGGTGGGGTTTGGGAAAGAGCCCTTGGGACCCTTTGGGGAGGATGTGTGACCGGGAGACCCATGGGTCAGGACAGAGGGCATCTCTACCTTCCTCCATTGTGCGATGAGGGTGTCGGTTGGCAGATCAAAGGGCTTTTTGTTGTTCTATTTTCCTTTCCAGAGCCTTCTTGCTGGGAAAGCAGGCTGTACAACCAAGGGGAACAGCTGCCACCGGTGTGTCCTGTGAGAGGGCAGGGCCAGCCAGGGGCGTGGGGCACCTGGTGCTGCTGAGGGACTGGGACTAGCCCACACGTGGGAGCTTTCCCTGGGGGACTCTGCACCTAGAAGCTGATGGGGACGTAGTGGCCGAGCTCAGAGGCTGTGGGCCCTCAGCAAGACAGGGACACCTGGAAATGCCAAGTATTAGCAAAGAATTGGGGGAGTTGCCCCACAATCCCACCCTAGCCTGTGAATTTCTGTCTTCCACGGTTCCTCAAATGGAGTGATGGAGGGAGCACTGGACTGGGAGTCCAGAAAGCCTGATCTTTAAGTCCAGTCTTGGTTTGGTTCTAACAAACTCTCATGTTCCCTCTGGACTTCTGTTTTGAGACGGAGTCTCTCTCTGTCTCCTAGGCTGGAGTGCAGTGTTGAGATCTCGGCTCACTGCGACTTCCACCTTCCAGGTTCAAGCAATTCTCCTGTCCCAGTCTCCCAAGTAGCTGGGACTATAGACATGCACCACCACACCCGGCGAATTTTTTTGTATTTTTAGTAGAGACGAGGTTTTGCCATCCCTGTGGATTTCTGATATCCCATCCGCATCACAGGAGTGGGGCTGCTTGTTCTCCTTTTAACTCCAGAGCCTCTGGGTCTCCCCTGAGAGCCTTGAAAGGGGAACAGGACCTCGGAGCCTCGCGTTCCCTGGAGAAAAGCTCTCAGGAAGCTGAGGCGTGGTTGTTGATGGAAGTGGGGATGTTGTTTAAATAAATTAAGAGCCAAAGAGGACAATCCATGGCATTCTTTTCAAGAGCTGGGATGATATGCATAACATTTCCTCCCTTTCATTTGATAATTTTTCCTTCTCAAAGCAGTTTAATGAAAGAAAAGTGTCTAAAGATTGGCTGCACAATGAGCTCAAATAAAAATATTCTTTTAAAAAGGTGGTTGCTATGTAATCGAATTTAAATAATGAGCAATTTTTGTTTCTTCGTAGTCTAGCCACTCACAAAGGTCTATTCAAACCTGTCTCAGACGTGTGTGTGTGTGTGTGTGTGTGTGTGTGTGTGTGTAAAGAAAAATGACCTTACTGATAGAATCTTTTTGGAAATAAAATAATGATGATGATAATGTAGTTTAAGTTGTGTGTGTGAGTTCGTGTGTGTCTCCTGGTGAGACATACAGGATTAACATGAAACGCGCTGCTAGAAGGAAGTTCTGAAGGCAGCTGTAGAGTCCTCCTGGCATTTGAATGGGTGCTGTGAGCAAGAGAGGCGAATTCTAGTTTTGGAGTCCCAGGGATCTGGGTTCAAATCCTGGGTCGGCCCCTACCAGCCACATGACCTTTGGCAAGTTATTTATTCCCTCTGAACCTTAGTTTCCTCATCTAGAAAAAAGGGACAGCAAAAACAAGATCAAGTGCCTAGCCTGGTGCTGGGCATGGGAGCAACCTGCCAGGTTGGCCTCTCCCCTCCCCTCTGCACCCTTCTCCTTTCACTCCTCTCTGTGCTCTCTCCCTACTCCCTTCCCTTTTTTTCCTTTTCCTCTCCAGAAACAGCAGAGTTTTTCCATATACACACCAGACTCATATACGTTATAGCTCATTCAGTGCCCAGCAATCCAACTGGAGTGGGATTTTTATCTCCATTTTACAGAATGGAGACCTGAGGTGCTGCAGCTGTGGAACTGGGTAGATCACCCAGCAGGTGGAGGGAGTGTGAGAAACTGGAAATATTTGTCTGAAGCATAGCAAGGCCTGGCCTTTTCCGTTGTATGGAAATTTTTGCCTGGGAGGTATGGGGAATGCAGAAAGGGTCCTTGGTGTTGCTTCTTGTAGCCTGCTTCACCCCTCCCCTCCCCTTCCCTTTTTCCCTTCCCTTTTTCCCTTCCCTTTTTCCCTTCCCTTTTTCTCTTTCCTTTTTCCTTTCCCTTTTTCCCTTCCCTTTTTCCCTTCCCTTTTTTCCCTTCCCTTTTTCCTTCCCTTCCCTTCCCTTCCTCCCTTCCCTTCCTTTCCCTTTTTCCCTTCCCTTTTTCCCTTTTTCCCTTCCCTTCCCTTTTTCCCTTCCCTTTTTCCTTCCCTTCCCTTTTTCCCTTCTCTTCCCTTTTTCCCTTCCCTTTTTCCTTCGCTTCCCTTCCTCCCTTCCCTTCCTTTCCCTTTTTCCCTTCCCTTCCCTTTCCTTCCCCTTTTCTCTTACCTTTTTCCTTTGCTTCCCTTCCTTTCCCTTTTTCCCTTCCCTTCCTCCCTTCCCTTCCCTTCCTCACTTCCCTTTCCCTTTTTCCCTTCCCTTCCCTTCTCTTTTTCTCCTCCCTTCTCTTTTTCCCTTCCCTTTGTCTTTCCTCCCTCCCTTTTTTCTTTCTTCCTTCCTTTCCTCCCTCCCTCCCACCTTCCTTCCTTCCCTCCTTTTTTCCTTCCTTCCTTCCTTCCTTCCTTCCTCCCTCCCTTCCTTCCTTCCTCCCTTCCTCCCTTCCTTTCTTTCCTCCCTTCCTCCCTTCCTTTCTTTCCTCCCTCCCTCCCTCCTTCCCTTTCTTCCTCCCTCCCTCCCTCCTTCCCTTTCTTCCTCCCTCCCTTCCATTGTGTGCAGTAGACTTTTGCTGAAGGTTTGAAGCTGAGGGTCGTCCATCCAGAAGGTAGTGGCATCATCAGCCAGCCTAGCAGTGCACAGTGGACTGGTCTGTCTTAGAAGCTGCCCAGCCATACCCGCCATAGGAGCTCTCCCGGGTCCCTGACTCAGACTCCTCTTGTTCACTTCTCATGTCTCAAGCTTCTTGCTTGTCTCAGGCCTGCTCTGTCCCTCTCTCAGAGGCCACCTGAGGACACAGAATGTTTCTGCTCCCCTGGTCTCACTTGGAGGAGCCCCTGCCCCCGGTGTGCTGACCCAGGCTTGGTTCCGCTAATATGAAGAGAGCAAGAGGGTGGGAGGAGATGGCCTCTCCAGCACCCAGCTCCTCATCCTTTCCTGCCATCCGCTCTCCCATTGACAGAGACCCTTTCTTATGGGCCCTGGCTGAGGACATGGATGGACCCACCAGGCCGGGGCCTCCTTGTCTTGGACCTGCAGAGGGACTGCTTCATGGGGGGGCTGGCATCTGCTCTCACACTCCTGTTGCTGCCTGATTCCCCGGGACTGAATTACGCATCAATACACAGAGGCTTCTTAGGAAACATCCTTCTCAGAGTCCTCCCCTGGGGGCTGGCAGACCACCTTCCTGAGTCACCACTGCCTGCCTGCCTCTCCTGTCGGTTAGGGGAAGCTGTCAACAAAAGCAGCACTTCCTCCTACAAATTCAGCAGCCGATGATGCATCTGGGCACATATGAATGCACTCAGATGGGTTCTGTCGGGCCCTGAACTTGTGCCTTAAGCCATCACCAAGGTTTGCGTCAGGAAAAGTGTGACATTAAAGGCAGAGCGTGACAATGTCTTTGGGGTGAGGGGCAGCAGGATTAGACCAAGCACTTTTGCCAGTTCAGTGGGCAATGGAAAGAGCTGTGGGGTGCAGTGGTTAGAGCCGAGGCCTGGGGTCAGGACATCGTGGATGCATTCCAGCCCTGTCTCTCTCTGGTTTGTGTGACCTCGGGCTGGTTACGTCTTGGTGCATCCTTGTCCTTCCATGTGACTTGGGACAACAGCAGGCAAGTGGTTGGGGAGAAGCCGAGAACGGCGCTGGTGGGGCTTCTGCAGGAACAGCCGAGTCCTTGGAAGTTTGAGGCCTCGTGGGAAGATGTGTGCTCCGAGCTAGGAAATCCCCAGCTTTCGAGTTGCCCTTGGGCATTTCCCGTCACCCCTATTCTGCCACCTCTGAGAGCAACAGGCAGACTCCCAAGGCTTGCAGCCCTTTCGGGAGTGTCTGAGGTTGCTGGAGTCCTGCCTCACTTCCTGGTTGTGGACGGGCATGCCAGGTGCCTTCCTCGGGCCCAGAGCTCCATAGAAGGAAAAGACTTCGAGATGAAAGCTGCTCCTGCTGGAGGAAAGGCCGTTGTAACACCATCCGAGTACCCGGTTTGGGGTACACTTTGCTGAAAATGCCCTCAAAAGGCAGATTTGCAGATGTTAGGGAATTTTTAGATATTTTATCTTAGTTATTTATTTATGTTTTTTAATTTCCAGTATGAGTGAGGGGGAAAAGAGCAAGAAGGAGCCATGTGGCCTGGCTGAGGGGAGAAAATGAGATTGCTTGGTTTCCATTTGCAGCAAAATGCACTGTGAGTTTTTCTGCAAATGTTAATAAAGGCAGAAAGAAGTGAGACAGCAGAGGCCTCCTGGGCTGCTGCTGGAAACACCTCCACAGTGGGGCCTCCTCCATGGGTTTGTGTGTATTATCGCTTCAGAAAAGGCCAGTTTCCAGGGATGTCAGATCACCAATCTCAGCTGCATTCGAGAAAACCTCTTTCTTCTAGCCCAGAGATCAACAGGGGAACGTCTGCTCTGGGCTGCAGTGTTGTCTCAGCCTGGGCTCTGTCTCCACTGTTTACTGCTTAGCTGGAAAGAAGTGAAACAGATGTGACTGGTTTGACATGAACGAGGTTACCGTCATGTTTCTGGTCTTCCCAGTGGTTCCTAATTGGTTGCAAGAAACTCCATGGAGTGTGGGGGGAGAGAGCTCTGGTTTAGAAATGGGGGTGTAGCTTCAAGTTCTAGCTTTGACCAGGCCTCATCATGTGACCTTGGACAAGGCAGTACTCCTCTCCGGGCCTGTTTGCCATCTATAAAAACCAGGGCAAAAAACCAAAACCTAATGCACAAACAAAAACAAGCCAGGGTTGGGATAAATGATCTTCATAGCTAGCTTTGCAGGGTTGGCGTGGGAAATAGAATCAGATAAGCCGAAGAATGGGGTCAGGTGTGGATTTAGTTCTTTCCCTGCTTCTCTTATAGTCACCCTGGGTATGAGAAGACTGGACTGCTTAAGAAAGTAGCAAGAACTTCCAAAGAGCAGGGGTAGCATGGTGTGGTAGTACCTAGATGGCAGGCACTTTTCATCTCAAACGCCAACGCTGCTCGATTGGTAGGGCCTGCCTGAGTGCAGCTGAAGGGTGGATGAGCCTGTTTTACCCAGGCTCAGCAGGAAGGAGTGCCAAAATCAATTATTGATGTCTGTCATGGTTGGAGGAGGGTGGAGTGCTAGCAAAGAATAGATGGGGAATAGATGTGGGGAACTTCCGAGTGCTGGGTATAGAGTGTAGGGACTGGGTCACTTGAATGCCCTGTCACTGGCTTTGTTGCTATATGACCTAAGGTGAGGGTCCGATATGGGGCTGGATTTCAAAATAATCATAAAATAATCATGCGTGGGCATCTTTCTTCTTCAGGAAGTCTGGTTGGTACTGTAGAGTTGAGCTAGTGCATTGCTGAGCATGTGTATTTTGAAGAGGCCGTTCAAGTGATTTTAATATAATTTCATCCTGGTGGAGAAACAGTAAGTATAACCACTGACAACCTATTCAGGCTCCAATTCACTCATCAGTAGAGAGTAGGGTTTTCCTCACTGTACTACACTGGAGCCCTGAGGCTCCAATGAGCTCACAGAGAAGATGGTCTGACCAGTGGCTAAAATAAATGAAATGCACAGGCCAAGGATACAAAATGATGGCATCTATGATTCTACTTATATAAAGTTCAAAGTCAGCAAGAGAATCTATGGGAGTCAAAGTCACAACAGTGATGACCTTTGGGCATGAGTTGGGGGGTGTCCAGGAGGGGCACGTGGGGCTTCTGGGTGCTGGTGTGTTCATCTTCTCATCCTGGCTGGTGGTAACATAGGTATGCTCAGTTTGTGAATATTCATTGAGCAGTACACTTCAGATCTGTGTACTGTTCCCTCTCTGTTATACTTCAATGAAAAAAATTCTATTAATAAAACAAAAAACATGGCTGGGCGCGGTGGCTCGTGCCTGTAATCCCAGCACTTTGGGAGGCCGAGGCAGGTAGATCACGAGGTCAGGAGATCGAGACCCTCCTGGCTAACACAGTGAAACCCTGTCTCTACTAAAAATACAAAAAATTAGCCGGGCATGGTTGCAGGCGCCTGTAGTCCCAGCTATTCGGGACGCTGTGGCAGGAGAATGGCCTGAACCCGGGAGGCGGAGCTTGCAGTGAGCTGAGATAGTGCCACTGCACTCCAGCCTGGGCAACAGAGCAAGAATCCATCTCAAAATCAAAAAACAAAAAACAGCAAAGCTGATTCTAATCAGTTGAAAAAGTGAGAGAAGGTGCATAAAACCCCAGATTTCTGGTTTCCTTGACACATGGCATGGTCTGGTGGCAAATATGGGCTGGGGGTAAGCAGCAGCTGCCCCCTGTGGGTGGGGCATGTTGCTCTCTTCTGTTCTGGTTCAGAGCTCCTGTTAGGATTTGAGTATGAGACCCAAGACAAATGCTTCTCTCGAGGACTCCCAGCCTCTGTCAGGGAGTCTTTGCAGATGAGTGTTGGGTGAGTTAGAAGGGAACATAGAAGGGAACAGACGTCTCCTGGTCATGCTGGGGTTCAATCCTGACTCCACCTAAACTTACTATCTTGGTGATTTGGGGTGAGTTATTCAGCCTCTCTGAGCCTCAGTTTACCCACTTGTAAAGCAAGGAGAGTAGTACCCACACCAAAATACTGTTTTGGCCAGAAGCAGCAGCTCATGCCTGTAATCCTAACACTTTGAGAGGTGAGGCGGAAGGATTGTTTGAGGCCAGGAGTTCAAGAGCAGCCTGGGCAACGTCGGAGGCCCTGTCTCTACAAAAAATAAAAAAATAAAAATTAGCTGCAGGTGGTGGTACGTGCCTGTAGTCCCAGCTACTTGGGAGGCTGAGGCGAGAGGATTGCTCTAGCCGAGGAGTTAGAGGCTGCAGTGAGCTATGATTGTACTACTGCACTCCAGCCTGGGCAACAGAATGAGACCCTCTCTCAAAAAATAATTGTTTTGGGGTTAGGACAAGATTGTGATTAGAAAATGCACGGTGTGCCTGGGCAGCAGAGATGCTCAGCAGAGCTTCATTTGCCCACTTTCCCCACTGCTTGCCTAGTGCTACCCCTTGTGCCTGTCAGGAAGGGAGACTCAGTTCTTGGGGACTAGTCGCCTGGACCCAGCCTTTGCATTGCTCATGTCAGGGTGAGATGTGGGAAACCCATTCTTGGGGCCCTGGCAGTTCCCTCCTCCCTGGCCCAGCCATGTGTCCCCAGCCAGCTGGCATTGAAGAACGGGGCCTTTCTCTGACTGGTCAGGGCTAAAGGCCCAGGCGAGGTGGTGGCTGCAGCTCCCAGCAGCTAATTCTGCTGGTCACAGCGCCAGGCCCTCCCACAGGCGAGCATCTGCCTTGCCTTGTGGGGCAGCAGGCACCTAGGAACATGCCAGCTCCCTGGCATCTTTTCTCCATCCTGCCTGCAGCAGCCAGGAGCAGCCCTGCCTAAAAGAGGCAGCTCTCTGGGGCACAGAACTTCAGCAAGGAGCTCGCTGCTTGGATCTCAGCTGCCTTCTCGGCTTTTTTTTTTTTTTTTTTTTTTATCCCAGATATCCCTTGGACAGGGAGATGTGGGGACCAAGGGACTTCCCTCCTCTAAGACTCAGTAGCCTTATCTGGAAAATGGGCGTGAATTGTAGCGGCCTCTTAGGGCTGCTGTGAGGAGGGACTGTTTGTACTGAGCCTGGTTGCTGCTCAGGAATCTTAAATATGATCGTGAATATGACGGTTGCCATTACGATTGGTTACGAGGCAGCATCATGGGAAGCCATTTGGGTTGACTTTGGTATAAAGGATGTGGTTTGAAATGGCCTGTGTTTCAAAACAATCTGTTTTGATTTATTCTACTGTGGGAATTTGAAAATGGCCCAAATGTTTCTCCTCCCGCCTCCTCTGTCTCTCTCAGCACTCAGATTTCCTCACTCCTGCACTCACCTCCTTGTGCACACTCACACGCTACCTTCACACTTGCTCACTCTCATCTTTCCAAGTGCAAGTGGAACTGCCAGTGGCCCAAATACTTTTCCTTCTACCTCAAAGGCTCACACTGTTTCCACTGCACACACACACAAACACGTATGCGTGGTCATTCTCACACTCAAACTTCTCTCCCTCTCTCTCATCCCCCCAGTTCCCTCCCTCACCTGCAGCAGAGCTGCGGGGTCAGAAGACTTTGGTTCTCACTCTGTCTCTTACTAGCCGGCTCTACGGCTGTGTGATATGGGCCAAGTCACTCAGCCTCTCTGGGCCCTGGTTTCCTTCCTCTCAAAAGAGACAAACTACTGGTTTATGTTTAGAGAGATCATCATTTTCTGGCCGGGCATGGTGGCTCACACCTGTAATCTCAGTACTTTGAGAGGCCAAGACAGGCAGATCACTTGAGGCCAGGAGTTCGAGGCCAGCCTAGCCAACATGGCGAAACACCATCTTTACTAAAAATACAGAAATTAGCTGGGCATGCCTGTAATGCCAGCTACTTGGGAGGCTGAGGCACAAGAATTTCCTGAACCCCAGAGGCAGAGGTTGCAATGAGTTGAGATTGCACCACTGCACTCCAGCCTGGGTGACAGAGTGAGACCCTTTCTCAAAAGACAAAAAAAAAAAAAAAAGATCATCACTTTCTTCCACAGTATTTCAGATGATTTGAGATAAGGTTCTTTCTACATCTTAGATTCCATGACTCTACCAGTGAGTGGACTGGATCTCATTAGGCAGACCGTGTGCTAACTTGGAATTATATCAGTATTTTAGCCTTTTCCTGGTACTGAAGAGACATCGCTTGATTTCAAGCTAGAAATTAACACAAGTTGGGAGAAAATGGAAAGTTCAAGATGGTGATTCACTCTTCACTTTAGAGAAGCCACAGTGTCGTAGTACCACACTCACTTTTATTCTTCTCATTTCCTCCTCATGCAGCAGCAGAGATGACTTAGGGAAACAGAGGCAGCGGTCAGATTGCCACTGTGAATGGGGGAGGGGCGGTGGAAATCAAGACAGATTTTGTGTTTCCTGCACCACATCCACCAGAAGAATCCACTTCCTTTTGGTGTGTATCCCTCCTCCCCACCCACTTCCAGGGACAGAGAGCTAGAACGTATTGAGAGCGCACCACATCGTGTGTACCGCCCTGTTGAATCCTTGTGACAACCCTGCAGGGTAAGTGTGGATCCATTCCCATTTTAGGGATGGTAAGACGGGTGCATGGTGAGGCTAGGTAAGTACCTGGCCCAGCATCATACTGCGTGTCTGGCAGAGCTGGATCTGCACCTGGGTGCTCTGGTTCTTGAGCTAAGCTTTTGACCACCAAACCCTGCAGTCTTGAGTGGCCCTGTGTCAAGGTGGAGTGGAAAGACACAGGATTTCAAGATGAGAGGCTTGAGTTTTAATCTTGCTTTGCTATTAATTTATTATGAGCCTTGAGTGAGTCTGTTATCCTCTGATGCTCAGGTTCCCCATATGCAAAATGGAGAGAAAACTAAAACCTGTTGCTCAAGATTGCTGTGAGGCGTGAGGGAGGTAAACTGCCTGGGACAATGTGAGTGCTTCATATGTCAGCTCTTTTTGTGGTTTTCTGATTTGCCTTGGCAAACTTTTTTGCTAGGCATGTGGGCTTGCTACCTGGCATACAGGGCCCCACCCTGGAGTTAGAAGAATTCATTCCCAAGTGACATTGCGCATGGGTCACCATGATGCCTTTGTATAAAACCCATTTGGCCACCAGAGTGTCTTGGGGATTGCATTTCAAGTACTAAAGAGGAATGAACGAAGGATGATTTAGTGCAGTGGTATTCAACTTTACTTGTAGCCACAGAACTCAAAGTTCCACGTGGAACTTTTTTTTGAGACAGAGTCTCAGTCTGTTGCCCAGGCTGGAGTGCAGTGGCGTGATCTCAGCTCACTGCAAACACCGCCTCCCAGGTTCACACCATTCTCCTGCCTCAGCCTCCCGAGTAGCTGAGACTACAGGCGCCTGCTACCACGCCTGCCTAATTTTTTGTATTTTTAGTAGAGATGGGGTTTCACCATATTAGCCAGGATGGCCTCGATCTCCTGACCTCGTGATCCACCCTCCTCGGCCTCCCAAAGTGCTGGGATTACAGGCGTGAGCCACCACACCCGGCTCCACGTGGAACTTTCAAATGTGAACTTGCTCAAAATGGAGCTGCCCTGTTGAAGTAGGCATGGGGGCTGCTCCACCCTCCCCAACTCACCTCCTCACTTTGGTAGCTCCTAGGGAATCCCTGGGGAACCCATTTTGAAAACCACAGGCCATCAGGTGACAGATGATGAAATTGCGACTCAGAAAGGGGCAGTAACTCACCCAGGAACCTGAAGCAGGCACTTAGAATTATTTTCATTAGCAGCATCGTTTTCCTTTTTTATAAGAGGGCTTTCCTGTGTTTCTTTTGGCCATCGATCTTAATTAATCACCTAGAGATGTGTCTTTCAATATTGACACTTTTAGCAGCTGATGTTTCTGAATTATTCTCTTTCCTACCTTCCTCATAGCCATAGATAAAGGCTGGATGGATATTTATTGTTAAAGCAAGGAAAATGGGGCTTTTTATTTGGAAGCTTTTGAAACACTTTGTATTTACCCAGATAATCCTGCCTGAGTCTGCAGGTGTTTGGAGACCCAGGAAAATGTATTTGACAAAATAAATGAATAAAAATTGTGACTAGAGTGAATCCCCACATGAGGCGGTATGTAGGGGATCTTAAGAGTCCTATTTGAATGCAGCATCTCTCTCCACTTCCCACATTCCCCCTTTTGCAGCCCCCACATCAGTTTTGTTCTAGACCACGTGGCCTTCTTCCTTCAAAACCTCATTTCCACATGGATTTAGCCAGCAGTGACCAGCTACATGAAGAGCTTCATTGAGAATCAATAGGCGAGGTCCCTGGAGTGGGCTCTACGCCAGCTGCATGTGAAACATCCCCCCTAGGATGAGGAGCAGCAAAAGAAAGATGGATGCTTGCAAGACATCTGGGACATTGGATGTTTAAGGGCAAGGTGAAGTGACTCAGAGAGGCTTGGTGACTTGCCCAAGGTCACACAGTGACTTACAGGTAGTGCCCTCATCCTCTAGGGTTCCTAGGCTGGGGCCCTTTCTAACACACTGAACCATTTCTTTGCTGAAAGGAGGCTGCCCTTTGCTTTATTATGGAGCTAATAAACCAATTCTTTAGTGTGGTCAAAGAGAGAGAGGGAGCGAGCTATTAATTAGAGGATGACTTCTAGGGCACATAAATGGGCAATACTATCAGAGCAGATAGAGATCACCCAGGGTGTCTCTGGCTGTCCCTGAGTGATGGGAGGTTCAGGAATGGAGAAGACCTGGTGCCTGCCAGCTAGTGTGGAAGAAACACATGTGAATTCAATTCAAGGCTGGCGAGGCTCGTGCTTGGTTCCCTGCACACTTTGTGTTCTGGGAGTGGGTGGAGAACACAGTCTTCTCCAAGCCTGACCCTGGCAGCCTGGCAGATTTCATTTCTTCTTTTTCTACTTGGGAGGCAGACAGGCTTCAGGGCCAGGCTGCCTGGGGTTCAGATGCTGGCTCTTACTGCATGGATCTATGATCTTTGGCTAACTGCTTGTGCTTATAGAATGGGGATAGCAACAGTACCTTTCTCACAGTGTGGTGGTGAGGTCCCAATGTGCCAATCCACAGCATACATGCTTAGGAAGTGCCTGATGGAGTAAGCAGGCAGTTTGCATTACCTGTTACTTTAGGGCATCTTAGAGGGGAGTGCAATTGTTTCTGTGTTTAAATAATAATGTTTATCACTTTCTCTGATTATAAAAGTCACATATAAGGCTGGTGCAGTGGCTCACACCTATAATCCCAGCACTTTGGGAGGCCAAGGTGGGTCAGGAGTTGAGGTCACTTGAGGTCATGAGCTCAAGACCAGCCTGGTGAACGTGGTAAAGCCCCATCTATACTAAAAATACAAAAATTAGTTGGACATGATGGTAGGTGCCTGTAATCCCAGCTACTCAGGAAGCTGAGGCAGGAGAATCCCTTGAACCTGGGAGGCGGAGGTTTCAATGAGTCAAGATCACACCACCACACTCCAGCCTGGGTGACAGAGCGGGACTCCGTCTCAAAAAAAAAAAAAAAAAAAAAAAAAAAGTCACACATATGCGTATCTCAGCTACCTAAAGCTAATATTTTACGTATGTTTCTTCCCAGTTTTTTCCCTATGTGTTGTGTATGTTTGCATGCTGTTAAGTAAAATATATGAGAAGCCAGTGTTTTGGACTGAACTCTAGCACTAGGCCCCAATACACCAACCCAAAATGGAGTCATTCATGCTAAAGTTTCACATTATCAAACTGAAACCTAAATTGTTTACTTATAAGATCTGACTTTCCAGGAAATCAGGAGGAAGATGATAGCTAAATCTCCAAAACAGGCTAGTTTTAGCTGGTGTGATAAGTCCTCTCTGTTTTAACCCATATAAGGAAAGTGACTTTAAATGACCAGTCCACATTTTGTTCTTTGTTTCTGCCTTCTTTAGCCTTTTCCTGTCTATAAAGCCCATCCCTTCTATTCAGCTCAGCAGAACAACTTGCTTTCTTTCTTTCTTTCTTTTTTTTTTTGACACTGGGTCTCAACCAGTGAGATCTTTACAACTCAATTTGTTGAAATTTCGTTTCTTTGACAGTTTGTGTGTGTGTGTGTGCATGCACACATGTATGCATACATATGTCTCTGTATAAATGAGTATGTATTGTCAGTATAATTTAAAAAATAGAGCCATGATTCTCATAAATCTAGAATGAACATGAGTCAAAGATTGATTTAATGAGGAGGCCAGCAGGATGGAAAAGCTAGCTCTCAGGAGAATTCAAGGAACAGTAATTATGTAGGCATTGGAGAAAGAATGCCTGAATATGATGGCTGGATTGGATATAAAACTGGTTAATGCCCTATAAGGCAGAAAACCATAACCTTGGGGTTTATCTGTTTTACTAGCCAAAAAAACTACAAGTTCATGTGTAACTTTATACAAAGTTACATTCTTCTAGAATCCCCTGGGTAATTACAGGATCCTTGGGTGGGCTTGCTAAACAGTACTCCAATATGAGGTTGAAATGACGCAGACCTCTCTTTGCCTTTTTCCACATTACAGATGATTTTTCTTAACAGTATCCATATATTCTTTTTGATCACATGCTAGAAAACACTGTGGACCTCACCTTTCTCACTTAATATTATAGCGCATCCATTTTATTTTCTTTTTTTTTGAGACAGAGTCTTAACTCTATCACTCAGGCTGGAGTGCAATGGCGCCATCTCGGCTCACTGCAACCTCCGACTCCCTGGTTCAAGCGATTCTCCTGCCTCAACCTCCAGAGTAGCTGGGATTACAGGCACGCACCACCACCACGCCCAGCTAATTTTTGTATTTTTAGTAGAGACAGGGTTTCACCATGTTGGCCAGGATGGTCTCGATCTCCTGACCTCATGATCCGCCCACCTCAGCCTCCCAAAGTGCTGGGATTACAGGCGTGAGCCACTGCACTCAGCCAGCACATCCATTTTCAAAAGAAAGCTTTGATCTGCTCATAAACCCAGCTTGACCTACCCTCTGTGGGTGCCCCCAGCATCTTGCTGGGGGTCCCAGGGTAGCTGGACTCGCCGCTGCCACCCTCACATTTTATTGTAATCGCCAATTTCCCTGTCTCTTTCTCCATTCGAACTGAGTTTTTTGAGATCAGGAATTTGTTGAGCTGGACTGGCTTCCTGATCCCACTGTCCCAAGCATCTGTCATGTGAGCACACAGCGATGGACTTCAGCGTGGCTTGCTGAGTGAATACACGTGGATTTTAAGAAGCCTGGCTTTTGTCAGTTACAAAAAGATGAGCTGTGCTGTTAGGGATCGGCAGGAACTCCTCTCCTGGAGTATTTGAGTCAAAGTGGCTCCCACCCCTCATGCAGGGTGACAGCCTATCCACTACTCCCATCTCTAATTCTGCCATCTAATTGTCTCTGGAGGCAACACACTCAAGTCTAGAAAACCAGTCATGCCTCTTTTCTCTAGGACTCTCTTAACTGAGCTCTCTGGTTTTCTAACTTTCTTTGCTAATCAAGGTCTTAAAGGGGTAAAAAGTTCTTGGCCTCCTAAAGCTTAGGAGGGACAAGTGTGACTTGAAGGATTAATCTCCACGCTATGAATTTTAAAGCTCTTTGGTTCCATGTGTTGGGAAAAGCCATCAAAATGCTAATGACTGCGGTCTTGCCTCCTGCGGACCTTTTCTGCATTAGAATATATTTACATGGAGTTGAGCAGGGAAGCATTACAAAGAGTTGGGGTGCAGTTTTCCCAGTATTCCGCCGCAGCCCTGTGGGTTATAAAGTCTGAATTAATAGCCCCAGTTGTGGAGAAAGGCTGTGGTTGGCTGTGGGGCTGGGCTCTTCACTCAATTCCAGTTTAAAGTTCTCAGCTTTCAGCTTCCTTGCTAGCTGCAGGGTGGCCAGTTTAGAAACATCTCTATTACTGTCGTGTGGCTTTTTCATACTGCTTCTCTCCGAGGCAGACTATCCTTGGACATGCGTTCCTGTGTGTTTAATACTGCACATTTCATCCACGTGGAGTTCAGGGTCAGGGTCTGGAACACATTGAGACACAATTCATACCAAAGCCAATTTCAGCACTGAGACAGTCTCTGTTCTTCTTGAACCATGTGCCAAAGTGCTGGCTGTGCTTGTAAGCTTCGAAAGCCTGGTATCTTTGCTCAAACAGCCCAGTGACCCAAGATGTAAGATCTCAGATGTATCCTGGGAGGATGAATACTATGGTGTGGGCCACACCTGGCGCCTAAGGCAGGCTGGAGTTAATGAGTGCCGTGGCTTGGGCAGCTTTGGCTCTGTGACTGTGGCTAAGATGCCTGACTCCTCTGAGCTGTGCGGTGTGGGAGAAAAAAGAGTGCAACTTAGATGGAAAGGGAGGTCCAGTGGGTAGTCCTTGTCCTTACCTCCTTGAAGTGATGAGAAAGTGCTTTCAGACAGCACAAAGAGGGAGCAGATGTGGGACAATGCCCGCCGATGGCAAGAGGTTTTGGGCTCCCACGGGCTACACACGCTCTTTCCTACTCAGTTGGTCAGTGTGGCTGTGTCCGTCTATGGCAGGTCCTACACAGGAGGGCACCCAGAGACCCTGGCTGGCATGTGCTGTCTGCAGAAAAGCCCCAGACCAGATGGGAGACGTGAGGGAAAATGATTCTTAACAGCAGTTGCATTGAGAATAAACAGTCTCATGCAATCATTTGTGGGGATTGGGACATTCCCTCCCACCCTGGCCCTTCCACCCTCCTCATCCCACCAAGAGCTAATGGGCTCAGATCGGGAGGCCTGTGCCTCTGGGTAGACCCTTGGGGCCCCTTGCTGGCAGTGCCCAGAGCCTGCTGCACTGTGTCTTCCTGAGCAGGAATAGATCCCCATCTTTCTGAGGATGTCATGGTTTCATTTCAGCCCCACTGAGACCCTGAGGCACAATTAGGCTGATTGAGACTCATTCTGGGAACAAAGGGTGCTGGGCCCAGTGACAGGGCGAGCAGGTGGGAAGCGCTTCCTTCCCCCAGCCAGACAAGTGCAGGTGGAGAGCCCGGCAGACACTGCAAGGTTCTCAGCGCTCAGGTGGCTCCACTAAGGGCTGCCCTGGGGTTTGCTGAGCTGGGGATGCAGCCCCAAGGCGTCCTGAGCATGCCTTGGCTCCCCTCCCTCTCGCCCGCCCCCACACCAACCCCCTACGTAGCTAATTTACAACAAAGAAAAACAAAGCCCTGGCTTTGCTTTGGAGCCATAAATTGCAGAGCTTTTATCTGTCAACAAGCAATGCATCAGGCTGGCAACGGCCCAGCCTGGATCCTGTGGCCTGGCATCGGCGTGGGAGAGGAGGTCCGAGGCTGAGCTGGCATCCAGGGTCTCCCTGAGGATGCTGCCCCTTCTTGGGGCATAAGGCCAAATTCTTGTGGTCTCGGGACTCAGAAGGGTGGCTATTTCTCCTAGGAGCCAGGAAGAGATGTAGGGTGGCTAGGGTTGGGAGTACAGAGCCAGGGTGGGGAGAAGGGGAGACAGAGAGAGAAATGGAGAGAGAGGGAAAGAGAGATGGAGAGAGAGAGATGGAGGAGGGAAGAGGGAGATGGAGAGAGAGTTTGCCAACAGAAGCTAACCAGGGAAAGGCTTATCATTGGGTTGGTCAACTCTTTCTCTCCCTTTGTTCCTTGCTGCCTCTTCCAGGAAGTCTTTCTGGCTCTCTTCCTCCTCTGAAATCTGACTGACTTGGGATTCTAGGACAACAAGAGACTCTAAACCAGTGGTCTTCAATGTTATCTGGAAACTTAATATATAAATTATTAGGAAGTCCAGTTGTTGTGAATTAAGTGTGTTGTGTGTGTGTGTGTGGAGGGGTGTAGCCCCCATCTGTTCTTTGTGAGAACAAAAACGAGGGAGGGAGGGAAGGATTCCCAGGAGAGTAACTTGGAATCATGAATCATAGCTACTCCCTTTTTTTCCTCATTTTTTTTTTTTTTAGTTGTCATAAAATACACACAACATAAAATTTACCATCTCGGCCATTTTTAAGTACACAGTTCAGTTATTTTAAATACATTCATAATGTTGTGCAACTGTCCATGCCATCCATCTCCATAACTGTTTTTATTTTGTAAAATGGAAAATCTATATCCATTAAGCAATAATTCTTCCCATTTCCCTCTCCTCCTAGCCCCTGGTAACCTCCATTCTATTTCTGGTCTCTATGATTTTAGCTATTCTACATGTTTCATGTAAGTGGAATCATGCAGTATTTGTCTTTTGTGACTGGCTTTCTAAAATTTAGCATAGCATTTTCAAGGTTCATCTATGTTGCAGCATGTCAGAATTTCCTTCTTTTTTAAGGCTGACTAATACTCCATTGTGTAGATAGACCACATTTTGCTTATCCATTCATCTGTTGATGGACACTTGAGTTACTTGCATGTTTTAGCTGTTGTGAATAATCCTACTCTGAATATGAGTGTACAAATATCTCTTTGAGACCCTACTGTCTTCTCCTATTGTCTTGTTCCTGATCTTAGAAGAAAAGGTTTTGGTCTTTCACCATTGACTATGATGTTTGCTGTTTGCTGTGGGTTTTTCATATAAGAATTTTACTGTTTTGAGATAGTTTTCTTGTATTTTTAGTTGAATGTTTTTATTATAAAAGGATGTTGAATTTGTCAAATGCTTTTTCTTTTGGGTATATACCCAGAAGTGGAATTGCTGGATCACACGGTAATTCTTTTTAATTTTTTGAGGAACTGCCATACCGTTTTCTACAGTGGTTGTACCATTTTACATTCCCACCAACAGTGGGAACAGGGTTCCAGTTCCTTCACATCTAGCCAACACTTGTTATTTTCTGTTTTTTTTTTTTTTTTTTTTTAATAGTAGCCATGCCAGTGGGTGTGAAGTTGTATCTCACTGCAGTTTTATTTATTTGTTTACACTTGATCTTAGCCAGAAAGCTGAGAAATGATTATTTATTTATTTATTTGAGACAGGGTCTCACTCTGTTGCCCAGGTTGGAGTGCAGTGGTGTGATCTTGGCTCACTGCAGCCTCTGCCTCTCATACTTAAGTGATCATCTTGCCTCAGCCACCCAAGGAACTGAGACTACAGGCATGTGCCACATGCCTAGCTGATTTTTTGTATTTTTTGTAGAGACAGAGTTTTGCTATGTTGCCCAGGTGGGTCCCGGACTCTTGGGCTCAAGACATCTGCCCACCTCTTCCTCCCAAAGTGCTAGGATTACAGGCAGTGTGAGCCACTGCGCCTGGCCTCATTGCGGGTTTTGATTTGCATTTCCTAATGTTTAGTGATGTTGAGCATATTTTCATATACTTATTGACTGTTTATATATCATCTTTGGAGAAATGTCTTTTAATCTTTTCTGCCCATTTTTTTTTTTGAGACGGAGTCTCGCTGTCGCCCAGACTGGAGTGCAGTGGTGCGATCTCGGCTCACTGCAGGCTCTGCCCCACGGGGTTCACGCCATTCTCCTGCCTCAGCCTCCCGAGTAGCTGGGACTACAGGCGCCCGCCACCTTGCCTGGCTAATTTTTTTTTGTATTTTTAGTAGAGACGGGGTTTCACCGTGTTAGCCGGGATGGTCTCGATCTCCTGACCTCGTGATCCTCCCGCCTTGGCCTCCCAAAGTGCTGGGATTACAGGTGTGAGCCACCGCACCCAGCCTTCTGCCCATTTTTTAATTGGGTTTTTTTGTTGTTGCTGAGTTTGAGTTTTCTATATTTTCTGGATATTAATTCTTTGTGAGATGTATGATTTGCAAATATGTTCTCCCATTGCATGGGTTGCATTTTTGCTCTGTTTGTATTGTCTTTTGATGAACAAATTTAAAATTTTTTCATGAAGTCTGGTTTGTCTATTTTTCCTTTTGTTGTCTGGGCTTTTAGTGTCATATCCAAGTAATCATTACAAAATCCAATGTCAAATTGCCCTGGCTGGAACTTCTAATACTATGTTGAATAGAAGTGGCAAATATGGGCATCATTGTCTTGTTCTTGATCTTAGAAGAAAACTTTCAGTCTTTCACCATTGAATATGATGTTTGCTGTTTGCTGTGGGTTTTTAATATATGACTTTTACTGTTTTGAGATCGTTTTCTTGTATTTTTAGTTGAAAGTTTTTATTATAAATGGGTGTTGAATTTGTCAAATGCTTTATGCACCATTTGATATAATTGTGTGGGGGTATTTTCCTCTTCATTCTGTTGATGTGGAATATTACCTTGATTTTTTTATGCTTAACTATCCTTGCATTCCAGAAATAAGTCCCACTTGGTCATGGTGTATAATCCTTTTAATATGCTGCCAAATTCGGGTTGCTAATATTTTGTTGGGGATTTTTGCATTCGTGCTCATAAGGGATATTGATCTGTAGTTTTCTTTTCTTGTTAGTGTCTTTGTCTGGTTTTGGTATAAGAATAATGCTTGGCTCAGTGCCCTTTTTACAGAAAGTAGCAGCAGATTATATTTTACAAAATTCCTGCTGCTTCTGTGTATCAAGTGTTTATGATAGGCTGGGTACTATGGGAATCATTTGCAGTCTATTAGCTCATCTAACCCCTAGTTCAAGCCTGTGAGGTGGGACTATGGTTGTCCACACTTTGCAGGTGGATATCCTGAGGTTTGCTGGGATAGAGAACTTTCCTGAGGTCACATTGGTAGCAGGAGGGAGAACTGAGATTTAAACTCAGGTCTGTGGGGGCACTAAAGCCTGGCTTCTTAACCAGAGTGCTTTACATTCATTTCATGCTGAGAGCTTCTTATCTCCTACCATGTTTCCTACCCCTGTTGCAGATAGGCAGCAGACTACACTGGGGAATTAGTCCCTATGCAAAGTCCATTCACAGGAACCATCCAAACAGTGCTATGCTGTTCAGTTATCCTGACCCTTTACCGATTTTAGAGTTCCCCCAAAATAGCATCTTTGCAGGGCTTCCATCAAGCAGCTGTAAATCAGGCAGTTTGCCTATCCCATGCCTGTTCACAAGCTGGCCTACTGAACACAGTTGGCAAAGCAACTGCCCTGCATACCGGAGCTTGGCTTAGACACAGGAAAGCTTTGGTCTCCTTGTGGCACTGTTGAATTCTTCAGCACCTGGGTCAGCAAAGGCCAAGACAAGAGGCAGCTCTGACCACTCCTTCCCAAAGGCCTTATCTGTAGATCTATGGATAGAGCAGGTGGTACAGTGGGGTAAGCTAGGGGGTGATGGTGTTTGACCACGTGATCTCTCCTCAGACTCACTGAATCTGGAAGACTAAAGCTAGACTCTTCATAGTCCTAAGAGTCTCAGTTTCTCAGGGTCTAGAGAAAATTATGCAAATAGTTGAGGGTCATTTATTCCCTCTCTTTCTCACCATTAACCTAGTTCTGCCTTCCCACATTCATTTAACTCATTGTTTTATAGATCCACTTGTCTTCCCTCTGTCCTTCTATTCATCCTTGCATTCATCCATCTCTCCATCCACCCAGTCATTTTCCCATCCCTCAACCAGTTATAGCCTAGTTCCTTCTTTCTATCATTCAAGTTCTTTTATAAATCCGTTTACTACCCATCCATCCATTTCTCCTAGCAACTGTCTATCCATCCAGCTATTATTTGTAGAGTCAGGAACTGAGACTCAGAGGGAGTAAGATACCACCCATATCTTTGAGGAACTTATAGTCTGGTAGGTGGGAAGAATCATATGAACAAAAATATACTATTACCTATACACACAATTTGTGATGTGAGCCCGGAGAACAATGACTTATTATGCCTGTTGAGAGAGTGGGAAGGTTTCACAAAGGAGTTAACTGAAAGAAGGTTTTGAAGGATGATTAGGAGTTTGCCAAGTGAGAGGAGGGGTGAAACTCAGGGTCAGGAAAGGAAGAAAGGAATTCCAGGTAGAGCAAACATCAGTGAAGTTGGGCTGAGCACACTTTGAGTCCAGGTGAGTTCAATTTGACTGTGGGGTCTGTGCATATGGCAAAGACCTGAAGGTGGGCCTGGAAAGGAATTGGGGATCAGATGATAAAAGCCCTTGTGTCTAGACAAAGGGAGGTCAGGGAACCTACTAAAGCAGAGACAGACACAGTGCTCTCCATTTATGGGCTCACTCTGACAATGAAGGAGAGGGCAGAGCGGGGAACAAAGGCTGCAGGCTGGCAGACCAGCCAGGAGCCGTGTGCAGCAAGCAGACAGCAGTAAGGAGGGTGAGCCCAGCCAGGGACTGGCAGGTTCTATGAGGATGGAGAGTCAAGGCTGCTTTGGGACACATGAGGTGAATAGAATCAGTAGCTGGGAAATAGACAAGAGTCTTTGATCTGGGTTTTGGTTGCACAGGGATGCTCTGTTTGTGAAAATTCAGTGCGGTATATATTCATGGTGTGTGTGTTATTGTGTGTGTATGTTATATTTCAATTAAAACAATAAAAATAGAGTAGGAAATATCAGGAGACATGTTAAAGTTTCTCATCTGGGCCTCATCCAGGACACTGAAGTGGGCTGACTGAATTTTTCTTGTAAATTGAGAGCTCCACCCGTAGTTTGGAAGAAAGAAGAGGAGGAAGAAGCTCTAACTTTTGAGCCATGCCTTGCAAAATGGGTGAAATTGGCTTGTACTCATCATAGTTACTGCCACCTATTAAGCTCTTGTATTTTGTGGATTCTAAGGCACATTTTTTTTAACATCTTAATGTCTCTAAAACCAGGATGCATTGTACAAAAAGTGATGTCATAGTTAATTTAATTAATTGGTAGTATTTTCTGTTTCTTAGAAGTACTTAAAATTACGGTGTCATTATAATCCATAGAGACTTCCATTCAAGAGCCATGATATTGTGTGCCAGGCTCTCTGCTAAGTCCTGCTACACATTTCTCATCAAATCTCACAACAGCCTGTGACTCATCAGCTGTTGTTAGCCCTGTGTCATAGATGAGGAGTCCAGGCACGATGTAGGTAGGTCACTTGCTCTGGGTCACAGCTAGTAAGAATTTGATTTAGGATTTCAACCTGTGCCACCCCAAACATTCAGGAGAACTGTGCACAGAGCAAGATCAAGTCTGGCGCCTGGGAGGGTTGTCCGGGCTTCCCAAAGCCCAACACTAATCAGGTCAAGGTTGACCCCCATCGCCTGCCCACCAGGCTTACACTCTGCCACTTGCACCCAGGACCCGTTCCTGCTCTTAGCCCTAAACCTTGGGATTCTTTTCTCCATCTCCCAGGACAGCTCTGGCTCTAACATCTGTAGTGACTCCCCTCCCCCGCAGAGAGGAGGGGACTGCCATGAGATCTCATGGGCAAGGGGGAAAACATTCTCAGCCCAGCTGGTTTCCCTCACACAATGCAGATTTGCTTAAATGGGAATTAGGATTAGTGCTGGGTTTTGCCTCTTCTGGCAGGCTGGTAATAAACTAATCTCCTCTGAGGCTGCAGGAAGGCAAAATTCCACTGAAGACGGGAGACAGCTTAAGGCTCTGGAGCGCAAAACCTGGAAAGTAATTTTGTTATTGACAGGCGCTGCCCACACCTCTTGACATGCAGCCCGCAGCTCCTTCTCGGCGTGGCTGCAGCTTTTAATTCCATTAATGTGTGACATTCACCCAGGCTGCGTGGCTGACAGGCACTCTTGACACTAATACGTGTTTCGTGCAGTCCCTGGAGCTCATAAAAGCTCATTATCAGTTCTGAGCCAATAAACGTAGTTCCTGGCTCAGGTAGGCCCGAGTTCCTCTGCGATGCTCCAGACAGTAGAGCAGGGACATCTGCGCCAGCCAAGTCCCACATGCCTCCCTTTGTCCAGGTCCCTTGGCCTCCCAGGCCACTGGAATGTGCCTAGGAAAGCCATTCCGTAGGCAGAGCCCTGGGTTCATATTTACATCCAAGTAAAGGGGTTCCTTCTGCCCTGCACTGTGAGGTGACTCAATCCAGCATTCTGGGAAGGCAGTTTGTCAGCACTACCCACAGGCGGGATGTGGCCAGCTCTCCTCTGCCAGCTTCTAGGCATCTGGGCTTCGGAATTACATGAACATTTCTACACCAAGATGGGCACCCGAGGGGTCATCGCAGCGAGGCTATAGAGGCCGGAAATGGAAATAGTCGACAGAGCCACAGTGGGAAATAAACAAATGGTAAATAAATTATGGCCCACGTGTACTATGGGATACTGTGCAGCTATGAAAAGGACTCAAGAAGATCCATTTTGGACATGATATCATTGACAAATGATGTTGCAGAATGTGTGTGGTAAGATCCCATTTTTGTAAAAGGTCACACTGCATGTGTGCTCACAGAAGTACATGCTTACACACACACGCATACACGTATTTGATTAGGTAGAATAAAGTCTAGAGGGTCTCACTCCAGAGTGTTTGCAGTGGTTCTCTCTGTTAAACAGGATGGCTGGTAAGGAAGCGCATGTACTTTTGTAGTTAAAAATGAAAAATTTATACATATATCAATAACTTGCCCAAGGTCATACCTATATATACACATATATGTGTGTGTGTGTATGTGTGTATGTGTGTTTATGGGTTTATAAATGTAACAAATTCCTCTGATTGTGACCTTAGTCTGGTTCATGATGCATGAGGTCCCCCTGCGCTGAAACTGCCTGGATGGACACTTGAGGCCCAGATAGCCAAATAAAATGAGGTTCCATCCTTCAGCCAATCCCTGTTTCCCATCAGTTAATGGGAGTTCGGAGACTCCCTTGCATGCATGAGCTGCCTTGATTCTGGAGTCTGTGGGGTAGACCTCAAACTCATCACTTTCCTGCTTACACCCCTCCCACTGTGGAGATGGCACTAGCACCAGGCTTGACTTCCCATGGCCAAAGTTCTAGTCCCAGCTCAGCTTCATTTCAGTGGTGTAACCTTGGGCAAGTTATTTAACTCCTCTGAGCTCACAGTCCTCATTCCTGAAGTGGTGACACTTTCTCCTGGGGTTGTAAGGGGCGTCAGGATGAGAGACCTGAAACTTGATCAGGGTTTCCACTGTGCAGCTAGTCTCTGAGGGCAGGAGGAGCCTGGGAGGGGAGAGATTGGGGAACTTCGCTTTCTCCTCTGTGCTCTGGAGGCTGTAAGTTTTGCTCTTATTTCTCAGCTGTACATGTGACTGAGCCAATCTCTTGGGACTGGCCTGTCTCTGCTGGCAGGTGTGTGGCCCGGACATGGTGAATTTAATCCTTCTCTGGTGACCTGGGGATGCTTCATCAAACTGACAGAAGGGAAGGGTTGGAGAGGCTGGACTTCTAACCCCCCCGGCATTCTGGAACTGAGTTCTTTTTTTACCACCACAGACTTTCCTTACTATTACTTATCTCTTCATGGACAGCAGATCTTGGAAGTGTTGGGTCTGCCCAAAGAGCCTGCATTCATTAGGCAACGATTAATTCTTTTTCCTAGTTTCAAAATGACTCAGAAAGCCTTTTTTTCCAGCCTGAGGAAACTGGAGTTCCCACACCAAGTTGATAATATTCTAGCTAGAAGCAAAGAAACACAGTGTGATGTTTTGATTAGCATGTTCAATGCCATCACATGGATGTACAGGCTCCGGGCTGACTTGGGAAGATTGAAAATATGCCCCCATTCACAGGCTCGGGAAACGCTCTCCTGGGAAGCTTTGTGGGGCTGGTGCTTAGTCCTGCTTTTCCAGCTGTATTAGTCCGTTCTTGCACTGCTATAAATAAACACCTGAGACTGGGTAATTTATATATAAAAAAGATTTGATTGGCTCACAGTTCTATCGGCTGTACAGGAAGCATGACAGCACCTGCTTCTGAAGAGGCCTCAGGAAACTTACAATCATGGTGGAAGGGGAAGCACGCATAGTGACATGGTAGGGACAGGAGAAGGAGAGAGAGGGGAAGGTGCTACACACTTTTCAACAACCAGATCTTATGATATCTCACTCACTATCATGAGGACAGCACTGAAGGGATGGTGCTAACCCATTCATGAGAAACTATCTCCATCATCTCCCACCTGCCTGGATGGAGAGCTGAGGCCCCAGCTCCGACACTGGGAATTACCATTCAATTTGAGATTTGATGGGGACACATTTAAACCATATCACCAGCCATGGGGACCCTGTCTGGCTTCTGTGCTTGCAGTAATGGAAGTGGGGAAAGGAGACCTTGGGGAGTGGGAAGCCACATGGGACCTCCTGATCCGTAAGGACTCCTGCCTTTTTGAAATGTGTTTCTCTCTCTTCTTTCTCTAGAGTGTATCCAGAAGCTACTGTCAGGAGGACACTGTAAGAGAACCTTGGCACCTCTGGGCCCAAAGGGAAAGACACCAGTGGAAAGAGGTATGGTGTGGCAACATGGCAGAGTGGCATCTTCACTTAGTCGAACAAGAGGGCCTACTCTTCTCTCTTCTTCTCTTCTTGCCCTCCAAACCACCACTTCCGTGTGAAGGGGCTCTCAGCTCTTGCCCAGGGGGTGCAGGGCAGGAGAAGGGTGGCTTCGCT
Organism: Symphalangus syndactylus; assembly: GCF_028878055.3. Classification (NCBI taxonomy): domain Eukaryota; kingdom Metazoa; phylum Chordata; class Mammalia; order Primates; family Hylobatidae; genus Symphalangus; species Symphalangus syndactylus. The sequence goes on along the minus strand of NC_072428.2, from coordinate 12,056,682 downwards.
CTTGTCCTCACCCCTAGACATTTACTTATGGGTGAGGGCAACGGGGCCACCTTGGTGCAGGAAGTGAGGGTCGATGGATGGCAGGGAGTGATCCCTTCAAGGAAGAGTAGAGCTCCTGGGGGATCCAGGCAGGGTCATGAGGGCTCATGGAATCTGTACCAAGGACCCCTCCCTGACCTCAGCCTCCCCCATACCCACCACAGTCTTGGGACCATGAGAAGGAGATCACTTCCTAGGGTGATTACCTTCCCTCTGGCCTCGATTCTCTTTTGGACAAAGTCTAAATCCACAAGCACTAGGATCAATCACCACATTCCATGGTGAAACTGAGAACAGAAAAGGCTTGGTCTGCTTCGGAGGCTCTGGGAAGTCCTTCTTGAGCTGACCATGATTCTGGGACTGGTGATGGGCTGGGTGGCCTCATGGAAGCTTTCTGGATGGAAAGCCAGGATGTCTGTCCTCTGAGCAGCCTCGGCCACCAATGTGACTTATAAGTCATTTGCCTCATTGGGCCTCGTTTTCTCACTGTAAAATGAGGCAGCTGCAACTTGAATCTCAGTTTCAGCACTCACGCCCTCCATTTCTGGGATTCCAAGACCAGGGCTGAAATAGAAGAATTGACAGGTCGGGAGTTGGGAGGTTGTGGAAGGCCATGGAGAGGAGAGGGGATCTGAAAACTCTGAGGAGATCTGATTGCCTGTCTTGGGCAAAGGACGATGGCTCCGACCCTTGGTGGTAAATCACAGGGTCTGAGGTGCAGAGGAACCTGGGTTTGAGTCCCTGCCTATCAGAAGAGAAACCAGCAATATGACGGAGGGCTTCATGTGCCAGGCACAGTATGACGCTCACTCGCTGCACCATCCCATTCTGTCCTCTCAACCGTCGTGTCATCTTGCCACTATGATCACCTCCACATTACAGGAGAGAAAACCAGGCCTCAGAGAAGTTAAGTGACTTGCCTAAGGTCACACAGCACTGAGTAATGTTGTCGAGATTTGAAGCCACTGCCTGAACTGCCATACAATTCTTGTGTCTTTTGCTTACTTAAGTCTGTGACTTGAAGCTTAAGATTAAAAATAATTAGCCAAATCATCTCTCTGAAGTTCCATTTCCCATAAAAACATAAAAATGGTTTGTTTCCTTGTCCTAGACTTTTTTTTTTTTAAATAATTTTGGGCATCTCGTGAAATCCCTGCAGGCCTTGATTTTCTGATCTCTAAAATGGGACAGTGACACCTACTCACAGGTTGCTTTGGGGAGGATGAGGAAGACTTAGGAAGCTCCCTGCACTGTTTCTTGCACATGTGCCCTCCACACCCACTCCACCTGCTTCCCCTGCCTGGGCTGTTGGCAGGTGGATGGGGTGTGCAGATTGTAAAGTTCTGCACCACTGCCTAATGGCATTTTCTATTTCGGCTGCCTCTGTGCCCATAGTCGGAAAGCACTTGGCCACTTTCTTAGTCACCAATCTGATAGTTCATTTGCCCTTCTGGAGTGTGCCGCTGGCTGCCCTAGATTATTTTAGGCTGGAATCCAAGACAGGGTGGCTGGCTCCCAGGGGCAGATAAAAACAGGGCCAGGCTGAGGCATTAATGGACAGTGTGGGAGGAGCAGTGAGGCCTGGGGCCTGCTCGGGCTGTCCCTCACTGACAGTGTCTGTGTCCCATGGCTCACCCCGCCAGCTGCCAGGACCATAATCTTAATTGTAAACCTCCTGGCAGCAGCTGCCCTGATCCCCACAGGAAGCGGTTGCCTTATCACAGAGCCTGGATCCTGCCCAGTATTCTTAATCTGGAGAAGGCACTGAAGTGAGTCAGAAAAACCTTCCCGTCCCCAGGACCTTTCTTCTTGGGGATGTTTCTCCATCAGGGGAAGCCGTAGGCCTCAAGCCTCAGTGTGTAAGAGTAAAAAATCTGTTTAAGTGCAGAGCGAAGCAGCAGGGATGCTGTTGTTCTTGGTTTACTTTCAGGAGGACAGCCCAAGGAGCAGAGCTATTTAGCCTTGCCCCTCTTGTTAGCCAGGAAACAGATAAACGTTATAGCATCACAGGGAAAATATAAAGACGACCATAAAGCAACAGGCAGAAAGGCATGTGCTGTCATGGAAAAGCTTTGCTGGGGCTTTGGAGCCAGAAGTTTGGGGGCTGAGTCCCAGCTCTGCCCTTCAGTAGCTGTTTGGCTTGGGGGCAAGTGACTTGATCCTCCACAGCCTCAGTTTTCTCATCTGTAAGATGGGCAAAGAGCATGCAGCCCACTGGGTGGTTGTGAGGTCAAGGTGACTACCATGGGAAGCCCCTGTTTGCTCTGAACAACGGCAGCCCCCTTGGAATAGTGTAGCCTCCCAAGGTGACCTCTTTGAAGAGTTCCAGGCTCTTGGGATGTAAGAGCTGGGTGTTTGTAACCAAACAGTGGGGTTACCCTGGAGACGCATACCTCCTTCTGTGTGAGGTCTAAAAAAGGGCTGTGAGAGGGACCTGGGTTGTGTCAGCTCCCTGTCCTGATGTGCTATCACTTGGAGCTACCTCAAGTATGTGAAGTTCATCCCAAGCCTCTAGCTGATGGCTGACACTTCACTCACAGCCATCTTTACTGGACTCTTTCTGTAGATAATTGTTAATCCTACCCACACCCCAGAAGGCGGGCATTAATAAGCTCTTTAAATGGCTCCAGGCTTCATATCTAAAAAGCAGCAAGGTAAGGACCCAAACACAGGGTTTCTAGCCCAAGGACAGTGTGTTTGTGGGAGCTCCTCATGGCACTCTTTGCCTCTAGAGGCACCCTCTGTGCCCATGGTGGCACTCTTCTCCAATTCATCACCCGGTCTTGCACTGAGTATGGAGCTCAGGCAGAAATGAAAGGCTCTCGATGTTTTTATCTCCCCTGCCCATAGGGCCTGAGGCAGGCTGAGTGAGAGAAGGAAATTTCTATGGATTCCCCAGGCTCCAGTTTATCTATTTTTTTGTTATTGTTGCTCAAGCTTATGGTATTCTATCTAGGAATCCATTGCCAAATTCGAGATCATGGAGATTTACACCTGTGCTTTATTCTAAGAGTTTTATTTAGCTCCTATATTTAGGTCATTGATCCTTTTTGAGTTAATTTTCATATATGGTGTGAGGTAGGGATTCATTGTCATTCTAGTGTATGTGGACATCCAGTTGTCCTTGCACTATTTGTTGAAGAGACTATCTTTTCTCCAGTGTATTGCCATTGCTCCTTTGTCAAATATCAGTTGACATATACATGTGGCTCTATTTCTGGGCTTTCTATTCTGTGCCAATAATCTATTTGTACTTTCATGAATACCACACCATTTTATTACTGTATCTTTATAGTAACTCTTAAAGTTGGGTAGTGTCAAGTCTTCCAACATTGTTCTTCTCTTTGAATTTTGGGTTGGCTATTCTGGGTGTTTTGCTTCTCCAAATAAACCTTAGAATCAGTTTGTTGATATCCATAAAACAACTTGCAGGATTTTGATTGGGATTGTCTTGAATCTATATATCAAGTTGGGAAGAACTGACATCTTGACAGTATTGAGTCTTCCTATTTTTGAACATTGACTGCCTTTCAGTGTTTTCATTTATTTACTTCTTTGATTTCTTCAATATAATTTTGTAGTTCTCCTCATAGAGATCTTATACATATTTTATTAGATTTATTCTCAAGTATTTTATTTCTTTACGTGTTAATAGGAATGGTTTTGTGTTTTTAAATTTCAAATTCCCCTTGCTTATTGCAAGGAAATGACTTTTCTATATTAACTTTCTATCCTACAACCTTAGTATAATTGCTTATTTGTTCCAGGATTTTTTTTTGTAATTTCTTTCAGATTTTCTACATAAATGATCATATCTTCTGCAAAAAAAGACAGTTTTACTTCTTCCTTCTCAATCTGTATGGCTTTTCTTTTCTTGTCTTATTGCAGTAGCTAGGACTTCCAGTATAATGTGGGAGAAGGGACATCCTTGCCTTATTCCTGATCTTAGCAGGACAGCCTCAAATTTCTCATAATTGAGTATGATATTAACTATCGGTGTTTTGTAGATGCTCTTTATCAACTTGAGGAAGATCCCTTTAATTCCTAGTTTGCTGAGAGTTTTTATCATGGATATTGGATTTTGTCAAATGCTTTTTCTGCATTTATTGATATGATCATGCAATTTTTCTTCATTAGATTGTTGATATGATGGATTATATTATTTGATTTTTTTTTTTTTTTGAGACAGAGTCTCGCTCTGTCGCCCAGGCTGGAGTGCAGTGGTGCGATTTCTGGTCACTGCAACCTCCGCCTTCCAGGTTTAAGAAATTCTCTGCCTCAGCCTCCTGAATAGCTGAGATTACAGGCGCATGCCACCACCCCAGCTAATTGTTTTGTATTTTTAGTAGAGATGAGGTTTCACCATTTTGGCCAGGCTAGTCTTGAACTCCTGACCTCGTGATCCACCTGCCTTGGCCTCCCAAAGTGCAGGGATTGCAGGCGTGAGCCACTGCGCCCAGCCTATTATTTGATTTTTTAATATTGAACCAGTCTTGTGTACCTGGAATAAATCTTACCTGATCATGGTATCTAAGTCCTTTAATACATTCTTGGGTTTACTTTGTTAATATTTGTTGAGGATTTTTGCATTTACATTCATGAGAGATATTGTTCTGTAGTTTTCTTTTCTCGTAATGATTTTTTCTGGTTTAGGTATCAGCATAATGATGGCCTCACAGAATGAGTTAGGAAGTATTCTCTCCACTTCTACATTCTGGAAGAGATTATTGAGAATTGGTATAATTTCTCCCATAAGTGTTTGGTAGAATTCACCAGTGAATTCACCTGGGCCTGATGCTTTCTTTTTTGCAAGGTTTATTGATTAGATTTCTTTAATAAATATAGGCCTATTAAGATTGTCAGTTTCTTTTTTGTGTGTGAGCTTTGGCAGATTGTGTCTTTTTAGGAACTGGTATGTTTTATCTAAGTTATCAAATTTGTAGGCATAAAGTTGTGCACATTTGTGGGCATAGAGTTGTGTATTTCTTTTATCCTTTCATGTCTACGGGACGTTCCCATGTCTATGAGAACTGTAGTGATATCTCCTTTTTCATTTCTGATATTAGTAATGGTGTCTTTTCTGGTTTTTCTTAAAACCTAGCCAGAGTTCTATTGATTTTCTAGATCTTTTCAAAGAACCAGCATTTGGATTCGTTGATTTCCTGTTTTCTGAAGGCTATGTTTTAATCATGGCTCTATCACTAAGTATCTGAGGGATCTTAGGGGTAAATCTCGTTGATTCTACATCTCAATTTTTACATCTGCAGAATGGGTGTGGTGATAACAATGCCTAGCCCTGAGTTGGCTTGAGGGCAAAAGTCAAAAGTGAGTTCAGCAAATATTTGTTGGGCCCCTACCATGTACCTGGCACTGCTTTACATGCTGGGAATATCGTTTTGAATGAAATGGCAGAGTCTCTGCCCTTATGGAACTTGCCTTCTGGTTGAGGGAAACAGAAACCAAACAAATACATTGAGTATCAGGTGCTATTAGGTGCTATGAAGTTCAATAATGACAGGAAGGGGCAGGGAGTGACTCGGGTGGTGGGTTGGGGGAGGATTGCTATTATGGATAGGAGGTACAGGGAAGGCCTTCCTAATCAGATGTAATTTGAGCAGAGACCTGAAGGCAATGAGGAACAAGCCTTGACATAATCTGGGGGAAGAGCCTTCCTATTTGAGGGAACAGCAAGGGTAAGGCACATTAGGCTGGCTGGCATGTTGGAGGACCAGTGAGGATGCTGGGGTGCTACACCCAGGGTAGTGTGGACGGAGAGGAGGCCAGGAGTGAATTGGAGGCCCAGCCTGCACAGTGCTGCCAGCTAGGGTGAAGACTTTGGATTTTGAATCTAAAGAGTCTTAAGTTTGGCAGGAAGCCAGTAAGCAAGAAAGAGACAGGATGAAATTAATCTTTTACTAAGATCACTCTGGCTGCTGGGTGGAGGGCAGTCTGCAGGGGGCAGGGAGACCAGTATGAACACTGATGTTGGAATCCATGGAAGACGCAAGGTGTCTTGGAAGGTGGAATGTGGTGGAGGTGCTGAGAAGTCACAACATTCAGGATCTATCTTGAGAGCAAAGTTGATAGGACTTGCTGATAAGATGGGAGTGAGAGAAAGAGGAGTCAAGGCCAACCATAGCTTCTAGCCTGAGATGGAAGAGCTTAGGGTGGGTTCTGGCAGAGAGTGGAGGGAGGGCATATTGAGTTCTTCTCAGGCATTTTAAGTTGAGATGCTTATTAGCCACTGAAGTGGAGGTGGAGAGGAGTGGATGGAGATATGCACCTGGGGTTCAGGGGTGAGGGTGGGGCTGGTCTCCACATTTGAGAGCCGTCAGCTTATAGAGTATTTCAAACTTTTGACCATAATGAGATCACTCAGGTAGTGAGTGAAGATGCAAAAGATGACGGAGGACTGAGCCACTGTCAAGGGCAGTCATGTGTTGTTTGAGAAAATTGTGTTCCCAAGCAAGGGTGGATATGCTGAACAAAAGTGTGCACCTTAGGCAGGGGCAAAGGTGAGAGGCTTGAGGATGAGTGGAGAAATGAAGCTCTGTGCCTTGCTGCAAGGTCTGGCTGGATCTTCTAATGTCTTTGTCGGATCATTCATTCATTCATTCATTCATTCATATGAATCAAAACACTTATCAAGTGTCAACTGTGCTGGAAGCACAAAGCTATTTACCTGTGGGCCCCAGGTATAAATGACACGTAGTAGTGCCTGAGCTGGAGGAGACCACCATTCAGCTGTTGATGCCTGACATAAAATGTGACAGGAGCACAGATGAATTCCTAGGTGTGTTAGTCAGCTTTTCCAGAGAAACAACCCGTAGAATATACAGTCAGCTGGATATACAGATAGGATATCAGGATATATATCTGACAGGATAAACAGCCCTCTGTATCCATGGGTTCTGTATCTGTGGATTCAACCAACTGTGAACCAAAAATATTCCAGAAAAAAATGCAACATAATACAAAAACTCCCAATACAGTGTATTAGCTATCATGAGTAAACTAGAGATGATTTAAAGTGTACGGGAGGATGTGCATAGGTTATAAGCAAATACTATTCCATTTTATATCAGGGACTTAAGCATTAATGCATTTTGATATCGAAGAGGGTCCTAGAACCAAGGGATGGATACCTCCATGGATTCTGAGAGATGACTGTTTATTATATAAAGAGATTTATTATGAAGAATTGGCTGATGTGACTATAGAGGCCAAGAAATCCTGAGATCAGCACTTTAAGTTTGTGACTCAGGAGAGTTGATGGTGTAAGTTCCAGTCCAAGGGCAAGAGAAGTCCAGTGTTCCCGCTCAAGAAGTCAGACTGGTGAAGTTTCCTTTTACGCAGCCTTTTGGTCTATTCAGGTCTCCAGTTGATTGGATGAGATCCAGCTACGTTGGGGAGGGCCATCTGCTTTACTCAATCTACCTATTTAAATGTCAATTTCATCAGAAACACCCTGGAAGACACTCCCAGAATAATGTTTGACCCAAATCATCCATCATTCTAGGATATTTGACACCTAGAGCACATGATTTTTGTATACTTGCTTCCTCTATACAACAAAGTTATTTTCAGTAATAATGATGAAATAAAATCAATTCGAATAATGGCCAGAAAAGAAACAGACTGAAAGTTTTGTGAACTTTGTATGTATAACCATGCCAGTAAACAAACATTATGACATGAAAAAGGAGAAAGGTAATGGGTCAACAGTTCTTAATTACGTTAATAGATATTTTGACAAAAGAGAAGACAATACATGAAGAAACTTGCAAAATGCATTAATGCTTAAGTCCCTAATATAAAATGGAGTAGTATTTGCTTATATACTGTATACTTTAAATAATCTCTGGTTTATTCATCATAGGTAATACACTGTATTGGGAGTTTGTGTATTATTTTGCATTGTTATTTATTTATTTATTTATTTTGAGATGGAGTTTCGCTGTTGTTGCCCGGCTGGAGTGCCATGGTGCCATCTCGGCTCATTGCAACCTCCACCTCCAGGGTTCAAGTGATTCTCCTGCCTCAGCCTACCTCGTAGCTGGGATTATAGGCATGTGCCACTATGCCCAGCTAATTTTGTATTTTTAATAGAGACAGGGTTTCTCCATGTTGGTCAGGCTGGTCTCGAACTCCTGACCTAGGTGATCCACCTGCCTCAGCCTCCCAAAGTGCTGGGATTACAGGCGTGAGCCACTGCACTCGGCCCGATTCTGAGTTCTTATTCTCCAAATGAACGAGTGTCACAGGATCCACATGTGTTGGCTTCTGACTGAATAAGCAGGTGCTCTCTGAATTCACACCTATGCGAACACAATGTGTTTTAAAGCCTAAGTAATAAAAATATGCTCATTTGAAGCTTACATACACATTATTAAAACTCACTGGCCAGGCGCGGTGGCTCATGCCTGTAATCCCAGCACTTTGGGAGGCCAAGGCGGGCGGATCACCTGAAGTCGGGAGTTCGAGACCAGCCTGACCAACATGGAGAAACCCCGTCTCTACTAAAAATACAAAATTAGCCGGGCGTGGTGGCACATGACTGTAATCCCAGCTACTAGGGAGGCTGAGGCAGGAGAATTGCTTGAACCCAGGAGGCGGAGGTTGTGGTGAGCCGAGATCGTGCCATTGCACTCCAGCCTGGGCAACAAGAGTGAAACTCCGTATCAAAAAAAAAAAAAACAACACAAAAAACAAACTCACCAGTGACTGCAGCAATTGTTTAGAACTTAGATCACCAAAAGATTTTTTTTCTCAAAGCAGAGTGTTATCACCGACATTGTTTAGAACTGTCAGCTTTTCGTGGGTTTTAGGTTTGTTTTAAAATTCCCTACAGGCAGTTCATCCCTTTGTTGCCAGCTCCCTGGAAAGACGGCTTCCACTGCCCCGTTCTTGGCATGTGCATAGCAAGATGCTTCCAAGAGGGTTTCTGTGGGGGGATGGGATGGAACGGTGGTCAGAAGGTTGGGGAGACCCAGTAGCTGAGTCCTGCAATAGGACCAGGTAGTCTCCAGGTGGAATAGATGGACACAAAACCAGCCTGGGAACCCCTGGCGTCCTGGGAACCCTGGGTCAATAGGTATTTGGTTGCGGTTCGTAAAAGCCGCCAGGGTTCTGAGCACCATCTGTGTACCCATGCCTGGGGTTATGGAGAGCTGGGCACTAAAAGCTTCATCTCAGAGTGGCAGTTTGAAGCCTGCGAGGCTGCCTCCCTCCCGGTCCTGCGCTCCTCAGTCAGACTCCTACCCTCAGCCCCTCTCTCTCCTTCCCTTTCCCTTTCAGCAGTGTAGCCCATGGAGGCAGCTGTTCTAATTAAAAGTCTCATAAATACCAAGAGATAAGGATCCAGGGGTTTTGTTTTTTATTTCTGCCGAGACTCCCCAGAGAGTCTCTTCAGTAGGAAAGGTCCCTTTGGAGCTGAGATTTTTCTCCTGGACTTCAAAGACAGGGCTTCTTAGGAACAGAACATCTGTTTAAACTGAACTTGAACCAAGAGGCAGGCAGGCATGTCCCATGGGAGAAGGAGGGGGCAGAGCACAAGGGTGTGGAATCTGCTTTCTGTCCCTGGGGGAAGCTCCTCAGGCAGGCTCATTACTGCATCTCACAGTGTGTCCCCATGCTGGGCAGCTTCTCTTAGTAAATGCAGAGGAAGTGATGGCAGGTGGCCCACAGGCCTGGGGCCAGGCTTTGGGCTGACTGCTGTCCAGATAGCATCCAGGCTCCTGACCTCAAAGCCTCTCTACTCAGAAGAGGTAGCAAGGAGACCTAGGGTGACAGAGTTGGCTCCTCCTGCCTGGAGGTCCCTGTGGTCCTCAGAAGTCACCTTCCAATTGGGGACCTCCCAGCTCTTGGCATTTGCATGGACAGAACCTCCTTCATCCTCCCTTCATCCCTCCGTATTTCCCTCCCTTTCTTCTTTTTTTTCTTTCCTCCATTCACTAGGCATCCACTGGGGTTCAGAGATGAAAAACTCCCAGTTCCTGACTTCGAAGGACTCACCACCTGATAGAACAACCAGGTTGATCTCAAAAGATAAGAAAAGTTGAGCACTTTGGTTGTGTGTGTGTGGCTGTTCTTGTTAAGACAATAAAACAATTCAGAGCTTGGAAAATGAAGGGAAAAGAAATCATTCACTTCCTCTCTCAGGACCAGAGCCTCCTTCGTTTCCTGCTTTTGTTCACACTCAGGCGTGTGTTCAATAGTTGACACCAGAAAGTCCGTTCAGTTTGGCTTCCTGCTTTTTTTTCCCCATCTCTCCTGGCCTTGCAGTGTGTGAGATTGCTTCCTGGGCATCACAGGGCTGGAAGGCCCCTACTGTTGGACACTCAGCTGTGTCCAGTGTCTGCTGTCACCTGCATGCCTCCTGGGAGGGGTCGCCAGGTACAGCAAATAAAATTAAAGGATGCCCAGCTAAATCTGAACTTCCTATAGACGATGACTCAATTTTTAGCGTAAGTCTGCCCCAAGCAGTATTTGTTCCATGTACTATTTAAGAAGAATCACTGAAAGATTATTGGTTGTTTATCTGAAATTCAGACTTCACTGGGCATCCTATATTTTATCTGGGAACCCTGTGCCCGGAGTATCTTTTTGCACGTGTGTAGTCCATGCTGCTTTACTTAATGATAGGGAGAACTATCTGGCTAATATGTTCCTCTCCCCATTTGTGGGGAACACTCTTCCTAACTTGAATCGCTCCTGTTCCTGCCCACGCTTCTGGACTGCTCTGCAGCTTCGCGTACTTGGAGGTCACCGAATCCCTACAGGTCTTCTCCAGGCACCTTTCATTCCCAGCCTCCTCCTGGGAGTCTCCAGTGACTGCAGAGGTTTGGTTTGCTCCCTCTAGTGGTGGGGGTGGGAGGGAGCGGTGGGAGGTGTAAATTTGCACTCCTCTTGGGCCTCTGGGGCTGCTTTCTCCAGCGTCCGCCAGCGTTTTTGGCAGGGATGGAAACAAGGATTTTGTTCTTGCCACGCTGGAGGGAGCAAGGGCTTGAGGATGTTGCTCCAGGCTGCTGACCTATAGAGGTCGATGACATCTTTCTCTCCATCAATGAATTTATTTTTAATTCCAAGGCAGCTTTCAGGGTGATAAAAATATAAAGCTAAGTGGCAGACAGTTTTTTTGTTTGTTTGTTTGTTTTTGAGACGGAGTCTCGCTCTTTCGCCCAGGCTGGACTGCAGTGGCGCTATCTCGGCTCACTGCAAGCTCCGCCTCCCGGGTTCACGCCGTTCTCCTGCCTCAGCCTCCTGAGTAGCTGGGATTACAGGCGCCCGCCACCGCACCTGGCTTTTTTGTATTTTTAGTAGAGACGGGGTTTCACCGTGTTAGCCAAGATGGTCTCGATCTCCTGACCTCGTGATCCGCCCGCCTCGGCCTCCCAAAGTGCTGGGATTACAGGCGTGAGCCACCGCGCCCTACCCAGACAGTTTTTTAAAAAAGTGATTGGAGGCTGGGAAGACAGGGTGTTGCATTGTGGTTAAATGGATTTTCTGTTTAACTGAGGGTTAAGTAGAAAACTCGTTTTGATTCAACCTCTGTTGTTGCCAATCTTTCTAAAATGTATTAGCTGCTCCCTGGTTTTCCTAAGTGCACCATAATGACCATAATTGAATCTCTCTGCTGGCAGAGGATCCTGTGGGGCGTCTGGGCACACGGTCGTAAATGTCAGTCTTCACCGAGTGGCCCAGTTATTGGGCTTTACAGCCTGCAGCGTAGGCTGCTGTGCTCTGCAGTGGCCTTCACATTCGCTGTCTTCTCATTCTGTCTGCCCAGCCACCCTAGGCCGGGACTCAGGAAAGGAACTAGTAAGACAACTGTATAGATGTAGAAACTGAGGTCCACTTGGGGAAAGATTGGCCTGAGTCATATCTGGCTGGTGGAGGGGCTGGGACTGAAGCCAGCAGAGACAGCTGTGGTATTGGCCCTGATTTAAATCCTGGCTCTCACTTGCTGGCTGGGAGACCATTAAGCTTCATGAGCCTTGGTTTCTTTACCTGTGAATTGGGCACGATAACCTTTCCCTGCAGGGCTACCGCTGGGGTTAAGCATGAGGATGTAGTTGGGCTGCACACCACAGCCGTCATATATTTAAAGGGAGAATAGCACCCCTCCTGAAAAAGAAATCAACATACCAGTGCTGGGAGCCTGTGTCCGGCTTCTTTCTACTCTGCCATCCTTCTTCCTCTGAGCGCTGGTGGTTTTACACGCAGACCTTGTAGCCAGAATGTCTGGGTTTGAGCTCTGTCTCTGTCCCTGACTCTCCATGTGACTACAGTCTGGGCTTCAGTTCCCTGTCTATAAAGTGGGGATCATGATCGAAACCTGCCTCCTAGGGCTGCCATGAGGATTCCAGGGAAGGGAGCTGAGGAAGTGCTGGGTCAGGGCTGGCCATTGTCATCCTAGGACCTGGTTGGGTGAGTCTAGGTTCACCATGCTTCTCTGGATTTGGCTTATATTCTGAGCGTTTTAAAGGGATTGGGTTTGGGATGCAGGCTCCCTGTTGGTGCCCCAGGAGCCTGCATGGGCAGCCTGGGGAGGAGAAAGATACCCCCTCTCACAAGCTGGCTTCCTGCACTGTCTGGCGCTTTACCCCTCCCTGTGTGCTTCCCCAGGCCTGGTTCTAAAGAAAGATGTTAAGAGAGACCTGAGGGTAGCTTAGGAGGGGACCTAGATGGGAGACTTCTGCCCTGCCATGGCCCCTGCAGTAGGGTCTCCTGCCTGGGGGATGCTGACCCTCAAATATCTTCCCTATTTGGGACCTTCTGTGCTCCCCCATATGTCATACGTTTCTAGCATCTCAAGAGGCATTTGTTTTTTTCCATATCGAGGGATCCGTGGAGTGAAAAGACTCATCTCTGCGTGACCTCTGAACCCTTTATGGGGGATTGGGTTGGGGGTGGGGAGGACACCCTACCAAGGTTTGGCCACCTCATCTGGCCTCTGGGCTACTGGCTCAGCCGCCTCCTGGGTCCTGCAAGCAACTCTGCTTCAGCTCCCGGTCACCAGCACCTACTTATGCCAAGCTGCTGCCTTGTTCTCCAGCTCACCCGCTTCCCAGGACCCCTCCGGAATTCTGTGGGGATGGGGAGGTTGCAGCTAAGTGAATAGTCACCCTATTAGTTTAGGAGAGGAACAACAGCCTGTGTGCAAAGCCCCTGGGTAGGGCTGGTTTATTTATGCATTTGTCTTTAATGGGAAGGCTGAGAGAAATTGCATGGTTTGTGAATATTTACAGGCAAATTACTACAGGGAGGAAATGAATTCATTCTCTCTCCTCTCCCACTGTTAATAGATCACACTGTGGTTCCCTGAAGCCTGCCTCCCACCTCCCTCCCTTTTCTTTCTTGCAACTCCTTGTAGTCTTTATGCCAGCTCCAGGAGGGCGTCTGGGTAGACCTGCCAATTTAATTTACCATGCAGTTATTGAGCGCTAACTGTATGCCAAGCCCTGGTTCAGGGACTAGGGGTACCCAGGTAGGCACCACATGTGTGGGTTCTGTCTGCGGGGCTCTGGGGCATGCTGGCTCAGGAGAGAAGGTGCCACTTAAAGGATTTTTTCCCCCCAACAGAAAGGGTACCCCAGGGGGTAGAGCACAGGAGAACCCTTGGAGGGGTTGAGCAGATGAGAATTATGCTCCAGGTTGGGGGTGGGGCCGTTAGTCTTCTGGTGTGGTTAGAGCACCCATGGGAGGAACAAGGAGGTAGAACTAGAAACGGGGGCTGGGCTGGGTTCTTTCTAGTTCTGAGATGGGGAAGGAAGGTGGGGAGAGGGGAGAGATTGCCTAGGATGGTGCAACTTGTGTAGCTAGCCAGAAGGAGCACACCTCTTGTTTAAGGGGCTGAGTTGGCAAATAGTAGCCTCTTATGGGGAGAGGAGAGTTTCTCCCTCATCTCCCCTTTCCTTAGGGCCAAGAGGCATAAATGGGAGGTCTCTGGGCTGTCACTCCTCCCTCTCTTTTTCCCTGCAGACATCACCGATCAATTGCAGCACTTTTGTTGGTTCCAGAATCCTTTGGAAAACAAGCTAGGCAGGCACTACCTATCGACTCAAGCTGGCCTTCTAGAATGAAGGTGAAGGGCCTTCTAGTAGGTGGCTGGACCTTAGGGTAGCCCCATTGATGAATTTGCAATGGAGGAAATTTCTTCTTCTCTTTGGGTCTCAGTTTCTCTACCTGTAAAATGGGGAGAGGGATGGCTCACTTGGTCTCTGAGGACTTTCCCAGTGCTAGCCAGCCAGCATTTGTTAATACCCGCATTTATTTAGTCTTTCCATTAAGCGCGTGTGCACTTACTCTGGCTGGTGCTGGGTGGGGCCCTGGGATACACAGGTGATCCTGGCAGCTGAGACCTGGCCTCCTGAAGCTGACAGTCCTGGCAGTCTGTGGTTCTTAGAACCTCAGGTGTTGAGGTCAGCTGACACCAAGGGCAGGGCTGTCTTGATTCTTCCAGACAGATGGCACCCAGTGCAGCCAGCTCTCCAGTGGCTGGAGGTCCTGGGGATCTCTGGGGACATTAGTCTTGGTCTCTGGGCCCATACACCAGGCGTCCTCCCAGGATGGTTAGATGCCATTAGACTCAGTCCGTGCAATAAAAGCCACAGCCCAGGCCCCAGGTGCTGCTGAGCCAAGCGAGGAGCTGTGGCCACTGGGGATCCTGAAAGGGCCCCAGGCCACATGTATCTGTCCTGGGAGCCTGCCCCAGGATTGACCCCCCCAGCCCTTTTTGGCAGGGGAGAGGCCTCCATTGTGCTCCATTTCCTTCTAGATGCGCATGTTCCTCCTCAACCCTTCCTCCCCACCCACTCCATGGCTGTGTCCTCAGTTTACCCCAGGTCATGTCAAGTGAGATCAGCCCTTTACCCTCGGTGTTCTGAAATTAGGGCCAGGGAGAGGCCAGGCATTTCAGAACTGTCTAGGCGCTCCCTGGGGCCAGATGCTCTCAGATGCCAATAAAAACACCATGTCCTTTTTGTGTTCAGTGAAGGCCCCTCCTTGACCTGCTCTGGGCAGGAGTGACTAGGAATGGTCAGCTGGTTTTAGACCCTGGAGAAGGTTAATGGGATCAGTAGCATCCTAGGCTGGGAGCCTTTGAGATTAGAGTTGTGGGTGAAATTCATCAATCTCAGGGAGAAAATGGAGTACGCCACCACGGCCTTGTGAAGACGTGGATGGCCTTCTACTGCTGATGGGTACACACACTGCTGCATGCTATGCCTTAATGCCTGCCTTCCCTGCACACAGCTACCCACATACCTGTGCATATTTACACACACACTGGCACACATACCTGCATACTGGTGCATCTCTACATATATACCTGCACACCCACCATATACCTGTGCACACCTATCCACATGCCTGTGCATGTCTATGTACACTCCTAAGTGCCTGCAATACCTACCCACGTCCTTGTGTCTGCCTATGCACACACATGCACACATCCCTGTGGACACCTACACACATACCTGTGTATACTTATGCACACACCTGCCCACATCCCTGTGCACAACTACGCACATACCTGTGTATACCTATGCATATGCCTACCCGCATCTCTGTGTCTGCCTATGCACATACCTGCACACACCTGCCCCTGCATTCCTATGCACACCTATGCACACACCTGTGCACACTCACAGATGCACACACCCATTTGTGCAAACGTCTTCACACACCTCTCCTACACCACCCCCAGCTCCTACGCACCCACCCACACATCCTTCCCTACACATCTTCCTTCAGATTCATTCACTTCAAATATGTCCTCCCTGCCTCTCCCCACTGTATGCAACACACACACACACACACATGTTCACAAGCTGCAACCAAGCTATTAGATGAAATTGATTGTTTCTCTGCTCTGGGCCTACAGGACTCAGGATTATCTCTTTACTCCCGATTATCCATTTACCTGGATGCCAAGCC
The DNA here is from genome assembly GCF_028878055.3 of Symphalangus syndactylus. Lineage (NCBI taxonomy): Eukaryota > Metazoa > Chordata > Mammalia > Primates > Hylobatidae > Symphalangus > Symphalangus syndactylus. Next base: position 12,040,704 of record NC_072428.2, on the reverse strand, counting down.
CAGCAGGGGCTCCAGGGAGGATGGGAAGGTTGAGTCCGGGATAATCTGGGCCCATTACAAGTGCCCTCCGAGGCTGGGTACATTTTCTGAGTCCTGTTTCATACCTCCGTCTGCTCATTCATTCATTCATTCATTCACCTACATCCGTTCATTCCAACACTTACTGACAGCAACGATCCAGACAAAAACATGGCCTTTGCCCTGACAAAGCTTCCCTTCTTCTTACAGTCCATCAACTTCATCATTTCCTTCATGGTTCTCATATTTGTTGAGGAGAAAATGATGTCGGACTTTGATACTTGCTTTTGGAACCAGACGTCCAGTCCTGGAATCCAGTCTGTGTCTGGAATCCACTTGCTAGACCTTGGCTATGTCATGTCACCCCCAAGCCTCTGTCTATTTCCCCATCTGTAAAATAGGGATCATGGTTCCTCACTCCTGGGGAGGGCCTTGAGCCCTGTGAATGGCAGCTGTGAGTACTGACTTGGGGACTTCTGTGTTCATCAACAAAACCTTCCTTAAAACAGGGCCCCACAACTTGCTAGCTTCCTAAGGCTAGGGTGGGGACCCTGGGAAACAGTTTTGAATTCCTGGTGAGACTTTGAGCCTATCTGTGGAGTACCTGCTTTTCAGACATGGCCGGTCAGCTTATTTTTTCTGTTCCTTTAAGAGAAAGTGGTTGCGAAAGGACTGGCTTATCACAAACATTAAGGAAATCTGATGCTCTAGAGGTTTCTGCAGAGGGCCGGAGGAGCAGCCAGGAACCAGTGGCTTACTCATCATGTGCCTGCAGCCTTGCTGGAGGGCCCTGGCCAGTCTCTCCCGATCTGTAGAGTAGAGATAGGAAGCCTGTTGGTGAAGGCTGGGAAAATCTCGCTGATGTCAGCATATTGAGCATGGTGGGTGGCTGCCCGCCATCACCCAGTGTCCAGCACAAGGCTCTTGTTGGGAGGGAGGGAGCTCTTCCATGAAGCCGGGGCTTCCCAGGGCCTGGGGAAACCATGAGGTAGCTAAGTGGCTGTTTTGTGTTTGTTACAATGTTATAACAACCTTAATTGTTCATTGGAAAACTGGACTGTTAGCTTCTCGATGGCTGGGACACTATTGTGTCTATGTTGCTCTAGAGGCTGCAGGAGAAGCTACAGTAGCAGCACACAGTAGGACGCAGCACATCCTTGCTGGATGACAGATAACTGGAATCTTCCAGCAGCCTGCGCTGGGCATCTGTCTTCTCCCACAGCCCCGGGGGCGTGTTTGGTAACAACCCAGGACTCTGGAGCCTTTTAACATAGGCTGAGTACCTTCGTACACGCTTACCCAGCAACTTTTTTCCTTTTCTCTCCAAAGAGCTACAAACTTTATTGAGGTTATCATTTATATACAGACATAAATTGTACAATAACATCCATTTTGACCTTGTATACGTCAGTCCCCGTAAGACATAGAAATTTTCCATCAGCCCAGAAAGTTCCCTCTTAGCCCTTCCCAGTTAATCTCTGTTCCTTCCCCGGGGGCAACCACTGGTCTGCTTTCTGTCACTATACATTAGCTTTGCCTGTTCCAGAACTTGCTATAAATGGAATCCTACAGTAGGTAGTCTCCTGTCAGTCTCCCTTCACTCAGCTTACCGTTTCTAAGATTCATTTACATCGGTGCTTATATCAGTAGTTCATTACTTTTTATTGCCGAGTAATATTCCATCTTATGTATATATAATAATTTGTGTATCCATTCACCCTCTGATGGATGTAGTATTGTTGTCAATTTTTTTTACATAAATTTTTTTTTACATAATCAAGCTGCTATGGACATTTGAGTCCAAGTCTTTGTGTGAACACATGCCTTACTTTCTCTTTTGGAAATATCCTGGAATGTAGTAACTGCATCATAGGGTAGGTGTATGTATAACTTAGAAGAAACTGTCGGCTGGGTGCAGTGGCTCATACTGTAATCCCAGCACTTTGGGAGGTCGAGGTCAGGAGTTCGAGACCATCCTGGCCAACAAGGTGAAATCCCGTCTCTACTAAAAATACAAAAAATTAGCTGAGCGTAGTGGCAGGTGCCTGTAATCCCAGCTACTCGGGAGGCTGAGGCAGGAGAATCGTTTGAACCCAGGAAGTAGAGGTTGCAATGAGCAGAGATCACGCCACTGCACTCCAGCTTGGGTGACAGAGTGAGACTCCGTCTCAAAAAAAAAAGAAGAAAAGAAACTGACTGCCGAGCTGTTTTCCAAAATGCTTGTATTGTTTTCCACTCCCATCAGCTGTGTACTAGAGTTCCAGTTTCTCCACATCCTAGTCAATGCTTGCTATGGTCAGCTTTTTAGTTTTAGACGTTCTAATAGTTGCATAACGGTATCGCATTCTGGTTTTAATTTGTACTTCCCTATTTAACTACTGATATTAAGCATTTTTTCATGGGCTTATTGTCATTTGAACACTTTCTTTTGTAAAATATCTGTTCAAGTCGTTTGTTCTTTTTTTAGACAGAGTCTTGCTCTGTCTCCCAGGCTGGAGTGCAGTGATAAGATCTTGGCTCACTGTAGCCTCTGCCTCCTGGGTTCAAGCAATTCTTGTACCTCAGCCTCCCGAGTAGCTGGGATTACAGGTGTGTGCCACCACGCCCGGCTAATTTTTGTATTTTTAGTAGAGATGGTGTTTTACCATGTTGGCCAGGCTGGTCTCGAACTCCTGGCTCCAGTGACCTGCCCGCCTTGGCCTCCCAAAGTGCTGAGATTACAGGTGTGAGCCATCACACGTGGCCTCTTTTGCCCAATTTTTATTGTATAATTTGTCCTTTTTAAAGGAATTCTTTAATTTCTAGAAGAAAACACAGGAGAATATCTTTAATGACCTTGAAGCAGGCAAAGATTTCTTAGACACCTAACCATAAAAGGGAAACTTGATAAATTCACTTCATTGAAATTAAAAACCAGTGTTCATGGAAATACACTGTTAGGAAAATGAATAGGAAAGCTACAGACTGGAAGAAAATAATCACAACAACAATATGATATACCAAGACTCTTTTTTTTTTTTTTTTTTTTTAGTGAGACGGAGTCTCGCTCTGTCGCCCAGGCTGGAGTGCAGTGGTGCGATCTTGGCTCACTGCAACCTCCATCTCCTGGGTTCAAGCGATTCTCCTGCCTCAGCCTCCCGAGTAGCTGGGACTACAAGTGCCTGCCACCACGCCCGGCTAATTTTTGTATTTTTAGTAGAGATGGGGTTTCACCATGTTGGCCAGGCCGGTCTCAATCTCCTGACCTCGCAGTCCGCCCGCCTCGGCCTCCCAGAGTGCTAGGATTACAGGCGTGAGCCACCGCGCCCAGCCTACCAAGACTATTTTCTGAGGACTTGCTTATGCCAGGCACTTGCCTGAGCCTGTGTGGTCCTACAAATCCCCCTCCTCTGCCCATCAATGTCTGTGCCAGTGTCGTGTGTCATGGCCTGTCAGTCCCTCAAGGCTCTAAACTCTTTCACCCTGGTAGCTCCCTTCACAGAGGCTATTTTCTGGAACATACTTTTCCTGGCTGTTCACAAAGCTCCCTCACCCTCTCGTCTCAGGGCTCAGCCTCAATGTTTCTTTCAAAGGAAAACCTCCTTGGACCCCAGAGGCACAGCCAGGGAGGGGTCAGAGCACAGCCCGCCTTGTTGGCCGAGGGAGAGATTGGAGTACAATTTAGAATCCCATCCCTTGACTTGGGGGTAAAAATGCAACATGCCATTAATAAGGGGGCGCTGGTACTGACAAGATGGAGAGGATACGGGGCCATAGTCCGAGATCCAGAGGCCCCTTCTGGGGCAGACATTCCTGCCTTCGCTGCTGGGGAATGGAGAGGGACGGAAGAGGCTGTAGTCAGGCTATGGGGCTCCGAGCCACATATGAGGACCAACCTGTACCAGCGTATGTCAGCATTTTTCTCTGGTGTGTACAGGCAGGCTCTCAGCCCTGCTCCCAGGGCCTCTGTTTTCAGCTCATGGTCTTGCTTTTACTCTTGTCTTTACCACAGTCGTGTCCATCCATTACCTCTCCACAAAAGCCATAGATTTTGAGAATGTATTCAGGCATGAACGCCCCTAGGTCGGCCCTGCAAACTGGGTCGGACTCCTTTCTCTAATCTCTCTGGAGACTCTGTGCTATCACTTCCCCTATTTATCACAGTGTAATGCAATACTATTGCAGTGTTCTTTGTTCACTGTCTGTCTCCATCCTGGGACAGAAGACTCTGTGAAGGAAGCTGCCACCCCTGCCTTGTTCTCTGCTGTGTCCCCAGCCCTCGGGGCTATGCTTGGTACACAGGAATCACTCCATGACTTCGTCAATCAGTGATGATTACTCAGCAACCACCAGCAAGGTAGACAGCACAAGTACATTCTCTCCATTCTTCCGATTGGGAAATCAAGGCTCCAGGAGTTAAATGTCTTGTTCAGGGTCTCACAGTTGGCAAAAGGTAGGGTTGTGAGTGAACAGCAGATCTGGTTTTGAATATTTCTACCCTAAGGCGACTGCACTCCTAAGTTTAAACCTAATAATGTGAGTGGTGAATGCTATAAAAATGTGGAGTGCTGTATAAATAAAATGTATCATTAAAAATATCTATGGTGATTTTAATCATCCCTAACCACAGTAATGAGACAAAGCGTGGTTCTAAATCTGGGCAGGGCTAGTGCTAAAATCCAGATGTTTCCTAGGGGCCTGATATATTTTGCATTGTGAATGCTTTTGTTAAATGTTGATGAGATGCAAAAGGATATTTATAAGATAAATGTAGGGGATGGATTATAACAATACATTGAACACATGAGTACCCACCAACCAGATCCAGAGACACAGAAAACCCTGTATGCTCTGCCTGAAGTCACCTTTTTCCCATCCCAGATTTTCCATGTATTCCCTCTTGCTTTTTTTTTAATAGCTTTTTCACATCCGTTACTTTAATGTTTTCTATTCATTTATATATTTGTTCAGCAAATGCTTGTTGAGCTCTGCAACCACGGATAGAGTTACAGAGCTTCCGAATCCCACCCTGTAACCGTGCAGTTGTTGAAAAGGAAGAAATAGAGGTGTTTTCCCCCCCCATACAAAAAAGTTATCCTCATGGTACATGTCCCCTGCCCCCCACTGCCCCCTGAAGCAGGCTTTTATCCCCTCAAATGCCTCATTTGTGCTTTGGCCCAAACTGTAGCCCCCTGTGAGTTTTTTCCACAAAGTACTTGTGGCTTTGGCAAGGTGGTTTTATAATGCTGATAATGCTGCCTTTGTCTGGGGCCTCCCCCTGCCCCTTTCCCTTTCAGTCTATGTATTTTAGGTCTTTGGTGGGACTTTGCAGAACTTTGTACTTAGCAGGACTGGACTTAGCATAACTTCACTTCTGGGATCTCTCACTCGTGCCGCCTTGCCGAGCAGTGGGGCCAGGGCAGCTTTGATGCTGGGGTTCGAGGGGCAAGAGTGGGAGGTGCCCATGAACTTGCTGGCAGAGGGTTACAAACACTTGCTACTTGCTATTTGTGTGACCCTGGGCAAGTCACTTAACTCTTCCTGTTTCCCTTTCCACAAGGTGGATACGGCAGTCGTGCCTACCTGGGCCATGTTGAGGGCTAGGCTGGCAGAGCTTGTGAAGTGCTGAGCACTGTGTCTCATGCACAGCGAGGGCCCCACCCAGCTAGCTGTCAGTAGGACAGGTGAGATGAGGGCACTAAGCGATGCCACAGGACCCCACGGTGTTTGGCAGTCTGGGATTTAAAAAGCGTGGCACACCCACCATGATCATTCAGGCTCCCGATGCTGTGCCCAGTAGGCTGGGCATGCGTTGTATCTCTGTTTGACAGATGAGCAGACTGAGGCTCAGAGGATGGTCCCTGCTGGTAAGTGGCAGAGCACAGCAGGAGCTTCCTTTCTGTCCTGTGGGCTGCCTGCCCCAGCCCTCCTCATGGGGAGGGGCCAGATGGGCTTCTGGGGCTGGCGACAGAGGGTAGAAGAAGCTGCAGGGAAAGAAACTCTGTGGGTCTGGGCTTTGAAAGCTGGCATTGGGTAAGTTCAAAGTGAAACTTGGTGATGTCCTCAGTGTGGTTCCCTGCCAGTTTTGTGGCATCTGCTACCCCTAGGGGGCAAGCATGAGGGCTCTCCTCCCCCAGACCCTGCTGGTGAGTGGAAGTTGCCCCAGGATCTAGGGTGATGTGGTCACTTCCCTGCTACCTGCACAGGATTATCCACTTACTTTTTTTGTTGTTGTTTTTTTAAAGACAGGGTTTCACTCTGTTGCCCAGGCTGGAGTGCAGAGGTGCAATCTCGGCTCACTGCAACCTCTGTCCCCTGGGTTCAAGCGATTCTCCTGCCTCAGCCTCCCGAGTAGCTGGGATTACAGACAGCCACCACCACGCCCTGCTAAGTTGTGTGTTTTTAGTAGATACTGGGTTTCTCCATGTTGGCCAGGCTGGTCTCGAATTCCTGACCTCAAGTGATCTGCCCACCTCGGCCTCCCAAAGTGCTGGGATTACAGGCATGAGCCACCGCTCCTGGCCTGTCCAGTTAGCATTTTTCACCCTTGCTCCATTTTCCTTTGCCACCGTTTAGGGTGATCTTAGGAAGGCAAACTGTTCTGACTATTAGCCAGGGCAGGGCCTAATTAGGAAGGCATACATATGATGCTTGTGGGCTGGGGACAAGATTTGGACAGAGACACAATATAGATAGAATGGATTCTAAATCTATGCAAATTGTTTGGGGCAAAAATTTCAACTCTTGAAAAACAGTGATCTAAGCTGCCGATATTTGAGTGCTTTCTATGTGCCACTATTGCCTCCATCAACTCACTTAATCCTCACATCGACCCTGTGATGTATGTACTTTTAGGATTCCCATTTTACAAATAAGGAAACTGAGGCTCAGCGAGGAGAATTAATTCTTACGTAGTTAGTGAGGAACACAGTTGCAATTCAGAGTCACCTCATGTGGATTCCAGAACCTGAACTCATCCCATCCCCACTTGCAATTCGGATCTTTCCACAGTCATGGGTGGTGCAGAGCTGGAAAAATTCCTGCAGTGGACAACTCAGTGTGCTGGCATTGCTGGCTGTGCAGCTTGATTCTCATCCTCTTAGACAGAGTGGGAAGGCAGCAGGCTTAGAGGGTAAGAGCCACACTGCCTGGCTCTCTTGGCTTCCCTGTGCCTCTGTTTCTTTATCTGTATAGTGTAAATAATAACAATCTGACTTAATAGGCTTCTTATGAGGGTTAAAGAGAGACTGCATGTAAAACGTTAAAACTCGCCAGGCCCAAAGCAATGAATAGATGTCGGCAGATGTGAAGATCATTTCTGCCCAGGCAAAAGCCAGGGATCTGGCTGACCTGTCCTCCAGCTGCCAGGGGATGCTTTTGAGGGGATCTGTAGCAGTTCTTTTTTGCGAGGCTGCTCTCTGGAGTTCTCAGAAGACTCCAATGTTACTGCTCACTGAACTCGCCCTTCCCAGCCTGTGTGTTTGCCTTAAAGCCCCTCGTTACAACACAGGGCAGACAGTCACACTGGCTTCTGTTCAGTGTGGACCTACTAGGAGCCTGGTCCAGGCCCAGGGACATTCCAGGCATTCTCTCTGGTAGGACAAGTATCATTATCCCCATTTTGCAGATGAAGAAAAGGTTGAGCATGGAGATGGGAGCTGGCTGGTAAACTGTTTTTCCTGCCTTTTCCTCCACGGTTCATGCAGGGGCCCAGGAACCTTCGGTACACAGTTGGTGGTTGAAGCTTTGGAGGGCCAGGGACCCAGGGAGCAGCCCTCATCCCAGGACCCTTAGCCCCCAGATGGGCGGGATTGGTCGCCGCAGAACCTCAGCAGCTCTTGGGCTGCACTGCTCAATGGAACTTTCTGTGTGGATTGAAATGCTGTCTACGTGCGCTGTCCAATACAAGAGCCACTTACACATCAAACTGACTAGTGTGACCGAGGGACTAGCTTTTTAATTTTAATGAGTTTAAACGTCAAGAGGCACACGTGACTAGTGGCTACTATATTGGTCAGCACAGTTTGGAGCATGGCTTTTCTTTTTTTTTCTGTTTTTTTTTTTTTTTTTTTTGAGCCGGAGTCTTGCTCTGTCGCCCAGGCTGGAGTGCAATGGCATGATCTTGGCTCACTGCAACCTCCGACTCCCTGGTTCAAGCAATTCTCCTGTTCCAGCCTCCCTAGTAGCTGAGATTACAGGCATGTGCCACCACGCCCAACTAATTTTTGTAGACATGGGGTTCCACCATGTTGGCCAGGATGGTCTCTGTCTCCTGACCTTGTGATCCGCCCGCCTCGGCCTCCCAAAGTGCTGGGATTACGGGCTTGAGCCACCGCGCCCGGCCCGGAGGAGGGGTTTTCTGCAAAGGGAAGTATTTGTGAGAGCTGGTGGCACCTTGCTGGTGGCTTTGTTTCTCCTGTACCTGAAGATTAAGAGGAGGTCATATGTCAGAGCTGGTTTTACACTGATTCCCTCCCCGCCACTTCATGGAGAGAAGAGAGGGCCAAGTGACTGGAAGAATCCATGCATGCAGCTGGTGTTGCCTTTCTGCAAACACATCTACGTGGGGTGCCTGGGCCCGGCATGTGGAGAAAACCGCAAAAAGCAATGCAGGCACGTGTGTTGTCCAGAGAGGAACAGGAATAGCAAGGGAAGGAAGACCTGCGGATTTTCCCTTCTCGCTAACCTGACAATAACACCCTGGTGTTAGTCTCTGGATTTCATTCACCCAGGGAGAGAGTGTTGCATGAATTCATCAATGAATTCTTTTCACAGCTTACCAGTGTTTGCGTGACGCAGAGCTGGGATCATCAGAGAAGCTGAGGTTCTTATTTCCCAACAGAAATAAGTCACAGGCAGTGGAATAAAACAACCACCCAACGTCACATCTTGTAGGGATCTTCCCATCTTTAGCCAAAACTGAGATTAGATTATCCAATTTGGAGCCTTTGGAAGAAAAATGGCTCTACTGGCTTTTCCTTCTGCCAAGAAAAAAGCTCTTCAATTTGTCAGTTCCTTTTTGAACTTGCTGTGTGTCTTAGGGCAAGTTCCTTAATGTCTCTGAGCCCCAGTTTCCACACCTGACGAAGGCATATCTTGAAGGGGGATTGTAGAAATTTGATGAGACAAAAAGTGAGGCTGGCTTTGGCAAGTAACAAAGCTCTGTTCAGCCTTGAAAGTAGCCATGACATTGTGCAGAGGGAGGAGATTGGTGATTCTGAGCTGGGAGCAAGCCAGGGGTGAATTGCAGGCCATATACCCAGAATGATGGTATTTGTGGAATGAGAAGAAAAAAAATACCCCAGATCAGTAGGAAATGACTCTTTATTTTCCTTGACTGTCAACAGGACACCACAAGCACTGGAAAAGGAAAAAACAATAATAATCTTGTTCAAAATGTATCTCCAGGGGCCCTTGGAAAAGGCAGCCCTGCCCTCCCCTCCTCCTAATTCTTGTCTCTGTGGGCCTGTGCCGGGCTCAGAGGAGCTGGAAGGCCCCTCTGGAGCTCTTCTCCCATGCCTGTGCCCCTTTCTGACTGCGTTAGGGGCATGAAGGATGATCTGGTGAGTCCACAGGGTAGCTGGGTCTCTCAGGGTTTCCGGGGTGCCCTCGTACGGTGCCTGAGTCTGAGACCTCAGACATCATGGGTTTACTGCCCCCGGTGGGTCGGGGCAGCAGCTTCACTGCTGGGCTCTAAGGGGTGTGACTGCTGCATGTTTCCACCCGCGTGTGTGCATGTGTGTGTATGCGTGTGTGTGTGTGTGCATGTGTTTGTGTGTGTGTGTGCATGTGTTTGTGTGTGCCTGTGTGTGCATGTGTTTGTATGTGTGCATGTGTTCGTGTATGTGCATGTGTGTGTGCATGTGTTTGTGTGTGCATGTTTGTGCACGCGTGTATGCATGTGTTCATGTGTGTGCATGTTTGTGTGTGCACGTGTTTGTGTGCGTGTGTGTACATGTGTTCATGTGTGTACGTGTGTGCGTATGTGCATGTTTGTGCATGTGTGTACATGTGTTCGTGTATGTGCATGTGTGTATGCATGTGTTCGTGTGTGCATGTGTGTGTGCATATGTTCGTGTGTGCATATGTTTGTGGTGTGTGCGTGTGTGCATGTTTGTGTGTATGTGTGTGCATGTGTGCGTGTGTGTGCATGTGTTTGTGTGTGTGTGCATGGGTGTGAGTGCATGTGTTCATGTGTGTGCATGGGTGTGTATGCATGTGTTCGTGTGTGTGCATGTGTTTGTGGTGTGTGTGCGTGTGTGTGTGTGCATGTGCACACTTGCTGTGAACTATAGGAGAACACAAAAGAACATGGGATGCCAGATGTTTAAGTAAACCTGGAACCTTATCAGGCAGAGTGAGATACCCGAAAAGATGATGCCATGAGGCTTAGAATCCTCCGTCTCCCTCTGAGCCACAGCTTCCTCATCTGAAAAGTGGGGCTGCTAGTAGCTAATTGACAGAGTTGGAGAGCAGGTCCATGTAGGGCCAGGAGGACAAATCATAGCCAGGACAGGGTGATGTGGTGAGGCTGTCATTCTAAAGTTGGCTTCCTCTTGTGGATCCCTTTAGGAGATGTCATTTTTGTGTTTGAAGCTGGAGTTTTCCTTCTACCTGGGTCCTCTCTTCTCCTGGGGGCATCAGTGCAGTCTGTCCTGAGACTTCTCTCCAGACCCTCAAGAAATGAAGGCTAGCCTGGTTCCCATGGCCTGGTGTCCAGTCTGCTGCTGTCTCAAGCCTGGTTTGAGTAGTGGCCTCCCGAGAGACCCTGTTCCCTCTGAGTTTGGGGAACTGAGCCTGGGGGTGGTTTTCTCCCTTTCTCAGTCTCCCCTCACACCACTGAAAGGGGGCAGGGGCATCACCAGTGGAGAAGTGCCCTGGACGTAGTGCTAGCCCTTGGCAGACTCCAGCACACACCTAGGGTGACAGCCGTGGAGCCAATCTGCTCCACCCACTTTGGGGGGTAGCCGGGGAGATATGCCTGAAGTGCATCCACAACAACTTGATGCACAAGTTTGAACTAATTGGCTCATCTGTTTAATTAATGATGGATCCGCCAGGTCCCCTGAAGAGGCTGGAGAGCATCCATCTGTCCCCCCACATGGGGAGGCTGGAAGCCTTGGCAATGATTCCGGAGCAAGTAGGGCATTTGTTTCCATTCTGAATAATGACTGCCCTGATGCCACCCACCCCACCTCCTTCTCCTGGGCACTGGGAGGCACTCAGAGGCGTCCTAGTCACTTCTTCTGTGGACTGTCTCCTCCTCCTGGTCCCACCTGTGTCCCCAGGCTCCAGGGAGCCAGTCTCTAAGGTCTGGGCATCTGCTCTGGGAAGAGGGGATGGGCTCCGGGAGCAATGTGCAGTGGACAGTGGCGTTGCCAGAGAGGGTTCACAGAGGGCTCGTGGCCAAGGGCAGCAGTGAAGCTCCCTGGCTGTAGCACTCAAGGCACCCTTGCTTCTTGGCTGTGTGACCTCGACAAGCCATTTCACCCAGCGAGCTTCGGTTTATCACAGCACTCACAGCAGATGATGGTTTGCCAGCAGTAAATTTGGGGCTAGTGTTTTATTTGTTCATTCAAAAATACTTATTGAGCACCTACAGTGGGCTGCAGACAATGTCCTGGATAGGGGGGTGCAGCAGTGGACAGAAGCCCCTCCTTTGGGGAGCTGAGACTCTAGTAGGAGAGGCAGACAGTTGAATAGGTATTCAATGTCAATTTATAGACAATATTTGTTTGTATGTTATATAAATATTATATAATTTCATGTGCATAATTAAATCTATATTTCTTATTGGCTCATATATTAATTATATATATCTACATAATAGTCCTGAGAAATTCAGTGAGTGATGCCGAGGGAAGCTGTTTTTGGTGCAGGTCAGGGACACCTCTGTGAGGGGTGACATTTAAACAGTGTTGAGGAAGTGAGGGAACAGCCTGGAGCATCTGCGGGGACAGTCTCAGGCAGAGGGGACCGCAGGCACGCATGGCCTGGAGCAGCCAGGGGCTGGTGAGTCCCAGGGCTGGAGCCAAGTTCACTGGGGCTGAGTGGAAGGAGGTGAGTGGGGGTGGCCAGGGAAGGTCATGAGGGGCCTTGCGGGCACTTGAGTGTGGTGTCTGTCTTGCTGACTGCCTGGCACATAGTAGGTGCTACCTACGTGTGCTTCCCTTCACCCACTGTTTCATTAGAGCTTTCTCAGTGGCAGACCTTGTGCAGGGCGGTGGGAATTCAGAAAGGAGCCGGGGCCTCTCCATCATGGGCTTTGGTGGAGCTGTGCGGAGTGATGTAGAAACCAAGAGGTTTCTGTGCCCCTCTGATCCTCACTCAGTGGGGTTCCTCCTGGAAGAGGTGATACCTCAGTTAGCTCTTCAAGGAGTGGACCTCCACCCCAGGGAAGTAGCCTGGGAAGGATGTACTGAACAGAGTGGACGAACAGTACCTGCCAAGACCAAGAGGTGGGAGAGAGTGTGGCTTGTGGGGCAAGGGCTGGCAGTGACTGTGGCTGCAAATCCAGGGTTTGCAGGAGGATGAGGGGCCACAGGAGCTGAGGCTGGGGAGTGGCCCAGTTCCCGCAAGGCGTCTCGTGTGACTCAAAGTCAAGTTGTCCCAGATACAGACCCTGAGATGTGATATGCTCCCAGGGGGAAGGGGAGGGAGCTGGGAAAATGGGAAGGAAAGGGAGACAGTGAAACAAGGGTGAGATCCTAGGCCAAGCCCTGCGGGGTCTAGGGTGTCTGTTGTGCCTCAGAGTTTGTACCCCACCTCCTGGGTTAAAGTGATTCTCATGCCTCAGTCTCCCAAGAAGCTGGGCTGACAGGCGTGTGCCACCATGCCCACCTATTTGTACCACGTTGTGGCAAGGGAGCTGTGCTTTCCTATCCCACGCCTGCTGGTCATTGGCTGAGGAGGTGGGGAGGCTCAGAGCACTTCTGGCTTTTGCTTGTGGGGCAGGGCCACTCCAGGGACTCAAGGGCCGCCTGCTGAAGAAGAGTCCTAGGTGCAGGAGTTAGGAGCAAATGTACTCAGAAACGCACCAGGCATCAGAAGGGAAATGGCTGAGCTAAGGTGACCAGCCCTCCCAGCGTGCCAGTGACCCAGGGGTTTCCTGGAAGTAGGATGCTGAATGCTAAAGGCAGGATGGTTGGTCATCCAGAGCAGCAATGGTGTTGCTACACAGAGCTCACCTTTTTCAACCTCAGTTTTCTTTTCTGTAAAATGGGGATTATAATAGAGCCAACCTTGTGGGGATGCTGGTGAGAGTCACCACATGTTACCTTGGTGCATTGCCAGGAATGCTTGCTCTCTAAGCCCTCCTCTCCACTTGCCAGGCACTGGGCGACCCTAAGGCCTGGAATGATGAAAGCAGACATTTCCAAAGCTGGGGAACGTCCTCCTGTTCTTTACCTTCCCCTGCGCTCCCTTCCCATCCCTTCCCCAGCTGTTTGACAACTGCCCAGGAGCTGAGGCCCTGGAGAGGAGGAGGCTGTGTCTTTAAGTGTTCTGAACAGCACTGAAATGTTATGACAGTGCATCTCACAAGGGATGCCGTTTCCACGGCAACCCCACTCTAAGATAAGCAAGCCGCCTGTATTTTTTTCTGAAAGGTTGAGGAACGGGGGTGGGGGGAGTTAGGCGATCTGTCAGCGGGTGGGACTTGAAAGCAAGAGCCATGTCCATTAATCCTTTAGCTCCGATTGTGTTATCCAGGAATGAGCCATTAGAGGAGGGAGAAGCAGGGCCCCTTCCCCTGGCACCGTGTCTCGTGAACTCGAGTAGGGGCTACCTCTGGACGCATGGCAAGAGGGAGAGAGAGAAAGAACCATGGTCAAGTTTTGTCTGAGAAACTGCAGCCCTCTAGCCTTTACCAGGTTCACCCCTACCAAGTGTTTCCTGGTATCCAGAGAGTACCTGGCCAAAAGAACCCGGAGCTTCACACATGTGTGGTTGTGTGTGTGTGTGTGTGTGTGTGCACGTGTGGATGCACATGCGTGTGTAGAGCCCAGGGTCTTTGGTATTAAGAACTCAGGCTGTGGCCGGGCGCGGTGGCTCACGCCTGTAATCCCAGCACTTTGGGAGCCTGAGGCAGGTGGATCACCTGAGGTCAGGGGTTCAAGACCAGCCTGGGCAACATGGAGAAATCTCGTCTCTACCACAAATACAAAAATTAGGTGGTTGTGGTGGCACACACCTGTAATCCCAGCTTCTTGGGAGGCTGAGGCATGGGAATCATTTGAACCCGGAAGGTGGAGGCTGCAGTGAGCTGAGATCTCACCACTGCACTCCAGCCTGGGCAACAGAGCAAGACTCTGTCTCAGGAAAAAAAAAGAGAGAACTCAGGCTCTGTTCTGAGACGTAAGTTCAAATTCTGGTCCTATCAGCGGCTGGGGTATTAGATAAGCTACTTAACCTGCTGAGCCCTCAGCTTCTTCATCTATTAATGGGCATAATAATGAAAGCACCTGTCTGATGAAGTGGGTATGAGGACTTAAGAGAGAATGAATGTATGTGACTAACGGTGCCCAGCACAGTGCCTACTCCATAGTAGGTGCTTAATGAATGCTAGTTATTAACATGCATTTTCATTAACTGAATTGATGGGAAAAATGATGCCAGCTTGGTTGAAGCATAAAGAGGGGGTCCTCACTGGCTTTAGGCAAACATCAGCATTGTCCAAGACCACCTCAAAGACCTGCTGCCATTTCTAACATCGGAACCCACACCCCCACCCCCACCCCCACCCCCAGGGTCTTCCCATCATACCTAGAGTCAGATCTAAGTTCCTTATTGTGGCTGGCTCCTGCCAGCCTCATCCTCACCACCTGGGCTCCTTCAACAAGCTAGGCCAGTTCCTGTCCTCATGCCAGCTGCTTCTCTTCCTGGGACCACTCTTCCCTCACTGGCCCACTCCAGCATGGAAGGGTTTGACACCATCCAAGGGCTGCTGCCTCATCCCCTGGTCCTGATGTTGGCATCAGGTGATGTTTAAGATGCCTGCCCTGGAGCTTCCCTGCCTGGGTTCAGATCCAAGGTCCCACTGCCTGCCCCAGTCATAGTAAGCCAGATGGTTTCTCTAAAGCTCAGCTTCCTCATCTGCAGAGTGGTCATGATGGTATCCTACCTCCACTCATCCAAGCAGTAGGGCAGTGGGGGTGCAAGAAACCAGCTGGGAGGCTACTGCAATAGTCCAAGCGAGTTCTGGCGGTGGCCAGCCTGACACACAGGTGTGAGGATCAGGCATGCACTGGACTTCCAGGGATGAGCTCATACCCACTCACTGCCACACCGTTACTCCTGCCACTTCTGATTGTCTAAGCTTCTGGGGCCCAGACCCCATTTTCTGCCCCAGGAGCTGGAAGAAAGGATACATTTCATTCACCAGACCCCGCTGGAGGCTTGACCTCTCAGAACCTGACTGGCTTCCATGTGGTTTGGGACCTTGGGGTGTATAGGCATGAGATGCATTGTGCCCTGAGCCCACTGCCGGCTGGCACCAAGGACCTTTGGAGGCTTTGGGGTGATCTGGGACTAGCCAGGGCTCCCTGCTCCCAGGCCTGCTAAATGTGGAGCTATAGCCTGCAGACACAGCCTGTCACTGTCACTACCTGCCCCAAACCTCAGGGATGAGCCATGGCTGTGAACGCTATTCCTTTTTTGTGCCCTTTGGCCTCCCTGTGGTCCCTCCGTTGCCCTTTCCATGCCACATCATGACTGCATCTCACTCATTTGCCCCAGCGTTCAGGAGACGCTTTGCCCACATCTGCTTTTACAGAACAGCAAGCTGAGATGTCACAGGATGGCAAGGAAGAGGAGAAAATGGAGGCTCCTGGTTCTTTGCTAATTTATTTTGACAACTGTAATTTCATTTTAATTATTTATGATCATTCTTCAGAGTTCACTGGCAAGTGACCTGAGGTGTATGTTTTGTGCAGTGGAGAAGCCATGGCAGTGGGAGATTGGTTTTCAGTTTTTATGATGTTTTTGCTGATTCATGGGAAATGGATGGCAGGGTCCCCTGCCCCACTCCTGTGGGTTCCTCCACCACCACTGAAGAATGCTTCTCCCTTCACGCGGTGGAGATAAAAGCAAGAACCTGGAGCTCAGGGTTGGTCGTGGGGACTGGTGGAGTCATCGTCCCTATTTCCAGCTGGGTTTCTTCTCCTTGGAGAGGCAACACCTCTCCGGGTGTTGCCTGCACATGGTGCCCAGAATGGAACCCAGCATGTCAAAGTAGGGAGAATGTTGGTGACTACAGGTCTCCCCCCATCCTTGTTTTATGCACTAGGGAACTAATGACCTGAGAAGGACAAGGATAGCCTCAGTCACACAGCAACAACCAAAATGCAGACCTGCTGAGCCCGGGCCAGCCTGAGCCTACCCACCCTCTGTGTGTCCTCTAGGCTCCTGCCCTGGCTGGAGCAGGGTGTGTAGGTATCTGTTCACATGCATATTCCCAGCCCCCAGGCCTGAGTCTGCAAGGACTTTCTCAAGCAAATGATCACCCGCGTTGAGACACTGGCTTAGAGGGTATGTTCAGAACTGTAGCTTCTTGAAGGCCGTGGCTGGTGGGTTTCCTATGGTGTTGGCTTTGAGGGTTCTGAGAACATTGTCCTGCCTCTGAGTGGCATCTTCACCCAACTTCAGGTATTACAGAACCTGAAATCCTACTGTGGAGATTTTTTCCTTTGGAGATAAGCATCACCTTCCATATTCTGGATGTTCCTAGGAGGGGTGACTCATTGAGGCCACAAGAAATCCGTAGTAACAACCCCTCATGTCTGTTGAGTAGGTTAGACCCTTGGCTTATCTGATTTCTCACAACCCAGGAGGCAGACAAAGCAAAGACTCTTTCTGCCCATTTTACAGATGAGAACCGAGAGGCTCCAAGAATTTGATGCCCCTGAAAGTCACGTGGCCAGTGAGTTCACAAACCAGACTCTGGACATTTGAGCCCCCACTGTAGCCTGATGAGGTGGGGTGTTAGGGAATAGAAGAGACTGAGAGGCCAGGTGAGTGGGTGAGGGAATGAGAGGGGAAAGGCTTTGGTGGGGGCCACGGTACCCACCATTATTATTTATAGGATAGATCTGGTGGGACTTTCTGAGCAATGTGAGGGATGGTGGCGGGGTGGGGAGGAGTATGGAGACTGATGAATGGATTCTGTGCCTGAGCACCTGGGAGCCAAGTCCTGCCATTAATGAAAATGGGGGTGGGAGCAAACACACCTGCAACGAATGCCTCCTCGGTGAGACTCAAAGATTCTTAAGGACCAGTTCTGTACCACATTCATCATTTGATTATCCTTGTGTCTAGCAAAGGCACTGATGGGATGAGATTCTCAGGAATGGTTTGTCAAGAGCAGATGTGAATGGGGGAGGGGAAAGAGCTCCTAAAGGCATGAAAGTGAAAAAAATTCGGAGGAATTAACACTCTCCTGCCTCAGGTGAAGCGACCTCTGGCCTTTCTCTAAGTGGGTGACATAGAGCACTAATGCTTGGCCCTAAACAGTTGCTCAGCAGAAAAGTTTAAGAACGAGTGTGTACTCTGCCTCCATTTCTAGAGAGTCAAGACGCTTGTTGGGTCAAATAAAGGCTCTGATAAGTTCTGCACAAAGAAGCCTATTTAACTTTGGGTAAGCCAGCATTTCCCAGACTTCATGGACCACAGTGCCTTTTTTTGTTGCTGAGGTTATTAGCATCTGAACACACTTCTAGAAAGGCTCTTCAGGCCAGCCTCCCTCCTGTGTGCTCAGTGGCTGGCCGTCCCTGAAGAGGGTCAGGGAGGCCCGTGCCCTCCCACACTCAGCTCTTAGGAAATCACTATCTGCTGTTGAGGATTATTCTGAAGATGGTACCATCATTAGCATCATAATAGCAGCTTCACTTACTCAGTCCTTAAACTCCCCAGCAATGTGGCGAGCGGCTTTCCTGCGTCTTTCATGTAAGGCTCACAGCAGCCCTGTGACGTGGGTACTGTCATCACCATCCTCATTTCACAGACAGGGAAAGACGGGGAAAGATGGGGAAAGCAAGGCTTGGAGGATTAAGTCGCTTGTCCAAGATCACACAGCTGGAAAGTAGCAGAGCCAGATGTAGTCAGAGAAAAGCTCCAGTGCATTCCTTCCCCCAGGCCTAACCACTGCCCTGTCCTGTGAGGGACTTGGTAGCATCCCCCATCTGGCCCAGACCGTGGCTAAGCCACTCTGGGGGCCCCAAATTTGGTGTTTGCATTGCTAGCTTCAGTCTGGACCCCCCTGGGCAGCCCTCACCCCCTGCCCTCCCCTCGGCCTTCCTGGAACTGATGCTGAGTATATTAGAAACCCATGGAATTGGAGAGTTTTAAACAGGAAACTGGTATAATTTTGGTCAGGAGCTCAGGCTAGAGTGAGGAAGCTCTGCCAGGCACAGCCACATCCAAAAGAAATAGAGGGAGGGTTTAGAGTTTCCAGTTTGTGCATTTCAGGGATATGAAGATAGATAAAGGAGTTATATTCAGCCCTGTCCAGGCTTGACTGTCTTTTGTTTTTCTTGTCTCCCAAGTCCCTCTTTATTGAATCTGGTGAGACTGAGGCCAACTAGGGGACCCAAGGCAGTGAAGCTTCATCTCATGGGATTTATCCCCACCCCCACCCCGCCTTTGTGACTTTTTGTGTCATGCTCTGCACCCCACCCCTTCCCAGGCAGTGCCGCCCCCTCCTCACCCTTGCCCTCCCTCGTTTTTTGTTCCTCTGGGAGCTCCCCAGAGAGTGGGCCACTGCGGGGGCCATCGGTGCAGAGAGGACACAATGGAAGTCTTGTGAAGCTGTGGGCTTCTCCTGCCCCCTCCCCAGCGGCCTGTCCAACATTCCTCAGCCTTGCCCGAGACCTTCTTGAACCCTTGTCCCCTTGGAAAACCAGACTAAACTGGTCTTATGGGGAGACGGTTTTTGTCTGCCTAAGGAGCCTGTCCCGCACCCCACCCTAACTTCGGAGCGGCCACTGCCCTTGCACACCCTATACCATGGTCCAAACGACACACCCACAACACCGTGCCAACCTCGGATTTAAAAGTTTTATTAGATTAGCAAGTTCATTCTTCACTCAGCTCTCCCCAGCCCCCATTCAACTGCATTTCAATTCCACAAACATCTGTTAGCCCTCCAAGTAAGGGAGAACGTCAACGAGCCGGCAGTAGCTGCCGGTGGAAGAGGGCACTGTGGTGGGGGGACTAGAAGGATGACCCTCCCAGGCCTATTGCGTGGGGCACAACATCGATTGGGTGTTTATTATGTGTCAGTGATGATCTCTGTGGTCACAGCAACCCCATGAGGTAGGTGCCACTATTTTCCCTTTCTATGAAAGAGGAAACTGAGGCATGAGGAGTGATGACCCCTTCCCAGGGTTACAGTCAGGAAGTGGCAGAGCCAGGATTTGAACCCAGGCAGACTGCCTTCAGAGTTGCTCTTAACCACCCATGCATTTATAAGAATGCTTGGCAAGTATTTATTTATTTATTGAGACAGAGTGCAGTGGCACGATCTCGGTTCGCTGCAATCTCTGCCTCCTGGGTTCAAGCGATTCTTGTGTCTCAGCCTCCCGAGTAGCTGTGATTACAGGTGCACACCACCACGCCCGGCTAATTTTGTTTGTTTGTTTTGTTTTTTTTAGTAGAGACAGGGTTTCACCATGTTGGCCAGGCTGGTCTCAAACTTCTGACCTCAGGTAATCCACCTGCCTCGGCCTCCCAAACTGCTGGGATTACAGGTGTGAGCCACTGCGCCCAGCCTGGCAAATATTTATTGAGCCAGGTACTCTCTGCCACTAGAACAGCCTCTCCCCAGGGCACACGCTTTAAGATTCACAACATACATTCAGACCACAGTCTTCAGGATGACTGTGCAGGTATTAGAGGACCCATTTTGATGATGGAGAAACTGAGGTTCAAAGGAGTGAAAGGTATTGCCAGAGGCCCTAGAGCTGGTGGATCTGGCAGATCTGGGATTGGAGCCTCTTCTGCCTCACTTACATCTCAACTGAGCCCTCAGCTCCGTGTCAGGACTAAATACCTGTGCCGTAAATGAAAGCCTGGTTACCTGCAAGAGACCAGGGCTGGGTGAGCCCCTCTGTCTGGGTAAGAATGGGCCACCTGGTTCAGGACGTTCCCTGGCTGTATGAAGTTCCCCTTCCATAGGGCCTGTATTTGTGCAGTGATGGGAGGGTTTGCTCAAAGCTCATTTGCAGCTGTTCTCTGCCAGAGCCCCTTTCTGGGCTGTGCAGTAGGATGCCTGGTGACACCTGTTTGCAGAAGTTTCTGGTCTCCCTACCTGGAACAGATTTGGCCCAACCCCCTCGTAGTCTCTTCCTGAGAAGGGGGCTTCCTAGGATTGGGGACGGGTGGGGGCAGGGACTTCTCAGGCAGTCAGTGGGGTCACAAATCGGGCTAATTGCAAAGCTTCCTTCCACAGAGGCACAGTGTCTGCCCAGAAAGTCTGTCTCCTGGGAAAAGGCCAAGAGGACACAATGAGTCTTTACCCTGCAGGGGCCCGCCTGGGCTGCGAGGGGCTGGGGGCCTGACCCACAGCCCAGAGCTGCACAGTCTGACAAGGGCAGAAGCAGGACCAAGCCTCACATCTTCTGACCCCCAGGCTGAAGCTTTTTAAACTGCACAGTTGTCCCTCCATATCTGTGGACGACTGGTTGTATGGATGCTAAAATCTGCAGGTGCTCAAGGCCCTTAGAGGATTTTCTTATTTATTTATGTTTAAATAGCTTCCAAATCAGGATTGTCGGATTGTTGGGGCCGAGCAGCTGGTACAGAGGGGTTCATTATGGTATTCTCTCTGTGTGTGCTTGAAAACTTCCAAAAGTTAGAGTTCACGTGATAAACTAAATGTTACCACTTTAGAAAGGCTTTTGCAGAACAAAAATTTAGATGCCATTCTCTACAGTCCCTGCTTTGCTTCCTCCATAGAAGTTACCCTAACGTGAGGTTCTTTTCTTATCTGTCCCTATCTGTCTCTGTCGCTGGAGTGGAGCTTCCTATGTTTGCTTCATTTATAGGTATCTCCTTATCTGCCAGCACAGAGCTGGGCATACAGAAGGTACCCAGTACATACCTGTGGAAGGAAATAATACCCACATAGCATCCAGAGAAACCACACTAGCTTCAAGGATTTGGTGGGGAATCATGGGAAAAAATGAAAAAAATATCTTCATTAAGTTAGCAGTGCCTCAGGGCGGTGGTTAAGAGCTCCAAAGACAGAAGGAAACTGCCTCATTTGAATCCCAGCTCCGTTTTCCCAGTGACCTTGGGGGAGTTACTAGCCTTTTCAAGCCTTTATCTCTTCACCTGTAGAATGGTGGCAATAACAGTTCTAGCTGCCAGCTTTGGTGGCTCATGCCTGTAATCGCAGCACTTTGGGACTCTGAGGTGAGAGGATCAGTTAAACCCAGGAGTTTGAGACCAGCCTGGGCCACATAGTGAGACCCTGTCTCTACAAAAAATAAAAAACATCAGCTGGGCATGGTGGTGTCCACCTGTGGTTCCAGCTACGCGGAAGGCTGAGGTGGGAGGATTGCTTGAGCCTGGGAGGTCAAGACTGCAGTGAGCCATGGTCAAGCCACTGCACTCCAGCCTGAGTGACAGAGTGAGACCTTGTCTTGAAAATAAAAAGATTCTAGCCATCAGTGTTCAAGAACGTCATCATCCATGCACTTCCCTGCTAGGTCTTAGACCTACCTCACTGGGAAGCACATTAGGACCTGGAGAATCTCTCCTCAAGCTGGAAAAGGCAATAGAGGGGGAGTTTGGGGAATGGACAGTGGAATACGGCAGCCCCTGGGGGTCTTTGATGGGTCAGGAGCCCTGCAGGAGAGGAAACAGCAGACAGACACAAAGGCTCTGAGATGGGTTCTGGGACCCAGAGAAGCGAAGCACAAAGTGGTTGAGGTGGGTGCGGGGGAGAGCTGTGGGAGATGAAGTGAGGGGGTAGTGGTGGGGGCTGCAGGGCCTTGAAGAGTTTGGGTTTTATTCTAAGTGCAATGAGAAGCCTTCAGAGAGTTTTAAGCAGAGAAGCTCCAGGTTCTAATTTGCATTTTAAATAAATCCCTCTGGCTGCTGCATGGAGAATGGATTATTGGAGCAAAAGTAGGAGCCAGAGACCAGAGAAGATAGAAGTCAGGGCTGCCTCCCCAGCCCCCACTGGATGGAGCAGACGGGAGTGGGGGGCTGGGAAGCACTGCACACACACGCGTGCGCACACACACACACACACACACACAGCCTCTGGCGGAGTGGGCTCAAGAACTGGGGGAGAGGTGGCTGGGGCTGCAGGTGGTAAAGGCTATGGGTGGGGACTCCAGGGCCTCTAGATGAGAGGTCCAGTTTGTCCTAACTGGTTCCCAAAATGCTGGGTTGGAAGAGGAAATAGTGAAAGCAAAATGATACAAAGGGCTTTACTAGAGAAGCCTTCCTTGGAGTCTGCTCAGACCCATTCCTTTTATTATTGTTGTTCGGAGTATTGCTCTGATTTTAACATTGAGCTGCTCTGATAAACAGGTGCACCAGCTCCAAGATGGTGGGGACAGTGGAGGGACCCGTGTTTGGGGAGCGTCATGGCAGAGGCATGCGGCACAAGTGAATCTTTCACTCACTACCCATTGGTTGAGGGCCTGACACATTCCAGGCCCTACTAGGTGTTAAAAGTTATTCACTGGTCTATGAAACCAAGCTTCTGTCCTCTAGGAATTCAGCCTAGTAAGAAAAGGGAGTGTATGCAGACCACAACACAAGTGAGTGTTCGTGGGTGTGAACAGGGCAGGAGCAAAATTTTCACAGGCAGATAAGGCTTTTCAGAAGACAAGTCGACAGAGAAGCCAAGAAAGGATTTACTGAGGTGGCCTTGAAGGACTGGGGCTGGGAAGATGACATTCTGGGTGGAGGGACAGCATTTGCCAGTGCTTAGATGTGGGAAAGCATGGGGTGGGGGGGGGGGGTATTTTTTCAGCAAAGAAGGTATCCTCCCTTCGGGTAGGGATTCTGGGAACATGTACAGGAGTAGGGAAACATTAAATCAGAGAGGGAGGTTGAGGCCAGAGTACAGAAGTTCTTGAATGCTGAATTTGGATTTAATTGTTCTGTCATGAGGAGTCTGAAGGTTTTGGATCAGGCCAGTGGTCTGGAGATATGGCTCTGAGAGAGGGTAGAGGAGGGACTGAAGAAGTGACAGACTGCAACAAGTTGTCTGCTGCAAGGATCCAAGGAGTAGAAGCTGCCGCCCTGGAGTGGAGCAGGGGACACTGGGGTGGAGATGAGGGGCTGATGCAGGAGGTAGCAGGACAACTCTATAGGACTTTGCAATGAATTGGATGGGGCAAGAACAGAAATGCTCTGAGTCTCTGTGTATTTGAGCTGAGATGCTTAGATTATTGAGGCTACTAAGAAAAATGGTGGGAACTCAGAGGATAGAGGAAAAGCTAGTGAGAGGGGCCAGAGAGATGATAAACTCAGCTTAGGGCAAAAATGTTATGATTCTTACTCCATCAGCCTGCCGACATGAAAACCCCATTCCAGCAGTATTCTCTCAGCACTTGGATGGAAGTTTGACCAGCATTTATTACACCTGAAAAATAAGAATGAAATGTCACCAGCTCACTGAGCCTGCCTGTGCTGTTTATCCGATTACATTGCTGTTCATCATTACTTTGCTGCTTTGTCTCTTTCTGCTCCTGGATGGTAAATTTCTTTTGTTTTTTCTTTTTTTTTTCCCCCCGGAGACAGTCTCACTCTGTCGCCCAGAGCTGGAGTGCAATGGTGTGATCTCAGCTCACTGCAACCTCCACCTCCCGGGTTCAAGCGATTCTCCTGCCTCAGCCTCCAGAGTAGCTGGGATGACAGGCGTGTGCCACCACACCCAGCTAATTTTTGTATTTTTAGTTTCACCATGTTGGCCAGGCCAGTCTCGAACTCCTGACCCCGTGATCTGCCTGCCTTGGCCTCCCAAAGTGCTGGGATTACAGGCGTGAGCCACCACGCCCAGCCAGTAAGTTTCTTGAGGGCCACAGGCAGAGGCCACATCAGTTCTTTTTTGACTTCTGTAGACCGAGGATACAGCACAGTCAGCACCTGGCAATGGATAAGTTCAACAAATACTTGTGGACTGAAGGAAGGAAAGGAGGGAGGGAAGGAGGGAGGGAAGGAGGGATGCCTTATCCATCTCAGTTCAGCACAGAGCCTGGCCCTCAGAAGCTCTGTAACTAACATTTTGGGACGGGCGAGCAGCGATGAGGGATTCTTGGCAAGCTGAGGTTTTCAGAGCTCCCCTCTGGTAGCTGCTGTGCTTGCAGGGGTGTGTTTATCTTTAAGGTCTGGATCTAAATTTTTCTTTCAAGTCCAAAGGCTTTTACAAACCCCAGCCTAAAACAACAACTGGATTGCATTTCTGAGGAGGAAGGGTGGGGGTGGGGAGAGAAGGAGGAGAAAGCAAGAGAACCTCTCCACTTCCCACCCCGTAATGAGTTCCGAGATGGAGGTAGAGCTAGAAAAACAGAACAGGCTGTTTAAGTGGGGCAAGCAAGAAGCCCAGCCCCCTGGGGAGGGCCTGGGGAGGATGCAGAGAAGAAGTCAGTTTGTGGAGAAATAATAGATCTTCTCCTGGTCGGCTGTTAGCAGGGCAGCTGCGGCCGCCCTTGGTGGGGGGAATCAGGAGTGACTGTCTGGCTACCTTGTTAGTGGGCGGGGGTCCTCCCAACCATGGGTGGGAGCAGCCGGCACTGGACACTGCCCAGCAGAAACAGAGCTGGTTATCGCTTTTCATAAAGACTGGTCATTTTCATAAAGACTAATCAATGCCTGGGTGAGTCTCCTTGGCAGAAAGAAAGGCAGCTCTAAATGGGAGCGGCGGATGCGTGCATCTATGTGCATCTGTCGGGAAAGCCAGGGAGAACGTACAGAGGGATGTGGCTAAAGACAGGTGGCATTCCTGGCCACATTTCACAGCTCTTCGTGATGCAGAAGTAATACATATGTAAGCTGCTTCCACAGAGGCATTCTCTGGGTGCTGGTAAATCAGGGAAAGTTTGTTGGGAAGGGTCTTGATGCCTAACCTCATATTCTGGCTCTAGTTTCCAGGAAGCCCCTGTTCCCCTCAAGATGAGATTGGGGCCCTGGGCCAGGGAGGTTGAGTTCGAGTCCCGTGCTGAGCTTTACTAATAGTGGGATCTCAGCTCAGTCACACGGCCTCCCTGGCCATCCGTGTTTGCCTTCTGTATTAATCTGCTAGGGCTGCTGCAATGAACACCCACAAACTGGATGGCTCAAAACAAAAGATGTAATCTCTCACAGTTCTGGAGGCTAGAAGTTCAAAGTCAAGGTGCTGGCAGGGTCGCGCTCCCTCTGAGGCCTCCAGGGAAGAATCTCTCCTCACCTCTTCCAGCTTCTGTGGGTTGCTGGCAATCGTTGGCATTCCATGGTTTGTAGACGCATCACTCTAATGACGTGGCCATCTTCCCTCTCTCTGTGTCTGTCTCTCTGTGCCTCCTCTCCTCTTATAAAAACACAGTCATTGAATTTATTGCCTACTCTAATCCAATATGACCTCAACCTCATTAACGACCTCCGCAGAGATTCTTTCCAAATAAGATCGCATGCAGAGGTTTTGGGTGGACACACATTCTGAGGGAACACTATTTTTTTTCCTTTTTTTTTTTTTTGGAGTCTCGCTCTATCCCCCAGGCTGGAGTGCAGTGGTGCAATCTTGGTTCACTGCAACCTCCGCCTCCCGGGTTCAAGTGATTCTCCTGCCTCAGCCTCCCGAGTAGCTGGGATTACAGGCACCTGCCACCACACCCAGCTAATATTTGTATTTTTAGTAGAGACAGGGTTTTGCCATGTTGGCCAGGCTGCTCTCAAACTCCTGACCTCAGGAGATCCACCTGCCTCAGCCTCCCAAAGTGCTGGGATTACAGGCGTGAGCCACTGCGCCTGGCCAATATTTAAAGCATTTTTATACTGTATGAAGTCAAACATATGTAGTTCCTAAACAATTATTATGTGCCTGTTGGGTGTGTAGTGCTGGAGAAGCACACAGATAAGGACGACACTGTTCCGGATTTGCCAGCCTCATTCCTAACAAGCCAACTTAAGCTCAACTTGCACCAGATCTGTTAGAATGGGCGGGGTGGGTCCAAGAAGCCAAACTTTGCCCCAGAAATGTAACTGCTTAAGGACAACACCTGTAGTGTTTGTATGCTACAACCTCAAACTTGCTTAGATGTTTGAAGGAAATTGTGAAAGCCCTTTTTTCAGTGTTACTTGTTCCACTATAAAAATCTGTCTAACTCATCTTGGATCTGAAAGAACATTTTCTGATTCCAGAGACTCTCTCCAACAATTGTTGGAACGTTGGTTGAATAATCTAGTAAGTCTTTGGCAGATCTAAATCAAACATAACTTTTCGAGCTGGTTCCTTCAACACCTCCAGAGCAGGGAGGAAGTATATTAGCAATAAGAGGCATGTGGTATGTCAGACAATTTTAGGTGGCACTCCGATGAACTGGAACGCTTTTTATTTCAATGGTTATATAGTTATCTGAGTATTTGATGAAGTATATTTAGCACATAAAACCCATGGTTTCCTGAACAGTGCTGCCTAAAACAAAGTTTAAAAAACGAGTTGGGTTTAAGTCATTTGAAAGAAACAGATTCAGTAAAGGACAGTACAAGCCAGGGACAGTGGCTCACACTTGTAATCCCAGCTACTTGGGAGACCGAAGTGGGAGGATCACTTGAGGCCAGGAATTGGCATCCAGCCTGGTTAAGTAGCGAGACCCTGTCTCTTAAGAAGGAAAGAGGCCGGGCATGGTGGCTAATGCCTGTAATCTCAGCACTTTGGGAGCCCGAGGTGAGTAGATCACTTGAGGTCAGGAGTTCCAGACCAGCCTGACTGACATGGTGAAACCCTGTCTCTACTAAAAATACAAAATTAGCCAGGTGTGGTGTGCACCTGTAGTCCCAGCTACTTGGGAGGCTGAGGCAGGAGAATTGCTCGAATCCGGGAAGCGGAGGTTGCAGTGAGCCAAGATCGCACCACTGCACTCCAGCATGGGCACAAGAGTGAAACTCTATCTCAAAAAAAAAAAAAAAAAAAAAGAAAAGAGAAAAGAATAGCACAGGTGGGATACAGAGAGGGTAAAATGCGTGAATGAAGGTGGCATTCAGTGGGTGTGGGTATTGCAAAATTCCTGGGGGGAACTCAAGTTTGGGAATCACTGGTTGAGTGGATTAGAGAATTTGGCATTGGTACCTGGGTTTGAATCTCTGCTCCGCTGCCTGCTGGCCTGGTAACCCTCAGACAAGACATCAGTTTCCTCCTCTGTAAAGAAAACCTCTGTCGCCCAGCTGAACATCCCTGTGGAGCACTGGGCTCAGAAGGAGAGCTGATATGGGCTGCATGTGGCCTGCAGTGGGACAGGAAGACAGACGCACACCCCAGCTGCCCAAGGGTTACTCAAAGTGGAGGACGATGTGGGGGTGGCTGGGTTCTGAGGCTCTGAGCTGGGGATCTCCCCTAGAATGTAGGACCCTGGGTTGCAGTCTCAGGAGGTAGCACTTGAAGATCCAAGACTGAAATAGGGCCAGGAGCAGATACTGTTTTAGTAATTCGGGAAGCTTTGGTTTGATTTTTTTTGTATAAACCCCTATTATGTGCCAGGTGCTTCACATGAATATTCATTGTTTCTGCAACAACTTCCCCCAGGAAAGTGATATTATTCCCATTTTACAGATGAAGGCGCTGAGGCTCAGAGAGGTGAAGTAACTTGACCAAGGTCACACAGCTAGAAGAGGTGGTGCGAGGATTGGAAACCTCTACCATCTTCCTCCAGCATCTTGAGGGTGGGTGTTTCTGAACCTGGATTCAGACCACAGCTGTGATGATGGACAGACCTAGTACAGGAGGGAGAGACAGGAAATTGACCAGAAAATCCTATGCCTGTGTAAAGAACAGCCTATTTATGCGTATGGATTCCCTGGGTAAAGGCATCCATAGGCTGTGCTCATTTCCCCTGCGTTTCTACAGCGGGAACACTGGGGATCATCACCTGATCTGTGGCTCTCACTTTTCTCTGCAGCGTAGGAGTGAGTGACATGTACAAATACATCCTCCAGAGACCATGGGGGAGGGAGGTGAGGACGTGGAACAGGGAGTTGGAATCTCAGGAGATCAGAAAGCAATTCGAACATGAAGTTACTCTCTGGGGCCTGGCAGCTGTGTGGAGAAAATGATATAATTTAATGTTTCTTGGAAATTGATATTCTCACTTCCCAACGAATCTGGGTTTGTGGACAGATCTCCATTCCATCTCCCTCGCCATGGTTTGTGATAACTGCTGATTATCCATATTCGTATAAGATTTGCATTTCCACATGGACTCTTTGCTTGAAAACAGGCCTGTGTTAGTTTGGCACTTGGGTCTATTGCGGTTCTCAAGTGTCATCCTTGAACTTTGTGCCTTGACTCCTTTCCAGGCTTACACCCCC
This sequence comes from Symphalangus syndactylus, assembly GCF_028878055.3. NCBI lineage: Eukaryota > Metazoa > Chordata > Mammalia > Primates > Hylobatidae > Symphalangus > Symphalangus syndactylus. Next base: position 12,012,192 of record NC_072428.2, on the reverse strand, counting down.
TCAGAAATCATGGTAATCGTAAGAGCTAACACTGATTCTATAGCAACTACCATGGGACAGACCTTGTTCTAAGCACTTCTCATGTCCTAAATTATTAATCTTCACCACGCTGTTCACTGATGCAGGTACAATGAACACTGTTTTACAGCTGTGGCACAGAGAGGTTAGGTGACTTCCCACGGCCACACAGCCCCTCTGTAGTGGAAGCAGGAATGGAACCAGAGTCTGCCTTCTTAACACTGTGCCATTCTGAGTTCCCCAGGAGTTCCTTTACACACACCCATCATGCACTGTGCAGATGTCCATCGCTGAGTTTATGACACTGGGGAGTACTCATATATTTCGCCATTTATCTCAACCAAGAGGTCTCTGAAGCTGGGGCATGAGCTTCTTCATTCTGCCTCCCCAGGACCCGGCATGACACCTGGCACATGGAGACTATTCAATCAGGTTCTTGTCACGAAAGGATTCAAATCTGAAATTCACTTTCAGGGAAATTCACGTCAGTGGCTCCCCAGGAATTGGGAAGGAGCCATTTAAGAAGCAGAGAGCCACAGGTCCATAGACGCGTCTGGCTGTCAGGACATGGGCCCGGATAACCCAGCTTCTCGCTTGATGCTGAACATTAGTACAGAGCTCAGGTGCATTGCAGAATCTTGAGGGGGTGGGTGCTGGGAGTGTGTATCTCAAGAGGTGTGATAGCTCTTCTGAATGATGGTAGTGAGTATGCCATGGGCAAGGCAGAGTGGCACCATGGCTTAGGGCAGCATGCGCTTCTGATCTGGCTCTACCGCTGATTTTCTTTAAACCTCAGGTCCCACTTCTGTAAAGTGGGTTTCATACGGAGAATAAGTGAGATGCACAGTGAAACGTGTTCAGCACAGCGACTGGCCCATAGGTGCTCAGTAAATGTTAGCTTAATGCATCTTATATTGTCAAAATTACTTTCTTATCTAGCACCCATCGGGTCCTCACACAGCCCTGCAAGGCCCCATTTGATGGAGGAGGAAACAGCACGAAAATGATTGCCTTAGGTCATCGGGTTAGGAAGTGATGGAGCGAGAGCAGACCTGGAGCTCTGGCTCAAAAACCAGTGCCTTCATCCCGTATTACCCTTTTGCCTTCATATCTTTGGGAAAACTCAGGCTTTTCTTGCATCTTTTTTCTTTTTCCAAAAACCATTGATTGAGATGAAATGCACGTAACATACGATTAAGCATTTTAAAGTGTGCAATTCAGTGGCATTCAGCTCATTCATAGTGTCCTGCAGCCACCACCTCCATTGAGTTCCAAAACACTTCCATCACCCCTTATCCGTCAGGCAGTCTCTCCCCACCCTCCTCTTTCCTCAGCCCTTCGCAACCACCAGTTCCTCTTCCTTCTCTATCTATGGATTTACCTCTTCTGGGTAGTTCATATAAATGGAGTCATACACTATGTGGCCTTTTGTGTCTGGCTTCTTAGCATGCTTTCAAGGTTCATTTCTGTTGCAGTGGGTATGAGAACTTCATTCCCTTTTGTGGCTGAATAATATTCCATAATATGTATATACCATAATTTGCTTACTCATTCATCTGTTGATGAATATTTATTTCTATCTTTTGGCTGTTGTGAACAGCACTGCTATGTTTGAGCACCTGTTTTCAATTTTTTTTTTTTTTTTTTTTGAGACAGGGTTTCACTGTGTCACCCAGACTGGAGTGCTGTGGCTCGATTTCGGCTTATGGCTCACTGCAACCTCCTCCTGGGCTGGAGCCATCCTCCCACCTCAGCCTCCCAAGTAGCTGGGACTGCAGGCACATGCCACCACACCCAGCTAATTTTTTGTTATTTTTTTTGCAGGGAGGGGGTTTTGCCATGTTGCCCAGGCTAATCTCGAACTCCTGGGCTCAAGTGATCTGCCCGCCATGGCCTCTCAAAGTGCCAGGATTACAGGTGTGAGCCACCATGCCCAACCTGTTTTCAATTCTTTTGAGTATATAGTGGTTTCGTCATATTTTAAAAGAACAGGCAGAAGCATGTTACACTGTCATTTCGTAATATGATGTAACCAGTAGGCATTTCTAATTAAAGAATTGGCTGATACCTGTCTCATCCCAAAACAATAGCAGGCTTCCTCTTCTACAAACACAGTTGAAACTCTTTTATATCCCTAGTCAATAGCTGGAGTTTTCACACACACACACACACCCCTGCCTGTGCCTTCTCATACTGTAGCCACAGCTTTTCCACTAGTTGTTGTCCAACTGGGAGATTGCACCTCTGTTGATGTTTATTCACATAATCTGATGTTTTGTTTTGTTTTTTAACTGCCCTCATTAGACACTCAGCACCATTCACTGGATGTGAGAAGGGAGAGGGAGGGAAAGGCACACTCTACAATTAGCCCTGGAAAGGGAATCAGAAATGTAAGCACAATTAGTCTCCTAGTGATAAACTCCTTGATGACATGTACCACATTTTAGGATTTTTTTTTTTTTTTTTTTTTGCGACGGAGTCTCGCTCTTGTTGCCCAGGCTGGAGTGCAATGGTGCAATCTCGGCTCACTGCAACCTCCGCGTCCTGGGTTCAAGTGATTCTCCTGCCTCAGCCTCCCAAGAAGCTGAGATTACAGGCGCCCACCACCACACCTGGCTAATTTTTTTTGTATTTTTGGTAGAGATGGGGTTTCACCATGTTGGCCAGGTTGGTCACGAACTCCTGACCTCAGGTGATCCACCCGCTTTGGCCTCCCAAGGTGCTGAGATTACAGGCATGAGCCACTGCACCCGGCCTGTGTTTTGTGCTTTTTAAAGAACATTTAGCCCTGAGTGTAAAGTCAGGGCTCTGCAAATATTTGTTCAAGGAGTGAATCACAGCACTATTTTGATGTGCTGACAAGTTCCTTAATGAAGATGGCTGCTATTGGTAAAATGAGGAACCCCCAGGGGGAGAACAGAAGGGTCAGCTCATTCCCCGGGATGACAGCTGTCCCAGTTAGCCCTGTAAGTGGGCAGGGCTGGCAATGCCGTATGTTGCTAGTGATCGACTTCGGTGGAAACAGGCTCTGTGGTTTCCTTCTTTGGTCACTCTCAATGAGTAATCAAACACGCTTACCTCCCAGGTCTCTGCCAGGTGGGCCTGCAAGCTGGGGGCATCCTCTGTCCTGTACAGCCAGGCAGATCTAACCAAGGCAAAGAGCATGCACTTTGTAGATCTGCAGGCCTGGGTTCCAAACCCAGCCTGGCCACTTCCTGGCTATGTGACCTTGGGCAAATGACTTAGCCTCTCTGGGCCTCAGTTCCCTGATAGGGTTACAGGAATGATGACATGAGTGCTAGCTTGTAATGTGCTCAGCGAGGTGCCTGGTGCATATTAGGGCTCAGATCTGTGATTGTCGTTACTATGCCCTTTCCCTCCTTCCTTCCTGCTGCGTGTATGATGTAGGACCTTCTTTTGTCTGATGTGTAACTGATGTTGCGGTTAAACTAAAAGAATCCTCTGCTCTCATGGAGGGCAGTCCAGTGGGGATGACGCATAAACAGACTCACAGAGGGGGCACCACGTGCTGCCGGAACCCAGGGGAGGTGGCGCAAACTCTGATGGGGGCCCATCTTCACAGACTCCCTAATATGGTTCCTAGGGAATGAATAGTGGAAAAGGTGGGGCTAACATTCCTATTGCCTGTCCACTGACCCCACCCCCAAAGGGTGCCAGGGATCATTAAGGCACAGACCAGGTTCATGAAAAACTTCACTGGGCTCGAAGAGAGGCTGCAGGATTCTTAGCCAAAGCGGGTATCTGAGGGAGGGAGAGGGGGTGCCACGGGCTGCCCTCAGGCTGTGATGCTGCTTTGGCACCATTGGGGTCCCTAGGGTTCCTAGGAATGTTAAGACAGACCAGTGTGCATACACACACACACATAGGAGTGGCTGCCAAAGGGCTCTTGAAATTTCCACTCAGCAGGCGCTGCTGGGAGGAAGACCTCTATGAACTGGCTTTGTGCCCCTCCTTGCTGTGTGACCTTGAACAAGACACTTGTTCTCTCTGAATGAGGTTAGAAACGGGAATTGTACAACCACTATCAATGCCAGGGTCCCAGCTGCATGCATGACAAAAATATACTTCAGAGGCTATTATTTTGCAAGGTGCACAAAACCTTGCCTGGAGAGGCCCAGGAAGAAGTGCATAGACCAGAGGGCAGACTATCACAGAGGGCTGAGCTGAGCAGGGCAGGGCCCTCCTGGGTCCTCTGCACACTTGGGATCCAACCACGCCCAAACCTGGAGAAAAGCCTGTGTAATGCAGGGGCCAAGATGGGAAAATAGAAATCAAGGGTGCAGAGATCCTGGGAATGGGGCCTTGGAGATAGATCCTTCAGGGATCGTCAAACCTTATAAAGCAGCAAAGCCACTTTTTCAAAGGAAAGCCCAAATAGAAAACAGACAAAAGCAAGAAAGGAGTCCTCAGGCAGTTTAATTCTTCATTGTTTGGTGGAGAATGCCTCATTGTTTGTGGCATCTCTGCAGAGCACCAGAATGGAGGTTCCCAGACTTCATTTCCTTTACCAATAATTTTTTTTAAAAAGTCAGGACTGACATCTGCATCTGGTTGCCAATCTCTTCCTGTTGCAGAATAAGGATATTTTGTTTTTTTTTTTTTTAAGACAACAATCATCCCTTATCACCATTATTTCTTGGAAGAAAGAATATTTGCCCCTCTTCCCATCCCCCAGATAGGAAGGACTAGGCTTTACAATGAAGACACTTGGCTCCATGAAAACTCACTCTCTTGTCTTGAGTTTTCTCACTTGCTTATTTGAAAACTGCAGCAGCAGAGCAGGATGTGTGAACCCCTTCCAGAAGGTTTCCAGCCACATGGTTTGAAAAGCATTGACTAGTCCCAGTGCCTCATTTTGCAGATGTGAAAACTGAGATCCTGAAAATAATACAGTGCACTCACTCAGCAACACTTTGTGTCTGTGCCATGCTATGTACCAAGCCTGAGTTAATACTGGGGCTTCAGAGAGAAACACCATCTAGGAGGGTCCCAGAGGGAGTTGGTGGTAGAATCCATCCATCCATCCATCCATCCATCCATCATCCATCCATCCATCCATCCATCCATCCATCCATCCTTCCATCCATCCATCTATCCACCCACTCATTCATCAATGGTAAATTGTGTGGCCACTACAATAGACCAGCCAACCAAGAGTACAAGCTATGAACAGGGCCTACAAGGTACTGCCTACTGGGTTTAAAGTCTGATAGAGCAGGCTGCTAAAACCAAAGAAAGCAAGTAAATAAGATAATTTCAGAGAGTAAAAAGTGGTGCAAAGATGATGAAATATGATAAGATGGAAGGGTGACAATGGGGGCTGCTTGGGTGTGTTCCTCTGATGGGAGGACATTGTGCAGAGAAGACCTGAACCATGAGAAGAATCTCACTATGCAGAGAGCCGGCAGAAGAGCATTCCAGGCAGAGGAAATGGCAAGATAGAAAGGTGCTTGATGTGGGAGCATGGCAGTGGGAAGATTAGAGTGGCAGATGGTGGAGCCAGTCAGAGGCTTCACTGTGGGCCTAGGAAGGGCTCAGCAGGCAGGCAGCTAGTCTCCCACCTGTAATGTAGGGCAGGTACTCCTGGGGGCTTCCAGGCCCCACTGGGACCTGCCTTCTACCTTGACGTATGGATCCAGGCACAGACTAGAGTGATCCACGCGCTGGATGCATTTCTCTCCTCATTTCTCAATCCATCTTGTGTCGAAACAAGGGACCAAAATGAGCCCATGTGCACTCCCAGAAGATGACTGAGAATGGAGAGGCCAAAGGCTGAATTCTTCAGCTCTGCTGCTGATCAGCCCCTCCTCAGGGGCTGCTGGACTGTGGGCCGGACGGGGGCACCCTCAGGGTTAGGGTGTGTGGTCTGGAGGCCTGCCCAGCTGAGGTGTGTTCTTTTGTCCCTGGAGTGTGTGGTGTGTGAAGGGGGGTCTGGGGAGTTGAGGGCTGATGGGATTTGGTTGCTTGCTCAACAATTATGTATTGAGCACCTACCCTGTGCTGGGGATTGTTCTAGAATGGCCCCAGGGATACCATGGTGATAATGATAAATACATACACGCCTCAGATAAACTCAGGCCATGGTGAGTGCCCACAAAATAAAAGGAGCTCATGGAGCATGATGGAGGAGTGGGGAGGGTGCGGGAGACTTCAGCTCACCGGGCGGGGGCAGATTCTCTTGGAGGAGCGGGCAGTTGAGAGCAAGCTTGACAGCCCACCAGCCATATGTCATCAGGAGAAGTGTGCTGGGCCGCGAGACCAGCAAAGGCAATGAGGTGGGCACAAGAGGAGGCCGGGTGGCTGGGCAGAGGGAGCAGAGCAGATGATGGAGTCTTAGGGAGCCTTCTCCCCAATATATCCAGAAAACAAAATCAGTGTCTGTGTGCAGCACAGATGCAGTGGGGAAAGCACCAGAATATAAAAACCTGAGCTCTTATCGTGCCTTCCTGTGTGACCTGGGGCAAGTTTATTGCCCAGTCTGGGCCTTAGTTTCTTCTCTGTAAACAAGACTGCTGGACTGGAGAAGGGATGATAAATCGCTTTTATTGTTAGCGCCAATGTAGACCAATGATAGCAGCTGCCAAGGCACTGGACTGAAAAGGTGCACGGAGCTCCCTTCCAGGTTGTTCAGCGAAGAGTACTGTAATCGATTAGTGATGTCTGCCATGGGTGAGAACCAGGAGGCAGTTGCATGCGTGCCACACATTTGCCATTCCTGGGTCACCTGCAACTGAAATTGTCCAGAGACTGCATTGGGTATGCATGTGCTTGTACCAGCTTCAGCATCTGTGTCTTTTCCCCTCTGGTTCATCAGAATCGAGTGCTGTGTGTGCTCTGGCACAGATGAACATCAGAGAATAATAGCAGCTGATGTGTGATGCTGCCTCTGTGTTGACAGCAGGCCGTGGTGCTCATAACCCATGCAGTCCTCCCAGCAACCCTGGGAGAGGATCTTAACTCCTCTCTCCATACATGGGGATTGAAGGCAGGTGAGGGCGCACACGTGTTCAGAGACTGCACCCTAAGAATCGCTTGGGGAAAGAGTTGATGAGAAGCTGGTGCTGACTGGAAGCTTCTCCCGTGTCCTCCTGCTTTCCCCGAGCCTGCCTGACTCCAGTGAATTCTGCCTCCAAATGCAAGTGAGTGTAGACTTCCTGGGGGAATCTGCTCCCAAGCTGCTGCTGTCTGGGTGCAAGAAGGAGGTGGGCCATGGTGCCTCCTGAGCAGGAGGAGCCTGGCAGCTTTCTTTTCCAAGCTGCTGTCTGCCTCTCCTCTTCCCCCATTGCACTTCTGTTCTGTCCCTGCCAAGGAAGAGCAGTACAGGAGAGTGCCAGGCCCTGGTGAGACAACTTTCAGGTCAGGGAATCCTATGGCCAGTTGGGCTCTGGTGCCACATGTGCAGTGAGCTACTGGGACTAGCGAGGTGGGGCCACTTGAATGAAGGCTTCCTCTCAGGGAAGTGTGAGGCTGGAGGCGAGGAGCGAGGTTGGGGGCCTGCTTAGCTTCCCTTTGGGGATGCCCTTGTGAACACCACAAGATCAGCACGCGGAAGAGGCAGCTGATGGCATGCATGGTGGGCCATCCTGGGTTCCGGCTCTGGCTTTGCTGCCTGCCCTCACTGTGAGCTTGAGCAAGTCACTCAACCTCTTTCTCAGAGTAAAATGGGATTTATATTGGTTATCACCGAAGTAATGCCACATAACGAAATATTCCAAAGCTCAGTGGCTGCAACCAACGTTTACTCTCAGCTCAAGGGCTGTAGGCTGGCTGCCACATGGCTGGGCTGGCCTGGACCTAGGCTTTCGGCTCCAGGCTTGGCTGCAGGTTGTGTTGATGTCTGCTCTCTGTGTGTCTCTTCCTCCTTGGGCCAGCAGCTGCCTGGATCCTGTGGTCAGCTCTACATGTGTTTATTCTGGGACTCAGGCTGAAGGGGCAGTGGCTACTGAGATTTTCTTCTCACAGCAATTGACCAGAGGGCAAAAAGACCCTCCCAGGCTTGGGCACAGTCATGCCTCTGCTCTGACATCCCATTGGTCAAAGTAAGTCATGTGGACAGGGCCAAATTCAAGGGGTGGACAGTCACTCCACCCATGTGCGGCTATAGCAAGAATGTGGGTGACTCATTGTTTTATAGAGAGGGAAGACTTGGGAACCCTAATTCAACATGCCACCAAAGTGCAGAAGGGCTTTGATACAATACATAGTGTCCAACCCATCTACTTCACAGACAGGAAATGAGGCTCCAGGAGGTGAAGTCACCCAGGCCACCTGACCTCTGTGGTCCAGGCACTTCTGCCAGCGTGGTTTCATTTCATCCAGCTGGACAACAGTCCTTAGTGGGAACTGAAATTATTCCTGCTTTGTAAATGAGAGGTCTGAGGCTAGAGAGGAGAGGCCTGTAGCTGAGATCACCTATCCAGGAAGTGGGACTGGGGTAGGGATCTGCAGAGTTCTGATTTTTTCCATGTTGAGTGCTAATATCTGTTCCCATTAGCATTTAAGCCTGTGTTAAGTTAGGAGAGCAGGGAGCACTGGCCTGCAAGTCAGGATATCCCAGTTTTGCAAATGACTAGGTGGGTGATGTGGGCAAGTCCCTGTTGTTTAACTTGGCTGGTGCAGAACTGACGGTGAATGGCAGGAAAGCCCATTTCCCTCTACGGCCCTGCCCGTGCAGCCCTCCCTGGGCAGGGGATGCTATTTCTATACATCCTCCAGGACGCAGCCCTCCCAGGGCCCTGACCCTCACCTTCCTCTGTCCCCAGCTCTGAAGCAATGGACAGCCTGGGTCCAGAGGGCCAGAGGATTTCCTGGCTCAGCACCCCAGCTGTCCAGAGAGCATCAGCAGGGGCCCAATCCCGTGTCCTTGCCTGGGTTCTCTGTTTCCAGCTGATCGGGGCAGAGGAGCAGGTGGCCCAGCGTCCTGCGTTTGTCTGAGACCTGGCTCCTGGCTTCTCTCCTCTACCCACTTCACTCCAGGAAGAGCTAGAGCATCCCCCATTCCCCCCTGCCTGCCTGCCCTATCCCCACATCTCCAATCCCCCAGGGCTGGGAAACACAGTAGTCAATGTCTGACTGTTATCCTTGCAAGGAAAGGGAGGAAGAAGTGAACAGTTATGTACTGACCGCTTATGTGCCAGGCCCTATATAGCAATGGTTATTATATTGAAAGAATAATATATGATATAACACGTCCTAGATGAGCCTGTCATATAAGGGGGGAGTCCTGGCTGGGGCTCAAGGGGCCCAGGCCTGAGTTCTGGTCCTGCCACTAACAGCACGTGGCCTGACTTCCCTGAACCTATTTCCCCATTTGCCAAATGGCCTAGGTGATCTCTTACATCCCTCCCAACCCTGGTAGTCCAGGGTTGGGCCAGGCAGACCCCTCCTGAGTAAACAGCCTGGCCATTTGCCTGTCTTCCCAGGTCCCGGTTTCGTGGATTGTTTAGAACATTCCCTGGAATCTAAGCCACGGATGCGCCTGGTGTGCGGTGCGGATGTGGAGCTGGATCTGGGAAGGAGTCAGGCTGCTCTGAGCCCCCTTCTGTCAAGGCTGCCTTCAGGCGGGCTCTTCTCTGGAGTGGTTTGGCCCCATCTTGCCTTTAGCCGGGGATTGCTACCCCCTCCAGGCTCCTGCTCTGTGCCCCTGGCTGGGAATTTGCACCCACGCAAGCTGCTGAGTGCTAATGAGAGGAGCTGGTAATTATAGGGACTGGGGTTGGGGAACTTGACTTCTGGGGAATAGATATTGGGGACAGCAGAAACGGCTGCATTTCAGGCTAATCGCAGGGGCCCAGGGAACTTGCTCTGTGTGTGTGTTGGGAAGGGAGGTGGATTGTGCGCATGTGCGCGTGTGTCGGGTTCTTTAAAACTGCTAATTGTCAGGGTGAAAATATTTTCACACATTTGCTCGCCAGGAGAATGTTATTATGGTGCACACTGGCAGCCTCGTTGAAGTCAAACGGCCACAGTCAACATGGAACTCCTAATTAATAGACGCTCATGCTGCTCTCAGGCACGGCAACGGAAGTAATTATCATGATTTAATTGACTTTTCTCCCCTCTCTTATGCACTCTGCGTTTTCCATTTTCTTGAGCTTGGAAGGCTTTTTTTTTTCCTCTTTCCTTTCCTTTTTCTTTCTTTTATGCATACTGTCTCTCACGCCAGTGCTCTGTCAAATCCTATTACAATAAATATTGTGACAGCAAAAATCTCTATATTACAGAAAAGTCCAGAGCCTGAGCCAATGGCTTACTTATTACTTATTACCTTCTGTTGGTTTTGTAAAGGTACAGACAGATCCAGGCAAAGGTGTCTGGCAAGGGGAAAGGGAGTTGATTTGCTCAAAAGTTTTGGTTTCTGGAAGCTCCCTGGGACTAAGGACACAGAGAACCATCTGCACTAGCGCTGGCCAAGGAAGCTTGCTGTCAAGGTATAGTCAGGGCTTAAGGAAATCCAAGGGGCAAAACTGGGATACCTCTGAGCCCCTGCGACCAGCAAATGGAAGAATTCTATCTCTGGCCAGGCTCCTTCAGGGTGGCCCATGCTCTCTGTGCTTTGACTAGCGTGTTCTACTCACTCATGGTAACCTTGACCCAACTGGTGCCTGGGCCACACATTCTCATGGGTTTCAGTTCAGTCTCTCACAGCCAACTGGCCAGCGCCCTAGGAGCCTCGCTATGCAAACCTGAATGCCTCCTGCTGTTAGGCGAGGCCTTCCACACCCAGCCATGCCTTCTGTTGCTAATGGTCAAGGGGTGGACTGCTCTGGGCACAGGCGTGCTCTTTGGTCCAATCATCTGTGGCAAGGGGACGGGGTCATATGGTGCACTGTCCACTTCTCAGAAGCTATGGACAGAGCTTTTCGCAATAGATGAGACGGTGGGAGGTGCCACATGGCACTTGAGAGCCAGCCTGTTTGCGATTGAATCCTGTTTTGGCCACTTGCTGTGCATTTTTGGGCAAGTTCCTTAAACTTTCTAAGCCTTGGGATCCTCATCCATAAAATGATACTTTCCTAGGTTGTCATGAAAGATACATGAGTGATATGGTTTGGATATTTGTCCCCCCGCCCCCAATCTCATGTTGAAATTTGACCCCCAGTGTTGGAGGTGGGGTGGAGTGGAAGGTGTTTGGCTCATGGGGGTGGATCCTTTGTCGTGAATGGTTTGGTGCCCTCCCTGCAATAATGAGGAAATTATTGCTTTATTAGTTCATGCAAGAGCAGGTGTTTAAAGGAGCATAGCTTCTCTCTTGCTGCCTCTCTTGCCATGTGACATGCCTGCTCCCCCTTCACCTTCTGCCATGAGTAAAAGCTTCCTGGGGGTTCACCAGAAGCCAGGCAGATGCTTTGCCACACTTGTACAGCCTGTAGAACAATGAGCCAAGTAAACCTCTTTTTTAAATCAATTACCCAGTCTAAGGTATTCCTCTAGAGCAATACATATAGACTAATACAATGAGTTGGTGCTTGTGATACACCAGAGAGGCACTCAATAAAATGTTAACTTTTAGGGTGCAGAAAGATAGATGAGGCAGCTGCCAATGTCTGATAAACAAGTGGGAACATGCTAAAATCACAGACATCGAACATTGCAATAAGCCTGAGAGATCATCAAGTTTAGCTCTCTACACTCCTCAGTGTACACATGGGGAAACTGAAGCGCAGAGAGGGGAGGTAGTCATTTTTAAGGTCAAATAATTTTATCTAATATGATGTTGGACTGTTTCTCATGGGGCTAAAATTAGGGCCAAGACATTTCCTTGGGTCTCACTGGGGATTATTGAGAGTGGTTGACTTTTAATTAGAACATTACAAATAGTAAAATCAGGAAGAAGAAAAGATGAACCTGTGATTGTTTTGTTTCTTTGTCCCCATATTGGGATGATTAGTTAAGTGCATATTAAGGTTCTGGCCTCTCTTGAAGTACATCATCTTCATTATTTTTCTCAGATAATTTCTCTATGGGGTCAGTGGGTGAGATGACACTCATCAGCTATGTTATTTTAGACACTCGGTTTCTCTGAGCCTGAGTTTTCTCATCTGAAGAATCGGGATATACTTGACCCTACTTGGACTGAAAGCCATTCAAGGTCAGGGATGGTTTCTTCTTTACCTCCTCTTCCTCTTCTATATCCCTGACTAGAACACTGTCTAGCACACAATGGGTTTCTGCATAAATTTTCAGAAACTAACTAAATGATCCCTTGAGGTAGTAGAAAGAGTCACGAGGAATCAGGTCTGTGGACAGGTTGTGTGGTCAGCTTGGCTGTGCTCCTGAAAGGTGGGGCCATTTGTACAAGAGCTGAGGTTCCAGAATATCAGAACTGCAATCTCGACTGTCGTGGAGGAAGGGTGACCTTGGCTGGGTCTTCGTCTGAGGATGGCTGGGAGTGGAGGCCAGACTGGAGGAGTTGAGATGTGAATAGAAGAAGATAGAGAAATGGCAACAGGAGGTGTAGCCAATTCCTTTGAGAGGCCTGGCTGTGACAGGCAGGAAAGGTGGGGTGGGGGTACAGGGATGGGGACATTAGAGAACTTCTGTGTGTCGATGAGACAGGGCCAGGGATAGGAGGCAGAATGGCCAGTGCCCCTCCTAGGGAAGCATTCCTTTTCATTCAGTAAATAGTTCCCAATTTAAATGAACTTTGATCTGGGGGTCTTTCTCAACACTTTCAAGAATGGTTGTGGGTAAGATGATTGGTAATAACTGAGAACCAAAACTACTAGTAATGGGTTAAGGCAGTGCCGGGTGCTGCAAGAGGTAAACCCAGAATCTCAGTGGCTTAATACAATACATATTAATTTCTCACTCAGCAACAATTCAGTGAAAGTGGTGGGTGGCTGTCCACACAGTATTTTGGGTCCCAGGTTTCTTCGATTTTCAACATGTGGCTTCCAAGGTCATTATGGAAGGAGGAAGGAGTAAAGACGGCTCACTTATTTTCTCATCACATTCTCACCAATGATAGTGGAAGTGATGCCCAAGTCACTTCCACTATCATTGGTGAGAATGAGTCACATGACCACATAGGTGCAAAGGAGGCTGCAAAATGTAGTTCCTGGCTGGCTAGCCCTTCCCAGCCACAGCCCTAAAAGGAGCATCCCAGTGTTTGGAGGACAGCCTCCCTTCTGGAATTACAACCCCCTTCAGCTGTCCTTCCCCAAAGGCTGAGGAGACACAGGCTAACTCTGGGAAAATGTCAGACCCCAAATGAAGACCAGGACCCTGCTTCTGAGGTCAAATGACATAAATCATTGACCTGGGCTTCACTTTCTCCAATTGTATAATATAAGTCCTGCTAAACCAAGTTAAGGGAATTAAAGGGACTGAGAGTCTCACACGTAGGTGGAGCTGAGTTCATTCTCCCACCAGCTGCGTAACACTGGGCAGGTTTCTTAGACTTCTGAGTCCTTGTACAAATTCTCCCTGACTTGCAATGAGGATCAGCAAGACACTTCTGGCCTATAGTCAGCCCCCAGTGAATGTGAGCTGCTAATGTTACTATCCAGGTCATCACTTCATTCATTACAACATTGGAAAGTGATGCAGAATTTTTCTCAGCCACTTTGCCAATCAGGGACCTCCGCGGCCGGCAACACCCCCCAACTGCCCAGGTCTTGCTCAACCCCAGGCCTACCACTAGAGGCACCCTGCCCACTCAGCCTGCTTGCGTTATAGCTTGTACCCACATTTGGTGGTTCTGGAACTCTTGTCCTGTGTCCAAGAAGAATGAGGATACGCTGACAATTCAAAGGGTGAGGATGGGTGGAGAAGAATTTTATTGAACAATGGAACAGCTTTAGTGGAGAGGCGATGCAGTGGGGGGGTTCCCAACCCCCGAAGTCGGGTGGTTTCTCTCCTAGTGTGGCTGGGTCCAGGGCTTTTTATGGACTCACAATGGGGAGTGCATGCCAATTGATTTATGAGTGTGCAAAAAAGGTTAAAGTAAAGACACCACTCAAAGGTGGGCACAACAGTGTAGAAAACCAATTAGGAAAGTGTAGGTAAGTGTAGAATAGGTGAAGGGTGGGGATCAATCAGAGGAAAGCATGCCAGACTGGAAGACAGGTTCTCAGTCTGGTCCATGGATTTGACTTGTAGCTTGGCTTTCAGGCTTTAAACTGTCTTCAGCTTGGAGGTGAGGTTTCACTGGGGACATGCCCCTATTTGTCTCCTGCTGCTATCAAAAGTAAAGGTCCTGGCTTAGGTTTAAGGCAAAATGAATAGAACTGATATCGTCATGTTTTTGTCATCAGCATTTTCCATCATCCTCTGAGACAATCAGAGAAGCTCATTTGAGTCAAGTAGCTGGAGGAGGGGAGGAAGAGAATATAAAAGAGGCCCCCCTCTCAGAGCTGGGCACCACTCACACCGGAAAACCAGGATTTATGGAGCTTCTTTCTTGTCTGTCTTTGAAAAGAGGTACTAGAGTCCTGTGCTGTAGCCAGTCACTGGGAATCGGTTAAAAAGCGAGGCTTGGTCATGACCGCCCCCAGCTCCACCTCCTGCTGTCGGAGTCTCCCCTCAACAGAAAGCCTGCCTCACTACATCGTTGAGGGTTTGGTGTTCAGGCCTTTGAGGGATCATTTGTTTCTTGAGCTGAGTCCTCAGAAACCTCTGGTGCTTTTGAATTTCCCCTGTGCTAGGGAAGGATGGATTGGTACCCTGCCCTCACCCCACACGCCTCCTAGCTGTCACTATGTAGTATTTTAATTTATTGGTCCTGGCTATTCATTTGCCTTGTTAATTTTTTGCCTGCCCTCTACCTTTGCTAATCAGTTGGCCTCTTTCGGGGGCCTCTGATCACCCACCCCGCACTGGGGCTGGGGGCAGGGATAGGGGATGTGGTGGCCTTGATGTCTTTGAGGAAGACATCAAAGTGTGGGGGAGGGTCACTGGGAAAGTTCAGAAAGGAATGCTTCCCTAGGAGGGGCACTGGCCATTCTGCCCTAACCGAATACCTCTGGGGCAGTCAGGGCCACCCTGTGACCTCCAAACAAAGCTGGGGCCTTGCCTAGGGCTGTGGGAAGCCAGACAGGACAATGGGAGGAAGGAGAAAGCAGGGAGATAAAGCCAGGGGCCCACGGGCCTGTGCCTGGGACTCCAGAGGCTGGCTCCTCACATCCCAGCCGCGGAGGCCTTCAGGGTAAACACGCTGGGCTTCCTGGCTCACAGGGCCAGTGCTGGGTTTTAATTGTGGCTGTTATTGTTGAGATAATTGTTCAATTTCAGGAGAAGCCGGAGAAAGGAGGGACTGTGTGTCTGATGCTTCCAAGGGATGATGCTCTCATTCATTCATTCATTCATTCACTCATGCTACAGATGTCGACTGGCACCAGCCAAAGGCTTTGCTTGGTGCTGAGAATGTAAAAATCAACATCAGCTCATCCTTGTCCTCCCTACACCCTTCTCTGGTCCTAGAGACAGACACTAAACCCACCCTCCCAGTTCAGTGTGGTCAGACAACAATAGGCGCATGAAGCTGTGCCAGCACTGGAGCTTTACCTTCCTTTTATAGGGTGCTGCGTCAGAGCCCGCTCCCACCACCCCCCACCGCCCCGAACTCGGGGAGGAGTTCTGACCTGGGTGCTCCAGCGGACTCCTGAATATCAAAGGCGGGCAGAGCTCTCTTTTGATCTCTTCTCGTGACTCCAAACTGAAGGACACTTAGAAGGCAACATGGTAGAGCCTGATGTTTATCCAGCACCTTCCATGTGCCAGAAACTGTGTGAGAGCTTTTGCAGATCACCTCAGCGCAGCCAACGAGGGAGGGCTGACTTTTTTCCCGTTTCACAAATGAGAAGACTGAGGCCCCACCAGGTTGAGTAAATGGCTCAGTTCACATTATTAGGAAATGGGCAGCCTGGGTGGGAGCCCCGGTCAGTCTGACTCCAGTGCTCTCGAGCTTCTTCCTGGGTCCTGCCACCTTCTGCAGTGTGCGCCCCAATCCACTGGTGGGCTCTCAGGCACCAGCAGAGGCTGAACCTCTCCTAGAACAAGGCTGGTCTTGCCTGACTTGATGCATCCCAGCGGGACCCCTCCTGTGTGAAGCCTCCTGACAGACTCGAGCCGGAACAGGAGTCAGGGGCCATGCAGCTGTCTCCTTACACGTTTCAGGGATGTTGCCATCTCAGCATTTGAGCCTGATGGAAATGTTGCAGTGGGGGTTGGCTGGGTTTTGTACACCCAGGGATTGTTTTCTTAGACAAGGCCATTTCATGGATTCTCAGACGTCCCCAGTTCACAACAGAGACCCTCATGGGCTTGTTTCTCCATGAGCGTGTTTAGGGTTGGATGCTCGCTCTGTCTACTGTCTACAGGCCTTGCAGCACATGCAAGGCAAGGCAGCCTCGAAAACCAGGGTGTGGGTCCCCACTCTGTCCTCTTTCTGACTGTGGGCCTCAGGCTGGGAGCTTCTCCCGTCTCAGCCTGCATTTCCCATCATTGCAATGAAACAAGGATAAGATCTACCTTACAAGGCTGGAGGAAAGATGGCGAGAGACAGGGGCCCCACTCTTACACCACACACAAAGTGAGGGGGCCATCGCAGAAAGGAAGGCTTTCCAGGAATAGGCAAGGCTAAAAGAAGGGCTGGACATGGTGGCTTATGCCTATAATCCCAGCACTTTGGGAGGCCGAGGTGGGCGGATCACCTGAGATTAGGAGTTCAAGACCAGCCTGACCAACATGGAGAAACCCCATCTCTACTAAAAGTACAAATATTAGGCTGGGCGTTGTGGTGCATGCCTGTAATCCCAGCTACTTGGGAGGCTGAGGCAGGAGAATCACTTGAACCCGGGAGGCAGAGGTTACACTGAGTCGAGATGGCGCCATTGCACTCCAGCCTGGGCAACAAGAGCGAAACTCTGTCTCAGAAAAGAAAAGAAAAAAGTTTGCATTCGCCTATACATGAAGGGTGGATATTTTTGGATCATCGTCTATGTGTCTATTGCCGGCAGATACCACTGATATTAGCACCTAAGCTTACTGTGTGACAGGCACTGCTCTCGGGGTTTTACCTGGCTCATCTTGTCTCACCTGGTTTAGAGATAAAGAAACTGATGCACGGCATGTTTAAGTAACTTGCCCAAAGTCACATAGCTAATAGGTGGTAGAGCCAGGATTTGAAACCAGAAATGTCTGTAGGCCTTGCCTCTGGATGTGTGTGTGCCCTTGTGGATAGACACACACAGGGGTTTGGATTCTGCACAGAACCTGAGTCAGCTGTAGTGTGGGGAGTACCTTGGGGAGCCTGGGATAGGGGCAGGATTTTACTCTCTTTCTGTATAATGTCATTTCTCCTTTATACACTTGTTGCCCTCCCTGCCCTGTTGGCACCTGTGCCCAGCTTACCATAGTCTTATGTGATGGGGGACAGGAGGGACTCTCTCTTCTACATGTGAAGGCATTTGGACTCTTGGGTGCTTCCTGTTGTGGCCAAACTAAAGCCTTTTAGCTCACGAGGGCCCTGACTGGATGTCTGGCCCCTCTGGGCTGGGCTGGAGTCTTGGGTGGATCCTGCCAACTCTGCCACTGCGCTCCTTCCCACCTCCAAGGTCACTGCTTACACATGACCCTTCCGGGGGCCTGACGGTTTTCTGGCTGGTTGCTATAATCTGCCCTCTGAGCCTGTCCCAGGAGCTCTAGGCCCCGGGGTTGCTTTTCCAGGTCCCTGATGTTACTTACCTACCACACAACAGGGATCCCAGCATGGGAAGCCAGCAGACAGAACAAGACCAGCAAGCCTTGGGTACCTTGAGCCATAGCTTCCCTTTCTCCCTCAGCCCCTGCTGAGTCTTGGACCCTGAATGTCTGTGCAGACAGGTGTGCCCTACCCAAGCCCAGGCCCTGGAGGAGGGTAGGTGATTCTGCAAGGACACTGGGGAAGTGCCTGGAATCTGGGAGGCAGCATAGCCAGGGCAGGTAGGGAAGATGGGGACATCTCCAGGTAGGTGATTTCCTTGTGCTGAAGGGGGACATGTCCCACCCTGGGGTCATCAGAGACTTGGCTGGAATAAAGCCTTAGCCCGAACTCAGGTTAAAATTATCCCCCTTTCAAAACGTGGAAACCCAAACCACTTGTGATTCTGAATACCTCTCAAGAGACCTGTTCCCACTACAAAATGTATCTTTCCACGTGGGAAGCTCAGTGTGCATTTGCGAGAATGGATGCTGAGGGGTTTGGAGACAGGTGCATGAGGAAGGGGCGGTATGGAATTGTGCAAAAGATGTTGGCAGAGAAAGGAGAGGGACATGGGAAGCAGGGATGGCTGGGCCCTGAAGCAGGAGAACTTGGCTGCCTTCATCCTCTGCAGGCCGGGACAGGCCTCCTGGGAGAGTCCAGGGCACAGGAGTTTTAGGAAAGCAGGCTTCAGACTCCCACCTGGCTGTTTGGTTTGAGCCTCGGCTTCAACCTTACTCATGTTTCCCCACAGGGAAGACTTCTCTCTTCCTGGGAGTTCATGGGCTTTGGACCTTATTGTTATCATTATTATTACGTTGAGGGTCTTCTGTGTGTAAGCACTGGGTGTCTTGCACCGGTGGCTGCGCAGAGTGCCACAAGGTAGAGGCTGGGGGAATGAGGGTTTGGAGATGCCTATGGTCTTTACCTATGTGAAAGGCTGGAGGTTGAGGTGAAAAATCTAGCTTTGAAATCTTCATAGAGGACTGCATCATTCTGATCCCGAATCTGGTTCAGTTCTCTTATCGACTGATTGCTGTATTAAAAATGGTTTTTTAATGAAACAACAACAAAAAAGATGGCAGAGAGATGGGAGCCTCGATCTTCCATGAGCTGTCTGGAGGATCTTGGCAATTCTGATTTGTCTAGAATGGTTTCCTTACCTATAGGAGGATGAAGGGGTGCTCAGGGCCTTTGCAGGGCTGGTATTGCCACAGGTAAGTCTACAAGAACATAAATACCGTGGCAGGGGCCCCGGAAAGGTGGTCTGAACTGAATGCATGAAGGTGAGCCCACTTGTGTGGCTTCAACTGCCATTGTATGATGGAGGCTTCTGAATCTCTGGCTAGACTTCTTTCCTACACTCCAGACCCCTGGTGTCTGGATGTCCCATGGGTCCTTTACTGACTTAACAGCTTCCCTGACCTTCATTCCCTTCCCTCTTCTGTAGCCCAGCTGCAGTGAATGGGGAGCCTCAGTCCACCCATGGCCCAAGGCCACGACCAGGGAATCCTCCCTGACTCTCCCCCTGCTTCACTCCAGCCCCCTCAATATCCAGCCCATCCCCAGGGCCTTTCCATTCTACCTCCTAAATAGCTCTTGAATCTACCCTCTTCTCTCCATCACGACCCTTGTGGAAGCCGCCACTATCTCCTGCCTGGACAACTGGTCTCCCCACCTCTACTCTTGCCCGTCTCATCAATCCCATCTGTCTACTATAACCCAGTTTTAAAAATGAATGTTTATTTTTTAATTTATTGACCTAATTTTTAGAAAAAATTTAGGTTTACAAAAAGTTTGAAAAATACAAAGTTCCCGAAGAGACTCCCCTTACCCAGGCACACACATGGTGTGTGATATTTACATCCCTGATATTTACATCTAATATTATTGTGATACATTTGTTACAGTTGAACCAATATTGATACATTGCGATTAACTAAAGTTCATTGTTTCCATTAGGGTTCCCTCTTTGCATTGTACGTTCTATGGGTTTTGATACAAATATAATGACATGTGTCTACCAGTACTGTGTCCTACAGAGTAGTTTCACTACCCCCCAAATCATCTGTGCTCCATCTAACCTTCCCTCCCTTCCTTCTCCTGAACCTCCCACAACCACTAGTCTTTTTACGCTCATCGTAGTTTTGCCTTTCCAGAATGTCATATAATTGGAATTATACAGTATGTAGCCTTTTTAGACAGGCTTTTTTCACTAAGCAATATGCATTTAAGGTTCCCTCATGTTTTTTTGTGTACGATAGCTCATTTCTTTTTATCCCTGAATAATATTCTATTGGACAAATGTAATTTGTTTACCCATTTACCTGTTGAAGGACATCTTGGTTGCTTCCAATTTTTTGGCAATCATGAAAAAACTGCTGTAAACATTAGTGTGCAGTTTTTTGTGTGGATACAAATTTTCACCTCATTTAGTTAAATATTAAGGAGTACAATTTTTGGATTATAAAATAAGAGTATGTTTAGTTTTATAAGAAGCTGCTAAACTCTCTTCCAAAGTGGCTGCACCATTTTGCACTCACCCCAGCAATGAATAAGAGTCACATCCATGCCAGCATTTGGTATTATCAGGATTTTGGATTTCAGTGATTTTAATAGGTATATAGTGGTATCATATTGTATGAAAAAGATTATTTCATAGCCCAGACATTTTGAAACATGCAATATGAACCAACTGTGTCTCTCCCAGCATTCTGTGGTTCCCACTGCACTGAGAATAAAATTCCCACTCCTTCTGTGGTCTGAAGGGCCTGCATGATCCACCCCTGCCCTCCTCACATGGTCATGTCACTTCCTTCCCCTAGCCCACTCCACACCATCCACACAGGCCTCATTTCAGTTCCTAGAACCATGCGATCTCTTTCTTGACTCAGGGGCACACAGGGTGTTCCCTCTGCCTGGAGCTCTTGTCCAGCCCTCTCCACCTGGCTGGCCCCTCTTATTCTTCAGTGTTCAATGCAGATATACCTCCTTGGAGAAACCTTCCTCTTCTCTCTCATCCTACTGTACCTATTGCCTTCATGGCACATATTTCAAACTGGACTTACGGATTTATTTGCTGGATTATGGTTTGCGAGTGCCATAGCAAGGAGAAGCCATGCCAGTTTGCTCACCATCACACCCCAGTGTCTTGCGTGGTACTTGGCATAAAGGTGTGGCTTGATATTTATTTGCTGACTAGAGAATGAATGGCTGGGCCAGTTTAGTTGGGCAGGAAAGGGAAGGGGAAATATTTATTGAGCATTGGTTAGGCACCAGCCACAGTCTGGCTACATTCATGTTTGTTATTTTCTTTGATCCTATGAGGGAAGATCATCTGTACTTTACAGGTGATGAAAGTGAAGCAAAGGGGGCTTAGGGCAGGGAATCATTCAAATTCCCACAGGGCCAGGCACCTAACACAAATAAGTAAGCAAATTCAGTGAAAAACAAACAAGCGAATCAGCGGCTCGGGTTCAGGCATTTGAACTATGGCTTTAGGGTCTGGAAGAGACCGGAAAGTGGTGGGGACTGAGGTGAACTTCAGCACACACCCTGTCTAAATGGAGACTTACTTTTCAGCTAGCTCCAGTATTTTCAGATCTTCTAAAGTTTTTAAAAAGAAGCTGGAAACTCAGCTTTTTAAAGAGATGGTTTCCAGTTGTTGAAAATTACCAAGCTAATTCACACTTTAAAAAAATGCCACTGTGCCGGCCGGGCGCAATGGCAGGTGCCTGTAATCCCAGCTACTTGGGAGGCTGAGGCAGGAGAATTGCTTGAACCTGGGAGGTGGAAGTTGCAGTGAACTGAGATCACACCACTGCATTCCAGCCTGGGCAACACAGCAAGACTCTGTCTCAAAAACAACAACAACAAAACAAACAAACGAAACAAAATGCCACTATGCCAGTGCTGTGTTAGGCCAATGGAGGTGTGATCCACTTCTTCAACTCTGGTTTAGGGTCCAGGGAGCAGAAAAGCAGGAGAGGTCCTCTGAGGACCCCCATCTGTTCCACCTTTTCAGACCTTTTGAAAGGCTGTCTCCTACCTCAGGAACCAATGAAGAAGTTATGTATGCTCAGAGCTACAGAGTCAGACAAAAGATGTGGCCCCAAAAAAGATGTCAGGATGTTGCAGTGCACTAGAGCTGACAAGTGTGGTTACATTTCTTTGTGCCTGGCTTTCAAGGTCCCGCACCTAGGCCCTCACAAGCCCCAGGAGAACCCAGAACTTGGCTTTGGAAAAAGCATGTCCAAGGATCCAAACCTAGGCATCACTGTGCTTGTTTACACGGCCCCTTGACCACTCCTAGGTCCTGCTGGAGAAGCCTGGGTTATCAGAGCATTTGGATCATTCATTTACTTGCTCATTCACTCATTCATTTATTCACAAATCTAGGTTGAGTGTCCAGTATGCACTGGCATTCTGTATGCTGAGGAAACAGGTAACAAGGTCTCTGCCTTCATGGAGCTTGGCTTCTAGTGGGAGTAATGAGTTAAGAGATGAATACATAACATGATGTCATGCAATGGTTAGGCCGAGATGGCAGGGTGTGGCTGGTGGGGTGGGAAGCTGTATGGGACAGCTGGTCCAGGAAGCCTTCTTGGAGGAGGAGATATTTGAGCAGAGACCTGAATGAAATGGAGGGAGCTGAGCTAAGATCCAGGATAAGAGGTTCTAAGCAGAGGGAGCACCAGCGCCATGGCCCCTGACATGCAGCAGCTCAGAGTTTAAGGAACAGTAAAAAGGTCATTGATCAAAGAGGGTGAGAGGGGAGGAGAGTGAAGACCATCACTCCCCTAACTGGAAGATGGCGGCCACCTGTCCAAGCACTTGATTCATGTCATAGTGAACTTCAGTTCCCTACCTATGACCCAGGATCATTATCCTCACTTTATCAGAGGAGGCGACATCGCTCGACCCCAGTGGCTGCCCATGCTAGGTGGGCAGTGTGTGGGATGTGAAGCCAGGCAGCCCACCTCCGAGCCACCTCCTTTCCATCGGTACGCATTCTGCATCTTACCAAGGCCTATGTATGTGGCATCCAGCTCCATGCCTAGCACAGTCCATGCTATTAATGCATAAATGATGCTTGTTCGTGCTCTACTTGATGGTGGGGAAACCTCATTTTCATCCTCAACTCCCCCTCTTCCTTTTTCCTTCATTCTCCTCTGCTTTTCTCATCCCTCCCCAGCCCAGGTTCTGTTTCCAATTCTCTACCCTAGACCCCCAAATTCCACCTTCCTCAGCTCCCAAAGAGCTTTTCCAGCTCTGGGCTGCTTCTTCCCATGCTGACAGCTGGAACAGAAGCCCGGAACAAGCCAATCATATTCCTCCCAAACTGCCACTGCCCCGGAGGGATCTGTTTCCCTGTGGCACCCTCATTGTCCCCGGGACCCTGGGGAACAGCTGTCGTTGTCGGGCTTCCGAAGCTGACCTTCTTCCTTGTCCCTCCTTCGATCCCTGCTGCACCTGCTCCTGCCTGGCTTTGCCACACCCTGCAGCCTTCTCCTTGTTCAGGCGACAGCCTCACCACCCACTGACTTCACAGACATTCACTTATACAGGGAAACCTCAGTGGCTCTCCACTACTGGTCTCCTTCTCGAGTGGCTTGGTCTGAATATTTAGGATATCTTTGGGACTTTACTTGCCAACAATGATCCCTGGATGTCTATCAAATAAGGCTACACTCCTTCTCTGTGCCTTTGCCCACACGCTGTCCTCTCCTGGGAATGCCCTTCTTCCCTTCTCTGCCTGCCTAGAGCTTCCATGTCTGAAGACACCTCCTCCAGGAGTCCTCCCTTCACTGCTGCAGTAGAAACACTGTCTCCTCACTCTGGGCTCCAAAGCCTGTGGTCTGCCCCTTATCATTTATCTCGGTGCCTGGCTGTCCTGGACACAAGGGACAGGGCAGGATCCTGGACGAGACACGTGAACCTGGGTTCAAATGCTAGCTTTCCTTCCTATTGGCTTAGTAACCTTGGGCAAGTAGCTTAACCTCTCTGAGCCCCATTCCTTCATCTGTAAAGAGGAATAATAAAATTGCCTTCTTGGGTTGGTTTAATGATGAGAGACAAAGCCCCTGCCTCTGAGCAAACGGTGACTCTTAGGTAACTATTTCTCATTTGACTCTAGTTGCCTTGTTTGCAAGAGCTTTACCTTCTACCTCCTCCAGGAAGCCCTCCCTGGATTTCCAGGCTTCATTCCTCCTTCCTTTTATCACCAAATGACTTCATTAATAAGCACTTTTCCCTGCTTAGAATCGTTATTTGAATGATTTTTATCTTCTATGCTAGAAAAGGCTTATAAGGATGAATGACATAATTTTATCTCAAAGAATCCATCTGTGGTGGCTAAATGTCCCTGTGGATCACTGTAAACCCAGAATGATGGCTGCGCAGGGGAGAGGGACCCAGGAGCAGTCAGGTCACCCCACCAAGCAGAGTAGATGCCGGCAACTGCAGCCTGTATGTAGACACCAGGTCTGATAGACACCCCACCTGGGCCTTGATTCTTCTTTCTTAAAAGTCACCTGGTGGGTCTCTGGGATCTGGGACTCGCTGGAGATAAAGACACCCTCCCCATCTAATCGTCTGCAATTAGATGCTCACCCCCACCCTGTCGAGGAATCTGCTTTGTCCATAACCTGTCCGCCCAAAGACAGCCTGCTGGGCAGGTAAATAACACTTGGGTGTGGCTTCCCTTTGAAAAGGAATTTATAATGGCGGCTTCCTAGATAATTAATTGCTGCTGCTCTGCCCAGCTACGGGCAGTCCCAGCGATCAGCTTTTGTTTCCAAGGCTTAAACCCAGGCAGGAACCATGAGATTGCTGAGGCCAGGAGCAAAGAGGGGGCTTTTTAGGATTCTTTTTTTTCCCTTTCAAATGGACCCTCAGGGAGATGGAGGCGAGGTGGGGGGCTTGGGACACAGAACAGTGAGTTATTAGCTTCTTTCCAGCCTGCACCTCGGGCACCTCTGGCAAAAAGACCTGCCAGTTCCTTTCGGCCCCTGGAGCCTCTCTCCTCTGCTTAGAAAACAAATCCCTGCCTAAGCTGGGGCTTTTTGTTGGCTCCAAAAGGAGAGTGCCACATGGGTTCTTTCTGGGGAGGAAGAAACGGCCCCAGGGAGAGGACTGAGTGGTTAGTTTCAGAGCACACTGTGTGTGCCTGGGTTGTGAAGTTGGCAAATGATGAATCTATTTTTTTTTTCCACTTTGATGAAACCCAAGGCCTCACAAGGAGTTTTCAGCATTGTCCTTTGCTAAATGCATTTCCCCAGCACCCCTTCTTCCATTTTCTCGCTTCTCTAGGGAGTTGGGGAAGTCATAGAGAGAGGGGGTTAGGCAGGCCGGCTCAGCACCAGGCTGATGTGAGTTCAGATCCTGCTCAGCTGTAAACCGGTCATGTTGCTAAACTTCTCTGACCTCGATATCTTTATCTGAAAAACGAGAATAATCACAACACTCACCTCAAAGCATTGTTGTTAAGTGGGATAATATTTGCATGGTCGTCAGATGCCCTAGAAGTAGACACCAAGGCTAGCATTTGTGAACAGAAGATATATTAAGGATGATTTCCCAGAAGAAGCCTAAGGGGGTTGGGGGAACAGGACAGGGAAGGGGGGTGGAAAGCAAGGGGGTGAGGTTAGGCCCTGCAGAGGGCTGCTCTTGCTGATCCCACAGGGAAATCTGTAAGTTTCTGTTAACTTGAGAGGAGAGAACTGAGCTTTCATCCTCCACACTCTCAGACATTGGCTAAGGGCCACCCTGAGGGTTGGGGAGGGATGGAATCTTCCAGGCACCTCTGGCTGCCTGCACACAGGAGCAGGGGGCTCTGGTAGCTCAAAGATCATCCTCCCATGAGAATGGCTTAGGCAGGCCTCTAGGGAAGAAACGCACAGAAGAGGGGGCCGGGAGGAGGGTCCCCAACAGTGCTGCTGCAGTATGGGCAGCCCCCAGCCTGGCATACAGCGAGTGTTCAGTACACAGTCCTGGGGCAGTCACTGGACAATTCATGCAGATGAGAATCACAGAAAGGTCAGGACATGAACCTGCAGAGGCACAGCATATCCATGTAGGGACTGGAGTTAGTAAGTCCCTTCTCAGACAGGCTTAGATCTCCTAATGTCATACATAGTTCTTTGGAATTTCAAGCTGAGATCTTCATATTTTCTGAGAGTCCTTCTCGTGCCTTCCCTGAGGGTTTGGACTGCTCCCAGGGAAGGAGGAAGGCTTGGGTGAGGCGTTACTGGACCAGACCTGATTTTGCTGAGACAGCGATCTGCAACCCAGCTTGGATCAAGCCCCTCCCCGACTTGTCTCTTCTCACAAACACATTGTATTTTACTGTTGGGGGTGCGGGGCGGGGGGCGGTGGTAGCAAAATGTTACAGGCATACCTGGTTTTATTGCACTTCAGTTTATTGTGTTTTTATTTATTTTTGCAAATGGAAGCTTTGTGGCAACTGTGCAGAGAGCAAATCTATCAGCACCATTTTTCCAACAGCATGTGCTCACTTCCTATCTCTGTTGCATTTTGGTAATGTTCAAACTTTTCATTATTAATATATCTGTTGTTGTGATCTGTGATCACTGACCTTTGATGTTACTGTTGTAATTGCTTGGGGACATCACAAGCTGCACCCTTATATGACGGTGGATTTAATTAATAAATGCTGTATGTGTTCTGACTGCTCCACCCACCGGCCATTCCCCTGTCTCTCTCCCTCTCCTTGGGCCTTCCTATTTCCAAATACATAATAATATTGAAATGAGGCCAATGAGTAACCCTACAAGGGCCTCTAAGTGCTCAAGTGAAAGGAGGAGTTGCACATCTCTCATTTTAAATCAAAAGCTAGAAATGATTAAACTTTGTAAGGAAGGCATGCTGAAAACTGAGACAGGCCGAAAGCTAGGCTTCTTGCACTAGTTAGCTAAGTTGTGAATGCCAAGTTCTTGAAGGAAATTAAAAGTTCTACTCCAGTGAACACACAGATGCTGATATGGAGAAAGTTTTAGTGGTCTGGATAGAAGATTAAACCAGCCACAAAATTCTCTTAAGCCAAAGCCTAATCCGGAGAAAGGTCCTAACTCTCTTCAATTCTATGAAGGCTGAGAGAGGTGAGGAAGCTGCAGAAGAAAATTGGGAGCTAGCCAAGGTTGGTTCATGAGGTTTAAGGAAAGAAGCTGTTTCCGTAACATAAAAGCCCACGGTGAGGCAGCAAGTGCTGATGGAGAAGCTGCAGCAAGTTATCTAGAAGATCTAGCTAAGATCATGGATGAAGGTGGCGATACAAAACAACAGATTTTCAATGTAGATGAAACAGCCTCCTACTGGAAGAAGATACCATCTGGGACTTTCATAGCTAGAGAGAAGTCAATGTCTGGCTTCAAGGCTTCAAAGCACAGGCTGACTCTCTTGTTAGGGGCTAATGCAATTGGTAACATTAAGTTGATGCCAGTGCTCGTTTACCATTTTGAAAATTCTAAGGCCCTTAAGAATGAGGCTAAATCCACTCTGTTTGTGCTCTGTAAATGGAAGAACAAAGCCTGGA
Organism: Symphalangus syndactylus; assembly: GCF_028878055.3. Lineage (NCBI taxonomy): Eukaryota > Metazoa > Chordata > Mammalia > Primates > Hylobatidae > Symphalangus > Symphalangus syndactylus. Next base: position 11,984,917 of record NC_072428.2, on the reverse strand, counting down.
TGACAGCACGTCTGTTTACAGCATGGTTTACTGAATATTTTAAGCCCATTATTGAGACCCACCGCTCAGAAAAAAAGATTCCTTTTCAAAATATGATTACTCATTGACAGTGCACGTGGTCGTCCAAGAGCTCTGATGGAGATGTACAGGGAGATTCATGTTGTTTTCATGCTTGCTAAGACACATCTATTCTGCAGCCCATGGATCAAGAAGTCATTTCAACTTTCAAGTCTTCTTATTTAAGAAATAGATTTTGTAAGGCTATAGCAGCCATAGATAGTGATTCCTCTGATGGATCTGGGCAAAGTAAATTGAAAACTTACTGGAAAGGATTCACCATTCCAGATGCCATTAAAAACATTCGTGATTCATGAGAGGAAAGTCAAAACAGCAACATGAACAGGAGTTTGGAAGAAGTTGGTTCTCAACCCTTATGAGTGACTTTGGGGAGTTCAAGACTTCAGTGGAGGAAGTAACTGCAGATGTGGTAGAAATGGCAAGGGACCTAGAATTAGAAGTGGAACCTGAAGCTGTGACTGAATTGCCGCAATCTCATGATAAAGCCTTAGTGGATGAGGAGTTACTTCCTGTGGATAAGCAAAGAGATGGAAACTACTCCTGGTAAAGTTGCTTTAAACATTGTTAAAATAACAACAGAGGATTTAGAATATTACATGAACTTAGTTGCTAAAGCAGTGGCGGGGTTTGAAAGGATGGACTCCAATTTTGAAAGGAGTTTTACTGTGGGTGAAATCCTATCAAACAGCATGATGTGCTACAGAGAAGTCTTTTGTGCAAGCCAGAGCTGATCGGTGTGGCAAACTTCACCATCTTATTTTCAGAAATTGTCACAGCCATTATGACCTTCAGCAACCACTACCCTGATCAGTAAGCAGCCATCGGCATGGAGACAAGACTGTCCACCAGCAAAAAGATTACTACTTGCTGAAGGCTCAGATGATATTTAGCATCTTTTAGCAATGAAGTATTTTTAAGTTAAGGTATTTACATTTTTTTTAAACAATGCTATTGCACACTTCATAACAGTATGGTGTACACATAACTTTTACTTTCAGTGGGAAACCACAAAATTTGTGTGACTCACTTTATTGTGATGTTTGCTTTATTGGGATGAGCTAGAACTGAACCTGAATATCACTGAGATATGCTTGTATCCACCCAAATATTGATGAGATTTGGGTGGTGGGGTACAAGAATAATGCCCCCACATCCCTTACAAAGATGTCCATGTCCTAATCGCTGGAACTTGTAAATACATTTTCTTACATGGTGTATTAGTCTGTTCTCAAGCTGCTAATAAAGATATGCCCGAGACTGGGTAATTTATAGAGGAAAGGGGTTTAATTGACTCACAGTTCCACATGGCTGGGGAGGCCTCACAATCACGGCAGAAGGCAAAGGGAAAGCAAGGAATGTCTTACATGGCGGCAGGCAAGAGAGCTTGTGTAAAGGAACTCCTCTTTATAAATCAGATCTCATGAGACTTAATCACTATAATGAGAACAGCACGAGAAAGACCCACCCCCATGATTCAATTATCTCCCACCTGGTCCCTCCCATGACACATGGGAATTATAGGAGCTACAATTCAAGATGAGATTTGGGTGGGGACACAGCCAAACCATATCACATGGCTAAAGGGACTTTGTAGGTGTGATTGAGTTAATGTTTTTGAGGTGGGGAGGTTGTCCTGGAATGTCAAGGTGCAGCCAGTCAAATCACATGCGTCCTTACAAGCGTCAAAGGGAAGTTTGACTTCAGAAGAGGAGTGTGGGAGTGACACCACCTGTGAAAGACTGGACTGGCCACTGCTGGCTCTGAAGAAGGAAAGACCCCTGAGTCAGGGAAGATGGCAACCTCTAGAATCTAGAAAAGGCAAGGAAAACGGTTCTCCCTTGGAGCCTCCAGAAGGAACACTACTCTGCAGACACTGTGTACCACAGTGAGACCCATTTAAAAGGACTTCTAGAATAATTAAGAAGATGATACATTTGTGTTGTTTTTAGCCACTAACTTTGTGGTCATTCATTACAGCAGCCAAAGGAGACCCTTTTAGGTGGTGTAATCATTTAATTTTATGTGTCAACTTGACTGCCTAGAGTACCCAGCTATTTAATCAAATCCTCATCTAGGTATTGCTAGAGAGGTCTTTTGTCAATGTGGCTAACATCTACAGTCAGTTGACTTTAGGTATGTTGGAGGGCCTTATCCAATCCGTTGGAAGGCAGGAAGAGCAAAAATTGGGGTTTCCCAGAAAAGAAGGAATTCTATCTCAACCCTGCAGCATTAGCTCCTGCCTGAGTTTCCAGCCCGACTATTTACCCTACAGTTTTCAGACTGTACATCTCTCTGAACATTTTGGTGGACATGCAAATACGTCTCTGTTCATTTCACCTTGATGCAGTGGAAAAGGTCAGGGGCTTGGACTCTGGGCCCCCCGGCTCCCCAGTCCGTCCTCTGTCTGCTCAGGCTGTCTCCCTTGCCTCCTGCAAAAAGAAGAACCATTTCTCAGACACTCTGTGGGATTAGGCCAAAGAAATGAGCCTGTGTCTGTCTGTTTTTCCCTAATGAGCTTCTCCCTCGGGCTCTTTTCCCTTTTCCTTGGATCTCTGCATTCATCACTTTCCCTCCCACAAGGAAAGAAAGTATATCCTGGTGTCTTCCTCTGTCCCTCCTGCAACAGCTTCTCGGGATGCAAACCCCTCTGCTATTCCTTCCGTCTTATCTAGCCCGCCTCTTCCCCTCCTGCAACAGCTTCTCGGGATGCAAACCCCTCTGCTATGCTTTCCGTCTTATCTAGCCCGCCTCTGTCTCTCCTGCCCTCCCCCTGTCTGCCCCAGGGGTTCCTCTACCAACTCCTCCATCACCACCACCACCTGCCTTCTCTCTGTCCCACTAATCTTGTCTAATTGCTTCCTGGAGTTAAGACAGGCACCATCACTGAACTGAACATGCAAGGGGGGAGGGAGGTAAGTGTTGTGGGGCAGAAGCTCAGGGGCCATTTAGGGACCAGGGGGCAACCAGAGGACAGGGAAGTCCAGTGGCTGTAGGCCTAGGGAGGCAGAGGTGAGTGTGACTTGTTGATTCCCTGGTGCTCTCCAGGATGGCTCTCCTGGGACCCAGTCTTCCCAAGCACATGGCTTGTTCTGCAGACACACTCCTAGATGCCACACCCAGGGTGGGTGGCTGTCCTTAGTCCCTCACAGGACTGTGATGGGGCCCATGGCCAAGGACCTCCCCAGAACTCATGGCTATGCCAGGAGTGAGCCTCATCCTAAGTGAACCTGGGCTTTGCTCTGCACAAAACCAATGTGCTGCCTCGGCCAAGTCCTCCATGGAGAGAAAACTCCTGAGGCCAGGGAACCTTGAGCAACGTTGTCTGAGGGCTCAGTTTGTGAATCTATGAAATGGGACTGATCATGCATGACTAACTGCTGAGCACTTAAGGAGACTCTTTGGTGAGGGCATGGCGCAGTGCCTGGCCTGTTGTCACCAGCCAGGGAGTTGGGGAGGCAGCCTTGAGGGTCTTCGCCCATTTCCACTGGCCTCTCTCCCTCACTGGGGAAAGTTGATATAATAACTAGATGTCATAAGACATCAAAAGGGGAAGCAACATTTGCACAACACTTTGTAAAGAATAAAGCTCTTTTGGCAGGTGATCTTGCTTAATACTCCTAATGGCCCTGAGGTGGGGGAATTATTCTTCTCATTTTGGAAATGAGAAAACTGAAGTTCAAAGCAGTGAAGTAGCATCAGTGCCTGAGGGTGCCCAGCTCAGAGCTGGGATGGAGCAGGATTCCAGTCCCAGGCTACCTCCCAGAGAGGTGAGGCACAGATTCCCACGGGCAAAGCAAGCCCCAGACACTCTGTTTCTGTTTCAACAGAAACGCGGCGGCATGCTGCTTGATGGTGCGCAAAACACACCACGTTCATTATCCTGCTTGATCATGACACAGCTTGCATTTCAGTCAGGAAATCTTAGCCTCACTTTGCAGACAGAAAAAGCACCATCTAGAGAGATTGAATCACATCCCTGTTTTCCGTAGCCAGCAGGTGGCACGGGGCCGTTGTCCTCTAAGCTCAGGGCTCCTGGTTACTGCTATATGACCATGGGTACAACTGTACTATTCTTAGCCTCAGTTTCCTCCTTGTCTCCAAGGGTGTAGTGAGAATTAAATGACACAAGGATGCAAAGAGCCTGGTATCACCACAGTACCTGCTGGGACCTCAATACTTGAGCATTTTCATCCCTTTGGGGAACTCTTGCATCAGCCCCCCAGGGCAGCAGGAACCCTGGAGTATCGCCTGGCAGGATTAAAGATACACAAAGATTTATTGAGCGTCTACTGCATATGTGCCGGAGGGTTTGGTGGTGACAGACACAGTGGCTGCCTACATGGAGCTTAATACTCCAGCATAGGAGGTGGACAGAAAACAAGGTAGTCAGGCATTCATCAAATGACTGCATGTGGCCAGGCGTGGTGGCTCATGCCTTTAATCCCAGCACTTTGGGAAGCTGAGGCAGGTGGATCACTTGAGGTCAGGAGTTCAAGACTAGCCTGGCCAACATGGTGAAACCCTCGTCTCTATTAAAAATACAAAATTAGCTGGGCGTGGTGATGGGTGCCTGTAATCCAAGCTACTCGGGAGGCTGAGGTGGGAAAATCACTTGAACCCAGGAGGCAGAGACTGCAGTGAGCTGAGATTGCGCCACTGCACTCCAGCCTGGGCAAGAGCACGAAATTCCATCTAAAAAAAAAAAGACTGCATGTTGTAATAAGTAGTATGAGGGTGGGAAAATATTTTTTTAAAATAAGAAAGACAGGCTGCCTTACTTACAATAGTCAGGAAAGGTCTTTATGGAGGGGACCCTTGGGCTGGTGCCCTAAAGCAGGTGAAGCCGACCACACAGAGCTAGGAAGAGGAGGGTTCCATCTGAGAGGGAAGTATGTGCAAAGGCCCTGGGACAGGAATAGATTTGGGTTGTTCACGGGTAGAGAGAAGAGCAATACGGCTGGGGCCCAGTGAGAGATGGGGCAGTGGTTCCAGCAGTGGTTGGCAGTGACCCCACCATCAGGTCCAAGTGATAAGTTTAGTCTTTTCTTCTAAGTCTAATATGAAGTCATAGATAAGGTTTTAAACAGGAAGGGACATGCTACGATTTAAATTTTAAGAGGTGAGCCATTTGTAAGCTCATAAACAGTTATGGTTGGAAGGATCTCTAAATCTGAGCTAGCCTAACTTTTCATTGGGCAGTGGGGAAACTGAGCCCCAGAGGTGGGAAACAGGTGGTCAGTGTCACACAGCACATCAGGGCAAAAGCAGCCCTTGAACCCAGATCCTCAGATTCCAGCTCTAGTGGTCCTTCCTTTGAGAGGCTGGCAGAAGCCCCAAGGTGGGCACAGCCTCAGTCTCCTTCAAGGATGAGGAACCATGCCAGCAACCAGGCCTCCTCAGGTCCAACTGCGGCTGCCCCTTGCCCATGACTTTTGCTTCATGGCCACCATTAGGTCCCTTCATGCCAAAGAAACACACATGGACCAAGTTGGATTTTTAAGCCACACCCTCACTGTAGTAACTGCAATTCTGCCTGAACGTGTTTGACCCCATGTAAAGATACATCTGCTAGCGATTCTGGGAATGCATTTAACATTTTTGCTCTGTGATGCACAGAGCATTTTCTGTGCATGACCGTGTATTTCTCTTTTGGAGCAGAGTGCAGGCAGCATGACCCACTCTGTGCAGATGGGATGATGAGGCCAAGAATGGCTGACTGACTTCCATGAAGTCAGGGAGGGATAATAAGCGAGAGAGGGGCTTCTAGGCAAGCCAGGGGCAGTGGAAGGGAAGAGAAAGAAGAAACTGAGCATGAAGTCCTTGAATTCCAGCATTAGAACCGGAGAGTCATTCTCCAGTCTCTGAGAATTATAAAATGATAGAGCTGGTAGGCCTTAGCAATGGCATGATTCAATCCATCATCCTAAAATTCCATGTAGGAATCACATATAAACAGTAAAATGCATAAATCTTCAGTGTGCAGCTCAAGCATTTTTATGCACCAAGTTACCATCATCCAGATTAAGGTATAGAATGTTCCCATCCCTCCAGCCCAGAAGGCTCTCCTATGCCCCATCCCAATCAGTGCTTCCCTTTTCCCTCCCCCTTCCCCCCACCCTTCCCCCAACTAGGTGACTACCATTCTGGCTATCACCTTCAAGCAATTGTGCCCATTCTTGAACTTTATATAAATGGAATCATACAGTGTGCATTCCTCTGACTCTGCCTTCTTTAGCTCAACATGATTTTATGATCCATCCGTATATATCCAATATAGCATATAGCAGTAGTTTGTTCTTCTTTATTTCTGTGTAATATTCCACCGTAGGAATATATGACAATTTATCAGTTTTTCTGTAGATGGACATTGGATTGTTTCCTTTTTTTGGTGCTTATAATTAAAGATGCAGCTAATAATCTAGTCCGTGTCTTTTAGTGGGTCTAGGCAGGTATTTGTCTTGGGTGTGTAACTGGGGTTGAAATGCTGTGTCTTGTGTTTAGCTTTAATAGATGCTGTCAAATAGAGTGGGCATGTCATAGGACAGTCCTACTAGCAGTGTGGAACAGTTCTAGTTGCCCTACCTCCTCATCCACACTTGGCATCATCTGCCCAGTTTTAGCTAACTGGTGGGTCTGTAGTGATACCTCGTTGTGCCTTTTAATTTGCATTTCCCTGGTAGTAAGATGCTGAGCACCTTTCTATATGCTTCTCAGCTATTTGGATTGCTTCTTTTGGAAAGTGCCTAAGTCTTTGGCACAATTTTAAACTGGGTTGTTTTCTCTTTTTTTCTTATTGATCTGTAGGAGTTCTTTATATATTCCGGATATAAGTCTTTTGTTGTAGATAAGTGTTGCAAATACTTTTCCCAGTCTGTGTTTTGCTTTCTTACTTTCTTATGGTGCCCATGAATCATTTGAGAAGAAAGAAAATGAATGTTTATTGAGAACTTCATTTGCGCCAGGCCTGGTCCATCTACCTGACCTTGCCTGGTGCTCATCACCACTCATTGAGGCAGGAATCATCATCACCATTGCAGATTCAAAAGAGGCTCCAAAGGCATATTGAAAGGATTGGAATGTGGTGTTTGGAATTATCCTTAATGCCAATACTTTAGATGTATGTAATTCTTTTAGTTTATGAAGTGCTTCCCTGATGACTGTCTTATTCCATCATTAGTTTAAGCCAGTGAGGTAGGCAGGCAACAGTTATTAGAGAGGTAATGTCCCATAGACTTTTACTGAAGACTCACCCAGGGCATGGGGACACAGTGGAATTTAGTCCTGTGTTTGGGCATTCAAAGTCGAATGAGTAAGACATACAAGTCAATATCCAATATCAGGTGAAATCATAGAGGCTTATTCATGATTTGCCCCTCTGAGCCTCAGTGTCCTCATCTGTAAGATGGATTTAATGAGACCTACAACTCATAGAGCTGTTGCATCGATGAAAGGTGATACTGCGTGCAAAGTGCTTAGCACAGTACCTGGCACATGAGTACCTCACTGAGTTTTGACATGGTGTGTATATACCAGGCTTGTTGATGAGGGCCCTGCAGGGAATACACCAGAAGCACTCTCTGCCCTCACGGAGCTTGTAGAGGGCAGAGAAACACAATGGGAGCACAGCACAATAGTGGCCACTTTGCCGTGGGATAGATGGGAGCCTTCACATAGGAGGCAACATGTGAACTGGGTCTTGAAGGATGAATAGGAGTTCATCAGGTGGGCAAAGAGAGGAATGACATTCCAGACCAAGAGAACTGCATGGACAGAAGCCTGAAGCTGGGACTTATCCAAGGCTACCTGGCCTAGAAATGGGTGAGCCTGTTGCCTGATCCCAGATCCCAGAACTGTGTTCTGTCTGCCCTCTGTGCTGTCTCCTTGACACTCTCCAGGGCACACGGTTGACATGGAAGTGGGTGGGTGGGTGCCACCTGTGCTATTTCCACCTGGCAGGGTGAGCCATCGCCAATGCCAGACCTACGGCATTTCCCAAGGCAGCAGGGAAAAATGGGCTTCCAGTGGGGAGCAGAGCATCAGCTTGGGAACCTTATGACTCTCCCAGACTCCTGCTTCCCCTCCTGGGCCACTGTTATTGCATCTGTAAGATGGGGAGAATAAAAATGACACTAATGGCCACACTGATGGAAACTTTCTTTACTGTGTGCCAGGCACTGTGCTGAGTACTTTGCAGGTGGCATCTCTTTTCTTCTATGCAACAGCCCTATGAGCGGTGGGTCTCATTATTCCCATCTTATAGATGAAGACATTGAGGCTCAGAGGGGTAAAATGACTTGTCCAGCATTTCACAGAGCCAGGAAGTGGCAGAATCCAAACCAGACCAGCTTTGTGTGACTCCAGCATTCCGGCTTGTAGCTAAGAGATCTTCCTGCTCACACTCCATTCCCACCGCCTCAACATACATCTCTGATGTTTAATGAGCATCTGTTTAATGAACGTGGCTGTCCCTTCTTGCGGGGTGCTGGGCAGGCCTGTGCAGTGATGGGGGAGAGCGCTTGGCAAGGGCCTGCCTCCCCTGAGGCCAGAGCTTCTGATTTCCCCTGACCTGTGAAACCTGGTCATGGGGACACCTCAGGGATCAAAACACTCGACAGACGTCGAGTCTAAGGAGCCCCGAACATTTAACAGAAACAGCGTGCTCTGGGCTGGGCTCTTCCAAGGGGTTGTGTGTGTGTGTGTGTGTGTGTGTGTGTGTGTGTGTCTATGTATGCCCGTGTGCACCTGTGCTGGGGCCAACCCTAGCTGAGAGGAAGTGGAGTTGCATTTATTATAACATAAACTGTGAACTAAGATAGGTTTCCTGCCCAGGGGAAATACAGGCTCTCTCCAGGTAGGAAGGTGCCCCTTTGTCAGGGAAGTTCTTCTCCACCTTCTACTTTGCAGCCATTTGAGGAATCCTGCTGAACACAGGACTTGCGCCTGGGAGTGGCAGGTGCCCGCTCTTCAGGAATGAACCCAGCCTATTAAAAGTCCCCGCTCTTCAGGAATGAACCCAGCCTATTAAAAACCGTCATCTATTGAGTGCCTACTGTATGCCATGCACAGAGCGGAGAACTCCGTGGGCATTCACAGTATTTAACTCTCGGAAGGGCACTGTGCCTGCAGTATTCCCTCAGGCTGGTGGGAAGCTTCGCGAAGCACTAACTTCAGCAGGAAGCAGAGGAGCCACTTGCTGTGGGAGAGGGAGAGACTCAGGGCTGCGCGGCTCCAAGCCAAAGAGAACTTTCAGGAAATCCAGGAAGGCTTCTGGGATGGAGTGGCTTTTAACCAAGGCTCTAGAAGGATGAGAAGGATTTTGACAACAGAAATGGGGAGGAAGGGCTTTCCTGGTGGGGGCAGCAAGCAGAGGCAAAGGCCTGGAGGTGGACAAGCACAGGACAGTGGCCAAGTGTACAGGCGCTGGGCTCAGAAAACCACAAGTGTGAATCAGGCTCCCTCACTTATGAGCTCCTTGACCTCCTGTAAGTTACATCACCTCTTCTTTAAGAAAATGGAGGCAAAATTTACGTAACATAAAATTAGCTATCTTAAAGTGTGCGATTCACTTTGCATAATGTTTGGGAGGTTCATCCACGTTGTAGCACTTATCAGAACTTCATTACTTTTGATGGCTGAATACTATTCCATTGCATGGATATACCACATTCATCTGCTTATCCATTCATCTGTTGATGGGCCTTTTGGATACTATAAATAATGCTGCTATAAACATTTGTGTACCAGTATTTGTTTGAGTCCCTGTCTTTAGTCCTCTTGAGTGTAGACCTGGGAATGGTTGCTGGGTTGTATGGTACCTCTAGGTTGAACTTTTTGAGTACAGAGTATCACTTTGAACTTCTACACCTGCAGAATGGAGATAATAACAATACCTGTCTCAGAATGCAGGGAGGATGGGAAGGGGTTTGAGGACTAAATGAGGTGCCCAGGATAGTGAGGGCTCAAAGTACCTTTTGTTGCTTTTTTTTTTCCCCAATGGAGTTTCACTGTGTTGCTCAGGCTGGAGTGCAATGGCGTGATCTCAGCTCACTGCAACCTCTGCCTCCTGGGTTCAAGCAATTCTCCTGCCTCAGCCTCCCAAGTAGCTCGGACTACAGGTACATGCCACCATGGCTGGCTAATTTTTCTGTATTTTTAGTAGAGATAGGGGTTTCACCATGTTGGCCAGGCTGGTCTTGAACTCCTGACCTCAGGTCATCTGCCCATCTCTGCTTCCCAAAGTTCTGGGATTACAGAGATAAGCCACCGCACCCAGCCTCAAAGTACCTTTTGAAGAGGCTGTGTTAGGGAAGGCTGACAGGTTGTGGGAAAGGAGGATGAGGGGCAGGGGTCTCCTGTGCCTGGCTGACCTTGCCCCTGCCCTGATCCGTTTGGCTCTTCGAGGCTTTCAGTCCTTTGCACACCAAAGATGGGGCAAAGTGAGCAGATGGCTGGTACCCTGGGAACCAGGCCCCTTCCTGCTCTTGGAGCCAGGGAGGCTGGCTCTGCCGGCTCCACTGAGCTGCCTTCCCCCAAGGAGTGCGCCCTTAGCGACCACTGATGCCGCATTTGCTGTTTGCTCTCTCTCCACTTCTTTCCTTCTCTTCAGAGCTGTTCAGGCTTGGCAAGCAGCAGGGGCTCAGAAACCAAATTAACAGGTAAAATTCCCATTCTCTGCCTGTTACTCGCCTGGCTGAGCTGCAAAGTCTGCAACATAACAGGAACTGGGAGTGAGGAGGGGGCGGGGGAAGGGAGCCAGTGTCAACAGGACTCAATTGAGAGAAAGAGAGAGCCCCAGACTCATGATGTGGGAACAGGCCAGTGGCACCCAGGGAAGCAATCACTGGGGTACCCCCCATTCCCTCTCTTTCTTCAGAGCTGCCTCCTGGAGTCTGTGGTTCTCTGACGCCACATGGCCCATGAGTGGCGCAAGGTGACAAAGGAAGACAGCAGTGAGCTTTGCCCAGGGAAGGACTCCAACCATGGGGCTCCCCCCACCCCCCTGGCCCTGTCTCTTCAGCTGTACTCAGGTCCCTTTGGTGATCAGGAGGCAGGTGCTGGGGCCCAGCAGTCAGACAGAACTGAGTTCAAGTCCAAGTGCAGCCACGTAGGTGTTACAAGTGACCTTGAGCAAATTCTCTCTCTGAGCCTCTGTTTCTTCATCTTTAAAATGGGAGAACACATCTCTTGGCTGGGTTGTTGCTTTTGAGATCAGGAGGGAAAGTGCATTGTACAGCACCTGCTTGTGGTAAGCTCTTAGGTTAGAGGCTATGGGTCATGGTGGGCGGCAGGGGGGGCAGTGGTGACAGTCAAAGTGATCTTTGTTGATTCCCGTCTCAGGTTTGACTCCTGTTGGGCGTTGAGTCCTGTGCCAGGAGGGACTGTGTCTGTCTCCTTTGTGAGCTCCCTTTGTTTTAGGTGGGGGTCCCTAAAAGCAGGACCTGAGTGAAAATGGTTATCCAGGTGAACTAGTGAAGGAGGATTCTCCGGAGAGCTCTGCAGACCAGCACGGGAAGCAGGAGAAGACAGAAGAAGTAGCTAAGCAAGGGTGAGGTTTAAGAGCAGGCTAGCCTCAGCCTGGTCTCTGGGGCATGAATGGCCTCTCAGACATTGCCCCCAACAGAGGCAAGGGGGCTGGACTGTTACAGCCCCAAGTCAGCCTGTCAGTGGCTACGGGCTAGGCCTGGGGGTGCAGATGGGGGTATGGCCTCCCAGGGATCTCTGGGCAAGGTGGCTTCACAGCTAACAGCAGTTCCCCTGGAGAAGGTTGCAGCCCGTGGCACTGCTGCAGTTGGGATGGGTGTCCCGTCCAGGAAAGGGGACCAGGGCCCAGCACCCAAAGCACCTGCACACCCTGAAAGCCCTCAGTCTAGGATGATGAGAAAAGCACTGGCCGTGGCACCTGGCAGACTTTGGTGCGATGCCCCTTCTGCCACTTGACAGGGATCAGTGACCTCCCTGGGTCTCAGTTTAATGACCCCTCCCACATAGGACCCACAGGGTTTGCTTGAGGACACACCAGATGCCACAGCTCATTGGCCAAGCACACAGTAGGCCATGAGCATCAGTTGGGTGGGGGGCATCCGACTTGTTGCTTTCCCCATAAATAGGGAGACTGTCCCAGGGTGGGGTCTTTCCTGTCTGGCCTGGCCCAAGCGAGTGCCTTCCCTTAAGGGTGAGAGATAGACTACATGACCCCTAATAACTCCTGTCCCCAGGACCAACAGAGAAGAAGGCCATTGTTCTCAGCTCCCTTCCTCCAGAAATGAGAAACACAGCTGAAGCCACTCCTGCTCCACAGGGCCCGCCAAGGCCTGGAATTTCACCAGGGGTGTTTGTCCCCGACATGACTGATTTATTCCTATTGTTATTCCTACATATCAAGTGATATGTAGATACATTCTGCTTAGAAAAAAGGACACATTTCAGGTGGGGTTAGAACCCCTCCTGCCACCATTTGCCAAGAGAACCGATGACAACTCCGTGTCCTTGTGTGGTTGGGGTGTGCTCACGAAAGTTCTCCTTTAGGGTGGGGCTGCCAGGGTTTGGGAGGGACTCGTACAATCCCAGTGAGGACAAGGGTGAAGGCCAGGCACTTCCCAAGGTCCCTGCTGGCCGGAGGATGGCACAGAGGGGTGCATAAGCTGCCTGGCTTGGGTTTTTCCAGAAAAACCCTTCAATGTGGATGGAATGATCATTGTAATAATAATAATAGTTTCCACTTACTGAGCCTTACTCTGCCCCAGATAGTAGCGATGGGTCTTCTCCTTGCGTCTTCTCATTGAACTCTGCACATGAGACACATCCCCATCTTACAGATGAGAAGGCAGAGGTTCAGGTTCACATAAGGTATCTAAGGTCACATAGTAAGTGATGAGGCCAGGGTTCAAATTCAGCCTCACTCACCCAGGAAGTGGGGTGCAGAAGACCCTGACGCTTGTCCCAGTCGGTGCCAGCTGGCCTTATCCCAGGTACGGGTCATTTCACTCCCCTGGCTCACGCTCCCCAGATTCCTCCTCACCTCACCTTTACTCATCTGTGGGCACTTAGCCCTCTGCCTTCCACTCCAGGGTTGAAGATGGTGGAATACCTCTGTCTCCTTACAGAAAGGAGAATGTAGAAGCCCAGAGAGGGCACTTGATCTGCTCCAGGATGCACAGCAACGCCATCCCAGGGCTGTGGCTAGAACAAGGGTTTCCTCCCTCTTGGTCAGCGTTATTAACCTATTGACCTTTCTGCTTTAATCCAACCCCAGACTTGGCCATGCTGCACGTGTGTGTGGGGATGTGACTGCGTGGAGAGAAGAGGGAAGCTCCTCTCCTTGGTCACGTTCACCACACACAGCCTGAGCAGTGGGCCAGCGGGGAATCTCTGGGGACTGGCCGGCTCTGAGTGGAAGCTGCTTCCCGCGTCACCTGCCCCTTCCTACAGCTCCCTGGATGTCACACTTCCCACTTCCTAGCGGGGCTAGCCCGGCATCCCCTGACCACCCAGAGGTTGCCCTCTAAGGCCTGTGTACTTTCTTTGTGGTCTGGCCTCTGGCTGAACAGGGGGTTTTATACGAATCCCTGGAGAGAAATAGATCAATGCTCCCTGGAAATGTCTCCATCAGCTTCTGGAGAGTGGACTTCAGAGTTCCAAAGATCAAGGTTTGAACATCAGACAAGGGGGAAAAACAAAACCCAGGACCTAGAGTGGTCCCTGTTGCCCCTGCCATGAAGTTCCTCTGGGTCCCTGTTAGCCCAGGCACCCTCGTCAGCTCCCCCGCGCCCCCATTGCTGGGTCCCTGTCTACCTCCCTCTCCTCTCTCTTCTCATACCTCTGCCAAAGCACAGCCCGCCTGCTGCTTTCTACACCTGCCGTGCAAATGGCGGCCCTGCGCTGTTGCCTTGGCTGTGTCCTCTGCTGAGAGCAACTTTCTCCCTCACCTCCAACACCCATTGCAGCTAAGCCACCCATCCAGGTGCTACTTTCTCCATCTTCAACAGCGCTGTTATCCATTCATTCAGTGCCCAGGTATGACATGCCATTCCAGGCCCTGGGAATACAACAGTCAGTGGTTCAGATCATTCCCCAGCCTCTGTCTTTTCAGCTATTTGGGAACACATCGCTAACTCAGCCTCACTGCAGAGACAGTGCCAGAATTTCTGTGCCCTCCCCCAATGCCTGACATAGTAAGTTATACAGTAGGCACTTAATGAGTGTTTGCTGAATGAATGAATGATGAATATCACTTACTGCCTTCTATTGTAATGTCTCTGCAGGGATTTCACCACCCATTGGTCGAGTACTGTATGCCATGTTCAGCTCTAGGTACCAAGTTTCCTTGTTCCCAGGGCTTATTCTTCTTATTTATACTAACAACAAAATAGCTAACATTGGCCCTTCTCTTGTGCCAGGCCCTGATTAAAGAGGCCTTGGTGAAGAGGCAATGGCAGTGTTACATGTGCAATGTTATATGTAGTAACAACACTATCAGTAGGAACTCTGATTATCCCCATTTTACAAATAAGAATTGAGGCCCAGAGAAGTTAAGGCATTTTCCCCAAGTCACACAGCTGTCCAGAAGTAGAGACAGGACTCCAACACCAGCACTCTGACTCCAGAGCTCAGCCTCTTACGTTTATTGAGTGACTGAATGAATGACTCGTGTTGCTACTTGATATGTTGGCTCCTGAAAGAGTTAATTCACACTCAGGAGTGGCTGCAGGGGCCTTCTTTGTGCAAACATGTACATACCATGCATACATGCACATATGTGTGCCCCCCCTTGGCTCTCTCTCCAGTGTGTGCCACCTGTGCTAGAATCCATTGTCCTGTCCCTGATTCTTGCCTCTCAAGTGGACCATGCACTGGCCCTGCGTCTGAGGGTCCTTATATAGTCTCTTTGCTCAGCCAGACACGGGGGTTACTATGCCCTAAAGGATCAATTGTTCCTAAATGCAAGGAGGATGTTTGTCAGGGGAAGGGGAAAGGAACCAAGATGGTCTGCAAATGAACTGTGACAGATAAACCTCACCTCCCAGGAGACTCTTGGGAAATATGCAAGCTTATAAAAATGCTCTGGGCCACTCCAACTTGGAAGGCACAGATGCGTCTAATATCTACCAAAACATCCATTCACGTGATCAATTGCTCACTGCTTCATCAAAAGCTCAAGTGTTCGTGCTATACTAATGCCCTAAGAAATAAAGGAGGGACTTGGGCATTGGTAGTCTTCCAGGGCCTAGAACAGCAGGTGGGGAAGTTAGACCTTGGTGAAGAGGCAATGGTGAGCTATAGAAGGTTTTTGAGCAGGAGAAGATCTGTCTTCCTGCCTGGTGGAGGATGGAATGGAGGGGCAGCAGAGAGACTGTGGAGGTTATAGCTGGAGACTGGTTGAGAAGGGATGAAAGCTCGGGTTAGGGACGTGGAGTCCATGGAGGGGGTGGGGAGAAGGGAGGGGCTTCATTATGGAGATATTTCCAGGTAGATGGGACTGAGTTGTTTTGGGAGGGGAGAGAGAGTGGAATTCGAAGGCCCATAAGTCTGGGAGACTGAATGATTGGAAGCGTCCCTGGAGGGGCCATTTCTGGGACAATAATAACAGTAATTGCTATATAGGCCTTCCTCTGTGTCAAGCACTGTGCTTTATGGCTTTTGCTGTATTAAATACTCACAAGAATCCCCTCAGGTGATAACTGCCATCGTCTCCATCTTACACTTGGGGAAACTGAGGCACAGTTACCTTGACAGAGATTACCCAGCCAATAACTGGTAGAGCCAGGATTCCACTCCAGGCAGCTGCCTGCAGAGCTTCTGCTGGTAACCCCCGCCCCATGCACCTGTCCATCCACAGGCCTGCAGGAGGCTGTCTTTATTTCTGGAGTGGACATGCATTTCCAGGCGGAAGCACTGAGAGGAGAGGACCAGAGCTTCACTTGGAAACTGACCGGAGTGCAGAAGCAGCACCCCGGGGAGGAGGCCGCAGCCCTCTGGGGCTCCTGGTTCTGTGTGGTGGGGACATCAGCCCAGAAGATTAATGAGAGGGCAGGGGAGGGAGGAAAGGAAGGAAAGGAAGGAAAGGAAGGAAGAAAAATTGCTGCCCATTATACCTGTCCTTTGGCAAGGCCGGGTAATTAGCAAACCCTCGGCAATAAAATATTTCGTTTTGGTGTAATTGCAAAGTAATTATGTGGTATGGGTTGTGTATTAATCGTGTTGATTAATTACACTCAGGCAGTAATTAAACATCTGCTTGATAATCGTGTGCAGCCTGAGGCTGAACTTTTGTACACATACACACACGCCTGTGCCACATGCACAGCTCCTTGGTCTCTGCTCATTGGGGCAGGGGGTGGGGGTGTGTGTTTGTGTGTGTGTGATGTGGGTGTGTTTGACAGAGCCTCGTTTTCTGTTTTCTGGAGTGACCTCTCCCTCCCCCACCATACAATGAGCACTTTGTTCCCCCGCCTCACCTGGAACACCGGGAGGAACTGACCTAGGACTGGGGCTGTGCCACCCTGCAGCCCCTCTCAGAACAGAACATGAGGCCCAGGTGTCTCCTGTCTGGCAGGGCTGCCAGGCCAAGCTGGGTTGTCACGGGGCTCAAGTGCTCCATACGTGGCAATGTGCTGTCATGTCTTAGAACTCACTGCAAACTTTGCCACCAGTCCCCTCCTGCACCCTCTTAGACTGTGTTTGGCTTTGAGAGTCCTTTCTTGGGCAGATTCCTTTCCCCGGCAGCTGGGAGAAAGTTCTTACTTATCGTAGGAACCACTTGGGCTGAGGCCCCAGTACCAGCACAGCACACCCATTAGGACTGGATTCAATAACCTGATCCTGGGCACTGTGGGGACCAAAGCAGGATGCTGACCTGCGCACAGGAGCCCTGTTTCTCACCTGGATCCTGCCCTTGCTGTGTGACCTTGAGCAAGTCACTCCCCTTCTCTGTCTCTCTGCTTCCTGGTCTATAAAACAAAGAAAAACTGAGCTCGGAGGCCTCCAAGGGCCTTTCCAGTGCTGCTGTACTCAGATTCTAATTTGGTTTGTACTAATTAGGAATCGGAGACAATTTAAATTCAATACATATGATCCTTAGTGAGTAAACATTGGAAATAATTCCTTCCTTTATGACTTCCCAAAGACTCACTCATGAGCAATGAGAACCCAGCTAAAATCAATAGCTTTTATTTTTCAGACAGAGAAATTGCAGGTTCCTTGAACTGCTGGGCATTGCAATTCATTGTTGTATTTTAAAATTTTATGTTTATGTTTATGGACTGCCATTAGATAATATGGATTCATCCTGAAGGTTTTTTTTTTTCATTAACTTAACTCATTTTACTTATTAGTTCACATTTATAGCTTGGGTTTAATAAGCGCACTGTGCAAAAGTCATAAAATACCCTTTTTCTTTAACAATATTTTAAAATCAAGACTCTTTTCTGAGTCATCTCAGGTTTATTGGCTCATAACTTGCTTCTCCTGTGATTTGAGGCCCAGCACAGCCAACTCTAGCCTGCTACTTGACCTTGAGCTTCAGTGTCTTTATTTGTAATAGGGGAAAGGTATCACTAGTTAATAAAAGTAATAAATTTTAAAAAGCAAGCATTTGACAATCACTTACTGTATTCAGAGTGGTTCTGATATATAAGGTGGTTGAATCTCACATTCCTGAAATGGCTTTATTTTTTTTTTTTTCTGACTTTATAGGGGAGGGAACTGAGGCCCAGAGAGGTTAAATGACTTGCCTGAGGCCACACAGTTGGTGACAGTGGCAGAGCTGGGATGCAAACACAACAAGTCTGTATGGGTCAAGCTGACACCTCAAATTAACCCTCACAGTATCTAAATCAGCCAACATTTTCCCTCCCACATCTGTCTTCCTACCCTCAGCCTGTCAGACTCAGTATCCCCCCACACCACCCACCCACCTTCCCCGGACATCCCCTTATCCCCATCCACCCCACCCCCCCACCAGGCCCTGCCCATCCTCCTTCCATCCTCTCGTTTTCTGTTTCCATTGCCTGGGCTTCTTGCTGCTTTTATTTATTTATTTTAATTTTTTGTTGTTGTTGTTGTTGAGACAGAGTCTCATTCTGTCACCTAGGCTGGAGTGCAGTGGTGCGATCTCGGCTCACTGCAACCTCCATCTCCCGGGTTCAAGTGATTCTTCTGCCTCAGCCTTCCAAGTAGCTGGGACTACCAGGTGCGTACCACCATGCCTGGCTAATTTTTTGTATTTTTAGTAGAGACGGGGTTTCACCATGTTAGCCAGGATGGTCTTGATCTCCTGACCTCATGATCTACCCACCTCAGCCTCCTAAAGTGCTGGGATTACAGGCGTGAGCCACCGTGCCCGGCCTTCTTGCTGCTTTTAAATCTCCCAGAAGCACATTTCTGCCCTATGATCTTCAGTGGCTCCCCATTGCCTGCGGATAAATTTCATCATCCTTGGTCTGGCATTCAAGGACCTTAACCATCCACCCCTTGCCTTCCGTTTCTGTCTCACTTCCCACTCTGCCTAAACTAGGCGGGCTCGGCTCATGGTCTTGGCTCATGGTCTTGAATACACGGCCACATGTGGGTACCCTGTGCCTTTGTTTGCCCTGGTCTCTGTGCCTATAGTGCCTTCCTCATCTTCATACATTCCAATCTTCCCCTTCCTCCAGGAAGCCTTCCCTGGGGCCTCTCACTCCTCTGAATTCATAATGATATGATGAACCCCTCCTTAGCCACCTGGAACTACAGAGCCACAGGCATCATCTTCTGTTGCCCATAACAGTGAACAGCACCTTTGAAGGTGTAATCTCTCATCCTTGGTGCCCCTGGAATCCCAGGTATATAGCAAGTGTTCAATTAATGCTTTCCAAAGGAGTGAATGTTCGTGTTCCTCGTGGTCTCCAGGAAACAGAACTCCCTTTCTTCTCTGTTGAATTCAAGACCAGCCCCATGCAAATTTTGGGAAATACTTGTCCAAGTTCTACCTACTTTCAACAGCTCTTCCTCCCTCCCTCCCTCCCTATATGCTTCCCTCTGTCTTCCTAGAATTGTCACATTTCTTCTTGATCAGTGACTCAAACAAAACTGTTTTCCTCTCTTCTTCCATAAAACTTACCTGTCCTGGGTGCCATTTACTTGGTTTACTGCTGCGTGAATGGCCTTCTGGTTTCTGGCAAATTAATTCCAGCTATGATGTTCATCGTGGATAATGGTGAAGAAAACGAGATATCCAGGGGCTGCACAACACTCTGTTTTTGAGCCTGAAGATTTTGTAGATGAGGAAACTGAGGCCCAGAGGTGGGGAAAGAGGACTTAGGTAAAGGAATCTGCTGGATTCTCAGTCAAGGCTCCCTGGGGAACTCTCTGCTGTTTCCTGGGTTATCTTGATCACTGGGATTAGAACTACCATTCTGTTGGTGGTCACTGCACTTTACAGTTTGCGTGAACTTGACCTACGACAGGCATCTCAGCTGCTCTGTGAGGTTTCCCCAAGGCTCAGAGAGGTGGGTTGCCTGCGTCAGCCACAGAGCCAGTGTCTAGCAGTGGAGCCAGGCGTGGAATGCAAGTTGGGCTGTGCCACAGCTGTGCTCTCCCCACCTCCCCCGTGGATGCCAGTGCTCACTGGCTTCCCTACCTGCTGGCAGCAGCCTTGCGTTTACACCAGACTTGATCTACAGGATATGTTCCCCTGGTTGGAGCAGGTAGCTAGAGAGTGAAGGAGACAGAGCCAAGGAAAACGCCAGGCCAGGCCTCCTTGAGAGGGATCTGGCCTCGAGGAGCGTGGCATCAGAAGACAGGTGACATGGGCCAGGCCTGGCTCACAGCCCTCAGAGCTGGGCTTCCTGAGCTGCTGTGGGATGACCAGGGCCTTGTGGCTGTCCACTCCCAGCCCCACCTACCACTCAGCCGTATCCTCCCCAACTGGCGCTTCTGGGCCTGGACTTGGGAAAGGAGCTTTATCTGAGGTTGACACACATGTGCATTTACAACGACACATGTTTACACACTGAATCCCTCCCCCGACACACACAGATGCATGCCCATCCCCACATGCTGCCAACAGTCATGTGCACACATGGGTGACCCACACCCTCCTGCATGTCTCCAGTTCACACTCGATTTTAAACAGTCTAGGTGGCAGCATCCCACAGGGATCTAGAGCTTCTGCTCGTAAAGCAAATAGGGGTTCAAATCCAGTCTATTTCACAGCCGTGTGTCTGAAAGTTACCCAGCTTCTCCAGTCTTCACTTTCTCCTCAATAGAACAGGGATGATGGCACTGTTAGAATGAAATGGGTGGACACACGTAAAGCACTGACCATGGGACCTTTCTATCTCATTTCTACTCAGCTCCCACAGACAGCCTTGGCCTGTGGTCTCAAATGCCTGCCCCCCACTCCCACATCTGGGTATCTCCACGCCTGTGCTCACCCTGGGCCCATTGTGCCATCTCCACACACCCATGTCTGCCGCCTCCAGGAAGCCTTCACATGCTGGCGGGTGTTATCAGGGGAATTAGAGGAGGGGAAGCTCCTCTCCCTGGGAGTTATTAGAAGCACAGGCTTCAAAGCTGGCCTGAGAGATGGCAGAGACTGACGGAGGGTCCGTGATCCCCTTTCACAGATGGAGAAACTGAGGACCCACGCAGATGAGGGTGTGCCTGAGTGTTCACAGCAAGTTAGTGTGGTGTTGGGACTGGAACCCAGGACTCCTGCCTGTGGGTCCACAGCTGTCACCTCCTTCTCAGAGTGAAGACTCCCTCCTCCATGGATCTGTTAGTTAGGTGGGTGATCTGGTTCTCTCAGCCAGTTTGAGGGAACATGGAAGTTGGGGGAGATAGATGGAGGCCAAGGGAGTCCCCAGATGAGCTTCTTTATCAAGTGTGTGATGGTGAGGTACAGAGAGGAGTGGGAGATGCTGGGGAGGAGAGGCCGAGAGTGGGGACTGGGACAGGGTTGGCTGAAGCAGGAACCATGGGCCACCCTGGTGAGCCCGCAAGGATGGCATGGCTGTGTATGCTGCTATTGAAACAATCTCTGTTGTCACCTCTTTCCTGCAGCCGTTTATTTATTTCTTTATCATGCCCTTTTGGAAAATGCTGGGAATGCCACCCCTCCTGGGGAATGCACCCTCCCCCCGCTCCCCAGTTCACACCGTCTGGTATGACATTCGTGCTCACCAGCTTGCAGAGCGCTAATGACATTTGCATTTTGCTGGCTGGTGAAATGTGGGCTGTGCTTGGTGATGGGGATGGGGAGGGGGGTAAGGAGATCCTTAGGCAGATGGGAGGTTCCCAGCCTAGAAAGAGGGTAGGCTTGCTGGTCTGGGGGCTCACGCAGGTCTCTGAGACGCAGAGAAGGGGGAGAAGGTGGGTGCAGAGGGGACGAATGTCTGGCAGAATTTAGAGCTGCTGTTTATCTAAAGGCTTGCCAGGAACACAAGGCAACCCCAAGTCTGGTGTTCCAGGTCCCCGACATGCACATGCACTATCCTCTGCGTCACCTCCTTAACATTTATTGAGCAATTTCTAGATGCCAAATGCTCCTCTGTGGGCTTCACAGACTTATGAAAGTCATTTTAATTCCCGGCAATCCTCGGGAAAAGATGCTATTATTATTACCATTTTACAAATGAAGAGTCTGAAGCTCTGAGAGGACACCTGACTTGCCTCTTCTGGAAAGAGGTCGCTCCAGCTTGTGGCCAAGGTCCACCTGCCTCCAAAGCCCGTGCTCTTGGCCACTGTGGGCGACCTCCTGTTCTTTGTCTGGGCTTGAGCAGAACCAGGAAGCATTGTCTGCTGAGGCCCAAGACTGGGTAGGGGTGGTGAGCATCCTCCCCCGTCCGCCACCACAGCATGCAACAGGCTCCTGCTATGCTCCTGGGGCTGCTCCAGTCTGACAGCTACAGAAGAGGATATGGCCCTGGAGAGAGGCCTCGGCATGAGTCAGGAGAGACCCAGAGTTTAGGCCTTGCTCTGCCACCAACTTGCTGTGTGACTTTGAGCAAGTTAGTGCCCCTCTCTGGGTATCAGTCTCCTTATTGGTGAAAAGAGGCCATTGGTCTGGCAGCATGGAGCATCCCAGGAATGCATTTTCACACGAGGAAAAAACTTCTCTCCAATCTGCTTGGACTCATGGAGTTGCCTTGCACTCAGACATACAAATTATGTTTTACATCAAAGCAAATCACGAAACATTTGCTGAGCCTCCTCTCCCTTCTGCAAGGGGCCCTGTGCTAGATGAAGGGGTTGTGACGCTTATGTATTTTGACTCAGCACACGCAAACACGGGCACACGCATACCTTTGTGTCTTAGAATTATTTCCAGGCTACTTCAGTCGGATCTAGATGTTGAGTCCCCAATCCTGATGCTCACCTGCAGGCTTCTGCAGTCTTGGTTTTATCACTTCGCCTCCTGCAGGGCCAGGAGAGCCTTTCAAACAGAAAGAAGAGACCTCAGCTCAGGCAGGTAGTCACGGCTGCTTCTGCTTCCCTCTCACAGGTGAGCGTCTCCTGGACAGCCTCAAGCTTCAGGTGAGCTGAGCTTCTGACGCTACCATCAAAGCAACTGGAACCCCTTGAATTTGATTTCTGGAGACGCGAGCATAATCCTTTTGCAGACGTCTCAACGCTGGCTCTCCAGGTAACAGAGGTTAGGCTCGTTCAGCAAGGGGATTTCTGCTACTATTGTTGTTGCTACCGGTAACCACCAGCAGGGCACCTGTCATCCTCTTTCATGCATTAGTGTCTGTCTCTCCCATCACACCAAAGGTCCGTGGGCAGGATAGTAAGGGGTGCAGATAGTGAGTGGATCTGAGCCAAGGTTGCTGGGGTCTCACTAGATTAGCCAAGAAGGTAACCCTCGGAGGGGCCAGACAGCTGAGAAGGCTGAGGTGCAGGCTAGCCCACCAGGTTGCTGGCCTATGCCCCTCAAGCTCAACTGGGGAAGGGTGGAGCTGTTGCCCAGGTAAGCAAGAACCAGTGGTGGGTCAGAAGTAAAGGTTGGCTGCAGTGGGTGGTGAGAGGGCAAAGGCTGAACTGAGGTCAGATGCTGCATCGTTTGGGAGCCAACACTCAAGCTGGATTAAGCAAGACAGGCCATTTATTAGCTTTTTAAAATTGGTTTCTAATATATTGGCGATTTGGGGCCTATTTATTGGTTTCAAGGCAGGCGGGGCTGAATCCAGGGCTCAAATGATGCTGTTAGCACCGTGTCTCACCACATCTGTGTCCTCTACCTCCCTCCTGTGAGCTTCAGTCCTCGGCAGCCACTCTCCATGTGGCCGCAGGGCAGTCACCTGCAGCTCCAGACTGACGTCTTGCTCATTTCAAATCCAATGGAAGGAGAACTTCTTTTTCCCAGGCAGTCCAACAAAAATCCCAAAGTCAAGGCTTATTGGATGGTCTTGGGTCACATGACACCTCTGCCCAATCACTGAAACCTGGAGGATAAGATATGCTGATTGGCCAGACTGGGTCAGGGCGGTCAGTGCGGGGGTTGGGGGGTGCAGGCGGTGCTGAGGAGGGTGGTCGGTGCTGTGGGGACTGGTCGGTGCTGGGGTAGGGGCGGTCGGTGCTAGGGGGTGGGGCAGGGGTGGTCGGTGCTGGGCGGGGGGGTCGGTGGTTGGGGGTGGTGTGGTGAGGTCGGCAGGTGTCGTGGGTTGGGGAAGTCAGCCCGAATGCATGAGAGGGGATGGACTTGCAAGGGAAAATCCAAGCATTGTTTTTAGAAAAAGGAGAAAGGAATGCTGGGCAGACAAAAGCAGCAGATTCTCCCTACTGGTGTCATGGTGGGAGTCGGGGGCGATGAAGCACCGAGGTGGTCTCATGTGTCCCAGTTGGGATCCTTCCTGTGATTTATGGTACCAGGGTTGGCCTCTAAGTGCCTCATTTTTAGTGAATCTAGTATCTGAAAGCCCAACTTTCACACACACACACACACACACAGCCCCCATGCTTCTGATGGATCTGCAAGTGGTACTTCAAATTCCAAAAAGATTGTTCCAGAAGGTCTTTCTCATAAAGGGTCCCTGCACTCTCTAATGGCCGCCCCACTATTTCAGCCACCCCAGCGCCTGGCTGCCTTGAGTAGAGCTCCACTCGCCCGGAAGGCCTGTTCCTTCTTCCCCCCACCTCCACTCCTTCATGGCTGGGGGGAGTTTCTTGAGCCTCTTTAGGGTTTTTTTTGCCCTAAATGGGCCCCTTCCCAGAAGACCAACCGCAACCTTGCTTTTCTGAAGCCCCTTAGAGGGACAGGGGAGCAGAGGGGGACGGACACTGGTTGAGTGGAAGCTCCGTCTCTGGGGTCACGAGGGTACACGTGGCCAGGCCAGCCTGGCAGCCCTGCTGCCCTCCACCGCGGCAGCTCTGTCCTACGTTAAGGGTGCCATGTGTGATTTCATTTGAGCAAATATTCCTCTGCAGAAAAACTACTGAAAACCACAGCTTGCGATGCTGCCTCCCGGGCACTTTGTCAGATCTGCCCCTTGCTTGGTTTTGGTCAACCACAAACCTCCTGGCCCTCCCCCAGTCTCTCTCGCTCTGTGTCTCGCCTGTGGGCCCCGAAGCTCTGACTCACCATGCAGCCGGCTCAGCGCTCGGCACCACCCTGCCTTATATGGTGAGCTCAGCACCTCTGGGTCAATGAGTGTTAATTCATTTATTCAGCCAATGGCTGTTGAGTGCCTACCATGTGCCAGGAGCTGTTTTAGATGCTGAGGATTGAGGGTGAGCAAAGCCCAAAGGTCCCTGTCCTCAGGGTTCCCTGCCCTCTCCTCTGGGAGATCTCCTGAGGGCAGGACCCTCCTCTGGGTGTCTTGCCCCCAACCCCTCGCCTGATGTCTCAGACAGTGCTAAACCATAACTGGGCTGGCTTGGTAGATATGTCAGTCAGTTACTTTCCACACCATTTTGTAAAGGCCCCGCCTGTGCCTGATGCAGCAGAAATAGCAGAATGACTCGGTTCTCAGCCTTTAGGACTTAGGGTGTAAGGTGCCACTCGTCATGGCCCTGGGGAGGAGGAAGGGCAGCTGTTAGAGATCTGTATGCAGACCTGCTCCTGGAGCGTGCACCTGTTAATAAAATGAATCATACAAGCTCCACTTGGCAGGCGTTCTTCATTCATTCAGAGGCACTCAACAGGCACCTCAGAGGCCAGATTTTTAAGGGAGTCGATTAAAGTCAAGACATCCAAGGCAAAGAATGGGAGGGTCTAGAGCTGAGACATAAAGGAAGGCTTGGGGGTTCAGAGGCAGAAGGAGATGTTACTGCTGCACAGTGGTGGTGTAAAATCAGGGGATGCAAGGCCTGTGAGCTGCGCCTAGATATGGGACAGGTTCGGACGCTAGAAAGGACATTCGGGAGGAAGACACAGTGAGAGCAAAGGCCTGGCAGTGGGACCCTGAGGCTTTGAAAGACTGTGCCAGGCAGGAAGCCAGATGAACTCGGTTAGCCTTCTTTCCCGCAGGCCTCCAGGCTTGGCCGTGCTGGGCCTGGGGCCATCTTGTCTTCAAGGCTGCTTTCAGCTACAGCTTGGGTGGGGAGTTTAGTAGCGCCTCCCTTTTCCTTTTGTCCTCTTCTTCCCTGGGAAAGGGAGTTTTGGAGGGCCCTTTCAAAGAGATGGTGCTGCACAAAGACCACGAGTTCTTAATCCTCTCATTCCTGAGATACTTTACAGAGCTTAGGGCTCATTTTCACTTAGAGCATTGCAAGCAGCTGCCCTGGTGGCAGACCCTGGGCTGGAAGTTGGGGGACTTGGGTCCCTGCTGCACTACTGATGTCCTTAGCCTCCTGGCCTATAGTTTGTCAAGCTCCTTCCAGCTTGAAACATTGTATTCCATGTCAGACCTGGGTTCGGATCTGAGCCCTGCTAGCAGTACAGGCTCAGTATTCTTATATGTAAGTTAGGGAGAATAACAGTACACTTCTCGTAAGACTGTGTGAAGATGAAAGGAAATACTTGAATGACAGAAAGTGCTTAACAGAGCACCTGCCAGGGATCAGCATTCAGTGTAGTACTGATGCTACTGGTGTTGTTATTATTTATATTTCAATCATATTAATATAACTCTGTGGGAGTCTTCAGTGTATAGGCGCCTGTTGGTCCATGTCCCAAAAAACTTGGTGATGGGGACCGGGCACGGTGGCTCACGCCTGTAATCCCAGCATTTTGGGAGGCTGAGGTGGGCGGATCTCAAGGTCAGGAGTTCGAGAGCAGACTGGCCAACATAGTGAAACCCTGTCTCTACTAAAAATACAAAAATTAGCTGGGTGTGGTGGCATTCGCCTGTAGTCCCAGCTACTTGGAAGGCTGAGGTGGGAGAACTGCTTGAACCTGGAAGGCGGAGGTTGCAGTGAGCCAAGACCGCACCACCGCACTCCAGCCTGGGTGAGTGAGTGAGACTCCGTCTCAAAAAAAAAAAAAAAAAAACAACTTGGTGATGGGGTGGGGTGCCACACCCCTCCCATCTCCAAATAGTGATGGGGCTGGGGCTGCCTTACCCAGAATCACATTTATTCGTTCATTCACCAGCACTTCATTGAGCACTTGCTGTGTGCCTGGGCCTCTGAGAGGCACGTGAGGTCCTATTGGATAGGATGCTCAGGGTCCCTGCTCTCAGCAGCTCAGGTCTTCAGGCTGAGGCCTTGGGGGAAAATCCCGCCCCAGCTTCCCATGGCACCCGAAGCTTTGTTCAACCCTCCTTTGCCATCTTGGGCCTAAGGCCTGGGTGAAATGCCAGAGAATCCACTAAAATGGACTGGTCCAGTGTTGCACATGGACCTTACGGGGTGGATTGCCAGGTCCCAGTTCAGCATCAGGAAAACTAAGTGTTTCAGGGGGAAGATGGGCTTGCCCTGGGTGCCAATGGCAAGGTCCTGTTTCATTTTCATCCCCCTTTGATGCTTGTTTGGATCCTGAACTGCAAAGGGTTTCGATTATTTCTGGAGGACGCCAAGCCTGTACATGGAAGGTGCTGGGGGTCCAGTCTGCGCCTGTGTTTGCCTTGCGGTCTCCTGGTGGGTGCCTCACCCTCTCTGGTCTCTGGCAGCCAGCAGAGCCTGCCATGTGGGGCATCAGCCAGGGCTTGGTGAATGGATGGATGGGTGGAAGGACCACAGTGGATTTACTAGAATCCATGTTGTTCCAGCCTCAGCCGGGGTGGTTGGAGATACCAATCTCTTGGCTTGTTTTTCCGTGACAATTTGATTTTGGCTCCCGTGGGATATAAGGAATTTTCAAGTAATGGAATGGACTCAAAACAAATGGCTTTTGAGCTGATCAAGTTTCTCAGTTTGATTTCAGGGAGGCAGCCTGGCGTGTACCCTGATTTAAGGACAGAGCTTGCAAATGCCAGCTCTGAGGCTGGGTGACCTTGGGCATGTTATTGAGTCTCTCTCAAATTCTCGACTCTCATCTAGAAAGTGGTAGCACTAATGGCGTCATAGGGCTGTGATGAGCTTGAAATTAAATAAGGAGTGTTAAAACATGGTGCAGAGCTCTGGGCACATGGTAAATGCTCAAGAAAGGATGATGATGTTGTATTTAATGAACACCCTTAAGCTATTTGTTGCATCTTCTTGCTCCCACACAGGTTTTTCCAGACTACTTTGCATTCGTAAGACAAAAAAATTACTTTGAAAAGTTATTATTACACGAGCAATATAGGCTTCTTAAAAATTCAAATGGTCTGGAAGGATTTAAATTAAAAAGCAAATTCCTCTTCCCTCCACCTGCCAACCCCATCAGTCCCTTTTCCTGGCAACGTTCTCTTTGACTGTGGGACTCTTCAAGACTAGAACTTTTCTTCTTTTTTTTTCTCTCCTTAAGGACAGGGGACAGGTATGTAGTCAGGAGGGGACAGTAGCCTGGTGGCTGTTGCAGCCAGTTGTCATCCAGGCTAAAAGTCCTGAGGCTGGTGCCAAGGGGTCTCAGTGGAGCAGGAGTAGGAGCAGTCGGGCCCCTTAGGCAGCCTGGCTTCCCCGGCACTGTTTGCTCTGAGTCACAGGGGTCTCTAGCACTCTATGGGGTCTCGGAGTCCTGGGGATGGGAGTGGCCTGAGCCGAACCACATTCAGGCCAGGCTTAGAGTGCCAGGCTCACAAACAATGTGGATGGCCACCTGCCGGGGACCCCTCTTCTGTCACGGTGCCCCAGGGCTCAGTCCAGCTCCAACTTCTGTGACCCCGGCAGCACAATCGATTGTTCCTGCTCACCTTCTGACAGTCTGCACTCCCAGCTGTGCCCTCTGCTGCCACACTCGGGCAGAGGCCCAGGTCCAAGTGAACACAATTGGCATTAGGTTCCACCAGGACTGGCATGGGGCCCAGCACATCATTGGTGCTAAATGGACTTGCGGCAGATACAAGTGTGCCATCTGCCTTTACTTCTCTAAATCTGATTTAATCTGCCTTCAGCTCCCTCCGCGCATCTGAAAGACATTCAATCCCAATTATGTTGAGGAGTGGATTTCTTGCCACCTAGGATCACGTAGGAGTCTTGGTGGCCTTATGTGATCCAAAACATTTGGGAAAGGCTGCTGGACTTGAGCCCACACAGGGGCCCCACATACAGGCTTCTTTGCCAGTCGCAGGGTCTAATGAGGCCAGGTGGGCAGCAGCTATTTCTGTGCTAGCCAGGGCACAGCTGTGGTCTTTGGTTGCAACTCCGAGCTATGAGCTTCGGTGTTCAGTCTCCCAACCATTCCCTGGCATCTCAGGATCACCCCATCAAAGTCTGATCACCTCTTGGAGAGCTGTTCTGGGAACAGGGCACCTGAGCTTGTAGCTTTTGGATCCCACTAATCTGACTGATCTCCAGAAATGCTCTCTACCCCTCCCCTCAAGCCTGCTGCCTCTGCTGCTCTCCTCTGCAGGCTCACACCGCAGCCACCTTCACAGGCTTCAGCCTAAGCTGTCTTCCTAGACTCAGCCACTTTTCTGACTGGCCTGGGAAACCAGCCGCCCCCAAGGCATAGGACCCAAAGTCTTGGCCACCATCTTGGGAAAGAAGAGAGAAGAGTGCCCACTGCAGAGTGAACAAATTGGGGAAAAAAAGTCTCCAGACATAATCCTGTCACTCTCATTGGCTGTAACAAATGCATCAATACCTTTCATTCAAGTGTTGATTGAGCACCAACCTTAAAGCAGATTCTTTCAGAGACTGGAAGTAAAAAATAAAAGACCAACCTCAAGTTGCTCAGGGTTTAAATAGCGGTTCTCAAACATGGTCCTCAGACCAGCATCACCAGCATCTCCTGGGAACTTGGATATGCAGATTTTCAGACCTCCACCCCAGACCCACTGAATCAGAAACTTGGGAGTGCTGAGGCCCAGCAACCTGGGTTTTGACAAGACTTCCAGGAGATTCTGATGGAAGCTCAAGTTTGAGGGGGGCCCCTGAGGGCAACAGCAGGCAGCGGTCTGTCTAACACTGTGATGCATCAGCCCATAGACCAGGTGATGCGTACTGGGGAAAGGGGAGGTACTGGAGAAGGCTTGGTTTATGAATCTTTTTTTTTTTTTTTTTGAGACAGAGTCTCTCTCTGTCACCCAGGCTGGAGTGGAGTGGCCTGATCTCGGCTCACTGCAACCTCCACCTCCCCAGTTCAAGTAATTCTCCTGCCTGAGTCTCCTGAGTAGCTGGGACTACAGGCGTGCACCACCACACCCAGCTAATTTGTGTATTTTTAGTAGAGACGGGGCTTCACCATGTTGACCAGAGTGGTGTCAAACTCCTGACCTCAGGTGATCCACCCTCCTCAGCCTCCCAAAGTGCTGGGATTACAGGCACGAGCCACCACGCCCGGCTCGTTTATGAATGTTTTAAAGGGGGACAAAGGAGTCTGTGTGTGAGCTGAGAGAGAGTAGATTCCCGGCAGAGGGATCGGCACATGCAAAGTCCCTGGGGCATGACAGAGCAGAAGCATTCAGGGAGCTACAAGTGGTGCCACTGGGTGGAGTGAGCAGAGGAAGTAGGGGACGGGAAGGGTTATGAGATATGCCTCTTGTGCTGAGTTAGGGCTTTTCCCCAGGAGCACTGGGGAGCCATGAAAGGGTTTATGCAGAGGAGGAGGACAGGTGATGCCCTGAGAAGATGGCAGGGAGGTGGGATAATGGTTGAGGGTGAACAGACTCAGTTGCAGTCGTTGCAAGGCCTCCAGCTGGCGACAGGTTGGCTTCTGAGGGCAGGGCTGGGCCTGTGGGGAGATGGAGAAAAAGGAGGCCGGGTGCAGCGTGGATACCCTGGTCATGCAGGAGCCCTGCCCTGTTACTAGATCCTTCCCTCAGGGGACGCAGTCAGAGGCTGGAACCCAGGTGGCCATCTGCTGTCACTTTCTGTCTGAGTGCCTTGGAAGCCTTCAGTTGCTGCCAGGCACTATAATTCATCTTTGCATGCTCCCCTTTATCTTTTTGGGGGTAGAGAAAAACAAAATACCATCTGCATATCTGGGTGCTGGGCCTGGAATGGAGGCACCAGGACATGCAAGAGCTGAGTGTGGAGCTGGGAGGAGACCAGGAGAGGATCCTGTCAGGGCCCGAGGTGGGAGCTGGGCTGTGGGTGTGGGTGTGGAGGTCACCTGGCCTCCCCACCTCAGTACTGGCGTGGGGAGCCCCATGGAGAGGAGGAAGCAGAGGAAGCTCCAGCCCAGCCCCTTCCTCAGAGACCCCAGCCTTCCTTGCTGCTTTCCTAGGGCCAGGCGGGCACAGCTTAGGGAATGGGGACTCGCCTCTCCCAGGATCAGGGCTCTTGCTTGGAAAGGAGCTTCCAATGAGCTCATCCTACAGTGAGTCCAGCCACTGGCCGGGAGGAGAAAACTTGCAAACCACAACCAGGGCCCCGAGTCCTTGGGGCGGGCAGAACTAGAGAGGGGGAAGGTGGAGCGCCCACCCCAGGGCAGAAAGTGAGGCAGGTCTGAAACAGGCCGCTGGCTGGAGGGCCAGATGGGGACTCTGTATGCTTTGAGTTTGGCAGCTCCTGCTTCCAGTGCACCCACTGCTGGTGCCTAAAACTTAAAGTATAAAAAGAAAAAAAAAAAAAACTTAAAAAAGGAAAATAAATAGTAAGGAAAGCACATGGTATAATATAGGAGAAATATGAGCAATGGTGAAGGACTGGCTTAACAAGACTGATAGCACTGGTACTAGAGAATTTAAAAATCAAGAAAATAAAAATAAAATTATGATTCCTTAAAAAAAAAAAAAAAAGAGCAGTTGCTTGGAGCCAGGTGATGCTGGCCCTGGTCTGTGTGTACTTAAGGATCACATTAGCCCCAGCCCGCAATCACTGCTGATTTGTGGTGAGCACTTGGAGGAGCTGTGGTTCTGGCTGAGGGGGTGCCAGCCAGGTTCTGCCCACTAGGCGTCCCCTTTGGAGGGCTCAGGCCCTTTTTTCTGCTTTACTCTTAGTATAGATTTAACTTTCGAAGGAAGCGATCAGCAAGGATGTGTGGCCTCGCAGACTGGGCCGGGAGGGATTTTAAGGTGATCGGTTTTAACTCCTTCAGAGGTGCTCATTCAGCTTCTGCTTACATACCTGTAGCAATGGGGAGCTCACTACCAACCAAGAGAGGGTTCAGACTGCTTTGAAAAAAGTCATTCCCCTGCTGTGCAAAGGCCTTGGGTTGAAATCCTATCCCTGCCTCTTGCTGTGTGACCTCAGACAAGTGACTTACCTTCTGGAGCTCTGGTTTCCTTTAGTCTAAAATGGGTTTGGTAAATACCCGCTTCTCGCTCGTGGAGAGGTTAAAACCAGTTAACTGTACAACCAGGAACAAGTCAGATCTCTCCACAGTGCATAGAAGCTGGGCCCAGACAGTCTTCTCAGCAAATGTACATGTCCCACGTCCAATAGTATCAGCAGGGTAAATGTCAGCTTCTCCCTGGCACGTAGCTGATGCCAGGATGTGATTGGTGCTGCCCCTACCTCCCTTTGATGGAACCACAGTGCCTTAGAGACACAGCCAGGCCCCGTCCATGGCTTTTAGCCTAACTCAGAAGCCTCAGACCACAGGATGCCCTGAGCTGTCACACAGGCCCAGTGTTCAAAGGCTTCTAGGAGGCTCAATCTCCCTGGACGCCTCCTTCCCTCACACAGTCCCCTCCCAGGCCCACCCTCCTCACATTATCAGGCTTTGTGTCAGGGTTTTAATGAGGTCAGGGTGGGTGGGCAGGCAGCATCGCCTCAACTCCCACAGGAAATAACAAGAAAGCACCAGTATAACAGCTCAGGTGGAGAGGTGGTCCCTGAAACTGGCAGTGACTTCTGATCTTGTGACCTCAGGCCTCAGCCCGCAGTGCCACACTTCCCACAGGGCATGGGCCTTGCCCCCTACCTTTCTGCAATCCTGTTTTGCCCTTGTTTCTATTTTATTTTTTAAACAGTTTTATAGAGGTATCATTTACACACCCTAACATTTGCCTGTTTTAAGGATATTATTCAATAGTCTGTAGTAAATTTACAAAGTTTTGCTGCCATCACTACAATCTAATTTTAGAATATTTCCATCATCCCCCAAAGAAATGTGGCATCCATTCGCCATCAGCCCCTGTTCCCACCCCAGCCCCGGGCCACCACCAGTCTACTCTGTGTAGCTATAGATTTGCCTTTTCTGGACATTTCATATAAATGTACTCATACATCATGTGTGGAGGTGGGTGGAGCGGTGTCTGCTCAATGACATGCCTGTCTCCCCACAGCCAGCTAAGGCCAAGGCAGAAGTGTGGGTTTTTTTTAAGAGTTGGAAGAGCTCATTGAGGCCCCTGAGTGCAATTTTTACTTCAGTGCAAGAAAGAAATCCTAGGGACCAATCTCCACACTGAGACCCCTCTGACATCTGCTTGAATACACCTAGTGTCAGCAGCTCACTACTTGCCAGAGACTACAGGAAATTCTCAGATCCTGATCACATAGAGTGCCAGGGCTGCTGGTGTCATTTGATCTTTGGTTTCATCCTTTGAGATGGAATCATTTTACAGCTCAGGAAATTGTAGCTCAGAGAGGTTGAGGCACTTACCCTGGGTCACACAGAGGATGGCTGGATTTAAACCCCACGTCTCTCTGATTTCAAATACATTGTTTAACACCTGCACCACATTTCAGCTGTTAAAGATGTCACTACATTACACTCTGCCGGGGGACTACTCATCTTTGTATTGGGGTTCACTCTGTCTTATGTTAATAACTTCTACTCATCGTTGCTAGTTTTGCCGACTAGACTCACACAGATCACCAACCTGAGAGTGGAGCGGCCTAGAGACTGGAAAGGAGGAAGGAAGCAAGGAGGACTTCCTAGAGGAGGTGATGTCTGAGTTGGGACTTGAAAGATAAGCAAGAATTAATGGGCAGAGCTGGTAGGGAAGAGTTTCCAGGGACTCTTAACTGCCAGCTCTTTAATATTTCACAGCTGCTTGAGACTGGAGGGAACTGTCTAGAGTATTGACTCTTGCTGTCTGTCATTTGCAGTTTGGGCTACTATAACAAAATACCATAGACTAGGTGGATTAAACAACAATATTTATTTCTCAAGATGTTAGAGGCTGGAAGTCTAAGATCAGAATGCTAGCATGGTAGGGTTCTTGGTGAAGGCCAAGAATGGCCTCACCCCCAGTGTGATGGTATTTGGAGGTGAGAGGTAAAATGATTCCACTAGGTGTATTCAAGCCTTCATTTTACAGCTCAGGAAATTGTAGCTCAGAGAGGTTGAGGCATTTACCCTGGGTCACACAGAGGATGGCTGGATTTAAACCCCACGTCTCTCTGATTTCAAATACATCCTCCTGACCTAATTACTTCCCACCTCCAAATACCATCACATTGGGGGTGAGGATTTCAATATATGAATTTGGGGGGACACAAACATTCAGTCCACAATACTATTTATTCTTCCCCACACATCACCAGTAAGTGATGGTCCAGCAGTAGTGCTTGATTACCTCCAAAGATAGGGAGCTTACCACCTTACCTGGGAACCTGTTCCATGGTGGAGCAGTTCTGATTCTGCCACAACCAGCAGGACATAGCCAGTCCCTCTTCATACCACCAGCCTTCAGGATGCTGGGCCTGGCAGGCGGGTCCCAGAGGCAGCTTGAAAGTCTTGGCCAAAATGTGCCCTGTTCCTTCATCCATTCTTCCCAATGTGTATTGCTTGCTATAGATGCTGCTCATGCTTGCACACCTGCCTCAGGGATGCCTAGCCCATGCCCTTGGACTTGGAGGCAGGTTCAGAGTAGCGGTTAAAAGCCACTCACTATGCCCTCATGCAATCTTTTCTCCATGCACAGAGACCAAGCAAGAGAGGGAGCTCTGTAGTTTCTCTTCCTCTTTTTTTTTTTTGAGACAGAGACTCGCTGTGTCACCCAGGCTGGAGTGCAGTGACACAATCTCGGCTCACTGCAACCTCTGCCTCCTAGGTTCAAGCGATTCTCCTGCCTCAGCCTCCCGAGTACCTGGGATTACAGGCACCCACCACCACCAGGCCTGGCTAATTTTTTTTTTTTTTTTTTTTTTGTATTTTTAGTAGAGACAGGGTTTCGCCATGTTGTCCAGGCTGGTCTCGAACTCTTGACCTCAGGTGATCCACCCGCCTCGACCTCCCAAAGTGCTAGGATTACAGGCATGAGCCACTGTGCCCAGTCTCTTCCTCTTCTTATAAAGATACCAATCCTATCAGATTAAGACCCCAGTCTTATGATCTGACTGAACTTCAGTTACCTCCCTAAAGGTCCTATCTCCAATGAAGTCATGCTGGGGGTTAGGGTATCAACATGTGAATTTGGGTGGATGGAGGCATAATTCAGTCCATAGCGTGCACCAACCTCATAGGGTTGCCACGAGGATTCACGGAGTGAATCAAGTGCAGTGCCCGGCACATGCTAAGTACTGTGCTAGTGTACGCTATCATCAGAGCACTGAGCATTATGGGAGAATCCCCTCTCCATCCTTGCTGCAAGTCTAGACCCTATGACAGCCTAATGAATACAGTTCACATGTTATTTAATGATAGCAGCTATCTATATTGTGCTTACTATATGCCAGGCTCTGCTTTAATGCTTTACATAAGTTATTGAAGCTTCACAGCAGCCTTATGAGATCTAGACTCTTAGTATCCTTATTCTACAAAAGAGAACTGAGGCACAGAGAGGTGAAGCAACTTGCCCAAGGTCACACAGCCATCAAGTTAGTAAGTTAATGGCACACAGTTAAGTAATATTATAGTTAATATTAAGTAATATTCATTAAGTGCCACCTGCCCAGCCTGGGCACAGCGTGCCTGTGCTTCAGAGGAGATAGATCCATGACCGGGCAGTGGCAGGACTGCATGCTGAGTGTTCTGACAGGGCAGACCCAGGGAACCGTCATGGAGCCCAAGATACCTAGGGCTGGGGCACCTAGCCAGGCCTAGAGAGACACCAGGGAGGGCTTCCTGGAGATAGGAATGTTTCAGCTGAAGTCGGGAAGAAGATGGGAGAAATGCTTGGATAAGGGGCTAGCGGTGACAGTATGTGGTTGTGGGTTGTTGGAGGACTCAGCCAAAAATTTCCATTCTAAGATATTCCAGTGGTCCCTTGGCAGCACAGGGGCCTTGCATAGCCTAGAGACCCTGGGGTGGCCCAGCACTTCGTGGCAACCTGGAGGTTCCATGTTAGTTCAGGGAATTTCATGGTGGCCCAGAATTTTTTCCAGCACTAAAGGGACCTATGTGGCCTGGGCACACCATGACAGCCCAGAGATTCTGGATAATCCCAGGAGTGCCACGGCAGCTTTAGGAAGTTCCAGACATTTTGGACCCTGGGGATTCTGTGACAACCCCGGAGATTGCATGGCAGCTCCAGGGTCCTGTGGCCCTATTCTTGTGGATGCAGAAAGAACAATATGCAAACTCATAGCAGACAAACCCCTTGACTGGGGACAAAGAAGGCAGCATGGAAGGGACTGTACCCAGCGATGCATTTTACAGGGCTTAAGTCCAAGGAGGAAAGTCTAAGGAGATGTGGCCGAAAGCCCAGTCCCTCCGAGGCGCAGGGGAGCTGAGGGGTCTGGACTCCTTAGGGTTTATTTCCTTCTGGGAAGCTGAAAATGAGCCACCTCAAGGAGGTCTGCGGGGAGTGCTGGCATGTGACTTGAAGAGGACTTAGGATGTGCCCGTTGCCTGGATACAGAGGCACTGGTCCTCACAGCCCTCTGAGCAGAGCATGGGGCAGAGCCCAGAGGGAGCTGTTATCTGCGAAGGGAGCTGGCATTGCTGGACCTATGGACATCAAGATTGGCCCCTCAAGGGGCTTATATGATCTGGGCCCTCCCAGGTTGGCATAGCTGGGTTTGTTCCGGCTCTGCCTCTCCAGGTCAGCTGGGTGGCTTCACCTGTCCCCGCCTTGCACCCAGCACCTGCAGCATGGGAATGGTCCTACATCTGTTTCTTAGGGGGCTTCAGGAGCTGAGTGGGGTGGGAAAGACCCCGTATAAAAGCACGAGGACACATTCCTGCTCCACCATGGAGCTGTGCACTCCTGGGCAACCCTTCACACCACTGAGCTTCAATTTCCTCATCTGTAGAAAGGAGATGGGCCTAACACAGTATGGGACATACAGTAACCAATGTTAGTTTCATCTGCACCTCTTCCGCCTGATTCAGAGATGGCAGCCAGGTGACCTGGGCATGGGGAAAAGGGTGGGTCTCAAGAGGAGGGCCCATCTGGCCCCATAATAGTCAATGGTCTTTGTGCCTTTGCCTCTGGGCAAAACCTCCCTCTTCTACCCTTGGAAGAGCCAGAATGATCACTCCCTGTGCCAGGCACTCGATCTCATTTAGCCCTCCCTCTAATACTGTGAGACAGTACTATAGCGATCCCATTTTACAGACACGCAAACTGAGGCACAGAGAAGGCAACTCAGCTGTCCCAAGTCACAGAGCAAGGATTTATGCCCGAGTCTGTCTTGATTGCAAAGCCTGGACACTAATCACCTCTCTTCCCTGGTAGCCTTCTAGAAACACCCCAGGGAGAAAGAGGAAAATGGTGAGATGGGAACCAGCTGGAGAACAAATTGCATGCTTGGTGCCTGGGTAGGGGGACATCTTTGTCCCTCAGATCTATAGCTGGCTGGGCCAGGCAGTTCCCGGTGGGGAAGCTGTGAGGAGAGGCTGGGGCTGGGTTCCACCCAGGCTGGCTCCTGATCCATTTGAGGGTCTTCTAGCCCTCAGCAGCGTGGAGCCTGCTGAGACGGCGCTCCTCCCTTTAGCAACCCTTTTTCAGAGAATCCCACAGGAAGAGGAGGGAGGGAAACAGATGTAACTGGAGAGAAGGAGGGGTCCCACAGCCCACAGACCCATTTTGCTTTTCCAACCAAGTGAGAATCAGCATTAAACGGGGGGCGGAGGGGGCAAGACCCACTTCCCCTGCTCCCCCGTAGTTAACATCTCCCCCAGGGCTGGAGCAGCAGCTCCATGCAAGAGTGAGAGGCCTTGGACCAGCCCCTTGCAGAGGTACATTGTCCCCCGTGGGGCCCTCCCAGCCCATGTGGGCCTAGAACGCCAGACAGCCCAACTCACAGCCAGCTTCTCTGATGCTACTGCCAAATACTAGACCATTTACCAGGCTTTTCCAGAGAGCTGGTGTCCCCAACCAGAGCTCTAAGCCTGCAATTAGGCAAGCAGCAGAGGGCTTAGCTTTCTCTGGGCTGTGGGCATTTCGGTGGGGAAGATAAGCTTGGTTTGGATTAAGCTAGAACATAAAATAATATTTATCCTCAAACAATATTCTCTGGCTGGGAGCAAGTCTGGGCCCTGGGGCTTTGGAGGCCAGGAGCTGCCAAGGGATTTGCCATCTCCCTCCAGGTCACCAGGAAATCTTACCTACCGACCCTCCCTCATCCTGGTTGGTTGCACAACCCGATTCGCAGTGCTTGCTCACATTATGAAATGGAATTGAGAAGATGTTACAGCATTCAGTGCGTAATTATCTGCAGAGCACTTGCCCTGTGCAAAATTATCTCATCAAATCCTTGTAACTACCTTGGGAGTCGAGCTTATTGCCCCCACATTGATCCAGACTCAAGGCCCAGCTCAGTCACTTCTAGCTCTTGACCTCAGGGAAGTGGCTTCATTTCCTGTGAGCCTCAGTTCTTTTGCCTGTAAAATGGGAGTGATAATAGCTTTCTCAAAGCGTGCTCAGGAAGATGAGCTAGGATTTATATAAAACGCCTCATCCGTGCCCTGGTGCCACAGTAGTACTTAATGAATAGTAGGTGATATTATAAAATCGTAGTCTTTCTGGTAAAATAGGCCTTGGGTATGTGAAACAACCTGGCTGGCGTCACAGAGCTATTCAGTGGCAAAGCTGAGATTCAGACCCCAGGTGGTGTGGCGGTGTGGGAGCCAGGCCTCCAACCAACTGGTCAGGAAAAGGCCCAGGCAAGAGCTAGCCTGGCCTGCATGGGGCTGGGGGTGCCACTCAGACACAGCCTGGAGCTCCGGAGAGGAAGGACCCCTGTGCTTCCTGTCCCCAGTCCCCTTTTGTGGAACAGCAGGGCCGTTTTCTGTTCCTTATCCCATGCCTCAGTGACCTGTGCCCCTGGGGACTGGGGGATCACCCTGGCT
Source organism: Symphalangus syndactylus (assembly GCF_028878055.3). Lineage (NCBI taxonomy): Eukaryota > Metazoa > Chordata > Mammalia > Primates > Hylobatidae > Symphalangus > Symphalangus syndactylus. The sequence continues at coordinate 11,946,270 of NC_072428.2, read as the reverse complement.
CATTCCCTGGATGAACAAAGGTGGGTCAATGCTGTCTCTGAGAGGACGGGGCTGACTCCAGGGAGGTGGGTGTTATGTGTCAAATAGGGTGTGTGCCAGCGTCCGCAGCCTGGACACTGTAGAAGGCACTCCTCTGGGTTTTAGTGACCTTCCCCACATGTGACCTTGCTGTGTGGCCTGAGGAGATCCCTGTCCCTCTCTGGTCTTTGTTTTCTTATCTCCAAAGTAAAGGCATTGGAAGTAAACAGAAGGGACCACCGCCTAGGCTGGAGAAATCAGGGAGGGCTTCATGGCTGAGGAGACATCAAGCTGGGCCTTGGAGGGTGAGAAGGAGTTTTCCAGGCTGACCAAGGAAGAAAAGGTATTCCAGGCCCAGGTTGTAGCACCATCAAAGACACGGTAACATCAGAGTATAGGGTTTAAGTGGTGGGTAGCTCTTTTACGATGATTTGTTTTAATTACATAAATAATACATGTTCCTTGTTGTAAAAAATAGAAATCATTCGAATATGAAGAATAAGATAAAAATCACCAACAGTCAGCTACTGCTTGGTACTGCTTCAGCTTTTTTTAACATGATTGAGAAAGTGGCTTGTAAGCTCCCTGATACATGGAGACTCTCAGCTTCTGGGCAGACAGCAAAGAACAAAGAATTGTCTTCTGGAAGCAGAGCCAGGCCACAAGTCCCAGACAGACAGGCAGGGTTTCATGGAGCTGGGACTGGGAAGAGCACACCGGGAGCATTGGTGCCTCCTCCCCTAGGCCCCTGCAGAGCCTGCAGCGGATGCCAGGATGGAGGGACTTCTCCGCCTATGAGGAAAGGAGGCCCAGAGGGAGGATCTTTGTGTGCACAAATGCAGTCTGTGGGAAGGGCCGTGCACTGCCGCTTCTGGAAGTCCCTGGGCCTGTCAGCGGGCAAAAGTGGCCATCCCGCTGCCAAACAGTCAAGGGGTCCCCATAATGGCTTAACTGTGGTTTCCCATGACGTCTGCAGGGTATGGTAGGCTGGGGCGGGAGTCTGATGACATTGTGAAGTCACTACTGTGATCTTGCCAGTTCTCCAGCGCCACCTTTAAAATGCGGTTCATCTAATGGACATTGGGTGGGGTTGGGCAGGGGCAGTGTATGGCCCAGGAAGAGTGACCTGGAGTGGTCTGTCCACGGTCATTCCAGGGGAGAGGTGCAGGCTGCAGAGATCTCAGGGTCCATTCCTTGGGCTCCTGGCCCCATTCTCCCATCCCCAACACAGAACATTTTCCAGAAGCCTCAGCCAGGACCCGCTCAACTAAATAAAGGACTGAAAGCAGCCCATGAGGACCCCCCACCTCTGCTCCTGTGTTAGATCATCTCCCTGGGTGTCGAAGCATCTGGGGCCCCAGAAAGCGGGGAAGGGAGGGGACGGGGAGAAAGAGCCCAGGTTTTGGTGACCACCTGAGCCATCATCATCTTGGCTATGAAAATAGGATGGGTTGTTCCATTTCGCCCACAGCCCCGTGAAGTCTGTTAATGGTAATTATGAAGTTAGGAGAAATTCCCAGGCCTCCTAATTAGTGTGAATAGGGGCTGGGTAAGCTAGTCGTGGGAAAATAGCTGTCTTTGTTTGCATTCTTAAGAGGAGACCACGGCTTTCTACCTTTAGGTGTAATAGAGCTTGGCTCTCTTCTCTCCCTTTCCCCACTGCTCCTGGCCTAATACCCTGCACTGTGGACAGGCACATAGTTGCACATACCCACTCACCACCATATCTCCTGTGTGTGTGCACGTGCACACGCACAGACACACGCACACACAGAAGCACAATAGACTGCATCTTTCCATCCTGAATTAAGACGTCATCTGGCAAAACAAACACCAAAAACCAAACAGCATTTCAGCCATGCTTCCGGCCCCACTGGCAATACCATCAAAGGCCCCTTCCCCCAGCTCCACCCCAGACACCCCAGGGGACTCCTTCCCAGGCGTCCCCAAATTAGACTGTATTAACAAACCATTACATGTTCCAATTAGAGCGGCAGCGGACCTGGCTGGCTGGGCAGTGTAAGAACGCTCTCCTCTTCCCGCTAACAGGCTGAGGGGCGCCGCCCCAGGAGGGAACGAGCCACCCTGGGCTCCCCTCTGGACTCTGTAGAGATGATGAGATCCAGCGTCTCCATCCCCGCCTGAGGAAGGCTCCCCGCTCTCTGGGTCTGGGGCCAGCCCGGGGGAGGTTTCCTTTGGAACAAGCAGGAGGGAGGGAAAGAATAAGGGAGTGAAACTAACATTTAGTGTGCAGTATGGGCTGTTGAGCCTGTGCCAGGAAATGTTGCATAGGGTGGTGCTTTTTAAACTGAGTGGTGGGTACCCACGGGGCCCTGGGGTACTTCTTCCTGAACCAGAGGGTACACAAAGTCTCAGGGTTCACCCTGTGCATCCTAATAGAACATTAATTCTTGAAGATTTGGAAGATCACACCTTACTTTTTTATTTAAAAATCATATTTTTAAATATGTGATATTTTTGAGTAAAATGCAAAAAAATTGCATGAATATGTGAAATAAAACAGGAGATTTATAGTCAAATGTGCTCTCCCACTCTTGTGTCTGGTCTGGGTCTCCAGATTCCCAAAAACGTGGTGGTAACATGTTGTCTTCCATTGCCATTGCGGGAACTGAGAAGGGAGAGCTTCCCCATTGTGTGATGTTCGGCAACCCCTGTAGCTCTCTGAGCCTCCCGTCCCTCAGCAGCTCGATGGGAATGCTAATAGCACCTCCCCGGGGCTGGCTTCACAGCCACAGTGACCTGTGCAATCCCACAGAGCCCTGAGCTTCGATGGGCCCCACACTTGGTTTGATGCTCTGCCCTTGCCATCTTGAAATTCTTAATAACTTTTGAACAAGGGACCCCCTTGTTTTTACTGAGCCCCGCAAATGATATAGTTGCTCCCCAGAAATGATGTAGCTGGTCCTGCACCTTCCAGTAGAGTTTTAGCAAGGGTTAAATCAGAAATGTGTGAAAGAAGCCCACACGGAGATTTATCCCTCCCTCCCTCCCTCCCTCCCTCCCTTCCTCCTTCTTCCTTCCCTAAACATCCATTGAGCACTCAGTATACTGGGTGCTGTGACTCAGCCATGAACCAAAGCCCCTGCCCTCTTACATTCAAGAGAAGGTGAGAGAAGATGAATAACAGAAAGAAAACATTGCTGGAGATCCTGTCCACAATGAGGGGACAGACAGTGACGGAGCACATGGGGTTTTGTGTGAGACGGGCTTAGGGAAGGTCTCTGTCTTCGAGCAGAGACCTGAATAAGTCGAATAAATGAGCTATGTGGAATATCTGGGGGAAGAGAGTCCCAGGCAGTAGGATCGGCAGGTGCCAAGGCCCTGAGGCGGGAATGTGCTTGCCACGGTGGAGAAGGACAGAGCAGCTGGAGCTGGCTGGAACAGGGTGAGGAGAGTGGTCGGAGGTAAAGCCCAACAAGGGAGGGCCAGGTCACTGAGGGCCTTGTAAGCTGTTGTGAGTTTGTGGTGGGGGTAAGTAAATGACAGCATGGGGCTAGAGGACTCCTTCAGCCAGAGCTGGGTGTCTGTGGCCTCCCAGGGTAAGTGTCTGGAGGCCAGATGGCAAAGGGGAGGAAGAAGGGTGTCCCATTGTCCTCTGGAAACTCAAGGCAAGTTGTCTTTGGTCAAGGGATGAGTGCCAGCTGCCATGCAGGGACCTCCACTGTAGGCAAGAGATGGCTCCTCTCCCAGCTGTCTCTCCTCCAACTGGACAGTAGCTGTTTCAACCCAGACAGCTGAGCCTCACCGCACCAAGGAGGTGAAGCTGGGGGGAGGCTGGACGGTGGAGGAAGGAGTAGCCTGCCTTTCTGGAAGCCTGGCCCGTCATCCATCCTGGGCCTCCATGACCACATCTTGGACAAGCTGCACAGTCAAAGACCAACCCGAAAGGCACCCATGACAGTGCCTGTGCCAGAAGAGCGCCAGGATGGCCACTGAGTGAGGTTTTCCAAGCCATAGCCTTGCCAATGAAATCCAAGATGTATGGCAGGAATGCTGGAGAGTGGGACAGCCAGGCGCCTTAGCGCCAGGTCCCATACGCAGGGCTGGAAGCTGTGCCAGTTCTGTGCTTGTGGATAGAGAGACCCTCGTGCTCTGCTAGCCTCTCCCAAGCTGCATAACCCTGGTGAAGGGGTGTCACCTCCCTGGAACTCCATCTCCTCATCTGTAAAATAAGGATGATAGTGATGTTATGAGGATTAAATGAGAGTGCGGGCGAAGCACACAGAAGGTCTCCTGGCACATGGGGCATATTCACTCAGTGTGAGCCCTTAGGTACGGAGGCCTGGTCTGATGACTATCTGAGCCACACGACCTGATCACAGCTCAGCTGAGAAGTAGGCCACTGAGAGATGAATCTTAAGAGCAAGCCACTGTGTAATATTGCCAAAGACCTTCAGAACATGTTATGTGGCCAGGGCCAGGTCCTCAGAGCAATCATCTGTGCATGAAGTGGTTGGACTTAAGGACCTCTGTATAATGAAGTGGTTGGACTCAAGGACCTCTGAGCCCCCTCCAGCCCTGACGTTGTGTATGAAGGGAAAGTGACTGATTCCTCCATGAGAGCCCCCCTGCCAGGGCAGCACCGCTCAACACTGGGCAGGACAGCAGACTGCTGTGGGTCTGCTGTGGGGTAGGCAACATGACAACTTGTGGCTCCAGACAGCTGCTGAGCAAAGGGCCTGGCCTGCAGGCTGGAGGGGCTGGCTGTCCATCGTCCTGTAGCAGGCGTGGGACTCCTGCTGTCCCACCTGGGAGAACAGTAATGTTGGGCAGTTGTTATAAGTCCAGACTCTGCAGCCAGACTGCCTGTGTTCAAATCTCAGCTCTGCCACTTTCTAGTGTGTGACCTTGAGCAAGTGACTTAACGTCTCTGAGCCTCAGTCTTCACTGCTGAGAAATGGGGGCAATAATAGCATGACCACATAGGGCTACAGCAGTGGATAACCATGTCTGGCACTGGCAGATCTGTCGACGTGCAAACTCCTCTTGTTATTGGTTGTTTTCCTGGAACTAGGTCCCCAGCCAGGTCCTGTCCTGGTGGGCCAGTTCCACAGCTGATGGAGGGGGTCCTTCCCAGACCCCAGCCACCCTCTGAACCTCAGCCGCCACCCCTGAACACCAGCTCCCGCCAGGAGCAGCTGGGCAGCTGTAACATCATGACCAGGTCATGGGAAGGAAGGATTTCTCTGAGAATCACTCATGAAGTTGAGCAAAGAATTCCAACATCCCTATTTCAGAGGGAAACATGACGTAAAAAGGGTCTTCATCCTAGTTTCCTGTCTGTGAACTGAGGATATCGATCCCTCAAAAGGTTGTTGGAAGGCTGCAATGAACTGTATGGGAAAATACGTCTCCGCCACCTGTAGCCCAGCAATGCAAGTGCCCGCTGTATGCCAGGCACTGTTCAGACACGCTCCACCTGCTTCATCCTTTCCAACTGGCAGGGGAGGCACTGCCTGCCCAAGGGCACACAGGTAGGAGGTGGTCAGTGAATTCAGACCAGGGCCAACCGTTCTTGACCCTGTCCTCATTGTCTCCAGTTGCAGGCACCCAGGAAATAGGATCCAGGTTCTACTTTAGGTTTGTCTCTTCTCAGAACGTTTACCTTGGCAAGCCTGATATGATGCCTTCTATAAAGGACCTGTTTCCCGTAGAATCTCTTCTCTAATAACATTTGCTGTTTGGAACTCTACCTTGGAAGGGGTCAGTGGTGAAATAATGACTTCAGGCTAAATTCAGAATCATCTTCCCAACTCTCACAGTGTGGCCCAGCTTCTTAGGCTCTCTCTGGACCTGACCCAGCTCTGTCCAAGTGGTTAGGGTCCCTGGTGTTCCTGGAGTCACCTACCCAGGGCTCAGATGTGAAGTGACTTGCCCAAGATCCCACAGCACCCAGGGATAGGGTCGGATCAGACCCTGGACAGCCTCATTCTAAATCCTGCCTCCCATTCCCCTAGAAACACAGCAGACATGTGGTCCCTGGGAAACCCCGTCCCTGCCCCTTGGAACTTCCTCTTCCTTAATTAAGGGGCAGCTGGGGGGAAATGAAACACCTACCAGTTCTTCCTTTTCCCAGCAAGGAGGCTCCCTGGGGCCCCTGCTCCCAGCAGGTCTCCACAGTCCTGAGGCTACCTTGGGCAAGCAGGGCTTTGTACGGTGGTTCACACATGCAGAGCCTCTAAATTAAAGGCAGCCACCTCCCTCTGGGGGTCACAGTCCCAGGGCAGGGCTAGGGGATTTATGCCCAGGCTCCCGGGTGCGGTGTGCTTTAAGAGGATGCGTTGCCGCTAATGTTAGCAGGTAGCCTTCCACCTCACCAGGAAATGGTCAGAGACACACACACACACACACACACACACACACACACACACACACACAGAGAGAGAGAGAGCGTGTGCGTGTGTGTTCCGAGAGGGAAGAGAGAGCAGAGACAGAGAGACAAGACTCTGAGACAGAGACAGACAGAGAGACAGCCTGGCACATGGGACTCAAAGCCAGAGAGTGGGGTGTGGCCGAGACACCGAGCTAGCTGGCTGGCGGTGAAGCCTGAACTTAAACCCAGACCCCCAGACCCAAGGGCGCTGCCTTTTGTTCTTACATCCTCAAGAACTGCAGAAAAGGTACCAGTTTGCCTGATTTGAGCCTGGCTTGAAGCCCTGTCAGAGTCCTGCTTTCAGCACCCCTACTTCAGACACACAGAGGGCACTTTCCTGGGTGGAGGCACCATTGCTGTCTGTGTTTAGCAGGGCAGCATGAGTGTGCCCGACTGTGCCTGCGACCTCCCCTCCCAAGCTCAGGCACCGGGCACTGTGAGGCAGGAACAACAGCCCCTGAGATCTAGTGGTCTTACAGGGTGAGACCCACCTTCCCTCTGCTTCCAAGAGTTCTGTTTCATTAAAACCTGGATCCTTCCATTTTACTGACGTTTCTTAGCTCTGCAAGCCACAGATTGGGCTGTATGTACGTTTTTAAATGACGAGCCTGGCTCATCAAATATTCAGACCACCATTTCCATTTCTAAAAGGATAATACCTGAATCCTTTCCTCCCAGAAATGGAGCCAGTGGCACCTAGATGTTTCTGCAACGTTGGCACTGGGAACCGTGAAACCAGGGCACAGTGGCCCTCGGTAGATAGCAAAAGGTGTGGCTTCCAAATGAATCATAACAGTGCGTGCTTCTTTTCCATGCTTCACGCGGTGTGGTCTCATTCAACATTCACAATGACCTGTGAGGTTACAGGGTGTGCTGAGGCTCAGAAAGGCCAAGGCCACACAGGTAGTGAGTGGCAGAGACAACTCCACCCGGGGCCACTCTGGGTCCCTTAGCCACTGTGCATGATGTGTGCCCAGAGAAGCCCAGGGCAGGCAAGTAACTTGCTCAACATCAGAGTCTGGTTAGTGGCAGAGCAAGGGCCAGACCCTGGGTCCTCTGACTCCCACTACAACGCTCTTTCTAGTGGGGTTTCTGATTCTGAAGAGCTCCGTGCTTTGCCCTACCAGCTTTGGGACTTGGACACCTCTGAGCCCAGACGCTGGAGAGACTGCCTAGGTTTCAATGCCAGCTTAATCACTGTGTGACTCAGGGCCAGTGATTTCACCTCTCTGTGCCTTGGTTTCCTCGTTTGTAAAATAGGCATAATAATTGTACCTACTTCGTAGGTTGTTGTGAAAATTAAATGAGTTAACAGATGCAAGGTATTTACAACCGTTTCTGGCACTTAGCAAGCACTCTGTATTAACTCTTATTGCCATCATCACCATTACTGCTATACCGTCTCTTCCTCAGGGATGCAAAGGAGATGACTGGCTCATCTCTGCCAGGGGCCCAGCCTCGTCTCTGCCCCAGGTCTGCCCACACTGCCTCCAGCCTCCCTGCCCCTTCTAATTGCTATTGGGCCTCAGCAGAGCAGGGAAGAGACCTTCCCAGGCACAGCAGGCTAATCAAAGTGCACACCTTTGGCTTGTCATATGCTCTGGATGGGTCATTTGTCCCCAGCAGGCAGGCGGACCGAAGCTGCCCAGACAGATCTCAGCACAACCATTCCATGTGCCCTCCTTGCCTGGTCCTCTGGCAACCCTTGTGCAGCAAAGCTCCGTTCCCATGTGGTACAGGGGTGGGGTTACAGGGGCTTGCTACTTTCAAACAGGGCAGCAGCGTCAGGCCCCTGGCCTCGATGGGTGACTAGCTCGACTTCCTCCAGTTCTTTTAGCCTCTTCTGTTGGAGAGATCCCTCCTCTGCGGTTCAGCCCCTCACATTCCCCACTCGGGGCTTTGGCTAAACCTCACCAGCTCCCAGGAGTCACAGCCAGAGCTCCCCCTGAAGAGGTTTAAGTCAGCCACCACTTGCCCAGTGTTTCTCATTGCTAAGAGCATTGCCTGTGACCCATGAGGGCCTCATTTGACCCTCATGATGACCCTGGGAGGTGGGTGCCATCTTTATTCCTATGCTCCAAATGAGGCTGCTGAGGCTCAGGTGCAGAGACTTGCCAGAAGCTGCATAGCCACATGGGGCTTGAACCCAGCGTTCTGGATAGGCAGTTCTGTTCTCTCTCCATCCTCTGTCCCCACACAACAGGGGGAAAAACATTCACTGAGAGTCCTCTGCATTAGCCCAAAGTCACTCCCTCAATAGTTCTTAAAGTCAGGGATTCACAAACTATAACCTGTGGGCCAGATCCTGCCCAATGTTAATTTGTAACTAAAGTGGGGTTGTCCCAGAGTCACACCCAGTTGTCCACGTACTCTCTATGGCTGTTTTCTCAACCCAAAGGAGATCTGGGTAGCTGTGATGGGTACAATACGGCCCCAAATCCTAAAATAGGTACTATATGGCCCCTTATGGAAAAAGTTACCAACACCGCTCTAGACCAGTGTTTGGCAAACCCTCTTTTGTCCCCATCACATCGATGTCCCTTGCCTAAGCCCTTCTCCGGTATTTATTACCTTCCATCCTGCCCAGCTCCCATGAGGTGAGCCAGGTGAGGATTTCTGTCCCCATTCCACAGATGCAGGAACTAAGACCTGGAGAAGATAATGATGATTGTTACTATTATTTTTTTCCCCCAAAGAAAAGTAGAAATATTGTCCCGGTGCTCTGAAAGGGTGACTCCTTGCTCATCCCTGGGCTTCCTGGTGGGATTGCCAGCATGCTTCCGGGCCTGGAGAGCCTGACGGGGTTGGTGGAGCTGGTGACCGGTCCTCTGTGGAAGGATGAGGCATTTCTCAGCTTCCCTTTGTTTCAGCCCCCTGCCTGTCTCTTTCCAAGCCCAGCCCTCTCCCTCCCCCAACCCCTGACGCACATCTTTCTTTATGACTCTAAGGAGCAGCTGGGATGTTTTTTATGGGGAGGAAAGAAAACAGGACTCTGACTCCCTCCTGTCCATCTACTCAGGCCTAAGCCCCAGGTTCTCTCTTTGATTCATTTCCTCACAGGCTTTTCTCAGCCACAACAGGGCGCTTCTGTCACGGTCTCTCTGTCTTCTGGTTGTTCACCCTCCACAATTTGAGCTCTGAGTACCTGTAGTCATTCCTCTTACGGAAGGGGTTGTGGCCTCCCCTAATTCGGGCCAGGTGACTAGAATCAATTGCAGTTGCCCTGAGAAGACCCTCTGTCTCCAGTATTTATTACCAAGCAAATATCAATGGGGCAGATGCCCTGTGGGGTGAGGCCTGGGACTGGGCTTGATTTCTGCTCTGATGACAGTTCCTGGGACCTGGGGGTTGGGGGAAGCCTGCCTTGGAGCTGGAGGATGCTGTGAGAAGGAAGGGAGGCCTCCACTGTCTGCCTGCCTTCGAGGTTCAGGAAACTTGCCCTCCCTGGGACCGGAAGACACCTGTTGCCTCTGGATCTGGAAGCTTCTGGGAGCTTTAGGCCCTTGAGTTCTGAGAGACCTCTCCTTCATGCTGCACACGAGCATTATTCAGGCAGAAGGAGACGTGATACAAGACCAGCAACATCTCTTTACTGAACACAGGCTGAGAGCTGAGAAAGCTCATTGCATTGAGGAGCAGACAAAGTGAAATTGATGGGACATTGAGGGCAGCTTGGGGTAGTTGAAGGAGCTGTGAAATCAGCAGTAAAATCAAATGCACACCACTTAGTTCATCCCAAGCAAGCACGGCTCCAACACGGCTCCAACATGGCTGTGTCATCTCAGGCAAACTGCTTAACTTCTCTGGACATCACTCCCGGTGAAATAGAATCATCTCTGCCATGCTGGCTTTGCTGGACGGTTGTGGGGATCAAGCAAGAACATAAACACAGAGGGCTTTGGGGGCTGTGAAGCAGAGCATTGATGCAAAGAGCTGTTTTGTGATTCATGTAAAGGAGGAAGGAATCTGGTTAGATGCCAGGAAGGACTTCCCCACTTAAGGAGGAGATGTGGGAATAAGGTTGTGGGAGTTGCTTTCCTTCCTAAAGATCTGTAAGAATAAGGTCAGTTTGGCTGTTGAGAAACAGTATTGATATTCACAGTGGCATTGGCCAAATGACTTTGGATGTCTTTTTCATGACACTATAGTTAGTTCATTCACGCAGGAAAGTGATCAGTGGCCATATCAGTATGTGCACGTAAGTGTGCGTGTGTGATCTGCATCCACAGCTTGTCTGTGTGCCTGGGTCTATATTGTCTGTGTGGGTTTGTTTGCACGTGTCTCTGTGTATAGAGCAAGAGGCTGGAGCCAGAACTCCGGCTGACTCATCTTCATTATGAAGTTGTTGGAAGAATTTCCTCTTGCTGTCCTAACCAACTGGGGAGGACTTGGACAAAGTACCAGAGTGAAAAATGATTTTAGATTTGATTTTTATTTTTTATCATCCGACTTTCTAAATTTCGGCTAATAAGAGCTAGATGAAGAGCCTCAGCTCTGGAATTGACTGCTGAGGCCTGAATCCAGGGCCCCTGCCCCATGCCCCAATGTATGATCTTGGCTTCTACTTCCCCTCTCAGGGCCTCAATTTCCACATCTGTAAGATGGGGGTCGCAATGCCTACTTGATAGGGACATTGCAAGGGCCAAGTCAATTAGAACATGCAACGTCCTTAACGCAGTGCCTGGCCTGTAGAAAGTGCTTCATACATACTGACTGTTCTCAAAGAGCCCCGGCTTTGGAGCTCCTCAGCAGTGGTAGGGCCTTGGGTGAGTCACTTCATCTCTCTGACCCCAGTGTTCTCAGCTGTCAACTGGGGATAATAATATGCCTGCCTCATAGACTATAGTGGGGTTCAAAGGAGATAACGTAAGAACTCAGCACAGTGTCCACTGCACAGTAGGCATTTAGGAGGTAAAAGTAAGTTTCCTGCGTTCACCTGCAAAAGGGAAACTCTCCCTGGGGCCCGCCTTTCCCCTCTCCTGACCCTTACCATAGCCCCAGTGTGGAATTCTGTGTCTCACCCTCTCCCTGGGTTCCAAATACCACTTGCTTTATCCTGTCTGACACTAAATGCACCAAGGAAAGCCGGAAGCTCCCTGCACCCTTTTCTGCTGGGGGTAGGGGTGGGAATGAGGCTGCGCTGGCAGGAGTACCCAGGGCTCCCCCGTCCCTCGCCTCTGGCTCAGAACTGTGCCCTTTCCCTCCCAGTTCCCAGGACCCCTTAATACCCGTAAAGCCATTAAATATTTAAATCTGGGCAGTGTGGTGGGCCAGGTTGTCCCAGCAACAGCCCTGCATATTTTGGGATGGATTATTGTCTTTCAAAGGGTCTTTTTGGGAGCTCCAGGCCCTGGGGGGGATGCAATGTGGAAAGGGAGGGCTAGTGGGGAGGAGGTGAGGCAGCTCCTGCCCCACTCTGAGGCTTGGCTGTGAGAAGCGGCAGAAACTGAGTCAGAGAGAGGGCAGGCTTTGCCTGAGTTTTCAGGGTCTTGACTCTAACCCAGGACTCGGGGCTGCCAACTCCTCCTCTTTACCACTTACTTCTGCCTTGTGAGTGCCCATCAGCCGGCAGGTGCCCTGGCCCTTAGCAGCCACGTGCCTTCTCGCATCTGACCCCCTGTTCTTCCCTCACCGACTGGGCCATATGGGAAGCTTACTCACCTTTTCTGAGCCTCCGTTTACCCCTGGGTTACTCAGGAATTATTCACCCACTTTCAGGTGATGTTGGAAAGTGCTTAGTATGGTTCCTGGCACACATGAAGCAGGGGCAGTTATTCCATTGACAATATTATTATTATGACTGAATCCTTATTGGGGGGCACCATCTAGTACCCCCTGTATTCTCTGAAGGGACTCAGAGGAAGTGGGAGAAACAGACCGAATCACCAAAGGGTTTATAATCTGGTAGAGAAGGTTCAACAGCAGCGAGTCCAGAGTCACCTTTCCCTGGGGCTGGGCTTGGCTTGGGCTGCATTTGGAGGTTGCCCGGTGTGTGGCCAGGATCACCCAGGCTGGGAGCCTTGGCTACACCATTCAGCTCGGATTTTGCTATGAGCCTCTGGACCAGTCCACTCCGCTCTGGACAGTCTCCTGAGCTGTAGAATTGGGGTAACCTCTAAGTTACTTTCTAGCTCAGCTCCCTGTCCAGGATTTGAATTCCAAGGCAGCCCTGAGACCCAGGTGGGATGGATGCACCAGAAAACCACGAGGATGGTGATATAGTTTGGCTGTGTCCCCACCCAAATCTCCTCTTGAATTGTAATCCCCACGTGTTGAGGGAGGAAAGTAATTGGATTATGGGAGCAGTTTCCGCCATGTTGTTGTCACGAGAATTCAGATCTGGTGAATTCTCATGGGATCTGATGGTTTTATGAATGGTAGTTTTTCCCGCGCTCACACTCACCTCTCTCTCCTGCCACCCAGTGAAGAGGCGCCTTCCACCATGATTGTAAGTTGCCTGAGGCCTCCCCAGCCATGTGGAACTGTGAGTCAATTAAACCTCTTTTCTTTATAAATTACCCAGTCTCAGGTATTTCTTTATAGCGAAGTGAGAATGGATTAATACAGATGGCCTGTTTCTCCCACCCTTGGTCCTGGGGGTACCCCCTTAGGAAGTGGGCCCAAGAGGATAAGGCCAGTCCTGCAAAGTCCTCCTGGTCCCCATGTAAACCCCGCTCCTTGAAGGTGATTTCAGGGCTGAGGTAGACATCCCAGAGTCCCAGACACACCCCAGCCATAGGATCCAGCAGGGCTCACAGCACCTCTTTCCCTACATTCCATTCCCCACCACAAACCTCTGGGTAAGCAGAAAAGGCCGCTCACACCCCAGCCCCAGGCTCTCTCTGGAGGCAGGAGGGTTTCCAGAGAATAAAGTCTCCATTCCAGACACATGCTGGCTGGCCCCAGCAGGAGGCCAGTGGCACCAACCATCCAGTTTGGGCTGCCTAGAAGAGGAGGGGGCAGAGGCCAAGAGCCAAAGCCCACGTGGGGTGATGTCAGGGAACCTGGGCTCTGGCTGCTGGAAATGACCTGGAAGGGTTCCGTGTGGGTTTGACTGGCAGATGGGCCATTAGCTGATGACTTGGATGTCCCCCCAGATTTGGGGGCCATAATTTTCAGCTTGCTTGGAACTCTGGACCCCGGATAAACCTCAGGGGCCTTCTCATCTTGTGGTCTCCGAAGCTAACTTTGTAGACCTCCCAGGGATATGAGAAAAACAAGAGACTCTTGGGCCCTTCATTGAGCCTGCAGAATCCAAATCTTAGAGCTAGGTCCCAGAGGTCTGAGGGTTAGCAAGCTCCCAGGGGCTTCTCCGATGCTGACTGGCTCCCTGTTCTCCCTGTGACCCAGAATGGCTGGGCCTGCCCTAGGCAGGAAGATGGCCACGGTCCTGCCCCACAGGCTCTTTCCATGCAGTTTAGGGTTTTGATTCCGAGCCTCTTTCCTGCACACATGGTCCCATTTGCTCCTGCTGCAAACTTTTTATCCCTCTGCTGAGAGCTGGGGCTGAGGAGAAGGATGATCTGGGGGAAGGATGGGAATTGTTGAGTGGCAGATTGGACTGCTAAGACAGATGAGGTGAGCCATTACCTTCAAGGCCAAACGAAGTTCTCATTCTGGGGGTCCATGTATTCCATAGAACTCAAGGGATTGGTGAACTTTGAGAAACATAATATATCTTCACTTTAATGTTTCACTGAAAATGAGTATTTTCTTCCGTTATGAACACAAGCAACAAACCACAGTACTGTTAGCAGTACTTGTGACTTTGTCATCAACAGATCTAAGTACATATTTTCAAATTACCTAAAAATTGCTGGGAATTTCTTGGCCAGGAGCGGTGGCTCACACCTGTAATCCCAGCACTTTGGGAGGCCGAGGCAGGCGGATCACGAGGTCAGGAGATCGAGACCATCCTGGCTAACACAGTGTAACCCTGTCTCTGCTAAAAATACAAAAAATTAGCCGGGCGTGGTGGCGGGCGCCTGTAGTCCCAGCTGCTCGGGACGCTGAGGCAGGAGAATGGCGTGAACCCGGGGGGCGGAGCTTGCAGAGAACCGAGATTGCGCCACTGCACTCCAGCCTGGGCGACAGAGTGAGACTCCATCTCAAAAAAAAAAAAAAAAATTGCTGGGAATTTCTTAAAATGATGATAGTTATTAGATCCATCACTAGATCTTGAGTTTTGCATGTTTATTTTAAAAAGCACTTGTATTATTCTACTCCAAATTTGCTTTTAAAAAAGTATTTTGGTTGTGCACAGTGGCTCACGTCTGTAATCCCAGCACTTTGGGAGGCCAAGGCAGGAGATTGCTTGAGCCCCGGAGTTCGAGACCAGCCTGGGTGTCATAGGGAGACCCTGTCTCTACAAAAAGGGAAAAAATTAGCTGGGCATGGTGGCATGCATCTGGAGTTCCAGCTACTCGAGAGGCTGAGGTGGGAGGATTCCTTGAGCCCAGAAGTTGGAGGCTGCAGTGAGCCATGATCATGCCACTGCATTCCAACCTGGGCAACAGGGAGAGACCCTATCCCCCAAGATAAAGGTTTGATAGCTATACTTCAATATAATTGTATTATGTATTAGATTTAAGTGGGGTCCAGAGGCCTCACTAGACTGCTGAAGGGTGGGAGTAGATGGGAGAGATCCTTGCTAAGGGGCTGGGTGCTGGGCTTTGGAGTCAGGCCAGATGGCTTTTGCAGCCTGGCTGGATGATGTGAGGTAGGTTGCACACCGCCTGTAAGCCCAGTTCAATTATGGGTCAGTGGAGAGTGGACACACCCTCTAGATTCTTGTAGGGACCTGTATGCCTTTAGTTCAAGGCCAGGTATACAGAAAGAGCTGTGGAAACCCAGGCTCTGGTTAGCATGAAGTTTCCAAAAACCTTCAGGGAGGCAGCCTGGAGGATGAGAACCAAGACTGAGTCCAGGTGGAGCCAGAGCAGGTGTTGCCAGAAGCTCTGGCTTGTGCAGGGCTGGGCAGGGACACGGTGAGGATTGGTGAGACTGCTATGGCTGCAAGCCCATGTGTGTGTAGAGGGGGTTCCCGAGGGACTAGAACACAGGGATGCTTTGGAGCAGCCAGAGCAGGGCTATCCATCACCAGAGGAACTTCAGAGGCTGCTGCTGGCTGAGGTCTGGGGGCCACTCCTTCTCTTCTTTCTGGCCAGTGAGGCTCCTGCAAAGGCCAAGGATGCTCACTAAATGGGGAATGAACAAAAGCACAAACGCAGGCAGGAGCGAATGAATCAAGAGTGTTATGGTGTGAGTTACCACAAGAATAGTGGTTGGTTGGAGGAAGCTTGTTCTTTAACTACCCAGGGAGGCCACTGAGTGGATGCTCTCTGAACCCTAGGGAAGCAGCCAGGCCACCTGCCCCCTTGTGCCTACAGCCCCTTCCCCAAGGCTGTGGGAGGCTGCGGGGCTGTTTGTTCTCCCCACAGCAGGCTGAGTCAGCCTTCCTTCCCGTCCCCTGGTGCTTATACCATATCCCAGAACTGGGGTTTCCCTGCCACACCTGGATGTCTGCTTCTCTCCTCCTGGTACCTGCCTTTCCCCAGATCACCAGTTTGGCTGCCAGGCACCTTTCTTGGAGGGCTCTGCTGGGCTCACATGAAAGGGTGTGGGTGGGCATCCTGAGCAGAGAGGGTGGCTTCATTCTGACCCACGCCATTCCTCCCAGGCCCCTGGACTTGGTCACTTGGACTGCTTCAACTACACTTGGCCGTTGGAGGTGGACGCTAGTGTCCTCAGGCCAAACACTCTTCCTAATGGAGTGATCTCTGTGCTTCTGTGCTCCCCTCAAGTTCAAACTGCGTGGGTTTCCCAGGTTGCCTTGCCTTCTGACAAAGTGGCAAAGGAGCAGTCCCTGAAAGAGGGCGAAGAGCTTTGTCCACAGAGGCCTTTGCAAACAGGTGGTCTCAGTGCAATATCTAGTGCCTAAGACAGGCAGAGGGACCCCCGACCTGTGTCTGAGACTGGCACCTTCTGTGACTTAAGTCCAGCCCCGGTCTATGGGGGATGGGAGGCATGGATTGTTTGAGGGTGATCCTGGGGATTGGGGACTCAGAGTCCTCTGGAAGACAGCCAGGGCAGAAGAGCCAGGAACCTTATTTCATCCCAGCAGGTCCTCCAACCTACTGTGTAATTTCAGTCTAGTGAGCCTCAGTCTCCTCATCTGTAAAACACGACTGCTCACCTCGCAGGGTAGTTGAGAGGGTCTGATGACATGAAGTGTATAAAGCACTTTCAGGAGTTACCTACATGCAGGTGTAAGTCCTGGGAGGCTGCCTCAATTGGTGGGAAGAGCAGCGGGCTTCATGTCATGAGGTCCTCGTTCTAGCCGTGCTGTGTGACCCTGGGCAAGAGCCTGTCCCTCTCTGGGCCTCAGCTCCCGCAGTGTGAAATGAGGAGTTGGAGACAACCCTCACTAAGATGCTTCCTTCTTTGATGATTCTCTGATGGCCCTGTGGGTGTTCTACATGGGACAGAGGAAAGGGCTGGCGGCAGGAACAGAGTACCCAGCCTGACTCAACTCACGGACTAGAGAGGGGTCCTTCCCAGAGCCTGCAGATGCTCTGTGCCACCTTGACATTCACAGCTCCATGAGCCGGGGGGCAGGGGAGGCTGTCATTTAGGATCCAATTGCATCCACAGCAGGCTGTGCTCCTGGTTAATCCTCAAGGCACCCGCCCCTAAGGAGCCTAATTAGATTTTATCCCCTGCTCAGCTGTGACCATGTCCCCACGTTGGTGCCAGCACCAGGCACGCCAGGATCTCAGGCCAATTGCTTGTTTATGAGACCGTCTGTCTTGGGATGAGGCCCAGCAGGCATAGCCAGTGAGCAAATAAGTCCTCCCCATCAGCCTTGAACCTGATGGCAAGAATCATTGTTAGTCTTCCAGGCCTCGGGCCAGCATCCTGACCAAGGAAAAGATGTGGGTTTGCAGTCCAGCAAAACCTGGCTACAAATCCCAGCTCCATCTCTTCCCAGCTCTGGGACCTTTCTAGCCCCATGGAGCTTTAGTTTCCTCATCCCTAAAAGGGAATGATGAAAATATCGTCTACTTTGTAGAGCTTTTTGGAGGATCAAGTGAGATCATTTTAAGTGAACGCCCATAATACATTGCCTTGCGTTATCATCAGGCCTCAGTAAATGCCGACCCTGTCCCAGTCCTCCCCACATGGCCTCCCCGATTCTAGGCTCTTCCCTACCCCAGCCTCACCCTAGCAGTCAGGGTTTCATTTCTGTATCTTGTCTGGCAAGCCCAGGACACTGGGTTAATGTGGCCATTAACATTTCTCTCCAAGTAGGGACTGCGGTGATTGAGTCTCACTAGACATGAGTGAGTCCTTGAGGAAGGGCAGCCCTTGGTCCATATGCCTTGGACCAAGCCCAGGGCTGGCGCTGTTGGTGCTGGGAGCGCAGGAAGGAGGGAACAGGGTGTGCAGCCTGTCAAGTGCTTTCACCCTCATCATCCCCTTGCATCCTCCTGGAAAGGATCCTAGAAGTTAGCTCTGAGCATCCCCACCTCCCAGATGCGGAGGCGAGGCTCTGGAGGTGAGGCGTCTGGCTCAGGTTTATGGCTGGCACAGGCAGATCCCCCACTGGTGGGAACCCAGTTGCAGGAGAACACAGGGTCCTCTGAGGCTCTGCCCTTGGCCACAGCCCCCTCTCCTGGCCAGGGTACATCCAAGCCCTTTCTCGGCTCTGCACCAGCCCAGACCTTCGTTTGCTTCTTCCACTGGGGGCTTCTCCATCTCTCTTGTCCAGCCACCTCCTCTCCTTCTCTCTAGAAAGCATGCCTAGGGGCTGGGGGGAGTGAAAGTAAAAGGAGTGATTTATGAACTGAGCTGTTCTTCTTAATCAGAGAGCCCCTCCTGGGCCCCTGCTCCGTGCAGATGGGGCTGAGCCGCCATCTGGGCAACAGGAGGGGCGAGATTAATAAAGCTGTCTGGCCCGGGCAGGGGTCCACAGAGGAAAGCCCCAAGGCACTGCATGACCTCGGTCCCATCTCTGTGCCTTTCTGGGCCTCAGGGCTCCCATCTGTCAATGGATGGCGGGCCTGGGCCATCCCCAAGGGCCTCCAGCTGGCTCAGGGAAGAAGTTTAGCCAACTTCCTGGGCCTCTGTGCCTGGCTGCCTGGTTCAGGGAAGAGCAGCACTGGGCTGGAGACTTCAGAGACTGGGGCAGGGCACTTCCTCTCTCTGGTGCCACACCCCATGGATAGGTGTCATATCAGGAGCTCTGGTTTGGGGTCCAGCTGACTTGGGGCTAAATCATAGCCATGTTTTGCTAACCAGGTAAATGAACTCAGACGAGTTAGTTACCCTGCCCACGCTTCAGTTTCCTCATCTGTAAAATGGGATAATAACAATACCCACCTCCTAGGTAAGGATGAAATAAGAGGACAGGTAGGAGAAAGGTATAGTGGGGTCTGGTACATGGTAAACCCTCAATCCTAGTTACTAGGCTCAGTTACCACAAGATTGTGGCAATTCATTAGAATTTGGGTCCGTTTAGGGGAAAGATGTTTGTATCTACGCTACCCAAGCCATGTGTCCTTGGTTCTCCCCTATGCCCTGCTCCATTCATAACTGGTGAATGTGGGCTGGGCATCCACTTGTTTCCAATATCTGATGCTGCTGATAATAATGGCTCCCATGATACTGTGAATTCTTACAGCCACCTTTGGCTTCCAAATTCATCACCACAGTTTTCCAAGGAGAACCTAGCACCTTAGAGAGGGGGGTGACTTTCCCAAGGTCTCCAAGGAGCCGGCCAAGGCAGAAACCAACCCAGCCTCTGCAGAAGCATCAGTGATGGGGTGAGCATGGCGGGTGTCACTGGGCTGTCCTCTTCCAGGACAAATGAGCCAATCAATGGGATGGGGGCTCACGGAGGACAAAGAAAAAAAGGGAAATGAGGTTAGTTCAGGGAAGTTGGGACACCACAAGGGATGAGCCCATTGCCAGCCAGGGGACAGCACTCAGAGGGGCTGGAGCTCCCTGGTGGGGAGGAGGCAGGCAACTGCCAGACATTCCTCCAGAGTCCAGCATCCCCTCCTTGTCTCTGGGTTGGCCTGTGTCACCCATGTTTCTCATCTCAGCCTCAGTGTCCAGAGGGAGATGAGGCAGGGAGTGGTGATATAGGGGACCAGGACTGGGATGCAGCAGGAGAAGAAAAGCGGGAGGAAACCCACCACCCTGTCCTTGCTTCCCTGAGCCCTGGGGCTGGGCATGGGGTGCAGGCCCTGAACCACAAAGCTGGAAACAGCTTGAAATCTCCCGAGGATGCTCGGCCTTGTCACTGACATCTCCAAGCCTCAGTTTCCTTCTGTAAAAACCACTCACCTGTGTGCCTGTGCTTATTTGCACCTCGCACTCCCTGGCACTGCCCCGGCACATAGTAGCAACTCAATGTACGTCTACTCTGGATGGTAGATGGCCGAGTGGGTGGATTGAGGGAGGAAGGGAGGGATGGGTAAATGGGGAGGAATCTTTCACCCACCACCCCTTCACTGACCCCAGCGAACCCGTGGTAGCCTGCCTCGCGGGCTGTTGTGAGGATTCATTGTGATCACACAGGAAGAGAAAGCACTTTCTATAAAAGGCACTTTTGACTCTGACCCCTGAGTCTGGATTCCAGCCCTATCACTCACCAATGGTGTGATGCTGGACAAGCCAATTCTCTCTCTCTTTTCCCATTGGACTCAGTTTCCCCATTGCATTGTGGGGAAGATGGTGTGATACCTACTTCATAGGGTTGTTCTGAGCATTTCATGAGCTCACGCATGTCAGCACTGTACCCCAAGTGCACGGAGTACCTGAAGGTGGTGCACACAGATGGGGCAGGCAGTTGAAGGGCCTATCACATATGTATGTTTAGGCCAAATAGGGATGCCAGCTCCTGGGGCTGTGGCCATGTCTCAGGAGGGAGGCCTCTTCTCCTGCCTTTCCATCTTCCCATCTCTACCTCTGCACTCCCCCAAGACTAGCCTTCACCATCCCCTTCCCCACAATTCCTCTCCCCTCTGCCCAGAGTTATGCCGGTGGAGTTAGTCCTCCCCACTGTGGGTTCCCCAGCCCTGCTGTTATCTGCCTCCTTGTCTCCTCCAAGCTACCCCCCCCACCACCACCACCACCACTCACCTGTGTGCCCGTGCTTATTTGCACCTCGCACTCCCTGGCACAGCCCCTGGCACATAGTAGCAACTCAATGTACGTCTACTGAGTGGATGGTAGGTGGGTGGGTGGGTGGGTTGAGGGAGGAAGGGAGGGACGGGTAAACGGGGAGGAATCTTCACTGACCCCAGGCAGGCTCGTACTTAAATGGGAGGGATTTTGAATAGGCGTGGATATCGCTCCCTTCCTTCCCTAGGAACATCCCCACAGCCCAGGCTTCCCCAGGTCCCAGGTCTTCGTGGGACTGCCCTCTAACCCAAAGTTTGAGCAGGAGCTGGCTGTGGAATTCCCCGCAGGAGTGATAGAACAGGAGTCTCCATATGGGCCTGTTTTGACTTCTGAAATCGAACCCTCATTTCCACTGCTGGGAGCTGGCCCTCTGAAGGAACCTTCTCGCAAATCCTTATGCAAAGCCAAGAAACACTTTCCAGCATCACATCTCTCTCTCCTGGGAGTCTGGATTTTGGGAGAGGAAGTTGATGAACAGGGCCCTGCTGGCACTCTCTCTGCTGAGGTATTGTGGATGCCTGGGTGGCATCCAGGGATGCAGGTTACTCACACCCATCATCTCCTCCCAGGCCGTCAGCCTCATGCAGCCGTGTCAGCATACATGAAGCCCATGCTAGAATCTGCAAGTCTCTTAAAGATGTGCCTTCCAAGGCAGCACCTGCAAAGGCACCCAGGAGCTGCCATCTGGGCAGAAGGCCACTCCCCCGCTGGAGTGGCCCCAGGTGCTGAGAGCTTTCCATGAGCTCTAATGGGCCCAGATTAGCAGCACACTTGCCCCGAGTATGTGTATCTGGAGGGCGGGTTTTCATAAACAGCTCCTTTCATGGGGCTGCTCCTTATTGACTTCCTGTAGTAATTGAATATTTTCTCTTATTGGACAAGCTAGGCCGATAAAAGAAATATACACAAGCGTCGCTGACGGGAGAGTCTGTCCTGCTGATGCCCGAAGAACTGCCCAGGTGACACACTGGCAATTGCCTCTCCTTTCTCAGCGTACCTCTGCGCCATCACCTGACACTGTCCCATCTCCACTCTGATCCTTTCCAATCTGCCTGTCTGCCTCTGTGTCTCCTTTGGTCTTTCCCTCTCTTTCTGACTTGGCTTTGTGTATTTCTCTGATTTGCTGACTCCACTGTCTCTTTTTGCTCTTTTCCCACTATATATTCATTCATTTATTCATCCAGATATATAATTGAGGACCCACTATGTGCTGGGCACTGCTCCAGACACTAGAAATAAGCCAATGAACAAAACAAGTCCATGCCTTTATGAAACATGCATTCTAATAAAGGCAGATGCATGCTCCCAAAAGAAATAAGTAGCACATAGAGTATGTGCTGTATCCACAGGGCACTGGACTGGGCTTCCAAGCTCATATCCATGACTAATTAATTGGTTTTGGAACTTGGACAAGCTCCCTTTCCCTCTCTCAGCCTCAGTTTTCTCATTTCCAAAATGAGGGTATTGGGCTAGATCGTGCTTCCCAACCTTTGACGATTAAGAACTTCTTTTAGGCCGGGCGCGGTGGCTCACGCTTGTAATCCCAGCACTTTGGGAGGCCGAGGCGGGCGGATCACGAGGTCAGGAGATCGAGACCACGGTGAAACCCCGTCTCTACTAAAAATACAAAAAAATTAGCCGGGCGTAGTGGCGGGCGCCTGTAGTCCCAGCTACTCGGAGAGGCTGAGGCAGGAGAATGGCGTGAACCCGGGAGGCCGAGCTTGCAGTGAGCCGAGAGGGCGCCACTGCACTCCAGCCTGGGCGACAGAGCGAGACTCCGTCTCAAAAAAAAAAAAAAAGGAACTTCTTTTATTGATATGCTGGTGATGTAAGTTACACAAGAGCTGGATCTAAGTCAGCACTTACACAAACAGTAGTGTCAGAAGTTTACCTGATGTTCCCTTGAAATCCTTTGTCTTAGTGTGTTTTCTGTTGCTATAACTGAACACCTGAGACTGGATAATTTATAAAGAAAAGACATTTATTTCTTACAGTTCTGGAGGCTGGGAAGTCCAAGGTCAAGCAGCTGCACCTGATGAAGGCCATCTTGCTGCCGGGGGACTCTTTGCAGAGTTCTACGGCGGTGCAGGGCATTACATGGCGAGGGGGCTGAGCATGTCAAAGTGATTTTTATAACAGACCCACTCTTGGGATGACCAACCCACTCCCATGATAACCCATTAATCTATGAGTGGATTGATCCAGTCATGAGGGCAGAGCCCTTGAGATCCGATCATCTCTTAAAGGCCCCACCTCTTCATCGTATTACATCGGGTATTAAGTTTCAACATGACTTTCAGAGGGGACACATATTCAAACCATAGCATCCTTAAACACCTGGTTTTGTTTTACATGAAACAGTTGGCTGCATCTGAGGGTCATGTTGTATTAGATGCCCATCTGTAAGCACAGGACCTTCCCATGGCCAGATGAGGGTTGCTGTGACAGGCACATGAACCTTCAGACCACAGGATCCACAGAGCAGATCCCGAGGCAGACGCCACGTGGAAGGACAGGGAGACCACAGCACCTAAACAGCTCTCCAGTGCTTTCCGGGTGCACACAGGGAGTGGAATTCCCACTAAGTCAAGCTTGCCTCTGATGCTGACTCCTGCATTTCATCCCTCTGAGCCCCAGGATTTAAAGAATTTTATGCACCAAATAGCATGTTCGTTTTTGTTCTGCAAAGTCATACAGACATGGTGGCCAGAGATTCTGAACCCAATAAACAAGGTTCCCACCTGGGGTTGGTCTAATTGCTCCAAAACCCAAGACACTTGCCCCTTGAGCCAGCCCATGGTGAGAGGTTGATGTCTGAGATGTTATTTGAAATATTGAAAATAACTTTAGGATGTTGCTAGTCTCAGGAACCCAGTTTGAGCATCATTGAACACAGTCACTCTCCCTGCTTCAAAATCTTCCACCCCAGAGTCCTCCCCTCTGCTGAGACTGAAGCTGATGTGTCTGGTGTCTAGGAGAGCAGCTGGGAGGAGCTACCTTGTGGCAGGGCAGGAGGGAGGAAGAGAGCCCAGAGCCAGGATGGAGCCACCATGTGTCAAGTGCTGCATGAGGGACTGTACCTCTGTGATACCATTTCACGCTCAGTTAGCACAATTTCTAGAGGAAGTCAGCATTCCTGTCCCCGTTTTGCAGGCATGAAAGCAAAGGCCTGGAAAGGTTATGTAGTTCACCCACAGTCATGAGGCAAGAAAGTGATAGGCCGGGTCCCACTTGACCCTACAGGCCCCACCCACACTGCTACTCTCCCTTGAGGGCCCCCTTAGCTCAGGGAAATGGGGAGACTTCGATGGGCCTCCCACCACTGGCCCCAGGGGGGGCATCATGTCCCACGGCAGACAGGCCCACCATCTCCTTCCTAAGTGCCGCTTTTTTGAGCAATAACAAAGCTCTTGGACCTCATAGTCTCAATTTTCTTCTCACCTCACCCTCCAGAGATTCTCCATGGTTCTCCTCCCTTTAGAAGTAAATTAGGAAACTGTGCAGTGAAGTTAACTTGTAGAAGTCATCCGTGGATAGGTGGAGCTAACAGCCAGGCAGAGATTGGAGGTCCCATGTGTCTGTCATTCTAGTCTGACCAATTGGCTATGGAGGTGTGTCCCCACATTCAGAAGGTCTCTATAGGGGATGGAGCAGGCGAGCCCTGGTCTCTAGGCTTCAGCCTGGCAGTGGGTGATGGCCCCGGAGGCTGTCCCTGCTGGAGAATAATGGGAGATCAACTGGCATAGGTGGTGTGAAGATAGGTCTGCACTTTGGAGGAGGATGGATGAATGGGGCAAGGGAATTCGCATTCATTGAGAATGATGATTAGGAGTTGCGACCCCAGATTAAGACAGGCGTGGGTTCAAATTCTGGCTCAGGCACTTCTGTACTGTGTGACCTTAGACAAGTGATTCCACCTCTCCGAGCCTCAGTTCCCTCCTCCGAAAAATAGAATGGCATTACCTATTTCCCAGAGTTTTACCAGGATTCAATGAAATTGTGTGTGTTCCCTGGCACATAGTAAGAACTCAGTGTATGCCAGTGGTTACTATTATTAGCTACCATGTGCCAAGCCCTGTGCTCAGTATTTGCCATATAACGTGAGGAAGGCTTTTTTTTTTTTTTTTTTTTTTGAGATGGAGTTTTGCTCTTGTTGCCCAGGCTGGGGTGCAAAGGCATGATCTCGGCTCACTGCCACCTCTTCCTCCTGGGTTCAAGCAATTCTCCTGCCTCAGCCTCCTGAGTTGCTGGGTTTACACGTCCCTGCCACCAACCCCAGCTAATTTTTGTTATTTTTAGTAGAGACAGAGTTTCGCCACGTTGGCCAAGCTGGTCTCAAACTCCTGACCTCAGGTGATCTGCCCGCCTCAGGCTCCCAAAGTGCTGGGATTACAGGCGTGAGCCACCGCGCCCGGCCGAGGAAGGCATTATTTTTATCCGGACTTTACAGAGAAGGAATTCAGTTGTATGCAGTTTAGTAACTTGCCCCACCAGCTAAGCTTGGCAGAGCTGGGAGACAACCCCCTGTTGGGCACCAAAGCCCTCTTTTTACTCATGCACCCTGCTCTGAAACTGGAACCCGGGCCTCCATATTCTTCACTGGCCCCCGGGCTCACATCATCTATTTTCCTACCTGACTCAACTTTGAGGTTGTGGGAGGTTCTTCCCAGGAGACACATCTCCTTTGATTGCATTTGTCTGGGAGCCCAGCGCTCCGCAAGCCCGGGCCATGAGATGTAATGTGCAACGAATATGGTACACAATAAATACAGGTAGTCCGTTTATGAGCTGCTGTATTTATTACACCCCTTAATTGCTAAAGAGCCAGAGCTGGCTGAAGCTGGATCCTACCCTGGAGAGAAGCTCTGCCCGGGTGGGCAGAGGGAGGGATGGCAGAGCCTGGCCTCCTGCACAGGACTACTCAGCCTCTCGCTGTTGTGGCTGCTCTGCTCCAAAGGCCCGTTCATCCAAGTCAGGGCCTGACAGAGGAAACAGTCAGGCCATTAGATTCCTGCTCTGCCATTTGACACAAGAAGGCACTGAGGCCAGAGAGAGAAAGTGATTTGCCCAAGGTCACACAGCAGTGACTTACAGAGCAGGAGCCTGGGCTCCAGACTCCTAGGCCAGTGCTCCTTGTGCCCAATTCTCTGCTTGAACATCTGCTCCTGGATCAGGTAGAGCACAGGATCTGGAGTTGGGTGAGTGGTGCTTTTGAAGCCCAGTCTGCGCGTACAAGCTGTGTGACACTGGCCAGGTTACTTGACCTCTCTGAGCCTCAGTGTCCTCATCTGTAAAATGGGCATAGTACGTCCTGCTTTAGGGGCTTGTTGAGAGATTAAAGGCAGTCAGTTCTGCGGAGTTGGCACGTGACTGGCCATGAGTCAGTGCTCAATAAATGTTCTTTCCTATCCTCTTTTCCCTTTCCAAAGGGCACAGGGTGACTGAAGATGCATGGAGCTGAAGTCAGCCAAGAGCTGAAAGGAGAGACGGGTCAGAATAGAAAGCTCTGCGGTGCAAGGCATTGTCCTGGGTTTCTGGTCTAACAGGGAACAGCAGGCCTATGAGTAACCTGTGAAGGTAGAGTTAGGTGTAGACGTGATAAGAGCTGTCCACCCTGCTCTGTGCAGGTACAGCGGGGAGACACAGAGGTAGAAAAGGTGGTGGGCTGGGATTCGAACCCGGTTGTGTCCGACTTCAGAGCCCATGCTTAGGACCATGCTGGTTGGATGCAGTTAGATGTTCCTTCTAGAAAGTCAGGGATGATGCCAGGGATGTGGCTGGCAAGCTGGCCTGGAAGTGGTATCCTGGGGGACTGTTCTGCAGGAGGCGAGCCTGGGCTTGGTGATGAAGGAAGAGCCAAAGACCCCACAGTCGGTGGTGACGGTTGAGATGCTTAACAGCCGGTACGCACTGGCAGGAACCAACCAGAAGAGATGCCGGCCAGACAGCAGGACAGCCATCCCTATGGGTCCCCACTGAATCTCAGGCCTGCCCACTGCCCTCTGGGAGGGCAGGGCCTGGAGAAAGGGAAGGGGTTGTCCTGGTGCCTCCCATCCCAGGCAGGGAGCGAAGCAAGCAGCTCTAGGCTTTCAGGCCTCAGGAAGATCTGAGGAGAGAAGGGTGAGCAAGCGGGGCATTAGGAAGGCCCTGCCCTGGGCTGTTGTCCCGGGAGAGGGTACAACAGAGAGAGGAAAGGGAGCACAGGAGAGCACGGCTGTGGGTTTGAATCCTTGTTGCTCCACTTTCTAGCTGTTGGAGGCGAGGAGGATACGAATGACCGGAAGCATGCCTTAGCCCAGCACCAGGCTTCCTGCACACATTGCTGAATTAACACTCCCTATGTGGAGGGGTTTTACTCAGTCCAAACCAATGTGCAACCCTACTGTGTCCCAGGAGGGCACAGCCACGATTCTGCGCCTCTGGGATTCACCAGGAACACTGGCTGATGATGTTATGGTATAGATTTTGGTGGGGGCAGTGGTGGATGTCAGCAGAAGCTGTGGGATATTATACTAGGGGAAGGCACCGAGCTTGGCTTGATGGGGGCAGGAGGGGGGAATCAGGGAAGGCTTCCTGGCGGAGGTGATGCCTGTGACGAGTCTTAAAGGATGAATAGGAATTAAGTGGGACTGGCGTAGTTGGAAAGGCAATCCAAACGGAAGGGGTCGGCATGAGCAGAGGAACTGAGTAAGCCTCAGGGAGATACCTCTGGGGGACTGTCCTTTGATGATGTTGATAGGAAAGTCAGGGCAGGAATAACAAGAGGTGGCCATGGTGAGTCTTGGAGGTCCTGTGGTCTGCAGGAGGCAGCTTGGTCTCCTGTAGAGGTCGGGTTCCGGGAAGAGAGGGCTGTGGTGACATGTGCTTTCTGGAAAGGTCTTTCTGGCAGCAGGGAAGCACTGGATTGACGGGGAGGTAGGGAGGCCAGTCCCAGCCCAGAGGCTGCGGCCATGTCTGGATGAGAGAGAAGGCCAGAAGCAGGGCTGAGGCTGGAGATGTTTCAGAGACCCCTGTGACAGAGAGGATGATGTCATCCGATTTTACCTCCGAAGGCAGATGGCATGTCTTGAATTCAGGCCATGCTCACTGAAGTAAAGACAAATCCGCCCCCCGCCCCATCACACACACACACCATCCTTTGTCCTTCCAAGCTGGATTGCCTGGGTTCCAATCTTGGCTTCACCACTCACTAGCTATGACCTCAGACAAGTCACCTCGCCTCTATCTGACTCAGTTTCCACCTCTGGAAAATAAGGATAATAAGAGTACTAATCTCATGGGTTGTTATGAGTTAGTAAATATAAAGTGTCAGGACGGAGCTGGCACATAGTAAATGCTCAATAAATAGTATTATTTGTAGGGGTGGAGCCTTGGGTGGATGATCTCAGCAAAACCCTGATTTCCCATTCCCCCAACACAATTTAAGAGAAACCCTTGGGGCACTGTTGGAAGGACAAAGCCTTGGAGCCTGGAGTCCCTGGGTCAGGTTCACCCCATGATTTTCCCTTGCATTCCTCACCAGATAACTTGGTGCCTCAGTTTCCCCCTCCTAGTAAGATAAGAAGGAGGATGTCCCAGGTGGGCTCTGAGTGTCTTCCCCTCCTAGCTTTGATGCTGAGTGGCCCCACCTGTGCCTCCCCTGCTCAGCATTTTTCCAAGTTGCAATAGGGACCAGTAGAGCAGCAAGGAGGAGGTGTCCCTTTAGGGAGGAAAGCCCTCTGGCCCCAGGGCCAGTGCCGAATCCAAAGCCAATGTGCCTGTCAGACCTTCCTCTTGGGCTCCAGGCACCTTAGCCATGTCTGCCTGGCCAAGCTCAGCTGGTGGACAGACACCTGGCACCTTGGCAGAAACAATGAGAAGGGATGCAAGGCACCACCCCTGAGACCAGGAAGCTTTCCTGTGTCCACTCCCCACCAGCTGGCTCTGTCTGTGCTCCTCTCTCCATGGATTCAAATGCACTTAAAAACAAACGAACAAACAAAAACCCCTCTAGCTCAGACCAAAGTGCAGCCTGGGGTGGTGCTGTCATCACTGATTAGGAGAGGGGTGGAGTGGCCCAGCAGGTGAGAGGCACGCACTGCTCTGCTCCATCTGTTCCTTATGATACGAGGGTGCTGGTCTGGCTGCTGAGGAGAGTGTTGGATTGTGGTTTCGGGCGGGGAGGGGACAGAGTTGCTGAGGCCTATTATGTGCCATGGGCCTTGTCACTGCTTCCTACAAGCTGTGTGGCCTTGGACAAATCCCTTAACCCCTCTGAGGGCTGGGCTGATGGAAGGATGTGTGGTCATCAGAGTACATACCTCCTTGGTGGTTACAAGGATTAAACGAGAGAATATGCGCAAAGCCCTGGCACGGTGCTGGATCCCCAAACAGTTGCTACGATTATTACTGTTTTCCTGACTTCATTTGAAATTGACAAATAATAATTGTATATGTTTATGGAGTCCAGTGTGATACTTTGATACATATTTTACTATTATTAATATTAATAATAAGCCTCCCAGAAACCCTTTGAGTCAGACTGGGCAACCTTATTTTGTGGAGGAAGAAGATAGAGTCCAACCATGTCCTGTGGGAGGAAGCGGGAGCTGTAGAAAGTCATCAGACACCATCTCCCCCACATCCATCCACACCCCAACACATACTCCCAGAACCCTTTGCACCGAGTCCTGTCATGGAGGTACAAACCCCCTGCTGGAAGCACCTGCGGTGCCAGCAGCTCAGGACTGGCTTGAGTTCTGGCCCTTCCCCTTACTAGCTGTGGGACATCAGACATGTCGTTTTCATTCTGAGTCTCGGTTTCCCTACCTGTCGCATGGATCTCTAATCCCTGCCCTGAGTCTCTCCTCAGAGCCGTTAGGAAGAAAATGTGAAAAAACGAATATGGGATGTAAACATGTCTTGTGCACCTTGAAGTCTGACTCATGAGAGCAGATGCTGTCAGCTTCCCCTGGGGGATGGGGGACATTTGCATCTCAGTGCAGCCCCGGCTGTGCCTGGCAAGCAGCGGACGCTCAATCAATGTTGGCTGAATGGAATTGTGTTCAATGACTTGATGCCATGGGTATACTTTTAGGTGAAGACAGGAAGGGCTCCCAGGGAGGTGGGATGCTGGAGGTCTCAGAGTAGAGGTAGCCAAGGCTCAGGGGGGCTTTGGCCCCGGAAGCAGGTTTTAGATCTCCAGGTAGGCTGCTCTCCTTTTCCCTGTAACACCCCGTCTCACTGGCACCAAGCAACCACCCTGGTCTGTTCTGTGGCTGGAGGGTGTGTGGGACGGTGGGAATTTTGTCAGGCCTGGCTTCTGGTCTAGGCTCTGGGCCTTGGTTTTGTCATTTATGAAATGGCCAGCTCACACCTGCGGTAGAGCAAAAGCGTGAAGCGGGACTGCTGAGCACTTGCCGCGTGCCCGACGATGTGCTAGGCATGTGACTGTGGGATTTCATTTCATCTTCACAACACTGCTAGGAGGAAGGTTCTGTTCCTAATCTCCGCTTTAAATTCAGAGACAGCAAGACTCAGAGAGGTGGAGTAATTTGCCCAAGGTCACACAGCGAATGAAAGCTAGAGCCAAGGCTGAAACCCAGGCAGGCTGGCTCCAGCGTGCTCATCTCTATCATCGGCCTCCATCTTCTTCCAGCCTTTGCAAGGGTGGGGCTGGCTGCGGGGACCCCCTGGGGAGGGGCTGGGGTTCTTCCTGGGTGGGGTCCCCCATCGGGAAGACTGAGGTGGCCTTGTATTTTTAGGTGGAGCACCATGGAAGGCGACTGTCTGAGCTGCATGAAGTATCTGATGTTTGTATTCAATTTCTTCATATTTGTAAGTATTCCTGGGTCTTCCCAGGCCTCTGCTGGGTGGGCAGAACTGGCTGCTGCTGAGTCCCTGGGGCGAGCACAGGGGCCGGCGCTAGAGGCAGGGGTACCTGCCAGCCAGGCTTTCATGGAAGGGGGCCCCCAGCAGTGCCCACCCCACTCTGAAGAGCCCACCCTCTTAGGAGAGACATTTTACGCAGGCCCTGGGGTGGGTCAGCCCCTCTCAAAAAGGTGGAGGGGACCTCGGTCCGGCCACTATCTTGGGATCTGACCCCTCATGGGGAGTGGGAAAGGAGGGGATGGGGGTGATCAGAGGGCAACAAGAGGGAGCCCCACCCAACCTTGTCTCCCTGAGCAGTTGACGGACTTCAGACCCGGAGAGGCCAAGTCCATATAGCCACCAGATACAATCAGAAACCTCTCTGGGACTGGAAGAGCTGCATTCAAATTCCAGTGCTGCATCTTAGCAGCCTGTGATTGGAGACACATTTCACCTCTCTGAACCCCAGTGTCTTCATCTCTTAATGACCTTCCTCAACAGGCTTTTTGAAAATTAAGCAAGATTAGTTCACAAAGTACCCTGGATGTGGTCAGTCCTCAATAGCTTAGCTCCATTTCCATCCAACCTACGGATTCTGTATATGAAGGGACAGAGCCCTGGACATTCAGGTGGCCGGCCCACCTGCTGGCAACCCACCCACCTGCTGAGCCCACCCACCTGCTGGTGACCCACTGAAGGCTCTGCCCAGACTCACGGCCCCTCCCAGGGGTAGAGCTGTGGCCCTGGATTCTTGGGCCCCCACAGGCTTTCCTGGTCCAGCCTCAGCCTTTGATCTTAGTACAGCCAAGACCTGGGTGAATAAACCTCCACTCATGTCCGTCAGGGCAGGCTCTTGAAAGAGGGGTCCTCTTTCTGGCCAGGACTGACCGTCTGTCTCTCTCAGTGTCTATCTTTCCCTCTCTATCTCTATCTCTATATCTTGGTGTCTTTTTAAAAAATATACATTTCAGCAACTCTCTTAGCTTCTCTTCCCTGCCTTATAATCCTAAAAAGCCTCAAGCCTTGCAGACTTGAATTCTAGACCCGAGGTCACCACCTTCCAAGCCGGGTGACCCTGAGCCAGCTTATCCTTCCTCCAGCCCCAGCGTTCCCACCCGAAATGGAGCTGGGTCCTCCTTGAAGTGTTTAGCATGCAGCTGAATCTCCAAATCTCCAACAGCAATAAGGAGGCACATATTTTCCTGGAGGTTGTGTGGGAGACCAACAAGAGAGACACAGGCTGGGCGCAGTGGCTCACGTCTGTAATCCCAGCACTTTGGGAGGCAGAGGCGAGTGGATCACCTGAGGTCAGGAGTTTGAGACCAGCCTGGCCAACATGGTGAAACCCCATCTCTACTAAAAATACAGAAAGTAGCCATGCGTGGTAGCGGGTGCCTGTAATCCCAGCTACTCGGGAGGCTGAGGCAGGAGAATCGTTTGTACCTGGGAGGCGGAGGTTGCGGTGAGCCGAGATCATGCCACTGCACTCCAGCCTGGGCAACAGAGTGAAACTCCGTCTCAGGAAAAAAAAAAAAAAAAAAAGGAGAGAGACACTGCACAGCAGATGGCAAAAATGGAAACCCTGTCGCTGATCATGCCTGTTAGGTCTTTCCTTCTCTTTCCCCTGCTGGGTCCTTCGGGCCTCTCCACTGGACTCCTGCCCTAAGGTCGCCTACAAATGCCCCTTGCCCAAAGCCATCAGCTCTCTTCAGCTTGCAGTCCTGCTCAGCCAAGCCAAAGTCCAGCAGTTTTCCTGTCGCCCAGCTGTCAACCCTCACACAGGCCTCTTGGGCCTCCGGTCCTCCCACCACACAAAGGGATTTCAAATAATTTACAGCCCGCAAATCCCATGGTGCCAAACTTTGGTTCTTCCCACAACAGATCTGCTTCTAATACTTATCTGTGCCCAAGAAAAATGGAATAGGCTGCGCACAGTGGCTCACACCTGTAATCCCAACATTTTGGGAGGCCAAGGCAGGAGGATCACTTGAGCCCAGGAGTTCGAGACCAGCCTGGGCAACATGGCAAAATTCAGTCTGTACAGAAAAATACAAAAATTAGCCGAGCATGGTGGCATGTGCCTGTAGTCCCAGTTACTTGGGAGGCTGAGGTGGGAGGATGACTTGGGCCCAGGAGGTCAAGGCTGCAGTGAGCTGTGATCCCGCCACTGCACTCCAGCCTGGGTAGCAGAGCAAGACTCTGTCTCAAAAAAATAAAAATAAAAAAATAAAGAAAAGAAAAGAAAAGTGGCCGGGCGCGGTGGCTCACGCCTGTAATCCCAGCACTTTGGGAGGCCGAGGCGGGTGGATCATGAGGTCAGGAGATCGAGACCACGGCGAAACCCCGTCTCTACTAAAAATACAAAAAATTAGCCGGGCGCGGTGGTGGGCGCCTGTAGTCCCAGCTACTCCGGAGGCCGAGGCAGGAGAATGGCGTGAACCCGGGAGGCGGAGCTTGCAGTGAGCTGATATCGCGCCACTGCACTCCAGCCTGGGCGACAGAGCGAGACTCTGTCTCAAAAAAAAAAAGGAAAAAAAAAGAAAAGAAAAGAAAAATGGAGCAGATATTTATTGAAATCTGCTAAACGCCTTCTATCCTTTCTTCATTAGGGCTGCCTTAGGTTGAGGGTGTTTGAGTCTTCTTTTGACCACAAGGAAGCTAAAAGGCTCAGAGAGGTTATGACACTTGCCTGGGGTCACACAACTAATAAGTGGCACAGCTCTCTCTCTAGACTACGCTGCCTCTTTCCAAAGATAAATAAGGCATAGAGAGCCTATGTTGATGGAGACAGAAATAAGAAGTCTTTTGAGCCATGGATTTGAGAGTGGGGAGCCCACTCTCTAGTTGGAACCTCACTGAGAGTCCTGTGGGGGACATTGACGATAACTTGGTCTGTGTTTTCCCAGCCCCTAGCATGGGGGGTGCAAACACAGCATAAGGCTGACTCAGAGCATGTTTATGGACCTTTGTTCAGGGTGTTGAGGCTGGAGTCAGGGGGCCTGCGACCAAGCTCTGACTCTGCCATGAACTTGCTGTGTGACCTTCAGCAAGTTGTTGGTCCCTTCTTTGTGGAATCAGAGGGTTGGACTAGATGACCTCCTGATCCTACAGGTCTGACATTTCAGGAGAAGATAAAATTGGCAAACAGCCTTTATATGATACAGCCCGAGGTAGGGCCTGGGTCGGAAATTGGATTTAGAGGATGCGTGTTGCACTTGAGGTCACGGCAGCTAGAAAAATTCAAAGCAATTCAAGGTGCGGCTGGGACTCACTGGCTCTCGCTGCAGGTGAATTCCTGCCTGGCTCACCTAGTGCTTGATGCCCCGACCCTGGGGCTGGCTCAGGGGAGTGGTGGGTCAGAAGTGCCTAACCTCCCGTTCTGCCTGTTTCTCCTCCCAACTCCTCCACTGGCCCGAGCAGCTGGGTGGGGCCTGCCTGCTGGCCGTCGGCATCTGGGTCATGGTGGACCCCACCGGCTTCCGGGAGATCGTGGCTGCCAATCCTCTGCTCCTCACGGGCACCTACATCCTCCTGGCCATGGGGGGCCTGCTCTTTCTGCTCGGCTTCCTGGGCTGCTGCGGGGCCGTCCGTGAGAACAAGTGTCTGCTGCTATTTGTGAGTACCCCAGCCCCCACCCCACCCATGGGTGCTCTGAGGGGTGTCTGGGATCAGCTGCAGACTCCCAGGCCCTGCCTGGCTTCCATTCAGACTAGAACTTCCCAAACTGGGGGCGGGCTGTCAAAGCAGAAGGGATCATGGAGATGAGCACATCCGACCCCACTCATTCGGTAGTCAATGGTCCTGAAACCCTGAGATGTTCAGCAACTTGCCCAGAGTCCCATGGAGTTGGCGGCAGAGGGGATGAAACAGACGCTAGTCCAGGGCCCCTGCAGTGCCTCAGGCTGCCTCTTCCCATGCCTTTGGGACCTGTTTTCTCCCTGGGGCAGCCCTTCCTCTCTCCCACTTCACTTTGCTGCTTTCCTGCAGTCAAGCCAGGGCCCTTGGCTTAATGCACACCTGGTCTGTGTCCACATGCCAGGAAACTCAGAATGAGGTTTGTGCCACATAAGCCCACCTCCAGGGGTGGGATGGTCGCCAGCCTTTTCCATTTGCCTTGGTGGCCTCAGCTTCCAGAGCCTGCTTTTGCAGTGGGCCCATGCCTGCAGCGGGTGAGCTGGCCCAGATGGAAGGGGCCTTGGCGTCCAGGTCTGAACAACCAGGCTTCTCCAAGGCATGGTCAGCTGAGAGCACTGACGTTGACCTTGATGTTTTTCCACTTGCTTGCTATTAAAACTCTAATATAGAACTCCTTAGTAACATGGCTAAGATGCCTAGTGGATGAGGCCTTCCCCTTGTAGATATGCAATTCTGAAATAGGTATGATATGGCCTCTGAAGGTTTCTCACTCATCAAGTAAATAGCCCTTGAACTCCTATCATGCGCATGTAGTTCACTGGGTGCTGAAGATGCGTCGGGCACCGGGAGTGATGGTCCCTTCCCTCACAGACGTGCACAGGGGAGGCAGCCGAGCCTTGCGGATGAGCTGGGCAGCAGGCAGGCCTGGTTTGAGTGTACTTCCTGCTCCATCCCCTAAGGGTGCGCCTCCCGTCTCATTCCCCAACC
Organism: Symphalangus syndactylus; assembly: GCF_028878055.3. NCBI lineage: Eukaryota > Metazoa > Chordata > Mammalia > Primates > Hylobatidae > Symphalangus > Symphalangus syndactylus. The sequence goes on along the minus strand of NC_072428.2, from coordinate 11,911,196 downwards.
TCCCAGAGCAGCCGTGTGTTCTTGTTAAACGAGGGGGCTGACCAGCTCCTCTATAGATCACAGCCAAACCAAACAAGCAGTGGGTCTTCTAGTTCTCAAGTCTCCTGGATTCCCAGGGATGGTGGCGCTTGGTGCCTCCGCCTGCCTTTCTGTGCTGGGTGGATGGGTCTTCTCTAAGAGGTCCTGGACTTGGAGAACTTCTGGGCTGAGCCCAGTCCTGCTACAGGGTAAGTTAAAAACAGCCCTGTTCAGAGAAGCGTGGGTATGTCTGGGTCAACTTGCGGATGCTCTCCGTGGGTGAACTCGTGGGCGGAGTTAAATGACAGGGAGACCTGGGCTGGTTGGCTGGGGGGGGCTCCCTTGCAAGGTTCTGTGGATAAGTCAGCACCAGCAGTGCTGGGAGGAGAGACCTGGCACCATACCTCCTCCCCAGACGAGAGCACACTGCACGGCCCCATTTGTGTCCCGGTGAGATGCTCCCCATCTAAAGTGAAGTCAGCTGCGAAATGAGTGACAGGGAGCCTTGGGCCCATTTGTCCTTCAACAGCGCAAACACTGCAGACTTCATTTGAAGAGAAACAAAGAAAAACTTTGAGCGCCCCCTGGTGGACAATGCTCTACAGCTTGTCACGGTGCTTGCAGCAGTCTTGGCTGGGGAGCCCGAGGGGACTTTAAAAGGAGCTGGGATATGGGTCCCAGAACACACCCAGCCTCCCTTTCCCCCTCCTCACCTCGGCCCCCAGGGGCTCATTCATTGTTAATGGGCTCGGCTCTGAAGCCAAGACAGGAAGCCAGGCTGGTCTTCTTGGCTAGGAGCAGGCTGGGGCGGCTCCAGTCTCCTCCAGTAAGTGGCTGCCTGCAAACCTGCCAGCCACCCGAGGACGTCCTCCCTCCCTCCTGTGCTATGCGAGGCAGGACTGAGGCCCAGGGATAGGAGATGTGTCCACGATCCTCCCGAGAGAGGTGATCCTGGCTGCCAGGCTGGGGGCCCTTCGACAAGGCCTGATGGCAGATCCTTCCCCTCACCTCCCTACCCCCGCCTCTCTCCCTTTGCCCTCCTTCTTTCTGCCTATCTCTGTGTAGCTCCCTTTCCTCTCTGCCTCTGTCCTCCCCATCTCTGTCCTTTTTCTTTTTTTTTTTTTTTCCAAGACAGGGTCTCAGTCTGTGGCCCAAGCTGGCGTGCAGCGGTGTGATCTCAGCTCACTGTGCAGCCTCAACCTTCTAGCCTCAAGTGCTCCTCCCACCTCAGCCCCCTGAGTAGCTGGGACCACAGGCACGTACTGTCACGCCCGGCTAATTTTTGTATTTTTTGTAGAAACAGGGTTTTGCCATGTTGCTCAGGCTGGTCTTGAACTCCTGGGCTCAAGTGATCCACCGCCTCAGCCTCCCAAAGTGTTGGGATTCCAGGCAGGCACCAACACACTTGGCCTTGTCTTTCTCTTGATCTCTGTTTTTATTCCTACGCCCTTTCCTTGTCCCTGTCCTGATGTCTTCCTCCCCCGTTTCCCTGTCTCTCTCTCCACTTCCCCTGCTTGCCCTGCCCTCTCTAAGGCCCCGCCCACACAAGCCTGAGGTCACAGTGTGGGTCAGAGGCAAAGGATGCTTGGATCAAGGTCTTCTGGCTCCCAGACCAGGGCTGTCCACAGGCTCCTAACCTGGAATGGACTCCAAAATTTACCTAAAATTATGTGCAAAATGTTATGTCAGGGCCTGTGTATATGTATTGTTTATACGTGGATTGCGTGCATACTCACGTGTATGGGTACAGTGTGTATGTGCACGTGTGTTGTATGTGCATGTATGTTGTGTTCTATCGTGTGTGCTTGTGCATACATGTGTGCATTGCTTTGTGCATATGTACACGTGCATGGGTGTTGTATGTGCATGGGTGTTACGCATGCATGGGTGTTACACGTACATGGGCGTTACATGTGCGTGGGTGTTACACGTGCATGGGTGTCGTGCGTGCGTGGGTGCACATATGTATGCATGTGGACATGTGCCTGTGTGTGCACATGTGTGTTGTGTATGCATGTGTGTTGTGTGCATGGGGGTTGGAGGGGTTCTGTGAGTGTTTCCAGAGAAAGGCACCAAAGTTTCTGGAAGGTTTTCAAAAAGGTTTATGCCCTAAAAAATAAGAAAAACCACTTCTCCTTTCCTGGCTGAAACTGGACCTAACTGTGTGGTGGTTCCAACCGAAGAGGGCATGGAGCCTCACCCCTGGCAGCTTCTGGGATCCTTCTAGAAGCCTTTCACTGCTTTCTCAGCCTGTTGGAAAGGAGAGACGGCTTGTCTTGAGAGGGGCCAAAAGAGTGACTTTAGTCAGCCCAGGAAACCTGGCTCAAAGGTTCACAAAGCAAGGAGGCCTTGAGATGGGGCTGACTGTCCCCTTCCCTCTGCCCTGAGACTGAAGTCCTACAGGACCTGGGGACAATCAGTCTAATGACTAGACCACCTAGTGATCCATTTATCTATCTAAAGGTCCATTTCCCAAATCCTCGTGTTGATCAGTATTACAGCACTCACATGCAATAGGACAAGTTCAGCCTCCTATTGAAAATTTGTGGCATCCCTTGTTCTCATTTGCTTACCTTTGAGTAGTTCAAGGATTTTTTTAAGCCAACTTATTTAAAAATTCTAATTTTAAAAATAATTTATAACGAAGGCAAGCTCAACTAGAAAAAAAGAACAGCAAAAAGAGATGAGTATATTCAAAAAAGATAAATGAGCTGAATTGTACATGCAGTATGTAAATTTGGTAAATATTTATTAGAAATGGGAACTGTGAGCAGACATTGCCTATAAGCAGATGGGTTAGAAAAGCCTGGAAATGGTCCCAACTAGGCAACATAGCAGTTTCCTCCCCTTTGCTAATTTTTCCATCCTAAGGAAAGTGATGCAAATTAGAGGATTAGGAATGGCTGACAAATGTGTCCTTAGGCAAATGGGATGCAAACCCTGGGAAAGGCCTTGATGAGGGGAAGCCCCAGGAATGGCTGGGTCCGGGGAATTCCCCAAAGGACTTTAACACCGGTAAACTGTCTTAAGCAGGAGGACCTTTTCGTGCTGGAGAAGGGTGAGTTGGCAGAGGTGGCATTGTGACTGCCATGGGCACCGCAGCCTCGCACTTTGGTTCACAGGATTCACACTCCCACACACTCAAGTCCTGCCCAGGCCTTGTGCTTGGCGAGGCCCACTTCCTCTGGTCCACGACTTCCCAGGTTTATTCTTATATCTCATCTCCTGATGCTCCAGCTCAATGGAAACTCCATGAAGATGAGGACTGAGCCTGCCTTGTGTGCGTTTATTTGCCAATACCTAGCACGGTGCCTGACACAGAGCAGGCGCTCAGCAAACAGCCCCGGAGCCAAGGAACAGAGAGGAGGTTTGGCTAAGAGCATGGACTTTGGAGTCAGAAAAGCCCGGGCTCTAACTCTTGCTCTGCCATTTCCTGGCTGTATGACCTGGAGCTGGTCACTTAACCACTCTAAACCTTAGATTCCTCATATACAAAATGACGATAATCATGCTTCTTTCCCAACCACAGTGTTGCGTTCATGATCCAGTGGGAAATGCATGTTTTGCTTGGCTCTGTTTGTGGGATGCCTAAGCAGTCTATAAGTGGGAAACTAGAAGAATTGGTGCTGAGCCTCAGGAGGCTTTGCAGGCCGTGTAGAAACCATAAGACCTTGGGGCTCCCGTGGCTTCCAGGGTAACATGGTGATGAGAGGCTGTGTTCTGCAATCAGAGTTCTTGGGGTGAAGTCCCAGAGGTACTACCCACCAGCTATGCCAGCTTAGGCCAAGTACTACTCCTCTCAGCCACAATCCCCTGTCAGTAAAATGGGGGTGTTGCTGATAACAGCATCTGTCTCACTAGATGAGAGGGCTTGATGAGATGATCCATGTAAGATCCACAATGTCTGGGTAGCAAGGACTCAGCAGGTAGCTATTGCTATTTTTCCAGAGCCGCCCACACCAGCACTTGTCTTCGGGAAGGATGTGCTTCCTCTGGGCTCTAACCCTCTGAGCAGCTCTCATGTCGTGCCAGTCCTGCGAGAAGCACCGCCCCTGCATTACCTCGTGGAAGCCATGTGCAGTCATCCTGGATGGCACACACACGTCCCAGAGTGACGGGCACACAGAGTGCACGAGGCCTGTGATCTGCTTCGTCCATTATTTATCACTGTCCAGGCCGAGGCTGGTGGGCACAGCAGCTCCAGCTCATTGCCGTGGATGGAAACCATTTCCGAGGCTGCTCCTTGCCAGCCTGGGGACCTGCCAGCGGCTCCAGCGAGAGGGCAGAGGGCAGGGAGGGGCTTCTCATAGAGGCCCCGTGTAATGGAAGCGGATGGCCATCCATCACCAGTCAAATGGAAATGCCAGGACCCCTGCCAGCGGCCTCCGTCACTGTCACAGGGGAGGTGAGGCTGCAGAGGCAGAAAATACGTCACTCAGCAGCCACTGAGCCCAGAGGCCCCCACCCTCCTGGAAATGAGAATTGTAGGAGTGGCAGAATGGACCGTGGGCATTGTGACCTGGGGCACAGGAGGCTTCCCCCACCCCACCCTCATTATACTCTGCACTGGTTGGGGAACTCTGCTCCCTGACCTCAGCTGGAGGTCAGCCCCCTCTTCAGGAAGCACAGGAGCATCTGGCCTGGTGTCCCTCATCCAGATGTGCCAGACAGGCCACCCAGCAAACCCCAGCCAGGCAGCCTGCTAACCTGTGGAGACAGACTCCTGGGCTCAGAAGAGAGTGACAGAGCAATCCCTGAGCCTCGCCCTGCATCAGGGAGCAGACACAGCCTGGCGCTCTGAAAAGGCAGCTGGGCCAGGAGGGGAGCATTCTTTCTGCAAAGCTCCAAAGAGCTCTGCACCTGTGGAGTAGTCACTTCCCTTCTCCAGCTTCAGCTTCCTCCACTTGGAAAAGGGGAAACTACACAAAAAAGAGACCGTGAGAACAGCTTCCGGTGCCCGGCGGTCCCCTGTGAGAGCAGAAGCCTGTGTCGGAGCAGCTGGAGCCCACGGTGCATCTGAGGGCTGAAGCAGACTTGATGTGGTGGCTGGGGACAGAGGCCAGCCAGCAAAACGCAGGATTGAGGGGTGACACGTCCCTGCCGCGGGCTGGCTGCTCTGCTGAAGCAAGGCGCTCTCTTTAGGTTTGGACACTTAAAAAACTAAAACCCAGGCCGGGCGCGGTGGCTCACGCTTGTAATCCCAGCACTTTGGGAGGCCGAGGCGGGCGGATCACGAGGTCAGGAGATCAAGACCACGGTGAAACCCCGTCTCTACTAAAAATACAAAAAATTAGCCGGGCGTGGTGGCGGGCGCCTGTAGTCCCAGCTACTCGGAGAGGCTGAGGCAGGAGAATGGCGTGAACCCGGGACGCGGAGCTTGCAGTGAGCCGAGATTGTGCCACTGCACTCCAGCCTGGGCGACAGAGTGAGACTCCGTCTCAAAAAAAAAAAAAAAAACTAAAACCCACTTGCCAGGCCCCAGAGATGTTTTATGTCCATGTGCTGAATGGACAGATTCTACACCCCTCCCGAGGCACTCACTAAGGTGGCCCCTGGCCCACGCAGTTTGGAGAAGCCCCGGGACCTCCAGAAGGCAGCCGCTGTGGGTGCTGAAGAGTCAGGGAGGGAATCGGACTGGGGTCTCCCTGGGGTGGGGATAAAGTGACAGAAATCTTCCTCTGACCACAAGAGGCACATTCCAGGAGAGAGATGCCTGAAGGTATTGTCAGCAGCCCACAGAGCATCTGCGAGGAGGCCGGTGCATCGCCAGGAGCCGGACCTCGGAGGCCACAGAGGAGCCTGCCCATGGCCCCCATTCGCTCCCTTCTGCACGTGAGAGCCCAATGCCGGTCTCTGCTTGGGCTCATTTCCAACAGAGGAAACGCTTTCACATGCCTCGTGCTTCCCCATAGGGAATCCCTGGAAGTGGGTCTCCACATCCCCATTTTCCTGGCAAGAAAACTGAGGCTGGAAGGGGTTTGTATGAGTGATTGTCCCATGACACATGAGGACAGACAAGGCAGGCCCTGAGGTGTCCTGACTCGAAGCCTGGCACATCAGGGGCAGGCAGGCAGGCAGGCAGGCAGTCAGTCCTGACGACTGGGACCCCAGAGAGCAGGTCTGGCCGCTGCCTGGGTGCCTGGGAGGGCATGGAAGAACCAGTCTCTGTGTGTGCCAGGGATAAAGTCCTCTGCTGCTGGTTTCCAGGCAGGGTGACAACGGACTTTGTCAAGGGCACCAGCTATGTTGAGTGATGAAGGCAAAGCCGGTTTCTTCTGTTGACAGCTCTCAGCCCAATGACCAGGGCGGTGATGTGGCAAATCACAGGGCCTTCATGGCGAGTGCTCCACCCCGGCTTATTCATCCGTCTAAGAGTCCTGCGTCAACACCTGTGCCGACCCAGGCATCCGAGCGGGCAGCGCGCTGAGTGACAGCCCCTGTGCTAATGCCGTGCGGGCACCTCTGTGAGGCACTGTGGTGTGGGGAAGCCCAGGAGAGGGAGGGTTCTCCCTGCTTAGGGAAGTCAGGAAAGGCTTCTCACCAGGAGAGAGGCTGAGGCTTCACCTGATCTGGAGAAATGAGGAACTGGTGGGTAAGGAAGGGCAGTGCCTTCCTGGCAGAGGTAACATAGCCTGTGAGATCCCTGAAATGAGGGGCACTATGGTTCATTCAGGGAACATCAAATTCAGTGAGTGGAGCAGAAGACTGTGTTAGATACCAAACTCCTGGCCCCTGGGTTTTGAGATTTGGTGGCCAAACCACCTTCCCTCCAATCTCATTCCTTGGATTTGGGCTGAAGGTCAGTATGACCTCCCCACTTCCCATGGGAACCAGAGGCAGTGGGGCAGGGAGAGGTGGCCCTGGGGCTGGCAGGGTGGGGAAATCCAACTGGGGATCCCCAAGGCACTCAGGATTCTCGCAGCCCATACAACCTACCCAGAAGAAAATTTACCCCAAGTGGGCTCAAACGGGTTTCATCATCGATCTCCTTCCAGGGCAGCTGAGTAGGGTTGTTCAGGTTGCACACTGTACAAGGGTACCATTTGCATGGAAGGTATATATTTGTTTATTCTTTTCATATTTTGATCACAATACTCTTGACTCCAAGGAGTAATCACTGGTGTGTTTGTTATGAAAAATGTCTGATAGCAGTGGAGTGCGTTAATCTTACAAAATGAGTATACTGTATCACTGGTGTGACAGATGGACAGATGCATTGGCCAGTGGCCGCCCCATCCCCTGCCTGCCCTCTGGGCTCACAAGCCTGTTCCTCTCCCTGCAGTTCTTCCTGTTCATCCTGATCATCTTCCTGGCAGAGCTCTCAGCAGCCATCCTGGCCTTCATCTTCAGGGAAAATGTACGTATCAGGCCCCAAGCTTTCTGCCTCCTGCTATCAGCAAGGGGTTGGTGGCCATTCAGGTCTGGCTCCCCCACTCCTTGAAAGGTCTCAGAGAGTGGGCAGCCTCTCATCTGGCACTTCCAGCCCAAGTCGTGGCCCCACCCGCCTGGCAAGGCCCCGCAGACCAGGGAGAGACCCCAGTAAGCCTGATCCTGCTAGGGCTTTTCTCTGCTCCCAAAGCATCTGGTACAGCCCCATACCTTATTCTGGAAACATCCCTTCCAAACCTTGCCTAGTAACGGCCCAGTGATAGCGAGACAGTCAGAATAGTCCGAGAGGCTGGAATGTAGGAGCCCGGGGCAGACTGCTGGTGGAGGAGGCCCTGGCTGGTATCCTCCTGTGTAACTTGGCCCCACAAGCCACCAAGTTCCAGAGGCTACAGGCAGCTGGGGTGCCAGCTGCCTCCCCTGAGTTGACCAGAGCCAGGCACCATAGCCACAGGGAGACTGGGGCAGGGGGTTGGAGAAAGATGGGAGGGGAGGAGGGGCAATGGGGCAGGAGACACAAAATGGCCCTAGGGTAGAGGAGGCGGGCGGGGAGGGTAGTCGCACGGAGCAGAGGAGGAGGCCACCACAGCCTGTGAGCAGACAATGGTGCCCAGATGGTCTCCTCTGCTGGGCACCACCCAGGGCCCTAGCCTTTGACTGCAGCAGGACCGAAGGAGAATATTTTGGGAGTAGGAGAAACTGAGGGGGACTCCTCTGGAAACTGACGTACAAAGACTTCCTGCCCAGTCCTGTAGCTTCTTCAGGGCCTGGGACCCAGGGTGTCTGCTTGGCTCTGTCTGGGAAACAGCTCAGAGTGGAAGGGGTGGGGTGAGGTGCAAACTCCACACCCAGATAAGCCCTCCCTCTGGGCAGAGCTGCACGTGGAGTGAGGTCCTCAGCGTGCCCTGACCTCGGCTTCACCGAGATGTGCATGTGTATGGACTTCCTTTCTACACTGGGGATAAGGAGACTGCCCCAAGTTGGTGGTTTAGGAGAATCCAAGGGGACCTGGCACCAGGATGCAGAGCCCGTAGCTCTCATTCCCCCCAACTCCCAAGCAGGTGGATGGAGAGAGGATGGAGGGTGGGGGCTGCACCCAACTGCCAGGCCTAAGCCCATCTTCTCCCTCTGCCCCCAGCTCACCCGAGAATTCTTTACCAAGGAGCTCACCAAGCACTACCAGGGCAATAATGACACGGACGTCTTCTCCGCCACCTGGAACTCAGTCATGATCACAGTGAGTGACGCCCCAGAGATGCTGTGAACATTCAGAGCCACGACGCCCAGTGTTCACATGCCCACGCCAGGCATCAGTAATCAATCCAGGCACTCTCCCAGTGATCACAGACCTGGCCTTGGAATCAGCATCCACACAGCATTCCAGGCAGCCATGCCACTCGATCACAGTCCCGACTCGGGATGAAACCTGTTTGCTATCCCTGTCTTGGGTCCCCAAGCAATGGTCCTTATGATGATGATAATAACCACAGCATCTGTTTATGGAGGGCCAAGTGCCTGGTGAGGTAGCAATTGTTACTGCCACCTCTGTTATAGAGATGAGGACACTGAAGGCCCAGAGAAGATAAGTGGCTTTCCCATGGTCACACAGTGGTGACAGATGGAGCCAGCCCACACCCAGTCTTCTGATGCCACTCCTTTGCAGAGGCTATATGTCCTTCTCTGTCCCTCCCCTTGTGTCCTCCTCCTGCCCACCAGACCCTTCTCTGTCATCTCCCCCTAGTTTGGTTGCTGCGGGGTCAGTGGGCCTGAAGACTTCAAGTTTGCATCTGTGTTTCGACTCCTGACCCTGGATAGTGAAGAGGTGCCGGAGGCCTGCTGCCGGAGGGAACCCCAAAGTCGGGACGGGGTCCTGCTGAGCCGGGAGGAGTGCCTCCTGGGAAGGAGCCTGTTCCTAAACAAGCAGGTACTGGCCCTGCTCTCCAGACAGGGGAGTGGGTCTGTCGGGACTTGCGTGGCCAGAGCTGGGTGGGAGGTGCTATCACCCCAGAGGGTCTGAAGCTACCCCAGCAATCCCAGGGAAGTGTTGGCCGTGATATGGGATGCCTGCATCTGAGCGGGGACTGATGGAGGCTCCGTCCAAGTCCCTGAGATCCAACCAAAATGGGGAAGGATGACAGTGGCAGATGGTCTGCCGCTGGAGTGGGCATTTAGGCTGGGGCTAAGGGGTAAGTAGGAGTTTTCCAGTGTTTCCTGAGTTTCTGATAATGCAGGTCCAAAGGGAGGGAGGGGGACAGAACCAGAATTACACAGTGGGGGGCGCTTCTTAGCCATGCACTGTATTTTGGAGGAACTCTCATCTGTCATGTGGGGCGTCTCCTTGACCTGACTCTCCAAGGTCAGAGAAGCTCCTAGACTTTTCTGGTTCTCTTGCAACCTGAGGACTTCCTCTCAGCCTTGGGAGAAACCCTTTCCCTTCCTGCACGTGCCGTTTCTAGGGAAGACAAGGGCCTGGGTTTGTGTGCCTCCTGCCCACGCCCCCCTGTGAGTTCACAATGCCCTTGCCCTTAATCCCCTTCTTCCCACTGACCAGCCCCCACTCTGCTGGTGTGGGTGCGTGACCAGGCTAGGCAGGAGGAGAGGCAGGGAGAGGACGAGGGTGATCTAAGCCTGGGCCCCAGGCCCCTTGCTTGAGTAGGACTTTAACGAGCAGACGCCCCCTAAGATGGGCTTAGGCCTGTGGACGCTCATGGAGAGTTCCAGATGCAAGAGACACAGGAGGGGACAGGAGACAAGGCCCGTGTTCCTGCGAGGCTCAGGATCTCATTAGAGAACGTGCAAGATGAACAAGCAGCAAACTAACAAGAAGTAATCATTTCACATGGTCATGATTGCTGCGAAGAAATAAAACCAGATGAGGGGCTAGAATGGGCCTTGGGTGGGGGCTCAAGGCAGAACTTGCAAAGTCCCAGAGGAGATGACAGTGAGCAGAGGCCTGGGTCCTGGGGCTCTGGCAGGCCCTTTCCAGCCTCAGCTCTGCCCCAGGAACTCGGCCCCTCTGGCCCTGGCACCTCCCCGTGGATTCCTGAGGCCCTGAGGGCCACGTTCTCTCTGTCCCTCATCACCCTGCCTTCCTGCATTGGGGGAAAGAGACTCAATAGAGAAATGAGGGCCCTGAGTTGAGGCCACTGTGGACGTGGGGCAGAGACCTGCCGTGGGCGCAGCTGCAGGGCGGGGAGGGGAGTTTCGGGCTTCCATGGCAGGCAGGCGTGGGCTGTTAACTGCTGCGTTGCCTTCGCCAAGACACCCTCTCTGGACCTCAGATTCCATATGTTGCAGAGGCTGCTGGCTGCCCCCCCATGATCCATTCACCCCAACTCTCTTGGGAAGAGAATGGTTATCACACCCCATGACCACCAGCTAGAGGCTGCACTTCCCAGCCTGCCTCGCAGCTAGACCATGTAACCGAGTTCTGGCTAACGGGAGGTGAGCAAAGGTGATTTGTGCAACTTGAGTCACATCCTTAAGAGAAAGTGCTGTGCCCACCCCTCCTTTTTGCCCTGGCTGGGACTTGGCAGAGGGAGGTGGCCCCTAGGATGGCAGAGCATCCAGAGAGAAGGAGCCTGGGCGACGGACAGTTCCACGGCATACAGCGGCCACCATAGCACGGGGTTTATGTGAAAGACCAGTGAATTTCTAACTTGTTGAAGGAGCTGTTGTTTGAGATGCCCGTTGCCAACAGCCAAACTTAGAGCCTTTTAATGCTACTTGTAAGTTTTCAAGAGGCTTCCCGTGGGCCCCATTCCCCGCATCAGATGTGCTTCCCATTTCTGGACTCATCCTCTGTTAGGTTGTCTCCTTCCCTCTCCTGGGCATGTCTTCAAAATCAGAGCTCATAAGAGAGGTCCCTGCACAGCCACGTTCATTCTTTCCAGTGACCCTGTTGTTCCTGAGGGTCTGAGACTGGCTCCTGGGGTTTCTTTGCTGAGACATTCATGTCCCTCCTGGGCATTTCTTCCCGTTAAAAACCTGCTGCTGTGGAACTGTCTCTATTTGTCTTTTTCTCCAAAGCCCCCTTTGCTTAAAGCACAGGATGCATTTTTTTTTTTTTTTTTTTTTTTTTGAGACTGAGTCTCGTTCTGTTGCTCAGGCTGGAGTGCAGTGGCACAATCCTGGCTCACTGCAAGTTCCACCTCCAGGGTTCAAGTGTTTCTCCCACCTCAACCTCTCAAGTAGCTGGGACTACAGGCACGTGCCACCATACCCAGCTAATTTTTGTATTTTTTGGTAGAGACCGGGGTTTCACCATGTTGTCCAGGCTGGTCTCAAACTCCTGACCTCAAATGATCCACCCCCTTGGCCTCCCAAAGTGCTAGGATTACAGGTGTGAACCACCGTGCCTGGCCCCAGGATACATTTCTGACTTTGCTGGCAGGCCCATGGCAAGGATGTGGGAAGAGTTGAGCTCGCTGTGGGGGTTGGGGTGGGGGTGAGGTGTGCAGGGATGCATGGCGTGGCCACAGGGACATCCTAGTTGCTCTGTGGCCCCCTGGTCCACATTGGTGGTGGACCTGGGTAGACAGGGGGCTTTTATGCTGGTGCCAGTGAGAAAGGACAGCAGGTGAGACCAGGGTGATGGTGGTAAAGACAGAGAGGTGTGTGGATCTGAGAAATGCTCAGGAGGCAAAATCTACCAGCCTCCGTGATGGGTCCTCATTGGAGGAGGGGCAGGAGGAGGTGCTGAGCGACTGGCTTCTGGTTTGGGGACGATCTCACATTTAGTCTGGGGCATGTTGAGTCTCAGAAACCTTTGGAGGCCAGGTGCGATGGCTCACACCTGTAATCCCAACACTTTGGGAGGCCGAGGCGGGCAGATCACCTGAGGTCAGGAGTTCGAGACTAGCCCAGCCAACATGGAGAAACCCCGTCTCTACTAAAAAATGCAAAAATTAGCCTGGCGTGGTGGCATGTGCCTATAATCCCAGCTACTTGGGAGGCTGAGGCAGGAGAATCACTTGAACCCGGGAAGCGGAGGTTGCGGTGAGCTGAGATCATGTCACTGCGCTTCAGCCTGGGCAACAGAGTGAGACTCCATCTCAAAAAAAAAAAAAAGAAAAAAAGAAGCCTTTGGAACAGCTGAGCAGAGGTGTCCAGTGGGCAGCTGGGTGTATGGGGTGGAGCTGGAGGGGTCAGTGCTGGAGATGTACGTGTGGGAAGCATTGCGTGTGGGTGACCATTGTGGTGACAACCGGGCCTGGCTGCCCCTCATCAGATTAGGTGGGGGGTGACTGTGGGTGGCAGCAGGGGGCTGCGGATGTGCCCACCCAGCAGAGAGGGAGGATGGCACTCCAACAGCCTACATGGTTAGAGGACTCATAGTCTGTGGTGGCAGGCTGGGGAGAGGCTCCCCGCCATGTGTCTCACCGGGTGGTGACAGGGGAAACCATCACGGGGTGGAGATGGTGGGTGGCAGTGAAGCAATTTCCAGGTGTGTAGATGTAAGCTCTGGGCTACAGCCAGGGCCTGGCCCACAGGAGGGAGAACCCAGCCACTCATGCCAGCTCCCTTTCCCTTAAGAACAGAGGAAAGACCAGGAATTTGGAATCCTCCTCAGTGTAAATCCTGGCTTCCCTTCCTCGTGTGTGACCTTAAGCAAGTTAGCCACCGCTCCTCCCTCCCTTTTCCTGTGGGTAAAATGCAGGTAAGACCTCTCCTCCCTGAGGAGCTGTAATGAGATCAAGTGAGAAAGAGCCCACGAGGCCCTAGCAAAGTTATCAAGAGAGCAGACACTCACTCAGCGTGGGTGGTGGCATCCCGTCCATGCCCCAACCTCCCCAAGGGTGTCTCTGTTCCTGGGAAGCTTCCACTGGCCAACCCGGACTGCTTGGTTGAGTCCAGGGGCCTGAAGGGTCTTTGGTGCCAAAGCCTGATAGGGGAAGATGAGCTGTTAAGGCCCAGGTGCCACACAGCAGGGCTCAGCTTCCCTCTGCTGGACAAGGTCCCTGGCTTCTTGCCAGTTTCCCCGGGTAAGGCATGTCAAAGTCAATTTCATGCTCTGGAAGAGATGTGCTGCTTCTCCTGTCCCCTTCTGGGTGTGTGTGTGTGTGATTGTATTGCAATGACACCCAACTCTATGCTCAGACACTTTCCACCACTCAGGATATGCTGAGAGAGCGGCACAGAGAGACGGACGGTAATCCTTGGTGATCCTAACAGGCACTGAGATTGAGAGCTTGCCACCTGCCAACACTCTTCCTAGTGCCTTACCTGCAGTATCTCATTTTATCCTCACAGCAATCCCATGAGGTAATCTACATGGCCCCATTGTATAGATGGGGCAACTGAGGCATAGAGAGAGGAAGTAAATAGCCCAAGGTCGCACAGCAAGCCAGTGACAGCGCTGGCTGGGACCCCAGGCAGCCAGGCCCCAGGGACCACCGCCAGATACCACTCTCCTGGGCCATTGCTGTTCCATGTCCAGGAAACCCCTTGAAGAGCTTCACAAACCCATTGTGTGTGTTGGGGCTGCAGGCGGTGGGATTATGCACATGTGGCTGGCGGGCATGTGGAACACTGAGGGGGTGATGGGAGGGCCGAGGCATCCTCTGCCAGGGCTGATCCCAAAACGATGCAACCCATCTCTCTTTGCTTGCTTGCAGAGCAGGTTAGTTTTTTTGCTGTTATAGTTCTGCATTTTCGGGTTTTAATGCTTCAAAATCGCTTAGCATGAGAGGGGGAAGGGATAGCATTAGGAGATATACCTAATGTAAACGATGAGTTACTGGGTGCAGCACACCAACATGGCACATGTATACATATGTAACAAACCTGCACGTTGTGCCCATGTACCCTAGAACTTAAAAGTATAATTTTAAAAAAATTGCTTAACAAAGGATTTGGGGCTCCAACATGGGTCTGCTGGCAGATCCAGGATGGACCCTGGGCCTCACTGAATGGAGGGCCAGCCCTGAAGGGACCCCCAGCCACACTGATGTCCTGGCCTGGCCTGGGGTAGGAACCCCTGGGTTGCCCTTAGGGCTCCGTCACAGTCATACAGCCCTTAACTGGGCTCCCAGTGCCACAGCAGAGACAAGGCCTGAAGGTTCAATTAAGACCTTTTCTCCTTGTCATCTCTGGGCTTGAGGTCTTTCAAAGCCTGGCCACAGCCTGGTCACTAGAAATTACCTTGGGCATCGTCCTAAAATGCTGACACCTGCGCTCCATGCCAGACCCACTGATTCAGTGTTGTGGAGCGAGGCCTTGGCATCTGCATTGCCAACCACTTCCCGTGCACGCTCAGTCCCGAGAGTATCATGGACCCAGATCGTTGTGCCGGGTGGGGTCTATTTCTATCTGGGTATATCCTGTTTGCTCCATGGGGCTCCGGGGAGGGCTTCTGGGGGCCTTCCCTGCCCAGCTCCTGGTCAGCCTCCAGGCAGGTACTAGGACACCACCTGGCCACTAGTCCCAGATCATGCCCTGCTGTCCACCTGCCTGGGTGCAGCCTCAGTCCTACTTTTGGCCAAAGGGGCTGGGCTTCTCCATGATGGACAAGAGAAGGGAGCATGTCAGCACCCAAGAATCCCCGGTCTCAATAGAGCCCAGAAATAGCAACCGTCACCCAAAAAGGGCTGGGCATGATCTCTCCACTCCCATCTGGGGATTTGTTCCCTTGCAGGTTCTCAGCCTGGGCCCAAAGAATATGCAGGCTCCTATAAAGGAAGGAAGGTTCTCCCACTTTGAAAATATGTGTCATCCAAAGCAAGTACCATGCATCAGTCTCTGTGGTCAGCATGGGGGAGGGGAGAGTTATGAACATGAAAATGACAGAGGTGTAAGGTGCTCAGGGTCAGAGGGGGCAGCAGCCATGGACTGGCAGTACCTGGCTTGGCACTGGCTTGCTTTTTCCTATCTCTATCTATCTCGATCTCAATCTCGATCTCTGTCTCTGTCCCAGTTTATATATCTCTAGGATTGCTTAAGAAAGCAGTAAGATCATGGGAATTAAGTCCAGGGAAAGCTGCCCAAAGGAGGTGGCATGCGAGCAGAGATTTGAAGGCTGGGCTGTGTTTCCTTGGGGAAGTGGCTGAAAACCAAAACACCTTCTGCAGCCAGGCAGGTCACGAGGAACAGTAGAGCGGGTGGGTGTGAAACAATAGGGAATTGTGCGGGGGAGGGGGGTGGGGTGCTGTGGATCCCCAGGGACCACCTGTTGCATCCGAAGGCAGCAGCTGCTGACGGTGCTGATGTGAAAAGGAATAGCTCCCCTTGCTGGTTCTTCTGATTTCTCCAGAGCAGCAGGAAGTCCAGATATTTATGGGAAATTTCCCAATATTCCAATCACTGTAGTAGCAACATTAGTCATGGCCTGCACGCTGTCAGTTCTCTGTCCCACCTTAAGGGCTGGGTGGCAGAGAGGGTCTTTGGTGCAATGCTGCCAAGTCGCTGTTTCTGGGTCTCCTGCCCTGCACCCCCTCCCCACTGTCCTGTCTCAGCAGCCGTGTGATAGGGTGAGAGCTCTGGGGACACCTGCCATGAACCCTAGTCCACATGCTGGACTCTGACTCCAGGACTCTCGCCCCTGGCCATAGCTTCACCTCTCATCCCTCCCTCCCAGGGCTGTTACACGGTGATCCTCAACACCTTCGAAACCTACGTCTACTTGGCCGGAGCCCTTGCCATCGGGATACTGGCCATCGAGGTAAGCAAAGGCCCCCATTTCTACAGCTTCCCAGGCTGAAGCCTCACGTGGAGCCTAGGCAGATCCCCCCAGCCTGCTTCCCTCTTCATTTGCTTCACCTGGGACCCAAGGGGCCCCCACTGTGGGTGCTATGGGGTGGTAAGCCCGGCTGTGTCTCTGCTGCCTGAGAGTCATTCTTGAACTCTGGAGATGAAACATGGGAGCCAGTGTCCCAGAAGCGGGGATGGGCAGGCCCTGAGTGGCATCCCCACTCCCTCCCACTCCCCCATCCCCATCCCCACCTCTGCCCCAGCTCCATGGTCCAGAGAGATTTCACGCTTGCAGAGGCATCGGCACGGCTGCCTTGAAGGACGGGCTGCAGCCCGTGGTTTGAGATCAGGCCTTTTCTCTGTGGGGTGTTCAGGGCCTACGGGGCCTTATTCATCCGCAACGGTGGCCTTAGCCTCCTTTATCTGAGGGCCCCAGAGTCCCCTTGAAAGGTAAGCTCCTGCAGACCGTTTGCAACCACCACTAGGTGGCGCCTCAGCCAAAGGGAGGAGCGGCCGCCTCCCGTCTCTGTCCCCTGGGATCTCCGACCTGCTGCTCCTGGGGGCTGGACAGAGCGTTGCCCACACCTGACCAAACCCAGGAAAGGGCACTCTGGGGCCTCAGTCAGTCCTCGGCCTGCGGGAGAAGGAAGTCAGGCAGCCCGATCCTCAGCTTCCCCCTCCAGCAGCCTGGGCACCTGGCACCATGAACTTCGCCTTGCCTGGTTTCCTACTGTGCCTGCAGGGCCACCGAGTGCAGTTTTGTGGAGGCTACTGTGGATGGCGGAGAGGGAGGGGTCATTTATTATTCATTCATGTATTCAACAAGCACACATTGAGCCCTACTCTTCGCCAGCACTGTCGTAGGTGAACAAGTCCCCTCATGGCAGGCAACAATGAACAAGATAAGTCTGCAGCAAGCCCGGGGAAATCTCAGGGACGTGTCCCATGAAGGAAGAGCATGGGCCCTAGAGTCCGGCTCCCAGCTCTGCCTCTCTCCAGACGCAGGATGTCTGAGTCACAGTTTCTTCATCTGCAAAATGGGCTGATCACCCTGCTTCCAGGGCACAGAGGGATTACAGATGACGGGGACAGCATGCTGCTGGGGCTCAGGAAGCAGCATTCGTATACTTGATCTGCTGCCTCACTCCCAGCCCAGCCCACGAGCCTGGCCGGCCAGCCCCATGGGAAGCAGAATCCTGCTCAAGATGGAGACCTTTACATGGCCCCGTCCTGGTAGCCCCTCCCCACCCCAGTGAGCCTCCTGGTGATTTGGCCATGACCTGTGGTCTGGGGACTGTTTCCTCGGCTACTTGCAATGAGCTCTGGCCGTGAGAACATCAGCAAATCTGGTCAGAGTCCCTGAGCTAGGGTCACCCTGCCCCACCACCCCAGGCCCTCAGACAGGTGTTCAGGGATGCAGCGCATAACTCCGGGAAAGGCTGCAGCTGCCTGCCTATTCATAGCAGTCCTGGTAACCTTTTACTGAGCATCTTCTCGGTAAGAGGCACATTACGTCATTAGGTAATTGCATTACACTTAAATCTCACCACCTTCCTGTGAGCTGGAGGGGAGCCTGCAGGGGTTGGAAGCATGGGCTCTGGGGTCACAATGCCTGGGACTCAAACCCAAGCTCCCCTGCTGGTGGCTGTGTGACCTCAGGTAGGTTACATACCTCCCAAGAAAGCACTTAAAACTGTTCCTTGGCTGGGCGCTGTGGCTCACGCCTGTAATCCCAGCACTTTGGGAGGCCGAGGCAGGCAGATTACGAGGTCAAGAGATCGAGACCATCCTGGCCAACACGGTGAAACCCCGTCTCTACTAAAAATATAAAAATCAGCTGGGCGTGATGACACACGCCTGTAGTCCCAGCTACTCCGGAGGCTGAGGCAGGAGAATTGCTTGAACCCGGGAGGCGGAGGTTGCAGTGAGCTGAGATCGTGCCACTGCACTCCAGCCTGGGCGACAGAGCGAGACTCTGTCTCAAAAAAGAAAAAAAACTGTGCCTGGCACATGGCAAGCTCTGGGTACATACTCAGGCCCAGTGTAGGGAAGTGCTTTGCCTAAGGACACCACTGGTATGTCGGGGGGCTGGATTAGAACCCAAGACTCGGTTTCTAAAGTCTTCCTGCTCCATGACTCCACCACATGAAGGAAGCCAGGCAGGGGCTGGTGAGAAGGGCTGGCCCCAGGGTGACAGGCATTCACTCGGCCCCAGAGGCAGATGGCCCCTTCCCCTGGAGCGGGCCGGGCAGCCCACAAAGGGCCCAGCCTGATAAGCCAGTTCCTGCTTTTGTTCTTTTTTTTGCAGCTTTTCGCCATGATCTTTGCCATGTGCCTCTTCCGGGGCATCCAGTAGAGGGTGTGGCCTGAAGCCTGAGACTCGCCCCACCCACCACTGCCCAGCACCCAATGTCCTCCCCTGCCCCTCCCCGCTGTCCTCTTGGCCCCAGGGGAGAAGATGAGGCCATCAGAGATGGCCAGGAGAAGGGCCAGGGGAATAGAGCTATTTTTTTAACAAAATGAAGACAAAAGTATGGACTGATGTATCCTCGCCTGGACTCAGGGCAGGTGCCGTGGGCTCTCCAGAGACCCCAGCGCCTGGCCCAGGATGCAGGCTGCTCTAGAGACCAAAGGAACACCAGGCCCAGCACCCTCCTTGGTCCAGCCAGACCCTGGACCCTCTCTCCTCACTGCACCAGGACCTGATGCCAAGAAAGTGAGGATTTAGGCAACAAGGAGGCAAAAGCAAATCTCAGAGAAGTCATCAAAGCCCAGGGGCCGCACGGAGATTCAGCTGCCACGTCTTGGAGGACTCAGAACCCACAGCGCAATCCCTGGTCCACTGGAGGGTGGACTGTTCCCCCTTCAGGCCGGGGCCAAGAGTGAGCTGCTAACACGGCATCCAAGAATGACCCAGCTGGTAGGATCCTTGCTTTCCCCATCTGTTGGACCAAATAATCTCAAAGGCCCAGAGAGGACAGTGAGCCATCCACAGACACACAGCACAGGCGTGACAGTTCTGAAAAGAAGCTGAGTTGTCTCCAGGCTGCTGTCACTGCACCCAGGACTCTGTCAGCTCTGCTACCCACATGCACCCCTGGCCTCAGCATCCCGGTTCCCCCAGACAAGAGAGGGCAAGCCAGCCAGGAACTGCCTCCTCCCTGCTCTACAGCTAAGAAAACACCATTCCATGACTTCCCACTGCGCCCTCCCTCCTACCTCCCCGCACCTCTCTGAGTCCCCAGGAACACACAGGGGCGCACATCACGTTCCCTTGTCCACACTGCCCGCCTCTTCCCCACGTGCCACCGCCTTCCCTGTCCTTCCCCAACTCCCCGGCTCCAAGAGTGGAAGAAATCCTCAAGATCATCTGGGTCTCCCTCTCCGCACCCAGAAAACTTCTCCACCCTCTTCTTGCATACCTCCAGGGACAGAGAGCTTACTACCTCCCGAGGCAGCCTCCTGCCTTTGGACTGCTCTGACTTTAGCATCAGCTTAATATACAGAAGAGGTTTCTGTTTTTCTGTGGCTCCGTCCACGGCGTCCCACTTGCCCGCTCTCCTTCCTGGAGCGTTAAGGTCACACAGTGACTCCCCTGAGCCCTCTTCTCTCCAGGCTAAAGAATCCCGAAGGCATCGAGGCCATTTCTGCTGCAACAAGGTTTCCTGTCTCTTCACTGTCCGCACATTTCTTAGTATTCCCTCCAGGCTTGGGCAGGGAGACTCACAGATGCACACCCACAAGTAAGTATTCAGTTCTCAAACTCTAGACGAGTGTTGGCAACTGGATGGCAAGATGCTCCTATCCTGATAGATCAGGGGTGGCTGCTGGAGGCTGTGCTGGGGATCTAGGGTTTGGTCTGGGCTCAGTGAGAGGTGGCGGTGCAATCCTGATGAGTGATGTCTGCCAGGCGCCGTAAGTTTGATTAGTGATGTCTGCCACGGGCAGGGATGGAAGGAGCAGGGTGATGTCTGCTCTCTTCTCTCCCCTCTGTCCCTCTTCAGGAAGAGCTCATTCTGTCTCACAAGCCACCGGCACCCTGTATCAGCTTCCAGCCTCTCCTCAGGCTTTCCAGTCACCAGGGACACTCAGAGCCACAGCCTAGAGCCCAGTGTTCCCTGGCCTGTGCATCCGCCCCCTTCTGAGATGCAGCCAGAAGCTCTGTGCTTGCTGCAAAGATTCAGGTGGACCCTCCTCTAATCTCCTCCTGCTGTGCCCACCAGTCCTGGCCCTCCCACCAGGTCTCTGAGCTCAGTCTTACCAAATTCTCCCTTTAACAGCTTGCTCTGGCAACCCCACAAATGACACCTGAGCTCTGTAGAAGCTAAGCTCCTGAGACCCAGGGGGACCTGCCACTGGTACCGCAGCCCAGCCTAGGGCCTGGGGGCTGCCCCTCTTGAACCACCCACATGCTTAGCCCCAGCTTTTTGGAAGAAGCAAATGGCTGGTCTGAGGATGACACACACAAAAAAAAAACCCACGCTGGGCAGGACTGAGGCAAATTGCACAGCTTTACGGCTCTAATCCAGGGGCATCCCAGGCTTCTGGGGCCCATGCAAGTCAGAGGGAGGACCCAGGAGAAAGGGCTGGTCACGAAGGGAAATCTGGCTAAGGTGGGTTCAAGGGCGGATACAAGACTGCCCCTCAGCAGCTTTCTACAAATGTGCCAAGGCACCATCAATCAGCCCTGATTCAGCCCCCCAGCCAGCCACTGGCCACCCTCTTAGGCTGGAAAGGGAAGACAGGCAGTTTCTGCTCCTGTTGGCATTCGCCCAGGCTGGTAGCTATTTGCAAGACTGCCTGAGGCCATTCCTTGGAGGCAAGGCAAAGAAAGCTCAGCCCAAATCAGGCTTGAGCCTCCCTCCAGAGCACAGGGTTTAGCTGGCTTGGTCCAGATACGACCCACAGCAGGTTCTGGTGGTGGCTGGGGGTTGGGGAGGAGGGGTGGGCAGGGATACCTCTTTGTTTCTTTTCACCCCGAAATACAACAGCCCGTAACAGAGACTTCCTCAGACCCCACTAACAGGGCAAGGAACAAGAAGACTACACCGCTCATCACAAACCCTGCCTGTATTGAAAGCCACTTTCCTGCTCTGAAGCTACTGCCTCTTAGAGAAAGGGAATATCTTTCTTTTTATGGGCTGGGGGTGAGGGCCCCTCCCCAGGGTCCCTGTTGTTAATTTCTAGCCTTGGTGCTCAGGCCTGTCCGCAGCCTCCCTTGTCTATATGTCTCTATCCATGCTTAAGGGGCCCAGACAGGATTTCCCAAACCAGCCGAGGCCCCAGCACTCCCGTCTCCCAGAGGCCCCCTCCTCCTCCTTCCCCCATGAAAGTCTATTTTAAAAACTGTCTATGTTCCTTGCCGTAGATTGCAGAGCTAATTTATCACGTTTCTCTCCGGTGAGACCCCCTTTTATATGATATATCCAGAGGAAGTTTTGTAATATAAAACAGGACGCCCACACTGATGGTTTTGCACTGGTTTTTGTGAATGTTTGTTTCTTACAAAAAGAAAAAGGAACAAAGAATAAATAGTGACCGTGAAGAAAGGTGGTCTTGATTTGGGGTTGGGGATAGACTGGGGCGAGGCAGAAGCTTGACAAGAGGCTGCTGATGGCTGGAGGGAGCTGGGAGAAGAGGTGCTCCAGGTCACCCCAAACGGAGCGGAGAGCGGGCCCACACCAAGCTTTCCTCGCTGGACTTACTTACTTACTTAAGGGCCCCTCTGTCCCTCGCCCCTCTGCCACTGCCTCCTTCCCAACTGTAAATCTTCTTGCCTTAAGAGTCCCCCTGCCCTCCAGGCTGTACGTCTGTCTTCCAGGTCTTACCTGCTCTGCAGCCCCCTCCCTCACCCTCACCCGCAGGCTCCACTACAATTAGGTCTAACCAAGCCACCCAGTATTTTGTGAGCACAGCTCTGTGCCAGAGCCTGGACAGCCCCATGGGGTAAGGCCACGCCACCCTCCCATCCCACAGTTGAGTGTGGAAGACTGGATGTCTCAGGGCCAGCAAACGCCCGACACGCAGCCTCGTTCCCCAGGTGGAATCCACCTGCAGTTATGGGAGGACAAACCAGCCATCGCTATTCGAGGACTAGGCCTGGCTAGGATGGGGGATTGAGGCTTCGGCCTGAGGGCACTGCCCATTGGCAGCCCCGCCTGTGGGAGGCAGTAGCGGCTCGTGGCCAGGCCAGGGCTCGGCAGCAGGGAGGCAGCTCTTTAGAGAGAGGCACGGGCTTAGGTGGCAAGAGACAGATGCCCGGAGAGGGGCCCTTCCTCAGGGTCCAGCCTCCCATTCTGCTCCGCCACGCTTACCAAGCAGAGTCTCGGGGCATCCACTGTAACCATGGTGGTGCCACCACTCTGCTGGGTACAGGCCACGTTGCTGTATCTGGGTGCAGGGACAGCCAGGCTCAGGGTGGACAGGGGTGAGGACCCCTCGCAGGGGCCCACCTGGCAGCAGCCAGAGCGGGCTGTACCTATAGACACCCTCCAGCCATCCCCCACTCTATGCCAGGATGGGAAGCCAGTCTGAGGCCTGGGGCTGCTTTTCTCCCTACACCTGTCCCCAGGGCATGGGCTCACCACTTCCGGTGTGTGTGTCGGTGTGCTGGCAGGAGGGAGAGGGTTGGGATCGGGGACTAACGGGGGGTATATAGCACAGGCTGGTGGGCCCGCAGGGAGAAGCTGGGCGGTGGGTATGCAGCACAGGCTGGTGGGCCCTCAGAGGCAGGGCAGGAGCTGTTCAGCCCCAAGACAGCCAGTTGTCAGCCTTTGCCAGGGCGCTGGAGATGAGGGGAGGTGGCCCGCTGAAATGTTTCTATTTATTTCCCGTGCTGAGTTTGAGGGCCACCCGGTCCCACTCAGCCAGACTCTGGAGGCAGACCGGGCTGCAGGTGTGGGGGGCAGCTCACCGGGAAGCAGGGAGGAGTGGGGGACAGGCTGAGCCCAGTGGCCAACAGGCCTTGGGGGACATGCCAAGGGGCAAGGGAGCACTATGGCCTTCCTTCTGTTCCTCCTCTCCCAGCCCCACCACTTACAGTGGTCTCCACTGGGGGCTGTGTGTCCCTTTGTCTGTAGGGCCTGTGGGTGCAGCTGCTGGCTGCCTCTGAACTCAGGCTGGTTACAGGGAGGGGGCTCCCAGGGCATTCCAGTGTCCTGGGGTAGAGGCAGAGTGCCCTCGAGCAAGGTCCCGGGAGAGCTCATCTTGTCAGGCCAGGAGAGCAGGGACAGGACTTCTAGCTGGGACAGGACTTCTAGCTGTGTGTGGCCCATTCTTGAAGAATGGCTGAAAGGGAGGTGCCATCTCAGACAGCGCACCCTGCCTGTGTGCGCTCGGCTGGGCTGTGAAGGCGCACGTGTGTGTGTGTGTGTTGTGTGTGTGATTGCTCACATCATGGGTGTATGTGTGTCTGTGTGTGTGTTCGGGGGGTGTGTGTTGTGTGTCTGTATGTGTGTTCAGGGTGTGCATGTGGAGAGGGCCAGATTTAGGAGGAGGGATATAGGGTTTTCCAGGATTAGAAGGAAGCCAAGTTTAGCTGCTTGAGCACTAGGTTGGCGGGGAGTGTAGGGAGAAGGATGGGGGGTGGTCACAGCCTCTCTCAAAAGCAAGAAGGGCTTCCTGGCAGAAGAGGCCGGACCCTCGACTTAGCTCACTACCCTCATGACTCCAGCTTGACTTTAGTCAGTGTCTGTTGAGGGGGTCTGGAGGCCAAGAGACCTAAGGAAAGGAGGTATCACTGTGAGGGTGAAGAATAGGGCAGCAGAGGCCCTGTCTCTCCCCAAACCAGCATGTCAAGCCTGAAAGCCCAGGAGATCACAGCACACGGAGTGCCCAGGAGGAAAGGAAGGCCCCCCACCCCCTGCCTCCCTGGGGCAGGACTGGGGCAGGGCAGGGGACCCTCCTGCCTTCCAGGAGTCAAAGGGAAGCCGAGGCCCCAGCGCCACTCTGGCCCAGGCATGGGCAGGGCCCCAGACCCAGCGGGCAACTAGGCCTTCTTGGGTCTTCGGCCGACTTGGTAATAGTAGTAAATGCTGATGACGACAAAAAGGAGGCGGCTGACCAGGAGCAGCAGGATCCCCAGGGACATGAGGCCCGTCTCAGCTAGCGTGGCAGTGACCACTGTGGGAGAGAGGTCAGCAAGGCCACAGGGTCAGAGGAGGGGATGTGTCCTGGCGCTGCCCCCCAGCCCGGAGCGCTGGTGTGGCCGTCTCCCTGACTTCACTCTGAGCCCAGGATCCTCCCAGGTGGGAAGCACAGGACCTGCCCCCTGCCCCTGCCAACCCCACAGATGTTTCTGCTCTGATGTATCCCATGTGACAGGAACTGGGGCACAGCAGATGGGCAAAATTGAATGCGTGTTATTACACAGGTGCTGGGTACAGTGGGCAGTGGGTGTGGGGGGCTGCAGGTATATGTGTGTGCAAGGTCATAGACACAAGTGTGTGGATTTGGGAAGCTACAGGCATGTGTGCTAGGTGTGTGTGCACAGGTGTGCAGGCACACAGGTAAACACAGCCAGGTGAGTCCTTATCCCTCTATCCCCTCCCTAGCCTCCCATAGACAGGTTTTCATCACTTCCCACACACCCAGGTGGCTAGAGCAGGCAGGTCAGGGGCGAAGCTGCCCATCAGCCTCCCTCACTGCCCACCTCAGGACTCACCCAAGAACTGGACCCCGAAATAGCAGGCTTCGGTGAGCAGGGTCCATCGAATGATGACCTTCTCAGCCGTGTAGAGAGCGTTCCACATGATCAAGGAGATGCCTGGGGCGAGGGACGAAGAGGGGGCTGGGGTGGGACAGCTGACTCCCTCCCAGCAGGGCAGGAGGCCTGCTCCTGCTTCTTCTGGCCACCGCTGCAAGATAGCTGGGTTCCTGGACTCCATGCCTCCACCCCTATTCACACTTCTCAAATCAAAGCTGTCTGTCCCCGATCCTGTCCCCTCCAGACTCAATGCTGCTGCTTCAGCCTGCTCCTGTCATTCCAAGGCCCCGTGCGACACTGGGCAAGTCACCTCCCTGCATTGAGACTCGATCTCTTTATAAAGGGGGAGGACTGAGCTCCTGGCCCCTGCTCATGTCCAGTTCTGTCAGGAGGATGCTGCGTTGATGGAGTTCATGACTCAATGGGTTACCGGGTCCTATGATTGGGTTTCTTTCACATGGACTCCCAGACAGAAAACCTGAGCCCGTTAAGGACTCACTTTAAGGAACTCCCCCGGGGTAGCGGGGCATGAACCATACTTTTTAGCAGAAGAACCACTGGCTTGGCCTCTAGCAGGCCCCGCCAGCCCAGTGTCTGCTGGTACCAGACATGCCACCGGGTGTGCATTTATTTTATTCCAACAACCCTAACTCCAGAGGAGCTCAGCCTTTATTCTGTAGGCAATAGGGAGCCACAGAATATTTCGTAGAAACAGAGGCATATTACCTATGCTGAGCTTTAAAAACTGTAATTCCAAATCCTAACGTGTGCATCTCAGGTTAGAGAGGAAACAGAAGTGGTTCAAACAGAAGTGGCTCTGGGGATAAAATAGGGTGGGTGCGAGGAGTTTTGCAGACACTGAATTGATCTGCCTCTCCTCTAGGCCGTGAAGTTCTAGAGGGCTGGGCCTGGGCCTCCTCCATCTCTGTACCACAACGCCCAGGGGCAGTGCACACACTTATGAGCGCTCCTTGCAGACGGTGGCAAGTTCCAACCCCCTGGGTGTATTCCATCAACGGCCACAAGATGGCAGCACATCCCCAGCAGAGCGCCTCATCAGAGGCCGGGGTGTGGGCTGCAGCATCTGGCCGAAGAAAGGAAGGGGTGCCCGGGCACGGACCCCCGTGCTCTCCTCAGCCCCGCTGGGTCTCCCAGCTGCCCGTCGCCTCCCCCAGGGCCCGCCCCAGCAGTACTCACTGAGGAGGGCACCGCCGTAGAGGCGGATGGGGGTCTTGCTGGTCACCTGGGCTCCATCAAAGACGGCATCATAGAGCTGGTCAGGGAAGGCAAGCGCCTGTGGGCAGCGAGAGGGGCTCAGAGGTCCCGCTTGGGAGAGGGTGGGGGGTGACAGTTGATGCTTCCCACGGACGTTTTCCTTCCCCCCCCAGGAGCAGGATCAGCATCCTTGGGGGCAGTCCAGGATCTGGACCAAATTGTCCCCACCCGCCCCCATGCCAGGACAGAAAACTCCAGGGTTCCTGGGACAAGGAGTCAGGCCACAAACCATGGGATCCAGTGTGCTCCTGGAGAGGGCACAGGCGTGGCAGTGTAGGAGTCAGGTTCCCAGAGGCAGCCCGAGAGCCTGACAGATGGGCCCCTGCACGGGGGGCCAGGATGGAGGAGGTGCCTCCAGTGAGCCAGAGAAGGGCTGAGGGAGCCACACAGGGTCAGATCTCAGGGGCTGGGGGTGGGGGCTCACCATGATGGCAATGCCGGAGAAGAGCACAGCAGAGACGAACTGCCAGACCCTGGGAGGCGTGGAAAGAAGGTCACAGCCCTGCCCCAGGGGACCCTCCCCTCTCCAGCCCAGACCCCCAGGGATGGCAGGTTTGGGGGAGGTAATGAGACAAAATAAAATCCAGGGACCAGGCCAAATGAGGTGGGATCTTATGCATTCCGCCCCCCCCCAGCCTTCCCCTCCCCCAAAAAGTCAGGTAAATGCTCACCTGAGCCCCAAAGGCTCCCGAACGGTAAACTTGATTTCATTGCCCAAGACCTGGCTGATCTGTGGACAGAGGGGGTCAGAGGCAACCAGGGTAAGGGCAGCTCTCAGCGCCCCCACTCGCTCATCCTCCCAGAGCCCTGAACACCCAGGGGCCCCCCGGGCACCTCAGCTTGGCCAAAGGGTCGCCCAGGTGGGGAGGGTCACATGAGGCCACCCCCTCTCCTGCTTCCCCTTGACACTAGGGTTTAAAAGAAGCTGAAAATATGATGATGAGGTATGAAAGCTCAAGGCTCTGCCAAATGCAGACTTGAAGCCTGGTCCTGCCACTTACCGGTGTGGCCTTGGGCAAGTTGCCTAACCTCTCTGAGCCTTCGTTTCCTCATCTATAAAATGGGTTAATGATTTTACAGTATCTGCATCTTCTAGTGCCAACAAGAAGATTTAAAAAGCAACTGCTGGAAAACCGGGCATGTAATAGGCACTTAATGCTAACGATCTCGTTATTCCCGTCATTGCCGTTGCATTTCTAGGAAAATCAGCTAAGTCCTAGAACTCCTGCGGCTACCTGGGCCTGGGCTAACCTTCTCCCCTAATGGTGGGTCAGCCTGGCCTCCCCAGTGGGTGCCGGAGGCCCCTGCTCTGCACCCCACCTTGGAGCGATGCACCTCCCCGTCGTCATCCTCCCCGCCCACGCCGAGGATCTTGCGGGTCTTCAGGCGGCTCACGAGGTCCGTCTGGCTGTGCTTCTTCATCAGAGGCGGGGGCTGCTTGGCCGCCATCTTCTCCTCCAGCCCGGCCTCTGCGGAAGGGCTGAGGGGAGACACCTGCCTCAGGCCACAGTTCCTACCCAGCTTCCAGACCGCAGGGGAAGGGGCCTGACTAGGGGAAGGCCACGCCCCACACCAGGCCTGCTGAGGCCTCCCCACCAGCCCAGGGCAGCAGGGGGAGTACAGCTGGCTTCCTTGTCAAGTGGGTTGAGGAAAGGCTCTCCCGGGCCCCTGAGGCTCTGGGAGCCGGTCCGCTCTAGGTGGACACTGCACACCCCATCTGACAGGCTGCATGGTGCCTTAGAGCCAGCCCTGGAGGCGTAGGGCCCAGGAGAGGGCATTTGGGCCTGGATGGCGGCCACATCCAAGCTTCCTGGGGGGATGGGGAGGAAAGGAGCCTGGATTCATGGCGCAAATGAGGCTTAGAAGAGGGGAGGGTCTGTCCAAGCCTGGGGCAGGGGCTTCTGAGTTCTGGGGTCTGGGCCTCCACCAAACTTCTGCTCAATCCTGCAGGCCGGTGAGCCCCTCTCCCGTCTCCCTGCCACCCCCCTTCAAACCTGCCAAGACCAAAGAAGGGGAGGGGGTGCCCTCATACCCAGCAGAGCCAGAGAAGGCTGCCAGGGGTGTTGACAGGGACGCTGAGGTGGTCTAGGTTCCCTGCTCAGGCCTTGCCCTCCCGGCCCTCAGCCCCCCACCAGCCCCTCCCGGCACCCCAGGTCTGCCCATGATCCTCCCCAGTCCCCCACTCCCCCACCGCCAGCAACATCTTGGGCCAGGTTGGGAGCACCTACTGCGTGCCAGCCCCTGTGCTGGGCGACTGAGATGCAGAGAGAAGCTGAGTGCCCGTCGCGTCCTCAGTCAGCCAAATCTATGCAGAGGAGACAGAAGTGTAAACGGGGTGAGGTGAAGCCTCAGAGGCTGGCTCCGGGGTGGCCCTGGCTTCTCTAATCACAGCTGCCCTGCAAAATGGGCGCTATTGACGGCCACGCTGCAAATGACGAAACCAAGCTCCCAGGGCTTCAATGCCAACCAGGGTGAATAACGGTCGTGCCACTTCCCACCTTGGACCACTTCCAGAATCTCATTCCCACTTGCACCCACCCTCTGGCACGGCAGAAAAGCCATCCCCATCTACAGACAGGGTCAGAAGCCACCGGGCCCTCCACCAGGGGACCCTGCTGTCTCAGTGCCCTGTGGCCCCCGGCAAATCTCACCCTCCAGCCCCAGCCAGGGCTGCCAGAGGCAGAGTGCGGGGATGTCCCCAGGTCACCTCCCATTTTTGAGCCTCCTGGTGTCTTAAAGCACCCGAACAAACATCAGGACATGGTTTCAAACTGTGGGGTCTGTGAATAATGTGGCTGTAGACCGGATCAACTAGGGAGGCAGTATACCATGTCGCATTGGGAAAAAAACTGCAAAAGTTGCTATTGGCGGTCTTTAGTGAGTGTGATGTCATTTCCAGGCCAAAATACCCTCCTACGCCCCCTGGCTTTAGTTCCTCATCCACAAAAGGGAGTGGATACGCCTTTCTCCTCCCCACACACAGGCCCCATGGTGAAAGGAGACAGCGGCGGGTGGTAACTGTGACGGTAGGGCAGTCCCACACCCGGCACACAAGAGACTCCGGGTTAATGCTTCGGTGTGTGCCAGCCATCAGGACAGGAAGCCAACCCCACCCTGCCAGGGAAGCCAGAGCCTAACCTTTCATCACCCGGCTCCTGGAGGGCCCAGGACGCTGTCCCATCACCTCAGCTGCTAGCCACTGCCTTCTGGTGAACCCAGATAGAAGCTGCAACTAGCCACGTCCCTCCCGCGGCCAGGCGAGGCTGCCCTGAAAGTCACTAAGCCACTGGTGAGAACCGGGTCCTTCACCTGTTCCTCAGCCAAGGATGTTGCCTGGCCCACGCCCTTCCTCTTCCAGCCTCCCCATGGCCTTTTATCTTTTAATACATACAGCAAAATTGACGGGCTTCAGTTGTGCAGTTATTTGAATTTTGGCACACATATAGATTTTTGTAGCCACCAGCTCCAGATCAAGACAACGAGCAGTTCCATCACCCCAAAAACTCCCCGGCGCTGGCCACACCCTCCCCTCACTCCTCCACCCTGGCAACCACTGATCTGTTCTCTGACACTATGGCTTTTGTGTTTTCAAATATGCTACGTACGCAGAATGATAAAGCGTAGAACCTTTTGAGGCTGGCTCCTGTCATTGAGCAGAATATGCCTTTGAGATTCCTCCAAGTGACTGTGTGTGTCAAGAGACCACTCCTTTTGACTGGAGCGCAGTAATTCCCTGGGCTACGTGTAACAGCTTGTTTATCCATTCGGTCACCGAAGGCCGTGTGGGTTGTTTCTAGTTGTTGATGATTACGAATAGAGCTGCTACAAACCCGCGTTTCTGTGGGACTGTAAGTTTTCATTTCTCTATGGTAAATGCCAGGGGTGGAATTGCTGAGCTGTGTGGTACATCCCTGTTGGACTTTCAGAGAAAGCATCAAACTGTTTCCCAGAGCAGCCATGCCACTGCATGTCCCTGTCAATGCAGTAGTGTTCCAGTTCCTCCACATCCTCACCAACACTCGGTAAGGTCGGTCTTTATTTCAGCCCTTCTACAAGCTCCTCCTGGCTGGTTAACCCCTCTCCCAGGCCAGATGTGCTGCCTCCCTCAGTCCTACCTTACCCCTTCCTGCTGTGTGGCCTTGTGCTCTGAGTCTCGGTTTCCCTATCTGTGAAATGGAGCCGTCATTCCCACCTCCTAGGGAGCCCGGGGCAAAAAGAAAAGCTCAGAGCACTCAGCAAAACACCTGCACATTTGCCTGAGGAAACCGCATTTAGTGAGGTCTACTGTGAGCAAGGTACATGGGTGGTGGGACAGGCCCCCTATCCTGAAAGAGCTCCCAGCCTTGGCCGGGGGAGGGGGCACTGATCTGCTAGCCACTGATTAGAGCAAGTTACTTTTCCTCTCTGAGCTCCGGGGTCCTCATCTGTGAAACGGAAACAGCCAACCTCACTTTTCCCCTACAGCTGGTCTCAGGAGAAACAAAATAATGGACAGACAGTGCTTTAGAAAGAGCCAGCTCACTGCTCAAGCCAGAAGACCTAATGGGTAAGTGCTTAACTGCTGAGGTCACTCCCTGGATTTGAATCCCAGACCCATCACTGCCTGGGTGTGCCTGTGGGCAGGTCAGTCACTTAACCTCTACCTGCCTCAGTCTTCCCATGTGTAGTTGGGAAAATAAGGTGTCCTATCTTATAGAGACATTGTGGGAATAAAAGATGTAGTCTCCATGAAGCCATGGGGAAGTGCCTGGCCCACAGCAAGTCCCCAGTGAAGACAGGCAATTATCAGACACAGACACTGCCACCCTCCCCAGGCCTCCCATGTGGCAGTGGCACCGGGATGGAGGCCATGGAGGAGTGGGAAATGGATCTAACTAGCACTTCTTAACTTCTCTGCCCCACTGGGCAAAGCCCCAGATCTCAGTCCCCGGGCACAAGGCTGGCGCTCAGCCACTACCCACCAGGCTCAGGCTATGTCCATGGCCCACCTCCGAGGGGCAGAAGCTTCCAGGCATTGGACGCATTGCTTTCCTCTACCTGCTGACCCCTCTCCACCAACACACACACACCACACACACACAGTACACACACACACACACCACACATACACAACACACATGTACACACCCCACACACACCATACAAACCACCACACACACCACACACATACATGCACACACACCACACAACCACACACACACCCACCACACACCTACCACACACATCACACACATACCACACACACACCACACACACACACACACACATACCACACACATACACACCACACACACCATACAAACCACACACACACCACACACACACACCACACACACACCACACACATATGTGCACACACACACCACACAAACCCACCACACATACATCACACACACCCACCATACACAATGCACACACAAAACACACACACACCACACATACCCCCCATGCACACACACCCACCACACACCTACCACACACACCACACACCACACACAGCCACCATACACACCACACACTACACACACACACCACACAAACCACATACACCACACACCAGACACAGCACACACAGCACACAAACACCACACACACACCACACACACACACACACACACACACACAGAGCATTCCCCTCTGCACCCCAGGCCAGAGCCAACAACAGCTGCTGCAAATCAACGGCTGTGGGACGTGTCAGTGCCCACCTGCTGGGGCTGGGAAGAGTGGGCACTACGGTGTCCTGGACAGAATTACTCATGGGTGGGACAATCTTCATCCACAGGCACTGCCATCAGACATCTGAGCTAGTGAGAACACTGTGCCCATCTCCCAAGCCCACCCTAGCAGGGAAGGTATCACTCACAAAGGGCCCCTGTGGCCCCACAGGGAAAATGGAATCTTGACCTCCAGGGAGGAGGGCCCCACACCCACCTTCCAGTACAGATAACTGCTCTGAGAACTGCGCTCCGCCCCTGCTTCACCCCCAGGACTGGGCCCTGCAATGATCCGATCCACCCAGCAGCCCCTCACCTGCCCCACCGGCGAGGCAAGCTGCACACACCCCTGAGGTCTCCCCTTGACCTTTCCTCCCCTTCAGGGCCACTCCAGGTGTTTATTTCAGGCCTAAGTGAGGACAGAGGACTCTACCGTGCGCTATGGCCAAACCCCGGCTTTGGGGGCGGGGGACCTGGCTTTGAGTCTTGGTTCTGCCCTCTTGCCAGCTGCACAGCTTTGGGCAAGTCGCTACAGCTCTCCTAGCCTCAGTTTCCCCTCCTGTGAAATGGGGGTAGTGAGAACGCTCACCTTGCAAAAGTGCTGGTGGAGAGAGAAAGAAGGAGTGCACGCGGGCGCCCATGGGGAAAGTGCCCTGCCCAGGAAGGAGTCTGGCCCTCCTTCCACTTCCCTTTCTCCACTCAGCCATGCATAGTGGAAAAAGCCTGCCATCAGTGCTGTGAAGCTTCCTGCTCTGCCCCACTGCCTTCTGAAGGGCCCCCGGGGGTTTCCCCCAGGAGCCAGGCTGCAGGAGGCTGGGGGCAGGGGCAGCAAGGACAGCCACCCCTCCACCCACATCACCTGTCTGGCAAGAAGGGAGGACATGGCTCCCAGGGCCCAGGCCTGGGATCCTGAACCTTTCCCCTCTGCCCTGCCAGCTGCTCTCGCCCATATTCCCGATCAGCCAGCAAACCTTTCAACAGTGGTTCTCATTGCTGACCCTTTACCCAAGTGAGAAGGTCCCTGGGACATTCTGTCCCCCCACCATGCTCCTTGTTCCTCCAGGCTATCTTTGCACACAGCCCCTCTTCCCAGGGTCCCTCCCAGGGCACTGGGTCCTCATCCTCCTCCAGACTCTCACAGGTCTCAGTGTCTGCAGCCACTGGCCACTTATAGCCTCTACTCCGGGTCATTTCACGGCAGTTTGGTTCCCCAAGACCAACCAGTCTGAAGGTATGGCTCGTACTGTGCCCCTCCGTGTTATCTCCCCGTGAGGCTGGGGTGCACAGTAGGCACTTTGTCAACACAGGTGGAATGAGCAGCTGTCAGGCTAAGCCCAACCAGCACACTCAGAAGCCCATAGGTAAGACGTGGCGGGCTGAGGGGAGGCCACATGGAAGCTGGTGGCACAGGGCAGGAAAGGGCTTTCCAATTAGGCAGAACTGGGTTCAAAAGTGGCCACTCTCTGTTGGTCAGGTGGCCTTAAGCTAGCAGTCTCAGCCCTCAATACAATGGGGATCACACCACAGCGCCTTACTTGCCTTACTCATGGGGTGCTGAAGACTCCAGGGGAGGGGGTGCAAATGCTCTTGGCAGAGGAGCTGGCAGTGGGGGGTCTGGGCGGCAGTGAAGGTTAGAGGACTGCATGAGAACACGAGGCCTCTGCCATGGCCCCCACCTCCTCAGAAAGCTGTGGCAGCACTCGCAGGGGAGTGCCCCAGGGCAAGGATTTCTTTGGGTCTTGTTCTCTGAGCCTGGGACAACTCCGGGCACAGGAGGAGTTCAACAGACATTTGTGATTGAATGAATGAGTTGGGAGGAGCTAAGAGGCCCTCTTCAGCCAAGATCTGACTCCCTGCAGTCCCTCCCACCTCCCCATCTGCTGCGGAATCTGAGGCCAGGGAAGAGCACCTCCACGTGGTTCCCAGGGGCAAGGCGGGAACCAGCAAAGCCCCCAAGACTAAACCAGCCAGGAAGAGAGGGGCTTGTTGGGGGTACAAGAGTCAGGAGAGGATGACAGACAGGGAGGTGGTAAGCATATTTATAACGATTGGGAAAACTTGGGCTCAAATCCCTACTCCTCTTCATTGCTCTGTGACCTCAGGAAAGTTACTTAACCTCTCTGAGCCTCCATGTCCTCATCTGTGAAACCAGACTACTACGTCTATACGAAGCCCACAGGTTTGTGATGTGTGATGATGAGAAAGTGCAGCTGAGGAGCCTGGCCCCTGGTGTGTACTGTGTAAAGGACAGCAATTAATAACATGAATAAGGTGGCTGCCCAGGCTCTGCCCTGGCCAGATCAGATGGGACTGAGGCGTCATTCCCATGCAGATCCTGGAGGACTTCCCCAACCCCCTGTCTCTTTCCCAGGAAGCCTGGTTTCCATAGAAACAGATGGACTGCCGAGCTGTCCTCAGCATGAAGACTATGCCCCGTGAGGGCTGGCTTAGGAAACCTGACTGGCCAGGGGAGTGGGGCAGATGAGGGAGGGAAGAGGAAGGGGCCCAGAACATCCATCAGTGGCCAAGCCTCCCTGTGAGTCAAGGGGGGAGTCGCTGCTGCTGCACACCTCAGCCAAGAAGCCACTGGCTTTCCCAACAAGAGCTTCTGTGATGGGGCAGGCAGCACACCTGTTCCTCCACCCCTCAGAAGGAAGACTGTCCCCAGGGCCACCTACCCCGGGGCTGGGAGGAACGGGGCAAGTACTTCAAGACCATGGATCCCCTGCAATCCCCACCACAACCCTATGAGAATGGCCATATTATCACCCCCATCTTACACATGAGAAAACAAAGGCTCATGTGACTTATTCGGGTGTCCCTTGAGGTAAGTGGCAGAGCTGGAATTCAAGCCAAGGTAACTGTTCTTTAACTAGACATCCTGAGAGGAGCTGGTGTGTGTGTGCAATGTGTGCGGTGGTGGGGGTGGGGGGTGTTTGGTGGACGCGAACTGAGCTCTAATCCATCTTCCCCATGGCAACTCCCCTGGAAAGTCCCTGGCGGTCGCCAGCATCTGGACTCCTCTCTGGGGTCCAGCCTCCCTTGGGTTAAGGCCCTGCGACTACAGCAGGACTTGGGGAGGGATGCAGGGAGCCCCATTGTTCTGTTATCGCTTTGGTACAAAATAGCTGGAAATGGGGTCTGGGACA
Organism: Symphalangus syndactylus; assembly: GCF_028878055.3. NCBI lineage: Eukaryota > Metazoa > Chordata > Mammalia > Primates > Hylobatidae > Symphalangus > Symphalangus syndactylus. The sequence goes on along the minus strand of NC_072428.2, from coordinate 11,876,262 downwards.
GTGCAACACAGAGTTGGGGGCGGGGTGCTGGCAGTGAGAGCCAGAGCCTCAGGCCCCTGGCCAGAGAGAAGGGGAGGCAGGAGAAAGAATCTCTGCTCCCTGGAGGGCGGGACGGAATAGAAGGTCCAGAGCTTGCGTCATCTGCTCCAGCTGCGGTCCCTCCCAGGGCTGCCGTCGGCCCCTTGGGCAGGATGGGGTCTAGGAAATCCCCTAGCCCAGAATCTATCACCTGGGCCCTCAGGCAGTGAAGCCACTTGTCAATGGCTGTACTAGAGAGGCTTAGGGACTAAGCCTCGTGCTCAGATCTTGGCTCTGCACTACTAGCCTTGTGCCTTTGGGCAGACAAACTCCTCTTTGAAGGAGCCTCCCTTCCTTCCACCGTAAATGGGGCAGTGGTCCCTGAGTCACAAGGCTGTCGGGGGCTAGAGAGCTAATCTAGAAGTCATGGGACACAAAAGAGGCTTTATGAAAGCGGCTGCACTACTGACATCCTCACAGCGGCCTCTGGGGTGCAGGTTTCATCAGAGGCCCACAGCTAAGGAGGAAGCCGAGGCGAGGCTACCCGGTGGATGGGCCTCGGCTGGCTCCAGCTGGCCTGCTATCAGGCCATCCCTCGAGAGCATCGTTATTCCAAAGGCTGGGGCTGCCTTAGTCAGTCTTGTCTCTCAAGCAGATCCTGAGCCAGTGGAGGGCGGAGCTGCAGCATCCGTCTTCCTCATCATCTCAGCATCACCACTGGGCTCAGTGTCCGGGCTGCTGCAAAGAGTGAGGACAGAGCGGAACTGGCCGGGAGAGGCGGGCGCAGGATTTGAGTCCCGTGTGGTGGCAACCCCCGTCTCCATGACACAGCTCTGCAGTTGAGAAAGTTTCCATGCCCTGTTTCCAAGAACCTTCAGGAACATGTGCCCTGGGATCTGGTAGTGGAAGGTTTGTCCTGGAGCTGGAAGGTGGCAGTGCGTCCTGAGTCACTGGGCTCAGAGACAGGACAGCTGAGGTCACAGGCAGATTCTGCCATCACTGGTAAGCCAGGCCCTGTCTTTGGGGCTCAGTTTCTTTGTCTAAGAAAATGAGAATGTGGTCTCTAGGGCCCCTGCCAGCCCTGCCTCACAGCAGCCACACTCCAGGTCCCTGCTGGGCCCCAGCTCAAGCTGCCCCACCGCCAAGTCCCGCCACCCCTCGGCCTGGACTGGCACACAGGTCCTGTCTTCCTACTCTTTCTTTTTGAAGGGGCCCAATTTCCAGAAAGGCAGAGGAAAGCCCAACCTTTCAACAGAAACATTTCCAAAGCTTTAGGGACGAATATGAACATTCCCTACTGTGCTGAAGAGGGCGAGAGGTCAGGGCAGAGCAGGTGGCAAGAAGGAGGCATTCCTGGACGCCTCCCCCGGGGGTCTGAAGCTGCTGCTGTGGGCAAGGGGATCAGGCCCTCTGATGGCCTCCATCACCGCTCGGAAGTCACTGGGAGGTTCTCCCTGTCTCGACGGTCATTCACATGGGCAGAACATGAAAAATTCCTGTCCTTTTCCACTCAGAGAACAGGCCAGCCTGCCCCTTGGCCCAGTGACCATGTCAGGGCCCTCAAGGGCAGCTGGTGTTGTCATCAGGACAGCCTGACTTCCAGATCCTATGGGGCTAGGGGTCTGGTGAGAATGCAGCAGGCACCTCCCTTTCCTCCCTGCCCCCCACTCTCCCCATGCTCCTCCCCCACCCCGTGGCTGTTCAGGAACTTAGAGGGGAGGAGAAGAGGGTGGGAGAAGAAGGGAGAGGAAAGGAGAGGAGCTTCTTCAAAGGGATGCTCCACATTTTGAGCCCGTTTCTTCAAAAGCAAGTGGTGATTTGTCTTCTGGGTGAGTTGGGGGAGGCAGGTGGAAGGGTCCCTGCCCTTTTTGCAGGATAAGATGAGCCACAACCATAGTTCAGGACTGTCTCCCCAGTCATGGGGTGCTGGCTTAGTGGTTAAAGGACTAGCTCACGACTTAAAAGGCTTGTGCTTCATCCTGGCTCTACCACTTATGAGGTGTATGCCTTTGGGCCAGTGACTTTGCCTCCCTGGGCCTCAGTTTCCTCATCTGTTAAATGGGGTGTAATAATGACACCACCCTCTCACCAGTGAGAAGACGCACAAAAAAACATCCAGAACAGCGCCTGTTCTGTAGTTAATGTTCAATAATAATGCTGCTCATTATTTTTAGACTAGAAGACTCTACTTCCTTGCCTCAGTTGCCCCCTTGACCAAATCTGCCTCAGAGCAGGTCCCCTTCTAGGGATCATGTGCCAGGTCAGAGTTGGGTGCTCAGAAGGGAGTGGTCATAGGAAGGAAGTGGGATGAGAGAGAGCAAGGGTCACTTTGGGGCAGGAGGACGATGCTGCGCTGGCCCTGGGAGGGGTCCAACCGGTGTAGCAGGATAAACAGTGAGACACAGGGTGCTGGGGAGGTATCGTGGACCAGGAGTCGGAACATCAGGCACCCCGCCCTGCAGCTGCCTCTCCTGGCCTGTGTGTCCTGGGGTGACTGATATACTGTCTCTGAGCCTCACTTCCCTCACCTGAGAAATGGGAGGAATTCATCCCTTCTCAGTCACTCACTCTTCCTCAGCCCCTCACTTCCCGCTAGCTGCAGGGCAGGCACATTCCAGCCTCGGGGCCTTTGCATGGGCTGTGCTCTGTCTACACAGCTCACTCCCTCATCTCCCTCAAGGCTGTAGCTCAAAAGTTACCTCCTCAGGGAGGCCTCCCTGACACCCTATTTAAAATGATAACCCGGTCCCTGGCCTCAATACCCCCAACACAACTTTTCCCCTTCACCTCTCAGTACACTATATAATTTGCGTATTGTTTTTATTAGCTAATTGCCTCCCCCTGCCCCCTGCTTTTAAGCATCAGCTCCATGAGGACAAAAATTTTTATTTTGTCCACAGCTGTCTCCCCAGTGCCTGAAACTGCCCCTGGCACTTTGCTCCATAAGCCATTTTTGCTGTAATGCTCACAAACATTTTGTTCAATAAGCAAAAGTAAAGAACAGCCCCAAACTGTGTGACCATGGGGCATTCCTGTTAACTCCAGCCCCTCCTCCCCCATTCCCCAAGAGGGGCAGGCCCTGCTTCCCACAGAGGTGAGGCTATCAAAAGAACTTGGGAGGCTGGGTGTGAGCTGGAGAAGCCACAAGGGTCCTGGAGGCAGAGCTGTGCAGAAAATAGGTCGCAGTCCTAGAGCCGGCAGGTCATGACAGCTGGACATAGGTGAAGGGGCTTTCGGCCTTAGCCCTCCACTCCAAATTTGGAAGCACGGAGGAAGTTGACCACATGTGACTGGGAAAGCAGCAGCCAGGGCAGGGGCCTCCTGGGATGGTGGGGACAGAGGGGGCCTCAGGAACAAGACGACCCATTTTACAGATGGGACAACAGAAGCCTGGAGAATAATCTTATTTCCTGACAACCCAACAAGAAAAATCTTTTCTCTCCTTTCTCGAAGTCTGGGACTGAGGCTAAGGGGCGGACAGTGCCCCCTCCTGGCTCTGCAACAAAACGACCCCCGCGTCCCTGGGATCTGCGGGCCCCAGGTCCTGGTCCCCTCTCCACCGGCCGTCAGGGGTGGAGGTCCAAGGGACCACATAGTTGGGGTGGGCAACCCCGGTGACTTCTCCCCGCAGGCCCGCCCCGTCAAGAAGTTTGTTTGAAAGAAACCAACCAGGAAGTGCGGGGTAGTGGGGCGGTGAGGTGGCCTTGGCCAGCTGCTCTGGGCTTTGGAGGAGGTTCGGGGTTCCTGGCCTCCGCGCTGCTCTTGCCCCAGCCTCCATCTCTCCCCCCGGGCTCCAGGAAGAGGCGGAAGCCCGAGACTGGGTCAGGGCGAAGGAGGGTAGAGCAAGGGGACCCAAGGCGAGCGCCCCGCCCCGCCCCGCGGGGCGCGCCGGGGTGGGCGCGGCGTTCTGGCCCTTCCTCCACACAGCCTCCTCCGGGTAGGTGCGAGTGTTCTGACCACGGCAAGGGCCCTAGCCCACCCAGCGCCCGGCCAGTGGCCCCACACTGCCCCCTTCCTGCAGATCGCGCGACTTCGGGGAGAGTGGGGGGCGTCTCCACCTGTGCGTCCCCTACCCACCCCCTAACTGGGCTAAGGCGCGGCCTGGGTTTCTGCCCGCCCCTTTCCAGCCTGGGGACGGGGGACTCTCTCAGCCTTGCCCCTCCCCCTGCAATCTGTCCCTGATGTCCCCGCTCCAGACACCCACCCACTTTCTGAGACCCGGGCCTGAGCGCCGGTGTCCTCGGCGGGGAGCTCCGAGCCGTTAGGCGGCCCCGGGTCCTCCGGCCCAGGGCCCCTGCCCCCAGGCCCCCGCCCCAGAAGGTCGGGCCAGACTTGTGGACAGCGGGAACTCCGCCACCACCTCCGTCCGCGGCCCTGCGGGGGCAAAGACTGGGGGAACTCGCAAGTTTGCGCCGTGCACTCCTCCGGCCGGGAACAATGGCGGGAGGGGGAGGGGACAGAGAACCGAGCGCGGGGGACCGAGTCAGACCCCAGGCAGACAGAAACTGCTTTCGCTCCGTTTCTCTCCTGCTCCGAAGCAGAAAGCTCGAGCCCGAGAGGCAGTGGCCGAGGACGAAATAAGCAGTCCAGGAGGAGGGCGACCGCGGAGCCGGGGGAGAGGGGAAACCGAGTCAGAGGGAGGGGCGGCGAGGGGAGAGCGCGCAGGGGAGACAGAAGGTGCTGCGGGACGGCGCCTTGGGGAGCTGGGGAGGCGACCCCCCGGGGTCCCAGCGGGCTCAGCGGGTGCCGAGATGTCCCGGGGCGCCCGGCTAGCGCGCGCGGGGTCCCGGCCGCCCCCCTTGCGGTCCCGTCGGCCGCAGGAGCCCCGCTGGGTTGCGCTGCGCAGGCGGCGGGCGGCGGGAGGGGAAAGTCCGCGGCTCGGAAGCGGCAGCGGGGAGCAGAACTTACGGGCCTCGCGCGTGCCGGCGCCGGGCTGCGTGGAGCTGATGCCAGGCGGAGACTCCGGGCTCGGGCGCCTCACATCGCGCCGCCCGTGCGGGGCCGGGCAGTGCAGGGCAGGGCAGGGCAGGGCAGGGCAGGACAGGGCAGGGCCGGAACGGCTGGACTGCGCGCGGCGCCCTGCGCGGCCGGGGCTTACCGAGTCTGGCGGCCCGCGCTGGTCCCTCCTCTCGGTTCCGCGCACAAGCCAATGGCGCGCCGTCCCCTCCCACGCGCCGGGCTGCCTCGCCCCCAGGGTGGCCGCCGGGGCGGGCGGGATGGGGGTTGGCGGGGAAACCGGGCTCCCGGCTCCCCGGCGAGGCTCTCCCGGGGGCCGCCTGCAGGAGGCGCACGCGCGCCCGAGAGAAGGCGCCAGGGGAGCAAGCCGCGCGGGGAGACCCCGGCGTGGCCCGCGCCGCCCAGGATGACTTTCCTGGCAAGTTCTGCAGACGGTGCCCCTTTCTTGGGACGATCAACGTAGATGTGCAAACCACACCATCTTAAATAGCCTTGCGGTGCCTCCCGGGCCCAGGCCGATGTCTGAAATGGAACGGACTGCTTTGGCTGGCGGTGATACCCAAGTGTGTAATAACACAGTCACGACAATAGTCACCGTTTGCTGCGCACTCTCTGATGCCAGGCACCATATGCTAAAGGAGTTACAAGTATTAACTCATTTGATTTTCACAGCAACCCATAAGGGCGCTGTGCTTAGTCCCATTTTACAGGCCATGGTCGTTAAAGTTTGAGTTCACTCAGCCTTCAGGCTTCCAGCCTAGGCCCACCCTTCTCTCTCCCTGCTTGGTGTGACTTGGCCAAATAACATGTCCCCACCGTCACTACGGCCACCTTCTTCATACTCCACCCTAAAATCCAGCCTCAGAAATGCTGCTGTCAATTGCGCTGTCAGGAGACTAGGATCTTATCTGGGGCTCTAGGACGCTTGCTGGGGCTACAGTTGTCAAACCTTTTGTCTCTACACATCCTATGGGGGGGCTGGGGTGAGGATGAGGGTTGGGGGTCATGGAGGCTCTCTGGTGGCCTGTCAGCCTAAAAGAACCAGGCTCCTACAGACGAGGCCCCATCCCCAAATTCTGGGATCCCTCAACCCCTTAGGGTGGGAAAATAATGTGCTCTCTTTCACCCCAACCCCCACCACCCTGTGCTCTCCTTAGAAAAATGCCTGGATCTCTTTCATCTGGTCTGATGGTCACAGTGGGCCAGGAACCGGGGTGGGGGGCTGCGGGAAAAGGAAGGCAAGGCTGATGACATGCTCCATTTCACAAGTAAATAAGACAGAAAGAGGTGAGTGGCTGCCCCAGGCATCTAGCTAGGTGGGCATTCTGACTCCGGGTCTCGGTTCTGTCTGCACCAGTTCCTTAACGGTTAATAGAGCAGGCTCTGGAACCAGATCACCTAGGTTCAAATCCTGGCTCTGCCTTTTAGTGCCTGTGTGGCCTTGGACAAAGTAAGTCACCTAGAGCCACCAACAGTAAGAACCGGCTATGGTTGCTGTAGAGATTTAGAGTTAATAGGAGCTGCTCATGTTTACTGAGCATGGACTCTGTGCCGTGCAGGCTCCCACTGTCCTCACCAGAGCTGGGATTGGGCAGGAGAGTCTGTGCCCTTGGCAAGGAAGTAAACAGAACAGTCCTTTGTTCATAGTAAGTGCTCAGTGAATATAAACCGTCCTGATTACTAAGATAGATAAACTCTGATGCCCCAGTGCCACTGACACTGCCCCCAGCCAAACACCTAGACAGTGATAGCCAATAATGAATGAATCAATCAGTCAAAGTGTGTGACTCTAGATGAGGATTATTTTTAAGGTGTGTTGGGTGGAGCCATCTGACTCAAGGCTCTACAGTAATGTCTGCAACAACTCAGTCTCACCTCACTGCCTTTGCAGAGCTGGGCCAAGCTGGGCTGATGAATTCATTTGTCACTCCCTCTTTTGCCTTTCCGGCCCTCAGGGCTCTGGGTTGCTGAAGGGAGGGCCCCCAGCGTCATTCATGTGCGATGTCCTCCCAGACTTGGGGACACCTGCCAGTGCTCTGCTTGGTGTAACCCTAAAGACTAGCAGCAGGGTCTGTGCTGTAATCCCAGCCAGCCTGACCATACATCAGTGGGGGGCCTTTGTCACAATCACTCCAAGTTTTCCAACATGGAAGAGGCTGCCTTAGTTGTCACGAATGAGTGCCCTGTCACCAGCAGCATGCAAGCAGAATCCAGGGAAGGGTTGATGAGGACAGCAGAGGAAGAATTCCCACCCTGAGTGGTATTTGGAGTGGATAACCTTTGCCCTCTGGGTGTCTGTATTCTCTCAGTCTCCCAAGCTTATCAACGGGGAAGCTGGGGAGGCTGGGAGCTCAGGTTGGGCCAAGGCTGTCCCACCATCCTTTGTGAACGAGGCCATCCTGACAGTGCCTGACCCGTATGCCAGGCAAGGTGCTACGTACTGGGGCCCCAGGGGTGAACAGGACAGTGTCCCTGTCCTTGGAGAGTTCACAGCCCCCTTGTAGATGACTGCACAGATAGTCAACAGCAGCAACCGTAACCGCTCAAGATAACAGGCAAAGTGCTTGGAGGGGGACCAGGGGAGAAGCAGCTGGCTCTATCCATAACCCCCTGCATCCGCTCTCCAGAAAGCACCCATTAGAGGCTCTTACTGTCTTCCTCCCTATATACTTTTCATTTATTTATTTACGTATTTATTTTGAGATGGAGTCTCGCTCTGTCGCCCAGGCTGGAGTGCGGTGGCGTGATCTCGGCTCACTGCAAGCTCCGCCTCCCGGGTTCACGCCATTCTCCTGCCTCAGCCTCCCGAGTAGCTGGGACTACAGGCGCCCATGACCACGCCTGGCTAATTTTTTGCATTTTTAGTAGAGACGGGGTTTCACCACGTTAGTCAGGATGGTCTCCATCTCCTGACCTCATGATCCGCCCGCCTCGGCCTCCCAAAGTGCTGGGATTACAGGCGTGAGCCACCGCGCCCAGCCCCTATATACTTTTCTAAAGTGATGTGTCCAGTTTAGAAACATCCCTTAGGCAGCCATTCTGCCCTCAACTCTTCTGAATTACCTGATCTTTACACTGGGCATAAAAAAAAATTCACCTCGCTGGGCTGCTGTGAGGAGTAACGCTGACATTCATTAAGTGTGCCCCTAATGCCAGGCAAGAATAGATGCTTGGTGTGCGGTGACAATGAGGAGTCCTCATTATTCCTGGTGAGGGTGAGATAAGTCGGCTAGGACCTTGGCTCTGCTCCTAAGTAGCTATGCGACCCTCTCCTGCACGGATGTAAAAATATCTGCCTCACAGAACTTGTGAGAGTCAAGTGAGGTGATTCGATGAAAAAGGTTTGCAAACTGGAAATGCTGATTCCTATCATTAACATTATTACTGTGATTCTTACCTTGATGAAGTGTTCCTCTCAAGGCCCCAGGGGGGTGGGGATGGAGCCAGGAAGCAGCCAGTGGCTGTTGCGGGGGTGGGAGGGTCACTCCCTCCAGGCTCCCCCAGGAACCTGGGAGCAGCAGGGGCTCCATCTGCCCTGGTCGCCCTCCACAAGCAGCGGCAGCAACACCTCCTTGGTGGCCAGGTGTGAGTGAGCACTTAAGAGTGTGCCTGTGTGTCTGTGTTTGTGCCCCTGCAGGAAGGTGGGGTGGGCACAGGGATTGCCGTGGCACTGGTTTCTGCAGCCAGAAACCACTATGGACGAGGAAGAATGGGGATGTAACTGGATTTCAAAGATGCTTGGAGTGAGACTACTGTTATCACCTGGGACTGCAGGAGAGAGGCCTGCGGAGCGGGGGTTGGGCCTAGTCTTTGGGCTTGGGGCCAGGGGAAAGAGGTTTCAGCACTGATGGGCACGTGTGGAGGAACGTGATGTTGTCAGAGACCTGTTGTGGTTGAGCCCAGGGATTTTGGACCTGACAGATCTGGGTTCAAGTCCTGGTTATGGGACCATGGGCCAGTGATTTCACTTCTCTAGGCCTCAGTTTGCTCATCTGTAAAATGGTGATAATAACAGGGCCTACCTGGTGGGAGTTATTGGAGGTTTAGCAGAGAGGCTGCACGTGAAGCCCTTAACATGGGGCAGGCACATCGACAGTTATCAATTAGTGCTACTGGTGTTATTATGAGGCAGCCTGGGAGGAGCGGAGGGAGAGGGCCTCAGGAGTGCTGGTGCATTCTCAACTGGAAAGGGGAGCTCTGGGGTGAGAGTTGTCTAGCCAGGGTTCATTGAAGCTGGCATGAAACCCAGGGAGAAGGAGCCTCCATCCCACAACACAAGGACTGAGGCAAAGAGCTGGGCTTTCACAACTGCTTCTGGTTCCCCTTCCTGGTTTCCTCTCATTTCCTCCAGAGCTTCGTTCTCTGTGAACCTGCCTGGTGAGGAGAACTCTGTTACACATAGCTTTGGGGACGGGAAGGAGCAGCTGGGAGCTCAGGAACTCCCAGGCAGGCCCCCCCAGTGCTTCCTGCCCCCACCCCTCCAGGGTGAGCACTGACCAGCCCTCCTTCCCCCACCCCACTCAACTGCCAGCTGCTTTCCTCCAGTGACTCATCCCCACCACCTCTGTTGCTGCACCAGGACCAGGAAATGTCAAGCAGTTTCTTATCTGTGGGAGAGAGAACTGATCAGGATGGGGGTGGAAGCAGTGAGGCTCAGATCTCCCCAAAGAAAGAGTATGACGGCTAGGGGACCAGAAGACCATGGCCAGCCCTTTCCTGCTTCCTGTGGGGGAGGGCTCAAGGAGGCAGTATGAGAGTGGGATTTAGCCACTAACCCATCCTGGATTTAGGTTCAAAGTCCTAGTCCTCTTCTAACCAGTTCTGTGGCCTTAGGCAAGTAACTCAGTGTCTCTGAGCCTCAGCGTATTCATCTGTCAAATGGAAAGAAGAAAATCATGATGATGCATAGGGTACTTGGGGGGGTTAAGTGAGATAGTACATGTGAGTCTGGAGCTCACAGTCAGTGCTCAATGAATGTTCATTGACTCAATGAATGAATGGACATGTGGAAATGGCGGTGAGCTGTGTGCATGTGGCTATCTGCAAGAAATCCACCCTCCATCAGCTGGGAGAGTCGGGGAAATGTCTGTGGACCATGTATCCCAGGCCTGGGACATGGTTGCTCTGTGCTGGTACTGAAGGGACGGCTTCCAAAACTCAGGGCAGAGGGAGTATGGACTACCCCTTGTCGGCATAGCTGACGTTAGAACCTCAGGCTGGGTCCAGATTTTCTGAGTGCTGAGCCCTGGCCAAGAAAAGAATTGCTATGCAGGGAAGTGAGTAGCAGATTTTGGACCCTCATCTTGGGCGACCCCCAGGACCTCTTCACAGTGAGTGCCCAGAGCAGCCACTCTGGGTTGTGGGATCATAGTCTTGGACCCTGGGCAGCCGGCTAGGCCAATGGCCACCACTTCACTTGCCTCCTGCCCATTGACAAAACCCCAGGGCCTTTATCATTATTTCAAAAAATAGCATTCTGAGCCTGTACTATGTACCAGATGCTGGTCTAGATCCTTACATGTAATTAATCCTAACAAATCTCACAAAGTTGGTACCATTCCTAGTCCCATTTTATAGATGGCAAAACGGTGGCCCACTGAGTTACATAACTTACTCAAGATCACACCCTAGAAAGCAGGGAGGCGGGATTGGAACCCTGGCAGTCTGGCCCAGAGCTCAGGTGGTTCTGGTGCTGCCACTGGCCAGGGCAGCCATTGCTGATCCCTTGTAAGGCCTGCCACTCCTGGCCCACCCCCACCCCAGTGAAGCCATACAGTTTGGGGACGGTAAGTCACCCGCAGACCGACAGGAACATCTGCCAAATAGATTCTAGTTTATAAATCTCTTTAGAGTGTGTGAGTCTCAAAGCCTACTTGGGGGCAGGAAAATGTTAGAAACACAAATTCTCAGTTCCACCTCAAACAACTGAAACTCTGGGAAAGGAAGTCGCAGGGGCAACAATCTGTGGTCCAACATCCCCCCCACGTGATTCTGATACAAGCCAAAGATTGAGAACCATTTCTTTAGAATTTGCAAAGCAGATTCCTAGATTATCTGATTTAAATGGGCACTTTGCTATTATTCGGCTCATTTTACAGGTAAGGCTAATGAGTTTCCATTTGCCAGCTACCACCCATCAGGGAAGTGAAGGTGGGCCTGGAACCCACAATTTTTGATTCTGGAATATTCTTGTTTGCCCTCCTGGGACCGGGCTGCTGAGCAAGGTGGGTGGGGGAGGGACTCTGAGCTGAAGGGCAGGGTGAAAGACCAGAGGGGAGGGGAGGGAAGGGAAGGGATTCCACCTCCCTCTCTCCTGGGGGAGGGGCGGGCCGCGTGGATAATTCCCTCGGAGGCGCCCCAACCCAAATCTACATACATAAAGCCCAGGCTAGCGTTTTGAGTGATCGGTTTATTAATACAGCGGGGCCGCTGCCGAGGCGGATCGCAATAACAAAGGCGGCCTCTCCGCCACCCACCGGAGGCATCGTTATGTAATTGCTCCGAGGAGGAGCAGAGGGCTGGGGCGCGCCGCGGGCGCTGGGGGCTCGGCCAGCAGGGAGGCTGCGATCTGGGGCTCTGAGCCGGCGGCGGATGGAGGGAACAGTTGCTGGAGAGTCATCAGCCCTGCACCTGGTGCTCTCCTCCTCCCATGCACCGGCCAGCGGTCAAGGGGCGGGTTAACAGCGGTATGGCAGGGTGCAGACCTCCGCCCACCCAGGAGAATTGGCCCCGGAGGCAGATCTGCAGTCCCAGAGGACCCCAAGGCTGACCCAAGGCCTCCCCTCCCCCACTCACCACCGCCCATCCTTTCCCCACTCTCACCCTGGGATGGGGGAGAGAGAGAAATGACCAACTTTTTGGGAGACTTCTGTGGGCAACCTCTGTGAGGTAGTCCATTTTTTAAATGGAGAACTGAAGCCGAGGAAGGGCTGGCTTCATGTACCAGGGTTTTGAATCCCCAAATTTGTCAGCTTCGAAGCCCACATTTTTTTCCCTTGGATGCCACAAGGGGTCTTTATAACCACCATGGATCCGTTTTTGCCTCAGTTTCTCCAGATGCTCTGGTACTTCAACCCTCCTGGCCTTTGCAAACGCTGGGCCCTCTACCAGGCATCTCTGAGAAGTCCTTCCCAGCCCTCCCCGACCCCCACTCACACCCCCCACACATCCTAGGAAGCCATGGAGGCTACCTCTTCCAGCTCTGGGAGCAGCTGGTGACAGCACCTGCCACACTGCTTCATGGGAACTACTGTCATCTGTCTGTCCCCATCAGGCCACCTGCTCTGGGATGGCTTCAAGGAGTCTAACACATCTTCTTCACTCAGCTACTCCATCTCACCCGTCAGTGCAAGGCTGGGCACACAGCACTGGGTGAATTTAAAGTGAAGGTTTGAACCCTCCGGTGGATTTAGTGCTTAGTGACAGTCTTCAGACCTTGTCTTCAAAACTCCGCATGCTCTCTGCAGCCTCCCTGGGCGTCTGTTTCTCCAGCGTACAACAGGGCTCACAGCAATCCCGAATCACATTATGCTAGTGTTTACTGAACACTTACTATATGCTGGGCACTGTGCCAAGCACCTGCAGTTGGCGGCTTCATGAACTCTGCACACCGGCCCTGTGGAGGTAGTTACTGTTATTATCTCCATTTTATAGATAAGTAACTCTCCCAAGTCTCCAGCTGATAAAAGACACAGCCTGGATTCAAACCATGCTCCTGCTGTCCCCTAGGTTTCTGACTCCCTTTCACAGGACTATTTTGATAATTAGATGAAAAACAGTTAAGGGCCAGCATGCAGCAGGTACTTAATAATGTTTCTGCCCTCCACCATAAAGGTCCCAGGGCAGCTGTCCTTTTCCCCTTCCATTCTCTTCCCCCATTGCCACAGGCCCCAGGGCATTCTGGGAGCCCCTCTGTTCGGGGTGGGGCTGAGCAGAGGGAGGAGGCAGGAGGACCCAAGTGTTCTGGTTCCTGAGTATAAATATGTGATTGTTTTATATCCTTACAGTAAGAGAAGGGCATAGCATGCATTTGTCAGTCTAACAGGTTGAGCTGCAACTTCCCTGTGTTTTGCCAATTGCTGATAATTGTTTTCAGCCCAAGGCAGTAAACAGAAGCCCACTCTGCCTGGCAGCTCCATGTTCCTGGAGTGAGGAAGGGCATCTGACCCGGCAGCTCTCAGATCAACTATCTAGGCCTACTGAGAAAGGAGGTGTCAGTGGGGATACTGAGATAGGGAGAGTTCCTGCGGGTCTCCCCCAGGCCATGAGAACTTGAGCAGGACTCCTCCCTTCTTTCAGTGTACACAACAGAAAATGGGGATTATATATGCAGAGAGGGAGAGAATAATTACTGCTTATCAATGACAATGTAGAGCAAGGCTGCAGGGTGCTACATCTATGGCAGATGGAGTGGTGCAGTGCACAGCCTGTGCAGCAGGACATGGCAGCCCAAGGGTACAGGCCATCATAGATCTACAACTTCATCCTGCAAGATTCATAATGAGCTTTAAATTATTCCAGCTAAAACAAATGAAGGAATGAATGCATGCATACAGACATAGATACATCCACAAAACGAGTGATGAATGCAACCCCAGTTATGAATCAGAGAAGCTCATAATCTAGTGCAAGTGACAGACATCTGAGCAGTTGCTACTCCCAGTTCCCCTCTTGTGCCGGGCTCTGTCCTGGGTTAGGACCTTGTCTTTGTCCCTGTTGTTCCTTTGGCTTGACCTTTCTTACCCATCACACCCCAGTCTTCATCTGCCAGCTCTTCACCATGCTTCTCTTATCTCAGCTTAAATGTTTCCAGGCCAGGCGCGGTGGCTCATGCCTGTAATCCCAGCACTTTGGGAGGCCAAGGCAGGTGGATCACTTGAGGTCAGGAGTTGGACCAGCCTGGCCAACATGGTGAAACCCCATCTCTACTAAAAATACAAAAATTAGCCAGGCATGGTGGCACATGTCTGTAGTCGCAACTACTGGGGAGGCTGAGGTGAGAGAATCACTTGAACCTGGGAGGCGGAGGTTGCAGTGAGCCAAGATCTTGCCATTGCACTCCAGTCTGCGTGACAGAGCGAGACTCCGTCTCAAAAAACAAAAAACAAACAAAGTTTCCTCTGGCAACTTTTCCTTACCCACCCTCCCCCATTCCCCCATCCCCCAAGCCTCATACCGAAGTTGGGCCATAGCCCTAGGTCCCCGTAGACCCCCACAAGCTGAGCCCAGTAGCTCCCTCCAAGCCCTGTAGTGAATTTGACAGCTGGGTTCCAGGTGCCCAGGGCTGGCTGTGAGCTACTCGAGGGCAGGGCTGTATCTTGTTTCCCGCTATGCCTTTGTGCCTAGCACAGTGCCAAGCACACGGCAGGTGTCTGAACAGTGTGGGAAGAGAAAAGGTGGAGGGGAGATGCTGGGGGGTAGACTGTGAGAGTGGAGGTGGCTCAACGCTCCCACCCCCAAACTCACACACAGCACCCTCAGCCCAGGCACTGATCCCAGGAGTCTACGAAGCTGATTAGAACTGCCCATGGCTTCAGCTAACCTCGGAACTACGCCCCGCCACCTGCTGTAGTCTCCCTGCCCCGACTCCTACTTCCCTCTCTCCTGCCTCCCCAGGGGTCCAGGGCAGCCTCCCCTTTCCCCACCCCATGGTGAGAAATCCCAAAGACTCCTGGGCCTTTCTCTGCTGCCCAGCTTTCCCGCCTCCCCTTTTTCTTTCTCTTCCTTCTGCTTTGCCTCACATTCAATCTCTCCCTCCCCCAGCCTGGTGAATCCAAACTGAAAAGAAAAAAAAAAAGGCCCACACAGCAGCTTCAACAGTGAAAAATAACCGATTTAAGGAGTAATCGCTGCTGTAATGATTGTCTAAGCCCTGAGTCACTGCAGAAAATCGGACTGAGGCTCTGGGACTCCCAGGCTCCCTGAGCATGTCATATGGGTTTTTTTTTTTTTTTTTTTTAATATCAGGACCTCAGTATCTCCATCTGTAAAATGGAAGAAATATTATCAGCCCAAAGGAACTGATTGTTAATCTCCTGATTTTCCCTGGGGCTGGGAATCAGAAGTTAAGGTGGTCCGCACAGTCAACTTGGGAATCACCACGGGACACATTCTTCCCACCACAGGACCCATGGGAGAAATGTGGTGCCAGGCAGGTGCTGAGAGACTCATAGCTTCTAAAGTCTCTGGGAAAGGTTTCTAGAGATTGCGGTGTTTAACCGAGCTGGGAAGGATGAATGGGGGAATGAGAGCTATGGGAAGTGATGGAGTGACGGAAAGTCAGCTCTGGAAGAGACTAGAGACCTCATCTTGCCCTATGCTCTCATTTTACAGATGAAGAAACTGAGGCCTGAAGGGCTTCGGGAACTGCTCAAAGTTATTAGTGGCAGAGCCCAAATTCAGAGCCCACATTAGAAAGCAGGTGCCTTGACTCCTGCTCCAGTGCTTTCTTTCTCTCTCTCTTTCTTTCTTTCCTTTTTTTTAGACGGAGTCTTGCTCTGCTGCCCAGGCTGGAGTGCAGTGGTGTGATCTCAGCTCACTGCAACCTCTGCCTCCTGGGTTCAAGTGATTCTCCTGCCTCAGCCTCTCGAGTAGCTGGGATTACAGGCGCCCACTACCACACCCGGCTAATTTTTGTATTTTTAGTAGAGACGGGGTTTCACCATGTTGGCCAGGCTGGTCTCAAACTCCTGACCTCGTGATATGCCCGCGTCAGCCTCCCAAAGTGCTGGGATTACAGGTGTGAGGCACCGCGCCCGGCCTCCAGTGCTCTTTCTTATGATGCCAGCCTAGCTCATGGGAACAGTAAGTACAGTGTGTGGAATGCTCGCCGGGAGCCCAGCGCTGTGCTAATGCCTTATGCGCATGTGCACCATTGTCTTTCCTTCTTGGAATAATCCTATAAGGTAGGATTAGAATATAGGTCCTGTTATATCTTAGTAAAGTTCAGAGAGGTTCAATGGCTTATTCAGGGACACACAGCAGGGCTCTCTTGGCCCTGCAGCCCCTCCTGGCTTCTCTATTCTCCAGCGTGATCTAAAATGGGGGGGCCTAAGCAGGGAGACGGGCTTCTGGCCTGCACCCGTGGGTGGCCTGCCCTTCCCTCTAGTCTCTGTCCTCTCTAAGGAGGGTTAGAGAGGGGCCCCTTCCCTAGAGGGGAGGGAGCCTGGGCTTTCCCTGGAAGAAGCTCCCACAGGAAGGGAAGCCAGATCGTCAAGGAGACAGGAGGCATACATTTAAAATCCCCATCAATAAGAGCCTGCCTTGCCAGGGCACGTCTTTGAAATGCCAGGCTCTCCTGGTGAGTGCATTCCAGTTCCAGGGGGAGGAAACCAGGTGGGATTAAAGGAGGTGGAGAGGGGGCAATGTCTAGGGGTGGGAGGGACCAACCTGCCCCTCACCCAGACTCCACACTGGAATGGGCATTGCAGACAAGGAGCTATCTCCTAGGAAGCCAGGATATTGCACTGGGCACCACAGAAGCAGGGCCACCCGTAAAATAAGGAAAAATGTTTTTAAACAATTTTATTTACAAAAATTCATTAAAGTACTGTTGTCATCATGGGATTTCCATGTTAACTGTAACTGTTCCACTAAACAGTTACAGTTTAGTGTTATTTTTGTTTAGAATTCACTGGGGATGAGGGGAGACACCATAGTATTTTCAGGACTTAGGGCCTTTAAATATTGTAGCTGTGCAGGGGTGGAATGGAGGGGCATGTTTAAGGGCCATCCCCGATCTCCCCTGGGGACTGGTGTCCAAAAGCCATTAACTAAGGAGCCTGAAGTATTGGGCACCGTGCCCAGCTCTGCTATGAATTTACAGCATCCAATTTACTTTATGAAACTGTGTGCATTTTGGGGCCTTGATTTCCTCAGCTATTAAATGGGTATAGTTACTATTGCTCCACCTATGTCACTGACCGTTAATTGTCATTCAGGCTAGAAATGAACAGAGACAGCCGGATGGCAGTGCCCAGGAGAACTTCAGGGACTCAGCTGCAAAGTTTATTACAAATGCAGATTCACAGACTCCTCTCCAGACCTCCTGGGTCCAAATCCATGGGGTTCGCTGAGAGATCTGCATTTGTAACCCCTCCCCTCTCCCCTGCTGAAGTGATCTGATGCTCATCACAGTGACAACTCACCAGAAGCCAGATATTTGGGTTCCTTCGAGGAGCTGCCACCACTGGCAGGTGGCTGATGCCTCCTGTGTGAAATCAGGGGACTGACCTGGGTGGCATCTGCGGGTGCAGCCTTCGTGGTACCTCTCTGAATGGCCTGGGCTGGGGCTGGATGGCCAGTGGGAGGTGGAGAGGGCAACCCAGGACACAGGCTCTGTGAGGCAGGGCCAGGACTTGAAGTCTGGTGCTGACAACTTCTGTAAGAGGGGGGTGGACCCCACCGCCCCAGCTTCCGGCTGGGCCCCAAGGCTCCGGAAACTCCACGGACGGTGGCAGGTGGGTCATCTGCTCAGGCCTGGGCTGGGGAAGGGGGGCAGACACAGACCGCCCAGTACTGAATGGCCTCTCTGTTGGGCCCCAGCCTGAAGAACAGATGGCCTGAGGGCCGCTGGCGCTGGTGGGTAAGGGGGCGACAGAGGCCGGACCTTCCCCCTCCCCTGGCTAAGTCACAGATATCTCTCTTCCTAAGTGAGAAAGCCCTCACAAGGCACCCTTGGTGACAGCAGCCAGGAAGAAGTGAGTTTAAGGGGGATTAGCAGGTCCCCACAGCAGGCTGCTGGGGGAAGGCTGGGAAGCCGCCTGGCACCTGCAGCCTCCACTGGACCCAGAAGAGAAGTGGGGATACCTGGTGCGGGAGGGCAGGGGCTGGCAGAGCTTTAGGCCCAAGGGAAGCCTAGGCATCTCTCACTCCCAACCTCTTTTTTTCTTTTTTTTTTTTTTGAGACGGAGTCTCATTCTGTCACCCAGGCTGGAGTGTGGTAGTGGTGCGATCTCGGCTCACTACAACCTCCGCCTCCCGGGTTCAAGTGATTCTCCTGCCTCAGCCTCCTGAGTACTGGGATTACAGGTGCCCACCGCCACTCCTGGCTAATTTTTATATTTTTAGTAGGACGGGGTTTCACCATGTTGGCTAAGCTGGTCTCAAACTCCTGACCTCAGATGATCCGCCTGCCTCAGCCTCCCAAAATCCTGGGATTACAAGCATGAGCCACAGCACCTGGCCTCCCACCAGTTTTTCTGATGGGAAAACTGAGGCCCGGGAAGGCACAGATCCCTCGCTCCACATCACGCCGCAAGTCAGTGGCAGAGCTGGGACTGGAACCTAGACATCCTGATGCCCTATCTGAGGCTCCTCCTGTCCCTCCTCCAGCTTCCCTCCTGATAGTCCTCCTTTCCCTCCTCCCTCCCCTCCACTCTGCCTCCCTCTCCTGGGACCTGGCCAGGCCTCCCCACCTCTGTGTCTCTGCCACCCTCTTCCTCTGGCCTGAAATGCTCTCCCACTTTAGCTGCTGCAGAGTCTTCAAACCTCAACGCAAGTCCCCACCTCCTCCAGGAAGTCTTCCAACCCATCTTCTGAACCTAAGCATCCAGAATGCGAGACCCCTGCACCATCCACTTGGGATTGTCGAGGCCAGTCCCTTCATGATAAAGAATCAGTACCTGAGACTCAAACAGGCAAAGACTGTGAGATGCTGCGCACCACTGCCGCCTCCAGCCATTCTCCCGAGCTTCGTTTTTCTTTAAAAATATATTCAAAAGAGCTTCACTCCAGAGAGGCTGTCAAGGAATCTGGTAAAACAAGGGTCCCTTTGGGTTCTTCTCTTGAAAGGAGATATTTTTTCTGCTTTCTCTCCAAGGTTTCCCAGAGGGTCGGATTTCCTTTTCTTTCAGAGGCAGGAGCTGAGCCACGCCTGCAGACACCTGCTCCTCGGCTTTGGAGATAATCACGGGGTGATCAGCTCTGCAAAGGGCCTCACAGCTGCTGGGCCTGAACCAAAAGGGCCTCAAGGGAGAAGCTTTCAGGGGAATGTGGGAGGAGGAGAGCAAGGGCGTCCCCTTTTGGAGAGAGACCCAGGTGTGAATCCCTGATCCAACATTTACTAGGCCTCTTGCCTGGGAAAACACTTTGAGCTGCCTCTGTGCCTCCCTGGCCAGGCTATGGAGAGGTCTTGCACAAGGTTTGGTAGCCAAAGGGGAGAAGTTGGGCCTCAGCCCCTGCCCTCTCAGAGGCCCAGCCCAGGGGCAGAATCCACCAATCACAACAACCACTCATGTCTCAAGATTCCTCAGTCCACTTAGCCAAGGGTGTCCCTGACTCTGCCCTTCACCTGCGTTCTGGGCAGTGCTCATGTCCTGACTTGCTGGATGTCCTTATGAATGACCCTGGCCCTCCTGACACTCCACGTTCTCAGCCCTCCAGGCAGAAAGTGGACACCTCTTTCTCAATAGCCTCTTCCACTCTTGCAAAACTACTTCAGGCTTTCTCTGAGTTCCTTGGAGCTGGGCTTCCAGCTGCCTAGTGTGAGGAGGGAGGCTGGGGAGGGCTGAGGTCAGGGAGATGGGAGTTTCCCCATAGCTAGCAGCTTCTAGCTGTGACAAGCCCAGTCCAAGGACACATTTGTAGATCCCCTCAGACCTGATTCATTCATCTCATTATTCATGCATTTATTGAGCACCTACAATATCCCGGGACCATGCTGGTCTCTGGGCATGTAACAATGAAAACAGCAGACATGGGTCCTCTCTGATGAACTCCAAGCACATTGCCTAGTTGGGGAGACAGTAGTCAGAGTCCGTGAGCAGATTTACACAGTGACAACATGTGATCGGCACCTTAAAAGTTATAATGGAAGCCCTGAGACAGTCGTTGGGGGGAGAGTAATATTCTTTAGATGAGGGGCCGATCCAAGCTTCTCTGAAGGGTGACCTTGGAGCTGGGACCTGAAGGATGAGAGAGGGAACCTGCCATGTATCATATGGGGGGCCATGAGTGATGCCGAAGGAGTGGCAGGGGCCAGGGCTGGTAAGAAGTTTTACTTTTCCCTAAGACCTATGATGAGCCATGGGGAGCAAGTGAAGGGCAGTGATTTGGTCAGGTTCACAATTCCCTAAGCTAATGCTGGTTTCTGTTTGCAGCTGGATTGGCTTGGAAGGGAGAGGGACAGTGAGGAGCTCTGGAGACACAAGGGTCTCCAGAGTGAGGGGCACGCAGGCACCACAGGAGGTGTTTAAGGGACTTCTTTAAGGAGAAAGGAATATTAATTTTTTTATTTCTATTTCTATTTCATCCAAAAAAGAGAAAAGAATTCAGCATTACTAGTATTTATAGATTGACGCTGATGTCCATATTAGGTCTTTATATGAAATGTCACTAGAGGGAAGAATGGGAGCTGGACCACACAGAAAGGCCAGCCACTCTGCCCTCACTCTCGCTGTTGGCGTTTGGAAGAAATTTTCTACTCATTTGAGACCAGTTATGCAGATTCATAGATTTATCAAATGGATACATGACTTAGAAAGAAGCCAGACAAAGGAGGAACAAAGAAGAAAGTGAAAAATGCTGAACCTAACTCAAATGTCGGATGATCAAAAGCTTGGTGTGGCGTGGACACTTCACTCCTAATGGTGCCACTATGGCCAACAGAGGAAGGAAAAACAGTGACAGTCCCGTTGGATCCCGCAAGAAGGTGGCCCCCAGATTTATACTATGAATGAGAAGACAATTTGAAATAAGAATTTATATCCACTATTATTACTAATGAACCTAGCTATACTGTATATTTTTGCTTTGTTAGTAAAGGTAATGGTGGTAAAAAGAAATCATCCATAGTAATTAAGGCATTTTAAAATATCATTTTATCTTGGTTTTATTTTTTAAATTTGTATTTTTGTGCATGTTTGACAATGTTCATGTTAGTATAGTCATGCACGATTTTTATAAATGAATTACTAGATTGAGTATGTGTGATTGACATTTTTTGCTGCTTTAAGGGCATGAGCAAACTAAGTAGAGAGGCCCAAGCTAAGATTTGAGGAGCCCAGGACCGGGGCTGCTGTGGGAGGCACTGACTGTCCAGGGGGGTGCCAGGGCCCCTGGGCCCGGCCTGCTGGCTGTCAGGGCTTCCTGCTGGCATCCATGCCGTCCGCTTAGCTCACTCTTCCCTCAGCCCAGACTTTCATCTGGGAAGGCTTTTTTTTCCCCCTTTACAAATGAACAGAAGTTCATTCCCTTAAAGGGTAAACGGCAGATCCTGGCGAGGCTTTCAGATTATTTATTCGCTGGCCAGTAATAGAACACACATCTTGGCTGGAGGAGGAGGCTGTTCTGGTGCCCGCACAGGGGTCTGGAGCCCTGGAGGCCTGGGGCTTGCCCCCTATGAGGTTTGCCTGCTGGCTTCTACACAAAGGCCCGCTTGTCCGACCTGTCCTTATGGGGCATGTCACTCCTGGGTATTTCTCTGTACAGCATCCCGGAAAGGTGCCAATAATGCCAGCTTTGTGTGTACAGCCCCCAGACCAAGCACCGCACATGTGATGGCCAACTCCCTCCATGGAGCGTGACATTGGGCCGGCAGCCCCTCTGGTGGAAGGTCTTTCTCTTTGCTTTGGGGTTTTCCAGGTCCTTTGCAGGTACCGCAGTGTTGCCATCAGCTCCACCCTCACCAGGCACCCACGAGCCAACAGACCCTGGGAGAAAGATGTGTCCAGCTGCCTGCAGTCAGGCCAAGCTATGTGTCCAAGTTCCATGTGGCTCAGAGTCCCTCTGGCTGAAGGGTCAGGGCCCCATGCCCCTTCCATACAGTTCCACCCAACTCTCCTTTTCCCAAAAAGGCCTTCACAAACTGCAGAGGTCCTTGCAAGCCCCCAGATGTCTGTCAGCTGCCTGACTCCCTTCTCCCCATAGATCCCTGTCTGTTTCCTTTGTCACCAAAATCCAGCCAGAAATCTCCCCAAAGCATGTTCCGACTCTTGTTCCCAGGCGGCAGTCGCCATGTGGTTGGCATGGGCACACATTTATTAATAAAATGAGCAAAATAACCAAATGCTTTGGCAGCTCCTGCCGCTTGCCAGAGGCTCTCCGCATGCCCAGTGGCACCAGAGGGTGGAGATGGGCCCTGGGGAGGATGGCTGTGGGGAGCCACCAGGGGAGATGTGCTTCTGACCATTGGTGAGACATTCCACAATCCACAAGGGCTGAGGAGCACCCCTTGTCTCGGCTCAGGTGGCTTTTGGAAAAGGAACCCATAATGGGGACAGGGTGGCCTGCAAATGGTTGCTTGAGTGACCCTGCTCAAGAGAGCTCCACCCAGCCCTCCTCCTCAGAGAGTGGGCCAGGCCAGAATCCTCCAGCCCTAGGGAGTGGCAGAGAGCAGGTCACGGTGGCCCACCAGGGGCATGCTCTTCGTAGTAAATCATGGTGATTTAGGGTCCTGCCTCAACATTCAAATCCTACCTCTGTCCCTACTGGCAGTGGGGCCTTTGCCTAACTCAGCAGGGCTTCCCACTTCCAAATCACCTGGGATGCTGCAGGCATGACAAACCTGCATTACTGGGGCCCATGCCAGGCTCACTCAGGGAACCATGCTCTGCAGGGACCCTGGCTTCTCTCATGCTCTCCCTGTGCATTTGCATGTGGTCAGGTCGGCACCTAGGAACCACTGATTTAACCTCTCTACATTTTTATTTTCTTATTTAAAAAAGTGGAGATTGTTGTGAAGCTGAAATGGATGAATATCTATATGTAATACCAAAATTTAGCTAGCATTTAGTATGACTGCTAATGCATTAGCTCATTTAATTTTCATAACAGCCCTGTGAGGTAGACATCATCCCGACCCATTTCACAAGTGAGGAGACTGAGGCTCAGAGACATTAAGCATTTGCCTAAGGCTGGCTACGCAGATGGTAGTGGCTGGAATCCATGTAAACTGCTTGGCACAGTGCCTGGAACATAATAAGTGCTCCTTAATTTGTGGCTTGTTTAATGGCCAGACATAGTGGCTCATTCCTATAGTGCCAGCGTTTTGTGAGGCTGAAATGGGAGAACTGCTTGAGACCAAGAGTTCAAGACCAGTGGGTGGATCACCTGAGGTCAGGCGTTCAAGACCAGCCTGGCCAACATGATGAAACCCCGTCTCTACTAAAAATACAAAAATTGGCCCAGCACAGTGGCTCACACCTGTAATCCCAGCACTTTTGGAGACCGAGGCAGGCGAATTGCCTGAGCTTAGGAGTTTGAGACCAGGCTGGCCAACGGGGCAAAACTCCGTCTCTACTAAAAATCAAAAAAAACAAAAAACAAAAAACAAAAAAAATTTAGCTGGGCCTGGTGGTGCGTGGCTGTAATCCCAGCTACTTGGGAGGCTGAGGCAGGAGAATTATACTTGAACCCGGGAGGCAGAGGTTGCAGTGAGCCAAGATCATGCCACAGCACTCCAGCCTGAGCGACGGAGCAAGACTCTGTCTCAATAATAATATAATAATAATTTAGCTGGGCATGGTGGCAGGCACCTGTAATCCCAGCTACTCAGGAGGCTGTGGCAGGAAGATCGCTTGAACCCAGGAGTCGGAGGTTCTAGTGAGCCGAGATCGCACCACTGCACTCCAGCCTGGGTGACGGAGCGAGACTCTGTCTCAAACAAACAAACAAAATATGTGGTTTGTTTAAAAAAGACAGAGGATAGGAGGCTGAAGTCTGGCTCAGTTTTCAGAAGTTGTCCGTGCCCTGCATCCCAGCACATTCTGCTCTACCTCTGGTCAACCCAGCCAAACGCATCTCCCTGTAGAAGTGCCCCAACTGCCCCGCCCAGATTGACAGTCAGGTCTGGTTGCCTTTGTCCGGTTAGCTAACCGGCCGCCTGGAGAATCCACCTCTAGGCCCCATGGCGAATCCTGAAACTGAGTCAAGCAGGATCCTTCCAGCATCAAGAACACCCACTTAGCACTCGACCATTTTACCCTAGAGCCGGTGGAGGCTCTCTCACCAGGTGGGAGAGGGAAGTCGCTTTATGCTTCCTCAGCTCACGCCTATAAGCGTTCAAGTTCACAAGTGGTGCTTTTCTTAGACCGGCGCGTCATTTATGCTAGAAGCGTAAATTTGACAGGAGGGAGCATCGCAGGGGGAAGGAGTGAACATGTGGGGAGCCAGGTGCCAGGATAGGACTTGGGCATGTTATCTCATTTTATCTCATGTTATCTCATTCCCAACAGCTCTGTTCAGGAAGTATCATTACCCCAGTTTTGTAGCCAAGAATAAGGCTCAGAGGTTAGGTGACTTACGATTGTAATAAACAATAGTTAACATTGATCGAGCGTACACTGATTGAGCGTTTACTCACTGCAGTGGTAAAATGCATTGACTGACTCCTCCAATCCCAAGAATACTCTGAAGCTCTGTACATTGACCTTACAGAGAAGATAAACAGCTTGCCCAAGTTCACCTAGGAAATGAAAAAGGCAGAATTCAAAACCCAGGCCCCTGTGGCTCCAAAGCATTTCTTTCTATCTGTAAATAGTGTCTTAACATGGAATGGTTTATTTTAGAACCTAGAAACCTATCTCCAGGTGTGATGCAAACCCCCTCCTCTTGGGATTCCTGAACATGCAGTAAGGAATATTGAGCCAGAGCCTCCTCTTGCTGTGTGACCTTGGGCAACTTGCTTCAAACCAAATTGCTTGGGCAATTTGGTGTCTTCATCCGGAAATGAGGAAGAGTGACCCTTGTCGACATTACTGGCTTGTAAAGGTCTACCCAGAGAGAAACCGCATATACAGACACACATGCAACGTCTCTGGGAGGATTTCGTCTTCTTAAATTGCAACATAAAGCACTTTCCTCCCACTATGATCACCTTCACTTGCTATTCCAAGTCCATTCAATTCAACGGATGCTGGGGGTAGCCATATTGCTCTGTAGCATGCTGGGTTCCGGGGGTGCGGCCGGAAGTGAGGTGCACTGGAACCTGGTGCCTGCCCTCTTACCCACCTAAAGATTGGCTGCAGTGTGAAAGCGTAGCATCTGTTGAATTGAGTTAACTTGGAATAGCAAGTAAAGGTGACCAGAGTGGAAGGAAAGTGCTTTAGTCCATGCTTTAGTCTCCCCAGACCTGGCCCTTCCTGCTGAAGACACCCCTGGGCCTCATAAATAAGTCCTCCTTTTTTGCTGAACCCAGCTTGAGTGACTTCCTCTGATTCAAAATTCCAGAGCCCAATCAATACAGCCCTACCTCCCTCCAGGCCAAAAAAATACCCTGATAAGAAACGCCCCGCCCTACAGGGCTCATTTGTCAGAAAGGCTGGGCGAGAGAAAGGGCTGAGCACGGGAGCGTTAGTCTCTCAGGGTTCTGGGGGAAGAAGTGGGCTCTGCGACCTGGGGAGCCACCTTTAAGTGTTATGCAGTGGCTGGAGCTTGTGCTTGCTTTGATTGGAACAATTTCTAAAAACTTGATCCCAAGATGGAGCCCTCACTAATAGGTGCTTAATCATAACCCGACATGGTTCACATTTATTCAGCTTTTGAAATACACAAATTGCCTTATCACCCCTCTGGGAAGCCTTGCTGGACCATCCCACCAGGCCAAATCTATCTTTCTCTTCCCTGCATCTTGGACACCATTCCGCTGAGGCTGTCACGCTCTCTCAAGCAGGCTGTGTGCAGAGGGAAGAGCGAGATAAGGCTGGGTTCAAATCCCAGCTCTGTCGCCCACTCTCATTGGTAAAATGGGGGTGAAAATCTCTCCCTTGTAGGGTCATTTTAAGAATCTTATGATACCGTGTATCGGCGAGTTCAGCACAAAGCCAGGCACTTAGTCACATCTCAAAAGCAGCTTTACTACTACTGGTAGCATGGTCTGTTTAGATGCTTTTATCTTCCCTACCTCATGTGAGTGCTTTGAAAACAGACAAGAGCTGTTTTACAGCTGTTGTCTCGTATCAAACAGTGCCTGGTGTACAGTAAATACCTGTTCAGTCACTGATACTGCATTTTGGATCCATGAACTTCCTTAAGCATCCCAACAAGTCATGAAATCGACAGGGTGGCGTTCTGCCTGGGCCCGGAATGGGAGGAGTCCCTAGGTCTAGCTGAACCCAAGCCCAGGTCTACTCTCCAGTTGCCCAAGTTGTATTTCTGCTCAAGACTGAATTAATCCCAGTCTCACTGGACGTGAATTAAGCTGCTGGACCTCATATTCTGTTTGGACAATACCCGTTACTGACTGGGGTTTCTCAGTGGGGGACTGAGCCAAGCAGGAGATGGGGTGGGGATGGGGGGACATGGTAGCTTTCCCTAGAGGAAGCCCAGCCTTGACCTAGCCCAACTGGCCAAGGAGTGCTTTGCTGAGTTATGGGGGTTCAGTGCTCAAAGCTCCAGAGGAGTCTGGGCCCCCAAGATTCTCAGAATCATCCACCCAATTATCCCCACCTGAGGTCTCAGCATCCCACTCTCTGCCCAGCAGGGTTCTTGGCTTTGGCTGAGATCCGGCCGAGCTATGCCCTCCTTCTCCTTCACAACCCTGTGACCCTCCTGCCCTCAATTCCATGCCGGGCCTGATTTTCAGTACAGGATACCCTTTGGCTGCAGAAGGAGAGAGTGTCTTACAACAGCACCATGGGGATTTTGCTCTTCACTGCATGGCCTGAGTTGACAGTGGATCACCCCGAGCCTGCTGTTTTCTTCCTTTAAGGCTTCCAGAGCAGTTAGCCGCCAGCCAGCCTCACCATCCCTGTAAGGCCCATCGCCCCTGGATTGTTTAGATGCTAGTGCTTTCATCTGATCCCCCACCCCACCATCACCTGTACCTCCTCCCAGCCCAGCACAGGGATGGTCTTAATCACCGTAATACCAGGGTGGCCACCATCACACGTCCCATGACAACAGGGCCCTCATTGCACCTCACCAAGTGACCCAGCTCCAGAATGCCCTCCTGTAATGGCGTTTCAGGGCTGTGACTCTCTTAGTTTAGGATCCCCCCAAAGTAGAACCCGATGCAAAGGCTTGTGCACAGGGAGTTTATTTTGGAAGTCATTCTAGGGACCAGAAACGAGGGACGAACAGGAGTGGGAAACAAGAGAAAGCAGAAGAGCCAAGATAACGGTGCATTATTAGGTCACTGACGTGGGTGGCTGGGGCTCAGCGCTGCCAGGACCTTCCAAGCAGTGCACAGAGGGACCTTATGGGCCAGGTGATGGCCTGGCAGAAGCATTCACCCGGTGGAGCCTGTGCACCCCAGGTTGAGGCTGGCTCAGTGGAAGCAACTTCCCTCCACAAGTCCTCCCGCTAAGCCCGTTCCTGCCAACCTTGTGTTGGGGCGCTGCGGAAGCCCCTGGGCAGAGAATGAAAACCGCCTCATGCCGACAGGAGGTGAGGTGCTGGTGGTGCAAAGGGAGCTGAAGCCCGCCCGGAACTGCTTGCCACAGCATGGCTGGAAATAGAGTTGTAGCCGTGCACGTGGCAGGCGGCGTTCAGAAGGAATCTGGTGCATTCTCTCGTAGTTATGAAAACAGGCTCTGGAGCCAGGCTGTCTTGATTCCAATCCTTCTGCTGTGCTTCCTTTCCTTCCACTTACAGAAGGGGGAATACTAAGAAGAAAGTACTTTATAGGGTTGTTATGAAGTAAATGAGAAAATCCATGCAAGATGCTTGTAATAGTGCCTGGCACATAATAAATACTCAATTAAGAGCGGCTTGTAATATCCCCATTTTACAGCTGAGGAAACGAGATACATATTTTTTCAGGGATGAGGAGACAGGGGACAAAGAAAGGAAGGGAAGGATTTCGAGTAGATCCTGCTCTAACCTCCAGAGAAGCGGAGGCCCTGCTCTCTCAGCGTTTCTATGTCCTCCTCCTCTATCACAGGAGAGGCCTAAGGACGGGGAGCAAAGGCTTTCTTCCCCAAACAGGCATTCAAGCTTCCTCTGCTCCAGCTACAGGGTCCATGGGCTCCTTGTGATGTCACAGCTGGTTGCTATGGAGACCAGGTTGCTGTGAATGTCAATCCGAGGCCCATTAGGAGCACAGTGATCAGCAGCCCAGGCGAACCCAGGGAGACAAGAGAATGAGGCTCCCTGTGAGGTCTAATAAACACCTCTCGCCGCACTCCAAACACACAGACACACAACAGAGCCCGCAGGTCCTGAGTGAGTCCCCTGGCCCACCCCACTCAGCTGAGATCTGACAACATATGTCTGGGGACAAACAGCCCCAGCAGCCAGGAGCAGGCCACATCATACGTAGTCAGCATCAGCCACGGTCCCCTCCCACTCTCCCGGGGGAAAAGGTGCTGCTTACAGGCAGCGTGGCATCCGAGCATCCCCATGGCGATGCTGAGGTCAGACCTCACTGTGGTGATCTCATGCTGGGGCCACCGGACTCAGGCCAGGTGGGAGTAGGCTGTCTACCCGTCACTGGCTGTCATTGTCACCAAGGGAAGAGGAGAAGCTGTGAAGAGTTGCCCTGGAAAAAAACAAATCTGCTCTTAGGACAATGGGTCTGGGTGAACCTATCCCGGCCCCCTTGGCTGCTGGGCCAGAACCTGGTTTTTCACAGGGCACCACTGAGGCCACAGGAAGTGGTTTCCTGCCTCTGAAGACAGCACACAACTGTCCTAGAAAGCGCTCTTGTCACCCCTGCTGTGAGTCCCCCAGTGGGTTGCTTTGAGAGCCTTTCCTTTTATTGTGTATGGGGCAAATCTTCTGGGGGGATTGGCAGAGGTGGGGGAAAGCACCTATGCCCTTCTCTGGATCGCAAGGGATCCTCCCTCCAGGACCTGGCGAGGCACTGCCCACCCCCTTCCCCAGGGCTGAGCCAGACTCCAGGCAGCCTCCAGCCACCTGTGCCGCCGGTTTACCCCTGCCTGCCTGCTGCTGCCCTCAGCCAAGCCCTTCTGCATTCCCCGGCTCCAGGCCCCACCATACTACCTGCCTAGTTGGGACACTTTTGCAGGAGGGACTGTCGCCTTTCTTTTGCTGGACTTTTTTTTTTTTTGAGACAGAGTCTTGCTCTGTTGCCCAGGCTGGACTGCAATTGCACAATCTCGGCTCATTGCAAGCTCCGCCTCCCGGGTTCAAGCGATTCTCCTGCCTCAGCCTCCCAAGTAGCTGGGACTACAGGCGCGTGTCCATCATATCCGGCTAATTTTTTTATTTGTTTTTTGTTTTTTGAGACGGAGTTTCACTCTTGTCAGCCAGGCTGGAGTGCAATGGCGTAATCTCGGCTCCCTGCCATCTCGGCTCCCTGGAATCTCCGTCTCCTGGGTTCAAGCGATTCTCCTGCCTCACCCTCCCGAGTAGCTGGGATTACAGGCACCCGCCACCACGCCAGGCTAATTTTGTATTTTTAGTAGAGATGGGGTTTCACTATCTTGGCCAGGCTGGTCTCAAACTCCTGACCTGATGTGATCTGCCCACCTCGGCCTCCAAAAATGCTAGGATTATAGGTGTGAGCCACCGTGACCGGCCTGGACTTTCTTAAGAAACAGTTACTCCTAACCTAGAGCTTGACCTCATAGCTGGGCCCTTCATCCTGCTGATGGGCAGTGTAGGGAGAGAGGAACCACAGAGGCTCCTGGGAGGCAAACCTCATTGCCACCCCTTTCTAGAGACGTGGCCTTGGGCAAGTCATGTCCCCTCTCTGAGACTCTTGTTTTCTCGGGGTCATCGTGAGGACTAGATGGCCCCATAAGCATTCACCCCTTTCTTATCAATCCTGCATCTGGACCCCAGATGCCACCTCCCACGTCAGAGGCCCTGCATCCATGCTCTGCATCTCCGGCTGCCCTCACCACACATCTGTTGCTCTGCCCAGGCCCCTCAAGGCTGGTGGTGTTCTTACACCTTGCTTTTGCTGACTGAATGGATGTGTCTAGATACCACCAGTCCCGACCTCATTCTGTAGGTCCCTTCTAGAAAGGAGAGCCACCAAGAGCCTATGCCCTGCTCTGTGTTAGCCTCTGTGTCAGACGTTTCACACCCATTATTCTAATGAACTCTCACCCCAAGCCCAGCACAGAGTGATCGCTAGCCCCATTTTAGGGATGAAAAAATTGAGACAGAAATAAAATGACCTGCCGGGTGTGGTGGTTCACGCCTGTAATCCAAGCACTTTGGGAGGCCAAGGTGGGTGGATCACGAGGTGAGGAGTTCAAGACCAGCCTGGCCAACATGGCGAAACCCTGTCTCTACTAAAAATACAAAAATTAGCCAGGTGTGGTGGCGCATGCCTGTAATCCCAGCTACTCGAGAGGCTGAGGCAGGAGAATTGCTTGAACGGGGACCCGGGGGCAGGGGTTGCAGTGAGCCAAGATCGCGCCACTGCACTCCAGCCTGGGCTACAGAGGGAGACTCAGCCTGAAAAAAAAAAAAAAAGTAAAATGACCTGCCAAGGTCACATGGTAACTACAGCTTACAATTGACCAAGCATTTTCTCTTTGTTGAATTTTATGCTAAAATGCTTCACGCCAGTCATTTCACTATAGAGTAGGAAGTTAAGTGCCTGAACTCTGGAGCCAGCCTGCCTGGGTTTGAATCCTGCCTCTGCCTCTTACTAGCTGTGTGACCGTCAGCAAGTTATTTAATCTCTCTGTGCCTTGGAGTCCTTATCTGTAAAATAAGATAGAACAGTGCCTCCTTATAAGGTTGTCGTGAGGATGAAATTAAGGATAAAGTGCTTAAAGTCATGTCTGGCACGAAGTAAATGCTATATAGTGTTTCTTTTCTGTTCTTTTCTTTTTTTAGAAAAAGGTGAAGAAAGCCTCACAACAGCTCTTAGGATAGAGTACTACTGTTAGTTGCATCTTAGGGAGTAAACAGCAAAGAGAGATGAGTTCACATACTTGAGGTCACACAGCTCATACATGGCAGGGCTGGGATTAGAGCCCAGGGTTCATTGTAGCAGGAGCTGTGCTGGTCCCATCTTGCCATCCGCCCTGCAGGAGAGGACAGCAGGGGTCCTGCCAGAGGGTAAGGTCCACGGCGACTAAGAACCAGAAGGGAGTGCTGCCCCACCCACAGAGCCCAGCTGGGGCTGGGTAGGGGCACAAAGACTCAGTGGCTGGTGGAGGAGGGAGAGAAAGGAGAAGGCGGCTGAGGCTCGCCAGGATCCTAGCATCCAAAATTCCTGCTGCAGCTGAGAAGGAAGCATGGCTGGGCTGAGCTGCCACAGAGCTAGGCTCTGGGTCACCACCAAAGCCCCGTGCCCCTTGCCTAGATTGAGCTGGAGCCCATGTACATCCTTGCATTCATCAAGAGTACATTCCAGAAATGGGGTTCTTATTTCCAACTCTGACCTTAGGCAAGCAGCTTGACCTTGCTGGACCATGTGCCGTGAGGTCGTTATGGGGCACGAGTGAGTTAGCAGATGGGAATATAAAGTTCCTATCGCAGCCCAGCACAGGGCAGGAGGTGTTTAGGATATGGAGGCTCCCTTCCCCTCTCTGCTCAATGCCCAGGCACCGTGGCTGACCCTTGGTCAGTAGAGCCCACCCAGACGAATGCCCAGGTGGACACTTGTGTCTCTGTGGTTGTCTTAGGGTAGAGAATCAGAGGCTTGTAGATGTCTTTGCCGCTTCCACGGGATCTCTGGGAGCTGGAAACTGAGCTTTAAGAAATAACTATAGTCCAAAGGTGAGTATAAATATAATCAGGTTTTCATCATGTTCTTCCTGCAAAATTCTCTTGGAAATGACAACCAACCTCCATTCTATTGCCGGGAACTAAGGGAAAAGGATTCAGCCCAAAGCAGAAGGGACTGTGGTGATCACAGTGACCTCCTGAGGCCAGCATGGTGGTAGCAGCCAGAGACAGCAGCTGAGTGAGACCCCAAGGGAGGGATGAGCCAGGCAGTGTGTGGTTGGAGTTCTCCCAACACGTCTCGTTTTCCTCACCTCCAGATCACACACATGCACACATACACATGCGCACACACACGCCTTACACACTCCGGCCCGAAGGTTTCTGCAGGACTCCTTCCTGGCGCTCTCTCCGTTGCTGCCAGCGTTGCACCATGCTGCAGGGCTTTGCACACTTTCCTTCCAAAGTGAAGGAGACCCTCTGGCCGTCTGAGGCTCGGTCTGAAGCAACAGCCTCAGAGCGCAATCTCAGGCGTGCAGGAAGTGTGCCGCGTGCCACAGACGTTATCTCACTTAATCTCATTAGCAGGAAATGTCTTTAAAGTCTTATGTTGGTGCTTAAAAATTCATGAGCAGTTTAGCCCTTAATAAAGCCAGGCTTTTTAAAATTTGAAATGAGATTGAGAAAATTGTCATCATTGGAATTCCCTTCAGAGACAACACTTAGCTGAGACTCTTGGTTGTAGGGAGGAGGCTGATGGTGGCAGAGGGGGCAGTGGGGATGGCAGAGAGTGGGGGGAGCATGCCAAGGGGACATTCAAGTGAGAAAAGATGACACTAAATCGCTGCATATTATGTGGAGTGAGGAGGAAAGAGGGTATGTTTGGGGGTGGGGAGAGTGTGTGTGTGTATGTGAGAGACAGAGAATGTGTATGTGTGTGTATGAGAGTGTGTGTGTATGTGAGTATGTGTGTGTGAGTGTGTGTGAGACAGAGACAGTGTGTGTATGTGAGAATGTGTGTGTGTGAGAATGTGTGTATATGTGAGAATGTGTGTGTGAGTGTGTGTGTGTGTATGTGAGAATGTGTGAAAGTGTGTGTGAGTGTGTGTATGTGAGAGAGAATGTGTGTGAAAGTGTGTGTGTGTGTATGTGAGAGAATGTGTGTGTGAGTGTGTGTATGAGAATGTGTGTGTGAGAGAGTATGTGTGTATGTGTGTGAGTGTGTGTGTGAGAGAGAATGTGTGTATGAGTGTGTGTGAGAAAGTGCGTGAGTGTGCGTGCATGTGTGTGTGTATGTGAGAAAGAATGTGTGTGAGTGTGTGTATGAGAATGTGTGTGTATGAGAGAGTATGTATGTGTGTGAGTGTGTGTGTATGTGAGAGAGAATGTGTGTGAGAGTATGAGTGTGTGTGTGAGAAAGTGTGTGAGTGTGCGTGCATGTGTGTGTGTAGGGTGTGCAAGATCGAGCAGAGAGATTGAAGCGAGTGAGGCTGGGAGCTGCTTTAAGGAGGAAGGGAGGGAAAGAAAGAGAAAGGCTTGCCTGTCAGAGGAGGAGCTGGAGAAGAAAATGTCAGCTGGAGCTCATGCCGGGGAAGGGAGATGGGCTCTGTGGTGCGCTCCTCTTAGCAGAGGCCTTGAAAATCTTCAGCAGGACTCGGCCCGTGTCCCCTGGACTTTGCTATCCTTGGCAGTGCCTTGGACCTCACTGGGTACTGGAACCCACTGGTCTGTCTTTCCCACTAGACTGTGGTTGTCTCAGGGGTAGGTGATGTGTGGCTTCCTCCCCCAGCCTCAGGCCTAGCCCAGTGCCAGGACTCATCAATATTGTTTGAACTGGCTGAGCTCCAAGCAGGTGGGTTTGGAGGTTTTCACTGTTGTTTGTTTTCTAGGTTGGTCTTATTGAACAAGGCAGGCAGCCTGGGGTCAGACCCAAATTCTTGCCTGCCCAGTTTCAGTCCTGCCTGGAGAATGGGATGGGCCTGACTCCCTCAGGCTGGAGTCCAGATGAGTTCCTGGGTGCAACAAAGGAGGCAGTTGGAGAATGGGGACTGCCCAGTGGGAGGGAGGCGGAGCCAGTGTTATTGTTGAGAGGGCAGAGGGCAGAAGGGACTCCTTCTCTTGGCAGCTCTGGGCTACCTTGTCCACCCTGAGCCCTAGGAAACAAAACCAAAGGAGCCTTGCAGTGCAGGCCTGTGTGGTCCAGAAAAAGAAAGGTAAAACCTCCCATGGCTGCTGCTTTCGGTCCGAGAGGCGTCAGGCTGAGCTACTCCAGCTGCTTTTCCCCTCTGGGTGAGGGTGCACCAACACGAACATACAGAGTGGCTGCTTCTACACAAAGGGACCCCAGGAGAGCAGGAGAGGCATTTGCGGGACGTCACGGGGAACTTGTTGTCCACCTGGAAGGGGCTGCCAGTCAGACTCTTCTTTGGGGAGAGGAGACAGGTAGCGCCCCTGTGGGGTGCCAGGGGTTGCCCATCGCCCATCGACGGTGGGGCCAGTGCCTTAAGGAGCTCGGGGAAGGAGAACACACCTGCGCAGCATCAGCCCAGCTCTAGTGTGAGTCATCACCAAGTAGCTGATGGCAGCTGCGGAACAAGAGCAGGTACAGGATGGGGGCCCCAGTTGGGAGAGAAGAGTGGAAGAGGCATGTGTGGGGTGAGAGCTGGAGGCATGAAAAGGTGGACGGACGTGGAGGGTACGTGCTCCTCACAACAGCAACTGCAGCCAGCCAGCCTGAGCACAGGGCCCTGGGAGTTTGGGAATGGAAGCCATAGGGCTGAGTGAGAAGGTGGAGGTGAGTTTCCTCATTACAGGTGCCAGGAAATGCTGACGAATAAACAGCCATTGTTTACTGAGCCCTTGCTGCATGCCGGGCGCATAGCCAGGCCTTCACACCCATGACAACAATGGCATTTCCTAGGTGCTGGGCACGTTCTGAGCACGTCACTGCCCTCACTCACGTGGCTCTCACAAACCAGAGGGTGGAACAGACCACAGAGAGGTTAAGTGGCTAGTCGGAGGTCACCCAGGATCAGGACTCCTGACCCCCTGACCCCTGCCAACTACAGCTTCTCCAGATATGACTGCCCGGTAGATATTCTCCCCACTTTACGGACGAAGAAACTGAGGCTCGGAGGAATTAACTGAGCAGGGAAGGAGCGCTCTCATTGTGCCAGGCTCCGTGCTAATCACGTTCCCATCTGTTATTCCCTCCATTCTGGCCACAGCTGTGTGAGGTGGAGATTACGATCCCCAGGTTACAGAGGAGAAAACGGGGCTGTGTGAGGTGGAGATTACGATCCCCAGGTTACAGAGGAGAAAACGGGGCGGGGAAAGGAGGAATAAGTCATTTGTCAAGATTTGATCGAAGAATCAGCATGAAGTCTGCAGAGTTTTCAGCGATTCTCATTCCCTCAGGGAGCCACAGCTACGGCACCCACATTTCAGGTCCCAGTAATCCCCCCAGGCCTGGGGGTGAGATGGGCGGGGTCCCGAAAAGACCCTTCTCCTCCAGAGCCCAGCTCAGGGACCCAGGCTGGGGTGAGATGGGCGGGGTCCCAGAAAGACCCTTCTCCTCCAGAGCCCAGCTCACTGCACCCAGCCACTTCCTGCTGCAGGAAATGCAGACCAGGACGATTCTCATTCCCCAGGGCTGCAGGAGGAGTCCAGGGGAAGGGGCTGTGTGGAAGGCTGCAGAATCCAAGTGCAGGAAGGAAAAGCATCCTCTCCAGGGTCTGGGTTCAGATTCTGGCTTAACCTTTGCGGTCTGTGAGCTGATCAGAGCCTCAGTTTCCTGTCAGATAAGAATGGTCACCCTCCCTGCCTCGGGGCGGAACTGTGAGGACCAGATAGAAAGGGCCCCGGGTACAGTGCTGCTCTGGCCGGACCCCAAGAGTAAAGTCTGAGATGAGGATTCCTGTACAAGGGATGCATCAAGGGTGTGCTCTCGGGGGAGCTGGTGACGGCGAGAGAGGCACCCAGCCAGGGTACATGCAGGAGGCTGGGGAGGGGTGCCCGCAGTGTAGATCATGCCTCTGTGTTGGTCAGACTCAAAGCAAGGCCCTCTGCCACTGGCCAAGCGTCCCACCCTGGCTTCCAGTTCTCTGCACTCAGGGTCAAAGTGGCTCCAGCGGCCTGAAGGCCATCAGACGCCAAAGCACACAGAAGCCAGGGGTGGGGCGGGGCACTCAGAGTTGGTAAGCAGCAGCCAGCGGGATTTGGGTGCAGCACAGACACTGTCGCCTGTGCCTGACACACAGCAGGTGCTCATTAAACAGGGTCAGTAACTACTGGCACCCACAGAGCTGGGACAAGGACCCTTGGGCATGGGGCAAATCGTGTGGCCACTCAGCCTTGGCAGGTGTATCAGTTTTCTGTTGCTGCTGAAACAAATGACCACTCCCCTCAGTGGGTTAAGCTGGTATTCGTGGATTGCATTCTCTTACGGTTCTGGAGGTCAGAGGTCGAAAATCAGGATGGCAGCAGGGGTGAGCTCTTTCTGAAGGCCTCGGGAGAATCTGTTTCCTTGCCTTTTTCAGCTTCTAGGAGCTGCCTGCATTCCTTGGCTTGGGGCCCATTCCTCACATCCCTCCAGCCTTCACTTGCAGCATTACCTCTCCTGCTGGATCTTCTGGCCTTCCCCTTGTGATAGCGCTGGGCCTGTTCTGATAGCACAGGATATCCTCCCCATCTCAAGACCCTTAGCTGAATCATAGCTGCAAAGGCCCATTCTACCATGTTAGGTAACATATTCACAGGTTCCGGGGACGAGGGTGTGGGTGCCTTTGTGGGCCACTATTGCAGTCAACCATAGCAGGGGAAGGACAGGGACCTCAGCCTGCCCCAAGATGGATACACAGCCCTGCCTTTGTCTCAAGGGGACAGCTCTACTCCAGAGCTCCCTGTGGGATGGGGCTGAGACTAGACTTCTACTGGACCCACATCTTTGCCTGGCTTCTTCCCTTACTTTCTTGTTTCTCTTACTCCTGTAGATTTCACCCCAGACACCCCCTGCAAACAATAAATTACTTGCATAAGACTCCCTGCTTCTGGAGAAACTGACCTACGCCACTTTGTAACATTATCCCCATGTCACCGACCTGGAAGCTGAGGTGCAGAGAGAATGACTATATCTTGCCCAAGGTTACACAGATAGTCAATGGCCGAGCTAGGACTGGACCCCAGTCTCTCAATTCTCAGTTCTGAGCTCCCCATCCCTCCTGTTTGTCTAAGGGCCAGCGAGGGGGTCTGGGGAAGATCAGAGAGCCAGTCCCCACATAGCTCGCCCTTCTCAGAGTTGTCATGGTGCTGCTGAGCTGGCTACCTGCCGGCCAGAGCCTTTTTCTTCCTACCTCTTCTAAGTCCTTTGTTAAGGAAGTGCACTTTGAAGAGACTTCTGGCTGTTTTGCTTTGAATTTCCGCAACAGCTCTTTTGCCCCAAATCCTGGCAGCTTGGCTTGAGACCAGACTGTCCATCTGGTCCCCTGGGATGGTGTGAGAGGGGTCTGCTAGTCCTGGAGCGGGAGGCGGAGACAGAGGCAGGCCACCCCATGCCCCGAACCCCCTTCAGAAGACCCAGGCCACAACACAGCAATGGTCCAAGCTAACACAACTCAAGTCTTGTGCTGCTGATTTTCGGTCTCTCCCCACTCCATCCCTTCCTTTCTCTGCTCCAGGTCCCAGTTGCATCTGTGGACCATGGGCTCTCTGCCTTCTGGCCTCTGATGACTGCAGCCAATGGAAGGGCCTGGCAGAAGGAGAGCCGGTGTTTATTCCTCCTGGATCCTTGCCCTTTCAGGCCTAGGGATGGTCACAGTTTCCCAGCGATGCTAAGCCCCCACTGCCTCTCCATCCCTTCTCGTGTGTGATAGGCAGTCATGGCCCTCAAGTTGTCCATGTCCTAATCCCTGGGATCTGTGAACCTGCCACCTTATATAGCAAATGAGACTTTGCAGATGTGATTAAATTAGCCAGGTGCAGTGGCTTACACCAGTAATCCCAGAACTTTGGGAGGCTGAGGCAGGCGGATCACTTGAGGTCAGGAGTTTTGAGACCAGCCTGGCCAACATGACAAAACCTCGTCACTACTAAAAAATACAAAGAGTAGCTGGGTGTGGTGGTGGGCGCCTGTAATCCCAGCTACTCGGGAGGCTGAGGCAGGAGAATCGCTTGAACCTGGGAGGCAGAAGTTGCAGTGAGCTGACATCATGCCACTGCACTCCAGCCTGGGTGACAGAGCAAGACTCCATCTCCAAAAAAAAAAAGATTTAAAAAGATGTGATTAACTGACTGATCTTTAGATGGAGAGATTATACTGAATTATCCAAGGAGTGGGGGGCTGATGATGTAATTAGGGTCCTCATAAGAGGGAGGCAGGAGGGTCAAGGTGATCTGATGATGGAAGCAGAGGTGGCAGTTATGTGGCCAGGAACCAAGGCAAGCCAGGGGAGGAAAGCGATGGATTCTCCCCTGGGGCCTCCAGAAGGAACCAGCCCTGCTGACACCTTGATGTTAGCATTTTGGACTTGTGACTTCCAGAACTGTAAGGAAATAAGTTTGTGTTGTTTTAAGCCACTAAATGTGTGGTAATTTTTTACAGCAGGACTGGGATATTAATACACTGCACTTCTGTAAATACCCTCTTAATTAAATTATCTTCAGTTAAAGCCTCAAATGTGTTTTGTATTTCCTGCCAGGACCTGAGTCACACAACTACTGATATGTTTCAGAAATGGTGTCAATTATTTTATTTATCTCTCATCGCCCATGTTGCTGGTGGGGAAGGTGGGACTTAGGTCCCACAGTCCATAGTAAGAGGTGGCATCCAACCCTCTGGCTCCAGGACCTGAGTCACAGGCCGGCAGGCTGCTGCTCACCACCGTTGAAGGAGGAGCCGATAGCAAGGGAAGGAGCCCTCATGAAAGTGAGAACCACCCGCACCCCCGCCCCGAAGGACACAGGCCCAGGCTCAAGCTGGGTGGGGCAAGTGCAGCCTGGCTGTTCAGGGGCGTGAACAC
Source organism: Symphalangus syndactylus (assembly GCF_028878055.3). Lineage (NCBI taxonomy): Eukaryota > Metazoa > Chordata > Mammalia > Primates > Hylobatidae > Symphalangus > Symphalangus syndactylus. Next base: position 11,837,743 of record NC_072428.2, on the reverse strand, counting down.
TTCACTTCTTGCTTCTGAGGACTCAAAAACACACCCAGGTGCTTTTCAAGGTTTAGCTGAACCCCAGGAACAGCATTTGAATTGATAACTGTCAACCCTCAGTTTCCTCTTCCACAAAATGGGAATTTAAATGCACATCTTGTAGGGTGGCATTGTGAAAATTAAAGTACACATGAGGAATGATGACCACATGGTAATTACCCAATAAATGGTGATCACTCTTATTTTAGCATCTATCACAGATGCTAAAACTCTAGCACAGTTCTAGGTACCGGGGATAAATCAGAGAATAAAACGGACAAAACTCCAACCCTCATGAGATGTTCATTTTGGTGACCTGAAACAGACAATCAACAAATAACTACATTTTGTTTGGAGACTCTGTTGCCCAGGCTGGAGTGTAGTGGCCTGATCACAGCTCACTGTAGCCTCAATCTCCCAGGCTCAAGTGATTCTCCTTCCTTGGCCTCCCAGATAGCTAGGACTACAGGCATGCGCCACCACACCCAGCTGATTTTTGAAAAGTTATTTATAGTGATGAGGTTTCACTATGTTGCTCAGGTTAGTCTGGATCTTGTGGGCTCAAGTGATGCTCACATCTCAGCCTCCCAAAGTTCTGGGATTAAAGGCATGAGCCACCATGCCTGGCCAACTAAATTACTGAGTGGGTCAGAGGATGGTAAGAGGTGGAGGGTAGGGCACTGGAGGAGGGGGATGCTGTGATTTTACATAAATTGGTCAGGGGCAACTTCGCAGAGAAGATGATGTTGGTTTTTGAGCATCTCCTTGTTGCTTCATCTATTGACGTGTTGATGTCCTTGTATTTGCTTCAGTATAATTGGTGCTAATGGGTGGCTGTCTCTTGAACCATGGGTGAGGTAAGGATGAAGGCTCAGTGTGCCTCGTGCATGTGTGAGGATGGGTGTGCTCCCCCAGCTTTCCCTTCCCCCGCCAGCCATTTACTGACTCTCAGCCTTTGCCCAAGCTTTGCCCTCCACCTCACATGCATCCCTCCCCCTGCCAAATGCTCTCCCATCCATCAAGACCGCAGCATGGCCTCTCTTAGTGTCCTTGGTGACCTCCCTCTTCCTTGGGAAGAACTGAGGGCCCCTTCCATGCATTCAAGCAATTCTCCTTCTTCAGCCTGCAGAGTAGCCGGGATTACAGGAGGGTGCCACCATGCCCGGCTAATTTTTGTATTTTTGGTAGAAATGGGGTTTTGCCATGTTGGAAGGTCTGGAACTCCTGACCTTGGGCGATCCGCCCGCCTCAGTCTCCCACAGTGCTGGGATTACAGGCGTAAGCTGCCATGCCCAGCCTCATGCATTCTCCTAATACACCTTTATTTTTTATAGATGAGGAAACTGAGGCACAGAGAGGCTAAGGCCATTCATGTGAACCCACAGAGTCTGACTGCAGAGTAGAGCTCTAAAAATGATCTAATTTTGAAAAGTTAATTTGTGCATATGGTACAAAATTCAAAAGATACACAAAGTAATGGAATGAAAATTTAGTCTCTCTCCCAGGAGTATCCACCACATGTATTTTTGTTGGAATGCCCTTCCAGAGATAATCTGTGTATAAACATACATGTATCTGAAATTTACATTTAACGCAAATGGGAGGACAGCAGCTTGTGCATGGCCCCTTGCCTTTTCCTGCAGGTAGCAGCATCTGTCTTGAGATGGCTCTATATCCATGCACACAGGCTGCCACTCCACCGATGCTCCCTGCAGTGCAGGGAGAACTTGGGGCTGGAGGGCTGAGCCCGTGGTTCAAAGCATGCACACAGCATTGAGCAGCCATGCCTAGCCTGTGGTCTTGGCCTCCCTGAATGCATAGTGGAACAGAAGCACCCTGGAAGGTCACCACGACCCCATCAGAACCCAAGCATGGCACTTCCTTTCCTGCCCTCTGTCCCCGGTCAGAAGGCACTGGCTGTTGCAGGATGTGTTTGTCAGAACAGTAGAGGATAGAGAAGACATACATCTATAAGTCTCTCATTCAAAAGAGAGGCTCCAGGGAGACCATCCCAGGCCCCAAATAACTCCAAGGTAAAAGCTGGTGTACAGCAAGGAAAACGGGAGAGGCACTTTGGTCGCTATCAGGTTATCTGTCTGGGACAGGCAGGTGAACTCGATGTCCAATAAAAATTCCTACACTCATGCCTCTGGGTCCCAATTTCTGATCTCTGGGCCTCTGAGGCACAGACCCAGCCCTCACGGTCCTTGCACCTGCTTCAGGAGCAAGTCATTTCTCAGCCTCCTGGGCAGCTGCTGGCCGAATTGCAGAATCATTGCACTGTGAACCCCGAGAGGTCCTCTCACCTAGCTGTTTTTTAAGACATGGGCCCTGTGCAGTCCAGTCCACTGCTCTGCTAGCTTTTTTTCCTTGAATGCCTCCAGTGACAGGAATCTCACACCCTTTCAAAGGCATTTAGGGGGATTCCTCGCCACCAAATGTCAGAACTAGAAGGCATCTTAGGAATCTCTTCGCCAACCCGTTTATTTTTTCTAATTATACTTTTTCCTGCCTTGTACCTTATCCAATACAGACCTAGCTCTCTTCTTCTGGCAGGTGTCTTTATTTTCCTCTCATTTAACATTTTTTTAATTGCTACATAATATTTGTACATATTTATGGGGTGCATGTGATATTTTGTTACAGGCATAGAGTGTGTAATGATGAAGTCAGGGAATTTGGGATATCCATCATCTCGAGTGTTTATCACTTCTAGGTATTGGGAATATTTCAAGTCCTCTCTTCTAGCTATTTTGAAATATCCAATACAGTCATTAGCTGTCATCACCCTACTTTGCTATGGAAATGGCTGGCTTTGTAATTGCTGCAGTGTGGGGAAGGCCCTCTTTCATGAAGGAAAAGCACCACCAAAGACAAGACCGATTCTGGCTTAGGTCAGGTTTCCATAACAAAGTGCTACCAGCTGAGTGGCTTAAACAAAAGGTTTTTGTTGCTCCCAGTTCAGGAGGCTGGGAAGGCCAAGATCAAGATGCCAGTGATTTGGCTTCTGGGTGAGGGCCCTCTTCCTGGTTTGCAAATTGTTGCTTCCTGCCTCTCCTTACAGGGTGGATGATCTCTCTCTCTCTCTCTCTCTCTCTCTGTCTTTCTGTCTTTCTTATAACAGCACTAGTCCCATTCCTGGGGGCTCCACCCTCATGATCTAATCACCTCCCAAAGGTTCCACCCCCAAATATCATCGCATTAGGGATGACGGCTTCAACATAGGAATCTGGGGACACAAACATATTTAGCCAATAGCAAATCCCTACTCCCCACCCTAGCTGTCCTCTCCAACTCCACCCAGCCAGGATGGGAAGTACCTGGCAATTGTGCTACTCCCTGGGCCTCCAGACGCTTGGCTCCCGTTGCTACTCACACTCAGATGCAGCCTGAGTCCTTCTCAGCACAGCACTCTAGGAGCTGCTCTAACCACTGGGAATTGGCATGGAAGATGACACCCCCGCCATCCTGTCCTTCCACCGAGGCAGCCCTGCAGATGAGAGAGTTTCCAAACCCACCCGCCTGCAGGGTTGTTTCCAGTCCAACCAGACCAAAGGCCTCTCATGGCCCTCAAGCCGCCTGAGCCCCTGCCCCCGGCTCCCTGCGTCCGAGCTGCCTGCTGTGGAAGCCACCTTCCCACAGAGTTCAGTCTTCATCATGCCTCGCTTCCCAAATGCCATACTCCACCCCAATCTCCAAAAATGGGTTCAGCCTCTTCCCCAAGTCTGGAGCGCCCTTCTTGGTCTTTTCTGTGTATCCAGATCTCCAACCTTGGAGGGCCCCTTTACATGCAGCCGAGGTTGAACCACTGCTAGGTGATCTAAGAGAACTTTCCACACACCCTCAGTTTGTACCACAGCCAGACCTTCCTGCGAAGTGCTTTTATGGGTTTGTTTATTCATTGTCCACGCTTACTAAGGGGCCACATGTTGATCAGAGTATTTACCTGGGGCCAGGTACCACGCAGAGACTTACTCACTTCATCCCATTAAATCTTCATGACATTCCTATAAAGTAGGTCTTCTTATAAGCCTGGTTTTTGGGAAATGGAGGCTAAAAGCTTGATGGGCTTATCAAATTTGCCTAACTGGTCAGCGGCGACCTCAGGATTTGAATCCCAGACTGACCCCAGAGCTGGCATGGGTGGCCCCGTCTCTGCACAGCCACACCCTCGTGGGTATAGCTCCCCATTCTCTTCACCTGTTGTGTCCCATGCACCCTTCAGACCTTGACAGGGAAGGAGGCCCTCTCTGACCTCCACTGAGTCCCAGACACACTTTCACTGAGAGAGCACTTGTCACTGTGGCCATTTTTATTTATTCGTGTCATTATTTGAATCATGGCTATCTCTTTCTGCCCCCTCCACAGACCATAAGTTCCACGGAGGCAGGATTATGTCTGCTTTTTACTGCTTTTCTCAGGGTTCTTTAGCAGAATGCCTGGCACATGTTTGTTGGATGGATGGATGAGAAAAGAAGGAAGAAAAAAAGAAGGAAGGAGGGGAGGGGAGAGGAGGGAAGGGGAGGGAAGGGGAGGGAAGGGAAGGGAAGGGAAGGGAAGGGAAGGGAAGGGAAGGGAAGGGAAGGGAAGGGAAGGGAACGGAACGGAAGGGAAGGGAACGGAAGGGGAAAAAAAGGAAGGAAGCAGATTCTAGATACAAATTCCAACTTCCCAGCCAGCCAGCCACAACTGTAAAGACAGAGACCCGTTTCTACTTCTCTAAGCAGCAGGGATCTCAAGCAAAGGACAGAAGCTACGGAGGCAACTTTGCTTCCTGGCTATGTGACCTTAGGCAAATGTTCCACCTCTCTGAGCCTCACCTGCGAAATGGAGATGGTAGTACTCACTTATAGGAAGGTAGTGAGGATTAAACGGGAGCAGGAGAAGGAGTGCCCTGTAAACAGCAAGACCTTGCCCACAGTGAGTTCCGATTATGCTTCCAGATTTCCCTGAGCCTGGTGCCTCTCACAGGGGATCCATCAACAGTAGCCGGCTCTCCCCACCCCCTCCCCCGCACTGCGTGCCATTAGCCTATTAGCCTTGGTAGTGAGGGCAGCCTGTGCAAATCCAGGGAAGAAGCAATCTAGGAGTGGGCTTGTGAGTGGGCTCCCCCCATGGGCTCATTTTTCCCAAACGGATCTTCCCGAAGGCTGCCAAGACTCTGATGAGAAGATGGTAAAGGACCAGAGTAGGGCATGGGTTCTGAGCACTGTGGTCGAACTGGGAGGTGCAGAGATGAGATCGTCAGAGGTATTGTGTCCTGTAAAGCCCTCTCTCCTGCCACCCTCCTGTTAGTACCTGGCTCACCTTCTGCCTGACTGGGCATGGCACTGATTCTTATCAGCAATCAGTTGTCAGGACCCCAGGTCAGAGGCCCAGTGCTAAGTAACCAGGCAGCTTTGGGACCCTGAGTTTGTTTAGGGGACCTCCCTCAGTCTCAGATCAATTCATGAAGGATGATGACCTCTAGGGCAGGGGTCCTGAACTTCCTTTCCAGGTCAGGACCAGCCCTCCTCACTTCTCCCATCATCCAAGGACAGGTAGCTTTGTTGACAGATCCTTCCAGGAGCTCTCTGGAGCCTTGGTTTTCTCATCTGTAAAATGGGATAATAAGGCCCAGCTCACAGGCTGACCTGTGCACCCAGTGAGTTCATCTGGGAAAGAGTATGATACACAGGAAGGGGAAGTGCCTGTACCCAGGCTCTTGCCCTCCTTTGGTTCCCAGGTAACCCTCAAGCCCGCATCCCTGGAGCAGCAGACCCAGGCGAGAGGTCATCGCCGGCAACCCCAGGCCTCTCCTTTCCTGCAAGGCCCAGCCTTCAGCAAAGACTGTGAAGCTGACTGTAGTTGCCTCGGCAGCAGCCTGATGCTGAGGTCAACACTGTCATCTTGCTGGAGCGTGGGAGTCGGTGCAAACATGGCTCCTCATCAGCCAGGAAGACGCCCAGCCTGGCACAACCTTCGGTTCTGACTCCCATCACCTCCTGTTGACAGCGTCTGGCTGGCATCCTAATCGCTCATTGGACAAACTGCCAGGGCAGTGGTAGACAGCTGGCATGTGTTAACTCACTCGGTCCTCACAGCAGTCCCGTGGGGAAGGCGGTTATCATCTGCATTATTGTATGGCCAGAGAAACAGTGGCACAGAGGAGTGAAGTGGCCTCAGGATTGGCACTGAGGCAGCCCTGGCTCTGGGGGTTGAGGCCCTCAACACTGCCCTAGATCAGAGGTTTAATAGGATTTGTCTGTTAAAACCCCAGCTGCGGGGCCCACCCCCCGTGCTTCGGATCCAGTAGGGCTGAGACTCACGGTGCTGGGGCCTCACTGCTCAGAGACTGGGCAGCTGCAGCACCCAGTGCTGGTTGGAAATGCAGACTCCCAGGCCCCGCCCTGGTCCTACTCAATTGGAATTCAATCAGAATTCACATTTTAGCAAAATCCCAGGCCATTTGTGAGCCCACTACAGCTTACAAAGCTGACTCTAAACCACCACTACTTCTGGGGCTTACATACCTGTGTGGGAGGCAGAAACAAATATATGAGATAATCTCAGAGGGCAACGTGTTCTATGAAGGGATAAAACAGAGCCACAAGGAGTCAGGCACTGGGGGTGGTCTGTGCTGTTTTAGGAAGAGTGGTCAGGGGAAGCCTCTCTGAGCTGGTGACACTGGAACTGAGGCCTGAGGGAAGAGGAGAGGCCAGCACTTCACAATCAGAGGAAGAGCGCTGACAGCCTGGGAAGGGCACTGAGCAGCCGCCCCTAAATAAGCGAGGGACTCAGACACAGACATGGTGCAAGCTGGCAAGATGGGTGCGCTGAAGACAGACGTAGAGGAAATGCTGAGGGTTGGAGGGATGGCTGGGCCTCAGGGTCAGGCACCGGAGATTCAGATGCAGGCGAAACCCAGGCCCCACACCATAGGAGTGCACAGTTCGGTAGAGAGATAAAGTTAGGAACACAAAATTGATAAAACAACACAGAGGGTGCCAAGTCAGGGAGGGACAGAGATAAGATTCATGGAAACTTGATGTCCCCTGAGTGATTGGACCACTTGGTGCCCGGCACGGTGCTGTGAGCTTTCTCTCTCTGTCTCACACAGGCACACAATGCACACACACACACACACACACACACACACGGCTGTCACACAACACACACACACACACACACACTTATCACACAATGATTAAGAGCAGGGGCACAGGCATGGTGGCTCACCTCTGTAAGTCTCCCAACACTTTGGGAAGTCGAGGTGGGCGGATCACTTGAGGTCGGGAGTTTAAGACCAGCCTAGCCAACAAGGCAAAACCCTGTCTCTACTAAAAACACAAAAATTAGCTGGGCACGGTGGTGGGCACCTGCAATCCCAGCTACTCAGGAGGCTGAGGCAGGAGAATCCCTTGAACCCGGGAGGTGGAGATTGCAGTGAGCCAAGGTGGGAGATTATGCCACTACACTCCAGCCTGGGTGACAGAGTGAGATTCTGTCTCAAATGAAAAAAAAAAAAAAGAAAGAAAGAAAAGAAAGAAAAGCAGGGACCTGGAGCCAGGCTGCCCTCCACACAGTCCCAGTCCCATCCCGGCTGCTGATGAGGTTCTTGCGCCTGTTCCTTCACTTCCCTGTACCTTGATTCCCTCTTCACAGATGGGAAATAACACCAGCCTAGTGGGGTTGATGTGCGGATTAGGTGTTTGTAAAGTCCTTCAAACAGTACTTGGCATCTAGCAAGCACTATGTGAATATCAGCCACTGTGATTCTTTTATCCGCTGACCCTACAATTCGCTGAGACAGGTGGATTAGCATCCTCATTTTGCAAACAGAGAAAATGAGGCTCAGAGAGGTCCAGCAGCTTCCCCAACCAGAATATCTGTCTGCCTGACACCAAGCTTGGAGGGAGCCCGATCTCTTCCAGCTGGGGTGAGTGGGTGATGACTGCTGGAGGAGACACCTGAGCTGGGTCCTGTGGGGTGGGAAGAATTTGATCCTGTAGACAAAGGATTTGGGTGGAGGGTGGAGTGAGCAAGGAGCAGCATTCCTGGTGGAGGGAATAGAATAATCAAACACACAGAGGGAGTAAGTTTGGGAAGCAAATGGAGAGTAGGGAATACCACCATTTGGCCTTGAACACACAGGCCGCTAACAGGGGACATATGGCTGGACCAGGTCAAAGAGGGCTCAAGGCTGGGAGATTTAGGACTGGTTTTGTGAGAGCCACAGAAAGATCTAGCCCCAACCACCATATTCCAAGCCACCATGGGAGCCACTGGGCATCTGCAGACAAACGTGACCTCATTTCCAAAGGCCAAACTCATTCCCACTTTAGAAGGCCTGACACTGGCCTTGGTTCTCAGCTGGGCCTTAAGCCACACGACCCAGCATTAGGTCACATCCTATGGCCAGAGCTTATTTCTCAGGGCAGAACCCGCCAGGTAGGAAAGTGGGACCCAGCAACACAGCAAACCCAAAGGCAAGCGGTGCCTGCTGAGTGGCAACAGCTGTGTGGCTCAAGGTCTTCAGCCTGTGCCGCAGACCTCCACAGAGGCCCTGCCAACGGTAATGTTCTCTTCCCTGGCTGGCTGTCAAGGAAAGCCAGAGAGCTCTATCCTCGGCCCTCAGCCAGCTGGAATGGGCACTGCCAAGGAAACTGGCACTGTTTTGGGAGACAGCTGGCCCTCTGGGGCCAGGAAGAAGCATGTTCACAGGTGGGAGCAAGCCAGGAGGCTGTCCCCAGCCTCAAGATGCGAAGAAGGGTTTGCACCTCAGCCTTGGCACCTACTTATTACAGGACCTTGTGCATGTCACTTCCCCATCTGGGGCCTTGATTTCTCATCTGTAAAATAGGGATTGTGGTAATTTACACTTTTGCTGGTCTGTGTGTTGTTTCCTTGTGGTTGTCAAATTGTGCACTTGTTTACTTCCTGTGTTCACACTGGTCTGCACACTTCCTGAGGACTAGAAACACATGTGTCATGCCATTCAGCACACAGTGTTTGATTGATTAAGTGACTATTGCAAAGATCAAATGAGATGGGGAATGAGAAAGCACTTAGCAAAATATGAAATGCAAAAGATACCTACAATAGTATCAGGCTCTTATCTCACCATGACATGGCCCAGCCTCAGCACATGAAAGCGTCACTCCAGGTGGTGACAAGGATGAGAAAACACAGATGGGAATGATCAACATTGAAAAGGCAGGCAAAAATAATAACAATTTGCTGATGGTACGATTTTCTACCTTGAAAAATTCAAACTCTGCTGGGGAACCATGAGTGGCTCTAGTGAGAAAGTCTGGTAAAATAACTGGATAGAAGAACTAGGTAAAAATTAATTGTCTTCCCATTTAGTTACTATTTTTAATTTCAAGATGTTATTTAAAAAAAGATCTCGCTCATAATAGCAGCAACAAGCTGAAAAACTCCTAGGAAATATACTTAACAAGAAGTGTTGCAAGTGCTATATGGAGAAATCTTTAACACTTCATTCCAGGAGGGGGGAAAGAATATGTGAATAAATAGAGACACATTCAGTTTCTAGAAAGGAAGTCCCAATGGTAAAGATGTCAATTCTCCATGACAGAATTAATACATGTAATGTAATTCCAAGGAAAATAGCAGTGGGAGAATGAAGTTTATTTGGAAGAGTGCTTGCTTAAGAATAACCAAGAAAATTTGGGACAAGAATAATAATGAAATAGTGATAAGCAGATCTTACCTAACTTGCTAACCAAAACATACGATGAAATGACAGTCATTAAAACAGTGTGGGTTTTGCGTGAGAATTCCTGCTCTTAGGACTCAATGGATTATTCATAGACATTCAGTGATGCGACCTTCCTGTGGGGCATGGTGGAGCCTCAGCTCGGTAGAGTGTAAACCCTGTTTTGCAGGGGTCTGGTTCAATTCTCACCTCCCCGGCTCCTAGCAGTGGGACCTCAAGTAACATACGTAACTTCTCTAGGTTCCATTCAGCAAAATGGATATTATAACAGCACTGGAGTTGATGAGGGAACTAAATGAGCTGGAGTATAAGTGGCACTCAGCATAGTGCCTGTGGTAAACTCTCAATAGATGATTATTTTATTCACTAAAAACAATAATAAATAAGTAAATTGTTAATTGGCTTATGGGCCAAGGAAAAGCCAGTTGCATTTTTTCAGTTATTGGTTGATAAAATCTTGGTATAATTTCCCAATTTGAGTCCTTGCTGGGCAAGCTCTGAGCAGATGGGAGGTGGAACATCTGCGTATTGAACTTGGATTCATTTCCTCTGCCCTCAGCTCACCTTCCAGGTGGTTCTGTGGGTTCACTGTGATTGTTCTTTCTGATCACAGTTCAGAAGACCAGCCTCCTGGCCATCCTCACAGGCCAGACTTGCTGAAGCCAGGATTAGACAACCAAGAGCTGCCCAAACTTTATCCTGTAGGGGAAGGGCCCCTGTCCTGCACTGTACTTTTTCCATGGGTCCTTCCATGCCTACAATGCACTCCCTACCCCACAGGGCTGAGTTCAGTACAGAGTGGGGAGTTCCCTTCCACTCCCCTCCCCAGCTACCCTAAGCCTTCTGGCATGCACTGGGCTCCCAGCTGGGAGAGAACAATATTTTCCCAAACACAATCTGTATGTGATCTGGGGTAAAGCTCCCTGGGGTGACCTTGGGACAGTTTGCAAGGAAATAAGCAGAGAGCACAGTGAAATTCTCAGTGTCCTGTGAGCACAGTGGGCACCACATGCAGGTCGCTGTTGGGGCTGTCATCACAACCCTCCCATCCAATGGGAGAGACAGCAGCCCCTGGAGAATGGGCTGTGCTGGGAAGAGAGGGGTTGTTCTGAAGGGGAGGCGGATGGAGTAAGAAGAGCAATGGACGAGGAGTCATGAAGCCCGGGTTTGAGCCACTTAGCCTCTTAGGAGAGGAAGTAACTGCAGGGCGGGGGAGCTTCTCCCAGCAGGCTGTCTTTTCCTGGAGGAAAAGATCAGGGTCCTATTTGTGTCCCCAGGCCCACTAGGGTGCAGCGTAAGTCCTGGAGGTGCCCCTAGCATTGAGAAGGTGGAGGGCAGGGGGCCACGTGGGCCTGGGCAGAGTGGAGTCCATGTGACGGTCGACCTTTCAGAGGGCACTAATGGGGCTCCCATGGCCCCACCCTCTAGCTGACATTCATCCCTGCTGGCTTAGACACTGTAGGCACAAGTCCCTGGATATCATGGAGACAGGGCTTTGACGCTGACCAGGGCTAAGCATCCATCTGATTGGAGTCAATGCCCATCTGGTGCCTATCGAAGAAGCTGTGGGCTATCACTCTGTGATTTTTTTCCCTTACCAGTAACCAGTTCAAACTCCCATTTTTTCCTTCTTTGTAAATGACACTATCATCTCCCAAATTCCTTAGGCTGCAAACGTTGACATTTTCCTAGAGTTTCCTCCCTTTCCTTCAGCACCCACATCAAATTCATCAACAGACCCTGCCAGTGCCATCACCAATTACTGTCTCAGAGATCCATGCCTCTATCTCGGTTGCTGAGAACTTAGCCCCAGCCATCCCAGAGCAGGACAGTGCCCAGAGCTCCCAGCCGGGAATCTCTACCTCATTACAGAGTCCAGCATAAGGAAGCCTGTGTCCTCAAAAGAATAAGCTGCATTTTCTATTATCAGTTCTTTAAAAATTTCATTTTATTTTAGATTCAGGGGGTACATGCACATATTTGTTATATGGGTATATTGTATATTGGTGGGGATTGAGCTTTTAGGGTACCCAGTACCCAAATAGTGAACATTACATCTGATGGGTAATTTTCCAATACCATTATCAGTTTTATCTGTAATAATAGTAACAGTTTTGTCTTATTTCTTTTTTTTTTTTTTTTTTTTTTGAGACGGAGTCTCGCTCTGTGTCCCAGGCTGGAGTGCAGTGGCACAATCTCGGCTCACTGCAAGCTCCGCCTCCCGGGTTCACACCATTCTCCTGCCTCAGACTCTCCGAGTAGCTGGAACTACAGGTGCCCGCCACTGCGCCCGGGCTAATTTTGTCCTATTTCTTAATTGGTTCAGAATTTAGGGAAGAGAGGAGTTGTTCATTGAGCCCCTTCAAAAATACCAACACTGACATCTTGATAGCACTTTATAGGGCAAGAGTATTCGTATTTATAATTTCCTGGAATAGTTATGCAACATAAAGATTATTGTTTTCCTCACTTTACTAATAAAAAAGTTAAGACTGAAAATTCTGAAGTGACTCATTCAAGGTCACACAGAGTCAAGCATAGGATCCAGGTTTCACAAAAATTTGCTACCATGGCTTCTTCCTTTCGGCTTAAGGCTCGGACTCCTATTAAAATATAGTTTTATAATTATGTAACTGCATTAATCAAGACATCATGGTACTGATGGAGGGAGAGACACTTAGATCAATGAAAGACTCATTTATCGGGGGAAGAGGAGGGTAGCATAAGGAAGTTTCTTTGCTTATGCCCATCCTTACACTTCACAGAAATATATATTCCCTCTCCAAATGAGCATGTAAAAAGTGGTGAAATCCGGCTGGGCACGGTGGTTCACGCCTATAATCCCAGGACGTTGGGAGGCCAAGGTGGGTGGATCACGAGGTCAGGAATTCGAGACAAATCTGGCCAATATGGTGAAACCCCGTTTCTACTAAAATTACAAAAATTACCCAGGTTTGGTGGCAGGCCCCTGTGGTCCCAGCTACTCGGGAGGCTGAGGCAGAAGAATCACTTGAACCCAGGAGGCAGAGGTTGCAGTGAGCCGAGATTGTGCCACTGCACTCCAGCCTGGGCAACAGAGCGAGACTCCACCTCAAGAAAAAAAAAAAAAAAAAGAACCTTAAAATGGAAACTTAAATGTAAAATGGCAGTGATGATTATGTAATTACCTCCCTCATAGAGTTATGAAGACAAATTAATAAATATGTTTTTAAAAACGGTGAAATCCAAATCAGGTCTGTAGTTTAGTTGACAGTATTATACCAATGTCATTTGCCTGATTTTGAGAATATACTATGGCTGTGCAAGATATAGCTGGATGCAGGGTACATGGGAGCTCTCTATGCTGATGGTGCAACTTCTTGCAAGTCTTTATTTCAAAATAAAAATGTTTTTAAATGCAGATCCCACGAGGCAATAGGTATGTACTTTAATTCTGAGATGGCAAATGAATTTCCACTCCCATCCCAATTGTAGTCAACTGACAGGGGTTCTCTGGTCCACAATTCATAGTGTTAAGAAGTCTGAAGCCACATATGGGCCCAGTGGTAACGAGCACCTTCACTGATGAGTGATGTCTGCTCTGGACTCTGGGAATGGGATGGGGAGCATGGGGTAGGTTCACGCCATCTGTGCATGTAATCCTTGACAGCTCAGTGTGAACCAAGGCGCTGAGACTAGGGAGACACTGGCCTGAGACAGAGGGGAGAGCAGGGAGGGGGCAAAAGAGGGAAGCAGGTGCGCTGTGCAATTCTGTTTATGTCAAGTTCAAGAACGGGCAATGTGAAACAGTGGTAGCTTTTAGTGGTGGGAATTGATTGGTAGCAGCATGGGAGTGATGGAAAAGTGTTATCTATCTCTATCTTGGAGTGTTGGTCATGCCAGTGTGTACATTTGTTAAAAGTTATTGGGCTGTATTTTAAGATTGGTGCATTTTATTACATATAAATTATACCTCAACAATAAAAGAAGAGGGAGGCAAAGCAGATCTCTGAAAAGAAAATCATTTCCACGAATAAAACGTATCCTGGAACTTCCAAGGCTATCCTGGGAGGGAATTCCTCCTAGTGGATGATGGGTGGTAGACCAGATGCCCAGACAGGCCTACGTTTCCCACCCCTTGGTGATGGGGCTGTTTGGGGCCAAGTCCCAGCCCAGCCACTTCCTAGCTGGGTGGCCTTGGACAACTTGCTGAATCTTTCTGCCTCCATTTCCTCAGCTGTAAAATGGGGGTAGAAATAGTGCCTGCCTCACAGGGTACTTGCATGAATTAAAGGAGTTAATCCAGTGAAGAGCTTAGAATAGTGCAGTCTGGTGCACAGCACCTGCTCCATGTATCTGAGCTGCTATTGTGATGGTGGTTATTTTTATTATTGTTCCCTTTTTGATTCCCATCACTAACAGCTGCTGTTCCTCTTTAAGGCTGTGGCGCGAGGGTGAACACAAATTCTTCCTCGGGCATAGCTGAGACTCACTGGATATCCAAAGAGATCAAACCCTTCAGGAAGACAACAGTGAAAGACACACTCTCTAGCCACTGCAAGGTAGAGCCTGGCCCCCATGGAGTAAGCTCTGCCCAGGATCCTTTCCCTTCCAATCTGCCCTTTGGGAGCCTGCAGTCCCACTCTTAGACTTACTGTTTGCTAGCGCTGGGCTGCTCTCAGTACGGAGTTGCCATCTGGGCACTCACTGCCTCCTAAGTATTTCATATCTTGAGCAAGATAAGAGAGCTCTTACGGCCTCTGCTCCTGCCTCCCAGTTCCTGGTCTGGGAGCCATGTGCTTGCCTTGATCACTACCCCCAGAAACGATCTCACTCTTTAGGCGAGGCCTTGCCCTCTCCCTACTGTGTGGGGTCAGTCCCCTAGACGGGGCTGGTGTACAAGACAGCATGGCAGAGGGGAGGAGTTCCTGTTTCTTTCCAAACACCCACTTTGTACTGCTCTGAGAACAATCAATAAACTTCTGTTATCTTAAGCTGTGGATGTTTGGAGTTTTGTTACAGCAGCTAGTATTTCCTTGAAGAATACACCCATGAAGAGACAGAGAGGAAAGGGAGAAGGGTGTTTCAGATAAAACCACATGTGCAAAAGCCCTGGGGAGAGAGACAGAGGAAGAGTGATGCCAGGTGAGGCTGGAGGTAAACTGAGGCAGCTCAGGGGGCTCTTTCAGCTGTGCTAAGCAGTTGGGACTCCATCCTAAGGAAATAGGGTGCACACAGGCCAGACACTCCCAGGCATGCCCCTCTGTACCCTAAGGCTCAGAGGAGACAGGTAACTTGCTGAATGGAGGTCACTTGATCAGTGAAGGCAGAGTTGGACCCTCCTCCTGACCCCAAGACTCCCTGCCTCCATGTCCCTAAGCGTTCAGCTCTATACTTCAAACAGAATATTCTACAACAGAGAAACAAGGACATCCATCTCCCAAGAGTTCCATGAGAGTCCTGACTACGTGGGCCCCTTCTCCAATATTCTGGGACTGGCCCCCAACAGGAGTGCTGTCTCCTGGCACCAGGCCCAGGCCAGCTCACATAATGATGTCCCTTCCTCCCCCGCGCACCCCTCTCCCAACCAGCAACAGTGGCCCCCAGCGTTCCCCACCCTGACTGAGGCTTTGCATCCCCAGGAAAATCAAATGAATGTCCACCCTGGTGTAGTCCTCTTTCCTGGGGGATCCCAAAGAAGCTCATCACCCAATAGGTGAGGTTGACCACTTTGACCAGCTCCCACCTGTGGTCTGGTCCACAAATAGGGCCCAGTAGGTAGCAGAGGTTGGTCAGAGTTACTCATTCCTCTCTGCAGCTTTCTGGGTAGAGTGAGCAATGTGGCAGGGTTGCAGACAACGCCCAGCTCCCCATCTGGACATCCTCAGGGGAGCTAAAAGCAGACAGCACTATGTCCCCTGGGCTACCACTATTAACTAAGTGCGCCCTTGCTAAACCACTAGGCGGAAATTTTGGGATTTTTTTTCGGTTTGTTTAGAGACAGAGTCTTGCTCTGTTGCCCAGGCATGAGCATAGCTCACTGAAACCTCGACCTCCTGGGCTTAAGTGATCCTTCCACCTCAGTGTCCTGAGTAGTTAGGACTATAGACATGCACCACCACAGCCAGCTATTTTTTTTTTTTTAATTTTTTGTAGAGATGGGGTCTCGGCTGTGTTGCCCAGGCTGGTCTCGAACTCCTGGCCTCAAGTGATCCTCCCACTCCAGCCTCCCAAAATGCTGGGATTACAGACATGAGCCAACATGCCTGGCCTAGGCAGTGATATAAGATGTGGGCAGGAAAGGCTAGGAGTGGGGCTAAGATCCCCATTTCTCTGCCATCCCTCTTCAACATGTCTGCCCCAGTTTCTGAAACTGGGGTGTTTTGGATCACCTCTGTTCAAGGCTTTCCTTGATTTTGGGGAGTTCACTGGGTGAGGCCCAGGGGCAGAGCTTCTAGTACTCTGCCCACCTCCTTCCCTGACCCTATCCAGAACAAAGTCCTCTTTTATCATACTCAACTTTCCCATAAGACAGCATTTGAAGAAGGGATTTTACTACTAAAACAACAGTGTAAAAACAATCTCCCCTTGGCTCAGCTAACTCCCTGACCTCCTGCAGGTCACCCCATCAATTGAGAGAAGCCATGTGATATGGTTTGGCTCCATGTCCCCACCCAAATCTCATCTTGAATTGTAATCTCCATGTGTGGAGGGAGAGATCTGCATGGGAGGTGAATGGCTCATGGGGGCGGTTTCCCCCATGCTGTTCTTGCGGCAATGAGGGAGTTCTCGCAAGATCTGATGGTTTGAAATTCGAGTCCAACCCTACAGTTTTCTAGATGGAGACCCTGACTTTCAGAAAAAGGAAATGAGTTTCTTGAAAACATACATATAGGTTACAGAAAACGACCTGCTTTCCTATTCATGTCTGTCATTATCCATCCATTCATCCACACAACCACCCAACTACCTATCCAGCCAGCCAGCCAGCCAGGCAGGCAGCCACCCATCCATCTATCCATCCATCCATCCATCCATCCATCCATCCATCCATCCATCCATCCATCCATCCACCCACCCACCCATCCATCCACCCAGGCAACTTTTACCGCAGGCTTAGATGTTCTGGCCTTCTAACCTTGCAGCCACGGTCATTACATCTGAAGCTCTCAGCCTTCTTAGCATCATGGAAGAGAAAAGCCTGGGTTTCTCCATAGACTTAGGCTTCAGCTCCTTTTCTGTCACCTTCCAGCAATGAGCTTAATTTCACTTTTTTCAGCTGGAAAATGGATCAGCACTTTCTACATTCAGATTACTGTGGGGAGTTATCGAGGTCATGAACACGATCCTTGACCTAGTGCCTAGAATGCATGGGACCTTCATGCCTGCTCCACGTCTGAATGAGTTTTCCAAGTGCCCCAAACTTGGGCATGAGTGGGGAGACCCGGGCTGTTCTTATCCAGCGGTGCTCAGGGCCACCAGGGAAGGATGTTTCTCTGCTCCCCTTGCAGAAAGCCTGGCCCTAGTCCTTCCTAGGTTGTGACCTAATTTTGGTCTGGCCAGAAGTGGCATCTTCCTTTATCCCTCATTGTCTTGAAGACCTTGAGTGAACTTGGCCAGGACCATTTCTGCAGGAGTAACACATCCAGCCAGCTGGGCATGGTGTGCACCTCCTGTCCCCACCCTGTCTCACAGGCTTTCCCTGAGCAGTGCCCGCAGCTTCTGCGGTACCATCTCCCAGATCTCCCCATGGCTCAGCTCACTCCCTGACCTCCTGCAGGTCACCCCATCAATTGTCACCTCTTGAGAGAAGCATGTGATATGGCTTGGCACTGTGTCCCCACCCAAAACTCATTTTGAATTATAATCCCCATTTGTCAATGGAGGGACCTGGTGGGAGGTGACTGGATCATGGGGGTGGTTTCCCCCATGCTGTTCTCGTGACAGTGAGGGAGTTCTCACGAGATCTGATGATTTAAACATGGCAGTTTCCCCTGTGCACACATTCTCTTTCTCTCTTTCTCTCTCACTCTCTTCTTCCACCTTGTACTTGCTTCTCCTTTGCCTTCCACCATGATTGTAAGTTTCCTGAGGTCTCCCCAGCCATGTGGAACTGTGAGTCAATTAAACCTCTTTCCTTTATAAATTACCCAGTCTCAGGTAGTATCTTTATAGCAGTGTGACAATGGACTAAAATAGAAAAATGGACTAAAATGCCATGCCGGATGCTCTCTCTACGACTTTCTCTTTCCATAACTTACTTTTTATTACGTCATTGGAAATTAGATGACATTCATTGTTCCCTTGTTTATCACCTGCCTCATCACACTGGGGTGTAAGTTCCATTACTTTGTTCATTGCTGTATCCCCAGCCCCATCTCTTGGTTGGTGCTTAGAAAGATATGTCGAAGGAGTACATTGGTGAGAAATTGGGAAATTCTAAACTTTCTAGCCCTAAAATTAGCCATATTCATTGAAATCACTCACCCTTACTCCACAGGGTATCTATGGCTGCCTGGGTCGAGGTGGGGATGACACAGACCAGGTTCTAGACAGAGCATTGGAACTTCTCCCAAAGGGGCAGTGGAAAAAATCCAACTCACCCAGCGGTGTGTGAGGGACTGTGCATGGTTCATGCCTTCTCTCAAGAGCAGGCAGAGAAGTGACTGAATGCCAGAAGCTTGAGAAGCTGGTCTTAAGTTCAAATCCTGACTCTACCACTTTCTAGAAGTCACTTAGCCTCTCTGAGCCTCAGTTCCTTTTGGACAACAGAGTGGATGATTCTTGCCTCACAGAGATGTTCATCTCAAAAGCTACACTTCACTGCTATTTGAGCACTGGGATCCAATGGTGAGCACGCCAGACACAAATCTTGTCGATTGGAGTGAGTGAGTTGTGTGACCTTAAACAAGTTACACAACCTTGGGGTGCATCAATTTCCCCATTTGTAAAATTTGTAATGCTTTCATGAGTTAACGCATGTTAACTCTTTGGATCTGTCCATGGCACTAATAATGCTCAGTGGTTTTATTTTTATATTTCTTCTTTGAAAATTAATGTACATTTTATGTACAGTAAATTTACACTTAATCGTATATATTATATAAAGTAAGAATTGTATACAAATCTTAAATATATAGTAAGAAGAGTTTTGACAGGTAAGGTATATGTAAACATATATATACATGTATAAATTCTAGGCTAGGCGCGGTGGCTCATGCCTGTATCCCAGCATTTTGGGAAGCCGAGGCAGGTGGATCACCTGAGGTTAGGAGTTCGAGACAGCCTGGCCAACATGGTGAAACCCTGTCTCAATGAAAAATACAAAAAATTAGCCAGGTTTGGTGGCAGGCGCCTGTAATCCCAGCTACTCGGGAGGCTGAGGCAGGAGAATCACTTGAACCCGGGAGGTGGAGGTTGCAGTGAGCCAGGGTCATGCCATGGCACTCTAGCCTGGGCAACAAGAGCAAAACTCTGTCTCAAAAAAAAAATCTATAAGTATGTATATATGTATGGGTATATACATATAATCTCCAACTAGATAATCCAGACCCCAAGCAGGACCTAGAATATTCTCATTGCTTCAGATGGATCCTTTATACCCCTTCCCAGTCAATTCCTGCCATCTCCCCTCCCCAAAAGGCAATTACTGCACCATTCTAACGTCTGTCACTCTAGCTAAGTGTTGCCTATTCATGAGATTCATTTAAATGAATCAATCAGCACACGCTCTTTTGTGTTTGGCTTCTTTACTCAGCCTAGTGTTGTTGCAGTTTATCCATTTTGTTGTGTGTGTCAGTAGTTTATCCCTTGTTATTGCCGAGTGCTATTCCATCATGTAGATATGCCGCAGTTTGTTTATCCATTTTCTTGTTGATGGATATTTGGACTGTGCATACTTCTGGGTAATTGGCAATAATGTGGCTATAAACATTCTTGTGTATGTCTGTCTCACTGTGGGCATGTTTCCATTTCTCTTGGATACCTAAAACAATTACTGGTCATAAGGTAAGTAGATGTTCAACTTTATGAGCAATGTTCAACTATAGTGCTTTGAAATTTCTTGAGACTTATTTTTTGGCCCAGCTCTCAGTCTGTCTTGCTGACTGTTCCACGTGTACTTGCAAAAAAAAAAAAAACGTGTATTTTGCAGTTCTAGAGTGTAGCATTTTACAAATGTCAGCTGGCTTAAATTGAGTAATTGTGTTCCTCAAGTCTTCTATAACCTTACTGGTATTTTATCTCTCAACTACTGAGGGAGGAGTGTTAAATTTTCAACAATCATTATGATTTTCCTTGTTTCTTCCTGTAGTTCACATATTTTGAAGCTCTGTTACTACCTACACATTTATGAGTATCATATCTTCTTATTTATTTATTTTTTTAAGACAGAGTCTCGCTTTGTCTCCCAGGCTGGAGTGCAGTGGCACAATCTCGGTTCACTGCAACTTCTGCCTCCCAGGTTTAAGCAATTCTTGTGCCTCAGCCTCCCAAGTAGCTGGGATTACAGGCACATGCCACCACGCTCAGCTACATTTTTTGTATTTTTAGTAGAGATGGGGTTTCACCATGTTGGCCAGGCTTGTCCTGAGCTCCTGCCCTCAGGTGATTTGCTGGGATTACGGGATTACAGGTGTGAGCCACCGTGCCTGGCCAAGAGTATTACATCTTTTTAATAATTGACCATTTCATCATTTAAAAACACCCTGCTTAATATTTCCTGCCTCATATTCTACTTTGTCAGGTCTTAATATAGCCACACCTGCTTTCTTATGCTTAATGTTTGCATACTTTATAATTTTATAGCCTTTTATTTTTAACTGATCTATCTTTGTATTTAAGATAGGTTTCCTGTGGACAGTGCATCACGCATCTTGCTTTTTTTGCACATTCTGACAACCACTGCTTTTAACTGGGGTGTTGAGCACTATTTAACATAATTGTAATTTCTGATAAGTTGGGTATAAGTCTATCATCTTAATATTTGTCTTCTACTTGTAATAATCTGCTCTGTTTTATCCTTTCCTGCCTTCTTTTGAATTATTGGCCTTTAAGCTATGTATTTTTGTTCGTTTATTTTAGAGGTGTCTCTAGGAACTAAAATATACATCTGTAATGACCAATTCTACTTTGAATTAATATTATACCTTCATGTATAATAATTTTAAAACACTCTACTTCCATTTTACCCTCTTTTCAATCCATGGATTGAAAGTGGATTTCAATCTTTGGGTTGAAATCCAAATTTCTTCCTTTCTTTCTAACTTTCACCGATCCATGGATTGAAAGTTAGCCAGGTGTGATGGTGAGTGCCTGTAATCCCAGCAGCTTGGGAGGCTGAGGCCTGAGAATTGCCAAATATTTGTCAATTTTTTGTCCAATATTTCACCTGTATATGTGACATAAAACCTAAAACATATCATTATATTATTTTTGCTTTTAACAGTCTGTTTTTATCATCTTCATTGAGGTCCACTTTACATAGCATAAAATCCAGCCACTGTATAAGTGTACAATTCAATGATTTTCAGTAAATTGATGGTGTTGTACAACCATTGCCACAATACAATTTTAGAAAATTTCTATCATCCCGAAAAGATACCTTGTGCCAATTTTCAATAACTTGTCATTGTCCTCTTTCCCAGCCTTGGGCAACCACTGCTATATTTTATGTGTCTATAGTTTGTCTTTTCTGAGCAGCTCATATAAAGTAGTCTTTCACATCTGGCTTTTTAAATTTAGCATAACTTTTTTGAGGTGCCTCATATCGTAGCTTGTGTTATTAGCCTGCTCCTTTTTATTGCTGGCTGGTATTCCATTGTATGGATGTATTACATTTTGTTTACTAATTCACCAGTTGATGGTCATTTGTGTTGTTTTCACATTTTGGACATTATGCATAATGCTGTTATGAACAGTCCTGTAAAAATCTTTGTGTGTACATATGATTTATCTCTCTTGAGTAAATACCCTTAGGAGTGAAATTGCTGGGTTATATTACAAATGTGTGTTTAACTCTTTAAGAAACTGCTAAACTGTTTTTCAAAATGGCTAGAACATGTTACATTCACACCTGCAGTGTATAATCGATTGCTTTTTAAAGAGGAAAAAATAATCTTTTATATTAAAAAATATATACTTAGCTTTGATGGTGTTCTTATTCCTTCTTGTAGATCTGAGTTTCTAGCTATACAATTTCACTTCAGCCTGAACATCTTATTATCTGAATTTGCTAGCAATAAATTCTGGTTTTATCTGAAAATATCTTTTTCTTTTCTTTTCTTTTCTTTTCCTTTCTTTCTTTCTTTCTTTCTCTCTCTCTCTTTCTTTCTTTCCTTTTTTTTTCCTCAAGACAGGGTCTCATTCTGTCGCCCAGACTGGACTGCAGTGACGTGACTTCAGCTCACTGCAACCTCTACCTCCAGGGTTCAAGCAATTCTCAGGCCTCAGCCTCCCAGGCCACTGGGATTACAGGCACTCACCACCACACCTGGCTAATTTTTGTATTTTTAGTAGAGACGGGGTTTCTCCATGTTACCCAGCATGGGTGGTCTTGAACTCCTGGCCTCAAGTGATCTGCCCACCTTGGCCTCCCAAAGTGCTGGGATCACAGGCATGAGCCACTGTGCCCAGCTTCAAAATATCTTGATTTTACTTTTATTTTTGAGGGATAGTTCACTGGAGGTAGAATTCGCGGTTGGCAGCTTTGGATTCTTCCAGCACTTTGAAGACACTTTCCGTTGTTTGCTGACTTGCACTATTTCCAGTAAAAAGTTAGCCTTCATTCTTACTATTCTGTTCCTATATGTAATGCATGTTTGGGGGAACACTTTTAGGTTATTTCTATTTATCCTTGGTTTGTATCGATGTTACTGTAACATACCTCATCGTGATGTTTTTTGTGTTTATACTGTGCTCTCCTTTCCTTATCGGATTCCACTTCTACATCTGTATACTACTTGATGGTATACCACAGGTTGGTGCTTTGTTCATTTTTTAAAAATCTTTTTTCCCTCCATTTTTCAGTTTCAATTTATCTTGACCTATCTTTAAGTTTACTGATTCCCTTTCTGCTGTGTTGCATCTACTGTTTATCCAATAAATTTTCAGTTATATTTTAATTTTCACCTCCAGAATTCCCATTTTATTTTTTAGAACTTTCACTGATAGTCTGAAATATCCCCCTTTTCATCCATTCTATTTCCCATAAATGTCTTAATCTATTCATATATGTTTAAAGTTTTTTTTTCTAATTCTAATTGGGACATATCTTCTTCTATTACTTGTGTATTGTCTTGATTGTGGGTCACATTTTTCCCATTGATTCTCTTGTCTAGTGATAATTATATTATATTCTTGAGAGTGTGCATAAAGTAACAATTGAGTTTGGAGAGTAATTTTTATTTTTAGTTTTCTTTTTTAGAACACCTAAACCCTTTCTGCTGTCTGGTGGTTAGATTGAGAAGCCGATCACTCAGATTTCTCAGAGTGTAATTGAGCTGGTGATGAGAAACAGCTTTAATTACATTGAGTTACCTGTGATTAGCCAACCATCAACATCCTGTGTCTTTCTAATCTTGTTAGTGTTTGGAGTAGGAGGTGGTTGGCTGCACTTTCAGTTATTTTTGGTTCACACTTTAATTTAACTACTTCAGGGTCCAGCAAGAACGCATGAGACCATGCAAGTTTTCCCTGCTCATGTATCTTTCCACCACCACTGCCTTCTAGAAAAAGATGAGCAGGACCGGTGGGGCTGCTAAATTGCTGAACCGAATGATCTATTCTTGCATCTAAGATTATCCATCTTGCTGGCCTGAGTGACTTCTCTTTGCATTCAGGACCCTTCCAGACCCGTTTGAACTGCCATCCCACACTCTGGTCCAAGCTGGAATAATTTTCCCTTGTCCTTGCAAAGTCTCTCTGCTTCTGGTTGATGTGCCTTTGTCCACCCACACAGAATGGCATCTCTTTAGTTGTGGAGCTGCCATAGCTCTTATTTCTGGAATTCAGTTCATTGAGGCTTCTTTGATTCTACAGCTCCTCTCTAGCACCATAAAAAGTCTGACTTTTATTTTGTATGAGTTTTTCTTGTTGTTACCACAGGAACAAAGGCCTTTTACACTCCTCTACATCTTAAATGGAAGTAGACATTTCTATAATTGTTAGCTATTATTATTAGTGAATACAGTCATTAATAAGATAAGCACACAAAAATAGAACTGCAATGAAGATTAATGCTATTATGCAGAAGCACATGGTTCTCTGAGAATATTTTCTGGCAAAATGACCATTTTGCAGGTAAGGAAACTGAAATTAAGAAAAACTGAGTACTTTGGCCGGGTGCGGTGGCTCACGCTTGTAATCCCAGCACTTTGGGAGGCCGAGGCGGGCGAATCACGAGGTCAGGAGATCGAGACCACGGTGAAACCCCGTCTCTACTAAAAATACAAAAAATTAGCCGGGCGTGGTGGCGGGTGCCTGTAGTCCCAGCTACTCGGAGAGGCTGAGGCAGGAGAATGGCGTGAACCCGGGAGGCGGAGCTTGCAGTGAGCCAAGATTGCGCCACTGCACTCCAGCCTGGGCGACAGAGTGAGACTCTGTCTCAAAAAAAAAAAAAAAGAAAAAAAGAAAAACTGAGTACTTCATCCACGGTCACATTACTAGCAATGAGCAGTGTCAGGATTTAAACTATCATCCAATTCTAGAATCTTGACTTTTACCCACGGTGCTATAAAAACAAAAATTTATGTTTAATTTACTTGAAGTTCCAGACCCATAAAAAGCATTTAATAAATGACTTTATGTAAAAAATATCCTGCCTATGAGTTAGCGACTAGGAACACAGCGGATAGATAGTTCTCAACAAATATTTATGGAATGATGGAATAAATCTTCACCCCAACACACACACACACACGCGCGCACACACACACACACACACACACTTAACTTGCCTTGGCAGAAGAGCCTAATATCTGAAGGGATTTCAGAATCTTCTGTCACACACATTGAGCCTGCTTTTGTGTCTTTGTTCCAGCTACCTCCTCCTTCTCTGGTTTGCCAGCTAGTGGTTCTGGGGAATTAGACAATGGGATAGAAAGGGGAAATCTCAAAGCTCTAGAACGGCCTCATGTTCCCTGAAGCTTACTGGGTTTCTGGCTCCAAGATGACCCAGTGGCAACTTCACTACATGCTGGAGACTGAGAGGCTCAGGACAGTCCCTGAAGTTCATTCACCCTCAGGCTAGGTCTTCAGGGACTCTGATCTGCTACTAAACCCAAGCCCCAGGGAGTGAAGGTCCCTGCCATGTCATCCCTCTGATCTCCTCCCTGTGACGGCAATGAAAACTCCTGGGTGTTGATCATCCAGCACCGTTAGAGCCTGCACTCAGCTCTTAGACTCCGGTATAATTGTGAAGAGTGTTGCAGCGAGCAGGTCAGTTCAAATCCCAGCTTTACTTACTTCCAAGTTGTACATTACTTCTTCAACAATGTGCCTAACCACCCTGAACCTTAGTTTTCTATCTAAAACACGGGTATTAAAAATATAACCTCCCACATAGAGTAGTTGATTAACTGGGCAAATGCATGGTCTGGTTTAGCACAGTGCTTGGCACATAATAAACACCCAATAAAAAATAGCCATTCTTATTAAGCTATTTGGGTTATATATTACCAGCAGAAGGATCAGGATTTGAATCAAAATCAAAGTCTCTATGTTTTAACTGTTGTATTAGTTTTCTCACCCAGTGAGCTTGTTAGCAAGACATATTTAAGATTTTAGCCTCCGAAGATGCTGATTCAGAGGATCTAGGGTGGGGTTCAGGAACCCGCATGTTGACATGCACTCCAGGTGATCCAGATGCAGTATCTAGGGCCATACTTTGACAAGCACCCTAGGCTTTTTCACTTCCCTGCTTGGGGCCAGGCACTGTGCAGAGATACAGGTTTGGAGGAAGATCCTGGTCACATCTGGTCCTCAGCACATCATCTATCCACACTCTGCAGATACGGCAAAGAAGAGCTGCCCTCCTTGGTACATTTAGGTGGTTCTGGGAGTCCACTGGGGGGACCACGTCCCCAGCTGTCAGCATGAGACAACACAGGAAAGCTAGAGCCCCCAAAACCAGCCCAGTCTTTTTTTATCATCAGGAAATAGTAGGTTGGGGCTGTTGTCATCCTCAAATAGAAGGCTCTCAGGTTGAGCCATAGAATTGCCAAATTACATTGTTGATCTACTAAGCTCTGAACCTGCCTGAGGTAGCCCAGCTTTGTTGGCCAAATAGGTTTTATTTTATGGCCCAATGACGGCTGGCAGAGGCTGTTGGAGAGCTGTGTTTAAAAGATGCTGAAGCTGAGTCCACATCAGTGGTTTTCCAACAAGCACAATTTTGCCCTGCATGGGGATATTTGATAATTTCTGGAAAGATTTTTGATGTCAGGACTGAGGTGGGGTGGGATAATGGAATCTAGCAGATAATTGCCAGGGATGCTTCTAATTCCCCTAAAACAGTGCACTGGACAGGCGCCCTACAACCAAGAACTCTCCTGTCCAAAAGTCAATAATGCCAAGGTGGGAAACTGCTGGAACAGAGCCTGGAGGCTCAGTGGGAAAGTGTCCTGGTTGATTCATAACATCTGGCATAGTCTTGGGGGAGGGTGCTTTGGTGACAGCTAATGTGTTCTATATTTGCAGATGACAGTCTCTGAGGTTTGATTTCATTGGGTCCTTTAAGATCCCATTGTATGAGGCCATTCTTGTGTTGCTATAAATAAATGCCTGATGCTGGATATTTATAAAGAAAAGATGTTTTCTGTTCTTGTGTTAGTTTGCTTAGAACGATGGTTTCCAGCTTCATCCATATCCCTGCAAAGGACATGAACTCGTTCTTTTTTACGGCTGCATAGTATTCCATGGTATATATGTGCCACATTTTCTTTTTTTACTTAAAAAATTTTTTTAAATTATACTTTAAGTTCTAGGGTACACATGCAGAACATGCAGGTTTGTTACATAGGTATACATGGGCCATGTTGGTTTGCTGCACCCATCAACTCGTCATTTACATTAGGTATTTCTCCTAATGTTATCCGTCCCCCAGCCTCCCACCCCCTGACAGGCCCCAGTGTGTTATGTTCCCCGCCCTGTGTCCACGTGTTCTCATTGTTCAATGCTCACCTATGAGTGAGAACATGTCGTGTTTGGTTTTCTGTCCTTGTGATAGTTTGCTGAGAATGATGGTTTCCAGCTTCATCCATGCCCCTGCAAAGGACGTGAACTTATCCTTTTTACGGCTGCATAGTATTCCATGGTGTATATGTGCCACAATTTCTTAATCTAGTCTATCATTGATGGACATTTGGGTTGGTTCCAAGACTTTGCTATTGTGAATAGTGCCACAGTGTGCATGTGTCTTTATAGTAGCATGATTTATAATCCTTTGGGTATATACCCAGTAACGGGATCGCTGGGTCAAATGGTATTTCCAGTCCTAGATCCTAGAGGAATTGCCACATTGTCTTCCACAATGGTTGAACTAATTTACACTCCCACCAACAGTGTAAAAGTGTTCCTATTTCTCCACATCCTCTCCAGCATTTGTTGTTTCCTGACTTTTTAATGATAGCCATTCTAACTGGTGTGAGATGGTATCTCATTGTGGTTTTGATTTGCATTTCTCTGATGACCTGTGATGATGAGCATTTTTTCATATGTCTGTTGGCTGCATAAGTGTCTTCTTTTGAGAAGTGTCTGTTCATATCCTCTGCCCACTTTTTGATGTGGTTGTTTTTTTTCTTGTAAATTTGTTTAAGTTCTTTGTAGATTCTGTATATTAGCCCTTTGTCAGGTGGGTAGATGACAAAGATTTTCTCCCATTCTGTATGTTGCCTCTTCACTCTGATGATAGTTTCTTTTGCTGTGTAGAAGCTCTTTGGTTTAATTAGATCCCATTTGTCTATTTTGGCTTTTGTTGCCATTGCTTTTGGTGTTTTAGTCATGAAGTCTTTGCCCATGCCTATTTTCTGAATGGTATTGCCTAGGTTTTCTTCTAGGATTTTTATGGTTTTTGGTCTTACATTTAAGTCTTTAATCCATCTTGAGTTAATTTTTGTATAAGTCTAAGGAAGGGATCCAGTTTCATCTTTCTACATAGGGCTAGCCAGCTTTCCCAGCACCATTTATTAAATAGGGAATACTTTCCCCTTTTCTTGTTTTTGTCAGGTTTGTCAAAGATCAGATGGTTGTAGATGTGTGGTGTTATTTCTGAGGGCTTCGTTCTGTTCCATTGGTCTATATCTCTGTTTTGGTGCCAGTACCATGCTGTTTTGGTTACTGTAGCCTTGTAGTATAGTTTGAAGTCAGGTAGCGTGATGCCTCCAGCTTTGTTCTTTTGGCTTAGGATTGTCTTGGCAATGCGGGCTCCCTTTTGGTTCCATATGAACTTTAAAGTATTTTTTTCCAATTCTGTGAAGGAAGTCATTGGTAGCTTGATGGGGATGACATTGAATCTACAAATTACCTTGGGCAGTATGGCCATTTTTACGATATCCATTCTTCCTATCCATGAGCACGGAATGTTCTTCCATTTGTTTGTGTCCTCTTTTATTTCGTTGAGCAGTGGTTTGTAGTTCTCCTTGAAGAGGTCCTTCACATCCCTTGTAAGTTGGATTCCTAGGTATTTTATTCTCTTTGAAGCAATTGTGAATGGGAGTTCACTCATGATTTGGCTCTCTGTTTGTCTGTTATTGGTGTATAGGAATGCTTGTGATTTTTGCACATTGATTTTGTATCCTGAGACTTTGCTGAAGTTGCTTATCAGCTTAAGGAGATTTTGGGCTGAGACAATGGGGTTTTCTAAATATACAATCATGTCATCTGCAAACAGAAACAATTTGACTTCCTCTTTTCCTAATTGAATACCCTTTATTTCTTTCTCTTGCCTGATTTCCCTGGCCAGAACTTCCAACACTATATTGAATAGGAGTGGTGAGAGAGGGCATCCTTGTCTTGAGCCGGTTTTCAAAGGGAATGCTTCCAGTTTTTTCCCATTCAGTATGATATGGGCTGTGGGTTTCATAAATAGCTCTTATTATTTTGAGATACATTCCATCAGTACCTAGTTTATTGAGAGTTTTTAGCATGAAGGGCTGTTGAATTTTTTTGAAGGCCCTTTCCGCATCTATTGAGATAATCATGTGGTTTTTGTCATTGGTTCTGTTTATGTGATAGATTATGTGTATTGATTTGCATATGTTGAACCAGCCTTGCATCCCAGGGATGAAGCTGACTGGATCGTGGTGGATAAGCTTTTTGATGTGCTGCTGGATTCAGTTTGCCAGTATTTTACTGAGGATTTTTGCATCGATGTTCATCAGGGATATTGGCCTAAAATTCTCATTTTTTGTTGTGTCTCTGCCAGGCTTTGGTATCAGGATGATGCTGGCCTCATAAAATGAGTTAGGGAGGATTCCCTCTTTTTCTGTTGATTGGAATAGTTTCAGAAGGAATGGTACCAGCTCCTCTTTGTACTTCTGGTAGAATTCAGCTGTGAATCAGTCTGGTCTTGGACTTTTTTTGGTTGGTAGGCTATTAATTATTGCCTGAATTTCAGAGCCTGTTATTGGTCTATTCAGAGATTCAACTTCTTCCTGGTTTAGTCTTGGGAGGATGTATGTGTCCAGGAATATATCCATTTCTTCTAGATTTTCTAGTTTATTTGTGTAGAGGTGTTTATAGTATTCTCTGACGGTAGTTTGTATTTCTGTGGGATCGGTGGTGATATCCCCTTTATCATTTTTTATTGCATCTATTTGATTCTTCTCTCTTTTCTTCTTTATTAATCTTGCTAGCAGTCTATCTATTTTGTTGATCTTTTCAAAAAACTAGCTACTGGATTCATTGATTTTTTGAAGGGTTTTTTGTGTCTCTATCTCCTTCACTTCTGCTCTGATCTTAGTTATTTCTTGCCTTCTGCTACCTTTTGAATTTGTTTGCTCTTGCTTGTCTAGTTCTTTTAATTGTGATGTTAGGGTGTCAATTTTAGACCTTTCCTGCTTTCCCTTGTGGGCATTTAGTGCTATAAATTTCCCTCTACACACTGCTTTGAATGTGTCCCAGAGAT
This sequence comes from Symphalangus syndactylus, assembly GCF_028878055.3. Lineage (NCBI taxonomy): Eukaryota > Metazoa > Chordata > Mammalia > Primates > Hylobatidae > Symphalangus > Symphalangus syndactylus. The sequence continues at coordinate 11,807,900 of NC_072428.2, read as the reverse complement.
TCTGGTACATTGTGTCTTTGTTCTCATTGGTTTCAAAGAACATCTTTATTTCTGCCTTCATTTTGTTAATTACCCAGTAGTCATTCAAGAGCAGGTTGTTCAGTTTCCATGTAGTTGTGCGGTTTTGAGTGAGTTTCTTAGTCCTGAGTTCTAATTTGATTGCACTGTTGTCTGAGAGACAGTTTGTTGTGATTTCTGTTCTTTTGCATCTGCTGAGGAGTGTTTTACTTCCAATTATGTGGTCAATTTTAGAATAAGTGCAATGTGGTACTGAGAAGAATGTATATTCTGTTGAATTGGAGTGGAGAGTTCTGTAGATGTCTATTAGGTCTGCTTGGTCCAGAGCTGAGTTCAAGTCCTGGATAGCCTTGTTAACCTTCTGTCTTGTTGATCTGTCTAATATTGACAGTGGGGAGTTAAAGTCTCCCACTATTATTGTGTGGGAGTCTATGTCTCTTTGTAGGTCTCTAAGGACTTGCTTTATGAATCTAGGGTGCTCCTGTATTGGGTACATATTTAGAATAGTTAGCTCTTATTGTTGAATTGATCCCTTTACCATTATGTAACGGCCTCATCTCCTTTGATCTTTTTTGGTTTAAAGTCTGTTTTATCAGAGACTAGCATTGCAACCTCTGCTTTTTTTTGCTTTCCATTTGCTTGGTAGATCTTCCTCCATCCCTTTATTTTGAGCCTATGTGTGTCTTTGCACATGAAATGGGTCTCCTGAATACAGCACACCGATGGATCTTGACTCTTTATTAAATTTGTAAGTCTGTGTCTTTTAATTGGGGCATTTAACCCATTTACATTTAAGGTTAATATTGTTATGCTTGAATTTGATCCTGTCATTATGATGTTAGTTGGTTATTTTGCCCGTTAATTGATGTAGTTTCTTCATAACATCGATGGTCTTTACAATTTGGCATGTTTTTGCAGTGGCTGGTACCAGTTGCTCCTTTCCATGTTTAGTGCTTCCTTCAGGAGCTCTTGTAAGGCAGGCCTGGTGGTGGCAAAATCTCTCAGCATTTGCTTGTCTGTAAAGGATTTTATTTCTCCTTCGCTTAAGAAGTTTAGTTTGACTGGATATGAAATTCTGGGTTGAAAATTCTTTTGTTTAAGAATGTTGAATATCGGCCCCCACTCTCTTCTGGCTTGTAAGGTTTCTGCCGAGAAATCTGCTGTTAGTCTGATGGGCTCCCTCTTGTGGGTAACCCGACCTTTCTCTCTGGCTGCCGTTAACATTTTTTCCTTCATTTCAACCTTGGGGAATCTGAAAATTATGTGTCTTGGGGTTGCTCTTCTCAAGGAGTATCTTTGTGGTGCTCTCTGTATTTCCTGAATTTGAATGTTGGCCTGCCTTGCTAGGCTGGGGAAGTTCTCCTGGATAATATCCTGAAGAGTGTTTTCCAATTTGGTTCCATTCTCCCTGTCACTTTCAGGTCCACCAATCAAGCGTAGATTTGTTCTTTTCACAAAGTCCCATATTTCTTGGAGGCTTTGTTCACTTCTTTTGGCTCTTTTTTTCTCTAATCTTCTCTTCACAGTTTATTCCATTAATTTGATCTTCAACCGCTGATATCCTTTCTTCCACTTGATCGAATCAGCTATTGAAACTTATGCATGAGTCACGAAGTTCTCGTGCTGTGGTTTTCAGCTCCATCAGGTCATTTAAGGTCTTCTCTACACTGTTTATTCTAGTTAGCCATGGGTCTAACTTTTTTTAAGGTTTTTAGCTTCCTTGCGATGGGTTAGAACATGCTCCTTTAGCTTGGAAGTTTGTTATTACCGACCTTCTGAAGCCTACTTCTATCAAATTGTCAAACTCATTCTCCATCCAGTTTTGTTCCCTTGCTGGTGAGGAGCTCTGGTCCTTTGGAGGAGAAGAGGTTCTCTGTTTTTTGGAATTTTCTGCTTTTCTGCTCTGGTTTCTCCCCATCTTTGTGATTTTATCTACTTTTGTTCTTTGATGTTGGTGGTCTACAGATGGGGTTTTGGTGTGGATGTCCTTTTTGTTGATGTTGATGCTATTCCTTTCTGTTTGTTAATTTTCCTTATAGCAGTCAGGCTCCTCAGCCGCAGGTCTGTTGGAGTTTGCTGGAGGCCCACTCCAGATCCTGTTTGCCTGGGTATCACCAGTGGAGGCTGCAGAGCAGTAAATATTGCTGCCTGATCCTTCCTCTGGAAGCTTCATCCCAGAGGGGCACCTGGGAAATGTTTCCCAGTCAGGCTACATGGGGGTCAGGGATCTGCTTGAGGAGGCAGTCTGTCCATTCTCAGAGCTCGAACGCCATGCTGGGAGAACCACTGGTCTCTTCAGAGCTGTCAGACAGGGACGTTTAAGTCTGCAGAGGCTGTCTGCCTTTTGTTCATGTATGCCTTGCCCACAGAGGTGGAACCTAGAAGGCATAGGCCTTGCTGAGCTGCACTGGGCTCTGCCCAGTTCGAGTTTCCTGGCCACTTTATGAGCATAAAACCCCTTACTCCAGCCTCAGCAATGGCAGATGCCCCTCCACCCATCAATCTGCAGCGTTGCAGGTTGATCTCAGACTGCTGCGCTAGCAGTAAGCAAGGCTCCTTGGGCCTGGGACCTGCTGAGCCAGGCATGGGAAGGGATCTCCTAGTCTGCTGGTTGGTAAGACCAGGGGAAAAGTGCAGTATTTGGTCAGGAGTGTATCATTCCTCCAGGTACAGTCTGTCACGGCTTCCCTTGGCTAGGAAAGGAAAATCCCCCAACCCCTCGCGCTTCCCAGGTGAGGCGATGCCCTGCCCTGCTTCAGCTTGCCCTCCGTGGGCTGCACCCACTGTCAAACCAGTCCCAATGAGATGAACCAGGTATCTCAGTTGGAAATGCAGAAATCACCTGTCTTCTGCGTCGATCTTGGTGGGAGCTGCAGGCTGGAGCTCTTCCTATTTGGCCATCTTGGAAGCATCCCCTGCCCATATTTTCTTTATTCAGTCTATCATTGATGGGGATTTGGGTTGGTTCCAAGTCTTTGGTATTGTAAATAGTGCTGCAATAAACATACATGTGCATGTGTCTCCCTCATAAGTGGGAGTTGAACAATGAGAACACATGGACACAGGGAGGGGAACATCACACATGGGGGCCTGTCAGGAGGTAGGGGGCAAGGGGAGGGAGAGCATTAGGACAAACACCTAATGCATGTGGGGCTTAAAACCTAGATGACAGGTTGATGGGTGCAGCAAACCACCATGGTACATGTATACCTATGTAACAAACCTGCACATTCTGCACATATATCTCAGAACTTAAAGTAAAATAAATAAATAAAAAGAGGTTTGATTGGCTTGCTGTTCTGCAGGCTGTACAAGCATGGCAGCAGGCAACTTTTAGTCATGGCAGAAGGTGAAGCAGAAGCAGGCATATCACATGGTGAGAGCCGGAGCAAGGGGAGCAGAGGAGGTACCACCCACTTTTAAACAGACCTCACGAGTACTCGCTCACTATCTCCAGGACAGCACCAAGCCACGAGGGATCCACTCCTGTGACCCTAACGCTTCCCATCAGGCCCCACATCCAACATTGGGGATCACATTTCAACATGCGATTTAGAGGGGACAACCTCTAAACTCATGTTGAAATGTGATCCCCTGTGTTGTAAGAAGCCCTCCCCCGACCCTGATGCATGGCAGTTTAAGAACCACCCATGTATATGAGAAGACCTTTAAGAAAAAATGGAGATATACGTCGTATGACTATTATTCTGCTCTGGAGTCATGGAGTCATCTGGGGAAATCGGGGTCCTGTGGGTGGAGCATTCATTGGATGAGGGCGATTCAGTTAGGATACATCAAGTCGTGGCTCCAGATAATTACATCATCTAACTAAGGTTTAAATTATGCTAAACTGTTTTCAAATTACATTTGTGTAAACTATATTACCCAGACTGAGAATGGCAATGCTCAGGTGTGGCAAAGACCCGATTTTATGTAAGTATTTACGTCCAACATAAACATTATTTTGTACCCTGATCTGTCTGGTGGGCTCACTCCAGGTCCACAGCTTTCTGTTACCAGGATTGATGCCATATCACCCATTAAGTGGAGAGAGTAGGCATTGTCACTCCTCTTGGCCAAGTGAGGGGAATAGAGACTCAGGACAGCAACGTGGAATCCCACAGTTGATGATCTTGCAGTGCCCCTGAGGTCTGGGGACATGTGGACGGATGAGGCTTAAGGAACCTATTCCTATTCGAGGGCTTCCTCTCTGGCCTGATTAACTCTGAGGAGCCACTTCTTGTCCTTGGGGACCCAATCTCGGCCAATCCTAGGAACACAGTAAAGGAAGAAATGAGCACATCCCCCCGAGCTCCTAGGTGGTGGGGACAGGTGGCAGGGGGATGTCCTGGGAGAGGAAAGGGCAGTCAGGAAAAGCTGTTGAAGAAGCAGTTAGATACCCCCGATCCCCCTCCCAGTTCCACGCTGCAAGGTGACTGTGCCATCCCACCCAACAGAGGACTCTGAGTTTATTGTCTGGCGACAGTAAAGAAGGGAGTCTGCATTGGAAAGCTCCAGGCACAAGGGAGGATGCGGCACCACACTGACAACAGGGGGAGTGTCAACGTGTCATTCAGAGGCTGAGACTGCAGCCTGCTCTGCCCCAGAACACTGGCAGCCAGGCCTCTGAACTCCAAACAGGAGAACAGAAGTCCCCTCTGGGGAGTTGACAGTTCAAGAAGACAGACCTAACAATACCAACATCCAGTATTTCCCCTAAAGGCTCAACCCTCCCACCCACTCTTGGGCCTGGTTCTGTATCAAGAGCAAACACCGAAGGACCTCCAGGCATCCCTGAAAGTCTGTAATGTGAACATAGAGATCTAAACAGATCATGTGTTTTCTGTGTACAATCACTAATTTTTCTAACCTCAAACTCTTTGCCAATTGTCCAAACATTTTTCAGTATTTTCATTCACACGGATCATGAATGGAAGAGAGACACTACACAAGGAGAAAAGTCATCATCGTATAACCATAATAATAACAAACCCCTCTATCCAAAGAGAGACAACAGCAGATAAGGCATTCGTGAAAAAAGAACATGATGCCATAGAAAAGGAACATGAAGCACAAGAAGAGGTCTTGGAGAACAAAAACACGAGAGCAGAAATAACGAATTCATTAGGAGGTTTGAGAGCCAAAGTTGAGGAAATCTCTCAAGAATATACAGTGCAATAAATCACTGAAACGAGGAGACAAATGACAGGAAAATTGGAGGCCTAGTGCAAGAGCTCTAATAATCTACTACTCAAATCATAGGCATTCTAGAAACAGGGAACATGGTAGGGAGGAAATTTCAATAAAATAAGAGAAGAAAACTTCCTAAAAGTAAAAGACATGAATCTCGAGATTGAAAAGACCTCACAAGTGCTTACTTAGCACAGCAGATAAGCCAGATTTCCAGATTTCCATCAGGGCAGGTCAAGGGAAATTTCAGGACATTGGTAGGGTAGAGAAAGTCTACAAACTTTCTACAAATCAGAACAGCTTTAAACGTCTCAACAGTAATCCTGGGAGCAAGAAGACAGTGGAGCAATGCCCTTAAAATTTGGAAGGAAATGTATTCCTAACCTAGAGTTCTATGTGAAGCCACAATATAAAAATATCCTTAGATATGCAAGGTCTCGAGAAATTTGCCTCCCACCCACCCATTCACAAGAAACTACGAGAGGATGCGCTTCCCCATAATGGGAGAGTCCAACTCGAAGTGAAGTTTGAGTGACAGGGAAGGGAAGGCCCAGGACGCCAGTTTGGGAATGCCAGAAGTTTCCAGGAGAGACTTCGAGATATCAAATTGATATCTCGATGTGAATGAAAATACTGAAAAAGGTTTGGACAATTGGCAAAGAGTTTGAGGTTAGAAAAATTAGTGATCATACACAGAAGAGTAAACACATGAAGAAATCATAACAGTCATCACACTGAATACCAGTCTCATCAAAATGATGGCCCATCTATTTAGGGAGGATGGGAGGGATGGAAGTTTAGGGGTAAGGGGTAGGGGAGGACAGAGATTTAAAACTGCATCTCCTGTACCAAAGAGGCAATGGATAATGCCTAAAACTGAGAAATATACGTAGCATTGCAAGCATGTTTTGTAGCAACAGAAGCCAAACGGCAGAGTGGTCAGCTGAGGGCACTGAAAGATGTTGTTTCTGGAGAAGAGGAAGTGGAGGGGGAAGGGCTGGAGAGAGCAGCTTGAAGGAACCAGCCTCCTAAACCAGATGACTTTCTAAACTAGGCACACTTGGGTACCTGGTAAAACTGGATAATTAAAAACAATACAATTAAAGTATATGGAAAAACTGGTAAATGTGAATAAGGTCTGTTTCTGAGTTAATAACATTGCACCAATGTCAATTTCCTGATTTTGACAAAGGGTGCGTTTTTGCAACTTTGTGTGAGTCTTAAATGATTTTGAATTAAAAGGCTATGTAAATAACACAACAAGCATAACTACAATAGAAGAATGTGCCGTGCCCAAAGCCACACCTAACAGAGAAAAGGGCTTTCCTGGCCACGTCTGCCGAGGTCCTGGGTGGTGGGCCCAGGGGCCTCTGGCCTCCCAGGTACATCTAGACACGGTCAGACGGGGTTAATTGAAGAAACCGTCTGTCTCCTAGCCTCAGCTGAAGGCCAACATTGCCAACTCCAAGAGAGGGCAGCCCACAGAGGCTGAGCTATTCCTCTCCAGCAGTTTTGTGCAGAGCTGTGGAGGAGAAAACAAAAATTAAACCATCAGCATGCTGCTGACATTGTCCTTTTAAAAGGAAATAAACACCTGCCAGTCACTGCCTGGGGAAAATGAGCCTTAATCATGCGGACGGGTGGTGTCTGGCCAACCCATTCTGCTCGCATTCTCAGGGGAAGCTTGTGGGGCTCTGCAGCTGTGGGCGGTGGCCTCCATCGGGGGCAGGGCAGGAGGGAGGTGGGCCAGGGCCAAGAAGCTGAGCGGCGCCAGCCCAGAAATTTCATCCACAGCCTAGTGGGACAGATGAGCAAATAGTGGGAAGGAGGCCCAGAGAGAACTTGAAGATGTGGAGTCAGGCTGATCTGCATTTAAACATTAGGACAACCTGATCCCAAATTACTTCAAACTGCATGGCCTCAGGCAAGAACCTCCCACTTCCTGAGCCTCATTTTCTTCTCCTGAATATGGCTGTTCCGTGTGAAGCCTGGAAATTATCCAGCACATTGCCAATCTACACGTGAAGAACAGTGGCCCAGAGATGTTGAGCAGCTTGCCTGGGATCACACAGCTGGCGAGGCGGGAAGCCAGGATGGGAATCGTGTTGGGATGGGTTCAGAGTATGGCTCCACCCAAACCAAACCCTTTCCAGTCTTTGCCACTATCCCACGGTGTGCAGTTGGGGATTCACAGATATTTACGGAGCACCTACTATGCACAGGCAGTGTTCTAGAAGCAGAAGTTGCAGCAGTAAGCAACACAGCCCTACGCCTTCAAGAAGTGGCATTCCAGTGGGGGAGGTAACCGTAGACAGAGACAGGAGACAACATGAGCCCGAAGTTATAGGTGAGAGGTCAGCTGTCGAGGCATGTTGAGTACCTTGAGAATGTGTGTCTCCCACTGAAGGTGCCATACTGTCCCATCAAGGACCCTGAGCCAGTTCCTCCATGCGGGTTGCAGGATGTGAGTAATGAGGTGTGGATTTCAGCGTCCTGACTCCTGGAATGTGAGTGGAAAAGGCCAGTCTTAGTGGTTAACTCAAAGATAGTCTCCGACCACGCTTAGGGCACTGGGATAATGAGCCCACACCCCTTCTTCCCAGACGCCCAAAGGGCTTCAGGGGCCTCAGGGACCGCTCCTTAGACACCCGTGGCTAGCTGCCCCATGGGGTCCTGATTCCTGTGAGGCCACAGGGGCCCAGGCAGGGGCACTGAACTAGGGATCTAGCCCGTGTTGTGCTGCCCACTTGCTGTGTGACAAAGGGTGAGTCCTTGCACTCTCTGAACCTCTATGTCCTCACCTGAACAACTTGGGGGCTGGACTTAAGAAAGGCAGCTCTGGTTTGTACATTTTGACATCTTCAAACCCTCGAGTGTTTGGCGAAGCATTCCTTTATTCAGCATCCCGGAATGCTCCCTATGTATCTGGTGCTCAGCTACAATGAGGAACAACACAGATGTGGCCGCTCACCTCATGGAGCTTACAGGACACTTAAAGGAAGCAGCCATATCTGGCATGAAGCTGATCATGATATGCCTGTGAAGGAAGAGTGGAGGGGGCACCTCTGGATCACTTCCTGTCGGTGGAGTGTATGAGGCTGGGTGACCGTAGGTTATAGCATGGTGGATAGAACATAGGGCCAAGGAGGAAGGGCTGGGGGGTCAGTGGGCAACCACTTGGGTCTGCAAGGGCAAGCTGGTGCTTGTGTGCTAGGACTGCAAACCAGGAGCCAGGGCTGGAGCTCCTCCAGCCCAGTGAGGTTCAAGGGAAGGGGAAGGGCAGTGGCTTCTTGTCACCATTTAGACACTGGGCCCTAAGAAAATGGCTGAGTGAACTGTGTCACTCAGTTTCTGAGGCCTGCTTTCCAAGTGTGTAAAACAGGCCTGATGGCATGGGCGATTAAATGACATGACACTTGAGTTACCTGCCATCAGTCAGCCCCAGTGTCCACTTCAGACCCTCTTTCAATCTACTCTCCACGGTATCAGGAGAACGAGCCTTTTAAAAACACAGACCCATCGTGCCACCCCTCTAGTCACACGCTTGCCACCATAACCAGGAGAAGGTCCAGCCTCCTCACCATGGCCTAGAGGGGTCACATTGGCTGCTGTGCTGTTTCTTGAATATGCCAAGCACACTCCAGCCTCAAAGTCTTCCCACTTGCTGTTCCGTCTGCCTAAGACCTGATTCCCTCCACTAGCTTACATCTTGCCAACTCCTACTTATTTGTTAAGCCTCAGCTGAAATGATACTTCCCAGGGGAAGCTCCCGTCAGGCTGAATTTGGGTCCTCGTTTCTAACAACTATAAAATCGCTACTTTTTCTTCAAATCCCATATTTATTCTTGCAGTTATATGTTTAATGTGTGTCTGCCCCACCAGACTGTACGTTCTTAGCAAACAGGGACCCTCTGCTTTGTTCATGGTCATGTCTCTAGTGTCTGGTACCGTGCCTTGTACACGGTAGGTGCTCAATTGTTCTTAATAAATAGTTTGGATAGAAGGATTATATGAATGAATGAATGTCTATCACTTTACTTCAAGTTTCCCCTGGGACCAAGGCTCTGGATTGTCTTCAGCAATTCTTGGCACTACCCACATTTTGAAGTAGCAACCTGGACTAAGACTTCAGCACCCATGCCCCTATTCCCAGCTCTATGGGAATCTTCCAGTGAATTCTGGAAGTCATTAAACCTCTCTGGTTCTTAAGTTCCCACATCTATAAAATGAGGAAAGAAAGCTCCTCCTTTGGTTTCCCAAGGAGTCTGGGAGGACGAACAGCAGCAGCGCATCTGCAAAGTGCTGAGCCTCTGCAGGGGTGTGGCTGGCCTCGGTGTGCAGTACAGGGTGACACGCATAATATCCAAAAATTGGAAACCAATGCTGTCTCTTGTTATCCTCCATGGGAGTCTGCAGTACGGGAGAGGGATTTGAAGAAGAGCATCTGTCTCCCAAGTTCACCTCACAAGATCATGGAGTCCAATGCCATAATGGAGGGAGAATTTGGGGGAAGTTTTGGGAGGAGGTGAATATATTTTGCACGTGGAAAAATTATGGTCAAATGGAGGTTCTGTGGTGGCTGAACAATGAAATCCTTTGTAGCATTTCACATCAAGGGCAAGAGTCCCTGTCACCTCTTGACTTCTACAAGAGGTCTCACAGCTTCCACTCTTGCTGTCTTGGAATCTAGCTGCCACATAAGGAAGCCCAAGCTAACTCCCTGGAGAAGCCACCTGGAGGTAAACTGAGGCACCTGATTGGCAGCCCCATCCCCATTGCTAGACTTGTGAGTGAGGCCATCTGGGACCAGCCAGCCCCTAGCTGACCTTGCCTCTTCCTGAAACCTGGTCCAGCCAACACCACACAAAGAGGATTCATCCCAGTGGAACCTTGCCCAAATTGCCAAACCTTAGAGTCATGAGCAGTCAGTGATGGTTGTTTTAAGCCACTCAGTTCTGGGGTGGCTTGTTTTGCCCCAATATATAATTGAGGCAGCTGTCTGTGTGTCCATCTGTCTCTTTGGCCAGACTTTCTTACTCTTCCTCCTGTCTCCTGATCGCAGCAGAGCAGAATATTAAGAGCATGCAGCTGCATCAGAAAGATCTGGATACAAATCTTGATTTTCCTACTTACACACTGTGTGACCTTAGATAGGTTTCTTAACCTCTCTGAACTTATATTTTCTTTCATCAGTAAGATGCACACACCTTTGGCTTATGGGTTGCGAGTTTGAAATGAGATACTAGTCAGTGCCTGGCACATAACTAGCGCTCGTTAAATTTGTTAATCTGCCAATAAATATTTACTGAGCACATACTTCATGCTGATGCTGATCCTGGAATTAGGAGGCTGAAGAAGACAGATGAGAGCTCTGCCCTCACAGGGGTTATAGTCCAGAAGGGGAAGACAGAATAAACACTTGAAAAGCAAGATGATGGCAGACGGTTACACATGCTCCGAAGCCTGTGGGACAGAAAGTCTGAGCCCATGGGACTGAGGCATGACATGGTGCAGGGGATGGGTCTAGGGAAGGCTTCTGTGGGGCGGTGACATCTAAACCCAGAGGTGGTTAATGAGCAGGAGCCAGCCATAAGAAAAGCAGGAGAAAAGGTGCTCTAGGAAGAGGACCCAGCGTATGCAAAGGCCCTGTGGAGGGACAGAAGGGGGAGAGACTGAGGAACCCAGGGGAGGCCAGCGGGGCTGCCACATGGCAGGAGGCGGGGACAGGCTGGAGGAGCTGATGCTGTGGCCTGAGTAGGTGGAGGCTGCTTTGTTATTATTGCTGCTGTTATTGACAGTAGCTCAGGTTCAAGGCCTGATCCAGAGCAAGTGCTCGCTTCATGCTGGACAAACAGCTGATAAGCGAGGGCTTCAGGCATAACCTGTGTAATGTTTCCATGGAAACTTATCACTGCTCCCTGTTGGTGACCTGAGAGACTCCCAGAGGCCTCTCATCCTCTGGTCCTGCCCTGATCTGGGCTGGGGACTCACTTCCTCTTCCCCTGCGTCTCACCCTGAGCCCCAGCTGTCGGGGAGGACGCACAGCACGGGGAATGGAAGCTGTTCCTGTCGCGGACCCTCTGCACACGCACAGCACACCAGGCTCAGATGGCCCCAGGCCAGGCCTCAAAGTTCCAGCCCACGTCAGCCCAGGTCCAGGATGCAGCTGGGCTCATGCAAGAGGAAGAGCTTACGTTGGTGGTGGGGAGTTGGGGAGCAGCCGGTGCACTGTTCTAGACAAAGGAGACGGCCTGAGACGTGTTCCTCAGGAGACCCCACCACCAGAGCAGCAACACAGTGGGAAGAAGCTGTGTGGCCCCAGGACCGGGTCTGCAGCCCCATTCGACAGCTGAAGAAACAGAGGCAAAAGGCAGAGCTGGCCTGCTCTGGAAGGCTGGTGTTTTGAGAGCCAGCTTGTACCTGCCAGCTGGGCATACCTGTGTCTACACACATAGACCCACAAACACAACCTCACATGGTTCTACATGGTTATGAGAGATTCAGACATACATGCTGTTATGTGAGTAGGCCAGAGACACAGACACACACCATCCAACAGGACACTGTCTCTTATGAGGATGTGACATTCAGACATGTCATTCTACACAAGTCACACACACACAAAGCTGAGGACACATCCATTGATGTTTCCGCCCTCACTTGCCAGATAATTGTGCTGAAAAATAGAAACACCTGCACCCTACCAAGCTATTACCCGGCAGTGGCAGGACCAGGCTAATTAAGCCTTCACAGGAGGCTGGCATTTTCCTGGCAGCCCTGCTGCCCCTCGCTGCCAGGGTGGCCGCCAGCCCGAGTGGCCTTTGTGATGAGCCCCAGGGGGCACACAGCCCAGCCTTTCTCCCTCTCCTCCCTCTCTGGGCCCTGAAATGATTCCGTATCTTGTTCTCCCAAAGGATCCCTCTTGGGCCAATGTCCTGCTTATGAAGACGGCTAGAATGAAACCCTCCCTGAAGCTTGAGGCCTGGATCAGCAGAGACCCTCCCAAAGTTCCCAGTTCTCTGACTGGAGGACATTTGAGGGACCTAAGTTAGCTGTGGACATGAGTGATGGATGCCCTCGGCTGCTCTCTGCCTATTCCAAGGGCTTAACTCCATCCCTCTGGCCAGAACGGGACTCAGTTTCCCCTTCTTGCCACCCTGGGCTTGGTTCTTGGCCATTCTCTCTCACACATTGACCTCTCAGCCACCCTGGACTTCCTGCTCTTCTTCCAACATGCCAAGCTCATGCCTGCCTCAGGGCCTTTGCACCTGCCCTGTTCTCTGTCTGAAACCCTCCCTTCCTCCCAGGTCTTTGCCTGTTCCTCTCAACATTCAGGTCTCAGCTCAAACGGCACCTCCTTAGGAAGCCCGCCCTGACCCACGTAGTTAAAATCTCTCCTCCAGGTGTGCCTGTCAGTTTTTTCTTAACTCAGTGGTTTTCAGCCCTGGTTGCTAGTTAGAATCACCGGGGGAGCTTTTAAAAATAACGGTGCCAGGGCGCTGTGTAGGCTAATTAAGAATCTCTGGGATGTGGGTCGTGCGTGCTGCCATTATTTTCAAAAACCCTGTGTGGTTTGAATGCGCAGTCAGGACTAAGACGTCTTGGTGCAGATACTTTTTGGTCAGCAAGAGAAAAGGCCGAATTTTGCAATCCCCTCCCTTCGGTGCTCTCCCTAATAGCTCTGTGATATGGGAACTATTATCACACCCATTTTACAGACCAGGAAGCTGAGGCTGTAAGTCAGAGAAGTAACGTACCCAAAGTCATGCAGCTGGGAAACTGTAGAACTGGGAATTTAACCCAAGCAGCGTGGCTCTGGAGTCTGCCTCTTAATCCCAAAACTTGGCTGCAGTTGTTTTATTTAATCTCACAACCACTCCACGACATGACATTTTAAAGATGGGGAACCATGGCTCAGAGAGTCAGGAGACATGACCAAGGTCACACAGCCAGGATTCAAACCCAGGTCAGGCTGACTCTAAAGCAGGGGTGTCCAATCTTTTGGCTTCCCTGGGCTACACTGTAAGAAAAAGAATTGTCTTGGGCCCTACATAAAATACATGAATACTAACAATAGCTGATGAGCTGAAAAAAAAAACTACAAAAAAAATCTCTTAATGTTTTAAGAAAGGAAAGTTTAGGAATTCGTGTTGGGCCATATTCAAAACCGTCCTGGGAGGCATGTGGCCCGCGGGCTGTGGATTGGACAAGCTTTCTCTAAAGCATAGGAATGTGTGTTGGGCCATATTTAAAGCCTTCCTGGGTTGCATGTGGCCCGCGGACTGTGGATTGGACAGCTTGGCAGCAAGGCAGACCATATCAAATGAGGTCTGGGCCTGAAAACACATCACAACTTCACCCAAGGACCCAGCCTTCCTCTTTGGAAGCATCATCTCTCCCCAGCCTCCCAAGCCCCTTCTCTTTTCCCATCTCTATCACGCCCGTTTCCTGGCTGTTTCCCCCTCTGCTGTAAAGCTACATCTCCCAGGAGGATGTGCAGAGTTGCTCTAAAACATAGATTACAGGACACAGGGAAGGGACAACTTCATGATCCCTCATGTCCTCATTTCTCCACCTTTTGGGAACCAGCCTCAGGGCGAGTGCAGCAGATGGAAGATTGGCACTAGAGCATGGATCTACTCACTTGCTGCCCACGAATTATTTCACAGTAGAATAAGTGGCATTGTATATAGCGCTTATGTGGCGGCCACTGTTCTAGGTATTTTACACATATTGGCTTGACCCTCAAAGAAACCCTATACTCTTCCTCTTTATTTTATTGACAGGGAATAGGCACACAGAGAATTAAGCAACTCACCCAAAGCTGCACAGCTAATCATGCAGAGATAAGATCTGAACTCACGCAGGCTGGTTCCAGAGTCTGTGCTCTCAGTTCCTGCACCATACTCTCCCTCTCAGCGGCCTTGCTTATTGAACTGCATGAAGCTCGCTTTTCTCCCCTATGAAATGGGTATAATAGTGCCTACCTCGGGTGGAGAATGAGAGGACAAACCCAGAACATGATTGCACACGCAGGCCCTGGCACAGGGAGGTGCAGAGTAGGTATTTGGTAAGGGAGGTCACTGGACAGCCGGGAGGTCATGGACAGCCAGGATATCACCCCTTCAGCAACCAGCCTGGAGACTTATATACAGTAGGCGCTGAACTGACATGCAACACGGATGAAGGTGGTGACATTTGGAGGCCACCAGACTGCAGTTTCCCCAGAGAAGTTCAGGGCTCAGCAGCCCCTTGGGATCTCGAGCTCAGCAAGAGGACCTTTAAATGCCTAGAAACGGCCTACGTGCGTCACCGCTGTCTTCCATTAATGCATAATTGCTCTTGCAGGCGAGTAGCTATGTTCTCTGGGGTCAGATTTACAGCAGAGCAGGAAACAGCCAGGCAACGGGCGTGATAGAGATGGGAAAAGAGAAGGGGCTTGTGTGGCTGGGGAGACATGACGCTTCCAAAGAAGAAGGCTGGGTCCTTGGGTGAAGTTGTGATGTGTTTTCAGGCCCAGACCTCATTTGATATGGTCTTGCTGCCCCCACATAGCACATCGGGGAAATGCCAGCATTTGGGCCTCCAGGCTACATCTCCCAGGAGGATGTGAAAATGTATCCCCTGAATGGGCAGTACTAGGATTAAAGATTTTCTTATGAGTCTCTGTAATGTTCTCCTTATCTGTGTAATGTCACTGAAATCTGCAACAAGTCATCAAAGACATCCCGTCTGGAAGGTGTGACGGCAGCTTTTTCATTTCAAGGCTCTGGCTGCCTCTCCCGGGAGCTGACCCCCATGCACATTACTAGGCGTATTGTTCATCACTCCAGCCCTTCAAAGAGATCTCCAGAAATGCACACACAATCTGCAAGCTGCCAAGTGACCCCTTCACTCACGTGCACTCCACAGATGCCTTAGAGGTTAGGGAAGATCACTGTGCCACAAATGTGCCATATTTTCTCCTGCCACCTTGCCTGGGCACCACCTGTTCCCTCTGCTGGGATATTCTTTGTCTAGCCACCGTGGCAAATTTCTCCTGGTCCTGCAAGGCTCAGCTCAAGTACCACTTATTTTGCAAAACCTTCCCCAAAGGGGCAGCCTGAATCTCTAAGAAGCCGGGCCAGAGTCTTAGAGTTATCTTCTCTCGCGTCTGTGTCCCAAGATCAACCGTCCATCCACAGAGCAGCTGAGGTAGCCAAACAGCGGTTCTCAAAGTGAGGTACCCAGACCAGCAACATTACCTTCATCATTACCTGGGACATTGTTGGAAATGCCGGTTCTCTGCCCCACAGCCCAGACCTTACTGAATCAGAAACTCTGGGGGTGGGAGCCGGCAACCTGTCCTTTAACAAGCCCTCTAGGTGAGTCTGATACATGCTCAAATTTGAGAACACCTTTGGAAGGGGGATAAGGTGAATTTGTGTATGACTCACCCAGGACAAATATTAGGTTGGTGCAAAAGTAATTGCGATTGTTGCCGTTAGAAGTAATGGCATTACTTTTTGCCATTTAAAGTAATGGCATTAAAAGTACTTTTAATGGTGACAACTGCAATTACTTTTGCACTAACCTGATAACACAAAAAGCAACTACAACAAACACTACCTACAGGACCGTGAGCTAGATGCGTGCCAGGCACTTTACCTGCACTAATTCTTCACAGCAATGCATGAAGAAGATACCCATTACACAGATGAGAAAACTGAGGCTCAGACAGTCACTCATTTCCCTAGGAAACAACTAAGAAGTGATGGCTCCAGCTGCAAACCAACCCCAGTCTAACTACAAAGCCCATGTGCTATCACAGAAAAAACTGTTTGTGCGATTTGGAGATTCAAAGGAGGGAGAGACCACATCCAAGTCAGATTTTTCCTGAATTTTATATTTTCAAAGTATGGTTTTGAAAGATCAAATAATGCTTAAAAAAAAAAAAAGCAAGCTCTTGTTCCTTCCTACCCTTCTCTCATCTCTGCTCTCAGAAGTGACTACTTTCAACTCTTTTAGCTACTTTTTTAGGTATTTACTTCCATACTTTAAAATATCTGTCTTGTATTATTTCTTGTTTCATCTGTTTTAGACTCCACCTCTTGACTTACACTGGATAAGGACTTTTGATCATGAACACTCCGTCCCAGAATTCATATATGATCTAGATCATATATAAACACCATGGATTCATATATGATCTAGATAATTTTCCTTTCAATGGCAGCAAAACTTCTTGAGGGCCTGTGTCTCTAGTTGCCCACAGGTACTATAAGGGCTAAGGGCAGCTTTTCCCTGCTGCCATCCCCTCCCAACAGAATTAAATCTCCGTTTTTTAAATTAAATTCATAGTCAATGTTTTATAATTGTGACCAAATAAATATTACTAACAGCAGAACCAAGTCATTTGCTATGGATGCTCACTTTCTTGGACTTTTTGCTTTTCCTAGAGCTGATAATTGTTGTGGTCCATTTTACTGGCTCCTGTGATGTCCTTTTTCTTAGTTGCCTCTTTATAGAATGCCCTAGAATCATCATGAGTTCCACCATTCCATAGTGAGTTCTCCCTGAAGATTCTCCAGTGCCTTCATTCTTCCTGACTGTATGAAATACCCCAGCATCATCCCATAAATCCGTATGACCACTTTAGATCACATTCAGCTTTAAGTAGCTTACATAGAGAGAAGTTTTTTTTTGTTTGCCTTTGGTCCATATCAAGAAACTCAAAATTCAGAGACATGTCCCGGGTGGGCATAGAAGACCCACGACCATCAAAGACCCAGGCTCCTTCCACCTGGTTGCTTCACTACCCTTAATATCAGGCTCCTAATTCACGGTTCACTGTGGCTGCTTGAGCTCCAACCATTATGTCTGCATTCCAGCCATGAGAAAGAAGAGTACTTCCACTGCATGTAAAACTACATCTTGAAAGTTGCACGTCATTTTTGTTCGTACTCCTATGTTCACAGCTTAGACACATGGCTATACCTAGCTGCAAGAAGGGCCAGGAAATGTAATCTTTATTCTGAGTGGCTACATTCTCAGCAGAAACAGTGGAATTCTGAGGTCAGGTAAAAAAGGGGAACTGAGAGTTGGGGCAACTAGCAGGCTTGGCCACACCGCCTTTTGCTACAGTTCATTTGAACTTGCATGTCAGCTTCACACCTTTGTTGAGAATATGTGGTGGCCTCTTCCTACGTTTCTAGGACCTTCTCTCCACTCTTGCCTTCATTCATTGTGCTTTGGGCACCCCACACTCCTCCTGCCTTGGGAGCCTCCCACACACTGTGCCTCTGCTGGCAGTGACTCCCTGAGAGCCACCTATCCTGGATGCAATGCCTCCCACTCATCCTCCAGTCTTCAGATGAAATGACAGCTCCCCAGAGAACCTTCCCATATCCCAAAGGGTCAGGGTCTGTTAGATGGTCTCACAGCCTTCTGACCTTCTTTGTTACAGCATCCATTGCAATTGTAATTGGAGATTGATTTGTGGGATCAGTTGTTCACTCACTGTCTCTCTTGCTAGACTATGAGCTCTTGAGGATGGGGCCACTTCTCTCATGTGCATCCACCTGACATGTGGAAGCACAATAAACATTTGTGGCACGAACAGTTGCCTCTTCCTGAATCACACATCCTAACCCCCTTATCCTTCCAGATCAACTGAAATGCTCCCTCCTCCAGGAGGTCTTCCTGTGCTCCCTCTGAGACAAGTAGCACCCCCTCCGCCTGAGCACCCAAGCCCTCTTTGTCACCATCACTTTCTATCACATGCTATTGACTTTAGGGAGCATGTCTCAGCTCTTCTCTGAGCCTGTGAGTTTCTGGACGGAGGGAGCCACATCTGATTCTTCTGTGTCTCTCACACACATGCACAGGGATAACCCAGAAGACTCTCTGGTTCAGCAGCAGAGTTGTTGACCAGGAAGCAAGACTCCTGGTGTGGCCTCTGGCTGGCCATGTGACATCCAGCAACAGCCTCACTTTCCCCACCTGGCCTCTCAGGGCCCATCCAGATCCAGCATTCTCTGACATGCCACCTGATGCTGCAGCTCAGGGGCTGCTGAGCTCTACTCTGCATGCCTCTCTCCGTGGGCCATGGGCTTGGGTTCCTGGGAATTTGTTTTCCATTCAGAGATCAAAGGAACAGAAATGCTGGGCACCAGGTTCCCAGGCAAAACAAAACAAACATATCAGAGTGGAGAAACTTTTGTTAACTTAACAGCTGGCACCAGGCCTCAGAGGAACTGTAACATAATTTGGACAAAAATATTGTGAGAAGTCTTAGGGAGGAAGGTAAGAACTCATGAGTCTGGAGCCAAAGCTTTGGGGCAAGGGAGGATGCTGCCTGTGAGGGCGGAGACTGTGCAGCTTGATGAAGAATACTTCATATTTATTGATACGTTGCTTTGCACTAAGGAAGGTGTGTACTTTGTGCTTAATGTATTGCAGCAATCAAGGTGCTGGATTACAAAAAAGGAACAGAAAGGAAAAAGAGAGAGGGAGAGAAGGAAAATAAAAGAACAGAAAATAACAAAAAAGAAAGGCAAAGGAACCATCTGTGGCTAGCTGAAGCAGTGGAGGAAATCTATTAGAAGGTATATGAGTTAGATATAATATAAGGCACATGGCTATGCAAAGAAGAGAGAGCCCAGAAATAACAGTGGCTTAAATTAGACAGAGATTTCTTTCTTTCTCAGTAAGTAGCCAAAATGTTATGGTAGTTGTCTTAGTTGGTTCAGGATACCATAACAAAATAGCTCAGATTGGGTGAGCTGTGAAATTTATTACTCACAGTTGTAGAGGCTGGGAAGTCCAAGATCAAGATGCTGGCAGATTCAGTGTCTGGTGAGGGCTTCATAGATGGAGCCTTGTTGAAGCATTCTCACATGGCAGAAGGGCAAAAGGGGGTGAAGGGGTGAACAGACCCCCTTGACCCCTTTCTAGGAGCATGAATCCCATTTTTGAGGGTAGAGCCCTCATGGCCAATTGCCTCCTAAAGGCCCCATCTCTTAATACTATTGCATTGGGGATTAAGTTTCAACATGAATTTTAGAGGGGTATAACCATTGAAATCATAGCAGTGGTTCTGCTTCAAGAAGTTTTCAGGCCCTGGTTTGTGGATCCCCCAACCCTAGGTATTGCCCTCAGGATGTGGTCCAGGAAGCCTTACTCCATATCCACATTCTAGCCAGGAGGGAAGGGAGAAAGCAAGGGGGAAGGAATGCTCCTTCCTTGGAAGGCACCACCTGGAAGGTGCTCACCTCTCTTCTGCTCACACCTGCTGTCCACAGCATAGTCACTGGCCACACTTGGAACAAGGGAACCTGGAAAAGCCATTGTATACTAAGCAGCCATTGGCCCAGCTAAATAATCTATTACTACATAAGCAGGAAGACGGCTCTTGGGAGGATCCACAAGTCTCTGCCACCGATGAGATTGGGCAGCCTAGATAATTGTTGGGAAGAGTGAGGAATCAGGCTTAGAAAACTGGTAGGAGTCAAAGGTGGCCACAGGGCAGGACCCCAGCCCCATCACACTAATGGACAGGCTGGCTGGGGTATGTCACCACTGCTGCCACTGGGAAGGATTTCCCATCTGTTCCTGCATCTTTGCACAAGATCCAGAAGGGCAGCGTTTTGCAGGTGGAATCAATGTCACAAGCCCAAGTACAAATTGCCAGGGGGTGGAGAGGAAAGACTTCAGGTCCCCTCATTGACTTCCACGGAAGGAGAGGATACAGGACCCACCCATACCAGAGGCAACTGAGAATTGCTCCCCAAATATGATGAGAGTTGGATGTCTGAGGCTGTGTACCACCCCCTGAAAGCCAAAAGCAAATGTTCGTGACACATGCCATTTCATCCTCACAGCCATCCAGTGAGGTGAATCTCATCATAAGCCCCAGTGTTCAAGAGAAATTGAGGAGCATAACTGGAGTCACGTTTGTCACTCACTTACGTAGCGCTTCCTATGAGCTAGGCATGGTTGTAAGCAGATTATGAATATTAACTTTTAAAATTTGTCTTAGCTTCAGAACAACCATTTAGGACATCTTAGTACCCCCATTTTATAGAAGCACCAAATGGCAAGCGGAGTTGCCCAGAGTCACAAAATTACCAAGCAGGAGCAAAATTGGGATTCGAACCCAGGCACTCTGGCTCCGAGTCCGTGCCCATAACCACTGTTCTACACTGCTAGCGAATGTAAGAGGCACCCAGGGAAAGATATATGGCTGTGCATTCTGAGATGAGGCCCAGCCCCAGGCTTTCCAAACAATTTTTCGTTAAAGATGTTAAATTCACGAATGCTTTATGTGAATTCTTGTCGTTGCTGCTATTCCGGAAACCAAGCAGATTTCGTGTCAGGGTCAGTGAGGCACAGTTCAGAGACAGCTGCTCCAGGAAACTGGGGACCAGGAGGAAGAAAGACTCTGAGAAGCGAGCATTTCCCCTTACCTCCCCGCCATCCCCTGCAGGAAGTTAGGAAAAATATAGAAGAAGGCTTTGAACTTCACTAGGTCGCAGAACAAAGGGCATGATGACAATCATTTAGGCTTTAGAGGCAGGGTGGCCAACAGCCGCCATCTGGGTCGCCCAAACTCTAAAGCCAGCAAGCAAGGGGCTCAGCCTCCCATGCCCTGTAGACCCTTTATATACACACAGAAGCTCCCGGAGCTTCAGTCAGGGCTACTACCTGGGAATTGAACTTACAAATTTACATTTTATGGACTTACCCAGTCCTGACTCCAGTCCAACACAGTGCTCTGAGCAGGCTGCAGCCCCAGAAGCCTGACAAAGAGCAAAGGGGTCTGCAAAATCCACCAAAGAGTTATCCATCTCCAGAATTTAGCCAGAGCATCCCATGGCTTATCCTAGGGTGCTGGGCCCTAGGGTGGGCAGCTTTTGGGGAGCCCCATTTCAGAGACAGAGCTATGTCTACTGCAGACACTTCCCTTCCTCCTGCCAGGCCACGGCTGGTGTGAGAGCTGACGCGCTGGGAATTGTTGGGTCCTCAGAGGCCTGCTGTCCATTCCCTGCATCAAGGAGGCTCAAGGTGTCATTGATTGAGTCACACCACACCTTAATACCACTAATCAGGTCCCCAAGCATGAGGAGACCCCACTCCTTATCCCCTCAAAATTCACAGGCCAAGGGGCAACAGCTATTGTAACACATATAAGTATATATTGCTAATTATTATTATTGTTGTTGTTGTTGTTATTCTAGCCATTATCTTTTAGTATTTGCAGTGCCAGGTTAGGCTCTTGACATTTGCTATCTTTGGCCCTGCCATGACATGCAAGGCAGGGATCCCATCTCCATCCTGCAGATGAAGACATGAAGCTTGGAAAGATGAACGGACGATCACGAAGCTTGCAAAAGGCAGAACCGGGATGCAGGCCCCTTCCCCATGCTGGGTGAAGAGCACCTCACCCCCAAGAACAGAGAATGGCTCGCCCTTCTAGAAGCAAAACAGCCAGTTTTGAGGCAGCCCGAAGAAAAATGTCACCAGAGGAAGGGTTGATGGACTTGTCGGCAAGACTGTCTCCTTGAGGGCCCCTTACCTTGGTCTCCAGGAGACATACTCAGGGCCCCAGCATGCCAGGATGAACCCTGACAGAATTCCAGCAGTCCCTGGAGAGCTTCACACCCACAGCCCAGCTGGAGGGGCACATTGGAGAAGCCGTTTTGTATCATGTGATGCCTTCCCTGACATCTGTAGCTGATTGGACCAGGGGTGAACGGCTAATCCAGGAGAAGCCAGTCCACTGTGGGGCCAGAGACCTACTTTTCTTTCACCAAAAATATGAACTAAGGAATATGAAGACTGGTTAATGCGTGGTGGTTCTGGGTCTGTGTCTGTGGAATTGGGGCTTTGGACCCCACAGTAAGTCAATGCTGGCTAGCGTATTTTTTTATGCTCCCTCTCCCAACAGACCAGCAGACTTTTGCTTGCATGTCTTAGACCAAAATTATAGGAGGAAAGAAGCCACAAGGATGCAGAGTAAGTAGATTTTCAGAGAAGAATGGAACAGACACACACACACACACACACACACACACACACACACACACACACACACACAAAGCAGCAGCATAGAAGACTATACTGAAGAAGGAGAGAGAGAGGAAACAAATGACAGAAAGATACTTTCTTGGTCCCTCCCCATTCTAGGTTTCATGAGATCCCCATTTTATTTCCATGATATTTGTACCCTCCCCAACCTGAATTGAGCTATTTTGCAGGGTTTCTATTATTTGCAATGAAACAATCTCTGACTAACAGGAAATTTGAATAGACTTGCAAATAATAAGCTCTTGGAGGAAATATGAGCTGCCTATGGGATCAAAGTAAAGTGAGAGGCAATGAGGATTGCGGTAGATTAAATGGCCATAAATTCCTCCCATCTCAGTACAGCCTCTTCTTTGTAACATGATTGTGCTGAGTCTCCCAGCCAGAGGTGGAGTTCTTTCTCTATCCCCTTAAACCTAAGCTGGCCAGTGGCAATAGAATCCGGCAGAAGTGAGGTTGTGTGAATTTCAGAGCCCAGGCCTCAAGAGGCCATTCAGTTTCTGCCTTTGCCCTCTGGGCATGCTCCTGAGCCTACTCAGGTAAGCAAGCCCAGGTTAGCCGGGAGGATGACAGACCACATGGAGGAGAACCCAGGCACCCCAGCCAATAGCCAGCACCAACTGCCAGTCCTCCAGCTGCATGCAGCCGTTTAAGTGAGCCCAGCAGAAACAGCAGAGGAACCACCCAGACAACATGAGAAGTGCTAGATTATTGTTTTAAACCAAGTTTTGGGGTAGGTTTTACACTGCCATTGATAACAGTTAATAAAAATTGGTACCTGGAAGTAGGCTGCTTCCATAAAGCAAAGCTGAACGATGTGCATTGGCCCTGGAACCCAGACATTGGGTGGAGGCTAAGGGAACTGGGGAAACCATCCATGGAGGCTGGAGTAGGTGGACTGTAAGCACATCGCCGTTGGAGGTTGAAGAAAGGGGATTCATGTTATGTCATGGCAGAACCGTTGGCAAGGCTGTCACCAAAGAAACTTGGGAAATAGAAAATGTGCCAAGTGAACTTATGGATCTGGCTAAGGAGATCTCCAAGCAGAGCCTGGAAAGAGCTAACTGGCTCCTTTTAGGGTTGTATGACAAGGCACAGGAAGAGAGATGAACCAAAACTATTTAGTTGGTAAGAAAAATTTAGAGGTAACAGAGGAACAGAATATGCTGAGTTGAAAAATAAAACTGTTTTTTATCCCTTAACCTTTCTTGGAAAAATATTGTGAGTGAAAACAACCTTAGGGTTAAGATAGAATCAAGGCTGTAAAAACCCTTTGCTAAGACCTCAAAATGATTTCAAGTGATGCCCAGCAGTGCCTCACAGCTGTACAAAAGGGCTTCTAAGAACCTTAAGAGTACAGTGGCTGGACATGCCCAAAGTGGAAAAAAAAAATCTGTCTCAAAGAGAATTATGTGGCTTTGGGAGCACTGAATGCCCCCAGTAAGGTTCATAGAAAACCCACAATGTTTGAGGGAATTGTGTTAACAAGAGTATCACTAGTTTGGACTAAAAGGGACTAAGACAGTTTCAAATGAAAAGAGTACTCTGGACCTCTGAATTTACAAGCAGAAAGCTGACCATGAAAGCTATTTAGTTGCAAAAAATTCATATGGAACAGGAGAATCTCAGAGAGCAGAGGCAGGAGCTCAAAGAATGGAGGCAAGAGCTAAAAAGAACAATGAACTGGAGACCACCACCAGGAAGCCAAGCTAGGCCCTAATCAAGGAGCATCTCCTACCCCCAGAGGAGGTGGACTTGACAAGATGTGCCTGGATAGATTTCAAAATTGCTAGGGACCAGCGATTTTTACACGCCTAATGGTCCTTCCTTGTTATGGATTTTGTCCATAATGTCTTGCCATTGTATGTTGGGTGTCTGCAGGTTCAAACAACTTGGCTTTTTGTTTCACAAATGTTGGATGGAGAGGAGCCCCACTGACATCCAAACCTGATCTAGACCATGAGACTTCGGATAATGATCCTGATGCTATAAGTAGGGTAAGATTTATGGGGGCTTGGAGACAGGATACACATAATTTCCTGTGGAAAGAACATGAATAATTTGTGGCCAGAAGGCAGATGTGGTAGAACTTGTAATGGCTGCTATCCCATCCCACATGTTTGCCCCTTTGCAATGTAGAATCTGTTTTCCATCCCCTCAAATCTAAGGTGGTCTTTGGATTGCCTTCACTAATAGAATGTGGCAGAAGTGAGATTGTGTGAGTTTTACAGGCTAGATGCCAGGAGACATTTGACTACTGAGTTTGCTATTTTGAAACAGACATGAGATCTGGAGCTCCAGCAGCCATCTTGTGACCAAGAGACTTCAAGCATAAGATGAAAAACAAGGATCTCCAAGAAGACAGACTGGAATTCTGGGCTTCTGATGGCATTGTTGAGGCCTGAACTATAACCCCAATCACCTGCTGTAATATGAGGAAATAACACCCTATTGATTTAAGGCCTAAATTTCAGGCCAATGGTTCTGAAAGTCTGGTACTAATTTGAACAACATCACCAGCATCACGTAGAGACTCATCAGAAAAGCAAATTCATCAGCCCCCCTCAGATGTGCATCATCACAAACTCAGAGCTATCTGGGGTTTAACAAATCCTCCAGGTGATTCTAATGCACATTGAAGTTTAGGAACCCATTGGCACAAGTGACTGGTTAACCTAGTACTTGTTTACTTATATCTGAGTGCAAGCTTCATTGATACCACATCTCTGAGCTTTTGCTCAAAGCTTTTTCTCTGCCTCTAATGCCCAATTTTCCTGTTCTCTGCCAGTCTTTCTTACTAGATGAGTTAATTTCAATCATAGAAACCCAGAATGGCAAAAATTCAGCTGCTGCAATTTGGCAAGGTGTATGGTTATTTTCTGAATTTGGTTTCAGCAGTCTCAGAGGGCTGGATACAAGCAAAAAGCTACAAAATTGCCCTATTTAAAAATTTTTTTTTGGTTCCAGATGGAAAACCCAGAATTAGTGTTTGTCTTTCTCCCTTTTACATTAGACCGGAAGGAGTGCTCAGCGTGTGCCAGGATTCTTCTTTTCAGCAGCCACAAGTCCCCAAGGCTCCCCTCTCATTAGGGTCACAAGCCAGGCCTGCAGCTTATCCACTGTGGGCTGCTAGCACGTTGAAGTAGACAGTTGTTTTCATTAGATTTTGCCGCATAGCAAACCTTGCCAAATCTTGATAGCTTAAGTGACAACAAGGTATTATTTTCCTGATTCTGTAGTTGATCGGGCAGTTCTTCTGCGGTCTTACCTGCATTCTGCTGGAAGATCAGCTGTGGACTGAGTAGCTGTGATGCTGGGCCCTTCTATCTCCACGTGGTCTTTCAGCCCAGATTTCTTTATGGCATGGTGGTGTCAGGGCAGAGTACTTAAGGAAGGAAGAGAGTAGAAGATGATCTGTGGAGTCGTGGAGTTTGATTCCTTTACCAGGAATTCAAAGCTTTGTTCAAAAGACCAATCCCCCTCCATCTACTGCTCGCTCCAACTCCCCCTACCAAATTGTCAGGTGCATATCGTGGACCGTTGCTGGCTGTAAATATGCTGGAAAGCTGAGTGAGTAGCTTTCTCACCTCTCTAGTAGAGGCATGCAGGGAAAAGGGGACGGGAAATGAAGGTACAGCGTGTGTCACTGATGTGAAGGTCCCTGGCTTGCCAAACAACGGGCTGCAGCAAAAAATTCTGGAGTCTACTCTTGCTGGAATCGAGTGAGGAACATCATAGGCACCCAGTCAATGTTTATTTATGAATGAATGCCAAGAGTGGGTGCAGAAAGAACAATGGGATGAGACTTCTTCCCATTGGGATGATCTTGGATAAGTCACTTTATTCTCTAAATCCGTTTCCCTTTCTGTGAAAAAAGCAACTTACTGCACAGGGTTGTGTGGACATTAAATGAGATATTATATGTAAAAGGGTCCTCAGTGGGGCCTTTTCCCCTGAAAGGTGGGTTGGAAGCTGGGGTTTGCAGCTTAACATAGCCTCCAATGGCCAAAGGCCTGCTGTAGGCTGGGTTCCATGCTAAACCCTTTGTGTCCTTCTCTCATTTCCTTTCCATGATAGCATTCCCATTCAGATGAGAAAACTGGGGATCATAGAGGCTTTGAGAGGTTCCAGCTGGTAAGCAGAGAGCAAAGCCTCAAACCAGGTCTGTTGGGCTCCAAGCACGTGCCTCTAACCACTACTCTAAATTGCTTTTACAGAAAAATAAGTCAATGCAGAGCTTCCAACACCATCAGCTCACCATCGTTCTGCCCTCACGGGCCAGTAACTCAGCCAAAGCCTGGAGATTCTGGAAACTGCCTCCATTGCCTCTGCTGTCCCTGCCCCTCCGCTGGAAGTTGCCCACAGAAGCCAGCTGGGGCCAGCCTCCCCCAAGACTGCCTCCCCCAGCAGGAGTGGAGTCCTGCCAGGTTAGCAGAGCGGCTTCCAATTAGACATCATCTCCTGCCCAGGCGGGAGGCAGAAAGCAGGCAGAGCTCAGTGGGGTGCAGGCAGTTAGAGGGTAATTAGGTGTGGATGTGGAACAGCTCCCTTAATGAGGAGTCTGCTGTGGGTGAGGGACACGCAAGAGAAGCATCACTTCAGGCACCTGCCGCCACCAGCATCTGGCCCTGGGCAGGCTGGGGAAGGAAGAAGGAATTCACGTTATTTGTGGCCCAGGCTCTGTGCTGGCTACAGGGCTCCTTTACCCTCATAACACCCTCCCAAGGGCAGGAGGAGCAACCTATCCTGCAGATGAGAACACTGAGACTCAGGGAAGGAAAACACTGCTCAACCCCTCCAGGGCACACAGCTAGAATGTGGCAGACAAAGAGGTTAAGGAGTCTCATTCCCAAGTCTGAGCCCTTTCTCCTCTAGCACACCACTGCCCCCATGTTCTTCATCCGCTCTCATCCTCTGACACTAGAGCATCTGGTGGGCACTCATAGTTGACACCAAGGATGATATTCAAATTATTCCTCACCTGGTATGGCAGGGTTGTGACCAGCTAGAACGCACCCAGGCCTTCTGGAGGCCTGAAGCAGGGTCCTGAAGGGCCCTGGTTGTGGCAGGCATTAACCCCTTGGTTGCTGGATTGTGAGAAGGATCTCAGGAGAGGGCTGGGGTGGTTGGAACAGCTGTGGTGGTAAAAATACTCAGGGGCTTGGGGGAGCAGCTTTTAACCGACTGGTAGAAAATAATCTCAGTTTTTAATAACCAGCATTGCTCTAACAACCGACGCATCTCGAAAGAACCTTCATCTCCTATTGGGTCTGCCCTTAAAGGTAATGTTTGCTTCTATGCCAGAGGGCTGCAACCAAGGAGGCTGCTAGTGGCATCTTGCTGAACACACGCTGCCCTGCACCCAGAGCTGGCACCCAATGCCCAAGATGAGTGACTCATGCCGTCTCCCCAGAGCAAGCAAGAGAGGGAACAGAGACTTCCCAGGCAGGAGCAGCCAGCCTCAGGGAAGCCCCCATCTGGCTGAGGCAATCTCGTCCATCTGGAAAAGGGGAGAATGTGCCAAACACTACAGCAGCTGTGCCCAAAGCAAGTTCTGCAGATCCAAAAAGTTGTCCTCAGCAAAGAGGGTTCCTTCAGTAAATCTGTTTGGGAAATACCGCATGCCCCACGCTCCCTCAGGACAGTCAGAGCTCAGATTGGCGTATTCAAGGTTCTGAGAAATTCCAGGGTAAAAAGGCCTTCTGATTTTATGTAACCTCACATTTTCCAGGCACATTTAACTACAGAGCCTGCTCTTTGTTTAGCCCTAATGGGACTCAGAGGGCATGAGTTTACCTTGGGATGCAGCTTGGGAAACACCATTATAGACAGATCCCTTCTCTGATCCCAGCAGCCCAGACTTTGCCTCTTGGCCAAAGCTAATACCAAGGGTGGGTCTGTGTTCTGCTGGCAAAGGGTGAGCAGATCAGGGGAAACGGAGGCAAGGTCTGGGGGAGTGAGTGCTGATCTGCACTCCAAGGGCCACCAAAAATTCTCCTTTACTCCCCCTGCATAGTATCCTTCCAGAAAATAATCAAAGCCAATCAATCCACAGGCTGGGAGCTCAAGAGATGCTCAGCCCTCCCTTGAGTTGTAAGAGAGGTTTAAGGCTGCAGCCCAGCCCCTGAGGACCAGGAAACAGTCCTGTTATGGACTCCATGTCTGTGTCTTCCCAAACATCCTATGTGAAGCTCTAATCCCCAACGTGATGATATTTGGAGATGGGGCCTTTGGGAAGTACTTAAGTTTAGATGAGTTAATAAGGGTGGGGCCCCCACGATGGAATTGGTGTCCTTGTAAGACCAGAGGAAGAGACACTGGAACTAACTCTCTCTCTCTCTCTCTCTGTCCCTCCCATGTGAGGTCATAATGAGAAGATGGCTGTCTACAATCAGGAAGAGAGCTGTTACCAGGAACCAAATCTGCCAGAACCTTGATCATGGACTTCCAGACTTTAGAACTATGAGAATTCCTGTTGTTTAAGCCACCCAGTCTATGGTATTTTATTATGACAGCCAGAACTGACTAAGATGAGTCCCTTGGTCCCAAGAACTCTGGACTAGAATAGACATGGTTCAAGTACGGGTTTCACCTCTGACCTGCTGTGTGACCTCAGCAAGTCACTTAACCTCTCTGAACCTCAGTTTCCATCGGTGTAATTGGATGATAACACTTAGATCACTGGGTTGTGGAAAGACTCAATGATGATGACAGCCACACTTATAGAGCACTAACTGTGCGCCCTGCATGTCTGCTCGGTGAATAACCTCTGTCCTAGATTCTAGCTTTGTGCGGAGTGGATGTCCCATGCTGGTTGTGGGGAAATAATGGGTGTATCTTAGCCTGGGTCTCCAGAAAGCAGGGCCAACAACAGAGGCTTAGCTGTGAGAGTGTGATGCAGGGACTGGGAGCGTGTGCCAGGAGTTGCAGGCTGGCGATGGTGATGAGCTCTGAGCAGAGTCAGTCCATCTCATGGGACTGCCGGGAGGACTCATCCAAGGAAGAAAGAGGGAGCGTTTATCACAGGCTCCATCTCCCCCAGGCTAAGAACGCCCCACGGGGGAAGTTCCCACGGGGCAGCAACTTCCCCCATACTTCTAGGCTGTGCATGTGTCTCAATGGTCCCATCGTGAACTGGTGCCCAGCCCAGAAATGCTTGATTTATTTTGCTCTTCTTTTTGACACCTCAAATCTAATCTGTCAGCAAGACTGCTGGCTCTTCTCTTGAAACATTTCCAGAATCTGACTACTGCTGATCACATACAGTGCTCCTGCCCCGGTGATAATCATCGGAATCACCAGCCTCCTAACTGGCCACCTGCTTCCCCTCTTGACCCCTCACTCTGCCCAGCAATCGGCTGATCTTTTCACAAGTAAATCAGAGCGGGTCACTCTGCAGCTTGAAACTTACAAGCCTGCAACCTACCTTCCCTTTACACCTGAGAACTTACCATGCTGAGCAGGGCCCCAAATTATACAGCCCCAAATGGGTCAGGTCTCATATTTGTCACCTTTCCCCAGATCAATCCACTCTAGCCACACTGGATTCCCTTCTCCTTCAGCCCACCAACCTCACGGCCTTTGTACCTGCTGTTTCCTCTGCCTGGAACAGTCTTCCCCTGGTTTTCTAAAAGGACCACTCCTTCGCTGCTGTCGTCTCTGCTCAAATATTTCCTTCCCAACCATTCTTTCCAAAAACAAACAAACAAAAAACATCACCCCACCCACTGTCTATTCCCTGCCGTTCTTCTCTTGTCCTTGCAGCACTTACCCCTACATGGTGTCATATCATACTTTAGTCTCCAGCAAGGCTATCCGATGGAACTTCCAATAAGGATAGACACGTTCCACAACCCACACTACTCAATACAATAGCCACTGACCACATATGGCTGTTGAGCACTTGAAATGCAGCCATTGTATCAGAGGACCTGAATTTGTAGTTTTGTTTCATTTTAAATACTTTGAATTTCCATTGCCCCGTGTGGCTAGTGGTTTCCACAGAGGACAGTGAAATTCTATAGTCTCAGTCTCCCCCAAAAGAATATTAGCGCTATGAGGATGACTCTTACCCTTTTGTTCATAGATATGTCTAGGGACTAACACATTTCCTTTTCTTTTCTTTTTTATTTTTATCGAGGCAGAGTCTCACTCTGTTGCCCAGGCAGGAGTGCAGTGGCGTGATCTCGGCTCACTGCAACCTCCGCCTCCCGGATTCAAGTGATTCTCCCGCCTCAACCTTCCAAGTAGCTGGGATTACAGGCGCCCACCACCACGCCCAGCTAATTTTTGTATTTTTAGTAGAGATGGGTTTCACCCTGTTAGTCAGGCTGGTCTCAAACTCCTGACCTCAGGTGATCTGCCCGCCTTGGTCTCCTAAAGTGCTGGGATTACAAGCATGAGCCATGCCACCCGGCGCCCTAGCACACAAAGTAGTGCTCAAAAAAGACTCAAGAATGAGTGACTCTGGTATTATAGAATTACATTCTCTTTTTTCCTTTTACATGAATGAGGGAACTAGAACCCAGAGAGGGTAAGTGTTCAGCCAGCCACACACAGTGAGTTCCTGCCCACTGAATGACTCCCCTCCTCCACCCCTGTCCACGCTGCTCCGTGGTGGCTTGTTGGCAGCAGGGAACTGATCAAAACCAATCAGCCAATTAAAACCCTGGAGAATCCGGGATGTGGTGCTCCAGGTCGCAGCTGGCATGGGCTGAGACTGCAGGTGAAGGCATAGGTGTCTGTGCTGCCTCCACGAGCCAGTGGGGGAGGACGGAGATCCACGGGGTGCATGAGTCACAGGATATTGCTCAAGATGACAACAGACAAAAAACAGACTAAAGCCCAGGAGAGACCAAGTGATTACTTTTTAAATCAAGAACTCCTTACAGATTTCTGCTAGGCCAGCCTCAGGCAACAGGGGTCAAAGAAGAATCTAGCTGGGAATTGTAAAAGGAAACAGGAAACTTGTTTCCTGCCGGTTGGCAGGAAGTGTGAGCAGGAGAGCAGGAGTGGTTTATATTTGGAAAGAGAAAGGTAAGGAGGGGAACCTAGGGAGTCTCTGTGGTCTGAAAATGCCGTTGACATGGCAGTCCACCTTGCTGAGCTCAGCGTTGCCCCGATCTCCTGGGAGTGAGGACGGGCGCAGTTCCGATGCTTCACAGGGTGAATCTGCGTCTTTTATTCACCCTAAGCCTCAGTTTCCTCATCTGCACATTGAAGAGAAGGAAGCCCTCCCCCACCCCCAGGTGATGTGAAATGTCAATAGACCAGCGTGTGAAGTGCCCTGCACATAGCCGGTGCTTAGCGAATGGTAGCTTATGATATTATTGTCATCAAAGTCTCTGGGTGCTGTGAAAGATAGGGAGGTCAGAAAATACTTTTCTGAGCTCGTGACAAACCGGGCCTTGGACGAGCAGGCAAGGTAAGAAGGAATTGCCAGGCGGAGGGAACAGCCTGACCAAAGGCTCAGAGGTGGGACGGGGGGAGCTTATTTGGGCCACACAACTGGCAGGTCCTGATTCTCACCCCACTCCCAACTATGACTTTGGGAGGCTGTCTGTCTGTCCTGCCTCCTGCCTCCTACCTCCTCCTCCTCCTCCCCATGGCTATCTCAGTGTGAGTCCCAGGGAGCAGGGTGAGGGTATTGGGGGAAGGAGAGGCAGGTTTTGGCTGCTCAAGCAAGTGGCAGTGGCAAGGGCCAGAGAGAACAGGCTGTGGTCTAGTTAATCAGTCCGGACACATCTGATGACCAAGAGGGGACAAGGACAGCCCCAAGGAGGGGCAGGACATCCTACATCTCTCCATCTAGGGTTGCTAGATTTAGCACAAACAACGGACAAACAAAAAACAGGATGCGCAGTTAAATTTGGATCTCAGATAAATAGCAAATAATTTTTTAGCTTAAGTGTGGAGAAGCCAAGACATACTTCTACTGAACAATTTATTGTTTATATGAAAGTCAAAAATTATTCATTGTTTATCCATAACTGGGCATCCTGTATGCAGGCCTAGAGCTTGGCTGACAGCACAGCCTTCATAACCAGGGCACCCTGGGCCAGGCCTGAGACCCCCCTGTTGCTCCCCAGTGGGGCTCAAGGGCCAAGGTCAGACCCACCCATTTCCCACCTTTGCCCAGTATCACACCACCCTCATTCCTTTTTTTTTTTTTTTTTTTTTTTAGATGGAGTTTCGCTCTTGTTGCCCAGGCTGGAGTGCAATGGTGCGATCTCAGCTCATTGCAACCTCCACCTCCCAGGTTCAAGCCATTCTCCTGCCTCAGTCTCCTGAGTAGCTGAGATTACAGGCATGCGCCACCACGCCCAGCTAATTTTGTATTTTTAGTAGAGATGGGGTTTCTCTATGTTGGTCAGGCTGGTCTCAAACTCCTGACCTCAGGTGATCCACCCACCTTGGCCTCCCAAAGTGCTGGGAGTACAGGCATGAGCCACCGCACTTGGCACCACCCCCATTCCAACCCCCATGTTCCTGCCTCCAGAACTTTGCCCTTGTCATGCCCCCGGCCTGGAGCGCATTTCTTTTTCTTTTTTTTTTTTTTTTTGAGACGGAGTCTCACTCTGTCGCCCAGGCTGGAGTGCAATGATGCGATCTCGGTTCACTGCAAGCTCTGCCTCCTGGGTTCACACCATTCTCCTGCCTCAGCCTCCCCAGTAGCTGGGACTACAGGCACCCGCCACCAAGCCCGGCTAATTTTTTGTATTTTTGGTAGAGACAGGGTTTCACCATGTTAGCCAGGATGGTCTCGATCTCCTGACCTCATGATCCACCCGCCTCAGCCTTCCAAAGTGCTGGGATTACAGGCGTGAGCCACCGCACCCGGCCAAAGCACATTTCTTTCACTGTCTCCCCTACTTAATTCTAACTCTCCTGCCAGATAGAACTCACTTTGGTCCTCACCTCCTTTCCTCCCAGATGAGTTCCCTTGTTCTTAGTGTATCTTACAGCCCTGAACCTTCCCTTGGCTGCATACAGACACCATTCTGTTTACCTGTGAAATCCTCTGGTTTCGGTCCACACATCTTTGGCTCCCCATGCTACGCTGTGCCTGGGCCCAATCCCAGCGTTAGCAAGTACTCTGGCCATTTTTATTGTGTGAATGAACAGGAACTATTGCAGGAAATGGGAGGAGGCAGATAAGGAAGGTCTGAAGCACCCATGTGGTCGCCTCACATCTTCCCCAGAGAATAGGACCCTTACCAAACCACTGACCTGGCCTTCTGTCTCCAGGCAGGACAGGAGCCCATGGCCACGGTCAAGGGGACGGAGCTCGTGAGGGAGGCCAAGAGCTGACATCCCAGCTCTGCACCCCCAGCATTGTTCACTGTGGGCAGCCCTCGACCGCCCTCTGAGGCCCTGCTACTCCCCTAAGTAAAGCTGACCCTCACCTCCCCAGCTCTGCCTACTGTGAGTCTTGTCCCTGAAAACCGCATATTCTTTTGAGAGGGACGTTGGTCTCCTCTGCCTCTGGAGGCTACAATCTCTGGACAGCCGTAGGCAGCCAGGGCCTGTCCATCTTCTGTCCCCAGCTGCTCACACAGTGTCTGCACTTAGCATGAGCCCAGTGGTTAGCGGTAGGGTGAATGAGTAAATAGCACGTTTTCTCCACATCACGTGAGTTTGTCGGGGACCGGGGGAGAGGGAGAGAGGCAGCAGTGGCAGATGGCCATTGGGACCAGGAGTAGGGACTAAAAAGGGAAGACGATGAGCACAGGGAAGGAGCCTGATCCACAGGCACGCTACTCTACGTTGATGTCATCTTGGACCAAACCCAGGAGGACTGGCTTATCACAAATTATGTCTCCCCAGGCTAGCGTTATCATCTGATTTCGAACAAATTACAGAATTAAGGGGGTGGGGCTGGGCCTGTCCTATATTTGGCTCTGGCATATCAGCGGAGCCAGTGAGCGTCTTCTGGGCTTGTGCATGCAAACCTGATTAAGGTCAGTTTGGGCAGGAAAGTCGCATGCTCCTCCAGATGGCCAAGGATCTCACAGACAGGAGGTGGAGGCAGGGAGGAGCCAGTCAGCCTGAGACACAGGCACCTCCAGCCGCCAGTTCCCATTAACTCAAACGATGTAGCTGTGGCTGGGTGGGGGGCGGCAGCTGGCAGATGCTGTGTTGACAGAAGGTATTGCTAGCACCTCTGATGAGGACCAGATTATGCCCAGCATCCAGGGAGGTTGGGAGCGTGTGCAAGAGAAACCAAGGAGGTGGGAATGAGTACATCTTGTAGAAAAGGAGGGGGAGGCTGGGAGGCGGGAGAAGCTGGGAGCGGGGGCTGCGGTGATGTGAATTAGAGCAGGGCTTCTGATTTCTCTTGCAGCCTTAGCTGTTGCTACCTGTAGAGGACATCTGGTGTTTTTGTCTGCTTAACATTTATTTCCTTCCTTCTGGAAACGTCATCCTGATTTGGCTTTGAGCAACTACCCTGCCTCCACTCTTAGCCCATGTAGCCCAGGCAGGGCTGACCCCACCCCTCAGATTCACCGTTGGGCCCAAGCCCAGCCTGGAGTACAGCCCCGAGTGCAGGGCCTGACTCAGGGATGACTTGGCATAGAAGCTGGGTCAACCAGTGTCAGCACTGAGACTGTGGTTGGAATGACTGGGAAATCAATATTTTTTCCCCACTGAGACTGAAGCAGGGAGCAGGGAACCCCTAAGATGTGGCTAGGCTCTATCTCAGAAAAAAGCCAGTGCCAAAGAAAGCAGAACAAGAAAAATGGAACAAGAAAGAAGAAATCAAAATGACATAGTTTGAGCACCTGGATCCAGCCACACCTGAAGCTCATCTCTAGGACTTCTGACAACACGAGCAAAAAATCCCCTTTCAGCTGAATTTCTGTAATTTTCACCACCCCCTACCAAAAAAAAGTCATTATTTTTAGTTCTACACTCATGCCATAAAAGCCTAGTTGCAGGTTCTCAGAACAGATTGAACACCACCCCCTCCAGATTGTTACTCGGGCTGTAACCTCTCCCAGGAATACCATCCCAGTCTCACAGTCTCTTGTTAAAACGCTACTCTACCCTTCACTCAAATGTCACCTACTTCAAGGACATCCCAAGATGCTGCATTCAAGATGTTTCCTCTTTGACGCTCCCAGAGCTGACTGAGTGGACCTTTGTTATGGGGCGCAGGGCAGTGGAGCTGAGGCTGCACCATGTTTGTGAATATTTAACCCTCTCTTCATCGAGCCCAGCACTGTGCCAGGAGCTTAACAAGTATGTTCTCCTTTCATCTTCACACCTGCTCCTTGAGGTAGTATCTTTACAATCTCTATCCCGCTGGTGCACCGTTGACCCCAGGGAGGCTGAGAGACATGCTTCATGTAGAAGGTAAGAGCCTGGATCAGGCCTGCAGAGTTCCATCTCTAGCCTGCCATGTCATGCTGGCCTCTGGCCTCATTTGCCTGCCAGGGTCTTTCTCCCACCTTTTACTGCAGTGACCAATGTGAAAAGTGGAGGGTTTAAGAGTGTGAACTCCGGAGTCACCCTGCTTGGGTTCAAATGCAAGCTCTACTTCCCAGGAGCTGTGTGACCTTGGGCAAATAACTCCTCTGAGCTTCCCTTTCATTTTTAAAAAATCAGAATAAAATACACTTAATGTAAAATTTACTGTGTTAACCATGTTTAAGTGTACAGCTTAGTAGCAGGAACTACATTCACACTGCTATGCAACCATCACCACCGCCCAGCTCCAGAACTCTTTATCTTGCGAAACTAAAATTTCATACCCATGAAACAATGACTCCTCATTCCCCCAAGTCCCAGCCCCTGGCAGCCACCATTCCACTTTCTGTCTCTATGAATTTGACCACTCTAGGAACCTCACATAGGTAGAATCATACAGTATTTGTCCATTTGTGACTCGCTTATTTCACCTAACATAATGTCATCAAGGTTTATCCACGTCATAGCGTGTTTCACTTTCCTTCCTCTTTAAGGCTAAATAATATTCCATTGTATGTCTTCCACGTGATCCCTAAACTGAGGCTAGAATTTATCTCTGTAGTAAAAATTAGCCATTGGTATAGGCATCATGGCCAGCTCTCTATAGCCCGGAGTGGGCCAGGGATGAAGAGGAGGGCTTCTCGGTTGGGAGGGCCATACTCCTGCCAACGAGAGGTCATGGTCATGTTGAGGCCCATCATCTGCGCTGCTTCCCATCTCAAACCATTGTCCACAGGGATGAAAAGAGAGGGAAGGATTCTCAAACAATTGTCCGCAGGGACAAAAAAAAGAGGCAAGGATTCTCAAACAATTGTCCGCAGGGACAAAAAAAGAGGGAAGGATTCTCAAACAATTGTCCACAGGGACAAAAAGAGAGGGAAGGATTCTTTGGTGTGCCATGGGAGATAGGGTGTCCCTGCAGCAAGAGGGCATTCTTGATTCCAATTCCTCTCCCGTCTACAGAATATGCCTGTTCTGAGCCAGGAGTGTGCTGGGAGCCATCATAGCCCTTGCCAACTCTCCTTCCAAATGCCAAGGAAATGTTCATCAGAGGAATGGCAGGACAGGGGGGTGGGCAAGAAAAGTGCCAATCTAGAAACTCTTGGCCGAGCCCCCAGTTTCAAGGCAATGTTGCAACTTCCCCCTAGGATCTGCAAGGTGTCAATACTGCAGGGAAAGGAAATTAAACACTTAGTGCCAGTTCAGGATAGCTGCTTGCAGGAATGCCAGGGAGGATGGATGTTTTGGGCCCGGAGACTGGCTTCTCAGAAGCACTCCTTTGAGATAGGGCTGCCTCTCTGGATTCATCCCAGCACCTCTTGGGCAGCTGCATGGATGGAGCAGGCCCAGATCTGGACACTGTGGAGGGCAGGGAGAGGAGGGGAGGGAGATTCACTACCAACTACCCTGGGCCTGTAGTCAGTGTTTGGTCTGTCAGATGCAGGCACTGGAGACGCTGTCCACCTGTGAGATTCCATCCAGAATACCCTCTTCCTCCTTCAAAAATGCTCAGAATTAGACTCAATGCATCACTCCCCCACCAGGTTAGGAAGTGAAGCTGGTGAAGGACTGGTGGCTTTCGGGAGTTACCCGGGTTAGAAGGACATAGCAGCATTCTTGCTGTCAGTGAGAAAGATGACCAGGCTAGGAAGCGCCTGCTACCATGACCTCTACCCATTTCACCCCCCATTATCGACGGACACACCACCCCCTGCCATGGAAGGTCGGATTATTGTCGCCAGCTCCCCACTGCCTCCCTGTCATAGAATTACAAGTCCACACCCTTTGCCATGTTGGGCCTGGCCATGGGCCTTGTTTGAGCCAGTGGAATGCAGCGAACACCCCGTGAGGTT
Organism: Symphalangus syndactylus; assembly: GCF_028878055.3. Lineage (NCBI taxonomy): Eukaryota > Metazoa > Chordata > Mammalia > Primates > Hylobatidae > Symphalangus > Symphalangus syndactylus. Next base: position 11,770,305 of record NC_072428.2, on the reverse strand, counting down.
TTCAATTTGCTTACATAATTTGGCTTGGCCTCGTGTTTCTGCCATCTGCCCTGAGAAGAGCATACCCCCAGGAGCAGCAGCAATGAGTCCAAATAAAAGAAGGAAAACATGGCTCTGACCTGAACCCAGCCCCATCCCAGAGCCACACCTGAATGAACCAAGCAGAAATCAGCTGAGACCCAGAAGTGAGAAAAATAAATATCTGTTCCTGTGGGCCACTGCAATTTTGCTGTTTGTTCTTCAGTATTATTGCAGCAAGCGGAACTAATACACCAGATATAAGTACACACACGTGTTCAAACAACATGAATGCAAGTTCACCCACAAACATATGCCAGATACATATCATAGATACACAAACTACAATGCACTTATGACTTCTGCCTCAGGCCGGGAGCCTGGGCAGTCCCATATGTGCCCCACTGAATCACGCTGGTGGTCTCTGCAGGAGATGCTTGGTGGGCCTTACTCCTGACCCAAGGCTGGGATGCTGTGCCCTCCTTTCTTCAATCAAGAGCCTGGAGGAAACTTGAGGGCAGGGCCGTGCCTGGCTTGCCTCTGTGTCCCAATATGACCCAGGCGGGGCTCGCCACACAAACTCAAATGCCCAGTTAGAGATTGCCGGGTGGACACAGTCCAACATCCTACTGGGCATTTTCTCTCTGCAGACTGGGGACTCTTGGGGCCCCACCATCTCGGAATTCTGGGATTCTCTTAGCCTGCGCTGATGTCAGCAGGCTGAAGGGAGCCTGCGTAGCAGAGGGGAGGGCCATGCCAGGTGTGAGAGACCTGGCCCCAGTCCCAGCTGCCACAGCCATAGTGACCCTGCCTCTGAGCCACACCTTGCCCAGGTCCTGAGGAGCCCCAGGGGCCTTTGCTGACATCCTGGCTTAGCCTCAGGGCCCAGCAGGGAGGCAAGGCCTTAGCATCTCAGGGGGGACAGAATTGCACTCTGGTGTCAGACTTTTGGATTCAATCCCCGTTCCCCCTGGTTACCTGTCGGACTTTGGGCACTTCACCTCTCTGGCCTCAGTTTCCTCTTCTGTAGCCTACTCAAGGAGGGCCCTTCACTTGAGCCTTACATGCCAGCCCCTCTCACCCACTCGAAGATGCCACTCCAGGGTTTTTCCCTCTCTCCCTCCTGCACTGAATTCCTCCATCCTGGATCACCCTCCACAGCATACAAACCTGTTCTAATTGTGCCCATCTTAAAACTGGGGAATAACCAGAAAACCTTCCTCGGGTCAGCTCCCCTGGCACCCCGATCTTTCCCTGTGCCCTTTATAGGAAAATTCCTTGAAGAGTTGCCAGGTGGCATCTGGGAAGTAGGCAGCCTCCATTTCCTCACCTCCTGCTCCCTCTCAAACCTACTTCAGGACGATTTTGTCCCCATGATTCCACAAAAACACTCTCGTCAGGGTCACCAGTGGCCCATGTTGCTAAACTCACTGTCATTTCGCCGGCCTCATCTCCCTGGCTCCCATCACCAGTTGGTCGCCCCTGCAGCCCCCACGTACTCCTGTCATGGGGCCTCCACATTCCTGGCTTTCCTCTGGCCTGCTGGCTGTCAGCTCACCCCATCCTCTGTTGATTCCACCTCACCTGCTGGCTTCTAATGCCGAGGGCCCAGGGCTCCGTGGGCTTCTCTGCTGTCTACACTCACATCCCCAGGGATCACAGATGCAAATATGGCTTATGCATGGGAGGATACCAGCCCAGACCTTCCCTCTGACCCACCAGCCTACTGAGATCTCCACTTCCATGACTAATGGGCACCTAACATCCAATGCCTCCACAGCCGTCATCTCGGTGTTTCCCATCTCAACAAATGGAAAGAAACAGCCCCCACTTCCAGCCGCTCAGTCCAACACCTGGAGTGACTCTTGACAACTTTCTTCCTCTGATGTCCCCTCCTGTCCCTCAGCATAGTAGACGTCTGCGCTTTGGGAGGCCAAGGTGGGCGGATCATGAGGTCAGGAGTTCGAGACCAGCCTGACCAACATGGTGAAACCCCGACTGTACTAAAAATACAAAAAAAAATTAGCCGGGCCTGGTGGCACACACCTGTAGTCCCAGCTACTCAGGAGGCTGAGACAGGAGAATCGCCTGAACTTGGGAGGCAGAAGTTGCAGTGAGCCGAGATTGTGCCACTGCACTCCAGCCTGGGTGACAGAATGAGACTCCATCTCAAAAAAAAAAAAAGTCCATTCTATTCCATTCTAATGGGCATTTCACATCAGAATGTGTCCCTAATCTGCTGACGTCTCTCTTTTCCTCCCCTCCTCCTTCCAGAGCCTCCCTGCCTGTGGCTTTTGTCCCAAGGACCTCCTCACTACCCCAAGGTGCTCCATTGCACTCAAAGCAAATGCGCAGGTCCCTGCCCTGATCCACAGGGCCCTCCATGCTCACCTCCTGGGACCTCTGACTCATCCTCTGCTTCTCTCCACCTCGCTCACTCTGTTCCCTCCCTATTGTCACACTGATCCCCCGGCTGCTCCTCAAACACCCCTGGAGGGCACTCCCCACCTTACAGCCTCTGCAGGGGCTGTCCCTCCACTGGGCACTTCACTCTGTGTCACACAGCTTCCCAGCCCGCCATCTTCCTCCAGACCTGGGCTCCAGTCTCACCGCCTCCTGACTGCAAATTCCACCCCAACCTCGACACTCAGCAGCCACCTGCCCAGCTGGATCTCCCTCTGTGCTGCATAGTTATTGCTTTTATTGCTGGTTTCCACCCTAGAATGTCAGCTCCATGAGTGCAGGGATTGTGCGTGTTGTTTCTTTTAATCATCACACGAGAACACAGGGAGTGCTCAACAGCTGGTAATGAACCATCAGTGAGCATGGACAAGCTGCCTCGTAGGGTTCTGGCTTAAATGATAGAGCTCAGATAAGGTGCTCAGCCTGGGGCACGTGGATGCCACATGGTAGAAGTCGGCAGTTATGTGATTGTCACTGCTGCCGTTGTCATCATTTCCCTTTTCACAGATGGAGAAAGCAGGGCTCAGAGACCCAAGGGCTGGCTCAAGGTCACAGAGCATGGCCAGAGCCGATCAGGCCCACCTGGACCAACTCCCTCTCCCCACTGACAGGTGGGCCACCCCTCTCCTCTAAGACCCTGTATTAGTCTGTTCTCACACAGCTATAAAGAACTATCTGAGACTGGGTAATTTATGAAGAAAAGAGGTTCACCAACATGGCACATGTATACATATGTAACAAACCTGCACATTGTGCACATGTACCCTAGAACTTCAAGTATATTATATATATTATATATATAATATATATTATATAATTAAATTATATAATTATATAATATATATTTTATATTATATATATTAATTATATATATTATATAATTATATATATTATATATTATATAATTATATATATTATATATTATATAATTATATAATTATATATTATATAATATATATATTAATTATATTATTATATATTATATAATTATTATATTATTATTATATATATTATAACTGACTCACAGTTCCACAGGCTTAATGGCACGCATGACTGGGAGGCCTCAGGAAACTTACAGTCATGGCAGAAGATGAAGGGGAAGCAAGGACCTTCTTCCCATGGTGGCAGGAGAGACAGAGAGTGAGGGGGGAAGTGCCACACATTTTTAAACCACCAGATCTCATGAGAACTCACTCACTATCATGAGAACAGCATGGGGGAAATCTGCCCCCATGATCTGCCCCCATGATCCAATCATCTCCCACCAGGTCCCCCCACCCCAACACTGGGAATTACAATTTGACATGAGATTTGGGTAGGGGCACAGAGCCAAACCATATCAGACCCCAAAACCTCAAGGCGAGATTTGGAAAGTACTAGAGCTGGGATGGAGCCCAAATGTCATCTGTCTTGAGGTTTTAAGCTCTTTTTTGATGTTGTTCACATTCCCTGGACAAAAAGTGGGTGGTAACAGCCCAACATGTTAAACAGGTAAAGAGGAAAGGAGCTATTCTAGCTGAACTATGTAAGGGTCTGTCCTGGGTCCTGGCCCACCCCAGACTTCTGTGGACCCCCAGGGCTTTGAAACCCAGACAGAAATTCCTTTTCCTCTCTCCATTCTACAGAGGAGGAAACTGAACCAAGAGAGGATAAGACCCTTTCCCAGGGTACAGGGGGGAGGGTGGATCCCTGGGGGCCCCTCCTCCTGGCTCCCCATCCTCAGACCTCCATTTGCATAAGTTCCACGTTCCTGCTCCTCCAAGCGCCTCACTCCAGCCAGCCCACTTAATTGAAGCCAATTATTTAGCACAAAAGAACAGAGAATGCATCAACTCATGTCTTTGTCCCCCAAACAGGGCCCTGAACAAGGAGCTCCAGCTGCCTTTGTCTCCCAGAGATGCTTATTAGAGATCAGCTGAGCTCAGCCTGTGGGGGTGACACTGGGCATGCCAGGGGCACAATGGTGTGGCCAAGGCAATTTGTGAAGGACTTCTGGGGCAGGGGCCTGGCTGCAGGCACAGAGTTCGTGACATGGGATAGACAGCTTCTGGAAAGTTGGTAGGCCAGGGATGTAGGGGTCAGAGTGACTGGGAACCTCAGGACAGTCATTCTCCTTGGAAGCCCCAGTGTCCTGACCTGTAAGTTGGTGACAACAGTGGATACCTAGATGTCTGTAGAGTACTTAGCACAGTACCTGGAATGCAGTACCTGCTAATGTTAGCTGTTATTACCATATTCACTTGTGATGATTATTTGGTTATTATCATTAATGTATAGTGCTATTAGCTGTGAGGCGAGGAAGATACTACGGGTAAAATCACAGACTTTGGCTTGGGATACAACCGGGCTGGTGTCCTGTTATTGCTGTTTATCATAAACATCACACCTCTCCTCCAGTTTGGAGGTGATTCCCTACCTCAATCCCATGAAGGAAAGGAAGTTACTGATGTTGATGCAGGGAGAGGAAATCAGGGCAGGCTTTATGGAGGAAGTCGCATTGAAACCTGGAAGGATGGGTTCAATTTTAATAGGTAGAAATAGGGGAAGGGAAAAGCAGGGGAACAGCATGCAAAAAGCACAGAGGATGAAATTGCTGGCACAATCGGAGGCTGGTACGTGGTCCCTCTGGTGAGGTGGGGATGGAGTGAGGGAGTCATTCAAAACTAGGAGGCCCTAACAAGCCTTGGCCCCTGAAGCCTTAAGTAGAACAGCTTCAAAGAGACTCTCCAGCTCCCTCCTTCCTCAGTGTCAGCTGTGACAGCAGCACCTCCATGGGTGCTGGGCCCACTTCTGTATCAGGACCTTAACAACTGTCTGAAGCCGCTACTTCTTGAGACAAAGCCCTGCCTTAATCTAGGCTGGGATTTCTCCACTGCATACTATTGACATTTTCAGCAGGACAATTCTTTGCCGTGGAGGGTCTGTTAACGCGCATTTTAGGATGTTCAGCAGCATCTTTGACCTCTACCTACTAGATGCCAGTGGCACCCTTTAGCTGTGAGGACCTTTGAGTCTCTAGATATTACCAAATGTCTCTAGATATTACCAAATGTCTCTAGATATTACCAAATGTCTCTGGGGGTGGGGGCACAGGAGAATCACTCCAGTTGGGAACCACTGCTCTAGGGCCTCCCTCCCTGGGCCCGGGCTCAGACCTCCGGGATCTTGAACGCAGGAATAGCATCCTCATACACTCTTAGGAGCAGCCCTCCTCCCCACTTCCAGTTGCTGCTGGATGATGAGCCCTCCCCAGAGAACAGGCAGCAACCTTTTCTAGGGCTGACATCATCTGCTATGAAGTAGACCACAATTGCCTAATTGTAGCATGCCCTTCCAAGACAGATATGCTTCTCTCACCCAAGCACCCACCCTTGCCCTCAGCCATTACATGCAGGGTAAACACGCACCACACTGGGACCTGGGGCATGAATTTTGGTAATGATGATAAATCTCAATGATTTTCCAGAAGGTTAGCAGGCCTGGGGCAGAGAGGTAACTTGGCTGTTAAACTCTGATAAATCATCCTCATCACTCCACGGGGAAAACAAAGCTTGTTTTTTTCTTTGTTGTCACAGTTTTTATCATAAAGGCAGCACTATTACAGAAAGTTTAGGAAGTAGAGAAAGCAGCATCACCCATCATGCCTCTGGGACTGATTCTATTTCTGCATACTCGGCCAGGCGAAGGCCAAGTCTTCCTGTAATTACAGACAAGGGTACAGGCAATGAGGAGATTTTGTTTTCTTTCCTGTTTTTATTTCAAATTCCCTATAATACCAAAAACATCTCTTTGTGTTGCTACATGAACACCATCATTCCAAGAATGTGGCATTTACCCAAAGTGCAGCTCAGGCCAACAAGGGGACCCTCTTCCTGGGTGGAGCCCTTGAGGGTCTGTGGCCTGGTAAACATAAGGATGTGGTGTTTACCCAAAAGTGGGTCTTGGAAGTGTGGTCAGATCCTTGGGTGGACCCTGAAATCCTGCTATTTTGTAATTACAAAAATGTGGTGCTGACTAAAAGGGGTTTTCAGAGGACCAGAAGGGTGGTCAGTTCCCTTAGGGGAGCCCTTGAGTTTCTGAGGTTTCAAGATTATAAGGATGTGCTATTTGGGATGACAAGGTCTGTGGGTTCTAAATTTAAGAATGGTGCATTTTCCCGCGGGGAGGTGGTTGGTTTCTGAGGCAAGGCCAGAAGACCCTGGTGCTGGAAAGGCCTTGGCTATCAAGTATTTCTGATCAGAAACACGCCTCCTGGGGGCCTGGAGGAGGCATGTGATGTGCAGCTCACGGGATGATGCCAAGCCCGGTGGGAGCGAGGCCTGCAGGATGCACACGCAGCCTCGTGAAGGGGGATGAGTGGTGGCTCTCCTGACCCGGGCCATGCACACAGGGTCCTGCTTCCATGGGGCTGAAGGAGTGAAGTCCAACAGGCCACTCCAGCTATGGGTTGCTCACACACTTAGCAACAAGTCTGTATGGAACCCTACTGTGTGAGATGCTGCTCCAGACCTCAAGACCCACAGGTGAATAAATCCAACACCGACTTGCCTTAAAGAGGTTACAGTCCAATGGCAACACTCGTCAAGTAATGCCATGAATAATTGTTCCACTGGAATCCATATGAATTAGGCAGGCAACTCATCAGGGGCCCTGATGAAGAGATGGAATGATTTGGGGGTGGTAAGGGGAGCCTATATAAGCAGGCGGAATTTCAAACTGAGACCTGAAGGATAAGGAGATGAGAACCACTGGTGCACAGCCCAGAGGTGGGACAGGCTTGGTGTGCTGGAGAAAGGATGAAGGGACCAGCACAGCTGGAAGGAGAAAGTGAGGGGAGAGAACACGGGACTCTGCCCAAGAGGGCCACAGGGACAGGCCAAGGAGGGCCTTACAGGCCACAGGGAGCAGTTTGGACTCAGTCCCGAGAGGAACAGAAAAGAAGAAGAAGGTTTCGTCTTTTAGAGAGAGGACTCTGTGCCGGACGCGGTGGCTCACGCCTGTAATCCCAGCATTTTGGGAGGCCGAGGCGGGTGGATCACCAGAGGTCAGGAGTTCAAGACCAGCCTGGCCAAGATGGTGAAACCCTGTCTTTACTAAAAATACAAAAAGTAGCCAGGTGTGGTGGCACAAACCTGTAATCCCAGCTACTCAGGAGGTTGAGGCAAGAGAATTGCTTGAATCTGGGAGGCAAGAGAATTGCTTGAATCAGAGGAAATTGCAGTGAGCCGAGACTACACTACTGTACTCCAGCCTGGGTGACAAAGCAACATCTTGGGAAAAAAAAAAAGAAAAGAGAGAGAGAGAGAGAAAAAGAGAGAGAGAGAAAGAGAGAAAGAAAGAGAAAGAAAGAGAAAGAAAGAGAAAGAAAGAGAAAGAAAGAAAGAAAGAAAGAAAGAAAGAAAGAAAGAAAGAAAGAAAGAAGGAAAGAAAGAAAGAAAGGAGAAAGAAAGCCAGCCTCTGGCTGTGAAAAGGAAAGTGAGTGATGGGGTCAGGGGTCAATGGTGGAAAGGAGGAAGGAAGGCAGGCAACCCCCTGCTTCCTCCAGGTAAAAGAGGACAGTGGCTGGAGGAAGGATGGAGCAGTGGGCTGGGGAAGATACGTCAATCCTCATTATTAGTAGGTTCCATATTTGCAAACTCACCTACTCATCACATTTTATTTGTAACCCCAAAATCAATACTTGTGGCACTTTCCTGGTCATTTGCCGACATGCAGATGTGTCCAGGACGTGAAAAATCTGTGAGCAACATGCACATTTCCAGATGAAGTCAAACAAGGTGACACTCTGCCTTCTTGGTTCAGTTTCTCATACTGTAAACAAGGGTTCTTTATGCCATACAGTCACATGCCACTTAACAACAGGGATACGACGTTCTGAGAAACGTTAGGTGACTTCCTCGTTATGTGAATGCTATAGCGTGTACTTACACAAACCTAGATGGTACAGCCTACTACACACCTAGGCTATATGATATCGGCTGTTGCTCCCAGGCTGCAAATCTGTACAGCAGGTTACTGTTCTGAATACTGCAGGCAACTGGCATGCAATTGTAAATATTTGTGTATCTAAATATGGAAAAGGTACAGTAAAAATATGATCTAGGTCGGGGCAGCGGCTCCTGCCTCCAAGCCCAGCACTTTGGGAGGCCAAGGTGTGTGAATCACCTAAGGTCAGGAGTTCGAGACCAGCCTGACCAACATGGAGAAACCCGTCTCTACTAAAAATACAAAATTAGCTGGGTGTGGTGGCTCATGCCTGTAATCCCAGCTACTCGGGAGGCTGAGGCAGGAGAATAGCTTGAACTGGGAAGGCTGAGGTTGTGGTGAGCCAAGATCGTGCCATTGCACTCCACCCTGGGCAACAAGAGTGAAACTCCGTCTCAAAAAAAAAAAAGATATAAAAGAAAAAAGTGGTACACCTATGTGAGGCACTTACCATGAATGGAGCTTGCAGAACTGCAGGTTGCTCTGGGTGAATCAGCGAGTGAATGTGAAGACCTAGGACATTACTCTACATTACTGTAGACTTTATAAACACTTTAGGCTAGACCAAATTTATATCAAAATATTTTTCTTTCTTCAATAATAAATTAAGCTTAGCTTACTATAACATTTTTACCCTATAACCCTTATAATTTTGTTTAGCTTTTTGACTCTTTCCTGATAACAGTTTAAAACACAAAAACATTGAACAGCTGTGCAAAAATATTTTCTTTATGTCCTCATTCTATAAGATTGTATGTATTTTTAAATTTTTTCTTTTTACTTTGTAAGTTTTTTGTTAAAAACCAAGACATGGGCTGGGCACAGTGACTCATGCCTGTAATCCCAACAATTTGGGAGGCTGAGGTGAGTGGATTGTTTGAGTTCAGGAGTTCACGACCAGCTTGGGCAACATGACGAAACCCCCGTCTCTATTAAAAATACAAAAACTAGTTGGGCACAGTGATGTGTACCTGTAGTCCCAGCTACTGGAAAGGCTGAGGTGGGAGGATCACTTGAACCCAGGAGGTGGAGGCTGCAGTGAGCCGTGATCGCGCCACTGCACTCCAGCCTGAGTGACAGAGCTGGGCATCCATGACTTCTTACTGCTCCCGTAGTACAGGGACAGTGTGCACTTACTGATATGCTCAAAGGTCCTGGGTTTCCCACTATGCCAGATCAGAAAGGGTTTCCATTTGCAGCCTGCAACATTGTCCCAAGCAAGACTGTAATCCTGTCCTTCAAAGCCTTGAAATCTGGCATTGACTCGGCTTCCTTCTGGATGAAAGTCCTTTCAGGCCTCCTCTTCCAGAACAGGGAGCTTTCATCCACATTGAGGATTTTCTCTGGCAAGTAATTTCCCTCCACAGTCAGTTTATGTTGAGTTTCCACAAATTCTTTAGCTGCCTTCACATCAGCACTCACAGACTCACCACTCACTTTCACATATGTAATGAGTAACAATTCTTGAATTGCTGAAACCACCCAAAGCTAGCAGTAAATTCAACAACATAGTTGGGTCCAGCCTTGTCTTTCAACAGCAAACTTTCTTTTTTGACCATGATCATTAGGATGCTGAGAGGGATACGCTTCTGTGTCTGATCTTCAATCCAGGCTGGTAGAAGTTTCTCCATATCTGATATTGGCCCTTCTCAAGTTTTTGTTATTCTCATTGTCTTCAATGAAGCAGATTCTTTTTTTTTTTTTTTTTTAGAGAGAGAGTCTCGCTCTGTCGTCCAGGCTGGGGTGCAATGGCACGATCTCAGCTCACTGCAACCTCCACCTCCTGAGTTCAAGCGACTCTCCTGCCTCAGCCTCCCGAGTAGCTGGGATTACAGGCACCTGCCATCATGCCCGGCTAATTTTTGTATTTTTGTAGAGACGGGGTTTCACCATGTTGGCCAGGCTGGTCTTGAACTCCTGACCTCAGGTGATCCGCCCTCCTTGGCCTCCCAAAGTGCTGGGATTACAGGCATGAGCCACCATGCATGGCCCTAAAGCAGATTCTTTAACAGCTTCCATCACTTTGTTCTTGTTCTTCAAGATCATAGCTAGGGTGACATGAGACATGCCTGACTGGCGAGCAATAACCATCACTGGTTTTCCACCTTCACAATCCTTAATCACTTCCGATTTTGTTTCCAGCTCAATCACTTGACGTGGCCACTGACTGGCAACATTGGCTATGGATTTTGTACACCTAGGAGCCATGATGAGCAAAATAACGTAAGATTAAATCAGGCACAAGAGAAAATGATGCAGTCAAGTGACCAAGCAAACATGAGATGTATGTGGCGGCTGCCAGCATAATACGGCATAGTTTCACAGTGATCTTTAAAAAAAAAAATAGGAGTACACGCTAACATAAAAAGTGTAGTACAGTAAATACATAAACCATAAACCAGTAACATAATCATTTATCATCAGGTATTATGGACTGTATGTAATCGTATGTGCTATACTTTTATAAGACTGGCAGCACAATCGGTTTGTTTACACCAGAATCACATGAGTAATGTGTTGCATCATGGCAACATTACAACAGCTATGGCATCATTAGGTGATAGACATATTTCAGCTTCATTATAATCTTATGGAACCATTGGCATATATGTGGTCTATTGTTTTCTGAAATGTCCTTCTGCAATGCATGACTATATTTAGTGCCCTGTTTTTCATGTCTGTGCTTTTTATTGGTAATTTAGCTGTTTAAAATGGTACTCACATGTAGTGCTGAAGTGCTGTCTAGCATTCTTTAGTGCAAGTATTCCTAAGTTCTTAAGTGTCATATGGCTTATGAAGAAAATATGTGTGTTAGATAAGCTTCTTTCAGGCATGAATGATAGTGCTGTTGGCCATGATTTCAATGTTAATGAATCAACAATGTGTATTAAATAAGATGTCTTTAAGCGGAAAACACACATATAACAAGGTTAGGTATAGATGGGTTGATGAAAGTGTTGTGACCGAAAGCTCACAGGAACCTAACCCTGTATTTCCCCTAGGAGCAATGATTCAGTATTCTCCAATTCAGTGTTTGCAGCAACTTTACAGAGGATAAGTGCTGTGAATGATGAGATCAACTGTATTTTGGAGATCAAGTCAAAAGGACTTGCCAACAAAATTAGATGTGGAGGGAGGAAGAAGAACCAAAGAGGTCCCCCACATTCTTGGCCTGCTTCCCAGGCAGTGGTGATACCCATGCTCACCTCTCACGTTTGGGGGCCTGGGGCAAGAGTACCAGTGGAGGCCACTGGATCAAGGGCCACTCCCCTTCTCTTCCCACCATCAGGTTTGTCTCTCATTGCAAGGGGCTCATACACATCACATCCTAGCAATATCCACACACACATCACCCAGCAAACAGTCACCCTTTGGCTGGCTAACCTGGGCCTAGGAATGAGCATCAGGACAGATGTCCGGAGGCTGGACTTGGGGAAGAAGCCCAGGAAATCCCTGGAAGCTGGCATGGAGCTGATGTTCAGAGTATTCAGAACACCTGGGATTCATTAGGCCCCAAGAGTCTGGCCTAGAAAAAGGGAGTGGGAGCTACAAATGGTGACATCCTTTTTGCTGCATGGATTCCTTACACCACAAGAGAGATGCAGCTGGAGGGGACCAGAGAAGGACCAATTAAAGCTGTGCTGTCCGATATGGTAGCCAGTTGCCACAAGAGGCCATCAAGTACTTCAGACAAGGCTGTCCAATAGCAATGGGCTGTAAGTATAAGATACATACTGGATTTTGAAGACTTAGTGTGTGAAAAATATGGCTCAGTAATAATTTTTACATTGATTACTTATTGAGATAATATTTGAATATATTACATTTAAAATATTTTAGCATTAATTTCACCTATCTCTTTTAAATTTTTTAAAGGGCTGCTAGAAAATCTAAAACTACGTAAGTGGCCCATGTTTTATTTCTATTTCACAGAGATGCTCTAAAAGTGTGAATATATGGGCAGGGGCTTCAGTTGTGCAAGCCCTAAGGTTGATAAAGGTGGCCAGTCTCAGAACTAGAGAAGAGAAGACTGGGTTGGAAACAAGAGGTACAGAGATGACTGTGGTAGTGCTGGACTCTGTGTGGTCACCAACCTGCTGATTGCTGTCCTTCCAGATTAAACAGTTATCAAGATTTTGTTGTATTTGTGTCTTATCCGGGATTCTTTGATTTGACAATAGTTAAGATTTTTCTGGGAGCCAAGATGGCCAAATAGGAACAGCTCCAGTCTATAGCTCCCAGCGTGAGCAGCACAGAAGACGGGTGATTTCTGCATTTCCATTTGAGGTACCGGGTTCATCTCACTAGGGAGTGCCAAACAGTGGGTGCAGGACAGTTGGTGCAGCGCACTGTGCGCGAGCTGAAGCAGGGCAAGGCATTGCCTCACTCGGGAAGCACAAGGGGTCAGGGAGTCCCCTTTCCTAGTCAAAGAAAGGGGTAACAGATGGCACCTGGAAAATCAGGTCAGTCCCACCCTAATACTGCGCTTTTCCAATGGGCTTGGAAAACGGCACACCAGGAGATTGTGTCCCGCACCTGGCTCGGAGGGTCCTATGCCCACAGAATCTTGCTGATTGCTAGCACAGCAGTCTGAGATCAAACTGCAAGGTGGCAGTGAGACTGGGGGAGGGGCGCCCGCCATTGCCCAGGCTTGCTTAGGTAAACAAAGCAGCCAGGAAGCTCGAACTGGGTGGAGCCCACCACAGCTCAAGGAGGCCTGCCTGCCTCTGTAGGCTCCACCTACAGGGAGCCTACAGACAAACAAAAATTCAGCAGGAACCTCTGCAGACTTAAATGTCCCTGTCTGACAGCTTTGAAGAGAGTAGTGGTTATCCCAGCATGCAGCTGGAGATCTGAGAACAGACAGACTGCCTCCTAAAGTGGGTCCCTGACCCCCGAGCAGCCTAACTGGGAGGCATCCCCCAGTAGGGACAGACTGACACCTCACTCGGCCGGGTACTCCTCTGAGACAAAACTTCCAGAGGAACTATCAGACAGCTGAATTTGTGGTCTCACGAAAATCCACTGTTCTGTAGCCACCGCTGCTGACACTCAGCCAAACAGGGTCTGGAGTGGACCTCTAGTAAACTCCAACAGACCTGCAGCTGAGGGTCCTGTCTGGTAGAAGGAAAACTAACAAACAGAAAGGACATCCACACCAAAAACCCATCTGTACATCACCATCATCAAAGACCAAAAGTAGATAAAACCACAAAGATGGGGAAAAAACAGAGCAGAAAAACTGGAAACTCTAAAAAGCAGAGCACCTCTCCTCCTCCAAGGGAATGCAGTTCCTCACCAGCAACGGAACAAAGCTGGATGGAGAATGACTTTGATGAGTTGAGAGAAGAAGGCTTCAGATGATCAAACTACTCCAAGCTTCGGGAGGAAATTCAAAACAATAGCAAAGAAGTTGAAAACTTTGAAAAAAATTTAGATGAATGGATAACTAGAATAACCAACGGAGAGAAGGGCTTAAAGGAGCTGATGGAGCTGAAAGCCAAGTTTCGAGAACTACGCGAAGATTGCAGAAGCCTCAGGAGCCGATACAATCAACTGGAATAAAGGGTATCAATGATGGAAGATGAAATGAATGAAATGAAGCGAGAAGGGAAGTTTAGAGAAAAAAGAATAAAAAGAAACGAACAAAGCCTCCAAGAAATTTGGGACTATGTGAAAAGACCAAACCTACGTCTGATTGGTATACCTGAAAGTGACGGGGAGAATGGAACCAAGTTGGAAAACACTGTGCAAGATATTATTCAGGAGAACTTCCCCAATCTAGCAAGGCAGGCCAACTTTCAGATTCAGGAAATACAGAGAACGCCACAAAGATACTCCTCGAGAAGAGCAACTCCAAGACACATAATTGTCAGATTCACCACAGTTGAAATGAAGGAAAAAATGTTAAGGGCAGCCAGAGAGAAAGGTCGGGTTACCCACAAAGGGAAGCCCATCAGACTAACAGCTGATCCCTTGGCAGAAACTCTACAAGCCAGAAGAGAGTGGGGTCCAATATTCAATATTCTTAAAGAAAAGAATTTTCAACCCAGAATTTCATATCCAGCCAAACTAAGCTTCATAAGTGAAGGAGAAATAAAATACTTTACAGAAAAGCAAATGCTGAGTGATTTTGTCACCACCAGGCCTGCCCTAAAAGAGCTCCTGAAGGAAGCACTAAACATAGAAAGGAACAACCGGTACCAGCCACTGCGCAAACATGTCAAATTGTAAAGACCATCGAGGCTAGGAAGAAACTGCATCAACTAATGAGCAAAATAACCAACTAACATCATAATGACAGGATCAAATTCACACATAACAATATTAACTTTAAATGTAAATGGGCTAAATGCTCCAATTAAAAGACACAGACTGGCAAACTGGATAAGGAGTCAAGACCCATCAGTGTGCTGTATTCAGGAAACCCATCTCATGCAGAGACACACATAGACTCAAAATAAAGGGATGGAGGAAGATCTGTCAAGCAAATGGAAAACAAAAATAGGCAGGGGTTGCAATCCTAGTCTCTGATAAAATAGACTTTAAACCAACAAAGATCAAAAGAGACAAAGAAGGCCATTACATAACGGAAAAGGGATCAATTCAACAAGAAGAGCTAACTATCCCAAATATATATGCACCCAAAACAGAAGCACCCAGATTCATAAAGCAAGTCCTAAGTGACCTACAAAGGGACTTAAACTCCCACACAATAATAATGGGAGATTTTAACACCCCACTGTCAACGTTAGACAGATCAATGAGACAGAAAGTTAACAAGGATATCCAGGAATTGAACTCGGCTCTGCACAAAGTGGACCTAATAGACATCTACAGAACTCTCCACCCCAAATCAACAGAATATACATTTTTTTCAGCACCACACCACACCTATTCCAAAATTGACCACATAGTTGGAAGTAAAGCTCTCCTCAGCAAATGTAAAAGAACAGAAATTATAACAAACTGTCAGACCACAGTGCAATCAAACTAGAACTCAGGATTAAGAAACTCACTCAAAACTGCTCAACTACATGGAAACTGAACAACCTGCTCCTGAATGACTACTGGGTACATAATGAAATGAAGGCAGAAATAAAGATGTTCTTTGAAACCAATGAGAACAAAGACACAACATACCAGAATCTCTGGAACACATTCAAAGCTGTGTGTAGAGAGAAATTTATAGCACTAAATGCTCACAAGGGAAAGCAGGAAAGATCCAAAATTGACACCCTAACATCACAATTAAAAGAACTAGAAAAGCAAGAGCAAACACATTCAAAAGCTAGCAGAAGGCTAGAAATAACTAAAATCCAAGCAGAACTGAAGGAAATAGAGACACAAAAAACCCTTCAAAAAATTAATGAATCCAGGAGCTGGTTTTTTGAAAAGATCAACAAAGTTGATAGACCGCTAGCAAGACTAATAAAGAAGAAAAGAGAGAAGAATCAAATAGATGCAATAAAAAATGAAAAAGGGGTTATCACCATCGATCCCACAGAGATACAAACTACCATCAGAGAATACTACAAACACCTCTATGCAAATAAACTAGAAAATCTAGAAGAAATGGATAAATTCCTTGACAAATACACCCTCCCAAGACTAAACCAGGAAGAAGTTGAATCTCTGAATAGACCAAAAACAGGCTCTGAAATTGTGGCAATAATCAATAGCTTACCAACCAAAAAGAGTCCAGGACCTGATGGATTCACAGCCGAATTCTACCAGAGGTACAAGGAGGAACTTGTACCATTCCTTCTGAAACTATTCCAATCGATAGAAAAAGAGGGAATCCTCCCTAACACATTTTATGAGGCCAGCATCATCCTGATACCAAAGCCTGGCAGAGACATAACCAAAAAAGAGAATTTCAGACCAATATCCTTGATGAACATTGATGCAAAAATCCTCAATAAAATACTGGCAAACCGAATCCAGCAGCACATCAAAAAGCTTATACACCATGATCAAGTGGGCTTCATCCCTGGGATGCAAGGCTGGTTCAACATACCCAAATCAATAAATGTAATCCAGCATATAAACAGAACCAAAGACAAAAACCACATGATTATCTCAATAGATGCAGAAAAGGCCTTTGACAAAATTCAACAACCCTTCATGCTAAAAACTCTCAATAAATTAGCTATTGATGGGACGTATCTCGAAATAATAAAAGCTATCTATGACAAACCCACAGCCAATATCATACTGAATGGGAAAAAACTGGAAGCATTCCCTTTGAAAACTGGCACAAAACAAGGATGCCCTCTCTCACCACTCCTATTCAACATAGTGCTGGAAGTTCTGGCCAGGGCAATCAGGCAGGAGAAGGAAATAAAGGGTATTCAATTAGGAAAAGAGGAAGTCAAATTGTACCTGTTTGCAGATGACATGATTGTATATCTAGAAAACCCCATTGTCTCAGCCCAAAATCTCCTTAAGCTGATTAGCAACTTCAGCAAAGTCTCAGGATACAAAATCAATGTACAAAAATCACAGGCATTCCTATACACCAATAACAGACAAACAGAGAGCCAAATCATGAGTGAACTCCCATTCACAATTGCTTCAAAGAGAATAAAATACCTAGGAATCCAACTTACAAGGGATGTGAAGGACCTCTTCAAGAACTACAAACCACTGCTCAATGAAATAAAAGAGGATACAAACAAATGGAAGAACATTCCATGCTCATGGGTTGGAAGAATCAATATCATGAAAATGGCCATACTGCCCAAGGTAATTTATAGATTCAATGCCATCCCCATCAAGCTACCAATGACTTTCTTCACAGAATTGGAAAAAACTACTTTAAAGTTCATATGGAACCAAAAAAGAGCCCGCATCGCCAAGTCAATCCTAAGCCAAAAGAACAAAGCTGGAGGCATCACGCTACCTGACTTCAAACTATACTACAAGTCTACAGTAACCAAAACAGCATGGTACTGGTACCACAACAGAGACATAGACCAATGGAAGAGAACAGAGCCCTCAGAAATAATGCCGCATATCTACAACTATCTGATTTTTGACAAACCTGACAAAAACAAGCAATGGGGAAAGGATTCCCTATTTAATAAATGGTGCTGGGAAAACTGGCTAGCCATATGTAGAAAGCTGAAACTGGATCCCTTCCTTACACCTTATACAAAAATTATTTCAAGATGGATTAAAGACTTACATGTTAGACCTAAAACCATAAAAACCCTAGAAGAAAGCCTAGGCAATACCATTCAGGACATAGGCGTGGGCAAGGACTTCATGTCTAAAACACCAAAAGCAATGGCAACAAAAGCCAAAATTGACAAATGGGATCTAATTAAACTAAAGAGCTTCTGCACAGCAAAAGAAACTACCATCAGAGTGAACAGGCAACCTACAGAATGAGAGAAAATTTTTGCAACCTACTCATCTGACAAAGGGCTAATATCCAGAATCTACAATGAACTCAAACAAATTGACAAGAAAAAAACAAACAACCCCATCAAAAAGTGGGCGAAGGACATGAACAGATACTTCTCAAAAGAAGACATTTATGCAGCCAAAAAACACATGAAAAAATGCTCATCATCACTGGCCATCAGAAAAATGCAAATCAAAACCACAGTGAGATACCATCTCACACCAGTTAGAATGGTGATCATTAAAAAGTCAGGAAACAACAGGTGCTGGAGAGGATGTGGAGAAATAGGAACACTTTTACACTGTTGGTGGGACTGTAAACTAGTTCAACCATTGTGGAAGTCAGTGTGGTGATTCCTCAGGGATCTAGAACTAGAAATACCATTTGACCCAGGCATCCCATTACTGGGTATATACCCAAAGGACTATAAATTATGCTGCTATAAAGACACATGCACACATATGTTTATTGCGGCACTATTCACAATAGCAAAGACTTGGAACCAACCCAAATGTCCAACAACGATAGACTGGATTAAGAAAATGTAGCACATATACACCATGGAATACTATGCAGCCATAAAAAATGATGAGTTCATGTCCTTTGTAGGGACATGGATGAAACTGGAAAACAGCATTCTCAGTAAACTATCACAAGGACAAAAAACCAAACACCACATGTTCTCACTCATAGGTGGGAATTGAACAATGAGAACTCATGGACACAGGAAGGGGAACATCACACTCCGGGGACTGTTGTGGGTTGGGGGGAGGGGGGAGGGACAGCATTAAGAGATATACCTAATGCTAAATGACGAGTTAATGGGTGCAGCAAACCAACACGGCACATGAATACATATGTAACAAACCTGCACATTGTGCACATGTACCCTAAAACCTAAAGTACAATTAAAAAAAAAAAAAAGATTTTCCCAGATAACATTTGGATGGGTAGTATAGAGGACTGCAAAAATGGCCATGCAGTCTTTCCCTCCCATCAAGAAGTAGAGTCCATTTCTGCACCCTTTGATTCTGGGATGGCCATGCAACTTACTTTAGCCAATGGGCATTAGTAAACAAACGGGTGCTTGAAAAGTGCTTGCGTATTGGATCTTGCTATTTCTTGCTGCTGTTGGAGTAGTGCTGCCTTGGGATGAAGCACTGATAACCCCAATTAATAGCCTTCCTGTATCCACCCCCTTTGCATGTGATTTCCAAGTTTCTCCCACCAAGAGGTAGAGTTGATTCCCCCACTCCTTGAATCTGGGCTAGCTTTATAATTTTCTTGGATCAACAGAATGCAGTAGGAGTGAGTTGCACCCATTCTAAGCTTCTCTTTCTTTTGAACTCTGCCAGCTGTCATGTGAATAAGACTAAACCAGCTTGCTGAAGGATGAAAAACCATGAGGAACAGACCCAAGTCAGCCCAATTCTCCCTGCTGGATCCACCTCAGACCAGCCATACCCCAGCCAACCCACTGATTGCAGATTTGTGAATCAGCCCAGCAAAGATCAGCCAAGCTGAGTCCAGAACTGCCAAACTGCCCAGCCAATCTGCAAACTTGTAAGCTAAATAAATGCTTTACATAATTAAGTTTGGGGTTGTTTGTTATGCAGCAAGAGCTAACCAACACAGTGATATAGATACAGATGAGATTTGAACTAGGGTCTGTCAGACCTGATTCCAGAGTTGAAGATCTTAACCACAGCACTCTACCATTTACATCCAAATTTTGCTTATACCCAAAGCTTTGAGGTGAAGAAAGTGAGGGGAAGACAGCCAGACCTAATGATGTGGGAGTCACCACTTCCCCCACTAGCAATAAGAATGGCTGTCTCATGCTGTGCCACCTTCAAAAGGCATACCATCTGAACTTTCGGCTGAAGGATTAAACATTAATAATGAGACTCCTCTGGCCTTGGGGATGACAATTACTCTTTGAGATGCCAACTTCAGTTATCTCCCTCTTAGGGATTATTAACCTCATTTCTCTGTGTCTATTGTTAGGACCCAGGAAGGAGCTGCTTTGTCTGTTCTGCCTCGATAATTACCCATCATGAGAACTGAGCATCTCTAATGGAAGTCTTCCTAATTTCCAGCATTTACCAAGTGCTTTATATTTTATATTTGCAAACTTCCCCAAAAACTTCTATTCATCCAATTCATTAGATTGGCTTTTTGGATGAATTGAAAAATTACTTTGATGATATAATCACTATAGTTTGTATTCGCAATTTTCTCCAGGATATTAGAATAGTTTATAGATAGTTATCCAATTCGCCTCACTGCATCCCTGTGAGACTGGTGGGTAGGAGTCTGGGGGAAAGAAAGCAAGCAGTTTTTTTTTTAATTCTGTCTTACCAAAAGTGAAACTTACACAGAGAGGTTAAGTTTTCTATTGCTGCATAATAAAATACCATGAATTTTGAGATTTAACACTACACACACATTTATTCTCTCACAGTTTCTATAAGTCAAAAGCCTGCATGTGGCTTAGTGGGGTCTGCTTTAGGGGCTCACCAGACTGTACTCCAGGTGTTAGTTAGCCAGGGCTGTAGTCTCATCAGAGCCTCAACTGGGGAGAGATCTGCTTCAAGCTCATTCAGTTTGGTAACAGAATTCATCTATTTGTAGCTCTAGGAATGTGATCACCATTTCCTTGCTGGCTGCCAGCTGCAGGCCACTTTCAGGTCCCAGAAACCAGAAACATTCTTTGTCAAGTGGCCCTTTCCATAAGCCCCCTCACCACATGGCAGCTTACTCACTTCTTCCAAGCCAACAAGAGTCATTTTCTCTTCTCTTTCTGTCTCTCTAGTATATGATGGAATCTTATATACCTTTGCCATATTCTGTTCCTTAGTAGCAAGCTGAAGTTCCCATGCATGCATTTTCTTTTTTTTTTTTTTTTTTTTTTTTGAGACGGAGTCTTGCTCTGTCTCCCAGGCTGGAGTGCAGTGGCGCGATCTCGGCTCACTGCAAGCTCCGCCTCCCGGGTTCCCGCCATTCTCCTGCCTCAGCCTCTCCGAGTAGCTGGGACTACAGGCACCCGCCACCACGCCCGGCTAATTTTTTGTATTTTTAGTAGAGACGGGCTTTCACCGTGGTCTCGATCTGCTGACCTCGTGATCTGCCCGCCTCGGCCTCCCAAAGTGCTGGGATTACAAGCGTGAGCCACCGCGCCCGGCC
The DNA here is from genome assembly GCF_028878055.3 of Symphalangus syndactylus. Taxonomy (NCBI): domain Eukaryota; kingdom Metazoa; phylum Chordata; class Mammalia; order Primates; family Hylobatidae; genus Symphalangus; species Symphalangus syndactylus. The sequence goes on along the minus strand of NC_072428.2, from coordinate 11,749,241 downwards.
TCCCATGCATTTTCAAGGGGAGGAGAGATCACAAAGGCACGGACACCAGGAGGCAGGATATCAGTGGGGGTTCCTTTCGTCATACTAAGCAAAGGGCCCAATGTCATACAGCAAGGTAGTAGTGTGGTGCTCTGGCAAGCATACCACAGCACCTTGGACATCTGTGCTCATTGCTCATGATGCTGGCCTTCTGTATCGGGGCCCACGTGCATGCACTTACTCATCCCCACTTATGTACTCAGGCCACCTGGCACACAGCATGCTCACCAACAAGCATTTCCCAGGATCCAAAGCCTCCTGGTCTCCCTTCAGAAGTCCAGATGAAGCCATAGTGGGGTATCCAGCTTGGAGAGTGACCCTCCCCACCCACGTAGGCCTCATGCTAAGCCATGGCCACCAAGTCAATACAAGCAAAACACTGAGAACAGAACTTGGCTCCCAGCAAGTGCTCAGTCCCTGTTCACATTTCTACAAGCTCCTGGAAAGGAGCTTGTAAGTCAAAGTTGGACCAGCCTGACATCAAATGCACAAGAGGTATATACAGGCAGTCCTGGAGTCCCCTTGGATGAGTCGACTTAGGATTTTTTAACTCTGCGATGGTGCAAAAGCTATAACAAGTTCAATAGAACAGTGATAAATGACATGAGACGTTCGATACTTTATTATAAAACAGGCTTTGTGTTAGATGATTTTACCCAACTGTAGTTCGATGCACATGTTCTGAGCATGTTTAAGGCAGCCTAGGCTAAGCTGTGATGCTCAACAGGTTAGTTGTATTAAGTGCATTTTCAACTTAATATTTTCAACTGACGATGGATTTATCAGGACACGACCCCATCACAGGTGAAGGAACATATGTATAGTAAAGGACTGTAACTGTGGGAGTGACTTTTCTTAAATATACTTTTATAAGGCAAAGTATCACTCCTTTATTTTTGTTTCTTTTGCATTTTCTTGTTGGGGCACTCAGGCAAGTACTCATATTATTACTGAATTCTCACAGTGACTGTTTTAGAAAGTCAATTGTAATTCACAAAGGCTTCCCAGATAACCCATGAGGCTGAGTGCCTTGCAGAGGTCACATGGACTGCAGGTGGCTGAGCATAACCCCAAATCGAATCTAGGCTCTGAAACACACAGCTGGCCTGCCTCTTCCTTTCTTCACCCTCCATCATTCAGATTTTGCCTCAGCCCATCATAGTGAATCTTGTTTGCTCAACCAGCTTCATCCATGGCCTGTTCCCTGACCTTCCTTGGTTAACCTCAAAGAATTAGGATTCAAGCTCTCTATCTCGGTTTGTATCTCTCTCTCTCTCTCTCTCTCTCACACACGCACACACACACACACACTCAAATACTTTCAAACACGGCCTCTTTGAAAGAAGACAGATCGGCTAGGCGCAGTGGCTCACGCCTGTAGTCCCAGCACTTTGGGAGGCCAAGGCGGGTGGAACACAAGGTCAGAAGTTTGAGACCAGCCTGGCCAATATGGTGAAACCCTGTCTCTACTAAAAATACAAAAATTAGCTGAGCATGGGGGTGTGCACCTGTAGTTTCAGCTGCTTGGGAGGCTGAGGCAGGAGAATCGCTTGAACCCGGAGGCAGAGGCTGCAGTGAGCTGAGATCGCGCCGCTGCACTCCAGCCTGGGCAACAAAGCGAGACTCCGTCTAAAAAAAAAAAAAAAAAAAAAAAAAAAAAAAAAAAAAAAAAAAAAACAGAAAGAAGACAGACCAAAAGAAGAGTCCTCCATCTTGTTTGTTCTATGAGTCTGAACCAAGTAAATGCAGTCATGACCCATTTTCTTTTTCTCCCATCACTGCCCCAGATCTGCTCTGTCTACTCTCCTCTCAAGACCTTTAATGTAATCCAGGCAGGTCCAATACCTTCCCAGGCACCTTGCACATCTATAGGGCCCAGCGCAGAGCCACACAGGTTAGAACTTCAGTGTCTACTTAAAGAATAGCCCAGCTCAGAATGCGTGGAGGATAGGAAAGCCAGCTCTTCCTCGTCCTCTACAATGCCCTAGCGGAGCCACCATACTTAGCTCAGTGGAAGCACCACCAGTGGAAGGGGATGGAACAGCCATATCACGGCCCCCACCCCTGGGCTGATGACATTCCTCAGAAGAATTCCTCCTGCATCCCAAGGCTTCGGTTCACATGAGCTTGACGGTATCTGTATTTGTGTGCGCGATGTGGGTGGGGGCTGTTTCGCCTGCTCTTAGTAAGTCTGTGGCCCTCTTTTCTCAATGGGAGACCACCCAGCATTCCCTGTGTTCAGCTTGGTCCTTTGGGCAGCAATTCCAAGGCCACAGAGAAGCCTCAATCCACAGCCTGTACCCATCCCTGGATGCTCTGCTTTACCCAGCTCTCGGCCCCAAAGGAGCAAATCCAGCTTTTTTCTCACAATGTAGGCACTAAACTCAGCGCTGATTACATCTTTCCTTGGAGGAAGCTTGTCTTGCTGTCCTGCTTGAAACTGGCCATTTCCAAAAGAAATCCATGGTGGTCCCAGGTGAGGGCGGAGCTGGGAAGAGTCAAGTGGAAGAGTAGAACCTGGGGCTGGCAGCTTTGATCTACAAGGCTGATGGATGTTGGAGGTCCAGTGCTGTGCCTGAAAAATCCAGCTCCTGGATGGCTCCCACCCTGCCATGGACCTCTGGGTAGTGTGGTTTTTAAAGCCACCATTTTTTTCCCTCTTACAAGAGTTGGGCTTGCCAGGTACCCTGGCATGTAGCATTTGAGTCTTGCTGACAGCTCTGCAAAGCAGAAGTCACCTCTCTCATTTTACAGAAAAGGAGACAGAAGCTCAGAGTAACTTTCCCAAAGGCAAACAGAGCAGGTAATGATGAAGCACAGCTGCAGGTGTTGTGCACTGCTCAGCAACCTGGAGTTGTGCAGTGCCCACCTTGAATAACCATATGTGGTGGTCCCAAAAGCATTTTGGGCACTTTGTCTCACTGTTCCTTACAATAACTCTATGTGGGCAGTGCTAGCCATCCTGATAGGTCCAACACCTTCCCAAGCACCTTTGCACTTCTACAGGACCCAGCTCAGAGCCATGTAGGTTAGAACTTCAATGTCTACTTAAAGAATAGCCCAGGGCCCAGGCGCAGTGGCTCACGCCTGTAATCTCAGCACTTTGGGAGGCCGAGGCGGGTGGATCACCTGAGGTCGGAGTTTGAGACCAGCCTCACTAACAGGGAGAAACCCCATCTCTACTAAAAATACAAAATTAGCCAGGCACGGTGGTGCATGCCTGCAATCCCAGCTACTCAGGAGGCTGAGGCAGGAGAATCATTTGAACCCAGGAGGTGGAGGTTGTGGTGAGCGCCACTCTACTCCAGCCTGGGCAACAAGAGTGAAACTCCATCTCAGAAACAAAACAGAATAGCCCAGCTAATGCTTGGCCGGGGACCTGCCCCAGGAAGAGAACTGCGGGAGGATAGGAAAGCCAGCTCTTTCCTGTCCTATGCTATCCATCCTAATAGCACTGCCCACATAGGGCTATTGTAAGGAACAGTGAGACAAAGTGGGTAAAATGCTTCCAGGATATTAGGATATCCATTTCATAGAGGAAGAAATGGCGTTTCTATACAGAGAGACTGTGTAGCAAGCCCAATGTCAAAACAGTGAGGTAGTGGCCAAGTTGGGATTCAAACCCAGGGCTGCTTAAACTCTGAGCCAAAGCCTATGCTGCTATGCTCTAATTGCAAGGACCTTTAGAAGGTCACATGGCAGAGTGTTTAAGGTACAGATTTTAAAATTGGCCTCATCTGAAACCAAGCCTGGCTGCACCCGGACCTGGGGAGTGCCAGCTCTTTCCTTGGGCACCCAGGGCCCTCCTGGGCTTGGGACTTTACATACATTGGCCCTGGCTGAGAAAGCATCATCTCTGGCCAGAGCAGCAAGGTTTAAACGATCTGTTCCTTGTCCCTGGCACCTCTGCCCATCTCCAGACCCCACCACAGAAGCCAGGGCAATCAGCTGCACTATTTCATTCATCTATGCATTCACTCATTCATTTGTGGCCACCTCCAATAGCTTCCCAGCATTTAAAATAAAACCACACTTTCAGGTTGGCATCCCAGACTCCCCATGACCTCTCCCCACCTCTGACCTCCCCGCTTCCATTCTCCCCCATCACTGCCTCCATCACAGCACACACATTCCCACCACTGAATCTTTGCCCATGCAGTTCCCTCAGCCTGGAACACACATTTCCGGGACGTCCACAGAGCTGTCTCCCTCACAGGTCTTTGCTCTGACCTTGCTGTCCAAAAATAGCCACTCTCTGCCCCTTAACCGGTTTCACTTTTCCTCCTGGCATATTTCACCACCAGACAGTCTGTTCTATATTAATTTATTGTCTGGCCTCTACTAACATGTACCCTCCAAGACACAGAGACTTGAGTTTCTCCATTACTGCATCCCAGCACCTAAAACAGGGCCTCTGACACCTAGTGGGCCCTCGAAAGCACTTGTTGGATGGATGAAGGAAGGAATAAATGAATGAGAAACATGTACTGGCTACTTTTCATGGGCTAAGCAGCATGGCCTGGTGGTGGGGAACACAGGGTCTGGAACCGAGCTGCTGAGGTTCCACCCCGCTGCCCAGCCTCTTACAGCTGTGTGATAATCTTGGCAGGTTACTTTACTCGCCCGTCCCTCGTTTCCACATTGGTAAAATGGTGATTATAATATTTTCTTCACACGGTCGTTTCTTGGGTTAAATGAGTTAATTTCTCTACAATATTTTGAACTGTAGTTGGCATACAGTAAGTGCTCAAAAAAATCTTAGCTCTAGTGCTTCAGCGGTGTTTAAAGCAGACGCAGATCCTGCCCCATACAGGGCTCATAGTCTAGCGGGGGAAGTAGACACGGATCAAATACTAGCACAAGTGTGAGTTGAATTATGGTGGGTGCTGTGAACAACAGGAGTTTGGGAGCTCCAGGGAGGTAGATGGCAGACTTGATCTTCTCCATGGAGTTGTCAAAGTCTTCCCTAAAGAAGTGACGTTCCACTGGGGGCAGTGGCTCACGCCTGTAGTCCCAACAGTTTGGGAGGCCGAGGCAAGCAGATCATCTGAGGTCAGGAGTTCAAGACCAGCCTGGGCAACACAGTGAAACCCCGTCTCTACTAAAAATGCAAAAATTAGCTGGGCATGGTGGTGCACGCTTGTGATCCCAGCTTCTCGGGAGGCTGAAGCAGGAGAATCGCTTGACCCTGGGAGGCAGGGGTTGCAGTGAGCTGAGATTGTGCCACTGCACTCCGGCGTGGGCAATAGAGTGAGACTCTGTCTCAAAAAAAAAAAAAAAAAAAAAGAAAAGAAAAGAAATGACATTCCATCTAATGAATGGGAGTAACTAGGCAGAGAGATGAGGAAAGCGTACAGCATGAACAAAGGTCCCCAGGTGGTGGGAACCCGGATCATTCTATGGGGCCTGGCCAAGGCTAGTGTGCCCAGAGCACCAGGTGGGAGGGGCAAGAGAACATGGAAGAAGACACAGGTGGGGCTGTTTCGAGATTCTGCTCCTCACTTGGGACCAGAGGGGAGCCAGTGAACTGTGGATGGCATTAGGGATTAATGGAACTGCAGGCACTATAGCCTGAACCCTCTCAACAGGCTCTGTCCTGAGGGCTGGACCAGGCTAGAGATGGATGAGCAAGGCCCTATCCCAGTACACAGTTAGAATCAAAAAGTGCTCATGAAAAGGGAGGGAGAGATGGATGGGGGGAGGAAGGAAGGGAACTGCTTCCTCTTTTTATAGAACATCTACTCATCCCTCAAAGTCTAGCTCAAATGCTGACTCCTTCGAGAAAGAAGTCTTCTTGGACTCCATCAGGTAGAACTGTTTCCTCCTGTGCTCCCAAGGCACAATGTGAGAAGCCCTACAATGTCACTCATTGCCCATAATAAGAAGAGCTGTGATTTATTGAGCAGCTACTGTGTCCAGCACTGCCTTCTGCACTTCACATCTGCTGAGTTGGCCTTCTCCTCCAGCATCCATGCAGCCAGCATACCTGGATCTCCAACCTCAATACTGCTTCTCCTTAGCCTTCTCTGCTGGGTGCCCTTCTGTTTCTCCAAAATGTAAAGGTATCTAGGATGGGGTCTCAGTCTGTCTTGCTCACCTGTGTTTACAGGTGTGCATCTGGATGTAGGAGGGGCTCAGTGAAGATGCTGTGACCAGCTGACCAGCTGCAGGACTGACCTATTGACTTATGTCATCTTCACTGCAACCTCACGAGGCAAGTGCCCTCGTTGTACAAATGATGACAGCCCGGAAAGGCTTCCTAAGTCACCCAAGGCCCAGGTCTGCCCTCTTCACCACCAGGCCACAACGCCCTAGGCTGAGTTTCACTTGGGATAAGCAACCTCCCTCACCAGCCGGACCAGAAGGAAGCTGGCATTTGCTGCTCAGAACCAGGGCCATTCATTCGAGTCTGTTTCCTAGCATCAGGCTATGGCTTACCCAGGCACAGCAAAGCAGAGGTAAGAGCCTCATGTGTGGGTCTCTCTGCACAGGAAGCTCTTGTCTATTTCTGGCAGGACCCTAAGGGAGGGGCAGGGGTGGGAGAGGAGGGGACAGTGCAGAGTCAGCATTCTGAGGCACGAAGAGGCTAATCACAGCTAATCACGGTCGCCGAACCTCATGGGGGCCAAAGGGTGGTTACAGCCCAATTATGGGCCAGAACAACTAATGACAGCTCTGGGCTCAACTGAATTGCCTCGACTGTGATTCTCAGCCCCACCCCCGCCCCAGAGCTCCCTGGTTTGGGCTGCTTCCCACAGAGAGGCAAGAGGCTTGGAGGCCTCTTTGCACTCTGGGCCAGGGCCTCGTAAGCTGTAGAAACATAGCCTGCCGCATCGGCAGCAGACCCAAGGGCCTCAGCTGGGCTCCACAAGCAGTCCATGCACCAGAGCCAGCCAACCAGATCCAGCCTCACCGTGCAGCCCAGGGGTTCTCTCTTTCCTCCTCACCCAGGAAGGAGAAGGGGTAGAAGACCCCCATTTCTTGAGCACTGGAGTGTGCCGAGGAATTGATTTGGTCCATGGGTGTACTAACCCCCAGGACAACTCTACACAGCTCCATGTTTAAGATGAGGAAACGGAGGCTCAGAGAAGTTAAGTGACTCGCCCAAAGTCACACAGCTAGTGAGTTCAAGGAACCAGATTGGAACCCAGGTCTCTCTGACTCCAAACCCATGTTCTTTTCAGGATCCAGGGTTCTACAACATCCTTAAGGATTAAGGAAGTCTCGTAGTATGTGGATGGAGCAAAAACCGTCCAAGTGAAGAGTCTGGGCCCTCCCTGGATCTGCTAAAATGGCCCAGTTCCTAATGAGACACCAGGGTGAACACATCTAGGTGAAATGATTCCCTCATCCCCTTGTTAGGAAAAACCTGCCAAGCTACACGTGTGAGAGGCAGGGCAGAGGAGCCATCCACTCTCACCTCCCAGTGCAGAGCCAGGATCTAACATCAAGGAGAACGAGGGGAGGGGGCAGAGGAACCTGCTTCCCCAGCTGCAGAGGCACTGGACAGAAATCAAAGACCTTTAACCACCCTCTCCATCACTCACAGATGGTTCTGCGGATGACAGGGCTGTTTAACATCACTTTCTTCCACATCTTTTCACAAGGATTCCAATCATCAGATATTTACATATTACCTCTAATAATCACCACCCAAATACCTCCCACTTCAGCTCCCTTTTCCTCCCCACACCCAGCCAACTTCCCCATATTGGCAATGCTGTTTTCTTCCAAGTAATCAAATGCCAGCGTCGTGACTGTTTGATGGTCTGGCTGGCTTCAAGGACAAGGAGACCATGGGAGAAGCAGCAGAAAGAAACTCTCTGTCCCTTAAGGCCGAGCATGGATCCGGGAGCATCAAGTGACAAAATGCTTATATGATTGGCCTGTACGTGATTTGGGCCTAGAGTGCTCTATGCTGAGGATGAAAGAGAAAGGAAGGGAGGGAGAAGGAAGGAACAAAAGAGGTGAAGAGGAGCAAGGAGGCACCATACGGAGTATACTACTTGCTGTCTGGTTCTCAAAAGAGCCATTTTCAACAGGACCTCCAAGGGAAGAGAAGGCATTGTATCTTCAAGCCAACCTGATTCTGTCACTAAGATGCACACCTGTAGGTAGCTAGGGCTGTGGGATGCTGTCAAAACAGCTGACAGAGGAACCACTTTGATACCAAGTCGAGGAGAGAAAAGAATCCCACGTCAGCTCCAAGACCATATTCTATAGAAGCGAAATTCCCACCCACCCTCATCCCTACCCTAATCTTCTAGGTCCTGGCTGTGGGAAGAGCCCCTAGGCAGGCCATCACAGGATCTGAGGGAGCTGAGGCCCGAGGTACACTTACCCAGAGCTGGAGCAGATGACGGTCAGTGGGGAAGTGTGTGTGTTTGTGTGTGTGGTGGGGGACGGTGCCTGGAATGGCCCCATCAAAGATGTGTCTCCCAGCCTGCTCCACGGCATCACACTGCCCACTGCCCCCGACCATCAGACTCCTCTGAGCCTCTGCTTTGTCAACTGACCTCAACCAACTGGGTCACAGACATTGGACTCGCTTCAGTTAATACTCATAACTTCTCATAGCTACAGGGAAAGGAGGGCACCTGTTGTCCTTCCCACAAGCCTGCCACTAGGGCAGTAAAGTATAATGACAGCAGGTCCCACTCCAAATTTTCACACATTTGTTAGCAAGTGGGCCCCACATCCGCCCAGTCCAGAACTCCATAAAGTTCCAGCCATATGCCCTGTTAGATGTTCCTGTAATGAAAAATGTATCCAAAGTCCCAGCCATCTCCCTATTAGATGTTCCGTTAATGAAGGGTAGAGGCAACAGTATTCCAGTGCAGAACTCATCTGACCTTCTATGGAGTCAAGTAATTGGCCATGCACAAGACTAGAGGGTGTCCTGAATGTGGAGCACTTCTGTAGGCTACTGGACCATTGCATTCTAAGACCTTGTTCAGGCAAGAGTGACAGTACCCATATTGTATCTCCAGCTAATTATGCATTGTTTATCCTACTGGATCACCCAGGAAAAATCATTTTATACCCATCATGCAAATGAACAAGCCCTCTTGTGCTGATTGGAAATAAAGACAATGGAAACCCTTATAGTTGTCCCCGTATATTGTGGGCTTCTGATGAGTCTTTCCAATGCTAAACACCCATCCATGGAGTATGTAGTGTTTCTATTCACGTTAACTGACTATCCTAGAGTATCCTAGAGTATAGACTCAAAATATGTCCCACTGCCTATTTGAAATATTTTAAAGTGAATTATAGGCAATATAGGCACGCTGTTTCAAGAAAAGAGCATGATCTGCAAAGCCCAAGGCATTGAAAGTGGCCTTGGGAGTTGGAAATGTGCCTTCTGCCTAAGGAAAGATACAGGCATGATGCGTCATTTCATGAACATTCCTTCACGCCTTTGGACTATGACTGTTCATATGCATGTTCATTTGAGTTTTTTAGTGTCTCCACGGGCTGTTGTTATGCCCAGAAAAGACTACTCAGACGTTTGAGTTTAAATAACTGGAGTTCAATTTACTAAACTGACACATTCACAACCCTAATTCTCTCTTAAGTGTTTAAGTCTGCTTACAAATCTTTGTTCTGTTGATATCAAGCGGGTTTTAGCAGCTGCTTCTAAGAAGTCTTTGAATATTTGATCATGTTTACAAATGTAATTAAACATCTCAAACAATTTATATTGCCTTTATAAATGTAATGTTTGGAGTGAGTGGTTTCCCTTGGAGGGGGACTGACTGCAGGAGGGACCTGCTGAGAGGTTTTCCAGGTTGAAGTATTGTGAGGCATCTTGATCTGGTGCTGGTTACATGGATACTGGTTCACTTTGTCATCTCAGGACTTGTCAGAGTATACTATGTACTTCAATAACATCTTTAAAGTCATCTGTTGGATTTCCTTTTAAACTCGTTTGCCTGTTTTGAGCAAAATCTCCCTGGGGACATAACTAATTCATTTACAGCTAGTAAATTAAATGTATATATACTGTGAACCTAAAATGCTCTGAAATATTCTAGGACTGAGCATAAGTTTAGTAAGATTTCAATGTAAACTCACACATCTAATTGCTCAATTACATTTTAAATTAGGATGATTAGATTCTCACTTTAATAGGCAAAATTATCTTAGCACTACATGTAAGTATATAACAGAAAAATAACATACTATGGTTTAATTCCCATAAGCCTGTCTTAACATAACCCCAAATCTCCTGGAGTGAAAAAAGTGTACACCCACAAAGAAAAAACATTATCTCAGTTAACTGGGGTGGCTTAGCCCCCAAGGAGGCTGTTATGAGCCCTTCAGTTGAGGTTGCTTAGGATAGGGAATTTCTCCTGGATGCGGTAGCCTAGGGGGACTCCCTAAGTTCTATGTCACAGGCTTAAAAAAAAAATGAGGGTTTGTCTCCCCAGCTTTTCAGCCCAATCCCTGGATTCTGGTAATTCACACACTCCTTAATTCTTGTCTATGCCTACACAGGGTTGATCACGTGCCTGCATTTGTAGGTTTCAACTCTGACCATATACACATGTATTCACCCTTTCAACTCTTAGGATTTTTGGAAGTGGGGGGAATCTTGTATTCTTTTGTACTCTTAGGTCTACCAACTCTTGAAGGCATTTATGATGATAATGAATTGAATTTTCACCTGCTTGGTCACAATGTACCAGGTCACTTTTCTGAGGTGAGTGGGGAGGGAAGAAAGAATTTTAACCCCCTATGGCTCAGATCAGCTTGTTCTGGCCTCCACAGTTTCTGTGACTCCTCCTCTCTGCTGGCTAGAGTCCAACTCCATCTGCAATGATTGTGATGGAATCCGGACCCTTCTGAGGAACCTCCCCGCTGAACCCAGCTCCCAAGCACCATTAACACTGACGCCCTCCACCCTGGTTCGTCCCAACAGGCTCTGGATTCTTACACATAGAAGACTGCTCAGCAGGCGTCGGAGAGCCGCCAAGTCCGTGACAACCTGTAGGCCCATCACAGCTGACGACATCCAGACAGGCTCTCACTGGCAGACTCATCTCTCGCCTTTCCACAGCAACTTCCATTTTGACCACGCACTCACATGGATCCTTCTCTTATTCACTCCTACAGTTTCCAGCCAGACTGGCCCATGCCGGGAGGTGGCTCTGCGAAAGTAAAGAAAACAGAAGGTGTCCAATAGCCAGTGTGGCTGTAACCTGAAGAACAGCTGCATGTTCATTGACTGCTTAGTGCGTGCTAAACGTTTCACATGCACTTACTCGATTCATTTTGACAAGAGCCCTGTGACGTGGGTGCTTTAGTCCTCTTTTTTTTTTTTTGGAGGAGGAAGCTGAAGCACAGAGAGGCTAAGTAATTTGCCCCAGGCCACACAGCCAGTGAATAGCAATCTAGGATTGGCACACAGGTCTCTAATTTTAAGCACTTCACACTTAATCCCTAAATGATATGCTTTTTAATTAGGAGAGGGTTTAGGATTAGCCCAGAGCCAGGCTGCTGCAGCGGAGAGGCCCCCAGCTTAGGGGCTGTTGGGGGGTGGAGCTCCAGCTGTCTCTAGGGAACAAACACAGCTGAGAAGGAGAAAGGGGAGGAGTGTCTTCATCGGAAGAAGTGGGAAGAAGTCTGTCTTGTAACAGTCAGGAGAGCTCACCAAGCGCCAGGCACAGCGCTGGGCCCCTTCCATCCTGTACCCTGGCACTCCTCAAACCTCATAACTCGTGCAGTCTTTGAAAAAAAGTGAAATACTCTCTGGCTTTTGTATTCATTAACATCTCCAACAAGTGACTACTGCAACTAAAATGAATCAAAGCAAAGGAGGAAGGCAGTGCTTTGTGAACCTCATGGCCTCTGCCCCTTCTCTGAGAGGCTGTCCAAGCACCCCGCTCCCCAGCCAGGAGTGAATTTCACTGAATCCTCCCTGCAAAGATGCCGACAGATCTGCTCATTCTGTAGACAAAGGTGATATGCCTGTGGCAGAGGTGGCTTTCAGTGAAGGTCTGTGACCCCAAAGCACAAGATTTCTAATCGTGACCCTATACTGCCTGTTGGGGTGACGTGGGCCTCTAGCTGACAGACCACTCAGATGACCAAGAAGCCACATCCCTTGCTAAGTGTCAGAAAATTTGGTTTAAGCAGGCAATTTTCCCAGTTGTATACATTGGGGGAAGCACAGAAAGGGGAATGGCTGAGGCTCAGAGAGGGTAAGTAACTTACCAAGGCCACACAGCAATAGCTTTGTCCATGGTGTGTGGCCTCAGGACAGGAACATAAGTCCTGTCTGCCCCGTCTCTTTCCTGCCCTGCTGCCATGTCAGCACATATCCCACACCTCTGAGATACCAGCCTAGCCTGCTGAATAAGCTCACACAGATTGGATTCTGATGAGTGTGTTTAGCTTTGCCTGGCAGGCTGCTTAGTGATTGTTCTAAACCTGTGTGTGGGCTTCTCCACTCCCCCAGTCTTCTATTTCTTTCTACACCCCCGATGGTTCCCCATCCCTCACCCAACCCCCACCAGCACCCAGTACAGCAAGCCACACTCAGCAGGTGTTCAATGAACACTTGCTCTGCCAGCGAGGCATTGGACCATCTGTAGGGGGGCCAGAGTGGGTGTCAGGCTCCCACCCCTACCCCAGCGCCAGCTCCAGGGCCCGGCGCTGGAGTCCCTCTGCAGGTGAGCCTGACAGCACTCAGGCTGCCGTCCCAGTGGGGGGAGATTGTAAAGACTGTGACTTCCGGGAGAAAGTGGTTCAGAGGCCCAAGCTGTGTCTGGAAAGTCAGAGGCTTGCTACAGGCCAGGAAACCACCCAGCTCGCAACAGGGCCCTCGGGCCCCATCCTCACCCCCTGCCTACAGTCAGGGAAACTCCTGCCAAGCCCTAGAAGGATGAGAGCCCAGACCCCTCTCCAGTGGCAGGCTTCTAAGACCTGGTGCCCAGGAAAGGGAGTTGGTAAACAGCTCAAACTGCCCCACTTCGAATTTAGAAACTGCGGGGAACGTGTGAGCAGTGTGGGCAGCTGGAGAGAAAGGAGTGAAGACGCAGGCTTGGGCTCGTTCACTGGCACAAACTGTGAATCCCTGGCGTCCCTCAGGGAGTCTGGCAATGGGGCTGGGATGGTACCAAGGATTCCTGGTCCTAAGGGCTTTCCCGTTGCTGTTGCCCTGTGAGTCCCACAGTTTACTAACTCGAGTGTGCAGGAGTTGCTTGGGAAGCTTGCAGTTCCTGCACTCCCAGCTCCAGAGTCTAACCCGGTAGGTCTCATGTAAGACCCAGGAATTTGTATTTTCATCAGTGAGCCTCCTGACCCCCACCCCCAGGTGATTCGGCACAGGTAGTCTTTGAACTACACCTTGGAAGCACTTTCTTGAGTTTTCTCCAAGGGCTGGAAACACCTGTGCTTAACTAGAAGCGGTCTAGTTGTGAAGGCTGAGGTCCCATCCGCTTGACGGAGGCCGGCCAGCAGGTCATATGGTCCCAGTGTCTCTGAAGGCAGAGGCTGGCCACTTTGGAAGTGGACCCATCTAGGGCCTGAAGCTGGTTCCCTGGACCCTCCCATCAAGGGCTAGCTGAATGGCCACCACCCCAGGCTGTAGCTATAGCTCCTAAGAATGAACAGAAGAAAGGAAGGGGCCTGGAAAGATGGGGAAGAAACTGCCACAGAGATTGGAGATGCACTGGGCCCCCAGGAGAGGGGTTACCATACAGGAGAGCAGGGGGACTGGCTATGCCCCACCCCCCGATGCTGACTTCCCTGGGACAGCCCTGTGGGAGGTCCTCACGTTGTGCAGAGCTGGGAGGGCTGGAGATCAGCTCTTCCCTTCATAGTGGGCAGATAAAGGTTCCAGGAGTTTCCCTCTTAAGCACTAGAATCCTTCCTGCTAGCACCTTCCTATGCTGTAAGTCATATGTATTAGTCTGTTTTCAGGCTGCTGATAAAGACATACCTGAGACTGGGTAATTTATCAAGAAAAAGAGGTTTAATGGACTCACAGTTCCACATGACTGGGGAGGCCTCACAATCATGGCAGAAGGCAAAAGCTACTTCTTACATGGCGGCAGGCAAGAGAGAATGAGAGCCAAGTGGAAGGGGAAACCCCTTATAAAACCATCAGATCTCGAGAGACTTACTCACTACTAGAACAGTATGAGGGAAACCGTGTGATTCAATTATCTCTCGCCAGGTCCCTCCCACAACACGTGGCAATTATGGGAACTACAATTCAAGATGAGATTTGGGTGAGGACACAGCCAAACCATATCATCCTATAATGCAACAAACTCTGGTGTCAGTATCAGGAAATGGTGAGCTCCAGTTCCACTGAGTCACTGAGACCCTGGGAAAGACTTCCCACCACCTGGATTCACTGGCCCCACCACCTGCCATCTATAATGAGGAGATTGGGTTAAAACAGGAGAAGCAACAACTGATTAATACAGCTGCCCTGAGCAGTGTCTTGAGAAGCACTGGGGTTGAATGTGGGTCTAGAAAAACAAACACTTACAGACCATGTGCCCAGTACCACTGTAAGCATTTTACAGATATTTATATAAAAAGTTAATTTAATCTTGTTTAAAAGCTCATTTAATTCTGCAGCAACAACACCATGAAGTCAGTATTAGTACCTCCACTTTCCAGATGAGGAAACTGAGGCACAGGACGATTAAGGACCTTGCCCAGGGATTCCCAGTACATGGCACAGCTGGATTCTGCACCTCTGTAGTCTGGCTCTAGACCGTGCCTCTACTCACCTTATTCTTCCTCCAAAACAACACAAAAGCTCATTATGATGACTTTTTTTTTTTTTTTGAGACGGACTCTCACTCTGTCGCCCAGGCTGGAGTGCAGTGGCGCAATCTCGGCTCACTGCAAGCTCCGCCTCCCGGGTTCATGCCATTCTCCTGCCTCAGCCTCTCCGAGTAGCTGGGACTACAGGCGCCCGCCACCATGCCCGGCTAATTTTTTGTATTTTTAGTAGAGATGGGGTTTCACCGTGGTCTCGATCTCCTGACCTCGTGATCCACCCGCCTCGGCCTCCCAAAGTGCTGGGATTACAAGCGTGAGCCACCATGGCCCGTGTCTGCCCCCGGCATGGCAGGGACAGAAGAGTACACAAACCTCTTATCAGTCTTTCCTACGACATTTCCAGTCTGCGGCTCTACCACCCATAGGCAAGCCCATAGAGAGGAGAAGCAAATGGAGCAAGATCAGAGTGGGCCAGGGAGCACTGGAGCCCAGGTGGGACTGGACTCTTCCATTCGAGTTCACCACACCACTTCATGCCTCCCCTGGACTGACCAGCATTTGAGCCCAAACCCACAGGGCACTGCTCACCATTCCTCAAAAAATCTCGGCTCGTTCCCACCTCTGGACCTTTGCACATGCTGATGTCTTCCTCAAAAACATCTCCTTTTCTTCAAATTTTATCTCAAATGCCAGCTCCTGCAGAAGCTCTTCTAGATTCTCCTCCAACCAAACACAGCCTGCCCTTTCTCTGGAGCCAGGCCAGGGTCCCATCCCACCACCAGCAGGATACAGGCCGCAGCTTCCCAGCTCTGCACGCCCAGCACTGGTTCTGGTGCATAAGGGATTGAGTGCTCAGTCACGGATTGAGGCACCAGAAGGAAATGAAAGCCTTCTGAATTCTGACTCATTCACCGAATCGTTTATTCTATCAGGCTTTTTTCCTTAATTGAAAAAGAAAGAAATGAATTCCATACCTGCCTGTAAATAAGGATTTAAAATCACATTAGTCACAAGAGCCCACTCTTTTCTCTCCCAGGGTCTGGGCTGCTGATCAGTTTCCTTTGTTAACCAGATCGGGTTTGTTTCTCAACATCAGGCTGTAGAATTTGCAGGTCAGGCCACAAGGGTGTGAACCTTCTGCCATCCCCTCCCCGACGGTTGAGGGAAGAGGAGAAACTATAAATAATGTTCCTCTGCCCTCCGGGAACTTCCAGGCTAACATACAGGCTGGGCACACAAAATAAGTCCACACCTGTGTGCCCGCCAACGCTGCAGTGGCAGAGGGGCTTGCGGTCCACAGCCCCTGCAGAGAGGAAGTGTCTGGGGCAGACCTTGCCAAGCAGCCAAGGGCCTTTCCATTTCCTCATTGCTGGTTTTCTTCTCACTTCCCCTTTGTTGGAATAGTCCTCTTCTCTGCAGATCCTTGCTGGGAAGGATAGACAGAGGCAGTGGGGTAGGGAGGCAGGAAAGGTGGGATTTGAAAACAGCAGGCTGACCCAGAGCCTGGAGCAGCCAGGGCCTCAGCAACACTGTGGCTGCCCATGGAAGCCATCCCAGGCAAGACGATGGTCCCGGGGCTCAGCCAGCAGAAGGCCTAGCCGAGTCAGCATCTGCGCATCAGTGAATGAAGGTGAGAATGAATGGAGTGGAAGCTGGAGATGGGGTGTGAAGTATGTGGGTCTCTGCTGGGAACACCTATGAGTCCTCGCCCTTTGCACCTGCCATTTGTGCAAATGACTCACAATCACAAGTGAGTCCTTTCTTCCGCCTCCGACTTCATCTTTCAACCCCTGACACAACACTACACCTACACATATACATACAGGCACACACCTACACACATACCCCAGACACATACAGTTGTACACACTCAGACCTATCAATAGACTCTAGACAACACTTACACTCAATAATACGATAATATCCATACACTATACATAATAATACACACGCACAAAGCAAACAATGCCTGTATCCTTACATGCCTGCACACACACCTACTTGTGCACACACATAACCTCACAAATGGCACTCAAATACATTCACAACAGGCAAACAGACATACCTTAAAACACAGCCATTGAATCACGTGTTCATCTTCTCTTTCATCCAGAGGCTTCTTTCCTTTACCCTGGATCTCGCTTTACAATTCACGATGTGCTTTCCTTTGTTTACTCCCTTCCCTAACTTTTTTAAGGATACCCTCTGTGCTAGGCAACACATGGAAGGTGAATAGGAATCAGACCCTACCCTCCAGGAGGTTTCTAGTTTAGCGGAGGAAACAGACACAGACAGTGACGAACATAATCTGGTGTGATCATTCGAATCAAAAGCTGTTTCACTCGAATCAAAAACTAATTTTGTTTTTGAGATGAATTCTCACTCTGTCACCCAAGCTGGAGTGCAATGATGTGATCTCGGCTCACTGCAACCTCTGCCTCCCAAGTTAAAATGATTCTCCTGCCTCAGCCTCCCGAGTAGCTGGGATTACAGGCACACACCACCACGCCTGGCTAATTTTTGTATTTTTAGTAGAGATGGGGTTTCAGCACGTTGGCCAGGCTGGTCTTGAACTCTTGACCTCAGGTGATCCACCTTCCTCCACTTCAGCCTCCCAAAGTGCTGAGATTATAGATGTGAGCCACTGCACCCAGCCAAAAACTGTTTCTCAAGCACCTACTGTGTGCTAGATCCATGCTGGGCTTTGGGAATACAGAAGTACGTAAAGGTCTAGTCTCCCTAGCCTCGAGCAACTTTCAGACTGAAGAGGAAAGAGGCAAAGATATAAGTAGAATATGTGCTGTAATGTACACACTACAGCGGCAGCCCAGAAAAGGGAGTGATTAGCTTTGGGGAGAGAATCAGAAAGGGTGTCTTAGTATGTTCAGGCTGTTATAACAAAATACCATACACTTGGTAATTTACAAACTACAGAAATTTATCGCTCATAGTTCTGGAAGCTAGGAAGTCCAAGATCAAGGGGCCAGCAGATTCAGTGTCTGCTGAGGGTCTGTTCCTCATAGATGCGTTCCTCACAGTTCCATCTTCTATAATGTGTTCTACAGGGTGGAAGGGCAAAAGGGCTCCCTCCAACCTCTTTACAAGGGCACTAGTCCCATTCATGAGGGCAGACCACACCCCCCACCCCCCTCACCACCCCTCCACCTGCCACAACACCTAATCACCTTCCGAAGGCCCTACCTCTTAACGCCAACATGTTGGGGATTTGATCTGAACACATGAATTTCAGAGGGACAGAAACATCCAGACCACAGCTGAGACCTTCACAGAGAGGGCAGCACTGGTCTTTGTAGGATAAAGGGGAGTTCACAAAAAACATGGGGCAGTTTGGTATTTGATGTAAAACCAAAGCAGAGACCTCAGAGGGGTTCATCAACAGTTCTCCGTGCCTGGACTTCACATGTGAGTGTGTGTGACTGCGGGAGGGAGGGAGGTGACAGTGGGGATCTGGGGTCGAAGATGAGGCTGTAAAGATCATCAGAGGCAGAGAACAACATCTGCATTTTACAGCGGAGAAAATGGAGGCTCAAGGAGGTAAATAAGGATGTCTTATTCTTCCACTGGGCGCTTTCCTGCTCTTGGGGCCTGCCACAAATTCTCCTGGCCTTTCTTTCTGAATCAGACAAAGCTGCTTGCTAGTGGCTGAACAAGTTAAAAGCTCAGCGCAGGTGGGAGGCATTATTGTTCACTGTGATGATTACTCTCTAAAATCCAGCTTGGCAGGATTTCTGCCTCGGATGATCAGCAGCTCAGCAGGTCCAGGCCAGGGCAATTTGGGCCTTTGAGGATGAGGGACTCCCAGCCCTTGCCCCAGTCCCCTGCCTGAAGCTGTGGACAAGCTGGAGGCCTGGTCAGTTGAGTCCAGGAGCCAGCGCCTCCCCTTGGGGATGCCTCACCCTCCCCTTGCTGCTTTTTACCACGATGTGCCTACCCCCAGCCGCCCTCTCATTAAGCTGACCTCCCCCTTCCATGCCAATCATCTCTCCCTCTGGCAACCAGCATTTCCTCCTCCTCTGAGGCTTCTCCTTCCCTCAGTTTGTGCTGGTGGAAGGGGCTGAGTCATTTTCCTGAAAGGAGTGTTGATTGAGGAAGCATGCGCCTCATCCAAACAGCCGTGGGTCTCAGGCAAGCCACTCTCCTCTCCAGGCCTCAGTTTTCTCATCTATAAACAGGGCCCGCCATTTCCTACAGTCTCACACTAGCCACCCCACGTGGCACCTGAGGGCATCTGAGTTTGAGATCCCTGGAGTAGCTGGTCTCAAAGGTGCCATAAAGCGAGTCTCTGGGTTTCAGTGGCTCTGGATCATGGGACAGGCAAGAGAGAGATGACTGGGCTGGGATGAGAGGCCAGTACTTCAGGCAACTGATCCAGTGCAGGCCACTCAGCCAGGGTCTTCCTTCCCCAGCCCAGATTCACGGCATCTCTCACCTGCATTTTTCCCCGGCCTCCTCCTGCTCTCTCCGTCCCCAGCACCTCCTGCTCTAGTCTGTGCTGTCTCCTCAGGGTTCCTCTTAAAAAACTCAGATTGGATTCGGCTATTCTGTTGCTGGACATCACCACCTATTTGCCCTAACTCCTTACTTGGCATTCAAGGCCCCTTCCAAGCCAGCCCCTGCCTACCTTCCTGGCCTTATCTCCCATTTCCCCTCACCCTCAACCTCAAACTTCCTTAGTGCTGCCCGGCCCATGCAGCCCCATCCTGTGTGGTGGCCGTACCTTTGCATACACTAATCCCCCCCACCTGGAATTCCTTCCCAGCCTTCTCCACTCAGAAAAGCCTTCAAGGCCTTGTCCCAGGTTGCCTCCTCTGGGAAGCCATCCCTGACTGTCCCTGGGTGGAGGCAGAGGCATCCCTCAGCTAGAACAAGTGCCAGGTGATAGTGGAGTTAGGTGTGTAAGCTCCTCCTCCTAAACAATGAGCACCTAATAGAGGCCAGAGCTTGGGCAGGAGGGCTGTAACCCTGCCCTGGTCACCTTTTGTCTTCAGAGCCCAGAAAGGAGGCTGGACACAGTGAGCAGGTGGTCAGTACACCTTTGCTGTGGGAATAAACAACAAATAATGTGTTAGGCATTGCCCTACTCCACCCTAACTCATTTAAAGTTCAAGAGGCAGGAAGATGTACACAGGTGAAGCCCCACACTGCGGAACAGTGATTCCCTTCTTCCCCTATTCGCAGAAGTCTAACCATTTACAAAGCACCTTGCAGCCCTCCCCAGTGAGCCCCTGCAAATAGTGCAGACCTGTCATTTATTATCTCTATGTTGCAAAGGAGGCCCAGAGAAGCAGAGACTGGCCAGAGGCCGCTGACTGGAGGTGGTGGAGTTCTACACAAGCCATGGCCTTCCTGGAGATGCTGCTCCCCGCTGCTCGTCCAGCTGCAGGCTGCCTCCCTCCCTCCCTCTCGGGGTGGCTGCGGGCCTCTGTCTTTCTCTTGTCACGCAATGCGAATTTGAATCCATCTGGTTGCTTCTCTGAGTCTCTCTTTGTCTTCTTGTGTTTCTCTCTTACCTCAATTATTTATTTCTGTCTCCAGCTCTCCGGGCTCCCACTCTTCTTCTGTGTGTTGGCCTTTGCCTTCTCTCTTTCTTTCTCTGTCTCCCTCTCTGTATCTGTTCCTTTCCATCCATTTATCTTTTTCCCTCACCTGAGCCTGTCTCTGTCCACCCTTCCCTCCATAATTAGCCTCATTTCTAGCTTTTACTCTTGGGCCCACTCTCGGGTGGGGGTGGGCAGGGGACAAGGAGGGAACATCTTTCCAGCATGCAGAAAATGGACCAATTAAAGCCACAATGCTGCTCAGGCAACTGAACAAGAAGGAAGCAAAAATAGCCCCAGGCGGGTCGAGCTGGAAAGAGGCACAGAGAGAAAGCGAGAACGGGCGAAATGAATGCAGAGGCCAAAATCACAGTCGGGCCATCAAGGGGGAAGCTCCTTCCCACCCAGACCTGGGAGCTGGACTCCGGCTGCTGCACGGCAGGGTGGACCTGCCTCATCCTCAACCCTGGCCCAATGCTTTGTCTCACCTGAGGACACCCTGGAGCCTGCCAGACCTCGCTGGAATCCCGGAGGTCATGAGCTTCCTCCCAAGTGGACACCCACCTCCTATCTCTGGACTCCTTCCCACCAAGTGGCCTGGGGGTACGGGAAGCTGGGAGAGGCACCCACCCCACCCTGTCTAAGCCTGGCTTTCATCCATCTTCAGGTCCCCAGGAATCCAAGGCCTGCTCTATATAGGATACTCCCGGGTTGTAGACAGAATGGTGAGGCAATGGTATGCTTAGCAAATGCCACCCCCCACCCAAGGAGCTCACAGGCTGTGGGGAAACCAAGCAAAGAAACAGGCAGAAAAAACACCCCGCCACACTAAGCGCAGCCTGGGGAGTCCAGAAAGGGGGCTCAAGGAATCGATATCTGCCCCCAACCTGCAGAGCCTGCAAGGGGAGCCTGCGCAGAGTAGGCAGTGAGGGCTGGAGATGAGCCTGATCAGAGGGAAGCACAGGCAGCCCTCAGGGAAATGAGAGGAGGAGTGGGGGGAGAAGAGGCCATAGAGGAGTGGGGGGGGAGAAGAATGTGAGGGGTGGAGGGAGAAGAATGTGAGGGGTGGGGGGAGAAGAATGTGAGGGGTGCGCTTTGTCCAGGACAAGGTCTTGGGAGTTATTCTCAGAGCACTGGGGAGCCAGGAAGGGTTTTAGGCAGGGGAGGGGCAACGTGATGTGCTCCTTTTTCTTGTTTGTTTGTTTGAGACAAGGTCTCACTCTGTGTTGCAGGCTGGAGTGCAGGGGTGTGACCATCGCCTCACTGCAGCCTCAACCTCCCTGGGCTCAGGCGATGCTCCCACCTCAGCCTCCAGAGTAGCTGGGACTACAGGTGCACACCACCATGCCCGGCTCATTTTTGTATTTTTTTGTAGAGCCAGTTTCACCATGTTGCCCAGGCTGGTCTCAAACTCCTGGGCTCAAGTGATCCACCCACCTCGGCTTCTCAAAGTGCTGGGATTATGGGTGTGAGCCATCACGCCCGGCCATAATATATTCCTTTACGGAGATTCCACTGCCTGCAGGGAGGGGAAGATGGATGAGGCTAAAGCAAGGAGAGCAGACCAGATGCTACTGCAAAGCACTGAGGAAGAGCCAATGGGCCCTAAAGTGGCAGTGGCTGTGAGATGGAGGGAATGCGGGATATGGGAGATGAGGTGAGGTGAGGTCGGGGAACCCAGCCAGGGTGACTAGGCCCCTCCTCAGCTGGAACCACTTCAGTGCATAGGAATGGCTCGCAGACTTTGAGCCATCTGAGGGCAGATTTCCATCCTTTTTGTACCCAGCCCACAGCCTGTGGCCTGGAACATATTAATGCTAAAAATATTTGTTAGATGAGCGAGTTACTCAATCCATCATTCCCCAGCTGGCCTCCAAGGCCGGGGCTGTGACCTGGCCCAGTTCTTCCCTGGCTTTCTCCCCAGCCCTCTTTCACGTCCTACTCCCTGCCCCCCAGCAGGCTGGATTCCCTGAACTTGCCTGGATTCATTCCATTTCTCTGCCTGGCTCATTTGACTGTGTCCTAGAACACTCTCCCCTCATTTTCACATGCCCAAGTCCTACCCACTCGTCAAGATCCAGTTCCAGTGCCCCCTCCTACATGCAGCCCTACCTTCCTCTCTTCCCTCCAGGTGCTCAGAGCACATGACCTGGGCCTCTCTTATGGCAGGGGCCGCGGTGGGCCTCCTATATTATTCTCCACGCCTATGCTAGAATCCCTGTATACACTCAGAGCAGCTTTAGGGAAGAAATCTGGGTCTGATTCCACAGTCTTCAGGACAGGCCTGCCCCAGAGAGAGGTCTCAATGAAGACTTAATAGAAGAAGGAAGGGAGGGAGGGAGGGGAGGTGAGAGTAGACATGTCTGTGCTGGCCGCGTGTGTCCGCTGGGGGCCAGGGAGGCTTGAATTGCTTTAGCTTCTGCTGCATAAGCCATTCCTCCATCAGCTCTGCCACTCCCTGGTTGGGTGTGCCCACAATGTGGTTCTGGTTTTCTGAGCCTGATTTATACCTTATACCAAACCTGACATTAACATCAGAAATCCTGATTTTCTTCTTTCGCTAAAACCGACTGCGACTTCAATCTCACTGTTTCTGCCTAGTCACAGAAATATGTGGATGGATGGATGGATGGATGGATGGATGGATGGACAGATGGATAAACAGATGGACAGATGGATGGCTGAATGGACAGATGGATGGATGGATGGATGGATGGATGGATGGACAGATGGATAAACAGACGGACAGATGGATGGCTGAATGGATGGACAGATGGACGGATGGATGGATGGATGGATGGAGAATTGGTTGAATAGATGGAGTGAATGACCAAATTAATGACTAAGAGGAAATCATCCCAGAACTATGAATAATGGACCATAGGTGATGGGCTACCAGAATTTGGTGAACCTCAGTCAAATTCTGGCTATGTGTTCATTTATTCACCTGGCATTAATGGAGCACCTGCCATGTGTAAAACTTTATGGTAGACCCCAGGAATCTAAACGTGGTCCCTGTCCCCATACAGCTTATAGTCTAGTGAAAGAGTCAGATAAAAAAACGAAGGAATTACCAAGATAATATAATGGGATAAAAAATATGACAGAGAACATGTGGGAAGCTGCCTGGAGCATCACTCATTCCAGAGCATCTGGGAAGGCTTCCTGGAAGAAGCGACATCTAAACTGTGAAAGGCAGGACTGATGAGTACAGGGTAGGGAGTGTGAATGAGACTGGCAGAGGGAACAGTGCGTGCAAAGGGCATGGAGCAAAGTTCAATCAGGGGCACGGAGCACTGGGGACAGTAGATGAAGCAGAAGAGGAAGACAGGAGCCAGATCTTTCAGGCTCTTGTGGGCTCCAAAGGAGTTCAGGCTCTGTCCTAAAACAGGAGGAATCCCTTGCAAGGTGTCAAACACGAATGCAGGAAGACTATTAATTGGAAAATGTGTATCAAAATTTCTTCTGTTAATGCAGAAAGATTATTTTCTTCTGGTGTTTTCCCATAAATAACACTGTGCTACATCTATAAATCACCTGGGAAATTTAAAAGCAGGAAACCTTGTACTGCTTTTCTTGGCGATGAAAAACCAAGAAAATGAAAACAGAATTAACCTCTTAGCCTGAAATGTAACGTTTCTCGTTGACCAAGCTGAAATTGTCCTATTTGCTTTTTCACTAAAATATGACTCCATTTCATATTTATAACCCATAAGGTTAAAAGTTCAGAAATCAAAGCCCATGTCTGTTAAAATAATACTATGCTTCAATGAAAAAAAATAACCAGAATGCCAAAGTTTGTTCTTTTGGTTAAATAATACATTTTCTAGCATGGCTACGGCTCAGAAACAGTTCTCAAGTGTTCACAATAGCTATAACGAGCCTATTGGAGGAGGTATAGTTCACAGGTTAAACAAATAACTACGTCAAATAGCTTAGGGAAACACAGTTTTAAAATTACCATTTGATTTTCTGATGTGGCTACAAAAATAAACTGAAAAAAAGAGAAGAAATCACTGTTTTAAAACATAGCAGATTCCTCTCCAAGGGAAACCTACAACTACCTGTTCCGCAGCTTGCAGACTTCATTCATTCCGCAGGATGATGTAAATAACAATCGGGGGTGTGGGAGGGGCCGTTGCGTCCGTCAGGTACCTGTGGCTAGGGAAAGCATGGTCAGGAAGTAGCGTTCACACCTGGAGAGCGACAAGGTACTTGTCACTAGAAGAGCCAACGAAAGGGGGGCCTAGGCAGAAGGAACAGCAGGTGCCAAGGCTCAGAGGCAGGAAAAGACTTAATAGAAATAAAAACAAATAAGCATGTTGGCATTCCCACGGTTGTCCCTGATTTGCTGTGGGAATGCCCGCCTGCTGCGTGCTGCTCATGTTCCCTGGCTGGGCCTTGTGTCTTCTTCCTGAAGTGGAAGGGGGGTCCCAAGGCTTTTTAGAAGCTGCCTCCTTGCCTAGTTTTCTGGCTCCTCTGTCCCCCGTCCCTGGATTCCTCCCAGCCCCCTGCCCTCTCTTGCCTGCCCTCCTGTGGCCGATGCCCTGGCTGTCAGGGAGATGAAGTTAGCTGCAAGCACATACATTTTTTAAAAACCCAGCCATTTAAGGAAACTATGGCTCTAAACAAACACTCAAAGTCCCCCACCTCTTGTCCCTAAGGGAGGCAGCACCAGGGCCAGGTCAGGAATTCCGGGCATGTGGGGAGGGCCCTGAATGGAGGAGAAGGCAAGTTGCTGGTCAGACCTCCTCCCCTCAGAGGGCCTCGCCCCAGTCCTGAGAATCTGCCCTGACTCCTCCAGGCCCCCAGGGCTGCTCTGCTGGTCCCAGGCCAATGGGGGCCAGGAAAAAGGCCAGAGTCATTCCCTGGGCATCTGACAAGAACGTGGTATCTGTTGTTGTTGTTTTTCTTTTTTATTAACTTTTTTATTTTTACTTCTTTTTTTCTTTTTTTAGAGACAGGGTCTCGTTCTGTCACCCAGACTGGAGCATAGTGGTGCAATCATGGCTCACCACAGCCTCCACCTCCCAAGTTCAAGTGATCCTCCCACCTCAGCTTCCTCAGTAGCTGAGACTATAAGCATGTGCCACCATGCCTGCCTAATTTTTTTTTTTTTTGGTAGAGATGGAGTCTCGTTATGTTGCCCAGGCTGGTTTTGAATTCCTGGGCTCAAGTGAACATCTCACCTTGGCCTCCCAAAGTGCTGGGATTATAGGCATGAGCCACTGTGCCCAGCCTATTTTTACTTTTTACTGTGAAACATACATATAAAATAATGTATATAACGTACACACATTTAAAAGACTATGTTAAATCGTAATAAATGAAGGCTTGTATAAGCCCAGACTAAGAAACCCAGCCTAAGAAACCTTCCCAATGCTTTCCAAGCCCACACTTGCCCTGCCCCTGTGGCTGCCCCGTATCCCCCTGCCCAGGTTAACCACTGGGTTCCATGTTGTGCTATGGAAGCCCATGGCCCAGAGACCCAAGAACACGCTTGTAGTTAAGAAAATGAGAGGTTTCGGAAGCTTGTCGCTGCAAGGGAGTGCACAGCCCAGGGAAACCTCGGCGGTGTCTCAGGGAAAGGGATCTGGAAAGCCCCTGAGGAGAACTAGGCTTGGCTGGATGATTCCAAGGAAAACCAGGAAAGCAAGCCCAGTTGTGGACTGAGTGCCTGGGCACTTAATAATTTTGATCTTGGAGGCAGGAGGGTTAAAACCGCACTGGCATCGTCTCTGGTGAGCAAGCCACTGTCACTCAGAAAGGCAGTGGAGAGGAAGGGGTGTTTCAGTGGTGCTTACTCACTGGCGGGGTCTCACAGTTGGCCTGGTCTGTGTCTGTGAGTGTGGTTTGTGGTTTCTTGGAAACGTTATCTATCTGTGAGCACAATTTGTCATTACTCAGCGTTAATCATTGTACTGCTTTTCTTTATAGTTCGCATGTATAGTATGTATCTTGTAGATTTATGTGTGGCTAAATGATATGCTGTTTGTCATCACCACCACTACCCCACCACCGCCCCTACAACAACCCCACCACCTCCATTGCTGCCACCATCACCACGACAGCTACGCCCTCACACCCACAGAAGCGGCAATGTGGGAGGCCACATGTACTCTAGCTGTTCCATGTGTGGGGTGTGTATCTGTGTATGCCGGGGTGGCTGTGAGGGGAGGGAGAGAGGCTATTTAGAGAGTTTCAGGCTGAGCAGTACTGAGGAACCAAGAAGTTGGCTGCAAAGATCTGGGCCTACTGCAAAGATCATTGAGTACCTCCTGCAGTCCCAGTCTCTCTCTCTCCTTACTCCTGGATTTCTCTGAAGATGAGGGCTGAGTGACCAAACAAGCATAGGATCAAGGGCCAGAAAGTAGCATCAGGCTCAGAGCTGGAATCAGGGCTGGCACTAGGAGGCCCCGACAGCAGGAGCCTCTGATCCACCTTGTTCCAGCTGTCTTGAGGACCATCTCTCCTGGCAGCATACCGTGTGGCTTCACACAACGCTGCCTCTCTGAGCCTCGGTTTCTTCATCTATAAAATGGGAATAAGAGTAAGCCACCTCAATGGACTGTGGGAAGCTTAAGTAAATTGAAGTGCCGTGCAAGTAGCCAGCATGCAGTTGCAGCTCAATGAACGTGAGTCCCTTGTCCTCCTCTGGGGGCGGGCTGGAATCACATGGTAGTGGGTGGCAGGTAGCAGGAGGTGAGACGATGGGGTGCCATGACCTCTCCTAACACCTGATGCTGGATAGGAAATGGGAGGCTTCCGGGAAGGGCACGGGACAGATGCGACCTGCCACCCAGGCTGCCCCTGAATGTCCTCTGCCCAGTGCTGCCCCAGCTGCATGGAGGGACCCCAGAGTGGGGCATGGGCTGGGAGGGGGTGGGGGAGGCTGAGAGAGCAGGAGAAGGAAGTGAGTCATGGTGGGGAAGAGGAGAAAAGGCAGGAAGGAAGAACATGCAGGAAGAAAAGAGGGAGAGAGGGATATGACGGGAGGAAAAGAGGAGAGGAGGGGAGAGGAGAAGGAAAGGGAGGGGAGGGGAGGGGAGGACTGAAGCAAAAAATGGGAGGGAGGAAAGGAGGAAGGATGGAGGGATGGAAGGATGGAAGGAAGGAAGGGAGGGAGGGAGGAAAAGAGGGAAGGAGGGAGCGAAGGAATTAAAGGAAGGAAGGGAGGGAAGGAAGGGAAGGAGGAGGGAGAGAAGGAAGGAAGAGAGGAGGGAAGGAAGGGAGGAGGGAGGGAAGGAAGGGAGGAGGGAGGGAAGGAAGGGAGGAGGGAGGGAAGGAAGGGAGGAGGGAGGGAAGGAAGGGAGGAGGGAGGGAAGGAAGGGAGGAGGGAGGGAAGGAAGGGAGGAGGGAGGGAAGGAAGGGAAGGAAGAGAGCAGGGAAGGAAAGGAAGAGAGGAGGGAAGGAAGGAAGGGAAAGAAGGAAGGGAGGGAAGGAAGGGAGGGAAGGAAGGGAGGGAAGGAAGGGAGGGAGATGAGGAGACAATGGCAGAAGGAGATAAACAGAGTCTGGAGCCACCACTGCCCTTGTCCAGCCACCAGCACAGGCATGGGGGCAGGGAACTGGGCTGGCCTTGCCAACTGCTTAATAATGCCCTTCCCCCACCTGCCACCACAGTGGGATCCCGCCAACCTGCCACCCTGTCTGCTGGGAATAATAGGGAGCTGTCTGAAGATGTGTCACTGACTGCCTGCCCCAAAAGAAGGTGACAGCGATGTCTCCCTGCCATGGGCCTCAAAGCCAGCTGCCAGCCCTTCTAAGCTGTGGGGACAGGAACCTACAGCTGGGCCTCCCTCTGTAACAGCTCCACCTTGGAACCCCTCCACACCCACCCCCTCCTTTTATTTCCTCCAGCCCTCAGCTCCCTCAGCCTGATCTCCCCAGGTGTCCCCTGACATTTGGCCCTGCTCCCCGCTGCTATCTGCTCATCATGTTGGGGACAGGAGATGGGAAAGGGCACTAGAGACAGCGCTGGGGAGTCAGGACGTGTGGTTTCAGTCCCACCTTTGTCACTGTGGCACAGATGGCCAGCCGTCTCTCATCATCTATTCTCCCCTCTTCCTGATGAACGCACCCCTAATTTGGTGTCAGGCACATGGCAGCTGAGAATAGAGACCACATTTCCCAGCCTCCTCTGCAATTACATGTCACTATGTGA
The DNA here is from genome assembly GCF_028878055.3 of Symphalangus syndactylus. NCBI lineage: Eukaryota > Metazoa > Chordata > Mammalia > Primates > Hylobatidae > Symphalangus > Symphalangus syndactylus. Next base: position 11,720,732 of record NC_072428.2, on the reverse strand, counting down.
CAAAGTTCTGACCAATGCAATAGAACTGCAACCCCTCGGACATGTCCTTTTGGGGAAAGGCATTCTCTTTTTTAACCCTTCTGCTTTCTGCTCTGGAATGCAGATTATGATGGCTGCAGATGCAATGGCTACAGCTGGGGCAGTCATTTCGGGTCACAAGGTAGGGTTCACTTGTTAAAGATGGCAGAGCCAATTGCATCCCTGATGATTGTGGAGTGCCGGGCCTGCCTGAGATGTTCACCTGACTTCCTTTACCAGAGAGAGAAAGTAAGTTGTTTAAGCTGCTAATCTGGGGGCTCCTCAAAATGCTTGCACTTGCTACTACTTCTCCCTTGAATACTCTTCCTCCAGATCTTTATTCAGGCCCCTGCTTGTTGTCATCTTCTCATCAAAGCCCGTGCCGTCCTTCCTAACATTACCACCCTCCACTCCTTCTCACTGTCAAGTGGAAAACTCTTTATAGCACACCCTGATAGCTCCATTTTCTTGTTTGTTGCTAGCTTCTTTCTCTTTCTGACTTCTGCCAGTAAAATGTAAACTCCATGAGTGCAGGCACCTGCCATGCTCACTGCCAGATCACTAGGACTCGGAATAGCACCTGGCACATAGTAAATGCCCAATAAATCCTTGGTGAATAAATATAGGTGGAAATGAAAGGACTAGAAGCAAATTGACATTTATTGAGCACCTACTGTGTGCAGGCACCATGCTGGATGCTTTAGGTAAACCATTTCATTCACACGTCTTAACATTTTTAGGTACAAATTGTTACTCTCATTTTTTCACATCTAGAAACTGAAGTTGTGAGATTATAGGTGACATAATCTCAGATCCCAGAGATCTAAGCAGGAGGGTTGTGGGGGCAGGCAGGGTCCTGGGATGTAAGCTCAGGTGCCTTGAATCAAGCCCAATGGGTTTTCATTATTCTGGCCAGGCTCTCCGAAGATAAAAGACATCCTCAGATGTTCCTAAAGCCTCCCATTCAGCTTATTCTCTCACCCGCTTGCTAAGCAACTCCCCACCGCCTCCAAAGCAGCCTCTTCACTGGCTTTGATTTTTAGTGTCTTTCTGATTATTTCCTGAGGAGATTGTGCTAGAAGCCTATGGAATCACAGAGACACTGGGTAGCATGAACAGAAATGCCTTTTTCTACTCTGAAATGTGAGGACTGACTCCCTCAGGAGGGAGAAGGGAACGCTGTCATTTCCAAGTACGTTCTCTGCCAGGTCTGTTTCAGGAACTCCTGCCTGCTCATCTCACATGATCTTCACGCCAGTCCTGGCAGGGAGATAGCTGCGTGGCCATGCACCAGTCTCCTTGCTCCTCTGAGCCTCCTTTCTCTCATCTGGCAAACGGGGATAATGAGGCTACCAGCTTGGAAATGTGGCTGAGAGGTAAATGGGATGAAGATAAGGCCAGGGAATTTGGTTTTAAGGTTTAAATCAAGGACATTTCCTGCAGCTAAATAGAAAGCACCTTTACCTTCATCCTGTAGGCAGCCCCCATACCTCCGACTTCAGCATCCTGGTGACTTAATGCATCAATAGCTCACAAGTTTGAAGATTCCCCTGCTCTCCTGGGTCCTCTCCCTTACTGGCCATGTGACCTTAAACAAGTCCTTCACCTAGCTGAGCCTCAATTTCCTTGTATGTAAACTGAGGGCACTGGACTAGGTTCCCTTCCAGTCTGAAATTCGCAGGCTTCTCTATCAAAGGGAAGTCTGAGGAATAGTAGCTACCAGTTAGTGAGCATTGGTTACGTGCTGGCAGAATTGCCAGCACATTTACCTACATTGTCTAATTTTGTCCTCACCACAATCCTGTGGGAAAGCTTTCATCCCTCCCATTTAACAGGTGAGGAAACTGAAGCTCAGGGGTGGAACAAATCACTCAAGATCACACAGGGGTAGTGGGATTCAAGCTCAAGTGTCACTCAGATGCTCAGACCATTTAACTCCACTGCACACATAGAATCAGAATTTATTTTCACCCCCATTTTTTTGCCAGGCTTTTCCTGTTTAGCTCGTCCTTGAGGACGGGGCTATTGGGACACATCCAGGGCTTAGGACCACCTGTAGGTGAGACAAGCAGGCTACGGAAAGCATAGAGCCGCTTTGTTGGCAACTGGGGCCACAGGCTGTGTTCCAGTCTCTTCAGTCCACATCTCTGGGTGATACACTCATGTTTGGAGGTGCCTGCAGTGGCAGGAGGAAGTGGGGAGTGGGGAATATGACAGTTCTCCAAGGAATTTGGAAGGCAGGGGAAAGAGCTGCACAGGCACCGTCACGTCATTGGCAAAGGTGCCAAAGAAATGTCAGAACAAAATGTGCTGGCTGGGATTGGAGATGAAAAATCCATTCGTGGCTGCCCTGAAGCAAATCCCTTCACTTCCCAACTTGCATCTCAGGGGGAGGAATTAGTCACGTGACAGAGCTCTTCAGCACCACGGACAGTGCCCTGGCGGCGCCTTCAGGGAACCCACCCAGGCCTCGGAGTATCAGGCCCAGTGACTAGCACCACAGCCGATGGAGGGGATGGCCTCTTCCCAACCCCAGGGACTTATAATCTGGGGCCAGGAAGAAGACTGACATGCAAGGAAAACTCACACAGTGCTAGGTGTTCCTGCGTGCTAACGAAGGACCCTCCAGCCAGTGTTGGCCTTGACATCCATTCCTGCATTTGGCCATCATTGAGCAGGAGATATGTACCTGACTCTGCACCAGACACCAGGGAAGGAAGAGCACAGATGAATGGAGACTGTGCTTGCACTTGAAAAGCTTGGACTTAGTCGGGCAGACTGGAGACTAATCATTACGAGACAGAGCTTGACATGAGATGAGGTCAGTGAGGTTGCTACTAATGCTAGTTCCACTTTACAGGTGGGAAACCAGGCCGGGTGATTTGCCCAGACTCACACAGCTATGAGGAGACAGAGCTGGGATTTGCATCCATGTGGTCAGGATCCATGATTTTAACCACTACCATGACTATGGGGTGGTGGTGGTGAACAATTCAATTAAGTCTAAAAAGGGGCAATGGAGAATTCCTGGAAGGAGGGACGCCTGGGTTGTATTTTCCCAGGTGAGGAAGTTGGGGGAGGTCAGAAAGAATAGCACTGTGAAGCCTGAGAATGGTAATGCTCCATAGTGGGCACAGGAAAGGGTCACACAGAGGACGTGGGAACAGGAAGGCGGGCGAAGGTGAGGCTAGAAGACCCCCAAGGCTGGGCTCCTGAAGAGTGCTGTACTAAGCGAGGGAGTTTGAGCTGGATTCGGCAGCTCTAAAGAGGCAGTGGAGTGTTTCAAGCATCAAAAGAAGGTAATCCGATTCTGGAAAATGGCTGATAGTGTATTGAGGTGGACTGGAGAGGGATCATTGGCAGGAGGGATGTCTAGCCAGAGGGCTACTGCTACTGCAGGAAGCCAGCTGAGGGAGGGAGGCAAGGCTAGACTGGGGCAGGGGCAGTGGAGCAGCAGGAATGGCACACGACGCCTGATGGCCTTGAGATTAAGATCACAGGCTCTGGGCCGGGTGTGGTGGCTCACGCCTGTAATCCTAGCACTTTGGGAGGCCGAGATGGGCAGACTGTCTGAGCTCAGTAGTTCGAGAGCAGCCTGGACAACACAGTGAAACCCCGTCTCTACTAAAAATACAAAAAAATTAGTCAGGTGTGGTGATGTGTGCCTGTAGTCCCGGCTACTCCAGAGGCTGAGGCAGGAGAATTGCTTGAACTTGGGAGGCGGAGGTTGCAGTGAGCCAAGATCGTGCCACTGCACTCCAGCCTGGGTGACAGAGTGAGACTCCGTCTCGAAAAAAAAAAAAAAATCACAGGTTCTGGCCCCACATCTCCTGGGTCCACAGCCAAGACCAGGAGTGAGGAAGCACTTGCCTTACACTGCCTTTTTTTTTTTTTTTTACTTTTTTTAATTTCTGTGGCTATACAGCAGGTGTGTATATGTATGGGGCACATGAGATGTTCTGATACAGGCATGCAATGCTCCACAATCACATCTTGGAGAGTGGGGTATCCATCCCCTCAAGCATTTATTCTTTGTGTTATAAACAATCCAATTATACTGTTTTCATTATTTTAAACTGTACAATTAAGTTCTTATTTACTGTAGTCCCCCTGTTGTGCTATCAAATAGTAGGTCTTACGCATTCTTTCTAGCTTAGACTGCCAATTCTAAAGCTCATGCACTTTACTTGTGAGCTCTTCAGCCTCTGTCTCAGGACCCAGTTACTCTTACTTCACCCGCTGTTCTGACAGAGTCGTGGGTCTGACTCTGAAATTCACAGCGGATTAGAAGTAGAAAGTTTTACCGGATGGGAGAAGAATTGAGAAGCAGGTGCAGTGATAGCAGTGAGGGATGCTAGCTAATGTCAGGAAACCAAAGATTTTTTATTTTTTTTAAGCATCATAAAATGGCATCATTTGGCAGATTCTGAATGCATCAACACATCCTACATCAATTACACTATTTAATAAAGTCGGGAACTCTACCACATTTCTAAAAATATTTCCATCCAAAGGCTAAAATGAAATTTGAAAGTTTGAGTAATTAAGAGCAATCCCTCAGCCATACTGATTCGCTAATTGTCCCTAAAATCCGAGTGACTGAGACCTCTTTGTACCTTTCAGAACCTTGTCCTATCCATCAGAGTGATGGAGTGATCCTCACACTCACCCCATGAGAAAAAAATAGGCAGAGGGACCACCCCCTGTCATAGGTGAAGAAACTCATGCTCAGCCTTTCACAGCCTACACAAATTGCTCCTCATTTTCAGAGTCAAGCTGGGAGCCCAGATGTCCTGATTGGCAGCCCTGAACTCCCAGTCCTTCTGTCTGTCTGCCTCTTCTTTCCTCCCTCCCCTTCTCAAGCCACACCCACCCACTGGTGCTCATCATCACCTGCTGCTGCTGATTGGCTGGTGAGATCACCCTGAGCAACAGCCCTCTCCTCCATAGGTCCATGGTATGTTGACATCACAGAGGTTATTTGCATACCCATCAGCCAGTCAACAGCTTCCCATCCTCAACCTGGCAGTTCCTTTCTTTTTGGAACTGAGGCTTCTCGCTGGGACTGAGCTCATAAGCCACAACAGAAGCTGCCTTTTATTGAACATTTATTATGGGCCAGGCCTGTGCTATATATTTTGCATATTTTCTCTCATTGGATGTGCACAATAACCAGCTTGAGGTAGGAACTGGGTTAGTCCCACTTCTCAGAGAAGAAACTTACAAAGTTTAAGTATTTGCCCAGGGTCATGCAGACAATAAGTAGCAGAGATGGAATCTGTGCCCAGGGATGTCTAATCCAAATGCTGGATTCTTAACCAGCTCCAGAGTCTTCCAACAGAGGGACTAGTGTTGTGGCTTTGTGTGTGTGTCTTGGAGGCGGCGGGGGGTGGGGGATTAATAGGACTTTAGCCAGGGAAAGCAGCTTCTCCTTTTCCCCACACTTCTTGCACCCTAGTCACCTTACCGGGCTGAAAGGTATGTCTGTTCCATCAGAGGAGGGAGCTAAGGAGAACTTCCAGCTAGGGAGGAGATGCTGTCAGGCTGCAGAGCAGAGACTTGCCCAGTCCTCAGACCTGGGAAGTCTCCTTCAAGTGTCAAAAGAAGGTATTCGGCTGGGCACAGGCTCACACCTGTAATCCCAACACTTTGGGAGGCTGAGGTGGGCAGATCGCGAGGTCAGGAGATCGAGACCATCCCCTGTCTCTACTAAAAATACAAAAATTAGCTTGGCATGGTGGTCTACGCCTGTAGTCCCAGCTACTCGGGAGTCTGAGGCAGGAGAATTGCTTGAACCCAGGAGACGGAGGTTGCAGTGAGCCGAGATCGCGCTACTGCGCTCTAGCCTGGGGGACAGAGCAACACTCTGTCTCAAAAAGAAGAAGAGGAAGAAGAAGAAGTAGTAGTAGTAGTAGTAATAGTAGTAGTAGTAGTAGTAGCAGTAGTTCAGGGCTCAGAGCTAGAGACTGAGCAGAGTCACAGCCTCTTTGCCGAAATCCTGTGTGACCTGGGCCGATACGTGTTTAATGATCCCCAAAGGCTCTTCCTGTCTTAGTTTCTGCAAAGCTGGCTTTCCTGGGGAGATGCTAGCTGGACACAGATGAGGAAAGACTAAAGTTCAGCCTTGCAGCACTCCCTGGGGCTGGCATGAGGGGAAGCACCCCAGCTTGGGCCCCAACACTGCCCTCTGCGATCCAGCCACTCCCAGGAAGGGAGTAGAAGAGCAATAACGTCCGCTGTGCGAGCCTCCCCCGCACCACGCCACTGCCTCCTTCCCCCATACCACCCCAGTCCATTAGGTCCAGCCCCCCTCGCACCATGCCACAGCCTCCTTCCCCCCTGCCATCCCAGTCCATTAGGTCCAGACGACCTGTGACACACACCCTGGGCCCCTAACCCTGCGCTGGCCGCCCTGGTGGATGCTGGAAATGCCAGGCGAGCCTCTGGCCACAGAAGGTGGTGCCTGGCCCATTGCACGGGGGCAGCCGAGGTAATCAGTTCAATGCCAGAGCAGTCAGGGAAGGCTTCCTGGGAATGGAAGCAATTGGGCTGGGCTTGCCAAGCTGATTAGTATGAACTGGTCGACTGAGGAAGGGAGAGCAGGCCTGATGTACAGAAGAGCAGATGCAGGGAGACAGGCAGGACTGTTTACCCTGGAGGGGGAAGGCCCACTCACTGTGTGGGCAGGAAGCTGACTCAGAGAGTGTGACGAGAGTAACAGAACCCAAGTCTTGTTACTCCCAGCCCAGTGCTCATCTAATCGTGAGCCCTAGCCTTGCATTTTCATTCTCTTGTCTGGTCATCACTGGACAGTTGCCTCTGCCATGTCTACTGGACAGGACTCAGGATGGTCACCAGCAGCTTTCCCCTGCATCCCTCCCCAAAGCCCAGAAACCCTGACCACCCCGCCAGGCCCGCCTCCTCCCGGGCCTTAGAGCCCAACCTGGACTCTGCAGTTGGTCCTTTGGCGCCATCTGGTGGTAGAGATATGAAACTACAGCAAATGGGGGGATTGGTGAAGGAGGAAAAGTTGGAGGATGAAGAGGAGGAAGATGAGAGGGAGATGAGGAAAGAGGAAGAGGAAATAACTTGCATAGCCTATATGCATCACCATGTGCTTTGGTAGAGACAGAAAAATCTAGGCCCTACCGTTTTGCAGCTTTGTGACTTCAAGTAGTTCACAGTTCCTCCCTGAGCCTCAGTTTCCCCATCTGTAAGACCAGGAAAAATAACCCAAACTTCAGTGTTAACCTTTGGCAGGGTATTGACCGAGAGGGAGCTTGAGGGGGCCTTTGAGGGTGTCAGAAATACTCTCTGTCTTGATGGTCACACGGTTTTAAAAGTCATTAAGTTGTACACTTACGGTTTGCATACTTTACTGTATACGTGATATATACGTTATATGTAATACTATATATAGTATATATAATATAAATATATAACATATAACATATAACATATTATATATAAATTATATATATAAAACTTATACCTCAACAAGAAAGGAAGCAATAACACTAATCTACCTTTAATGGTGAAGACCAAGTAAAATCACATAAGAAAGGGGCTTAGCTCAGGGCCTGGCAGTAAGTCAGGACGCATTGAGGGCGATGGTTATCCCTGCTGTCACTCAGCACTTTAAAATATAGCTGTGCTTTATTTTGCAATGACCCCGTAAGTTGACTTACTTTTTATAGCTGAGGGATTGAGCCTTGGTGAAAACTTGCTCTAGATGATCTAATTCCATGCCCTAGACTTTTTCGCCTGGGCATAGCCCTCAAGCTAGGATAGGCTGAGCAGGGCCAAGGGCAACAGAGCGGTGTGGGCAGGCTAGCCCTCAAGGGCCACTGCACCTTGCAAAGTACAAGACCAAAATGTTGTCCACTTGTTCCCAGGAGACCTGGCTCTTCCAGGTGATGAGGCACCAGAGGGACTTCTCTCAAGAAAGCAGGCATCAGCTGGGCAGAAGGAGTAAGGGCAGAAGAAGGCAGCGGGGCAGCACAGGGCACAGGGCTGGACAGGCATATCTGGGTCTGAATTCAGGCTCCTCTGGATGAAAGGGGGCGAGCTGCTTCTCATCCATGGGGGTCGGGTTTCTCATCTGCAAAATGGGGACGAGGACACATGCCCTTCCTGCCGCTCAAGGTTGCTGTGACAGCTGAGTGAGACCATGGAGTGAAGACTCTGGGCCTCCTGCTGACCTTACAGGATGAGCAAGAGCCTCTCCATTTTGCAGATGAGGAAACTGAGGCACAGACACTTCAGACCCCACCCAGCTATGACCCATCTCCCACCTGGGACCTCAGCCCCAAGATGACTCATGGCAGAAACACAGCCCAGGGAAGAGGAGCAAAGGTTTAGGGGGGAGGTGGCCTAAAACCTGCCCAGAAACCTCAGTGCTGCAGATGACACAGAACCACCAATATGGCTAAAGGGACCGGGTGGGGCACTTTAGAAAAGCAATAGGAATATCATCCCAGCCCTGAGGTTAATTCAGATGGGGGACCCAGAGTTGGGTCCTCGATGCCTTGTGATGTCCAAGCAGCTTCCCAGGCCTCCTTCCTTCACGGAGCTCCTGGGACCATCTCCTCCTCCTGCATCTTGGACAGGGGTCATGTAATTCCACCCCATTCCCATCACGGGGCCAGTGGCCCCATGTCTTAGTCTGCTTGGGCAGCTATAACAAAAATACCATAATCTAGGTGGTTTACAAAGAGCAAACATGTATTTCTTATAGTTCTGGGAGCCGGGAAGTCCAAGTCAAGGTGCCCCAGATTTGGTGTCTGGTGAAGACCCACTTTCTCATGTACAGATGGCACCTTCCTGCTGTATCTTCACAGAGTATAAGTGATGAAAGAGCTCCCTCAGACCTATTTCATAAGGGCACTAATCCCAGTCAACTGTCCTCATGGACTAATCGCCTCCTCAATGCCCCACCTCCTAATACCATCACATCGATGATTAGGTTTCAATATGGGAATTTGGTGAGGACACATTCAGACCATAGAACCCCATGACCTACCTGAGGTCACCCATTTGGTCATAGCCACCAGGTGCTGCAAAAGCCTTGAGCTCATCTAGTGAGAACCCTCATCTATCAGAGAGGGAAAGAGGCTTGTCTGAGGTTGCACAGCAGAGCTGGGACTGGAAGCCAGACCTCTGCACACCAGGCCTCGAGGGGAACCACAGGTGCTCAGGCCTTCTGAAAGCCACCTCATCGCTGTGAGAGGGCCTCAGCCTCCGCTGCTACAGCTGACTCTGCAGCCCCTCCCTCCAGCCGTGGTGACAGCAGAGCCACAGAGGCAGCTGGGCCTTCCAGTCCAGGCCCTTCTGGGATGACCCTTCCCAACAGCCTGGCATGGCCCTGGCCCGCCACCTGGTGGCCACAGCAACAATTGCCAGGACGCAGCCTCAGGCTCTGACCCCACCTCCCTCTCCCTGGGGGCAGCCTCTGCTACAAGGCAGTGGAGGAGCCCATGGCTCTTCTCAGAAGCCCTCTGCTTTAGTGGGCAGCATTTCTGAGACCCCTACAAAGTGCTTGGTGCTAAGCCCCAGGGCCACAGAGGCCTCTCCAGGGGTGAGGGTCACACGTCTCTGAGACCATGAAGTCAGGCTGGACCTACCCTTCTAACATGATTTCCTCCAGGCAACAAAGAGTTCCTGGCACCGAGAAGGCTTTTACTTTGCAAACTCAAATGTGCAAGAAATCATCCATTTTCACATTTGCTTTCAAATTTCCTGTCCAGTTCCTCCTCCTGGGCTCACCCACGCCTGAACGTCCCCCACCTGAGAGAGCACAGATGACAGCAAGTGTCCGTGGCCCCAGAGGGAAGGAAAGGGCCTCTGGGGTCACTGCAGTCCCTCTGGCCTCAAGCCCAGGCTGGCCATGTCTGTGGAGGTAGGAGGTCCCAAGCTCCTGCGCTCCCAGGGGCTCAGCAGTTTACACTCAGCAGTGGGCAGCCCCAGCTTAGGGTGCAGGCTCACTCGCAAGCCACACAGCCGGTCCCGTTGGAGGCCCTGCCACCTCTGGGGGTGCAGGGATTGGTTTCCTGTCACCATGGGTCCCACCACCCTCAAGGCTCTTTATAGGCTGGGGTGATTTTTGCTTTCTTTGTTGGTTCTCTCATGAGCTGGATGCTCTAGTTATACTGCTATGCTACAAACCACCCCAAAATTGAGCACATAAAACAGCCATTTTATTATAATCATGGATTCTGTGGGTCAGAAATTTGGAAAGGGCATCATGGAGACAGTTTACCTCTGCCCCTAATGCCTGAGGCGCCGGCTGGAAGATGAAGGCTGGGGTGACTTGACAGTGGTGGCAGGAACCCTCTGGTGGGCATCCTCATGTGCAGGTCTGAGGCCGACACGGGCTGTCATCTGGGACACTGACCCATCTGCTCCACTCCACGTGGTCTGTCAGTTCTCTTTAGCACAGCAGCTGGGTTCTAAGAGTGGATGTCCCAGGAGAGCAAGGCAGAAATGCATGGCATTTTCTAGATCTAGCCTGGGAAGTTACAGAGCATCTTCTGCCATACTCTACTGGTCAAGGCAGTCACAAAGGTCTACCCAGTCAGAGATGTGGGGTGGGGTGGGGATCAGATTGAGCACTGAGTGGAAAAGCTTCACTGCAAACAGGGATACCCCCAGAACAAAGTCCAGGCTTTGTGGGGAGGAGAAATGAAGCAGATCTGTTAAAGCCAAAAGACGGAGAACTGCTTCTGTCTGTGAGTGGGGTTGGTTGGCCAGCAATGCCTGGGCTTCATAGGCTAGTATGGGGCTGGCTGAAGGCACCCACCTGGTGTTTAGGGGGCCCAGGGACTTCCATAGAGCAAGATAAGTGCCAAGTTAGCACACCAGGGTCACCAGGCTGCCAGGACAGGTGACTATCTCGGGGTCTGATGGAAGCTCAAAGTCCAGACGCTCAGCCAACTCCGGGGGTCCACACTGGTCTCCACCATCTGTGTGACCTGGGCCGATGACATCTCCGAACTCCACTTCCTCACCTGCAAAACGAGGCTAATTATAGTTCAGTCAGTCATAGCCCATTTCAGGGGCAAGTTCTAAATCAGTAAGGCAAAAATTAGGTACACACAAAACGACCCTTGAGAACCTCTTATGCTCCCCACCAGCATGGATACACATGGTTTTGTGTATACAGTTGTGAAGAGTGAGTCTCATGAATGTCAAATATGGACAACTGATGAAGCAGAACAGAGGGCGGGTGGGGTGCAGAGGGAAAGCCAAGAGGGAGGTCTGGACTTCTGTGCCATCTGCCTTTAAGAAAATGCCCATCTCTAGTTGAGTGGGGGATGGGGCAGGGGTAGGGGTGGGGTTCCTTTAAGCCTGTCAGGTTTGCTGCCTGGCTTTTCCATGTTGCTTTCACACCAATCCTCTATAGTGTTAAATGCACTGATAGATTTGCATGGCATTGTACAAATTCAACTAATAAAGATACATAAAGCCTCCAACACAGTTCCTGGCACATAGTAAGTGCTCAATAAATGTGAGTTGGATTTTTCTTTTTCTTTTTTTTTTTTTTTTGAGACAGAGTCTCGCTCTGTCACCCCGGCTGGAGTGCAGTGGTGAGATCTCAACTCACTGCAACCTCCACCTCCAGGGTACAAGCGATTCTCATGTCTCAGCCTCCCAAGTAGCTGGGACTACAGGTCTACACCACCATGCCTGGCTAACTTATTTGGTGTGTGTATTTTGTATATTTAGTAGAGACAGGGTCTCGCTATGTTGACTAGGCTGGTCTCAAACTCCTGGCCTTGGCCTCCCAAAGTGCTGGGATTACAAGCGTGAGCCACTGCACCCCGCCCTGGATTTGTCTTAATCTCGCTTGATCAGACCCATGCACGCAGCCCATTTTCAGCCAGTGCTGCCGTCCTGGTTGTTAAAATATCAGCATGTGTCTGCTCCAGTTGGTAAATAGCTGCTGTCTAATTCCCCATGAGTGTGACCCGCTGTCCTGCTGCCCTGGCCTCTTAGTGGGATCCCCATGTCTCCCCATGATGTAGCAGCTTGAGGGGTAGCCTTGGTCCAATTGGGCCCCTGGGACCTGCTCAGGTACCAGGCCAGGCCTGTTCTGGTTGTTGGTCCCATGAGCTTCTGGGGTTAAATATTTCAAAGATCACTCCTGCCCACGTGCCCACCGCTCTGTGAAAAGCTGGAAGCAGCAGCCAGGCACTGCCTCCTGCACTCTCGGCTGGCATTTCCTGCTGGGGCCCTCGGATCCCTTGCTCGGCCTGGGCTCTGGCTCCTGCCCTTGGACAGGATTCCAGAGGCAGGTGTGTCCTCACGGTGGGGCCTCACTCCCGAGTGAGGACGAGCTGCCTCCTTGCAGGGAACGTGGTGCCCAGAGGCAACAGGGGCCTCTCAGTGGCAGCCGACTTTGAAGTCCTTGGACCCATCTCTCCCCAGCCCTGCCTGTAGCTATGTGGGGACCCAGGCCCAGTGCCACTCGGACTTTCTCAGCCTGCCCCCGAAATACCCACTAATGCCAACCAAGAATTAACACATGCACCCGCAGGCCAGGCAGCCTGCCTGAAGCAGCTGACACAAGTGTGAAATTTCTTTGAAGTCTTGGGTTTTGTCTCAAAAAATACACGCGGATTCTGCATTCTGCTCCATAATGTTTCCATTTTTGCTTAAATCTAAAAATAGGGCTTTAAATGACTTCCAGTGAAGAAAGTTGCCTTTCCAGGAAGATGCCGGGGCTTAGCCTGTGAGACTGTCAACACCCCTGGCTCCCTGCCACGGGCCTCTGGACACTCAAGGCTGGAAACCGAAAAATGTTGTCCCCGCCCCTCAGGAAAGGTCGAGTCTGACTTTTCACCTCTGACCTGTGCTTAGGCACCCTCTTTGGGTCACCTCCTATTTCTGTCCCTCTGAAACTGCAGTTGGCCCTGACCCATAGTGGTGAGGAGAGGCAGTCTCTTGCTATTACAGGTAGGACGCAGGTTTGGCAATGCCAGTGGCCATGATTCTACCCACCCCTGCCTTGAAAGGAAAATAGCACAGCTCAAGAAAAGGGACACCCAGAGACATCAGTGCCCTGACAACATCGCTCGCTCTCCTTGACCCAGCATCACCTTGGATGTCACACGGGTGTGTGCCCAGAAATTCCTCATGTTGCCCCTAAACATGGTGAGGCCCTGTCTCTACCATGCACAGAAGAAATAGTCCTAATTAATCAACCCTCCCTAGAAAGGAGACCGCTCGGAGGAGTCCTGCTCATTCTCAAAATATTCAGAGGCTATCTTGGGGAGGAGGGAAAGTTATCTGTTCTCTCTGGCTCCGCTGGGTCACAACCAAGACTGAGATGTGGGAGATGGAACAAGGCAGATTTAGGATGGTGACAGGAAGTGCTTTCTGAGTCAGATCTTTCCAGGGAAAGCAGGGCCCGCTTATCAGGTAGTGAGCTCCCTGTCCCTAGGGGTATGTAAGTGTAAGCTGACAACCTTCTGGTAGCAAAAAGGTAGAAAGATTGAAGCACTTGATGGGGAAGGGTGGGCTTTTGCCTCTAAAATTCTTTCCCTTTCTGAGTCTCTGGTTCCATGACACTCTCTAAGCCTTGTTCAGGGATGTGTCCTCCCCATTCCAGTGTCCAGGGTTGCTCACAGTCGCCACTTCTTTCAAAGCTGGAGGCACTGCAGCGGTGGGCAGGTGGGCATCTGTGCCCTGTGCGACCTGCTGATAGCATAGATGCAGTTATCAGCCCTCTGCATGTCAGGATTCTGACTAGGAAAACTCAGTGACCCAAAGTGACCTTCATCCAAACCTCTCCTTTATTTCTGTAGTTTATACACTTTGCGTGCAAACGCCCCTGGGAGGGACAGTACCTACACCTTTGGCAATGCTAAGCTTCACACAAAGAATTTTTCATCTCCTTTCTTGGGTGGGGGGCGGCTTTTATTTTTCTTCCAAGAACGACTAGTCTTTATGCAGACCCAGGAAGTGGCAGCTAAGCTTCGGAGCCGGAAAAATGAGAGCCCTGAGTATAATGCCCTTACGGAGGTCTGGCTTGCCCACATGTCACCCCCAACCCTAATTGAAATCACCAGGAAAACGTAAAAGGGGGGTGGGGGTGAGAGGTGGGGAATTTAGATAGCATTACAATTTTTCTAAAGGGCCAGGTAGAAGTTTGAGGAATTTCTTCTAAGCCAGTCACTGATGGGGCCAGGTAGGAGAAAGACCCTGAAAGCAACATGCAGCCGGACCCAACCATCTGTGAGCTGGAACCGCCAAGGGGCTCTCTGACTTGGGGGCTAAAGTGCCCAGAAGGAGGACAGGCCGCTGCTCTGGCCTCCCCAGCGCAACGACCTCACCAAACAAGGCCCCTTCAGGAGTGTCCTGGACCAGTGGCCACCAATTGCAAGGCCTCGCTTGCTCTATACAGGTTGTGCAGGACATAATCCAGGTGCAGGGTGCAAGGAGCTTCACATCCCATTCCGTCACCCATTTCTAAAGGTAATTACTTCAATTGTCCAGCAGATGGCAGTAAAGTGTCCCAAACAAGAGGCGCCTTTCTTTGAGTTGCCCAGAAACCACTGGTTCCGCTCCTGGGTGGCAGAAAACTTGGAGAAGACAATCAGCTCTCCAGATTCCAATCTAAGAGTCAGATTCCCCCCCTTTTTTTTTTCCTATTTCCATAACTATTTTTAATAAAAGGTTTACAGTTTTCAATGTCCAATGGTTCCCTGAGACTTACCATAAAACTCAGCTGCCGCCTCTCCACCTCATCTCACCAGCTCTCTGGGACAGGCAACCACTTGCAACTCTGGGAAGTGTTTCTTCTGTTTTTAAATCTCCATAATTCTAAGCACTAGTTCTTGATTTCACCATTTTCGACACCATCTTTGACTTACTGTGATGGAAGATGAAGATTTATCATTCTTACAATCCACCCCACCCTGTCCCTCCACCACTTCTCTCCCGTCTCTCTCCCAGCATAATTCTCCCCCTATTTTTGGTTAAGTCAGTGTTCTTGATATTTACTCGTCTTCTTTGCCATCTCTGGACTTACGGGGTGCCCTCTATGCCACACGGCATTCCACCCAACATTGCTTCGGACCAACGAACTCATTTCACAGCAACAGGACAACAGGGACCTCGGGCCCGTGGAAATCGCTAGTCTTATTGTGGACTCATCCGGAAGCAGCTGGCCTAACTGAAGGGTGGAATGGCCATGTGAACACTCAGTTAAGGTTCTGCTTGAGAGACAATGGCCTGAAAGGTTAAAGTTCTGTCTTACAGGATGAAGAATATGCTTTGATGAGGTGACCAGTAGAAGGTATGGTTCCTCCCACATCCACAATAACAGGGCCCCAAATCAGAGAGTGGGAGTGGCTTTCCTCACTATTACACCTAATAACCACATGCACTCGAACCCTCCGGGCTCTGTCGATTTGAAAGGTTTTGTTCCCGAGGGAGAAATGCTTCTATCGCGGAACACAACCAGGGGCCCATTGAGTTGGTCCATGAGACTGGACACTATGGGTGCCTCCTGCCACTGAACTGGCAACATGGGAGGAAGTCACTCTGCTGTGTGGCACATTTGATCCTGGTAATCAAATCTGGCTGATACTGTACAATGGGAGGACTATGTCTAAAACCCAGAAGACTTTCTGAGAGTACCTCTTTTTTAACTTTAATTTTAATAGTTTTGGGGGTACAGGTGGTCTTTGATTACATGAATAACTTCTTTAGCAGTGATTTCTGAGATTTTAGTGCACCTGTCACCCAAGCAGTGTACACTGTACCCAATATGTAGTCTTTTATCCATTACTCTTCCAACCTTCCCCCACAAGTCCCCAAAGTCCCTTATATCATTCTAATGCCTTTGCAACCTCATAGCTTAGCTCCCACTTACAACTGAGAACATACAATATTTGGCTCTCCATTCCCAAGTTAGTTCACTTAGAATAATCGCCTCCAGCTCCAACCAAGTTGCTGCAAAAGACATTATTTCATTCTTATGGCTGAGTAATAGTCCATGGTGTATATATAACACATTTTCTTATCCACTGGTTGGTTGATGGGCACTTAGGTTGGCTCCATAACTTTGCAATTGCGAATTGTGAGGCTATAAATGGGTGTACAGGTGTTTTTTTCATATAATGATGTATTTTTCTTTGGGTAGACACCCAGTAGTGGGATTGCTAGATCAAATGATAGTTCTACTTTTAGCTCTTTAAGGAATCTCCATACTGTTTTCCACAGTGGTTGTACTAATTTACATTCTCACCAGCAGCGTAAAAGTGTTCCCTTTCCATGACATCCATGCCAACACCTATTGTTTTTTGACTTTTTAATGATGGCTGTTCTTCAAAGAGTAAGGTGGTATCTCATTGTGGTTTTGATTTGCATTTCCCTGATGATTAGTGATGTTGAGCATTTTTTCGCATGTTTGTTGGCTCTTTGTATATGTTCCCTTGAGAACTGTGTATTCACGTCCTTTGCCCACTTTTTGATGGGATTATTTGTGTGTGTGTGTGTGTGTTTTTCTTGCTAATTTGAGTGCCTTATAGATTCTGGTTATGAGTCCTTTGTCGGATGCATAGTTTATGAATATTTTCTCCCACTCTGTGGGTTGTCTGTTTACTCTGCTGATTATTTCTTTGGCTGTGCAGAAGCTTTTTAGTTTCACTAGGTCCCATTCATTTATTTTTGTTTTTGTTGCATTTGCTTTTGGGGTCTTAAGTCATGAATTCTTTGCCTAAGCCAATGTCTAGAAGAGTTTTTCTGATGTTATCTTCTAGAGATGTTATGTTTTCAGGTCTTGGATTTAAGTCTTTGATCTATCATGAATTGATTTTTGTATAAGGTGAGAAATGGGAATCCAGTTTCATTCTTCTACACGTGGCTTGCCAGTTTTCCCAGCACCATTTATTGAATAGAGCGTCTTGTCCCCAGTTTACGTTTTTGTATGCTTTGTCAAAGAGCAGTTGGCTGTACTTATTTGGCTTTATTTCTGGGCTCTCTATTCTGTTCCATTGGTCTACACGTGTGTTTTTATGCCAGTACCACTCTGTTTTGGTAACTATAGCCTTATAGTATAGTTTGAAGTCAAGTAATGTGATGCTTCCAGATTTGTTCTTTTTGCTTAGTATTGCATCGGGGTTATACAGGATCTTTTTGGGTTGCACATGTATTTTAGGATAGTTTTTTCTAGTTCTGTGAAGAATGATGATGGTATTTTGATGGGAATTGCATTGAATCTGTAGATTGCTTTAGGCAATATGGTCATTTTCACAATATTGATTCTTCCCATCCATGAGCATGGGATGTGTTTCCATTTGTTTGTGTTATCTATGATTTCTTTCAGCAGTGTTTTGTAATTTTCCTTGTAGAGATCTTTCACCTCCTTGGTTAAGTATATTCCTAAATTATTTATTTATTTGTTATTTTGCAGCTGTTGTAAAAGGGAGTGAGTTCATGATTGAATTTCAGCTTGGTTGTTGTTGGTGTATAGGAGTGCTACTGATTTGTGTGTGTGTGTGTGTGTGTTTTGTTTTTTTTGTTTTTTTTTTTTTTTACAAAAAATCACATTGATTTTGTATCCTGAGGCTTTACTGGATTTGTTTATCAGATCTAGGAGCTTTTTGGATAAGTCTTTAGAGTTTTCTAGGTATACAATCATATCATCTGTGAATAGTGAAAGTTTGACTTCCTCTTTTTCAATCTGGATGCCCTTTATTTCTTCCTCTTGTCTGGTTGCGCTGGCCAGGACTTCCAGTACTATGTTGAATAGAAGTGGTGAAAGTGGGCATCCTTGTTCCAATTCTCAGGGGAAGTGCAATAGAACCACTCATATGTCAAAGATGTTAGAATTAGCACAGGGAATTTAAAGCAGACTTTATAAATATGCTCAAGGACTTAAAGGACAAAAATGTTTATAATGAATGGAGTGAAAATCACAGCAAAGAAGTGGAAACTCTAAACAAGAACCAAATAGAAATTCTAGACTTGAAAAGTACCATATATGAAATTTAAGAAATTCACTGATATGCATAACAACAAACAAACTGGCAGAAGGGTCAATGAACTTGAACCTTGATAAATAGAAAGTATCTAATCTGAAGTGGAAAAAGGTTTGAAATAAACTAAACAGGGTCTCAGAAATCTGTAAGATAATGTTAGTTTCCTTAACACATGTCATTAAAGTCTTAGAAGGAGAGAAAATTGGTAGCAGAGCAGAAAAATTATTTGACAAACTGTCCCAAACTTGGTGAAAAACACAACTTATATACTCAAAAGCTCGCTGAACCCCAAGAAAGATAAAAATAAAAGGAAAGCAGTTCCTAGGCACATCATAGTCTAAAGATCAAAGAGAAAGAGAAAATCTTGAAAGCAGCCAATGAAAACAAAAACCAAACCAAAACAACCAAACACACAAAAAAACCATATCACACATAGAGGAACACTTGCATGAATAATGAATGAGTTATCATCAGAGACAATAGAAGCCAGAACATAATGAAATACCATCTTTCATGTGCTGAAAGGGAAAAAAAAACTTAGAATCATATATACAGAAAAAACTCCTTAAACATGGGGGAACAAAGATATTTCAAATAAATGAAAACTGAGAAAATTCACTGCCACTAGACCTGTTTCACAAGAAATACAAAAAGACGTTCTTCAGGCTGAAGGGAGATTACACTGAAGGATACTCAGATTTACAGGAAGGAATGAAGAACATTAGAAGTAGTACACATGTAAATCGTTATAAAGGAAAAAACTTTATTTCCTTAATCTAAAAAAGATATAATTATTTGGAGCAAAAATTATAACATGGTATTATGGAGCTCATAATGTATATAGTGTGTGTGTGTGTGTGTGTGTGTGTGTATATCTATATATATAAAATAAAATTAACACAAAGCAAACGTTCTTACCTTTGATGGGAAGCGACAAAATATCTGTGATAAGCTAAGGACTCATATTAAAATTGCTAGAGGAAATATTACAAATGCAAAGAGAGGTTTTGATAAAAATTAATAGAGAAAAGGTTATTTTAGAAATGTTTAACTCAAAAGAAGACAAGAAAGGAGGAAGACAGGAACAAAAGATTCAGGTGACAAATAGAAAATCAGCAGCAAAACTGATAGGCCTATACTCAACTATGTAAATAATTATATTAAATATAAATGGAGTAAACACTCTAAAAAGCAGAGCTTATCAGACTGAGCTAAAAGAGAAAGAACCAATTGTGCTCTCTATAAGAAGCACTCTTTCATTAGAAATATATAGTTAGGTTGAAGGTATAAGGAGACAAAAAGATATAACATGCAAGCATTAGAAAGCTAGAGAAGGCTGGGTGTGGTGGTTCACGCCTGTAATCCCAGCACTTTGGGAGGCTGAGGCGGGTGGATCACCTGAGGTCAGGAGTTCGAGATCAGCCTGGCCAACATGGTGAAACCCTGTCTCTACTAAAAATAGAAAAATTAGCTGGGTATGGTGGTGGGCGCCTGTAATTCCAGCTACTTGGGAGGCTGAGGCAGAAGAATCGCTTGAACCTGGGTGGCAGAGTTTGCAGTGAGCCAAGATCACACCAATGCACTCCAGCCTGGGTGATAAGAGTGAAACTGCAACTCAAAAAAAAGAAAAAAAAGAAAAGAAAAGCTAGAGCAGTGATATTATTATCAGGTTAAATATGTTTTAAAACAGTCGGTATTAGCTGAGATGAAGGACATTTCACAATGCTAAAAGAGCCAATTTATCAAAAAGGCATGACAATTACGAACAATTACAAATATCAGAAAGGTGTAACAATTACATACAAATGTGTACGTGCCTAATAAAACACCTTCAATATACATAAAAAAGCAATCCTGACTAGACTAAAGGGAGAAATAGACAAAACGTACAGTCATGTTTGGACACGCTACAACCCCTGTCTCAGAAATTAACAGAACTAACTGACCAGAAATCAGTTAAGGTATAGAAGATTATGAATAACACTATAAAGTGCTTTGATCTAACGCCATTTATAGAACACTACGTCAAACATCTCCAGAGTACATATTCTTTGCAAGTATACATAGAACATTCACCAAGACATACCACATACTAAGCTACAAAATAAGCCTTAAAATTTTTCAAGAGATTGAAACTTTACAGAGTATGTTCTCTGTCAACAATGGAATTAAGCTGGATAGCAATGACAATAAGGTATCTAAAAAATCCTCAGATAATCAGATATTAACACATCTTTAAATAACTGCTTGGTGAAAGTAGAAATCAGAGAGAAAATTATAAAATATTTTGGACTGAATAATAATGAAAATACATCTCAAAATGAGTGCAGTGCAGCTAAAAGTGCTTAGAAATTTATAGCTAGAAACGTGAGAAAATAAATTTCTGTTGTTTAAGCCACCCAGTCTGTTGTACTTTGTTATGGCAGTCCTAGAAAACTAATACGATGTATCACACTTCAATAAGAATCAGGGCTCCTTGGACAAATGGCTGATTCTAGAACTGGGGAAGGAAATACATGACATGAGCCTGGAACATCTTGTAGCTCTAGAAAGTAGGGAAAGGCTCAAATGCAAGAAAGAAAAAAATACCCACAAATTGATGAGCTATGTCAAAGGAGAACAGGAGTCCACTTAAAGAGTTCCCAATGCGGCCGGGTGCAATGGCTCATGCCTGTAATCCCAGCACTTTGGGAGGCCGAGGCAGGAGGATCACCTGAGGTCAGGAGTTTGAGACCAGTCTCACTAATATGGTGAAACCCTGTCTCTACTAAAAATATAAAAATTAGCCAGGTGTGGTGGTGTGCGTCTATAGTCCCAGCTACTTGGGAGGCTGAGACACGAGAATCACTTGAACCCGGGAGGCGGGTTGCAATGAGCTGAGATCGCACCACTGCACTCCAGCCTGGGCAACAGAGCAAGACGAGACTCCGTCTCAAAAAAAAAAAAAAAAAAAAAAAAAAAAAAAAAAAAAAAAAAAAGAGTTCCAAATGGTCAATGTGGAAATAATTTTAACAATAAAATTAATAAAGTTCCATTAGATGATAACCCAAAGCATACAATAAATATCCGTAAGTCCATACTGATATAAGTCACTGATGCAATCAATTCATAAATGGGGGAAGGCAGATAAATCTCTCATGCAGAAGAATTCCAAATAGGCCGGGCGCGGTGGCTCACGCTTGTAATCGCAGCACTTTGGGAGGCCGAGGCGGGCGGATCACGAGTTCAGGAGATCGAGACCATGGTGAAACCCCGTCTCTACTAAAAATACAAAAAATTAGCTGGGCATGGTGGCGGGCGCCTGTAGTCCCAGCTGCTCAGAGAGGCTGAGGTAGGAGAATGGCGTGAACCCGGGAGGCGGAGCTTGCAGTGAGCCAAGATCGCGCCACTGCACTCCAGCCTGGGTGACAGAGCAAGACTCCGTCTCAAGAAAAAAAAAAAAAAAAAGAATTCCAAATAATTTATTTAAAGATGCTCAGCCCTCAAAGAGGAGAAGCAGGCTGAGTGTGGTGCTAATGCCTGTTATCCTAGCACTTTAGGAAGCTGAGGCTGGAGGACTGCCTGAGGCCAGAAGTTTGAGACTAGCCTGAGCAACATAGCAAGAACCCTCCTCTACAAGAAAAAATTATAATTAGCCTGGCGTGGTGGCGTGCACCTGTAGACTCAGCTACTCGAGAGGCTGAGGCTGGAGGATCACTTGAACCCAGGAGTCCAAGGCTTCAGTGATTCATGATCACAGCATTGCACTCCAGCCTGGGTGATGGAGCAAGATGTCATCTCAAAAAAAAAGTTAATTTAAAAAGAGGAGGAGCATAGCTCCCCACTCTTTAGGTATCGGCTGCAAATAGTGACTTCCTTCCGATGAGTACAGTATGGAAAGAAGGGAAAAAGAGTAACTGTACTGTGGGGAAAGCTGACCAACACTAACTCAGCCAGGTCTCTACGGCCAACATTAACAGTTATAGATAACGTTGACAATATATATACTTGATATGATGTGGTGAAAATGGCACTTTACCTGTGATTTTCCACCCAATAAACCATGACCACAGTCATGTCATGAAAAAAAAATTGGACAAATTCCAATAGTGGGACATCCTACAAAATGCCTGGCCAGAACACCTCAAAACTATCAAGATCATTAAAAAAAGAGAAGAAAGAAGTCTTTGAAATTGCCATAACCAAGAGGATCTTAAAGAGACCTGACAGTTAAATGCAATGTGGTATCCTGGATAAAATCCTAGAAAAGGAGAAAAAAAAAACAAAACAAAAAACTAGGTGAAACCTAAGGGAATATGAACGAACTATGGACTTCAGTTAATCGTAATGTATCAAAATATTGTTTGATTAACTGTAACAAATATAGTCATGCAGGATAATAGTAATAGGAGAAATTGGTGAGGGGTACATAGGAACTCTGTACTGTTTTCCCAATTTTTCTGTAAACCTAAGACTTCAAAAAATAATATCTATCAAAAGTAAAAAAATATTAGCAAATTAAACTCACCAACATATAAAAATGATGATACATCATGACCAAGTGAGTTTCCTCCCGGGAATGCAAGTTTGTTTTAACATTCCAAAACCAATTCACCTGTTAATGGAATAAAGAGGAAATATCATACAATTATCTCAACAGATGCAGAGAAAGAGGATTTGACAGAATTTAACACTCATTTGTGAAAGAAGCATTCAGCAAATTAGCAGTAGATGGAAACTTCCTCCATGTGATCAATGAAATCTATGTAGATATAATACTGTAACTCATTTCATATTGGGTTAAGTATGAATGACAAAATGTTTTTCCTCCAAAATCAGCAATAAGACATGAATACTCACTCTTGTTATTTCTACTCAGCATAGCACTGATAGTTCCAGCTAGGGCAACTAGGAAAGAAGAAGAAATGCATGAAATTGAAAAGGAAGAAGAAGACCTGTCAGAGTTTGTGTAGGGTTAAAATAGTACATTTTGGGCATGGACTGGCAGTCTGCCTTGGCCCAGGCAGAGAAACTCTACTGAGGGAGGGAAAAATTATAATCCTTTTTGGTGGTTGCTGGGTCAGCTGCAATGATTTATAACCTAAAAGAGGTCCAAACACAAGACCATATTCTTCTACAGAAGTTTTCGGTGTTCTGGAGATACAGCAAGCTGAGGCTCTGATCTATAATGAATGACAGAGGAGAAAGTCTTGCCTAGGTGGTTAGGAGACCAAATCACACTAGACCAGGGACCTACCTGCAAGAATCACAAACTAGTTTCCTTCCTGAAACATTTGTCAGATTTTGAACTTGTGAACTTGTGTGGGTAGACAAATGAAAGAGCCAAGCTCAAAACATTCCAAGGGCAGACGGAACTTTCAGATTCTCAATGAAAAACCTGGTAAGGCGGCCGGGCGCGGTGGCTCACGCCTGTAATCCCAGCACTTTGGGAGGCCGAGGCGGGCGGATCACGAGGTCAGGAGATCGAGACCACCCTGGCTAACACGGTGAAACCCCGTCTCTACTAAAAAAAATACAAAAAATTAGCCAGGCGAGGTGGCGGGCGCCTGTAGTCCCAGCTACGCGGGAGGCTGAGGCAGGAGAATGGCGTGAATCCCGGGGGGCGGAGCCTGCAGTGAGCCGAGATTGTGCCACTGCACTCCAGCCTGGGTGACAGCGAGACTGCCTCAAAAAAAAAAAAAAAAAAAAAAAAACCTGGTAAGGCCATACCAGGAAGAATAGGCAGGTACCAGTGGCGGACTGAGTCTTACTAATACTGTAATGCAGCCACAAGATTATCAGCCCCTTACCCCATTTTCCTAACAGAATAAAAGACTAAACCCTAATTACTGAAAGATATTATCTATAGCCTCTATGGTCCTTCTATGAGCAGCATCTGGCAGTGACAGTGACAGTGACAAAGTAGGAGATGAACAAGGAAGGGGGAAAATGTGAACAAAAAATAGCAGAGCCACTGCTGACCCAGCTACTGGAGTTAGCAGCAAGGACATAAAAACAGCCATGATCAGTATGTGAAAATAAATACAGGAAAAGATGCACAAGATGGATTAAAAAGTGGAGAATTAAAATAGTTAGAATATCTCTTAAAAATCCAACGGCCATTCTAGAATTGAAAATAAATCAGAATTTTAAGAATTTGTTGAATGTATTTAACAGGAGACTGAACACAGTGTATGACTGGATAGTGAACTGGAACTCAATAGAAATTATCCACACTGAAGCACACAGAAATAAAGCTGGGGAGGGAGGGGGAACAGAACAGAGCATAAAGGCATGTGAGGTACTAACAAAAGTTCTAACATACATATATGTGGAGTATCAGAAAGAAAGGAGAGAGGAATGAGGCATAACCAGTATTTGAATAAATCAGGCCTGAGAATTTTCCAAATACCACATATTTAGTTTTATAAAGCAAGGCAAAACCCAAGCAGGATAGATACAATGTAAAACCACATGCAGGCTCATAATAAACTGCTGAAAGACAAAGACAAAGAGAAACAGTAAAAAGCTGCTAGAAGAAAAAGGAACCACTACCTTAAAAGGAGTAACAGTAAAACTGACCACTGGTCTTCACTAGAGTCTGTGGAAGCTAGAAAAAGAATATTGCCAACTTAGAATTCTATATCCACTAAAATGTCCTTTAAAATTAAAGGCGAAATATATTTTCATTAAAAAAAAAACACATACAGAATCATCACCAGCACACCAGTATCACAATAAATCAAAAGAGAGTCTGTCCTTCACGGTGAAGGAAAATGAGCCCAGAGAGAACAGACCACAGGAAGGAGTGAATAGTACCCAAGACAGTAAGTATGTAGGTAAACATAGAACAGTATTGATTACTTAAACCAGCAATAATGACAATGTATCTTCAGCTCATAATATATGTATGAGTACCAATATATGACAATAATAGCACAAAGGGCAAGAGCGGATAAAGTTGAGTTAAACTGTTGTAAGGTTCTTGCGTTGAAGGTTCTTGCGTTGTTCAAGAAGAAGTAACAGTGCAACCTTAAGGTAGACTGTAATAATTCAGGGATGCAGTTTAGATCCACTGAAAGAAAAAAAGAACATATAACCATGAAGCTAACAGAAGTGACAAAAATAGTTGATAAGTCAAGAAAGGCAGGAAAGGAGGAATTAAAAAACAAAGAATAGATGGTTCAAATAAAAATCAAATCACACGATGGTAGTATCAAACCCAACTATATCAGCAATTACATTAATTATAAATGGATAAATAGTATAATATGAAATAATTATCAGATTGAACTAAAAAAACAAGATCCAAATATTAGTTGTTTATAAGACATACACACAATATAGGAGGACACAAGTTGAAAGGAAAAGAATGAAAAGATATTGCTGGAAACCATTAACAAAAAGCTGGGGTGGTTATATTACTATCTGATAAAGTGGATTTAAAGGCAATAAGTACCATTAAATGCAAAAAGGAAGAAGTAACGTCCCCATATTAGTATGCTCCTCATTTCAAAGCTTCAAATATGCAAAGCAAAAGTAACAGAATTTTTAAAAAAGAAATGGGCAAATTTAAAATCAGAGTTACAGATTTAACACACTTCTCTCAGAAAATGCTAAAACAAGCAAGCAAAAAAACAGTGAACTACTGAATATTTAAACAACACAATTAAGCAATTTTATCTAGTTAATGTATATACAACATTATATTGAATAACTGCAGAATGAATATTATTTTAAAGTGCTTGTGGAACATTTACCACAATAGACTACACAATGGGTCATAAAGCAATTAACACAAATTTCAAAGAACTGAAATTATACAGAATATGCTCTCTAACTGGAGTGGAGTTAATTAGAAATCTATATAAAAAGGCAACTAGAAAATCTCTAAATGCTTGAAAATTGAGCAACACACTGCTAAATAGTCCATGGGCCAAAGGAAAGATTACAACAGCAAATATTTAGAGTGGGATAATGAAAATTGTGAGCTGCATCTAAAGGCTGTGGTTACAGAAACATTTATAGCCTTAAATGCAATTCTTAGAGAAAAAGATATACAGAAAATTAATGATTCTAAGCTTCCATCTCAGGAAGATAGATAAACAACAGCAAATTAAACCTCAAGAAAGTGGAAGGAAAGAAATAGTAAAGATGAAAGCAGAAATCAAATAGGAAAAAAAATACACAGTGGAGAAAATGCGCAAAGATAAAAGTTAGGTCTTTAAACAGTAAATAAAATGTATAAACCCCTACTAAGAAGAGAGAGACAGACAGACACACACACACACACACACACACACACACACACACACACACACACACAGAGAGAGAGAGAGAGAGAGAGAGAGAAACAGAATATGAGCTAAGAAAGCGGGTTATCAGTACAGGTTCTAGAGACATTTAAAAGATATTATGGTATTAACAACTTTTTGTCAATACATTTGGCAACTTAGATTAAACGAACAAATTCTTTGAAAACACTACTTACCATATAAGTAAAGTAAAAAATACTGTAGTCTAATATTCATTTAAAAACTGAATCTGTAATTGAAAAATTTTCCTACAAAGAAGCTTCCAGGGCCAGATAGCTTCACTGGAGAATTTCCACAAATATTTAAGGCAGAAACAGTGCTAATCTTATTTAAACTATTTCAGAAAAAAAGAGAAATAAAAAAACCTCCAAACTTGCTTTACAAGACCAATATAAACCTGATTTTAAAAATCTGACATTTTATTATTATATTTCATAAGAAAGGAAAGAAAAAATTACAGGCCAACATCACTCATAAGCATAAATGTGAAAATCCTAACTAAAATATTAGCAAATCAAACGTAGTGACATATAAAAATTGTATATCATGACTACATGGTGTTTATTCTAAGAATGCAGTTACTTTAACATTATTTTAATGTAATTTGCCACATTAACAGAATAAAGGAGAAAAAGTATATAATCATCTTGATAGATATAGAAATATTATTTGACAAATTCAACACTTTTTCAAATTAAACTACCAGAAAACAGGAATAGAAAGGAACTTTTCTAATCTAATGAAGGATATCTGCAAAAACCCTTAGCTAATATCTTTTAACATAAACTAGTGAATGCTTTTCCTCTGAGGTTAGGAACAAGACAAGGCTACTATCATTACTTCTATTCATCATTGTACTCAAGATCCTAGCCAGTGCAATATGGCAAGAAAACAAATGGAAAAGTATGAGACTTAAAAGGAAAGAATAAAACTATTATTTGCTCACATACATGGTGATGTATGCAAAAAATTCAAAAGAGTGTATAAACAAACTATTAGAATTAATAAGCAAATTTGGAAAGGTTGTTTAAACAAGGTGACTTTTCAGAAATCAATTGTACTTTTATATACTAGTAAAACAAATTGGAAATAGAACCTTAAAAACCACCATTTACAACTGAATTTTTAAAATCAAATAAGAATACATATAATGAAAAATTACAAGATATCCACCCTATAAAACAGTGTTTAGAGAAATTAAATGAGACCTAAATACATGGATTTACATAAATACTCCACGTTTTCAGATTGGAAGAATCAATATTGTTTCTCTTCAAATAGCAATCTCTCTCCAAATTGATCTATAGATTTTGTGACATCTCAATCAAAATACTAGAAGTAAATTGAAAAGCTGATTCTAAAATATACATATAAAAATGCAGAAAAACCCAGAATAGCCAAAATGATGTTGAAAAAGAATAAAGTTGGAGGACTCATACCATCAGACATACTTATTGTAAATCTACAGTAGTTAAGAAGACTATGTGGGTTTGGTGCAAAGACAGATAAATAGAAGAATGAAGTAGGATAGAGTCCAACAATAGACCCACACTTACATGGTCAATTGATTTTTGACAGTGGTGCCACTGCAATCCAGTGGGTAGAGAATGCCTTTTAAATAAATGGCCTAATGTCTTAGATCAATTGGATATTCATATGGGAAAAAAATGAACCTTGATCCCTACCTCACACCAAAATTAATTAGAAATGGATTCTAGATCTACATGTGAAAAACAAAACAATAAAGCTTCCAAAAGAAAATACAGAATCATATCATTATGATGTTGGGATAGTCAAAAAGTTGTTAGAACACCAAAGCCATTACCCATAAAATAGGCCTCATTAAAATTAAGAACTTCTGTTCATTAAAAGACATCAGGAGCATGAAAAGGCAAAATATATACTGGGATAAGATATTGACAATACATATATCTAAGAAATCAATAAAACAAGAAACAATTAAACTTCGGGCATAAAACTTAAGCACTTCACAAGACAGGATATTCAAATGGCCAATCAACACATGAGAAGGTATTCAACATTATCACTCATCAGGAAAAAGCCAATTGAAACCACAATGAACATCACTACAAACTTTCTAGAATGAGTAAAAAGAAAAAGATTGTGAATATTAAGTGTTGGCAAGAACATGGCACACCTGGAACTCACTCATGTATTGCTTTTGATAGTGTAAATTGATACAATTACTTGGGAGAACTGTTTGGAAATTTTGTATTAAGTGTACACCAAATTTTGATATTTACAGCTAAAAGCATTCTAACTGTTGCAAATAGGGTCATATTGCTTATATTATTTTGAGCATGTGCTTTCATTTTACAATATACCATGAACATTTAGGATTTTTAATGGCTGCACTGTATTCAACGTGTTATGAGACATTTAGATGCCAGTTTGAATTCAAAATTTAAGCAATTTGAATTGTAGGTAACTACCCAAGATACATTAGAGTACACATTTCCATCAAAAAAGCATGTATGAAACTTTACAGCAGCTTTGTTTAAAATAGCCAAGAGTTAGACACAACTCAAATGCCCATCAACAGTAAAATGGATCAAAATGGATCACTGATATAGTCATATAATGGGGATACCACACAGCAAAAAATGGAACAAACCCGCTATTCTCAACAACATGAATGAATCACACAGATACAATGATGAGCACAAGGAGTAGGTGTAAAAGTCAACATACATGTAATTTCATTTATGTGAAGTTCAAGAATTGGCAAAACTCACTTGCGGTGATAGAGTATGAGTAATGGTTACTTCTGTGGGTACTGGCTGGGTGGAGGAACAAAAGATTCCCCCAGGACTCAAAATGCTCTGTTTCTTGATTTGGGTGTTGGTTATCTGAGGGTTTTCAGGTTGTGAGAATTAAGCATGATTTGTGTAATTTTCTGTATATACATTATACTTCAATGCAAAGCTAAAAATAGAATGCTAACAAGGAAAGTTGGAAACAATGGCAGATTACAAATCAATGCAAAGTTTTGGAAGGAAATTTAAGGAAAAGCCTTGATAATATATACAACCATTACCCAATATTTTGTTTCTAGAAAATTACCCCTAGAACCAAACAAATATGCAAAGATTTGTGCAGGGTGTTGTCACACCATTATGTATAATGGCAAAAACTGGCAACACCTAAATATCTCACAACATGTTGAATACAGTGCAGCCATTCAAAATCCTATTACAGGAAAAAGTTATTGACTTTTGAAAATGTTCATGGTGTATTATGAAATGAAAGAGCATGTTCAAAATAATACAAGCAATATGATCCTATTTGCAACAGTTAGAATGCTTTTAGCTGCCAATAATGAAATACTTTTCCAAAATAAGGGCAGATTATTATCTCAAATAACAAGAGTCCAAAGATAGGGCAATTTCAGGGTTGGCTAATGAAGTTGCTCAAAAATGTTATCCAGGATCTAGATTTTTTCTTTGGTGTTGGTTTTTGTTTTCAGCCTAGTTCTTCCTTGCTGGCTGGATGGCTGCAGCAGTTCCCTGAATCTCCACCTTGTAGAGCCAAGTTGAGCAACAGAAAGAGGACCATCATCTTCTGTGGACCTCTAAGAGCAAGGAAAACATTTCCCCAAAGTCATTCTCGTGCATCTCACTGGCCAGAACTGTATCACATGTCCAATGTCTAAACTATTCACAGAAAAGGGAAATGGGATCGCTGTCATTATCTTAAACCAATCATGATTGGATTCCCTGGAGCTGCGCTGTGCAAGGGGTCACTTTCCCTGAGCCCACGGCAACAAGGAGCTTGAACACTTCTACAAAACCAGAGCTTTGCCAGCCAAGAAGAAGTGAGCAGAAGTGAAGACAGACTGGCACTGAATAGGCAACCCACAGTGTTCATCCCATCAAATACACACCAAAAAGGCATAAACCAAGCTCTGAACTTGCTCATAAGCCTGACCTCTGGGTAGTAAAACTGTGGTTGATTTATTTTAGTGTTTTGCTCATGGTTTTCATCACTGGACATGTATTATGTTATAATAAAAAAAGTCTTAAATGTTATTTTTAAAACAATAATTTAAAAATAAAAGGGAGCTTGCGGATCATTAAGCACATCCCTAGCACGTTGCAAATTGAAAAGACATGTTCCTGAAAGGTAGAGTAATGCTTATGAAGCCACAGTCATTTCCTTTCTACTTCTATTTCCGTTCTATTCCTCCATCCTTTCACAATCTGCCTCTGAGCTACTCAAAGTCTGACTTCAAAGTGATGCCGGATGGAAGGGAACTCTAAGGACATCTAAGGACATCGAAGTCAACCTCTTACAGGAAACCCAGAATGAGAGCAGCTTACTCAAGGTCACCCAGCTACCTAGGGAGAAGCACCCAAAGATAGTAATTGGCGCTTTAGAAATCCTCTGATGAGTATACTTCTCCAATTCCTAAAGCCAGCCCAGGGGCAGCAAAGATTGAGCAAAACCCAGGAAAATACTGATGGCTCAGCCATCTTGCTGTGGAGAGAGGAGCAACACCCTGCTTAAGAATGTGCCACACATACCCCATCCCCATCCCCATCCCCATCCCCAAATTAAAGTAAAAGTCCTCTTTCTAGTGTTACCTCTCTGCTGTTAACCTTGCCTTCTCTGCCAGCTCCATTCCCACAGGCTGGAAACACGTCCAATTTTCTCCCAACCTTTAAACAATAAAAATATTTAACTCTGCCTTCTCTTTCTACCACTTTTCATCCAAATAGCTCAAAAAGATAATCTGTGCTTTCTTTTTCTAATTCCTTACCTCTCATTTTCTCCTCAACTCATTCCAATCTGCTATACCACTTCCATGGGGTAATAGCACTAAAATCGTTCTTGTTAAGGACATAAGTGACCTCCTATCATGAAATCTGAGGAAATCCTTAAGTTCTTATCTTACTGGACCTCCCTGTTGCATTTAACCCTATTGTCCACTTTCTCTTTCTGAATGCTCTGCTCTCTTGGTTCCCAAGACATCTTGCTTTCCCCAATTCTCATAAATTTCTGGCCATAACTTTTTCTTCATAGGTGGGAAGATGGATAAAGACATATTTCTGATGATATTGTTTTAACACCTTGATCCGGCCATGCCTGAAGCCTGACCCAGATTTTTTTAGTTATAGGAGCCAACATGTTATTCTTTTTGTTCAAACCAGTGTTCGCTGAGTTTTGGGCACTGGCCAGTGGAGCTCAGCACAGCAGTGGAATCCTCTCCCTTGGTAACTCCTTCCCTTCTTCTACTGGCATGTGCAGCACTAATGATAATACCAACTAGACACAGATCCCCAACGGGCACATAGTGGAGGCTAGACATACAGTTAGGGAGGAGTAACTCAAGAATGGCAAATTTGGATCCTCCAAACAGAGCAGCTTGCCTCAGCATACACCCCAGCTCATGGGTCTCATTTGATGCAGAGAGCAGGCTAAACCAAATGGATTTTGCCAGCTAAGCATTGCCACAACCATCAGCACTGTTTGAGATGGGCCCCCAAATGCCAATCTGCTTCCTGGCACAGGAACCCTGAAGGGCAATCTCTCTGTGAGCCTTTGCCCTCTGCAGCTGGGTGAAGCTCACCTAAGACGACCCTACATCTCTATACACCCCCAGAGGGCAAGGCACACATGGGAAATCAATGACTCACCTACGCAATTGCTGGGAAAGCTCACATCAGCTACCAATGGTGATTAGGTGAGTCTTTTGTTTAAAAATGGGAAGAGACAGTGAAAATTTTGTGGACATGCAAGGAGAGTCAGTGGCCTGAACTGAAAAATCGGACCAAATAGCTCATGCTGAAATAGGGTTAATGCAGGAGAAATAGAAGAAAACTTTAGTCTTACGATCATGTTCCTTGAGACTCATAAGCGTACTGCCCTGACAAAATAATCTCAGACAGTTACAAAAAAAAGTTATAGAGACTAGCATAAACTTGAGTTCAAAACTAACAAAGCCCACTCACACAAAAATTTATAATAGCAGACAGGTGTGGAGGTACAAGCCTGTAATTCCAGCACTTTGGGAGCCTGAGGTGGGCAGATCGCTTGACTTAGGAGATTGAAACCAGCCTGGGCAGCACAGCAAAACCCTGTCTCTACAAAAAAATACAAAAATTAGCTGGATGTCGTGGCACATGCCTGTAGTCCCAGCTACTTGGGAGGCTGAGGTGGGAGAATCGCTTGAGCCTGGGAGGTCGAGGCTGCAGTGAGCTGAGATTGCACCACTGCACTCCAGCCTGAGCGACAGAGTGAGACCCTGTCTCACACACACACAAAAAAGAATAGTATTTCAACATTATAATTAGCCACACTTTTTTTAATTTTCAAAAAATGTATAATAGCAATTTGATGCAGCAGCATATTGAGGAAGAACTTGACATATTTTATCCTAGGAATTCAAAGATGACTTAATAATTATAAAATCCTATAATGTTTTCCATGTTTGCAAATTATTGCGGAGCAATAATCATTACATCTAGAGGTTAACATGGAAAAATAGGTGCTGGTACTGACAGATACAAAAAAAGGCATTGGTAAAAATTCCATTTTAGCCAGGCACAGTGGCACACAGTTGTAGTCCCAGCTACTAGGGAGGCTGAGGCAGGAGGGTAGTTTGAGCCCAGCCTGGGCAACATAGTGAGACCCCATCTCTAAAAAGAAGAATCCAATTTTAATTATACTCTCTCGATCTCTCTCTCCCCTACTAAAGTAGGAATAAAAGGACATTTCTAGAATGTAATGAGATTATCAGAAGGCTGCAGGAAACATCATGAAAACAGGAGAAAACCTGCCATAGCAAACAAGAATGCTTGCTGTCTCCATTCCTAATTATCATTGTTTTGGAGCTTCTAGGTAATGCAATAATAAAAGAAAATTAACTAAGATTCATAAATATTTTTTAAAAGGAAGGCACAAAGTAATTATTCGCATGAGATACTCTCTTGTCTATCAAAAAAGTCCCGGAGAATCAGCTCAGAACTAATGAAAACAATATGTGAATTTAGTAAGATAGCTGGTCAGAATATACATTTATAAAAATCAATAGCTTTCCAAATCCTAGCTTTCCAACAGCAATGACAATTTAGAAAATAAATGTAGTTGAAAAAGATGCTACTCACAATAGCAGCAAAAACTATCACATACCTAGAAATAAACCTAAACAGAAATATGTTAGGTTTATAAGAAGCAAACTATAAAACTTCACTGGAGATCATAAAAAAAGACTTAAATACGATGGAAAAATGCACCAGGTCCCTGAAGGAAAACTCAATATTATGAGAATGTCAATTCTCCTCAAATTAACCTATAAATTTAATGGCATTCCCATCAAAATCCCAGTGGCTTCCTCTCCAAAACCCAAAACCCGAGTCTCTAACGATGAGAAAAACATCAGACAAACTACAATAGAGGATTCTTCCACAAAAGGCCTGCCCAGGACGCCTCGAAAATGAGCTATCAAAAACAAGGGAAGTATGAGAAACTGTCCCAGCCAAGAGGGGCCTAAGAAAACAGGATGAGTAAATATAATGTGGATAAGATCCTGGAATGGAAAAAAGTACTTTAAGTAAAAAGCTAAGGAAATCAGACAATATATGAACTTAATGTAGGATTTTGGTTCATTACTTATAGCCAATATATTGTACTTACTAATGGAAGGTGTTAGTAATAGGGGGAACTGGGTACAGGGTATATGAGAACTCTTTGTAATAGCTTTGCCATTTTTCTGTAAACCTAAAATTGTTTTAAAACATAATATCTAGTTTTTAAAAGTTCCAATGGATTTTGAAGGGGAAGAAGAGAAAATGTTTCCATTTTTATTTTAAATGTTACCTGAAATGATAACAGAGTGACAACAGGACAGAATTCCCATTTTAAAATTAATGTGTGCCTAGTAAGCCAAGGTGAAGTGAAAAGGTGTCCACCTCCTTCTCCTCTTGAAAAACCATCCTGGAACAAGCAGAACAAAAAACACAACACAAAATCCACCTTGGATAAAACGAGGAGGCATCTAAAGTATTACCAGATTGCAACACAGGCAGGTGGAAGACAGCTGGAGGAAGGGCCGCCTTAGCAGAGAAGATGGAATCAAATCTGAGTACCCAAAGTGGGGCGCTGGAACGCAGAAAGCCAATTTGCCCACCAGGAATCACAGGAAAGGCTTAGGAACGGCAAGAACCAGGTCCCTTAGAAGGCCGAGGGGAGGGCTGCTGCTGAAAATAGAAGGATCATTTTTCAAGCCTTATTCAAGAAGCACTGAGACCCCCAGATTGCCCATCCCAACCCCACCCAAGGCAGTTCCCTTGCTGTCCCTGTGGACCACCATGGTCCTTTCCTAGAGTGATGGTCATAGAGAGACTTCTAATCTGTTTTCACCAGGCACTGAGGAGGGTGGGAAAGTGCTGAATCAAAAACAGATGGGGGCCGGGCACAGCGGCTCCTGCCTGTAATCCCAGCACTTTGGGAGGCCAAGGCGGGTGGATCACTTGAGGTCAGGGGTTCAAGACCAGCCTGGCCAACATGGTGAAACCCCCATCTCTACTAAAAATACAAAAAAAGAAAAAAAAATTAGCTGGGTGTGGTGGCAGACACCTGTAATTCCAGCTACTCAGGATGCTGAGGCTGGAGAATTGCTTGAACCTGGGAGGCGGAGGTTGCAGTGAGCTGAGATCGCACCACTGCACTTCAGCCTGGGCGAGGGAGTGAGACTCTGTCTCAAAAACAAACAAACAAACAAACAAACAAACACAGATGGGGCCGAGGCAGGCAGATCACTTGAGGTCAGGAATTTGAGACCAGCCTGGCCAACATGGTGAAACCCCGTCTCTACTAAAAATATAAAAATTAGCCAGGTGTGGTGGCACACGCCTGTAACCCCAGCTACTCGGGAGGCTGAGGCAGGAGAATTAATCTGGGAGGCGGAGGTTGCAGTGAGCTGAGATCGCAGCACTGCACTCCGGCCTGAGTGACAGAGACTCCGTCTCCAAAAAAAAAAAAAAAAAAAGAAAAAGATAAAAAGAAAACAAAACACAGATGGGATGCTGGGTGTGGTGGCTCATGCCTGTAATCTCAACACTTTGGGAGGCCAAGGCAGGAGAATTGCTTGAGCCCAAGAGTTCCAGACCAACCTGGGCAACACGGCGAGACCTCGTCTCTACAAAAAAATAAAATTAGCTGGGCATGGTGGCGTGCATCTGTAGCCCTGGCTACCCAGGAGGCTGAGGTGGGAGTACTGCTTGAACCCAGAAAGGTTACAGTGAGCTGAGACGGTGCAACTGAACTCCAATCCAGCCTGGGTGACACAGTAAGACCTGTAAAGAAAGAGAGAAAGCAAGCAAGCAAACAGATGGATAAGGAGCAGTTTGAGCCCTCCAGTTCCTTCCCCACTCAGGTCCAAAATTAGAGATCCCTTCTGACCCAGCATTACCTTGAAGTCAGAGCAGGACTAGACTTATGACTCAACCCTTGTGTCCTCCCTCTGCACACACACACACACACACACACACACGTGAGAAAGTGGAGGGTCATTCTTTGTAAAAGCAGGCAAGACCTACACCACACAGGGAAAACACAGCTTCACCCTCCAGTAAAGCATTCAGTCTGTGAATCCCATCCGCCTGGGTGTACCAAGCTTGTTGAGTAACTTGCTCTCAAGAATGAAAACGCAGCCAAGGATCACCAGATATGTGAAGAAAGCCACTGCCTGAAAGGGAGCCCAATGAACAGGGGGGAGAAACTTGAAGAAGCAGGTAATACAGAGAACAGAAGGAAAAAAAGAGATTCTTAGAGAAGAGAAAACATTGCATTCATTCAAAATAATGGAAGGAGGTTGGGTGTGGTGCTCCGGCCTATAATCCTAGGACCTTGGGCAGCCGAGGAGGGAGGATCACTTACACTCGGGAGTGCAAGACCAGCTGGGGAACATAGTGAGACCCCATCTCTACAAAAAACTTTTAGAAATTAGACAGGCATGGCAACATGTGTCTGTAGTCCCAGCTACTTAGGAGACTGAGGTGGAAGGATCGCTTGAGCCTAAGAAGTTGAGGCTGCAGGGAGCCATGACCATGCCACTGAACTCTGGCCTGGGTGACAGAGCAAGACTCTGTCTCAAAAATAAATAAATTTAGTGCATGATACAGATGGCACTACAAAAGAATGAGGAATAGATGGATTATCCTATAATTGGTGTTGGGGCAACTTTCCACTAAGGAAAACATAAAGTCACATCCCTATGCTATACTCTACACCAAAGTAAATTCCAGCTGTGTCAGATATTTAAACAAACAAAAAGGCAATCAGAAGAAAATCTAAGATTTTTTTTTAACAATTTACTGAAGAAGGCCTTTCTAACTATGTTCACAAAACTATAAGGGAAAAACAGAAAATATCTAAATTTCCATACAGCAAAAGACATCATAAATAAAGTTACAAAAATTGCTTGCATTGAGAAAACTGCATTACATATTTCAAACAAACTGTTTTGCCATCCTTAATATGTAAACTACATTTCTAAATCAATAAGAAAAACAAGGGCCCCAATTTTAAAAGGACAAAGGACATAAGCAATTTGCAAAAGCATGAAAGATGAGTAAACATATTAAAACAAGCTCATCTTGCTAGTGGTGTCATATAATTTAAAACAACAATGAGATACATCAGTTGCATAGCAAACCACTGAAGATTAAGCAGATTGATGGTGTCCAGCATAAGGGTGTCGGGGAAACAAGCAGGCTCATACAAAATCAATGAGAACTGACCCGGGCACAATCACTTTGCAGGACAACTAGGCAAAATGTTTTACGCGGTGGCTCATGCCTGTAATTCCAGCACTTCGGGAGGCTGAGGCAGATGGATCATGAGGTCAGGAGTTCGAGACCAGCCTGGCCAACATAGTGAAACCCCGTCTCTACTAAAAATACAAAACTTAGCTGGGCATGGTGGCAGGCCCCTCTAATCCCAGCTACTTGGGAGGCTGAGGCAGGAGAATCGTTTGAACCCAGGAGGCGGAGGTTGCAGTGAGCAGAGATTGCACCACTGCACTCCAGCCTGGGTGACAAGGCGAGACTCCATCTCAAAAAAAAAAAAAAGTTTTTAGGATGTAAAGCAGGGCATATCCTTTGACCCTGAAATTTCATCTTGGGAACTTATCTTAAGAGAATAACCAGAGAAGCAAACAAAAGATACAACTAAGGATGTGTACTGCCGTATTTTTATGATAAAAAATGTGATCTAACCTAAATATCCATTCATTTATGTGCCTATATGCTGGTCTTCCTTGGGATACTCTGAGCTTCACATAGGAAGGTACTGCAGGTGTCTCACTCATCTTAGTGGCTCTCGTGTCTGATGTGTCAATCAGTGTTTTAGAAATGGAGGGATGAGTTCAGGGAAAGAGAGAGAGAGAATGTTGAAGGTTATTTGGAATCATTAAGCCCAGTGATTCCTACATTTCTTAATTTCATAACTGGAGGAACTACTGTAGGTTTGTCAACCTTTTATTTTGCCAAGTAGGGTCCCTCAGAAAAACAATAACACCATTTTCATCTTCTACACATGCTATTATTAACCTTGCATAAAAGAAAAAGGACATTTGAACACCAAAAATAGTAGGAAATATATAATCTCACAATGAAGATCATCCTTTAAATTGAATAGCTTTAGCTTTATGAAAATAATGCTACATTGCTTTATGGTTTTCATCTTCTCAAGGACGAGCGGAATGTTCTCTGACAAGGGTGGCTGTATGGATTGACATGTGGAAACTGGTCCCTCACTTTACAAATTGAGAGAAAACCACTGAGGCTCTGAGCAGATACAGGATCTGACCGTAGTCCCCCAGGAGTCAAATAACAGGGGTGGGACTAGAACCCACATCTCTTGGCTCCTGGCCCAGAGCCCTATTCTTTCATGACAGTGGTCCCCACCAGCAATGTGGCTGCACTATTTCTGGAATCAAGAATATTCTCCTATGGTGGGACTTTGGAGATCATTAAACATAACATCTACCTGGGCATAAATTATCTTCAGAAGTGCCCCCAACCTTGGCTTACACACCTCCAGTAACACGAAGCTCACCACTTGCAGTGGCAGCCCCTTTTTTTGTTGGGTGGCTCCATTGTTTTGGCAGTTCTTATTTTCCTGGAGCTTATCTGTCTCATTGTGGCTCCACCCAGCAGTCCTAAAGCTGCTCCCCAGTCTGCATGAAGGTCTCTCAGGTTTAGGAGTGTGTGGCATTCAGGAGTCATCCTGGAGTCTCCTGGGACAAAAAAAAACGGCCTAATGCCCCAGTCCCCATCCCTTTCTCTAGCATCCCTCTATAAGAGTGAGAACGTACTTCATCTCTTGAATGATGATTGAATCCAACATTCCCAGCCCTATTTACAGACAAGGAGACTGAGAGAGTGCTGTAGAAACCATCAATTCCAATACCGAACACCATTGAGGTCTTCCAAAATGGAGACAGTTGCCCAGAGTCTCAAGTTTGGAAACAGTACTCCACAACTTGTACTCCCATCAGTGATTTCAACCTCTTTGATTTTACCAGTCTGCCAAGGTCCTGTCTAACAAGGCAAGCTCTACTGCTGGCTCTCGGCTGATATCTGGGGGTTTCCTTTGCCTATTCTCCTGGCTAGACACACTGTTAAGAAATTTTGGTGAATAACTGCATGATCATCTACAAGCTCCATAAAGTCTTGGTTTTAATGTTGCAAGCAACAGAAATTGCTCTGGCTGATTTTGGTCACCAGCCTCCAAGGTGACCACCAAGGATCCCTCCTCCTGGTGGCTGCACCCTCGTGTAGTCCTCTCCCACACTGTACCAGGGTTGGTCTGTGTGACCACAGAATATGGCAGCAGTGATGGCATGTCACTTCTGAAATTAGTTTATAAAGGGCTGTGGCTTTCCTGGCCTGTCAGAAATTGTGTGATAATAAATGTTTACTGTCTTCAGCTGCTAAGTTTCGGGCTATTGGTTATGCAGCAATAGACAACTTGTAAATTGTAAAGGAACACAGCGAAAGGATTTCAGGTAGCTCATGATCCTCTGGAAGGCTGGAGAAACAGGTGGGGGGTGCACACAGCCAGAGCCACAGCCAAGATCATGCTAGAGAGCTGATGTGGTAAAGACATTGCTCCCCAACCTGACCAACGGATGCCAAAGCCTGCACCGCCAGCCCTAGCCCCCAGCTCTGTTGGACCCAGCCACTGACATTACTGCCCCTGAGAACTGACTGCACTGCACCCCACCCACGCCTGAAAGGACTGTCCATGGTCCATGCTTCTATTATCTCTAGCTCCCAATTCAAAGTCAGTAAGATGCATCTGATTGACAGCCTGGGTCATGGACCAGTGCCTTACCTGCAGGGAGGCCGGGGAAGGGAGTTTTTGTTGTTTCAGCTTCTCCAGTGGGCAGGGAAAGGGCACACTCTACTCCTCCCCAAGGCTCAGAAGGTGGGATGTTCTCCAGCCACTGGAAGGGGAATCAGATGCTGGGAAGCCAGAAAAAAAGACACATGTTTGCTTCAATCTCATCTAGAATTCAGAGATAATTCAATGAGATGGTTTATGAGCATGCCTACAAACTCACTGGGACTCCAGATGGCAACCAAGGTGATCTCAGGAAAACAAATCAAGTTCTGGGTCTCCCCAGGTTAAAATTACCAGTGGCTTCCACCGCACTTCAAAGAAATCCAAACTGGAAAACCCTGGCAGAGATCCCACCCACTTCTCCCCACATCTGCTTCTTGTCCTTCTTGCCACACTGCACCCTGGGCACACTAGCCGTCTGCCACTTCATAGAACAAGCCAATTCCATCCCGCTCAGGGCCTTTGCACTGGCTGTGTCCCCTGCCCAGGAGTTCTGCTACTCAACTCTTGGTGGGGCTGGCTCCTTTGTATCTAGCAAGACCCCCACTGAAATGCCACCTCCTCAGAGATGCCTTCCCTGTCCTCATGATCTGGGGCTGCCCCTCACTCCCACGCCACTATTCCCATACCTCCCCACCTTTCCATGCCTCAACAGGAGGGACTAATGGGGGAGATTTTCTGGAGCACAGGTAGGGGATAGTGGTTTGGGCCTCCCAGGGAGCTGGTAGGAGCAAGGCAAGCTGCTTGTCAGTAGAGCAAAAAATGGCAACGATGATCTGACCCAAGGCATTTTGATCTTAGCCACTGTCAGCAGCTGGATGAGCAATTCCTTGGACTTAAGCCAGTCCCTCCTTCCTTCCAAGAGAGGGATCCCTCAGCTGTTGGGCGAATGGACAAGACCAGAACAGAACTGTGCCTGGCTTAACATGAGGCCTGTGGAATCCAGGTCCCTTCAGCAGCTCTTCCAAATGTGGATTTATTTAAAGCATTTTATCTCTTACCATTAAAAAGGTGAACATCTTTAATAAAAGGCAGAGAAAACAAGGCTGAGCCAGTAGGATTAGAAGTAGTAAAGCAGTAATAAGGATGCAACTGCCAAAGCTGTCAGAAGTGAAGGTGGAATTTGGCTCTGAGCTTCCTGGCAACCCGTGCAAGAAGGGAAGGCTGATCAGTTACGGAGCTCTTCTTATTAGCAAGGAAGATGCTTGCCAGTTCCTTGGCGAAGATGCAGTGTGTTTCAGTCTTAGTTTTTTCCAGGCACTAAATCCTTATTGAAATTTTGCCCTTGTGCTTTTAGGAAAGGTCATATGTGCAATAAACAATGTCCTTGTTTTACAACAAATGTGGAAGTGAATCCCCAGTACTCTTCCTTCTAGGATCCAGGGGGCATTTACCTTGGAGCTAACAGGAAGTATTTTGCTTGGTGTCATTATTATTAGTAGGGGGTGGAGGGAAGGCCTCAGATGGACTTTTCCTTCTACAGAGGTGAACTCTATTCATTTAGAGCATCTCAGTAGCCTTCACAGGAACCTGGGGGTGACTGGCATTGTTAGTACATTTTTTGCAGGAAGAGGTCATAGTGTACCTGGCCTTGAATCACAAAGTTCTGGTCAGCTCCTTTTTGTGAGATACGCTCAAGGCAGAAATTAAGGAAATATTTCACCACCCATTAGGCTGAAAAGCTGCATTATGGAAAAGGACAATGAACCAGAAATGACCAAGACCAGATGACACTGAGCAATGGAGTCAGACAGACCTAGGTTTGAATCTCACCCTGCCTCAAACTAGCTGTGTGACCTTGGATAAGTCTCTTAACCTCTCTGAACATGGTTTCTCTGTCTGCAAAAAATAGTGATGATAACATCCGTCTTGGATTATTGAGATTATTTATAGATGGTAATACCCCAGAAGGTGTGTACCATATGCCCTATTCGGTTCAATCCTCTTCTCCTTCCCCTTCCCTTAAGTTCTCAGGAAATGCCAGTGGAGCTCTCATCTCATCCCTACTTCTGAGTTTCAGGCCCAACTCAGCCCACAGAGGGAAACTGAGGCATTGCCTCACAAGACGTGCTTTGGCTAGACTGCTTGTCCGTGGTGACCACATTCAGGGTCTGGGACCACTTTTTGCCCACATTGACCCAGAGCACATGTGTCAATCCTCCAACTGCCTCGGGCTTCCCTTCTGAGATGTTTCCAACAATTCCCCCAGCCTTGTTTCAGATTCCTTCCTGTGCCTTGGCCTTGACTGTGTAGCTACAGGGGCAGCTTCTTGAGGGCAAAATATACAACCCCTGGCCCCAACTCCTCATGCCATGCAGGAAAACACTGGCCCCCAGACAGGACAAGTCAAATGCTTCAGGCAACAGCCTGGGACTCAGACCTGGGTCTCTGGATCACACCTTATCTCTCTGCTTCCCACAGCCCCTGGACAAGTCCCAGTGTGACGCCTGAAGCGCTGACTCCCCAGCCTGCAACGCCTGAGGACCCAGTCACACCCTACAGATGCAGCTGTGGACCTATGGCTTCCTGGCAAAGGAAGCCAGGCTAGAAATGGATGGGGAGATTTAAATAGAAAACCAATGCCACAATAAATTCCCTCCTTACCTCACTTTCAACTTGCCAGCTCGTTCTCTTAAAGATCTTTTTGCTCTCTGGAGGCTGGGACCACACCCCTCCTTTATCTACTTCTCTTTTTGCCCTCATCTCCGATCTCTCTGCCTCACCCTCTACCCCAGTCACTGCAGGACACATGTCCAACACCCTGGGTACG
This sequence comes from Symphalangus syndactylus, assembly GCF_028878055.3. Classification (NCBI taxonomy): domain Eukaryota; kingdom Metazoa; phylum Chordata; class Mammalia; order Primates; family Hylobatidae; genus Symphalangus; species Symphalangus syndactylus. The sequence goes on along the minus strand of NC_072428.2, from coordinate 11,678,292 downwards.
TTGACGCCTCGAGGTCTTTGCTTCTGCTCTTTGCCTTCCTGGCAATGCCATCCTACCACTGGTGGAAATTCCAGGCCTGCCTCTGACATCACTTCCTTGGTGAATCTTTCTCCTCAAAAGGAACAACAAGTGGCTCCTTCCTCAGTGCTCTTTTCCCAGCCAGGCACTTGGCATCCAAAACCATGCTCAGTGCAACTGGAGGTGCATTCAGTTCTGAATTAATTGAAGTTATCTGCGAGGGCCTTCATCTCTTGGGCAGACCAAGACCTCCCTGAAGGATCCTGTCATTCTAATCGTGGAACCCCTCCCCCCACCCCCCGTCCTCCAGTACCCGATACTCTGCCTGGCACCAAGCAGAGAGATACTCAGGAAACTTACAGTTGCACTGAACCTCATATAATGATAGGGTTGTTACTGTCTCTTGAGCATCTACTGTGAGCAGCTGGGTGCTGGGCCCTTTAAATACACTCTGATGGCTCCTTACACAGAGCCAGGAACGTGGGTATTACTGTGCACCACTTTGCAGATGTGGGAAATAAAGGCTCAGAGAGGTGAAGCCACTTGCTCCAGATCACACAGCCAGTAACAGGCATGAGATTCCAAGAAGCTGTGTTTGTGACGTCAGAGTCAAGGGAAACAAATGATGTGGCACCCACAGTGCTCCCTCCCTCATCACCCCCACCGCCTCCAGCTCCACATCCAGATTCCAAAAGCCATGAGCACCCCCATCTGACCATGAACACCCATCTGACCATGAACGCCTATCTGCGGATCGCCAGCAGCAAGGTTGACAGGGAACTCCTTCCGCCTTGGGAGGAGGCTTCCCTGGGATAGTACCTTCTGGGGGCCGCCTGGGCAACTCTGGCAGGGCTTCGTGGATGTTTGGGGGAAGCATTGGACAGCGCCTCGCCCAGGCGACTTCCTGGGAATCACCAACTGGGGTTTACTGCCCCAATTTTGGAGCCTGACACAGCGCATCCTCCCTTGGTAGGAGAGACGTCGCCATTGGGCCACAGGACTTGTAGAGGACGCCACGAAAAAGGGGTTGATTGGGGAATGGTTGTCCTGGTTACGCCACCCTGCAGTGTCCCTTGCCCTCCTCCAAGGCTTCCAGCCCCATCACAACCTGTCAGTTTTCCAGGCCCTCAGGAAAGCATGTCAAGCACTCAAGCACTCTGTGACAATTCCAACCCCGGCCCCGTCTTTCCCTCTTCGCCCCCTCTCTGTGATGTCGAATCCCATTTCACAGATGGAGGAACTGAGGAATCGAGCAAGTGAGTGCCGCTTAAACATCTTTTCCAAGCCAGCCAGGGACGAGCCCCTCTAGTTCTCAGAATCTCTCTCCCTCTGTAACATATTTTGACTTGAAGAACATGTGCGATTCGTGACTTCAAAACCGCAACCCCACATAAAGAGTTAATATTTTTAACGAACCCCAAGCCCCTCACCCTCAGCCTTCGCGGGACGCCTGCGTTTCGCAACTTCAGTTTGTATCTCCAAACTGCTGAGCATTCAAAGGGTTAAATGGGACTGGGAGGGGGCCAGCCGCGGAGCCCTGAAAGGGTTAAAAATCCAAACACGTCGACTCCCCCCGACTATTTGGTTCCACATGGACAGCCACGGGGCCGGGAGAGCCAGGGAGCCCCCCTCGCAATGACTTTTTTAAAATCTGAGAACTTTTACTTCCGACCCCAAAAAAGTATCCCAGTTCGAAAGTTCTCTCTTAACCTTTTCTTTTTTTCATCTATTTTTTTCTCGATTTCTCCACGGGCTGGATTATAAAACGCTCCCTCTCCCTTTGGGTTTGGGGAGCCGGGTTCCCCCCTCCGGGCAGGGCGCGGGCCGAAGGGGCCCCGGGAGTTTTCTCCGGGGCCGGGTCGGGACGCGGCTGGTGAGTCCCGGCTCCGGCCCCTGAATTGGGGGGTCCGCGTCTGCCCCAAACGCCGCTTTCTTCCGTTTTCCATGTCATTTCCTGTACTAATAAGATGGTGGTCAAAGCAGGGGAGGAGAGCAGCAGCGAGTCGCCGCCGCCGCCGCGCCGAGGCTGGCGCTGAAACTTTGCCTCGCCGGGGACCAGCGCGCCCGCAGCGCGGCCGCTCCCGCCGCGGGGGCCGCCAGCCGGGGCCGCGCCGCCTCCGCCGAGCCGCCCGCCGGGCCGCCCTCGCCGCCCGGGCCCCGCAGCTGCCGCAGCATTCCCGGGAAGGTGAGTCAGCCCCGGTAGCCAATGTGGCCATTGAAAATGGCTTCGGAGAGCGCTCGGCAGTTTGCCAGCGAGCGCGGGGGCCGCCGGTGCGGGGGCCGGGAGCGGCGGCTGGGGGCGCGGACGGCCGGGGGGCTCGGCGCGGGCGCGGGGCGGGGGTCCGGGCGGCGCGGGCGCGGGCGCGGGGTGGGGGGCGGCCCGCCGGGGCCGCGAGGTGGGTGAACCCTCGGCAGGTAGCTGCTGCCGCCGCCGCCGCGGGAGCCGGGGGCCGCCCTCCGCCTCCTTCCTCCCAGCTCGCTCGCTCCTCGCCTTGTTACAATGTAGCCTTTTCTCTCCGCGAGCGGCGCGCCCGCTGACGGACGTGGCCGCCGACCAATGGGAGTGGCGGCCCGGGCCGAGCGTTCGGAATGAGAACGCGGTGACACGGGCGGGGCGGGGCGCGGACGTCCGAGGGCTCGCCGGGGCCGCCGGCCTAGTTCTCGCGGACGCCCTCGGCCCCGCGCCGGGGGCTGCTGCGGGGGTGAAGGTGGGAGGCGTCCTTTGGGATGCGACGAAGCCTTCTCCATCGCGGTTCGCGATTGCCCGCGAAGCGTGGCCAAGCCGGAGGGCGTTTCGGGAATGCGTTTTAAGTGTTAGTTGCCGTGTAGACTCTTCGGGAAACCTCTCCGGAGCGTAGCCTCCACCCCCTACTCGCAGTCCCCAAGGTACTCTCCTATGCAGAAACTGCAGAAACTTAGCGGCCAATGACCTCTCTCCGGTCAAGGCCAGTGTGCCCTAGGCGAGTCGCTGCAAAGAGAATACCAATGTCTTGGGCGATGCTGGTGAAAAGTTGCTGGTGTGTGTCTAGAGCCCATTTGGGAGATGGGGGCTTAGAACCCCCCAGGCTGGGCTGGGATTTAGGGCAGAAAGATGTGAAACCTCTCCTCTTTCCTAGACGTTTGCTTCGTGTGGAGAAAGGCTGTGCTGTATAATTTAGAGTGGCTGTAAGGAAACACACCCAGCCCTTTGTGCGTGGGGCCAGGAGGCAATGATGAGAGATTGCTCTTGGTACCTGGAAACCCTATAAACTTTGGGGGTTTGGGGACAGAAGAATTTTCTGTGGAGCATGATGCCTGTAGCACCCAAGCTGGTCCTTGCCCATATTTCCTCTTGGGAGGAAGGAAGGTTGGGGCTTTCCTAGGGTCATTGTTGGAGGTGTGGGGTCATGGATGGGGAGCAGGGCACAGTCTTTGCCCGCCGACTCTCCGAAAGGTGGACAAGCAGAGTTCTGTAGGGCACGTGTAGAAACCTCCCCTTCTGGGAATAGAGCCCAGACCTCTTGCTGTATTCAGTTTAATGGAAAGGCTTTCTCTCTTTGAATTCTACCTCCTCCTCGTAGTCACTGTCTGACTTTGGACTTCACATCGTTGTCTTTGGCCTCTCTGAGCCTTGTGTCTCCATTCCTGAGTCCAACAAAACCTGCCTGGCAAGGCAGTTGTGAAATTAAATGAGATAGCAAAGATGAAATGCCTATTCCAGGGCCTGGCATACTGTTTAAGAAGTGTTCTCCCCCAGAATCACGGCAGAAAGTACTGACCTGGGAATATCAGAATTGCCCCCACAGACCCCACCGTGGTCCATCCAGTCTCAAACTGACAGGGCCCCAAGGAACAGCTGGTGGCAGGGTCTCATTTCCTTCCCTGGTGACGTTCTCAAAGATGAGGGACTCCCCTCACTTGTTCCAGGAGTCCTAGATTGGTCATGATAGGCATCACCTCTGCACTTACAGACTCATTTGACCTGAGTTACAGTTCTGTCGTCTAGACTTCTTGGGTTGATGTGTTCCGTCAATTTCTTCTCCTTGGTGTCAAGTAGGATTTCTCCTATTTGGATCTGTCCTCTCCTGGACTTACAGGGAGTTTCCCTGGTTCCAGGTTGTTGGCAAGGATGAAGTAAAGAACACTGGGCTGGGAGTCGGGCGTCCTGCCTGTGGATTCCGCTGCCTTCTTGGCCTGCTCTCTTGGCTGTCTCATAGGCATGACAAACACACAGGGGCCAAAGCTGTCCATAATCTTCCTTTCTAAACCTCCTGCTCTAGGGCTCTGATCTTGGCCAAGAGCACACTGTCCCACTGCTCTTTAAGACAGAAGCCTTGATGTCTCTGTCTCTCTCACCCCAATCTACTCCATCTCCAGACCCAGATAACTTTATCCTCTCAAATGAACCCATCCACTTCTCTCCATCCCCTCTTCCCCAGTACTGTAGTCAAGCCATGGCTGTTTCTCCCCAGGACAACAGCAAGAGCCTCCTAATGTCTACCTGCAACCTCCCCCTCACTGCAGTCAGAGTGATCCATTCTAAATAGGATCATGTAAGCCATCCCATTTCCTGCTTCAAACACCTAGAAGTCTTTCCAGTGTGTTGGGGATAAAGAATCAAATTGGTGTAGTGACCTAAAAGCTTCCGAGTGATGTGGCCTCTGCCCTTGACCTCATCTCCTATCCTCTCCTAGATCTCTCTGAACTCCATACCCCGATCTCTCCTACACAGGCTGGCCTTTCCTCCTCAAATCCTGGAGCTGTTGTCATCTAATGAATGAATTAAGGTTAGCGAAGGACACAGTGGGATGGGAGTGTCTGGTGGTCCTTAATGCTTTCCTCTTACTATTTCCGGTTCTTCCAGTTCCACAGTAGATTGACTGGAGCTCTACCTGCGCTTGGGTGGGGGCCCCATGACTGGCTGGTGAATTATAAATGACAGTGATACACGTCACTTCTGGGCCACAGCATTTAATTGCTGGTGTGAGACCCTCCACAGTGCACTTTCCCTGTGGCATGGCAACTGGTAGTAAGGTGGGATGGTGGTGGCTGCTGCCAGCCTGAGTCCCTGTGTCACTCTGTGTATGAAGCCCTTGGTGACCCACGATGGACATGCAACATGAGTGATAACTAAACCTTTGTTGTTTTAAACTGCTGAGCTGTTGGGGCTCTTCGTTATTGCAGCATAACTTAGCCTGTGCTGACTGATGCAGGGACTAGAGAGGCATTTTAGGCAGAGAGACAAGTAGTGCATGTGCGGTTAATGCACAGAGGGAGGACCCTGAAATGGAAAGCAGCTAGGGTGATCTTTTCGCCATGCATATCTGAGCTTATAAACCCCTGCCTGAAAGACCTTCAGGGACTCCCACTGCTGTAAGGAGAATGACAGAAATCCAGCTGCCCTCCAGTCTCTACAGGGACAGCATCTTTTGTCCCTCCCATTTGTCATGTTCTGCCTCACATGGGCCTTCCTCATGCCATTCCTTCTGCCCTGACCTTGCATTCCACCCCCTCACCCGATGAGGCCTCCTCATCCTTCCTCCTCCATCTTCATATCCCCTCTTCAGGGAAGCCCTCTCTGATGAGTCTGAATTCTCTTCTTTATAGCTTTCTTGGCCCACCTACCTCTCCTTTGGAGCACTCATATCCATAGCAATTTTCCACTTACTGATGTAATGATTTGGTTGCAGCCTTGCTCTTCCATCAGACTCTGCCAGGGTTGCTTTGAGTGTGCTGTTGGGTTTGCACTTGAGAATTGCCCACCAAACACCTTCTGCTGAATCCTTGAGCATGGATAGAAGGCCCACTGTGTGCTGAGGGCTGGGGACAGGATGAGGGAACACCACTTCCCTGAGTTATGGGCTGGTGGGTCCAGCTGGAAGGAGGTGTTAGGCATAGCCGGCAAAATGACTGGCTTGTAGAGTACAGATGATACGTTCCCCATCCTTCCTGGTGTCAATGGCCCAGGGGGACTGTGTGCCAGGGATGTAGCATAGGATATTCCAGGAAAGCAGGAGGATGAGATTCAACATTGCCTTGAGGTCCCTGCTGATCTAGACAGTATATGATTCAGTGAAGGGGCTGCAGAACAGGAGATCTGGGGAAGATGAAGAGGAAGAAGAAGATGTTGATGATGGCAGCTAATGTTTTTTGAGGGCTTATTGTGTGCCAGCTGTGGTTCTAAGCATGTCACATACCCTGCACTGGAAACAGCTCCACGAGGTAGATATTATTTCTGTTTCACAGATTGAGAGACTATGGCTACGAAAAATGAGGTAAGGGACCCAGGGTTAATGGTGTGGCCAGGATTAGAACCCTGGCAGTCTGAGGCCATCTCCTTGGTATGCCTTCTTGGAGTGAGGGCAGAGAAGCCCAAACCCATTTGGAAGCATCATGTGGGGTTATAAAGCTCTCATGAGACAGTGGGCCTCCAGTGGGGTACCACCTACCTAACATTGGGGTTTGAGCATGGAGTTCTTGGTTCAGAGGTGACTGGTGGCCCTGGTGCCAGGGCTGCTCTAAAACTGCCTGGTGCATCTCTGCCTCCTGCTGGAGGCTGAGACTCCTTGGAGGCCACAGAGCCCCATGTTCTCAGAGTGAGGCCTGGGAGGGCCTTCCTGACAGCTGACCCTGCAGCTGTGCTGGAAAAACAAGCCGTGCAGAAAGAAAAAAGAAAATTGTGCTGTTGTTTTTTTAAAAGCCTGTTTCCTATTGCAGATTTGTATCTGTGTTGAAAAGGCCAGTGTTCACTTAATGCAGCCACATTGCTGGTGGTGTCCCCAGACTGTGGCTCTGTAAGTGGGGAGGCCAGGACCCCATCTGGGTATCATTTGGTCCTTCATTCATTGACCAGGTGGTCAGGGCATGTATGCCATTGCTGTGCCAGGCACTGTGCTGGGCCTAGGGGGTACCATGTGCGAGTTAGTCCTTGCCCTTCCAGAGCTCACAGATCAGCCTGGGAGACAGGCAAGTAACCAGGCAGTTGCAGGTTACAGCAGAAGGATGCAAAGGAGCCAACCACTGACTGTAAGTCAGGGAAAGCTTCCCTGAGGAGGAGGCCTTTAGGCTGGCCTTTGGAGAGTGAGTAGGATTTGGATAGCACAGGAGGGGAGAGGCTTCAGGCCCAGAGCATGGCTTGTCCAGAAGCATGGATGCATGGAAGGGACTGGGGAGCCTTGAGTAGTTCATTCGGGTGGAGAGTAAGTGTAAGGGGAGGAGATGGAGGCGGATGAGGCTGGAAACAGAATAATAATAATAGTATGAGTAACTAATCCTGGTCCGCGGCATTGGTTGGATCCTCTCCCTAGATCACTCTTACCCCAGTTATCTCCGTGGCAGGCCCCCTTGCCTCCCCCAGGACTTCTGCTCAAATACTACCTTCTCATGGGCACATTTATTTATTTATTTATTTGAGACAGGGTCTTACTCTGTCACCCAGGGTGGAATGCAATGGCATGATCTCAGCTCACTGCAACCTCCACCTCCTGGGTTCAAGCGATTCTCCTGCCTCAGCCCCCGAGTAGCTGGGACTACAGGCACACACCACCACACTTGGCTAAGTTTTGTATTTTCAGTAGAGATGGGGGTCTCACCAGTTGGCCAGGCTGGTCTTGAACTCCCGACCTCAAGTGATCCACCTGCCTCGGTCTCCCAAAGTGTTGGGATTACAGGTGTGAACTACTGGGCCTGGCCATGGGTACTTTCTTGTTTAAAATTGCAACCCACCCCAACACCTCTCTCTGCTTCCTGCTTTTTTCTCTTTAGTGCATAGCATTTATCCCATGCCCCATGTTTTACTTTTTTATTTTGTTTTCTGTCTGCCTCCCATCATTATAGTGCAAGTTCCCAGAGAGCTGGGATTTTTGTTACTTTTGTTCACTGCTGTATGAACAGTATATGCCGTATAGTAACTAGAGCCTCAAATACTTGTGGAATGAGTGAATTAATTGAGCACTTACTGTGTTCAAAGTGCTTTATCTGCTTTGTCTTTTTAAATCTTCACAGCGATGCCCTGATCATGGTATTGTCATTTCCCCATTCTACAGTTTAGGAAACTGAGACTCAGAGAGGTGGCATCACTTGCCCACGGTTTCACAGTTGGTGATGAAATTCAAACTCAGGGCACCTGATTCCTGAGCCCTCTGGCCTAACCTGGATACTTGGCCTTTACTAGGCTGTAACAGGTCCTGACTGCTGTGCTGAGGAGTTTACACTCTGTCTGTTGGGCCACAGGGAGCCTCAGAGGATTTTATGAGGAGGAAGCTGACATGGTGATCAGATCCATGTTCCGAAAAACAGCAGCGGCTTGGGCATAAGGCTGGAAGCAGGGAGGCCAAATAGGAGGCTGTCGTAGTAGTTGAGGTAGGAGAGGATGAAGGTGAGAGCTGAAAGTGACCATTCCCAGGGAAAAGTAGGGGAATTTGGTCCTCTACTGCGAAGGTCAGAGCAGATGGCTTGGGGCTCGGTTCTAGAGGCCAGTTGTTTCCCCGAGTGTGCCTGACTTCTGCTTCTGAGTAGCGAGGGGACCCGCAGATAAAATCCAGCAAAGTGCCTTGGGCTGGTCCCTTGGCAGGGAGAGGGAACTGAGAAGGAGCCAGGGAGCCAGCTGGTGGGGTCCACACTGTTCCCTGGAGAGGGCATGGGCCCCAGGCTCAGTCCTGCTTCTGGCACCAGATAGCAGTGAGATCTGAGCAGGAGGCTGTCCCTCTTGGAGTTACCATTTTCTCATCTGCAGAACGGGGGTAATGCCACTACCGGCCTCCAAGGGCTGCATGGACAGCTCCGGAGAAAGACGGAGCACCAGTGAATGGCTTAGGGCCAGTCTTGGGCCATCTCCTGGGTGTGAGGCCAGTGGACATGGGGGAGGCCTGGGGGTCCTCTCATGCCTCTTGCTGGGGATAGGACAGCAGTGCCTGAATACAAGACAGTGAGCATATCTGTACTTAAAGGTGATCTGGCCACAGCCTCAGGCACTCATGGTGCCCCACTGTCTTGTGTTCAAGGCCAAATATTTAACCTATCTGCTCCTCAGTTTCCTTTCTGTAAATGGAGTCAGTAGTATCAGTCCTGCCCTACATTCTGTGGAAGATTTTTTCCTCTGTGTTTGCGGGCCTGAGTTTGAGGTGCTGTTATCTCTGGGGCAGTAAACAGCTAGAAGGAACATGTATGGAGCACCAGGACGCTGACCACAGCACCGTGAGGTTACTCCTGCATCCATGTATGGATGAGGAACCTTGGGGCTCAGAGAGGTTACATGACCAACTGAAGATCACACAGCTATCATCTCATTTTTCCAATCTTCTTAAGAAGACCACATTGATAAAGGAAGTCTTTGAGGTTGCCTATTTGTATTACGTAATAATTCCCAGAAGGTTTCTTGGGTGATTTAAAAATAGGATTTGGGCTGGGCACAGTGGCTCATGCCTGTAATCCTAGCACTTTGGCAGGCTGAGGTGGGAGGATCGCTGGAGTCCAGGGGTTTGAGACCAGCCTGGACAACATAGTGAGACCCTATATTTACAAAAATGAACAAAATTACCTGGGCGTGGTGATGTGTGCCTGTAGTCCCAGCAACTTGGGAGGCTGAGGCGGGAAGATCACTGGACCCTGGGAGATTGAGGCTGTGGTGAGCTGAGATCGCACCACTGTACTGCCTGGGAGACAGAGTGAGACCCTGTCTCAAAAAATAATAATAAATCAACAAAAAATAATAATAAATCAATAAGAGTAGGATTTGATTTATAGAGTGTTGGTTTCAGACCTTCTCCCCATCCCAGGAACCTCACAGGTCAGAAGTTGCAGACACATTCAAACAGACCAAGAGCCTCCACTGAAATGATACTGGGTAGGGGACGTGGAGTAGGGGTGGGGGCAGATAGCTGCTGCCCTTCCTGCTCCCAAGCAGCAGCCTCAGATCAGGGGTTGGTGCTAGTGGTAGGGGGGTCCCTGCTTGCAAAGTGAGGCACCCCAAGCCTCTGGAGCCTTCAATGCCTTCTAGAGCTTTCCCTTCCAGTCCTGTCTCCCCTACCTCATCTGATCCATAAGAGCGACCAGGACTCTCCTCCTCCCAACTGCACTTTCTCCCGATCCCCGATCACTAGCCCAGGCAGGTTGGCTCTTAAAACCCCCATTTTACAGCTCAGAAAACTGAGGCTCAGAGAGGGGAAGTGACTTAGAGCTCATACAATTTAGGAAGTAACCAAGCTAACATTCTAACCCTAAATCTAGCACCCCTTCCTCTGCACCCCAGTCCTTCTGGAATCAGAGCAGAATGGGGACACCAGAGAGTGTTGTTGCAGCCTCTGTACCCTGCTTCCCAAACGGAGAGACTGTCCAGCTACTGCAGGGAGTGTGGCTGGAAGGAGCTTGGGGTAGAAAGGGGCGTAGTGGCCAGTGGGCGCCTTCCCCCAGGCTTGTGTCAGAGTTGAGGGCGAGAGTGGGCCCAGCAGGCAGGAGGATCACTTTGACTAGGGCACTGAGCTGGGCTGGTATGGACGTCACTGAGCAAGTAAATATGGAACCGCCCCCACAATGTCAGCTTTCCCGGAGTGGTTTCTCCCACTATCTCTCACTTTCCCCAAGGGAAAGGGGTGAGGGCCAGGAAAGGATCTGGCTGCCCAATGCCAGGGGATGGAGATGGCAGGCCTGGGAGGCTCCAGGACGGCCGAGGGGCATGGGGAGGAGCCCACCAGACCCTCAGCCCCAGAAGGAAGTGAGCGTCTTGTGGGAGCTGCTGACTGGGACCCAGCCAGGGCGGACTCAGCACCGTCGTGGCCCAAGGTACAGAGAGGGCGGGCTCTGGGGGTTGCCGGGAGGTGGTTGGCTGGGGCTTGTCCCTGACCTCACAGCCCTTTACTGTTCCAACCCAAACAGAGTGGCATTTTTCCAGGGGCCAGGGGTGCCCCTCTTTAGGCCGGCTGTGTTCCAAGAGAAAGCAAGACCAGCCAGAGGGGGTTGGCATTTGGAGAGGGGGTGCAGTGGTGCCTCACGGAGGGGTGGAGGGGGAGGAAGGAAAAGTCCCGTAGCCTGAGGGAGGCAGAGGGCAGGGAGGTGAAGTCCTCAAAGGAAATCAGCAAGCTTAGCAGCCAGGGAAACCAGCAGTCTCTCTTGACCCCAAGGAGGAGATATTGGGTCTCCAGGGAAGAGCGACCAGAAAAGGAGGATCCAGGGCAGAGTGTCTGGCTGCCAGACCCTGGGCCTTTTATAAACATCAGCGACAGCCGAGCCCAAATGAGTGTGGATGGGCATGTTCCATTCAACCCTCATAGCTGTCCCATGATGCTAGTGTTATTAGGTGCAGTTTACAGAGGTAACATTGAGGCCCAGAGAAGTGAGGTGACTCACTTAAGGTCACACAACTATGAAAGGCTGAGTCAGGATATGAACCTAGGTCTGTCTGATTCCAGAGTCTGAGCTCTTTATCACAGCATGGGACTGGCTTGCTGGGACTGCAGTGGGAGATAAGGTCAGCCATCCATGCTAGGCAGGAGTTTGGACAGCTAACTTACAGATTCCAAGTTCCTTCCCCTGAGATGATTGGCAGTGTAAAGAAAGTACAGCATATGGGCCACTGTGGCTCGGGCAGGTCACCCTCTCTGTGCCTTTATGTGGCCACTTGAGGAATGGGGAGGCCTAGCATAAGGACCGGCCGTGTTACAGCATTTTCAGACCTTCCCATCCATTGTCTGGGTCAGCAGATGTTCATGGAGCGGCCCTTTGTGCTCTGGGGTCCGGACATAGACACCTGACTCTTGATGGGCCCTGCACCAGGTTCCTCTTGGAACACCGGGAGCACAGTGGCTCTGCTAGGCAATGGAGACCGTGGTCCGCAGACCTCTGCCCATCCTGAGCTGTGCTGGAGGGGTCTGTGGTGAGAGACATGCAGACTTTGAGAGAAAGCCTTGAGAAACTTGTTTGGCAACTTGACATTGCTACATCATTTTTAATTTTATTTCACAAAAACATCTGTTGGCATCAGATTGGAAAACTGAAAAAGTCAAGAAGTCACTTCACCTCAAATTTCTTGAGCAGTTCTTGCCTGGGTCTTGGGATTGAAGGTAGGACGGGCCTGGCTTGCTCATGGATATGGGGCAGAGGAGAGCAAGTCATTTCACCCTGGAGGTCGAGAGGGAGGATCTGGTTAGGCCTCCCAGAGGAGGTGACAATGAGCTGGACCTTGAGGGAGGAGCGGGGGTTTGCCAGGCGGAGGGAGAGGGAAGGGCATTTTAGGTACTGGGAACAGTATGTGCAAAGGCAGCAACAGGAGGACCCCATGGCTCAGGAATGGCAAGTGGTCATGGGTGTTTAGAGAAGCAGTGGAGACAGCTGGGGAGAGGCAGGTGAGGGCCAGGCTGGGAGGGCCTTGAATGCCGTGTGAAGGAATTGAGAGTTTGCCCTGGAGGCACTGGGGAGCTGTCGGTGGTTTGTAAGCAGGGGAGAGAAGTAGTTAGCTTTGCGCTATAGAAACTCTGTCCAGGTGGCAGTGGACTTGAGGTGACCGTGGCTGAGTAGGTGGCTTAGAGCAGTGGTCTCCAACCTTTGGGGCACAAGGGACCATTTCATGGAAGACAATTTTTCCATGGACGGGGTCGGGGAGGATGGTTTGGGGATGAAACTATTCCACTTCGGATCATCAGCTTTTCCACCTCGGATCATCAGGTATTCGTTCAGTTCTCATAAGGAGCACACTCCTAGAGCCCTCACATGCGCAGTTCACGGTAGGGTTCGCGCCCTGTGATAATCTAATGCTGCCTCTGATCTGACAGGAGGCAGAGCTTAGGCGGTAATGCCCACTAACTTGCCTGCCACTCGCCTCCTGCTCTGCAGCCTGGTTCCTAACAGGTTACGGATCCGTACCCGTCCGTGGTCCAGGGGTTGGGGACCTCTGCCTTAGAGGACCAAAGAGGCCATCCAGGTGTGTGCTTCCTTTCCACCGCCAACCTCCCGGAAGGCTGTTCTTTGATTGTGTCTTGTGGAGTAGGTTGCTGATGCACAGGCCTCTCTTTGTCCCCTGAGTTGGTCCTGGCTGACGGGCAGGCAGCCCTTCGGTGTGAGCAGCGTGGCCTTTCCAGGCTGGGCTCGTTGGTGGGGTCACACCTGGGGTCACGGGCTGGCCATGGCAGAACTCTCTTGTCCTCACTGCCTGTCCTACTAGAGCTGCAGGAACGTGGACTGGTGGGCTGTCAAATGGGTGCTGGGTGCAGTTTGGGGTACAGTCCAGAGCCATGCTCAGGGATAGCTGTCAGGAGAAGGGAGGGCTGAAGTTTGAGCTGAGGTTGGGCCGTTGCCCAGGCCCTGGGTGCCTGGCCTCTGATGGCATGGGGTCTGTGTAGCAGGTGAGCAGTGAGCAGCAGGCTGAAGTGGCTTCCTGCATGGACCCTCTGATGGGCCAGGGCTGAGACCTGCCTCTGTGGCCTGAGGAGCAAACATCTGGTTGGGGTAGTGAGGGAAAGTTAAAGTCAGTCCCAACCCAGCCCAGCCCAAAGCAGACAGTGCAGTGTCAGGGAATCGCTGGTCTTCAACTCTGTCACAGCCTCCTCTCCCTGGAGTAACTGACCTGCCCTGTCCCGGGGCTGCTGGGAACAGACCAAGGTGTGCCTGGGCCTGCATGTGGCCACAAGCCCGCGGAGAGCGGGGGCCTGCCTGGGAAGGAGCTGTTGGAAGCGCCTCTCCTGCCTGCCCCACCTCCACCCTCCTCTGGGGCCCCAGTTCAGGGTGGCCCAGCCCCTGCCTCCCTCCCTGCAGCTCCCAGACAGGCTGGGCCCCAGCAGCAGGCCGGGCTGTCTGGCTGCTGTTCAACAGGGAGTCCAGCTGCCTGGGGTCCTGCAGAACGGGGCTGGGCAGGCATTCTTCTCTGTCCAGGCTCTGGCTTCAGGGCCAGGAAGGCAGGAGTTGTTGAGGTGCCTTAGTTTTGACAGTGGCCTTGGTCACGTGTGGAGGCTCAGGATTAGAGTCCTCACCCTGTCTGCTCTACCCGACTTGGTTGGTCCCACACTGAACTTACTACTTGCCATAGAGCGAGGGCCTCCCTGACGGGAGCTGGGGAGCAGGCCCTGGGACAGCTGAGCCTAACTCAGGCTTCGTCTTTTTGCTCCACCCTTCCCCAAAGCTGATCCTTTCACTGTGCAGGCCTGCTGAGAACTCCTTGCTTCTCGGTGCCCCCCCTTCTCTAAGGACAGACACCCTGAGCCTGTTGTGCATGGCTCCTGCTACTTCTCAGCAAGACCTCCCAATCAGACCCTCCAAGGTTGTCCGTGTCCGGGTCCAGGGGCACAGTCTGGCCCCTTTGCTCATCGCAGCCTGTCTTGGCTTCTCCCAGGGACTGCGCTCTGCCCTCCCTCTCCTTGAGCCCCCTTCCTAGTTCCGTGGCCTGCCCTGTCCCAGTTCCCTGGGCTACCAGTGAGGCAAGGACTCGCTGGCCCAGCTCCTAGGGGTCTGCTCCCCGGGCTTCAGTTAGAAACCAGGCTCCTCCCTGGCACCTGCCAGTGGCTCCCCTGCCCTCCCTGAGCACCCTGGCCCCAGGCCCAGGACAGTGGCCAAGAAAGTCTCCTCTGCCCTTTTAGACTCACTCTCGTTTCTTCCTGGACCCTTCCCTCCTGGAGAACCCCTCTGCCTCCTGCCTCCTGGGCCCAGCAGTGGCCTCCTTCCTGGCCACCCTGGGCTTCTGGCCTGGCAGCAGTCTGGCTGCTTGTGGAGCTCAATTGTTGCCACCCCCTTTTCTCAGAGCCCAGTGTCTGAGGCGTGGGTGGGCCTCACATGTTGTGGGAGTCCCTATGGTTCACAAAGAGGCTAAGTGGGCCTGGTCTCATCTGTGCAGCAAGCTTGGGAGTAGCTACTGTTCACCCAGTTTGCGGATGAAGGAGTTGAGGCCCCACAGGGTTCAGCGACTTTGTCAAGGTCTTGTGGGATATCAGGGACTTAGACCCACATGTCCTGACTCTCCTCATGACCACATAGCTGTCTTGGAGGTAATAGCCTCATTGGCCTCTGCTTGCTATATTGTTGGGGTCTGGCCGGGGCTCACAGGCTCAGTCTGTGTTTGGGGTCGGGGCTTATTTGCCTGCCTGGGGTTAGTACTAGTCAGCGTCAGTGGCAGTCAGCTCTGTGAGCATTTATAACCGCTTTCTTCTCCTCCTTCCTTCCTGAGCTGTTGACCCCAGTGTCAAGTCCTCTTAGGGACACAGCCTTTATCCCTGAAGCATCCCTGAAGCTGGTCACAATTGGCCAGGGCTGGGGGGCTGCTGAAACAGAATGGGCCAGGAGTCACTGGGGGAAGATGGCTGGGGGAAGGTAGACCTGAAGAGTTGGCCCGTGCGCCTCTGACTGCCCAGCCCATTTCTTCTTGAGTCACATTGAAGATCCACAACTCCAGCCTCTCCCTCCTGCAGGGTCTGGTGCTCCGTGCTTCCTTATAGCAACTCTTGATGTGAGTAGAGAGAGTGAGGGCTTTTGCTCTGACTTCTCTGCTGGTGCTCCCGAGGTTCAGAATGGGTGTTCACCCCTTTAGATACCTCGTGGTGTTTAAATTTCCTCTAATTCCCTCCACCCCAAGAGAGCTGCTGGCATGCCTCCAGGGACTGGTAGCCCATGGTTCCCAAGGCAACTCACTGGATCTTTTAATTTTTGTTTTACTACATTTTGATTATATAAGGAATATACAAATACATTTTTACTTTAAAAAAATCAAATATTAACAAATAAACTAAAGTCTTTCTTGGTGATCACGACATTCCAGATTTCTCTGGAGCGTTGACCATCATGGTCATGACTCTGGTATATATCCTTCTAGATCTTTTTCTATATGTCAACACACATAATTTATAGGAATACGTACCACTGCAGAGTGTGTGGGTGTGTGTGTATGTGTTTAAACAAATGGTTTCATGTAGTACAGATTATTCTGCAAATTGCTTTTCTCACTTAACATTGTATCTGGGAAATCTAGCCACACAGTAGGTTTTAGAAAGGATCGTCATTTAACCATCCCCCCCAACCACTGACATTTGGGTAAATTCTGATTTTATTCTAGTGCCTCCTTGCACATATCTAGAGCAGCTACTGCTGGGTCTGGGGAACCTTTTGCATTTTTTAAAGTTTATTGTACAATGTTTAAAATCTGTCTGTTGAGACTGCATAGAACCAAATGTTTCCCTGTGAGTCCTTCACTATTGCTGGTTCTCCGTTTTAGAGCCAGAGAGAAAGTCAGCTCTCCTGGCCCCTGCTAGCCCTCAGAGAGTTGAAAACAGTGGCTGTGGCCCCTGGAGCCTTCTTTCCTTCACATTCAGGGTTTTCTGCCCTCATTCAAAGGCATGGCTTTGGATGACCCCTCTCTTGGGCACCTGTTGTAGGAAGTGAGCTCTGGAGTCATAATGCCTCAGTTCAAATCCTGGCTCAGCCCCTTACCAACTGGTTACTCTGGGAATGCCACATAACCTCTCTGTGCCTTAGTTCTATCCTCTATCCAATAGAGATAACAGCAGCACTTACATCCTGGCACTGCTGAGGACCGAGTGAGCTAACACATGTGAAGTGTTTACCATGTGCCATGCAGACACACAGTAAATGCCCAGTAATGTTACTCTCCCAGGGTGTCTTCTCTGGATGAGCCCTGGATCCCACCTCCATGGGCAGGGGCTTGTGCTCCCAGAGGGCAGCCTGCATGGCTCCAGCCTTGATGACAGCTTCGTCCCGCTGTCCGCTAACGTCCTGGTGGAGGCTGCTGCCTGGGAATGCAGCGGGCGATCGGATTTCATCCCAGCTTGACCCTGAAGGGTCTGGACCAGAGCCTACGGGGAGGGAAGAAGGTCACCCTGACCCCTTGCTCGGCACAGGTGGCCAGGAGCCTGGTACCGTAACCCCATCCTTCAGGCAGGTTTCCCGGCTGTCAATGAGGTTCGTTGTGGCTGCGGATCTGATCTCCCTTGGCCTGCAGGGTGGGCAGGCGAAGAAAGCAGTCTGGGGCCAGCCCTTCCCCTGAGAGTCCTGGGACGGCTCTGGGCCACACTGGCTGGTCCACGTCAGGGTTTGCCTCGCAGCCCCGGGGGCAAATCGGTGCAGCTGATGATTTATTTAGTGCTGGAAAGCATGGTCTGTTTGCTGTTTTCCTCACACCCCCCTTTCAGGCTCCAGACCACACTGATGCTGCTGCCTAAGCAGCTCCTTGCAGCCACGCTGGAAAAACAGGCAACCTGGCCAAGGTCATTTCACAGATGCAGACACTGAGGCTCCAGGAGGTTATGCGACTCTCCCAAAGCCACACAGGTCACCACCGGCAGGGCTGGGAATGGTAGCCAGGCCATCTGGTTCCCTGTCCGGTTCTTTTTCATGAGGCGACCTAATGTGACAGTCTTGGCAGAAGGTTCCCAGCCACACAGCTTGGCCTCCTGCCCTCTGGGCAGTGGTATACGTGTTCAGTGTGCACAGAGGTTTGGGATTATTTCCTAAGAGGCGAGAAGCACCATGACTTGCCCTGGGCCCTGCCCTTCCCCAGCACCAGCCCTGGACCCTCTGGGTACCTAGAGGGGGCCGGCAGCAGAGGGTGGCTGCTTCAGCTGAGGCCCGTCTACCCATCTGGGGTGAGGACTCGCTCTCTACACCTGTCCTGTGGTGTGGGCAGGGGTTGCAGCAGCCCTGGGGGCTCCAGTGCTTCTCCCAGGGAGGCAGGTGAGCAGCCATCATTGGACCCATTTTTAGGCTGGAGAAAAAGAGAGGCCCAATGGGCCTCTCTGAGCTAGTGGATGCAGAAGGAAACCTCAAACCCACCTTCTAATTCTAGATGTAGGCCCTCACAGAGCCTGCTGCTGGGTCACACCAAAGAAACTGACCTGGTCTAGTTTTAAGATCATAGTGTCAGAGGGACACAGGCTTTGGGTTCTGGCTCAGCAATAACCACTCATATTTACTGAGCACTTATGTGGCAGGCACTATCTGTGACATTTCACTTAATCTTCAGGGTAGCATCACGAGGTAGATACAGCCGAGGAAACTGAGGCACAGGGAAGCTAAATGACTTCCCAAGATCATATTGGAGGAAGCTGAGATTTGAATCCTGGCAGTATAGCTTCAGAGGATGTGTGGGAGCCACTATGCTGTACAGCCTCCGATGGCCGGGGGGTCACTAAGGTGGCAGTGCGCCTTTCTCACTCCTGGCACCATGCCTGACACATGGCAGGTGCTTGGTAAATGTGTCAAATAAATAATCTCTGAATGAATGGAAAGCTTTGGGCAAGCAGCTCAGGCTCTGTGCATGCCGGTTTTCTCACCTTTCCTTCAGCACTGATGGGGAGAGTCCAGTGTGGTGATATTTGGAAGTGCTGAGCTCAGGGCTTGGGCCCTGGCAGTTGCAGTCACTCTGGGGAGATGGTGCCTGAACTGGGATGCTCTGAACTGTGTCCCAAGGAGTGGGTGGTACTGCTCCCAGCTGTCCACACTGGAGCTCAGCTGTGTGCCCCTGGGGGACAGAGGCAAATTCCCTCTCCGTGGGTAGCTGTGTGTGTCACCTGTGGCTGGTCTTGGTCTTCCTCTGGGCAAAACCAGGGGATCCAGAGGGTCTGAAGCCAGGCACTGGGCCAGCATGCGTGCTGACCCTTCAAGTTCCTATGGATCACTCCCCCCTACTGGGTGATTTAAATGCACACATTTTTCATTTCGATTTCATTTCTTTTCGATAATGAGCCCATCTTTAACCAAAGTCTTGGCCAAGGTCCCGCAGGCGTGAGGCAGGATTCCAGTGTGCCTCACCTACTGCCTTCTGAGGAGCCCTCCTCTGCTGCTCAGGTGGCCCCTGTGTGTCCCAAAAGCGGGAGCAGGTGCTTGATAACCCCCCCCCCCCCCCCCCCCCGCCGGTGGTCCCAGGAAGTAACTCCCACCTCAGCTGCTCCTGATCGTAGGGAATTCCCCCACCTCCACTCAGATTTGCACTCTTCATAAATAGCTCTGACAGCAGGATCTCTGCAGGAGGACTCAGTTCTAGCCTAGGCTCAACCACATGTTTGCTGTGTGGCTTTGAGTAAGTCCCTTTCCCTCTCTGGGCCTTGGTGCACCACCTTGTAAAGTGAGACCATGGAGCTTGCTGATACCTGTTATTCTGTCCCTCCCATAAGAAGGAGCTGCAGACCAATACTTCCTCAGCCCCTATTTAAGAGATTGGGATATTGAATACCTTGTCCATTGGGACAACTGGGCTTGGAGTTGAGGGTCAGGTTCAGGTATTGGATGGTCCTGAGACTGTGAAAAGCACATGACAGGATGTGGTGGGGCTCGGCAGTATCCACTCCCCTTGCCCCGTGGAGAACCTGAGGTTTGGCAGCCAGCAGCCAGCATGCAGGGAAGGCGCAGCTCACGGAGCTCATGAGATCCAGGTTTGAATCCTGGCTTTGCCACTTCCCCTTGGCTACCCACTTAACCCCTCTGAACCTCACTCCGTTTCTGCACCTGAAAGATGGGGGATCTGAAACTCCTCCTGAGATTGAGGTGAGGATAGAACAGGTGGATGTGTGTGACTCCCCAGCACCCCGCGGGTCCCCAGTGGAGTGTATCCAGCATCCTTTAGGTCTGGTGAGTGGGCAGGGTAAGGTCAGGGAAAGCGCCAGAAGCCTTGCCAACAGCCTGGGAAGCTGAGTCCAGAAATAGAAGACCCTGGAGACAGAGGCTCCAGATGGCCAGGCTGCGCTCTGCCAGCCCCTGGGAGGCCAGCCTGAGCCGGCAGCGCGGGCCTCC
Source organism: Symphalangus syndactylus (assembly GCF_028878055.3). Classification (NCBI taxonomy): domain Eukaryota; kingdom Metazoa; phylum Chordata; class Mammalia; order Primates; family Hylobatidae; genus Symphalangus; species Symphalangus syndactylus. The sequence continues at coordinate 11,658,579 of NC_072428.2, read as the reverse complement.
CCTCCCTCCTGGGGCTGTTGGCTGCATAAATTACTCGGCAGCCTTTGGGCTAATTTTACCTTCTTGATTTTCGTGAATCATTTCCCATCTGGGGGCGTGCGAGAGAAATGGAAACGGCTCTGCCAGCTGGCTGCCAGGGCGCCAGCCACCATGAGGGCTGTGGTGAGCCCCTCTTGCAGGTTCTTGGGAGGGCGCTCCTCAGGACAGCCACCAGGGCTGGCTCCTTCCAGCCATGTCCCTGTGCCTTTGGGTTATCATGATTTGGGGTAAATGAGCCACAGCAGATCCTGAGGCTGGAACTTGGGCTAAATCTAAAGGGATTCCGAATCAGTGGTTTAACCATGATGGTCCTTCGGGTCTGTTTTGACCTCGATGGTGGGAACAGCTTGGCAGAGAGACCCCGAGACCTGCTTGGATGCTTCTTGGGGGCCCAGCTTCTGGAGTTGCATGACCCTGAGTTTCACAGAATGCCAGAGCCAGCAGATCCTAAAAGAAAATTAATCCCAGCGGCCTCATTGTGCAGATGGGTAAACTGAGGCTCAGAGAGGGAAAGGGATTTATCCAAGATCTATGCCTCCATGGACGAGGTTGGAGTGACAGTTATTTACCGGCTGCTTATAACTTCACTCACAACAACCTGATTTCATTCTCATCCCCATTTTATGTGGCGGGGGGCGGGGGTAACTAAAGGCACAGAAGGCGAAATAACTTCTCCAGATGGCATAGTTAGTAAGTCATAGAGCTGGGATTCTCATCCAGGGAGTCCTGCTCCAGAGCCCATGTTCCCAGCTTCTTCACCAAGCTGCCTCTTGCCAGTGGACTGCGGGGCTGCCCTTGTTCCTGCCCTCCTTGCCTCTCCCATGCCCCTTGGGAGTGGATTTACAGGGCTGCTAATGGGGTACTCCTGGAAATCTCCAACTGACGCCCTCCCATTGTCTTCATCCATTCACCAAATATGTATTGAGTCCTGCCGGTGCCAGGAATCGTTCTGGGTGCTGGGGATTTGGAAGCAGCCAGAATGGGAGGGGCTGGGAGGCTGGTGAGTCCTCAGCCCAGCACCCTCATCTCCTCTGAGGCTGGGTTCTCGGGGTGGCGTCTGCACAGCACTGTGGTCTCTGCCACGCGGGCCGCACACTCAGATGCCCAGCCTAGGTGGGGGGCACATGTGAATGACACAGGCTGAGTGGAGACCTGGAGAGTGAGTGCCTTGCCCTTGCCCATCTGAGCAGGGCCACCACCCAGCTCCAGTGAATCGTTGCCATGTGGGACTGCCCGTGTGGTGTTGCCAGCCCTTTGGATTTCCCAGAAAAGCTGAACATCCACGTTTTTACATGGAATCTTCTGTTTCTTCGAAGTTGGCAAAAATAAAAATGGAAAAAAAGAACAGTCACCAGTTTGCAGCCTGCGCTTCCTTTCTGCCGTTGCCTCTCTGCAGGCCTGTCTAGGAGGGAGCAGGCTTTCCTTCTAGTTAATGGGCCCTTCACTCCCTGCCGTGGAAGGCCCCCTCCCATTGCAGCCTGTCTCCCCGCCATGCTACACTGCCACCTGGGAGTAGAGAAAAGAGTGTGGGCTTTGCATTGGATAGACTCCAGACAGCTGCTGTGCAGCCTTGTTCAAGCCACTTAACCTCTCTGAGCCTCCATTCCTATCTAAAAAACAAAGTAAAACTGTGCTTACTAGGTTGTGGACAGGACTAAATACAAACTGAATGAAACTCAAGTCAAACAAGAGTAGTCAAAAAATGGAATTTACGGGCTCAGCAGAAGCTCTAGGAGTATCTTGAGAGCTTCAGGTACAGTTGGATCCAGGGGCTTACACTGTCATCAGGACTTGTTCTGTCCATCCTGCTCTGCTTTCTTAGGTATGGCTCCATTCACGGGCAGGCTGTTGTATGAGGCGGCACAGTGGTTGGCTGTGCCCCTGCACACAGCAGATTTGCCCTTCTGTCCTTTCAGCAATCCCTGTAATGAAAGGGCCCTTCTCTTTCCAGCAGAGTCCCCCAGAGCCCCAGAATTGTAGCTCACAAATTGGCTAGACCCTGTATCCTCTCTTGCAGCAATCACTGTGGCTGGCCTGCAGATACGAGCACTGGTTGATCAGCCCTCAGTGGCACTCTTACCCATGGAGTGGAGCATTGGAGATGGGGGCTCCCCAGGGACACCAGGGGGCCTGGATGCCAGGAGGCAAACGCATAAATATTCTAACTGGGCTGCAAGCCCCATGAGGGTGGCGACCTTGTTCACACATGGTTCGTAGCACCTAGGACAGTGCCTGGCACTTGGTAGGATGTGAACACAGAAGAGTAAGTGAACAGATATGCTTCACAGAGTATGTAAAACACCCGACACAGAGCTGGGCATCGGCCACATCCATGCCCCTTCCACCTCCTTCCTGGAGGACTTCCGCCTTCTGAGCTGCACCTACCTTCCTGGTCAAGTGTCACGGCTCCACAGTGCCTCCTCCTCCACTTGCCGGAGAAGCCCAAGTATGCCTGTTTGTTTTGGCAAACTTGACATACAGTAATTATAATCAGTAGTGATCACATCACTTTGAATTCACAGATATTATTCTCTGAAATCATCTCATTCTTTGTTTACTTCTTTATTGCTCAGCCCAGCTCATTCATATTGTTTGTTACTCTTGTGAGACTGAGCTGCACTCAGCTTCAATTTCATCAAATGTAGGAAGGGGGTATAATTCGCCCTGCAGGGTTATGGAGAGGATTAAGTGAGATCATACAAAAATGGAATTCACTTGCACAAAGCCTGGCACAAAGTAGGTGCTCAAGGAAGGTCAGATTCCCTTTGAATTCTTGTAAGTCAAGGTCTTATTGGAGCTTACATGTATGAGCCTTTCCATGAATACATGAGAAGATTCTTAATTCTCAGTAATGACCACTAATGACACACACGTGCACACATACACACACACACATACACACTATTGCAATCCCTGAAGAACTCTAGGTCACATAGTGTAGGTGCTAAAAGTGGCCAAGAGTCAATGGATCAGCAAGACAGTTTATTACTCACAGCAAACATCAGGATCATCGGTAGGGATTCCCCTACTCCCAGTTCCCAGGGGTTGGCCCAGATGGTAACTGTTCACACAGTGAGCTGTGTTGCACCAGAAGAACTGAGGGCTGAGGGCTCAGCAGCGTTTGTAGCAGCCATAAACAAGTAAGTTTCCCTTCTCCAGGGAGTGAGCAGTTGCACAGTGTTCACACCAATGTCTCCTTGACCAACTTAATTACCTATATCACTAGCAGCAGAAATGACTCAGAGTCAGAGGATAGTGAGGCCTTCCAGGTGGATATACTCAGCGAGGATGTTTAGGGATGCTTAGGACCCAAGGAGGACTGGCTCTCTCATTTCACACACACGCACACACACACAGACACACACACACACACACGCCATACTTGTCCATTGGAATGGTGAGCTGGCTGCCTGATAGTGAGTTCCCTGTTGCTGGAGGTACTCATGCATGCTTCGGGATGATGTATACTGTGGTTTCAAGCATCTTCTGATTTAGACTAGTGCATCTCCAACTTCAATGTGCGTACAGATCACCTGGGCAAATCACCTTAGGTCAACTGATTCAGGAGGACTGCGGTGCAGAACTGAGGATTCTGCATTTCAGACAAGTTTCAGGAGATGCCGAGGCTGCCAGTCCACAGACCATACCTTGAGAAGCAAGGATTTAGATGACTGTTGAGGTGTCTTTAATTCTGAGATTCTGGGCAAGATTGGGCAAATACACAGCCGGTGAGAACAGCAGGGCAGGATGGAACAGTGAGGGAAGGTGGAGAAGGGGATGGGGGAGAAGTAAAGGTTGATGGAGGCAGGGGCTGTGGGCCGTGGTCAGGTTCCCTGGACTCCTTATGCCCCTGCAGCCCCTCCATCTACAAGCCTTCTCTTCTGGGTCCTATGGTCCAGAGAGGGGGACCCCTTTCCTTGTAACCAAAACACTGAAAAAGAACCTCATGGTATTTCCTCAGGTCCTACATCCCCAAATAGAGACCCCCAACTCCACGAATTGGGAGGAGTGTAGGTATGAGGGCCTTGCACAATGTCCAGGAGAAGGGTAGGGGCTGCCTGCGCCGAGTGGCTAGCAGTGGGTTCCTGTCTCCCTCTGCCTCCTCCGGTGGCCTTGAGGTTTCCTCCCCTCTGGGTCTCACTTTCCTTGTCTAGAAAGGTGGGGCTTGGGTCAGGGCATCTCCAGGCATCCTTTCAGCTCTACCCAGGTTGGAATCCCAGCCCTGACCACTAAGAGCCAAGAGCCGCAGGTGTGGTGTGCGGGGAGATGACTTACATTCTCTGGCTTCCTCACTACATCATGGGGGTAAGGAGCTGACTAGACGAGGACACACTGGGTCTCCAGCACCTGGCAGGTGGTCAATGCAGGACAGCTCTGATTCTCCTTAGAGGAATCTACACATCCAGGCCTCTTTCAGTCGTGATCTTCCCAGCTGCCACTTTGCCATCTGAAAGTGTGGCTTCAGCCCAGAGACTGCACTCCTGGCAGCCTGACCCTGGCCCTCCACAGGCCACACCCCCTTCTCCCCAATTCTTATTTGGCTGTGGCTGATTGGGTGCTTGGACCTGTGGAGCCAGGTTGGCCTCAGGGAACTGTTAGGACTTCAGGGCCCTCTTCCACAGGTACAGCAGTGGTTGGGAGGAGCCCCCTCTGCCTGCCTCACCCCAAATCACTGACATGCTTGGGGTGGGGGTGGCGGAGAGGCAACATGGGACTTGTATTTTAATTCTAGTAATACTGATAAGTATTTGTTACTTTTTATTGTGCAAAAAAAAGTAGATAGAAAAGTATAATAAACTTCCACATACCTATCACCCAACCTCAACAATTAATAGCCCCTAGGCATCACTAGTGTATTTTTAAAATCAGAAATGCATGCATCTGGTATAAAATTCTGTAAGCAGTAAGTACCTCTCCTCCTCTATCCCCCAGTCTAGGAGCATCAAATGTCACAGCCTAGAGCTGTCTGAGAATATATGAGCACATCTAAATGTGTACGTCCTTTAACACTTTATGCAACTGGGGCTTGTTTGTTTTATATAACACACATATAGCTTACTGGCTTTGTGCCAGATACTGTTCCAAGTGTATTACACATGTTAATTCATTTATTTCTCATAAGAACCTTACCAAGTAGGTGCTATTAACCCATTTATGCCTGAGGTTGCAAGTTTTTGAATTTTTGCAATCAGACCTTGGCGATGACCGTGAGCAGTAGGATGTAAATGACTCCCACGTGCTTAGCTTTCCAATAGTGGAACACTAGGCATAAATGGGTTTTGATATCCCCAGGCCCAGAGAAGTTAAGGAACTCCCCCAGTGTCACACAGATGGTAAATAATGCAGCTGGAAGTTGAATCCAGGCAGCCCAGCACCAGAGTCCATGCTCTTAACCACCATTTTCTGCTGCCTCTCCGATGATGTGTTCTCTTCCTAACTTTGGTTTTGTTTTACCACCAAATGAGTAATCCATTCGACAAATGTTTATCGTGTGCCTATCTTGCACCAGGCACTGTTCTAGTTGCAGGGGATACAGCAGTGAACAAAACAGAGAAATATCTCTGCCTTCCTGGAGTTGACATTCTATCTGGGGAGGCAGACAGAAGTGCTGCTTAAGTTTGATGGTGACACGCACTCTGGAGAAAAATAAAGCAAGGGGCCAGGCGGGGTGGCTCATGCCTATAATCCCAGCACTTTGGGAGGCTGAGGCGGGCAAATCACCTGAGATCAGGAGTTTGAGACTAACCTGGCCAACATGGCAAAACTCCGTCTCTACTAAAAATACAAAAATTAGCCAGGCGTGGTGATAGGCACCTGTAATCCCAGCTACTAGGAAGGCTGAGGCAAGAGAATCACTTGAACCCAGGAGGCAGAGGTTGCAGTGAGCTGAGATCACGCCACTGCACTCCAGCCTGGGTGACAGAACAAGACGACTGTCTCAAAAAAAAAAAAAAAAAAAAATCCAGCAAAGAAGGAGTGGTACTAAGCATCAGGGAGTTGCAGTATCATATAGGGAAGCCAGAGAAAGTAACATTGAGTGAGTGCCTAGAGGGAGTAGGGGAGCAAGCTACATAGGTATAAGGCAGAAGAGCATCCTAGGCAGAGGGAACAGCCAGTGCTAAGGCTTATGTTGGAGGCAGAGCAGGGCAGCCCCTGTGGCTGTGATGGGGTGTGGGGAGTGGGAAGGGAGGAAATCTCAGAGGGAGTGGAACAGACTGTGTCAGGCCAGCACACTGCTGAAGAGCTTTGGTGTTTGCATTGCATGAGATGGGGCACCATGGGGGTTTTGAGTGGAGGGCAGGGGGCACTTGACCTGCCTTATGTTATAACAGGTACACCCTGACTGTGGGTGGGGAATGGACAGTAGGGGTAGAGTGGAAGGAGGGACACGAGTCAGGCTGTCTCTGAAGCCATTCCAGGAAGAGGGAGTAGTGGCTTAGAGCTGGGTGGCAGCCATGGAGGAGGGGGTTAGGTTTCTTCCATGGCTTCCTTCTTTGAAACTGCTCACTGTCTGTTGTGTGGCTGTGCTTTGTGGTATTTAACCAACCATCCCATCCCCCTCCATGGGTACATTAGTTGTTTCCAGTCTTTTGCTATCCCAGACAGTGCTGCAAGGAATACTGTTGCACAGATGTCTTGGAGAAATTCCTAGAAGTTGTTGTAGGATTGAAGGTTATAGGCTTTTTTTTTTTTTTTTTGAGATGGAGTCTTGCTCTGTCACCCAGGCTCAAGTGCAGTATTGCAATCTAGGCTCACTGCAAACTCCACCTCCTGGGTTCAAGCAATTCTCATGCCTCAGCCTCCTGAGTAGCTGGAATTACAGGCACCCACCACCATGCCCAGCTAATTGCTGTATTTTTAGTAGAGACAGGGTTTTGCCATGTTAGCCAGGCTGGTCTTGAACTCCTGACCTCAGGTGATTCACCCACCTCAGCCTCCCAAAGTGCTGGGATTACAGGCATGAGCCACCGCACCCAGCTGGTTATGTGGATTTTTTAAAGTTCCCCAGTGCCAAATTGCTCTCCCTGATGCTACTAGTTTACACTCCCACCGTCAATGCTTTGGAGAGAATGCCCAGGATGTCACTTCAGTGCAGATCTTGGGCTTAAGGGAGAGGGGTGGCTGGTGGTGAGATGGTGTGGCCCCACCCTGTTTGCCCCTTTGTAGGCCGAGGCACCGTCAAGGCGGATGCTTTGCAGAGGCACAGGCAGAGTGCTGGGCCCAGCTGGAATGGGCCTGGGGATAGATGGGATCTGCCCCTTTGATAGGGCAGTGTCCCATTGAGGATGGCTCATGGCTGCAGGTGACAGAAACCCTGTTGCAGACAGGCCCGGGCAATAAAGCAGTGTAAGAGGAAGTGCAGAGGTAGCGTGGATTTCAGGACCTGTTGGTTCAGCACCTCAACCATGTCAGTTCCAGTTTCCGTCTCTGAGATGGTTCCCAACACCAGCCCCTTCTTGGATTCTCCAACCCAACTGGGGGGGGCAACAATTCAATTCAATTCGATTCTGCAACTAACTGTCTAGAGCTGGTGCAGACCCCACAAGATAAGAGCTCAGTTACACAAGACTGCCCTCAATTCAGACACTGGTCATAAGTCCCAGGGGACTTGTACCTCTGACCAACATAAATCCAGGGCTCCTACAAACCCCTTCCTCAGGTGTGATAATTCACTTGAATAACTCACAAAGCTCAGGAAAGTGCTTTACTTACTATTACTGGTTTACATAAAGGCTACAACTCAGGAACGGCCAGATGGAAGAGCTGCGAGGGGCAAGGTGTAGGGGAAGGGACCTGGAGCTTCCATGTTCTCTCTGGACCTCCACCCTTCCAGCACCTTGCTGTGTTCACTAATCCAGAAGTTTTCTAAATCTCCTTCAAGAGTCTTCACAGAGCTTCATCTCCAGCCCCTCTTCTCCTTGCCAGAGGCCAGTGGGTGGGACTGAAAGTTCCAACCTTCCAATCACGTGTTCTTTTTGGTGACTCAGCCTCATCCTGAAGCTATCTGGGGGGTCCCACCCATCTTATTAGCATAAACTCAGGTATGATCCGGTGGGGCTCCTTTTGAAGCACCAGAGACACTCCTATAACCCAGGAAATTCCAAGGGTTTTAGGAGCTGTGTTTTATTAGCCAGGAACCAGGGACAAAGATCAAATATAGTCAACCCTTCCTATCCATGGGCATCCATGGATTCAACCAGCCATGGCTCAACAGACTTTCTCCTTGTCATTATTCCCTAAATGATACAGTATAGCAGTGATTTACATAGCATTAACATTGTATAAGGCATTATAAGTAATCTAGAGATGATTTAAAGTATATGGGAGGATATCCAAAGGTTATGTGCATATACTATGCTATTTTATATCCAGGACTTGAGCATCCTTGGACTTTGGTATCAGAGAGGGTCCTGGAACCAGTTCCCCTCAGATACCAGGGTGCAAACAAATGTGTATTTCTTGTCGTACCACCCTGTCCCCCTGCTCTGAGGAACTCGCTTCGTGCTGAAGATGCTTCCTGCTGGGGTCCTCTGCGGGACGTGGCTCCCATTTGCAACAATGGCTGTGTGCTTTCTCCTTCAAGTCATGAAATAAAAGCCCTTCCCTTCCCTTTGATTTGGCCAAAATAAGTAAAATGTCTGATTTTGGAGGGAAATGTCATGTGCTGATTAAAGGCCAGGTTCCTGATCCAGTCATTGAGGAGGGAGGTGGCATTGCTAAAATTGGCTTAGATGAACCTGAACCCAGCCCTGGTGCTGGGCAAAGGCTGGGCGTCTCTGAATCTCACTCAGTAGGCCCTGTAAGGGAGGTGTGGCACCTGAACAAAGTCCAACTTCCAGTGGGGAGTAATGAGGTAACGGACACCATAGAAGCCACCAGCAGTATCCACTGTGAGAAGCAAACACATAAAAAAGTTCTGGCTGGGCACGGTAGCTCACGCCTGTAACCCCAGCACTTTAGGAGTCCGAGGCAGGTGAATCACCTGAGGTCAGGAGTTCAAGACCAACCTGGCCAACATGATGAAACCCTGTCTCTACTAAAAATCAAAAAATTAGCCGGGCGTGGTGGCGCATGGCTGTAATCCCAGCTACTCGGGAGGCTGAAGCAGGAGAATCGCTTGAACCCGGGAGGCGGAGGTTGCAGTGAGCTGAGATCACGCCACTGCACTCCATCCTGGGCAACAAGAGAGAAACACTGCGTCAAAAAAAAAAAAAAAGTTCTGCAGGAGGGACCGCCTTGGGAGAATGTGTTCCACCAGCCCTGGCCAGCTATACCCGTGATGCTTAGTGGCGACTGCCCTGTGGGTAAAAGCTCAAAACCTCCTTTTCCATGACCCCAGTAGGAGCCTCCACTGGCTGGACCCCAGTTCCTGCTGCTGCAAAATCAGGGACTGGACAGGGTTAGAGGTCGCCATATGGGAGTTCCTTGCCCTTAGGGGGCTCCAGCAGATGGTTTTCCTTCATGTTTATTAACATATATACATTCAGAAAAGTGCACATATTGTAAAAGCTGGCCGAGTATATTTCCACAAACTTATTATACCCATGGGATGAGCACCCAGATGAAGCAATAGAACATGGCCAGCATCTTAGAACTCCCTTTCCTGCCTTTTTCCAGTTATTCCCAAGAATAACCACAAACTTCACCTCTAACACCATAGTTGTGGCTGATTGGTTTTTTTGGTAACTCTGTTTAAATTGAATCATACAGCACGAGTCTGTACTCTTTGGGGGTCTCCTTTCTTGGCATTATCACTCATCCAGATTATAGCATGTAGAAGTAGTTTGTCTATTCTCATTTCTGCATAGTATTCCATCCACTGAATTTAGTGAATATTGTACAGTATCCTATGATCAGGCAGGACAAGTGAACAAACATGTCAAATTTCTTTGCTTTTGCTTAGGATGACGGCCGCTAACCAGTGTGTTAATTCTGCTTATCATGTACCCTGTGCGTATACGAAGAACTAGGAAGATGAATTAATTATTACCTAATGCATGCAGTCTTTTTAGTAGACATGATCTTCCAAAATGGGAATCCTAAACAAAAATAAAAACAGGTATGCTTCAGGTAGAGATATGGGGGTCCTTACTGAATGATTGATTCATTGAGTCATTGATTCATTCGTTCCTCAAATATGCATCAAGCGCCACTTGTGTGCCTGACACTCAGTCTCTAATCTGGATTCCTCCTTTCTCCTAACCAATTGGCAGGATCTCAGCATCTAATGACAAGTGGGTAAAGGTCATTGGAATTATCTTCTTTAGCAATTTCTAAACTAAATGATTATGAAGAGGTCCTCTAAAGAATATTTAAGTGACTATTTTTCAGAAGCAAAAAGAAGAAAATAGAAATACACAACCCTCCTCCTGAACTAACCACTAGTGATACCTTAAAATATATCCTCCCAGACCCATGTGTACAGATCTGCATCATTATGTATAGACTTTAGGTGGAATTATTTTGTACACCTGTGTAGTGTGGGAAATTAAAAGTGTTTTAATGGAATTATTTTGTATCTATCTTTTCATAGGCTTTCATTAACAAAATCCTTGTTTTTTAGAGCAGGTTTAGGTTCACAGCAAAACTGAGCAGAAACTAGAGTTCCCCATACACCCTGCCCCCACACACATCCAGCTTCCCGGGTTATTAACATCCCACACCAAAGTGGAACATTTGTTACAATTGATCAACCTCCATTGAAACATCGTTATCAGTCGGCGCGGTGGCTCACGCCTGTAATCCCAGCACTTGAAACATCGTTATCAACCAAAGTCCATAGTTTACATTAGGGTTCACTCATGGTGTTGTACCTTCTGTGGGTTTTGAAAAATGTACAATGACATGTGCCTTCCATTGTAGTATCATACAGAGTAATTTTACTGCCTAAAAATCCTCTGTATTCCACCTATTTGTTCCTCTCTCCCCCTAACCCCTGCCAACCTCTGGTCTTTTTGCAGCCTTCATGATTTTGCCTTTTCCAGAATGTCATATTGTTGGAATCATACAGTATGTAGCCTTTTCAGGTTGGCGTCTTTCACATAATAACTTGCATTATCATTTAGCAACATGTTGAACATGTGTTTTCATGTCAATAAATGTTCCTCTACAGCACTGTTAATTGCTGTCTAATATTTCATTGTATGCTAATATTTCATTGTGATATAGCATAGCAATTTCCCCCATTTTGGAGGTTTAAATTCTTTCTTATTTTTTGCTTTTAAAAATAATACTGCAGAAGACAGCTTTGTAGGTAAATCTTTGCATGCAATTTAAATGCATCCTTAGGATACATTCCTGGATGTGGGCTTGCTCCCACAAAGGGTTTACTCACTTTGAGGATTTTGATACATGTGCCAAATTACCCTCCAGAAAGGTTACACCAATTTACACTCCAACCAGTGGGATATGAAGTACTAATTTCCCCTACACTCTTGCCAACTCTGAATAACATCAAGATTTTTCATCTTTGCCAATTTATTAGAGGAGAAATGATGTTTATTTGTTTTAATTTATATTTATTTGAGTATTAATGTCTTCATGGTTTTCCTTAAAGCATATTAGCCATCTGTTGGTCTTTGCAGATGGCTTGTTCATGTTTTCTTTTTATCCATTTTTTTTTCTATTGAGGTAAGCATCTTCAGAGCATATATTTATAAAAAGTGTTTATTAGGGGTATTCACTGCTTGTAAAGGCCCTCTTCTAATGTCAAAAAATTTTTGGCCGAGTGTGGTAGCTCATGCCTGTAATCCCAGCATGGATCCCAGGGCAGATCACCTGAGGTCAGGAGTTCGAGACCAGTCTGGCCAACATGGTGAAACCCTGTCTCTACTAAAAAAAATACAAAAAATTAGGCAGGTGTGGTGGCAGGTACCTGTAATCCCAGTTATTCGGGAGGCTGAGACAGGAGAATCGCTTGAACCCAGGAGGCAGAAGTTGCAGTGAGCCGAGATCGCGCCATTGCACTCCAGCCTGATCGACAGAGCGAGACTCAATCTAAAAAAAAGAAATTTTACCACCAGGTGCACATCTGATGTCTGTTATACTTTTAAATATTAATAAAATGAATGATAATATTTATAGGGTACTTATGATAGGACAGGCATTATGCTGTGTTAAACAGCCCTATGAGACAGGTTCTGATACCAGTCCCACAGGGCAGATGGGGAAACCAGGTAGGCGTGGTTCATGCATTTTCTCAAGGTTACACAGTTTGTGAGTGGCTGTGCTGGTGTCAATTGATTAACAAAATACATGGTGACATAAGGTTTCTATGAATTCAATAACACTCTTAAATACATTTATCTTTTGTGTTCATCACAAAAGTATTTATTTGCAAATCTGTCTTATACATATAAGTTTGAGGCATGTATTCATGTTCTCTATAGGCATGCTTGCTGAGAATATAAACTCAATAACTCCCTCTAATAATTCCAAACCCTTGCCCACCTCCCACATGGTATACTGTTAAGGACTATGAGTTGGACCTTTTATTTTACAGGAAAGAGAAACTGAGGGCAAGGCAGGAACTTTGTCAGGGTCACCTAAAAAATTTACAGCACAGCCAGAACTGAGACCCAGGGCTTGGGATTCCCAGCCCAAGTCAAGGTCAGCATGGGGCTTGGGCCAGCACCCTAACCTCATGTCTTTTTGGTATCGATGGGAACAACAGAGATGCTGTGGTAGGTACGAGAGTAAACCTTCTAGATTCTCATGGTGCCAGCCTCTAGGGAAACCAAGTGGGCACAGATCCCCAGTCTCCTGGCTACACTGGCTCCTGGGCATTCCAGGATCCTGGCACCCTGCCAAGGGTGAAAACAGAGCTGCAGGCTCCTGGGCTGCATTCTGCCCCCTTCTTTTGGGTTTGCAGCTCACTGCTGGGTTTGCAACACGCCTAATCTCTGCATGTGCAGACTTAGAGGAGCCAGCTGAGAGGGAGCATTGCCAGCAGCTTGGAATCCTCCATGAAGCCTGCCGACCACCCTTCCCCCAAGCCTTTTGCCGGGCAGGTAGGACTAGAGCATTCTTCAGAAGAGGCAACGGGGGCTTTTCCTGGGCCAGGCCTTGGAGTGTCTGCTGAGATGGACTCAGTGAAGGACACCAGCCCATGTTCTCCCTCTCTCTCTCTCTCCCCAGTGGAAGTTCATTTGGTCCTGCCACATCCCATCTTCTCCCTCCCTGTCCCTATGGCTTTTATCACAAGCACAGAAAGTCTGTCTATGTCAAAGTAGAGATGTCTATGGGCCACTTGAGAGTTGGAATGCACATTAGTCCTTTGAGGCTTGATCCTGGTTCTCCGAGCAGCCAGCTCCAAGAGTAGAAAGAAATTATTTGTGCATATAGTCAATAAATAGGTGTCAGATAATAAGGACTCAGTAACTCATTATATTTCCCTTTATGCTTTGGCTGCCAGGAGGCTCAGAATTGAATGAAGAACTCGATCACTAACCCTTTTACAACAGATTCCTGGCATAACCAACACCCCTCTTTCTCCATGAGGCTTCTAACACTGTCTCTGGTTGTTTCTTAACTGTCCTGTTTAGTATGTGTTTGTTTTATAAAACATTGCAAATCTTTCATGTGGTGAAGGTGGGATGTGAGAGGTAGGACAAAAAAGCAAATGGCCCATAACTGTCTCTACTTTGAGATACAAAGTAATGCTTTGCCCACAGGGGGTGGTTTGCTGGGAATGATTTAAGACAGGAAAACGTTTATATGCCTCGGTCCTTCTCTTTCAATCTCCCTTCCCCTCCCCATCTTCTCTTTTCCCTCTCCTCTCCTCCTTCTCTCCCTGTCTTACCCTCTGTCCTTTATTCTCTTACTATTGCCTATCCTCCCTCCAAACCCCTCCCGCATCCCTCTGTGCCCTCCTCATTTATTCCTAATGGGGACCACCTCCACCTGGCAAGTATCAGTATTTCCATTTTGCAAAAGAAGACACTAAGGCCCTAGAGAATGTAAGTGACGTGCCATGGCCACACAGATTATCCTCCCCAACTGATTGTCAGAATCAGGCTCTGAGTCTCATGAGTCTAATTCCATCCTACCCCCTAGTGCTCCATCCTACCCCCCAGTGCACCTCTGCACCCTTCAGTGCCTACCCTGCCAGCATCTCTCACTACCTGCTCTGCCTGGCAGAGATCACTGGAAGAGAGCTCCAGAGGGAATCAAACCCCCACCCTGTTTTTCCTGCTGAGGTCTCTTTCAGGGGTGAGATTCCCAATGGGACCAGTGGGACACATCAGAGGGGCCAGTGAGATATGAAGAGGGACATTTGGTGAATATTTACTGAGAATATGCTGTGTGCTGGGCAAAGTGGAGAGTCTGCCAAGCAAGGTTCTCAGGATGCAAAATTGGAAGAGGTTCTCACTCTCAGGTGCCAGTCCTGCAAGCGTATGACCCTCAGAGTGAAAGCCTCCTAGTGCCTGGCTTGTCTTTCCCTAGTCTTGGCCCTGGTGCCACGCACTGTTACAGGTGCTGGCAGTTCAATGCTGGCCTGCACCCTGCCCTCGGGGAGCTCACAGTCTATTAAGGGAAACAGATATTAATCAAGTAATCCTGCTAACAAAAGATGGTTATACATGTCACACTGCCATGAAGTGTGACATGGGGCTAGGAGAGGGTGTTTTTGGTGGCAGTTGGAGGGAGGCAGTGAGGTCTGAAGTCTGGATAGGAGTTCCCCAGGTGTTCTGCAGGCTAGGACACAGCAAGTTCACAGGCCCCATGGCAGGATGGAGAATGGCATACAGGTGGGGCTTGTGGAGGGCAGAGGGGCCAGAGCAAGGGAGCCCCATGCAAAGCAGTCCTCAGCAGTCTGTTCCAATAAAGCGTCAGAGTTTCCAAATGACTGACTTAAAAAAAATAAATCCAAGCCAATGGAGAGAATTCAAAGCCACCCCTTAATGATGTCACTAGCACTCATCTTCCTGATCAGCATTCTTTAGTGGGATGTGCAGAGACTGGCCCCTCCACACTCGTCTGTGTCCATGGAATACAGCTACGTCTGTGATAGAATCTATTATTAGCCACATTTTCTAGATGAAGAAATGAGAACACGGAGAAGTTAGATAACCTGCTGTATTAGTCATCTCAGGCTGCCATGACAAAATACCGTAGATGGGGGCGCTTAAACAACAGCCATTTATTTCTCACGGTTTTAGAGCCGAGGAACTTCAAGATCAGAATGCCAGCCTATTGGTTCCTGGTGGCGGCACTCCGCCTTGTGGATGGCTGCCTTCTGGATGTGTCCTCATGGTGGAGAGGGCCCTGGTGTCTCTTCCTCTCCTTATAAGGGCACCTAACCCTTATGACCTCAATTAATCTTGATCACCTCCTCACAGCCCCATCTGCAAATAGATACTCTGGGGCTGAGGGCTTCAACATATGAAGGGGAGTGGGGTGCATAACACCTGCCTAGGATCACACCGCCCATCAGTGGGATTTGAACTCAGGAAGTGCCTGTCCAGTGCCCAGGCACCTAACCACTGAGGCTCCACCCCAGGATGTATGGTGGGGGGTACTACCCATCCCAGTGAGAGTTCCTCAGGGCAGCAGGTGTTCTGGGATCCTTCACAAATCCACAGGGCCTTGCTCCCACCTGGCATCTGGACTTCTGAGCTGGGACCTGAACCCACTTAAGGGTGATCCCAGCGATTGTTCGGTAGAGGACTGGACTGAGGATACTGCATGGTGAAGCCAACTTGAAACACTTGAATCTGGGGGTTCAGCCAGTTTCCAATTTACTGAGCAGCCATCGGGCGTGGTCTGCATGACCTTGGGCAAGTTGCTTGACATCTTCCAGGCCCCAATTCCTGCGCCCTCACAGGTGGCAGGGGGCCATCCCACAGGCTTTGAGGTCAGTCGAGCACCCAGCGGGGAGTCCCTGGCATAACGCAGCCAGGAGGCAGTAGAATGGCAGGCGCCCCGGGCGGTGCAGGTGCGGCCGCGGCTGAGCGAGCGGGTGTTCGGTGTCCGCACCGGTGGCAGCGCAGGCCCTGTCGTTGCCGCCACACCAAGGCAGCTCGGAGGCTGGGGGACACCCGCCTGGCCTCCACGGCCCTGGCGCCCGGGGCCGAGTGCGAGCCGGGCCCCGTGGGAGGCCCTGGAATGCGTCCACCGCCCGACCGGGAGCGACCCCCCGCGGCGCCCTCTCCCGCCGCCCCGCCCGGGCGCCCGCTTCCTCCCGCTCCCTGCGCGCCCCCCTCCCGGCCGCCAGCCAACTGCGTGCCCCCGGGGCCGGCAAGAAGCCACATGCCCCCGCAAGGAATGCCGGGCCCGGCGGGCGGGGGGCGGGCGCTGGGCAGGGCCGGGCGGGTCGGGCCGGGCAGGGAGCTCCCCGCCGGGAAGGCTGGCGAGAGAGGGAGAGCCCACCCGCGCCCGCCCCGGCCGCAGCGCACGCCGGCCCGAATCGGGGCGGCCACGGGGCAGCCCTCCCCTTCCCCACCGCGCGCCCCCGGCCCCTCTGGCTCGGAGGAGGGGGCAGGCCGTCACGTTTCCCCACACCCCTCCCAGTCGCCGCCGCCGGCTTTGGGGCCCCGGTGGGGAGCAGGGGGCTGATTAGCCGAGGAGCAGGGGTGTGGCCAGCGGGGCCCCGGGTAGTGAGTCACACACGCCGCTCGCCCAGTCCCGGGGCCCAGCGCGGTCCCAGCCCCAGCTGCGTGCCACCCTGGCCCCGAAGAGTGTCCCCGGGCTTGGCATGAGGACCCCGGGGTGCCGAGGGAGGGGCTGAAGCCCGGCGCGGTGGTGGAGGGCGGTAAGCGGCGGGCTGGGGAGTGTCCCCTTGAGAGAGTGGGGTGGGGCTGGAGCCCTGGCTGGCCCTCGCCAGCGCCCCCAGGCCCTGCCTGTACCTGCTCCGAGTTGGCAAAGGGGCCTGGCTGCGCTCCCAGCAGTCCCAGGGTGAGGGGATGCCCTGCCAGGCGCTGAGGGCCCATTCGGTCCGCCCACTACCCCTTGGCCCAAGTGGGGCTTGAGTTGGGAACCCTCCCTTCTCCCCTTTGCAGTTTTGCGCCCAGGCTCATGTGGGATCCTCCTGCCCTTTGCCCTTTGGTCTGGGGGTCCAGGCTGTGCTTCCCAGCGCAGCCTCCTGGCCTGAGCTGCTCTAGGCCCCTGACCCCATGGGGCTGGTGGCTCCAGTCGTCCCCAGGACCAGCCCAGGATAGAAATGGCATTTCCTCTTGGCCGGGCTACAGCTGTTTTTGTTGTCTGTGTTCTCAAGTGCTTCCTCTGGGGATGGCAGGGAGGGTAACCAGACTCCGCGAGACCCCCACTTGCCCTCTCCGCCACTCACTCCTCTTCCCCTGTTTCTTTGATCTTCTTCCTGTGCTGGTCCCACCTCCCGCGTCCCAGGACAGAATGACCGAGAACATGAAGGAGTGCTTGGCCCAGACCAATGCAGCCGTGGGGGATATGGTGACGGTGGTGAAGACGGAGGTCTGCTCACCACTCCGAGACCAGGAGTATGGCCAGCCCTGGTGAGGCCCCTGTGTGGGAACCGGAGAGGGAGAAGTGGGAGTGGGAGGTGCCTGGGCTGGGTTGGTTGGGAACCCTGGGAAACGTTCTCACTCCTTGCCCACCTTCCCTAACCCTGCTCCCGGCAGCTCCTGGGCGCAGGCTCTAGAAAAATCCAAGCAGTGGCCTAGGGAGGTCTGTGCTCGTATCTCGATCCTCCAGTTTTTCTACCACCTCCTGCACTAAACAGCAGGCCGGCTGGGACTCCTCTGCCCACCCCACATCTTCTCGGTCTTCTGGCCAGGTCCCCAGCTTTTGTCCCCACTGGGCTGTCACTCTCTGATGACTTCTTTGCTTTCTTTGCGGGCCTCTGCCCTGGCCAGCTCTAGGAGACCAGACTCCTCGCCCATGGAAGTTGAGCCCAAGAAACTGAAGGGGAAGCGCGACCTCATCATGCCCAAAAGCTTCCAGCAAGTGGACTTCTGGTGTAAGTGGAGCTTGGGGCTCTAGGCTGCTCCTCCCTTCACCCCCATCACCCCATTCCTGGCTAGGGAATTCGCAGCAATGCTACTAAGATAGGTCCTCACCTGCGATATACCAGGCCCAGGTCCAGGCCTTGGTTCGTCATCATCATTAGCCATCCAAGTGGCTACTGTTGGCCCCGTTTTGCAGATAGCACACTAAGTCTTGGTGAGGGTTAAGTATCCCGCGCCTCAGGTCCTCTGGCCCAAAGGAGTACAGTTGCACTTGGACTCCAAAGCCATGCTCTTTCTTCCAGTTTTTTTAAACTTGAGACAAAGGGAGCTGCTGGCCTTGATGTAGGCAGGCCTGTTCTTGGAGCCCCCAGGGAGAGTATGGGTTATTGCTACTGATGACCCTGGGGCCTGCAGCTGGCTGTCCATGAGTGGGCCTCCTGTCAGCCCCTCTACCTCCCCCATGGGGGTCTTACCTCCCTGCAACAACTGAGGCCCTCCCTTCTCTTTCCATCCCTCCAGTCTGTGAGTCCTGCCAGGAGTACTTCGTGGATGAATGCCCAAACCATGGCCCCCCGGTGTTTGTGTCTGACACACCGGTGCCCGTGGGCATCCCAGACCGGGCGGCACTCACCATCCCACAGGGCATGGAGGTGGTCAAGGACACTAGTGGAGAGAGTGACGTGCGATGTGTAAACGAGGTCATCCCCAAGGGCCACATCTTCGGCCCCTATGAGGGGCAGATCTCCACCCAGGACAAATCAGCTGGCTTCTTCTCCTGGCTGGTGAGTGTGCCCTCGGCTATTCATGGGAGAGGTTGCCAAGGAACATGGAAGGAAACCACCAGGGGGAGCCATACTGGCCCAGCTTGGCCCCAGAGCTTTTCTACCATCGCTTCTGGACCTGTCGATGATGGATCTTGCTATCGCCTGGCCCCGGCTGAGTGGCTGCAACACTTGGTGTCCAAGGGCAATGCTGAGAGCACCCACCTGGCAGTAGTCAGCAGATCAGGAAATCACCAAGCAGAACTCAGGGCAATTTCCCCATGAATCCTCATGTGTGTGTCTGGTGGACCATTAGGCGGTATTGAGCCAACCGATCTTCCAGAGTGGGTGACTCGGACCTGGCCTTTGGAGATGCAGAGCATGACTTCCCACTTCCAAACCAGTAATATCAGGCTCTGGGCTAGGTGCTGGGGGTAAACCCTTCAACAAGACAGACATGGTTCCTGCCCTCAGGGAGCAGACGATCTGGTAGGAAGACAGGCATTGAACAAGCAAGTACACATGTGATATCAGTTGCAACACAGGGTACTATCGATAGACGGGTTGCAAAGATGAGGAAGAGGGGTTTTCAAGGGTATGAAGAGGAAGGGTTACCAAAGCAACTTTAAGGAATCAAGCTTGAGCTACTAGACAGAGATAGGGGAGTGTGGGGTAATAGAGAAAAGCATTCTAGAGGGTAAGAAGATCCTCATTCACTACAAAAACACTTCTTGAGTATCTCCTTTGTGCCAGGCACTGGGCTAGCCCTGGAAATACAGTGGTGGGCCAGATAAGACAATCAGATAAATCCTGCCTCATGGAGTTCTCTGTGCGAAAGATAGAATTAATCAAAGACTAAGACAAATCCATGTCAAATAATAACTCTGAGGGTGATGGAGAAACAGTGAGGCTGGGAAAAAGTGAACAACCAGGGGAGGTAATATGGGTGGAGGTCAGAGAAGGCTTCCTGCTAGTTGAGCTGTGATTGAAGGAGGTGAATGCCTACCAAGTGAAGATTGGAGAGGTGCATCCAGATGCCTTGAACAGCAAGAGCAAAGGCCCTGTGGCAGGAGAGCATGGTACATCTGAGCTACTGGATGAAGGTCAGTGTGCCTGGAGTGCAGCACACACAGGGGCCTGGAGATGATGGAGGCTTGATTTTGTAGGGTCCAGTGGACCAAATTAGGACATCTGTCCTTTTAAGAATGTAGGAGTTGGGAGAGTGACTTGGTCACATTTATGTTTTGAAAAGATGACTTTGGCTACAGCCTGGAGAACTGATTGAGCTCAGGGGTGCTGGTCAAGAATGGGTACCCCACCTCTTTCCCCATGTAGAGCATGTGGGAGTTCTGTAGTTGGCAATGGTGGAAGACTGGGCTAGGGTTGAGGCAAAGACATGGAGCCAAATGAACTGCTTTGTGAACTGTATCAGAGAGGAGAGCTCTGACTTAGACATAGACTGACTGGCCTAAGGAAGGGAGCAGGAGGTATCAAGGACATCTGCAGTCTCCCAACAGGTCGTTAATGGTGTCTTTCTCTGAGAAATGGAGGAGGCTGGAAGGGGACTGGGTTGAGGAGAAAATCATGATTTGGGTTTGGGACTTGTTGAGTTTGGAGTAACAACAAGATATCCAAGTGGTGATGTCAAGTAGGCAGTTGGATATATGGGTCTGAAGCTTGGAGAAGAGACTTGGAGATGTTGCTTAGTGAGTCAACTGTGCATGGGTGGTCAGTGGGGGAGTGGGGGTGGAGTGCAGAACCTAGGGAGAGTGTGCTGAGTGAAAGGTGGAAAGGCCTGTGACCAAGCTTTGAGGGACTTTAGCAGTTCATGGTCTAGAAGGGGAGCTTGATCCTGCAAAGGAGACAGAGAAGGTTTACAGCCAGAGAGGTAGGAGGGAAACCAGGAGAGTGGGTGACCTGGAAGTCAGGGAAGAAGAGAGGTTCTCCAGGCCACAATGGCTGTCATTGCCGAGTGCTGCTGAGAAACCAACCAGAAAGACTGAAAAGTGTCCCGTGGATTTACTACCAGGGAAGCCATGGGTGACTTTAGCAAGAGCTATTGTAGAAAGCAGTGGGTCTTGACCTGAGGCAATTTTGCAGCCCTGTCTCCTGTCCCCGGACACTGGGCAATGTCTAGAGACCTTTTGGTTGTCACAGCTCAGCATAGGGGTAAGCTGCTGGCATCTAGCAATTGGAGACCAGGATTACTTTAACATTTTACAATGGACAGAATAGTCCCTCATAACAAAGAGTTATCTGCAGAAACCCTGCTGGAGAGTGATGGGGGTGGAACCTGATTAGCATCGAGGTGACCAGGCATAGTCATTTCCTAGAAGTTTGGTTACAGATAAGATCAGAAGTGGAGGAGAAAGATAAGAGTGAGGTGGGAGGGTGTGTGGTCAAGAGAGTTTGTTCATTAGAAAGACTTTAGCATCCTCAAAAAGCCAATGGGAGGGGTTCTGCTGAAGTGCTTGAGTGTAGAGTAGAGATAAGGCATGATTCCTAACCTTTTACATCACCTCACAGGGTTCACATGGAGACACTGGACAAAAAAAGGGGGTGGGTCAGCATCATTTCTGTCCCTACAGGGTTAGCCCAGAGGATTAGAGCAGATAGAGATAGTTAGGTATAGTGGGCCATGTAATGGCCACCCAAAAATGTCCCTGTCCTAATCCCTAGAACTTGTAAATATACTATCTTCATGGCAGAAGGGATTTTTTGCAGATGTGATTAGGTTAAGTATCTTGAGATGGGAGCGATGATCTTGGATTATCTGGGTGGGGCCCAGTGTAATCTCGCATCTTAATAAGACGGAGGTGGGAGGCTTAGAGTCAGAGAGAAAGAGATTGGAGGATGCTGCTCTGCTGGCCTTCAAGATAGAGTAAGGAGCTGGGAGTCAAGGGATGCAGGCAGCTCCTGGAAGCCAGAAAAGGCAAAGAAACACATTAATTCCCAGAGCTTCCCGAAAGAATTTGGCCCTGCCAACACCTTGATTTTAGAACTTCTGACCTCTAGAACTATAAGGTAATACATGTATGTTGTTTTAAGCCACTGTGGTTTTGGCAGTTTATTGGCAGTTTATTACGGGAGCAACAGGAAACTCATATAGGAGGCTTTTGTGTTTGTGGGGGGACATCTACTAAAATGTGCAGGGAGGTGGAGTGAGGTGGCCTGAAATTGAGGAGATCAGAGAAGGTGAGTTCTGCTGGGGATGCGTAGAGTTCATGGTGCCCATGAGGTGCTCAGGGGAGCTGTCCAGAGCACTCTGGTGTTTGTGGCTCTGCAGTAGAGAGATGCTGGGATGACAGGGAAAACCAAGTATATAAATTAATGCAGCTGAAGCCCGGAGAAGGGAGGGCATTTCCTACAGAAAAGGTGCTTGAGGAGGAGAGAAGTGGCATTTCCTTTGGAATATGAGTTTAAGGAATCCTTGGAGGGAGAGGAGTTGAAGAGGCGTGGAGCGGTAGGAGGAGACAGTAGGAAGTCTCCTTGGCCCCCTTGGCAGGAGCAGTCTCATGGGCGGAAGCCAGATTGCCGCGGATTAAGGTGTCAGTGGGAGGTGAGGAGAGGGAACTAGCAAGGGTGCATGGCTTGTTTTAAAAGTCTGGTTGCCCACTGAGCAATTATTATATGCCAGGTGCATACTGGACACCTCTGGCATCTCATACTCATCTTGAAAACAGTCCCTAGGGTGGGGGTTGCTGCCCCTCTTGTTCTGATGAGGAAACACAGGACTCCCATAGCTGGTCCACAGTAGACCTTGGGTTTCTTCAAAGATAGTGTCCCTCCACTATGTGAGGACTTCCCTTATTGGGAGACATTCCTAATGGGGTGGAGCAGTTAATAGCTACACTGAGCCAGTTTTGGTTATGTGTCCAGGTTCAACCTCACATACACAGAGCAACTCCGGAGCACTAGGTCCTGAGCAGGGAGCTCTAGGGATAACTGGGATGCATGAGGTTTGCTCTCTGTTCTTATGGAGCCGGTGGTTCAGTTATGAGGAGCAGGGGCCATGGTGGATAGGAGGGGAGGAAGCTTATTCCCAACCAAGTAATACAGAGGCAGAGTATTGCTTGGTGACCACAGTGCTGCAGAGGGCTGTAGCAGTAGGGAGAGGGAGGTTGGTTTCAACAGGGCAGATTGGAGATGGATCTTGTCTTGAAGGATGGATAGAAGTTCAACAGAGGAAGCCTATGGCTTCACAGCCTATTGGAAAATTGCAGGAGAAAAAATCTAGGACTGTGTCCAGGGAATGGCTATTAGGATCCCTTTCTGCAGCTGCTAGAGTCTGTACCTTGGGACAGCCCAGCCATGGAA
The DNA here is from genome assembly GCF_028878055.3 of Symphalangus syndactylus. Lineage (NCBI taxonomy): Eukaryota > Metazoa > Chordata > Mammalia > Primates > Hylobatidae > Symphalangus > Symphalangus syndactylus. The sequence goes on along the minus strand of NC_072428.2, from coordinate 11,635,538 downwards.
AGTTGAGAATCTTTAAAGCAGATGAACTTTCCAAGGTTGGCTGCCTGGCACAGGTCTATGGTGAGAGGAAGGGAGGAATAGAAGGCCCTGGTGTTTGCAACCCGGTTCTAGACTAGCTCCACCAGTCATGAGTAGGCGTGGCCCCAGTTCAGGTGGTGGGACTGGTGGCCTGGAGGTTATTCCCTCTGAGGTTTCTTCCTAGGGCCTTAGCTGCAGCCAGCAGCCAGCAGATGGGCACAGGAAGGCAGTGGTTAGAGGCTGCAAGGCCCTATGGGGGCTTTGACCTTTGGGAACCCAAGAAGTGAGAGACATTGAAGGCCTAGAGCCACCAGATGCTTAAAGTGGCTCAAAAAAAGTTCGTGTGTGTGTGTGTGTGTGTGTGTGTGTGTGTGTGTTGGGCATGGGTTTTTGGCCTCCACTGGGGAAAAGCAGGCGTGAGGAACGGCTCTGCCTGCTCAGCTGATGGGTAGGCCAAATGGTGGGAGAGGACGGGGAAGGTGGGGTGAACAGTGGTGCTGATTTTTGGACCAATATCTGGAAGCCCCATATCCTAAATAAACTGCCCTCATTTGTCAAGTCCTGTCCCAGAGCCATACTGGATATCATCTTCTTTGGACCTTCTGCCTGCCTGCAAAAGTTCTGGCCCCCATTCAGCACAACACGTTTCCTTCCACACTCCCTCAGTATGTGCACTCTACTCTGTAGAAATGATGGTGGTGGTCATGACAAGCATAGCTGTTAATGTTTATTGAGTACTTATTATGTGTCTGGGTCTGTGCTCAGTGCTTTATAGCATAATCTCATCTGATCCTAACAACGCTCCTGTGACATAGGTATTATTCCATCCATTGCACAGCTGAGAAAACTGAGGCCTGGAGAGGATGAGTCATTCTGCACAAAGCTAAACAGCTGGTGAGTCACTGAGCTGGGGTTCAAACTTGTGCAGTCTGACTCCAGAACCTACCCTCTCATTCCACCTCTTGGCCCTCAAGCCTCCCTTACTTAGCACGTCTCTTCTTAACTCCTTGCCTGGGTAGACTCTATTCTACTCATTCTTCCTGCCCAGCACAAGTTCCCTCTTTGTCTTCACTTAACCTCTAGGAAAGCTGGTCTGACTTTGGGCAGAGTGGTACAAGGCATGGGCCTGTGTCATGATGGACCGAATGGCCATTTCCACTCCACAACTCTCCTTCATGGCCTGGCTGACTTGGCAGGAGTTGGACACTCACCTCTGCCTGTCTAGGAAAGACATGCCCCTTCCTCTTCTTTTTCATCCTATTGGAAATTATAAATCCTGTAATTCATTGCCAAGATCACCCAGGCTACCCTCAGACACTGCAGGCCAGGAACCATGCTGCTGGCATGAGGCATTTGGGGGTGCTGTGCAGCCATGTGGTTTGGTAAAGAGGCAGAAGACAGTGGAAACCAACATAGGATTTTTTTGTTTGTTTGTTTGTTTGAGATAGAGTTTTGCTCTCGTTGCCCAGGCTGGAGTGCAGTGGTACGATCTCAGCTCACCGCAACCTCCGCCTCTTGGGTTCAAGCAATTCTTCTGCCTCAGCCTCCCAAGTAGCTGGGATTACAAGCATGCGCCACCACATCAGCTAATTTTGTACTTTTAGTAGAGATGGGGTTTCTCCATGTTGGTCAGGCTGGTCTTGAACTCCCGACCTCCAGTGATCCGCCTGCCTTGGCCTCCCAAAGTGCTGGGATTACAGGCTTGAGCCACCGCACCTGGCCGCCAGCACAGGGTTTCTATGTGAGTTTTTCATTCAGACTTTGGCTTGTTCCAGAAGGGATTTAGGGTAGCCTAGCAGTGTACATAAAATATACCACAATAGCATATTAAAACTTGGAGAGAGAAAGAAGAAAGGAAAACAAGGGTGGACACCCTAAGTGGAGCCATGAATGAAGCTAAAAATGCACACTATAATGACCTCTATCTGCACTTTTAGCTATAAAGGCTCCAAATCTGGCAGCCACTGGGAGAGTAGCTGGTACATTCTGTCCATAATGTGAAAAGGACCAGGGAGCTCCTGAGGAGGTCCGCCCTTCTGGGGGCTGATACTAGACAGATATCCCAGGGGCCCTTATGAAAAGGACACTGTGTGATGGAATTGTCCACTCCATGCGAGGCAGCCTCCCCACCTGCCAGACTGCTACCGTTCTGGGGAGAAGCAGATGTGAAATGGTGTTTTAGTGTTTCCCATTTCAGCTTTTGTAGTAAATTGACGATTTCTTTTAAAACTTGAAATTGGACGTTCCAGAGCTCATGGGACATCCTCCAGAATAGCATCTGAGAGACCCTGAGTGCTTGGCTAGATGAAATAAGCAGACAGTTGCAGTGCCATGACGTGGTGGGGACAGGCAGGTGTTAGCAAGTTCGGGGATGCTCAGAGAAGTGAGGAGTAACAGGTTTGTTCAAGAAAAAAGAAAAGGGGCATTTGAGACAGGGTAGGCGTGCAGTGTGTGAGTATGCATAAGCAGGTGCTTTTCATGCTTGCTTGTTAATTTCTACTCTTTATTTCGAAAGTTGCAAACTCGGTTGAAAAGTTGCAAGAATAGTGTAATGAATACCCTCACACCTGCCTCTAGATTCACCTATTGCTAACACTTTATACCCATTGCTTTATCTCTGTCTCTACACTTACACCACCTACACATGCGCGCGCCGCACACACACACACACACACACACTTTTTTTTTTCTTGAGATGGAGTCTCGCTCTATCACCCAGGCTGGAGTGCAGTGGCATGATCTCAGCTCACTGCAACCTCCATCTCACAGGTTCAAGCAATTTTACCACCCCAGCCTCCCAAGTAGCTGGGGCTACAGGCACACACCACCACGCCTGGTTAATTTTTTGTATTTTAGTAGAGACGGGGTTTCACCGTGTTGCCCAGGCTGGTCGCGAACTCCTGAGCTCAGGCAATCCGCCCACCTCGGCTTTCCAAAGTGCTGGGATTACAGGCATGAGCCACCGCGCCCAGCCACACATTGTTTTTTGTGTGTTTTGTTTTTGTTTTTGTTTTTTTTTCTGAACTGTTTGAGATATAGTTACAGAGACATCATGACACTTTACCTCTAAACACTTCAGCCAAATTCCTAAGAGCAAGGTGTTCTTCTATACCGGGGTGAGCAAACTTTTTTTTTAAAGGCTACCTGGTAAATACTTTAGGCTTTATGGACTGTGCAGCCTCTGTCATAACTACTCCACTCTGCCATTGCACTGCAAAAGCAGTCATAGACGATATGTGAATGAATGAGTGTTGCTATGTTTCAATAAAACTTTATATGAACACTGAAATTTGAATTTCATATTATTTCAAATGAAATTTGAAAGTCATAGAAATAAAATTACATAAAAATAATTTTTTAGTCATAAAAAAATGCAACATCATTCTTAGCTTGCAGGCTGTATAAAAACAGATGGTGGGGGCTGGATTTGACCTACAGCCATAGTTGGCTGACCCCGGAGCTATCTAACCACCATATAATGATTACACCCAGGAGATTTAACATGGACACAATACTGTCTCAGCTATAGTTCATATTCAGATTTCCCCAATTGCCATTAGTAACATCCTTTGTGGTTTTTTCCCATCCAGGACCCGTGCAGGTATCACACATTGCATTTAGTTGTCACATCTCATTAGTCTCCTTTATTCTAGAAAAGTCTCCCCTATGTTGTTTTTTCTCTTTATGATATTGATACTTTTGAAAAGTTCAGGCTAGTTGTTTGCATAATATTCCACAGTTTAGATTTGTCTGATTTTTTCTTCATGGTGGATTCCGATTACAGCTTTTTGGCGCAAGCAATGTTAGGTCTTTCTCATGGTGTGCCATCAGGAGGCACCTGGTGGCAGTTTGTCTTGTCTTTTACTCAATGGTTTTAACAACTATTGATGATTCTTGTCTGTATCAATTATTATTCATGGTTAAAATGATTTTTCTATTTTTTCTCTTCTACATTTATTATTTGACATTCTTCTGTTTAAAAAAAATAGCGCTCAACCTTCACCCCCACTCAATCCTCATTTAAAGCTATTTTTAGTATGCGTATGAACATGAATTCTTTTTTTATTCAATGTGTTGGAATCCATGTCTGTCATTATTCATTTTGATGTTTAAATTGGCCTATATTTGGCCAGTGGGAACGCTTTCAAACTGGCTCCTTGTTCTTTCCACACATCCCTGTCATTATTTTAGCACTTTTTCCTTACTTTCTGGCATGAAAAGATATTCCCACTGTCTCTCTTAGGAGCTGTGATTCCTTTCAGTGGGAAACGGTGTTTAGGAGCCAAAATCTCTGAATGGTAGGTGTGCAGTTGCTACTGGGGTGTCCTTGCTTCTAAGCCGAACTAGGTTTTATTATTATTATTATTTTATTTTACTTTGAGTTCTGGGATACATGTGCAGAACCTGCAGCTTTATTACATAGGTATACATGTGCCATGGTGGTTTGCTGTACCTAACAACCCATCATCTAGGTTTTAAGCCTCCCGTGCATTAGGTATTTGTCCTAATGCTCTCCCTCCCCTCACCTCCCACCCCCCAACAGGCCCCTGTGTGTGACGTTCCCCTCCTTGTGTCCATGTGTTCTCATTAGCCAAACTAGGTTTGGAGGGAAGGATGGATGAGTTGATGCAAATGTCCTACCATGTCAGAAGCTGAGGGAACGCAGCATAGCAGTGGTCATGGAATTTACAAAGACCCTGGGGCACGCACGTAACAGTCAGGTGGGGATGGTATTAATATTAGGGTATAACAGAGGTACCAAGTGTGCTTAGAAGGAAAAGTGGAAGATGAGACTAGAGTAAAAGTCACTTTTCTTGTGTTCTCAGATGCAATGGATCATAAAACACTATTGATTCAATATCAGCTTTTCCGGGAGTAAAAATGAATACCTCAATCCAAAGATTCTGAATATCAGAAGCATTAAATGGGCTCAGCTTGTGTAGCTGTTTTATAAGTGCTGGTAGTTTAGTTATTGAATCACAAACCAAACCAAAGATTTCCCCGGGAAAATGTAATATGCTCATGAACCAGTACTGGCTGGAGCCAAGTCTGTACATCTATTGTATCAGAGCAAAAGTAGAACATGAAAAATTATTCTGAATCTGTATAATATTTCCAGTACAGACCAGCTCTTAACCTGACCTCCTCTATTTCTTGGCTTTCCAGTCCATTCTACTGTAGCTGTGTTTCTCACACCTGAACAGTGTTAAGTTCAGGTGATTTTTAATGTTCCTGGAGTCTTCATGTTATGTTAATTTTATTTTAATGTTACTTAAAAAGGTATAAACATAAAGGTTGGTAAACACAAAGTGTCTTGTACTTATAACTTTTAAACAACTGTAAAGCTAAAACAAGTTTACACATATAAAATTAACTACAAAAACCTCAACATAATACACATTAACAAAGTCATTCTAATGGGATAGTTGATGATGTGTCACTGAAACAAAATTGCTATTTATAAGGTGAATATCATAGTGACTACTGAGACACAGCAAGAGTCTTTGGAGTTTGGAATGCCTGCACTTTTGTGTGCAGTGCGATATCTTTACTTTCCTACTGTTTGTCTCTATTTGAAACACTGGGAAATCTTTTATTTATGTATGTATTTATTTATTTAGAAATGGGAACTTACTCTATTGCCCAGGCTGAGTGCAATGGCAAGATCATAGCTCACTATAACCTCAAACTCCTGGACTTAAGCCATCCTCCTGCCTCAGCCTCCAGAGTAGCTGCGATCACAGGAGTGTGCCATCACACCCATCTATCTTTGTTATTGCAACTGCCATGATGTGTCTTGGCCTTTTCTTTGCCAGAGGGCAACATTTACATATTAAGTTTATATCTGTTCTTTTTTTGTTGGCTCATAGCAAGTAGTCATAATTGGGGTTGTATGGTCAACTGTTGGGGTAAAACAAGCTACCTCAAAATCCAGTGGCATAGAACAAGGGTCAGCAAGTGTTCTCTGTAAAGGGCTAGGTAGTGAATATTTTAGGTTTTGCAGACTATACAGTGTCTGTCTCAATGACTCAATTCTGCCATCATGGTGCAAAAGCGGCCATCGGTGTGCCATGTTCCAATAAAAGTTTATTTATGTATACTGAAGTTTGAATTCCATATAATTTTCACATCATGAAATATTATTTTTCTCTTGATTTATTTTCAACCATTTAAAAATCATTCTTAGCCTGGTGGGCCATGCAGAAACAGGTGGTGGGCTGGAATTAGCCCGCAGGCCACAGTTTGCTGAGCCCTGACATAGAACGACAATCATTTACCCTTGCTCACGCATCTGCTGGTCAGCTGCCGTTCCTCACTTCTACTTGTGTATCTGCTGGTTGGCTGCAGTTTGGCTGACATAGCTGGGCTTGCTGGGCTGCCCAGCCTCCAGCTGCTGGGGGATCTTGGCTTCTCTCTCTGGAGCCAGGTCTGCTCCAGACACTTGGAGCATGTCTGTTCTGGGCCCCAGCTGAAGGAGGAAGGGCTCCCTGGGGAAGCTTTTCTACATTTCAAGACTTTGCTTATATCATGTTTGCTAATATCTCATTGGCTACATAAATTTCACAGTTGAATATAAGGTCAAGGAGCAAAGAAGTGCAGGCTGCCTGTTAAACAGTCTAGTTCAGAATCCTGTGGCAAAAGGTGGTACGGATGGCTGAAGAGCTGGGGCCAGGGATTCAATCTGACACGGATGCCACCTCAGCCATAAATGCAGTCCTCTTGCGGGTGCAGAAATCTCATGAGGATTCCCGCATATTGATTTTTTAAAATGAAAACATGGAATTAAAAATTCTTAGAGAGAACATTCAGATCCTGAGAATATATCCAAAGACCCTAGTTTGAGAGACACTAATTTTTAGTAAACTTCCTGGCTTTGCCGCGGAGGATTTGGGGTTTCTTGGTGTTTGAAAATTCCCCAAGGAGAGCTCCTGTTGAACTAGGCTGTCTGAACCTAATTCAGCACTCCAAACCCCAGTGGATCCTCCGAAGATGCTAGTTACGGTTGATGAACAACAATAACAACAATAATAGTAGCAACAATAATAGCTGCTGTTCACTGCGTACTAAATGATTTGTGTATCTCACAACAGCACTGTGGGATAGTTATTATCTTCTTTTTAAAGATTGGGACACTGGGGCTTAAAAGGCCATGTTACTTATCTAAGGTTATACAGGTCATTTATGGGGCCAGGACTTTTAACTAGGTCTCCATTTCATCATCTCCAGGCCTCAGATGTGAATATCTAGAATGCCTTCCTGGCATCCCATTGCTGGTCTTCCCACTTGCATGGAAACCTGTTTCTTTAGGGGTCACTGTTCAAGCATAAGATATGTAGGACATAAGATCATTCCCTTCTCCTTGTTTGATTGGTAACAATGAACGTTTGGCAGATTTTATTTTTTAACTGCTTTATTGAGATGTAATGCACATACTATACAATTCACCCATTTAAAATGCATGATTCAGTGATTTTGACTATATTCACAGATATGTGCAACCATCATCACAGTCAGTTTCATCACATCCTGTATCCTCTGGCTGTCGTTCCCCTCTTCCAATCCCCTTAACCCACATCTTCAACCCCTCACCCCCACCCATCCCTAGGCAACCACTAATCTACTTTCTGACCCTATAGATTTTTCTATTCTGGCCTTTCATATAAATGAGATTATGTAGTATGTGGTCTTTGTGACAAGCTTCTTTCACTTCGCTTCATGTTTTCAAGGTTCATCTGTGTGGCAGCATGTATCATTCCCTCTTTCTTTCTTTCTTTCTTTCTTTCTTTCTTTCTTTCTTTCTTTCTTTCTTTCTTTCTTTTTTTCTCTGAGACAGCATCTCTCTCTGTCACCCAGGCTGGAATGCAATAGCTCGATCTTGGCTCACTGTAGCCTCTGTCTCCCAGGTTCAAGTGATCCTCCTGCCTCAGCCTCCCAAGTATCTGGGATTACAGGTGTGCCCAGCTTTTTTTTTTTTTTTTTTTTTTTTTTTTTTTTTTTTTTTTTGTGCTTTAGTAGAGATGAGGTTTTGCATGTTGGCCAGGCTGGTCTTGAACTCCTAGCCTCAAGTGATCCACCCACCTTGGCCTCCCAAAGTGCTGGGGTTACAAGCATGAGACAGCACACCTGGCCATGTCATTCCCTTTTATGGCCTAATAATGTTCCATATCTTGATCTCTTCATCCATTGATGGACAGTCTCTGCCTTTTGGCTGTTATGAATAATGCTGCTGTAAACATTTGTGTACAAGTTTCCATGCGGACACGTGTTTTTATTTCTTTCGGGCATAATACCTAGGAGTGGAATGGTAACTCAAGGTTTCATCATTTGGAGATCTGCCAGGCTGTTTTCCAAAGCAGCTGATCAATTTTGCTTTCCCACCAGTTGTATATGAGGGCTCTGATTTCTCCACATTCTTGTCAACTCTTGTTTTTCTCTGACTTTTTTATTCTAGCCATCCTAGTGGATGTGAAGTGATACCTCATTGTGAAGCGTGAGGGTTTTGCTCTGCTTTTTTTCTATCTGTTGTTCATTTCAGCGGTTATTTGGGGAGAGCTACCCAGGATGGATGTGTGGATTGTGTACTTAACAGCTCCATGGGGTGCTTTTCATGTCAGCCCTGTTAACTACGTTCTTCTGCCAGGTTAACTTGGAAGACTCTTCCAGTCTGCAGCATGATAATTAAAGTGTATTTCTATCTAATTTCTCTCTGGCTCATTCCAGTTTACATTTTTGCTGCCCGTTAGGTAGGCAGCAAACTCCTGATCCAGATACTCCTGGATCTCTCTCTCACCCTTGCCCAAGACCATTCATAAAGAGGCATAACTAAGAGATGGGATTCAGGCCAGTCTGCTTGACAGCTGCTTCTCTAGTTCTTCCCCAAGGGCCCAAACTAGTACTCAGAATGCTATTGCCTTTCACCAGGAGCCTGCCTCCTTACCAAGAAGAGCAAGGCTGTGTGTGGTCAGGGTAGTGGGTGGTTGGTCCTGAGGCTGGTCCATAGTCCTGGCACCTTTTACAGGCAGAAAAGAAGGACTTGTGAAGGGAAGAGCTGTCTGAGTTGCTTATAGGCTCTGTTCCTGGATTCCGATCCTGGCTCTACCACTTGCGAGAAATGTGTCTTTGGGCTGCTCGCCTGTTCTCTCGCAGCTCCAGTGGTTTTATCCATAAAATGAGGATGCACAGTCTAATGGAACACACCCCTATGAGTTGTTGTAAATACTAATGCTTGCTGCATGCCTAGTACTTAGCATGTGATGAGGAGATCACAGCCAGCTTTAGTATCTACAGTTATCGTCAGGTGGGTTTCAGGAATGGTTGAGGGTGGGAGGTGAAATCAAAGTATATAAAAACTGGATGTGGAATTTAGGATTGTTTGTCAACATGCCTCATTCACCAGGTCTCCAGAGTCTTTTTAAGCATTAAAAAGAAGGAAATTCTGCCATTGGCAACAACATGGGTAAACCTGGAGTATGTTATGCTAAGTAAAATAAGCCAGACGTGGGACAAATACTACCTGATACCAGTTATAGGAGGAATCTGAAATAGTCAAATTCACAGAGACAGAGAGTAGAACGGTGGTTTCCAGTGGCTGGGAAAGAGGGAAATAGGGAGATATTAGTCCAAGGGTATAAAGTTTCAGTTATGCAGATGAGTGAGTCCCAGAGATCTACTGTACAGCATAGAGCCTATAGTTTACTGTATTGCATACTTAAAAATTTGCTAAAACGGTAGATCTTATGTTAAGTATTATCACAATAATAATAATAAGAGCAGGAGGAATCTTTTGGAGGTAATGGATATGTTTATGTCATAGTTTGTGGTGACAGTTTGACAGGTGTACACTTATTTCCAAACTCATCAAGTTAGATACGTTAAATACATACAGCTTTTTGTATGCCAGTCATACCTCAAAAAGCGGTCTAAACCGGAAAGAAATTTGAAAAAAGGATGAGTTCATGTCCTTTGTAGGGACATGGATGAAGCTGGAAACCATCATTCTGAGCAAACTATCGCAAGGACAGAAAACCAGACACCGCATGTTCTCACTCATAGGTGGGAATTGAACAATGAGAACACTTGGACACGGGGTGGGGAACATCACACACCGGGGCCTGTTGTGGAGTGCGGGCAGGGAGGAGGGATAGCATTAGGAGATATACCTAATGTAAATGACGAGTTAACGGGTGCAGCACACCAACACGACACATGTATACATATGTAACAAACCTGCATGTTGTGCACATGTACCCTAGAACTTAAAGTATAACAATAATAATAATAATAAAAGGAAGTTTTGGATTAATAAAAGGAAGTTCTCATTTCCTTATCAGTTAAATTAGGGCGGATGGGTTAAATCATGGTTCTTGAGCTTTTTTGAATCACCTAGGAAGTTATACTCACGTGCCAATGTTCACAAAATGTTGCACACATTTTAAGGGACGCCGCCTTTCCCAGACACCAGGTTAGAAACCTAGGGCCTGGATAATCTCAGATGCCCTTGTCTAGCTTGAGTATTCTTCGCTCCATGTCTGTGGCCATAGCAGAGGCCAGAGTTCAAGTTCAAGTTCAGGGTATCTCTATCTGTCAGGTCTTCAGTTGGCTGGGCTGGGGAGTAGCTAGAGAAAAGAAGTGATGCCATCTGCCTCCTGGGGCTTGGGAGAGGAGCATTTGAGGTATGCCAAAGCGCTTCATCAACTGTGAATGGCTTCACCAGTCATTTTTGTAACTACTTTGCTCTATGAAGAAATGCAGAATTGAAGTACGAATGCTTTATGGATTCAATGAATTACTGGAAATTTGCAAACAAATCAGGTTTTTGAAAATCTCTCTGCAGCATCTGGTCATGACACCATTTAGAGGAGCCCAACAGTGAATCTTCGACTAGGGCAGACAGACATTCTGTTGCAAAGCAGAGCATTCTTCCCTATTAAAATGCCAACCTGCAGATAGCAGATTTGCTCAGAGGCAAAGCTGGAAGTTCAGAGAGGGGCCCAGAAGAGTCCTGGTTGATTCTGGGTTTCAGGAATGGTTGAGGATGGTTAATGGAGTCATTAGGAAAATCTTGGGGCTAACATCCGTTGCTCTACAAGTGGTTAAAGCATGGACTGTACTGTCAGAGACCCAAGTTTAAACTCCAGCTTCCCATGTGGAAAATTCCTTTGTGGCCTCAGGCAAGTTACCAACAGCCCTCAGCCTCAGTTTTCCAATCTGTAAAAGAAGAATAATCATAGTAGCTGTGAGAATTAATAGTGTGTCAAAGCACTTGACATAGTGAAGGTACTCCATGAGTGGTAGCTGTTAATGAGGCTTTATTTTTTATTGTCTTTATTAATTATTACCATGGTCTAAAATAGCATGTGGATCCACCTGGACCATGCTTCACCCAGGGGGCCAAACTCCATGCTTTTGTGTTGTTTTTATGAGCATCTCTCAATCTTCATTTTAGACAGAACTTTGAGGTCATTTAGGACAGATTTCCACTGAGTGAGGAAGTCCTTTTTTCAGCCTCCCTACTAGCAAATCATCCTCTGGTTGAACACTCCCAGTAACAGGAAGCTCACCACCTCACAAGGTTCTTGTCCTATCTTAGGACTCTTCTGCATGTTAGACCATCACTTTTTGTGCTGAGTTCAGGCCTGCATCCCTCTAGATGCATGTGGGTTCTAACCATCCTGTCCCCACGACATGGTCGTCCTTCCCACATCTGATGATGATGGCTCTGCCTTCTCAGGCCTCTTCTTCTACAGGCTAAGGGAGCCTCTCACCATGCGGGTTCCCCAGGTTATCACCCTGGTTCCGGGTTATCAAAGGCCTTGTATCACAATGCTCACAGCTTCTGGGCTGGTCCAAAGTACTGAGTTCAGAGGGACCAAGGAGTTGACCTTGAGGGATAAGGCAAGGGAAGACACTGGGAGACCAGTCTTCTGGGGGGCTGGTCCTGAGCATCTGGCCCTGCTGTCATTCCTGGACCCACGTCAGTCCCAGAATAGGAAGCCCACAGCCTGCTCTCTACTCGGGATGGCCTGGGCTCATCAGTGGCATGTAACGTGGTCCACAGGCCCTGCGAGATCCTGCCTGCCCTGCACCCTTTGCCTAGGGCACCATCTCTCTCTTCTCTAAGATCTCAGCTTAGACTTCATGTCCCCAGAAAAGGTCCTCAATAGATTCCTAGGTCCAGGGCTCCAGCTCAGAGATCCCATAATCCCACGTAATTCCCCACCATGGGACTGGCCATGCCATATCACAGTGGCCTCTCTTCTGTGTCCCGCTAGGCTGTGAGCTTTCTAAGAGCAAAGACACTCTCTGCCTGGGTCAACATTTTATCCCCAGAGCCTGTCACTGTGGTCACTCCCTCCATGATGTTTGTTGGTTGAATGAATGAATGAGTGAATAAATGCTTGATTTGAGACAATCCCAATTGGTGGGAGAGATAAGCCAAAAACACCTGTCAGAAAAGCTCTAGACCTGAACCCAGCAGACAGTGGTCTCAGGCGGTTCCTATGTCCTTCACAGCCCTCACCCAGTCCTCTCTGTCCAGATGAAACTGCCAAGACTGATTACAACTCAGTGCTGACCCACAGGCCTCCCACCACCCCAAATTAGTAATAACTAATATTTGAACTCTTAATAATCCCGATTATGATCACAATGCTAACAGTGACTATTCACTGAGTGTCTTCTACTTCCGTTATGACAGCAGTCCTACAAGGTTGGTTTTTATCCAATTTTATAGATGAGGAAACTGAGGCATGGTCAGCAAAGATCTGCCCAAGGCCACTCAGCTCGTGTGCAGTGAAGCTGAAATTCTAGCCTATTCCTCTGGCTCCATGGCTCTTACTACCCTCCATGTGCTCCTACTACTGGCTGTAGGAACTAGAGATGCTTCTCTTTTCCCCCAGGAGACAGGGGAGCAATCAGAAATGATAATGTAGGGGGAGTAGTGTTATGATAAAATCCAGGGTTCTCTGAGACTCCAGGGGAGGGTCCTTGCAGACTTGAGCATCACTTGGGGAAACTGCCATGGAAGGGGAAGCTTGAGTTGCATGTTTTCTCTTTTTAGTTTTCTGAGATTTTTAAAACACAAAGGCAGTATAGTCTTATAGACAAATTAAGCAAAAGCATCCCTGCTTCCCTCTTTCCTCCCTTCCAGAGTAATGAGCGTTGAGATTTTGATATGTATCTCTTAGACTATGTATGCTCATGTAAACATGCATAGTGGTGTGCTGGTAGATGTTTACAACTGATGGTGATGGCGATGGTGATGGTGATGGTGATGGTGATGGTGATGGTGATGGTGAGGCTATGTGCCAATTTCCATGGTGTAAATGCTCCCCCCATGGCTGATTTCAAGCTACTAGCATGAAATCACTGAATGTGCAATTGGGAAGAAATATGCCATCACAACTATTGTGTGGTATTTCTACTCTGCAGCTACAGTAGAGGCCAGTACCCTCAAGAGCATAGAAAATCGTCAGTCAAATGTAGTAAAATAATTGGGAGTGGTTAAGTTTTGAGTATTTATTGCCTTTTAAAAACATATCATTTATTGAATTGTAAGTTTATATCATTTAGTTTTTCAATAATGGCTGTGTTTAACAACTGGTTCACAAAATTCCTGAACATTTAACAGTTGGCTCTCAGTCAGTATAAGCTGGTTCCAGCATAGCACTCATTTCATTTTTACTAAAATCTTAACATTTTATCATTTTTTCTTCTTTCTTCCTTCCCGCCTTCCTTTCTTGTTTCCTTCCTTCCTTCTTTCCTTCTTTCTTTCTTTCTTCTTTTCTTTTCTTTTAGAAACAGGATCTTGCTTTGTCACCCAGGCTTGAGTACAGTGGCACAATCATGGGTTACTGCAGCCTCAAACTCTTGGGCTTAAGAAATCCTCCTGCCTCAGCCTCCTGAGTATCTGGGGCCACAGGCGTGCACTACCACACTTGGCTAATTTTTTAAAAAATTCTTTGTAGAGAGGCCGGGCGTGGTGGCTCATGCCTGTAATCCCAGCACTTTGGGAGGCCGAGGCGGGCGGATCACGAGGTCAGGAGATCGAGACCATCCTGGCTAACATGGTGAAACCCCGTCTCTACTAAAAAAACACACAAAAAATTAGCCAGGCGTGGTGGCAGGCGCCTATAGTCCCAGCTACTTGGGAGGCTGAGTCAGGAGAATAGCTTGAACCCAGGAGGTGGAGCTTGCAGTGAGCCGAGATGCGCCACTGCACTCCAGCCTGGGTGATGGAGCGAGACTCTGTCTCAAAAAAAAAATCTTTGTAGAGACAGGGTCTCACTATGTTGCCCAGGCTGGTCTCAAACTTCTGGCCTCAAGCAATTCTCTGGCCTCAGCCTCCCAAAGTGATGGGAGTACAGGTGTGAGCATCACACTTAGCCAATTTTTTTCCCTTTAACTTGCTTTTTACTTCAAAGGCTCTTTATCCCATCATTCTGTCATTCAACCAGTATTCCACCATGTGCCATGCCCTCCCTGTGTTAGGAACCAGGGCCACCATTGTGATCAGGGCAGCCACGTGCTTTGCACTCATTAGCTTACGGTCTAGCCAGGGAGGCAGTCAGTTACCAAATCGACAGATAGATGTCAACAAAATGCTCCCTGCAATTAGGGCTCTAAAAGGAAGTTACAGGATGATGTAACAGAGATAATGCCATGATAGGCCAGGGATGAGGTGTAGCCAGGAAGAACTTCCTTTAGGGTCAAGGCTAGGAAAGCCTTCTTCTGTCAAACTCACATAATCTGAGACCCAAAACTAAGAAGGGACCACATATTCAAAGCTTCATGGGAAAAAATTGTAAAAGGATATGTTCACTTGGGTGCCATTTCTGTGAACTTTACACACGTGCAAACAGTCCTGTATGTTGCTCTTTGAAAAGTACTTGTGTCATAAAAATGGGAAGGCTTCCCACCATCTCCAGGATGGTGGTTACTCTTGGAGGGAGGAAAGGAAAGAGAAGAAGTTGGAGGCAGAGAGGGTCTTCCACTGCATCTCAGCGTTTTCTTGAAGCAAAAGGAGAGAGAGGCCTGAGACAAATATAACTCGTGTTAATTTTTGTTGGCTTTAGCTGATGGGCACAGGGTTGTCAGCTGCATTCTTCTCTATAATTTCTGAATGCTTGAAATATTTCATGATTATTGTTATTTTTAAGGGTAGATAAAAGAGGCTCTAGGCTCACCCTCAGGGCATCAAGCCTGCAGAAAAGTGAAAAGGAAGTGAGAGGCCCAGGGTAAGTTGGGGGGCAGGCCTGTAGGGTATGAAGGCTGTGGCCATAAATATGAGTTTTATTGTAAGTGCAGTGGATGCCGTTTTGAGCTGGTGCGGGACATGATCTGATTTACATTGATAAAGGGCTTCTCTGCTGCTTTGAAGAGAACGATGGAGGCTTATGAATGGCACTAGGTTAGGTAGGAGTCTAGGCATGGTGACTATCCATCTGTTTCCCATCTCCCAGGAGTTCTCCCAGGTTCTGCTTCACCAAGTCTTCAGGGAACCAACCCTGATCTAGCTCATGTGTCAAAACTTATCAAGTTGTACCTTATATGTCAATGATGCCTCAATAAAGCTGTTAGAAAGGAAAAAGAAGGAACATGTCACTGTGAAACAGAAAGAGGCAGGATGTATAAAAGGGTGGACCTGAAAAAAAAACTAATTAAAAATTCTGGGAATGAAAAATATTCATCAAAATAAAGGTAGTCATTAAAAAAGAAAACAAAGAAAGTTGGAAAAACCTCAGTAGATGGGAGAAACCCTGGATTAGACACAGCCAAAGAGATAATTAGTGGACTAGAAGAGAGTTCTGAGAAATTTTTCCAGAGAGTGCCCAGAATAATAAAGAGAAAAATATGGAAGAGTAGTTAAAAGACATGAAGGATATATTGAGCTACTCCCATAATTTTTTTTTTTTTTTTTTTTTTTTGAGGCGGAGTCTCGCTCTGTCACCCAGGCTGGAGTGCAGTGGCGCAATCTCGGCTCACTGCAAGCTCCGCCTCCCGGGTTCACGCCATTCTCCTGCCTCAGCCTCTCCGAGTAGCTGGGACTACAGGCGCCCGCCACCACGCCCGGCCAATTTTTTTTTTGTATTTTTAGTAGAGACGGGGTTTCACCGTGGTCTCGATCTCCTGACCTCGTGATCCGCCCGCCTCGGCCTCCCAAAGTGCTGGGATTACAAGCGTGAGCCACCGCGCCCGGCCTTTTTTTTTTTTTTTTTTTTTGAGATGGAGTCTTGCTCTGTCTCCCAGGCTGGAGTGCAATGGCGCCATCTCGACTCACTGCAAGCTCCGCTTCCCAGGTTCACACCATTCTCCTGCCTCAGCCTCCCAAGTAGCTGGGACTACAGGTGCCCACCACCACACCCAGCTAATATTTTTTGCCATACGTGTTTAACAGAAATTTTACTGAAAGAGAATGGAGAAAATGACTGAGAAGCTGTCCTCAAAAGCCTAATGACTGAGAATTTTCCAGAATTGAAAAAGATATGAGTCTTGGAGTTGAAAGGTGTTCATCAAGTAGTAAGGAGAATTTCAGGAAAGTAAATCTTCACTTCAAAACCACATAGCAAAACTGCAGAAAATCAAGAGTAAAAGGAAAGTCTTAAAATTTACCACAGACAGATTATCCACAAAAGAACATTAGACTGACAGCTGTTGCTTTTGCACTGATGACAGTCTTTTTAGCAGCCTTCAGAGTGCTGAAAGAAAATACAACTTAGCCTAGAATTTCATACCCAGCTGAACTCTGATTAAAGAGTGATGATGAAATAAAAGAGAAAGCAGCCCAGCTTCAAACCCTGAGGCTCTTGAACATTTAGAGGTTGGGGAGAGGAGGAACCCTCTCAAATCACATATGTTCAGTCATCCAGCAGTGGCCTCTGTCTCCCACAGAAACTGTAAGGAGAGAAGGATTGGTTTAGCCTTTGTAGTTGCAATGCGAGGCCAGTGGAAAAGCCCCCTGTCAGTCATGTTGCTGAGTATTCCATCAAGACAGAGGAGGGAGATGGTCCCATCTGCTTCCCATCTTCCAGGAATTCAAAACACCTGTGAAGGGCTTTGTGTGTCTAGGAGAATAGGATCTCCAGTGTCTCTTGAAGAATGGGAATGGGTGGAGGGTAGGTAGCAGAGATTCCGAACCCAGCCTGCATTTCAGTTCTGTAGCAGTGGTGACATTTCAGGGGGAGGTGGAGGGAGCAGGTGGGACCAGGCCCTGGGCCCTGGTTGGGAGGAGCCCAGGGACATGAGAACCCCTCTAGAATGGCCCATCCTAGACTTTTTCTCTTTCTTCCAGATTGTGGACAAGAACAACCGCTATAAGTCCATAGATGGCTCAGACGAGACCAAAGCCAACTGGATGAGGTGAGCCCTGCTCTGCTGATGTCCCAGGGGTCTTGCCTGGCCTCTGGAAAGGAGCCAAGGGAGTGTGTTGGGCCTATGGGAGCTCCAGTGGTGGAGACTTCTGGAGGCTGCCGTTTGCAGGGTTTGGATGCATCTAGCTCTGAAGGACCCACCTTTTCCCCTAGGCCTCCATCAGGGAGCTCTAGAGGATGGCATGTGGTCAGGCCGTTGGGATGCAGGGACCCCTCGGGCTGCTCATTTGCCAGTGTGTCTGGAGGACCTGGGCCCCAGGCTCCTGGCAGCATTCCTAGGGAGGAGGAGGAGAATGTCCCCCACGTAGGACTGTGACACCTCAGAGCACGCTCCTGCAGGGGTGGTGTGAGAATCATCCCAGTGTGGCCCCAGCAGTTGTTTAAACAGCCTCCATGGAAGAAAGGGCTCTGACAAAGTCTTCAGCTCAGTTTTTGACAGTGTTGCTGCCTAAGTTTGAGTACTTTGAAGCATCAACTTTACCCTGTTCCGGTGTTCGGGACAGAAGTTTGCACCAGAAGTTTCCTTAAATGCCAGCCAGAGGAGGCAGGAGACTGGCCCCAGGCAGGGTCACCCAGGGATGGCTGAGCTGAGCCCAGAACCATGGGTCCAGCATGATGCTGATGGTCTGTGCCGTGTGCGAGGGACTCTGCCTGGTGGGGTTTGTGGACAGGGGTGGGAGATCTGACATGCCTTGTTGTCTGCTTGGTGGCCTCTTTCTGGAACCTAGGAGCACTGACTGGGGATTTGGATCTGGGTGGGAGGGGAAGGAAGCCTCAGATGTCTGGAGTCAGGGGCACAGCCACACGATGG
The DNA here is from genome assembly GCF_028878055.3 of Symphalangus syndactylus. Taxonomy (NCBI): domain Eukaryota; kingdom Metazoa; phylum Chordata; class Mammalia; order Primates; family Hylobatidae; genus Symphalangus; species Symphalangus syndactylus. Next base: position 11,617,340 of record NC_072428.2, on the reverse strand, counting down.
GCCTGGGGCCCTCTGCCGGCATTTGCACAGTTTTGTGACCCATGGGGCCTTGAGGCTGGCGGTGGGATTGTACTTGGAGAGAGGGCAACTTCCTAAGAAGAAGTGTGCTGTCTTAAACTCAGAGACTTTCTAAGCAAATGAGGAGAAACAGGTTTGAGGCACAGAGTATGTGATGAAGGCTCCTGTGTCCTTCCCAGTGGCTCCACTGCCCAACTCTACTCCTGTCAGAGAGCGGCCGAGCAGCAGTTCACACCTCCCAGAGTACTTTAGCATTCGCCCTCTTATGGGTTGGGGTGGGTATTCTCATTGCCGTTTGATGGGTGCAGAACAAAGGCTCCAGAGACGAGCGGGCCCCCTGCCTTGCAGTGTGGAGAATAGCACCCACTGCCCCCAACCTCCTTGCACACAGCTGATCCAACACTGCCCTGAAAGTGGCCCCAGGGAGGTAGCTTGACACCCCCGACTGCCTTCTCTTCACACTGCCACGGGGTCCAGGTCAGCTGAGCACTTACAGTTCATCACCTGTGTACTGAGCACCTAGTTTGAGTCAGACTGTGAAATGGGTACCAGGGTGGATCACCCAGCCCTGCCCCACCATACCCCATGCCTCACCCCCACTGGCCCTTCCCGGGCTCACACCTCCTACCACAGAGGTGACTTTCCAGTGTAGTTTTTGCACCGAGGCAGAGTGTGCTGCAGGGGCCCAGATGAAAGAGGAGGGGTTCGTTGACATGGGCCTTCAAAGGGGCCAGGATTGTGTCTGGGGACACTGGGTTGTGGTGTCTAGTCAGGCTGTCGGGCGGCTGCTCAGTTTGGATCCCAAGCCTGTGTTGCTGTGCTGCCTGCCCTGTGGCTGCAGCCTGGCTCTAGGCAAGCAGGCGAGAGCGTGCGTGTGTCCACTTGGGAATCAGGCTTTCTGTGCTATTGCTTTTAAGGCGCCGGGAGCTTTGCCCATAGAACCGAATCTGTTCCACTCTTTCACCCATCTCTGATCTTTCCCCCTGGGGACAAGGCCTCCCCAAAACCCCAAAGAAGGGGAGTTATCATCCGAACTAACTTATCTATCCTCTGACACCCCACAGATTGTGACTTAATTGAGCTGGGGGTGGGCCTTGGGCCTTGGTATTTTTAAAGCTAGTGATTCTGATGTGCCACTAGCATGGAGAACCACTGCTCTGTACAGATCTTCATGCCACGGTGGTCAAGCTGAGGGCAGGGCAAGGTCTTGCTTAAGAGCATACAGTTAGGGTAGCAGAATCAGGATTTGAACTCCTGGCTCTGTAATCCTAGGTCAGTGTTTTTCCTGTTTGTGCACAAGAGACCAGGTGAAGCATGGCTTCCTGGACCTGGATGGGCATTGGTGAGCAAGGGGTTTGGGGGTTTCTGCTACTGACACCTTGCTAGCATGGTATCTGTCCTGTTCTGCTCCCAGCCTGTCCTGATTCAAGATGGCATCTGGGTAGTCACAGCTGGTGGGCTCTCATGACCACTCAAAGAGCAGGTTGGGGTTGGGGATGCAGTTTGTTGCCACGGAGACGCCCCTCCTGTTGCTGTTGGAGTGACGGGAAAGCTGTTAGTCCTGGGAATCCTCCTTCCCTTTCATGTCCAGCTTCCGTGGTGTGGCTCTTTCTGACTTGCAGATGCTCTCCTTTGCACTGTCATGGCACCGCTTGGGGATGACTGAATGGACTCAGTTTCTTAACAAAATTAATGGTGGGCCAGGAGGGGAATGGGCACTGTCGTGTTGAGCTTATCTTTATGACAGCCCCATCTAGGTGATCTGTCTGTGATGGTTCTCAACCGGGCACTATTTTGTGCCCCTGGGGGCATTTGGCAAGGCCTGGAGACATGTTTGATGGTTGGATGCTATCAGGTAGAAGCCAAGGATGTTGATAAAATCCTGCATTACACAGGACACCCCTTCCCCCCAACAAAAAATTATCTAGCCCCAACTGCCAATAGTGGCAAGATTGAGACACCTGCATTAAGTCCTCCTGATAGCCCTGGACAGTGACACTAGAATTGTCACCCTAGTTTTATGGAGGAGACTGGGTTCACACGAGTCCCATGGCTTGGCCCAAGGAGACTCAGTCTGTAGCTCCAGGTCTAGTCCCATATTCCTGCCACCATCTTGGACTGGGTAATGAGGCCCCCAGCCTTCTTCCCATCTTCTGGGACCTGGTGTTTTGGGTGCGTGGGTAGGAAGGTGAGGGCTGAAGTATGTTGGTGCCGCTGGCCTTCCCCTCTTGGTTTCAGAAGGAAACCAAGGAGTGAATGCGCCCTGAGCTTTACTCCATACCCTCATGTCCTCTCTGGGGTGGATTTTTTAACCTTTTATCACTAGTTAAAGGGGTGACAGAGCCACAATGTGGAGAAATCAAGTTCCAAAGCCAGAGCAGGAGCCAAGTGGGATGGAAGGGCCATGCTGTGCCCCTTGCCCAGGGCCTCTGGCTGCTCAGTAGAGAGGGAATCCCAGGTCCCCCTGGTGTCCACCAAAGTGGAACTTGACTCCCTCAGGACAGTCGTGGGCTTCTCAAATTCTACCAAAAAGCCACAGCAGCCCACCCCCGAAGAAAGCACTCCCATGGGAAGGAAACCTGTTTGCCTGCACATATGCAAAGGTGGGGGCTTGGAGAACTGAGCGGGACAGGGAAGGGGAAGGGGAAGAGAGCCACTAGGCAGAATAAGCTTTCTGTGGCCACACCCTAATCATGGCATTGTCGCTGCTACACCCAGTGGTAGCCCAGTGTAAATAGTTCCCCTGGTTACGTATTCTTCCGAGCCATTCATTCAGCTGTAGGGCTGTAGGTAAATATCGCTTTATAGAGGCAATGGTCTAATCCTAATTTCAATAAAATCCTTTATTGCTACTTTTAAGAGATTTTAAGCCCCTTACATCATGATGTTTTTCCCTCCTTGGTAATAACCCTGAAGAGTTGTGGTTATTATTCTGGACAGGGAGAGTAAGGTGTGAAAGGTTGAACATGAACTGCCCTAGCTCTCACCGCTAGTAAGAGCTAAAGCAGGCCCTGAAACCAAGGCCTTCAACTCTTGAGTTCAGTGCTCCCTCCCATGTAACGCCGTCTCTTCTTTCCACCCTCCCTCCGAGGAGTAGTGGAAGGGACCTCTCGGTAGGAGGAGGGTGTGGTGGGGGCCAGGTTGCCCCAGGTGCCTCCTGGCTCCCCAGCTGGGGGCCAGCAATTAGGAAGGAGAACCACCTGCGTTGACGGTCATTTACCCAATTGTGCTTTGTGGGATATTCAACCCAAGGAATGTGGCACACCTGGCCGAGCGTAAGAGGAAGCCCAAGTTCTCCAAGGAGGAGCTGGACATTCTTGTCACAGAGGTGACCCACCACGAAGCAGTGCTCTTTGGGAGGGAGACCATGCGGCTGTCCCATGCTGACAGGGACAAGATTTGGGAAGGCATAGCCCGGAAAATCACCTCCGTCAGCCAGGTGCCCCGCTCCGTCAAGGACATTAAGCACAGATGGGATGACATGAAACGGAGGACCAAGGACAAGCTGGCCTTCATGCAGCAGTCCCTGTCCGGCCCTGGGGCCGGGGACCGGGCCCCCACCATCGTGCTCACAGCCCACGAGAGGGCCATCGAGTCAGCGCTGCTCACGGCCCGTGCAGGGCACGGCTTCCCCAGGGCAGAACTGGATGGCACCGACAGCCCTTCGACCAGCTGTGAGTATCACCAGTCCCCCACCGCCCAGCCGGCTGCCTGCCCCCCAGCCTACAGTCCACAGTCTGCCACCGACTTTCCTTCTGGTTCTCTCCTGTCCCTCTCTGTCCAGCCCACTCTTTCCATCCTCCCCTCCTTCTCCCACTCTTCTCCTCTCCATCCCTTTTTGTGCATTCATTTTCAAATATTTACTGAGCATCTCCGTGCCAGAGCCGTGCTAGGAGCTGGGAAGACAGCTGTGTATAAACCCCACACAGGCCCTGCTCTTGGGGAGACCCTGGACTCCTAGGAATAAACCAACTTTAAATAATTGCACGAGTAAACTGGAAACGAAGGGATGGAGGACACAGGAGTCCAGGAGGTCCCAAGAGCAGGGCTGACTTCATGAGCATGCAACCTGAACAGTCACAGGGGCCGCGGGGTTTCAGGCTCTGCTGTCGCCATCTGGACATTCTTCATAGTTTTTGAGGCAGGGTCCCCATGTTTTCATTTTGCATTTGACGCTGCAGGTTATGTAGCAGCTGTCTGAGAGTTAAGGAGTGGGTAAAACTGGCTCCACTGGGGACTGGAGAAGGCTCCCTGAAGAAGTCCAGCGGACTGGGATGTGAAGAGTAAGAGTTAACCAGGCCAGGCAGCAGCGTGGGGCGCGGAGAAGGGGAGGGGAGGCGCGCAGGCAGAGAACAGCATGTACGAGGCCCCGCATCAGGAAGGCGCTTGGCACGTTCCAGGAACAGTGAGAAGCCAGGAAAGCCCAAGTGTAGCAGCACGGGGGAGGGGGCTGGAGACGAGGCGGCCAAGCTGTGAAGGCCCAGGCCGGGCCGTGGAAAGATCAGTTCCTTTCTGTGTCTGGTCCTGACTGCTTTGTTCCTCTGTTATTCTCCTTACTCCCCTGCCTGAGCCACGCTGCCTGCACCCCCTTTTCTGTGTGCTGCCTCTCAGCTCCCTCTCCATCCTCCCAGCTGCTCCCCCACCCGCTCCCCACCACTCTTCTCCCTCTGTACTTGTCCCTGCCTTTCCTCTCTACTTCCTGTGTCTCACATGCACTTTGAAGCCAGGGCCCCAGCGGCCGAGGCGGGTGTCCCCTGGGGCTGGAGTTCTAGTTGGGGCTCAGCAGAAGGGGGAGCAGTAGAGGCCTCTGCAGGGGTTGCAACCCTTCCTTTCCACCTCTGCGCATCTCCCCGTGCCCTGCCAGCGGCAGTCCCCACTAGAGGCCGTCTGCCTGACTGGCTTGTGAATGGTGGGAGCCAGGCAGGAGGGGCTCCGGGGAAGCAGCCGTGGCTCAGCCTGTGGGAAGGTGCTTCGCAAAGACTCACTTGCACCTTCCCTTCCTGGGCTCCCTGCCATTGTGATCCACTCGCTTCCTGTTTGGCTGGGGCTCCTGACAGGTGGCCGTTCACAGAGTCAGATGTTTAGGACTGGAAAAGAACATGGAGACCATTTAGTTCAACTTCCTTGCAATGCAGAAAGTAAGCTCTGAAAACCAAGGTGGCCCTGCGCTCGATTCAGAAGCAGGACTTGAACCTGGGTCTGCTGGCTTCCTGTGAATCAGTGTTTTCCTAAGTCTTAAGAGGATTCCACCCTGTGATAAGAAAAAAATGGGGGGGTCAGCATCCAGTAAAGCCTGTTCCCTGCATCCTGCTCCACTCACCCCTCCATCTCCCTGAGACTGAATGTAATGAAGCCACCAAAGGTAACCTGGGCTGGCAGGGAGCCGGAGTGTGCCATCGGGCAGAGCCCACTCGCCCCATGGCAGGCTCACAGCCCTCCCTTTCCTGGCAGTGGCCAGCTGCGGCAGCACTCGGCCAGGGGCTTGGCAGAACCGGGACCTGGGAGGGAGGGAGCAGCATCACCTCGCTGGGCCTCACTCCTTCCAACACTGGCCATGCTAGAAAGGTCTCTGGGATCTCAGGGGATGGCTGCTGTCCCACCAAGCACTGCCAAGAGACACAGGGCTCTTACCAAGCTGGCCCAAGTGAGCCCCCAGGACCCCTGGGAGGCATGAGGTAACTAAGATAAACCTGTCTGTCCTCCCCGTCACCTTCCTAGGCGGTGGTTCTGAGTTGAGCCCTCAGATCCAGGCAGGGAGGGCTTGCCTGTCAGGAGGGTCAGCCCATACATTATTTAATCCTGCCACAGGGATCAGCCCATACCCTTGGTCACCAGAAAGCAGGACCCACATGTGCAGAGGCTGGGCCCCCTCCCTGTGTCCGGCTGCAAGGAGCAGTCTGTCTGATGGCCCCTGTGCAGTCAGATGCTCCTGGATGGGAGCACGATGTGACTGAACTGGAAGCCTGCCTTGGGGGACAGGGTGACAGCAGGGCTGGTTTCAGAGGTGGCTCTCCTGCTCTGCACTGTCCTGCGGGTTTCTTCAGCCTGTCAGCATCCGCTGCAGTGATTTAAAGTGGAGATTCCATATTAGTAGTCTTTTATCCCTCGCCCCCTTCCCACTCTTCCCCCCAAGTCCCCAAAGTCCATTGTATCATTCTTATGCCTTTGCATCATATGGCACAGTGTATACTGCTTGGGTCATGGGTGCACCAAAATCTCACAAGTCACCACTGAAGAACTTCCTCATGTAACCAAACACCACCTGTACCCTAATAACTTATGGGAAAAAAAGGGTGCAGATTCCAGCAAGGCCACAAGATGGCCCCAAGCAATGCAGATGTGGCCTCAGAGAGGCTGGCGCTCAGAGAGCCGAGAGCATCATAGTACCTTTAGGCAGGCGCCGCTCCTTCAGCGTTACAGAGCGCCTTCATGTTTGTCATCTTGTTTATGACTCTTCTTAACACCCCAATTAGGTAGCCAAGCGGTTCGATGTGTAGACAGGGCAGTCGTTATCATTGCAGAAAGTGAGTTGCAGAGAGATGAACTGACTGCTGAGGTCAGGAGCTGCTGGGTTGGCACGCAGCTGCTGGGCTGCGGTCTCCAAGTCCCCTGGCCTGGGCTCTTCCCCACTAGAATGGAGCTGTTCCATGCGAGGAAGAGGAACTTCTCCCCAGGGATGCTGGGCCCATGCACCTCAGGGATTTGGGGAACAGGGATTTCTGTATGGGCGGGGGCCAAACTAGACTGCAGGGTGGCAGGGCAGGGGGATACTCAGGTATTTTTCAGGGGCAGGGCCAACCCCTGGGCCTCCCTCCTTCTCCCTTTTGTAACCACTTTTCCATCTTTGTTTCTGTCCCCCAAGATGATGAAGATGAGGAGGCACCGGGGCCCTCAAGGCAGCCTCTTCGGGTGCCTCTGCAGCGGTCTCCGGAGGAAGAGGCCCACCTGGCCAGGCCCGCCCTGCTCCGTTCATCCTCCTCCTCAGACCAGTCTGAGACAGTGGGCCCCAAGCCAGAGGCCCTGCCCCATCCCTCGCCCCAGGCCCAGGCTGCCTGCAGGACCCCTCGGCCGTACCCCAGCCCACCTACCACAGGCCTCGACTGGCAGCTCCTCCACGTCCATGCCCAGCAGACCGAGGTGTTCCGGCAGTTCTGCCAGGAGCTGGTGACCGTGCACCGGGACATGGCCAACAGCATGCACGTCATCGGCCAGGCCATGGCCGAGCTGACCAGCCGCGTCGGTCAGATGTGCCAGACGCTGACAGAGATCCGGGATGGGGTTCAGGCATCTCAGCAGGGGCCAGAAGGGGCAGCCCCTACGGGCTCCACTCCCCAGGCCACCCAGGCCCAAGCCCCCCTGCCAGAGCCCCCACCAGCTTCCCCAGCATCAGCCCCCACACGGACTACCAGGTCTCGGAAGAGAAAGCACAATTTCTAACCCAGCTAGTCTGCACTAGGAGGAAGAGTCATGGAGGAGGGATGTCTGGCCTCACAACAAGGGCCAGTCTCTCGTGTCCAGGAACAGGATCGATGACCCTTGTAGGACATTGGGGGCGCTGTCACCTCCTCACCGAGCGCAGGTCGCTGCCCTGTGGTCTAACAGAGCATGTATTCAGCCCCGCACCCTCATCTTTGGCGGATGCTGAAGATGTAAGATAAGCCACCTGCTTGATGCTTGCTTGGCCTGGAGATCGTTCTCCTCTTGGTCTGTGTCCCGTGGCGGCAGGCCTTGCAGGGAGGGGGGGGCGCAACAGTGGGGAGCATCCAAATGGAGTCCCGCTTCCCAACCTCGGGGCCGCTGCATCGGCCTCCCACGTGTGACCTCCCAGGCCCTGCTGCTGCTGCTTTTGAAGGGGGTGAGGCCTGATGGGCAGGTCAAGTCAGTCCTTCAGGGAGGGGTCTGCCCTCCCTTGCCGGGGGTGGTGCCCGCCTTGGCCCTCCGCTTGCCCTTGTGCGCGTGCTCAGCTGCTGTGCTTGCCTTTTTTGGAGTGGGGAGAAGAATGGGATGACGTCGGAGGAAGGAAAAGACTGTCTTGCATTCATAGAGAGCACTTTATGCTTTTCCTCGCCCTTGCGGAGGGGTGGTCTTAGTGGGGGCTCAGGACAGTCAGCTCGAGGCAGCCAAGTCAGGTATTATTATGATCATTTTTGTCATCATCATCTGTATAAGACAAATGACACAGCCAGTTAGTGAGAGGGCCAGGACTGGAAGCCAGGGTATCGGTTTTCCCAGCTCCCCTGTCAGAGGCCAGATCTGGAGTAGTGGGAAGAGGAGGTGGGGGGGCAGGTCTTGCCCCTTGCCAGGCCTCTGCCCCTTGCCAGGCTTCTGCCCCCTGTATCTCTGCTTCTGCCTCAGCTGTCCTGGGTGAGGTGGGAGGCACCTAGCATTTAGCAGGTGATTCTCCCACCCTGCCCTGGCTCTATGGCTCATAGCCAGTGGCTTGGAGAGGCAGGGCCAGATCTCAGGAGTGGAGGGCAACCTCTTCCCTGGCTTCTAAAAGAATCCAGAGCCCAGTGGGGCTCATGTCCCATTCCAGGTTCCAGCATGCCTTGCCTCTGCTTGCTCGGGCTGCCTACGCACTAGCTACATACACCTCTAGCTTCATGTTTCATGTTGGAGTGTGGGGAGAAAACTGGGTTCTTAGCATTAGGGAGGGAAGTGGCAGGTGGCAGATACAAGCTTAGCTCTGACCTGGGTGCAGCTCAGCTCTGTGTCCTTTTTTTTCCCTGACCTGAAGCTGACCCCAGCAGAAGTCCCCCAGCCAACCCCTCCACCAAACAATCCCCCACCCTCCCATCCTGCCCCCGGCCGTAGTGGGAGCTGGGTGGATTGCAGCAGCCATTGCCTTCCAAGTCTGTTCTTGGAGTGCTGCTTGTAAACCCAAGCCAAGCTTTGTCCCACGCAGGGAGAATGGAAGGTGACTGCAATGTCCCTGCGCCTTTGGCTCCATCTCCCCATTCTGTGGTTCTTTGGGGGTTCCTGCTTCCCTCAAACTGAACACTCTCCTGTCCAACAGCCCGATGGCTTAATTATTGCCTGGAATTGCCCGGCCTTCTATGCTGGAATCAAAGATTGCCTTCCGAAGTATTTTTGTTAAGATGGCAATAAAAAGAAATCAATCTCACTCTTTGAACACACCCAGTGTCCAGGATCTTTCTTTGGTGTGTATTCTTTTTCTTCGTTTCCTGTGAAAACCTCAAGGACCCCAAAGCAGGGGTTAGATGTTTAAGGAAAAGCATGTTGGTGAGAAGGGCTCGAGTGCCCCTTGATTTCCCTGATTCTATCAACTGCCAGATTCCCTGTATCCAGCACCATGTCAGGCCCTCAGAGGAAAGGAAGGGTATGCATGCACGAAACCACTCAGTTATATTTCATTTCTCTGCTCAAAAGTGAGGTGTTGCTAAGTCAATTTTACCTTTTGTTCCCTAAAAGTAAGCGAGAAGTTCTGGAAAAACAATCACCGTTTCGGACAGGAGGCTTTAGAAGGGTCAGGGGCTGTCCATGTGCCAGTGCACTTTAGGGGCCACCTGGAGGCGTGATCCTCCCCACCAATCCAGGTGCCTGTGTGTCTGGCACTGGCAAGGCTCTGCCCACCTAGATCTGAGTCTTCTCAAAGTAACCAAAGCTGCCGCCTCTGCCAAGAGGAAGCCTCCTCACCTGTGCATTGCCCTGGCTTAATGCCAGTCTCAGAGAGCTTCTCTCAGACAGGAAGTCCCCTAGTCTTGCCCACAGATCCCCTTTCTAGAAGGTCCTAACTTGCCATCCTCCGCAGTTCTTGGCCAAAAAGCATGGCCATAGAAATGGAGGACTACCCAATTTCCGAGAGATGCAAAGATGCCGTGAAACCATTCCCAGGGCCTTCTCTCCCAAGGTCAATGTATGAAGCAGTGACTGGCTGGCTGCTCTCTCTGTTCCTGGGGAGGGAAGGAGCCAAATTGGAAGCTGTAAAACTGAAACGGAAGTCAGAGCAAAAGAGACAGTGAGGACTTGTCAACTTGGGATGGAAAAGATTTTCAGTTTCTGTTTCTTGGCTTCAGTGGGGATTGTTGGGCTAGCACATTAAAACAGGAAGAGGAAACTTGGGTGAGAGACAGAAATGAATTGGAAGAGGGAGGCCTCTAGCCGTGACCAGGTGACCATCTGGTGGGTAGATGTGTGACCCAAAGCCCCTCCTAGCCCGGAGACCTGTGCATGTGAGAACACAGAGCCCAGCCTCTTCTCGGTCGGTCTTTTCCTAGTTCTGCCTCACTAACTGGGGCAGCTTCCTTTGTATTGAAGATACCCACTAGGCAATAGTGTCTGAGCCTGGCCTAGTCAATTCCCTCCAGCAAAATGGGTGCCCTGTGTTATGTTCTCTTTTGCGTTAGAAACAATAGTCGTATGCTGACCCAGCTAGAAAATATGATGCACTTGATAAGACACAGTGGGTGAGGTCTGAGAATTGTTGTCTTAGTACTTACCTATCCAGTCCCCAAGGTCAGCGGGGAGGTTGGAATAAAAGCAATCCAGGATCACCATGACAGGTTTAGTCCAGAGCTCTCCACTGCCATCAGCAGCACCACCACCTTCCCCTTGATTGCTCCAAAGGTCCCAAATTCTGTGGGTTGGAGTTGAAATGCCTCAATAAGCACTAGCATTTGCAGAACAGCTTCAGCCAGGCATTCTCTGTGCCTTCTCTCAAGAGGTAGTGACCTGGTTAACTCTTCAAATCTCCTTGCAAAGAGCTGCTCAGCCACAATGGATAGATTTTGCCCCTCCTGGTAGCCTTCCACTCCTTGGGGAGGGCTTCTGATTTCTGCAACCATGTAATCAATGGAACAGGCACAGTTCTTCATGAAGGGGTTGTTGTGAATGGGGACAGAAGGGTTCTGGGGACTGATCAAGCCAGCAGGTGTTAAGGCAAAACACTTAAAAGCAGGAGATCTAATCAGAGGTAACAGGTTTGGGGACCTAGCTGGCCTCATTTAGCTTTACCTCTTAAATGGTATAACATAAACATCTTGTCAGGGGAATGGGTTGTGATTCACCAAGAGTTGCCATATATATTGTATTTCAAATGCTAAGTTTCAGAACAACAAATACAACAAAATCTGAATAAGCGTTGATCTGCCTTTGAAAATACTTTGTGATTTATACAACGCCTTGAGGTTAGCTTTCCAAATATTGATTCTTGATGGATAGAAAAAGACCAGAAGATTGAAAGTTAAATTGACTTGAGTCTTTGTAAACCTTTTGACACACCCTAGAAGTTGCTCTTTTGAATAAATAAATCCCTGATAGGAAGGTATTTCTCATCTAGCTTTTTCTCTTGATGTTGAGTGTCAGAGAAATAATTCTAGCTTTTAGAGCTTGGTGCTTGTTTAGAAACTGGAAGAAAAAAAGGAGAAGACAGTATTCTCCAATCATAGTGCTGTGATTCAAGTGAGTCCTGTGAGAAAAAAGATGAATGAATGGTTTCCCTTTCGTATCTGGGAGCAGGAAAGTTTGGAACAACTTCTATTCTGTGCCAACTGCAAGGTTGATTATTTTTGGATGTCAAATCCTAGACTCTCACTAAATTGGGGACTGGAAATATTTTGCATATTCAGAAGAAATCTCAGCTATGGAGAAAAGTCTGACTCACAGCTGTAGAATTGAGATTGGGAATTATTAATTTGGAGTGACTTCTCTCAGCCAGGAGAGTCTCTTTTCCTTTCTCTTAAGTCCTTTGTTAATAACATCATGAGGCTGGGTGCGTGGGAATCACCATGTGGTCTTCACTACTCAGGGATAGCAATGCTTATATCCGATGCTGATAAGAACACCGATGTGTTGGGGCTAACAGAGAACACAGACCTAGGATAAGACGCAAATTCTGGGGGAGCTAAGCGCTGTAAATCTTGCAAGTTCTACACCTCCATGGTGGAGCCTGTGGCTTGCTTCTCTCAAAAGGTTGAAGCAGCCAAAGCCAACATTTGCTCTCCCATCTGCCTTGGTCTTACTCCTTCTGAGGTCTTGCAGTATCGTGTTGCCAGAATGGATTGTTCCCTGGACTCCAGTGATCCTCCTTGGAGGGCAACAGCCTCCTCCCAGGCTCTCCAGATGAGCAAGGCAGGATATAGATGAGACACAGATGAGGGGCAGCTGGAGCCATCCCTGGGACCTCTAGAATGTAGATTCTCCATGCTGCCAGCTGCCACCACTGTCACCTCATACTGGAATTGGCATTCATATATTTCCTTTCTTTGTGCATGTGTCAGGAGTGAGGTGGGTGACAGTAATAGTTGCTCATTGAGGGAAACTTTGAAAGTGTGCAAAATTACAAAGATGATCCACCTATAAGGGGTTGTCGCTGTTAAAACATTGGTATATTCCCTTCAAGTCGTTTACTGGGGCTTGTTTTTAAAGCATTATTGGAACCATAGTGTACTTCCAGTCCTATTGTTCTCACACTCTCTTATTTCAACACCATTTTTCCATGTCATAAAAGATTCTTTGAAAACATTTTTCTATGGATGAATAGCATTCCATTGTATAAATGTAACATCATTTACAAAATCTTTTCTCTAGTATTAGACATTTAAATGTTTTGCCTTTGTACTGCTATACACAATGATACAAGTCAGCATATTGGTATGCCGGGTTTGCATACTTCATCCATAACTTATGTTTCTTGAGCCATATTGTCAAATTGTTAACTAAAGGGTTGCACCTGTTAATTCTGCATCACCAGTACAGGAGACACCTTTCTTACCACCTTTACCAATAGAGATATTATCATCTTTTAGAAATCCGTGCCAATGAGACAATGTACTATGCTGTGTTTCTTTTATTAGTGATGCTGAATACTTTTCATTTGTTTATTATCCATCTGAATTCTTCTGTGAATTTTTGTTTCCTCTGTACTTTTCCAGATATAATTCATTGGGCCACACCAATCAGACGGACTTTGATTTTTGTTGCTGGTTTTTGAGACAAACCATAACATAAAGAAGTTTATTGTTTACTACAAATTTCCTAGGTGTTGTGTAGCTCAGAACCCTAAAACGCCAACTAATTTCCTCTTGCCCTCTGATCTGTACACCTTCACTCCTCAGCAGGTGTTCCCTCATCCCACCTTTTGAAGGTGGGTAGGGTGGTGGGCTGGATGTTGCACATGTTGTTTCAGTGAGAATGGGCGAGGGCGCTAGATTCTGAGGGTCTGACAGAACTTTAAAGGTTTTCTGGGCATTGCTGAGTTGGTGCTTTACATGCCCACATAGGAGCCATGAGTTACAGTGGGAAACATGCATAGGACTCAACGCTCCATCTCCCATTTATTAGCTGTGTGACTTTGGGCAAGTCGCTTGGCCTCTCTGAGCCTCAGTCTCCTTATCTTAAAATCATTTAGTAAGATTAACCAGTGGTTGTCAACCTTTTGTAGTCTCTTATTTACCTTCCTCCCCTGTCCCCACTAGATCCCCCATTTTTTAAAAGATTTTGATCTTTAGCATTTATTAATTGATCTCTTGGACACTTTGTCACATGGGCTATTTCAGCTAGGCTTTGTGAAATACTGGAAACAGTTGAAGGACCCCAGCCTTACCACCATCAGAGGCCTGTGGGTATCTGGGAACCCCTGTGGTTAAAAGTTAGTGAAGAGTAGAAGAGATGACCTTTAGTTTTTCAATCACTTATAGTATCTAGTTGATATATTTTCCATATGCTGTGAGGCAGGTAGGGCAGGTGTCATATCCAGTCTCAGAAAACAGAGATTCTTAGAGGTTTGGAGATCTGCTTGAGGTTCCACAACACGGTGACGTTGGGACAGGGATGGGTTCTGGCCGGTGCTGCTTCTCCGGACAGGGCAGCTGCTCTGCTGATGTTCACACAGGCCCACGTGCCTGTGGACTTCTAACCATCCACACTTGCCCAGCACTGTGCGGGCACCAGCGGGCACTCAACAAACGGTGGCCTGTGCGTTCTCACCTGTCTCCCCTCCCCGCCAGGTACGTGGTCATCTCCCGGGAGGAGAGGGAGCAGAACCTGCTGGCGTTCCAGCACAGTGAGCGCATCTACTTCCGGGCATGCAGGGACATCCGGCCTGGGGAGTGGCTGCGGGTCTGGTACAGCGAAGACTACATGAAGCGCCTGCACAGCATGTCCCAGGAAACCATCCACCGCAACCTGGCCAGAGGTGAGTGCCACGCTCCACATGAGCTGCGCCCACCACTGAGCCCCAGGGGAGGCCTGGATAGCTTGTTTTGGAGCTTCCTGAGAAATACAGTTCCCAGCAATGGGAAACCCAGAGTGATTTGGGGGGAACAGATGGTTGAGGTCTGAGCGGCAGCTCTGGGCCAGGCAGGGGCCACCCCAGCATGTTATCTTCCCCTAGAAATGGTCTCAGAAATCCTTACCACATACATTTCAGAGTATTCATGACAGAGACAAGCCCCCAAAGCCAAGCAAATATGTTTAATCAAAATGTACCCTATTTCCCCAACTCCAGTTGATGAAAAGATGTTACAAACTGCCACTGCCTCAATAATGATCGCAGTAATAGGTAACATTTACTATATACTCAATATGTGAAATACTGACAACAGTCCAAGGACCCCACTCTACCACCGTCAGAGGCCTGTTGGGTATCTGGGAACCCCTGTGGTTAAAAGTTAGTGAAGAGTAGAAGAGATGACCTTTCATTTTTTTCAGTCACCTACAATATCTGGTGTTGATATATTTTCCATAGCCTGTGAGCAGATTTTCTGCATGTTCCCATGTAATCATCATAGCAGCCATCCCTACCCTGTCAGAGTACCCTGAGAATTAGATGGAGTCATGGACATGTGGCATTTAGGACAATGCCCACCTCCATCATCATACGTCCTCAGCTATAAAGTTTTAATACTCATGATCCCACATGGATTCTTTTACCTGTCTTACAGATGTGCAAACCGAATATCAAATGAATACAGTGATTCATCCAGGGTCACCTGGCTAGGAAGGACAGAACTAGGTTTCTAATCCATATCAGTCTGACTTCAAGGTCTAAGTTCTGACCTGCAATGTTACCTGATGTCCCAGACAAAACCAGTCCCCTCCTTGTTTCCTCCTGGTGTCTCTACCGCAGTCCTAATGAGATGAAGTGAAGGAACAATCTCTATCAAAAGAAGAAGGTTGGCAGGAGGTGGGATGGTGACTTAGGTGTGGGAAGCCGGGTGGGTTGGATGTCCATCCAGAAGCAGTTTTAAGTACTCTCAGCCCCTAGTCCTTTACCCTTTTATTCCATCCTCATCCTGCCCAGGGTAGACTGGTGAGTCCAGGCCCTTCCTTCAAGGGTTTTTTTTTTTTTTTTTCCCGACTAAAACCACACATCCAAACACCTAGAGTCTATCTGGTGCCAGGAACCAAGGCTGTTCCCAAGCCTCACCATATCGTGTTCCTGACTAACTTACTAATTGGAAATAAATCTTCACTTGGAATATGAGGGGAGAAGATGAAAAGGGGGTGGGAGTGACTTATTCAAATTAAGCTATCTTTAAAAGCAAAACAGAACAAAGCAAATTGTGGACGTTGAGTGCACAGCTGCTGCCTGACTTGGTAAAAGGTATCTGGAGATGATGGGCAGTAAAAGGAGACCCCGTAAACATACTCATTTCTTGTCTTCTTTGGATCTCAGGGTTGGGCACATGTTGGTTTCACTTGGCAAGGCGTGCTTCCATGATGAGGCTGCAGTGGTTTCCATGTGACCTCTGGAGAAGCCTCATGTAAAAGTGCCTGATACATGGTAGGGACTCAATAAGTCTTTGTTGAATGGATAAAAGAAGAAATGAATGAAGACAGCCAAGAAGGTTTCCAAAGAATCGTACCACTAGAAGAAAAGAAAACCCAGAAAAATCCTATCTGAGAACACAGATTTCATCCCTTGGTCATAACCTTCTTGCCTTCTTCTGGATTTGTGATGTCCTTTTCTTCCCCCAGTGGTCTTCTCCAGAGCACCTGAAGCTACATCATCCTCCATGAGCCCCAAGACCACAGGGGACTGCTCAGAGAAGGGTGTGAGCTTTCTGGAGTGGTTCAAAGGAGGCGTGTCAGACACACTTGAACGGAGATACACCAAGACATATGAAGATACAGGAGGGAAGAGGGTCTATTCCTGGTCAGGCTGAACAGTAGGAAATAGGAAGGAAATTAAAAGCCACAGTGGGGCAGTTCCACCACTGTGGGTGGTCCTGAAGCCCTTGGGAATGGTCATGGAGCTCAGTGGCTTTTAAATGTGTGCCTCTATAGCCTGTAGCTTCAGCGGACTCCGGTTAGTGGTGTCCCAGATGGGTGTGCCATTGCTGCTCTGAAAGGGAGATCCCCTATGCCCAGTCACTCTTGGTCTTAAATAGAAGGAGGTTTCTTTGTCATTGGAGGTTGGCACCCTGATGGAGGCCAGAGCATGAATTATTAGTTCTTATTAAGTAGGGATATTGGTTGTTGCCAGAAGTCTTCCTGAAGAGAGTGTAAACTATTCCTTTGTGGTTACCTTTTAAGAATAGATTGCATCTAAAGCTTGCATTCAAACAATTTATGTTATTTGACCTACTTTGATTCATTAATTTACTTTGAGGTTTTCTTTGTTGTTGTTTTCCATGTTGTATGGAGGCTTTGGAACCAATTTCATGATGCTTAAAGGTCTCTTTCGGCCCGTAGATTTTTCTGAAAGCCTTAAGTCCACAAAGATCATACTAAGAAATTTGAACAACGTTGTTTTCAAACAATGATGAGGAATCTCTGGTGATTTCTAGGCTTGACTTCCTGACGTCCTCAGTTGTTTGCTGCCTGATTGTCCCATGAGGAAAGGAAAATGTGGCTCTTGATTTTTAGAGATTTTCAATGGGCAAGTGCTGCATCTGATCTGTAAGACATACAGGTTGCATTTTCAAGTTGTCTCCATCTCTCCCCTTTCTGCAGCTCAGCTGATATAGAAGTGCAGGCTGTGGGGAGCTGCCTGGGTTCCAGAAGCCTTGGAGATAAAGTTGTTCCTTAAGTATTCATGTGAGGACAGAAAAGGTGCATCCTGAATAGATAACTTCCTTTTGTGCTGTAACCTAAAGGAAACCTGAAGTCAAACATGGGGCAGGGCACAGCACCCGTGCCAGCTGTGGGAAACCAGGCGTGGAACATCTGGACTGCTTATGGCAAACCCTTCAATCAGAAGCCTTTTGCAAATGGAGCCATCAGAATCCTAAGTACAGTTTAGTTCAAGTCATTGTTCAGCGGCACATCACCTAGGGCCCCTGCACCTGGTCTAGGAAACCTTTGAGATTTCTGAGTTCCGTAGGCTACTTTCAGGACCCTCTAAGGGCTGAAGAGATTCCTCTGCCTTTTTAGCATCTCTCACCAGGAAGCATCAGCACTTCTGTAGCAGTTTATGAAACTATGTTGGTAAGTTTTAAAGAATCAGGCTAGCTGGGTGCCATGGCTCATGCCTGTAATCCCAGCATTTTGGGATGCCAAGATGGGCAGATGGCTTGAGCCTAGGAGTTTGAGACCAGCCTGGGCAACATGGCGAAACCCTGTCTCCACAAAAAGTACAAAAATTAGGGTATGATGGCATGTGTCTGTAGTCCCAGCTACTTGGGAGGCTGAAGTGGGAGGATCACTTGAGCCTGGAAGGTGGAAGCTGCATGAGCACCACTGCACTTCAGCCTGGACAACAGAGTGGGTCTCTGTCTCAAAAAATAAAAATTAAAAACAAGAAATCAGTCTAAAATAATTTATGGTTGAGGAGCTCACCAAAATCTTTGAAACAATTGAAAGTAACTCAAAGTGAATTGAAGTAATTCACATGATAGAAATAGGCAAGGAAACGTCCTTTGAATTGCCAAGTAAGGAGACATGGCTATATTTCCAGACTGCTTTGGGTCATTGTGGCTACCTTGTCCTTTATCTTGTTGGAGGCTGCCATGCTGGAGCCCTCAGCGCCATAGGTCTCCTTGTCTTCCCCTTTCTTCTGCCCTTAGTTGTCAGTGAGAACCACAGAAGTTCAGATCGTGCTTTCTCACATGTTCCTAGTCTGCTGATTGCTGGGAGAATTAGAAAGGACAGTTGCCATAGGATGGACTTTGCCTTAAGTGGGCTGTCTCCAGAGCAACAAAGGAGGAGGAAGGAGTGAGGCCTATGGTGTTTCACGTGTACCTTTTACCAAGTCAAAGCAGCCATCTTGTCATTGCTAGGGCTGAGGGGAAGCTGCAAAGGCTGGGGGAGTTGATACTCACTTGGCTCTGAGGTATGTTCCCACCACCCAGTGTGATTAAGTGGGATGTTGTTTTCTAGGGTCATAGGAAAGAATGTTCAATTACTCTCCTTTATAGATTTCTCTTAACTTATAACCATAGAGCTTGTAGACATGAGGCTTCTTGGAAACTGTCTCTTTATAAAAGGTCTTCCCACCGTTCAGGTCCTACGAGTCTAGCTCTGATGGACCACTGAGTGATTCATATCTCCCCTTTGCAACACTTGCCCCAAGAGCCCAGATCTAGAGGGATGTGTCAGGTGACCTAACAGGAGGCCTCCTTTGTTTTCTGTTGGTTTCTCCAATTTGGGGGTTTTCCCCATTTCCTTACACCCTGGTTTTCCTTCCTAGGAGAGAAGAGGTTGCAGAGGGAGAAGTCTGAGCAGGTTCTGGATAACCCAGAAGACCTGAGGGGTCCCATTCATCTCCCTGTGCTGAGACAGGGCAAAAGTCCCTACAAGCGTGGCTTTGATGAGGGGGACCTACACCCCCAAGCCAAGAAGAAGAAAATTGACCTGATTTTCAAGGATGTTCTGGAGGCCTCACTGGAATCTGCAAAGGTGGAAGCCCACCAGTTGGCCCTGAGCACCTCACTGGTCATCAGGAAAGTCCCCAAATACCAGGATGACGCCTACAGTCGGTGTGCAACAACCATGACCCATGGTGTGCAGAATATAGGCCGGACCCAGGGGGAGGGGGACTGGAAGGTCCCCCAAGGGGTCTCCAAGGAGCCAGGCCAATTGGAGGATGAAGAAGAGGAGCCTTCATCATTCAAGGCTGACAGTCCTGCTGAGGCCTCTCTTGCATCTGACCCTCATGAACTTCCCACCACCTCTTTTTGCCCTAACTGTATTCGCCTAAAGAAGAAGGTTCGGGAGCTCCAGGCAGAATTAGACATGCTTAAGTCTGGGAAACTTCCTGAGCCCCCCGTATTGCCACCACAGGTACTGGAGCTCCCAGAGTTCTCGGACCCTGCAGGTAAGTTGGTTTGGATGAGATTATTGTCGGAGGGCAGAGCACACAGTGGGCTTTGTGGAGGGTAGCCTAAAGCTCTCTGTGGAAACCACATTCTGGGAGACCTGAGGAGTGTAACGTGGAGGTGGCTGCCTCCGTGAGTGGGAGCCGAGGTCCTCAGTGTCTCTGGCAGGCCCGTCGGCAGCTCTGCCAGGTGCTCCGTGTGTTGCCCTTGTATCCTCCATGTCAATAAAGGAAGTTCCGCTGCAGAAGGGTTGTGTGCTGTGTTCTTGACCCGTTGCCTTTCTCTGGTACTGGTGTCTTACCCCAAAGCCCAATTTCAAAGCCCAGTCTTTCTCTCTCCCCAGTCTCAAGCAGGGTGTCCCACTGGAGAGATCTCATGGCTTCCCTAACTTAGTCCAGGAACACAGCCTTGTTCTTCTCTTCCTGAATCTCTGTCCTGACACACATGGTCCCAGTTCCCTAGCCTGGAGTTTTAGAAGGATGGACAGTGAGGGGATCCAGGCCATTCACCTGCATGGCTTTGCCCTATTCTGTTGGCTACCTGGGTCTCTAGAGTTGGTCGAGAACTAGGGAGGTTTTCTAGTTCATATCTGCAGCTGAGGGAGACTGTTTACATAGCACTTACTCTTTTAACCACGTCCCTTAGCTCAGAATGAGGTGTTTCTTGTATTCAAAGCATGCCTCTGAACTAAACTGCATTTTGATCCTGAAATCACTTGGGCCATATCCAAGATGCCTTTGTTCACATTAATGAAGGGCAAATGAATCCCAAGTCCTTGCTATAGAACTTTGGAATGTGTGATGTGCTTTTCCTCCTCCATTAGATCTACTCTCCTAGCTTGTGCTGTCCAGTTGATAGGGGGCATTTAAATCCCTCAAACACCCACACATGGAGGGCAAGGGCAGGCAGCCTGGAACCTGGTGGGTGTGACAAGGCAACTGTGGACAATCACAGGGAGAGTAAAAGTCACATGGGCAAGAAGGAGTGCTCATAAACTAATTCTGGGCTGGGATTCAATCTGTCATAGGCTTCCACGGACTTCTGTTTCCCACGTTGTGGCACCTACCTTCGAGGAGTGTTTCCTGTGGATTTGGGAAAAGCTTGTTTTTTCCACCAGGTATAAATGTTTCTTTCCCATTTGTTTTTCAGCCTCAGAGAGCATGGTCTCCGGCCCTGCCATCATGGAGGATGATGACCAGGAAGTCGATTCAGCAGATGAATCTGTCTCCAATGATATGATGACTGCGACGGATGAGCCCTCCAAGATGTCATCGGCCACCGGGCGCCGAATCCGGCGCTTTAAGCAGGAATGGCTGAAGAAGTTCTGGTTCCTGCGGTACTCCCCGACCCTCAATGAGATGTGGTGCCACGTCTGCCGCCAGTACACGGTGCAGTCCTCACGCACCTCAGCCTTCATCATCGGCTCCAAGCAGTTTAAGATTCACACCATCAAATTGCACAGCCAGAGCAACCTGCACAAGAAGTGCCTGCAGCTGTACAAGCTCCGCATGCACCCGGAGAAGACAGAGGAGATGTGTCGCAACATGACCCTGCTCTTCAACACCGCCTACCACCTGGCCTTGGAGGGCAGGCCCTACCTGGACTTCCGGCCCCTGGCGGAGCTGCTGAGGAAGTGTGAGCTCAAGGTGGTGGACCAGTACATGAACGAGGGAGACTGCCAGATCCTCATCCATCACATCGCCCGGGCCCTGCGGGAAGACCTGGTGGAGCGCATCCGCCAGTCACCTTGCCTCAGCATCATCCTGGATGGGCAGAGCGACGACCTGCTGGCCGACACGGTGGCTGTCTATGTTCAGTACACCAGCAGTGATGGGCCCCCGGCCACAGAGTTCCTGTCCCTGCAGGAGCTGGGATTCTCTAGCACAGAAAGCTATCTCCAGGCGCTTGACCGGGCCTTCTCAGCCTTGGGCATCCGGTTGCAGGATGAAAAGCCAACTGTTGGCTTGGGTGTAGACGGAGCCAACATCACAGCCAGCCTCCGTGCCAGCATGTTCATGACCATCCGCAAGACGCTGCCCTGGCTGCTGTGCCTGCCCTTCATGGTGCACCGGCCCCACCTGGAGATCCTGGATGCCATCAGTGGGAAGGAGCTCCCATGCCTGGAGGAGCTGGAGAACAACCTGAAGCAGCTGCTGAGCTTCTACCGCTACTCACCACGCCTCATGTGCGAGCTGCGGTCCACGGCGGCCACGCTCTGTGAGGAGACGGAGTTCCTGGGGGATATCCGGGCAGTGCGGTGGATCATTGGCGAGCAGAACGTCCTCAACGCTCTCATTAAGGACTACCTGGAGGTGGTGACCCATCTCAAGGAGGTCAGTAG
Organism: Symphalangus syndactylus; assembly: GCF_028878055.3. NCBI lineage: Eukaryota > Metazoa > Chordata > Mammalia > Primates > Hylobatidae > Symphalangus > Symphalangus syndactylus. The sequence continues at coordinate 11,595,761 of NC_072428.2, read as the reverse complement.
CCAGACCCAGCGAGCAGACGCCTCGGCCATCGCACTGGCCCTGCTGCAGTTCCTCATGGACTACCAGTCCATCAAGCTCATCTACTTCCTGCTGGACGTGATCGCTGTGCTCTCGCGCCTGGCCTACATCTTCCAGGGTGAGTACCTGCTGGTGTCCCAGGTGGATGACAAGATCGAGGAGGCCATCCAGGAGATCAGCCGGCTGGCTGACTCCCCGGGAGAATACCTGCAGGAGTTCGAGGAGAATTTCCGAGAGAGCTTCAACGGGATCGCCATGAAGAACCTCAGGGTGGCTGAAGCCAAGTTCCAGTCCATCAGGGAGAAGATCTGCCAGAAGACCCAGGTCATCCTGGCTCAGAGGTTTGACTCCCGCAGCCGGATCTTTGTGAAGGCCTGCCAGGTGTTTGACCTGGCTGCCTGGCCCAGGAGCAGTGAGGAGCTGATGAGCTATGGCAAGGAGGATATGGTGCAAATATTTGATCACCTGGAGGCCATCCCGACCTTTTCCCGGGATGTCTGTAGGGAAGGGCTGGACCCCCGGGGTAGCCTGTTGATGGAGTGGCGAGAACTCAAGGCAGATTACTACACCAAAAATGGCTTCAAAGACCTGATCAGCCACATTTGCAAGTACAAACAGAGGTTTCCACTCTTGAACAAGATCATCCAAGTTCTTAAAGTCCTCCCCACTTCCACCGCTTGCTGCGAGAAAGGCCGCAATGCCCTCCAGCGAGTTCGCAAAAACCACCGCTCCCGCCTGACCCTGGAGCAGCTTAGCGACCTGTTGACAATCGCTGTAAACGGACCACCAATTGCCAATTTTGATGCCAAGCGAGCCCTGGACAGCTGGTTTGAGGAGAAGTCTGGGAACAGTTACACGCTGTCCGCAGAAGTCCTCAGTAGGATGTCTGCGCTGGAGCAGAAGCCAGCGCTACAGACCATGGACCATGGGACGGAGTTTTACCCCGACATTTAGGGAGCTGGCGCTGCAGAGTTCACTAAGCTGTTGAATATTTTTTTAATCTATACTCATAAGCTTTGATATATTATATAAATATATATTATATTATATTATATATATATATAAACTCACACTGAAAATTTTTAAAAACCAAGGTGACGCGTCCACCAGAAGCCACTGGGAGCTTTCAGAAAGGAAAAATGTTGGAAACTGACTCTTGTCTACAAAATTTGGCAGCTGCAACATACATGGCAACTCATTTTCACTCACAGAAGCACGTGCTGGGGCCTCCTGTGTTCCCACCTTACTGTCCACCAACAGCATAAGCTAGAATGACAGGTCTCTGTCATCACCTTTAGGTAGCTCATTTTGTTTATGTTTTCATTTGCGGGTGGCGGTGCTCTGGGTTTGGGTTTATGTTCTTGCCTTTTCTTTTTTCATTTGGTTTTATGATGGGAGGGAGCTCCTCGGCCTCCTCACTGACATTCTGGTCCAGCTGAATCAGATCTCTGACTTAAGTCAGGGTGGGTTGTCTGTCTGCATTTGGGAGGCGGCGCGGGGGCGGGGGGGCGGAGGGGGTTGACTTTTCTCCCTCCCCACCTGACTTCAGCTTGAGATATTTTTTTATTCATTTCCTGATGAGGGTTCCTTCACTGTCCTACAAACAGAAGTGTCGGTCAAACTGTGACACTGCCACACCTCACCTCTGTTGCCTCATCCATCCCTGGGTCGTGGATCCCTTCCTTCCAGCCCCCCTGGAAACTCACACTATTACCCATTATACAGAAGGCAACATCGCCTCGCCGCCGAGCTTGAAATCCTGTGGAAGGGAGAAGGGGTAAGCTTTTAGCATTCCTGTTTTTACGAGGTGGAGGATAAAACAATATAATTCCATCCAATCCAGGGCTTTTGGGGAGATGAAGAGCCAAGAAGTCCAGACCCCAACAGGGGAGTGATTTTTGGCTAAAAAACAAGTAAAATGAAAAGTACATATTCGAGTTACATGGATTATTTATACTTTTTCTTTATGATCATATCATGTGTTGAGGGTATTTTTTTTTCCTTTAATAATCAAGAAATGCCTGCTATAGTTCAGTGGCAGGAGGTGTCAATGCAAATTGTGCCCTAAGTTATGCATAACTCAAATGAGAGTCTGTAGAGATGTGGTCCTCCTTTTGCAACAAGTCTGATAACATGCTACGTGGTCATAGGAAACTGGGGAATGTGTCTCTGCCTGCAAACTCTTCCTTTTTTGAACAGGGTAGAGATGTCCTAAAGAAATGGAGAAAAGAGAGGACTCTCAAGGCATCAGCCTACACACACACACACACACACACACACACACAATCACAATATACAATATAAGCTTTAGAAATAGCCACTTGCCTACTCCCTGGGGCAAGTAGTGGTTTAAACTAGAGGAGTCTGATCAATGCTCTTTCATTCATTTAACTACCGGTATACCTCGCAAGGGAGTTTTAGAAAATGTGCGTGAGCTGTTAAAAACTTCTGTTCATGTTCCTACATCTGATTTATGCATATTTTATATGCAGAGGTCCTATCACGTGGATGCAGGTCATTTTGGGGGAGGGAGGAAGATCTGAATTATATACCTGTGGTCAGTTCTCCTGAGAGCTTCATCTCTTGGTTGGCAGAGGGTAGTGTTATCTGGCCACAGGCAAGGCCCCAATGTCTTCAACCTGCTTGGTTCAGACATTATAAAACTGTGGTGGCTTCCTTCCTTCTTGGTTTATGTTGTCTCTGAGGCCTCATGCCACCGTTGAGAACCACAGTGGAAATGTCATCAACACTGAACATGTTATAGCCCTTTCTTGGTCCCACCAGTCCCTTCATCCCCCACCAGTCCCTTCCCCTTCACCTCCGTGGTCTTGGTGCTAAGATAACTTTAGAATCATTGCTGCTAGTCAATAGCTTTTCATTATATAAATATATTATATATATTATATATTATTTTTGAAACATTTTTGTTTGTTTTCAACAGTGATGTAGCATGTTAAAAAACAAAAAAACTGGGTTCCTCCAACTGTCCCACTGCCAGGCCTCATATGCTGCCTTCTTCAACAAATCAATGCACCCCTGCCTGGTGACATCCACCCCACCTCCCACCCCAGTTGCACACATGCTTCCCCACCCTCCTCTGAGCAAGAAGACAGTTAGCAGGAACTAGCAAGGAAAGGCTGAAAGCCCCCTTCTGAGGCTTTGAGGTTCCCAGCCCCATTCCACTTCCCCACTTTAAACTGATGTCTCCCTCCATCTGCTCCTCCCATCAGGGTCAAAACCTGACTGTGGTCAAGTGGGATGCTATTGCAAAGCACCAGGTCCCACCTGGCCTAGCCCCAGCCTCGGGACTTCCTCTCCCCTCACACACGCAAACTGCTGTGTCTGGGGAGTTTCACTGAACATTGCAGAGATTAAGAAGGGTTGAGGGCAGAGAAGGCTGGCAAGACAGGGCTTGGTGAGGGCAGAAACAGTAGGTTGGGATCCTTTCTTCTAGCCAACAGTTGCCTTACACCTTACATTGGGTAATGGGTAGGGAGGAGCAGGCTAAGGCTCCCACTCACTTGAAAACCAGGAAGAGAGAACCAGTGTCTTCCTGAGCACCTGGTCAGTTGGAGCTACTCTTTTTCCTCTCAAGAGATCGTGGCCAAAATGAGCTAAAATCTTCAGCTAGAAGGGGAAAAGCTTATGGGCCAGTGCCAGTGCCTACCCTGTAGTTCCTGAGAAAGCTGAGAGCAGGTGACCCGCTTCTGGCCTAGCAGAATGAGCTGCTATGCACAGCACGCAGCTGCAGGGGTCACCTCCTGAGCTGGCCACCAGACCTTGCAAAAGCTAACCTCTCATGTGGTCTTGAAGTTAGGTTAGGGCATCCCTAAAACTCTGGGTGCTTGTGGCTTCTGCTGAATTTAGCCATGCCAGGGCTGTGGCAGACACTCTGTAGGCCACATTGCCATGGGACAGGGAATAATTTGGGTGATACACCACTGCAATTTACACAGGGTCTCTTCTCAGCTTGGATGCTCCCTGGGAGGCCCAGTGCTTCTGTCCTGTGAATTCTGCGTGTGATTACCCATGATTTCTGTCACAGGCATTTCCCACTCTTCTGCTTGCTTGAGAAGCACCTGGACTGATGGGACACTCAGGGTCTAGCCCAGGGAGCATATGCTTGGCTAACCTAATCTCCCCTTGATGTGTATACAGAACTGTGGAAAAGCAGTTGGTGCATCCCAAATGTTGTTACTTCAGACAAGACAGAGCCCTTTAACCCAGCCTCTGGCTTAGGAGTGATGACTACAGGCTTAGAATGAAGTGTGTCTCTGGGGCTGAGACTTGGCATAACTGGGCTGGCTGATTAGTGACTTTCTTTGGCTCGTAGGGATGGTGGGAAGTGAGATCAACCTTGAGGCCTAGATTTGTGGCCAACTGTGCCAAGGAGATACCTGGCAGAGCCTGGGAGCCAGGGCCCTTATGATTGACATGATCTGCTTTTCCTTCATGGAGGACAAAACAAAAGATCCACTGCCGTCTAGTATCTGTGAAACACGAGGACAGCCCAGTCACGTCTGTAACTCTTGCCATGTCAGAATCCCCAAGTTTTGCCTGCCTGCTTGAATATGAGAGTCCAGGCATCAGAAACAGCAGCCTTATTTAATTTAATTTTTTTAATGACTGGCCCTGTGATACTAGGCACATCCTCATTTCCCATCCTCACTTGGGACTGAGAGCAGGCTCAAGCTCCAGGGTCCCTGGATGGCAAGGTTCAGTGCTGGGCCCCGGAATCTATGGCACTTGGGGGTCTCTGACCTCAGCCTCTGCCACATGTTTCCAAGTTGAGTTGTTTTGCTGAGGGGGTCCTCCCCTTGAGTTGCTTATGCCAACCCTTTAATTTAGGAAAAGGACCTTGTAATTACTTAAGGTAATGTTTAAATGTTTTCCATTCATTTGGAGGTGGTGCCAAAAGGGGGGGAAGCAGGCAGAAGGCTGGAAATGATAGCTGAGACCCTGCCGTGGGCCCACAGCCCTGGCCCAGCCGGCGCTGAGGGGCTGATGCCATGTTACTTGATCACTTGGAGCCTGATGGGACCCAGGAGGTGGCCTGAGGGGTTGAAGTATAACTTCCCTCTTCTGGATCCCCCCTTTCACTTTTCCTTCTACCCCCTCTAGGAATGGGAGTTCTAGACCTAGGTCTGCTTTTGGCTTTCAGTCTGGGTTGATTTCCAGTCGAAATCATGCTTTTTCTTGGCCCATAGGTCCAATTTTGGCAGAAGGCATTGGACTTGTGCCCCCTCCCTGCTTCAAGAGGCAGATCTAGCCAGGCCAGGCTGGAACAGCTGAAACAGGCAAGCCAGTCCTCCTCAGACAAGAAAGGGGTTTTCAGAGGGCAGTGGTGTGCCCATTCCAGACACTAGTCTTCTGGGGAGGTGGTGCCGTGTCATGGGTTCTAGTCTGGCCTCTTCCTCAGTCCTCAGGAGGACCCAAGAGACTGGCATGGTCCTTCTCCTGCTTGGAGGGAAACCCATCTCCCACTTGGTGGGGGCCCTTCTCTTGCCGTCTGTTGGTTAGGGTGCTTGAGCTGAGTGGATGGTGCTATGATATTTTTAAGGAGCCTTTGAGGCAATCTTTGCATGTTAGCCAGAGGGAGAAAAGGTGCCCTTTTGGGAGGAAAATGGTACGCCCCTCTGCTTCCATCTGGCACTCCCTTCCCCCGCACCCCTTCAAGTGGTATCGCCCTGGAAGTACCTATGCAATCCAGTCTCCCTAGGAGAGAGTGCATGGAAGCAGGGGTATGTGCAGTGTAGAATACAAATGCTACAGCATATATGTTGTATATATGGACATATACAGTACATATACACGCAGAGTAAGAGAGTAAATCACGTCTATATATCTATAAATAATATCCTATATATTTATACATTTCTATGTTTTAAATAGATATAAAAATAGAGTCTATAGAGCTGGGAGAGCAGTGGGAAGCCTGGCGCTGTGTTGTGCAAAGGGGAAGGGAGCACGGCCTTCGGAGAGGGAGCCGGGGAAGGCCAGCAGGCAGGGTTGGCTGGCAAGGGGGCCTCCTACCCGGAGTGTGGGAGAGGAGAGTGGCTGGGTCCCGGCTTGCTCCATGCACTTTCTCTCCTTTTCCACAGGCTTGGTCTGAGGTTGGAAGGAGATACCCCCTGAGCTCCAGCTGAGGTGCCCCCTACCTCTCCCCACCCCCACAGCCTACGCTTAGGCGGTCACTGCTGCTTGGCAGTAAGACGTGGTCTCTGACTCCTGGTGGAGGGACCACTGCACAAACCCCTTCAAAATCCTCCCCCACCAGGACTGAGCAGCGTCAGTGGCAATAGGAAAGGTGCAAACTGGATCAAGAGCTGGTCCAGGAAAGATACCGCCCCTTCCCTCTTAGATGCTTCTGCTGCCCCTAGAGGCCAAGCCCCTAAAGTGCAGCCGTCCTGGCCTCCTCCACTTGCTCAACCACTGTCAGGAGGAGAGGACGGGGGCAGCGTGAGCATCGCCAGACAGCGCTGCCCACCATCCACAGGCTTTCTGGCCAGGGCAGGGGGCATCAGCTAGCAGGAAACAGTGGGAGAGACATATCTGCACAGTCATAAATTCAATGGTTACTCCAGTCCAGAAGCAGGGCTTTGGCCCAGCCCGCTCCGCGCAGCAGCTGCTGCTGGCTGTACTCAGGACAACGCTGTTTCCCCTCCAGGTTTAGTTCACATACACTGTTCGCATTCTGTGACTTGAGGCAGAGGCTGAGCTGGGATACCCCAAGCTCATCCACTTTCGTTGGGAAGGGCGCCTCCCTGGGTTTATCACGAGCTCCTAGCCCGAGCCGGGCGGGGATGTCTGGGGGCCACGCGGGGGCACAGGTGCAAGCTGGCAGCATGACGGAGGGCTTGTGCAGCCCTGACGGGACCCAGAAGCCCATTTGCTCCTAGTCTCCTCTCTGTTTTTTTCCTCCTGGAGGTAGGAGAGAGGGCCTGGCCAGGCACCGGATGATGGAGCAAGGGCAGCTGCATGCTCCCTCTCTCCAGACCAGCCTTCCGCCTTTGGGGTCCGAAGGGGCATTTGCTCCCATCCTGAGCCTCCTCTGCCCCTGTCTTGCTCTTCCCCACCATCCTACAAGTACCTCAGTCTCCAGCAGGCCCACCCCTCCACCCGCAGCCCAGGGCGGGTCTGTTCTGCCAATGCCCACCTCCTTGAGCCACAGTTAGCTGCCAACTGGGTCTTGGGACACCCTCCAGTACCTGGCTCAAGAGAGACCAGGCCGGGCCGAGCCTTCTTCCCACTGCAGTGGACCAGACCCACGGCCAGGGGATGGGCATCCCCAGGTAGCAATCCCACAATGCACTGTACCTCAGAGAGAGAGCACGCCAGGGGCACCAAGGGACCGAGCCCTCTGTCCAGAGGGGGACAGCGGTCACAATACTGCTCACCAAAAGACAAAGGCCAGGCTGCCCTCGGGCACCTGTCAGTCTTCACTTTTGTCTCTCCGGAAGAACCAGCAGTCTGATTCCGTCTATTTCAGCCCCCGCCTCTCTCCTCTCCACCCCCACGCTGCTGAACCTTTTTCATGTCAATCACAAAGGAAAAATAAGTGGGGGTGGGGGGAAATACCTAGGAGTCTATTATCACATACATATTAATATGTTAATACTTTCTTTCTTTAAAAAAACCCTCTTGATGTTATTATTTTGCAGACTACGCTTTATAGTACCTGTGTGACGGGACCTAGAACACTGGATACAAATAGAGCTATGTTGGTTTATCATAATATGTACGCAGAAACTTTCTTTTTGTCATATTATCCTTGTAATGTAAGAAGATTGTTAATAAAAGCATTTAAATTTACTTACCACTGTTGAATTGCTGCCTCCTTGCCTCTATCCCCAGCCTGTGCTCTGGTTGACTCAGAACGGGCCCCACCGCAAGGGCTTAGGTGTCAGGATAGGAGCCTGCCTGCTGCCAGGTTGGAAGGAACTACAAGAGGCCACTAGCCCCTTCTTGCTGCTCTCATTGTTCCCTCATTAGAGTCTCCTTCCAGCAAGTAACCTACGTGCCTCGCCCACCAAGCAGGCCAAAAGAGGTGTGACCGAAACCGTTTAAAATAAATCTCTCTGCCCCCATATGCATTCATCCCACAAGAATCTCCTGGAGGCAGCACACAAGGGCTGTTGCAGATAAACTGTTGTTCTCATTCTCCCTCAAGCTGCCTGGCATGGTTCTCTACTTGTAGACCTGTCCCTGGAGAAGGGTCTTTCCTCAATGGTTTGTCGTTGGCACTGGTATAGGGGTGATGAGTGATGCTTTCCCCACATTGTTTTACAAAAATTAGCATAAATCCAGTGAAGACACATAATACGTTTTAATTTTTTCCTCCTGAGCTGCTCGGTCCTCCTACTCCCAGTTTCCCTGCCCTGCCCATTTGTCTTCCTTTTAGGAGCCTTCCTTGTTCCTTTTTCTTAACCTCTGTCTTCCGCCATTTTCCTCCCAGCCCTTGAAGGCTTCCTTCCCGTGGTTGATCACTCAGAGGCCTCCTGTTGTGAAAGCCACCCTACAGACCCCATGGAACAGTCTAGTTTTCTTCTTCCCAGAGGAGGTGTAGGGAAAGAAGGAGCAAAGAGACATAGCTGTCCACACCCAATCAGCCCAAGGGAACCAGGCTCAGGTCCGCCCCCATGCTGGGCTACACAGATTTGGCCCACCTTTGCAGCAGTATCTGGAACATGTTAATGATTTCATCACCAGGAAGCAAGGGAAGGAAAGATTCCCCATTTGCACTTCACCATGAAGTTGGTCTCCCCAAAGTGGGGCTTGTAGGAAGTGATAAGGGGGTGAGGTCTATTCCATTCCCCTGCTCCCTCTTCTCCCCAGCTTCTCCTGTCCCTCCTTCCCCAAGATTCAAGGGCAAGTTGAGTTCAACCCAGAGAGGACTTAGGAGAATGACAAGCTGCCTGAAGACCTGAAAGGCTACCATGCCACAATTTCTAGAATGATCTTTTAAAACTTAGATTCAGTCATGGCATCTGCTCTGCCTAACACCTTCCATTGGTTTCCCATTGCCCTTATAATTCAATCCAAACTCCTAATTATGACCCATCAGCCCTGCACGGTGCAGCCCTGCCTACCTCCCAGCCTCATCTTGTCCTCCCCTGCATTGGGCTCCAGCCACACTGCCTTCAACTCACTAAGCTCTTTTCTACCTCGGGATCCTCTGATGCCATGAGGCCCCTGCCTGGGATAGCTTTCCCAGATGGTTACATGACTGAACTCTTCTCCTCTTTTAGGTCTCATCTAAAATGCAGCCTCAAAGGGGTCTTTCCTGGCCAGCCTATCTAAACTGTGTAATTACTCTGTGTGTGTGTGTGTGTGTGAGAGAGAGAGAGAGAGAGAGAGACAGAGAGAGAGAGAAAGACAGAGATTGTTTTATGTCTGTCTTCCCCTTCCATGTGGTAACACCCACAAGGGAAAAGCTACGTAGTGGGCATTTAATCAGTGGGTATTGAAGGATTGAATGAACTTAAGCCACTCCTGATAGAAGTGCAATTCCTGCAATGCTGTCTTGGTCACAACTGAGGTCCTAGGTTCTTCCATGTTGCCTGTCTCTATTTTGGTTTCCTTCCTTGATCAGAAAGACCCTGCGCCTGACCTCTGGTTGGATCTAACCTTGACCCGGCCCCTACTCCACAAAGCTGGAGGTTGTTCCCATGGTACTCACTTGAGTTCCCCTCCATTCCAACTTGCTCTTGCCCCTTGGACAATGTTCTGCCCAATCCAGCCAGGTGTCTCCTAGTTCCTATAGGAAAGAGAACTTTTCCAGCTCCTTCCAGCTTGGTGGTTCTCAGAGTTCATGCCTCCAGGTAGCATTTTTAAGCTACTGCCTATGCATGTAAGTGATCTTCCAATAAAGACCCTGGGCTACTGGCTGTACCCCAGAGCCTGGACCTTTTAGGATTAGACCGTCCCAGATTCAAATCCTCTTGTGCCTCTTTCAACCTATGCGACCTTGGATGAGTCACTTATCCTATTCTATCTCTTCAGCGCTTAGCCCAAAGCCATGGTTTACTAGGTGCTGATTGTCATTATCATCCCCATTGCGACCTCTAAGATCAGGGTGAATGAGGTGCTAGGAAGCATCAAGGTTTCCTGCTGCCATCCTCTTTCACCCAGAATCCCTGGGGCTGCCTGGGGTGACTTTTAATACAGAGCCACTTACACCTTCAACTGGCGTGGATGCCTCTACCTAAATGGGAATCACCATTCCCCTCTCAGAGAGATCCTCAGGGCACCTTGTTCTGCTTCCTGCAGCTCATCTCACCTGGCCCTCAAGGAGAAAGGGACTGCAGAGAGGTTCTGTTTGTTCTGGTTAGAAAAGCAGGTTCCTCCTTGCTTCTCCCTGGTTGGAATCCCTAGGTTTCTGAAACAGGATTTCTGCCATTGCTCACTTGCCAACAGGCTGTCCTGAAACACCAAGAAAGGGCACTGGGAAACTGAGCTGGGGAACTATATGCCCTAGCATGGGTAGGCTGCACTGACAGGAGACCAAACCCGGCTGGGGATGAGCGAGCACAGGGGCCAAATCACACAATGGCCACAAGTAGCTCAGTTTCCATGGCAACGTCTGGCTTCTAGAGATGGAGGAGCCCGTCTGGGAGAAAGTCTGGCTTCCTCCCATCCTCCTCCAAGGTAGGGGTCTTCTTCTCTGGCTTGGGGAAGCTGCTGAGGTCCCTGCCAGGGGCCATCTGTGCTGGCTCACCTGCAGGAGATGAGGAAGGAGAGCAAGGGGACAGTTCTCCAACACTTGGACTAAGAAAATACCCAGCTCCCTAAATCCATCCACGGCCACATCCTGTGGCTTTATTCTTGCCAGCGTCTGCCTCAGGAGGGAGACAGAACAGATGCTAGAGTTCAGAGCTCCTGAAATGGTGATGCTTCCAATTGGCTCTAAAAAAAAAAAAATGAAACTCTTGGATGGAAAATTACCACCAGCCCCATTAGCAATTAAGCAAATGAGAAGAGGCTGACTTGAAGCCTCAGGTGCCATTGCACGTTGTCTAGAGGAGTGGGTAGCTGTCAGGAGGGACTGTCAGGAGATACCAGGGGGACATTGCCAGGCAGACATGGGGCAGGGAGGGCAAGTACACATGTATGTGGGTTTAATTTGTTTTATGCACAAGATAGGAGGCTAAAGGTATGTGTAAAAAGTAAGTTGTTGGCTGGGTGCGGTGACTCACACCTGTAATTCCAGTACTTTGGGAGGCCAAAGTGAGCAGATTGCCAGAGTCCAGGAGTTTGAGATCAGCCTGGGCAAAACGTAGCAAAATCCCATCTCTACAAAAAATACAAAAAATTAGCCGGGTGTGGTGGCATATGCTTGTGGTCCCAGCTACTAAGGAGGCTAAGGTGGGAGGATTGCTTGAGCTTGGGAGGTCAAGGATGCAGTGAGCCTAGATTGTGCCACTGTACTCTGACCTGGGTGACAGAGCCAGACCTTGTCTAAAAAAAAAAAAAAGCTGTTGACAGTCTAGGTCATAGAATCACAAAATGTTAAAGCTGGAAGGAGCCTTAGTGATCATTTGCTCCAAATTCATTTTACAGTTGTGGAAACTGAGGCCCAGAGGTAAGTGACTTACCCAGGGCCATGAAGGTGGTCAGTCACAAAGCCAAGCTGGGTTGCAGATTCCCAGCTCCTGATGCAATGCTCTAGACATGAGTCAATTATATGCAGGAACAGTGCTTGTTATTCGAAGTATTTCAATGGAAAGTCCTTGTATAAAGTGACTCATGAACTCTGCTTCCCTCTTCCATTTCTCTTTTATATCAATCCAGACTCTTAAGTATGAGTTTTGGGCTCAGGTGGGTCATATTCATAGTTACCTGTGAAACATAGTCTGCATAACATTTGGCTATGTGGGATAAAACCAACTGATCCTATTTTATTATGAAAATTTAAATGCTAGTTGCCATTACAATAGAATGTATGTGTATACATAATATAAAATAGGGAATTATATGCAGACTTGGAAAGCAAAGACATCTCATGGCTTTCTTTATGGATTGTTTATCCTATTTAAGAACCTTCTATTTTAATTCTGTGTGACCTGGCTAATTTTCTACTAGCTTTAAAATTCAGGCCCTGCCCCTTGCTTAATCCCTTTTCCTCCAGAGGCCAGGGCTGTAGTGGCCACCAGGAAGGCTTAGGATGAGAGGACTCCAGGAGTCCCCTTGTCCCTGCTGGCCACCAGGAGTTCATGAGTACCAATGGCTGCTGCTAGACCCTTCCATTGATGGAGTATTTCTTTGGGGAATGTTAAAGAAAGAGAAGTTACTAGTTTCCACCTAATTTCCCCCCCCCCCCCCAGCAATGAAGCCAAATCCCTGAAAAGCCTCACCCAACCTTGGCATTCCTAACTGTATGTAGCCTCTTTGATTCAGTATTCAAGCAAGGCCACCAAGGTACACACACATGCACACACACAGAGTACTCTGTGACTCACTCCTGGGTATATATCTTAGAGAAACTCAAACAAGCGCACAAGGAGACATGCAGAGAAATGTCATAGCAGCATTTCTTGTAACAGCAAAGAAAAAGAAAAAGAAACATGTAGATATACATCAACCACATAGGACTGTGGCATATCCATACAATGGAATATCATACATCAGTGAAAAAGAAATAAACTGGAGCTGCATGTGTCTGTACAGATGAAACTGAAATATTTAATGTTGAGCAAAAATAGTGTGATACAATTTAAATGAAGTTTAAAAACACTTTATGGAACTCAGGGTTTACAGAGACATGTAGTAAAAGTATGAGGGAATGCCTGGGATGATAAACCTCAAATCCAAGGTCATGGTCTTCTGAGTAAAGGGCACTGAGGGTACTTCAATTGTAGTTGTCAAGTTTTATTAAACATGGCAGTGGCTCATAAGTGCTTATCAGATGATTTCTTCTGCATTTTATATGCCAAAATATTAGGAAAAATGGAAAAAAAGAAAACACCAGGCAGCTGACCCTGTTGGAAATTTTTTATTTACCACTGCAAGGTTTTTGCTCCAAAGTTTCACACCAGACATATGACTACAATGTCTCATGCGTCTTTTTGTGCTTTAGTTCATGACTGCAAAACACACACTTAGCATTTGACAACAGGAAACACAAAGGGCAGAAACAAATCACAGGGACTAGTTGGTTCAGGCTACAGCCACATTTTACCCAGGACTCCTTTACATCCAAGAGAAATGGACCCTGAATAACTGGTCTCCTAGCTGACTCTCTGCGCCCAGCTTTGTTTGGGGTGACTTGTCATTAAACCCACACAAAAAGTTATATCTCAAATCAAAATGGACAGACATATGCAAGGTCTTAATCAATAAGGGCTCAACAAATAGATATTGACTTGATGCAAGAGGTGGAGTCACAGATTAATGAGGGCGGACTCTAATTTTCTATCCCCACAGAAATCTCTGAAGAAAGAACCAGATCACCTTTCTGAGCAACAGTGCATTCTGAAATGGTCTCTCACCTTATTTTTACCTCTGCCTCACACCCTTTTTAGAAATGCTCACCGGCATCACACAAGGTGTTCCTTTCAAAAATGATGAGATACTTCACACAGGCTCAATTACTATAATTTGATAATAAATCGGAAATGTTTCTTGTACAAGGTAAGCTGATGCAAAGACTACTGAAATATTTTGATTTGGCAGTTTGACATCTCTGGGTAATTTAAAATTCACGAAGATGGAGTTTTAGTGGAAAAGCAGAGCAATTATATTCTCTTCATCTGTTGATTACATTTACATGGAGAGCAATGAATTGTCATTAGGCAAATAGTAATACTCAATGTCATGAATTTCTAGCTTGAATGCTAAGACATCTGGTGACTGTACCATTGAGAACTCAGCTAGGACTCTAATTTTTATGCCATTTGCAGTGTCTTTTTCTGCCTACTCCGCCAGCCACTCTTAATTCATTAATTCACTCAACAAATATATATGGAGCACCCATGAGACAGCTTTATCCCAGGCACTTAGAATACAGTGAACATAACAGACAACTCTCCTTCAAAATGTATCTCATTTCTGTAATCCCTGCTAAGTGAGGTCAAGGCTGACATCTAAGATGTTCTGTGGTGGAACCTGGCTCCCATCAGGGGCAACTTTTAATTTGGATTCTGGAAGACTAAACCTTTGAGATCCCTCCCCGCCAAAAAAAGAAGAAGAAGAATGAAAGGATGCTTCATGACCAAATGACGATGGGTGGAGTTGGTAACTCTGGGATCAGGGGCCCCGCCCAGCCCACCTGAAATTCTTTTGATGGTACTATAAGGCAGCTGCACAGATTTATGAGGAGCCATGTTTCCTGATTTTTAGTCTAGAATCCAAATTTTCTAGATTGGAGTAGTAGATGCTACCAAGAAGAAAATGCTGGTCAGCTTTCAGCTCATAGGAAATGTTTTGTTTTCTTTTACCCACACCAACCAAAGAGAAGAAACCAGTATGGTGAAGAGATCTCTAAAACATTTTATAGGAAGCCACTAACAAGTGCTTTGCCTACACGACACTTGGCAGGGGCTGGCCAACCTCAAGGATGAAGGTTTCCACTTATCCAAAAGACTTCCCATGAAAGAGGGATTCAATATTTTTTCTGTTTTTTCAGAGGATGGGTAGAAGTTATTTCTAATGTTTTCTATTTCTGTACAGAAAGAAAAAATAAAGACCACAGGTCATAAGGCTCCTGCTCAGATTCTCAGGGAGATGCCAAGTATGACTTGACTTGTTGAAGGAATGAAGCCCTCACCCATCTTGTCCAGGAATTCTGTCTTAGGGCAGTGGATTAGGGTGACATCTGAAGGCCCAGAGTTTTAATATTAATAGAGAGGGGTCCAAAGGCAGCATCCATGGTTCTGGAAATGCCACGATGCTTCTGGCACTTTCTGGGCATTCTCAGCTGCCAAATTAAAGTGAAAAATAGGCTGGGTGTGGTGGCTCACGCCAGTAACCCCAGTACTTTGGGAGGCTGAGGCGGGTAGATCACCTGAGGTCCAGAGTTGAAGACCAGCCTGGCCAACATGGTGAAACTCCATCTCCACTAAAAGTACAAAAATTAGCCAGGCATGTTGGTGGGTGCCTGTAATCCCAGCTACCCAGGAGGCTGAGACAGGAGAATCGCTTGAACTTGGGAGGTGGAGGTTGCAGTGAGCTGAGATCGTGCCACTGCACTCCAGCCTGGGCAACAAAGAGCAAAACTCCGTCTAAAAAAAAAAAAAAGGTGAAAAATAGTAACTTAGCTTAAAGATGATCTACTGGTGGCCTCAGAGTTTGTTTTTAGCCAGAGAGTGCCTACAGGTTTTGAACACTATTTCATCTAGTACATCATTCACTGGGGTAGGCTTCCTAGTCATTAGTCCTATCTTATACAGCTGGCCAAACAGGTTCTGAAAGGCAACGTCAACAACAGAATCCAGGAATGCTGGTTCAGGAGTAAGTGCTGTATCCACTCAGCAAGGCTCATAATTTAGATTTAATTAACAACGTGGACATCTGTTTAGAATAACAAGGTAGGAATTCAAAACTTAGCTGCTGGTTATTTACCCATTCAAGTGAAAACGGACAGAGGGAGGCACAGTTGCAAAAGACCTGATTTCCTTTTTAAAATTGTCTTTCTTCTCTACCTACATGTAGCCAGACGTCATAGACTAAGTCAATAACCAAATTCCTCCTGAAGTGACTGGAATGCTGAGAAGGGACCGGTCTATCTCAGAGTCACTTTGGTGATGCTGGTGGGTGTGACATCTAGCAATCAGAACCCAACCAATGACTCACAGGAGATCCCACCTGTACTTTGTTAGGGATGGTCTCTCCAGGGATAATAGAAACTGATTTTCAGATAAAAACAATAAAATTCTTCAATAAAAAGCACAAAATTCGGTCCAAGAGCAGGGGGCTTATGAAATGCACAAATTAAAGTATTAAGAATTAAAATAATTAAATTAAAACGCTGAGGCCCCAGATTTCACACTGATGGTTGAAGTGTCCAGCATTGGAACTGGCTGCACCATGGTTTTGGGACTCCATCGAGGACTGTGGCTGAAAACCTGTGTGGAATATTGTAGAAGGAATTTCTCCAAGTACAGTGCTCCACCCTCTACATCAGCTCGTTAAAAAGGAAGGCTCCTGGGCTTCGACCAGGAATACCAACTAGGAATGTCTCCAGGTGAGCCCAGGAATCTGCTGGTGACTCTTCACATGCTAAAGTTTGAGAACTGCCGGGTGACTGCCCTGCATGGTGAGCTTGATTGAACGCTGGCTAAGGTTTCTTTCCACCTGGGCAACCTCTAACGCTAGGAGTTGATCCAGGATACTTTCACTTCCTTCATCATTTTTGAAATGCTTGTTTTTCTAAAAGCCAAATTCTTCTTTGCATCCATGATTCCCGCATTTAGCTTTCTCTGCATCTGGCCTAACCCCACCTATAAAACAGGCATAGGAACTGTATTTGATAAGCATCTCCTTCAATAACACAGATGAGCAAAATGCATTCCTCAGTGTGACCCACATATTCCATTTCCTGCTGTGTCTTGCTTATTTCTAAGAAACAAGAGTATGATGAGAGAGCCATCTCAGCCTTGCAAACACATCTGTCACTGTCTTCTGGGTGTCACAATGAGGAAGGGGTACAGAGAGGAGGTTGCAGAGGACGGGTCGGGGCTGTCCAAGAAGGGAGGCGGCCGGGCAGCTGGTTACAGGTGCAGCTGGTGCCACATGGCAATCTGCCGGCGAGGGTTTTTGAGCATCTCCTCCCAGTGGCTGCGCTCAGAGCCCGAGGTGTGCAGGCCCAGGCTGCAATGGCCAAGCGCGCAGCTCTGCCCTGACTCGTCCTGGCCCAGCACTTCCAGCTCCACGCTGGAGGCCTGCAGCAGGTCGTCGGGCAGTTCAAACATGATCATCTCGTTCCACACAGGGTTGATCTTGTGCTTAGCTCGTTTAGTCTGCTTCTTCTTCAGCTTCCGAGCCTGGTGCTTCAAGGTCACCTTGACAGAGACATCTGGGGAGGGTCAGAGGGGAACAACAGACAGAGAGAAGGGACAAGAGTGAGTTTCTGAGATCTGGCAGGGCCCAGGACAAAGCTCCCTCCTGGTGCTGGAAAGATGATGTCTCTAGCTCAAGAGTTCGGACATCTGTGCCCCATACACCCAAACATCTTAGAGGCCTCAGTTTTTCCTTCTGGATACCCCAGCACAGGTCCCAAGTCTATGTGACCACAGAAGGCTCTGCTATACGAGCAGGAAAGCATCCCATCCAGACAATCTATAACTCTAGGAGTCGATCCAGGATACTTTCACTTCCTTGCATTGGGGTTTATTCTCCACTCCCCTACTGGGACACGCATTCATTCAACAAATATTAAGTGCCTACCCTATGGCAGGCACTGGTCTAGACGTGGGGATGCAGCAGAAGTTCTTGCCTCCATAGAACTGACACTAAAGTGTAGGAAATGGCCAATACCATGATATGGAAGGCTGGCCACTGGGTGGCCTGTGATTGCGGCATGTTAGAGTACCAAGAGGGAACCACCTTTGCTACATGACTTCATATCCTCACATCAAACCAGGTCCATGACAATAGCTCAGGGGTCCTGAAGCTGGATTTTAAACTCAGACTAGAAAAATGAATCCAGCTCCCAAGTCTTCATCCCCTTGTTTCTTGGTGTAAGCATTTTTGTCTGTTATTAAAATAGGAGATACCCTGCTGATTGGTTGAGTTCTTCTCATCCGTACTTTTTAAAGTTTTATTTGAAGACCCCCGACTTCATGTGGAAGAGGGATGAAGGCAGACTGCCTGTTCCTGCACGCTTCCCCAAACCCAGGGCACTGCACCAAGAGAGCTGGCCCCAAGGAAATCCACAAACAGGTCACCAGGCGAGCTTTCATGTCACATCACAAGGCTGGACTGGATTACTTAGTCAAGGTTTCCAAAGCTAATGTGAGAATAATTGTTACTTTGTATTCATTGCTGTAATTATCACCCCTAGGAGGTTAGTTTGTTATTTCTGCAGAGAGAGTTGAGAGATGAAGTGTTATACTGTAATTGTCCTGACAGGAGCTATAAAAGAGAGCAAGAATCAAATAATTATCTAAAGGGAATGACATAAAGGCTTTGAACTTTGATCTTTGACTCAGGAAACTGCCAGCAAGACCAACTCTTCTGATTTCATTAGCCCCAAGTCTTTTGCTCGAAATTCAGAATGCAGTGGCAATTCTTTATTTGTACCCTGCTATAAATAGAGACTTGTTTATATCTTGCTAGGAGCATGTGGCTTCCAGTCCAGGTATTATCTGGCTAGCCGAGGATGCTTTCCTGCTCATGTAGGAGAGCTTGCTTTGGTCTCCGAGATGTTGGACCTGGGCTGGGGTATCCAGAAGGAAAAACTGAGGCTTCCAGGGTGTTACAGGAAAGCTTATTTGGGTATATGGGGCACAGATGCCTGAAGCCTCAGGCCTCAGCCCATGTACCCACACACCTTCTGCCATCACCCACACTCAGCTGGTATGAGGGTGGCAGTTGGCAAAGGCTGAGAAGAGAGAAGAAACTGGGGTGGGTGGGGGGAGTGCAGTGGTGATGAGTTCAGACAGGAGGGGAAGAACCTGGCCTTCCTGACATCTGCCTGAAATATGGGTCCAGCCAGGTGTGGGTGACAAGGGCTGGGCCAAGTTTTCCCGACAGCCCAGGCCCTTCACTCCATGGCTATAGTCTGACCCTTGGCTTTTTGTGCTCTGTGGTTAGGGCTGATGGTTCTCATAGTGGATCTCCAAGGTAGGGAGCCTCAGGTAGCTCACACTTGGGTCCTAATGGATGGGATTGGTCTAAGAGTAAATGGATGTGAACTCAAAGAAGTGAGTGTGTCCTCGAAAATCAATCTGTGAACTTAGGGTGAAGAACAGCTGAGCATGGCTCCATAAATGTGCTCATGTTCCACCTCCCTGCTTACCTGTGACCATTTCCTCCCAGACACCACCTCCCTCGGCACACACTCCCGATAGCTGGAGGGGCCTTGGCCATCCTCTCACATCTCACTCACCCTTCCCCAGGAGCTCCTTGGACTGGTTGGAGTGGAGGTTCTTGGCTTTAATCAGCACCACCAGGAGGCGGTTGGCAGCCGGGAGGTAGCTGATGGATAGTAGGACCTCTCCAGCTCCTGCAGATGGCTCCTGAAACAGAAAAGGAGACGCAGGAGGGGAGTCTCACCCGGGGACGCCTTCCAACCCATCAACAAATGCTGAAGCTGGGACCATGCTGGACTTGCATCCAACAGGCATCCTTGAAACCATTTACCCATCAATGCTGGGTCTCCATCCTTGCAGAAGAGAGCAAGGCACAGAGGAATTCCATGTGGCATGAGCTTCAATAGCAGTTTCTTTGTTTGCCTCAAAATGTGATTGTTCATATACCATATACTCAAATCCAACATACAAACAGAGCAAAGAAAGGCTACTCAGAATGCAGCAGAGGGGAGGAGGCCAGAATTCCCCATTACCCTTCACCTTCTGCCACCCCCAAGCTCCTGGGACACCTCTGTCCTCTAGGGCCTCAGAGAACAGTTTCAAAATCCCTGCATGGACCCATCAGGTTCCTGGGGCAGCAGGAGAGTTGTAATTCATTACTATGTTTGAAAAGATAGTTCTTTCCAGCTCCAGGAGGTTGCTTCATCAACAGAACGACCAGTAATGTCAATGAAGTGCTGGGGCATATGATGGTAGATCATGCCCAGAGGCAACTGGCAATAACCACACCTTGAAGGAGGTGCTGATGCCCCTGTGAGGCATCCAAACAAACACATCTATCCCTGCATGCAGCTTTAGAGTAACTCTCCTGAAATTCATACAGGAGTTTATTTGGGATTTCAACAAATCCATCAAGGGACAAGAACCACCAAAAGACCCCTCCTAGGAGGTGGGTGTTTGGTTGCAATCCAAGCTCTGGGGAGACCTGAAAGAGAAGGGAGTGTGTGTGGGCAGGGATCAGCGGAAGGTCAGAAGTCTCCTCTGCTGAGCAGGAAGAAGATGCCCTTCCCTCAAAACCCCAAGGAAGAGGCAGATGTGTGGCCTGCTGTGACAAGATGCAGTGGGGGGTGGGAGTGGGGGAAGGGCCCATGGAAGCTTGTCCCTCCAGATGTCACAGCTTTCAGTCCTGTGCCCCTTCCCTCTACCTTTGTCCCTCTTTCCCAGCTGTGCAATGAGGGTAATTCAATGAGGTCTGGTACCAGGCTGGAGCCCTGGCTAACAGCCACCATGGCTCCCTAAGCTTCCTCCCCTCCTGTCACACCCAGGATGTCTGTTCATCCATCCTGGACCAGGCACACAGAAGGGCTGAAATCAGTTTTTCTTTGCTCACTGTGGCCTCTCGTGGATTCATTCATCCAGCAAGCATACGTAATGCACCCACTGTATTCCAGATGCCATAATTAAAGCCATGAACTAAACAGAATTGGTCTCAAGGAAGCTTGCAGTCACATGGGGAAGACAGACAGGAAGTGATTAAATATATAACATCGGGCAGCATTAAATGCTATGAAGAAATATAGATATCAGAGGATGAAGTAAGAAAATGCCTATAGCAAGTTCTTAGTAAAGGTCATAAATTACAATTCTAATGACAACAGTCAAAACAACAATTATTAATAACCCAGAATAAGAGTAATGCTGAGAGCATAGACTCTAAACCAGATTAACTGTGTCCGAGTTCCAATCCTACCATTTACTACCTCTATGACCTTGGGTGAGTTACTTAACTTTTCTAAGCCTCCATTTCTGCATGACCCCAATGATTCCACAAGTCTTGAGGGACTGGTCATATGAAGAAATGATTTGGGAGCCTCAAAGGATCTTGGCGATGAAATGAACGATAGCAGCTAACATTTATTAAACACTGTGTGTGAGATGCAATTACACTGTCCATCCCACTAGAAAGTAAGCTCCACTGTGGCCTCTGTTCACACTATGCAACTCCAGCACCTGGGACACAGTGGGCACACAATAAACATTTGTGAAAAAAGGGTAACACATTCCATTTATAATCTTGATGACAACTTCAAGAGGGCTACTGATTTTGTTCCCATTTTAAGCATAAGAACCTCAGATTCAGAAAGGGAACATTATTGCCAGAGGTCATGTAGGCAGGAAGTGGCAAAACCAAGCCTTGGAAAGGAGGTCCAGTCTGATAGCAAAACCTAAGTCCTGAGTCTGTGGCTCTCCAGCTTTCTCAGTTGACAGCCCTCCCCAACCGTCTCATTTCACAATGAAGGAACTGAGGCCCAGGGACTTGTACCAGGCACCCAGAGAGGTGTCCACAGAGTTGGGATGGGCACCAGCCTCCTGGCTCGTGGTCGATTATTAGAGGGCCACAGGTAGCCCGGGCTATAGTCACAGGGTGACCAGACTTGAGTCCTCTGCTCCCTGCAGACCAGGTGAGAGGAGTCAGCACCTGTCAGCCTCTGCAGGGCTCTTCACTTTTGCATAGGGTGAGGTCTAACTAGCCTAGCCGGCTGCACCATAGCCAGACAATTTCAACAGCACCTGCTCCCTGGGCACTGCTGCTGAAAGTACCTGCAGACTAAAGTAATCCTTTCTTTCTTCTTCCTTTCCCTGGTTTTCCCTGCCCCTCTCTTTCCCTCAGGTCTCAGTGAACCATGCAAGACTGCCCTTGGAGGCTAATATCCAGAATCTACAAAGAACTTAAACAAATTTATAAGAAAAAAAACAAACAGCCCCATCAAAAAGTGGGCAAAGGATATGAACAGACACTTCTCAAAAGAAGACATTTATGCAGCCAACAGACATATGAAAAAATGCTCATCGTCACTGCTTATCAGAGAAATGCAAATCAAAACCACAATGAGATACCATCTCACACCAGTTAGAATAGCGATCATTAAAGTCAGGAAACAACAGAAGCTGAAGAGGATGTGGAGAAATAGGAATGCTTTTACACTGTTGGTGGGACTGTAAACTAGTTCAACCATTGTGGAAGACAGTGTGGCAATTCCTTAAGGATCTAGAACTAGAAATACCATTTGACCCAGTCATCCCATTACTGGGTATATACCCAAAGGATTATAAATCATGCTACTATAAAGACACATACACACATATGTTTATTGCAGCACTATTCACAATAGCAGACTTGGAACCAACCCAAATGTCCATCAATGATATACTGGATAAAGAAAATGTGGCACATATACACCATGGAATACTATGCAGCCATAAAAAGGATGAGTTCATGTCCTTCACAGGGACATGGATGAAGCTGGAAACCATCATTGTCAGCAAACTATCGCAAGGAAAGAAAACCAAACACCACATGTTCTCACTCTTAGGTGGGAATTGAACAATGAGATCACTTGGACACAGGGAGGGGAACATCACACACCAGCGCTTGTCGGGGGGTGGGGGTCTGGGGGAGGGATTGCATTAGGAGAAATACCTAATGTAGATGACTAGTTGATGAGTGCAGCAAACCACCATGGCACATGTATACCTATGTAACAAACCTGCACGTTCTGCACGTGTATCCTAGAACTTAAAGTATCATAATAATAATAATGAAAGACTGCCCTTGGAGTGGGTTGCCCTGTGAGTCACTCTTGATGCACATGGCACTTTTGGCTGAGTATCTTCCAGCTAGAACTGGGCACCATGGGCACGTCTGTTAACCCATCTGGCCTAGAGAAGAAAAACATCTGGGCTGCAACGACTGAGGGCTCCACTCACCTTGTTCAAATCAGCCCACACCCTCTGGCTGGGGCGAGGGGCTGCCTGGCCTGGACTTTCAGCTTTCTCCTGCCCTATACACCCAGAAAGTCACCTCCTACTTCTGACTCCATGCCACCCCCTGAGATTGTTCACATCTGTAGTAAACAGGTCAGTGACCAAAGTGGTTGTGAGTACATATTTGCAGAACAGAAACAGCTACAGAAAGTATGATAATTATTAGGATGGATGAGCTGCAAGGTCAGGGCTTCACCTTAATTACTGTTGCTATGTCCCCAGCTCTTGGCACAGTACCTGGCACATGGTAGAAACTGGGCAAGGTATTTGCAGAATGAATGCATGAGTGAATGATGGCTGCTCTTCTAGGGGGCGGTGAGAGAAGCTGCTAGATGCCGGAGACTTCTGCCTAGATTGGCTGGATTTCTGCCCTTTGGGGCTGTACCAAGTCTCAGAGCCCAGCAGGGGAGTCTCTGCATCTCGAGAGAAAGCTAGTTTACTAGTTTAATAATCCTAAGTATTGATTCCTTCTCCCAGGATCCCCATCTGTGATTCCACAGAAGTCCCAAATCACACACTAATTAGAGAGTGGGCTTTGGAACCGCTGAGTTCCATCTGAGAGTGGCTGTGATTTTTCTAACAATTTTCTGAGGCTGGGAAAGAGGGAAAAATGGAGCAAGGAGGAAATCATAGCAAAAAGAGAAGCAGGCAGCGGGTGAAATGTACTCTTCCCTCCTGCAGTCTGGGTGACTATTAGGAAAGGTACCTGATTGTCACACCTCATACTTGTCAGGTGGCTTTCATGGCAGGTAATGAGATAGCACAGGATTTCAAGTCAGACCAACCTGGCCTCAAGGTCTGCCATTTCCTGGCTGTGGGACCCTGTGTGGATTCCTGAACTACTATGACCCTCAGTTTCCTCATCTGTAAGGGGGATAGTCATGGTGTCTCTCTCATCTGGTTGATTTGGAGAGTAGCAGCACTCAGGTAGAGTCCTAAGCATAGTAACTGATGGTGAGCATTAAAAAATAGTGCCCTTGGCTGGTTGCCGTGGCTCACACCTGTAATCCCAGGAGTTTGGGAGGCTGAGGCGGGGTAGATCACAAGGTCAGGAGATCAAGACCATCCTGGCCAACATGGTGAAACCCTGTCTCTACTAAAAATAAAAAAATTAGCTGGGTGTGGTGGTGTGTGGCTGTAATCCCAGCTACTTGGGAGGCTGAGGCACGAGAATTGCTTGAACCCAGGAGGCAGAGGTTGCAGTGAGCCAAGATCACGCCACTGCACTCCAGCCTGGCAACAGAGCGAGACTCTGTCTAAAACAAAAAAGAAAGTGCCCTAATCAGTATTATTCTTTCTTTTTGCTTCAGCATGAGGGTTGGCAAACATTTTCTGGAAAGGGATTAATAACACCTATTTGGGGCTATGCAGGTTATACAGTCTTTAGATCAGTATAGCACTGCCCATCTGGTTGAGAGACTAGTCGCCCAGAAGGTTTCCTCAAGGAACCACAGTGCAGGCCCTTAGATGAGCTTTGACCCAGGGGCCTAAGTAACTACATACCGTCTTGTAGCCCTGACATTCCCATACCCCCTTGCTGTCCTGGCCCATGGGGAACAATGATTTGCTCCCCAAGGGTCCCCTCTCTTGAGGGCTGTGGCCTCTCAGAAGACCCTTCTTTCCCACTTGTGGCCCCCCAACAGCAAATATGGGGAAATCACCCTGAGTCTGGGGATTGCGTGGACCACCAGGCTCTGGGCCTGCCCCCAGCCCTGATTGCTCCTTCAGAGCCTAGCACACGGGGCCTTCTAGAATTCTTTATCAGAGCACATTGGTTAGGTCATTCTTACATGGCTCAGGGTGGAACACATCAAATATCATCATTTGCCTGTGCCAATTTGTCCCCTAGTCTGTACACTCCTGAGTGGTGGGGCTCCACCCTTCATGCTCACCTACACAAACGGAGGAAAGTAGAGTGCCCTGCAGTGTCTGCCACATCGTAGGAGCACACAAGTATAACTGGATTGAAATGGGGACAGTACTTCATAGCAGTAAAGGTAATACACACAGCATGGCATTTTCCATGACGGCAGAGAGAGTCTTTGCATGGCAAGTTAGAGCCAAGACTAGGAGCAGACACTAGGAATCCCAGATCCTGGGCCACGGGTCTTCTCTAGCCCAGGATCTAGCCCTCTGCCCCATTCAAGACTCCAACCTCCCTTCCAGCCCCAAGCCAGGGAGGTCTCTGAGGCTTGTTCCCTAAGACCGAGTTGCTGGGAGGACACCGGGTTCTGCCATCCCATGCTGCATGGGCAGGTTTTACCTCTCTAACCCAGGGGTAACCCTACCTTCGCTGAAGTCTTCAGCTCACCCCACTGGGCAGCCCCTAGGGGCACAGATGTCCCGTCCAGGCCCAGGCGG
The DNA here is from genome assembly GCF_028878055.3 of Symphalangus syndactylus. NCBI lineage: Eukaryota > Metazoa > Chordata > Mammalia > Primates > Hylobatidae > Symphalangus > Symphalangus syndactylus. Next base: position 11,570,588 of record NC_072428.2, on the reverse strand, counting down.
AGCTCTCCGGCCACGCTGTGGCGGGAGAAGCGGTCGCAGGTCCTCAAGGTCAGCGTCAGGGTGGCTGTGGGTAGTTCCTCCTCCGCCAGGGGGAGCACCAGGCCTTCCTCCCAGGTGGTGAGCAGCTGCCGCTTCTTTAGGGCTGTCTGGGCCTCCACAGAGCCGGTCCTATTGGCCACACTCCCTTGGACATAGCAGTCACAGCCTCCATCGTGGTTGCTGGTCACAGCTGCAGGCAAGGAGAAAAACACAGGCATGGGACTTTCCGAGGACAAGTGGAGGTGGCAGAAGCACGCCTTGCTTAGGGCTGTGGAATCCAGCTTAACAACGTGACCTTGGGTGTCTGAAAGGCTGACCACTCCGGGCACCAGGGAATCGCCTTTCAGTGAGACATTTAGAAATAGATCATTTGAGGGGGCTGGCCTCAGCACATGCTGATTCTTTTTCTTGGAGAACAGGGACAAGACTTGGCATTTCCTGGAGCCCCCTGAACTCCAGATTCTGAACTTTTGCCAAGGTGCCAGGGCTTGCTGCTGGGGGCCTTTACTTGTGGTGCTGCTGACACGTAACCGTTTGTTCTGAACTTTAAACAGTCACCACGTAACCATTTTCCACGCGAATCACTTGGCTCTTACCTCATGAGTGAGTGTGGCTTTATGTTCTGAACCTTGGTGTTTTCAATGCTTCACAATGTGTGGATCTGCCTAGAAATTTACACCTTTGGTTATTTTCTGACTGGCTCTTCAGTGATCATTTGGAAAGTGGTAGCTGACATTTCACAAGAAGAGAAGATGAAGAACTGAGGCCATGTATCTTTTTTTTTTTTTGAGATGGAGTCTCCCTCTGTCACCCAGGCTGGAGTGTAGTGGCACAATCTCAGCTCACTGCAAGCTCCGCCTCCCGGGTTCACGCCATTCTCCTGCCTCAGCCTCCCGAGTAGCTGGGACTACAGGCGCCCGCCACCACGCCCAGCTAATTTTTTTTTTCTTTTGTATTTTTAGTAGAGACTGGGTTTCACTGTGGTCTCGATCTCCTGACCTCGTGATCCGCCCGCCTCGGCCTCCCAAAGTGCTGGGATTACAAGCGTGAGCCACCACGCCCAGCCGAGGCTATGTATCTTAACAGCAAGAGCTTTCCACTGAACTTCAAGGGACTGCTTCGTCCTGGCTCTGTCACCAGTTAGATGCAGTGATCTCTGACAAGTCATATGACTTGCCAGACCTCAGTTTCCTAATCTGTAAAATGCGCCAGTGTGAAGACCAAACATAATAAAGTATAGGAGGAAGGTGCTTTAAAATCTTAAAAGATAATACAAGTAAAAAGCCTCAGAAAATAGAATTATATACAAAATTCCAATTTATCTGACCCCATTGCTAGCCCTGATTCCTTTGAAAAGTCTCAGCTTGTCAGGGCAGAGAAACCAAACACATCCTGCCACCCTCCGGCCGCTTGGCTCTTAGATTGTAGAAACTTTTCTGACCATTTGGAACATGCTGTGTGTCCCGCACAAAGCCCTGTCCAATTTCAAATTCATCTATGGCAGAGACGGCTAGCTCTTCACCCCAAACTCATTGCCTTTCCTTCCTGGGCACCCGTCAGCCCACACTTCCCAGCCCACTTTGCAGTTGGGTGTGCTCATGTGACTGAGTTACAGCCAATGGGATGCAAGCGGAAGTGACGTCCACCAAGTCCAGGTAAAGGCTGTTAAGGAATGATTATGCCCTCTCCATCTCTTTCTCCTTCCATCTGCCAGATACAGATGGCAAGGATACAGATGACAAGGAGGGGGTTATGGAGCCACAGCTGGAAAGAGCCTGGTCCTTGAATCACCATTTGGAGAAAAAATGTTTGTCAACCAGGAATCCCCATGTTGGACTGCTGGGGTTGGGAGTGTGGGAAATCTTTGTGTCTAAGCTCCGTGTGTTCCAGGGTCTGGTTGTTAGAGTCCTAATCCAGTGCTCTCTCCAGCTGCAGATGATCCCATCCTGCCTGCACAGCTCCTCCAGCGGAGATAGACACGCAGAAGCCCACAAGAGTCAAATAAGAGCCGTACCTTCCAGGCGAGTCACAAACAATTCAGCCTTCTGACGGTCATAGTCCAGGCAGTAGTGGAGTTTGGGGGCCTGGTTCCAACTGGCAGCCTTCTCTGGGTTCCAGGTCTCCATGACACAGACATCCTCCACCACACCTGTTAAGAAAGTCGAAATCATCACTGCCACCCACACTGGGGTTCTGCTTTCCTGATTACACCTTTCCCATCTCTATCACCTATGCCAGGAACCCAAACCCAAGTCTTCCCAACTGTATGCAGAATCACAGTGGCCACACCAAGACAACAGGTGGGGTCAATGTCACAGCCCATTAGGCTGCATCTGTGTCCACTGGCTCCCTCCAACCACACAAAACAAAACAGAGACTACACAACAATCTACTCTCCCTGCTTTATGTTTTGTCTTTCTAAAAGGCCTACATATTCTTTGGGTCAGGGACCACCACGTCTCTTCTTCCCATATCTTCCCCAGTGCCCAGCAGCAGCATGGTACACCTAAAGGTGCTGCACTCTTGATGCGGATGCTCATGAAAAGGAGAGTAGAAATAATAGTAATATGTTTTGACTGGGCACGATGGCTCATGCCTGTAACCCCAGCACTTCGAGAGGCCAAGGCAAGAAGACCACTTGAGCCCAGGAATTTGAGACCAGCCTGGGCCACATAGTGAGATCTCATGTCTACAAAAAATAAGCAAAAATTATCTGGGCATGGTGGCATGCACCTGTAGTCCTAGCTACTCAGGAGGCCGAGGTGAGAGGATCACTGAAGCCTGGGAGATTGAGGCTGCAGTGGCCCATTATCATGCCACTGAACTCCAGCCTGGGAGACAGAGCAAGACCCCATCTCAAAAAAAAGTGCCTTGGACCTTATCTCAAAAAACAACAAAAACCCCAATATGTTTTTTGTTACCTCCTTTGTGCCAGGCTCTGAATTAGGCATTTTATGCACGTTATTTTATCTACACATTACAACTGCCCTACCAGACAGATAATAGTCTAGTCTCATTTTATAGATGAGGAAACTGAGGTTCACGGAGTTACAGCGTGACCCATGCCATACAGTAAGTGTATGAAAGGGCAGCAAATTAAACCCATGACTCCGAAGCCCATGGTTTTCACCATGGCTCTTTGTCCTCTCTCCTAGTTGCACACATATGACTTGAAAGGGACTCCAATTCCCAGCGGAAAGTTGGCGGCCTGGGGGAGAAGCGCTATGGCAACATGTTGTCAGGAAGAAAGGACCATAATTCTGAGGCCCAGTGCCCACCTGCTTGGCCAGTGTCAAATGCCGGGGCACTCGGCCTCCTCATCAGGCCACACACAGCATCTACAGAGACATTGACAAGCCCCACCGGAGTGCTGCCCATGGAAGTGCAGGGGGCAGGAGACCCCTACCATTCTGAGGGAGGATGAACAGCTCCTCTGTGACCTGCCTCTTCAGGCGACTGTCATTCGGGGGTTGGGGGCTGGCAGGTGCAGTGAGCTCCTCCGTAGACCTCAGTGAGTAGTCTGCATAGTTGATGACCTCTGGAGCCGTCACAGCTGGCCTGGGTCCATAGATGTCTGGGAACTTGAGGAGGGTGCGGGGCTGAACAGGTTCCGTGGATTTTTTAACGTTGAACTGCAAACACAAATTACTCTTATTAGTCCACAAAGGAGCCCTCCTGTCTGTTTCCCCCCGTGGAAGGGAGAAGCGGTGAACTGACCTGTTGTAGGCTGCAGAGGGAGAGGTGTGGTTCCACTCTGCTCCGAAGAGCACAACCTATGAAGGTCTAACATCATCTCCAAACCCACTCAAATCCACAATCCACTGAAATGTGGGCCCTGTTCATCCATCCCTCCTCCATCCTTCGGCCCATCCATCCTATGGCTGTGCCCGTGGGTATTGCCTGGACCTGCTGCAGGTGGTCCCCCCTCTGCTGCTCTCGTCTGCTCCCCTTGCCTCTTCCTTCTCCCTTCTCCCTTCCTCCCTCCTCTTCTCCACCTAATGGCTCAGAAATGCCAGTGGCTCCCACCACACTTGGAACAAAATGCAGACTCCTTGCAGCTTGCCTAGCTTGATCCTGCTCATCTCTCTGATATCGCCTCCAATCCTTCCTTTGCTCACCTCCAGTCACTGAGCTCCCTGCTTCTCAAACAGCTTGGGCTCTTTCCTTGGTCCAGCTTCCAGGCCCTAACTTTTCCTCCCAAACCGCCCACTCCTACCTCCACCTGTTTTTTGCATGGCTGGCTCCATCTCACACCTGAAGTCTGACCAAGGAGTCCATCTCTAACCCTACAATCTAAATTAAATCCCTCCCCCAAGCCTGTCCCTCCCTATCACCACATCCCACTGTTTGCTTCACGGCATTGATCTCACCCTATATTGTTTTGGTCATAGGCTGGCCTGTTTGTATTAAGACTCTCCCACTAGCATGTGAGATCTATGAGCACAGGAATTATGTCTTGTCTTGCTCCTGTCTGGATCAGCCTGGTCCAAAGCCCACTGCCCCTATGGCTCTCAATGTTTATCCTGCCTTCAAATCTTTCCCCAGCAGAGCAGTCCCCATCGGAAATATTTATCATCTTGTTACACACAGCAACTAGTCACCCTGGGAGAGACATGTATGACTTACAAAATCAGTTTCCCTTTGCACCTCCACCCCCACTAAGAGTGTCACTGGGCATCAAGTTGCTCTGTCCCTTGTGCCTAGCATGGTGTCAGCTCACAGGGAGCATGCAATCAATACCTGTGACTAGGGCTGCCATGTTGTATGGTTTGTGCACTGCACAAAAGTCTCTGGATGAGGACCGAGTAGAAGCCAAACTGCAGCCTGTGTACCACTTGCCCAGTTGTGTGCTCTAGGTTAGGCCCTTTTCGCTTGGAACAAACGGGAATCTTTCTTTTCAAAAAGACCCACCTGCTTGTCAACCCTTAAGTACATGGGGCTCCTCACACAGCATCTACAGAGACATTGACAGGGATCTTCTGTCTTTCCCTCCTATTTGAGAGACTCAAAGTTATATGACAGATAGCAATAGGAGCCTTCCTGGTCCTCAGGATTGAAGACCAAGTCTAGAGCTTAAACTGCCGGCACTCTGGGTGGGCAGCCCATAAAAAGGCCCTCAGGTTAAGACAGGCAGATCTGAAGACTGAGATCTACGACTGAGTCTCCCAAGAAGCCTCCTGCCCTCCATGCTGGCCCTCCTGGCCCTCCCATCTCCATGGCTGAAGCGAGTAGTGGGTACAGATGGCTGGCAGCAGGACTCAGGCTGCCCTACCCAGTGGCAGGAGTGACCCTGCACCGTGTAGGGGTGGGGGTGGACATGGTCTGGCAGGAGAGGCAGTTAACACTTTACACTATTTCAAAAAGTTGTGTTTCTAATTTTTGCACCCTCTTTAATTATCCCAGGATGAATCCTGGACATTCTGCCCTGGTTGAGACTCTCTCCCCAACCATTCCCGAAGGAGACTGGACCTAGGTGAGAGGGGCATTCCTTAATTAATTTCATCCATTGGACAAACAGAGGGGATGTGCATAAGACGCTGCAGCAGGGCCCAAAGGGGCAGGAAGCAGGGGCCGGACTCTCGGGGACCTCTTGGACAACCACTTCCTGCCAGGCCCCCCATCCCCCGCTGCCCCTGCATTTCCAAGTGTTTTCTTTTGAACTTCCCTAAAAGGTAGAGATTATCCCTCTTGTACAGATAAGGAAACTGAGGCTCGGAAGAGATAAGAAACCCTCAGTTCTTCTCTCAGAAACACTGCACAGTAGATTATAATGTAACCCAAGCGAGGGCCTGATTCTAGCCTGATCACCACTGAATGTGCCTGGCACGCATAGGCTCTAAAAGCATTTCTGACTTTCGGGGGAGTGAAGTCACTTGGAATCATGCAGCTGGTGAGGGCAGCAACAGCGTAAGCCTAGATCAGTCTGGCCCAAAGCCCACTGCCCCCATGGCTCTCAACATTTTTCCTGCCTCCAAATCTTTCCCCAGCGCAGCAGTCCCTATCAAAAACATGTATCATTATCTTACTACACACAGCAACCAGTCACCCTGGGAGGGACATGTCTGATTTGCACCTCCACCCCCACTGAGAGTGTCAGTGGCATCAAGGAGGCTGGCTTCCGGTACCAACCCTGCCGCTGGAGCTGGGTCACTTTGGGCAGGTCATTTCACCTCTCTGGGCCGTCACCTTAAGTGACAGGTGATTTGCAGGCTATCCCACTCCACATTCTGAGTTGCTTTTTTAGGCTGCAAAGAGGTGAGAGACACCATTGCTTTATTTTCAGGTATAGGTGAGTTAGGGATGTTCACAAACAGGTGAAATAAATAAGTATATTTGGCCACTCAGGACCACAATACAGAAGCGGACGGGAGGCAGTATGTGTAAATAACACATGATGGCCAGTGCACAGTACATGCAGGGCACAATCAGAGGTGCCTGGGAGGCCGAGCTGGCCTTCAGGGAGGAGCCAGGGCGTGACTGAGACCTTGAGAGAGAGGGGGATTTGGAAGGCAGAGGCTAAGACCCGGGTTGGGGAGTAAAAGTCTGTGCTCCTGACACCAGATGCTTAGGGCCCTTGGAAGAGACACACAGAGCGATGACTAATGTCCCCATCTTTCTATCCTACACAAAGTCACCTCCACCTTCAATATCTCATATAACTCTGTATTACCTTCATCCTAGTGTTTCACAATGAGGAAACTGAGGCTCAGGGAAGCTCGCAATCATACAACTGACAAGTGGTATGTATCATCGAGCCTCCAGGTGTTTCCACTTCAAATTTCATGTCATTTCCATTGCCCTGCAGCTGCTTCTCAACACCACCCCCTCGCCCCCTGCAAAATCCCTGTCGGTCTTGCCACTGGATTCTAAATGGCAACCACAGCATCTCGGGGCCCACCCACTGCCACTCCCTTCCATTCCTCACAAAAGCATTCCCAGAGGCTCCTGGGCCTCAGCACACACCTGACTTAAAGTCACCCTCTACTGTCACTTGGTTGGGACCAGAACTAAGACTGTTTGGGTGGCCTGGGAAACATTTTTGTGTTTATATTTGGTTTCATCCCAATTCAATCGTCTGAGAAAAGGGCTGGGCTTCATTCCCAGTTTGATGCAGTTGGATGATTTTGCATTTTCAAGGGGGAAATAAGCCTGGGCTCAGCTCTGAGTGAAGTTCACTCTGTGTTGCCTCAAGTCTTGACAATCTGGCTCTGCCTTCCGCCCTCCTCAGTGGATCTCAATTTGTGTGTCCCTGATAACCTCAGGAGCTTGTTACCGGAGCTTAAAATGCACCCCAGAGCAAAAGATTGGGCATTTCTTGGTTGTCTACCAATATCCGTTCCCTCTCCCCTCTACCCGCCCTACACATCACCAGGTTGTCTAGGTGCCATCCCATCCCCAGCTCCCAGGAAGAGGTCAGATCCTTCCATTTCTTGGCATTATCTTGGTGACTGATTCCCAGGGGTTGGCACCAGTCCTGGGGAAGCCAACCCAGATGGAAGCGAGGGACTTGGATTCCACAGTAGTAGAAGTCCCCTCCTCCCTGGACAGGAAGCGGGTGGCCCTGCCTTGTGACTGCAAGGTGAGTCAGCCTTGGGGCAGCAGAGTGGAGAGACAGAAAGAAACTGTGTCCTTGATGGCAATGTCATTAAGCTGCTCAGCCAACCAATCCAGCAATCTGTCCTGCCTCTGCATTTCAAGTTACATGAGTAGTACTGTTCTTATTGTGTAAGCCAGTTTGAATTGGGATTTTTGTGCCTTGCAGCCAAGAGCATCCCAAACTGATGCATTGCCTTTTTCACAAGCGTCACAGGAGATCATGACCCTGGTGTAAAGAAACTGGGCCTAGGGTAGAAAGAAACCCTCTTGAATCTCTGCATCCAGCCCAAGGCATCCTCATTTGCTGTTTATTCTTATCCCACTTTATCCTGTGTGGCAAATGGCTGGCTTTAGTTGGGAATGACTTACAGCCTTTGCCCAGGCCAAGAGCAGAGTTTGATGACAGCTACATGAGTCTCTTCAAGGAGTAAAAGCAGCAGCTGATTACCTATCTCTTTCTCTTGTACAATCTTATTTATTGCATTTCAAACCTGGTTCTATCACATCTTTCAAATGCATCTATATTTGCACTTAAATAGCTGAAACTTCAGTGCCAGAGAAACAGAAAATAGGTTCAGGGGTTGAGAGAGGGAGCCTGGGAGAGGGTTCTAGGTGAAGAACAAGAATGTCTGGGGGAAGGAGGTGCTCAGGGTAGCAGGGCCCTAGAGAGAGACCTTGCTCCAGCCTTCCACCATGGGTGCAGGAGGGGCAGGACTTAGAATCAGATATTCTCTGTCTACATGTCCCTTGAAGCCCAGGAATAGAGCCTGGGAAGTATATCTGCAGGATGAATGAGGGAAGATTTCCAGTGGAGACAGGCATTCAACAACTAGGGGATGGGTGCACAGCTGTTCTTGGCATTGCATGCACATCTGGATAGAAGAATCACACCCTCAGATGTGCATCAGACCCCTCAAATGCCTCCTTAGATTCTCCCCCTCACCTGTCCCTGGGACCTTTGGCTGCTTGCTCCCCTCACTGTGTCCAACCAGCTCTCCATGGGCACAGCCACACAGATTCTCACACTGGGCTCAAGCCATGCCCCTCTTGCCTTCTGCCCTGGGACTTCTCCATGCCTGCTGAGTTGTGAGACACCAGGAACACTCTGTCCACTCAGAAGCAACCCAGATGTGCAGAGAGTTAAAGCTCCATAGGGGAACTCAGCAACAAAAACCCAAACAACCTGATTCAAAATGAGCAAAGGGTTTAAATAGACACTTCTCCAAAGAAGACATGCAAATGGCCAATAAGCACATGAAAAGATGCTCAGTATCACTAATCACCAGAGAAATGCCATTAAAACTACAGTGAGATACCACCTCACACCCATTAGGATGGCTACTATCAACAGAACAGAAAATAACAAACATTGGTGAGGATGTGAAGAAATCAGAATTCTGTGCACTGCTGGTGGGAATGTAAAATGTATAGCTGCTCAAAAAAATTAGCCGGGCGTGGTGGCGGGCGCCTGTAGTCCCAGCTACTCAGAGAGGCTGAGGCAGGAGAATGGCATGAACCCGGGAGGCGGAGCTTGCAGTGAGCCGAGATTGCGCCACTGCACTCCAGCCTGGGCGACAGAGCGAGACTCCGTCTCAAAAAAAAAAAAAAAAAGAAAAAAAAAAAATGTATAGCTGCTGTGGAAAACAGTATAGTAGTTTCTTAAAAAATGAAAAATAGCCTGTAATCCCAGCACTTTGGGAGGCTGAGGTGGGTAGATCACGAGATCAGGTGATCAAGACCATCCTGGCTAACATGGTGAAACCCCATCACTACTAAAAATACAAAAAAAAAAAAAAAATTAGCCAGGCGTGGTGGCAGGCGCCTGTAATCCCAGCTACTTGGGAGGCTGAAGCAGAAGAATGGCATGAACCCAGAAGGCGGAGCTTGCAGTGAGCCGAGATTGCGCCACTGCACTCCAGCCTGGGTGATAGAGCGAGACTCCGTCTAAAAAAAAAAAAGAAAAGAAAAATAGCCAGGCACAGTGACTCACGCCTATAATCCCAGCACTTTGGGAGGCCGAACCAGGTGAATGAATCACTTGAGGTCAGGAGTTCCAGACCAGCCTGGCCAACATGGCAAAACCCCATCTCTACCAAAAATACAAAAATCAGCCTGGGCCTGGTGGTGCACACCTGTATCACAGCTACTTGGGAGGCTGAGGCAGGAGAATCTCTTGAACCCGGGAGGCGGAGGTTGCAGTGAGCCAAGATCATGCCACTGCACTCCAGCCTGGTTGACAGAGTAAGACCTTGTCTCAAAAAAAAAAAAAAAAAGAATAAAATTGCTGTATGATCCAGCAATTCCACTTCTGGGTATACATTCAAAATAATCGAAAGCAGGGTCTTCAAAGAGATATTTACGCCCATGTTCATTGCAGCATTATTTACAATCACTAAAAGGTGAAGCAATCCAAATATCTATGAACAGATGAATAAATAAACAAAATGTGGTATATCTATACAACGGAGTATTATTCTGCCTTAGAAAGGAGGAATATTCTGACACATGTTACAACATGGATGATCCTTGAGGACATGATACCAAGTGAAATCAACCCATCACAGAAAGACACATATTGTATGATTCCACTCAAATGAAATATTAGAGTCCTCAAAATCATAGAGACAGAAAGTAGAATGGTGGATGCCAGAGGCTGGGGGAGGGGAAAATGGGAAGTTATTATTCAATGGGTACAGATTTTTAGTTTTACAGCACAAAAAGTGTTATGGAGATGGATGGTGGTGATGTTTGTACAACATCCTGAATGAATTAATACCACTGAACTGAGGCTGGGCACGGTGGCTCATGCCTGTACTCTCAGCACTTTGGGAGGCTGAGGCAGGAGGATGGCTTGAGCCCAGGAGATAGAGACCAGCATGGACAACATAGTGAGACCCCATTTCTACAAAAAATACAAAAATTAGTTGGGTATGGTGGTACACACCTGTAGTCCCAGCTACTCAGGGGGCTGAGGTGGGAGGATCACTTGAACCCGGGAGGTGAAGGCTGTAGTGAGCCGAGATTGCACTGTTGCCCTCCAGCCTGGGCAACAGAGGGAGAGCCTATCTCACACACACACACACACACACAAGCACAAATTGAACTGTACACTTACAAATGGTTAAGATGGTAAATTTTATGTTATGTTCTTTTACCATAATTAAAAAAAAAGAGAGAAAAAACCCCAAACACCTCCATGGGAGGAGCTCAAGCCCTGTGGGCAGGAAGACAGGCAATGAATTCTCCTTGCTCCTCCTCACTATTCCCAAAAGTGCCTTCAGTCGCCTTTTGGAATATGACCCCTGGAAATCCAGCAGTCACCCTGGATGCCAAGTGGCAGTGGCTCAGTAATGCCCCTGTGCTTGTCCTCCCTCCTCCCGGGCCCCGCCCACGGTTCCCTGGCTCCTGCTTCCTCATGAAGGGCAGCACAGACACCTCCGGCTCTGCCTCCGGTAATAATCCAGGCAGAGACAGATGGCACGGGGGGTGGAACCTGAACCTTCATTTAATGAACAAATATTTGTTGAGCGCCACTACAGGCCAGGTCCTGTGCTAAGTGTTGGGAATATGGGAGTAAACAGGACAGATGCTGTCCTTCCCTTATGGGGCTTATGTTGGAAAAACAAAAATTAATTATGTAGTTAATGATCTGTAAACAAACATTTAACCTTACCAAAGATGCTAGATGACCCCTTTTGTGACATGATTAATTTTTCACCTTAGGGCTGTTTATTAATTTGGGGTTTCATGCTGGGACATCCCTCTTACAGTAGCACGGCACCACCCAGGAGGTTGCAGGTGGGGGAAGCAGATCCAGCTAAAAAAGAGATCATCTTTGCTCCTTAAACTTGAACTTTAAAAAAGGGGAGGGCAGAGAAGAAGCATCCAGTTGAGCAACCAGTATTCAGATGATGCCAACCATGGGCCACTGCTGCTGCTGGGGTCTATAGTACAGCTAAGCCCCCGCCAAGGGGGTAGTGAGGCCGGGGCAAAGGGTCTGGGCTCTAATACTGGCGATTATGCACACTAACGTGTATATAATGAAATATATCCTGCTGGTCAGGTATTCAGGCTCTAAAACAAGACAGCTTAGTTGGAGTCTGGGCTCTGTCAATTACTTGCTGTGTGACCTTGGGTCTGATTAATTAACTTCTCTGTGCCCAGTTTCTTCATCTGTAAAATGGGGATGCTAACAATAGCATCTATCTCCTGGGGTTGGATTGAGGCTTAGATAAGATAACTCACGCAGAGCTCTTAGGACAGAGGCTAGCCCAGCCAACCCTCGACAAATGTCGGCAATATTTATGTGACCCTAGGGTCTAGTCAGGTGCTACAAAAAGTGGGGTTTGTGTGTAGGGACCAGTTGATGAACTATTTTTGTTGTGTTACTTTTTTACTCATTTGTGATAAATATAGACATTGAGTGTGAGCATTAAAACAAACCTAAACTAAGCTAAGCTGGATTCTCTCTCACAGATAGTTGGAGAAGCTCTGGTCTAGACCAAGCATTCTCACACCAGAGCCTCCATGGTAGGTGCATCTGTGATGAGATCTCTCAGGGTCCTGTCCCTTGATGTCCACGCCCTTATATAATCCCCTGTCCTTGAGTATGGGCTGGACCTAGTGACTTGCTTCGAATGAACGAATATGCAAATGTGAGAAGACAATGCTTCTGAGATTAGATTACCAAAAAAATGACATTCCATTTTCCTTGCTGTCTCTCACCCACGCCCCCTGATAAAACACACTGCAATGTTGAAAGCTTTCCTATAGAAAGCCCCACGTGCAAAAACCCGAGGGCACCACAGGAAGAACTGAATCCTGCCAACAACCACAAGAGCAAGCTTGGAGGCAGAGGTTGCCCCAGTCAAACCCTGAGATGAGCACAGCCCCAGAGGACACCTTGACCACAGCCTGGCAGAGATTCTGAGCCAAAGGACCCAGGTAAGCCATGACTGGATTGCTGACCCCACAGAAACTGAGATAATAAGCATTGTTGTTTTAAGCCATTGTGTTTTGGGGCACTTTGTTGCACAGCAATAGATAACTAATACAGCTGTTTGTGAGAATTACCCAAGAAGATGTTAAAAAAAAATGTAGACACCACTACACACCCACTAAAATGGCTAAAATCAAAAAGACTGACAACACCAGTGTGGACAAGGATGTGAGACATTTGGGATGCTCACTAGTGCCAGTGGAAGGGAAAATGGCAAGCCATGTTGGAAAACTGGAAGTTTCTTAAAAGTTAAACATAAATCTACCTTATGACTCAACAGTTTTTATCCACTCCCACGTATTTATCCAAGAGAAAGGAAAACATGAACCCGCAAGAAGACTTAGACATGGCTACTGAGAGCAACATGACTCGTCCTAGCCAAACACTGAAAGCAGCCCAGCCTTCCACCACAGGACAATGGAGAAGTCCGTTGGGGCATATTCCTACAATGGAATATTCCTCAACCAACAAAAGGAATGAGTTTCAGGTACACTCAACAATAGAGAAGAATTACCAAAACATGCTGAGGGAAAGAAGACAGCTGTCTACGAATACATACTGCATGATTCCATTGACAGTGCCGGATCTCAGCCAGGGACAATTTGGCCCCTCAGGGGACATTTGAAGTGTCTGGAGACATTTTTGTTTGCCACAACTGGAGGCGATGGAGCTGCTAATGACTACTGTCACCATAGGGATTGGGAGCAGTTACTGGAGGCCAGGAATGCTGCTAAGCACGCCACAATGTCAACCCCTGTCTCGGTTCGGACAGCTAGAACAACTTACCACAAACTGGGTAGCTTCGACGACAAATGTTTATTTCTCACAGTTCTAGAGGCTGGAAGTCCAAGATCAATGAGCTGGCGAATCTGGTATCTGGGGAAAGCCCACTTCCTGGTTTGCAGAGAGCCGTTTTGTTGCATCATCACATGGTGGAGAGCAGACAACATCTCTCTCACATGTCTTCTTCAAGGGCACTAATCCCATTCCCGAGGGCTTTACCCTCATGACCTGATCACCCCTCAAAGGGCCCACTTCCTAATATCGTAGCCTTAGGGGTGAGAATTCCAACATATGAATTCGAGGGCACACATTCATTCCCTAATTCCCCCACAACAAAGAATTATCAACCCAAAATGTCATTAGGGCTGAAGTTGGGAAACCCTGATTTAGATGAAGTTCTATGACAGGTGGAACTCATCAGTGGTAATAGACATCAGAACAGTGACTGCTTTTGGGGAGAATGGACTGGGAAGAGGCACGTGAGGGGTATGGGTTACAGCCTGAGGGATACATATTTGTCAAAATTGATCAAGCTGTAAACTTAGGATGTGTATATTTCACTGTATGCAAATTATATCACAATAAAAATAGAGATAGAGACAGATACACGTACACACATGCACCTCTGAGTAACACGCTGAACTGGGCTTTCTGGGGTGGTTGAAGAATCTGTATGCTCAGCAAGTTTGCTGAGTGATTCCTACACACAACCAGCCCAGAACTTGGTTGTGGACCTACATTTAGGATCCACTGGTCTCTAGACCAGTATTTCTCAAACTTTCTTTCCAAATAGCCTCAGAGGCAGAAGGGAACACGTACTCTAGGGAAGAGGAAGCAGTCGGGAGCAATTGGGGATCTTTCTCCAAATCTCCAATTCTATCTTACAAATTCATATGAGTCTTTGTATTTGATTCCATATGATTGTTTTAGTATTAAAATGTTTTAAATTACTACCAGCAAGGAAAAGTTTCTTTTGTTTATTTTATGACTTCTAGGTCTGGTACCATACTCCTTCCACTCCCTCTCAAATACACACACACACACACACACACACACACACTTCCTAATGTCTGGACAACAGGCATTAAGTCCATTACATCAAGCTATAAGAAACTGAGAGAGATCCTCATTTTGCTCATTTTGCCTCCAGTGAAGGACCAACTCCTAGAGGCTGAGTGGGAACAGCCTCGCTATCCTTTGAAGATAGCTTAGAAGCTTATCAAAATTTCCCTTCCAACTGCAGAGAAAAGTTTCCTGGAGAAAATGTGGGGCGCAGCTCTTAACCAATCCGAAGGTTTGATCTCCTCTGTCCATTCCTTCTGTAGAGGAAGGCACACCCAACCGATTTGTGTCCTAGCAGATACCGACAACTAACTGAACCTTCATGGCTAGCCAGTCACTTAACAGACTTGTATTCATCAAGGAAGGCCAACTGCTAAACCTCAAGGCTGAACCAATAAAAGCTGATTTCTCACAGTCTGAAAAGGGCCGTTTATTTTCAAACTCAGGGCCCCAGCCTCTTCCACCTTGTGGCCTTGTTTACCTGTGCCCTGCACTGTTCAAATATAAACTTCTTAAATCCCCATAGTAACCTTATAGGAAGCACAAATATTGTCAAGCCCATTTTACAGACGAGGACACTGAGTCCGTAGAGCTCAGTTCTGTGCCAAAAGTCTTGGCCCGCTAGGGGGCGGTAGAGGCTGCATTCAGACCCAGGCTGACTCGCCCCGGAATCCCCTGCGGAACCACCAGGCCCTGCTGCCTTCCTGCCACTTCAGCCACCGCCTCGTAGTTCTAGTGACCGTGACCACTCCTCCACGTTTCTGTGCCCCTAAGGCAGATGCCCAGGACGCTGCCTGGTCCCACCACCCACTACGCTGCCCCTGCATGCCCATCAGTCAGGGAAACGGGACTGTCAGCACCAATTTCCATACTTTGAGGTGCATCAGCTTCATTTGGGGAGTGCACAGTTCAGATTCCCAGGCCCCCCAGAGGTTTGACTTGGTGGGTTCTGGGTGGAGCCTAGGGATGCCTCACTTGGGAACACCCTGATTTGGGGGAGCCCCAAACATCCAGGTAGGGTAGAGGTAGACACCCCCTCTCTCATGTTAAGCCGCTCACAGGCATGGCCTCCTGTCTCAGAGTCCGCTCAGCTCCCCCCGCAACACTAATTTGCCTGCTAGGCCTCCGTCTCCTAGGAAGCTGCCAGCACCACGGTCCTCTACTTCTTGTCTGCTTCAAGAATTGTGAAGCCATGTGCCCATGGGCAAATCCACAGTTATTTGTGGGAGTGGGAGACAGGTGACACAGTTCACGCTGCAAAGGGGAAATCCACCTTCAAGAGGAGGCTTTAGCTTCCAGTCCAGGCGGTGCAGTGCTTCCACGGCGACATTACCCTCGTACCATTTTTTGTTATCCCTTCCAACACCTCCTCTCCTGTTTGTTCCGAGTCTGTGCCCCCAATCCTTTCTCAAATCCGCCTCCCTCGTAGCTCACCTCCTCCTATTCTCCTTTTTCCTTGTGGTTATTTTGAAATCTAAAAAAGCCCGTTTATGGTTGGCCCAGGGCACTCACTGCCTGCAGCCGGTACTTGATGTGACCAACTTGGAGATTTGTTGGTGGGTGAGCCCTGCTGGCAGCTGCCCCTCCCACCCCAGCCAGGATGAGACACAATAGGAATACCAGCCAGCCCTAACGCAAACGTTTTATCTGCTGTTTGTCATTCAGCAATGATTAAACCTCCCGGCAATGGCGAACTGCCCTAACAACACTGTCTGATCACTGACCTTATGGAGTGGACATTTCCAACGGGGTAGAGAGCAAGAAGCCAGGAGACCCAAAAAGCTATTTCCCTTAGGAATAAGTGCTGTCGAGACGGGGACAGATGGTAATGAGGTCGGTTGAGCGGTGGGGGCGGGGGGGGGGCGCAGGAGTTGTTTCTACTAAGAATTTGAGGGTCAGGGAAAAGTCCCTGAGCTAAAATTTGAAGAAAAAGAAAACCCATCATATGTAGCTTTACCATGTGTCAGATACAAGTCTGAGCATTTTACCCATTCCGCTTCATTTAAACTTCACAGCCTCATGAGGAGGTGTTATTGTCATCCCCACTTAGAGGAAGAAACTGAGACACAGAAGGGTTAAGTCTGAAGTCACATGGTAAATAAGATGCAGAGCTGGGAATTGAACCCAGGCACATGACTGTGGAGCCTGCAGGCTTTCCAGCTTGGCCCTATCCTTCCCTTCCTGGGAAGACACAATGGTCTATTGTCATTCCCAGGTCTTGAGTAGATATAAGGAGAAGCCAGCGGAGCTGGAGGAAGGATGTCCCATCTCTACCCTCCTAGCCTAGCCATTCACTCATTTACTCCATCAATCATCATTCAACATTATTAGAGTAATAACTATGATGGAGAACAGTAAAACACCAGGCAGAGTCTGTAGAAGCAAACCAAGCTTTGCCTGGAGAAGGGGAGGGTTTGGTAGGAGCAGGAAGGGAAGAAGGGAGAGCTGCAGGAGGTTTCATAGAGACGCTGACGTTGGGTTGAGCGCCCCTGAAGTCTGACAGGTAGAGAAATTGGACAGGGGCATTCCGCCAAGATGGCAGAAGGAAAGTTTGCACTGTGTCCAGAGTACAGTCAGTCTGCGGGTGCAATACAGCTAAAACCCAATGAGAGGAGGAGGATGAATGTTGCTGCAATCCCAACATTTCTGGTGGAAACTAAATTTAAAAACAGAATTATTAAAAAAACAAACAAACAAACAAACAAAAAAACACAAAACTCCGTGGGACTGGAAACCACAAGATAGCAAGATCCTACCTAGATATTTCCTTCTTGTAGGTGGCCCCTGCATTATTTCATCAGTCACATCACAATCACAAAGCCCTTTGGCCACCATCTCTGTAAACTTCCTATGTAACAGATGCTCTGCAATGCACAACACAAACTTTATTGTATTTAATCTTCACACAACTATAGATAAGTGCCTAATATTGTCTCTATTCTATATACCCTAATATTAACAAATAAAAAATAACCTAATTATTTTTACTACAGAGGAGGAAACTGAGGCTCAGGGAGATTGAAACATATCCAAGGTCGCATAGCTAATATATGAAAACACTGGGCTTCGAACCTATGTCCACCCCAAAGCCAGTGCTACTAACCTGTGTACTATACTGTGTGTGGTTTCTTGGGGCTGTGTCTCTGGATAACAACCACACAGTTGAAAATGGAAAAGTTTGAATCATTGCTTTTGCTTTTCTGGCAGGTGCCAAATCATTAGGCTGGTGGCCCCATCCACTCCCTCTTTCCCCCGCCAGTAGTCTGGTTGTTTTCATGAACTGCCTGGATGTTTGAGCATCAGCTTTCGTATTGTTCTCAGTTCTGAATCTGGGTTTGACATTCTTTGTGCGGGAAATGTGTTTCATTTGTGCCCTGAACAAAGGCAATGTCAAGACCATGTTGTAATCTCATCAACACTCATAAATTGCTGTATTTTAAAAGGTCAGTAATCTGGACTTGAACACAGCCTTTTCACTCCAGCCACCCTACCCTTATTTTCCCATCTCCAGTGGCCACAACAAGGCTGTCAGCAATGTGTTTCACCTCAGAGCACGGTCTCTGTGACTCCCAAAATTTGACTTTGCTTTCCAAAATTTCCACTTCTGCCCCCTCTCCTGTCCCACTGTACTGGTACTAGGGGCTCACATTTTTCCTGTTAAACTGAGTCTGTGTTTGGAAGGATCTCAGCTCTGCATAATTGAAAACTTCCGTCAGATAGGAACGCAATTGTTTAATATTGGTTCATTTGAATCCTTTAGACATTTTTTTCTTAGCTTCTAATTTGTGTTTCTAATTTAATGTTCTTTTCCCAAGACGATCTCTTTTGTATTAAAGGTTGAAAAGTTTGTTTATATGTCAGTTTCCTTGGCATTAAAATTAGGGTGTTCTTTCAGAGAAGCTATAGGATTACATGATTCTATGGTGCTCAGACAATTGACGAAACCATTAACTAGGGCAACTGCTATAACCATTATTGTGCCAATATATTATAAAGTACAAAAATTTGAGTTTGTACCCATTTAAAAATTGATTAACATATATTCAAGTTTATCCTTATAATAAGACCTCTTTCATACTTTTGCATTTTGATAAGCTTTTCTTCATGGAAGAGAAAGGAGGTAAATCTACAAAACCATCAAACCCACGTGAATATCACCCATTAGAGGTGATGCAGTGAAGAAAAAAAGTGCAGGGAAGCACTAATCTAAGATCTCCATCCACTTCTATGCAGACACTTGAAAAGCACATCAATCTCTAACCTGAAAGTTGAAAAAACAGCCGAGTTATAAAGTGCAATTTCAAAACCAAGACAGAGGCTGTTTTAACTAGATTCTCCTTATATTTTGGTTTTAAGTCAAACTGCTCCATATTATATTGCTGTCAAACAGAAATCAGAACATACTTGTTGCCTGCCAATCATCTGTTCATCCACCCTACATACCATGGGAGATACATGAGTAAGTCCGCGCCCTCAGAGAGTTTACCATCCCATGGTAGAGAAGAGATATTCCATAAAGGGGAAATACGAGGTGCTTATGCTACAATTCTCCTACCTTATGCTCAAGACAGATTCGGCTAATTGATCAAAGCATTCTTTCCTGCTGAGCTCAGACACAGGGTGTTTGTTCAGCTTAGGGCTCCAGGAAGCTACTATCCATTAATAGGAATTGATATGGAAGATGAAAGACATTTGCTATTCCTGATTCCAACTTATGAAAATATAGATAAAAATAGAAGACAGTCTTAAAAAGCCAAATACCTGGACTGTAGGCTACATAAGACCTAAGGAGGAACTCTTCATTGTTGATGTGATCAGAGAAGGCCTCCTGGACGAGGGGCTTCAATGCAGCACTCAAGGATGATTAACAACGACAGAGAGAGAGCTTCTCAAATGGGGAGGACAGCAGCAGTGTGCATCCAGAGGGGAGCATGCTTAGGACATGGTGAGTCAGCTGGAGAGGAAGGCTGGGGTTGGAGAAACGGAGTTGGAAAGGATTGGTGAGGCCAGGTCATAAAGGGCCTTGAATGCCGAGCAAAAAAATCTTGAATTCTATCTTATAAGTAATGGAGAAACGTTGACAGTTTGTGAGTAGGAGAATGACATGAGCAAAACAGTGTTTTCAGTAAATCAAACCAGCAGGTACATACAGGAGGGGTGGACGGACGTGGAGGAAACTAGGTGAGAAAACCAGCCTGGAGACACAGAGACACAGTGAGGGTAACCCAGGTTGGGGGAAGCATGTGCTGGGGAAAGGGAGGAATCCAAGAGTGAGAGCTGCCTCAAGAAAAATACACTTCAACTATAACTTCTCAGGCTTCCCTTTCCAAAAAAGACACATGCACATGTATGTTTATTACAGCACTGTTCACAATAGCAAAGACTTGGAATCAACCCAAATGCCCATGAATGATAGACTGAATAAAGAATATGTGGCACATATACACCATGGAATACTAGGCAGCCATAGAAAAGGAATGAGATCATGTCCTTTGCAGGGAAATGGATGAAGCTGGGAACCATCATTCTCAGCAAACTAACACAAGAACAGGAAACCAAACACTGCATGTTCTCACCCATAAGTGGAAGTTGAACAATGAGAACACATGGACACAGGGAGGGGAACATCACACGCTGGGGCCTGTCGGGGGTGAGGTGGTTGGGGAGGGATAGCATTAGGACAAATATCTAATATAGGTGATGAGTTGATGGGTGCAGCAAACCACTGTGGCATGTGTATACCTATGTAACAAACCTGCATGTCCTGCACATGTATCCCAGAACTTAAAATATAACAAAAAAGAAAGAAAGAAAGAAAAAAGCAGAACCCCTGTGTGTCACTGGATGTCTGCACTCTCTGCCATGTTAGGGCGACAAATTGATTCTTCTGTGTGAATTTCATGACTAGTCAGGAAGCGGATTTCAAGGGATGGCCATTAAGGTGCTGCTTCTAACATTCTTCCACCAGCTGACATTTTGGCAGATTCAAAGCCAGTCAGTATCATCCATAGATCTAGCTGTTCCTTCTTTTAGATGAGATGCAAACCTAATAGATTTCCTTCTGTGTTACATGGGCTGACAATCAAACAGTCTACAAAATGTCCCAAAATATGATTTGATCATGGAAGGTCAGTGATATCAGAGTCCCTGGCTCCAAATTACTATAAATGAGAACTATTTTTCCTCAGCTCACTCCAAGCTTTTTGAAATGAGAATAACAGCCCCAAAGCTTCCTACCTGCAGGTGTGTCTGTTTGGCAAGCAGATATTAAAGGCTTCAGGACGCACAAAGCATCAGGCTAGATGCTGAATCAAATGGGAAAATGAAAGTGGCTTCTAAACAATAGAACCTTGTGCAAATAGAGGGTGTTATCGCTGTTGGTCCTGAGTTTTGCCAATTTCATTGGCACACTTCCTCTGACTCACAGACTCTTCCTTTATTATTATTAATCATTATGGTTGGTAATAATAGCTAACATGGTTTGAATATGCTATCAATAAGGGTTTTTGCAGGAACAGATGGCACGTTATAACTGGGTAATTGAGGAGAGTTTCATAAAGCAGATATTTACAAATGTATGGAGGGTTAAGGAAAGCAACAAGGAATGGCGAGTATGCAGGGGCTGGGAGAGCTGGGCACCGTTACCATCCCTAGGCCTGAAGGGGCAAGAAGCAGGAGAGGTCACTGGAAACAGGACAGGGTGCTGAAGGGAGACAGTGGCCTGGCAGGATCTGAGCCCTTCAGCTGAGGATGTAGCCAGCCCCCAGCCACCTAGCAGGGAGGGAGCAGGGGTGATGAAGGCCCCTCACACTCCTCTTGTCCTCAGATCTCCTTTGGGCCAACTCCACCTGATGCCAAAAGGCAGAGGAGTTGGTCAATGCAGCTGATAGGTGGAGGCCTTCTGGGGCCAGGGTATGGAGGGGGAGAAAATGGGGATAGCCTTGGAGCAGGGGGTGGGGAATAAGTAGGTTTGGGGTTGAGAGGGGAGCATTCAGGGTGTTCTGGAGGCACAAGGAGATGACTTCTAGCACTTAACTACGTTCTGTGTATAACTGTGTGACGAACATCTCTCCCTCTAGAATATTAACTGCATGAGGTCAGGGATGGGTTCTGCCTTGTCACTGCACTGTCCCGAGGACTAACTCAGTGCCTTGAACATAGCAGGTATGCAAGACATGTTTATTGAATGAATAATCATCCTAGAAGTGGAAAGTGCATGTTTCCCTTTTCATTCTAACAGACACATTTCATTTATCACATCTGGAATATTCTTAATGATTTTTTTCTTTCCCACATGGTGAATAGACAAGTCATTGCTTTGGTAAAGGATAAATAAGAAAATAATTCACAGATTCTTAAAAATATCATTTGAGCAACGGCAGGTGCTGAATCCGTTGGGTGCTTTCATACGTGTCATATTCATTCTTCCACATGACCTTAGAGAACCTTGTAGAATCCCCGTTTCATGAATGAGGAAAGTGGGATTCAGAATGGCCATGGTGATTTGGCTAGGAAATGGTGGAGTCTGAATTCAAATTCAGGTTTTTGAGTCTCATTTGATTCCCATTTTAGCTCAGCATCTTGATTATAAAAATGAATATTTTCATTCTGAGTTAATTTTTTCTTTCGAGTGGTCTCAAAGATTGTTACCTAAAATTAATTCCAGTGGGTACCCAAAATCAAATGCAAGGCTACAACGTGGTAGGATTAGGCTAGGCACCTAATCTCGCGTTCATTCCTTTCTGTTCTTTGTCTCTACGTGTTTTGTATGGAGCTATGTGCAAAGGGTGATAGTCGTGTTGCCACTTAAAGAATCTGCTCCGTTTGTTAGTAAGAGACAAGATCATTAGATGACGCACTTGCAAAGAATGTGCAAAGAAGCCCTCCAAATCATGCGAATATTTTCTCCTCATGTCACATCACTGCCTTCACTGTATTCCTCTCTGATAGCTTCCCCTTTCTTCTATGTGAAGTGGCTGTGCTGGAAACGAAAGTGTATTTTAAGATGCTTGGTGATATGCTCTGAGAAGCAGAGTGCAAGGGGCATTCAGAAATGCAGAATAAGCTTAAAGCTAACAGAAGATATTCTACGGTTGCAGCTGTTTCAATCAACTCTTCTAGTTGCCCTACCAAACTGCTTTTACCCAACCTTATCTGCATCTTCAAACACCATCTTTTCCAAAACATCCTTCTTAATTCTATTTGAAAAGCAAAGTCTTTGCAATCCTGCCTCAATAAACCTACAGCCTTTACATCATGCTGTTCTTACCAGCGAGTTCAACCTGTGTGGTTTATAATGCTCTTCCAAATAAAACATCTCCCTGGGTATTACCTCACTGGCCTTGCAGCTGAAGATTTAAAAACCTCTCTCTAACGTTAGCCAAATGAACAGAGACCTGAAAGGAGAGAAGCCTGTAAAAAGTGAAGTTGCCACATGCTTCCTGCTGGTCTTGATTTCTTGATATATCACTAAAGGCAAGCACAGAGATCCTTCGGTGAACTCAGCACCCTCCCCTGCTTCTCTGTGCCTGTGGTTTTTATTTTGGCTACAAGAGGAGGTGGCAGCCCTGCCACCTCATTTTTCTACCCATCCATTCATCAATGTTTTCAGTCATTCAACATGTCTCCTCGCTTCTCTTTGCTATGTGCTAAGTCCTGCTTAACTTTCTATGAGAGAAAAAGCATGTCTTGGACTTAATGAGTGGAGGTGGGGGTAGGGAGAGGAATCAATGAAATATGTCGAAATACTCTAGGGTCTATGCCAGATGGACTGACTCAATTTCGCAGAATTCTCATAGGACCTCTCTCCCCTTTATGCTTGTTTTCATTCATATTCATATATGCAACTCCCCCCCATTATTTGACTCTAATCTGTTCCCAAAAACATGCTGATTAGCAGATTTCAGAAAGCAGGCACTGGTACTCCATTATTTTAATGGGAAAAATTATAACGCATTCCAGGTCCACCCCCAAACCACAATCAACTTCCCCAAATATCACTGTAACATTATAAGCAGTGTGTAAAAATCTCCCAGGACCTTTCTATAACATAAGGCAATTAAAGCACCCTTTATCTAATGAATTGGGACTTATTGAACTCCTCCTGAAGGTTCGTTGTGTGGGCAGCAACTAACCCTGGAGAGGGACAAGGCTCCTCCAGGCATCGCACTGGCCTGACAGTGTTGATACATAAGGAAATATTGAAAGGCCCTAAATACTGCCTAATTAGATGAGGTTTGCAGGGCCCAGGTATTGGGGGGAGTTTGAGTGGGACCCATGAGGGGCTAAAGCTTGGGGGAACAGAATGGGAAAGATGACAATAACGTATTTCACGGACAGAGCAGCAGGTGCAAACTTGCTGGAAGAACAGGGCAGCCAGGACTACTGCACACACACTCCATCCCTCTCACGAGACTCATGAACAATGAAATGTTTTTACAGGTTGCCCATGTGGACTCATTTTAATGGTTGCTCAATACAGACAGCAAATATTTGTTAAAAACTCGCCAGCTACTGTGGTTTTTGGATATATACCCAAAGGAGTGTAAATCATTCTTCTATAAAGACACATGCTCATGTATGTTTATTGCAGCACTGTTCACAATAGCAAAGACTTGGAACCAACCCAAATGCCCAGCAATGATAGACTGAATAAAGAATATGTGGCATATATACACC
Organism: Symphalangus syndactylus; assembly: GCF_028878055.3. Classification (NCBI taxonomy): domain Eukaryota; kingdom Metazoa; phylum Chordata; class Mammalia; order Primates; family Hylobatidae; genus Symphalangus; species Symphalangus syndactylus. Next base: position 11,546,431 of record NC_072428.2, on the reverse strand, counting down.
ATGGAATACTATGCAGCCATAAAAAAGGATGAGTTCATGTCCTTTGTAGGGACATGGATGAAGCTGGAAACCATCATTCTCAGCAAACTAACACAGGAACAGAAAACCAAACACCACATGTTCTCACTCATAAGTGGGAGTTGAACAATGAGAACCCATGGACACAGGGAGGGGAACATTACACACTGGGGCCTGTCGGTGGGCGGGGGGCAAGGAGAGGGATAGCATTAGGAGAAATACCCAATGTAGATGACGGGTTGATGAGTGCAGCAAACCATCATGGCACATGTATATCTATGTAACAAACCTGCACATTCTGCACATGTATCCCAGAACTTATAATAAAAATTATTTTAAAAAACTTGGCTACTGATGAATATTTTAAAAGTGAGAATTTGGGTTTTTTTTTTTTTTTTTTTTTTTAGATATTAAAAGCTCAGAAAATACCACAAAGAGATACTACTTTGCACCCACTAGGATGACTTTTTTTAAAAAATAAAATAAAATAAATAAAAATGAAAATACCAACTGCTAGCAAGGAGGTGGAGAAATGGGAACTGTCATACATTGCTGGTGGAGATTAAAATGGTGCAGTTGTTGTGGCAAGCAGTTTAGCGGTTCCTCAAAATGTTAAACATAGAATTACCATATGACCCAGCAATCTCACTCCTAGATATATACTTGAAAGAATTGAAAACAGGTACTCAAATATTTCTACAGGAATGTACTTAGCAGTGCTATTCACAATGGCCAAAAGGTAGAACCAATCCAAATGTCCATCAATGGGTGAATGGATAAACAAAATGACATTTACCCATACAATGGAATACTTTTCAGCCATAAAAAATAAAGTACTGATACATGCTATGATGTGGATGAACCTTGAAAACATGATGCTAAGTGAAAGAAGCCAGTCACAAAAGACCACATATCATATGATTTTATTTATATGCAGTGTCCAGAATAGGCAAATCCATAAAGACAGGAAACAGATTGGAGGAGGGAGGAATAGTGAGTATTTAATGGATGAGGGGTTTTCTGAGGTGAGGCAAATGTTTTAGAACTAGGTGAAGGTAGTGGCTGCACAACAATGTGAATGTACTAAATGGCATTAATCCTGCACTTCAAAGTGATTAATGTCGTGTGAATTTCACCTGAATAAAAAAAGCTTTGAAAATAATGGTAATCTTCACCTTGTCAGTACGTAGCTCAATACCCCTCCTGGAGACATTAATAAATGTTCGATTTATGCATGCATGAATGAATGCATGAATAAATAAATCTGTCCGTGGTCTACAATGCCCTGCTCCTCCAGGCCCCTGCCTATTTCCCCAGCCTCATTTTTCGCCAGGATCTCCCTTGCTCTCTACTCTTCAGCCACACTGGCTTTTCCCCAGGCCCTCATAAATGTTAGGCTTCCTCCTGCCACAGGACCTTTGCACAGGCTCATTTCTCTGTGTGGAGCCCCCAACATCCTTCCCTTTTGCCCTGGTTAAGATCTTCTCCAACTCTAGCTCTGAGTTTGGCCATCACTCTTTAGGAAAGCTTTCATCTTGTAAGGTGCTCTTGTAAAAGCTCTTCATCTTACACTTACAAAGCACCAGAACCTTCTGTTCAGGTTACCTACCACCAGCACACATTTTCATTTATTTGCCCTCTTCTTCTATAAACTCTGGTTTGCCCCATTATACCGTAAGTTTTGTGAGGGCTGAAGATGGGTTACTGTGTCATTGGGAATAGGGTAGTTATCACTGTATCCTCACTTCCTAGCACAGTACCTGGCACACAGTTGTTCAATAAACACAACCAAGGGAGAAAAAGAGGGAGGAACACAACTTTTTCACCTATTTTCCTATATAACTCTATTAGTTCCATTATTTCTTATCAAATTAGTTATAGGGGGCCCTTTGTGTGCACGTGTGTTGATTCTGATACATACGTATAGAATCTCTTAGTTCTTAAAACTTGCTTCTATGAAGCTATTCTCCTCCATCCTCAAAGCAGACTTTCCCATTGTTTCTTAGCAAGAAATAAGCCCTGGGAGTACTGAATACAGTAAGAAGAAGGTGGAAGCCGGAGGTGAACTGCTGCTGGTTATTGGGAGATTGTAGGTCAGTGTGGACAACAAAGGGACTGTCTCCACATATTCAGATTGCTCTCGTAGGTCTTTGATCCTGGAGTGGTTGTGTTGTATTTTTTCTCCTCTTTATCTTCTGGGTCTGATGCTTCCCTCTCCTGCTGGTTTCTTCTCTTCCTTCTGCCTTTGCTTGGGCCCCCTCTGGTTTGTCTTTCAGGTGTTTCCTTCATCATGATCTAATGGCCTCTCTATGCCTCCTCCTGTGCCCCAGGTACCTCCTCACAACTTGGCTAGTATCTGAAAATCTAGAAAGGATGCAGCACTGTTTTCTGCTGGAATTAACAAAAGGTGCTAGTGAATCGTCAATTCCATGAAGAGAAGAGCCATGTATCTGAATTATCTACAAACTGTACCCAAAGAAGGAACTAGGAGAGGAAGGGAGATGTGACAGGTCAGATCTGTCACTGGAAAAAAGACAGAGGGACACAGGCTTAGGGGTCCACAAGTGAGCGCTTGTATTTCCAGCCGGGTATGTGCTCATCTCCCTGAAAGAATCTATGCTAATTTCTTGATGAAAAATTCATACTGTCTTCCACGTTGCTAAGCAACCAGACCAAACATGTTTACTGTGTAAAATCTCTGTGGAGGGACCCGGGCTGCACCCAATGCCTGAAGTGTGATGGCGGCAGCAAAGCAATCAAAAGCATTGGGAAAGGTTTCTGAAGTTGGCCTGCAAAGATGTATATTTATAGACACTTTTATGCCATATCTGGGGAAACACAATGGCTCAAATAAAATTTTGACTACTTTTTTTCTGCTAATCTCCAACCTCGTTGTCAAAAGTGTGGGCTCTGAAGCCAAATTTTGTAAATTTGATTCCCAGCTCTCCCACTGAATATGTTACTTAAGCTTTCTGTGTTTTACTTTTCTTCTGTAAAATGAAAAATAATAATTATGCATATTTCATAGGGTTATTGTGATAATTAAAATTAATATGGTTATGGCCAGGTGCAGTGGATCACACCTGTAATTCTAGCACTTTAGGAGGCCAAGTCGGGAGGATGGCCTGAGCCCAAGAGTGCAAGACCAGCCTGGGCAACATAGTGAGACCCTCTCTCTATAAAAAATAAATTTAAAAGAAATTAGCCAGGTACAGTGGCACAAGTCTGTATTCCCAGCTACTTGGGAGGCTGAGGTGGGAGGATCACTTGAGTCCAGAAGATCGAGGCAGCAGTGAGCCATGACCATGCCACTGCACTCCAGCCTGGGTGGCAAAGTGAGACTCTGTCTCAGAAAACATTTTAATATGGTTAAAATGCTTAGAACAGTGACTGGCACATATAAAGAACTTAATAAGTGTTAGCTATTCTATCACTGTTATTTATTACTCTATGGAAATACTTTGTTGGGGTGCTGGTGGTTTATATGAATGGGTGAGTTCACCAGGCAAGAGATGAGCTAATAGTAAGCTAGAAAATGAGTCCTGTAAAAGTCTGAGAATCCATGGACGTCAGACCTTACAGCCTTCCAGAGTTGAATCAGTTCCAGGAGTGGGGTTAGCAATTCTTGGGGTGTCCTATCATCATTAAGGTACAGGGGAGACTTCAGGACAAAAAACAACCTGCACTGGAGAAAATTCTACTTTAGGCTGAAGGCAGAAGTAATACCCCCAACCCTGGGTTTCCCATGGCACCCTGTGCTTCCCTGATCATGGCAATTGCTTGTTTTATTGTCTGTCTCCCCATTTATCAAGAAAAGCATATGTCTGTCTTTCCATTGCCATATCCCAAGGCCTAGCATGTGCTCATTAATCTTTGATGAATGAACTATTTAACTAATGAAATGCAGCATCTGTCCATCCTCACTCTTACATGTGTGAATTAAAACAACCAATCAGAGAAGGCGTTGCTCTAGAGGACTAAGGAAGAGGAGAAGAGGTAAGAGGCCTAATAGGACCACACTGATGGTCTTAAGGTCCCAGTCCCCAGGGGGAATCCTTCATGCAGCACACAAGAGGTGGCCATGGGAAAAACAGCAGAAAGCAAACAGGGCCGAAGAAGCAGTTTATTAAAAAAACCATAAAAAGGAGGCTCATGTCTCTTGAATATGGCCCCAATGTCCTCCTGGCAATAAAAATACTGGCCTGATACTCAATTAATGTTCACAAACATGTCACAATATGACACTTTTTAATAAAAAACTTACTGATGTATAACTGCAGACAGAAAAGTACATAAATCATAAATGTAGAGCTGGATGCATCTTCACAAAGTAAACACACCTCTGTAACCAGCACCCACGTCAAGAGGCAGAGCAAGAACAAAGCCCAGAAGCTCTCCTACCCGCTGCAGTCATTTCCTGTCCCCCAGGGTAACACCATAAATAAACTGTGCTGGCTTCAATCCTGTGTCAATGGACCCCTAACAGTATGCACTCCTTTGTGTCTTCCATCTCTTATTCAGTGTTAGGTTACAAGATAATGATTTAATTCAAAATACTGCCATGTGCTCAGCATCATACCAGACATTGTCAAGAATACAAGGAAAATGGAGGAAAAAATTCTCTAATCTTAAGGAGAAGACTCCACTACACATATATTGTTTGATAGAAATTCAGGCCGGGAGGGCTGGCTCATGCCTGTAATCCTAGCATTTTGAGAGGCCGAGATGGGCGGATCACCTGAGGTCAGGAGTTTGAGACCAGCCTGGCCAACATGGTGAAACCCCATCTCTACTAAAAATACAAAAGATTAGCCGGGCATGGTGGTACATGCCTGTAATCCCAGCTACTTGGGAGGCTGAGGCAAGAGAATTGCTTGAGCCCAGGAGGCAGAGGTTGCAATGAGCCGAGATTGCACCATTGCACTCCATTCTGGACAACAGAGCAAGACTCTGTCAAAAAAAAAAAAGAAAAGAAGAAAGAGAAGAAAGAAAGAAAGAAAGAAAGAAAGAAAGAAAGAAAGAAAGAAAGAAAGAAAGAAAGAAGAAAGAGAAAGAAAGAAAGAAAGAAAGAAAGAAAGAAAGAAAGAAAGAAAGAAAGAAAGAAATTCAGCACTTATTTATATTATTTTGTAAAACCTTAGAACTAATCTACTAGGGTTCCACTGAAAGCCACTTCGGTGATCCTGACTCTGCTGGAAAGAGGATGGGATTGTAGAGTTTGGTCACATGTGACAGTGGGTGGCTGGGGATATAGACAGAAGGGGCCTGGGGGCCAGACTCAGTGGCTCACACCTGTAACCCCAGCACTTTGGGAGGCCGAGGTGGGCAGATTACATGAGCTCAGGAATTTGAGACCAGCCTAGCCAACATGGCAAAGCCTTGCCTCTGCCAAAAATACAAAAAAATTGCTAGGCGTTGTGGTGCACACCTATAATCCCAGCTACTCAGGAGGCTGAGGCAGGAGAATCACTTGAGCCCAGGAGGTGGAGGTTGCAGTGAGCTGAGATCATGCCACTGTACTCCAGCCTGGGCAACAGAGTGAGACTCTGTCTCAAAAAAAAAAAACAAATAGGTGTGGGAACTCCTGCTGAGGGCCAAGCAATTTCAACAAAGCCTTTGGCCATGTGTTAGCTTCAAAGGGACAGTACTGCGGTCACCCAGGGAACCTCTCTGGCATTTGAAAAGATTCACTTAAGTGCACAGCAAGGTAGACACCATGTTGGGAGAAAACGAGGCCATGAAAAGGAAGGCTTTCTGAAAACAGGACGCGGGTGCCTGCCAAGTGGTAGGGGTACAGCACTGAGCCGTGGGGCAACGGGAAAAGAGCAGTTCTCCTTTCTTACTCCCAATTCTTTAGGTTGGGCGAAAGGAGGACTTTCTATGAAAGGACCCAGAAGTGGGCTGAGTGGCAGCCTGTGCGGACAAGGGTGATGAGGAAATTCAGAGGCAGGAACCCATGGGTCTGGCTGCCGCTGACTAATAGATTCAGAAGTAATGGTGAAGGAGAAACCATCATTCTCACCTTGCCTCCCTGGCTCTTTCTCCTTGCTGAAGTTGCCAGGTCACTGCCTAATGATCAAGCTTCTAGAGGTAGGCTGATGACAGAGAGGTCCCAGGTGACCTGCCAGGCCAGGAGTGGGCAGCATAGTAAAACTGAATTCCTTGCATGCCTGGAAGGGCTGCACATGAGTGAGAGTGACGCACTGCCTAAGAAGGCAGGATAAAGGGTCCAGAGTGTATATTTCAGAAAAGCAAAGAACTGTGACTTGAAAACAGCTGGAAGCATGAGAGGTAATGAATGGCCGAGGGCTGCCTAGGGACACTTCATCTGAATTGTTGGAAAAAGCAGAAAATAAAAGACACAGGGCTGCAAAGGACTGTCTAATAAAACCAAATTGTGAAGTAGCTATATGTTTACTTCTTTATTAATTCATTAAATAACAGAGTCTAGCAGGAGATTTAATAAGTACCATAATTTAGAATGAGAGATGAGCGTAAATCTAATGTGAACCATCTGCAACAGCTGTAATATGCTACCAAGCTATCTGTGATTTCCCTTGGGGACAAAGTCACAGGTATGGATGATACGCTATGGTTTTTTTTTTGCTATTCCTACTTACAGAAAATACTGCTTCAGTCAGAGGTAAGTGAAAATAATGATGTCATTTTTTTTCCTATCCAAGACCACGAACCTTTTAATGCTATCTACAGACTCTTTGGTGGGAGGTTTGTGGACCCAGATTAAGAACCCCTGGGGGCCAAGCACAGTGTTCATGCCTGTAATCCTAAGAGTTTGAGAGGCTGAGGCAGGCAAATTGCTTGAACCCAGGAGTTTGAGACAAACCCAGGCAATATGGTGAGCCTTGTCTCTACAAAACATACAAAAAAATTAGCCAGGCATGGTGGCACGTGCCTGTATTCCCAGCTACATGGGAGGCTGAGGTGGGAGGATCACCTGAGCCCAGGAAGTCGAGACTTCAGTGAGCCGTGATCACACCACTGCACTCCAGCCTGGGTGATGGAATCAGACCCTGTGTAAAAAATCAACAAAACCCCTGGGAAAACTCCAAATTTCTTTTCAAAATCACTACAAATTTCAACTTCATCCAGCCATTCAGGGTCAGAAATCAGATTTCTAGGAATAGCCTCCAAACCCAAAGAATTTTTTCAGCAGCCACAACTAGTGAGTTACAGAGACACTGGCTATTAGGCCTTGGACACCTCTGTTGGGATTACAGTCATCTAGACCCCTATTTTCCAGCCCCCATACCTTCTTTCCTCAAGGAACATCCTCAGAGAGCTTCCCTGGCTCTTGCCCTACTTGTCAATAGGTGCCATGTACATCACCCTCCTGTCTTCTGCCACCGCTGATGGTTGTCACCTTCTTCACTTGCTTTGAAATGTCAATTGGTTGCCTTTTCTCTATTTACTTCATCTGGGCCAGTGGCTGAATGAATCTGAGAACAACGGCAACCAAGTCATTGTGAGATCTCAGCTTCAACACATTCACACTCATAGATTCAGCCCCAAGTTGCCCACATCTTTGTCACTGAGGGAACCAGGTAAGGGAATGTGGATGGGCAGGTATCATATATCAACAAATATTTATTGTGCCCCTATTGAGCTTGCTCTCGGTTATAAAGACATGGTGCATGCACCCATATTTGAAGATGATAATCCCCATTGGATGGCCCCTGAGATGACTTTATTCATCCACAATTTCTTATTGGATGCCTACTACTTTCCAGGCACTGAGTGGGTGCTGGGAATAAATATTACACCAGCAAGTGAATATGAAAGGCTGCATCCTCATGTAAAGAGTGCCATAAAAGGATTTGTTAGAAACAAGATGGGAGAGAGTAACAGGAAGAGGGTGTTTTGTTTGATGTGTCAGTAGGCAAAATCCTCCCTGAGACTTTAAATGGAAAAAGACCTGAAGGATGACAAGGAGCCATTTGTATGAAAGGCCAGAGAAAAATGAAGGGGCAGAAAAGGGCTTGGTGTTTTAAAAGAATGATCGTAAATCCAGGGAGGCCAAGACTGCTGATGAAGAAAGAAACTGGCATGAGCTTGGCTGGAGAGGCATGCACCTTCCATTGTTAAAGCAGGTGAGTGGGTGGAGATGAGTGGCTAATAGCACAGCCTCCAGAATCAGACAAGCTCAGCTAGAGTCTGGCTCTAAAACTTCTCTAGCTGTGCAGCTCTAGGCAAGTCAGTTACCTTCTCTAAGCCTCAGTTTCCTCATCTTTAAGTTGGGATCATTCTATGGCTCCCTCACTGGGTCAAGAAACACATTAACTAGTGCACTCTGAACAGTGCGCCTGGCACACAGTGTATGCTATGTCATGGTTTGCTATGACCTCTTCCAAGCTCAGTGAGAAGTTGTGGAGGATTTGAAGCAGGGGAGAGACACAACCTGGTTTTTCTTTAACAGATGATCAGCCATTCTGTGGGCTACTGGTCATCAATAAGACAAAGTTTTGGAAGAGACCCTAGAGGTCATTTACACCAACTACTATCCCAGTGGTTCTCTCTAGAAAGGGAAGGGGGCGGTGCCTGGAGAGACATCACTGAAAGGCAGAAGAGTGGCTGTTCCTCAAGTGTGTTGGGCAGGAAAGAAGGTTGAGAGGCGGCCGACCACGACTTGTGGAGAAGGACTCCCAGCCCCTGGCCAGTGGAAAGCCCACTATTCCCCTTTTCCAGATCGTCCCAAGTCCCACATTCTGCTGTGCAGCTGGCTTCTATTTAGCCACTGTCAATGTCACTGTTCTTGGATTATAAGTGCCTCAAGGACAACAGCCATTTCCTTTCCACTCTCACTGTACAGTGACTGACACAGGCCCCACACAACTGGGTCCTCTGAGCTTTTGAATTATTGATTGGAAAAAGGAAGATGGAGTCACAGCATTTTAGTGCCACTCCCGGAACCATACAGTCTATAAGGGATCTAGAGGGCCTTTACGAGGTCCTTTAAGTCATGCCCCTGCCCCAGGGCCATCCTTCCTTAAATCACTCTAGCAAGACTCTTTGCCTCCTGGTTCTCCAGAGAACATTCTGCACTCTGTACTTTGGAAGTGCATCCTGGAGGTCACAGCCTATGCAGGGAAATCCTTCCAAACTGCTTCCCCAGACCCCTTCTGCTACTCTTTACAATGGGAGCACGGGCTATTTCCTGCACGAAAGGGCTCCGGCCATGAGCAAATGCATGGGATAAAAGCCCTCCTGTCTCCAGGGACATCTGCAGAGACATCTTGGGGGAGGCCATACCAACCCCCTCTGACTGGCTGGAGCTCAGAGCTGCTAGGGGGTGGGGAAGAGTCCTTCAGGCGCCTCCGGGATTCAGCTCTCTAGACCTCGCTAGCTTCCCAGCTCCTGCGGGACCGCGGCCACCTCCCCGCTCGCTTTCCAGGCATTACCTCTTCTCAGCTCTGGCAGGACTTGCCCTACCCTGGCTCCACAACCACCACCCACCTCCCTCTCACAGACCCCAGTCCTTTTCCCAATTCTGCAAACTCCTCATTCTCTGCTTCCTCTCAGGGACTTCCCTAACCCTGGCGATTCCCCTCCCAGCCTCCCTCTCCTCTTACCCTTCCCAGCCCTAATTCTTATCCAGGTCCCCTTTCCTGTCCCCTCCCTTTAGGTCTCGCTGCTGGCTCCCATTCTTCTCTTAGTCCCCACAAGCTCGCCGCTCCCTAATTCTCCTTCATGTCTCCCCCATCCCCCAGGCCCCCCATCCCCCTACCTTTTTGACTCCTTGACCTGTCCTCCAGCGCTTCTGCTGTGCCCTCTCCCCGCCAAGCTTTGTCGCGCAAAGATCCGCGACAGCCTCCCACCCCATTTCCCCCTCTGCAGCTGCCCGGCGACCCCGCCTTGCCCGGGGAAGGCCCGCGCGCCGTCCCCGCTCACCTGTTGTGCAGACCCCAGCAAGCTGGGCTTCGCCTTCTCCGGGTCGGGGTCCTGGTCCCGCGGCAGCAGCCCCTTCTTGGGGTGCATGTGCCGACATAGGCAGGTGACCCCGCACAACGCGAGGATGCTGGTGGCCGTGCCCAGCGTGGCGCCCAGCGCGATCACAGGCACCGACAGCACCATGGTGCCCGCTCCCCGCGCGGGGCTGGGTCCCGCAGCTGCTCACCTTCCCCGGGCCGGGCCCGCCTCCAGGCAGCTCCCGGGATCCAGGCGAGCCAGCAGCTCTCCCGCCGCCAGAGGGGCGGGGACGGAGGGAGGGAGGACGGCTGCGAGGACGGCTGCGAGGACGTCAGAGGCTGGACCCGCAGCCACGTCAACCGGCACCCCGCTCCCCGCCAACACGTGACCGGACCCCCACCCCAACAGGAGCCGGAGCCTCCCAGGTGGAAGGAGCCTTGGGGTTGTTCCAGGCCATTCTTAATGCTTTGTGTACCACAGGGGGCAACTGGGCCCAAGAAGTGCTGGAGCTTGCGGAGGTCACACTGTGTTAGAGGACAAACCTGGGCTCCAACCAGAGCTGCGACTCTAGGAGTCACTTTCCCAGACTACTAGCTCCTTGCTCACCCTTCTTCTACCCCAGCAGCTGGCCAAGCTGGCTGTAAAATTGGGTCTTCCGGGAGCTTTTTCAAACACAAAGCTGGAGATTTCCCAGCTCCCCAACCTGGGAGATGGTTCTTACAGGGAACAGGAACAGGCCACAGGTAGAGGGAACAGATGGGATGTTTGGGTTGAGGCTGTACCTGTGTCCTGCTGAAGATGGACAATACAGCTGCATCCCCTTAGGGTTGCCCAAGAATTCACCTTTATTACCTATCAGCAGGTATTCTCACCTTTATATATAGATGAGGAAGCCGAGGCTCAGAAGAGAGGTGCACAGGTAGAAAAATCATCACCCTGAACCCAAGCTTATGTTTGCAGATTCCAAGTCCACACTCAGACGGACTTGTCTTAGGAGGGTAAAGAAGATAAAATGCAGCAGCTAGGAGTACACACTTGATTCAGAGAGGGTGACCATAAAACTATGCTTAGAACAAGGGGAAATTAGAATTCCAGGCATGAGAACTGTCTTAGCTCAAGAAAACAGTGGCTTTTTAGTGTTCTTCATTATATGTAGTGTTGAATTTAATTCAGCAGATATTTGCTGTGGGTTAGCTGTGCTCTAGGTGTGCTGGGCATGTGTGAAAAGGGGTGTAGGTGATTTCATCCACAACAGAGCTTTCACATGTCTATGAGCCAATGTCTCCCAAATCCATAGCCTCTCCAGCCAGACCTTTTCTTCTGAGCTGCAGCTGTGACCACCACCTGGGAACCCACCCGTCCTCCAGTTTTTCAGCTATCTACACTTGCATAAAAACCCACCCATGACTTACTGGCTTAGACCAGTTGTTTTGTTACTTGTCATGATTTCATGGGTTGGCTGGGCTCGGTTGGGTGGTTTTCCTGCTCAACATGTTGTCTTCTGGGACTGCAGTCATCTAAGGGTTCAGCTGGACTGGAACATCAGCTCTCCAGACACCATTGCAGATGGTGCAATGGTGAACTCACGTGGTGAGCAGTAGGTGCTGGCTGCCACTGGGATCACAATGGGGCTGTCAACTGGTGCATTTTGGTTCTCCTCTATGCCACCTCTCCACGGTGCTGCAGCTGCTCACAGCATCCTGGCTGGGTTCTAAGAGGAATGAAGCAGAAGCTGCCAGTTGTCTTAAGGCCTGGGTTCAGAAATTCTAGAACACTAACTAATTGATCAAAACAATAGTCTCCCTCTAGTTCTTTCCTTCAGTGACATCAAAAGGGAGGTGTCCGAAATACAAAGCTGATCGTGTCACTCACATGAGTAGCAGCTCTCAAAGGTTCTCCAAGAATAAACCCAAGAGACTCAAGCTTTATCCAAATCCCTCTGTGATGTGGTCCCTGCTAAGCCTTCCAGACTCCTCTCTACACACTTCCCAATGTGCCCCTGAGCCTCAGCCACCCCATGGACTTGGGATTCCTTCAACAAGCTAACATCTTTAGAGTCTCCATGTTATCACCCATGGGTGCATATAGCAGGCACTCAGTAACTGTGGAATAATTCATATGATCATCTTACACAAAATTTCCAGTGTTTTGAAGGAATCCTGTTTGTGATATGAGCTCCATTTTAGTAAATTGACTTTTCCACAAGTATTTATTGTGTGCCTGCTGTATGCTAGGCACATTTTTCTACTGATCCCCATTTGCTGCAAACTGTAGAGCTGAAGCACTGCAGTCTGTGGTGACAGTCTTAGCAATCTCTCACATAAGAGCTGCCCTGGGAGGTTTTCTTGGCTCCAGGGCCTGGCAATGCAAGATGTTTTGTGGAAATAGAGGTTTAATTAATGCTGTCAGCTCCAGGTCTCCCATGCTCAAACAGCTGCCCTGGGAGACCATCAATGCCACTACTTATAACAGGAGCTGGGGTGGGGTTAAAGGGGAAGGATGAAGAACACTTAATATCAGAAAATGTCTGATGGGGATCAGACACCTGTCACGTGATCCATTGTTACTATGGTTACTGGGATGACAGCAGCTGCAGTGGCCTTCATTTATAACAGGAAGAGGGACCCCAGCCCAAGAAGAAGAACTTGCCTTGTGCCTCTTTCACACACAATGAACCTATGGCAGAGCTAGGAATAGACCCCAGGGGATTTGAAGTCCAGTTGAGTGATCAGGACTCTGGGCTACCTTTGCTACCCAACCAGTCACCCTCACACATCTCATCAAAGATACGATGTTTGCTTCTTGGCTACTGATATACAGACAGTGGCCTTTAATGACAACCCACAGAAAAAAGGCATTGCTAGATTCCTTTGAAAAATGAGAGTATGCCTATTGGGAAAGGCAGTTAACTGAGTCAGCCGAGTGGATCAGTTAGGACAGTCTGAGGCTGGGACCCGCAAATAATTGGAAGTGCTGAAGCCACATTTCTAAGAGCAGACAGAGCAAGATGCTTAGGAGGCATCTACGAGGCTGAGGGATGGATCTTTGAAGGTTCCTCAGCCTCTTGATGAAATGTTCCCATTGTTATTTTGATCAATATTGTACATGTTAGATGTTTAAATATTCTGAATAATCACTCTGAATTTCTAAGGTACTAAAATGCTTTTATCTGGAGAAAAGGATTTCAAATATAGGAGGTTCTCTTATTTAGCAAACATTTGTGGTGTCTACATATGGTGCTATGCAGGAGGGAGGAAAATATACCAGCAGAAGAACTGAATTTTAACATTGCAAGGATTTCAGATATCATCTGTGGAATCCTTTTATTTTACCAATAAGGAAACAGAGATTCAGAGACATCGCGACTTGCCCGAAGGGTAGGAGTTAATGAGAACTGCAATGGTGTTTTAGGTCAGGGTAAACTAGATTCTGCTGCAGTAACAAATAACTCAAAATCTCAGAGATGAACTCAATAAAAGTACACATCTCCCTCCTTTCTCAATCGAAGGAGGATCAGATGACTCATTTGGTCAGCTCTTCTCCAATTGGTGACTCAGGAATCCGGGCTGCTTCTGTCTTGTGACTCCTTCACTTCCAGTCATGCAGAAAGGAGAAAGAGCCTTGAGGACTACTTGTGGCATTCTAGAGGACATGGCTGGAAATGGAGGACACAGAGCACCCCATTCCACTGGCCAGAATTTGGTAACAGGACAAATGTAACAGCAAGAGAGGCTGGGAAATGCAGAGGAGAATGTGGAGATGTGTGAGCAAAAGTACTCCTGCCACACAAGCCAGAGCCTTGTCTAGTGTATATTTCTCTAATTTATTCACTCATTCAGCAGATGTGAGTTTCTATGACCAGGTACTGTGCCGGGTGATACAGCAAAGAGAGTGAGTAAAACCAGGCATGGTCTCTCTTGCCATGGAAAGTTTATATTCCCATGGGGAAGACGGATGCTCATCATTCATCACACGTGTCAAATTACAAATGTGATACAGGCTAAGAAGAAAAGGTGAAGGTTAGAGACTTGACTTGTTCAGAAATACCACAGAAGGCTTCCTGGAAGAAGTAAGAATTGAGCTGAGGTGTCGAAGAATAGAGTTAACTCAGCAAAGAAAGAGGAGAGAGCGTGCCAGGCAGAACAACAGCATGTTCGGCGGTCCTGTGATGGAACAGCACAGTGGGGATGGAGCAGCAGTGGACTGACCAATCAGCTCTAGAGAAAAAAAAAAAAAAATAGGATTTTTAGCATTTGTTGATTTTTCTGGTATAAAGTAACCCCACCATGGTCGATTTCCAGCTACCAACAAATTCCTGAATATTTCCCATTGGCTCTTGTGAGCTTGGAGGAGCTAGTTTCAGCACACAACTAGGAGAGTGTGACTGAGCCTGAAGGAAGAAACAGGGGCCAGACAACAGGGCTCAGAGGCCATAGTGGAAAGCCATTGCGTGTTTTTAGGCAGAGAAGTGTGATATAATCAGATTTGTGTTTTTAAAAGATTCCTGGCCAGGTGCAGTGGCTCACGTCTATAATCCCAGCACTTTGGGAGGCTGAGGTGGGCAGATTGCTTGAGTCCAGGAGTTCAATATCACCCTGGGTAACATGGGGAAACCCTGTCTCAAAAAAAAAAAAAAAAAGATTCCTCTGGCTAAACTGTTGGAAGGATTGGGGAGGAACAAAGTGACAAAGTAGGTGCTGGTGGACTAAAGAGGAAGGCATAGCAGGCACCCAGGGAGAGAGGCCATGCTTCCCTTCAGTTCCCTTCAGGAATGAGGAGTTCATGGCAGGCTGAAATTGTTGACGGCACAAGGAGAGGGCAGGTACAGTGTGGGCAAGTCACTTTTCCTCTCTGGCCCCCAGTTTTCATCTCTGTGCTGCTAGCTCTCTCATTTGATGACTTTGCAGGTTCTCCAAGCTGGACCATGACTGACTGGGTGTTCCCCAAGCCCAAGTCCCTTGCCAAAGGTGAGATGTGCAGGAGGAAGTTGCCTGGGATAAGGGGTGGAAATTCTGAGCCCCACAGCAGGTCTTGCAGAGCCCAGGAGAACAGAGATACTGACAGTGAGGAGAGTAAGTAGCGCAGCTCAGTCCAGACCCAGGTGTGAGGTCCACTCCCAGGACTCCTGTTGCTGATTCTGAGCAATTCTGGGCTGTATCTTAAGGCACAAAGGAGAAAGGGGAGAAAGGGATTGAAGGGGCCTGATCCAGAAATCCAAGTCTTTGAATAGTAGGAAACTCTTCTGGTGTTGAAGCAAATTACAGTATTACTGTATTAACCACTAGGTAATCAGCTGCCCTGGCATGGCCTTTTCAACAATGCAGGATTCTTTCAAATCCTAATTCCATCTCAGCACAAGATAAAGCCACACGTTCTAGTGCTCATGGGCATGGCTCCTTGACTCCCTTCCATTTATTCTGAAGCTAATCTAAAGGGTCCAGTTGGTTCTAGGCTTCTGGAGTGTACAACAATTAGAAGACATTGTCTGAAGGATTTTGCCTGCCGTATCAGAAGGAAGGTTAGCATTTTTTTTCAGAAATGAGGTGCTTAACCTGGTGGGGCTCATGTGAATATAATAAAAGCAATTTTCTTTTCCAGAAGAATGTCTGAATGTTATATATATATATAATTTCGTATGTAACTCTAAATTGTTCAAGGATCATATGATGCCTTGAACCGCACATTAGTAGTCTCTAGAGTGGCTGAAAGAAGAGTGGACTTGAAATAAGGAGAAATGGGTTCAAATCCTTTGTCTTTGTGTGCACTAAGCAGTGTGATTCATTGGCAAGTAATCTTGATATTTTGGAGCCTTAGTTTTCTTATTGGTAAAATAGGGGCAATCATCTCTATTTTATAGGGATGTTGTGAGGATGGCCTAAAGCATAGTACTGTACAAATAACAGAGGATTCTCAATTAATGTTAATTTTAAAATTCAAATGATCTCATTTGTTCCTGACCCTCTAGTTTCTTAATAAAGCAGCTTGGCTTAGTGAAAATAGTGCGTATTGAAGTCCCACAGGTATGTGTTATTCTAGCTCTATTGCTTATTAGCTGGGAGTCCCTGGATGGACGAATTAGCTTAAACTGATTAAACGTTCATTTATTTGCAGAAAGTGGATGATAAATGATTTAGAAATGTGGTTGCAATTATTCCCTTTCCTGCGTCCATACCCTTTTGCAATGTGACTTTGCAAAGAGGTTGAGTCTATTGATCCACTTCTTAATCTGGGCTGGCCTTGTGATTTGTTTTGGCTAATTGACTGTGGTGGAAGTCACATTGTGCCAAATTCTAAGCCTAGGTCTTGAGAGATTCTGGAAGATTCCATTCTCTGTCATAGAATCCTGCCCAGCCACCATGTGAAGAAGCCAAATCTATCTTGTAGGAGGATGAGAGATTAAGTGAGCTTGTTATTCCCATGACCCCAACACAAGCCAATTTCCAGAATCAGAGCTCATGACTGAATCCAGATAAAACTAGAAAAGCCACCCCACTGAGCCCAGCCAAAGAGCCAACCCACAGAAAAATGAGCTAAATTAAAATTATAAGTCATTTTAAGCCACTAAATTTTAGAGTGTTATGTGTCAAGAGCTGATACAAATGGGGAGATGATAGTCTCCTTGACAAGATTGCTGTGAAAATACGTAACGCTAATTTCTGTAAGCATAGGGCCTGGCACATGGAAGCTGCACAACAAATGGCTTGGATTATCATTCCTGGTTCCCAAAGGCAGTGTTACCAGCACTTCCAGCAACACCTGATAGATACACCAGCTCATTAACAATTGTACAAGAATCAATCTTATAGACTCCAACACTTGAGAAGGGTACAATATTAGTTCTCTGAACCAACCTCCACTCAACCAACTTTCCAGATTGGCCCAAGCTATCCACTCCTTCTGGAGAACTTGCTGCGTGATGCCCACAGCCTCTTCTCTCATTGCTCTTTTTCACCCTCCGATGGAGTCATCTACTCACTCAGAGTTAGTTGTGTTTGTCTTGGAATCTTTTTATGCCAGTTGATCTCATTATTGATTTATAAACTTTAATTAACTTATATGTAAACTAATGACATAGAAGTATAAAGGAAAGTTAGTTCTGTGAGAACTAAGTGCTTTGCAAAGACCCATTAGGGTAAGTTGCTTTTAGAACTGCTGTTGAAATAGACATGAGCAAGTTATCTGTAAAAGATTGGGACAACTCACAAAATTCTAGAAGGACTCTGCCATCAGATTGCCAGGAAAGTGTCTCCAAGTTCTTCCTCTACTGCAGAGAATGCAGGACTGGAAATCATAAATGAGGCATCACGGGTATGCACACAAGGTAACAGTGCTAACAGTTATTAAGTGCTTCCTACACATCAGGCTTGGCTCTGAGCATTTTGTCTGTACTAATGTATTTAGAAATTTAAAACGCTTTGACACAGAGTCTAATCATCAAAATTTGGGGAAACTAATGCAAACTATGATTAAAGTACAATGTTTAAAGTGTGTGTCATTTTGAAGTTACAGAAGTATAACCTACAGATGAAAAGTGCATAGGTCATAAGCATAGCATGGTGGATTTTCAAAATGTGAACTCATCTGTTTATCCAGCGCCTAGATCAAAAAATATAACAATAGTCACATCCCCCAAATTCTCCATGTTTTGTTTCTGGGATTCCCCCATTTTAAACGGCGTTTTTAGATAGACTGAGCAAGAATACTCTATGGCGGGGAAGAGGAACCACCAGCACTGCCCCACGAATTGGAAGATGCTGCCACCTGGAGGATGTGGAGGGAAATGAATCCTCCCCGGGTCTTGACTCCCAGTCCTTTTTTTTTTTTTTTTTTTTCTGAGACGGAGTCTGGCTTTATTGCCCAGGCTGCAGTGAGTGCAGTGGCACGATCTTGGCTCACTGCAGTCTCCACCTCCCGGGTTCAAGCAAACCCCCTGCCTCAGCCTCCCAAGTAACTGGGATTACAGGCGCCCGCCACCATCCCCAGCAAATTTTGTATTTTTAGTAGAGACGGTTTCACCACATTGACCACGTTGACCTTGAATTCTTGACCTCAGGTGATCCACCCACCTTGGCCTCCCAAACAGCTGGGATTATAGGCGTGAGCCACCATGACCGGCCAACTCCCAGACCTTTACCTCTCCCTATGAGGCCTTCTTTGCCCTTTATGTAAAATTACCAGCTCTCCACCCATTGTCCTATCGCTCCCTGTTCCCCATCGCCTTACTTTTTCAAACCCTTAGCACTTGTTATTATTTAATATTCCTTCTAATTCTCCTTACCTGTCTAATTTATCTTGCTGATGGTCTGAGTTCCTCTTCTGGAATAGAGGCCCTAGGAAGGCAGGCGTAGGGCCTGAGTTGTCTAGCAGTGTATCTCCAGCCCTAGAGCAGTGCCTGGCACATCACAGCACTTCAATACATATGTCAAGTGGACAGACAGGAGCCCCGTCCCTGACCCATAGCCCTGCCCTGTGGGCCCTAACCCAAACCCTGAGGCTTCACTGCACCTTCACATACAGCCTCTTTGCAAGCTCACACCACTGCTCCCCTTCTCCCCATACCTTGTGGTGGTGGTGGGTGGGGGTGGGCAAAGGGAGAGTCCAGAAACCCCTGGCACTGTGTAAACTGCTCCAGGGCTGAAATGGGAGGAGCCGTGGCCAGAGCCCTTGGCCACTCTATCCTGTGTCATAGCCTGCGCTAGTGGAGGCAAGCTGGAAAGTCTCACTGTGCCGTGGTTAAGCCAGATCAGTCTACCCTCCAGTGAATTCGAGTACCACAAAGGAACGAGCTGGGTGGCCTCTGACAATGCACTTTATCTTGGTGAGGCTCAGTTTTGCCATCCATTAAATGGAGAGAATGAAGTGATACAATAGGCACGATGTGGTTCACGCAATGCCTGGTATGTGGTTGGCACTGGACTATTGGAAACGATTACCACTATTTTGAAGGGTTAGGGATGAAAGGAAACCTTAAGGTCCTATAGTCCAGGAGAGGCACTTTTCGTTGTTATTTGAAACCTCGAGGTCCTATGGTCCAGGAGAAGCACTTTTCATTGTTATTTGAAAATTCCGCTATAGTTTTATGTGGGAATTCAGAATAAAAGACAGGGTGCTGTGGTGGAAAGAAGGTGGGGGAAAGAATTCCCTGAGATCACTGCATCCCCGAGCCCTCCTCCCCACTGTGCACACCATCCACCTCTAGGGACAGTCAGAGCCACCCCCAAAGCAGTGTGAGACCACCGATGGTCATCTACAGCCTCGTTTTACAGATGAGAACACCAAGGTCAAGAGAGGAGATTGCTGAGCTGGCTCCCAGGCCTTCTGACTCTGTCTA
Source organism: Symphalangus syndactylus (assembly GCF_028878055.3). Taxonomy (NCBI): domain Eukaryota; kingdom Metazoa; phylum Chordata; class Mammalia; order Primates; family Hylobatidae; genus Symphalangus; species Symphalangus syndactylus. The sequence continues at coordinate 11,527,158 of NC_072428.2, read as the reverse complement.
GGGTTCACTTCAGGCTCTCTGCTACTTCCCAAGCCATTCATGGGTTTATTTCTTAGCTGGTTAGTGAAGGGCCCAAGGGGAAAGTGAGCTCTTTTTAACTTACTCAAATCAGAGTGGGCTTCCAGATGGAGCAGGAGGAATTTGGGTGACTTTTGACAAAGACTTAATAGCATGTTGGAGAAGGAATCTCAGAGCCAAAATCAAATTGGTGAATTTGCAGAACTTTATAGGCAAAGCCAGGGCCAATGTGGTGTCATGGAGCAGATACCAGAGGCAGTTGGGGAATTATTGTGAAAACAGAATCAAATAATTAGTGAAAAGTACTTTGAAGATTGCTTAAATGCTGGATAAATGACAAGATGTTTATTGTAATCCATATCATCATTACGCTTTATGTTAATCAACAGGCCTGGAAGTAATTCGAATTAGGAGGAGATTCAACACCATGAATAAACACTACCTGGAGTGGTCTGCAAAATGCTGATTTCTGGGCCCCAACTCAAGACAGGCTGATTCAGGGATCACCCATTGGCCTAGTGTTGAAGATTAATGAAATCTGAACCTTCATACTTTGCTCCAGTTCTGTCATAAAAACTGAGTTATTTATTTATTGCTCATAACACTAACTACATTTCAAGTCTTGGCCTGAAACTTTCGAGTGTTCATAATTAACATAAGCGTCTCAGGAATGAACAAAGGCAACATTCCCTCTCTTTGACAGCTACAGTGAGAGTAAGGTCTTTTCATTTTTTATTTTTGCAAACAATCTGATTAGATGCAGTATAAAACTGACATAATCTGTGAGAACATCCATCTTAGTTTCTGTGCAAGATAGAGACATGTGGAATGTGGCTGATTGTCTTCAGGGATGACTGTGAATTCCTTCACTCCCTTTACATGGAGAGACGGTATCCAGCTGCCCTCACTTTCGGTGTGAACTGGCCTTGGTGATTTGCTTGGCCAACAGAGTGTGGTAGAAGTGACGTTCTGAAACTTTCTAAACTAGTTCATAGGAAGCCTCTCAGCTTCTGCCTGCCTGACCCCACTGGCACCCTCACTCTGGGTGTTCATTTTCAGAATTCAGCTTCTTTTTAAAAATTTTTATTTTTATTTTTTGTGGGTAAATATTAGGTGTATATATTTATGGAGTAAATAAGAAGCTACTCAGAGAGGCTGAGGCAGGAGAATGGCGTGAACCCGGGAGGCGGAGCTTGCAGTGAGCCGAGATTGCGCCACTGCACTCCAGCCTGGGTGACAGAGCGAGACTCCGTCTCAAAAAAAAAAAAAAAAAAAAAAAAAAAAATAAGATGTTTTGATATAATACAAGCATGCAATATGAAATAAGAACATCATGGAGAATGGGGTATTCATCCCGTCAAGCATTTATCCTTTGAGTTACAAACAATCCAATTATGTTCCATAAGTTATTTTAAAATGTGCTATCAGATAGTAGGTCTTATTCATTTTTTCTACTTTGTATGTACCCATTATCCATCCCCATCTCCTCCTTAATCCCCCACTACCCTTCCCAGCCTCTGGTAACAATCCTTTTACTCTATCTGCATGAGTTCCATTGTTTTGATTTTTGGATACCACAAATAAATGGAAACATGCCATGTTTGTCTTTCCGTGCCTTAACCGTAATGATCTCCAGTTCCATCGATGTTGCTGTAAATGACAGGATCTCATTCTTTTTTATGGCTGAAGAGTACTGCATTGTGTGTATGTACCACATTTTCTTTATCCATTCATCTGTTGATGGATCCTTAGGTTGCTTCCAAATCTTAGTGCTGTGAACAGTGCTGCAACAAACATAGGAGTGCAGATATCTCTTCCATATACTCATTTCCTTTCTTTTGGATATATACCCAGCAGTGGGATTGCTGGATCATATGATAGCTCAACTTTTAGTTTTTTAAGACACCTCCAAACTGTTCTCCACAGTGGTCATACTAATTTACATCCCCATCAACAGTGTAGAAGGGTTCGCTTTCTCCACATCCTCGTCAGCATTTGTTATTGCCTAGTCTTTAGGATATAAGCCATTGTAACTGGGGTGAGATGTGATCTCATTGTGGTTTTGATCTGCATTTCTCTGATGATCAGTGATGTTGAGTGCCTTTTCATATGCCTGTATGCCATTTGTATGCCTTCTTTTGAAAAATGTCTAAAATGTCTATTCAAATTTTTGCCCATTATTTGATCAGATTATTAGGCTTTTGGTGTTTTATTTGTTTTTTTGTTTTTGTGTTTTGTTTTTTGTTTTTTTTTCCTACAGAGTTGTTTGAGCTCCTTATATATTCTGGTTATTAACCCCTTGTCAGATGGGTAGTTTGCAAATATCTTCTCCCATTCTGCGGGTTGTCTCTTCATTTTGTTGATTGCAGGAACTCAGCTTCTATGTTCTCAGAAGGCCAAGTACATGGTGAGGTCATGTATAGAAGCTTCAGTTGACAGCCTCAGCTGAACTTCTAGCCAACAGCCCCCACTAACTGCCTTATGAATGAGCCATCTAGTACATACAGCCCACTCTAGCCTTCAGATGACACCAACCCCTGCCACTATTTGAATACAACTGTCTGAGAGACTCCAAAGGAAAACTGCTTGGATGAGCCCAGTCAATCCTCAAAATCATGAGGTAATTATACATTATAGTTGTAAACCACCAAGTTTTGAGACAATCAATACATCAATTACCAAAACGTGTCAATGTTTATGTCCCTGTTGCCAGTTTATTCTGTCTTCTGTTTATATAAATCTATCTGCAGGAAAATAATCTGAATGAAAGGGTCTTGTAAAATTCCTAAGACTTTAGAGATTATTGTTATGTCCTGTGAAAATAACCCTCAAAGAAAACACTGCAATTCTGACCAGCCATTTCCCTAGCAATAATGCTATAAAGGACATCTCAGTATTCTTAATAAGTATAAATATTGGATGGGCTTCATGGCTCACGTCTGTAACCCCAGCACTTTGGAAGGCTGAGGTGGGTGGGTCATCTGAGGTCGGGAGTTCAAGACCAGTCTGGCCAGTGTGGTGAAACCCCATCTCTACTAAAAATACAAAAATTAGTTGGGCATGGTGGCGGGCACCTGTACTCCCAGCTACTCAGGAGGCTGAGGCAGGAGAATCACTTGAACCCAGGAGGCGGGAAGTTGCAGTGAGCCAAGATCGTGCCATTGCACTCCAGCCCAGGCTACAAAAGCAAAACTCCGTCTACAGTGCACAAGACAGCATCTTCAAACCAGCACAGAATCATCCATCCCCAAATGTCAGTAGTGCCAAGGTTAAGAAAGTCTACCCTGGTTAGAAAAGAAGAAGCTCCATGAGAGCAGTGTCCATTACTCGTCTGTTCACTGCTGTATCCCCCAACCATAGCAAAGTGCTTGGCCACCTCAAGAAATACTTGCTGAATGAATGAGTGATTGACATGAATGAGTGATAATCAAGATTCTTCGAAGGTAGAGACATCCGTGGAGCTGGGTGAGCACAGGGTTTGGCTGTGGATCTGTCTCCCTCCCTGAAGAATCACTGAAACCTGGAGAGAGGGTCCCAAGGCTGGGTGAGATCCAGGATGCAGGGCCTCTCTGGGGGCTGGATGGTGGATTGCAGGATCATGCAGTACACACCAGGCATACCATTCCAGGAAAGCAATCAGAAAACTCGGCCAGCAGCCATCAAGAGTGGATACTCCCCTCAATGTCTCTTGGAGGCAGAGACCATGGGAGCCCTCCGGACCACAAGTATCTGGGAGTCCTCAGCCAGGATAGTTTGTCATCAGCAATTTTGAGTCATTTTGCTGGGGGCTGCAAAGCACTTAGAGTAAATCCTTTGAGGGTCTGTTGACAACAAAATAATTGTTATTTCAGGGCCAATAATGCAATTCCCTTGCATCTTCTTTTTTAAGGTGATCATTCCCTGCCCTGGAAAATGCTATGTTCCAGTCTCAGCATTTCTGCAATTTTGAGAAGAAGAAGGTCCACCTCAGGAAATTCCAGCAACCCCCTGACTCTGGCCCCACATTCGTTGGCTTCTCTGGTTCTGAGGCCTTTGGACTTGGACAGAACCACCCTACTGCCTTCCCTGGTTCTCCAGCTTGCAAGTGGCCTGTCGTGGGTCTTCTCAGTCTCCACAGTCATATGAGCCAATTCCCCTAATAAATCCCTTCCCATATACCTATAAAATTTAAGCAATTGATATTGTAATGATCCATTCTTTTATTTAACCCCTTTAGTGGGGCACGTCTTTCCTCATCTTTTTTTCCTGAGCAAAAGAATCACTAAATCCTCATTTCCTTGGAAAGCAAAAACTAACAAAACCAAATGAATCTAACTTAGGCCTTGCCACTCCTGCCATTAGGAGGGGACTTAGGTCAGAGGGTGTGGTGGAGGCACTTCTCTGGGAGGCAGGTGAAATGGATGACTTTCTTACCTAATATTTGTTTAGTGCTTTCGGCCTATGGAGGGCAGTGGAGTCTCTAACTGAGCTTAATTGTTATTGATGTTTAGTAAGCCATAAAACCCCAATTTCCTGCCTGCACCCCCAGCCATAAAATAACCGTTTGCAGCGGCCTATAAACACCCCCGGTCACCAGGCTCCATTCGCAGCACCTGTGGAGCTGGTTAATGAGCATGAAGCCAAGGTCTCCTGGACAGTTCTTTCCTCCCCTCCTTTCTGCCTCACTGGCTCCTCTGACTGCTCCCCACCTGGGGCCTCCAAAGGCCTGGCTTTGCCACTGAGCAATGGCTGGAGCAGCAGCCCTGTACCCCAGGAAAGGCCAAAGGTCTGGGCTGGGATCCAGTGGTCTCAAAGGCCTGATGTGCCTGGCCCTGAAAGTGGAGCATCAATCTTCTCCCCTGAGCACACGAAGCTCGAGGGTCCCATCTCAGGGCAAGGGGAGAGCAGGAACCCCGACTCCAGTAAACACCTCCTCCCAATGGACTAGGCCTTGCGGAGGCTGCAGCTGATGGCCTCAGTCTAGGAGGGCCCATTGCCGTTGCGGTGAAAGGGCTCAGAAGCTGGGCCTCCACTTTCGGGCTGAACATAGAGGCTCAAGAGCCCTGTTACAAAATTTTCTGGGGTTTAAATACCCTTTAGAGGTTTCCTATTGGCCACTTGGTGTACACCCTATGTAAATGAAGTAGTGGCCCACAATCAGTCTGATTAGTTGGCCTGCAACCAATCAGAGGCTGAAGTGAAGTTACAAAGATTACACGCTATACCAGCATATTTAGCCTCTGATTGGTTGTGGGAAGCAACCAATCAGAGGCTAAAGTGAAATTACAACGTTGCACTTCCATGCAAAGAAAGACTTGGCCCGCAATCAGTCTGATTGGCTGAGGAAAGCAACCAATTAGAGGTCCTTTCAGTTTTCCATCTGCAACGCAGAAAAGGTTACGGGGTGGTTTGCGCAGAGAGTAGCCTCCAGTCCTTTTGTTACTTAGGTGTGGAAAGTTGGGGTTTTCCCTTCGATTTAGTTCTAGGAAGGTGTGAATTGGCCTCAGGTGCCCTGCCTCCAGACCCTATCTTCCTGCCTCACCAGAGGCCTGATTTAGGTTCCCGTGGTTTACCTGTCTCCTGCTGCTGGATGGAGGGCACCTTACAGGCGGTGAGCATGTCGCATGTCGTGTTCATCCCTGCACCTCTGTGTACCTCACTCAGGGCCAGGCCTGGACCAGGGGCTCCGTGCCTTTCTGAGGAAGAAAGAGATGGTGAAAGGACAAAAGACAAAGGAGGAAGAGAAGCAGGGAAGAGTCTGAACTGGAAAGGTTTCTGAAATACTGTTTATTCCTGGAATATTATTTTTTTCCAGGGAAACAATAAAAAGAAAGTGTGTACAGTGGAGGGCAATCTGGGCAAGGAGTCAGGAGTCTCAGGCAGGCCATTTTCTCTTTAGAAACTCAGTTTCCCTGCCTGTTGATGGCGTTGGAGAGTTTATCTCTATAGTCTTCTATGTCTCAGATTCCGAGAATGAATGGAGGGTGGGCAATGAGGCTAGTCTTTATTTGTTAACACTTTGAGCTAATAATAGTTTATGAGGCATCTTTAATTCCAGCAGCTCAGATCTGGCTATCTTAATTCCAGCGCCATCATCTGGCTAGGGTGGATATTCAGCGTGCCTTTGCAATTCACTCCCTTTCACAGACGGGAGAACCCAGGGCCCTAGAAGGGGATGGAGGTGGCCCTCATCCCGTCACTGCCCAGAGCCCAATGGAGCAGTTTGGAGCACTTTGGCTTTGGAGTCAGGCAGACCTGGATTAAGTCCATCTCCACCCCTTACCAGCTATGGGACCCTAGCAAGAAGCTTTTCTTTGAGGCTCAGTTTCCTCATCTGTAGAATGGAATAATATCTGCTTCACAAAATTGTTGTCAGGATTAAAGGAGAAAATGTATGAAAAACTCTTAGTACATGACGTATCCTGTGGTTAGCACTCAAACAGTAGTAGCCAGTAATACTAGCGGTAGAGATAACTGGACGATGTAGGGGAATGAGGCAGTAGATGCGTGATAGGTCTATAGAGCCTCCTACCTGGGCAGCTGGGATGGGCAAAATCATCTTTGAATTCTTGCAGACCCTCAGAGACCTGCCACCAATATCTTTTTGCACATGTAGCACCAGCCAGTGTCCTGACAATAATGAGAAGGCAGGCAGCGGAAGCCAGAAGACATGAGGAACATTGAGAATTAGGCTTGCAGAGTGGGAAGAAGAGGAAGCTGGGGGCCTAGTGGTCCAGACAGTTAGAGCCACATGGACTTTCAGGGTACCTGTGTCCACTGGGATGCTCCTGCAGCTGTCTGTGTCAGCCTTTCCCGAGGGTGAGAGATACATAAGATTTTCTCCATTTGCCTCCAGAGGGGTTGGGAGGAAGTGCTGAGGGAGGCCGGCCGATTCTGCCTCATTCAGCCTGAGGAAATTTCCTACAATCTGAGCAGACATCTAACAGGACACTGTCTACCTGTGGGCAGTGAGTTCCCTGTTGTTTTACCAGACAAGGGACAGAAACCCAACTTAACCTAGTTTAAGCAATCCAGGAAAATTGTTAGCACACCCACACAAACCAAGGAAAGGTGAGGGCCGGATGATCCCAAGGTCCGCTGGATGCAGGACTCAAGCTTAGCCAAGTTCCTTTCTCTCCGTCTCTGTATGTTTCATCTTGACCTCTCATTCCTTCAGTATCCTCCGGCAGCTCCTGGGACCTATCCTGAAGCTTATGGTTTAACTAGAAAGAAAGTTCTCGTCTTTTCCAACATTCGTAAATATAAAATTCTGTGGGGGTGCCCAATTGGCCCAGCTTGGGTGGTACATCTGCCCCTTGGACTGATCACAGGGGCCTGAGGGAGGCAGAAGTGCAGTTGGCCTCCTCATGAAAGACGCAGGGGGGTGGCAAAACCAAACTCACGTTTTTTGCCTTCACTAGACAGAAGGGACAAGGGGCGGTGAGCCGACGGGAGCAGCAGACATGACCATAAGCACCTGTGAGGAAGCTGCACCAGGGTTTCTTCCAGGAGAGAGGTTGGCCTTGACAGGCTTAAGCCCCCTTTCATCACTTGCAGAGTGTAGAACTGCTTGCAGAGTCAGGCCTTCTGACTTCACATGTGTGACTCAGGTGCGGGTACAACTGCCCTGCATCTGCCCTGTCACCCCAGGGACTAAGGGCATCTCGGGGTTCTGTGGATAAATGGATGGCCAGATGGCAGTGCTTGTGTCATAGCCAGAGGGGAGGCAGGAAGCCCAGGGACTGGGGAGGCACCTCCACCTGAAACCCTACGGGTCTTCACAGCAGTGAGACATGAAGTCCGCAGAGGTCAGTGTGTGCCCGTCCCCACTTGTACGCCCAGTCCAGAGGAGCCAGGGGCTCTGCAGAAGCAGAGGTACCCACAGGTGCAGGGCCCCACCCAGATCGAGGGGTATGAAAGGAGCTGTGCCTGAAGTTCAGAGCCTGCCCCCACCACACGCAACAGCCCTGCTCTGTAGAACCCCAGCTTTTGGTTTCATTCTCAAAGCCAGTCAAGGTGACTCTTGTGGGGCCCCAGGGACCTCCCTTATGCTCTAGAGCCAACAATGGCAAAAATCAGTGGACTCATTCTCTTTCATTCTCTTTCTTGGACCCTCATTCTGGCAAGCGGGTGGGCTTTTTTACAAGGCTGATGTGTTCGATGGATAATTTGCATCTACAGACAAGCAGGTGGCCATGCCAGGACACGTTCTTCCGTCCTTGTCGTGCACCCAGCCTCTCAAGCTGCATTTGTGAGTCTTGTGAACTAGTATGCAACTATTCCTGCTACTTGGATGTAATGCGTGTTGAGTATGTCTCATGGCATCTCACCAAGGTGTCCAGATAGCCTTTTCCCGATAAGATAGCAAGTTGCTCCGGGCAGGCTTTCTTTGCACGCACATTCTCTCACCAAGCATAGGTCCCAAGGTGGTTCTGGGAAGACTCTAAATCTCTGCCTCTCGAGTGGCTTGGATTGAACCAGCAGCCCCTGCAGGTCTGGTAACCAGCAGTGAGAAACGCTGGGGTGTCTTTAGGTATCCCCATGAGACCCACAGCCTCAGCTCTTAGTAACCTCCCCGACTTCCAACACCTTTAATTCAGACACCTGAGACTCTTCCTTTCTTGCTGTCAATTTCAGCTCTGGACTCCTCAGAGGTGGGAAGAGGATGTCTTTATCTAGCACTCTAGGTGTCTGACGTGGGAGCAGAGCTCCCAATGGGAATTCAGGCCAGCTGAATTGACCAATTGACCAGAGCTGTCTCTAATCACTACTTCATGAGCAGCCAAAGCGATTTTTAAAATTCATTTCTTTTTTTAAATTGAGGCATGATTCATATACAGTAAAATTCACCTTTGGGGCGTGCAGTTTGTAAGTTTCAATAAATGCATACTACCAGGTAGCTCCTACCACAGTCAAGACAGAGAACAGCTCCGAAATATTCCCCAGTGCCCCTTTGTAATCAGCTCTTCCCCACAGCCTCAGCCCCTGGCAACCACTGGTTTGTTTTCTGCCTTTTCCACAATGTCACACGAATGGAGTCATACAGAAGGAAGCCCTGCGCATCCCATTTCTTTCATCTAGCAAAATGTGTGAGGTATATTCATGTTGTTGCCGATAGCAGGAGACTGCTCTTTTTATTGTATTTTATTTGCTCTATGTGTATGTGCCCAGATTGTTTATCTATTCACCCATCCAAGGACATCTGGATTGCTTCCAGTGCTTAGTGATTATGAACAAAACAAGAATGTGCAGGATTTTGTATGAACATAAGCTTTCACTCCTGCGGGGTCATATGCATGTTTAACTTCATAAGAAACTGTCGAGCTGTTTTCCAGAGTGGCTGTAGTGTTTTGCATTCCCACCATCAATGGAGGAGTGTTCTAGGTGCTCTGCAGCTTGGTCAGTGCTTGGTGTTGTCAACAGAGTGAACTTCTAAAGATGCAATCTGCTCATGTCGGAATGATTCGATGCCCTTTTATTGCTCTCGGGCTGAGGCTCTTTGGGTGTGCCAGGAGGCCTGGCACAGTCTTGCTATGCCACTTTGTGACTATGCCCCAGCCCCATCACCCCAACACCAGGACCCCCAGGATCCTGGAGGAAAGTGTGAGCTTTCTTCTCCCCTCTGACTCTACTCTTCGCTGGGTAGCCCCCTTCTCAACCTACAAACTTCAATGCTTCTCCCTCCACCAACTTTCCTGACTCCAAACTCCAGCTGGGTGACTTGCATCTTCCCTCAGCACCCCGTGGTTTTCCTTCACAGCACTTGTCACAACCTGGAGACACATACTTCTCTCTGTGATCATGAGATGAAGGCCCATCTCCTCCTCCAGCTTGTCATCTTGATGATGGCAGGAACCAAGTCCGTTTCATTCACTATTGTTTCTCTAGTTTCTTTAGCATGTAGTGAGTATTCAATAAATACTTGTCATAATCTTGAATAAATGACTGGTGGAGATTCTCTGTAGCTGGGATGGTCCAGGGAAGGCTTCAGGCTTTCCATAATCCCTGGCAGGTGTCTGAACTGGGGTGTAGGAAAAGTTTTCCACAGTCCTCAGGACTCTTGCCAGCCATTGTCACACCTATCAAACACCCACATCAGATAAAGGGTGTGTGCTCAGCTCCCCTTCCTGGAGCCCCCATGCTACATGAGGTGGGGCCAGTCATCCAGGAGCACCCTCTCCATTTCCTTCCTGGTGGGCCCAGTCTCTGGTATTTACAAGTAGCTCTGCTTGTTTTCTATCATGCTTTGTATTTTATTTTATGTTCCTCCTTTTTAAATTATGAAATATTTTGACACAGCAAAAAAACAGTAGAGAGGATAATATTTAATACAATGGGCATCTGGGCTCCCACTCTCCAGGATAAGAGAGAAACCATTATAGATATAGCTTAAAGCCCCTCCTCTCTGCCATCTTTTTCTTCTCTCTAGAAGTAACCTGGAAAGTCTGGAATTTGCTAGTTATTTATTTTCATGTGTGTTTTGTGTTTTAAACACATATGTGTGTTTTTATATACTGTTTTTTATATTTTTAAATTCTATATATTAATTGTATGCATTCTTTATTGTATGCAGTCTTTCCAATTCTATGTTGGTGGGATTTATCCATGTCATGTCTATAGCTGTAGTTCACTAACTCCCAGTGGTGTATAGTATGTTATTAATATTATTCAGATATACCATAAGTAGTTATTTGTTCTCCTGCTGATGGGTAATAAAGTTGTTTCCAATTTTTATTATCATAAACAATGTTGAATTTAGTATTCTTATATGTCCTCTTTCTGTGCCAGAGTTTGCTCTATAATGTACCCAGGAGTGGATGGCAAGGTTGTAAGAGATGCACACCTTAAGTTATTATAAACCAAGCTGCACCCTCTAGCATTGAAAGAGAGAGTTTTCACTGTTCCTTATCTTTACCATCAATTGGTGTTATCTGACTTCTAACTTTTGCCAATAATGGGGCTAAAATAAAAACTCCTAATGAGATTGATTTGTATTTCCCTAATTACGAAGGATACTGACCATCTTTTCATAGATACCTTTCATACTGCTGCTTCTGAGAAATGTCTTTTTATGGTTTTTGCCAAATTTTACTGTTGTCTTTTTCTTATTGCTTCATAGAAATTCTTTATATAACACTGATCCTAGTTCTTTGTCATTTATATGGAAGATTTCCTCTCCCAATTAGTGACTCGTGTCTTTGCATTGTTTATGGTGACTTTTGCTACACAAACGCTTGTAGGGTGAAGACAATCAAATGTATCCATTTTCTCTTTCATAGCTGTGCTTTTTGTGTTTTAAACAATTCTTCCCTATTTGAAATAATAAAAATATTCTATATTTTATTCTGAAAGTTTTAAACTTCTGTTTTTCACATTAAGTCATTAATCTGCGTGGGAATTTTTTCTGTGTTCGGTTGGAGGTAGGGAGCTAATTTTACTTTTTCCATAATCAATCATCTGTACGTGGTTGATTGACGAGTCCATCCTTTTCACATTGATTTGCAATGCCATCTTTGGCAAGTATAAAGTTTCCTTATTCATGTGGGAATATAACGTTTTCATCTGTGTTTCTGGACTCCCTATTCTGTTCCGTTAATCCATATGTCCTTCCTTGTTCTCAATCACACTGGGTTTCTATTAAAATCCTAATACCTGCCAAGACAAGCTTCACTAACTGCAAAATTGTCTTGGCTATTCTTGCTTTTTCATATCTCTTTATATTTAGAATCCATTTGTCAAGTTCAATAAAAAGCCTCTTGGGGATTTGGATTGGAATTGAATTTAGAAATTGATTTGGGGGGAATTGACATATTTATGTGGTTAAATCTTCCCAACTGTGAACATAGCTTATCTCTCCATTACTGTGGCCTTCTTGAATGTCTTTCAATTAAGTTTTATTGTTTGCTACCTAAAGATCTTGTATATCTTTTGTTAGATGTAGTCTTTAATTATTTTGTTGTTATATTTAAATGAAATCTTTTAAAAATTACTTTTACTAGCTCTATGATGCTAGAATGTAAAAAGCGAATTTTATCTTTGTTTATTTATCTTTTTTTTTCTTTTTTTTTTTTTGAGATGGAATCTCACTCTGTTGCCCAGGCTGGAGTGCAGTGGCACAATCTTGGCTCACTGCAACCTCTGGCTCCCAGGTTCAAGCGATTTTCCCTGCCTCAGCCTCACCATGTCCAGCTAATTTTTGTATTTTTAGTAGAGACGGGGTTTCACCATGTTGACTAGACTGGTCTCGAACTCCTGACCTCAAGTGTTCCACCCACCTCGGCCTCCCAAAGTATTGGGATTACAAGCACGAGCCACCTCGCCAGCCTTATCTTTGCTTATTTATTTTATATGCAGCAACCTTGCAAACTCTCTTAGTTATAATTTGTCTGTAGATACTCTTGAGTCTTCCATGTGGATAATTTTTTCTTTCTGTTCCATCTTATTCATCTCTTTTTCTTTTATTACTGTGTGACAAGGAGCTCCAAATCAATATTGAATAAAAGCAGAGATAGCAGATATTCTTAATGGAGTCAATGTTTTTTAAAGGAGAAGTCTATTCGGATTTTCTATTTCTTTTTCCTCTTCTTTATATTTTATTTTACAAATTTTCTCTAATTGGTGTGCATTACTTTTATTTCCCTTTTATTTTCTTTATTATTATTATTATTATTGTCATTATTTTATCTTACTTTAAGTTCTAGGGTGCATGTGCACAACATGCAGGTTTGTTACATATGAATACATGTGCCATGGAGGTTTGCCGCACTCTAACTCGTCATTTACATGAGGTATATCTCCTAATGCTGTCCCTCCCCCCTCAGCCTACCCCACAACAGGCCCCAGTGTGTGATGTTCCCCACCCTGTGTCCAAGTGTTCTCATTGTTCAGTTCCCACCTATGAGTGAGAACATGCAGTGTTTGGTTTTTTGTCTCTGTGATAGTTTGCTGAGATTATGGTTTCCAGCTTCATCCATGTCCCTACAAAGGACATGAACTCATCGTTTTTTATGGCTGCATAGTATTCCATGGTGTATATGTGCCACATTTTCTTAATCTAGTCTATCATTGTTGGACATTTGGGTTGGTTCCAAGTCTTTGCTATTGTGAATAGTGCTGCAAGAAACATACATGTGCATGTGTCTTTATAGCAGCATGATTTATAATCCTTTGGGTATATACCCAGTAATGGGATGGCTGGGTCAAATGGTATTTCTAGTTCTAGATCCTTGAGGAATTGCCACACTGACTTCCACAATGGTTGAACTAGTTTACAGTCCCTCCAACAGCGTAAAAGTGTTCCTATTTCTCCACATCCTCTCCAGCACCTGCCTGTTGTTTCCTGACTTTTTAACGATCGCCATTCTAACTGGTGTGAGATGGTATCTCATTGTGGTTTTGATCTGCATTTCTCTGATGGCCAGTGATGATGAGCATTTTTTCATGTGTCTGTCCCTTTTATTTTCTTTAGAAAAATGTTGTAAGCTCCTAGAAAAGTAGAAAGTGTACCTCCTCACCTATATTCACCAACCTTTAATATTTTGCCACACTGGTTCTGTCTCTCTCTCTTTAAATACACACAGTTTCCCCTCATCAAATCATTCAAAATAATCTACAATTATCATGATATTCACCCCTAAACACTTCAGTGTGCTTCTGCTATGAATGGAGGCATTTCCCCACACAAACTCATTATCATTACCACATCTAGGCAAACAATTCAATTACTTTATCCAACATATGGTCTATGTACAAATTTCCTCAGTTATTTTCCAAACATATGCCCTTATGTTTCTTTGATCTCCTCCAATCTAGAAGTTTCCCCCATCTTCCTTTGTGTTTGATTTAGCTTCTTTCAAATGAACATTACATTAAGAATTTCATCCATACTATCGTATGTAACAAAAGTTCATTTATTCTCATTGCAGGATAATATTTTATGGTGTGTGAACGCATTACAATTTATTTACTTGTTCTACTGTTGGTGAGCAGTTGGGTAATCTCTAGTATTTTGTTGTTATTAATAGTGCTGATAATAATATTCTTGTGTACATCTCTTGGTGAACACATGTATTTACCCAAATGGGGTATCATCACTGGGTTATTGGATGGGCACATGTTCAGCTTTATTAGAGCCAGAGGTTTTCAAAGTAGTTCTACTGATGTATTCTCCCACTAGCAATGTATAAATGTTCTGGTTGCTCCAATGGGTATTGAATCTTTTAAATTCTGTTCATTCTGATAGGCTAGTTATGGTTTCTTATTGTGCTTTTATTTTGCATTCCCTAGTAATGAATAAAAGTCAAATATCTGGCCTGGCACAATGGCTCACCCCTATAATCCCAGCACTTTGGGAGGCCAAAGTGGGTGGATTGCCTGAGCCCGGGAGTTCAAGACCAGCCTGAGCAACACAGCAAAATCCCGACTCTACGAAATAGGCCAAAAAGTAGCTGGGCATGTTGTGCATGCCTGTAGTTCCAGCTACTTGGGAGGCTGAGGTGGGAGAATCACTTGAGCTGGGGAGGCAGATGTTGCAATGAGCCGAGATCACACACCACTGCACTCCAGCCAGGATTATAGAGCAAGAACCTGTCTCAAAAATTAAAAAAAAAAAAAAAATAATTGAACACCTTTTCACAGGTCTATGGATCAAGTTGGGAAAAATTTACATCTTTGAAATATTTAGGTCTTCCTTAATCTATTCCAATAATATTTTATATTTTTCCGTGATGAGGTCTTGCCCAACTTTCATTAAGTTTATCCCTAGATGTTTGATGATCCCTGGTACAATAAAAGGTTTCATTTTAAAATTTTTGTTTTCTATGTATTGTTGCTGGAACATAGAAATACAATTAAGTTTTTATGTTAGCTTTGAATCTAGTGGCCTTGCTAAACTTGCTTAGAAATTCCAATAGTTTCTCTGTAGATTCTTTGGAATTCTCTACATACACAATCACATCTTTATTATTATTATTATACTTTAAGTTTTAGGGTACAAGTGCACAATGTGCAGGTTTGTTACATATGTATCCATGTGCCATGTTGGTGTGCTGCACCCATTAACTCGTCATTTAGCATTAGGTGTATCTCCTAATGCTATCCCTCCTACGCAGCCATAAAAAATGATGAGTTAATGTCCTTTGTAGGGACATGGATGAAACTGAAATCATCATTCTCAGTAAACTATCACAAGGACAAAAAACCAAACACAATCACATCTTTTACAAATAATGGCAGTTTTATTTCTTTCCTCATACTAACACTATTTGTTTCACTTACTTGCCTTATGCCATTGGCTAGAACCTTCAATATGATGTTAATAAGTGTCATTATAGTAGCCATCCTTGTCTTATTCCCAATCTCAGAAGGAAAAGATTTTAACAATTCAGCATTAAGTATAATGTTTGCTGTAGGGTTTTTTTGTAGCTATTCTTTATCAAATTTAGGCAGTTCCTTTCTATTCCTAGCTTGCTAAGAGTTTTCTTTTTTATTATAAATGGTTATTAATTTTTGTCAAATGAATTTTAGTGTGTCAAAGTGATCATATGATTTTTTCTCCTTTCATCTATCAATGTGGTGATCTACATTGATTAACTTTTTGTGTTGTGATGTGATATTCCTTTATATATTGCTGTACTTGATCTTCCACTACTTGAAGATTTTTGTATAAATATTTACAAAAAGAATTATCTATAATTTTTTCCCTATAATGTTGTTTCCAAGTTCTGATATCCAAGCTATACTGGTCTCATCAAATAAGCTGGGAAGTATCCTCTCTTTTTCCACTCTTTGGAAGAATTTATGCAAAATTTGTATTATTTCTTCCTTAAATGTATGGAAGAATTCTCCAGTGAAGCCATTTGAGCCCAAAAATTTCTTTGTGGGAATATTTTTATAAATAGATTCAATTTACTTAACAGGTGTAAGAAAATTTAAATTTTCTATATTTTCCTTCATCATTTGCCAAGTCTATTTCTTTTTAAAGAAAGTTGTCCATTTTATAAAAATTTTTAAAATTTTTAAAATAAAATTGTTTATAATGTCTTCTTATACATTTCTGTCTAAAATCTGTAGTGACATCCTCCTTATATTAATAGTTTGAGATTTCTCTCTTTGTTCTTGGTCAGTATTGATAGAGGTTTATTTTACTAATCTTTTCAAAGAACCAGCTTTAGGCTTTATTGATTTGTCTCTATTGCATGCTTTGTATTTTTTTTTTTTTTTTTTTTGAGTCAGAGTCTGGCTCTGTCCCCCAGGCTGGAGTGCAGTGGCACCATCTCGGCTCACTGCAAGCTCCGCCTCCCGGGTTCACACCATTCTCCTGCCTCAGCCTCCCGAGTAGCTGGGACTACAGGCGCCCGCCACCACGCCCTGCTAATTTTTTTGTATTTTTAGTAGAGACAGGGTTTCACTATGTTGGCCAGGATGGTCTCGAACTCCTGACCTCGTGATCCGCCCACCTCGGCCTCCCAAAGTGCTAGGATTACAGGCTTGAGCCACCGCGCCCAGCTGCATGCTTTGTATTGCATTGATTTCTGATTTTATCTTTATTATTTTTCTCTTTCCACTTTCATTGGATTTAATTAGCTTAGGATTTTTTTGATCTTATTGAGATAGGAGTTTAAACTATTGACTTCTTTTTTTTTTCATTTCTGGTATATGTAGCAAAGACTGTTAAGTTTTCCCCTAAGCACTGCTTTAGCTTCATCCCACATATTTTATATGTCTTATCTTTATTGTCATTCATTTCAAATTGTTTTCTAATTTCTGTTGTAATTTCTTTTTTTGACATATGGATTTTTAAACATACATTGTTTAACTTCCAGGCAGTTGGGAATCTTCTAGTTGTCTTTTCGATATTAATTGCTAGCTTAATTCTAGTTATCAGAGAATATACTCTGAATGCTTCTAATCTGCTGAATTCTTTTTTGAGACTTTTAAAAATAGACCAGCATGTGGTAAATTTGGTAAACATGCCATGTGCACTTGAAAAATGTGTGGATTTTGTCACTGTGATACTGTGATTTACAATAAGAAATATCTATTTCAGGCTTTGTCCCTGGTCGTTGGCACAGAACTCCTAAAACCCTTGTGATTTCCTGAGCAGTGGGGGTGCCAGGAGCCTCTCTTGCTCTACCATTTGGTCTTTTACCCTGGTTCCTGACACACAGCTTTTAATTCGCTGGAATCTGGGGAGTCTTTTGCATCTTTTGCTCTAACGAGGTGTCTCTTGCTGGTTCCTGAATGGGAGCTGGTCACCAGAGATAGAAGCCATGATTGGAAGCTTGGAGCTTCCAGCCCCACCTCACATTCTCTGGGATTGGGAGAGGGGCTGGAGATTGAGTTAATAACCCATCATGCCCAGGTGATGAAGCCTCCATCACCATCTCTGCACTCCAGGGTTTGGAGAGCTTCTAAATAAGCACATGCACGTGGTAAGAGAGTGGTGCGTGCCAGCTCTGTGGGGACAGAGGCTCCTGCACTTGGGATCCTTCCAGACTTCATCCTTTGTATCCCTTCAACTGTCTGTCCATTAGAAATCTTTATCATATCCATTAATAATATAATAAACCGGCAAATGTGTTTCTCTGACTTCTGTGAATTGGTCTTGAAAAGTAATTGAACCTGAGAAGGGGGTCTGGGAAACCTCCAGTTTGTAGCCAAGTTGGACAGAAGTTGTGGGTAACCTACCACTTGGAAGTGATATCTGAAGTGAGGGGCAGTCTGGTGAAACTGAGCCCTTCACCTGTGGGATCTGACTGTAACTCCAGGTAGATAGTGTCAGAATCTGGTTACATTGTAGGACACCGTGTTGGTGTTCACTGGAGAACCAGTTAGTGTGTGGGGGAACCCCAAGCACATTTTGGTAACCAGAAGTGCTCTGTGCTGTGTTAAAAGTAGAAACAAAAGTTTAGTTTTTTTCTATCTCATACACAGTTGTCAGTTCCAGTGGTCACAGCTGTCAGTTCCAGTGGTGTTTATTGTTTTGTTTTGTTTTTGAGACAGAACCTCACTCCAGTGCCAAGGCTGGAGTGCGTGGCATGATCTCAGCTCACTGCAACTTCTGCTTCCCAGGCTCAAGCAATCCTCCCTCCTCAGTCTCCTGAGTAGCTGGGACTACAGATGAGTGCCACCATGCCTGGCTATTTTTTTTTTTTTTTTTTTTTTAGAGATGGGTTCTCACTATGTTGTCCAGGCTGGCCTCCAACTCCTGAGCTCAAGTCATCCTCCCACTTCGGCTTCCTGAAGTGCTGGGATTACAGGCATGAGCCACCACACCTGGCAATTTGCAATGTTTTGTGTGTGTGTGTGTGTGTGTGTGTGTGAGAGAGAGAGAATATATATTAATTGGGTCAAGTTTCAGGTTTTTTTGCATATCTATATTCTTCATGTTTTTTGTCTGATTGTTCTATCAGCAATTAAATAAGTCACATTAAAGTCCCCTGCTATGATTGAGGATTTGCATCTTTATTTTTTAAGTCTTACCAATTTGTGCTTTAAATATTTTCACATTATGATACTGGGGGCATGCAGATTTAGAACTGTGGTATCTTTCTGGTGCATTTACACGCTTGCATCCTTATTTATTTCCCCTCTCTCTAGTAATGCTTCTTTCTGCAAAGTACACTTTGTCTGACATGTAGTCTTAGATGTATGGTTACCTCAGTGTTTACTTGGTTTGTATTTGCAAAATGTATCCTTTTCAATTCATTTAAGGTTTATTCTTAGGTTTAAAATATATCCTAGATCACAAACTCCCTTTTGAAATTCTGGCTTCATGTGACTATCTTTAGGGTGACCTCCCTACTGCCCGGGTCCCAGACTCTATGTCCTGTCTTGGACACCTCCTGGGCTGTTAAAACCCAATTGGCCACCGGGGATGAAAAGATGTCTTTAGAGCAAACATCAACACCAGCGATTTCTTGCCCTTCCAGTCAGTATCTCTTGTCATTTCTGCCCTATGATTGTTTCCCTGACTTTCATGCCAGCTCAATCGGGCTTTTGAAAAATATTTTACTTCTACTCTCTTAAGCATTTTTAGATCTTTCTGTATGGAGAAGAGTTTCTTGGAAAACTCATTCCAAAATATTTCTGAAAATGGAAGCCTCTTCTTTGTCCGTTCCCCAGCTGGGCTGTTTGTCATATTCTTATCAATTTATATTGATAAGATCTCTTTCTATTAGGGATATTACCCATTTACTCATCATTTGTTTATACTATGTCCTCCTCGAATAGACTTTGCCTTTTGACTTTGTTTGTGGTGTCATTTTTAGAGAGAAGATGTTAATACTTATGAAATTAAATCTGTCCATTTTTTCTATATGGCTTGTGTGTCTTACCTTACCTAATAAGGTATTTCCCACTTCTACATTTTACCTTTTTAGAGTTTTAGTTGTTACATTAAGTCTTTAATCCATCTGAAAATTGTTAATGTGCACACTGTATAGAAAAGATGTAACTTTATTCAATCCAGATGCAGAGCCAATTCAGTAAATAAACGGCTCAGCCCACTGAGCTGAAATGTCACCTTTGTTATTGTTACATTCTTACATATTTCAGGTCTATTTTTGGACTCTCTTTCTTGGGCCAAAGATATATTTGTGTATTTTGGTGCCAAAATCAGACTTATTTTTCTTCTAATACCTTTAGACCAAAGTTTTAATTATTTTCTGGGGCAAGTTTCTCCTCACTACTACTTTTCAAAATTTTTCTTGGCAATTCTTGAATATTTATTCTTCCATCTGAATTTTAAAATTATTTTTCGTATTCCAAGGAGAATTATATCATATCGTTACATTTTTGCATTACACTTTATGTTAATTTAAGAAGGATTTTTCTTTTCATCTTCTCTTTTAAAAATATTTTTTCTTTTTGAGATGGAGTCTCGCTCTTGTTGCCCAGGCTGGAGAGCAGTGGCAAGATCTCGGCTCACTGCAACCTCAACCTCCCGGGTTCAAACGATTCACCTGCCTCAGCCTCCTGAGTAGCTGGGATTACAGGCGCCCGCCACTATGCCCAGCTATTTTTTTTTTTCATATTTTTAGTAGAGACGAGGTTTCATCACGTTGTCCAGGCTGGTCTCAAACTCCTGACCTCAGGTGATCCACCTGTTTTGGCCTCCCAAAGTGCTGGAATTACAGACATGAGCCACCGCGCCCAGCCTAAAAATATTTTTTCTATGCACATGTCGTTGAAATTGCAGAATGAATATGCTTCTGTACAAGCAACATGCTAAGTCCTCCGTGTATGATTTTCTTTAATTCTCACGACAAGCTTTGGGAAGGGATTATTGATATCTTCAATATCGGTTAAGAAAGAGAAAGATAGCAAAATGAAATAAGTGCCCAAGATCACAAGTTCAGAGCAGCCAGCCATTTTATTCCTGGTCTTCCATGTGCCATGCCCATAAGGTCATGTGGGAATCTGAGAACCCATTTCCTATTATTTTGGATCCCTTCTCAGCCTCCCTTTTTTTTTTTTTTTTGAGTCTTTGAGACTACTGTTAAATAAGTAATAGTCAAATCTTCACTCTGCTTAAAATAGAAGATTTGCTTTGGCACCTCTTGGAATATGGATTTCATCTCTAAGCCCAGCCCACCTGTCTGCTAGGGCCTGGCCATTCATTTTTTCTTTCACTCAGCCAGCAGGTATGTGTGGGGTGCCCAGTGTTGGTCTTCATATGTCATTGTGGAGCCACTGTCAGAGATCAGAGAACCAGGCTTTGCTCCAATGAGCTTATAATATATTTGAGGAGCTATAAATGCACATAGAGAGGGAAAGACTAAGGCACAGACTAAAACATACAACCCTAGACTAGTCTTTCTGGTGTCTGTTGAGGCCTCTGGCCCAAAGCCTGGCAGGTGTAGCATCTGCTTGTAGAAGGAAGGAATAAATAGAATCAACAACACAGGAGGCTATGGGACAAATGGAATGACGGAAGTTTATTTTACACATCCATGGAGAATAGCTGTCTCCACTGGAAAAAGAAATGCAACTAAGTACATGCCCAACTGAGGTCCTTTCTGTAAAATCACCTTTGAAATAAAGGAGGTGTCTTTTATAACAATATTCTTGTGCTGATGAAAGGAGGGCACATTCTGGGGCACTGGGCAGAAATGAGAGCAGCTCTTTCCCTCATTCTCATTTGCCTTGTCCAGATCCTGCTTGAGATGAGGACACTGTTCTGGGGGAGGATCCCGGGAAAGGAATTGGGAATGACGTGGGCTTGTTCTAGTTCTACCTCAGATGGGCTGGGCTCCTGTTACCACCTTTTGGACTGCTCTAGTCTGGGGCCTTCACTGATGCTTATTCTGGTTTATCAACTGGCTCATTTCTCTTTTAGAGAGTTAATTTTTAATGGGGATTGTATCTCCTGATTTAAGTCTCCTATTTTTTTTTTTTTTTTCAAAATGCGATGAGTTTAACAGGAGGGGATTTTAGCAATAGCTCATTCATCATTTCCCAGATTAATCCATTGAAGATTATATGCCTCAAGATCTTAACTGATTTTCTACTGAAAAAGAAGGGGAAGGTTCTGTGGTTAAGACAGTTCGGGAATGCCAGATTAAAGAAAATTGAAGAGGCTTCTTGACCACAGGGCTTTCAAGGGCTCTGAATACCCTGATTTTATTTGGCATGTGTCTTTAAATGGCAAAGAGAGGGCTGCAATCATAATCTCTTTGACTCTGAGACTTTTGGGTTTGCCATCTTCCTTCCGTGTTCCATAGGACTCAATTTGGAAAACCTTTTCCAGCCCAACCCTCTTATTTTACAGACGAAAGATCTGAGCCTCAGAGCAAGGAATGACTTGCTTAAGGTTCCCTATTCACTGATGGCCAGAGCTGGAGTCCTGACTCTGAATCTAGGTGGTTTTCAATTAAATAGACCATTCTTTCTGAGCCAGGGCAGGTTGAGAAGTGAGCACAGTTAATATGGGGGTTATATGTGAAATAAATAGAAAATCATGATGGCTTTGTCAAATACGGCTGCCCAGAGATGAATGGAGGGATGCAGGAAGCCCAGGAAGCCTGGGGCTTTCTTAGTAGGATCTGCTAGGCTGGATGGTGGTTGTAGGAGCTGTGGGCTCACCTCCTCTCTGTGCCTCTTCTGCCACTCCCGGCCCTCATGAGAACCCTTTGTAGCTGGGCCACAGCTCTGCGATGTTGGCCACAACTCTAGTCTCCAGTGTACATGCCTGGGGCCCAGCTGCCTGAGGGAGGAGTGAGCTTGAAGTGATGGGAGGAATCTCTCTCTTTTTCTGAAGAGGCCTAGTGTCTCATGCTGAGGTCAGGTCTGACTTCCTGGAGCACCAATTCTATCTTTTACTTCTTATGGGGTGGACTCCTCCTTCTGTTTCTCTACTTCCTACAGGGGAATCTATTTCAATCACTATTGAAGAAAATTGGAGACATAGAAAGCCAAAGTCCAATCCCAGCAAAGAATGAATCTTGTCTTCGTAATCACCCAATGGGCTCTTCTCGCCCACTGCACAGATACAGCTGATTCACTGAGACAGCAGCATTGCAGTAAAGAAAGGGTTTAATTAACACAAAGCTAGCTACATAAAGGACAGGAGTTTATTTCTCAAATCAGCCTCCCCTAAATATTCAGAGACTGGGATTAAGGACAATTTGGTGTGCAGGGGACTAGGGAACAGGTGCTGCTGATTGATTGGGGCTAAAACCATGGGAGCATGGAAAGCAGTCCTTGTGCACTGAGTCAGCCTCTGGGTGGGGGCCACAGGACTAGATGAGTCACAAATCACGGGTCCAGGTGAGAGTCAGCTAGTCACCAGAAATGCAAAAGTCTGAAAAACATCTCAAAAGACCAATCTTAGGTTCTACAATAGTGTGTTATTTGTAGAGGTAATTGGGAAAGTTACAAATCTTGTGACCTCTGGAACAAAGGCTGGTTTAATATGCCTGCATCTTAGCAGAATTCAGGCCCCTCTCATGATCCTAATCTTATAGACTTTTATCAGTTTTTACAAAGGCAGTTTTCATCCCTGAATGAGGAGGGGGTAGTTTTGGGGAGGGCCATTTTCATCCTTACTTTAAGGGTAAACTATAAACTAAATTCCTCCCAAAGTTAGCTTGGCCTACACCCAGGAATGAACAGGGACGGCTTAGAGGTTAGAAGCAAGCTGGAGTCAGCTATGTCAGATTTCCCTTAGTGTCATAATTTTGCAGAGGTGATTTCATTTCTCTTCCTACTTTTTGAAATTATTTGGTGCAGAGAAACATCCGGGATTGGAACTCTCAGGAAAGAATAGAACAATATTCTAAGGAACAGGCCGGGCAGGACAGGTCAGGGATTGGCAATAGAAGCTGTGAGCTTCTATTGAGGCTCACAGACTACATCTGAGGATGGCAGAAAGCCCCAGGGTAAGATGCCAAAATGGGTGATTCAGTGATCATAGATTGGATTATTATTATTATTATTTTATTATTATTATTAGTCAGAATCTTGCTCTGTCACCCAGGCTGCAGTGCAGTGGCACAATCTTGACTCACCGTAACCTTCGCTTCCCAGGCTCAAGCGATTCGCCTGCCTCAGCCTCCCAAGTAGCTGGGATTACAGGCACACAGCACCACACGCGACTAATTTTGTATTTTTAGTAGAGATGGGGTTTTGCCATGTTGGCCAGGCTGGCCTCGAACTCCTGATCTCAAGTGATCTGCTCACCTTGGCCTCCCAAAGTGCCGGGATTACAGGTGTGAGCCACCACCCCCAGACCATTGATTGGATTATTAAGAGAGTTTAGGACACCTGCACGGGACAGAGTCCCACCACTCTTGCTCATATTCACCTTTGCATCTCAGGTGTTTCTGTGTCGAGCCTTTCTTTTGCATTAAGGCTGATCTGGAGACAATGCTGGATCCCTGGAAGCCTCTCATCAGATGCTGTAGCAACACCTGCGAAGGGGAGGGTCCCAAGAAGTGACTCTAGACTCTGCTCTGCCCATCCAGAGGGCTGAAAGAACCACAGAGCTGGCAGGGGGCCTTGCAGCGGGGTGGCGCTGTGAGAGGTAGAAGAAGGACTAGTGGTTGGTTTTGGAGGACACGTCTCAACTTCCCCTTTGAGGTGGCATCTGGTCTGCATCCCCTACCAGGCTCCCAGGGATACTGCATGGGAACACACTTTGTAAATGACACAGTGGTATACATGCAAGAGCCTTACCATTATTGTCACTGGCCATTATACTCCCTAATTCCTAGTGTTCTTAGGGCGTAATCTTAAAGGGTCTCCCCTGAAAGGAACATTCTCCTCAGTTTCCTACCCATACCTAACCCAGGCTCCAGCTTGCATAGCTGGTCCAGAGGAGCTGAGACAGCATGGCATCTGCTTTCTCTTAGGAAAAGGTGGTGTATTTCTCCTTCTTTCCTGGTCCCTCTTCCTAGCATGATCTATGCACGTCTAGGGCCCCAAGACAGGGTGATGTGGGAGGTGAAACCCACAGGAAAGGTGATGTGAAGGAAAATCTGGGGGTGAGGGATATAAGGGTTGCTGAAGAGCCAGGGATGTGGGATGTGGCCCTGCCCATCCCCTGCTGGACCCCATGCTGATCCTGGCCCCAACTTAGTGTGAGGTCTGTCTGCTGCAGGCATGAGGCAAGCTCCTTTGCGAGGGCAGCTTTTTGCAACAGTTGCAGCAAGTTCACTGCTGCAGGTTATGATATGTGACTGTCTGCTGTTGGGGAAGCCTGGGATGAGGCTGCTCCTGCTGGGTCCCTGGTGGCTTCCGCTGCTCCTTGGCCTCCAGGTTCCACCCCCTCCCCAGGCCCAGCCAGCTTCCACTCTGTTCTGTTCTCTCCTACCCCTTGATGCGTCTCTTCCACCAGAGCTAGAAGCTCAGGACCCCACATTCTTCACCCCCGTGACTTGACTTCCCCCCTCCTCCCTCGGAGCACACTCAGATCCTAGAGTCTATTCCCCGGTGAGACCCCATTTGTCTCTGGCCTCCACCTTCTCGCTGGACCCCCAGGCAAGGACCACTCCCTCCTGCAGTATTAACTATATTTTCTCACTTTCTGTATTCCTGATGCTCTAGCCTCACTGGTCAGGGCTAGCCAGTTCTTAGAGGTAGCACATGATTGCCTGTGAGCACCCTTTTCCTATACAAACCGTCCAATCCTCAGCCCATACCTGCCGCCTGCCTCCTTAATCGAGCTCTCATGGGTTAAGCCAATATTCCCCTGTCCTCTTCACCCCAGGGCCAGGTACCAAATAACTCAGGACAGCCCCTATACCCTGGAGTCTACCGAAATGATTCCAACTAGTCAACTCTGAACCTGCTGAGCCTGATGACCCTGCCGCACCCATGCCTGTCCACAAAACTCCAGCAAGGGCTCCAGTCCATGCTCTCCTCTCTCCTTCTATCTCCTGACTGCCCCTGGTGCTTCCCCACGTGGCTCCGTGTGGTGTGCAGTGCCTCCTGTTCTAGGGATCCCTGAATATAAAAACATCTCCGTTTGTGACAGTCATTTCTAGGTCTATGTGTTTTACCACACCTGATTAAAACAAATCCCAGGCACGATTGAAAGCACCTGCTCATGTTGGCCTTCTCAGCGTAGACGTCTGCTAAGGGTGCATTCCTGTCTGCCTCCCAACGTGCTTCCTTCCCTGTCCACAAGAAGCCTCTCTCTTGGACATTCTGCAGCCAGGCATTTGGAGGCCAGTGGCATCTTCTTCCTCAGTCCTGATATCCAGGAGGTCCTAGAGATATGAGTCAGAGAGAGAGTGGATCTCCAGATTTGAGAGAAGAAAGAAAAGAGGGCAGGACCATTTCCCAAAAAACTGAGGCCAGACTGCAAGCTAGATTCTGGGACATACTTGGAGTCCTTTGCTGACCAACAGGGCCCCGGAGTCCCTCAGTGTTTCTGGAGCACCAAGGGCAAACCAGAGAAGGGCACTGTCCTTGGCAGCCCCCACGCCATGCCATCTTGTGGGACTGTTTGCAGTGGAAATGGAGCCAGCTCTTTTGGGGTCTCCTCTCTCTAAAAAGCAAGTCCTGGTGGCTACTGTCCCAGTTTCTGGTAGTAGTTCCCCACTAGAGTTTTCCTTTATTTCTCCAGATCCAATTTCAGGCTAAAGAATCCTCCACCCCAAGACCCAGCCCCAATCCTTTCCTGGAGCCTTGTGCCAATTGCAGCTCTACTGCAGGCCCAAGTGCAGCCCCAGACCCCCTTCACTTCTCTCTGCCATTCCCACTGCCCTCTCCTTCACCCTAGACTACGGCCAGTGGGATGCCTTCCCTTAGAGTCCAGAGTGAGGTTCAGTCTCTCACCTTGGCTGACATTCAATACCTGCAATGGCACTGGCTGGAGAAGCAGCTGGAAAGTGTGTGAGGTTCACCCTCTGTGGTCTCAAGAGTTCAGCAAACCTGTAGCCCTCCAGCCCTTACCTTCCCCAGCAAGCCTGGCGTCCCTGTTCTAGGTGCCAGTCTCCATCCCTCCTGGAGAACCTTCTATCCAGAATGACATCTCGAAGCACCTGGGGCACCACCTTCAAAACAGTTATCCAACACAGGATCCAGGAGCCTCTGCCACGATGCACCCTCAAGACACAACCTGGGATATCCCAGCCAAAGGGTGAACATGGCCTCGGGTGGCCCTCTGTGTTTACAGGCCAAGGGGCAAGAATCAAGGGAAGATTGCATTGAGGGACCAGGAGGCTTCATGAAGGGGTCCAGCTAAGTTTCTGTTAGGGTGGGATCCAGGGAAGTGCCTGGGGGACACTCTGAGGAGGCCCTAGAGCTCACTTTCCAGGGCCCTCAGAAAGTTTCCCACGCAGGGCCTGGCAGCTGACTCTGAGAAGGAGACAAAAAGGGATTTGGTGAGCAACTCGGAGAGCGATTCATCAAGAGGCTCACTCCAGTTCCAGAAGCAACTGGAAAACAAAGCTGGGGCAAGTTGATCCGGGCTGAGTCCCTGCCCACTACTCATGATGCACTTGGAAGCTGGAAGCTTGGTGCCCTTGGTGCTCAGGAACATCACCTGCCTCCCTCGTGGGAGTTTTCCTTCCTTGACCCAGGCCCTGGGCAGGTGTGAGAAGTCTGTAGGATACGGTTTTGGATGAGACAGACGTGGGGCTTCTGGAAAAGCCAAGTCAGTGTCAGCCTCTGGGCAGAGCCCAGGCCAATGGAAACCAGAGCTGTCTTCCTGGGCGGTGGGTACCCGGGGGTGCAGGTGGACATGCAACCCTCAGCCTCCTCCTAGAGAACCTGAGCCTTAGGTAGGGTCTTGGTGTATGGGAGGGAAGTCAGCAAGAGGAAGAACTCGAGGTCTGGGCAGAGCCTGCAGATGGGCATTCCTGCAACAACAGGGCTCCCTGCTACCCTGAGCAAGGATTGAGATGAGCGTCTCATCCTGCAGCTGCCTAGCAGGCTCAGAGGGCTTGAGTTGCCCCAGCAGGGATGGGTGGATCAGGGCCCGACCAGGACAGACATGCCTGGAAATCTGAGAGATGCAAAGGGCAGCAACTGTGTCTGGATTCCTCGTTTCAAGCCCACCAGGGAGCCTGTGTCCCCAGCCTGCACCCAATAGCATGGGCCAAGGATGCCAAGAACCTCTGGCCACTCCATCTACTGCCACAGGCTCTGTCTGTCAGGAGGCATGTCTTCTACTCAGCAAGAATGTCCTCCTCCATCCTCTTCTAGGAAGAAAGGTTCAAAGGAAAAGTGTCAATCCACTTAGAGAAGATCTGCAAGTCTCATGCCATCACGCATCCCCTGAAGAGGGTGGCCTCTCTTTCTCAGAATGAAAGATAGAGATTCTTCCCCATACAGCTGTTTTCTTCTCAGGAGAGTGGTGTCTTCTATCTGTGCTGTGTTTGAAACATAGGTTTATAGTATCCGAGGGGCTTGAGCTTAGAGGAATTCAGAGCCAGCTTCAGCTCTTACTGAGTGCCTGCTTTGGCTTCTAAAAAAATGGCTGAGGTCATGGAGAGAGGTTTCACACCTAACCACTGTTGTGATTTCCTTCATTTGCACCTACTCATATGTCCTATTTTAAAAATACTGGGCCAGATACAGTGGCTCATGCCTGTAATCCCAGAACTTTGGGAGGCCAAGATGGGTGGATCACTTGAGGTCAGGAGTTTGAAATCGGCCTGGCCAAAATGGCAAAACCCCATCCCTACTAAAAATACAAGAATTAGCCAGTCGTGGTGGCACGTGCCTGTAATCTCAGCTCCTCAGGAGGCTGAGGCACAAAAATCCCTTGAACCCAGGAGGCAGAGGTTGCAGTGAGCCAAGATCGCACCACTGCACTCCAGCCTGGGCAACAGAGCGATGCTCTGTCTCAAAAACAAACAAACAAACAAACAAAAACAAGAAACACTTAAATTTTTCATAAGAGTCATTGAAAAGCATACACAAGCTAAAATTAGTATTAAAAACACTAACAGGTTAGTCAAAGTTAGAAAATCCAGTACACCCCACCCCAAGATGTGGCTTACACAGAACTTTCTCATCTAAAACAGCTGTAGGGGTAGTTAGGGTTGCACAAGAAAAATATGAAGAATACCTTGTTGACATTGACAAATTTAGAGTTTGCTATATTTCTTAGAATTCAATGTTAATACTATTGAGTTGTCACAAGAGTTCGTGAATTTACTTATCTTGGACATCATTTGAAACCTTTATGATTTTATTTCAAAGCCAAATAATTCTTCTAAATACATGAACCAGTTATGTCAACGTAGATGCATATATTAAAGAAAAAATTAAGTACTCAATTAAGTTATTGGAAATTTTTTGTGGTAAAAAAATTACAAAATTTACTATTTTTAAAAGTGTACAATTCAGTGGCATTAAATACATTCCCAGGGCTGTGCAATCATCACAACTACCTGGTTCCAGGACTTTACCTTCATCTGTCAAGGAAACTCTGTGCCCATGAAGTAGTTACTTCCCACTCCTTGCTCCCCCTAGCCCCTGGCAACCACTAAGCTGCTTTCCATCTCTATGGATTTTCCTATTCTGGACATTTCATATGAATGGAATTATACAACATGTGGCCTTTGGCCTGGCTTCTTTCACTTAACATAATCTTCAGGACTCCTCCATGTCGAGGCATGTATCAGTACTTCTCTTTTCATGGCTAAATAATGTCCCCTTGTATAGATACCCTACTCTTTAAACAAATTCGTTCATCTATTGATGGATACTGGAGTTGTTTTCACCTTTTGGCTATTGTGAATAGTGCTGCTATAAATATTCATGTACAGGTTTTTGTTTGAACATCTGTTATCAATGTTTTGGTTGTATATCTAGGAGTGGGATTGCTGGGTCATACGATATTGAGGAACCACTAATCCATTTTCCACAGCGACCGCATCTTTTACATTCCTACCAGTAACGTATAAATGTTCCAGTTTCTCCACATCCTCACCAGCACTTGTTATTTTCTGTTTTGTTTTTATTATACCATCCTAGTGGGCATGAAACGGCATCTCATTGTGATTTTGATTTGCATTTCCCTAATGACTAATGACATTGAATATCTTTTCATGAGCTTACTGGCCATTTGTATGTCTTCTTTGGACACATGTCTATTAAGTCTTTCACCCATTTTCTAATTTATTTTGTTATGCTGTGAGAGTTCTGTACATATTCTGGATACTATATGATTTGTAAATATTTTTCCCATTCTGGAGGCCATCTTTATACTCTCTTTTTGAAAGTGTCCTTTGATCCACTCGTTTTTAATTTTGATAAAGTCCAATTCATGTGTTCTTTCATTGCTTGTGCATTAGGTGTCATATTCAAGAAATCATTGCCAAATCCAAGGTCGTGAAGGTTTACTCATATGATTTCTGTTAGGAGATTCATAGTTTTAACTTGTATATTTAGGTCATTGATCCATTTTGAGTTAATTTTTGTATATGATGTGAGGTAAGAGTCCAGCTTCACTCTTTTGCATGCAGACATCCAGTTGTCTCAGCAGCACTTGTTGAAAAAATGCTTTTTTCCTCCATAAATGGTTTTGACAACCCTTGTGGAAAATCGACTTATCGTAGATACATTAGTTTATTTCTATACTCTCAATTCTATTACATTGATCTGTATGTCTATCCCTATGCCAATATCACACTGTTTTGACTTTTTGACTAACATAACTTTGTAATAACTTTGGGAACTGGGAAATGTGAGTCCTCCAATCTTGTTCTTTTTCAAATTTTTCTGCCTATATGAGAACCTTTGGAATTTCATATGAGTTTTAGAATAAGGTTTCCTATTTCTGTAAAAAAAAAAAAAGGCAGCCAAAATTTTGATAGCCATTGCATAGAATCTGTAGGTCACTTTGGAGATTATTGCCAGCTTAACAATATTAAGTCTTCCAATCCATGAACACAGAGAGCTTTCCATTCATTTAATTCTCCTCTAATATCCTTCAGCAATCTCAGTCCAATTCCAAAAATTAGAAGAGGAGTGAACATTTCTTAACTTTTCCATAAGGCTAATATTAACCTGAAACTAGAGCCAGGCACAGACATCACAAGAAAAGAAACTACAGAGCAATATTCCTTATGAATATAGATGAAAAAATCCTCAACAAAATATAGCAAGCCAAATCCAGTAGCATATTAAAAGTAATACACACTATTATCCAGGGGGCGATTTATCTCAGGAATGCAAGGTTGGTTCAACATGTGAAAACTGATCAAGGTAATACATTAATATAATAAAGAAAGAAAGCCACATTGTCATCTCCATTGATGCCAAAGAAAAATTGGCAAAATCCAACACATTTCATGATTTTAAAAAACTCAGCAACTAGGAATATGAGGGAATTCCTGAAACTGATAAGGAGCATGTATGTAAAACTCACAGCTAACATGATATTTAAGGAAACACAGAAAGCTTGCCCCCTGAGACCAAGAACAAGACAAGAGTTCCCGCTTTTGCCACTTTCAACATTGCACTGGAATTTCCAGCCAGCGTAATTAGTCTGGCTAGAAAAAATCAAAGGCATCCAAATCAGAAAAGAAGACGTAAAACTATCTCTATGCTTGTGCTGGGGGCCTGTTGATAACAAGTGTTCTCTTTTGTTTTATGCGTTTGTGCTTGACAGTTTCACTGGCTGTAGAATTCTAGATGGACAGTTATGTTCTTTTAGCACTTTTAAGACAACATGATATTGTCTTTGGGCTTCCATTAGGGTTTGAGAAAGGTTAGGTCCCAGTCGAATTGTCATTCCTTTAAAATGATCTTCTATTCTCCCTGATTACTTTAAGACATTCTCTTTTTGTTTTGAGTTCTGCAGGTTCACTGTGATTGAACTAAGAGGTTGCTGTGAGAGTGATCTGAGCCTCTCAACTTTAAAAAAAAAAAAAAAAAAAAAGATAATTACACTGGAGCAAGTGGGAAGTTTTCCAGAAAAGGGAGCTACCAAAGTCATTCTGAACTCGTGGAACAAGAGCAAGAGCTGTTAAAATTATACTTGCTTCTTAACTCAAGGATTCTTTCTTCATCTTGGTGAGCAAACAGCTTTATTGAAAAATAAAGTCCAGACCAGCCAAGGTTGGCCTCAAGGGGAGGAGAGTCTCAGAAGCTGGTGTGGTAATGGCCTCCAGCCTGGGGAAGGTGGTGTGGACTTTCCTTTCTGTTGGGTCAGTTTTGTGCAGAGCTGGGGAATACTGGGGAAAAGTGCTTCATCCCAGGGTGACCACACAGCTCCATCAGTCCAGGGACAATGACACCATATTGATGTTGCTTCTGACAAGGACCTGACCACTTGTTATTTCTGGGATTCTCTGGGGGTAAAAATAGGGTCATAAAACAGTTATAAAATATTACCCTTCTAATTATACTGCCAGCCCTTAAACTGTGGGACAGAACACTCTTTGTGGGGTTTAAGAACCAACTCTCCATCAGCACAAAGACCTCCCATCTCTGCTTTCCGCACACCATAAGTTTGCCCCTCTGGCTTCATTTCCAGCCCAGACACAGGCAGGTCAAGCTTGGAGATCAGGTCCTTCTGTTGCCTAGATCTGAACTAGTCACCCCTAAAGGGCCTTGGCTGCCCTTTTGTTCCTTTTGGTGCCGGTGGGAGTATCAATAGGCATCACTTAGCACTGCCTGTGTACTTGCAACATGCTGAGTCCTGAAGGCACAGTTCCCACTGTGATCCCATTTCACAGCTGAGAAAACTGAGGCTCTGAGCAGTCCTGTGGTCCTTCTCTTCCACAAAGCTGCTGTAAAGTCTGAAGAAAAGTCTGGGCTCCCTCGGTCTCTCTCCACCTTTGCAGCCTCTTTGCCCTTCTCCTCGACCCAGGCCATTCTTTTTCCTATCCTTTCTCCAACCAGACATCCCCCCAACACCTGTACACACCCCATCCAGCTCAGCCACAGAACTAACTCTCACTCAGGATGAAAGCAGTCTCCTTTCTTTTCAGTGAAAACCTATCTTGACCCTTAAACCTGATGCTTGGCATTCCCTGATGCAACCAAACTGACTTCAGCCTGAGGTCCAACACGAGGCTGAGCCATCAGGACCGCCTTGGCTGGACATTTCTCTCCCTCCTGCCAGGTACCCTGTTCTCAACCTCTGACCGGCTGTCACCTTCAGACTGCTTTTAATGGAGCAAAATGCAAGCTTTGCAATAATAAGGGGCTTCAACAAAAGCCTGTTTAGAACAGAGAGAATCTGAGGAATCTCAAAGCTGAAATCAGTCTGGTTAAGTTGGGAAATGCAGTGCTACAAGTCGAGCCAACAGCCCTAGAGGCCCACAGGGACAGAAGGACCCAATCTTTCTACACTTGGGTTTCTGTTCTTGTGTGGGTCCAATTTCTAGAGTTAAACTTCAGGCACAATTTCTAGATGTGCAACATTAGTAGCTCTTATCAATGGAGCACTTCCAGTGTGCCTGGCTCTGTGCTGACCCTGTTACATGGATTCATTATTTGGCTTCTACAGTGGGTAGAGTCGTGGCCCCCAAAAGATACATCTGTGTCCTAATGCCCAAAACCTGTGAACTGATCATATTTGGAAAATTGATCTTTGGTGATATAATTAAGAATCCTGGGTTGGAGTCATCCTGTGTTATCTAGGTGGGCTCTCTATCCAATGACAAGTGTCTTTAGAACGGATCCATGAAGAAGAGACAGAGGGACAAGGATTGGAGTTCTGCAGCCACAACCCAAGAAACACGAAGAGGCAAGAATAGATTTTCTTTTTTCTTTTTTATCTTTTTTGTTGTTGTTGTTGAGACAGAGTCTCACTCTATCGCCCATGCTGGAGTGCAGTGGCACGATCTCAGCTCACTGCAACCTCTGCCTCCCGGGTTCAAGCAATTCTTCTGTCTCAGCATCCCAAGTAGCTGGGACTACAGGTGTACGCCACCACGCCCAGTTAATTTTTGTATTTTTAGTATGGATGGGGTTTCCCCATATTGGTCAGGCTGGTCTCGAACCCCTGACCTCAGGTGATCCACCCGCCTCGGCCTCCCAAGGTCCTGGGATTACAGGTGTGAGCCACCACACCCAGCCTAGATTTTCCTCTAGAGCGTTTGGAGGGAGTGCGGCCCTGCCGA
This sequence comes from Symphalangus syndactylus, assembly GCF_028878055.3. Lineage (NCBI taxonomy): Eukaryota > Metazoa > Chordata > Mammalia > Primates > Hylobatidae > Symphalangus > Symphalangus syndactylus. The sequence goes on along the minus strand of NC_072428.2, from coordinate 11,493,628 downwards.
CACCCTGATTTCAGACTTCTAGCCTCTAGAACTGTGAGTGTGTAATTTTCTGTTGTTGTAAGCCACCCCGTTTATAGTAATTTGTTACACCAGCCGAAGGAAATAGAGGAGTCTCCCATCGACTCTGGAAAATAGACACAGTCATCTTCCATTTTATAGATTAGGAAACTGAGGCACAGGGCTTGGATAACTTGTCCAGGGTCCCAAAGGCAGGAAAAAGCAGCACCAAGACGAAAAACCAGTTAGAATGACCCCAGAGACCATCCTCCCAGCCACAGTCTGTGCTGCCTCTTGCTCTGCTAGACTGCTGGAATGTGCCTGAAATAAGTAGGCATTTGTCCCCATTTTGCAGATGAGAAAAACAAGGCAACCGTGGAGGAACTGTTGGGGAAAACTGGGATGGAACATTGAAATTCAAAAGTAGTTCCTTGTATGCCTCTTTTCTTCATGCTCACAACCAGCCAGAGAGGTGGTTGTTACAACGTCCATCTTCCAGATGGGAAGATTAAAACAGTAGCTCTTTGAGGGAGGGACTGTTCACCACTGCTACCCTGAGCTAGCCCTGAGCCTGGCTGAGGTAGCTCAGGGAGGTGTGGTCATGCATCCAAGATCATGCAGCCCGCCAGCATGAGGCCAGGGACTCGAGCCTGGGTTTTCTAATGCCAAAGACTGTGTTTTCCCTCTGCCGAACAAATGCTGACCTCTGTTATCTCCAGACTATATGAGAAAATGGGTGGAGGGCAGAGAGACACTGTGAGGCCTGGAGAGAATGTTGGTGGCAACTCTGACACTGGGGTTGGGGGTGGTATGCCTTGATGACTGGAAGGGTTTGGACAGGTGAAGGAAACAGGACAGAAGAGGTAAACTGAGACCCAGCATGGGGATGCCAGGGTCTAAAGGCAGGAGGGAGGCTGGGAACCAAGGCTAAGGAAGGGAACCCAGATTTGCTCTTCATCCTCCCTCTTCCCAAAGCTGTCCATGTACCCCAAACCCCAGCCCCCAATAATAACACTACAGGCCTGTGCCCTAATGGCAGGCCATGCATCAAAAGTCAGAAGATAGCGGGGCAGCCATGCTACTGCACGCAATTTGATACATTTCCCAGGAGCCCTGGACTGTCGGCTCAGCTTCGGGAGTCACACCTGACTTCTCTAAGCTTCAAGGCCTTGTTCAGAAGTGAGAGGTGTCCTTCCTCTCCTCATGAGTCTGTGTGGATGGTCGGAGAGCCATATGTTCTCGTACACACTGTTTTCGAAAGGAGACAGTCCTTGACTTGAGTTTTAGGAATTCTCTGCCCAGCCTTTAGTCACTGATTTCTAGAAAAAAACTTTTCCTCTTTATTGTTTAACTTCTGCCTTCATCCCTGCCACCCAGGCTCAAGAATTGACAGTGAAGTATGCTTTCCTCAAGGGCAAGAGGAGGACAGGGTTATGGAGAGAGTCCTGGCCACAAGACGGGATCTCAGGGGTTTAGTATTAGCTCTGCCTTTAATTGGAATAGTGAGGATGAGTCTGGGTGCTGGAGTCAGACAGGTGCAGGTTCAAGTCCCAGCTAGACCACTTCCAGGCTGCATGGCCTTGGCCAAGTGGCTCAACCCCTCTGAGGCTATAAAATGGGAGTAATTGTGTTTGCAAAGCAGAGATCTGTGGGGAAGACACATGAGCGAATGCAGCGGCTCCATAGAGCTCGGTACATAGTGAAGCTTCAGTGCTGATGATTATCATATTAGGTCTCTTACACCCCTTTCCTTCCCTGACTCAACCAAGTCACGCTGCTGGTCCTTCTCTGCCAGGCTCTAGCACAAGCCAAGAAGTCTCCCTCTTGTGGTTCCTTATTCCTGGAATTCTTGGCCCCCAGCTCCTTGAAAGCCTGGCTGCTCTTCATCTTCAGGCTTGGGGGAAATGCCACCTCCACACAGATCTTGTCCCTGTCCCTCCATCTCTTAACCCCCTCCCCACAATTGCTGATAATTGTGTTGATCTGATCACTTCTCATTGTCCCTGTGCTCCACTCGCCTGCAGCCTTGGTGTGGGAAGGGGCCACATCTCTCCTGCCACTCTTGTGTCTCCATCACCCATGAGTGATTGTGCAGTGACATGGATTGACTCAATGAACACTCAATTCACATTTGTTGATTTAATGAGTCGCGATGTCTGACCCTGGGTAAACAACACGACACTTGTGGGATTCCGTTGTTCCCATCAGAAAAATGAGGAGGTTGGAATAAAAGGCTGAAACATTATTTCCCCTAAGTTTCCCATGAACCTGTGAATGAATTCAACGGAACCAGGGAGTTAAGGTGCAGAACTGCTGCAGAAACGTGGCCTCTTTCTGCCCTCTAGTGGACGAGATGGTGAATGGCACTTTATCATCCCCACCGCCGCCCCCACTCTGCCACCACTGTTTCTAATATATTAGCTCTGCCAAGAACCACTTCAGAAAGGAAAATATGCAGTGGCCAGAGAAAAGGGGCCATGTCTTCTTCATTAGGGTGCACCCAGAGTCGAGCAGTGAAGCGTGGGAGACAGCTAGATTCAGCAGGAAGGGCGCTGGTGGGACTGGGACCACCACCTACTTACTCCCTGGGTGAAGCTGGGCGTGGTTCTCTCCTCTCGGAGCCTCTATTTCCCCATCTGTGCAGTGGGCATAATAACATCTACCTCACAACTGTTGTAGGATTAAGTAATGTAAAGTGTCTGGCATGTGGTAGGTCCTTAATCAAGGTTGGTAGCCTCTTGGCTCTCGATACATTTTGTATGAATGAAACGCAGTCACAGACATAAAGGAAAATGTTACAACCTAGAAGAAACAGCAAGAAATGTGTGTAAATGAGTAGGAAACGGGTTTATATAGCGGGGAAACATCCTCGACTTGATGTTAGGAGCTTTGAGATTTAGATTTATGAGCTCTGACACTAACAAGTTCTGTGACCCTGGGAACGTTCTGTCGCCTCTCTGGACCTCAGCGTTGTCATCTGGGAAACAGAAGGTTAAATGACAGCATCATCCAGAAGGCACTCAGCTTCAGGAAACAGAAAACACAACGGACAGTGACTAGATGCAGGGTCGGCAAACGACAACCCTACTTGCCAAATCTGTTTTTGTGCTGCCTGTGGGCTAAGAATGATTTTTACAATTTAAATTGTTGAAAAAAATCAAAAGAATAAATAATATTTTGTGACACATGAACATTATATGAAATTCGAATTTCAGTTTCTATAAATAAAGTTCTGTGGGAATCCAGCCACACTTATTTGTTTATGTACTTATCTAGGGCTGTTTTCCCGTGACAATGTAAGAGTTGAGTGGTTGCGGCTTGGAAAGCTGAAAATATTTACTATGTGGCCATTTATAGAACAAGTTTGCCGACCTCTGACTTCACTAATAAAGATAGTTGTCTCACATAACCATAACATCCCTGCTGTTCTCTTGGTCTTCTCTCCTGATGACAAGATGACAGCCTCAATTCCATGAGTCACATCTACACACAGCCTACATTTAAGACAGGAAGTGAGGAGCAGGGGGAGAGAAAAGACTTTCTCCTGCCGTGACTCCTGTGCCCAGAAAGAAAATATTTCCCCGAAGCCCTGCAGGAGGCTCCTCCTATCTCATTGGCCGGAATGAGGTCACATGGTGGACCCTGGACCGATGCCTGCAAAGGACCCTACCCTTCTGAGACGAAGGGATCTGGCCTTTTAACAGAAACAAAAACCAGGGCTCTGTTAGCATGAAAGAAAGCGGGCAGGGGGCACGTGCCGACCAAAATCATTAAGACCCCGTGCCTAATAGCATCTCCAGGTTCCAGTTGCATGAGCCATTTCAGAACTTAAATTTGAAAGCTTTTCGTTGACCTATTTTCTCCACTTCAATCCTCTCTCTGGAACTCAGGATGTATTTCTGAGTGATTTTCTTCATTTATAATTTTTTTATTTGCGCTTCCTTATTTATATTTATTTATTTATTCATTTTCTTGAGACAGAGTCTTGCTTTTTTGCCCAGGCTGGAGTGCAGTGGTGCGATCTCGGCTCACTGCAATCCCCACCCCCGGGTTCAATCAATTCTCCTGCCTCAGCCTCCCAAGTAGCTGGGATTACAGGCACCCACCACTATGCCCAGCTAATTTTTGTGTTTTTAATAGAGACGGGGTTTCACCATGTTGGCCAGGCTGGTCTTGAACTCCTGACCTCAGGTGATCCGCCCACCTTGGCCTCCCAAAGTGCTAGGATTACAGGCGTGAACCACCGCGCCCGGCCCCTTCCTTCTTTAAGTTGCTTGATTTGAGATGTTGCTGTTCATGATGTTTCTCCATACCAGTCCTTAATTTTGACCTCACCTCTGCCTCCATGTGTGAGAAGGTTAAGTAGGAGGCAGGAGGTGGTAGAACTTTCCAGGGCTTCAGCACAGCCGGGCCTGCTCCTGGCAGAGGCAAAACAGATGAGGCGTTCACCAGGACGGTTAAACTGAAATCCTGTTTGGCCACTGAAAGCTGAAGAGGCAACCTCGTGGACTGTTTTTCAGTTATGTACCGGTCTGAAAGGCATCGGAGGAAATGTGGAAATGCATCCAGCAATGCAGCTACTGTTCACCTGAGTTAATAGAAGAGGGAGCAGAGCTTCAAGTGCCAAATGGAAATAATTTTGTAGATGACTTGAAAAGAAATTTAATAAGGACTTAAATCCGAAATCATAGCCTCTTTGTTGTTAAAAAGAGAGGGAGTTGCAGTTACAGACACAAAGGAAAACAGCACAAAAATGGAAGGAAAGCCAAAAGGGCCCACGCAGAAAATTTAACACGGGATCAGAGGCCCCAAGAGAGAAGCAAAATCCTAATACACATCCTGTATCTGGGAAGCAGATGGCAGCTTAGAAGGAAAATGCAGAAAGAGATGGCAGGCCACAGTGTTTCTGGAAAGGAGGGCTGTCCTTGAATTATGACCTCTTCTTAATTTTGGGGTGGATTTCCTAATGGGGTTGCTTTTTGAACATTCTGTACCTGAGGTCTTTTTTTTGTGCTAAGGAAAAATACGAAAATGAATTCAAGCTCCCCTAAACCAGAGTGGGGTCGCTCATTCCTAACAATCAAGATTCAAAGAGAATAAAAAGATGCAACCCCTCTGTACCTTAGTTTCTCATCTGTAAAAGAGAAATTGGTGCCTGTGTGACTAGTTGGGCACACATTGCAATTCCTTCTAGACTACCTTTCTGCACTCTAGAAACTGCAAAACTGAAAACGAAATGTGAGACTCCTTTGCAGCTAGAGTGCAGGCACATGGTCTGGTTTCCACCAACCGGTTACACTCATTCAGGACTTGAATGTGGAAGTGAGTGGTGCAAGAAGGCTGGGAGCCTGGCCCTGCTGGAAGGCACAAAGGCAGGGGTGCTGGGTGTTCTGGGAAATTGGGAGGAGTTTTGACTTCGGTCCCAAACATCGTGAGTGTCAGTTAACAGGTGGAAGCAGCAGAGGGCTCTATGTGAACAGCCCTGCAGAGAGTGGGGGCATTTTAAGGGCTTGGCTGACTCTGTTGCCCAGGTCTGTCCTGGTCTGAGTACCACTTAAGCTTGATTCTGTGGTCCCGCAAAAAAGTCCATTAAGTGTTTAATAAATACACTTTAATAGATCTCTGTCAGCATGAACTTGCTAATGTGGACCCTGTTGCCTGCAACCAAGGGTCCACATTAGCCTTAACCACACATAAAGCGTTAGATCAGTTCCTGGCACGTGGCAAATCCTACTATACATTAGCTACCATTCTGTATTATTTGAATGCTCTACAAAGAGATGGTACATCTGCTCTTGTTTAGCAAGCATAGGTGTTAGAGTTCATCAATTTCTTTCGAAAAGAAGTGAACGTGCACATTACCCTCCCCTGGGAGTGCAAAACTCAATCTTGCCAACTCAAGGTAAACTGTCACTGTCAGGTGTTCTCAGGCTCTGTCAATTAAGGCTCCTTCCCCTCTGTCCTCTCCAGGCATCAGTGGTGTGAGGGGTACTCCCCTTCCCCTCATCTAGTTCTCTTCTATGGGGCATCCGAGGCTGATGTAATTTGCCCGGCCTGTGTATTGATGTCTGACATCATCTGCATTCACTGCTGTCACAGCCACTGCCACTCTGTCTTCCCTCATCAGGTCCCCAAGCCTCTGCACCCTCTGCGTCCCATTGCTAGGCCTCTCCAGGTTCACCCGCCAGCTCTCTGCCATTTCTACCCCTCCTTGAGGGCTTGGGGATGCGAGTGTTTGAGGCCCTCTCAGTAGCAGGTCCATCACAGGCTCCTCACCTGGCACAGTGTTCACCACAGCTTTTCCTGGGAAGAGAGGCACAGGTCTCCTCTGCTTCACTGCCTCCCACCCACCCTCATCCCAGGCTTTGTCACAGGTCCCTGGTACCTGTGGGTTCTAGTTCCAACCCTTCGATCCTCCTTCTTCCACCTCCCAAAACTGAACTTTCATCTCCTTTTGAGTAGGAACTTTATTCGTTTACTATGGAATATTCTTTCCTATTCTATGGTGTGGTATAAAATCTATGCTCTCAGTCCCCCAGACTAACTTTTTGTACCTTAAAAAAAAATGTTTTCTTCTCCAGAACAAAGGCCTGGCTTTTTCTAAAGGTATTCAAGAATTTCTTCACCAAATATTGTTGGAACACTTGCTGGGGGGCAGACCCTGTCTGGGTTGTACGGACAGACAGAGAGTTGCCTTCTAGTTGGGGAGATGGGTGATAATCACATACAAAAGTCAATTGCCTAATTCTTTTTTTTTCTTTTTTTTCTTTTTTTTTTTGAGATAGAGTCTCGCTCTGTCGCCCAGGCTGTAGTGCAGTGGCGCTATCACGGCTCACTACAAGCTCCGCCTCCCGAGTTCATGCCATTCTCTTGACTCAGCCTCCTGAGTAGCTGGGACTACAGGTGCCCGCCAACACGCCTGGCTAATGTTTTGTATTTTTTTTAGTAGAGACAGGGTTTCACCATGTTAGCCAGGATGGTCTTGATCTCCTGACCTCGCAATCCGCCCACCTCGGCCTCCCAAAGTGCTGGGACAGATGGCTGTCAATTGCCTAATTCTTTTCTTTTCTTTCTTTTCCTTTTTTTTGAGACAGGGTCTCACTCCTTCACCCAGGCTGGAGTACAGGGAGTGGCATCATCATATAGTTCACTCGTAGCCTTGAACTCCTGGGCTCAAGCCATCCTCCTCCCTCAGCTTCCCAATCAGCTAGGACTACAGGTATGTGCCACCACGCTTGGATAACTTTTATTTTATTTTATCTTATTTTATTTTATATTGTGTAGAGATGGGGTCTTGTTCTGTTGCCCAGGCTGGTCTCAAATTCCTAGCCTCAAGTGATTCTTCTGCCTTGGCCTCCCAAAGTGCTGGGATTACAGGTGCGAGCTGTGGTGCCCAGCCACCTATTTATTTTCAATAGAGTGAATGCTTTGCTGGAGTATTAAGTATAAAGTATACTTTATATTCAATATTCCAGCAAAGTATTTTATATTGAGTATCAAATGCTGAGTATCAATTTTATATTGAGTATAAAAAGGGGTAAAGAGACAGAGCTCTGGGCAGTGGGGAGGGGTAGTTATGAAACAGACTCACTGTGCACTAGTTACCACTTCAACCCACTTGATCTTGGGTTGCATGTTCACTACTTGCCCAAGTTCTGTGAAACAGAACACTGAAATACACAAGTTACATGAAGAGAGTTTATTACTTATCGATAGTCAGCAAGGGACAACAGCAGCCTAGAATTCATGAGTATCAGTCTCCAAGCCTCAGGAAAGCTGCCCAGATGGAGTCTTTTCTGTGCATGCCCCACTTGCACCACAGCTGTGGAGCCCTGAACACAGCCAGCCCTGGGTTTTAGACCATGGGGTACAGGACTTGCTGGGTTAAAGCATTGAAGGACACCTTGTTTCTAACAGTGACTGAAACAGAGCCTGGGCTGCTCAGACCAGTCCTGCCCTATTCTAGATGTTGCATTTCCAGCACATTCTGCAGTGATTCTTGGGAACTATGAGAGAAGAGGGGGAGAACTGGGTCGGTCCACAGCCATCCAGAGAATGGTCCTGCAGTAGTGCTACATTGAGTCGGATATCCAGGAAGGCCTGGTAGGCATTTGAATCCCGATCTAAGTGCCAAGAAGAATCCCCCAGAGAGGGATCAGGTCAATGCCTCCAAATGGAACTGCAAGAGCAAAAGCCCCGAGGCAGAAATGAGCTTGGCCTTGGTCACAGATAAGAAAGAAGGCCAGCGGGTTTATTGAATGGTGAAAAGAGAGTGAGCAAAGATGACCTCAACGGGTCACTGGGCCAGATTCCGCAGGACCCTTTTAGTATGCACGGAAGCTGTGGATTGTTTTGTTAAACCCTAGAAGATTGAAGTAGAGAAGTTATTTGCATTTTAAGAAAATCATTTTAATTATAGAAAAATGGTTGGTTATAAGAGGGCAAAAAAGCATGGGCGAGCAGGGAAAAGGTAACTCTAGGAGTCCGCACGGGTGATGAGGGTAGCCCAAACTTAGAGGGTAAAGATGGTGAGATGTGGACCATTCTGGATCCACTGCAGGGGAAGGATTGAAGGGACTGCTGCTGGGCTGATTAGGCGGTGGTGAGATGCAAAGGCAGGAGGGGCTGAGGAAGCTTAAACCCCTGCATACCTTCTGGAATGACTGAGCCAGTTCTACAGAAGTGGCAACACTTAGATATTAGCCCAAATGCACTTCCTATATAAAAGCCCTGTGTGTGCTTCCTGTGTGCTGTGTGTGTGTTCTTCGCATGTGTGTGTGTGTTTCAGCTAGCAGATTCACCTACTCTCATCCTCTCTCACTAGAATGTTCCAGTGCCCAGCAGGTTGAGCAGGGAGCAGAGGGTTGGAGTAGTACTCATCTCTGGCCAAATTGGCACAGGCTCACCCATTACACTGTTTACTAACATCTGCGCTTACAGGGTCCTTGCCATGTGCCATATGCTGTTCAAAGTGGCCTACCAATATTAACACACGTAATCCTCAGAATAGCCCTAGGAAATAAGTGCTATTATAAATCCTCATTTTACGGGTAGGGAAACTCAGATTCCAAAAGATGAGGTGGCAGGCCAAAGGTCACACAACTCATAGGCAGCAGAGACAGGATTTGAACCCAGGCTATATGATGTCAGAGGCCAGGCTTATCAACCACCTATTCTAGGGATGGTAAGGAAACACAGGCAGGAAAGAAAACCACCTAGCATGTCTTCTTTTCAATGCCTCTAAATGTGAAAGCACTTAGCAGAGTGCTGGCACATAGTAAGTGCTCAATGCATAACAATAATACATTTTATTAATATCCAGGGACCAGGCAGGTTATGTCCCTCATGCGTGCCCATGCCCTGCGGGAGGCAGAAGATGCAAGTTGGAAAAAAATTGATCCACATCAGATGCCAAGCCGTCAAAAATAACTGGCAGGAGAGGAGAGACCAGGCAGAGCATGTATCTCTGATTCCCTTCGCTTCTTTAACTACTACAGTCAAAGAGTGAACACTTCACAGGAAAAAGAGCATATGTCTGCCCACGGGTTTCTAGATTTACATTCTTTTCACTTATTGGAAAGAGAAAAAAAATAGGACCAAATGTTAAAAGCATGAAAAAAAATTAAAAAGCAAGAAATTTGAGGGGGAGGGGAACCAGACTGGCAGCTCCGTGGGAACCGAAACATGCAAATGACGTGCAGCCTGTTTTAATGATCTGACACCCCCGAACTGGAATTGATTACTGCTGTTGGGAGGAGGAAATGGATCGGCAAAGTGTGATCATGCAAACTTCAGAGGGAAATTCAATCCCAAACACCGAAGTGAGGGAAGGGCTGGGAGATGCCCTCGTGGGAGAGAAAGCCGGCCACGCCTTCCATTTTCAGCCTCTCGTTGATAGCCCTGTAATGACAACACTCGCCTCCAGGGGGGCGACCAACGCCTCGCACCAGGAAGACGTGGCCGTAGGGAGGGGCGTGGGAAAATGAGAGGCACAGGGCTGGCCCCACTCAGAGGAAGGAGAAGAGAAATCCAGCCACACCGGAGGGGCAGCCCCGGACCCGCTCCGGCTGCCCCAAGCGGCGCTCCCTTCACTCAGCAGGACTTGAGCAAGGCCAGCTGGAGTGGAAACCAACCCTTGGAAGAGGAACCGTAAAAAAAAGAACCTTGCTGGGCCAGAATTAGACACTTCAACTCAGCGACCCCAGAAGCGAGTTTTTGATCAGTAACTGTTGCCTATGAGAATTGGTTTTCTGGGAATGACAGGCTCATTAAGGAGGGAATAGAGACGATGTCCTAAATCAAGGGTCGGCAAACTTATCTGTAAAGGGACAGCTAGCACATATTTTATGCTTTGCAGGTTCTCAGGCCCTGTTGAAACTCTGCTGATACAGTGTGCAATTAGCCACAGACGATCTGTAAATGAATAAGCATGTCTGTGTTCCAATAAAAGTTTATTTATGGACAATAAAATTTGAATTTCCCTGTTAAAAGAATGAAAAGACAAGCCACAGACTGGGGAAAAAATAGTTGCCAAGCACGTTGGATAAAGAATTGGTATCTAAAATATACAAAGAAGCCTTAAAACTCAACGATAAGAAAACAAACAACCCAATTAAAAATAAGCAAAAGATCTGGACAGACACCTCACCAAAGAATATATATAGATGGGAATTAACTATATGAAAAGATGCTCAACATTGTATGTCACTGCAAATTAATTGCAAATTAAAAGCAACAATGAGAAACATTCTATGCCTAAAATCCAAAACACTGACAAAACCAAATGCTAGTGAGGATGTGGAGCAACAGGAAATTTCATGCATTGCTGATGGGAATGCAAAGTGGTACTGCCACTTTAGAAGACAGTTTGGTGGTTTCTCAAACATACCCTTACCATATGATTCAGCAATCTCCCCCCTGGTATTTACCCAAAGGAGTTAAAAACTTGTCCACACAAAGCCTGCATGCAAATATTTATAGCAGCTTTCTTTATAATGATCAAAACATGGAAACAATTGATGTCCTTCAATGAGTAAATGGGTAAACTGTGATATATTCAGACAATGGAACGTTATTCAGTGCTAAAAAGACATGGAGGAACTTTAAATGCATATTACTGAGTGAAAGAAGCCAGTCTGAAATGGCTACATACTGTATGATTCCAACTACATGACATTCTGGAAAAGGCAAAACTATACAAACAGAAAAAAAATAAATGGTTGCCAGGGGTTAGCAGGAGAACTGAATAGACGCAAGCAGCTGGGCAGGGCTGTGGGCGAGGGTCTCGGCACGTCACAGTCTGGGTTTACCTTCTGGCTCTGCCATTTTCTAGCTAACCTTGGGTAAGCGAGATAACCTTGCTGTGCCTCCATTTTCTCACATGAAAATGAAATCATAAGCAATCAACTTCAAAGAGTCGTGAGGATTACATGAGAAAAGACCCGTTAAGTGCTTGTAATAGTGATTCACACACAGAAAGAACTTGACACGTGCTGGCAATTTTTATTACCAGGATGGGAAAGAGGGTGTCGCTGGAGGGAAGGCCTACCAGGACAATGGTGAACATGACCCCGTGCATAGTTTATTTTTTTTTTTGAGATGGAGTTTTGCTCTTGTCGCCCAGGCTGGAGTGCAGTGGTGCTATCTCAGCTCACTGCAACCTCCGCCTCCCGGGTTCAGGCGATTCTCCTGCCTCAGCCTCCCGAGTAGCTAGGACTACAGGTGCACGCCATCATACTCGGCTAATTTTTTGTATTTTAGTAGAGACAGGGTTTCACCATGTTGCCCAGGCTGGTCTCAAACTCCTGACCTCAGGCAATCCACCTTCCTTGGCCTCTCAAAGTGCTAGGATTACAGGCGTGAGCCACCGCATCCAGCCAGTAACTTCTCTTTATACTCGTTCAGTATCCATCCGGCTTTTTCCTAGGAGTGCAATATATTTATAGCATCATTTAATAAAATTAAATCTTACGCCACATACCTATATAACCTTTTAAAAACTCAATTGGCATTATATCATTAATATCTTTTCATGTCAATACTCTACAATCTGGGTTTTAATTATTTTGTAATATTCCATTGTATGGGCATGCAAGTACTTTAATTTACCAATCCCTTACTATTGGACATTTAGGCTGTTTTCCAATTTTCACTACTCTAAACAACTGTGACGAACGTCCTTTTGCATAAATATTTATCCGCATTCTCATTTTCTTACCTGGGTTACATTTCCAAAGGTAGAATTACCTCATCAAAGGAATATGCACGTTTTTAAGGCTTTGATGCACATTGCTTCACTAACCTCAGGAAAAGTCGTCATAAATTATACCTCAGGGATGGCTATTGTCCCCAAGGACAATGCTGATATTTATATGCAGGGTCTAGAGCAAAGCATTGCATATAATAGGAGCTGATTAAATATGCATAGATTGTAATTTGAGCATAATAAATCCAGACTCTTTCAAGCACACTATCTGCAGTTCTACCATCTTCTGTTAGCCCTCCAAGAGACAGAGTAAAGAATTGTTCATAAAAATGAGAGAAAGGTAAGGGATGATGAAAAGAAAGTGGAACGATATCTCAGAGGAGTGTGCCATTTAATAATACCCCAGGTCATTACACAGCACTTTCATTGAAATATAGGTGTTAATGGCCCACTTATGAACATTTCTACTCCAACATAAATTAGTCTAAATTATTTAAACCATCCCAATGTAACCATACCAGGCAAAAGTCATGTACATAGAAGCACTATGGCTTAGAGGTAAAAGACCATGGGGAAAATAACTATCGTAATATCCAACCTCCCAATAAACATGATGGAATTGCCACTCGGGAATCCACACCCTCCCTTCAATATCCAACATAACCAGCTTAGGGAAAGCACTTCACAGAAGTGTGCGTGAAGATAAAGGAACACTTAGTTACAATCTGAGCTCACCCTGTAAGCTTTGATTTCTGACTATTCTTAGGACTTGTTTCTTTCAAATCCTCAGACTAGAGGGCTTGGTTCATTTTGACAGAGAAAGATAATCATTGAAAAACAGGAGGAGGTTTGGTTTAGCCTTCCAACGGTTTCTATGTTAAGCCTCACAAATGAAAGTCATATTAAACTGGATTTATTCATCCCTGACATCAAAGAAAGGAGAATGAAGGAGAAAAAAATGTATTAAAACTTGCAAAAAATAATCTTTCCATAAAACCTGACATTTGTGAACATAACTCAAAGAAATACCTAAAAATTAATCTGTGGATTACACCAATTTAAAATGTATGGGAAGAATACAAGTAGGAAGAGGGGGAAAACAAACAAAGTGAAATATATTGACATTCTGAAGTCTCTTTTCATTTAACAACAAATATTTTCAAAGAACACAAGGCTCTCTCAGTTATTAACAATTCATTTTTTATAAGCTACATTCCATTTTAATCATCTACAATATATGAAGAATCCCCCTCAGGATTACCTGCACAAAATTGCAAAAGAAAAAAAATTATAAGATTATATGACAGTTTCAAAGCTGAATGACAAATGTGTGCACCCAGCAGCAGATAAAAATGAAGGAAAATACGGGAATGATTAAGTTTTCAATTTCCCTACAATGATTTGATGTTAATTTCAATTCACTTACGAGCCTCTTTGTAAAGGATTAATAAAGAAAACAAATAACCTGATGGTTTGATAACATGAAGGTGGTGGGAAATTATTTCCCTGAGAGATTGTCATTTAGAAGCTGGATAAGTTTCTGATTCACTTACGGCCTCAGTTTCTCATCTTTAAACTGGGAATTGGGAAATGACAATGATGACTCCCCGGTAGGATTCATGTGAGGATTTCATGAGATGATGGAATTCAAATGTTGTGCAGATGGCAGGGACTCACTTAAAAACGGCCATTTTTATTGACATGGGCATGGCAAACATTTAAAGTACCTGTGACAAAGATCATCAGTGAGTCTCATACAATAGACTCTCCCAAAGTTTGCCCTTCCTTCTCTTTAATTCTTTGATATCTACAGTATAACAAGTAATATGTTCTGCTCTGAGTGTCTTAAAATGGAAACCATCAACAACAATACTTTGCACTGAGTACTTACTACATGCCGGGTGCTTTATGTCATCGCAAACAGTCCTCACAACGAACCTATTGGGTAGGCACCATTATCTTAGTTTGCCAATAACAAAATTGAGACCTAAAGAAGTTAAGGAGTTTTCCAAATGGCTGGAGGCAGCAGAGAGGTTAAAAGCATGAGCTCTGGAGCCAAGCTGCCTCAGTTTCCCTATTGAGGGAAATTGGGATGGGTAGTGTATTTGACAGTGTTCTCTAGAGAAATGGAACTAATAGGATGTGGGTGTGGGGGCTCTGAGGGGAGGCAGAGTGGGAGAGAGACAGACTTTATGTTAGGGAATTAGTTCATGCAGTTGTGGGGGCTGGAAAATGCAAACTTTGCAGTGATGACTGGCAGTCTGGAAATTCCAGCAGAAGTTGATGGTTGCAGTTTTGAATCCAAAGGCAGTCTGGAGGCAGAGTTCCGTCCTCCTTGCGGGACCTCAATCTTTTTTCTTAAGGCCTTCAACTGATTGGAGGAGACCTACTCACATTAAAGAGGGTAATGTACTTTACTCAAAGTCTACTGATTCAAATGTTAATCACCTAAAGTCACCTAAAAAATACCTTCCCAGCAACATCTGGACTGGTGCTTGACCTAGCAACTGGGTGCTACAACCTACCACATTGACACATAAAATTCACCACCACTGGGAGTAAGAACATTACCTACCTCACATGGTTTGGAAGGATTAAATAATATAAATCATGCACAGTACTTGGTATGCCTGAGGCCCTCAGTGTCTTTATTTTCTTATGGACAGAGCCTGCTAAGGAGGAAGCAGTCCATAGGTGCTAGCTATTGTTATAAAGGGACACAGCCATATTAGAACCCCGGTCATTTGCCTCCAGAGCTGATTGTCAGCTTTTAAACCTGTACTGTCCAATATGATAACAGTCAGAGAGATGTGACTACTTACCACGTGTACGTGGCTAGTGTGACTAAAATTTAAATCTCGGCCGGGCGCGGTGGCTCATGCTTGTAATCCCAGCACTTTGGGAGACTGAGGCGGGCGAATCACGAGGTCAGGAGATCGAGACCACAGTGAAACCCCGTCTCTACTAAAAATACAAAAAATTAGCCAGGTGTGGTGGCGGGCGCCTGTAGTCCCAGCTACTCAGAGAGGCTGAGGCAGGAGAATGGCGTGAACCCGGGAGGTGGAGCTTACAGTGAGCCGAGATTACACCACTACACTCCAGCCTGGGCGACAGAGCGAGACTCCGTCTCAAAAAAAAAGAAAAAAAATTTAAATCTCATTTCAAAACCAAAGCAGAGTAATTTTTTTGTTTGTTTGTTTGCTTGAGATGGAGTCTCCCTCTGTCACCAGGCTGGAGTGCAGTGGCATGATCTCGGCTCACTGCTATCTCCGCCTCCCAGGTTCAAGCCCCCCTCCCCTGCCTCAGCTTCCTGAGTAGCGGTGACTACAGGCTCGCACCACCACGCCCGGCTAATTTTTTGTATTTTCAGTAGAAATGGGGTTTCACCATGTTGACCAGGATGGTCTTGATCTCTTGACCTTATGATCTACCCGCCTCAGCCTCCCAAAGAGCAGGGTAAATTTTTTAGCATTGAAATGGCCTGAGTACTAGATATATTTAGTTAAATAAAATATACTATCAAAATTAATTTCATCTGTTAGTTTTTGCTTTTCGTAAATGTGGCTACTAGAAAAATCTAAATAACACACATGGCTTGCATCATATATTTCTTGTACAGTGTTACTCTAAGCATGGTGCCTTCCCAGGGGTACACAGGCCTGGCGTGTGAACACAAGCCCTCCACAGGACAGGCTGAGCAGTGAAAACACTGCACCAATGTGTCTTAACGTCAGCGAGGCTACCCAACTTCCTAAAAGAAAAAAAAATCTTAACAGTAGCACCACCCACAAAGGAAATAAGTAAATTGGACTTTATTAAAATTAGCTCTTTTGCCTATCAAAAGACACTACTCATAGGGTAAAACAGCAAACTACAGATTTGGAAAATATATTTGCAATTCACATAGGCAAACAGTGGACTTAGGATATATAACAAATTCTGGTGAATAAATTTTTTAAAAAAGGAATAAAACTCAATAGAAAAATATGTGAAATATTTGAACAGGCATTTTAGAAAACAAGGTGTCCAAATGGCCAATAAACACATTACATGCAAGTTAAAACATAATGGCTGAAATGAAAATGATGGAAAAATATCAAATGCTGACAAAGATGAAACTGAAATTCTTACATACTGCTAGTATGGTATAAATTGGTATGACCATGTTGGAGGATTTTTTTTTCCTGCCAAGTACAAGCATGCTTCCTCCCACTAACACCCCCCTCGATGCAGGAAAATTAATCTCTAACTTAAAAAGCCAGCGTTTCAAAATGTATAAAGTAATGAGGCAGAGAGAAGGCCTTGGGCCTTGCCACACTGGAAGGTATCATCAGCAGTTAATTGAGCCGCAGGGAGGCTGAGAGCAGGATTGCAAACGTGGTAAGCTTCACAAATGACAAAATATAGTGCCTGTCCTTTTTAAAGCAGATCCCGTGGCTCCTGACAAACTGCAGGGCATTCTTTGAGGTCGGGAACCAGAGGGGCCCTGCAAAGGGCTTTGGTGAGGCAGGCGAGAGTCCGCTAGGGGAGTTGCTTTCACATTAAGCCATAAAACAATTTTCTTTGGAAAAAAACGTGTCTGTAACAAATGCCCCGCAGAATTATACTACATCACTGAAAACTGAACATTTGCAAAGCTTTGCTCAGGAGTTTGTTATCATGCTGTGCCCTAAATCTAAGAGTTAAGAGTTATTCTTGTCAGGCATCTGCTTTTGAAGTTCCTGGCTAAGTCAAATAGTGCATGAGGCTTCACAGCAGCTCTTAATCAGGAAAACGGAGAGATGATTGTCATTAATATAAAACACGTAGCCCTGGGACCAGCTTTCTGTCTGCCCCCAAAACCAGCTGCTTCCAAGCCCCTCTAATTCCTGGTTCTCTGGGAAGGTGCTAGTCCAGTGAGTTTTATCCAGGGGTCCACGGACCCCTAACATGTTTGTGGAGGGAATTCAGGGGTCTGTGAACTCGAATGAGGGAAAATATATCTATGTTTGCTAACTTCTAACCGAAATGTAGCACTTTGGTTTGGAAAGCAGGCAACAAACCATAGTAATGTTATCAGTTCTCATTGTCATCAATAGAAATCACCGACATTTTCATGTATTATAGTTGCTACAGATATGTTGAAATCAAGCTCAGGCTCATCTGTGCAGCAAAATTGGTTATTAGATCCACTATTAGACCTTGTAACATAAAAGCATAAATAAAGAAGCATTTATCGGCCAGGTGTGGTGGTTCACGCCTGTAATCCCAGCATTTTGGGATGCTGAAGCGGGCAGATCACTTGAGGTCAGGAGTTCGAGACCAGTCTAGTCAACATGGTGAAACCCTGTCTCAACTAAAAATACAAAAATTAGCCAGGCATGGTGGCAGGAACCTGTAATCACAGCTACTCAGGAGGCTGAAGCAGGAGAATCACTTGAACCCAGGCGGCAGAGGTTGCAGTGAGCCGAGATTGTAACACTGCACTCCAGCTTGGGTGACAGAGGGAGACTCCGTTTCAAAAAAAAATAGGAGCATATATATTATGCAACCACCATTGTAAAATATATTTTGCATTTCAATATAGCTATAATCGTATGTGTCTTCAGCATTTAAAAAGTTTTATTCCAAGGTGCCACTAGGCTTCCCTGCCAGAGGTATCCCTGACATGAAAGAGGTTAAGAAGCCCTATCTAGACACTAAAAGGCAGGCCTTAGTTAGGCCACGGAGAAGTATTAATAGAAGGAGCAAGGCAGGGCAAAGGTACTATACTTTGATCCCGGCAAAGTATAGCTGGATATGGCAAGGCAATGCCTGACCCAACCTGAATGCCAGGTAGCCAGACAAACCAGGGCGGTCTAGAACGGTCTAGAGGAGCAAATCGCCTGGAAGTGTGCTGCTCATGACAATCCCAGGAAGCACAAACAAGGGAGCCCTTGAGCGAAATCTCCCTCAAAGTACCTGTGGTCACTGTTTAAAGCTCTGGCTTTGACCCAGGTCAGACCTGGCTCAATCCTGGCTTCATAATCACCTTTGGCAAGAAATGGTTCACCTAATCAGGGTGAACCTCAGTTTCTCTCTCCATCTGTAAAATGGTAATAATACCTTTCCTTAAATTTTTGTTAAAGTTATATAATTTATTCATAAATATGTTAAACAAAGAAAGCAAATTACAGAATGATAGATACTTCATTTATGTACAATATTAAGTAATACAAAACTATGTTATATAATGTTTATAAAGACTTATGTAGTAATATAGAAAATTATGCATGGGAATCAAAAACACCAAATTCAATTTCCTAGTGCTTATATATAGAAAATAGGGGAAAATAGGTTTGGGATAAATGATGTGTGTTTGTAAGTGGAGAATCTGAAATAAATACATATGGCAAAGGTTAAGATTTGATAATGCTTTCTTTTAACCTTTATTTAAGTGACCTACAATAGGCTGAACATTTAAAAACATACAATTTAATAAGTTTCGACATATGTATACTCTCATGAAACCATTACCATAATCCAGATAATGAAGATATCCATCATTCCCAAATGTTACCTCATGACAACATGCCATGTTGTAATGGCTCATCTAGCAGCCTGACTTGAGAGTGTGTGCCTTCATCCTCCTGAAGAGGGTCAACTGTATTCCTTTATTATCTTGCTTATTCTGGAGAACCTGTAGTAATATTCTCTGTTTCATTCCTAATATTGGCGATATTAGAAAGTTACCTAATATTATTCTTTTTTGTCTGTCTTGCTAGAGTTTTATCCTTTAAAAAATATTTTCAAAAAACCAGCTCTTTTTTTTTAGTTGCTTTAATAGTTTTATTGCTTTCTATGTCATTGACTTTGCTCTTTATTATTTCTTTCTTTCAGCTTGTTATGGGTTTAATTTGCTTTTCTTTTTCTAGGTACTTTAGTTGGGAGCTAAGATTGTTGATGAGAGTTTTCCTTTTTTCTAATGTATGCTATGCATTTAGTGCTATAAATTTCCCTCAGCACTGCTTAGCTCTCTTCTACCAATTTCGATATGCTTATTTTCATTTTCATCCAGTACAGCATATTCTTTTGTTTCCCTTGAGACTTCCACTTTGACCCATGGAATATTTAGAAATGTGTTGCTTAGTTTCCATGTGTTTGGGGGAGTTTACTGTCATCTTTCTGTTGCCGTTCTCTAATTTGATTCCACAGTGGTCAGAGAACACACTTGGTATGATTTTAACTCTTTCAAATATGTTAAAGTCTGTTTCATAGCCCAGAATGTGGTCTATTTTTGGAATATGTTCCCTGGGCACTTAAAAAGAACATACCTTCTGTTGTTAGGTGGAGCATTCTATGAATGCTGATAAGATCATTTTGATTGACAGTGTTGCTGAATTTTTCTATATCCTTGCTGATTTTCTGTCTAGTTGTCCCATTAATTATTGACAGAGGGGTGTGGATTTGTCCAGTTCTCCTTTTAACGTATCCATTTTTTGCTTCACATATTTTGCAGCTGTTATTTGGTGTGTACACATTTAGGGTTGCTATTTCTTCTTGATGGATTGACCCTTTTATCATTTTGTCACATTGCTCTCTGCTCTGGTAATTTTCTTTGCCCTGAAATTTACTTTATCTGATGCTAATATAGCTACTCCCACTTTGATTGTTTGCATGATATATTTCTTCCATCCTTTCACTTTCAATCTGCCTATATTGTTAAATTTGAAGTGAGAATTTCTTACAGGTGGCATGTAGCTAGGTCATCTTTTTCATCTACTCTGCCAATCTATGTGTTTTAATTGGTGTATTTAGACCATTTACATTTAATGTAATTATTGATATGTTAAGGTTTAAGTCTATCATTTTGTATTTTCTATTCTCATTTCTGTTTTCTTTTTCTTGCCTTCCTGTGAGTTATTTTAACTTTTTTGTTGAATCTCATTTTTATTTATCTAGAGTGTTTTTGAATGTCTTTCTGTATATTCTTTTTAGTGGTTGCTCTAGGTATTTCATTTAATATATACATAATATCACATTCTCTGGGGTCATCATTTTACCAATTTGAATGCAGTGGAGAAATTTTTACCATCTTCTATATCCCTTTACCTTCTCCCACTTATAATTGTCTTAAATATTTCCTCTACAAACATTTAGATAGATATCAGCAGATACAGGGGAAGCACTTTTTTGTTTGTTTTGTTGGTCGTCTTTGGCTGGAGTCAAGCAGTTATTGTCCAAAAGCCTTCTGTCTTGCTAAGTTGCCCCATTCTTAGTCCTTTATCTTAAGAAAGGCGGCTTTTGTTGGGACTTTTTTTTTTTTTTTTTTTTTTGTCTGACGCCCTTAGCATTACTGGGTCACTGGCTTCCTCAGCTCTAGGTTTGGAATATATGAGGCAAAGGAAAACCCAGAAAATTTGCCAGCATGGTGCTCCTTAGATCACAAGTTTCCTAGTCATTCCACCTTTCAAAGTCTTCTTATGTTTGTTTTATGTATAATGCCCAGGGGTTTTAGTTGCACTTTGTGGGAGGAAGAAGAGAAAGTACATTTACTCCATTTTCCTGGAAGCAGAAGCCCTGATGCATTTTTAAAGCTGGCCTCTTGTTCCACTTTCACAAAAGACATTTCCCTATGAAAGAGCGTTAACATCCCACTGCTTTTTCAAAATGGAAAACAAGTTTGCAGTAAGAGACAAGATGATCAGCAAGGTTTAAATCATCTCAATCTGCCTGCCAAGACACTAAAAATAGAGGGGCAAAAAGCTAGCTCAGTTTTCTAGAAATGCCTCAAGAAAATGAGATAATGTGAACATTGATGATTTCGTTGATTCCCCATACAGACTTCAGGGGTATCATTCCTCAGCGATATGAGCTAGTGAGGACTTTACTTCTGGGGATGCATCTGTCTCAATCCATTATATACCACTGCCAGTCTACACCAATCATTCTCAAATTTTATAGTGCAATCAAAGTACCTGGGGAATGCTTATTAAAATACGGCTTCTGCAGTTGTACCTCTGGCGAAGGCAGAGCAGTGCTGGGCCTGTATATAGCCATTTGGGAACCCCAGTGTATGTCCAGACCAAGGCAAGTCCCCCTGAAACTGCCTCTTTAACAATTATACAGCATTGTTTTGGTTATTGAGGTTGTAATAAGTACTTGGCTCATAGGAAAGTGACTTCTTATAAAATAATAATGGCAGCATTTTGCATAGCCAAAAAGTGCAGATTCTAGGCCTCAATCTGTAGGTCTTAGGTGGGCCAAGGAACCACTTAGCCTCTTGGTCTTGAGTAAGCTCAGCTGTGTACGGGTCAACACTAGAATTCACTGAGAGATCTGTAAAATTACAAGTAATGAAAATACATATTAAGATGGAACTTATCAGATTCCCAATAACAAAAAGACATTTTAAAGTCAGACAAGTAGGGTAACAACAGGACATGGAAAACTGAGAGCTGAGTATGGGTACCAAAACCAATACATGGCATTGGCTGCAGTCTCTGGTCATCTGCTGTCTCCTGACTCCTACTATAAAGGAGGCTGGGCCAGGCGCAGTGGCTCACGCCTGTAATCCCAACACTTTGGGAGGCCGAGGTGGGTGGATCACTTGAGGTCAGGAGTTCAAGACCAGCCTGGCCAACATGGTGAAACCCTGTCTCTCTACTAAAAATACAAAAATTAGCTGGGTGTGATGGCACAGGCCTGTAATCCCAGCTACTTTGGAGGGTGAGGCATGAGAATCGCTTGAACCCCGGAGGCAGAGGTTGCAGTGAGCTGAGATGGTGCCACTGCACTCCAGCCTGGGCAGCAGAGCAAGACTCTGTCAGAAAAAAAAAAGGGGGGCTATTATCCTATTTCAGATATTTTAAGATTACTGTAGAGTCACTATCTAGGAATCTACATGGCTAAAATCTGCTTGCTCTGCCATCCCCCCAACCCCTACAACTACGCACACATCCTCCACCGATCTCAAACCTCTCAGGCACTTCATCTCCTTCCTTCAATGATCTTGCCTCCCTTTCCCAGGCAAAATATACACTGCAAGACAGGACGTACTTCACCTTCCAGCACCAAACTTTCATCCACAGCTGCTCTGGCCATGTGTGTGAATTAGAAAGAGGCACTCTTTCCTCAAGCGTCTTCACTATCATTTGCCAGGAAACAGTCAAAGCCACTCTTCAATTTGTCCATGGGCTGATCAACATAAAAAATCTCTGGCTCCTTCCCATCAATATTTAAACAAGCTTTGGCTGGGTGTGGTGGCTCATGCCTGTAATCCCAGCACTTTGGGAGGCCAAGGTGGGAGCAACTGAGGTCAGGAGTTTGAGACCAGCCTGGCAAACATGGTGAAACCCCACCTCTACTAAAAATACAAAAATTAGCCAAGCGTGGTGGTGCGTGCTTGCAATCCCAGCTACTCAGGAGGCTAAAGTAGGAGAATCATTTGAACCCCAGTGGCAGAGGTTGCAGTGAGCCAAGATTACCCCAGTGCACTCCAGCCTGGGCAACAGAATGAGATTTTGTCTCAAGAAAACAAAACAAAATAAAAACCCCCCAAAACAAGGTTATGTTTCTCCAATCTTAAAAAATAATAATTAAAAATCATCATTTTCCTCTCAGTATCACTCTCATTTCTTCACAGACAACTTCTTGGAAGATTTGCTATGTTCATTTATCTCCATTTTCTCACCATCACCCTCACTTATTCCTCAACTCACTGCAAGCTGACCTTCTCCAGCCATTCCAAGGAATCTGCTCCAGGTAACAACAAAGTCTGCTCAGTCATCTCACTAATTTCTCAGCGAAACTGACCTAATTAACTACTCTTCCTGAAGTGCTCTTCCCTTGCTCCCTGCAATGCCATATTTCCCTGGTTCCTCTCCTAGGGCTGCTTGCTTGTCTTCCCTTTCTTTAGTAGAAGAGCTCTTGACACTCTGTCCTGGACCTCCACCAGGATATTCTCTCCACCAGGCAATCTCTTCTAAGCTCCTGCTCTAGCCCCATTCACATACAAGAATCTAAGGCACAGATTTCTAGCTCAGGCCTGTCATCTAAAAAATCAAAACAGGCCCATCCATTGGCCTGTTGAGTTTCTCCACTAGAAGACCTCCAAGGCTTATATATATGTAAAACCAAACTTCCCACACATCAGCTTCTTCTCCTGTGGTTCCCTTTTAGTATGTGGTGGCCCAACATTCTCCCAGCTATCAGCCCAGAAGCCTGGCAGTCACCCCAACTCTGCAAATTTCACATACCCAATCCACCACCACCACCACCACCGCTGCCACCTACTTCCCAGTGATCTCCCTCTTTCTCTCCCTCCCTCCCTCCTGTATTCTTCAGCTGTGGCCTGAGTCCAAGTAACCAAAGTCAAGAAAAGCAGGGCCATGTACTCTGTACTCACCAGCCTGGTGCTTGAAACCCTCAACTATTGCAAAATGGCTATGTTACTGAAAACGGGTCCCCATCCAGACCCCAAGAGAGGATTCTTAGACCTCAAGCAAGAAAGAATCTGGGGCAAGTTCAAAGAGTAAAGTGAAAGCAAGTTTATTAAGAAAGTAAAGGAATAAAAGATTGGCTACACCATAGGCAGAACAGCGGCATGGGCTGTTCAACTGAGTATACTTATGGTTATTTATTGATTATATGCTAAACAAGGGGTGGATTAGGCAAGAGTATTCTGGGGAAAGGTGTGGCAATTCCCAGAACTGAGGGTTCCACCCTCGCCTTTAGATCATATAGGGTAACTTCCTAACATCGCCATGGCATTTGTAAACTCTCATGGTGCTGGTGGGAGAGTCTTTCAGCAAGCTAATGTATTATAATTAGCATAAGATGAGCAGTGGGGACGACCAGAGTTCACTTTCATTGCCAATCTTGGTTTTGGTGGATTTTGACCGGCTTCTTTAAGTATCCTGTTTTACCAGCAGGGTCTTTGTGACCTGTATCTTGTGCTGACCTCCCTGTCTCATCCTGTGACTTAGAATGCCTAACCTCCCGGTAATGCATCCCAGCAGGTCTCCGCCTTCTTTTATGCAGCCCCTATTCAAGATGGAGTCCCTCTGGTTCAAACGCCTCTTGACAGTTCATCCTTCAGTGTTTCCGGCTAGGAAATTTAAATGTTTGTCCATCCTGTTCACTGGGCTCTGAAGCACTCATTTAGTACATGGAGAAGGGAGAGGGAGAGGGAGAGGGGGATGGGAGGAGGGGAAGAGCAGAGGAGGGAGAGGAAGGGGTAGACGGTTAGTTTATCCTCTCTGCAGGGCCTCTCTGCTGGGACTCAGATGCTGAGCGCTGAAATTCTCATCCGCCACACACAACATGGCGGCTTCCTGGACCCGCGCCCAATTTTCGCTTCCGGGATGGAAGCTACGTCATTTCCCCCTCTGTTGCCCTAGCGCCCTTTGGAAGCCAAGAATGTGAGGAAGTCTTCCTTCGCGCCTTCTTCTTCCTTCTTGCTTCCGCTCCAGGGCAGCCTGACAGAGCCGCTTAAGGCTCTGCTGGCCGCGGCTAGCCGGTGAGGAGGGTGGGGGGAGGGGCCGTCCCGCGTGTGGGGGAGTCTGAAGGCGACCAACGAGAGGGAGGGCCGGAGCGGGGAGGTGGCTCGGAGGCATGTCCAGTAAATTGGGGATGAAAATCCTCCCAGGAACCCGGTTATTAATGGGTTGAGGGAAGTGGCAGGTGCAGCGGTTGCGCAGAGACAATGATGCTTAGTAGCCAGGACTTCATGGCTACAAAGTGTGTGTAGAGACGGCCACAGCAGCCTGAAAACCATTTTCGTCCCCTTTTAGGTTTACCCATTCCGCTGGGCCCAGCCACCACCCACTCCTGCTGTCTGGTAAACTTTCCGCCTGTTTCTGAGGCCATGTCTGGCGTGAAGAGTCTTTACTGAATAGTTTTCATTGATCGCAGGCCCCGTTCTTCTGTCTTCTCACCCCTTCATTGAAGTGACAGTGAAAATCTAAGTGAGAAAGCACTGTTACAGGGGCTGAAAAGGCTACAGGAGACCAGAGCCATTGACTTTTACTTTTTAAATGAAGATCTCTTTTACTTGAAGGAACTTAAGAATTTTGGCATTCAAATAGGGGCTGGAAGACTTGAAAGCAGTAGAAATTTCACCACAGGTGATAGGAAAGGATGGTCATGAAATGAATATCTCCTGACTTGCACACCTAGTGAGCAGAGCCAGGACCTCCTTCACCTTAGCATTTGGAACAGGCTGCAAAGTTCATTCTTCCTCATAGCAGCTCCTGCATTCAGTTTGGTTTAGTTGTTTTATGTGGTTTCTAGCCTGATTTTTTTTCAGGGTGCAGCAGAAGTCCCAGGTAGCTGAGAAGTTCATGGAATCTTCTTATTTGGTACACCTTTCACTACTGCTTGTGATATAGTGCAGGGTTGGGATGTGCAGACATTTCTCAAGTGCACTGTGTACCTACACAGCATGCTGCAATTTGGCTACTGCAGTCAAGAGAAACTGGTTTGAACAACTACTAAGTGTAACATAGGAAGCGTATTTCATTTGATAACAGGAACACAGCTTTTGTGCTAATAAAATGCTTTGAAAATTAGTATGTGGTCTTTAGTAATTAGCATATACATTTTAGTTATCCATTGGTTCATAACAAATGGACTAAATAGGTACCCCACTCAGTCATTTATCTAAATGAAAAGTTTGGTTAAATTGTAGTTGTGGGCATTGATCAAAGCTAATGGGAAAAAGAGATTAAGATGAAAATCATGGGATTAAATTTTTAATTAGTTTGCCCCTTGGACCGTTGCTTGGTATGACATGGAGATTGATTGTCTACTTATGCCTGCCTGGGAAGATATGGCTCTGCTACCAAACCTCTGAACCTAAGAGTGTTTTGCAAAAAAACTGAATATTTTATTCAGTTATCTTTCACTTTATTCCTGCTTAACAAGGAATTGAAAAGGAAGGCAAGGTCTTGGATCTCATAGTTCTTGGTATAGTGATAGATATAAAGTATGAGATGGGGGCTTCAGCAGGTTCATTAATAAATATCTCAAATTAACATGTCTAAGTCAAACTCTTCCTTTCCTGTCCCCAAGGTCCTCCTCTCCCAGGGCTCCTTATGTCAGCTAATGGTGCCATGATTAGTGCGCTCAAGGCAAAAACCTGGGAACAATCTTGATTCCCTCTTTCATTCCCCACAGCTCACCCATTGACAAATTCTATCCGCTTTTATTCCAAAATATATCCTAAATCCATTCACTGTTCTTATCTCCACCACCCTAACCCAGGCATCATCATCCTTTACCTGGTTAACTACAAGATCCTTTTCATTTAACCTCCTTGCTTCTAATCTTCTGACCCATTTTCACCATCCCAGTCCATTCACCACACAGTAGCAGCCAAAATATTTGTTTAAAATGAAAGTTAGATTCTATCACTTTTGTGTTTAGAATTATTATCTTCCCCCACTAATTACTGTGCCCTACATGATCTGGACTCAATCTGGAACCACTCTCTACCCCTTCACTCAATATAATACAGACATACTATCTTTCTGTCTTCAACCTGCCAAGTTTTATCCTGCCTTAGGGTCCTTGCACTAGCTGTTCCCTTTGCTGGAACCCTCTTCACCCGGTATTGCAGAGCTGGCCCTCTCTTGTTTAGGGCTGAGTTTCAATGTGACCTCTTCAAATAAGCCCTCCCTTGACCACCCAAACTCATGTACCCTCTTGTTACTCCCTGTCACATCATCCTGATTCAGTTTCACCACAACACTCATCATTACTGCTCTTTTCTTGTATCTTCCTTTGTTTATTGACTGTCTCCTCCCATTAATATGTAAGCTCCCTGAAAATAAACATCTTGTCTATATTGTATGACTGTATCCCCAGAACCTCAAATAGTCTCTGACGTATGAATGAATGAATGAATGAATGAATGCATGCATGAATGAGTGAATGGATTCTGCTTCTTCAAAGCTGCTGCCATCTCATCTCAGGTACGTTGAAACAGGAAGGCTGATAAAGGCCAGGGGGTCAAATGCTACATAGAGTGGAGCCTGAAGCACAAGATGTGGGCAAAGACACAGTGGAGAGGGGCAAGAAAAGCATTTGGGGTGGAGGGCAGAGGGTCCGGGAAGGAACATGGAAATGACATAGAACAACTCTACAGATAGGTCCTGGACATCTTAAGACTTGTACAAGCATGCGTGTGCCCACACATACACACATACCAGCTTGAAGAATCTTGTCTCAGCACGTGCTCTGTACTTGAGTCTTAGAGAACACTTTTCCTGGTAGAGATGTTTAGGCTTCAGCATTAAGGAGTCTGATTCAGAGGTCTAGGTAGGGCCCATGTGTCTGTGACTGCGTATTACTTGTAAACTGGTCTCACTCTTGGTCAGGACAATAAGGCTGCAGTAAATCATAGCAGCTGGGAGAAAGTAGTGTGGTATCCTGCAGTGGTTCTGTTCACCACCACATGGGCTGATCCTGAGCAACTTTCCTTTCCTGGGCCCTCGTTCTGCTCAGATACAAAGTGAAGGCTTACTTGGGCTCCTGTGCAACTTTAAAAGTGAAACTTAACTGAAATTGGGCAGGTGGGCTGTGCTCCTTCTAAAAAGTAAGAGGCCCACTTTTTAGAAAATAGTAAACCTTGGATTACACCTCAGTTTGGCATTTACACTTACATGACACATTATTTCTAAAAAGCCATCTAATTTTATGCCATCTGATGTTTATATTGATAACTGATGAAAATACAGGAGCTTATTATGCCACTGAAACTACGATGAAGTGGCTCAAATTTATTCTCTCACTCTAGGTTGGATTTGAGGGGATAAGGATAAGAGAGAAAATACTGTTGGTGCTCAAGGTTAAAAAAAGAAAAAAATGGAGCTTAGACTTTAATCTTTTCATAAGTCTTCCTCATCCCCAATTGTTCAGCCAAATTCAGAAGGATTAGCTTTCCATCTTCCATGAACCTTTTGGTTGGACCTTTTGTCAATCTTTTTCCCCTTTGAGGCTACCTCGATGTTTAACAAAAAAAAAAAAAAATGAACTACAAACTTTATTCAGACCCAGTTCAGGGTCCCACATAGCATTTAGTTTTTATGTCTTCTCCAATCTGTGATGGTTCCTCATTATTTCTTTGTCTTTCGTGACCTTAACACTTTTTAAGAGTACTGCTCAGTTATTTTTTAGATTGTTACTCAGTTTGGATTTCTCCAGTGTTTTCTCATGATTAGACTGCGGTTTTGAAGTTTCTCCATGCGTCATATTGGAGTACATAATATCAATATGTCTTATTATTGGTGCTGTTAATAAGACACATTGCTGTTGATGACATCTGATCACTGATTAAGGTGGCATCTGTCTGGTCTTTCCACTGCAAAGAGGAGAATTCCATTTATGTTAATATATATTTGGAGAGAGATGCTGTGAGGTTACCTTGGCCTTATTTGTAACCAGATTTTCCTTACATGTGTGTTGGGATGGAGGGGTGATTGGAGGTGGGATGGGGTGGACTGTGTGATTTGTTCAGTCTGTACATCCCAAGTACAGATCAGAGCTTGCTATAATTATGCTGCACAAAGAGAGGAAGAAACCTTTGCACTATAATAAATAGCTGAGGCTACATCTTGATATGCATAAACGAAAATGTGATATGGCATGTTTTTAGTGTGTGTGTGTGTGTGTATGTGTGTGTGTGTGTGTGTGTGTGTGGAGGTGTGTGGTGTTCATTGAATTGAGTTCTTCTTGTCCATGAGTTCATTATTTCTTAATAAAGGGTAACATTTTTTGAGTGTCTATAATGTTCCAGGCACTGTACTAGGCTCTGCATCTCTTAGTTCATACAACACTGTAAAGTAGACATCATTAGCTGTTTTACAGATAAGGATGCCAGGGCTCATGGAAGTAAGTTATTCAAAGGCAAGTGGCAGAACTGAAGCTTGAACCCAGGCTCATCTGACTCAAAAGTGTGTGCCATTTCCAAAGCACCAAGCTTGCTTTCTTACTGTGCGCCAGGCCCTACAGTTAGTGCTAGAGATGCAGAAGTATGAGACAGTGTAGAAGAAGCTCACACCTACCGCACAGGGACCTTGGGAAGAGGCACCCAGGGCCTGGGGAGGAACATTTATTAGGAGCATCATCCTTGTTTTCTCAGTGACAATCCCTTGTCTTGAAAATCACTGAAATGGTTTTTCTCAGGCCTTTAATGAGTCAGGGTAGATTTGCCAGGTTGCCCTTAGCTACAAATAGCTGAACAGAGGAGGGAACTAATAGCGATGCAATGCCTGCTCTGCTTGTCACTGACTGTTATTCATCTCAGCCCCGCCATGAGTGAGTATATTATTATCTCCACTAAGTATGTGAGATATCCAAGGCCCAAAGAAGCTAAATAATATCATCCCCAAAGTCACCAGCTAGTAAATGGCTAGCCAGGAGTTTGATCCCAGATCTAACTGATTCCACAGCCAGTGTCCAATCTCAGTGCCCCTTGATATGCCAGGGGTACAGATTCCAGCATCCTTGCTGCAACGTGGCTATGCATCCACTACGTTCTCATTTGTAGAAGGGGTGGCCATGTTTACATAGTGCCTGATGGACGTTGACAACACTTCATTTGTACCAAGCATTTTTTTTGCTCAAGCCAAAGGATCTTCGGGCAGCTTTTGCTTTTTTTTTCCACCCCCTCCCCCCAACAGTCAGTCCATATCAACAGGGCAAATGGAAAGTGATGATTCTGAGTCATTTGTGACATATAAAATGCTACTGTGTAAACAAATGTGCTTCCCTAAGAGAGATGGCATATGGCAAGTCAGGTCTGTTTGCCCCCAGCTTTTGATGAGAGGATTTAGTTCTTCATAGGGGCAATGCTTAATAAATAGCATTTGATGTGGCTGCTAATAGTTTGTGGCCTTCCAGTCTCCAGGCATTTGCTGAACTGTGTAGTGAAGAAGGGGACAGAAAAAAATCCTTCATTCCCCTGCCTGTCCCGTTTGGCAGCTCCCTAGATTCTCTCAGATCAACGTCCTTTCTATTCTTTGCTATTTTTGAAAATTTGAAAGCGAGGTGAGGTCTCTGCATTGGAATAGTTGGAAAAGAAAAGGAGACTAATGATTAGCAGGCCCAGGGATTAGGATGGGGAGAGCAGGTGGCAATCTGGTTTATTAAAATTACTCCATTTGGTTCCTACCATATAGAACCGAGTTTCACCGATTATCTTGATTCTGCTGCCATTATCCTGCTAGAGGCAGTGAGAATGAATGACCAAAAGGTGAGATTAGCAGTAGATGGAAAGAAAAATGGGGTAAAAGGAATTGGAAGTTGTTTTTGGTTTCCCTATCTTAGTTTGGATTCTCCCAGACCAGATCCAGAGGCAAGGATTCAAGCGTAAGCAATTTATTTGGGAGGTTCAGGAACCATTGGCGGGGAATTGAGAACAAGCTGGGAAGGGAGAAAGGCCAATAAAGGATTGCTACTCCTGTGGAAGACTGGAGCTCAATTCCGCTGGTGAACCCTGGGAATGGTGGTGTAGGACACACAGGTCAGAATGATCTGTCTTCCCACTCCCACTCAGGGAAGGGAGCTGAGGTATTTATACACCAACTTGTGAGTGTCGGTGATTAACAGCTGCTCCCATGTGGTGTGCTGGGCACACAGGCAGAGTGGTTCTCTCCAGTTTAGGAGAAAACCCTCAGGCAAAGAGATGCAAATGCTGCAGTTGAAAGTCAACCAGTGTGCACTGATGTGGTAAAGCCAAAGGGATATGGGCTGGGTATCAACAGCATTCGCTATGTCCCTTTAAAACAAAACAAAACACCCACTCCTCCCCCCGTATTTCCATATCACTAAATAGCACCAACATTTACTCAGTGTCTTATGCCAGAAGACCTTAGAATCTTCCTTGATGCTTTTCTGCTCTTGCCTCACATTCAGTCATGAACTCCATCTTAAAAATACACCTTGAATTGTACTGCTTCTCACCATCCCCACCATCATCTTTCATTAGGTTTCTGCAACAGCATCTTAGCTCAAATTCATATTTACACTCGTTCCCCTGACCTGGTAGCCAGAGTGATTTTTTTAAACCTGAATCAGATCATTTTACCCCACCCCGCCAGCTCAAAACTATCCAGTGGCCCCTCATCGCTCTTAGAATAAAATCAGAAGCCTTTACCATGCCCCAAAAGACCCTGCATGATCTAGCCTGACTTCATCCCTGACTTCACTTCTCATCTATTCTCCTCTTTGCTCACAGTGCTCCTGCTAGATGGCTTTTCTTGCTGCAGTCCTGCCTCAGGGCCTTTGCATTTGCTCTTTCAACATAGAACACTACTCCAGATATGCATCTCACTCAATCCTCTCAATCACTCAGTCATCTGCTCAAATGTCGCCTCTTTAGGGAAGACTTTTCTTAATACTCTATCTAGAAAAGAGCCTTTTGTCACTCTATTCCTTAATCTGTTTTATTAATTTTTCCATAGCAGTGATCATGACCTGAATAATATTAGTTTCTATTTTATTTGTCTGTTGCCTGTCTCTTGCATTAGAATGTAAGTACCGTAAGTGCAAGGACCTTGATTCTCTGCATTGGTCCCAGCTCCTAAAAGAGAGTGACACATAGTAGGTATTGATTGAATGAATGGATTAATAACCATTCACTGGTCCTGCTGAGAGGACCCATCTGTCAAAACTTTTCAGAACAGACAGGAGAAACCGGAAACCTTGGTTTGATAACTGCCTGGCTGCCTCTTTTCCCAGAGCTGGCTCTAACGAAGAATAAACACACTTAACAGAGACGGTTGAAGGTCCTGGGATTACTTCCAATATGTTCCTTCCTGACGTCCATGGGAAATCTCAACTTGTTCATTTTTCTTTTTGTTTGCCTTTCTGAAAACAATGGAAGGAAAATTGAGGGAATCAATGTGCTACATTTCATATATGATGATGGGGACAAAGTGTAGTCTTGATTTTTTTTTAAATGATCTAGAATACAAAGTTGGTTATTTCCCCCTAGTGCCTGGCACATAGTATGTGCATACTAAATGTCGAGTGAATTGGCAATGTCATCTATTTGATGTTACTAAGTTTTCATTTTGTGCTAATTGTTCTGTAGAAGGTATTGGATTAGAGGGCCCACACCCTTAAAGATACCAAAAAGTGGGAGGATTTTCTCCATCACTGCCCCCAACCCAGAAAACCCTTAGCCTGATCCATGCCCGTTCCTTCTCATAAGTACCAGCCCGTGATCCTAAAAATAGTCAGTAGAATCAGTTCTGTTTTTTTGTGTGGTTTAATTTAATCCGTTATAAAAGTAATGCAGGTTAATTTTAGAAAGTTTTTAAATTACAGAAAAGTAAAAGAGAAGAAGAAAAAAATATGTGGTTCTACCACCCAGAGATAACCACTGTCAATATGCTGGTGTATTTCCTTCCACTGTTTTCTATGTGTATTTTTACACAGATTGAATATACAATTGTATTTGTCTCTTAATATCATAACATAAGCATTTATTCTTGGAATTCAATACTGTGAATATCTCTTTTAATAGTTGCATACTATTACATTTTCCTGTTTTAGTTTAGTTTGTTTTCTATTTTTTAAAATTATAAAAAATGCTGGATAAATATCCTCATATGTGTATCTTTGCTGGCATTCCTGTTTTTTTTTTTTTGTTTTTTTTTTTGGGATAGAGTCCCAGAAATGGTGTAACTAGTTCTAAAGGAGACAAACTCTTAATACATTTTGTGAGATTTCATTTTGATTTCTAAAACTGTTCGAATGTGACTTCCATAAAAGAGCTCTAGAAAAGCAGATTGCCTCAAAGAATTTACTTCCAGTTTTGCAACATTTCAGACCTAGAGTGTTTTAGCATTCAGTTTAAATGAGTACAGAAATCTTCTGTAGGCTGCCTCCTCTTCAGGCCTCTTCTCTCTCGAATAAAATGCAGCATTGGCATTATAAAAATCTTTCTTTGATAAACAACGTCTTTTTGTGTTCTCAAGGATTGTTTTCCTAAGTCTTTCTGGCGGGTATTGGGTTTATGCCTAGAATTATGTGTTGTATTTTTGCTTGCCTGTTTATGGTATCTTAAGGGTTTAGTTATGCTTTGTGTTTTGTTTTGTTTTTTCATTGCCAAAGGAAGTGCAGATTTCATGGCAGTGAAACCAGCTTTTACAAGTCTGTCTGGGTCTTTCCTGAAAGGCCAGGAGATTACCTTGGCAGGGACTGTTCTCAGGAATATTGCATGGAAAAGGAGTCCCCTCTCCAAGGCTAAGCCATCCTGGAAACGGCCTTGCCAAAGATAAGCGGTTTATCAATGGAGGGAAACCATGCCATTCATAGATATGAAAGGCCAGGCATGCCATCTAGGAGGGTCAGGATATAGGATGGCTTAGTAAATGATGTCTCAGTCATACTACGTAATATCCTGCATGCAACATTATTGAAAAGAATGGAACAGACATCCTTATCTTACCTGAAAAGACATGCGTGATATTTTGTTAATTCTGAATAACAAGATGTAGAGAAATATGTATGGTGTTATCTCATATTTATAAGAAAAAAATAAAAGCAAAAATCATGTTTAAGGGTTTGGGAGGCCGAGGTGGGCAGATCACCTGAGGTCACGAGTTCAAGACCAGCCTGGCCAACATGGTGAAACCCCCGCCCCCGTCTTTACTAAAGCCCCGTCTTTACTAAAAATACAAAAATTAGCCAGGTGTGGTGGTGGGCGCCTGTAGTCCCAGCTACTCAGGAGGCTGAAGCAGGAGAATCACTTGAACCCAGGAGGCAGAGGTTGCAGTGAGCCAAGATCACACCACTGCACATATCAGACTGTTGGTAACTCACTTGTATGTGAAATTCGGCTAGATGAGAATAAGGAACTTTGCTTTATAAAACTCTGTTGAATAACCTGTTACAATGAACATGTATTACTTTTATAACTTAAAGGAGGAAAACTAAAAAAAAAAAAAAAATACTGGAGACGGACAGAATAGGAAGTGGGATTTAGGAGCTAGTTACATGGGACCTGTGCAGGGTGGATCATCAGCCTCTCTGGCAAGGCTGATGCATGTGCCAAAGAAGAAAAGTGGGTCTACCTAGAAAAGTGGGGCTGAGCTGGCGTGTCCTTACCCTGGCAGCTGCTAGAAAAATCGAATATGTTGGCATTCACTGGAGATACCATATCTGTAAAGTCTTTTGGGGGAAAAAATGGGAATGATCCAGAGAGTCAAGAGTTGCCATCTGAGGGCTTGAGAGAGGGTGGCCAGGAGAGATCAGAAGAAAATGCTTTAAAAGCCCCAGAATGGAAAAGATTGATTCTGCATCTGAATCACAGAGCTCTTCTTAGCCATCTGTGAGACAGGCCCTAGGCCTTGAACTAGAGACAGTGCCCAAGGCTTTTATTAACCTTCTTCCCTTGGGAGTGAATGCTGAGGTGTGTGTCTTCAAGGAGTGATGGCTCAGAGGCTACACAGCTCTCAAACTTGATTTGCTTTATATTTTATTTGTGAATTAGGGTGTGTTCACGGCGAATGGATG
The DNA here is from genome assembly GCF_028878055.3 of Symphalangus syndactylus. NCBI lineage: Eukaryota > Metazoa > Chordata > Mammalia > Primates > Hylobatidae > Symphalangus > Symphalangus syndactylus. The sequence continues at coordinate 11,458,941 of NC_072428.2, read as the reverse complement.
ATTTAGACGGTGGGTCTGCTGCAAATATAAAGGGATAATTGAATCTCGAAGTCTATAAAGACTGTTGCCTTACATCTTGTGGGATGACATTTTATTACAGGGGCCAACTTGTCTCTTGTATTCTGTTTCTTCTCTTCCCTTCCTCCCTTTCTTCATTATCCTTAAAAATTAGATTTTCCCCTTCGCCAATCAGCAGTTGCATAAAGTCCTCCAAAGAAAGTCAGGATGCCAAAAAGCCGTACATGAGGGAGGCAGAATTGCATGGCAGTGGGCTACAGGGGCTCCAGAGTTGGCCAATGTGTGGCCTCTAACAAGTATCTTGCCTCCTCTACACCTCAGTTTCCTTCTCTGTAAAGTGTGGGTGATGATGTTTACTTTTTAGTTGTCATGAAGGTGAGGGATGATGATGCTTAGCACAGTGTCTGGCACTTTGCAGCAAGCGCCACAATCCACTGTTGTCATTGGGACTTTTGTCATTCTCAGTTCTGCCACACGTTTGCCCTGGGTCCTTGAGCAAATTGGCTCCTTTCTGTGGCCCCCTTGTTCCTCATCTGCCAACTGAACTCTCCGCAGTTAATAACTCCAGCGACGCTCGAAAAAACAACAAAAGCAGTTGAACAGCAAAAACAATAATCCAAAAACCCACCCCGATTCCTGGGTAGGATAATGTCATTTCGCTCAGGACTGCTCTCAGTAAGTGGGCCTCTCCTCTCAGAAGAGGCTGGAACCTCTCTGTTCCTCAGAGCTGCCAACACTGGCCTTGTTCTGTGGTCTGATCTGCTGGCGACCTCTGTCCGCACACTTCTGAGACTGGCCAGGGGCCCTGGCACAGTCACACTGCACAGCCCGCCAAATTGAAAGGCCCTTTCTTTTGAGCAAATAACATCATACACATTGCCATCAAGAAAATGAAAGCATTGGCAGTGGTGCGGCATCCAGCTTCTCTCTGTGGCCTTTGGAAACAATTTTGTGACCAGAGAATGGTTGGAGACAAAGGTCTTTCTATCTGATCTGCTCACCAGGCTGGCATGGGATCGTGGGGGACCTGTGTCCCTCTTTCCTGACACCACACGGATTGCTACCACTGCGTTTGTCTCCTCTCTTTGATTAGGACAAGACAGGCAGGCAGGCAGAGGGTTATATTTCAACTGCCCTTGACTCTGTTTATAATCACAAACATGAAAGGAAGGGGAAGAGATTGAGTTTATAGGACTGGTTCTTTGTGTAGCCTAATTTATCTCTCTCAGGCAGCAGTGGGCTGAGTGAGTTTCCTTTTTGTTTCCAATGCGGGAAACTGAAATATGAATCTATGTTGATGAGAGAATAAAGGAATTGAAAGAGGCATAAATCTTATCTTCTCGCAACCCTAGAAGATCAGCTTCATGTGAAGAAGGGGATTATACTTCTGTAATTAACTGCTTTGCAGCTCCTGGTGATGGCTCAGAGCTGAATAATAGCACCCAGCCAAGTTGGATAAAAGGCTGTCAGGTGGGTGGGTGCGGCCGCTCATCGTGAACAATGGTCTCAGGGCTTGACAGCCTTTCCCAGTGCCCCGTGCTCAGAGAGTCCAACCAGGGGATAATTGTTCCCTGTCTATCAACATTCACAGCAGAGAATAAAATTCCAGAACAAATAGCTCAAAGAGACCTGTTCCACTGGAGGCCAGTAGCTGCAATGAGCTGCCTTGAAGGACCAAGCCAGATTCTACACCTCTTTGTGTTCCGACCAGTGCCCGGGACCTGTTAGGGGCTTATGGAATGCTGGTTGGAAGTGACTGCTTCTCAGCCAGTGTGCTGTCTCAGGAAAGTTGCCTGAGTTCTCTCATCTTCAGAGTTAGCCATCCACACAATGCAGGGGGTTCTTATGGAATTCTTATGAGGAAGAAATCAGATCATGAGTATAAACAAATTACTTAGTACAATGCCTGGCACAGAGCAGGTGATCAATAAATGGTAGCTATTATTATTAAATTGTGAAATAAAAATGGATCGCGGACACATAGCCATTATAATAGTCAATGTTTATGAGGCTTACCCAGTACAGACACTGCACATCCATTAGTTCATGAAAGCCCCACAGCATCCCTATCAGGTAGGCAAGATTCTTTCCCCCCATCTCACTGGTGACAAAACGGGCTCAGAATGGTATGATGATCTGCTATGTTTAGGAGCAGGAATGGAGACTGGCACCAGGTCTTTCCCTTATCTCTTTTTCCTTAGCCCCTGCCCCTCAGTACTGGAGCCACAGGTACTCAGCCCCTCAACACACTGTACTCTGAAACTCACCAACCCCAACTTCAAGCTTCTGAGCCATCTGTGTTTCCTTTTCTCCTCCATGCTGCATGCTAAAATCTCTAGGAATCCTAGAGATTCTTCTTTTGAGATGTTTCCAAAACATCTCCCTTCTTCAATCCCACTGCCACTCATGCTGGTACAGACCCTCGGCTCATGACAACCAGGCTTCCTACATTGAGCAGGCACCCAAGTAGCATCTCAGGCCCAGGTCCTCTTTCTGTCACCCCTCGCATCAGTGCCGGATGAGTGATCCCTCGCCTCACTCTCCTGTCCTTCCCGCCTGAGGGAGCAACAATCACTCTCCTGCCATATTAAGTCAGTTCCATGTTCCTTTCTTGGTATTCAAAGCTCTTTAGCTGACCCAACCAAACTTGTCTTCCTACTCACAGGCAGAACCTTGGGTCCAGCTGAGTCTGTCTCAGTTGCCCTCAGGCAGGCACCTGCAGCCACTCTGTGGGCTCAATGGATTAGACCCTTGATAAAAACTCAAATGTCCTTATTCACTGAATATTTAAGTGTTTAACAGAGCTATGGAACATAGAGATCATGTCTTCCATTCACCCACCCATTCTACAGACGGAACCTGAGGTCCAGAGAGGCTCAGTATCACACAGTGAATTAGTTTCAGAACCAAGTCTCAGCGCTAGGCTTTTAAGCTTAGAATTCAGTGTTCTTCCATTAGCTCAATAGGCCATACTGCCCTCAGTAATGACTGGCTCTGCCCGTGGCTGGGAGGGGCAATTTATTTATTCCTGAGTCTACATATGGGCCCTGGACCTGTGTGGTGCCCCAGAGGGTCAGCCTGAAGCCTGCAGAGGCTCCGAGTTAGGTGCTGGGGACAGGGATGTGATGGGCAGAGGCTGGGTGGTGGCAGCAGCAGAGGTGGGGGTGGGAGATTGAGATCTAGGGGGACTGTTGTGAATCTCAGTAACTGTAAGACAGATGAAAATGGGGCTGAATGCCAGGCCAAGCAGTGTGCGTGGGAACACAGCACTTAACTTCTCTATTTGGATGGGAGATGGGATCCAGGAGGGCTTTAGGGAAGAAGTTGCCTGTGACTCTGAAGAACCAGAAGGACTACATTGGTGGCACCAGAGGTCAGGTATTCTGGGTGGAGGAGCAGTGTGGACAGGGCCAGACCGCCTGGCATGTGCGTGGTGAACAGCGCAGCTGCAGCAAGGGAGCCCGGAAAAGCAGAGGAGCCTGGACCCCAGCTTTGACTCTGATCTGGGCTGACCCACTCAAGGTCTGGGCAAGTCACTTTGCCTTCCTGAACCTCAGTGTCCTTGTATGTGAAATGGGCATCATGATGTTACCTGTCTCCTAAGGCTATTGTGGGATTAACCTAAATAATAAGGCACCAAATATAGGGCCTGGCACATAGTAGGTATTCAGCAGAAGACCTAGTGTGGCTGGAGCTCAGGATATTGGGCCACAGGGACAAACAGATGTTTGGATGTCATGGTTTGTTTTCTTTTGCCTTCCAGTGGGCCCTTTCTGCTCCTTCCAGGAGCTCACCAGCTGGCCTGGGAGGGCTGCCTGCCCACTCACAGTTGCCAAGATGTTTGGCTGTGCCCCTGTCCAGAACCATCTTCTGGTCCTGTCTTCATTCTTGAGCCCTTTCCAGCCTGAACCCAATGGGGGACTCGTGTTCCAGGTCTGCTAACGTTTGCTGGCAGAGCCCATGATTGGGAGCGTGAGCTGTGTTTAGGTAGAAACAGACACTGAAAACAGCTGCTGGCTTCTCTGCCGTGGTAAACAGGGAATAAAGCCCCACCCCCCACTGTGGGCTTCACTGGGGAGTGGGGGGCACAAGGCAGGCCAGGCTTACTGTCGCTTTTGGGGAGGGGAAGGCCATTTTTCTTTAGGGAGTGGGCCAGCCCCCTCAGGCTTGGATCGGGCCAGGGGTGGGGTGAGATGCGTGGAGGGAGTTGGAAGCCCTCCCTCTCCCTGGACTCCTAGATGTTTGAAGACTCCATAGGCACTTTCTACCGTTTGGGTCTGTGAGACAGGGTCGTTTCTTTAAGCCTCTGTGGGTGGACCGTCAGCAAAGGCAGGTTCTGGCACGTCCTTGTACTGTGTTGATGAGTGGTGTCAAACTTACCTTCACATCAGCCTCACTTGGTTGGTGCTGATTTAAACATACATATTCCCAGGCCCTTCCTCAGGCTCACAGAATCAGAATCTATGGGGGAAGGGCCTAGGAGCCTGCATTTTAACAAACTCTTCAGGTGATTCTGCTGCAGGCATTCAGGGAACTACACCTTGGGGACCACTGGCAGGTTTCTAATGGGTTATCTGGGAAACCAGGGGGAAGGGGCAGTCAGGAGGAGGAGAGGGCCAGCCCAACTGCCCTTAGCATGCACACCCTGTTATGCTTTTTGACTTGGACTTGGGAGCAGATGCTTTTAGATGTAGGTCTCCTTAGAAACAGATGCTATCCCTGTTCTAGAGTATAGAATAGGGTAGTTCCTCATCCTCTAGGTGTGCCTCGTTTGCTGTCCACCCACTCATCCATCTATCGACCCCCCCCAACCCTTTCATCCTTCCACCCGCCCACGCATCCATCCACCCACCCTTTCATCCACTCACCCACCCACCCACACACACTCCCACCCATCCATCCACCCACCCACCCTTTCATCCACTCACCCACCCACACACACACACTCCCATCCATCCATCTACCCATCCTTTTTGGAGTGACCACCTGCTTTGTGTCTGGCTCTCGGCTGAGCTTTGGAGACACCAGAACTCTCCATTTAGACAAACAGACACATAAACCATCATAATACAGGGGGATCTGTTCAATAATCAATGTCTTGAATAAGTACTGTGGTGGCACAGGCTGAGATGATGGACTCCACTGGCAGGGAGAAGGGATCAGAGAAGGCTTTGGAAGACAGCAACCTGTGAGTGGGCCATAAAGGGCAAACAGTTTGCTGGGAGGAGAGTGTGAACCTGAGGGTGTGTAGGAGGGAAGGTCAGTTCTGCGAACTAAATCCTCTCACATCCACATTCAGAGCAGGCGCCTATCCCCAGGCCCCATGGAGCCCGTATTCGGAGGCTTATCTGTAGCTGCAACCTCTAAACTTGGCCCCCTCTCCTGACATTTCTGAGTGAAAAGGAACCACTCTTTAGTGTGTGTGCTGCAGGCTCCTGTGGCTGTCACAGTACAGTTATTGCGGAATTAACAGGGGAACAGCCATCCAAGTGGAGAGGCACAGAATGCTTCCTGTCCTAGCTCTGCCTCCAACTCACTGTGTAACTGTGGACAGTTTCGGCCTCAGTTTCCCCATTACCAAGATGGGAGATTGGCCGTCAACTCTGCCAGCTTCCTGCCTGGAGCGCAGCCCTGACACCCTGCCTGCAAGACACACGTTAGCAACGACCGTTCTCTCTACGCCAAGCTCATTTGTCTGAGCGTATCAACAACACGACACCTCGCAGTTCAGTGGATTTGATGTGCGCTCCCGCCCCTGGCATACCTAGCATGTAATACCTGCAGCTGAAAAGGGGCATTTGAAGGCAAAGTGCATGGCAGAAGGAAGCCTGTAGGTGGCGCCATGGCTCCGGTTGCCGAGCTGCTCCCGGGAGATCCATTTTCAGAGGATCTGGGAAAACCCGGCAGAGCTGATGGAAGCTCTTTCTTCTCGGTGCCCTCGCAGTGCAGCAGGCCCCGCTTATTTGCAAGAAGCAGCCAGGTCAGCCCACTGGGCCTCTCCACCTCTTGTGCCCCTTCGCACATTTCAGAGCTCTCTCTTTTCCTCTGGGTCCTTCCATTCAGGAGAGGAGGAGGAGGAGGAGATGAGCCTGTTGTGAACGGCGTTGATGGGGCAGGGGCCGGTTCCCCTGTTTCTGGGGAGCCTTTTCTGTGCTGTTTGCAGGCAGGGGCCCTCAGTGTGGAGCTGCGGTGAGCCTGTGCCCCGTCGTATTTGGGTCACAGCCTCCGTGACCCCCAGCCCCCGCCAGGCACTCCACACCTGCAGTGATTCGCTTGATATTTTAAAAGCACTCCATCTTCTGCCTGCTGCCTTCTCTCCATTCATCTGGGTTCAGGTTTTCGCCGAGCCATCTAATAAAGAATCCAGTGGGGAGAATGATGGGGGCGAGGAGAGGGAAAGTGCTAACATTTATTAAGTGCCCGTTGGGTGCCCAGCACTTCCTCAACAACTAGAGCAGCGGTCTTTCTGCTGTCTTTCAGCTGCATAACCCTTTCCTCCATCCAAAATCGCAAGCCTAACCTGGCCGTGTAAAACAAATACCAGGGAAGCGCCTCTGATGGAAGGGGATGGGGCACCTAAGGCCCTGTCCCTCACAATGTGGCATCCTCCCTACTCCTAGCAGACACTTTGGTGCTTCCGTGAAACCTGGATCTAAAAGCTCTGTGCTCACTAAATCTACATATAACTATCCAACGAAATAGTATCCCCATTTTTATAATATCAAGCTAAAGGCCAGAGAGGGAGAGTGTAGGATCACACAATTTTTTTTTTTTTTTTGAGATGGAGTCTCACTGTCCCCAGGCTATAGTGCAATGGCGTGATCTCGGCTCACTGCAACCTCCACCTCCCTAATTCAAGTGATTCTCCTGCCTCAGCCTCCTGAGTAGCTGGATTATAGGCATGTGCCACCACGCTCGGCTAATTTTTGTATTTTAATAGAGACGGGTTTTCACCATGTTGGCCAGGCTGGTCTCCGAGCTCCTGACCTCGGGTGATCCTCCTGCTTTGGCCTCTCAAAGTGCTGGGATTATAGGCGTGAGCCACCGCGTCCAGCCCAGGGACACGATTATTAAAAGGCAGAGAGCCAGACTGGGGAGGCAGGTGTGCTCCATTCCCAAGCCCATGCTTGCCCTGGCTCTGCTGGGAAGACAGTAGGTGCTTTGCTTCCTGAGAAAAGGCAGGAAGGGGCGTGGCTCCTCCAGCTGTACAGACGACCAGGCCAGATCCGCATGGCCCCGTTTGGTGCTTGAGTGTCTGGTAAACTGCCTGCCAAGGAGGAACTCAGGTAGGACAAGAGAACTATGGGTGGTGGGAAACGCATGGGGAGTGGGTTCTGTGCCGCCAGTGAAATGGTCTTTCAGCCCGCCAGGCTCCAACTTGGCTGACTTTAGAAGAAATCAGCCAGCCATGGATTGCTGGAGATTCAGACACAAGCTTCCCAGGCCCTGATGAGTCCTTGTTTTCTTCCAGGACAACTGGGGCTTGGGACTGTAAGCTATGACCCAGATCTTGGTTCCCACTTCGCACATGAAGAGAAGATTGGCCCTTAAAAAGCGAAATGCTTTAAAACAAAAAAAGAAAAAAGAAAAGAAAAAAAAGGAATTCACTTTTTTGCATGGAATCTATTGTTTGCTTATAATCTTATAATGGCCATCAAATTGGATTCAGAAATACCTGGATCAAAAGGTCATGTCGGTGCTAAGACCTGACTTCCCTGCATCTCAGTTACCTCCTCTGTAAGATGGCATCACAAACACTCCCCGTGCCATCGGGCTGCTGTCACTGGTTCTTGTGTGTGGAAATGTCAATCCCAGGGCCTGAGGTGTGCAAAGTCAATAGTGGTTCTCTCCCCACTTCCACCCCCCAGTTTTTCTCAAAGCCTGTTGAATGTATGATGTGTCCTAAATGGAAGTGCTTCCACGGGGCACTGAGAGGATGGGTGATCTCTTCTCACTGCAGTCAACTGGCTGAAACGCTCACCTTTTCATCTTAGCATGTGAGATGTGACACTCTGATCCCCGGAATTGTAAATTCAGACTCTCAGAGAGCTCAGGATGGCAAAATCCAACCTCTTCGTTTTTAAGATGGGGAAATTGGTTTGCACAAGGTCATACAGCAGGTTTGCGGCAGAGCTGGAACCCACACCTGCTGATTCCCAACCTGGTGCTCTGTCTGTCATCCTGGGTGACAAGGAGCCATGGAGGCCGTGGAGAGGAAGGACCATGGGATGCTTCTTGATCCCTCTGGCCTGTGACTGTGAGGGAGGCTCACTCTGCTCTGTGAACCCCATCACATGGGCATCATGTGTGGGGGTGAGTGCAGCCTCCCTTATAGAAATGAAACCCCAAGAGCCAGGAAGAGCCCAGTCATCATCCAGATTCACAGGGAAAGCCAGCTCCTACCAGAGGCATCGAGGGGTGAGGAGGCCTGCCAAACTCGGAGTAGAGTCCCATTCCTGCCTCTTGCCAACTGTGTGCCCTGGGCAGGGGATTTCTCGAGTTGAGCCTGTTTCCTTACTAACTGAGGAGAGTCAAATTACAAACCCATAGGTTAATGTGAAGATTCAACAAGTTAATATAATACTAATACTTAGTGAGCGTTTACTATGTGTCAGGTTGGGTTCTAAACTCTTTGTATGTATTTGCTTATTTAATCTTCATAACAATATAGTTTGCTGCTAAGGGAATGGAGGCTCAGGATGGTTAAACAAACCCCAGGGACAAAATTGGAGAGGACAGTGTAGATTTTGAGCCCAGGTAGCCTGGCTCTGGCACTCTACTCTTAACCACTGTGCTCTTTGACCTCAATTTTGGCAGAATCCAGTGCTTAGCACATAGAAGCTCCAAAAATGTCCACCCCTCCCTTGCTGTCTATAACCAGCCTTCCTCATCCACCCCGTCTGGCCCTCAAGAGTGGGTTCTAGAAGCAGGGTTCTGTTATTACTCAGACACCGAAAGTTGACCCAAGTCGATTGCTCTATCTTGAGTTATTTTACTTCTCTGTTTTGTTGTTGGTTTTGGTTTTTATTGCCTTTTTTTGATCAAAAGCAAGACTGAATTGCCTACAAAGGCAAATCTGATCCTGTGCTCCTGAGCACCAAGTGAGCCTCAGCGCTCAGCTCAGCTCCTAATGCCAACCAGTGAAGGAGCATGGTTTCTTGGCTTCTAATTGCTCACATGCATGGCTAAACCCCAAGCCCCAGACGAGCTTCCCTGACCAATTTGCGGGAAAAATACACCTTGTTTGTGGATTTCTGGCGACACTTGTTCAATTTCCTGGTTACTATAGAGACCTTGTCAACACATCCAAATACTCTTCTTAGCAAATAAATTTTCTTCTCCCCAGTCTCTACATAGCCCCAAAGAACACAGGGTCTCAGGAAGAAGCAGGAAAGGCTTAGCCTATGGGCCCTCTGAGCCCAGCCCAGGCTCTGGTTCCCTTTCAGCTGCTTGCAGACTTTGAGCCTACAGAGGATAAAATGAGGGAATGAACAAGGAGCACTGTTTGAGTGGGACTAAGCTTCAGGGAAAATAAAGGGAAGTGAATCAGAACAATGGAGAATCTGGCCAGGGTATTTAAACATTCAAATTTCTTTCTTTTTCCAGTGACCTAAGGGCAGGCAATCTGCCCTGGGAATCTGGATCCCTTACTCTTAATATTGTAGCTGGAAGGGCAAGGTCAGGGCTCCCAGTGGACTGGATACTAAGGTTGGGTCTCAGGTCTGCTCTTGATGGCCGAGGCCAGCAGCTACATTGCACTTATACAAATGGTTAGCGGAGCTCCCAAGCTGGCTCCTGTCTTCCCATCTCTGCTTATTAAAAGCTTACCCATGCTTTATGACCCCGCTTTGATGCCACCACCTCCAGAAAGACTTAGAATCGATCTCCTCTTTCGCCCTTGTACCTCTCATTATAATCTCATCTCTCATCACCTCCTGCCCGATGTCATGGTTGCTTGCATGTCTGCCTTTATTCCAGAAATTCTCATCAAGCTGTAATTATGGGGCAGGCCCAGAGCTAGTCACTGGCGATGAGAAAGATCCAATCCCTGTCCTTATTTCAGGGGCTCCCATATGCTCAACAGCCTGGCAGAGACGGACAAGTCCACACGTCATTTAAGCAGACGGAGAGGGATGTGCTGAGTACCTGGGGCATCTCTGCCTGCAGATGGGGAAGAGGTGATCCAGGAAGGCTTCCCGGAAGTGGTGATGCCTGGCTTACATCTTAAAAGATGAGTTTCACAGAACAGCACAGGGCACAGGGGAGAAGAGACAATTCATGAAGGCGGAACAGCATGTGCAAAGCCAGGGAAGTGTGAGGTCTTCAGGGATGGAACCCCAAGGAGCCCAGCTGGCCAGTGTCGGGGGGCATCCTGGGGCATAGGGGCAGGAGGTGGGATTGGGCAGGCAGGGACTGGCAGACCGCGGAGGACCCACTATACACTGCTTAGCAGCTTGGGCTTTATCCCACTAGCCGTGGGGAGCCAGGAAAAAGTTTTCAGGAGGCAAGAGACCGACAGGGTTTGTCTTTTAAAAGGACAACTGGGGCTGCTGAGTGAAGGATGGATGGTTGAGAGGCAAAAGGTGAAGCAGGGAGACCAGCTAGTAGGTGGTGGCCTTCATCCAGGTGAGGGACTGTGGTGTGGACCGAGTGAGAGCAGTGGAGGTAGAAGTAGGAGGCTTTGAGGTCTGTTTAGGAGGTAGAATTGGCAGGACTCGTTGTTGACGGGATGGGAGAAAGAGAGGGTGAGTTGGAGATGACTCCCAGAATTGTGGCATCATTGGCCAGGGTGGATGATCAGATCTGAGGAGGAAAGTGGCACTTTTGGCTTAGGAAATGCTGGTCTAAGGAGCCTGAGAGATACCTCAAGGTGCATCTAGATGCTCTTCCCTCCTCTTTCCCCTGCTCTGCAGCTCAGCCCTTGCTGTGGCTTTTCCTCCAACCTGTTGCCTAGACCCACACTAAGGTGGTAGCTTGGAGTTAGATCACCAGATTTGGAAGAAGTCACCAGATGAATGCACTCCTACTGCAGGTGTTTGAGCTGGACTCCGTGTGCCCTGCCTCCCTGGGGTTTTCAAACTTCAAGGAGAAATCCAGGAGAAAAAGGACACAAACAGTGGAATTCCAGGTTTGTTAAGAGAGAAATTTAGCGAGTCCTTCCCTAGGGCCTGAAAACACACTTGCTCAGGCCGCTGGGCCTGCTCCTCTCGGGTCATGGTCCTGTGTGCTCTGGTCCAGCCCTGCAGCCTTCAGTTGTGCACCCAGCCTGCATCACCAGCCACAAGGCCCCAAGTACATCCTTTGTTTTTCCTGGGCCTACTTCTTTATTTATCAAATAACAGAATTGTGCTCCTTCTCTTCCCTCCCCACCCCCCTTATCTTCTCTTCTTCCTTAGTGACAAAGAACAAGGACTTCAGAATCGGGTAGATCTGGGTGTAAATTTCAGTCCTACCACTTTCTACCTGTGTAAGTTACTTCACTAGTACCTTAGTCTCCTCATCTGTAAAGTGGGGACAGTAATGGTACCTACTTCATATAAGTATCGTTCATATTCAATGAGACAATGTATGGAAAGCTGTCAGCTCAGTGCCTGCCACCCAGGAAATGCTCAAAAGCCTCCAAGGTCATGGCCATCACAGGCATCAAGGTTCCCTCCCTCCCCCTCACCTCCCCTCCCTCTCTGATATTCTTTGCAAATACTCCCATTACATGGCTATCTCTGGCCTGGGCTGCTGGCTGTCCAGCCTGCAGGCAGAAGACTGAACTGAATGACCCTCGAGGTCTTTTTGGTTTGGGAGTCTTGAGTCTTAAAGGCTTGGGAGCATTCTCCCTGAACTTTCTTCATCTGGGTTCTCGTGATGTGGGTCTCTGTCTCTATTTAGTTTTTCCAAGTCACCTGGAGGCTCCCTCCCTCCACTCCCCACTCTCAGCATCCCCTCCTGGGTCCAGACAGGTTCAGGCAGAGCACACTCTCCAGCCGTCATGGGCCACCTGCTGGCTCCCCAGTGACTGGGTCTCTGACTGGCTTCCTTCTGCATTTCCCAAGGATGTTCTGAAGAGCTTCACGTGCTTCCCCCTGCCTGCCCATGCTCAGCGTTTCTGAAGCTGGCTTCAGAGCAGAGGGAAATTGCTTTGGGAGAATGAGTATTCTTTTTTATTTTTTACTTTTTTTGAGATGGAGTCTCACTCTGTCACCCAGGCTGGAGTGCATTGGCGCGATCTCGGCTCACTGCAACCTCCGCCTCCCAGGCTCAAGTGATCCTCCTGCCTCAGCCTCCCAAGTAGCTGGGATTACAGGCACACGCCACCATGCGAAGCTAATTTTTTTGTATTTTTAGTAGAGACAGGGTTTCGCCATGTTGGCCAGGCTGGTCTTGAACTCCTGACCTCAAGTGATCCAGCCGCCTTGGCCTCCCGAAGTGCTGGGATGACAGGCATGAGCCACCGTGCCTGGCCAGAATTAATTTTCACATTCTCTGTACCCTTCACGCCTGACAGTTCCTGGTGCCCAGAGAGCTTGCCTTTGTATGATTTCTCTGCTGATCACCTTGGTCCATGTCCCTGGGTATTAGGGTTCTCCAGAGAAACAGAACCAATGGGATGCGTATAGAGAGAAAGATTCACTTTAAGGAATTGGCTCACCCAATTATGCAGGCTGGCATATCCAGAATCTGCGGGATGGGCTGGCAGAACCAATGGGGCAGTTCAAACTCAAAGGCTGTCTGCAGCTGAATTCCCTTCTGCTCAGGGCAGGTCAGTCTTTTGTTCTATCGAGGCCTTCCCCTGATGAGATGAAGCCCTCCCGTACTACGGAGGGCAATTGCTTAACTCAAAGCTCACTGATTTCAGTGTTAATCTCACCCCAAATCACCCTCACAGAAACAACTAGAATGATGTTTAACTCTGGATCTGGGGACCGTGGCTCAGCCAAGTTAACACATAAAGTGAACCATCCCACCCTGTTATTGGCAAACATACCAGACATATATCCCAGGCCTCGGGGAGGCTGCCACTCACCTTGGATTCCAGACCACACAGTAGTAAGATTTTGTTCCCACTTCCCCAGAAGATCATGTTGGGAAGCCACTAGCCACTAGGTGTAACCTCTGCCTCGGCCAGTCAAGGCCTCCTGGACTGCAGCAACACAGGACTGGGCCCTGGCCTGGAACTGAAGGCTGTGTGTTGGTTACTGAGTGTGTAATGGAGGTTGTAGGGAGGGGATGAGGGGTGTTGCTGCCCCCATGGCCTCACAGACAGTAATTTTCTTTATTTATTTTTTTTCTTTTGTGATGGAGTTTCCCTCTTGTTGCCCAGGCTGGAGTGCAATGGCGTGATCTCGGCTCACTGTAACCTCCACCTCCTGGGTTCAAGCAATTCTCCTTCCTCAGCCTCCTGAGTAGCTAGAATTACAAGCATGCACCACCAAGCCTGGCTAAATTTTGTATTTTTAGTAGAGACAGGGTTTCTCCATGTTGGTCAGGCTGATCTCGAACTCCCGGCCTCACGTGATCCTTTGGCCTTGGCCTCCCAAAGTGCTGAGGTTATAGGCGTGAGCCACCACGCCTGGCCAGACAGTAATTTTCAAACCTGGCTGCATACCAGAATCACTTTAAGGTGTAAATTCCCAGACTTCACTATCAGAGGAAATTCAGAGGCACTAGTCAAATCTAGAAAGATCAGAGCATCTAAATTATTAGGAAGTAATTAATGTATCACCATAGAAAACTCAGAATGAGAGTGGAGCTGTGAGCGTCTCCTGGGGCCAGGCATTCCTGTCTCTTTCAGAGGTGAGGCACCTGGTCCGACCCATCATTTCACGCTGAATCGCCTGTTGACCCATCTCACTTGAATGACTCCTGGGATGGAGGCCTGGCTCCCTCCGAGGCAGCCCCTTGCGTTGGAAGAAGGGCAACGGTGTGAAGCCTGTCTGGTTGTACCCTCCAGCTGCGGGTCCTTACTCCAGCTCTCAGAACCAGAAGGAATCTGTCTAATTGCTCATCCACTGGAGAGCCCTTGAGGTATTGATGACAGTTTTCATTTCCTGCTGTGTCTTCTCTAGGATAAAAAATCCCCAGCCCTCTTACCAAGCCGTGTTTCTCAGCAGGAGGCCCCAGCAGTGGACTCTGCTCAGGCTTTTGTTCAGCCCCTACAAGGCCTACCAAAGCAATCACCTCCTTCCTTCCGAACACCCCACCCCCATTAATGTGGCCAAAGCCACATGGCTGCTTGTGTTAGCTCCATCACACTGACGATAGAACCCTCCAAGCCTGAGCCCCAGCCTGCATCCTTATCCTCCTCCTCTCTTTTGCCTTAACTGTTCCACCTGGAAGAGGGGTTTCTTCAAGGTCCTGGGCACTCCAGAGTGTTCTCCTCCACTTAAAAAACACAAAGTTGGTCTCCAGGCACCTGAGGAAACAGAGTCTGCTGCCGTTTAGGATCAGCCACCTCTGAGGCCGAGACCTGACCCAGATTCCGGTACCCTTCACGGGAGGAGCCACCACAGTGGAGAAGGAAGCTCATGGCCTTTGGGCAAGGTAGGCTTAGGTTCAAAACCCAGCTCTCCCTGTAGGACCTGGGGCAACTGATCCTCTCTTTCTTAATCTGTAAATGGTACCTGCCTACTAGGGCTGTGCTGAGACTTCTGGATAAAGGGTCAAAGCACCTAGCCCGGGGCCAGCACATAGTAAGCACACCTAAGTCTAAGTTCTCATCTCCTCTTGAGGGACTTAGATCTTTTATCCCTTTTTCTTTCCCATCAAATCCTCCAATTCTAGCCCCTAATGTGGAAGAGCTGTATTGACTCAACACACTAGTACACGAGTACACCAAGGCACTAGTCAAATCTTGTGGCTTTGGGCAGAGAATGCCCCCCTGTGGGTTGTGTGACCTGGGGCAACCCTCTTCCTTTCCTCTGATTGTGGGTCTTTCATCTCTGATTTGAGATGCGCAGGCTAGGAAGTCACATTTATTTATCTATTTATTTATGGATATGGAATCTCGCTCTGTCACCCAGGCTGGAGTGCAGTGGCACAATCATGGTTCACTGCAGCCTTGACCTCCTGGGCTTAAGCGATCCTCTTACCCCGCCTCCAGAGTAGCTGGGACCAAAGGCGTGCACCACCACACCCAGCTAATTTTTGTAGAGATAGGGTCTCACTATGTTGCCCAGGCTGGTCTCAAACTCCTGGGAGCAAGCCATTCCCCCACCCAGGCTTTCCAGTGTTGAGATTGTAGGCATGAGCCACCACGCCCGGCCCAGGAAATCACTTTAAAGCCCCTTCTAGCTCTGCCTGTTGGGTCTCCCCAGAAGCCTCCTTGTCATTTGGGACCCTTGGCCCTGGGAGGGAGCTGGGGCAGCTGTGAAAATCACCTAACGAGCGCCCAAAGAGGAGGCTGGACCATTCTTCCTCACCACTCAGCCTGATTTTCTTTTTTTGTTTGTTTTGTTTTTTGTTTTTGTTTGTTTGTTTGTTTTTTGAGATGGAGTCTCACTCTGTCACCCAGGCTGGAGTGCAGTGGCACGATCTAGGCTCACTGCAATGAGCCATTCTCCTGCCTCAGCCTCCTGAGTAGCTGGGACTACAGGCGCCCGCCACCACGCCCAGCTACTTTTTTTGTATTTTTACTAGAGACGGGGTCTCACTGTGTTAGCCAGGATGGTCTCAATCTCCTGACCTTGTGATCCGCCCACTTTGGCCTCCCAAAGTGCTGGGATTACAGGGGTGAGCCACTGCGCCCGGCCCACTCAGCCTGATTTTCAAGCACCCGATCATCTCATTCATTCCTCAGACACCCACACATCCCCACTTGTTGGCAGGCACGATGAGGGCACAGATGAGAAATAAAGGGTCTTTCACCTCAAGATACAGACAGGCCAGCAGGGCAGACAGATAAGCAAACAAATAGCTAAGCCAGGGTGACGCGAGCTATCCTAGAGGCAGCAGACAGAGCACAGAGGAGGCAACACGTGATTCTACCAGGGACGAGGGATGGGTGGTGGTTCAGGGAAGCTAATGAGAAGCGAATGTTTGCGTTCAGGCTTGAAGGATGAGTGGAGGTCTGCCTGGTGGGAAAGGGAGGAGGGGCACTGCAGGCCAAGAACACAGCATGGGCATTGGCCCAGGGAAAGTCCTGTTCCACTCTTGGAATGACCTAAGAGTTCAGCAAAACTTGAGGAAGTTGGCTGGGAGATGAGAGTGGAGGCATGAAGGCCAGCTGGCTGTCTGCTGTGGAGATCCAGACTGGAGGCCACAGGAACATGAACTAGGACAGGGCCTTTGTCCTTAGTAGGCAATTTGGGGACACAAAGACCAGCCAGATCTGGATCCTCCTCTCCAGGGACTGACCATCCATCTAACCATTCACTCATCAATAAATGTCGATACAGCACCTATGCTGTGCCAGATGCCGTGACGGCAGTGAGCCTTCTCCAGGAGGAAGAAATGGTCTGTCCTCCTGTGCATTCATTTCCCAGGGTAGCTACAAGAAAGCGCCATGATCTGAGTGGCTTAAAACCACAAAAATGCATCCGTGCATAGGTCTGGAGGCTGGAAGTCTGAAATCGAGGTGTCAGCAGGGCTATGCTCCCTCTGAGACTCCAGGTAGAATCCGTCCTTGCCCCTGCCTACCTTCTGCTGGTGGCCATTCATCTTAGTGTTCCTTGGCTTGCAGATGCATTAATCCAGCCTCGGCCTCTGTCATCAAGTGACCTTCTTCCTGTGTGTCTGTCTCTGTATCGCTTCTCCTCCTTGTCATAAATAGACCAGTCATATAGGATTAGGGCCCATCCTAATTGAATAGGGCCTCATCTTAACTAATTATATCTGAAAAGACCAAATTTCCAAATCAGATCACATTCACAGGTACTGGGCAGTTGGGTCTTCAACATCTCTTTCTTGGGGGGTGGGGGAGGTGGAGACAGTTCAACGTACAATGCCAACTAATCACAATGCACTGTGGCAACTACCTTAGAGGAACTGGGGACAGGCTGTGAGCATTCAGAATAAAGGGTTCTTGCCAAGCAGAAGAATCCTCAGTGGCTTCCTGGAGGAGCTGGCCTTTCAGCCATACATTGACAGGATTTAGCTATGGAAATGGAAGGGCATCCCAGGCAGAGGGTAGTGCAGGAGTACAAGCATGTAGGAGGGAATTGCAGGGCAGTAATTATGTCACTTGTTGTAAGCAGTACTCAGAAAGCCCTCTCCTCTCGACCTTCTGCCTGTCTGCCCCCCCAAATCTTATACATGCCAAGCTCACTCCAGCGCCATCCAATCTTGCACTTGCATTTGATGGGGTTTGGAAGAAAACTGCTGCCCAGAGTCATCATGACATTCCTATTCATGTCCAAGCCTGGATTTGTTTTTCTTGAGCTGCAGTGAAGAAAAAAAAAAATAATAAACTCTGTATTTATCAAGCAGCAAACCAGTAGGAAATTATAACCTTTTAAAATAAATATGTATCTAATTATAGGAAAGCACCGTTTACTTCTGCAGTACTGTCAGGATTTCCCCGGCCAGCCAAATCTACAGATAATGTTCCAACTGCCTTCAACCCCCAAATCTCACTGGGCATTAACCTCAAAAATACCACCTTTGCTGGTCTCTCAGCAGACAGTGATTTAGGCTGTGCTGAGATGCCCTGAGCAGGCTGGAGAGGAACCTGATTCCCCAGACTTTCCTTTTAAAGTCAGAGGCCCATCCCCTTCATTGGCTCCTAACCACAAAGCCACAACCTACACCCCCAAGAATGTCTGTTCTGTCCAGCACACATCTCTGTGGTTGGCAGTTTTCTCCCTTGCAGAAAAGTCAGAAGTCCCAGAGGGAGCCGAACTGAGCCATCTTGGGGAAGGAGCTAACACTGAGGGCTTGTCTCATGCCAGGCTTGGCACGAGGCCCTTCCTTCACTTCTGTAGTCGTGTCATCTGTAAGTCCACAGACAGCGATCGAGCCCCAAATCGCGTCCACAAACACACCATGAAGAACAAGTAAGGAACGGGAGCAAAGTGTGTAAAGTGCCAATGGGAGCCCAGGCACCTGTTAGGTGCTGATAGGAGGCAGCTGTTTTTATTCGTGGCCGGAACCCCATTACTCTCCACCAGGCACATCCTATAATGAGTTCATTCTTTCAGCATCTATTCATTAAGCACCTGTGATGCATCAGGTACTGCTATTCACCTGGCTCCTTCCCTCCCTTCCTCCCTCCCTCCTTCGCACTGGGGCCTGCCCTGTCTGCCCTCTTTAATGCCTAGCCCCCTCCTACCCCACTCCTGGTTCACCCAGCCCTGTTTACCCAGCTCTGCTTTCCCCCTCGTACTTAACACCTCTGATACCCTAGATGATTTATGTTTGTCTGTTGTTCTTGTCTGTTCCCCGCAACTCTGGGAAGGCGGAGTCTTGGTAAACTCACTGCTATGGTGGCAGCACCTAGGTCAAGGCTGGACACATAGCGAGCGTTCAATTAATATTTGTTGAATTGAGTTGAACCAAGATCGTCGTCTTTGGAGATGGACAAATCCAGGTGAAATGCCCACTCCTTGCTGGCTGTGTGACCTTGGACCCGCGACGTGGCCTCACTGAGTCTCAGTGTCCACTTCGATGAAGTAGAGCATCTGTGGGGATCTGAGCAGGTAGGAAGCTTGCACAGCACAGAGCAGTGCCCGGTGCCGAGATGCTTCTCGGGAGCTGGTAGGCAGGCTTCTGAGGGTCACGCATGCAGTGGGAATTCCATGGTTTGTGGAGGTCTCAAGTGTTAGCAGGTCTGGGTTTGAATTCTGGTTCCTACCACTTCCCAGCTCTGTGACCGTAAGCAAATCGTGGAACCTTTCTAAGCCTCAGTTTCCTGTTTGTAAAATGGGGCTCAAACAGCACCCCTACCTCAGAGAGTCATTTTGACATAGTATGAGGTTGTGTCCATAAAGAAAGCTTGCAAGCAGTAGGCATCCAGGGAGTACAGGCTCCCCCTTCCCTCCTCCCAGCTGAGGGCTGTAAGAAGTTTGGCAGCAGAAACCTGCAAATACCCAGGGCTGCTGGGGGCATTGGCCCCTATTCCTCATGGCCATCTGTCCCTCCTCCCACAATTGCCCAACCTGGGCCTGCCAGATGTGCTCCTGAGAGGGTTCCACCTCCCCAACACCAGCCCCACAGCTCCCTCCCTCAGCCCCAGCTTCCCCAGCCAGCATCTCTCACTGGCTTTGGCACTAATGGGCCCTGCACGCCTCTGAAAGATGGTGATGGCTCCCCGCAGAGCCCACAGCAAGTGCCAGAGGAAGAGAGGTCTCCTGGGCAATGGAGGGGCTCCCCCAGGTTTGGGGGGAGTGAGCAGCTGCCTTCCAGAGGGGTGACCTCTGAGTGGAGAAGGATGAGGAGCGGCTGCCACTTGGATCTGGCTGACTCTAAAGCTGACAGTCAATGACAGGGTGGACTTGGGCTGAGTGGGAACCTGAAGGGGGAGGTAGCCATGGCAACCTTCCCTGACACTCCATAATAGGAGATGCCCCAGTGCCCTGCATGTCTACATGAGGCCCGGAGAGGGTCAGTGGGTCCAAGGTCAGCCACTGCCCAGCCTTGCATACTGAATGGGGCTGTTGCTTTTGAGGACTATCCTGCCCCTACCACCACAGACCTGGGGTGAAGTGGCAGGGGTGGGGGGGCTCCAAGCCCTCCAGAGCCTGTAGATGCCCGATGACTGCACACCAGGCCCCTTAGCAGACACAGGAGATGGGGGAGGTGATGCCTCTGTGCACCAGCACCCAGTGTGAAGAATTGGAAACGTATTTATCATCCTAAAGGTGGGGCTTTCACCTGATGGCGAGATACACCGGACACCACACGGGCCTGTGTCTGGCTTCCCCATCCCAGCCACTTGGGGGTCGCTGATTTGAAAGGGCCTTGAATAGCTGCAGTCTGGAGACAGATGCGTCCCTGAGTTCTGGGGCCATCGGGCTGGACAGGGGCGGGAAGCCACAGAGTCCAGCACAGGGGATGCACAGGGGACAGAAGATCCAGCACAGGGGATGCACAGGGGACAGAAGATGCACATGTATCCAGCACTCGAGGTTGGCTGGGGCGACACTGAGCAGCCCAGGCTGGATGCCGGGCACCAGGTTGCTCCTTGAGGCTGCAGTGGGTTGATGTGTATTGAGCCTTTTGCCCACAGTATCTCATCCAAGTCCCAGAACCGCCCATGAGGAAGGTGCTGTCAGGAACCCCATCCTCCAGCCAGTGAACTGAGGCTTAGTGAGCTCAGGTCACTTTCCAAGGGCACACCCAAGTGGCAGAGCAGTTTTTAAAGCCAGCTCAGTCTGCCTCCAAAGCCCGTTTTGTAGACGAAGACCGCAAAGCCAAAGGAAGCCAAGGCTACCCAGCTATAAATATCAGAACTGGCAGGCTCGGAGGCTGGGTCCTTAACTGGGGGTTGCTGGGTGGGGGAAGGGGAGTCTGTGAACTTGGGTGGGAACAAAATACAACTTTATGTTCACTCACCTCTAACAAAAATGTAGCATTTCCTTCAAGTGCAAATGTAAGCAACATACCACAGTTCTCTTGACAGCACCTGTGATTTCGTTGCCACTGGAAACCACAGGTATTTTCACATCTCACTGCAATGGTGACAAAGATCTTGAACTATCATTTATGCTCATCACTACTTTGAAATTACAGTAGTTACTAGACCTGATGTTAGATCTTATAATGTAATGCATTAGTAAAGAATTTAATGGACATATATTGCTATATCCCAATTTTAATTTTTTTTTTTGAGACGGAGTTTTGTTCTTATCACCCAGGCTGGAGTGCAATGGCACGATCTTGGCTCACTGAAACCTCCGCCTCTCAGGTTCAAGTGATTCTCCTGCCTCAGCTTCTTGAGTAGCTAGGACTACAGGCGTGCACCACTACGCCAGGCTAATTTTTGTATTTTTAGTAGAGATGGGGTTTCACCATGTTGGCCAGGCTGGTCTCGAACTCCTCACCTCAGGTGATCTGCCTGCCTCAGCCTCCTAAAGCGCTGGGATTACAGGCGTGAGCCACTATGCCTGGCCTATGATTTTAAATTTTTAAATTATTTTTGGAAATGTATACAATTGACTTGCTTTATAATCATGCATACTTTACGCATTTAAAAACTGTCTCCAGCAGCCAGTAACAGGGGTCATGGCATAGGAAATGTTAGGAGACTCAGCTCTCAAGCCAGTGCTTCTAACCACTAGGCTCACCTCCCTCGCAGGTAGTGAGCCTCTATGCCATCACTTTGCTACCAGAGCCATGCAGAACAACAAGCTTGGACTAGCAGCCTCTGGAGGCTTTGCACATTTGAGTGGGGGGTACCCCTCTTCTTTTCTTCCCTATCTGACCCTCACCCACCCTTTCCAGTCCCTTGGCCATGTCAGAGTTAAAATGCCAAACTCTCTGTAGAGCCCAATCTTCCAATTTACAACCAAGTCAGGTTTGTGCCGATTTTCAGGCACCAATTATGGGCCAGCTCTCTTGGACCAATTAAAATGTGCAGGTGCAATAATGTCGACATCAACAGTCTGGGGTTATCTCAGCAGATATTTTTCATGAAATATTTATGAGAGACTGGGAATTTTAACCATTTGATGGCATGCTTCCCCTTTCTGCCAGGGTCTGTTGCAAATGGAGGAAGAGCTTGCAAAGGGTGAGGGCAGAGAGGTGCCCAGAATCTTGCAGGAGGAGGGAGAATGCAGGTGAGGGGCTGAGAAAGCCCAGGAGTGGGTGTAGGGTGGAGGAACAGGACTTTTTTGAAGGTATTGGGGGGAAAAAGAATCTGTAGAATTGGATGAATCAGGGGGCTGGTGTTCTGGAAAGAGCCCATGTGGGTCTTGGGAGACTCAGGTTTTGTTGGGACTCTGCCACGCACTTGCTGGGTGATCTCAGTGTCCTCATGTGCAAAAGGGCAGAAATGCCCCCTGCCTTGTGCCACCTCCCAGGGTTGTGGTGGGAATTAAATGGCAGCGTGAAGGGGAGAGGGCTTTGGAAGGGGTTCAGCATTACCCATAGGGAAGGTTCTCTGCAAAGGGACTGTGCCTCCAGAAGGGTTGATATTAATGATGCCCCCTGTTTCTCATGCCTCTGTGTGTCCTTGCCCTTCAGTAGTTCCTCCCAGAACATTGACTCTGGCTTGGCCCTATGATTTGCTTTGACCAATGGAATAGTCACCAACTGGGTTCAAGCAGAGCTTGCAAAAACACCGGTGTATTTTCATGTTCCTTTTGCTCTTCTGCTTTTGTCATATGAATGTGTTCAGCCTAACTTGCTGGAAGGATTCAGGAAACCTGTGAGTAAGAGCCAAGATTTCCCAGACCAGCCTACAGCCAAGATCAGCACAGCTTTCTACCCAACCTACACCTCACCACAGAGAATGGAAGAATCACTCAGCCATCCTGCAAACTGTGAGCAATAATGAATGCTTATTGTTTCTAGGCACTGAGTTTTGGAATGGTTTGTTATGCAGCAAGAGCTGGCTGCTACCGAGATTGTGTCCACCCTCACAGCCCCCTGGATCTGTGTGCTCTCACTGAAAAGCAAAAGTATCTTCTGTTTTCCTCTTCTCTGTGGCCACCAGGGCTGCTGCCCAAACAGAAAGGCAATTTTCTTAGTGGTGGAGGTTGTGACCTCCAGAGTCAGACAGTCCTGGAATCCTATCCCAGCTGTGTGACCTGCAGGGAGCTACTTAACCACTCTGTGCCTCAGTGTCTCCATCTACAAAAGGCACAGTTTCTACCCCATCGGGTTGTGGGAAGGACTAGAAAAGACATTGGAAGTAAAGTGCATGACACCAAAGTGCTCCAAATGACATTTTTTGTTGTTTACTTGTGGTGGTTGATGTTCAAATCTTCCCAAAAAAGCCTCTTCTTATCTTCATCAGCCCAGGTTGCCTGAATTTTTTGCTAGGATGTCTTCCCAGTGGAGGGAGACAAGCTAGAATTGGTAGCCACGTGCCTTTGGTGCAGATTTCACGAACACTGTGATTTTCGGCAAGCAGAGTCTGCCAGCTGCATAGGAACAAGGCTTCCTGATAACATCCCAGTTTAACCATCTCCAAAGCACTTTCATATCCATGCTGAGATGTGAAAGCCTCACAAGAATCCTGGGAGGTGGGCAAGGCAGGAGCTGGCAGCCCCATTTTATAGATGAAGACACTGAGGCTTAGAGAGTTCCCCTGACTTGCAGAAGCTAAAATGTGGCCCAGGTTATCTGGTCACAGAGGAGAGCTGCCCGTGTCCTGGGCCACTCGACCTCTCTCGTAGGGGTAGATCTCAGCCGTGGAGATGCTGGAAAGAGCTCTGGAATTCCTGATGAGGGGCTACACCCTAGAGTTCTAAATGTCCCTCTGTAGAATATGATTTTATTCCCTGAGCAGGAGGTATCTCTTCCTCTCCCTGAGCCAGTGGAGTAGTTTGGGAGTTATAGTGGGAGATCTCTTTAGCATTTAGCAAAATCAGGATTTTAAATTTACTAGTGATTAGGCAGGGTCCCTTCACACTGTCTCTCACCCCCGATAGAGTTAAACCATCAATAACAATGTGGGTCCCGGTGGAGATCCTTGTCCCCAGCGTCATGATGCCCAGGGAGCTTGGTTATGGATGTAGCCAGCTGTCTCCCTGACTCTCTCCTTCGGGTTTAGCCTCACCCGCCAGCTCACTGGGTGCAAACAGGAGGTGGAGGGGTTCTTGCTGTGTGTTATGTATTTATTCATGGGTTTACTCAGTTGCTTCTCTACAAAACCTAACATTGCCCCCTTGTTACCTCTTCTTCCCAAAAGTTACTTTCAGAGTTTGCCAAGGAGGCTGGAAAGTTGTTATGGCTTCAGGAAGGCCCAAAACACAACCGAAAAACAAGAACCAAAAACCCAGTGCAGCAGCAACATTAAACAGCACTGTGGAAAGATCTGCCCGGTAAAACGGCTTTTGTGTAGGCCAGCTCCCTCCACGGCGGGTAGGCTATTAAATGGGTGTAGCCAGAAGGAATGGGCCATTTTGCCGTCTGCTCTGTTCCCTTACTGTTCTATCATAAGCATTTTCCTTCTTGCAGCACATTAAATTATGGTGTATGCACCAGTAGAATTTTAGACAGTCATGAAAAAAATGATTATTACAAAGACCAGATTGCTTCTTGGAAAGCACCTTCCTGATGAGGCAGCACCCTTTCTCGTTCTGTGCTCTGTAGAAATTGCAAACTGGCTCCCAGGCCTCAGAGGTCCCCCGGAGCTCCCTGTCTGAGGACAGAGCAAGGTAGAAATCATCTCAAACCAAGCTGAGCCCTGTGGTCTGGAGTGTCCCAGCCACAGGCATAGTATGCACCCTGCCCAGACCCCTGGCAGGCCCCTATGCCCAGTCCCCCCTCACACTCATTTTCAGGTTGGTGCTGCTTCTAGTTTTTCTCTCTGATCTGTTACTCTCCTAGAACGTGAGGGCCTGGGAGGCAGGAATCTCAGTTTCTCAGACTCTCCCGTTATCCTTCTATAATATTTGCATTAATGGGGACAACGATGGTGGTGATGATGGTAGAAGGAAGCTCAGTGCCTGGTAAAGCACTTTGGGACCCACAGACTGGAGTTAGGGTCCCAGGACCCTCACTGACCATCTTGCTTTGGCGCTTTTGACCTTGACTTACACGAGCATCATCTCTGATTCTCATCACTGCTTTGAGATGGTGAAATTATCATCATCCCGATTTTTGAAGTTGAAGAAACTGAGGCACAGTTTAAGTAGCTGCTTCCAATGTGATAGAGTGAATGAGGGTTCGAGAAACCTGGCTTCAAAGCCTGCCTCCACCCCCTACTGTCTGATGCTGGCAAGTTTTGCAACCTCTCTGCGCCTCTCTGTCCTCAGCCAGCCCCTGCACAGGCTTAATAAATTCTAACCACTCATCCCTTCCCACACGCTGTGAGCAAATAAGCGCTTGGGAGCTACTGGGCTCCGGGCAGAGAGCAGCTCTGCCTGAGTCACTCGGGAGCAACTGGTATTGGGTGGGCACACCACCGGTGGCTGTCAGGGTGGGCCTGTAACCTCTGCCACCCCCGCCTCGGCCTCTGGGTCCTCAGTCTCCAATCTCGACCCACCATGGCTGTGAAGAACAAGCCCACTTTCCTGCCTCATGCCCTTCTCTGGGTCCTCTCAGCCACAGCAGCCCCCAGCCTGCATTTTCACCCTCCTCCAAACAGGCTCTCCACAGAGGGTCTGCCCTCAGCCCTGCATTGCTGAGAGAGCTACACTGGAGGCAGGGGACAACTGAGGGGTCCTGGACGGGGTGCTCTCAGGAGATGGGGGCCAGGAGAAGGGTGGGGTCAGCATGATGATGAGGAAGGGATGGGCTGAGGGGGCTGAGGAGACAGAACCCACAGGGCAGGGAGGAAGAGGGAGGCAGGGGCCTAGGACGACGCCCACGGCTCGGTCTTGAGCCCGCGGAGGAGCAGGTTCGGGTGGAGAGGTTGAGTTTTCTTTCTGATACATCGCAGGGAGGCTCGGGGAGAGCAGGAGTGGGAATCTAATCAACAGGTGCTCAGGAGAGAGGCCTGCCTGAGCCTCTCCTGCCCAGTGATGGCCTCGGAGCCGGGGAGTGGCGGGGATTGGAGGGTGGGTGGAGGAAGAGAGGGGAGTGTGCTCTTGGGTGTATTCTGCCCTCCCCTTTAGCCTCTCAGGGCACTTCTACCCCCTTCGGGTAGGTCCAGGTGGGGCAGCAGGATGCTAAATCACCGTCCAGTCCAGAAGTCAGCCTCTCACCTTGTGACCTCCTTTGGTAGGAGAACTCTCCAGTCTGTTTATCCATCCTGACCTTCAACCCATCAAAAGCAAAATATTTGGTTTTTAGAAACTGCCTGTTTGCTTTTCTGCTTCCGGAGGCAGCCAGAGCTTTGAGAGACCCATCCAGATGTGGGCTTGGAGCAGTCAACCCCCAACCTTTGAGGACTGAGCCTCTCAGAGGGGAGGCGGCCGTCCCTGGGGCCTGAGTCCCAGAGTGGGCTAGGCCTGCTTCTCCTGAGAGTACACAGCAGGCAGGAATCCTAGGGATGCTTAGCCCTGCTGGCCCATCTGAGGATGGGAGCAGTGGGCCCCAGGAACATGTCTTTCCTGCTGGCAAGAGTTGGGAGGAGCTTACCATGTGTGGGGCGGGTGGGAAGCCGAGGTGCCCTGGACAAGCATACCTAAGCTGGGGTCTCAGAGTCATTCTTAGTCCCCCCTTCAGGCCACCAATTACTGCTCTGCAGAATTCACATGTGAATTACACACAGCTAAGGGGAAACAGAATCCGGCACTCTTAGAGCTTATATTTCCACAAGGAAGAGAAAACTGGCATAATCCCGCCTGCCCTGTTTACCCAGAAGTCCCTAAGATGATCATCTCGTCCACCTCCCTCATATTCTGGAGAAGGAAATCTGGAGGGTGAAGGGACTCGCCCAGGGTCACAGAGCAAGTACCTGAACCCAGGCATCCTGGGTCCTACACAGCAGGGCTCCCATTAGCCCAGGCTGCTCAGAGGAGTTAAAGGAGATGGAAGTGCCTTTGTGTTCGGGTTGTCGATCCTGTATTTCGGGAGAAGAGGCAGGTCTGAAAGCTCCGGCAGCAGCTGCTGGGTGCCCCCAACAGCCAGGAAGCCTGGCAAGGGGCTGTTGGCCCCAGAGTCCAGGGTCCCTCCCTCCCTTCCTTCGCTGACTGTGTGGCCAGGTGAGGCCTGGAGGTGAGGGAAAGCGGGAGGAGATGGGAACTGCCTTTCTGTTTAAGAAGGTGGAGAGGCAGAGACAAGT
This sequence comes from Symphalangus syndactylus, assembly GCF_028878055.3. Lineage (NCBI taxonomy): Eukaryota > Metazoa > Chordata > Mammalia > Primates > Hylobatidae > Symphalangus > Symphalangus syndactylus. The sequence goes on along the minus strand of NC_072428.2, from coordinate 11,432,159 downwards.
CTTAAAGGAGGCCCAGCTTTCTGGGGTTACCTCTGGGCTGCAACTGAGCCCTGGTCTCTTTCTCAGGCCAGCTCTTGAGAAGCCTGTTACAACCCTGAGAGCCGATCTCTGAGGGTCTGTTACTAGAAGAGGCCGTTAGCAGCATTTTTTTTCCCTGCTATTGCATTTTTACGGCCCACAGCTCCTCTGGATAGCATTTTCCCCATTAAATCAGATGTTTTGAAAAAAAAAGAAAAAGAAAAAAAGGCCTGGTAATCATAGCCATAAATCATAAGTCACGTTATTGTAAGTGGATGGCTTCCTGGCTTCCTGGGATCTGTGAATCGGAGGCAGCGTGTGGGAAAGCTTGCTGTAATGAGGCGACGGGGGAGGCCAGGTTTTCCCAGGGGGGGTGTCGTCCACCAGCCAGATACTTCACAGAGCCTTGCTTCTGGATGTCTTCCACCTCAGCGAGGGGCAGCACATTCGTGGGGAGGCTGGGGGCGGTGGGGAGGGGGGCCCACCAGGGAAAAGCGAATCACAAGAGGAGAATGATGTTGGCTGCCCTGAACCCTGCTTGATGTTTCTATGACGAGGCAGAGCCCCATCCAGGATGCCCCCAGCTGGGTTTCCAGAGGGTGCAGAGACCTTGGCCAGGATGTCTCCAAGGGCCTGGGGTGCTCCCGTGGCCCATCACGCTTGCTTAAGAGCTGGAGCCCTTAACTGACAAGAGGACAAGAGAACTTGCATGGGTATGCACTGGGGGCTCCCAGGCTCCATCAGCAGTGCCTCCGTGATCCAGCCAGTTCTCCTCTGTGTGTGAATAAAGCCATTGCAGAAGGGTTTAGCAAACCCAAAGAGGAGAATTTTCTAAAGGCCATGGATACACATAAAATACAAGTGTCTGAGCCCTTCCGAGAGGGCCTGGGCTCTGAGGAAAGGGAGGAAAAGGATAGCTAAATGTTTATGAGCAAGCAGCAGATCTTACTCCCCAGACGTAAGGAAATGGAAATGGGCACAGAGAGGTTCAGGAGTTGCCCAAGGCTGCACAGCAGCCGCAGGCCCAAAGACTCCTCACTCATGCAGTCGAGGATCACCCGTCCTCAGTGGCTCAGCCAGGGAAAATGTATTTAGCACTGTCGGGGACCAGGCCCTGCCCCCAGGACTGGAGGTCTGGAGGATGAAGATACATTCCTGTCCTTCAGAAGCTTGTGCCACAGCAAGAGAGAAAGACGCAATGCAATTATGATGCCAGGCCCAGAGAGCCATGGATTATTTTGGATGTATAGCCATGGTTCATCCTCTGAGGGAGTTGAGACAGCAGGGGAAAAAAAATGCTGCACCAGAAGCAAGAACACAGATTCTGCGAGGGGACAACAGTGGGAGGGGTGGTCTCTGTGTGTGTCGGGGGCAGGGGAGACGGGGTGGAGACAGAACTAAGGAGACCCTCCCCTGTACCACGCTTTGGCTGGATCTTGAGGGACACGTGGACGTTGATGGGGAACAGAGGACTCCGAAGGGCGCTGCCGGGGGTGGAGAAAGTCTGCTGAAAGGCACGGAGGTGCAGAAGGGCAGGGCACAGCCCAACTGCAAGGTGTAGAAGGCCAGCTGGGAAGGGTTCTGATACCAATGGATTTTGGACTTTGTCCCATAGGCACTGGGGATGCAGAGACAGATCCTAGGAAGGAGGAGCATCAGAGTGAGCCAGAAAGATCCCTCTAGAAAAGCTTTTCCCACTGTAGTGAGGCTGATGGAGGCAGGAGGCTGGCCAGGAGGCTTTGGCCATGCCCACGAGGAAGGGAATGAGAGAGTCTGACCCCAGGCACTGGTTGTGGGGACAGAGGATAGAGGGTAGTGGATGTGGGGAGTGAGGAAGGCGGGTTTCCTGGCTGCCTCTGAGGTTCCAGCATAAGGAGAACCCAGACAGGCAGGGGCAGTGTTAACTTTAGTCCTTCCTGACCTCTGGCCTGGTCCACCTTTGCTGAACCACCCGGTCTCTCTGAAGCCCAAGTAATGTAAACACCCAGCTGGGGCAGGTTCCAGTCCCCGCTCCCCAACCCCTAGCTGCGCAACCTCGGACAAGTCACTCCCCATGTCTGACCTTCTGGGCTTCAGTTTCCTTATCTGGAAATGGGATGACCTGGAAGCAGGGCTGACATGAGGATTATAAACCCTGTGCTTGTTTCAGATTGGTCCTGGCAGGAAACAAGCTCATTCAAGTTGGGTAATTGGAAGGGAGTTTTTAAAAGGACTATTTCCAAAGATCTGGGTGGGTGTAGAAAAATTTCAAGGGACAGTTCGGTGCCCAGGGCTGGTGACAGTCATCCCAGTGACCACCTGGAAGCCTATATGGAGAGGGCCACCTGGCAGGGGCTGGGGCTGGGGCTGGGGCTGCAGCAGCCTCCCTCTGACCATTCAGATGGGGAGCCCTGGTCCCTGGGCTTCAGTGGTCTACAGCCCAGGAGACTGAGTGTGGGTCTCTCCTTGAGTGTGAGAAAAGCAGTGGGCAGCCCCAGTCAACGATCAGTCTCATATGGAGGTCAGCAGAGATTCACTTTCTTGATCAGCCTCCTAGACCCAGGCCAAATCAGGGGGACAGGCCAAGGGAAGCTGCTGATTTAAAATTCAAATGTGTCCAAAGCCCTCACCCCAGGACCTGAAGTTCTCTTTTCCACTTTCAATGCCCCATCTCTCTCTCCCGCTTCTCTTCTTCCCTCCATCTCTGTCTTTCCTCCTCTTCTCTGTACCTCCCTCCACCCTTCTCCTCTTCCTCTTCCTTCCTCCTCTTCTCTGTACCTCCCTCCACCTTCTCCTCTTCCTCTTCCTTCCTCCTCTTCTCTCTCTGGCCTTCTCTCCCTATCCCCCACCTCTGACCTTACTTAACAGCCAACACCGTCCAAGAGACACTCCCCAGTCAGAATCGCCCTCACTTTTTGACTTAACATTTGTGGACCTTGGCCTGAGGGAGATGTGGTGTTGTACAGGTGTTGGGGGCCCCCAGTCATCCTGGCGGCTGTGTCTAACACACGGAGGCTCTCGGGGAATCCAGAGAGGTGTAGAGCCTTAGCCTTCCATTTCCACCAGGAGTTCTTGACCATCCGCAGTCACTGGCCGAGTCAGTGCCTGGCTGCCCAGCACTGTCTGGACATCCAGGGGGATGATGGTCAGTCCTGGGGAGGAAGCAGCTGCTCCATGAGAAAGAGTATGTGTCTGCGTGTGTGTGTGTATATGCGCATGCGTGTGTCTCTGTATGTAGGGAGCGGGCCGGGATTAGCCAGAACAGACGAACTTTTTCAGGTGAATGATGAACAAGGACAAAAAAGATGGGAACCATTTAAATTGTGCCTAGTGTGTGCTAGGCACTGGGCAAGGGGCTTGCACATACTTTATCTAATTCTCACATTGGCCCTACATGGTTCTTCCCATTTTTAGAGATGAGGAAAGCAGTACTGAGGACCAGCTAAAGGCTCGCGTCTGTGATAGGCTGTGTGAGGACTAGGGAACAAAAGGAAGCGCAGTGCAAGTCAACAACGCTATTAGTTGGGCACCTACCATGTGTCAGGCACTGGGTTATGAGGAAGCCTCCGTCCTTGACTGGCACAGTTCCAGAGCAGAGAGAAATGAAGCTGGTGACCAGAGAGCCCTGCGACGTCAGGGGTGCAGATGACTTAGGCATCTTCTAGAAGTGCAACTCCTCCGTTGAACAGATGGGCAACTGAAGCCCAGAGGGAGGAAGTGTTTTCCCCGAAGCCACGTGGCGAGTCTTCTCGTTCTAGCTCGCAACACTGCTTCCGAGGACGTTTCTTCTGCTTCTAGGGTCCCCCTGTTTTGAAGCTGTTTTTGTTCCCCCACTTAAACAATTAAGCTTTAATACACCAAAAACAGATCATTATCTTCCTAAGGTTTAAAAAGCGAGATTACTATTTGTAACACAAGTAATTAGCTACCTTCTGGTGTTTCCTTACTCTCCTCTTCCCCAAAGGATTATGCTTTTTTATGTTGCAGAGGGCCCAGCAGCTAGACATGATGGCCAAAGCTGTGGCCCTGGAAGAGGCAGAGGGAGGATCCTGGGATCTTGGGAGCTGGAAATGCTCTAGGTAGGGAGGGAAGGGGGCTAGGGTTGGCTGTGGGGGATCTGCCTACGTGCAGAGTTCCTCTTTAGGGGTGCAGGTTTGCTTCTGACGTCAATGGACCATCCCAGCCCAGATCGTTTCCCGGGCATAAAGATGGCCGCTGCCTCAGGGATTTACGGGGGTGTAAATCAACTGTAACACCAGATGTGGAATCTTCCCATAGAGGATCTTCAAGGGGTCTATGAGCCCTCTGCATTCAAATAAAATGTCTGGATTTTTTTTTACTTGTTTGGGAAATAGGGTCCATGGATTTCATCAGATAATTTTAATGGTAAAAGGAAGATTTGTTGATTTTTTTCTTGCGTTTGTTATGAAATATAAAGAAGCATATATGAAGTGTATGTGTCTAATATAAAGAATAATGAAACAGCCAGATGGAAGAGACGCCTACAGTGGGGTAAGGGAGAAGAGGCGTGGAGCTTCCATGCCCTCCCTGGGTGCACTGCCCTCCAGGGACCTCCGTGTGTTCAGCAATCCAGAAACTCTCTAAACCCTGTCGTTCAGGGATTTTTATGGAGGCCTCATCACATAGATGTGGTCACTTGTGTACTAACCATACAGATGGAGAAATAGGAACCTGTCAATATCTCGGAAACCTCCTCCCATAGGTCCTCCAGGATTGTACCTCCCTCCTCTCCCCAGAGATAACTATTATCCTAATTTTCATAAAATTATCATCCCCCTGGCTTTCTTTATAGTTTTCCCACCTATGAATCTATTCCCAAACAACATATTGTTTAGTCATGCCCAGTTTTGAACTTCTAGTGGATTTATACTATAAATATATAGGGGATCTTTTGAGATGTATTTCTGCCCACGTGTGGACCTACGGTTTTCTCTGTTTCTCTGCACCCTAGTCTTCCATTACCTGACTCAACGCAGCTCACAGGTTTCTGGACATTTGGGCTGTTTCTAGGTTTTGACTATTAAGAACAATGTTCTGTGGACATGCAAGAGATTGTTTAAAGAAAATAATTGGGAGTGGGATTGTCAGATCGTGGGGTATGTGCATACTCAGTTTTACCAGACAAGCATGAATAATTAAGCTTTAATACACCAAACCCAGATCATTATCCTCCTAAGTTTAAAAAGCAAGATGACTATTTGTAATCAAACCATTTTTTCAGAGTGTTTCTACCTGTTTACACTCCCACCAGCATGAGAGTACCAGTTCCTCCACATCTTCACCAGTGTTGGTATTGGTAGGTAGATTCACTTTTGTCAATTCTGTAGGTGTGTGTATGGGCAATGTTTTTGGTAAATTTGCATTTATTTGATGATTAATAAGATCTGACACTTTTAATACATTTATTGGCCATTAGGGTTTCCTTTATATAAAGTACAGTTCAAGTCTATTACCCATTTTTCTATTGGGTTGTATTGTTTTTAATTTATTGATTCATAAAGGGTTTTTTGTTGGGTTTCATTTTAATATATTCTAGAAATCAATCCTTGGCAGTTATATGAATTGCAAATATCTTCTCACACCGGGGCTTTTCTTTTGACTTGTATTCATTGCATTTTCAAAGGGTCCACAAGAGGAAAGGTTGAAAACCATTTTTAATACAGGTCCTGTAAACAGGAAGCCCATGAGCCAGAAACCCCAGATTTTTGTTAAGCTCACTGGTATTACAACACATTGAACCAGTAATCAAGAATGTCATGTTACAAGTTAAGATCATTAGCTTCTTTTGAAGTATTAGATGATCTGGGCCTGCAGTTCCTACATAGCAGTAGCAGGCTCATCCAAGTGGGGGCTCCAGCCCGAGACAAGGCAGGTCTTCTGGTTCATCCCAGTTCCTATTGCTTCCCAGGCACCAAGGGTCCAATGCCCCTTGCCATCCTTGGGCTGCCCTGGTGGTTTCCTTCCACACTCCTGGTCTCATTGTGCACGTCACCTGCAGGAATTTGCATTTGCATTTGCATTTTGGTAATGCCCTGAATCCCTGCATCTCATTGTACCATACAGGGCTCTCATCGTCCCTGCATCTCTTCATACCATGCATCTCAGCATACCATGCATCTCAGCATACCATGCATCTCATCGTACCATGCATCTCAGCATACCATGCATCTCAGCATACCATGCATCTCAGCATACCATGCATCTCAGCATACCATGCATCTCAGCATACCATGCATCTCATCGTACCATGCATCTCAGCATACCATGCATCTCAGCATACCATGCATCTCATCATACCATGCATCTCATCGTACCATGCATCTCAGCATACCATGCATCTCAGCATACCATGCATCTCAGCATACCATGCATCTCATCGTACCATGCATCTCAGCATACTATGCATCTCAGCATACCATGCATCTCATCATACTATGCATCTCAGCATACCATGCATCTCAGCATACCATGCATCTCAGCATACCATGCATCTCATCATACCATGCATCTCAGCATACCATGCATCTCAGCATACCATGCATCTCAGCATACGATGCATCTCAGCATACCATGCATCTCAGCATACCATGCATCTCAGCATACTATGCATCTCATCATACCATGCATCTCAGCGTACCATGCAGGGCTCTCATTGTACCATGCATCTCAGTGTACCGTGCATCTCAGCGTACCGTGCATCTCAGCGTACCATGCAGAGCTCTTATCGTCTCTGCATCTCATCATACCACGCAGGACTCTATTGATGCCTATGATTGTAATCATAAGAGATAGGAAAACCCACACTGCTTTTCCTACTCACACACCATTCACTACAGAACACTTCACTTCTGCTCACCAAAATGTGTGTGGGTTTCTCCTCACTAACAACCAGTTCTCCAGGGGAAAATAGATGGGTGCCCTCTAATTCATTTCTGACATTACCTGCCTGGAGATGGCATCATATCCCACAAGTTAAGGGCTGAGTTCCACAAGACTGCCCCCCACTTCGGATATGAATCATGAGCTCCAGGCTGTGGCCTGTGCTTCTGGCCAACCAGCCATAAAGTGGGGGTTCCTATGACTCTCTCTTCAGGTTTAATGACTTTGCTAGAGCAGCTCACAGAACTCAGGGGAATTATTTGTGTTTACACACTTATTACAAAGCATGTTACAAAAGATACAGAAAAGCAGCCAGAGGGAAGAGCTGCCTAGAGCAAGGGAAGAGAGAAGGCGTGTGGAGCTTCCATGCTCTCTCTAGGGGCACCACCCTCCAGGGACCTCCTTGTGTTCAGCAATCCAGAAACTCTCCGAACCCTGTAGTTCAGGGATTTTTATGAAGGCGTCATCACATACGTATGGTATGGTCACTTATTAATTCAATCCCCAAGCCCTCTCCTTCCTGGAGGATGAGGAGGGAGCTGGAAGTTTCAAGCTTCCAATTATGACCCGGTCTTTCTGAGGACCAGCCCCCATCCTGAAGTTACCCAGGATCCCAACAAGAGTCACCTAATTAGAACAAGAAATGCCCCTATCACCCAGGAAATTCCAAGGGATTAGGAGCTCTGTCAGGAACTGGGGTCATAGACCAAACATTATTAGAACAAAAGATGCACCTCACACCCTTGTTGCTCAGAACATTACAAGGGTTTTAGGAGCTCTGTGCCTGGAACCAGGGGCAGAGACCAAGTATATATTTCTTGTTACATCACATTATTGCAGTTATAATTGCTGTTGTCATGCAGATGCCTCTGACAGGGGCACTACTTGGAGGTGATCTCACTCACCAAGTCCTGAGCAAAAAGAAATTTCACCTTCTCTTCTGATCCAAAGATCAAAGCCTGTGAGGCCCTCACTCCTCAAGGAGGATGAGGGGAAAGAAGGCCCTGGAATCGGGGCTCCTGAAAGCACTGCCGTGGCAGTGCTTGGCGATGGCATTTTCTGTCTGGGAGAGCTGGTGGTAGTCGCGAAGTCAGACAGATGTGAGCTTTGGATTGCCTTCAAAGACAGCCCATGTCCTTGATCTCCATAAGGAGAGGAAAGAGCTATCGCTAGAGATATTTGGTTTCCTGTTTATCTGGGGACAGCTTGATTTGCATCTCGTTTACATCCATTTCTGCGCTGCATCTTGAAGGTCCAAACTCTGGGTGTCTGAGATAAAATGAAATTGTACAACCTGCTACCACTGGATTCTCATCCACACTGGAAGGTTTGACCGGCCTGAAGCCAAGTGAAGTTCTCAGCAGCTGCCTGTCGGGCGGGCTCTTTCATGCTACTCATTTCTTGAGCACTTACTGTGTACCAGCTGCTGTGCCAGTATCTTATTTTAGGGGTAACACAATTTTGTGTGGTCTAGCAACTTACTCATTTTGAGATGGAGACATGGAAACGTGCCCTTCCTGTCCGGGTGTTCTTGGACAAGTGACTTACTGTTTCTGGAGTTTCAGCTTCACGACGGGTAAAATGAGAAGAGTGACGGACTTCTCTCCGAAGGTTTGTGTGAGGATGTGACTCAGTGAGCCACATGGTAGAGCACTCAGCCTGGGACACCCGCAGAACTGAGATGAGAAGGAGCCAGGATTTAAAGTCAGTTTAATTGTCACTTCTCTGGGGTCCACCATGCCTCCCACTAAAGCACTCTCTTTTGCTATTAGCCCCAAGCACGACATGCAGTTTCCCAACGCTGCTGGGTGCACACCTCTCCTCCTGACCCCTCTCCGCGCTTTCCCCGCAAGGACACACAGGTGGCTGTGGACTGGGGGGGCTCATGTATCCATCCACTTCACGGGGATGCCACTGGGGGGCTGCACTGGGCTGGGTTATTTTTTTACTCCTGGTATTAGTCACTGCCTGTCATGAGAAAAAAAAGCCAGGGCAAGGTGTAAACATTCAAGCTTCTCTCGGTACTTTCTATTATTTTTCCCTCCTCTCTTCGTGAGCTGCTGTCCCATCAGGGGAGGGTTGTCCATGAAGATGTGGCTGCTGCCATTCCTATAAACAGCTGGGATGTGTGGGACCTACACACAGAGTGGGGGTGTCCCCGGGGAAGCCTGCGGCAGCGATGCAGGACTTCCTGAGTTGTCCCGTCAAATCTGGAGATCGGTCACATCCAGCCCTGTCTGGCCCTTACCTCTCTGCTCCCAAGTTTGACCTGCCCACTCTAGTCATCTGAGTTGATCCTGGCCCTCTGAACCCACCTCACAGGCTGCATCTTCTATGTGGAACCCTCCCAGCCCTCCCAGGAGAATGCAGGGGGAGAGTGGGCTTTGGAGGTCAGATCGCCTGGGGTTGAGCCCTAGTTCTGCCACTTACTAGCTGTGTGACTTTGGGAACATTCTGGACTTCTCTGTGCTTATTTCCTTATCTGTAAAATAGGGATAATAATGGTACTTTGCAGGTGGTTGTGTGCATTAAATGAATACATGAATAATGCTTAGAACACTGCCTGGCTTAGAGTGAGCACTCAAGGTTGGCTATTATTACTATTAGAGTGCAGTGGGCAGATTGCTTGAGGTCAGGAGTTCAAGACCAGCCTGGCCAACATGGTGAAATCTTGTCTCTACTAAAAATGCAAAAATTAGCCAGGCATGGTGGCAGGCACCTGTAATCCCAGCTACTCGGGAGGCAGAGGCATGAGAATCGCTTGAACCCAGGAGGTAGAGTTTGCAGTGAGCCAAGATCAAGCCACTGCACTCCAGCCTGTGCGACAGAGTGAGACTGTTTCAAAACAAAAAAATAGAGTGCAGTAGTGGGCCAGAAGCATGGGCTTTACTGGGATTCAAATCCCAACCCCTCCGCTAAGTTGCCCTGCAACCTTAGGCATCTCCTTTAACCTCCTGGTACCTCAGAGGCCTCATCTGGCTTGCCTACACTGAAGGGTGGTTGCAGGGCTGGCTTCATGAGTGTGTGACTTGTGTAGTCACACAGGGCTGCATGCTCAGAGGGAGGGACCCTGTGCCTGGCTTAATGCTCTGCTGTTGCCATCTTGAAATCCCTAATAATTTGTTAGCAAAGGCCACTCATTTTCCTTTAGCATTAGGTCCTGCAAATCATGTCGCTGGTCCTGAGTGGGTGGGACGGTGAGAGGAGGCAGTGTGTATAACTCACCCCACTGTGTGGTTCCCTTCCCCTCCCAGAGGCTCCTCTGAACTCTCCGCATCTGCTGTCTCATGGGGAGCCCTCGTCTGGTGTATATTCTGCCTCATGGCATCTCCTAGGCTTCCGCTTTCATAATTGAGCTCTTGTGGTTTTGCCGACTCCTCTGGGGCGTTCTCTCTCTCCTGGTTAGATTGCAGGCTCCATGAGGGAGATGCAGCCTCTGTACGTCTCTCTCTCTCATCTCTTGTCTTACCTGAGCTGGGCACGGGGTCTCAATAACAGTTCACCTTCCCCGAGGGTTAGGGGTGACTGGCAACTCATGGAGCTATTTTCGGTGGAAACATTATGGGCTTGGGATTCTGACCTTGGTGTGGAATGATTTAGGCTACTCACTGCTGTAGAACTGACCATATATTTTCTGTATATTAGGTAATTTCAAGAAAAAAATCAATTTTAATAGCAACAATCAAAACTGTAGAAGCCCACAAATGGTAGTATAGCCTACTTCGCACCTGGGTTTATGGGACAGGAGGGCAAAGAGCCAGCTCTCTGCTGCCTCCCAATACCTAGAGCTGGGAGTAAGGAGTAGGGGGAGGAATGGGAGGAGAGTGAGCGTGGGGGGAGCTCATTGGAGCGGGAAGAAGTCGGCCTTGACAACAGCTCTTCAGATCTAACACCCTTTGTAATAGCTGATTAATCTTTGGGCTGGAATATATTCTTGATCTTAAATTCATATTGAATGATAATTATTAGTTGTTTAATAGTTAATGCCTCCTCATGGTTGAAACTCTTAAAGGTACAAAAGGATATGGAATCAAAATTCTCCCTCTACTCCTGTTCTCCTTCCTGGAGGCAACCGTTATTATTGGTGTCTTGTGTGTCCTTCCAGAGATAGCTTATTTAATGTAAGAAAAAATATTTGTATTATAGATTCGTATATTTATATTCAATAATTTCCTCCATTTTAAGGCAAATAGTTGCATACAATGCCTGCTGTTCTATACTTTCACCTTATTAATATGTCTTGGAGATGATTCCTTAATAATCTAGAGTTTTGTCTTTTTTTTCACTTTTTAAATATTTTTTTTTCTTCAGGTTCTGGGACTCTGATTACAAAATCTTGACAGATCTGTTTTCATCCCATTCTACATTTTAGAATATATACACTATTATACATATACTACTTTATATATATATACACATATATATGAATGAAATATATATGTACATACATGTATACATATGTATACATATATACATAATACATATATACGTAAATATATATGATATGTATATATATACATATCATATATATGAACGAAATATATATGTGTATATATATACATATATATATGAATGAAACATTCCTGAAAAGCTGCTCCTAAGACAAAATCTATCTTTCAAATACCACCATCCTCAAATCTCCCTTTGTAAAATCAAACCATGTTTCCAGTATTAGTGGCTTTTCTCTCTTCCTGCAATTCTCTTCCTCTAGATATTTCTAATGCTCCTCCCCTCACTTCATTTAGCTCTAAACTAAAATGTCACCACTTTGGTGAAGCCTTCCTTGGCTGCCCTAATTAAAGTACTCCCCACCAACTTCTCTATCCAGCTCTAGTCCTGAATTATTTTTCATAACATATCTGAAATATTTATCCCCAGTGCCAAGAAAAGTACTTGACAGACAGTTAAGTGGTGAATTAATATTTGTCAAAGGAAAAAATGAATGAAAATAAGTGGCCACTTATGTAGCATAAACAAAAAACTCCCCAGCGTAGTTTGCCCTACTCTGGGGCCACACTACCTGACATGCTCATTAAGGATATAGTCTGCTTCTGACTTCCTTTATAAAATGTGATTACCCTAGAAGACTACCACATAGATCACTAGTCAATAAGAACTTGGTAAAGTCATTTCATTTATGAGATTCTTTCTTCCACGATAATAAGTTCTCCCGGCCGTGAACATTCTAAGTTAGAATTTTGTATGTGTTTTACTTATTATCTTTGTTTCTTGATTATTTTATATCTAAATCAGTGTGGAGATCCACTGTATTTTAATCTCATATAAACACTTACGAATTTAGATAATTAGTAAGTCAGAAAATGAATTTAGGTTTTGAAATTTTATGCGTGTAGAATTTTGAATCATTAGCATATTTGGTTATTTTGTTATTGATAACATTGAAGAATTAGATGAGAATTAAAAAATAACAGTACTAGAAATATAGGGGCTTCCAGGTCCTGGCTTCTATTCTCAGCATTTAGTCAAGAGTGAATATTGGGGCTGGGCACGGTGGCTCATGCCTGTAATCCCAGCACTTTGGGAGGCCGAGGTGGACGGATCACCAGGTCAGGCCATCCTGGCTAACACAGCGAAACCCCGTCTCTACTAAAAATACAAAAAATTAGCCGGGCGTGGTGGCGGGTGCCTGTAATCCCAGCTACTCCGGAGGCTGAGGCAGGAGAATGGAGTGAACCCGGGAGGCGGAGCTCGCAGTGAGCCGAGATCATGCCGCTGCACTCCAGCCTGGACGACAGAGCAAGACTCCATCTCAAAAAAAAAAAAAAAAAAAAGAGTGAATATTGGAAGGGATCTAATTATAATTCAATAGTGCTGTCATAATAATGGACAACATTTGTTCAGACCTGAGGTGGGAAAATGAAGTTTTCTATATTTAAAAAAAAATCCATTTTCTCTATTTTCTGTGAAAGATGCTGCATTACTCGTGCTTCCTACCAGTATAACGGTATAATGGCATGCTTGAGAAACAAGTTAGGACATCAATCTGTGTGTTCTGTAGTCTGGATTCTTTTTTTTTTTTGCCTCCTTGGTGTCTGCTCATTTTTCTAAGATCCAGATCAGCTCTGGGCAAATTCACTGGGAACAGGATAAAGTGAAGGTCTTCTTTTTCTTTTCTCAGTGGACTAAAAAACTCTTGTGTTTCTTTTGTATTCAAACCCAGAACTGGTACAAAGTCCATTAAGAGAAGCCACAGCTGCAGAACATACTTCCTTCCCATCGTCAATGTCTTATTTCTTCCCTCAAGATTCACTTTCTATATGATCACCTCCAGGAATGACTCACTGAAGACATTAGGGATTGGGGAACTGCCATCCCCTCCTAGATTACCCAGACCAAATACTGCCTTTTCCTCAAATGCTTTCTCCTGCCATATAGTTTTGCTCTGTTTTAACCCTGTAAGGGGAACCACCAAAAAACAATAGGCAGACCATCTTTACCTTGTGTTGATTAAAAGGTCTCATTAATATGGGGAAAATGAGGACAACAGTTTGTTTCTGGAATACTCTTTGTTCTTTTATAGAGCTGCAGAGTGATCTGTTATAGAGAGGCCCTCTAATTTAGCCAGTCCCCTATTGCTGTATGTATAGGTTGTTTCCGCTCTTTATCAAAATCAATCTTTAAGTTTAAATAAATCCTCTTCTTCCTCATTCACTCTTGACAGCATTTGTTTAAAGGGGCAAATGGTCTTGTTCAGTTGCAACCTCCATCGCTACAGCTCCATGCTTCTTGAAGACACGGACCCTCTTCCCTTCCTCCACCTCTTCTAATACCCTTCCATCCCCCCTTCCAGAAACCTCCAGGAGTCAACCTTGACTCCTCCATCTTCCTCCACTCCCACGCCCAGTACATCCACTTTACTTCCACAGCACAACCCTATGCAGCTCTCTCCTTCCCCTCACCATCCTCCTGAGTCTAAGGTTCCATCGGGTTGGGCTGGGACCATTGCAGTAAACTCTTCTCCTGTTATGGAAATCAGACTGGGTCACTACTCTACCTGAAGCCATCGATGGCTGCCTGGTGCTCAGGAGATAAAACCCCCAAATCCTCACCACCACCCTGTCTCATCTCCATCGCTATCCCCCTGCTCATTTCCTTATGACGACCTATCAAGCTGTCTCCTGTCTCCAAGCAGTTGCACAAACTGTGTCTTCTGCCTGAGCACCGTCCCCACCACAGACACCCTCCTGCTCCCCCTTACTCTCACTCCCCTGAAGTCTCAGCTTACACAGCACTTCCTCACACAGGCCATCCCTGCCTCCTGTCTGAAAGTGGCCACCCATCCAAAGCTCTCATCCCCATGCCTTGTCCATTTCCTTACATCATACATCATTATGTGTAATTACATAGTTGTTTATTTGTCTGTTTAATGTCCGTCTCCCCTACTAGAATATAAACTGAGGGCAAAGATGCGTGTCTTATTCACTGCTCTGTCTCTTGTCCTTCTTAGGGGACCTGACTGGTGTTTTTCGAATGAATGAGTGTTTGTGGGCCCCTGTTTTTTTACCAGCCCTTGTGCTCAGTACTGGGCATCCAAAGTTTAATAGAACCCACTGACTGCCCACCTAAAAAACAGAGATGTGCACCTTCCTGGTAATATGACCCAAGAAAGAAGAGTTAACTCTACCACAGAGAAAGTCTGGAAGGATAAGGGACATTTCATCAGTGAGGAAGAAGAGAATGGGCATTCCAGGCAGAGGGTACAGCATCAGCAAAGATCTAGAGACATCCAAGCCCATGGTATGTTTGGGAGCTGGTATAGACCCAGGGAGCTGGAACACAGAATATGCAGTAAGATAGGATGAAGTGAGCTGGGAAATTTCACCGAAGTCCTACTGTGATGGGTCAAAGAGTTCCAATATTTTTGTTGTTTTCTATCTCTTCGTATCCCTAGACTTTCCCTCAGTACTGGACACACAATAGAAGCTCAACAAAAAATACTAGATGTAACCCGATAAGACTAGATGTTCCCTCTGCTGTTAATGAAGAGGAAACCAACAATTCTAGATTCAAAAGTGACTTTCCTTGCTTCCTCTTCTGTCAAATAGTTTGGAAATCCCTGTATTAGTCAGGGGAAGCTAAGTTATAGTAACAGAGACCCCCTTTGCAAAATCCAGTTTCTTAAAGAAAAATAATTATTTCTCTTTTTTGCAATAGTTTTGGGCAGGTAGCTCATTTAGAGTCTCTGGTTGCTTCCATCTGTTTCTCCACAGTTCCCCAGGGTATTATGAACCTCTCTGTGGGTGAAGCTGGGTCTCACCCATGTCCTGGGCAGGAGGAAGGAGAAAGAGATTGAGATGGAGGTGGGCTCATTGTCTTAAAGGCTCTGGCTTGAGTGGGGCATGCATCACGTGTGCTCACATCCCATTGGTGAGAACGTGACTTAACTGCAATGGAGACTGTGAAGTGTAATCTAGCTGGCCAGCGAAGTGCCATAATTTTACTGCTCTGGAGGCAGGAAAGCATGGAATTTGGTGGACAGTGAGCCAGAGGAAGTCACTGTGGCAGCCTCCAGTTCACCATCATGGAGGAGCAGGTGGCCAGGTGCATGGCCTTTGCATGACTCCAGATGCCCCATGTGTCTATCCCCCAGGGAGTGAGCCCTGAGCTCTGTTCACTGCCCCCAGCTATGAGGGAGAAGATCTTGGGGTTCCCCTGACCTCTGTCTGCCTGGTTCTTCTAACGGGGCTCTCTGTGGCAGGGCCTCTCCTCAGCCTTTCTCTTGTCTTTCATTCCTGACTGGTGATGACTCTGGTCCAGACCTGGACTTGGCCCTCCTGCTCTGAGAAGAGCCTTGGTCAGCAAATAAATACCTGGGGCCACATTCTAGCGGCCCATAGGGACTGTGGAACTGCAGGAACTCTTTATAAGTGCTTGAGAAGTACCTTTTATGATATAGAAACAAGCCATTAATTGCAAATCATTATTTTCCAGTAATTCTTACAGTCCCCCAAAGACTATCTGCCAATATTGCAGTAGCCCAATAGGGGTCACTGTGTGTACCTAAAAGTAATAAACCTGCATTTTAAAATCCTGTAATCTAAATTCAACTTTTATTGGACTTTTATTACAAATAGTATAAAATCTCATTAATATTAAAATTAATGATAGCTAATATTTATTGAGCACTTACTGTGTCAAGCACTATATAGCACCTCACAAGCAATCTCTCACTTCATTCTTACTACTCCTAATGTGGAATACTGGGGGTTCCCATTTCAAATGCGGAAACTGAGGCTTAATGAGGTTAGATGACTTGACAAAGGCCACACAGTTAATATAGAGCAAAGCCATAGCTCGGCACAACGGCTCGTGCCTGTAATCCTAGCAGTTTAGGAGGCTGAAGCAGGTGGATCACTTGAGCCCAGGAGTTCAAGACCAGCCTGGGCCACATGGTGAAACCCCATCTCTCTACAAAAACAACAACAACCACAACAAAAAAAACCACAAAACTAGCCGGGGCACGGTGGCACACACCTGTAGTCCCAGCTACTCGGGAGGCTGAGATGGGAGAATCACCTGAGCCCCAGAGGTTGAGGCTGCAGTAAGCTATGATCATGCCACTGCGCTTCAGCCTGGGCATCAGAGTGAGACCCTGTCTCATATAAAAGAAAAATAAAAAGAGCAAAGCCAGGGTTTGACTCCATTTCTGCCTAACTCCAGAACCTTAGTTCACCATGAAGCTGTTAGCCTAAGCGACATGAAAGTGACTTTTACTGAAACCTGCATGGCACTCCACAGCTTCTCAGTCCTTGCAACACCCCTGGTTTACCTCTATCCCCATTTCAGCGGAGGAAACGAGGTGCAGGAGGTCAAATACACACAGTAGGGAGCCATTCTTGTTGGCCTTCTGCTCCTGCATAAAGCAGGGGCCACCCCTGCCCTGGAGGGACAGCTCTCCTACGTGAGTGGGCAGCCTCCTCAGACCCTTGGACCTTTCCACACTGCTTGGAAGGGAACCGATGGCCACTTTCCTTCCTGAGAGAAGCCAGCAGGACCTTGCTGCCCCATGATGATGCTGTCAGACCCTCCTCCCTCTGACTTCTCCCCAGGCCTTGCCACCCTCCCCTCCCCTTGCTGGTCCAGGGCTGAGCCTTTATCCTCATCCTGGCCCCTATCTTGCTCTTTCCTCCACCCTCTTCAAACAGCGCCTTGATCTTTGTAAACTGCTAGTGAACCTGATAATGTCACCTTCTGCCTAGAAACCTTTCATGTTCCCATTACCCGCAGAGCAAAGCTGCTGCCTGGCACCTGGGTCGCCTAGCACGATCTGGCTTTGCCTCTATTCCTAGTTTTTGTCTATTACCTCATCTACCCCCTTCCCGCCAGCCCAGTGGGTGCTCCCCAGCTACAGATAAAAAGAGAGAAGGTGGTGGTGGGGCCTGGAGACAAATTCAGAAAATTCTGTATTCTCCATGCCTTCTTGAAAAGTGACCATACGTGCGTATTAGTAAAGGCTCTGAAACCCTGCAGAGCAATGTGTTAAACTTTTATTCAGCCTCATCATCTCCATGTTTTTTGACCACAGAAGACACAGGAATCCATGTTAACATCGTGCACAGCAGCCACTTTGAAAATGCCCCTGTTTCCATATGGGACCACATTCCCTGCCCTTCGTTTTGCCTCCCCACCCTCCAACCCTCTGACCATCTCTCCCTGTTGAAATGTTTTAAGGCCCAACACAAAAGCCACATTCTCCATGAAACCTTCCTGATTTCGCCCCAACTACGGTGCTGTCCTCAACCTCGGCATTAGATTGGGCCTCTCCCTGAACTTGAACTGTAAAGCTAGCCAGGATGTGGGGTGACACGTGGCCTTTTGTCTTCTCCCTGAACATTGGGTGTCTTAAGGCAAGGGATTAAATTTTAGTTCCCTCTTCATATCTCAAACAGGGCCTGCCTCATTACAGGTGCCCTGGAACAGTCATTGAACAAGAACTGGAGAAGGAGATGCAACCTGTGAAAGGCAAAGTCTCCACCTTCTACCACACAGCCCAGCTCTGGTTCCCACAGTCACCACTGTGGAGGGTCAGCCTGGCTCCCCAGCCCCAGAGTGGCCTGGCCTGACTCACTGATCATGCAGACAGGATGTCAGGATTCCCTGGAAGCTCAGGGGCAGGCCATAGGGACTCCATTTGCCACCCTGACTGACTCAATGTGTCCAGTCTGAGTGTCCCCTGAAGAAATACATCATCTGCCATCTGAGGGCAGGCAGCCAGGCACTGATCCAGGATCAGGTCTTCTCACTTGCAGCTGGCTGCCTCTATCCTTTTGAGCTGGGAAGTTGCTAAGAATTTGTTAAAAACCAGAAAGAACGTGTTATGGGGACCACAGGCATGTATCAGACCTGGGTCCCAAAGCCCTGGGTTTGCAGAGCCAGGTGGGCTGTGGGAATGAGACATGGCAGGGGCAGGGTTCCTGCTGAACTGGGTGAGCACTGCCCAGCACCAGCCGGTGAAGCCCGGTGAGTTAGCACCCAGGAAAGCCAGACCTTCTGACTTGTATGTCAATCTCCTGATATTGAAAAATCGGCTCAAGACATTTTTGACACTGAAAGGTAAAGAAAACCAGGCAGCTGGTCCGACTCGTCCTGTGGCTGTCAGCTGGACCTTCGTGTTAGGTTAGCATCATCCCAAGCCAAGTGTAAGGTCAAGGTGTTGTGTGAGATGCAGCTCATCCGGCACATGGGGGCAGGCATTTCAAAGTCACGGTTGAGTGGATGAGTATGTGAAAGCCACGTATCCGTCATGGATTAAGTAAACAGTGTTGAATGTCAGGAGCCATATCCGAGTTTCATTTTTACAATCATGTCAGCGTTGGGCGCAGTTTGCTCATGTTGGAGGCAGGCACAAGGTATGCACATCAGCCATATGGCAAGTGCTGCTGTGTGTTACATGTATATGTCGGTATCAAGTGTGGGGCCTCAGTTCACATGCTCATGTAAAGCGTGCCTGGCATCCTGTCTGGCACCCAGCCCCTCCTCCCAGCACCCCGCTCCCCTCTCACAGGAATGGCTGCCTCTCCTTCTCAGGGCCTGTCCAGGTGACATAGCGGAAGCCCCTGCCTTTCATCTCCAGCCCCATAAGTTTGGGAGCCCAAAGCACAACCTAGCACAGGGAATAAAGGGGCCCCTTTGTCAGACACTACAGCAGACTCCCTGGTCCCCTCCTCCAGCCCTACCTCGCCTATCCATGTGCCCCACTGACCACAACCACACTCGACCTGAGTCATGCTCCCTGGAGAAGGGGCCTGATGTCATCGAGAGCTGGCAGAGGAGAGGCGGAGACAGGCTGCTGCTGTTACAAATGACACCTCTGCAGGCTGCGTGTGACACTGTGTGTGGGCCAGCTCTGTCCTCCGTCTTCTCCTCTCCCTGTGGCACTGCCCTAGCAGGGCCTGTCTGCTTTGCTCATTGCTCCAGGCTTTATGTTTGGAGAAGAGACAGAGAGGAACTGGGGCCCAGGAAAATATGCAAGTGGGGGCTGGGCATGAGGACCATGGCTCTGCCGCTTACCAGCTCTGGGAGCTTGAGCAAATTGCTTAAGCTCTTCTTGCCTCAGTTTACTGCTCTGTAAAATAGGGATGGGATTGTTGTGATGGAGAGAAAAGAGCTTATCTGTGACCATGCCTAGCACAGGCACACAGTAAGCTCAATAGATTGATCAAATGTTCTCTTTTCTTCCTGGCGACTGGCAGGTCTGCATTCCAGGAAGAGGGCAGAAAGAAGTGGGAAGACTGTGCTTCTCTCTCTCTCCCCGTCTTTCTCTCCCTCTCTCATTTCCTCTTCCCCTTCCCTTTCCTCAGGGCAACAGAATGCCCTGTCTCTCAAAATGAGACTGGGCCCAGGGAGCTACATTCCCAACATGCCTCTGAAAGGCAACCCTGGAGGGGCAGGTCCTCTAAGCAGGCTTGGACACCCTCTGTCCCTCCATCTTCTCCCTTTAGGTTCAGACCAAGGCTGCACCCTCACCCAATTGCCTTTATTCTGAACCTGCCCCAAGACAAGCTTCCATCTTCTGCAGGAATAAGTATGGCCGGAAAAAGCGCAGGCCAAGGAGTCAGCCCCGCACCTCCCTGGCCAGGGGCACTGCATACATTCCTGGCCTGGTGGCTTCATGCGTCTTTAGGGCAGGAAGAGTACCCTGGCAGGGACGTTAGGAGGACTTGCTGAAATGACATTCTTAATGCTGCTAGTTCAGAGGCCTTTAGTCCACGTCCTTCACTCCTATAAATGTTTCCTTTCACTCTGTGCAAAGTGCAGAGGTTGTCAGGCAGCAGCCTCAGAGCCCCCTGACTCCCCTGGGGCATGGTGGCCCTCACTGGATCTGCTTCCTCCCGCGAGGTGGGGGCTTTCCCTATCTGTCTGCGAGTACCCTGGTCAGCGTGTGCGTCTGGCTCTTGTCCAATTTCCCTTCCCTTGTCCTTATCACCCCTCCCAACCCGACCCCCGACAAGGACAATGCCAAGGTTTGCAGGGATTCTCACCCACACCCCGCCTCCACCTCCTTGCCCTTCCTCTCTGCAGGGAGCCCTCTGTGTCGCAGAGAAAGAGAGCAGCAGATGTTAAAGCTGTGTTCCCTTCTCCCCCACTCAGCCCGCTGGGGTGTTTGATCTCCAGCTTAACAAGTTCAGCCATTTTTCTGAAATGAGGAAAAGATTCAGACAGAGAAAGAGGGATGGAGACAAAGAATGAGAGAGACCACAAGATAAAATGATCCAGAGACTGGGAGGAAGATAGAAGACAAAGACAAAGCAAGGCACACACAGAGAGAAAGAGAGAGAGACTAGAGCAGGGACCACCTTCTCTTACAATCCTCACCTTCCCCCTTCCCCCTTCCCCCTCCTCCCACCTCTCACCCCACCTCCTGCCCTGCCTCCCGCCCTGCCTCCCAGGCCCTGATGACTGGTGACCATCAGCCTTGTAGCCACCATATCAACTCTGAGTGACCGTGCCCACCCTGGGGGAGGTGACAGCCTCTCTCCTGTGTGACAGGGCATTTGCTTAAGATTCAGAGGCCTCTGATATAGAGGACGCTTCCCTCGCAAGCTGGGAAGAGCAGCCCTGTGGTCCGGAGGGCTGGCTGGCAGGGGACAAATGGGCTGCCAGGATGGAGCCAAGAACTCCTGCCTTGCTCACTCCTGGGGCTGAGCAGCCTTTCAGGAGCACCCGGGGAGCCAGCAGCGAAGCCCTCCCTCACTCAGCATTAACTCCAAATTTATTTCTTGCTCTGCCTCTCCCTCCCCTCTTCCCTCTCCCCTCCTTTGTCTTCCCAGTGTTCGATTTCCTATTTGAGAACAGTTCCAGCCTGTGCCACTGCTGAAATCCCATCCTCGGTAACCAGTGAAGGCTGTTTTAAGCCTGTGAGTCAGAGACCAGTGCTGGTTTTTATTAAAGGCAAAAGGAAAATAATCTGATTTTTAAAAAGCAAAACACCTTCTTAATGTTTCATGGGACATCAAACTGTCCGAGATAATATCTTAAAACACTCATATACACATGGTAGCCCCCGACCCCTTCCCAGCCTCGGGTGGGAGTGTCAAACCTGCGTGGGTTATTTTTTTCCCCGGGCTAAATGTTTCTAGGTCACTTCCATCCTCCCCCACTGAGATCTCCCATGCAGGAAACGCTAAGGATTCCACTCCAGTCCCCGAGCCTCCATAATTAATGGGATCACTGGAAACCAGCCAGAGGGATGCTAGGGGCGAGGGGTCTTATCTCTCTGGTCTCCAGGCAGAGAAGCTTCTCGCCGGATGAGATGCTGAGTCTGTGCAGGCCCTCGGGCCACATCTGCTGACACCGATCCAGCTCCTTGCTAGCCCACCTGGGGCTGGCTGTCCTGGGGCCTCTTTCTCTTCCTGCCCCACCACCCTCTGAAGCTGTCTCTTTCTATAATTCTTTCCTCGTCGAGTCTATTAGCGTTCTCCGGCAGGCTCTGCCAAGCTCAGCAGCATCTCCTTGTCTAGTTTTTATTAGAAGAGAAAGCTCTGGCATGTTTTCCCCTTACCTGAGGAAAGAGATTCTTCTCTTTTTCAAGACACTCATAGCCTTTGACGAAGCCCAAGAAAGGCTTAAATGATAATGAAATGCAGTCATCTCCAGACGAGATTGCCCGGGAGTGCTTCCGGCTGCCTTGTGAAAACGGCCTTCCAACAGAAAGGCAGCTGGGTGCAGGGGCTTCCCTGGATGCCTGTATGGGCCTGTGTGCAGCTTGTCACCTGCCTGCCCCTCCTCCCTGCCTGGACTATTGCAGTAGCCTCCCAACTGGACTTACCACCTCCTGTTCACCTCCCCTCCCCGGCCGATTCTTTCCTGCCCTGGTCTGATCACTTTCCTTCTCAGAGGTCTTCAGTGGCTTTTAAATTCCCAATTCAAATGCCCCCTCTACTCCTTCACCCAGCCCTCCCAACACCTTCCAGGTGGGCTGGACTGCACCACCTCACTGACATCCCTACCTACCACTGGGTCTGTAGCCCAGATTAAAAATAAAAACAAAAAACAAAAACACTTCACCTGTCCTGCTTGGGATTATCATTATTTGTATATTTGAGAAAAGAAAGAAAATAGCCCATAGGGACAAAGGCCCACCGTGCGCCAGGTGCAAATGTCGACCTGCCTTAGAGTCACACAGACCTGTATTCAAACCCTCACTCTGCCCACTTACCACTAGACGCCCCAGGACAAGTTTACTCCTCTCTCTGAGCTTGCTTCCCTATGTGTTAAACGTGACTAATGATACCTACCTCACAGGACTGCTGTGGAGGTTAAAGAAGACTAAGTGCTGAGCACATAGTAATTGCTCAATAAATACAAGCTGCTCTGCTTTTTAAAAAAATTCCTCATAACGACAAAGGAATGATTGGCCTGGTTTTATGGAGGATGAGGTGGTTCCCAATCTTGGCTATGTTTTAAAAACATCTGGTGTAATAGTCTGTTCTCATACTGCTATGGAGAAATACCCGAGACTGGGTAATTTATAAAGTAAAAGAGGTATAATGGACTCACAGTTCCACATGGCTGGGAGGCCTCACAATCATGGAGGAAGGAGGAACAAAGGCTCATCTTACATGGTGGCAGGCAAGAGAGCTTGTACAGGGGAACTGCCCTTTATAAAACCATCGGACCTTGTGAAATTTACTCACTGTCACGAGAACAGCACAGGAAAACCTGCCCCCATCATTCAATTACCTCCCACTGGGTCCCTCCCACGAGATGTGGGGATTATGGGAGCTACAATTCAAGATGAGCTTTGGGTGGGGACACAGCCAAACCATATTACCTGTGGAGATTTATAAACTACACGTGCTGGGTCCCCATGCCCAGATCTCTCCTGGGGTCACAGCATCTCTGTCTGCACAGGACAGGAGTCACTGTACAAGGCACTGAAGAAGCAGAGGCTCAGGTGAGGCCTGGCTGCTTTGGACAAAAAGCCCAGGAGAGGGCATTTTTCAGGGATCAAGAGATGGGACTGGCAGGGCGGGATGCCTGGGCTTTGGAGTGAGTCCACGGCAGCCTCACTGTTCAGCAGGGGTGGATTGGGAGGACTCATGGCACCATCTTGCCCTGTCGCTGGGCACACCCAGTGCAGGGAGTGCCCGTGGAGTCTGAGAAGGCAGGAGGCTTCAGGGGAAGCCAGGCTACCTTGCTTGCCCAGAAACAGGCCAGTGACCACAGCACCTGCCTTCTGGTGGGGATGGGGGAGCTCAGGAGAAGCAGGAGCTAATTGAGGTTGTCAGGAACAAAGGCGAGCTTTCCACAGTTGAGAACAGAAGGGAAAAACACCCAGAGTTAATTAACTCCCTGCAATATGGCTGGTGCCTCAGGTCTTACAGCTGCCTGGGGTCTCACTCTGCCTTCCAAGAGAAGGAGATCATGGTGGCCGAAAGAAAATACCCTCAGACAGGCAGGACAGCCCTTCTTTTTGCTACTCGTGTGCTCATTAATTCATTCTGTTATCAATCAACAGATCCATATCAAATGCCAGGCTCTGTGCTGAGGACTAGAAACAGCACAATATAGAGGCATCCTCATGGGGCTCAAAATCATTCATTCACTTCCTCTTTCAACCAGCACACAGCAAACAGCTCTCAAGTGGGTCCATTGTGCTGCCTTCAATTGCTTTATTTATTAATATTTTCTCCAGTGCATTCATCCTGCCCCCCTCCTAGATCTGCCTTCTCTTGCCTCCAGTTCTTCCTCCTCCATTCCTCCCCTCAGCTGAAGGCCTTACTCGAGTTTACTTGGAAAATAGAAGCAATTGGAAGAGATCTTCCACCAGCTCCCCAGGTACCCACTTCTAGCACTTGTGCCTGCAACATCCTCTGCCTTCTCTCCCGTTGATGAAACGGACTGCCCATGTGCCTAAGGCAGCCCTTCCTTAGACCTGAGCCCCAGGTCCTATCCACTTTAGCTCCCTGGAGCACAGTGTCCAGAGATTTCCTCTGCTTTATCCTGTGTTGCCAATTTCCCCTCTTTATCTGGTCATTCCCCTCAGCATACGAATGTGCTGCTGTTTCTCCCTTTCTAGAAAGTTATAAAACATCTCTTGGCCCTACTATCTCTGCCAGCACTACTCCATTTCCTTCTACTTATTTACAGCAAAACACCTGTAAGTAGTTGTCTCTGCGGGCTGTCTCCAGTTCCTCTTCTGCTCTTTTAATTCCACTCCAGCCAGCTTTCATCTGTACAATTCCATTGGACCTGCTCTTAGCAAGGACACCAAAGACCTCTAAGGCACCAAGAGCCACTCGTCGGTGCTTGGCTTACTTGACCCAGCTGCATCATTTCCCAGATTGATCACCACCTCTTTAAACCACTCTTCCCTTGTTTCCAGACACCACCCTCTCCTAGTTGTCTTCCCACCTCACTGGTCACACATTTCAGCCTCCTTTGTTAGGTCCCATTCTTCAATCTCTCACTTTTTTTTTTTTTTTTTTTTTTGAGACAGAGTCTCACACTGTCACCCGGGCTGGAGTGCAGTGGCACAATCTAGGCTCACTGCAACCTCCACCTCCCAGGTTCAAGCAATTCTCTTGCCTCAGCCTCCTGAGTAGCTGGGATTACAGTTGCCTGCCATTGTGCCTGGCTAATTTTTTGTATTTTTAGTAGAGACAGGGTTTCACAATGTTGGCTAGGCTGGTCTCGAACTCCTGACCTTGTGATCCAACCTCCTCAGCCTCCCAAAGTGCTGAGATTACAGGCATGAGCCACTGCACCCCACCTCAATCTCATAATGTTGAGGTGTCCTTTGCAAAGGTTAGTCCTTGTGCCTGTTTATCCATTCTCACAGTTTTAAATATTGTCTCCGTGCTGACGACCAAATCCATATCTGTAGCTCAGACCTCGCCACAAACTCCAGACTCAAATATCCAACTATCTAACCATCATCTCTTCTTAGTTGACATCTGATATGGTCTGGCTCTGTGTCTCCATTTAAATCTCATCTTGAATTGTAATCCAAATTGTAATCCCCATGTGTTGGGGGAGGGACCTCATGGGAGGTGATTGGATCATGGGGATGGTTCCTCCATGCTGTTCTTATGAGAGTGAGTGAGTTCTCACGAGATTTGATGGTTTTATAAGGGGCTCTTCTCCCCTTCGCTCTGTACTTCTCTCTCCTGCCGCCTTGTGAAGAAAGATGAGTTTGCTTCCCCTTCTGCCATTTATTATAAGTTTCCTGAGGCTTCCCCAGCCACGTGGAACTGTGAGTCAATTAAACCTCTTTCCTTTATATTTATGCAGCCTCAGGTAGTATCTTCATAGCAGTGTGAAAATGGACTAATACAATATCTCAAACTCAACATGTCCAAAACTCAATTCCTGTCTTTTCCCTATAATTCTGCTCCACCTACATCCTTCTCCAACTCAGTTAATGGCAACTCCATCTTTGCAATTGCTTAGACTAACACACCTCACTGTTATCTGGGACTTTTCTGTTTTTATCACATTCCACATCTATTAGGAAATTCTACTGACCCAATCTTCAAAATGTGCCCAGGATTCCACCAATCCTCCTCACCTCCACTGCTGCTACCTGGTCCAAGCCAGTATCTCCCATCTGGGTTACTGCAGTTGCCTCCTCACTGGTCTCCATAAGGCAGCTAACGTTCTTCTGTCACATCAACCTCTCTGCTCAAAACCATCCCTCCAATGACTTTCATCTTGGTCAGAGGAACAGTGCCCATGAGGTCCTCTGTGATCCAAGTCCCACGACTGCTTGGACTTCCTTCCTCCCTCTCTTCCCCATGCTCAATTCTTTCCAGGCATGCTCCTTCCTGTGGGCTTTTATGCTTGCTGTTTTCCTCTCCCTGGGACGCTTTTCATGCTGATACCTACGTGGCTTTTTCTGTGGCCACCTTCATGTCTTTGCTCAAATGTTTACTTTCACAGTGAGGCCTTCCCTGAATGCCCCATTTAGAACTGCAGTGCTGGCCCCCATAGATTCTGTCTTTCTTCCCTCTTTTCCCCTTCTTTGGAACAGCATTGATTACCATTTCACATGCTATATATTTATTTGTTGTCCATTTTCCTCCATTACAAAGTAGGCTGGTGTCCATTTTCCTCCATTAGAATGTAGTGGGTTGAATTGGACTCTGGCCCCAAATTATGTCCAAGTCCTAGCCTCTGCTACCTATGATTTTGTCTAATTTGGAAATAAGCTCTTTACAAATTAAGTAAAGGATCTTGAGATGGGTTCATCCTGGATTTAAGGTGGGCCCTAAATCCAATGACTGGAGCCTTATAAGAGAAAGGAGAGAGAGAGATTTGAGATAGAGGCTCACGGAAGAAGGCCATAGGAAGAGGCAGAGACTGGAATTATGATGCCAAAAAGTTCAAGGAGCTGCCAGAAGCTGGAAGAGGTGAGGAAGAACCTTTAGAGGGAGCTTGTATCACTCCCAAGAAACTCAGTCAGGATCTTGATTTTGTTCACTGCTGCCTCTCAAGTTGTCCCACAATGCCAGGCAGAGTGGGCACACAGCACGTGTTGGATGACTGAATAAATGTCTTTCCACATAGCACTATGCTGAGCATTCTGAGAGAGACAAAAAGACAGGTGTGTGTCCCAGCCCTGTGATTCAGCAGCTGGAACCTGCATTGCCCCATTCCCTCATTTGTAAAATAGAGGGAAAATATTCTGTATCCTAGGATGACTGGGAAAACTGGATGATATGTAATAGGTGCTGGGTGAATCTTCCTCCTTCCCCAGCACCTCGGTGTCCTCATCTCTGAAATAGGGGGAGTGCCCAGGCTTGTCCGACTTGGAGAACTGTTCTCAATATATTTTTAAAAATCAAACACCATTTAATGATCTGGGAAATATCCATGCTATATTGTTAAGTGGGAAAAAGCTAGTGACAAAATAGCATGTGCATGATCTATGCTTTAATAAATGAGCATGGAAGTGCAGCCAGCCCCTTGCCAGAAAGAGAAGTTTACTCAAGTGCTCATAGTCCAGGATCCTAATCATTCTTTGCTTTTTCCGTTAACTTTTATCTCAACCTGTACAAAGTCCACATGGCATGGGCCTTGGAGAAGTCTTCTCACCTGCCCTCTCTCCCTCATTCTCATTTCCCATAACCCCCTCAGTCTTTCTAGTTTGTCTTTTTATTTCCTTCTGCAATGCTATATAAATTTCTCCATAAAAGCAGGCACATCTTTTGCTCAGTTTATTCCTAGGTACCTTTCAGGATGTCTTGCTGTTTTGATAGTATTTTTTTATTACAGTTTTGAATTGGTTATTGCTAATGAATAGGAACACAATCTATGTCTATATTATTGACCTTGAGTTTACCTCGCAACTGTGGTGAGCTCTTACTCATTCTCGGAGATTCCTTGGGATTTTCTATATAGGAATGCAAGTGAAGACAGATTTGTTTCTGATATGGTTTGTCTGTGTCGCCACCCAAATCTCATCTTGAATTCCCACATGTTGTGGGAGGGCCCCGGTGGGAGGTAATTGAATCACAGGGGCAGGTCTTTCCCATGCTGTTCTGTGATAGTGAATAACTCTCACAAGATCTGATGGTTTTTAAAAGAGGAGTTCCACTGCACAAGCTCTCTCTTTGCTGCCCTCCATGTAAGACGTGACTTACTCCTCCTTGCCTTCTGCCGTGATTTTGAGGCTTCCCCAGCCATGTGGAGCTGTAAGTCCAATTAAACCTCTTTCTTTTGTAATTTGTCCTGTCTTGGGTATGTCTTTGTCAGCAGTGTGAAAATGGACTAATACAGTTCATTTCTAATTCTTATGCAGTTTATGTATTTTTCTCTTCTTATTGCATTGATTAGGATACCCAGTTCAATGTTGAACAAAATCAGTGATAGAAAGTATGTTTATCTTGTTCCTGACTAGCAGAACTATGTCTAAAGTTTCATCATTGAATGTGATGTTTGCTTTAATTTTTTCATTAGATAAAATTTAACAGATTAGGAAAGTTTGTTTATTTTCCTACTTTGCCAGTTTGTTTTTATTATGAGTACATTTTGAAGTTTTTAAATGTGTTTTCTGCATCTTTTGAAGTGATCCTCTGATTTTTCTATTTAATTTGCTAGTATGCTATATTATATAATAATTTTTCTGATATTGAACTAACCCTGCATTCCTGGGTTAAATATTACTTAATCATAGCGTATTTTCAAAATGTATTACTGAATTATTAGCTAATATGCATCTGGAATTTGCCTGTTCAAGTTCATAAGTGAGATTTTTAAATAATAAGAAATGGTGCTTTGAACATCATATAACACTAAGTTTTTAGATATTTATTAATTATGTCAAAGAGCCTGGGCCAGGGAGGAGACTGTGCCTGACGAAGAGGCATGTCCAGCTGCCCACGTGGGGTGATGCGGGAGGCACCTGGCTGATGCAGTGCCTGGAATTCCACGATTAAGCATCCATTCATGATTCTGGTAGGTTTTTGGTCCCCAAAAATCCCATTTAAGATCCAAGATACCCTGAAAGTGAGTCTCTACTGAAGCTATTTCAGGATTAGCTGCCACCCCAAGAGATGGGGCAGAGAAGACCCAGTTCACCCACTTGGCCAGTCCCAGGACCACTCCCATGGGGAGATGACACATCAGGTAGCAGTATCCTTGCATCCAAAGGGGAAAATATGTCCATGTTCTTCACCATTATAGGAGTAGGGCTGTGGACCAGGGGTGGCTGAACTCTTTAAACTGATAAACAGAACTTGTTTCTAGCCAAGTTGCTCTACTACAAAATCAATAAGAAATATAATTTTATCCCTAGAAGACATTTTTCTGTTCAGAATCGTGGCACCATTCCAGCTTTTGTTCCCAAGCAGGATTTTGTATGCACCCTGGAAATGGGACAGGACTTTCTGAGGATCCCAAGAAGCCTGGGATTGTGGAAGGAGCTTTGGCATTGGAGTAGGAGACTGGGGTTCAAATCCTTACTCCTCTCCTTGTTCTCTGTGACTCCAAGCCCTTGACTTCTTAATGTGTAAAACGGGAATAGTTAAACCCTACCTTCTAGGGTTGTAATGAGGATGAAATAACTGGTGCCAGGTGACTGGTAAGTAGGAGGTGCTCAGTCAATTCCCTCAGTGTCCTAGGGGGAGTAAGGGCAATTCCATGACCTCAACAGTAATAAGGAGCAATAGAGGGAAGTTGTGTCCTGCTCCTTCCAGCGGATCACTGAAAGCCCAAGCTCCTAGCAGATTCAGAGGAGGCCCAGGGGTGTCAGCCTCTAGGAGGAGACTCGGTTTGGGCTGGGGGCAGAGCTCTGTGAGAGGAGTACAGGGACTGAGTTACCAGCTGCTTGGTTCCAGAGGGAAGAACAAAAGAACTGCGCCAGGAGCAGGAATTTAAGAGGGAGGAGTCCAACAGGATTTCTGGTTAGGAACCGTGAAACCTCTCCCTGTGCTGACAGGGATGGCAGGCAGCAGTTTCGGATGCCTTGGGGGTGGCTTTAGGGGAGGCTTTGGAGGAGGGCGTGTATGTGATAGACGCATCTGCTACCCTAGGCACACAGCAGCCATTTCTCTGTCCATCCTGCTCCCATGCTCTTCCTCCCCACCATCCATCCATTTACTCACCTACATAAGCATTAACTCACCCATTTATCCATTTTCCCATCATCCATCTATATACCCATCTACCTAACCATCTACACATTCGTCCATCCTATTCATGTCTCCATTTATTAATAGGAAGTATGGTAATAATAAAAATCACAGTGGCTAATGTTTATTCAGTCCTGTTTCCTAGGTATAATTTAGTCCTCACAATAAGCTTAAGAGAAAAGTTCTATTATTATTATTCCCATTCCGATAAGAAAGAAAACTGAGGTCCAGAGAAAAGGATTGATTTGCCCATGATTACACAGCCAGGAAATACCAGAGCTGAGATTCAACTGAAGACATCTGGCTCCAGAGAACACACCCCTAACCAATGCCTTGAATGGCCTTCCACGGACTTACCCACCCACAAACCACCTAGCCTCCATGTCTCTTACCCTTCCTCTATTCAAACCCATGTACCCTCCTGTTCTTTTCACCCAACACCCATTCTCCCCTCTTATCCTCTAACCACTCAACCATCTTTATTCCCTGCTAGTTATCCATTCCTCTTCCTCTTCCTGATCCTCTGTGCACCCACAAGTTCATCAATCCATGTACCCACCCTTTTTGGCACAACCTACCCATACTTCCATCTAACAACCATTTGCTTGACATCTTCTAACCTAATGATGTTTAAAGAGAAATAAACTTAGTCCCTGACATCAAAGTCTCACTTTTTAGTGAGGAAAACAGGGAGGTGATCTAATGGGTGTAATTAGATGGCACACATGCCAAGGAAGAAGTGGTGCCAGGAGGGTATGGGTGCACAGTAGAAGGGCCCTTGACCTCTGGAAGAATCCCTGAGGATTTGGAGGCTCACCTAGATGACCTAGGTAGAGGAGGTGAGAAATGGTGTTCTAGACAGTAGGAGCCTCCTCTGCAAAAGCACAGACCCAGCTGTTTCCTAGCTCTGGTGGAGCTGGTGGCAGGGGGCTGGTCCCTTCCTCTCTCATAGGCTGTGGAAGGAGAGTGCTGGCCAAGCCATGGGCAGACTCCTCTGAGTTCCCCCATGAGGATGGAGACAGGTCCAGTCAGGGGCTGGCCAGACAGGGGTGTGGAGCCAGCATCTGAGCTGAGACTCAGGGCAGATCTCTGAAATAGAAGTCAAATCCAAGGTTCCTTTAAGACCCATTCACTACTTGGCTTCCCCTAGAGACATCCTGCATTTGCTATTCTGTGCACTTTCCACGTATTTGCAAGTTTTGATTGAACAAACACTGGCTGGGGCACAGTGAACCCAAATAATTGTGTGCCTGTCAACGGTACATGTTAATTGGAGGGTTGTGGAGTCCGCGGGACGGGTCACAAGGGAAAAGCCAATTACTGCATGTACCTGTTTGAAAGGCTCCCGCTCCTGGAATCCTGACTGGCATTAGAAAGCTCTGTATTGGTCCATGTTATTGATTTTCCTCCTGCCTCAGTTGATGGGCTCGTTAATTGACAATTACCTTTTTCCCTGTGTTGGGAGAATTGACAACAACGACCCGAAGTGTTCAAGTTTCATTTGAGCCCAGCTACTCCTGTACCTGTTTAACCTATAACAAGTCCCAGTAGGCAACTCTGGGGAGCGGGAGCCTCCAAGGAGGCACCAGGGATGTTCAGGGTGAGCTTGGGTGCTATCAGGTGCTGACTAGGGCATGGAGCCTGCCAGGGCCAAAAGCCTGAGGGTGGAGTTGGGCCCAGGCAGACTGAGGCCTGTATACAAAAGCTCCCATTGAGACCAATTCATGTGTGGCCCCAGCAGGCAGTGAAGCAGGGGATGGCTGTTTACTGAACACCTACTATGCACCAGACACTTGCTCCTAATTGCACTCCCCATAAACTTTTAATATTACAGGTATGCTCCATATCTGTTATATACTGTATGTATGCTTTATATGTGAAACAAGTAATATTTTTTGTTCTGTTCCCCAGCACAGAAAACCAATTGTCGCTGTGTTAGGGGCAATATTGTCCCCACTGAGAATGTATGGTATAGAGAAAGTAAGGCAAGAGCCCTGGAATATAGACTTGGTGGGGCTGGGGTCCCACTTACTCCAGACACACTGGGTGTGGGCAGCAGAGCTTGGTCAAGGATAAAGGCTTAGGCATCTGGCTTGGGTTCAAGTCTCTCCTCTGGCACTTAATGTTTGGCTTAACCTCTCTGAACCTCAGTCTCCTCATCTGTTAAATGGATCTGGAAACAGGATTCACTTTCCGGTGGATCATAATGGTGACACAATGAAGTAATGTATGTAGAGCGCTTGGCACACAGTAAGCTCTCAATAAATTATAGTGGCTACTATGGTCATTACTTCCGGAACCCCCTCAGTGATGAAGCAAGGATTCTTGGCATGCTCCCTGCTCCTCAAGGGCACAGCTATATCTTATTCATCCTGGTGGCCCTGGCCCTTGGTGGGGGCTGGGCAGTATCTGTTGCTGTGTGACCCGTCAGCTCTTGGGCAGGTTTGTTCTGGCTCTGATCAGGCCAAACAGCAGAAGAAAAGATCAGGGACAACAGGGGCTGCCCACGAGCACCTGGGGGCCACGTGTTCCTCTGGGAACACCATGTCCAGCCACCAAAAGGAAATTGCTTTTTTAGCCTCTGCAGATGTGTGAGTGACTTCAGAGACTTCCTTAAACTTCCGCCTCCCTCTGAAGTTGCCCAGCCAGACCATCTGCCCAAGGCTGACCCAATGTGCCCAAGGAGTCTGATGTTTTCTGCTTAGATGAGGGAAAACCCCATTACCGAATGTCTGAGGGTCGGGGCTTGAAGGCTCAGTGCTAGCTGGTGCCAGTCTCCTCCTCTTAGCCCAGCTGGGAGGTCAGCCACTCTGGCATGGGATCAACAGCTACCCTGCCTGAAGAGTCACGCCTCTCAGACCAAGGGGCAAACTTTACGAGGACCAAAACCTTCCCCAGAGCTCTGTCGTGGGAGGTGGCCACTTGCGTGTTGCCAATACCAACGGGACTGTTGCCCATTTTATAATAGCTAAAGTTTCTAATTCAAATTCAGCAGAGGCATTCCCTCTCCCCACCCCCCGCCCTACCCCAATTATGCCTGGTGTTTGCCACTGTGCAGCCTCTTGGAGACTTGAGAGTTTTCACTGTACACCACAGCAGAGAAAACCCACCTCATCACAAACCCACCCAGTAGGCACAAGCCACAGTCTTGGCTGGGTGCACTGGTTTTCAATTATTTTTAAGCTGTTTATCCCCTTCTTCAAATGAAATCTTATGTGGAGGCCCAATTTATATCCAACAGTAACAAATAGCCCTAATGTGTGACAGGAACAGAAATTAACCTGTGTGTGAATATCTCCAGCTTTCTCCCAGCCCACGCTTCTTGCTTTCCAGACAGGCCTCAAGGGTTCTTCTTTGTGTATCCGCTCACCATAGCGAGCGAGAGGAAAGAGAAGTAGAAGAAGCCTGACACCTGGTTGCTCTTCTTCCCTGCAACTCCTTCTCCTCTCCCTCCCCCTAGACCCCAAAACTCCAAGGATGCAATTTGAAAGTTACTAGTTGGTGGTGATGGGTTCAAATCCCAGCCCAGCACTCACTAGCCAGATCACCAGGAGCAAGTCACTTTGCCTCCCTGAGCCTCTAGTGGCCAACTGTTCAAAATGAGAAAAAGAATCAGGTTACCCTTTCTCACTGCACTGCCACCGGGACAGAATGGATCTGTCAGTGTGAGAACAAAGTCTGAGGGGCTGTCCTGGGAACTGGGGAATCACCCTGTTGAGTTTTGTGTCTTTTGGACCCTTTAAGGTGGCAGGTGGCAGAGGCAGACACTCCACTGACTGTTCAGGATGCCAAGCCTGGGAAATCCAAACTGCTTGTGTTTTGCTTGGAGAAAATTTAAAAAAAGGAATAGCACTTTCCTTTCCCATTCCATGGAGCAGGACCTGCTGTGTGCTCTGTTCTGAACATTTCGTTCTCTGAGTTTTGAAAGTATTCCTGTTCTGCTTTTGTTTGTGATTCCTATTTCTGCAGAGGAGAAATTTCAGCCACTGGGGCGGTAGTTGGAGGACCCTCTGGGGCTTTTTCTGGGGTTCAGAGCAGGATGGTTTTAGGTGCTGCCCAAACATCGCTCTCCCCTGGGTATTCTTCCACGACCCAGTCTTTCTTCCCGGGGCAGGCAGCAGGGACGAGACTGAGGTCCCTCACTGTGCAAAGAGGTAGGAATTGATGAGTTTCTCTGCGCAGGTCCTGGTGACACTTGTGTGGGGTCTGGCTCAGTTCTCATCCCACTTACAGTGAAGGGACCTACGTGTGGGGTGGAGGGGGGCTTCAGGATTGCCCTGCCTAGAAACCAGAAGAGGGACACCAGCAGGGCCGAATGGAAGCCACTTGCTTTTGGCAATTTGGAAGGGAAGACACTATAGGGAAGCAGTGACTGCCAAGAGTCTCCTGTTGCCATGCTCTGTCCTGGGAACCTTCTAAATGGCAGCTCATTACATCCTCAAGTGACTCTGTCAGGCAAGCAGAATTGTCCCCTTCTGGGGATGGAAAAACAGAGGTTCAGAGGAGTTAATGACTTACCTAGGACCCCACAGCTAATAAATGTGGTAGAGCCAGGATGGACAGAAACCAAGAAGAGACTATCACTCAATGAGATGGGGGAGACATTGGGAAGGGGGGCTTCCCAGGAGCCAGATCAGGTCTTGGAATTCACGTGCCCACAGGTCAAGGTGATCTGAAGCAGTTGGCTGGGCTGATTAGTAGGGGGCATCATCCATGCTGATAATGATGGTTTTTTGAGGATTACTGAGTGCATGTTGGTGGGTAAGAGGAACTCTGCTGAGGAATCTGAGGAGGCTATCTGAGCCCAGCTGGGAGAAGTGAGGCGAGGAGGTGGGCCCAGGATATCTTAGCAACGCTGCGGCCTGTGGAGTCACTGACCACACAATGTTATTGCTTGTGTCCCACGGCTGTTCTACTGAATGGGAGGGTTCAGGTTGGTTCTTGCAGGTCTGACCTTGGTCGGGGATACGGTCCTCTCTTCTGTGCTACTATCACCCTCACTCTAGAAGTCCAGAGCCCCCTCCTTCTGGTTGGGGGAAGAGTTTAAAAGCATCCTGGACTGTTGGACTCTGAGTTGCCCCTTCAGGGGTGGGTTGGAGGAGGGCTGAGCAGTTTCCGGGCACCAATGGGCGTCACCTCAGACTGGATGTTTGGCCAGGGACCTGATGACCCCATCCCCAGGTGGTCCATGTGGGCAATAATGGGAAGGGAACCTCAGCACTCATGTAGCTTCCTTGATGCTGTGACAGGCTTCCCAGTTCCAGCTGGGTTTCATGGTGCTTCCTAATCTCCCTGACCCTCCCCTTTTTCCTCCTGTTTATTCTCATCTGTAGTAAGAACCTCACTCTGCAAGGGTGCACCCCAAAGTGGTTAAGAGCCTGAATCCTGGAGCTAGCTGCTGGGTTCGAGTCTCACCTCTGATACAGGCTGTTTGACTTTAGGCAAGTGACTTCATCTCTCTGCCTCAGTTTCTTCCTCTGTAAAGTGGAAATCATAATAGGATCTACCACATAGACTTGGCTATGAGGATTAAGTGCCAAAACACATGCTTCTTCTGGGACTTCACACTGTCCTCCAGGTGATGAAAACTCACAGATGTTACCCCCAGTGAATTCTCAGTGTAGGTGGGAGTGATAAAGTGAACTGGGCAGAGGAGGGTCAATGCAAAGCAAAGGCCCAGAATGGAAGTGAGTAAATGGCCAGGGAAGACAGCAGTACCATGGGAGAGTTTAAAATCTAAATTCCAGGTTGAAAAAATGCCAAGTACAGCAAAAACATGGTAGGTCTAGAGCAGGGGTGTCCAATCTTTTGGTTTCCCTGGGCTACATTGGAAGAAGAATAATTGTCTTGGGCCACACATAAAATATACTAACTCTCACGACAGCTGATGCACTAAAAAAGAAAAGAAATCACACAAAAAAATCTGATAATGTTTTAAGAAAATTTACAAATTCGTGATGGGCTGCATTCAAAGTTGTCTTGGGCCGCATGCAGCCCACGTTGTGGGTTGGACGAGCTTCGTCTAGAGCCTAACCCAGCATCAGGTTAGATGGTGGAGGATTGGACAGGAAGGAATGATGAGGAAGGTACTCCAGGAGGTGGGACCTGCTGGGGCAGAAGCATGGAGGCTGGAAACCCTGGGGGGAATCCAAGGAGGAGCACCTCTGTGGTTGATGTTGACAGCGGGTCCACGGAGGGGCGTCAGGTAGTGCCCAGCACAGATGTGGTTTTGTGGGCCGGGCACCATGTTAGCAGCTTGCCAGGATCATTTCACGGACTCCTCATGCTAACCCCATGAGGCCTATCACGATCTGCATTTTGTAGAGCAAAACGGCCTCCGAGAGGCTAATTCCTTGCCCAAGATCCCTCAGTAAGTGGTGGCTACAGGCGTCAAGTCTGTCTGTCAGTCAGTCTGTCCACAGGGACACTCACCTTCCCAGTGCTCCACACTGTCACCCAGGTAATGCGGGAAGAGTCATAGAGAATGAAGGGGAAGCTAATTTGGCCCAAGCCCCAAGGACATGGAGAACTCAAGAGGGGCATTTCAACTTTAGCCTTCTTAGGGCAGGCCAGCCACCAAAAGGAGTCTCACACATTTGAAGTGTCCACAGATACTAATTGGCAACCTGGAAATCTGGGCTCTCAGCCGCAGGTTTTATATCCACGGAGACTTTGTCAGGGGCTGACTTCTATGTGGTTGTCCTGCTCAGCTCCCTATTCTCCTGCCTGCTAGGAGAAAAATCGTCCCTGGACCCACTTTCTCACCTGCACACTTGCTGTCAGCACATCAGGTACCATGCTGTTGATTCTGGTATCATCAAGGCTTGCCACGCTCCAAATGTCAATCTTCTCTTCCTTGTTGGGCCCCTAATATTTTAGAGCAGCAGTTCCCAACCCTGGGTACCAATGAAAATTAACCTAGGAGCTTTAACAAATACTGATGCCCAGGCCTTCTAGTCTGCATGAAGGCCCAGGCATGAAGCATTTTATTTATTTTCTTATTTATTCTTTTAAGACAGTGTCTCTCTCTGTCACCCAGGCTGGAGTGCAGTAGCACAATCATGACTCACTGCAGCTTCTATCTCCCAGGCTCAGGGAATTCTCCCAATTCAGCCTCCCGAGTAGCTGGGACCATAGGCACACACCGTCATGCCTGGCTAATTTGTTTGTATTTTGTAGAGACAGGGTCTTGCCATGTTGCTCAGGCTGGTCTCGAACTCCTGAACTCAGGTGATCAGCCCACCTTGGTCTTCCAAAGTGCTGGGATTATAGGCATAAGCCACCTTGCCCCACCAGGCATAAAAATTCCCCCAAAAGAAGCACCGCTTTAAAGAAATCCCTTGGAATAGGCTGCAGACCCTCTAAGCACTGCCGGGGGTTTCCTTTCCACCCACATCAGCGTGATCCATCCTATTAAAGCCCACAAAACACAAATCAAATGATTCCTGCTGGCCAGAGAATGGGTCTTTGGAAAACGGAGCTGAGGCTTGGTGGCTCGCGTCCTGGGGCGAGTTCTAACTGTGTCCCTGCCAGTTCAGCTTCTGTGGCTTCAGAGCCATCGGTACCAGCATTATTCCTGTGCCATCTCACCCACGATATCCAAAGCCCCACTGAGACTTTTATTGTCCACCTTATATTGTTGAACAGGAGACTTCGATGCTTGTGGTCGTAATTTTAAAATATTAAATTACATTGAGCATTAAGGGCTATGTTTTCTGTTAGAAGACAGGTTAATTGCCGCTCTTCATCTTTAATTTTGAGATTTAAGCTGGTTTCCCATTTAGCTCTAATTGGTAGTATTCCGGCAACCCTCCCTGACCTCTGAAGCCTTTGATATGGTTTCTAAATCCTTTTATGGAAGCCCCTTTTTCTTTTGTCCTGCACATTTAATAGATTTGTATTTCCTCAGTCATCTTTCCTTCTGTGGAGATATTTCAAAATCACACCATGGGTCTGCAGGGAATAAATGCTTCCTTTCCAGCAAATATATATATTTTTTAACAGCGATTGGCAAAAGAGAATTAATTGCCCCCACTCACACACACCTCTTCCTTGCTGCGTTCCATTTTCGTACGGAGATTTTTAATCCTTTCTTCTGTAGCCAGTGTGAATTTGTCTGTGAATGCTCACGCTCTTAAAGTGACATTCTGAAATAGATCTAAAGAGAGTATCCACTCCAATCACTCCATTTTACTGATAATAATATCACCATAATCATGCTTTATGTGTCAGGGGAGAGCACGCATTGTGTGGAGAGGGACAGGGGGTGGTAATGAGCCCCTTGTCCCTGGAGGTGTTCAAGCATCATTTGGAAGCAGCTTGTCAGACATATTGTAGAAGCAAATATAGCACAAGAGCGAAGAGGTTTTCTGTCAGGAAGACCTGAATTTAAATCCCTGCCACTCCCTGAGCCTTGAGCAACTTAGCTGTCATCTTGAGCCTCCATCTCCTAGTCTATAAAATGGAGTTAATAATAATACTTACCACATAAAGCTATGGTGGAACTGAGTGAAATGATACCTGGCTCTTAGTAAGTGCTCAGTAAACACAGATTACTGTTATTAAATGTTATAGATGGCATCCAGGCTTCAGTGGTCGAGAAAGGGTGGGAAGAGGGAAGACATCAACAAAGCGAGCTTTTAGAATTATCTTCAATCCTCAGAACTCAACAGCCTGTTAGAGTTTACAAAGTGCTTTTTGTTTTTGTTTTTGTTTGTTTGCTTGTTTTTTGAGACAGAGTCTTGCTCTGTCGCCCAGGCTGGAGTGCAGTGGCGCCATCTCTGGAGTGCAACCTCCGCCTCCTGGGTTCAAGCTATTCTCCAGCCTCAGCCTCCCAAGTACAGATGCTCGCCACCATACCTGGCTAATATTTGTATTTTTAGTAGAGATGGGTTTTTGCCATGTTGGCCAGGATGGTCTTGAACTTCTGACCTCAAGTGATCCGCCTGTCTCAGCCTCCCAAAGTGCTAGGATTACAGGCATGAGCCACTGCGCCCGGCCAGAGTTTACAAAGTGCTCTCATGCCTGTAATTTCAACTTATCTTCACAACTGTCCTTTACCCAGACTAAGTGTGGAGACATGGAGCCTCAGAGAGGTGAAGTGACCTGCCCAAAGTCACACAGCATACAGATTCAGACATACCCTTCCTTCATGCTGCTTTCACGAAACACTGTCATCTATCTGTTCTGTGTCCTTCTGCTTTATCATGAGGATATTTCTTACGATCCCAGGATCCGCCTTTGCAGAGTGGGCATTCTCTTGGTCCTCCCAGACTCTTATTCCAAGGGAGATGTGTGCCAATTTAAATGCAGGACTTAGAGCTGTTTCTTTTATTCCTAAGTATGTAGGGCAATCAAGCAGTCCAATAATACTAATACATAATGTTGGATACTCATAATGTACTTGTTTCATGTGGCAGCCTTAGAATTTTAATTTGATACAAGGACCATTATTACTCTATATTCATTAAATCCCATGTTAACCTCTTTTAAAAACCCTTCTTCTGACAATCACAGAAGACAATTTCACATGAGGAAAGTCATTTAGGGAAGAAGATCTGCTCAATAGGTTTTTCCTAGCCTGATTATGGGCTGGGCTGGCCACCTCACCCATACCCCTCCCTCACTTCCCACATTTTCTATCCCACAGTTCTAGTCTCCCCTGGCAGGGTTTAACAACATCAAGTACAAGCGGCCATTCTCATGGGGGGCTCCTGGATGCATTTGTGGGAGGGGCTTCCCACCAGCTCTGATCATAGCTCAGCCAGCTCCCAAGTGAGCCCCTTGGCAGAAAGAGGCCCTGTGTACCTCACATGCATGAATGTAATGATACCAGGAAATTTTAAAGGCTCGTAATTATAAAAGATTCAACAATTAGAGGAAAGACAGAATAGTTCAGAGCAGAAGGAGAGGGAGGGGAGGGGAGGGATGAGGTGGGAGGGGGTGGGGGAAGTGGGGTAGATCCTGCCTGACCTTATAGAATTATACACTCAGGATGGAGCTGGAGGCCATTATTCTTAGCAAACTAATGCAGGAACAGAAAACCAAACACCGCATGTTCTCACTTATAAGTGGGAGCTAAATGATGAGGACATACAGACACATAGAGGGGAACAACAGATACTGGAGCCTACTGGAGGGTGGGGGGGGGTGGGAGGAGGGAGGCGATCAGGGAAAATAACTAATGGGTGCTAGGCCTTATACCTGGGTGATGAAATAATCTGTATAACAAACCCCTGAGACACAAGTTTAACCATATAACAATCCTGCACACGTACCCCTGAACTTAAGATAAAAGTTAAAAACAAAAAAAAGAATTCTACATCTAAGAGTTGATCAGGGGCCAGGGAAAGAGCTTGAACATGAATCAAACACAGTTCCCTGCAGGGGCCAGACCTTGTCTAAAGACACTGAAATCCACAAGTCCCCCGCCCCTCCCTGCTTACACACCTTTTAACTCTTCACACCAAAGGAGACAAATCTAAGGTCTAATCTGGTGCTAAACTCTGGCTCAACCAAGCTTTCCAACTGTCTTTCTGTGGTGCCTCAGAGCTCCTTAGGGTGAGGAGTGAGGGGTGAGGGGTCCTTGCCCTATCTATAAACTCGGCAGTCCTACTTTTGTTTTTCAGATTGACTCCACACACACATTGATGTGAAGAAGTAATGCGAAGCCCATGCACGCTGACCCTGTTCGGTCCCCTTGTTTTGCAGATCAGGAAACCAAAGTCCAGAGAAGAACAGGGTCTTGTCCCAAACATGTGGCTGAGTTGGAACCAGAATCCAATCCTAACTCGGCTGCACCACACTGTGTCAATTGCATTAGCTCACGGAGCTAAGGGTGGTAACACCGCCACCATCACATCCTTCGCTGCTATCAGATAATAACCCCAGTTTACTGTGGCCTTACAGAGTACCAGAAACTTGTTCGAAAAGCGTGTTTAATCTCATTTAATCCAAACAGCAGTTCTACAAGGCAGCTGTTACTATCCCCATTTCATAGATGAGGTCACTGTGCTCAGACAGATAATCAGCCAGGGAGTGACAGAGTGGGGCTTGAACCCAGGCCACTGCCAGATTCAGCAACCTCTACCCTTCACCATTGTGCTTTGAGGTTTCAGTCAAAGGGATATAAAAAGTCTTGGAAACATCTAAAGTGCTAAAAAAAAAAAAAAATGCAAGACCCTGTACTAATGCCATTATAAAATGTAGATGAATGATTTGGTTTGGGGCCTTTATTTTTTCTCTTTCATGCAGTAAAATTCCATCAGAAAAGAAAAGCTCTTTGGACTAGCAATGTATGTATGAGGTACTTATGGGTTAGAAACACATTCACTGAGAAACATTTATTTGGAAGCTTTTCTGGGCTCAGCACTGAGTTAGGTTCTAGGGATTAGGAGATAAATAAAACCAGTCCCAGCCCTCAAGGCACTCAGGGAGGCAGAGCTATAGAGCAGCAATCACATTCCAGAGAAGAAAGTGTCAGGTGAAAGAATGGTCTGGCAATCAATAAGGGCGCTAACGGGACCTGACCCCACGTGCTAGCCCAGAGCACAGGCCCTGCTCTAGACTGCTTTGGGTTCAAACTCTTTCTCTTCACTTACTAGCTGTGTGCCCTTGGGCAGTTTTCTTTACCTCTCTGTGCCTGAGTTTCCTCTTCTGTAAACTGAAAATTATAACAGATGAGCAAAGATTCCTACCTCAAAGGGTTGCTGTAAATATTTCACGAGCCATGGACCCTTTGGAAGTCTGTTGATGCTTACAGACTATTTCCACTATTCCCTCCTGGGAATACTGTTTTTCAATGCAGACCATAAAAACACATAAGACTTCAAAACACTTATAACTAATTATATTAAAATAGTATCAAAATATTAAAAACATAAATTTATAATTTAGCAATGCATGTGCTTCTTTATTAAGACCTTAAATAATAAGATCCAGCCGCAAGTCTAATCGGCTTCATAATTTAGAAGTGGCAATGGACATAAATGGCATTTCCAGGCATCTGCAACTGCATAATGTTGAGAATTTATCTGTCATTTCTACTGGTGACATGCAACTAAAAGAAATGCTCCATTTCAGTTAAGATTGGTGAGCACAGAGAGGTCATTTTTCCCTTTCAAGTTCTTCAACTCCCTGAATTCTACCAGAGGACCTGCTGGATGCCCGGGGACCCTGATGATTAAGTCCCGGGGCAAATGGGGGGAGGCATATGATGCTGATGGGTCAAGCAGGAGGCACGGCCTGGGGCTGGAGGAAAAGCTCTCCCCTCAAGGGGCTTCGGGGAGAGGCTATGAGGTCTGAGTCAGCACTGTGCACAGGTGTCCTGGAATGAATTATACTGGTTGAGAATAATTGACATTCAGGACCAACCATGGGCAGTTTCCAGTATTCATGCACTGCACCCATCCTTGACTTGTAACAACCAGCATGATGGTTAAGGGTGGGCTCTGCCTAGATTTCAATCTCAACTCTACTACCCATTCTGTATCACCTTGAAAGGGTCTCTACCTTCACTGTATTTCAGTTTCCTCATCTACGAGATAGAAAACGTAGTCCTGATCTCACAAGTGTGCGAAACAATTCCAGGAAATGCCTCAGCAAGATGTGATCCATGTGGTAAATACTCTATGGCATTAGATATCTTTGTTTGCTAAAACATAGGCTAGCCTTATAGATGCCATCAGATTAGTAAACAAGAATAAGCCACTTCTCACTTTGGGAGGCCGAGGCAGGCGGATCACTTGAGCCCAGGAGTTCAAGACCAGCCTTGGCAACATGGCAAGACCCCATGTCTACAAAAAATAAAAAAAAATTAGCCAGGTGTGATGTCTTGCACCTGTAGTCACAGTTACTTGGGAGGCTGCAGTAGGAGGATGGCTTGAGCAAAGGAGGTTGAGGCTGCAGTGAGCCGTGATCATGCCACTGCACTCCAGCCTGGGTGACACAGCAAGACTATGTCTCAGAAAAAGGGATAAGCCCCTTTAGATAGTGTGGGATCCTGGTTCAGAGCACAGGCTGTGGAGTGAGAAAATTTGAGTTTAAATCCGAGATCTGCCACCAAGCAGATGAGTAACTTCATGTATGTTCCTCCCCTCTCTGGGCCTCACTTTCATACTCTGTAAAAAGAGAAAATAATACTGTCAGTTGCACAGTGTGGTTGTGAAGATTAAATGAATTAATGTAATGATTAGAACAAGTCCTAGCACATGTTAAACGCTCACCTGCTAGCTCCAATATTATTAGGACTGATACTCATTGCCTAGTGAGTGAACCTAGCAGCTTCCCAGTGCTCATACTTTATTTCCTAAACTCTAATCATCTTCATAAAGGGTCTAGGGAGGCACTTCATTGTTTATTTATTGAATAACTTATCTCCCAGAGCAATGGTCATAGATAGATCTGAGATGCTGAGATTTTTTTTGGAGAAGTAGAAGGACTGGGTATACCGCACCCACTATATGCCACCTATGTGATTTATTTAATTCTTGCAGCGGTCTTTCCACAGAGTTACCATTTTCCTCATTTTACTAATGAAGAAATGAAGGTTCAAAGGCA
This sequence comes from Symphalangus syndactylus, assembly GCF_028878055.3. Lineage (NCBI taxonomy): Eukaryota > Metazoa > Chordata > Mammalia > Primates > Hylobatidae > Symphalangus > Symphalangus syndactylus. The sequence continues at coordinate 11,388,609 of NC_072428.2, read as the reverse complement.
AGGCATTTAGCCCAGGTTTGCAAAGCCAACGAACAACAGAGCTAGGATTTGAACTCAGGCTTTTCCTATGCCCAGAATCCTCAGTTGCAGCGACTGTTTCCTGCTGAGCCAGAAGTGTGCTGAGTTGAGCTTCCTACTTGATAACTTAAATCTTCATTTTTAATGCATAATCATACTGTTAGAAGACAGTTGCCTCCACTTTCTCTCAGACTGTGCAGCCTTCATAAGTTAGGGATGGCAGACGGGGCCATAGCAAATGCTGGGCATTTTACCCCAGAGCAGCCAGCATGGCACTGGCCACATCACGGGACAGAAGTCAGATCCCTATTTTTCTTCTAGCCCTTTCCTGAGCAATCGGGGGTGAGATGGAAAGGTCCTAAAATAATAAAAGACGTCCCTAAGTTCTGGGAAGCCCAAGCATTAGTTCACTTATTTATTCACCAAAGCACATACGGAGCCTTCACTGTGCTCTGGGCACTGAAGATAAAAGGATAAATAGCACCTGACTCCCTGATACAGGAACTCTCACCTCTGGAGACACACATATACACCATAAGTATGTGTCACTGTGACCTGGCACATAATTGAGGTGTCACAAAGGGCTACGGGAGCTAAAAGGAGGGAATGATTAGTTCTCTGAGGGTTGGGAGTGTCCAGGGAGGACTTTGTCAAAGGATGTGTCATAAGAAAACAAGTAGGTGTTCACCAGAGAGAGGAGTGGGAGCCATCAAGGATGGAGGGGCACCGGGATCAAGACTTAGCATCTACCTTCCAGTAGCAGGTAGGTTCTGTGCCAGGCACTTCACCTGCTGTATCTCATTTCGTCTTCACAGAAGTCCTATTGGGCAGGCTTCAGTGTCTTCATTAACGGTGGAGGAAATGAGACGCAGAGAGGCTAAGAGACTTGCCCCAAGGTCACACAGCTGGGAGTGGTGGGGCCAGATTGCCACCCAGGGCTGCCTGAGTGCTCGGCTTGTGTTCCTGTTCACACTGAACCCTGCCAAAGGAGGTGCACTAGCAAAGACAGAGGAAGGAAAGGGTCCAGGCTGTTCAGAGAGGGAAGCTGGAGTAAAGAAGTGCCCCCTAAGGGGAAAAGCTATAGGGGCCGAAGACAAAGGTTCTGAAGGTCACACCCCAGAAAATGTTCTGTGTTGCTGTGGTAGATTGTTATTACAGTGGCCCCCAATGAATCACCAATCCCTGTATCCACACCCTTTGCAGTGTGGATTGCCACTTCTCCCTACAAAAGGTAGAGTTTATTTCCCCACCCCTTTAGTCAAGTTGATCTATGACTGCTTTGTGAATGTAGCGGGAGGGACCTTGTGAGCATTCTAGAGCCCAGGCCTTGAGAGGTGTGAGGCTTCCAATCTCAATCTCCTGCTGCCCTGAAACCCCATGCAAGGAAGGCTGAGCCAGCTTCTTTGAGGATGACAGTCCACGTGGAGAGAGAGATGCCGCACCCCCACCCTAGCTGCATAACCATCTCAGCTGTACCATGAAGCACCAGGCAGGCACATGAGCTGCCTTGGATCTTCTGGTCCCGGTCCAACCACCAGCTGAATCCAGCCTCACAAGAATGACTGCAGATGACCCTTTGTGGAGCAGAGACAAGCCACCCACTGCATCCAGCCCAGATTGCAGAATTGGAAGCAAATGGTTGTCACTGTTTTGAGTCACTAAGTTTTGGGATGGTTTTTCATGCAGCAATCGTTACTGAAATTGTTGCCATTTGGAGGTAGTCTATAGCCTGAATTTAGTTCAAATGACCTAAACTCCTCCCAGCTCAGTTATTCTGGAAACCCCCTCCCTGTTGAGGGCAGGCATGTAAAGGCTGGACCAGAATCCTGGGACCCATTGCATAGCAATCATGGGGACAGCTGGGTTCTCCTTTGGAAGCTGGAACCAAACAGCCTCCCCTCCTTGGTTGATCCATTTGTTTTACTGCCATTTTTCTTTCCTTTATCCTTTCATCACTGATGGTGGAGGCAGCTGCCAAAATAAACTGGGGCAGCCCTCACAGTCGGAAAACACCAACTGCCTGAATGTCTTTGCTTCTATTTGCTTCTCTCTGTGCAACATACTTTTATTTTTATTCATGTAGCATCTTCCCATTAAGGACCCAGGATCACTAGGAAGTAGAGTCTGTCTCAAAGACACCAACTGAGCCCTTAATCCATACCAAGCACTTTATGAATATGTCTTATTCCATTTTGTGCGCTATGACCAAATACTACTGACTGGGTGAGTTATAAACAATAGAAGTTGATTTGGCTCATGGTTCTGGAGGCTAGGAAGTCCCAGGTCGAGCGCACCTCTGGTGAGGACCTTCTTGCTGCATCATAACATGGCAGAAGGCACCACATGGTGAGAGAGAGCAAGAGATCGAACTTGCCGCTCAAGCCCTTTAATAATTGGCATTAATCCATTCATGAGGGTGGAGCCTTCTTGCCCTAAACACCTCCCCTCAGGTGCCACCTCCCAACACTCTTGCATTGGGGATTAACTTTCCAACACATAAACTTTAGAGGACACATTCAAACCATAGCAGTATGTTATCATGATTAGACATTATTTATGCATTCCTACTGTGTACTTGATGTGTTTGCATACCTTACCTTTAATTCTACTGTAGGATTGGTGCTATTATCCCATTTCAGACAGGGGAATTCTGAGGCTTGGAGGGGTTAAATGACATGTTAGTAGGTGGCAAAGCTGGACTTTGGGCACATGCCATCCAGCTCCAGAGCTGGAGCTGTTTCCATGCTGCATAATGTTTCCTTTCTAAGAAAAGAAAAATCTGGCAACCAAGAGTCCAGGTGATGAGAACATATTGCCTAGGATACACTGAGCACGACTAAGCTCACAGGAGCAGGAGATGGGCCTGCAAGAAGTTGTCTGTGTATTGCAAAAGATGACTCTCTTTTTACTGAATTGGCAGTCAAAGCACCCTAAATTTTACCCTGTGATGTCCTGCTGCAACAGAGAATTTAATGGAGTCTGGGTCTCCACCCTTCTCACCAAAAACCCCTACTCTCACATAAGCTCTTTGCACACTCTGTCCTTGGCAACGGCCTGCAGCAGAAAGGACCTGGAAGGAGTGTGCCAGAGGGGCATTCCACACCTGGGCAGGCCTGAGCAGAACCCCTGCTTCCCAGATCTGAGCATTCTTTGAAGAGCTGTGGCCGCAGGGACCACCCCTCACTGCAAGGCACTGGGGTCCCGGCTCTCTACCTGGGCAGGTCACTGCCTGGGGCTGAATCACCCACAGAGAGACCAAGTCGAGGCTTTGCCCACCGGTAAAGGAGGAACATACCCACAAGATGCTATTTATATTTCCAAAAAGAAAAAAAATGGATGAAAATAGACCTCAAGAGGGAAAATCAGAACTTTTTAACTTTCTTATACCTACTTTACAGACAATTTCATACCGTTGTTATTTTGGATTATTACAAGGAAGGAGGCATCTCAATCATCTCAGTGTAGGGCCTTTAAAGGTACCAGTGTGTCCCCTCAAAATGCCCCTCTCTGGACCACAGTATCTCCATCCACAAAAAAACGAAATAAAGGTGCTCATTTGTGTTCTCAAACCAGGCTGGGAACTGAGGTCCCAATTTAGGGACTGCTATCCTAGTGATTCTGAGTGAGAAGATGGGGCCCAGGAATCTGCATCCTAACACATATCCCCTGGTGATTTCTCTCCCAAGGGCAGGTCTAGAAAACGTAAGTTTGAGGACTGCTATAGGCAGTCCTGGTTTGCTCAGGCCTGAGTGGTTTCCTACGGCTTGGGACTTTGAGTGCTAAAACCAGGGAAATTCTAAGCCAACTGGGATGAGGTGGTAATCTTAACTGTACTGGATGCTCATTCAGGGCCTCCTGGCCTGAACTTGCTATGACTCTGCAACAACAAGCATAGAAGAGAAATCTTTCCTCCTTAAAGCAGCTGAAAATGCAGTATCTTGTTTCTAAGGATACTAAAATTAGATTAAAAGCTATCCTAATTCAAGGTGGTGTGAGGACTCTTGGTTCATGCCCTGGCTAAAGGCCACAGAATTAAATCCTCAGAGTCTGAAATCTTTTTTTTTTGAGACAGAGTCTTGCTCTGTCACCCAGGCTGGAGTGCAGTGGCACGATCTTGGCTCACTGCAACCTTCACCTCCTGGGTTCCAGCGATTCTCCTGCTTCAGCCCCCTGAGTAGCTGGGATTACAGGTGTGTGCCACCATGCCCAGATAATTTTTGTATTTTTAGTAGAGATGGGGTTTCACCATGTTGGCCAGGATGGTCTCGAAATCCTGACCCCAGGTGATCTGCCCATCTCAGCCTCCCAAAGTGCTGGGATTACAGGTGTGAGCCACTGCGCCTGGCTGAGTCTGGAATGAATTCCAGCATACTGCTTCCATTCAGACTCCCACAGATCCTCCAGCATTATCTCCTGAGAAGCTCTGATTCTGGGTTTTCACTATCTTCATGTGCAAAGGGACAGGGACAGGAAACAAAATTTGGGGACCCCTTTCATCTCTCTGGTTTTTAATTTTTTTTTTTTTTTTTTTTTTTTTTTTTTTTCAGAAAATATGAGGGTACATTAACTCATTTTGTCCTCACAACAAACCTGCTGGTAGGATTTATTTTTATTTTATAAATAACAAATCTAAAACCCAAATCTCTCCAACAGGTAGTCACAAAATAGGTTGGGATCCACAGCTTCTCCTTGTAACACACCAGACTTCCCACTTGCCAAGCCCCAGGAAGGGGCAATGGTTATAAGGATGCATGTGGAATAAGGGGGAGGTTTTACAACCCAAGAACAGGAATGAGAAAATGATAAGGCCTCAAAGCATAGCTTATTGCTGCTGTTACTAGATTTCTCTAAGTCAGCAATGGCCAATAGAAATATAATGCACACTATAATGTATAATTTGACATTTTCTGGACACATTTAAAAAGCAAAAACAAACATGAAAACTAATTTGATAACATTTTATTTAACTCAATATATCCAAAAGATTATTATTTCAGCATATAATCAATATAAAACATATTAATGAGATATTTTATGTTCTTTTGTTTTGGTACAGAGTCTTTGGAATCTGGCATTTATATCTTACTCTCACAGCACAGCATTTCAAGTGCTCAACAGCCACAGGTGGCCAGTAATTACTGTAATGGATGGCATACCTCTAAGTCTTTGGTTCTTTCTGCTAGATCTGTTCAATTCTGGAAAGGTGTATTAAAATCTTCAACTTAAAATTGTATTTTGTGACAATTTTCCTTCCACCTCTAATACTTTTTGTCCTTTGTATTTAGTTGCTATGTTGTTTGGTACATACATGTTTATGACTATATCCTCTCTGTAAAATATGTCCTATATCATTATATGAAGTACCTTTTTCCTGTGGAGTGCTTCTAGTCCTTAGTTCCACTTTGTATACTATTCACATCAATCTACCCTCCTGCTTGCTTGCTTCAATTTTTGTTTCTGTTTTTGCATTTGACTGGTATCAGGTACTTTTCTTCTGAGGCTCCTCCATTCACATGACCCAGCTATTCTAACTCTCTGCTTCTTTTTATGGGTTGATTTGTGCCTCCTTTCATCTCCCACTCTATTTTTTCTATCTGAAGGTATTTGCTTATTTATGGGTTCTGCTGTCTTATACCTTTGGTTCTCCCTGAACTTTCAAAACCCAAGTCAACCTCCTGCTCCTCCTATGCATCATTTACATTATATATTAAGCTACCCACATTTGCCTGGGGTAAATGTTAAAGATACCAAGTCCCTGGCCCCTTTCCTTGGAGATTCTTTCCCCCATGGGACAGGGCTTAGCATATTTTAGCAACCTCTCCAAGTGATTCTTAAGACCCAGCAAATGGGGGCTATGTACACTCGCAAATCACTTTCCCTCCACAATATGGAAGACCTTCTGTCTGGCATCTAGTTAGGCTGGCAGAGGATCTGAGTAACACAAAGGAACAAAGAAGGTGATCCTGCTGTGTTAGATTGTTTCAATTAGTTCCGCTGCTCAATGACTTACAGCAGAAGGTGACAGATATGTTTTTCCTAAATGAAACCCCTATAGTTACAGATGTTCTTTTACCCAGAGCCCACCTATCACTGCTTAAGAATTGGTTTGTTTTTAAAATTGACACATGGGTGTCTTTTTTTTTTTCCCCTCGTTTCTTTTTTGGGTGGGAAGCAATAAGGCTCTGTTTGCTAAAGAAAGGGAGGGGAATGTTTCCAGTTCTCTCTAATTGAAATGATCTCATATGCAAACAACAAAAAATTAAGCCATAAATGTACCTTTGCAGAATTGAGGGGTAATGACCCCAGCTTAAGATAGAAGGCGATGATCCGTTTCATTGTCTAAAACCATAAGCATCTGTCATGTGCAGAAGGTTTACTGGGGGAGCTGCCAGAGTGGGAGAGGGGCTCTCTTCCTTCTCTTCTTTCTTCCTTCTGGTCTTCCTTCTTTTCTTCTGTCTCACTTTTCTTCTTTCCTCTCACTTGTCAGAGGGGAGAGGCCAAAGGTGGGTAAAATGGAGGAAGTCAGGCATGTCCCTGAGGATGGTCCTAGTGCACAAGCCTTTGGATCTTAAGGAATCTGTAGGCTCTGGGCCCCAGCTCAGCCCCCGCCCCCACCCCTGTGGGCACAGCCTATTTGGTAACTATTCTTTCAGGAGGGCTGAGTGTGTGTGTCCTGCAGTCACTTATATCATTCCTGATGAGGAGGGCATTGCCACCCCTATATTTGGCGAGGATGCTTGAGGAGCTGGAGCTTGACACCATGATAGCAGAGGGAGACTGTCTGGGTGAGGGGATGGATGGGTGCCTTCACAAAGACTCACTCCTGTAGGCACCCACTGTCCCATCAGCATCATCCACACTTCCTTCTCCTCTAGATTGGGGCTTGGTAAACTTGCGTAAATGAAGTCTCACTGGGACACAGCCATACCCATTTGTTTATGCATCGTCCATGGCTGCTGTCTTGCTAGCCAGGGGTATCAGCATGTCAGGCATTTGGGTGCCGACATCTTAAGTTCATCTATTTTTGTGTGCTTTGGAAAGCAAAGAGCACTATAGTGGAATGTTTTTCTTTAGGCAGGATTTCTACCTCCAGAGTGTGGACATGAGCTTAGTTTAGTTGTTGCGCCAGAGACCATATGGCTTGCAAAATCTAAAATATCTACTGTCTGGTCTTTTATAGAAAAAGTTTGCTGACCTCTGGCTTAGACTGAACAGATTTAACCCCTGAGTTTTGAGAAAAGAGAAAGGGGCACCTGAACAAAAACAGGCTTCTGCCAGCTACAAAGAGGGGAGAAATGGCTGTCAACACCCAAGAACACCAGAGGCAAAGGCCTTGCACGACCAGGTATCTGTCACATCCTAGGACACTGGTTAACCTCTCTATACCTCAGCCCCTGCCCTGAGAGATGAAACTGACTCCCCTCTGTCACACAGCTGCTGTGAGGACCCCATGATGTGATGTGGGTGAACATTCTCTGGAAGACTCAGCTCAACCCCCTTGCACTTGGTCAGCACATGCTGAGGAGGAGTGTGGACCAAGCTCAAGGAGGCAGACCCTGGGGCCCACAGACATGAGTTCAAGGCTGGCTCCCTTACCTGTTAGCAGTGTGGCCTTAGCTAACCTCTTCTGTGCTCTGAGCCTTAGTCTCCTCATCAATAAAATGAGGATGATGATAGACATTGGGTGTTACTGCAATGATAGATGTCACAAGGAAGGTTTCCAGCACAAAGTGACACTCTCCTTCAATGGTAGCAGTGTTTTTTCCTGCCTTACAGGACCTTATATAAGCAACAAACACCACATGAATGCAAATGCCAATTGGTTATTTTCTATCCTGATCCAGTGCCTCTGTGTAGAGGGCCAGGCTTAAGACTCCGGTTCAGAAGGGGTATGAATTGAATCCAAGCTTTCCTCATTGTTAGCCCAGTCTCATTTTACAACTCCTCATTGCAGCTAATTTGCTTTGTGACCTTTGGAAAATCAGTGAACCTCTCTGGGCCTTAGTTTTCCTCTATCTGGAATGGAAACCATACCCACAGTATGTGCAGTGTGTGTCATCTTGGCTGGGCCACAGTGCCCAGATGTGTGGTCAAACGTGTTTCTTTTGTTTCTTTTCTTTTCTTTTTTTTTTTTTTTTGAGATAGAGTCTCACTCTGTCACCCAGGCTGAGTGCAGTGGTGCAATCTTGGCTCACTGCAACCTCCACCTCCCAGGTTTAAGCAATCTTCCCACCTCAGCCTCCTGAGTAGCTGGGACTACAGGTGTGGGCACCACCATGCCCAGCTAATTTTTTTTTTGTAGAGATGGGGTTTCATCATGTTGCCCAGGCTGGTTTTGAACTCCTGGACTCAAATGATCTGCCTGCCTTGGCCTCCCAAGGTGCTGGGATCACTGGTGTGAGCCAGCACGTCCAGCCAATGTTTCTGTGAGAGTGTTTTTGAATGAGATGCACATGTAAATAGGTTAACTATGAATAAAGCAGATTGCCTTCCATAATGTGAATGGCCTTATCCAATCAGTTGAAGGCCTCGATGTAACCAAAGACTGGACTCACCTTAGCAGGAAGGAACTCGGCCAGTACACGACCTCCGGACTTGAACAACAACAGTGGCTCTTCCCTGGGTCTGCACTCTGCCAGCCCACTCCGCAGATTTCAAATGTGCCAGCTTCCGTAATCTCATGAGCCAATTCTTTAAGTCTCTCTTTATATATATATATTTATATATATATTATATATTTATATATATATTATATATTTATATATATATTATATATATATTTATATATATTATATATTTATATATATATTATATATATATTTATATATATTATATATTTATATATATATTATATATATATTTATATATATTATATATTTATATATATATTATATATTTATATATATTTATATATATTATATATTTATATATATTATATATTTATATATATATTATATATTTATATATATATTATATATTTATATATATATTATATATATATATATATTATATATTTATATATATATTATATATATATATATTATATATTTATATATATATTATATATATATATATTATATATTTATATATATATTATATATATATTTATATATATATTATATATTTATATATATATTATATATATATTTATATATATATTATATATTTATATATATATTATATATATATTTATATATATATTATATATTTATATATATATTATATATATTTATATATATTATATATTTTTATATATTATATATATTTATATATATATTATATATTTATATATATTATATATATTTATATATATATTATATATTTATATATATATTATATATATTTATATATTATATATATTATATATATTTATATATATATTATATATATTTATATATATTATATATATATATTTATAAATGCTATTGGTACTATTTATTTAGAGAACCCTGATTAATGTACCCACCTTACCCCCAGGGTCCCAGAGAATCCAGAAAGATACTTAGTACCTCCATGCACTGATGGCTCCGGGTGTCCCAGCAGAGCCATTACACTGGCCCCTGTGTCTCAGGGTCTGGAGGATGCAGAGGGTGTAAAGTCCTCTCCAGCTTCAGGCAAAAGGGTACTAGTAATGGGGCAGGGCTCGGGCCTCTGGGGGCCGGGAGGAGCTGCCCGTGCTGCCAGCAGGAGAAAGGAGTGAGGGTCTACCATGAAGGTCTGGGCTGACCTCTGTCCCAACTCCTGATGTGTTCATCTGCTAGGGCTATGTGACAAATTACCACAATCTGGGGGATTTAAAACAACAGAGATGTATTCTCTCATAGTTCTGTATGCTAGAAGTCCGAAATCCAGCTGTTGGGAGAGTCGGGTTCTTCCAGAGGCTTTGTGGAAGACTCTGTTCCATGCCTGTCTCCTGGCTTCTGGTGTTTGCCAGCAAACTTTGGCTTGCAGGTGTGTCATGCCAATCTCTGCCTCCCCTATCACATGGCTTCTCTTTGACATCTGTGGATGTCTCTTTGCCTTTTCTTGTAAGGACACCTCTCCTGTTGAGTTTAGGGTCCACCTTAAGCTGGTATGACCTCATCTTAACTCATTACATCTGCAAAGACTTTATTTCTAAATAAGATCACATTCTGAGGTTCTGCGTTGACATGAATTTGGGGGCGCACTGTTCAATCCAATACACTTGTGTTGGGAGGTGGGGACAATTTAGCCCCAGGCCAAATGGAGAGCAATCCTTCACCTTCTGTGGCTCCATGTATCCTGCTCCTTCCCAGGCTGGCCTGGGGACTGGCAGGTGTTTGAAAATACAGCCCGAGATGCAGCAGGGTCGGAGGAAGCTGATAATTGGAGCTCATATATGTGCAACACTGCTATTTTATGATGTGTTTGAGATTTTTAAAAAGTTACATTCCTAATCCAGCTCTAATCAATAATATTTGCAAAAATGGCCATTTAAAAAAAGAAGACGGCCAGGTGCAGCAGCACAGACCTATAATCCCAGTGCTTTGGGAGGCCAAGTTGGTAGGATCTCTTGATGCCAGGAGTTCAAGACCAGTCTGAGCAACACAGCAAGACCCTGCCTCTACTAATTTTTTTTTAATTAGCCAGGTGTGGCAGTGCCCCCCTGTAGTTCTACTTGGGAGGCTGAGGCAGGAGTATCACTGGAGCCCAGGAGTTCAAGTCTGCAGTGAGCTATGATCACAGCACTGCACTCCAGCCTGGACAACAGAGTGAGACCCTGTCTCTTTAAAAAGTAGAAAAAAAAAAAAAAAAGACAATGGGGAAGCTGTGGCAGCCCTACCACCCAGCCCACATGTTGACAGCAGAAATGCCCAACTTGGAGTGGGTGTGGGCATCAAAGCCTTGGGGCAAGCCCACCCAGCCCTCTGCCCACGGATCATGGGCTTTGAACCAAGAGTGACTGGGACAAATGGATGTTTCCATTGGAATGTGGAGCGTGGCGAGGTGGGACTAGAATGTGAGAAATCTTTTCACTGCAGGAGATAAGACACTGCCATGGTGGCGAGGGGCCCTTAAGAGCCCACCTCCCCCATCCCGCTTGGCCCAGATCGTCAGGGGTCCTTCTACCCTGTTCCTGCTGAGGGAGGGATGCCAGGAGCGGGTGCTGGTCTGCAGTGTGCTTTACCTTCTGATAACCAGCGCCTGTGACATTTTGTCAGAGGACTGCCTTTGGGTTTCTGGAGCTGCTTTGCTGCCAGGGCAGAGAGCAGGAAGTGCCTGGGAATTTCCATCCTCTGTCCCCGCCCTGGGCTGCACTTGCCAGTGACTAATGGGTCCAGGCTGTGAAAGCCCAGCATCCTGCCCTCAGGTGGAGACACGCTCTGAGGTGTAAGTTAACACTTCAGAGCTCTCCTGGCTGAAGCTACCCTCTGAGGAACAGGGCCTGAGTTCACACCCATGCTTGGCTTCTTCGATATCTTTTCCTGTTTCACCAACTCCCTCACCGGGTTCTCCCAGAAGCACTTTCTTAAGAAATCACTTGCACGGGAACGCTCATGTCGGTCGGCTTCTAGGGGAGCTGGCCTGAGACACCCGCTTTCCACAGCAATGTCACTTGTATCCACCCATTGCCAGGCAGCCTTTTGTGTCAGTGATGCTGGAAGCCAGCTCTGGTGTGCGATTTGAAAGACCCAGGGCCCCATAAGCTCTTCCTAGTTGCCGCTGCTGTGCCTGAAATCCCACCTTTGAGATTCGTTCCCTTGGAATGTGTCTCTCACGTCCCTTAAAATGCAGGTGCTTCTGAGGTCAGGAGATCGAGACCATCCTGGCTAACATGGTGAAACCCTGTCTCTACTAAAAATACAAAAAAAAAAAAAAAATTAGCCGGGCGTGGTGGTGGGCGCCTGTAGTCCCAGCTACTCGGGAGGCTGAGGCAGGAGAATGACATCAACCTGGGAGGCGGAGCTTGCAGTGAGCTGAGATCGCGCCACTGCACTCCAGCCTGGGTGACAGAGCGAGACTCCGTCTCAAAAAAAAATGCAGGTGCTCCTTGGGGACCAAGTTTATCACTAGTATTAATATGGCTCCTTGGAGTGCAGTTTCCCAGTAAAATCAGAAGCATTTTGCAGCTGGTGCTGCTATTGCTGCACCAGTCGGCTGGGTCCATTCCACTGGAGTGACCCTGAGCAAAATCACAAAGGCAGAAAACTGAGCCTTCAGCATCCCCTGCCTCACCCTGCAGCGCCCTTCTCCCCTCCTGGCTCCTTCCCCGAGCCATCCTGTGTATCCTGTCCTCCGCTAGATGAGGGCTAATCCACTCAAGGTTTAAAATAGTGGCAATGATGATAATGAATATGATGATAAGGTGCCGTTATTTTTAGGGTATTATCGTTCTTGAGGATGCTGCTTTTTAAATGGGATTTCAGGAACATTGCAAATGACCATGGGACCCAAGGGGAAGTTTCAATGGTAAAATTCAGGCATTGTGATCCCCAGATGAGAGATGTAGTTTGGAATCCTGCCTGGTCCCCCTCAAATTACAGTCAAGGCACACAGGGCTGCACTCTATGGCACTTTTGTGCAAATTAAGAAAAGATGGCCCCTCTGGGTCGATGAATTAGAAAACTGCACCTCCTTGGGGCAGATGCAGCTCCAAGGGTCCACAGCATCAGGACTGATTGCAGGCTGGATTTCAGCCCCACTTCCTTACCTGCCAGGTACTTTTGAGCAGTGCATAAACTGCCCCACCATACAAGGCAGCCCTGAGGACCCCAACTGGTAATAGTAATGGCCAACATTTAGTTTACTCTGTGCCGGCATTGTACTAAACACCTGACATCAATCCCATGAAGCAGCTACAATTTGCATCAGCCCGATTTTACAGATGAGGAAACTGAGGCTCAAAGCAGAAAAGTAAATCCCCTAAAGACACACAGCAAACAAGTGAAAGGTTTGGGGTTTGAACTCTCCTAATCTGGTGCTGTAGGAGATATCTTCTGTTCTGAATATTTTGGACGGGAGAAGGATGGCGGAGGGCAAGAAAATGTCGGCAAATTAAATTAGCAGGAAAGAGGAAGCGTATTGGCTGGGGCATTATGGGGTGAGGCAGGGTGGTCCAGTGGGCAGGCCATTGGCCTGGAGGTCAGGAGGCCAGGTTAGACTCTCAAGTCTGCCTTTTACCAGCTAGGTGCCCCAGGCAAGCCTCTCAACCATTCTATACCTCAGCATCCTCATTTGCGAAAAACCGAATGTGGAGACAGATCTCCAAGGATCCTTTAAAGCTATCAGATTTCCACTCCCACCAACACTCCTAAGAGTGGCTGCAGAGGGGCAGGAGGGGGCCACGGTTCCCAGCGTGGTGGAGGGGAGGCAGGCAGGGCAGGGCCCATGCCTCCTCGGCCCAGCCCCAGTTCTGCACTCCCAGCGTTTTCATGACTGTTACCATCCTGATCCAGTCCGCAGCAGCTGCTGTCCTGATCCAATAGAGCTATTTCTCAAACACACACAATTAAGGCCACGGTTGCCAAGATCAGCCAAATAGATTCATTCCAGAAGTGGAGAAGAGCCTGGGGGTGGGGAGGGGAAGGAAAAAGACCTGAGGAATGGATGAGCTCTGAGCTGCCCTGAGCACTATCAAGAAGGAGCTAGAAGCATGAGGTTCTTGGAGACGGACTCTGTGCCAGTTGGCTCTATATGCATTATCTACGCAGACCCTGTGATTTATTACCCCATTTTACAGACGAGCCAAGCGATGCACAGACAGGTCACACAACCTGCCTAGGGTCCCACCCACAGCAAGGGGCAGAGCTTGCGTTCAAACTGAGGGGACCTAGCTTGGGGGTGTGCTCTAAACCACTGTGTCACATAGGGCAAGAGAATATTAAAATAGGCCTAGGAGACTGCAGGATTTCAGATCTCAGACAACAGAGAGGTGACGCCAGTCACCTGGGGCAGATTTTTACAAAGGAAAATTTTGAGAACTGGTTCCTTGATTCTTGGGCTCCTTTGCCAGATCAAGGATATGAAATTGGAAATGGAGGGCGGGAGGTGCGTGGAGCTCTCTTTGGAGAGCTGGTGTTATGCTGTGATACTCTTTAAGGAAAATGAGGGGCTTCCATGGGACAGGTGGTCCCTACAGTTGGGACACTCAGAGGCCCAGGGCCTGCCTAGCTGAGATGGCCACGGTGGCCTGGGGCAGAGGACTGAGGATGCAAAGGGGTATATATGCATCTCTTGGGGTCCTGACTGTGCCACGTGTATGCAAACACCATGTGAGGCAAGGTTGCCACCAGGACTGCCCAGGGACAGGGGGGTTCAGCAGAAAGACACCGGAGGCAGGCTCCTGGCTCCTGGGGACCTGGGCATGAGGTACATCCCATGGTTTGAAAGGAAAGGTTGACCTCCCAGGCCAAGATGACTGCAGGTGGAAGATGCCCATCCCTGAGTCCCCAAGGAACTGACATCTGCACCCCACAGGGGACCCTGGCTTAGCCTTGGCCTGGAGCATCCAAAACAACAGCCCGTGAGTGAGGATGGGTGAGCAGAACGAGAGAAAATAGCAACTCCATGGCTTTCCCGTCAGCCCTGACCCCGAGAAGGGAGAGGGGAGCAGTTACCTGTGAAAAAAGACTGGAGTGTAGATTTATATCACAAACTGGACACAGTCTGAATCAAGCTCTTTCTGTAACCCTAACTGCTGATTATCTAAGGGCAAGCAGAAAGCCACGGGAACAGCCTGAGTGTCCACTTCGGTGCAGGGGATGGTGCTATCCACTGGGAACATTCCAGACGGAGCGGGGAGGAAAAGTAAAGTCGAGCTGGGAACATGTCTTGGGAGAGGGCGTTTGTCATGCCGGCCACTCTGGGTGCAGGGTATGCGGGGACCCAAAAGGCCAGGTCCCAATGAGATGGTTGAAGAAGGTCCCACACATTCTTCCTGGGTCACCGCTGACCTCTCCTTTGAGTCCTTCCCTGGGCAGCCCATCCCGGCCAGCAGACTGCTTCCTCCTATCGCTGGTCAGGGAGGCAGCCTTCCCTTTAAGGCCTCTCTGTTTGCCTCCTCACCCAGTGGGTGGGCTTGTCCCGGCAACAGACATGCATTGAGCTGGAAAGGAGAATTGCATCCAGGCTTGTGTGTGCAACTGCATGTCCCTGTGGGCACGGAGTGAATGCAGCAGTGCTGCCCATACCATCTCTTCCAGGACCAAAACACTCAGCCTCCAGCTACCAGGAGCTTCGCCTACTGATGGCGCACAGCTGAGGCCCACTCTGGGCAATGCCCTCAACTAGAAAGAGCCACCTCGCCCAAATATACTTACCTTCCCTGTGTCCAGTGACCAGTCTACACAGAGATACAAAGGCCAAGCCCCTTTACATCAATTCTGGACCTCTCTGAAGGGCCATGCCAGCTTCAGAACTCCCTGGGGGATGGGCTGAGGCCTCTGCTGTGACTGCATCGCAGCTCCACTTCCCCCGACTTAAGCCTGCCTCCCTCGCTCCCTCGCCAGTGCTGCTTCCGAGAGCTCTGCCCAGTAAGCCTCCCACACACAAGTTGCCATCTCAGAGGCTGTTTCCCGAGAATCTGAGCTAAGATTGGACCTTCCTCTGTGTGGGCACTCGTGCGTGCATGCGTGTGCATTTTGTAAGGGAGATGGGAGCACGCATGTGGATGTATGAGGGGAGTTTGTAAGCACAGGTGAGGGTGGGTGGGTGTGTAGCACGCATGTGGGTGTATGAGGGGAGTGTGTAAGCACAGGTGAGGGTGGGTGGGTGTGTAGCACGCATGCGGGTGTATGAGGGGAGTTTGTAAGCACAGGTGAGGGTGGGTGGGTGTGTAGGCAGGTGGACATGCGGCGGGAATACATGAGATTGTGTATGAATGTGGGTGTGTGAACATTTGTGTGAGGGTTGATGTTTGAGCATATGTGAGCAGGAGTGTGTGTGCGTGTGTGTGTGTATGTGTGTACACAGCAGGGTAGCCCAGGCAGATTCTGCCCTTGTCTCTCTCTCTGCCCCCCTTTTTACTGCTCCCTTCCCCTACTTATTCTCCTTGCTTAATCAAGGACCACCCTCTTACCCTGGGGAAAGCCCCCATGGAAGCCAGAGGCTGTGTCTGGACAGAAGAAAGGACCCTGGCATCGTAGAGTCATGGAGAATGAGAAAATTACAAAGAGATGGAATGGGACAAAGTAGCCTTTATTTCCTCCAACTGGCCTCTTCTCACTCACACCAGTGATGGGGGGCCCAAGCACCCACAGCCAAGCCCACCTGTGAGGATACCTTCCCCTTAGAAACTCCCAATCTGTTGCCCTATTAGTTCCACCCTCCATCTTGGCCCCTCTCTCTTGCCCAGGCCGATCCCCAGACATTCCAAGGCAGCTGAGCCCCTCTCTAAATGTCATTCATCATTCCCCATGTGAGGATGCTGAGCCCTGCTCCCCGTTCTGGGTCTCCCTCCAGAAACTCTGTGGGGTCCAGATGCGCCTGAGCAGGGCCAAGAGCAGATGGGGAACAGTCCCTCCCGCTACCACGGCACCCGGGAAGTTAGGGACCTATGTCTGGGTCCACTGTTTTAGTAGCCACAGCACATTGTTGGTGCTTACATTGACCTTGGGGGTCAAATAAAAATGACCAGATCATTTCAGGTGGAATCCTGCCAAGCCAGCTCCATCCACCCACCCTGGGCTTGTTTCTAGAATCATTGATTTTTTTTTTTTTTTTTTTTTTTATCTGAAAGTGCCTGACTTTACATTGATTACTGTTAAATATCTTCGTGTTGATTTTGGCCCAGCAATTCTGCCTTGGAAAGGAGTTTGGATCATAAATCAGCTAAAGCAAAGTAACTTGTGCTTTCGAGGTTTGGATGGACACATCTTTTGTGTCTTCATCCAAGTGTCTGTCGAAATTACTGGACAGGCTGGAGGCAGGGCAACGTTTTGCACTGGAAATCCCTCTCCCAATTCATTCCCTGCCACCCAGACTTCTTGAGTAGAAGCTGTTCCAACCACTAAACCTGCCCTCTTATCCACTGATCTGCTAATCCAGCCCTCCTGTGGGAAAGGGGGAAACATTAATTAGGGGAAACATGACCTTGGTGAGCCTGGGCTTGCCCTTGGACCATGCCACGTTCTTTCCCAGATGCTCCTGGGTTTTCTATCCAGTCAGCCAGTCTAGACTGTTCCTGTCATGATCAGAATCCACTCTTCCACTCTTCCCTTCTTTTTGGCAAAGGCCGCTTTGCTGCCTTCCATCTCTTTGTAATTTTCTCTTTCTCTGTGACTCTTGGAAACCCCGCAGAATCCTGGAAGTCCCTTTTATATAGTGTAACCATATAATTTTTCAACCAAAAGAAATAACTTTGAGAATGTATTAGTTGTCAATTGCTTCATAACAAATTCCCCTAAAATTTAGCAGCTAAAAACAACATTTACTATCTCACAATTTCTGTGGGTGAGGAGTTTGGGAGTGTCTTGGCTGACAGGTTCTGGATTGGAGTCTCTTACGAAGTTGCAGGCAGGATGCTGACCAGGGCTGCAGGCATCTGAAAGCTTGCCTGGGGCTGGAGGATCCATTTCCAAGATGGCTGACATGGCTGTTGGCAGGAGGCCTCATTTCTTGCCACATGGGCCTCTCTGCAGGACTGCTCGAATTTCTTCACCATGTGGCAGCAGCTCGCCAGCGTGAGTGACCCAAGAAAGACAGTGAGGAGGAGGCTACAGAGCCTTTTATGACATAGTCCCAAGGAAGACACGCTGTCACTTTCACCATATTCTGTTCATTAGCAGCAAGTCACCAAGTCCCATCCCACATTTGAGAAAAGATAAATTAGGTCTCACCTTTTGAAAGAAAGAGTGTCCAAAAAATGTGGGTACATATTTTAAAATCACCACAGGGAGTGAAAGGAGATGGTAGATAATTATCCCGGGATGCTGAGGTGAACCAGGTCTGTCCTGCACGGATCACATTTGATCACCCAACTCCAAACCATTTGGACCCTAAGCCACAGTTAAAAATCCATCCTGACTCTCTTCACATGCACACACGTAACTGAAACAAAAGCTCACAAAACAGCATTTAACCTTACCATATGCATTGACAATATAAAATATTCCATTTCATTCTATTTTATTCAGTTCTACTCTGTGTGTTCTTAAAATATTGGTATGGGCAACTAAATTTATTTCACAACCCACTAATGGTTAGCAACTCAGTTTGCAAAAACAAACTGCTATCCTAGAGTGTGCTTTTTGTGTGCAGTGAAGCAACTTCCATTCTCCATCTATTTTGGAGCTCTCCGTGGGTCTGACCAAAGCTTCTTAACCTACTTTTCTTATCTTTTGGACCCCTCCTTCCTTGGCACACACAGACGCTGTTGATCTTTGGCTCTGCAGAGTCACTGGGTCATGAGATGCATGCAAGAGACACCGGACAAGGAGTCACACACGTCTCCTTTACAATATCCATGGCAGACGTTACTAATCAATCATGGTACTGTCCCATTGAGCTCAATGTCCACTTCAGAATCTTTCCTAACCCAGCACTCCAGACACTTTTTTGGGGGAGGGGAGTGGGACAAAAATCTATTTTACAAACCCTTTATCTGAAGCTGAAAAGCAAACTCTCTGAGTCCCAGAGAGATGAAGAGGCTTTCCCAAGGTCATAGAGCTGATTGGGAGTGAGGCAGAAACTGGAAGCCTGCTCCCTGGCTCACAAGCCACTGGTGTCTCTGCTGAGCCAGAGCTTCACAGGCATTTGTTTTTTTTTTAAGACAGGGTCTCACTTTGCTGTGTCTCCCAGGCTGGAGTGCAGTGGCATAATCTTAGCTCACTGCAGCTTCTACCTCTTGGGTTCAAGCGATTCTCCTGCCTCAGCCTCCCGAGTAGTTGGGACTACAGGCACCCACCACTACGCCTAGCTAATTTTTTTTTGTATTTTTAGTAGAGTCAGGTTTCACGATGTTGGCCAGGCTGGTCTTGAACTCCTGACCTCAAGTGATCCACCTGCCTCAGCCTCCCAAAGTGTTGGAATTATAGGCGTGAGCCATTGCACCTGGCCAGCTTCACAGACTTTGACCATTCATTCGTTGTCATCTTTGACCTAATTCTCCGGACCAGGATCCAGCATTCACTCACCAGTCCATACTTGAACTGCCCTTCCTCCATGCCCACCACTCACCCAAGCTGTTAACGAGACCCCTGACTCTTT
This sequence comes from Symphalangus syndactylus, assembly GCF_028878055.3. Taxonomy (NCBI): domain Eukaryota; kingdom Metazoa; phylum Chordata; class Mammalia; order Primates; family Hylobatidae; genus Symphalangus; species Symphalangus syndactylus. The sequence continues at coordinate 11,369,424 of NC_072428.2, read as the reverse complement.
CCAGCGAGAACTTCACCTGGGGGTTTACCTGCACAGGGTCACCTCCAACAGAAGCATCTTTGTATGGTATGCAAGAAGCATCAAGAAAAACCCCCCTCATCCTCTGGTCCAGCTGTAACCCATTAGCTGAAATCAAGGGTTTGGAGCCCGCCAGACCACCTGTTACCACCAAGTGGGCCCAAGCTGAGGCCTTGTGTTGTTTTATGTGACTATCCATCCTGCCATGAGCAGGTCTGTGCTGCTTAGTTATTGCCCACACTCTGGTGCCAGCCCAGACATCAGCTTAGAGATAAGAAGACAAACAACAGTATGGGAGTCACAGGTAAACTTCCAGTTACCATGCTGCCAGGAGGGTGCAGTTATTGAAGTGGCCTGGAGTGCTACCTGAGCACTGAGAGCAACATTTCTCCCTGAGACATCTGATATACCAGGTGAAGATTTTGAAGGACATTCTGTAGTATCCCTAGGAAGGAAACAACAGAAACTAACGCTTAGAGGAATAAGGGAGCAGTGGGCTCAAGGGAAATACACACCATTGGATATTGATGGAAAATGCGCTGTAAAGTCCAGAGGCAGGGAACGGTAGGTGATGAAGCTGCTCCCCACATGGAGTTTATATTCTATGAAGGGAGAGAGACAAAAGAAAAGAAACATATACACAGAAAATATACCAGTAGTGATAGGAGCCAAGGGGAAAGATTATACAGGAGCATGGGGAAAGAGCTAGGGATGCTGTTTTTAGATGAGTGGTCAGGGAAGGCGTCTCTGAGAAAGAGACATTGAGCAGGGACCTGAGATATGCAGGAGTGAAGCTGCAGCTTACTGGAGGAAAAGCATTCTAGGCTGAGGAAACAGCAAGCACAGATGCTCAGAGGTGGGCTCCTGTTTGGCGTTGGGTTCAAGGAGCAGCAGGGAGGCCAGTGTGCACATGCTGCATCCTTTCTCATCTGATCTCACCAGATCCTCATGCCACCTGGGCGGAAGGCCCCAAATGGATCCCCTTTTCCAGATGAGGGCACTAAGGCCTTAAGGGTTAAGTGGCTGGTGCCAAGCACAGAGTGAGTTTGCGGCAGAGCAGGGCCCAGAATCCAGGGCTCCAGGTGTCCAGCTCAGGGCTCTTTTGTGGCTCAGAGCAGCCTCCTCATTGATTGTGGATTGGTGCCCAGTAAAGCTCAAACAAGGATAGCTTCCAAGGCTTGCTAGCAGGTCAGCCTGCTGGCTCTTCCAGGAGACCTGGAAGTGTTCTCTGAGCTTGGGGATGTCCCCTCTTCAGACCAAAGTCTTATAGCCAAAACTCATCTATTTCCAGGGTCCCTCAACAAAACCTGGGGTCAGTGGGGTTGGGGGAAGCCAGGTCAGGCCACGGCTATGCCTGGCATCCTGAAGCTCTTGAGGGTCTGCTGCCAGGACACAGGCTGAAACCCAAACACCCCTTTCTCAGGGTGCAGTACCATGGGGGCATCTCAATTCAACATGGATTAGGCATGTGGATCCTCAGCTTCAAGGGTTCTTGGTCATGTTTTCCCCCCTCCTTCCTTTTCTTGCTTCCTTCTTTTTAAACTATCAGGACTGGGGTGAGGTGGGATGGGTGGGATTGAATGACGGTTTCTGGGGGCCAGGGATAGCTGGCCCCTTTGTGTCCTGACAAGCCAAAGGCAGTTTACAGTGTCCACAGCCCCTAACATCCTGAGCTGCAAGACAGGGAAGCAGTGAAGATCCTGAGCTCTGAAGTCACACAGACTTAGGTTCAATTCCATTCTAATTCTTAGATGCTTAATCTTGGCCAAGGAAACCACAGCTTTTTCCCTTGTAAAAGGGGATAATAAAGCATCTTTGTCACAGATCACTAGACAGTGCAAGCAAGGCCCTTCACACAGTACCTGGTATGTGCAGCCAGAGCTTATGAACACTAGTTATAGTTTCTCTGGGTGCACCATGCCTCTGACTTAGCCAAACTATCTGGGTGAAGATCAAATGTCATCTATTCTCCCTTGTGAGAGGTTAAGGGAGGTGCTCTGGAGATAGACTGGAAACTGACTCTCCAGATCTCATTTGCACCTTCTGCCAAGGTAAATCACATGAGTGCTTTGAGTGAGAAGGATAAGTATATGTGAGTTCATAAATGTCATCTTGTCAGGCCAGGGTGGGCCTGGTTGAGCTAGACTCACACCAGGCTGCTGTGGATGTTGTTGGTACCCCACTCAGATCCCCTTTCTGAGTCAGTCCTCATTCCTCAGTTACAGTAAGTATTGGCTGCTAATGGCTTACAGATGCCGCCTTATCTGAAGAATCACATTCCAGGAGCCAGTGTCCAAGGGACATATGAATATAAGAGGCTCCTCCCCTTGCCTTGAGGTGGGACAACTCTGTGGTTCAATTCAATTTGTGCTGCCAAGTTCCCCATGGGATTAGGCTGAAGTGAGTCTCCAGCTGAGATCTGCCCTGCCCTATCCCTCCTCCCTTACTCCCCTTCTCATTTCTCAATCAATCATGTGCACTGAATCCCTGCCTCAGGCTCTGCATCCAGAGACCCATACCCCAGAAACGGGCTGCCATGATTCTAGTCTTAGAAATGCCTATTGCTTCAGAGTCTTGGGAAGAGGAGTTCCCCTTCCCCACCCTTGATTCCTGCTTCCCCAGAGGACCCTGCCTCACCAATCTGCCCCTCCCTGCCACCTTCACCTCTTCTTAATCTCGTCTCCTCAATCCCCTTCCCCCACCCAAATCCCATAGCAGCAACTCATTTCCCTCCAGGTAACTCCCAAATCCTCATGGCTGCCACATTTGCCATCTCCCCTGCTCGGCCTCACTGTCCCAGATGCCTGCTAGGTGTCTGCACATGGCTGTCTGGCACCTGAAAATGCTCTGACTCTAAAATTGCGCTTCTTTCCCCAAGCCCAGCTCCTCCTCCTGGCCACCGGCTGCTGTAAACGGCATTCCTCTCTACAGCTCTGCAATCTGCAGACTTGGCTGTGTCCTCAATTCCTTCCCTGCTCAGTGCCAACTCTCTCACATCTGTCCTCTCCTCACAGACTCTTCCCCTCATCTACCTCATCTGTTCTGAAACCATCTTGGCAGACATTTGCTGAGAACTTACTATGTGCAAGACACTAAGTTCTTCGTGTTTCTGAACTCAATTAGTTATCATAATGTCCCTTTGAGAGAGGAATTACTATCCTCATCCTCATTTCATAGGTGAGGAAACTGAAGCCTAGGGAGGTGAAATAATTCAACCAAGACCATCTAGCTAAAAGTAGTTGGTTGTCTTATTCCAGTTTCCCCAGAAACCAACCTCAAGGAAAGGATTCAAGTGCAAAAAGTATATTTGGGAAGTGATTCCGGGAAACACAGGGAGGTGGGTGATACCGTTTGCATCTCTGTCCCTACCCAAATCTCATGTTCAATTGTAATCCCCAGTGTTGGAGATGGGGCCTGATGGGAGGTGATTGGATCATGGAGGTGGATCCTTCATGAATGGTTTAACACCATCCCCTTGGTGCTATTTTAGTGATAGAGTTCTCAGGAGATCTGGTTGTTTAAAAGTGTGTCCGTAGTCCTGCTCCTGCCATGTAAGAGGATGAGAACTGAAGTGTAATCCCTCTGAGGAACTCAAAAGCAAGGAGCCAGGGTATTGATACTCAGAAATACTCAGAAGCTGAGGTATTGATACTCAGAAATGCTCAGGGAGCTGGGGTATTGATACACCAACTCCTGTTAGTGCATAGATGAGAGTTACTCCAAGGGACCTTGAGTCCCTGGCATTCCCAGTGCAGGCAGAAGGGGCTTTTGCAGCCTGAGAAAGTCCTCAAGCAAAGCAATGCTGGTTCTGGGAATTGGGAGTCAGGCTGTTCAATCAAAAGTTAGGGCCAAGGGGGCAGGGGTAGAGCTGGAACCAATTCCAAGCAGTGTGCATCCAGGGGCCACAGTTTTAATCACATGTTCTACCAGATCTGACATGATTTTGCTCATCATTGCCAATTTATTCCCCTGCCCTCACTTTGAGTCAGTCCTCTGTTTAAACCACTTCATTGTGGACTGGGCTGAAGCTTCCTGGTTTATCTTTGGTCAAGGTCACCCCAGAATGACGCTTATCTCCACTACAAGGGTGTCTCTCACTCCACTCCACAGACACAAGGTCTTACCCTCCCAGAGTCTGCACTTCTGCTCATGCTATGTCTCTGCTGGGATGCCCTCTCTCCATCACTGCCCATTGGTCCTGCCCAACCGTAAGGCTGCCTGGTCCACACAGCCTTTCCTGAGCTCCCCAGTTAGTAGTGAGCCCTTGCACCTCTGTACTCTGTAGCTCCTCCTTGCCCTATCTAAGAACACTCTGGTTTGTGCTACAGCTGAACTTAGAATCCCAAGGGATTTGAGCTCCTGGGTGCTGCATGCAGCAATGATTCCACCAGCTACCAAAAAATTCCATCATCCCCAATGTCCCCTACTCTTGGATGCTGGGGAACGAGGAAAGTGCAAGATGGGAGAATACGGACAGGTGTGCCTCAGTCTAGGGTCCAGGAGAAACAGCAGCTGTAAGGGGGGTTGGGTGCTGAGGCTGGTATGGGCTGGGATCAGAGCTGATGAAGTGGGAGTTTGGGACTATTGACTTACCTTATCCCACACACAGGACAGCAGCCAAGTGGACTCTGGCTCAGAGGAAAAACATCCAGGGACCATGCATTCAATGGCCTCCATCCACAGCTCTCTAGGTGCCTGTTGCCTTCTCCAAAGCAAAACCCAGCCTCAGCCAAAGTCCTCCAGGATTTGGTCCCCATCCTCCTCCAGTTTTCCATGCTGTGGCTCCTCTCAGCTCTGCTCCAGCCACAGGGACCATTTGAGTTACCAGAAAGCTCCATCTCCTTGGCTGCCAAAACTTTGCCGTGGCTGTATCCTTTGCTTAGAAGACCCACTACCTCCCCCATGCTGCTGACGCAACTCCAATAGCAGCCCCAGCAACAACCAAGGTGTTGTTGCAACACCCTGGTGTGAGTTACATGCCCCTCCCCCAAGTCATTGCCGCCTCGGGCCTGCTTCACCCTCATGACCTGTTTTTAAGTGCTGGCTTTATTATCAGTCAGGAATGGTGAGGCCAACAGATCAGGAGATGACTGCCGTTGATGGAAAACATGGTTGGTTACTCACACTTCCCAACATGAGTGGGGCATGCCACACCACACAGGGCCACATGGGGAAACACCAGGGTTGGTTGGGAAGCAGAGGGAGTGGAGGAATGTGGGCAAGAGTCTTTACTGTGGTTCCTGGGAGAAGGAAGGGCAGGGCGGCACAGGCAGGCTTAGGATTGGTTGTGTTTGAATAATTTTTGCTTAATCTGATGCAGGGGGCCTGTCCCTGGTTGTCTAGTACCTGGCCCTTGGGTAACAAAGGTGGGTGGGTGGATAGTGGCCTAGAGTGTGAGAGCCCATTGAGAGCCTGATAAGGGAGATGGTTGGGGTATGAGCCCTGGGTTTGTTGCTTTGCATAGGCACAGACAAGTTGTTTAGTATCTCTGGGAATTGGCCAGCCCTGGGATGGGCACTCTCTACAGGGTCAACAAAGCCTATGTCAAAGCATCAGAAACACGTGCTTCATACATGGCCCTTACCCCATTTGCAAAACTCTCCAGCTAGATGGTGAGCTGAGTGCAGCAATCAGGCCACAGCTGAGCCCTAGCACTGGCCTGACAATGGGGAGGTTCTTGGTAAATGTTGGGTAGATGAGGGTCCACTGCAGACCAGGCATGATGCCAAACACTTGGGGACACAGCAGTGGACAGGCAGAACAAGATCCCTATTCCCGTGGAGTTTACTTCCAGTGGGCACATCAGACAGCAAACCAGCAGACAAATAAATACACAAGAGAACTTCATTACCAGGAAATACTGTGAAAGCAACAAACCAAACATATAATAAAGACGTCATAGGACCAGGGTAGGATGGAGGGGATGAGACACTGCTAGAAAGGGTGGTCAGGGCAGCCTCTCTGAGGATGTGACAAACAGACCAAGACCCAAATATGGAGACATTTCAGCCATGCAAAAATTCCAGGGCAGAGTATTCTAGCAGATTAATATATCGAATGAATGAATGAATGAATAAGTGAACAAATTCATCCTTCAGTCTGGATTTCCCACTTCTTTGCTGCTGGTTATAGTGCATTTTGAGGCTTAAATGATATCAGTGCAAGAGTTCCATGTATTAGAATCATTTCCATCACGATGTCTTCTCATTTATGGGAACATTCTCACGGTGACCCGGGCCCTGTGAGCAGGCACATGTGGGCCTCAGGGAAAGATGCCATATTCTAATCATCTTTGTTCAGTGACTGCTCTTCCCGCTCACACCAGAGCCAGCAATCTTCTTGCCAAACTTGTCCCTTATGAGAATCAAAGGAGTTAATTTATGGCCCCAACGATAATGCCTCTTGCACGGGAGGGTGAAGGGAATTCTTGCTCAATTCATGAGGTGCTGCCCAGACATTAGCCACTCAGGCAGAGCCCAGGCCTCAGATGCTGCGGGTAGAGCCCCAGTTCCAGACCCCCTAAGCTGCCCAGCCCCTCCCTGAGGCTCCTTTGACCACTAGGGCTGGGAGCTGAGTTGTAAGGAAGCAGCAGCAGCCAGTCCCTTTGGAGCTGTTTGTGAATCCCCGGGGTCTCCTGCAGGAGCCAGGTTGCCTAGCTGAGCCAACAGGACCCACTTTTTGAGGCTCTTTGGGGTGTGTAAATGTGATTGTCGAATGAAAGTCAAAGAAAAGGAGCAGTGTGATTAAGCTGTTAGTTGGCAGGCAAAATATAAATAGTTTTAACAGGCCCCCTCTCCAGCTCTGGGTGCTGGAGATGACATCTTGAGATGTTCATCATGCTGGCTTGAAGGGTTGTTTCGGCGGCTGCCTGGGCTTCCCGCAGGCGGTGGGCCTCCCCACACTCCATCAGTCTCAGCCACGTGGTTATTTCCTCCCTGCTGGGAGGCCCTGACTGTCTATCTGGGTTCTGGAGGGGAACCTAGAACTGCCAGAGTCACAGAGCATTAGGGGAGGGTGGGAAGGGCAGAGAAGAAAGGCAACTTCCCCAAGTTTGTAAGGAGTGGACTTGAACCCAAGTGTTTCTTGCTTTCAACCACCACGGTATGTTGCTATTGCCACTTTCTTTACATTCATTTATTTATTGATTCATTTTTAAGGTACTTCTTGCCCCACAGGGAGTGGGAATAGCACAGATTTTAGAGCCCACACAGCCTGGTTCCAAGTCAGCTCCCCTGCTTCCTAGCTAAGTGTACCTGAGCAAATTCCTGTGCCTTAGTTCCCTTATTAGTAACAAAGGATTACACCTATCCCTTCCAAGTCTTCTCTTAGGATTGGCATAAATGCACATGGAACACCTTGTACACAACAAGCCCTCCCCTCCGTCCAGCACTAGCCTAGGGATTACAGAGTGCCAGACATGGGTGCCACAAAGACCTGCCTTTTGTACATTCAAAGACTGATGGGGGAAGACATGCTATACCAGCCTGCTTCCCCTCCAAGGCAAAATGGAGTAGGTGCTACACAGAAGCGTAATAACAGCTGTGGCCAATTATACTAGTGGGGTGAAGGAGGAGTTTTATTGGAAGATGGGGTCTTTGAGCCCCACTGGTGGGATATAAGAAGGTACATCAAATGGAGAGGACAACAATAGCAAAGGCTTGGAGACTCATATGGTTTGGATCTGTGTCTCCACACAGATCTCTTGTCAAATTGTAATCCCCAGTGTTGGCAGTGGGACCTGGTAAGAGGTGATTGGATCATGGGGGCAGTTTCTTATGAATGGTTTCGCACCATTCCCTTGGTGCTGTTCTCGTGATAGTGAGTGAGTTCTCGCAAGATCTGGTTGTTTAAAAGTGTGTAGCACCTCCCCACTCTATCTCTTGCTCCTCTGGCCATGTGAAGTACTGCTCCGCCTTCATCTTCCATGTGATTGGAAGCTTCCTGAGGCCTCCCCAGAAGCAAAAACCGCTACGCTTCCTGTACAGCCTGCAGAGCCATGAGCCAATTAAACCTTTTTTCTTTATAAATTACCCAGTCTTGGGTATCTTTTTACAGCAGTGGAAGAATAATACAGAGACATAATGGCACTTTGGGGACAGTGAGTAGATCAATGTCACTTGGGCAAAAGAACCAAAGGAAAGATTGGCAGGGTCTGGTAAGGTGGGGTTAAGACCAGACCCTGATTGGCTTTGGTTGTTACACTAAAGAATTTAGCTACATTGTCTAGGCATAGGGGGAGCCATTCATAGTTCTTGAGGAAGGCTGTGGCATAATCTACCTGGGGTTTCAGGAAGAGCATTCCAGGGGCAGTGTGGAGGATGAATTCGAGGAGAATGGGGCAGAGACCCGCTCAGAGGTTCTGCAGACCGGCCAAGAGATAAAGGGTAGATAAATCTGGATAAATATTAGATAAACTTATTGAGGACTTACTATGTGTCAAACACTTTCCATCTCTGTGTTAGGTGCCTTTGTTCCCATTTCGCACGTGAGGAAACCGAGGTGCAAAGGGGTTAAATAACTTGCTCAAGGTCACATAGCCAGTGAATCCAATTAGGATTCAGATCCTGGACTGTCTGAATTCAAAGCCCTGAAACTTCCCAGCCTCTGATGTATACAGGCAGAGAAGGCCCAGAAGGGGTGCTGGGAACAAGAGAAGGATCAGCAAGATTAAGAGATCTGGATGGCACCTTCCTTCCTCAGCGCTCCCGAGCTGAGCATCTCCATTTGCACCCTTCAGGGCAGCTCTCTCTATCTAGCTCTGTAAGCTCTGGCAGGTGCTGGCAATGGCTCCCTTCTCTTGCCCTTTCAAGCCTGGGATGGTGACAGCACCCTATTTTTTCTATGGGACTGTCTCTGAGTCTGGAGCTGAGAGAGAGCAATCTGGCAGCAGGTGTCAGCTTATGCCACAGCTATCTACAGTCACGAGGGTGGATGAGCTTGCCCAGGGATCATGGTGAGGATGGTACGCAGGGGCAGGACTTGGGGAATGTCTGACATATAGGAACCACCGGCAGGTGGGGAGCCAATGAGCGGCTGAGGCTGGATGGGACTGAAGCCTCTGTTTCTCATATCCCCACCTGGAAATTGTTACCTACTGACTTCTCTGTCTTTGTCAAAAGGTGAATGGAGAACAGTAAGATGAGGTTTGCCGGTCTCCGAAGACAGCGCTCAGCTCTCTCGGGAGGTGAACTCACAGCAGTTCTGTGTTATCCCTCCTGCCTCCTGGTGGTCCTACTGCTGTGAATGCAGCAGCCCTGGCTTTGTGCTCTCAGGGACATAGGAAGGCACGTGGAACTCTCTCAAGGGTTATCAGGAGAGCCTCATCTGGAAACTGAGTGACCTTCTTTTTGAAAAGCCTCTTCCATCCCCAGGGCCCTGGTTGGCTGAGAACTCAGGAGCCAGCCCCTAGGAGGGGTGCTGGTTTATGAACAGCACCTCTCACGGATCCCCAACTGCCCCCGCCTGTGGCTTGTCTTGTCTAGCCCCAGCGGCCACCTAGCTGCAGAGAGGACACACCTCAGCAGCAGGGGAGAGAACGGTGATGGTTCTAATTGCATATGTTTAGAATTAAGGCGATGGCCGGGTGTGGTGGCTCACGCCTGTAATGCCAGCACTTTGGGAGGTCGAGGCAAGTGGATCACGAGGTCAGGGGTTCGAGATCAGCCTGGCCAACATGGTGAAACCTCATCTCTACTAAAAATACAAAAATTAGCTGGGCACGGTGGCGGGCACCTGTAATCCCAGCTACTAGGGAGGCTGAGGCAGGAGAGTTGCTTGAACCTGGGAGGTGGAAGTTGCAGTGAGCCGAGATCATGCCACTTCACTCCAGCCTGGTTGACAGAGCAAGACTCCATCTCGGAAAGAAAAAAAAAAAATTAAAGAAGGGGAAGAAAGGAAGGGGCTAGGAATTTGATTTGCACCTTAATACTGCAAACTTGAACAAAGGTAGATCCATTGAGAGCCATGAACTTGAGAGCTAGAAAACACCTTGCAGAAACCCACCCCTCATTTCTCACAAATAGGGAAACTGAGGCCTAGGGAGGGGGAGTTACTCTCAGCCTCACAAACCATCCTGGAGCAGCACACAGCACCGCCACCTGCCCTTACCACAGCCGTCACCTGGGAAAAGAACGATTATTTCACGCCAATCACTGTCCATGTGCCCGCAGCTTGTCCTGATCCAGATTTTACCCACCCTTGTCCTCACCATGGAAGCAGCTGGCTGCCCCATGGCAGAGGCTGCCTGAGTGCTAGACAACTGTTTTTTTCACAGGGAGGAAATTAGATCTGCTTCTCCAGGAAAGGTGTTTGTGAGCTGAAATGCCAGCCAGTTGGGTGTGGCACGGGGCTCTATGTGCTCCCCAAACTCCAGCCATGTAGAAGGAAGCGAGAAGGAAGGGGCCCAGGGCTTTCAGTTCCATCAGAAGGGGCCTTGGTGAATGTTCAGGGGGGTAAATGGAGGTGCCAAGAGGAAGGGGCTTGCCCAGGGCCACACAGTAGAACGACACCCCATCCTTTGACCTCTCAGTGGCCCCTTTTCCCAGAGCAGACTGCTCCTTCACTCAGCATTTGAACCTCATGGGGCAAAGGGGAACTGAGCCAGCAGTGGCCAAGATAAGCCTGTCCTTATTTGTAAATTCAATTTGGGGTTTTCCAGCCATGCTAGATTGGATTATGGTTTAGCAAATATTTACTCCCCATCTCTTCCCACTCTGGTCGGGGTACACTCCCTGCACTGTTGAAGATGGGCTTGGCCATGTACATTGCCTTGAGCAAGAAATGTTAGCTGACATGACAGGGCAGAGGATTGAACTGTGCTTGTGTGGATGGATCCGCTGATCCCTTGTGCTCTGGTGATAACAGTAAGGGGTTCCCCTGCATGGCTGCTGCCCTTCAGCTGGGTGGTACAATGAACTTACACAGTGTGAGCCCAACCTGCAGCCTGCAGCAGAGCCGCCCAGCTGAGCCCAGCTGAGACTAAGAGAACCTGGATTGACCTTCAGGCCCACAGATGGGAAAACAGGTGCTTGTTGATATAAGCCACTGAGATTTTGGATGGTTTGTTTCTCATTTTTGTGGCAATAGCTGACTGATACACAGATCTAAAGCTGGAGCTGAGGAAAGGGCCAAGAGCTGGGGTTGGGAAGAAGCAGGCTCTCCATATCCCTCCCACTGCCACAGCCCTGCAAGGGAAGGATGGATGGAGAAGATGCTGTGGGTGTTCTCAGCTCTAAGAGGCCACACAAGTGTGGGGAGGGCCCAGTGCCTCACTGCATGTCTGTAAGGGAGTTATCGTCATCTCCATCTGAGGAACTGAGGCTCTCCAAGAACTCCCTAAGGTTGCTGAGCTAGAAGATGGCAAAGCTGAGACTAGAACTGGGTCTCTTGGCTCCAGTTTCCAATCTGCCAGGTAGCCCAACCCTGAACCAGTTGAACAATGAGACCCATGAGGATTGGGACCATGGCCTGGCCCAGCCACAGGAGCCAGGGAGAGGACAAGACACAGTGCTGTGGAGGCGTCAGAGCTGTCTCTGCTCCCAAGGAGCTTCCGCCCAGCTAAGAAGATGAGGTTCACACTGGGAATCTGCAGAATCCCAGGCGATGCCCCATGTGCCAACCTGGAATAAAGCTTTCACTCATCTCCACTCAGGACAAAAAGTCTGGCTGGGCTGGCTGGATCATCTTGGGTCATGGGGCCAGTTCTGCAACATGCCCTCTCCCAGGCAGTCAGTGTCACGCAGTGTTCCAGGCATGGGCTCTGGAGACTGACAGAACAGCATTCAGCAACCCACTCTGCCTCTTTCTGGCTGTATGACCTTGGTCAGGGTGCTGTATGCCTTTGGGCCCTAACTCTATCATTGGCACAAGGGGGCTCACTGCCCCAGTTCACTGTGGGGGACAATGTGAGATACATGGAACACAGAACAAAGACCCTAGCACAAAACTGGCTCCCGATACCTTGCAGCAGCTGCTGTTTTACTATGATGAGGTGACTCGGAGTGGCTTCAAACGCCAGGTCTCAGTCTGCAACAGCCAGGATCTGTCTCCACTGGGAGACATCTGGCTCTTCCAGTATCCACTCTTGGAAAGGAAGTAGGTCAGAAGAGTTTTCCTATCACAATAGAGAGCTGCCCTTCACTTTGTGCCCCCAGATGAGAGCTTTGAGGGTCCCAGGAAAACAAGGCCCAGATGGTTTCTACTAAAACACCATGGTGAGTGGTTTAAAGATAGGGCTTTGAGCTGTCAGTTGGTGGTTCACAGCCAGGCTTCATGGTCTGAGTAAGATCAGGCCTCAGTGACGCCAGATATAGCCTGGAGAAGTGCAGGTTGAGTGGCTGGGAGTGGAGTGCCCTGCTGGGACCTGGAGAAGCTTCCCAGCTCTACTCCCACCTCCCTGCAAGGCACATACATTTCCTTCTTGAGGATGATGCTCCAAGAGAACCTCCCTTGGGAACAGATCTTTGGAGAGGTTGGAAGCCTCCTAAGAAGATGCCTCCTCTTCTGAATCTTCCTTACCTCCCTCCCTCTGAGACTCCCTTAGAGGTCCCACTGCTTACTCTGCCCTTCCAGTTTCACTGCACACTGGACTTCTCATTCAGTAAGTCATTTTGAAGATATTTATTGAGTCTCTACTGTATGCCACGTTCTGTGCTGGGCCCTGGGGATCCAGCAAAGAAGACACTGTGGTCGCCTGCCGTTATGGAATTTACCATCCTAGGAACAGGCAGGTTTGCTTGAGCCATCACCTACATTCTCTCCTTGTTACTCTGTAGTCCAGACCAGGCAAAGCTGAGGCGTCTTGTCAATGTTAAGGTCATAAGGAGTGACCAGGGGTCCTGAAGCCTCAGGTCACCATTGTGGAATCACAATGTTAGGGTAACAGAGTTAGGCTGGCAAAACAAGGGAAAAGTAAAAAGAAAAAGAAAATAAGCTACACATCTGCCTTTCTTCACAATCCAGGACACATAGCCCTCCTGCGCAAATAACTCACAGTCTTCCTGTACCCAACTTACCATCAGGCCCTCAGCTGACTAAAAAAAGGAAGTTAGCTCACTGCAGCCTTGGCATTATCAATACTATACATAACCCTGTCCAGCACAAGCACCATCCTATGAACTCCCCAGAAGGCTTTTGTCTCCTGGCAGTCAGCTCCTCTCTTGCTAATCTACCCATTGCTTTCTTACATCTTTTCATATCTTCTCTAATAAATCTGCCTTCCTATACCTACGACTGTCTTGGTAAATTCCTTTACCACCCATGCCACCACCCCCATATAGTCGCTACTCATGACAGCCATCAGTCTGCTGTGCAACCTTGCATAAGTCGCTCCCCTTTTCTGGGCCTGGATTTCTTCCTTTTTGAAGGCAGGGATACTGGACCAGATAACCCCTCAGGCCCCTCTTCTTTTGGTGAGTCCAGGAATTGACTCTCACACATGGGTTCACTCCCAGGACGTGATTATTCATGTAGCAGATCCTTGCAGAGGTCACTCTGGCCATGAAGCATGGCAGGGAGCCACCATGACCAGGCCTGGCCTTCCTTTCTCCAAGGAGACCCCAATTTCGGTTTTTTTAAAAACAAACAATGAGAAAAATCATTTGGGATACCAGCAAACTTAGGCCAATTTTTCACCTGCTCCATAATTCTCTATCCTGAACAATATTGAGAGATCACCACCTTGGTTTCTGCCTATTTAGCCCTTATCTCCTGGGAAAAGAGCACACAGATCTTAGCATAACAGGCTTCATAGTCACTGTGTGTCTATTTCGCTCCCAAGAGATAAGATAATCATCATTAATTATATGGTGAATAGCTGGGGGTGACTATTGGCTTCAAGCCCGTACAGAAAAGCTGTACCTCTTCCACTCAGGTTCTCACATTCCGGAAAGGAGAGGCAGCTGATGAAGCGAGGTGGCTAAGACCACAGACTTTGAAGCCAAGCTGCCCCTGTTCGAAGTCTGTTTGAGCTTGGGCAAGCTTCTGCATCTCTCTATGCCTCAGTTTGCTCATCTGCAAATTGGGAGTGATTAGAATAGTCCCTACAGATCTCAGAGGGTGACTGTGAGGATTAAATGAGCTATTGTTGAGTGCATGGGTCCAACCAATGCCCCAGTAGTGTTTGCTGAATAAACACTAGGTAGGCCCACCCACTGCAAGCCGCCAAGGCACGGCTCAGGAATCAGACTCAGGAAACCCAATGCCATTGATCTTGTGGCCCATGCTAATCGGGTGAGCTGAAAACAGCTCATTTTAATTCGCAGAGAACTCACTCTATGTCAGACACTCTTCCAAATGTTTTGTGGGTATATGTGTACATTTACCAAGTTAATCCTCACAATAATCCTAGAAGATATGTAAGCACTACTTTACCACTCCCATTTTATAGATGGAAAAACTGAAACATGGAGAGGTTGCATAGGTGGTTGTGGGCATCAGACTTTAGTGCTACAGCTGGGCAGAAAGCAGAGCTGCAGGGGTCTCGAATCCCAGCTCTGTTAGCTCTGAGCATCTGTGTGGTGTAGGGTTAGGCATTAACCTCTCTGTTTCTCATTAATTTTGAAATGAGGAAAACAGCACCTAGCCCACAAGGACTGAGATAATGTGGGTGGCATGCCCAGCATGGTTTCTGGCATATGATGGGGCTCAGGTAATGGGAAAAGTTATAAAAAGGAAAAGAGGGGACTGAGCAGATGTCCTAAACCCAAGACAGCCCCACAGAAGCTGGGACCCGGGAGCATCTTTCAACTGCACTGAAAGTAATTGGAGTAGGGGCCCTCTCTCTTCCCACCCCTACTCAGAGCCCCACAGAACGGTCCTAGGAGTAAGGATGGAGGATGCAGACCTGGGAAACCGCCCACCCTGGCTTCCACTTCAGCTCCTCTACTTAACAAGCTACAGGTTCTTGGGCAATCACTCCCATCCGTAGCTTCACGTCCCATCTGTGCAAGGGGGTAGCAACCACCACTTCACAGGTGTGGTGAGGAGCAGATGAGACCATTTAGCTCACATTTATAAAGCCCTTGCCAAGTATCAGCCACTCTTCTCTAAATGCCACACGCATCTAATCCTCCTAACATCCCTGCGGAGTAGGTACCGTCATTGTCTCCTTTTATAGAAGGTGAAACTAAGGCTCACTGAGGTCAAGGGAGCAGGGTGAGGTCACGCAGCATCTGAGGGGTAGATAAGCACCATCAGCCCAGGTAGGGCCACAGAGCCCATGGCCCGTGCATGACCAGAGTCAATTGCTCCTAGAGGTCCCTCCCCAGCTCCCTGGATTTGAAAGCAGGAAAACATGGGCTGTGTCCTGATTCATGCTCCGAGCTGAGATGTCCCTGGCAATTTGTGATGGGTCCCTAAGTGTGGGGCTCCAGAGCACTCCAGAGTGGCCGACGGCATTCCCTGCCTCTTCTTAGATTGCGGTCATCCCAGGCTGCTGGCATCACGTAGGGAGGAGCAGCCAGGCCTTCCTGCCTCCTGCCTCAGCTTTCTTCCCAAAGTGGAGGTGAACATGATTTCCCCATGGCCAAATCCTTTTCCCCAGAGCGCCTTCTTCCTGTTGTTCCAGTTTTGTGTCTCTCCTCAAGCTAAGAACAAATCGCTGTCTCGGCTCTGCTTGCGGGCAGAAGCGGAAACACGCTGCTGCAGGAAACTCTTTTGCCCCCAAGTGGCCCCTTGTTCACATTCCTGTGGCTCCAGAGGAGGGCTGGCCTGGCCTGAAGTCATCTATCATGGCTGGTCAAGCTGGAGGGGCTGTTGGAATCAGCTTGTGCCACCTCCTCCTCTTCACAGACCCGGAAATGGAGCTGCAGACATGGACAGGGCTCTGCTCAAATACACAGGAGCTCAAAGCAGGGGCAGGACAAGTACCATGGAAGAGCCTTATGACATCCAAAGAGTTTGGCTTAGTCCATCCAATACTTAGTCCAGTCCTGCAAGGTAGGTGTTACGGTTCCATTTTATAGATGAGGAAACAGCCACAGAGAGGTTAAGTTGCTAACTTAAGGTCACATAGAAAACTGTGGTCAGGGGCTTTCAGCCAAGGTCTGTCTTGACTACTAAGTCAATGTTATTTTCTTACTCTCACACCATTAGTAACTATATATTGAGATTGGGGGCCCAGACAGGGCCTACCCACCGAAATGCCTGGATTCCTCTCACTGCTGCCATCACCCAGAGAAGTTGGCAGGTAGGAACCAGGATTTTCTTTTTTTCTTTTTCTTTTTTTTTTTAGACAGAGTCTTATTCTGTCGCCCAGGCTGGAGTGCAGTAGCATGATCTCGGCTCACTGCAACCTCCATCTCCGGGGTTCAAGTGATTCTCCTGCCTCAGCCTCCCAAGTAGTTGAGATTACAGGCGCCTGCCACCACACCCGGCTAATTTTTGTATTTTTAGTAGAGACAAGGTTTCACCATGTTGGCAAG
The DNA here is from genome assembly GCF_028878055.3 of Symphalangus syndactylus. Lineage (NCBI taxonomy): Eukaryota > Metazoa > Chordata > Mammalia > Primates > Hylobatidae > Symphalangus > Symphalangus syndactylus. The sequence goes on along the minus strand of NC_072428.2, from coordinate 11,352,985 downwards.
GCTGGTCTTGAACTCCTGACCTCAGGTGATCCACCCGCCTCGGCCTCCCAAAGTGCTGGGATTACAGGAGTGAGCCTTGTGCCCAGCCAGGATTTTCTTTTTAACCTGTCAGTCTGGGCTTTCTCTCCCAGCCTCCACCCCTCACCTTGTCTTTTTCCAGAAGAGTCTGCGACTATTTCAAGCTGGCAGTGATGCTGAGAGAAAGGCACCCTCCATTAAGCCCAGACCCCTTCCTCATTTTCTCCCTCTCCCCACTTGCTATTTCTAATGGGTGCCACACTGGTCCCTCTATCCCCTTGCTGTGTCTCTGAGCCAGATGCTGCCACCTCTTCCCACGTGTCAGAACCCTGCCCATTTGCAGGTAGATACAGGTTCAAATTCTTCCACATTCTCTATGGGCTGTGTGACCTTGAGCAAGTTACTCACGCTTACTCCTTTGCAAATGGAGTGATAATACCAGTTTTGGAGGGCTATGTGGAGGATTGGAGGAGCTCTTGTAGGTCAAACAGTCTAGTGCCTGCACTGCAGTAGGCCCCAGGGATGGAAGCTGCGGTGTTATGGTGGTTTGGGTAGCATGGGTGGAACAGGGGTTGATTGCTAACAAGATAGAGGGAAGCATGGGACCAGAGCAGTGCAGAATCAGGAAGCTGTGGCCTAAATGCTAGGGAGAGGCTCCTGTGGTGACCAGGACCACGTCTAAGTGATACCAAACAGCAGGACATTCCAGCCAGCAGTAGGAGTCCCAGAGGAAGTGGCCGGGTGCCGCTCCGGCTGTATGGGGCCCGTGGCAGGTAGGCAGTGGGCACCACACCGGGCCTGGCCATCAGGCTGAAGTTTGAGGAAAAGACTCAGAACAGCCCTCGAGGAGCATATCTGTATCCTTACTTTACAGATGAAGAAAGCAAGGCACAGAAAGGGTAAGTAACTTTCCCAAGATCACCCAGAGAGTTGGTAACCAAGCCAGGATTAGAACCTATGCAGCCTGGCTCCAAATTCTGACCTATTAACCAAATATTCTCTATGCCAGCTCACCATGGGTTTGAACTGAAATGCTGCCACATCATCATTTGCCCTGCCTTGGACCCCAGCAGAGCCAGAATGTGGACAGATTCCCAAGGGAGGCAGGAAAGCTAGGCCGAGTGCCAAGCCAGGCTTGCTTCATCCCAGGCAGACAAATTCTTCCTCCCTCTTCCCCTGACCCAATGCTACCAGAAAAAGAGTCCGGGCCCCAAAGACAATTTTTAACAGTTAAAAATTAAATGAGAGGAAACCATTAAATGAGAGCAGGAGGAGGCCGTGTGCCCTTGAACTTGCGGAGGTGGGGCTGGCTGCTGGCCCCAACTGCCTCCGTGCTCAAGCTCCCTTATGAAAAAATAGACTGTGCTATGGTGGGCCTTGGGTGGTCTCTAAAGGGATTTGGGGCCAAATCAGCACCATCAGCCAAGAATGTGCGGCAGGAGGTCCCAGAGCCCTGCCCAGGACAGTGACTCTGGACACAGTGACCTTCACTGGCTGGTGGGAGCAGCCCTGCCATAGAAGGGAAAAGGAGGGGGCACAGGAACCAAAAGGCCTCTCAGACCCCAGAGGCTTCTTGGGGGCTGGCCGGATGCCTTCTCCTCCCACTCTTTGCACAACAGACCACGGCCTTCCTCTCACCCCACGCTGGTCTTGGTAATTCTGCTCACTCCGCCGTCCTCACAAGAGACCTCGAGGCTGCCCATGCCTCCTCCTAGGGTGGCTTCCAAGCCTCTTCCTCTTTGAATTACTCATTAAGCCCCCAGCTCCAGGCTCCCTTCTCAAGAGGAACAACCTGCTGCTTCCAAAGTGGGCCTGAGGACCCGTGGTGAGAAAATCTCATGGAGGTGGCTTCCTCACTACCATGTGGCATCACGCAGGCCCCTTATCCCCTCTCCAGCCCTGCACACATTGTCTGATTCACATTCTGCAGGATAGGAATGATGCCCCCTGCAGTGGGGCCTAAGGCAGTGGTCCTGCCTCCTGAAAGCTAGAGGCCCGAGTTGTCCAAAAGAGCATGGGAAGAATGGAAAGGTCAACAGGGGCAGGTAGGGTGGCTCCAGGTGCCACCAGACACACTTAGGCAGCCCTTGGATGAAGGCCTTTCATTCTCGGGCTGGAGCAGGGCAGGGGGTGACCACCTTCCCCTCTTCCCCCCACCAGGCATTGGCACCCGGGTTCTGGGCTTTGTCAAGGGAACCAAGCAGCTCTGCTTCCTGGTAACCCTTTCCCCGTCTGCCTGGCGTGGCTGCTTGTCTGGACCGAGCCCCTCAGGTGGCAAGCATGAATCCCTCAGAGGCAGCCCCAGGGATGCCTGGGGAGGACTCTGCTTCAGAGCTGGGCCCCATCTCGACTTCAGCCCTTACAGGCCTTGCCGCCTAAGGTAAGGTGATTGGACCTCTGGCTCCAGCTTGTCTATCTGTAAATGGGGGTGGCAGCTGCTGCGGAAAACAGTATGGAGGTTCTTCAAAATGTTAAAAATGGAACTACCGTATGATCCCGCAATCCCATGTCTGGGTATATATCCAGAATAATTGAAACCAGGATCTCTAAGAGATACCTGTATCCCGTGTTCACAGCAGCACTATTCACAGTAGACAAGACTGAAACAACCTCAAGCCTTATGACAGATGAATGGATAAAGACAATGTGCTGGGGCCGCGCGCGGTGGCTCACGCCTATAATCCCAGCACTTTTGGAGGCCGAGGCGGGTGGATCACTTGAGGTCAGGAGTTCAAGACAAGCCTAGCCAACATGGTGAAACCCCGTCTCTACTAAAAATACAAAAAGTAGCCAGACATGGTGGCAGGCACCTGTAATCCCAGCTACTCAGGAGGCTGAGGCAGGAGAATCGCTTGAACCCGGAGGGTGGAGGTTACAGTGAGCTGATATCACGCCACTGCACTCCAGCCTGGTCAACAGGGTGACACTCTGTCTCAAAAAAAAAAAAGGTAATGTGACATGTATACACAACGGAATATTATTCAGCCTTAAAAGAGAAGGGAATCCTGCCATATGCAACAGCATGGATGAGCCCGAGGAATATAATATTCAGTGAAATCAGCCAGTCCCAGAAGGACAACTACTGCAGTTCCCTGTGTGTGAAGGATATAGAAGTCGGACGCATAGAGGAGGTGTAGAATGATGGCTGCCAGAAGCTGGGAGAGGGGAAAATGGAGGGTTATTCAATGTATAACTTGAGTGTCAGTGACGCAAGATGAACCAGTCCTAAAGATCTGTGCTCTAGTGCCTGGAGTTAACAGTGCCATAGTGTGTACTTAAAAACCTGTTCAGAGGGTAGACCTCATGTTAAGTGTTCTCACCATAAAAACAAAAGCAGGGGGCACAAGGAAACTTCTGGACATGATGGATATGTGTGTTACCTTGATCGTGGTGATTTCCGGCATCTCTGCCTATGTCTAAACTCATCAAATTGTGTACATTAACTATGCTGTTTAGTGGTATATCAATTATCCCTCAATAAAGCTGTAAAAAATAAAAAAAACGAGGTGGGGAAGGTGAGACTGACTAAAATTTTCTGAGAGGAAAGAGCTCGGTGCTGGCAGGAGGAACAAAAGCTGCATTTAACGGGCACCTTCCTTGCACCACCCCTTCTAAGCGCCGCATGTGCATGATCTCATTTCTCATTTCATTGTCACACACACCTGCAGTGGGGGAATAATTTTCCCCACTCCACACATACCTCTGACTCTTGCCTCTCACTGAATAAGGCTGATGGGCTCTCACTCTTCCCAGGCACTACGCTGGCCAATGTGGAGAGAGGCAGTTGAACTAACGCGGCTTCCACCCCTCCACCCAACCCGTGCCGGCCACCAACAGTCTCCCTCTGTGGCCCAGCCTAACACTCTGGGAACAGGAAGCCATGGCCAGTGGGGTCTGTTGCCCCCAGGGAAGCAAGCCTCTTCGTGCAGGGGAGGGAGAGGATGATCCATGTCCTTGGCCTCTCCACCCACTTCTGTGCCTCACCCCCCAGCCCATCCCTTCAAAGGAAGCTCTGTCTGCCCCGTCTGTATTCCTTTTGGCCCCTTTCTCCCCTCTCCCGCGGAGGATTTATGGTTTTAATAATGCTGTCTTTCTCCACCAGCCTCACTTGCTGTTTAGTCCCCTCTAAAGATCCTTAAAATTAAAACACTAATCAGGAATTTATTTTCTCATCAATTCTGCCCTTCAGGTTATGAGGCCCGGGTGTTTTCACAGCCTGCTGGCGGGCCATGGGGAGGGCCCTGCAGAGGGGAGATGATGGGCGCTGGGAATGCAGGGTTCTGGCTCCAGTCTCTTGAGAGAGAAGGGAGAGAGAGGAGAGGGGGAGAGACTACAAGAGATAGGGACAGTCAGGCCTGAGGTCAGGGAGAAACAGCAACAAGCGGAGACAGTGTAAACAGTAACCGAGGGAGACAGAGAGAGCACAGCCTGCTGTTGTGGGGGAGGAGAGAGAGACAGAAGGAGGGCTGGGGACAGAGACCAAGGCAGAGAGACACACAGACGGCAGGAGGTGCAGCCAACGGGGCTAGAAACCAGAGAGACGCAGAGACGGAGTGGAGGAAAGGGGCAGGGAGTAGAAGAGAGAGAACAGAGAACAGGCAAGCAGAAGAGCCTGGGAAGATGGGGCAAGAGAGGCAGCGGAGAGCCAACAGGCCAAGCGCACACACTGGGGTTGGGGTCCGGAGAAACTCGCCCCTCTTCTCGGAGGGGCCCGCAGTCTTGCAAGTTGACATCTTTAGTGGGGATTGTGCGGCACATCTGCCAGACCACAAGCTCCATGAGTGCAGGGTCTCTAGGTTTTTCCCCTTTTGTGTCGGCCGCAATGAACGGGGCAGGCTGATTTCTGGCCGTGGGCTCCTTTTAGCTCTGAGATCCTACAAGGTACCTACTGAAGCCCCTTGGAGGCCTTCTCTTTCCCCTCCCTCTAAGCCACGAAAAAGCTTGTTGGATCCTAGGCCTGCCTCCTCTGCCACCCCCCACCTTCTTTCAATACAGGCAGCTCTGAGAAGGCATCATCTCTTTCCACCAGTCTCCTGCCTACCCAGAGGGATTGTTTGCAAAGTGCATTTCTCTTGACGCAGCATTTCTGTTCCCTACATGGGAAACCTTTGAGATCCATTAGGTCACTCTGAGCACTGAATGAGGAGTCCAGGCTGTGTGATCACGGGCAGGTCAGTGGCCCTCCATCCCCTTCATGTGTAGAATGAGGGGCTGGGTTTCTCTCTGACAGGCCCTTCTGGCCCTGATCATCTAACAGTCTTTGACCTGACCATTTCAGAAGACCCAAAGTAAATAGAGGAATGGAAAAATCTATCCTCATTCATTTATTCACTTGACAAAAGGTATTAAAGAACTACTAATATGGAAGACACTAGGCCAGGCACTGGAGAAGCCACCCTAAGGAGCCTGACCTGACCTTAGTTCATCGTAAAGTCACAACCCCCATTTGCTCCTCTGTAAAACAGGAGGGTGTGGTGTTCAGGGCGTTATGGTTCAGGAAAGGGCTTTGTAAACAGAAGTCACGTATCAGAAGGGGTTGTCTAGTATCAGAAGTGTGCAGAAACCCCATTAGAATAACTCACACTGACACTTCCGAGGTCTCCAAGGACCTATAGGGGCTTTCACTCTGGCTCGGGTTCTCCTGGTGCCAGGTCAGGCCTTAATCTCATGAATATTCACATCCTGGAAGGCCCGAAAAACACCTGAGTTTGAGTCTCAGCTCCAGCACCTGCAAGGTCAATAGCCTTGGGTAAGTCACTTCCCCTCTGGTGGCTTCAGTGTCTTTCATAGGAAGATAAGTAATCCTGTCTCAGCTGAAGGGAGATGTAAGGCTTAAACTGAGGTCGAAATACCAGGCACACAGTAGGTGTCTGAAAAAAATGCTTGCTTGAAGCATGATTTAAGCCAAAAGAACACCGGTAGGTAAGAGTACCAGTGTGTCATGTTACCCACACAAGGATGTCCTGGGATTGTGGCACAGCCAACCACAGAGAGGCAGGGAGATCCAGACTCCCTGCCTCAATACGGCCTTTGCTGGGCCAGCATTAGCATTTGGCAAGATGATTCAGCATCTCGAAAAACCAGGGGGCTTAGCCGGCCCCCGCTTCATGCTGAGAGGCTTGTTCCTGCCGTAGCCCAGCTTGTCTACCTGATAGGAAATCAATGTGTTTATGATCCGAGGCCACTTGCACAAAAAGAGGAGGGAAGAGTTGCTCTTCCCAGGTCCGAATAGCAGCAGGCCCAGCCTAACTGATTTAACTCACTGGGCACCTTTCTAACCTCAAATCTTTTCTCTCTTCAAGTCAGAGTATCTAAGAGCTATAGAACCCAGGATCATAATCAAAGGACTTTTCATACCCATGTCCTGAGGGATAGATGAGTCCTCTTGTGTGGTCCCGCTCACTGGGAACCAGTACCTGTCAAATTATAAAAACTGGAAAGGAATTTGGCTGTATCCTCAAGAGGTTTGGAATCCTGGAATAATAGCGTCATGGTCTCTAATTTAGACTCCTATGAGATAATATATGGCTTATGGGAAAAGGTAGATTTTGTTGAGAGGGACAAAATAATTGCACTATAATTATGTCTCATTTGTGCTGTAACCACAGATCTAGAGTTGCACTTGATGCTGCTGGTGGTATACTCCAGGATTCAGAGGCAAATTTAATACTGTAGAAGCTAATAGAATTTATGATGATGCTGATACTTATGATCAAATGTATTGGGAGAGCAAATCAAAACCCCATTCGAATGTTCTACCTGTGAAGGAGAATTGGCCTGAAGAAGATTTAGATTTGATTCATCATAGATTGATTATGGTTCTATCACTCAACAAATGTATACAATTAAGTGCAGATGGCTATAGATTAAGGTGGCAAAATTGTCCAGTTAGTACAAAGATATGAGAAAGTTTGTGCTGGTATTATTGGATGGTTCAGCTGTCTGTTTAAATCAGGACCAAGCTATTATAAAATGCGTGGAATCTGTGTGAGCATTTTAATTACAGATGGTCCCTGACTTAGGATGTTTCAACTTATGATTTTTGACTCTGTGATGGTGTGAAAGCAATATGCATGCAGTGGAAACTGTACTTCAAATTTTAAAATTTGATCTTTTGCCAGGCTGGAGATATGCCGTATGATACTCTCTGCCAATGCTGGGCAGCAGTGGTGAGCCTTTCTGTTTTTCACTTTCAGTACAGTATTCAATAAATTCCATGAGATGTTCAACACTTTATTATGCAATAGGCTTTGTGTAAGATGACATTATTCAACTATAGGCTACTGCAAGTGTTCTGAGCACGTTTAACGCAGGCTAGGCTAAGCTATGACATTTGGAAGGTTAGGTGTATTAAATGCACTTTCGACATAAATGCATCTTCAACTTAGGGAGGGTTTATCGGGATGCAGCTCCGTCGTGAGTTGAGGAGTATCTGTACTGTTCAGGTAAGGACGATGGTTTTGTTATAAAAAGGCCTTGCCCATGGGACACGGGATGTGGATGGTGCCGTGAGCTGCCTTGCTAACATGGTACTGACACGTAAGCATTTCCCTACCCAGCACTGACCCCTGGTCAGGTCAAGAAACATACTGGATCATAGTGTTGCTCTGTAATCAGGGGTCGGAGGAGTTTTGGGGCAGCTTGGACCAGCTTGTCAGCATTGTTTTTGGTTAACAGTGAGACTGATGGTTTGCACTTGGTCTTGGTGAGACCCTTGAAAGGCATTGTTTAAGCTGGTTATGTAGCAGGTATCTTCCTACGTGACCAGCAAGATATGAATATGCTCAAGCTGAGAGTCTACCCTAGTTCCGAGGTGTTCCATGTGATGACAGGAGCTTGCACCTGTCCTTTCCAGCCTCCTGGCTGCAAGATGTATCCTTACCCCAACACTGCTGCTACCTGTATCCTTTTCCTGTAATAAACTCTAGATTTGTAAGCATTGTCATTTTGGGTCCAGTGAATTTTCGTTAGTGATTGAGTCTAGCTTAACCACTACTATTAAGGTTAAGCATCTATCTTCCATGTTTTATAGGCGAGCAATGCAAACCCAGAGAGGTTTTCATTGACTTATCCACAGCCACAAGCATGTTAGTGGTAGAGCCCAGACTGAAACCAAAGGCTCAATTCTCAGCCCAGAGCTATGATTCTGTTTCTTCCTCCTTACCTTGTTGTTTGGAGGTGAGTGGCCACTTCCCAGGATGCCTAGAAGAACCAGGAAAGAGCATCAACCACTAGGTAGGCGTCAGAGTAACAGGAGAATTAACCCAAGATGAGGTGAGTTTGGAAACCAGAAAACAGATGGTAAAACCCAAGGCTCAGTGAGAACAGATTGAGAAAGAGGCTCAGGACTGCGTCTGTGAATGGTGAGTGTATCAGTCAGGGTAGGATAAGTGCTGTAACAAACAACCCCCAAACCTCAGGCACTGAACACAAGGAAAGTCTTTCTTGTTCATGTCATAAGTCCAAGGCAGGTCAGTGGGAGAGGGGAGTGCTGCTCCACGCAGTCACTCAGGGACCCAGGCTCCTTCCATCTCATGGTTCTGCTCCCCTCTGGGTCCCTTTAGGCCTTCTTCATCCAGAGAAAATGTGGGGCAAGAGAGAACACTGATGTTCCAGCAGGCCAACCCAGGGAGCACCTCTGTTATGAACACCCTTGGTCTACATGTGAGTGTTAAGGGGTCAGGGAAGAGGAGGCTGACTTCCTTTCTTGCTGTTGGGTGGTGGAGAAGGGGCCTGAGCCAGTTCACAGCTTTGTGCTTCTATGTCCCCAGGAGCTCTTCAGACATCTTGACTCCAACACATGAGCTTTGACATGAGCTGTCTCAAATCCCAAACCTGCAGTCAACCCAGGGTGTCCAGGCCCCTCTGGGCTCCTCCAGTGTCTGAACCCCACATCCCAAGCTCATCTAATTAGACCCTTGGAGGAGCACTTCACTGGTCTTGCAGATCACTTGTCATCCATCGTAGCCTCGGGACAAATCACAGTCAGATATGAATTATGAGCTGTTCTTCCCCAGGATGGGCTGTTCTCCTACTTCAAAACACGTGTATTAATGGAAAAGACCCTGTCGGAAGTTGATTCCAGTAGCTTAAAAGCAGCAAGAAATGGACATTTGTATATAACTCAAGAGAGAACCTTTGCTGGAATTTTCCACCAGGGCTGGCAGTGGGACTCAGTGGGGCAGAGAGTAAAGGCTCAGAGTCAGCCTGGGAACAGTTCCTGGATGAGACGTCTCAGAACACAGTATCACTGGTATGGGAGGAACACAGGCCTTGGGGCGAGACATCTCTGGCTTCTACTTCATGTGACAATGCTGTGTGACACTGGGCAAGTCAGCCCACCTCTCATCTGTAAAATGGGTCTAATCACAGTACCTTTCTCAGGGATGCTGTGAGCTTTCGTCGCATAATGCACTAAGGCACCATGCCTGGCACCCATGAGGCATCAGTAACTGGTCCCTCCCCTGCCCTTGAACCCTTTGTGATAAAGGGAGCCCAGAGACCTTAAATCATTAGAAGGAGTCCTGCAGGAACGTGCTACTCTTCTGGGAGCTGAGGTTGTTGTCTGTCTATACAAGAGTGGGAGATGAAGCTTCCACACCTGGTTCTGTAGATCTGAGGCCAGGAAGTGGGCAGGGTTTGGAAGCTTGATTTTGCAATGAGCTCCTCCATTTCTTAACTACTTTTTCACCCAGCCTGGGAAAGCTTGGGCTTGTAAAATGCACTTATTAGTCGAAATGATCTAAATCTAATCTAATTCTCCCATGGAAACGATGTAATGATGTTCCTCACTAAAGACCTGATGCTCAACATTTTATAAAATGACCACAAACATCTTTGTTAATCACCTTTAAACGGCATACCTGTGCTTTGGGCAGCAGCAAGCTTTCAGAAGTGCTTCTAAATCAATTAAACAGGGCAATGTCAGTAAGCACTCACCTAAAATACTGTTTAATATGAAACAGAGTACAAAAAGGTCCTCATCAAAGTTCTTGTTAATTTTTGCCTCATTTTCTCCGCAGTGAATAATAACACCTAACATTTATTGGGTGCTTACCATGTGCCAGGCACTGCTCCAAGCTCTTTACAGACATCATGTCATTAAGCCCAGCCCAACCACACAATGAAGACTGGGGCCCAGAGAGGTAAAGGGTCCTTCCTATAGTCACACAGTTAGGAAGTGACAGAGCCAGGCTTTGAACTCAGATGATAACAGTATAGAACGTATCAGAAGGGTCATCTTTCAGAAAGACTTCTCTGGCCAGATTTGGCAGATGGCTTGAGGAGATATTTGGGGACAAGGGCTCCTCAGCTGGTTGGCTTTGAAAAATATCATTCAATCATATTTGCTTAATGCCTTTCTGTTCATTTCTACATTTGATCAGCTGCATCCTAGGCACCAAGGGCATTTGAGAGCTGGTCGCTTTCCTTTAGGGGAGACAGATGAATGATCCATCCCAAACCAGGAGAAAATCACAATAGAAATACATGCAGTGTTTGACATGGTATGGGCAGGAAATGACTGGTCTAAGAAAGTCTGAGAAAAAAAGAAGTAATTTCTGGGAAGGATTTTGGAAAATCTAAGAGGAATTTTCCAGGCAAAGGTAAAAATGCATCCTAGCCAGAGGTATTCATGGAGGCACAAGAACTAGGTGGAATGAGTGTAGGCCCACAAGAGTTTTGGTTGGCTGAAGCACAAAGCGTGAATTGTCAGGAGTGGAGAAGGGGTGTACCAAGAAGTTGTCCTGAAACCCGCAGAGTTTTGCAGACCATTCAAAGACATTGGGACTCTGTGTCCCAGGGAGGAATATTGTATCAGTCAGGACTCTTATAGTTACCAATAACAGAAATCCAATTCAAATGGTCTTGGTCTTGAAAAGTTTTGGCTCATGTAACTAAAACCATCAATGTTAACTGCATTCAGGCATGGCTGGCTCCAGGTGCTCAAATGATATCATCCAAAGTCTATCTCCCTTTATCCCTTAACTATGGTTCCTCTGGCTTAATCCTCAGGCAGGCTCTTTCAAATGGTGACAAAGATGAGCTCAGCAGCTCTAGGGTTACATCCAACCAACTGGGCAATCCCAGAGAAAGAAAGTGCATTGTTCTTGGTAGTTCCAACTAAAGTCCTAGGGCAGATGTCACTTAGATCTAACTGCCTACCTAAGTGGCTTATGCTGCCACTGAGGAACAAACTCCAGATGTCCAGAGACCCTGGGGTGCTGGTCTACCTCTGACACAACTGAGTGGCCTTGGGTGAGTTCTTCTACTCTGTGGGTCTCACTCTCCTCTTCTGGGGACAGGTAGACTTGAGGATCTCTAAGGCTTTTTCTGGGTCTAACCTTGCAGTCTGCCCAGAGCCTGCCAGCTTCAACTGCTGTCTGTGGGGCATGATGGTGTCTGCATAAGCATCTGAAAACCCACAGCTGTCCCCAGGGGAGGTGGTGGGCTTACCTGGCACCCTCCACACCTCCTTGCTCTTTCTGTTTGTGACTCAGTAACACGGGATGATTGGAGGGTGCCTTGACTGGTTGGGGGAGGGGAAGCAGGTATAGCCACTCCTTCCCCAAGGCCCTCAGAGAATGAGGGCTTTAAGACCAACAGCGCCATGTGTCAGCCCACTGCGCTACCAGCTGCCAGCTTGGGGGTGTGCAGGTGAGACAGCCTGCCCCAATGCAGGGCAATTTAATAATCACAGGAAGATGGTTTCACCAGGAAGTATGACTGTTTAATCCTTAAATTGAATTTTATTTGATTTTTTTTTCTCCTTGAATTCCCATGGTATTTAATTCTAGTGCTAATCTCCAACCCTGACTCTAATTTACGATCGGGGTCACAGTAGCAGTTTATCAGGCAGCAGAAAGGCTGCTCACACATGACTTCGTGGTCATGGGCAGCCACTCTCCGCCCCAACAGGCGTGTCCTTACTGGAGGCAGCTCTGTCCCTGGCTCACTAGGCCTCCTCTCTTCCCTGACTCTAATCTTTCTTGTTCTCCACTCTGCCTCTGGTCAGGACAGCGTCTGATGCTCATTTGTATTATCTGGCCCTTCCCAGTGCCCTTTACCTCCAGGAGGTACCTGTCCTCATTTGTCACCCTTGTTCTCGGGGAGGGGAGCAGAGAGAGGCTCTCAGTTGGAGAACAACTGCTAACGAAGGGCCTCACCCAGATGCTGCATTTGGAGAGTAAAGAAAGACATCTATCCCTCACTGTCCTTCCCGTCTCCTCTCGTACACACCTTGTGCTAGGGACAAGATGCTTGCCCATTGTCAAGGGTAGTCTGGCACCATCAAGACCTTTCCTGTGCCAAGAACTAGGCACTCTCTTACTTTTCCTTTCTTCTCTCCCTCTCCTCCCTTCCTTCCTTCCTCCCTCCTTCCTTTCCTTCCTTCCCCCCCCTCCTCTCTCTTCCTTCCTTCCTCCCTTCCTCTCTCCTCTCTTCCTCTCTTCCTTCATTTCTTCCTTTCTCTGGCTCTCTTTTTCTACCCCACTTCCTTGTATTTACCCAAATATTTACTGAGCATCTACTTTGTGCTGGGCCTTGTATCAGGTGCTGGGGATCCCACAAGCAAGACTGGCAAGGCCTCTGCCCTCCTATGGCTGGAATGCAGGAGAGATAGGCAACAAACTTGTGAACCAGCTCTCACCTCCATGAAGGTGCCAATGGGGGACTTGTTACCCCTGAAATAGTGACATTCGAGCCATGACCTGAAGGATAGAAAGGCTCAAGAGCAGAGGGAGGGATTCTAGGCAGGGGAGTGGCTGGTGCAGGAGCCCTAAGCCAGGACAGGACTTGGCTTGTGTGAGGAGTAGAGGGAAGTCCGTGCAGCTCAGGCAGAGTGGGCAAGGGGGAAGGTGGCCAGAGCAGAAGTCAAAGGAGTGGGCAAGAGACAGAGAAGAAGGAGGTCAGATTTCACAACAAGTCAAATGACATCCGTGCTGTCCTCCTTGTCCTTTCTCCTTTCTCCCAAGTGTCATCATCTGAGACCCTATGAAGTGCCCCCACCCTGGCACTTTGGGAAATTGGAAACCACATCGGGGCTAAGGCTGGATTTCTCTCCGGAAAGCCCAGGTGGGGGCTCCACACCTAGCCTGGTGAGCAGAGAAACCTTCTGCCCTTGAGCTTCCTCTGGAAGGACAGGGCAGAGTTCCGGAGTGAGGATGGGCTGTGGGGGAGACCTTATGCACAGACAGAGGGAACAGCACATGTGAAGGCCTCGAGGCGTGGGGCCTGTAAGGGGAAACTCCAGTCACTCATTCTGCTTTGGGGTGCTGCCACCAAGAAAAGCTGCTTTCTGGGTCTTTCCATTAGAAGACAGCAGCAGCAGAGGGAGGAGGAGTGAGAGAAAAGTGGGGAGAAAGGGGGAAGTGTTGGTAGGGTGGCTGGAGCTTGGGGTCGGGCAATGAGCCCAGGCTGCTGAGAACCAAGGAGGAAACTGCCCCAGGAGCTGCCACCTGGTCCTGACCCTAAGAATACCCTTGGGGCTCATTGGACCAGGGTGAAGAACCCTGGATCACTCCTGCTCTGAGCCTCTCACCCATAGCATCACTGGTTGGTCCTGGGATCCAGATCCAAGCTGGGTCCTGCCATGGCTGCATTCAGGCTGAGTGACCTTGGACATGCCACTGGACCATGCCGTGCCTCAGTTTCTCCATATGAACACATAGGGGCATCTCTCTACTTCAGGGGACTATTGAATCCATGAGCAAATTCAGGCAAAGGGCTTAGCAAAACGCTGCTACCATTAGGCCGGCAGGTGAATAAGGTAACTACGGGCCTTCAGGCAAGAACGCAAAACAATATGTGCCTGGATGGGCGGGATGAACAGAGTGGTGAAGGAGGGGAGCAGCCCCTAGCTAACCTGAAGACCCCAGAGTGGGAGTTGGGAGTTAAGGACGGCTTCTTGGAGGAAGTAATGTGGAGCGGGCCTTGAAGGCTGAGCAGAATTTCATTTGCAGAAGGGAGCGGTATGTGTCAGCCAGAGGAACGGGCACAGCTTTGTGTTTGGGGAATAGCAAATGGTCCCACAGAATGGACAAGACAGGCTGGCAGGCTGGGTAGGACAGAGGGACAGGATGAGGCAGGATAGGTAGGTGGGGGCCACATAGCGCCAGCCCAGAGTGTCATCCTAAGGAGGCTGACTTTATGCTTAGACTAGGAATAATGTTCTTTCCTCTCAAAGTTGGGAAGTGAGTGACATAATGAGATCAGATGTAAATTTGCAAGGCTCTCTTTGGCAAATGACTTGGGGGCGGGAATGAAGCTGCCGGGAGGAGGCTGGGGCTGCGGGAAGGAGGCTGGGGCTGCCTTGGGACCACAAAGAAGGGAAACCCGGAAACCCCAGTGTTCAGGCCTTGGTGAGGAGCAGATGCTTCACTGAAAGTGGACATCCTGGTGCTAGTCCCTAATGTGCAGTTAACTTTCTGGGTGACCTTGGGCAAGTCACTTTCCCTCTCTGGGTCTCCACGAACCCTCATGTGTATAATGAGCACACTGGACTAAGTCCGTGCTGCCAGTTCCTGCAGCAGCATGGGGCTCTCAAACTCAGATGGCCCCCAGGGAACCAGCAGGAAATGTAACTAAGAAAAGAGAGGCATTGGGAAAGGTGGGAGGTGTGGGTCCCTGGAGAAAACTCCAGAGAGGGGGCTATTGCCATGGAGCAGGGTAGGATGAGTGTTAGAGTTGCTGACAATTCTTTAAATATTTTTAAAGAGAAGCTGAAAATTCAATTTTTTTCCATAAGCCATATCTGACTTTTAAACATTAGCTCAATTCTTTAACAGAAAAAAATCACCACTTGGGTCATCCCAGACTCATCTGCTGGCCAGGGGCTACTCACAGCCTACCAGTTTGAGACCCTGTGTTGTAACGTTTCTGGAAAGGTGAGACAGCAGATAAAGAGGAGGGGACCCCTGCAGGGGAGTCGTGGGCACCCAAGATTAAGTACATGCTGGTGCCTCCTTGCAGCAAACCGTCTCTGCCTGCTCTCAGCCCGCAGTCTCTTCTGAGCTCACTCAGGAACCAGGAGTCTGTTTTCATTAGAAGCAGAACACTGAACCGGCCCCGAAGGCATGTAAACCAGCTCCCCTGTCCAGGAGCCTTTTAGATATACCTTGTAAACTTGCCTTTCAGACCTGACAAGAGGCAGCCTTGTCAGGAGAGAGGATGGGGAGCAGAAGGCTTCGGTCCTGCCTTTATCAATCAGGTGCGGGCGGCGGGAGGAAGTGGAGGGAAAGAGGAAGATTCCAGGAGGCAGGATTCAGCAGCCCCGAGGTGGTGTCGAGGGCAGAGACCTGAGCTCATAGTCACTTTTCCGGCCACTGCTGGCTGTGTCACTCTGAGTAAGTCACTTAACCCCCTGAACCTCTGCTGCTTCCATCGAAATGCAAGGATAATAAAACCACCTCGCATGTCTGGTTCCACAATCACCTAGGGCTGGCTACTGCCATTATTTCCACTCTATACAAGAGGGGGCCGGATTCTGGAGCTTGCTCAGGGTCAATACAGTCAGTAAAGGCAGAAGTGAGACTTGAACCCAGGCGCTCTGGCTCCAGGGCCCACACCCTCAACCAATACACTGAGAGGCTAGAGGAGAAATGAGAAGGACCTTTGGACCAGTAACCCGGGCTGCCTAGGAACTTGCTGGGTGGCCTTGAACAGCCCTTTCCCCTCTCTAGGCTTCAAAATGGACGTGGCTGTTCAACCTCTGGAATCCTCCAGCTCTGAGGATCTTACTCAACACATACTCATTTGTCACTTTCTCTGCATTAAGGCCTTGGAGTGAGAGATAGCAGAAAACAAGACAGACAGACGAGGTCCCTGAGCTCTTGGAATTTACATTCTGGGTCTCGATGTAGGGGTGAGGAGACAAGTGGAAAGATGAGGGATGCTTCCCAGATAGTGATGTGTTTTGAAGCAAACAGAACAGGATGGTATCGGAGTGATGGGAGGTGGGCATGGCACAGCAGGCAACTTTAGATCGGGGGGTCATAGGAGGCGTGTTCAGAAGGGGCCATTTAAACCCCTACGTGGATGGTGAGGATGACTCAGCCTCTTACAGACTATCAAGGGAATCATTCCAGGAAGGGGAACAGCAGGGGCAAGCTCAGTGTTTTCAAGGACGGGAGAGAAGCTGATGCAATGTTAGGAGTCTGTGAACCCTTCCTATCCTCCCCTGCCCCCTGCTCTGGAGGCCAAGAGGCAGGCAGCCCAAGGAAGAGAGAGATGGTACCAACCTTGAGTTCTCCCATAAACTTGGAAGACTGGCCCTTTAATAATCCCAGGTGGGCACTCAGCGCAATTGCAGTTTGAAGATCCCAGCTTGCTTAGCACAAGTGGAAAATTACCTTAGCATCTATTCTGTATTGCCTTTTGATCCCGATTTCATCATTCAGATGTACAGCAGTGCGTTTTCAACGGGTACAATTTAATTAGGCTCAATTTGTATAACTAAATTATTAAAGACTCATTTAGAAAGAGCTTCATGTCCAAGGTTCACTGGGCTCCACCGTTTGCTTGAAAACACATTTGGAATAGAGCCGCTGATGACCCTGGATTCTGAAGTGTTCCCCTCCTCCACCTCCAGCAGCCTGGGCCTGGCTTGTCATTTAATTTCCATCTCATTTAATAGGATATCTTTTGCATATCTCTGGGTCCTGGAGCCTCTGACAGGTGTCTCCTGTAATTACATAGAGGTTCCTTGTATACTCCTTCAGTCGGTCATCACATATTCATGGGAGGCTTGGCGTGGTGGCTCAAGCCTATAATCCCAGCAGTTTGGGAGGCCAAGGTGGGAGGATCCCTTGAGGTCAGGAGTTTGAGACCAGCTTGGCCAACATGGTGAAACCCTGTCTGTAATAAAAAATACACAAATTAGCTGGGTGTGGTGGCATGTGCCTGTAACCCCAGCTACTTGGGAGGCTGAGGCAGGAGAATCACTTGATCCTGGGAGGCAGAGGTCACAGTGAGCCAAGATCGTGCCACTGCACTCTAGCCTGGGTGACAGACTGAGACTCTGTCACCAAAAAAAAAAAAAAAAAAAAATTCATGGGAGCAGTAGGTCTTGTGCCAGGAGCTTGGGATGGGAATTAAAAGGTAGCCAAGATGCACAGGCCCTGAAGGCATACACCTTATAGCCTAGAAGGGAGTGGAGAGGGAGCAAATTCAGGATCCCATTTTCATCCTCATTAAATCCTGTGAGGTGGCCAAGGAATGGCCTTTAGCCCCATTAGCAGATGAGGACTGCAAGAGTTTGAACTCAGAATTCTGGGCTAGTTCTGCTTCATCAAGATCTTTCTTCCTTTGTGGATGGAATGCGAGCATACTTGCCAAGGTAGAAGTTGAGGCCAGAAAGGATTGGGTGGGGCCAGCGGTCCTGAGAAAAATAGCTGGGAATGGACTGCTTGCAGATATCAGACCTGGAGGCCCAAAGCCTCCGAATGATGAACTAGGGGGGATGTATTAGTCAGGGGTCTCCAGAGAAACTGAACCAAGAGCCAACACACATATATACACATTTGGAGAGAGAGAGAAAATTTTATTATAAAGAATCGGCTCACACAATTATGGAGGCTGAGAAGTCCCAAGATTTGCTGCAGTCAGCAAGCTGAAGACCTAATAGAGCCGATGGTGTAGTTCAAAGCCAGTAGGCTCAAGACCAAAGAAGACCTGATGTTTCTGTTCAAGTCCAAAGGCAAGAAAAGACAGATGTCCCCATTCAAGGCCATCAGGCAGCAGGAGTTCCCTCGTACTCAGCCCTTTTGTTCTATTCAGGTCTTCAACTGATTGGATGAGGCCCATTCGCATTGGGGAGGACAATCTTCTCTATTCAGTCTACCCATTCAAATGTTAATCTCCTCCTGAACCACCCTCACAGACGTACCCAGAATAATGTCTGACCAAATGCCTGGGCACCTCGTGGTCTAGTCAAGTTGACACATAAAATTAACCATCACGAGGAGAGAAAGAGAGAGGCAGAGGGAGAGGAAGAGAAAGAGAAAGAGAAAGGCATTGCTAGCTATAGACCAAATGGTGACTGGGGAGAGAAGGAAGCTCACATTTCACTTCATTTCAGAGCCACACCATGAAATAGGAGTCAGTATCCCCATTTTAGAGTTGGGGAAACTGAGGCTAAGTGATTTACCCAGGGAACACCCACAACTGGTGACCCCATGCCATCTTGTCCCTGGGTAAGATTTGCATCTGTGGAGAAAGGGTGAGGATGCTGCCCACAGGCCTATCCCCTAGGTTCTAACTCTTATTTTTGGTGGTATTTTATGTACTTCCAGTGCAGATCAGAATCTGACCGAATGGCTGCTAGCCGGCCTGGTATGCAGGTGTTGAGGGAAGATGACATTGCTGTCAGCACCACGCATAATGGAGTCTTCAAGGCCTCCCATAGTCCTCTGCTTCAAAGCTGCTGAGAGCCCTGGAGTAAGGTGCAGGACACCAGCTCTGCCTCTGAGTCCCTGTGTGGACTTGAATAACATCCCTTCCCTTCTCTGGACTCAAGTTCCTCATCGTTAGAGCAGGAAGGGAGGACCGGAAGATGCCTAAGATCCCGCAGAAGCTTTGGAGAGGCTCCATGACTGCCAGGTGGGTCTGTTGTTACCAGGGCTCCCTTCAGCCTCTGGGATCCCCAAGTCTATCAGGGCTGCTCTGACAAGGCCTCCAACCAGGAGGTTCCACTCGCCTCTCTGAAGGAAATGGACATTGGAGTACCTGGGCCACACCAGGGCACAGCAGAGCCATGGACAAGGAGGTATTGGCTCAGATGCCAGTGAGGAGGTGACTCAGCCATGCCCTGCCCTGCTTCCCATGCCACCATCAGCCTGGGGGATGTGCCTGGTCATTGCAGCACCCATTCAAACATAAAGGCTTCTTCTTTCTTGCCTCCCACCTGAAGAACATTCCCCAGTGACCCACATCCAAGTCAGTGCCTTCAGTGCTGAGGGTTGAGGAAGAGAAGTCAGATATATCACTTGTGATCCAAGAAAGAAATTGGGAGAAGCTTGGAAATGGTAGGCCTAATGGAATCAGAGAAAGAGCTAGAAGACAGTTCCTCATTCTCTGTGTGACCTTGAACAAGTCACTGCCCTCAGATTTTTCATCTATAAAGTAGGAGGCCGGGCACGGTGGCTCACGCCTGTAATCCCAGCACTTCGAGAGGCCGAGGTGGATGGATCACGAGGTCAGGAGATCGAGACCATCCTGGCTAACACAGTGAAACCCTGTCTCTACTAAAAATACAAAAAATTAGCCAGGCACAGTGGCGGGCGCCTGTAGTCCCAGCTACTTGGGAGGCTGAGGCAGGAGAATGGTGTGAACCTGGGAGGCAGAGCTTGCAGTGAGCTGAGATCACGCCACTGCACTCCAGCCTGGGCAAAACAGCGAGACGCCTCTCAAAAAAAAAAAAAAAAAAGGTAGGAAAGACAGTAGGTCAAGACAATCTTTGAGATCTCCCCAGGTTTGCCTTCCTGCCACTGGGCCTCTGCACAGTCCTTTCAGCCTGGAACCCTCACCTCCCCATCTCACATCGCATCTGGCCAGTTCCTGCTCACATCTCAATGTAAATGTCACCTCCATCAGGAAGCCTTCTCAAAATCCCCAGTCTAGATTAGGTTCTCTCATAATATCCTCCCTCTGCTCCCTAACTTCTCTTCCCTCGCCCTTGTCTTTAGTGAAGGTGGGACGGCACATGTCAGGGTATTTCTTTCATCTCCACTTCGAACTGTAAACTCAGCAGGAGCAGGAGCCACATCTGATCTCTTCACCTCTGAGTCCCCAGTGCCTAGCACGGAAAAGGCTGGATGCACAAATACTTGAATGGTATGGGACATTGGAGATGAAAAAGAAAAGAATAAATGATGCAGAAACCACCCATGTTCTCTGAGTGTTATAAGTGCCTGGCCATTGTACAGACTGCATTACAAAAACATCCAATCCCGATACTGAGAAAAGGGGAGAAAAAGTGAGGTTGTTGCCCAGAACATCAAGGCACACACCTTTCCTGCCTCCCTCCCACCTGGTTCCCGATGCAGGGGGAGCTGGGGAAGGGCTCACACTGAGGACGGCTCCTGTCCTCCTGATATCCACTGTTCCCTCCCCCATACCATGCCATCCCTCGTGGTTGCTCTGGAAACCATCGTGGCATCATTGATGGGGGATGGGAATTTCAGGTGGGCTTTCAGCCCTGGGAATTGGCTTGCAGAGGTAAAAGCCTCTGCACCATTCCTGTGTAAATACTCTTCATGTAGAGAGTGGAAGATAAGACAATTAGTCCACGCTGTCAGGAAATCCACATAAGCAGCTTCACTGCTGAAGAGGGCCTCTTTTTCCCGAGATCTCCCCTGGCTGTGGCGCATCTCACACACTGTAGGAAGCTGTCAGCTCTGTGGAGCAACTGGAAGAATTAAAAATAAAAATTGACTTTCAGAGAACAAAATCAGACCTGACAACTCAAGTCATTCAAACCAGGCATGGTTAGCAGATTGCAAATGTGTTTGTCAAAAGCAGGTGGCAGGGATGGTGGAGCGGACATCGTCACAGAAAGGAGATTTGGGAAAGCATTCCACTTGGCCAGGTCTTCCTCTGGGCCTGAGGGCCGACCTTGCCTCCTTTAGAGATGAGGTTTCCAGGCGCAGCCCCACCCCACCCTGTCTATTGCATCTCTCTTTCAACTTTTATGCTGCTCTGGGATCATGCCCAGTAGATTGCAGATGCCCCATTAAATAGAGTCGATCCTCATTACAGTAGGTTGAATATTCCTTATCCAAAATGCTTGGGACCAGACGTGTCTTGGATTTCAGATTTTTTAAGATTTGGGAGTATTTGCATTACATTTACTGTTTGAGCATCCCAAATCCAAAAATCTGAAATCAGAAATGCTCCAATCAGCATTTCCTTCAAGCATCATGTTGGCACTCAAAAAGTTTCCAATTTTGGGCCGGGCACGGTGGCTCACGCCTGTAATCCCAGCACTTTGGGAGGCCGAGGCGGGCGGATCACGAGGTCAGGAGATCGAGACCATCCTGGCTAACATGGTGAAACCCCGTCTCCACTAAAAAATACAAAAAATTAGCCGGGCGAGGTGGCGGGCGCTTGTAGTCCCAGCTACGCGGGAGGCTGAGGCAGGAGAATGGCGTGAACCCCGGGGGGCGGAGCCTGCAGTGAGCCGAGATCCCGCCACTGCACTCCAGCCTGGGTGAAGGAGCGAGACTCCGTCTCACAAAAAAAAAAAAAAAAAAAAAGTTTCCAATTTTGGAGCATTTTGGATTTCAGATTTTTGGATTAGGGATACTCAAACTGTGTTAGCAATTCCACGTTTGTGAATTCATCTACTCACTAAAACTTATTTGTAACCCCCACATCAATACTCAGGTCATTCACAAACATATGCAAAAAATTTGGGTCATTCCATGCACACTTTATCAGCTGAGGTTCCACAAGGCGCTCTGTCTTCTTGCTTCTGCCTCATACTGCAAACAAATATCCTTCCATGGTCCACTTAATGCCATGGTTTTTCACATTTTTGTGCATTTTGTTGATTTTGCTGCTTAAAATGACCCCCAAGCACAGTGAAGTGCCAACTAGTATCCCCAAGCATAAGAAGAGGCACCCTATGGAGAAAAATAACATGTGTTGGGTAAGTTTCATTCAGACATGAATTATAATATAGCGCTGTTGGCTGTGAGTTCAATGTTAGTAAATCAACGATATATGTCAAGTACATTGTCTTTAAACAGAAACACCCATAAAACAAGGTTACATATTGATTGGCTGATGAAAATACTGTGACCAAAGGGCTGCAGGAACCTAACCTTGTATTTTCACTAGGAGCAATGGTTCAATATTTGTTAATTCAGTGTTTGCAGTGACCTTACAGAATATAATACCTCAAATAATGAAAATCGGCTAAGTCTGACCCACTGAGTTGAATTGTTTCTGTATCTGAGTCTCCCCCTCACCTCCTTCCCCTGATGTGCTGCAGGGCAGAGATGGAGCCTGACTCATCTGTGCATTTCCAGCACCCCTAGGAATATAGCAAGTTCTTAGTGTTTGCTGAATATCTTTCTTCCTATGAAGGACATTGAGACATTCCTTCATTTAGCTAATATTTAGTATCACTGCCAGGCACTGTTCCAGATGCTGGAGCTACAGAGGGCAAAAAGGGCAAAAATAGACAAAAACTCCTGCCCCTATGGGTCTTTTGCTCTCATTAGAGAAGATATGCAATAAGCAAAACAAATACATTAAATGTATAGTATATTAGATGGTAGTAAAGGCTAAGGATAAAAAATAAATGAGTAAAAGGGGCTAGAAAGTATCAGGAGTGGGAAAGGGATAGGAATTTTAGGCAGAGTAAGCAGGAAAGCTGCATTGAGAAGGTGGCTTTTGAGAAAAGGAAGTGAAGGTGCTAAATATGTAATTGTCTGGGAGAAAGATGATCCAGGCAGAGGAACAGCAAGTGCGATGGCTCTGAGGCAAGATCTCACCTGGGGTGTTTGCAGAACAGCAGGAGGCTTTGTGGCTGGAGTAGGGTGAACCAGTGGGGAGTGGTAGGACTTGGGGTCAGAGATGTGATAAGAGAACCTGTGGGCTGTGTAGAATTGGCCTTTCTCTAAGTTCAGGTTGATTCTAGGAATGCAAGTTTGGTTTAACATTTGCTCTTTATAGTGTGTAACATTAATAGGAAAAGAAGAAAACTACATGATCATTTTAAAGATGCATTCCTGCAATAAACCCACATGGTTGTGATATATTATCCATTTTATCTATCGCTGGATTCAATTTTCAATGTTCTTTTGGGTTTGGGTATCAAAGTTATGCTGGCATCATAACACAGGCTGAGAAGTGCTCTCTTTTTTTCTATTCCCTGGAAGAGTTTATGAAAGACTGGTGTCACTTCTTTCTTAAATGTTTGGAAGAATTTACCAGCAAAGCCATCTGGGCCTGTAGTTTTCTTGATGAAAAGATTTAAAATTATGGATTCAGTTTTTAATAGATATGCTACTATTCAGCATTTCTGTTTCTTCTTGTGCCCATTTTGTTGTTATATTTTTATGGAATTGTTCATTTCTTTGAAGCTTTCACATTTATTGACATAAAATTGCTCATAATATCCTCTTATTGTTTATTTTTAAGTCTGTGAGATGCGTAGTGCTGTTCCTTTTTCATTTTAGATAGTGCTAATTTGTGCCTTCTTTCTTACTGTTATTCAGTGTTGCTAGGGGCTTATCAATTTCAATAATCTTTTCAAAGAACTAACTTTTGTTGGACATTGTGTTAGGCACTGGGGATAAAAGTTGAATATAACATTTGGTGTCACTGTTTCCAGAGATTTTACATTTTAGAGGAGGAAGAGAGGCAATAAACCAGCCAATATAATGTTTGTTAAATAATTTCAACAAACAATAAGTTCCATGAAGAAAATAGACAGAGTGAGTGGGAGCCACTTTGAATTGTCTGCTTTCTCTAAAGTGGTAATATTTAAACAGAGACTTGTAAGGCAAGAGTTAACCATGCAGAAGTCACGTGAAAGAGATCTCCAGGCAGAGAGAATAGCATGTACAAAGGCATGAGGTTGGGGCAGTGTCCAATAGTGTGTGAAGAGCGAAACAGAACACTGCAGTGGCTGAAACATCATGTGTAAGAAGGAGACAGTGACACGAGTTGAGATCAAAGGAGAGACGAGCAAGGTAGAGCCAGATAAGGTGGGGTCTTATAGTCCACAGTATAGAGTTTGGATTTTATTTTAAGTACCACAGCAAGTGTATTAGTCAGCTATTGCTATGATAATGCTCCATAACAAACAACTCCCAAATCTCAGTGGCTCCCAATAGCAGTTAATCTTCTGTCTCGCCAGTTGCAGACCAGCTGGGGTGGCTATGAATCATACTAATAGTTGATCTTAGATCTTCTCCGTATGTTTCTCATTCTGGAACCAGTGTTTACCAAGGCGTGCTCTCCTCATGGAATATGATAGATATGTAAAAGACCAAGCTAAACCACACAAATTCATTTAATGCCACTGCTTGCATTGAGTCCATTAACATGCCCTTGACCAAAGCAAGGCACATGGCCAAGTCCCTGATCAACAAGACTGGAGAATACACTGTCTACACTAATGGGAGGCACTGAAAATTCATATTGCAAAGGGCATACAATTATTACCAGGAGGAAATGAAAGATTAGGAATAATAATCCAATTTACCTTAGTAAAATCACTCTGGCTGTTGTGAGGAGGATGAATGGGAGGGAAGAGGTGAGAGTGGAGGAGAGACTGGTTCGGGTCAGCAAGGATGGTGACTTGAATTCAGTTGATAGCACTACAGGTAGAGTGAAATGGACAGATTCTAAGTGTATTTTAGAAGCACGCCCCAGAGGAACTGAGGATGTATTAGACAGGGCATAATTACTATTACATTCCCTTTACTCACTTCATTCCAGCCACACTGGCCTTCTTGCTACTCCTCAAACATTCGAGGCATGCTGTGATTTCAGGGTCTTTGCAATTGCTGTTCCCTCTGTCAGAATACTGTTCCCTTAGACACTGGCTTGGTCCACTTCCTCAATAAATTCAGGCCCTGCTCAAATATCAGTTCCTGAGTGAGACCATGTTGGATTGTCCTATTTACAGCAAGAATAATCCCCCTTATTCTGATCTATTTTTTCCATGGCTTTTATTGCCAACTGACAGATGCAGATTTGCTTATGAATTATTTTCTCCCACTGCAATGGAAGCTCCATGCATGCAGGGAATTTTGTCTGTTCTGCTCACTGCTGTCTACACAGCATCTTGAATGCTGCCTGGCACATAGTAGGCACTCAGTAAATCTCTGTTGATTTAATAAATGGATTCCCACAGGACAGCCCCACTGGGCAGGCATATGACAATTCCGGGAGACAATTCATCCTTGATCTGGTCTTCAGTCCTCAGAGACCTGTCCCACTTGTCATTAAGAAGGCCACCCTCTCTCCAGGCAGCTAACACATAGGGAGGGGTAAGGGGCTGTTTGATGCCTGGGACTGTGGTGAGGCTGGCTTGCCTGTGAGTGAGTCATTAGAATGCCCACCTGGGGAAATTCTGGAAAATCGGTTTACATGGTTCCAATGAGCATCTGCCCAGAGGCTTGCAGTCCTGTGCTTTATCTCTTCACTGCAGCTCATGTAGTGTGGGAATTCCAGGGGCTGGGCTTCCATCCCTCCCAAGCCCCGGGATCTTGAAATCAGAATCAGGGTGAGAGTGAGGGCGCCTGGGGGCCCCCACAGCCCCAAGATTAAGCTCCAGGAACAGAAGCTGACATCTGTGGGCAGATATGAGAGAAGGGGATAGAAAGGGACTCCTAGGACATTTGTTCAAGTGTAAGCCAAGGCGCCGGTTCCTTTTTCAAAAGAATAAATAGCCTCTGATTGAAATGGGAAACTAATTGATTGTACACACTGGCTTTTCAAAAGACAATGTCTGCCATGAAGAGAGTTTGTAGGGAAAACTATAGCCTATGTATGTCCGTGGGGAGGTGGGTGTATATAATAGGATGAATGCTCTGGTGAACATGTGGGGGTAGGGGCTAGGGTACATGTCTAGGAATGTTGCTGTGTACACAGAGGGATGGATAGTAGCTAAGTACTGTGCTGGAGGACCCTATAAGAGACACTTGCAGGGGAGGGCTCTGTAGAGTTCATACAATGCTGTATATTTGCCAGAAATACTGTAACCTTACCTTCATGTGCACTAGGGAAGACTGCTTGAGATGGGAAAAGCTGAAGAGCAACCCAAGGGCTCAGCTAACCCACACCCCAAGGAATGGATAACAGCTGGGTATATGGAGACGGAGGGCAATGGAAATCCGCTTTCACCAATGAATGATGCTCGCCCAGATAACACCACCTGGGGTTCAGGCAGGCCTGCCTCATAGCTGTGCACTGCAGGGGGACATTTGGCAGAGAGGTTATGAATGGGGGCAAAATCTGCTCCCCAAGCTGTGCATTCTGGTACCTTTTACTGATTGGCTCACACACAGGGGTCCTCTTTTCCAGCTGGTCAACCCAGAGGAGATGACTTTTTCTAATCTACACAAAGGTGCCTGAAGTGCTTACAGCATCCAGTGTCTTGGACCTCTCTCTCCTCCCTGTGGGACCTACCTGGTCTCCCAGTCTCCTTCACATCTCACCCCCCAGTGCCACAGCCACACAGACCCACTTGTTGTCCTCCCTACATGCCAGCGTCTGTGACACTCTTCCTGCCCCATTCCTATCCCTGGCAACTTTCATTTCCTCCAAAATGAGGGTGTCAGACTATATAACTTCCAAGATCTCTGCCAGAGTCATCATCATGGGATTTTTCAAAATCAGTTTTGTTGAGGTATAGTGAGTAAATAATGAAATTCATCAATGTTGTGTCCAATTCAATGAATTTTCACAAATGCAGAGAGTCACATAACTATTAGCACCACAGCGGAGATACAGAACGTTTCTATCTCCTCCAGTGTCACCTCTTACTCCCCCGCAGGCCATCCCCTGTCCCCACTCTAACCATAGCAATCACTGATCTAGCTCAACAGTTTTGCCTTTTTCTGAATATCATATAAATGGAATCACACAGTCTATACCCTTTTGTGATGGCTTATTTCATTTAGCATAATGCTTTTGAGATTTGCTTAAGTTGTGTGTATCAATAATTCATTCCTTTTTATTGCGGAGTAGTATCTCATTTTATGGATATACCACAACTTGTTTATCAATTAACAACTATCGATGGATATCTGGATTGTTCCCAGTTTGGGGACAATATGCAAATGCTGTTAACATTTGCATACAAGTGTTTTTAGGAACATACGTTTTCATTTTTCTCTGGTAAATACCTAGGAGTGAGATAACTGGATCATATGGTAAGTATCTATTTAACTTTATGAAAAAACTGCCAGCCTATTCTAAAGTGGCTGTACCATTTTTTATTCTCACCAACAATGAATGGGTACTCTCATTGTTCCGCATCTTGCCAACATTAGGTATCCTCATTATTTTTTTTCAAAACTTTTTTTAAATTAAATTTTTTATTTTGTGATAATTGTAGATGCACATGCAGTTGTAAGACATAATACAGGAGACCCCATGTACCCTCTACCTAGTTTCTCCCAGTGATAACATCTTTAGTACAATTTCACAACCAGGATATTAGCATTGATACATTCAAGATACACAACATTTTCATCACCGTGGAGATCCCTCATGTTGTCCATTTATAGCCATATCTATATCCCTCCCATTCTTGCCCTCTCCTTAACCCCTGGCAATCAATAAGCTATTTTCCAGTTATATAATTTTATTTCAAGAATGCTATATAAATGGAATCATGCAATATGCAATTTTGGGGGATTGTTGTGGTTTCTTAATGATATATTATCTTTTTAATGTATTTCTGGCCACAATATGATAGAATTACATATTACATATTTTTGCATCTAATTTCACGAAATATATTAGTTTGTACTTTTCATTTTTTATAACATCTTCATCTGGTTTTGGCATCAGGATAATGTTGACTTCATAAAATGACTGGGAAGGCTTCCCTCTTACTTAAGTTTCTGGGAGAGTTTCTATAGAACTGATATTATCTCTTCCTTAAGTGTATGGTACAATTTACCAATGAAGGCATCTAAGCCTGGATTTCTTTGTGAGAAAGACTTTAACTACAAATTCAGTTTCTCTAATAGATTTAGGGCTGTTCCAGTTATTTACTTATTCTTGAGTGAACTTTGGTAGTTTATGCCTTTCAAGGAATTTGTCCGTTTCATCTAGGTTGTCAAATATTATTCATAATATCCTTTATTATCTTTATAATGTCTATATGACCTATAGTAATACCCTTAAAAAAATTCCGAATGTTAGTACATTTTTTTTTCTTGGTCTGGCTAGCTAAAAGTTTGTTAATTTTATTGATCATCCAGCCCCAATGATTCTCTCTGTTGTCTTCTTCAATCTCATTGATTTCTGCTCATATCTTCATTATTTTATAGCGTCTACCTACTTGGGCTTAGTTTGCTCTTCTTTTTCTATTTTTTCAATTGGAAGCTTATATCTTTCGTTTAAGACCTTTCTTATTTTGTAATAGAAGGATTTATTACTATAAATTTACCCTAAGCACTGCTTTAGCCAAATTCCACAATTATTGACATAATGTTTTAATTTTCATTCAATTTGAAATATTTTTAAGCTTTGCTTCTGATTTATTCTTTGATCCATGAAGTATTTAGAAGTATGCTTTATAAATTCCTAAATATTTGAGGATTCTTTCTCATATCTTTCTGTTATTGATTTCTAATTTAAATCTGTTGTAGTTGTGCTCAGGGAGAATACTTTGTACAATCTAAATACTCTTAATTTTATTGAGACTTGTTTTATGGCCCAAAATATAGTCAGTCTTGGTGAATGTTCCATGGACACTTCAAAGAAATGTGTACTCTGCTGTTGTTGGGTAGAGTATTCTAGGAATGTCAATTAATTCAAGTTGGTTAATAAGTGTGATTCAGGTCTTGTATATCCTTACTATTTACTTGTTCTATCAATTACTGAGAGACAAGTATTGAAATTTCCATGTGTAAGTGAATATTTTATCTTTTCCTCTTTCAATTCTACCAGTTTTTGCTTCATGTATTTTGAGGCTGTCTTATTACATACATACACAGGATCGTTATGTCACCTTAATGAATTGATCTGTTAATGTTCCTTGTTCTGAAGTCTATTTTGTCTAATGTTTATATATTTGCCCCAGCTTTTTTGATAAGTGTTTGCATAATATATCTTTTTTCATTATTTTACTTTTAATCTGAGTGTTTATGTTCAAAGTGAGATTTTTGTAGACAGCATAAAACTAAGTCTTGATTTTTTTAGTCAAAATGATCATCTGTTCACTTAATTGGGGTATTTAGCTCATTTACATTTAATGCAATTATCGATATGTTTGGATTTAAATCTACCATCTTGCTAGAACACTTAATATTGTCCCATAGGTCACTAATTTATTCATCCTCCCTCTCTCTCCCACTTTGTCTTTTTCTCTCACTGTCCTTTAAAAATCTGTGCTATATTTTTGATGGTTTGTATTGGCTTGTCTTCAAGTTCACTAATCTTTTCTTCTACAGTCACTAATTTTCTTTTAATACCTTAATACCCCCAATGTATTTTTCAAATTATATACATTTTTGAAAATTTTATTTCAGTCTTTTTGTATTTTTCATTTACCTCCTTATCATAATTGTGTTTTTCTCTACCTCCTTGAACATATGAAGCATATTTGTGATAACTGTTTTAACACCATCATCTGCTAGTTTCATTATATTTGTCTTTTAGGGGTCTTGTTTCAATGGATTGGTTTTTCTCTTGGGCTATGGATCATATTGGATGTTGAACACAGCCAATTTTACGTTCTAGTTGCTGAATTTTGTTGTATTCCTTTAAAGAATGTATTGGCATGCAGTTAAGTCATTTGAGATCAATTTGATTCTCTGAATGTTGCTATATAAGCTTTGTTAGCACAAATCCAAAGCAGCATTTAGTCTGAGGCTATTTAGCTCCATTACTAAGGATTCTGAAGGACTCTTTCTGATGCCTCACATATTTTGAGGTCTAGCCAATCTGGATAGGGGGAACATAAACCATTCCCAGACCTCTCTGAGCTCTGGGAATTGCTCAGCCTACTGGTTTCCAGTGGTACTTAGGTGCTTATCCCAGCCTCGTGAAGTTTCACCCAATGCATTCTTAAACAAGTATTCAGCTATTCAGCCAAATATTTGAGAGCCTCCCTCTGCAGAAAGCTGGCTCTAGCTCTTGCTCTCAATCTCTCTCTCTCTCTCTCTCTCACACACACACACACACACCTTTCTCTCCTCTCTGTTATGTCCTACAAGTTCCAGCTGCCCTCAGCTTCCACAAATTCCAGCCTCTGCCTCCTCAAGTCAATTAGACTGCTGGGCTCTGTTAGATTCCCCGTTTTTGCCAAGTATCACAGGGCTCACCTCATTTTTTCCGTTCTCGAGTTCACAGTCCTGCATTGCCTGGTAACCAAATTTTGAAATATATGAAACAAAGTTGTTTCATGTATTTTATTGTGGCTTTTTGATGTTTTTAGCCTGAGCGTAATTCTGGACTCTGTTACTCCCTCGGCTAGAAGTGGAAGTTCCCCCACCATCCCAGGTATGATGTTATGATATCTATTGGTTTTTGTTCATAGTTCCTGGTTCATAACTCCCATATCCCTTGTGATGGTCTCTTGTTATCATGTTGGGTATGTTAGGCCTCAGAAAACAGACTCTCTGTCCTGCCCTCCATTCACCTGCCCCAAGGCAGAACTCTAATCTTCCCATGCCTTTCTGATGGTGGGCCTGAAGACCCTCCCCAGAGAGGGTCCCACCCTATACACTCAGGGAAGGAATACTGATATCATGAAGCCTTCATAAAAACCCAAGATGACAGGGCTTGGGGAGCTTCAGTATAACCGAACCCTGGAGGTTCCTGGAGGGTGGTGCACGCAGGGAGGGCATAGAAGTTCTGCCCTCCTTCCCCCATACTTCACCCTACACATCTCTTCACCTGTATCCTTTGCAGTATCCTTTATAATAAACTAGCAAGCATAAGTGTTTCCCTGAGTTCTGTGAGCTGCTCCAGCAAATGAATTGAACCCAAAGAGGCCATTATGGGAACTCCAATGTGAAGCAGGTCAGTCAGAAGTTCCGGAAGTCTGGACTTTCAACTGATGTGGGGAGGAGCAGTATTGGGGACTGAGTCCTCAACCTGTGGGATCTGACAGTATCTCCAGGTCAGAACTGGATTAGAGCATACCCAGCTAGAGTCTGCTGCTTGGTACATGGGGAAAAACCTTCACGCATTTGGTCACAGAAGTCTTCTGTGTTGATGATTGTTACTGTGATGTGAGAGTAGAGGAAAAACATGGTTAGAGAGAGTTTTCCCTACACACTGGGATTTTAACATAAGAAACCAAATCAACCTAAGAGAAGGCTGTCATCAGCATGAAGACTGTAATTATTGGGGATGTAGAGAAGACAGTGTCCCCTGCTTCCCTCTGGCCCTTTCTGGGCCTGACACTGGGAAGCAAAAACAGAGCTGGTTAGACATATGAAATTAGGGGTGCCCAGAAATTTTCAGGGACTCTAAGCAGGAGGAGGTTTGAATGTCAGGACATTTGAAGAAGACAGCAGGACCACAGGGCTAACAATGTATTCAGCAGCACTCCTGGGCTGTGATTTGCTACGATCTGACTCTAAGAAAAAAAAAAAAAAAAAGCCATCAACAAGACAGGAAGAAAAGAACAAAAGAAAATATATAAACATGGTAACAAAACCCTTTTTCAGCTGGGGCTTATAGAGGTTTTATGGTGGTTTTTTTCCTAAGCAAGTGGCAGTGAAACCTTTATTGTGCCTCACAGCCTCCCAGACCGTTTTTTATACTACGTAATGTGTTTGCAAGTTTCTGTCCATGGTTCAGTCTCCCTGTGCTTTGTCCTGTGAAACCATCGGTTTCCATGGCAACCAGACTGCCAGATGAGGGAGCCAAATGAAGGGACGGAGGTCTTTAGTGCACCTCTGGGGACCAACAGAAGCCTGGGCCACAGATAGGAAAGGGATATGGGAGTAACCACAAGGGTCCCTCCACCAGCCAGGACTTCCCCTGCCAGCTCTGCACCTCTGGGTGGCTGCCTGGTGCATCCACAGGTTGGCACTCCTGGAAAGACTCGTCCACCATTGAGCTCCTTCCATCACTGACATTTACAAAGCCCCTGGAATATACCCCAGTCTCTGTGCAGGTGGCAAGACCCAGAGATGAATAAGACTCGGTCCCTGCCCCCAAATGGCAAGCAGTCTGTCTAGAGAAATAATGGTAAGAAGAGTCTAGAAGGAACATTTCTTAAGTATTGACAATAAGCCAGGCACTGTTCTAGGCACTATATACCTTAAATTTTAATTTTCACACAGAAAAAAAACCTGTGATTTAGTTATTTGTACTATTTGCATCATGGAGGTTTACCCATAGCTTATCCAAGGTCACATAACTGGTCAAAGGGAAAGCCAAGATTCACATTCAGGTCTGTATCTGGCTCAGCCTCTAGTGACAGGTACAACCCTATGCCACTCAGTCAGTCTGTCTCTTTCCTCTAAATCTCTTTTTTCTGGGTGCTTCAGAGTTTAAAGAACTCTCAGAAAGTCTTTCTGTCTCTCTCTTTCTCCCCTGCCTGGATCCCTCACCACCCCTCTGTGGCCCCGTCTCTCCTCTCATTCTTGAAATAAATGTATTATTGAACTAAAGCCCCTGGAACATGAATTAAACATAGGAACAAATCCCAGTGTAGCCTCCAAGCCCCATGCTGTGCTGATGACATTAATGAAGGGTCACACAGCCGCATCCCTGCTTAAGTCTCTGAAATCTCAATCCCTTTGTCCAGACAGCGGGAGGAAACAGCCGACATCAGAAAACTGGGAGACCCTCAGGGAGAGAGAAGCTCTTTAAAAATAGCTCTCATAGCAGGAGGGTTCTGCTGGGCTAGCCTTCCCTGGGCTGAAAGAGAGCCAGCATGAGCCACCCCTTCGACCGGCCCCAGCTCTGCCCGATGGCTTCAGAGGCTGCTCCCGAAGGGGCTCAGTGAAGGGAAACTCGAGCTTGTAAAGCTAAACCCTGCACTGTCAACAAGGCCAGGGGACTAACAAGGCCAGCTGAGGCTGAATGACACAGAACACTGTCTGTGCCGAGAGTTTGCCCTCCTGATGGGCTGCAGGCACTGACCCCCCTCCCTAAGCTCCTTCCCCCAGGCTGAGCAACCTCTGGGACCACAGAGTGTCACAAGTTCATGCGGCCCAACCTCCTTGTTTTATAAACAGGAACCCAAGGCTGAGAGAGGGTCGGCAATGACCAGGGGTCACACAGCATCTCAGAACAGAGCCAGGACTCAAGCTAGTTCTGAGCAACAGACCTGTGTCCCTGGCCTGTGGGACGACCACCGCCCCAGTCTAAGACACAGGTCATCTTACTAAGAGAAGCACCTCAACTCCTCGGTGCCCTGGAGACTCCAGGAGCATGGCCACTCTGCAGTAAATCTGGGGGTGGGGGTGGACTGCCACCCCAGGGCCTAGAAAAGGGCCCATGGATCTGAGAAGAGTGGCCCAACCCAGATGGAGGCCCAGGGGAATAGAAGGCCTCTGGACACCAGGACTATCTAGGCCCCGGCTCCTGCCGTGGGCAGGAAGGGCTGGCAGGGAAGCTACTGAATGAGTCACCCAGTCCCTTGGTTGCCTTTTCTGTGATATGGAGGAGGTCTGGCACCCCCGTTTGGGGTGGCAGTGAACACAGTACTCAATGAGGTAATTAATGAAAACTTTCTAGCCAGGTCCTGGCACCTGGCACGGCCTCGATACATAGCATAAACACACAGCCCCTGCTCACAAGTGCTGCGTCCCTGCGGGCACCAGTTCATATGGAAACTCTCTGTGGCTCATGGAGCTCCTAGAAGCACCCAGACAGCTACTTTCTTCACACCTTTCCTGGCCGAGTGACTCCCGAGTCTCCCCTGACCCTAACAACAGATGTGGGGCCCAGACTCCCTCCCTTAGGGCAAGTCACTTGACCTCTCTGTGCCTTCGGGTCTCAATTTCTTCAATTGAGAATGAGAATAGCAACAGTGCCTGCTATATACATCTATATGTGCATGTGCACACGCATGCACAAACACATACACACAATCTTTGTTCAACTTCATTGAGATATAATTTGTACACAACCAAATGCATCCATTTTAATAGCTTTATTGAGATACAATATATATACCATATAATTCACCCACATGACATGTACAACTCTGTGGTTTTTTGTATACTGACATAGTTGTGCAACTATCACCCAATCTGTTTCATTATCCCTCCCCACCAAAAATTCAGATCTATTAGCAGTCTCTGCCTATGTCTTCCAACCATCACCCTGCCAGCCCTAGTCAACCACTAATCTACTTTCTACCCCCATAAAGACTTGCTAATTATGGGCAATATGATTTTTTGTGTCTGGCTTCTTTCACTTAACATAATGCTTTCAAGGTTCATTGGTGTTCTAGCACACATCAGTACTTCATTCCTTTTTACCGCTAGACAATATTCCATTGTATGAACATAGCACATTTTACTTAGCCATTCATTCTTTGAGTTGTTTCCATGTTTTTGCTACCATAGACAATGCTACTAGGAACATACATGTGCAAGTTTTTGTATGAACATAAATTTTCTTTTATCTTGGTTACAATACCTAGGAGTAGAATTACTGGGTCACGTGCATGTGGGACCTTTTGAGGAACTGTCAGACAGTTTTCCAAAGCAGCTGTGTCATTTTCCATTCCCATCAAAAATGTATGAGGGGTTCCAATTTCTCCACATCCTCACCAACACTTGTTATTATCAGTCTTTTTAATTATTCTCACCCTAATGGACGTGAAGTGATATTTCGTTGTGGTTTTGATTTGCATTTCCCTAATGGCTGTTGATGTTGAGCATCTTACCATGTGCTTATTGGCCATTTATATATCTTCTTTGGAGAAATGTCTATTGAGATACTTTGCTCATTTTAAAATTGGGTTATTTGTTTTATCACTATTAAGTTTAATGGTTCTTTATATATTCTAGGTACAAGTCCTTTGTCAGGTACATGATTTGCAGATATTTTTCCCCATTTTGTCAGTTGTCCTTTCACTTTCTTGATGATATTCTTTGAAGTTTTTAGTTTTCATAAAATCCAATTTACCTATTTTTTTGTCATTTGTCTTCTTGGTTTCATACCTAAGATACTGGAGTAGGCAAAGCCTATATTTTACTCCTATATTTTCTTCTAAGAGCTTTACAGTTTTAGCTCTTACATTTAGGTATGATTCATTTTGAGTTAATTTTTGTGTAAAATGTAAGACAGAAATCCAACTTCATTCTTTCAAATGGGGGTATCTAGTTGTCCCAAACACTTTTTTTTTTTTTTCTGAGATGGAGCCTCGCTTTGTAGCCCAGGTTGAAATGTAGTGGCACAATCTTGACTCACTGCAACCTCTGCCACCCGAGTTCAAGCGATTCTTGTGCCTCAGCCTCCCAAGTAGCTGGGACTACAGGCACATGCCATCAAGCCCAGCTAATTTTTTGTATTTTTAGTAGAGACGGAGTTACACCATTTGACCAGGCTGGTCTCAAACTCCTGACCTCAGGTGATCTGCCTGCCTCAGCCTCCCAAAGTGCTGGGATTACAGGCATGAGCCACCACACCTGGCCAATTTTTAATATTACAATTTGATGAGTTTTAACAAATGTATATACCCACAAAACCACATCTCATTTCCTCATCCCAAAAAGTCTCCTGTGCCAATTTGCAGTCCATCCTCCAACCCCAGCCCTGCGCTACCATAGCCTACTTTTGTTCACTATAGATTAGATTTGCCTTTTCTGGAAGTTCATATAAATGGAATCACACAGTTTGTACTCTGTCTTGCATCTGTCATTATATTTTTTTTTATCATTTAATCCTCCTGTATTAGAGTTCTCTAAAGAAACAGAGCCAGAATCAACAGGGTGTGTGTGTGTGTGTGTGTGGGTGACAGAAGGAGATTTATTTTAAGAAATGGGCTCACACAAGTCCAAAATCTGCAGGGTGGGCTGGCAGGCTAGACAGGGAAGAGTTGATATTATAGCTCAAGTTCAAAGGCAGTCTGCTAGCCAAATTCCTTCTTCCTTGGGGGAGATCAGTCATTTTTTCTATTAAGGCCTTCAATTTATTGGATGCAGCCCACTCACATTACAAAGGAGCTTTCCTCAAAGCCTACTGATTTAAATGTTAATCTCACCTTAAAAAATACCTTTACAGCAGCATCCAGGCTAGTGTTTGACCAAATATCTGGGTACCATGGCCTAGCCAAGTTGAAATGTAAAATTAACCGTCACACCTCTCATCAGCCCCATGAGGTGAACATTATTATTCCTATGTTGCAGATGAGGAAACTGAGGCTCAGAGAGGGTAAGTGATGGATCCTGTACTCATAAGCAGCAGAGTTGAGACTGAAACCAGTGCTGTTTCCATAGCCTCATGGTCAGCTCTCCCTGGTTCTCATCCATTAGTAGATCAAGAAGGATTTGTGCTGTTGTCCATCTATGACTGTACCTTGTTAGACCTAAAGACCCTCCTGGGGTTCACATCCTGGGCTTCCTTCTTCCCTTGTCTTGGGACATAAGGGAGGAGGTTACATGGCCCGGTGCCCCTCAGCCCCGCAGCCCCCACCACCTGGTCCACTTGTTGTTTGTTTGTTTGTTTGTTTGTTTGTTGAGATGGAGTCTCTCTCTGTTGTCCAGGCTGGAGTGCAGTGGCGCAGTCTCAGCTCACTGCAACCTCCACCTCCCAGGCTCAAGCATTTCTCCTGCCTCAGCCTTCTGAGTAGCTGGGACTACAGGAACGCACCACTACAACCGGCTAATTTTTGTATTTTTAGTAGAGACAGGCTTCACCATGTTGGTCAGGCTGGTCTCAAACTCCTGACCTTATGTGATCTGCCCACCTTGGTCCCCCAAAGTACTGGAATTACAGGCATGAGCAAACATGCCCAGCCTGTGGTCCGCTTGGCTTTGTACCTAGCTAGCCTCTTCCCTCCTCAGGCCCACCAGACCTGCATTGCTGTGTATTTCTCACTGCACCTGCTTCCTCTCTGCCAGCCACAAAGAGAAGCAGGAGTCTCTCCACTCCCTCCGCAGGTGACCAGTGCTCCTCCCCAGACCCTGATGTACTGTCTCTCTTTATTTCTTTCCCAGTGGTCAGCACCTTCTTCCCTCATTCTTCCCAGCCTCCTGCCTGGTTGCCATCCCACTGTCCTTTCTATAATTCTGCTGAAAAACAAAACCTCTAGATTATTTTTTCTTCAAGCTCAGAGACATGGGAAGGAACAAGTATAACTGAAGTTGCTCACTCTTTTTTTTTTTTTTTTTTTCAGATCAAGCCTGAAAAGAAAGCATCCAGAAGGTTCCAAAACCTTCCAGAATTGAATGAAAATTGTCAGGCCCTCTAGGAGACTCTTTGAGTGACCGAAGGAAGCAGATCCCCTCGCCCCCATTTAGGAAATAAAACCAATGGCAAGATCAGCTCTCAGATCCTCCAATCTGACCCCTCTGTCTTAGTTCAGATACCAGATCATCTGCCGTTCACATTTCATGTAATCTGGATACATGTAATGTCTTGTTCTTTCATCCAAAGGGCCAGCTCTTAAAGTGTTAGAAAAAACTGAGATGTCTTAGCTTGGGTTTACCCACAGCAGCGCTCAAGGCAGGTAATTTATTTGAGAAGTGGCTGCTGAAAGTGGAAGAGATGACAGGGAAAGTGAAATGGGAAGAGAAATCCAGTACAAGGATGTGTCATGGAGTTGGTCATCTGAGGGGCCTTGTCCAGGCGGAGCATTTACTCATCAGCCTGTGACCCTCATTGATCCAGGATGGCTCCACTGGCATTAATTCCCCGACACCTGCAGGTGATTGTGAGTCAGAGGACTCCCACAAGCATCTCTAAAAGGAGCATCGGAGAGGTCTTGGGCAGGAGGCAAGAGGCGTGTGCTATGGCTTGAGGGAAGTACTGTCTGATTACACCTGCAGAAAGCTGCTCAAAGCCTGTGTGCAACTGCCATGCAGCCATGGCTGCAGTGAGAAGTGTGGCCAGGAGGATTTTTAAGTCATGTCCAAGAAGTGACCAACACAGAGAAGGGGTTGGAGGGAGGACGTATCTCAGCAGGAGCAACACAAGTGAAAAAACAGCCTCGTTACTTCACTCGAGATGTAATGCATTTGTCAACAAAGCACAAACCCAGCACAGCCCACAGAATGAAAGAGGGAATGGTCTCCACCTAGCAGTCACGACATCCTTGCAATCCTCTGTTCAGTGCTTGCTACAGGACTCCAGGTGGGATGTAGACAATATGGACAGTGTTCAAACACATAAACAGACACACATATGAGACAATAGAGGGAACTAGGGCTATTCACCAAGAAAAGGAAAGACATAAGTTTGCAGGGTTATCTTTTCAAAGTTTGAAGGACACTTCTAAACCATCCTCGCAAAACTGGCCCCATCTCCCACCCCCACCCCAAGATGTGGCTTTTGCCTTCTGTGCATCCCCTTCTCTGTGCTCCCACCGCCCCCAAATCCCCCACCTAGTTGCTCAAACTAGAAATATGGACACCTCCTTGATTCCTCTCTTAGTCACCAAGTCCTGTCCACTTCTAAATCATTGACTGTCTTGCACTTCTCCCTCCACTACTGCTTCTGCTTTTGTTTGGGGCACTTTCTCTCTCTCTACCTGCACCATTTCAATCTTTCTTTGCAGCTCCTCCTGCCGCCCCTCAACCCATCCTCCAGGGAGCCAGAGTCAGCTATAGCCACTGCCATGCCTTGAACCTCCAGACTCACCACTGACCCCAAGGCATAGTCTACATCCTTACCGTCACCAACAAGATCCTGCCCTCAAGGGCACCAAGGACAGATGTGCAGGTTGTTCCCTGTGCAAGAGGCCACCCAAGGTGAGGGGTTGCAGATCAAACTTTGTTCTACCCAACACTTGCCAAGCATTGCCTTTCTCCAGTCTGCACAAGGGTGTCTCCACTCGTCAACCTGGGTTGTCTCCACCTGCAGGAAGGGCTCCCTTCTTTAATTGTTGGATAGGCACCCATTCATTTGAAAGGAGAAACAAGATGTGTAGGCTAAGATCACCCATGCAAGTACTAACCCTGCTACTTGCTGGTTGTGTGACCTTTGGCATGTTACTTCAAATCTCTGAGTATCAGTCCTTGTTTGCAACATGTGGCTAATAATGGCAAGCCTGGGGTGCAGTTGTGAGAAGGAAATGATGTTATATGCAAAGTACTCTTAGTACAGTGCCTGGCACATAGTAGGTGATTAATAGATGGTGCTTATTAATAGTAATATTGCTGTTGTTTGAAATTCCTGTCAGAAGCACATGAACCCTAGCATGTCCTCACCCCACTCCACATTGAGCCCCTCCATGGTGGTGCCCTTACTGTCCTTAACAACCCCGCCTCCCTGATCCTCTGGTCTTACCCTTCCTGCTTGAAGGTTCATCCCCTCTTTTGAAGTCCATGCGTGGCCAAGTGCTTCCGCCATGAAAAAGAGGCGTAATAGTAAGAGCTCAGTAAATATTGGTTATCCGGATGAATGAATGAAGGAAGTCCGTGAATAGCTCCCAAGGACAGCCTGGCTTGTGTCCAGGGTCTTAGGATCTCTGCACTCCCTGGCTCCAGCTCCAGAGAGTGGAACCCTAGACACTTAGAACCCAGGCAATAGCAGGTAGGGGAAACCACTACACTGGTTACTGGACAATTCAGACAGTGTACAGTAGTTTTTTTGGAAAAAGCATGGACTTTGCAGTCAGAGATCTGTGTTCAAGTCCTAGCTCAGCCAGGTGACTCTGGGTGAACCAATTTCTTCTCCAATCTGTCTTTTCATCTGTAAAACGACAATGATGACAATAACAATGATGGCTACGCTCTCTTCTTCATGGGAATTTGTCAGGATTGAGTGAAGTATTTCATGTAATCAGCCTGAAGCATAGAAGATGCAAATGGGGTTCTTTTTTTTTTATTTTCTGTATTTATACAGATAGGCTTGATGATGCTGCAGTAACGAACAGCCCCCAAATCTCAGTGGCTTAACAGCACACAGGCTAATTTGTCACTCACACTCCATGTCCATCACAGGTTAGGTGGGAGCTCTCCCCGTGTCATTCTCACTTAGTAACCCAGGCTGATGGAGCAGCCATTGTGTCCCATATTGCTGGTTGCAATGGCAGAGGGAAAGAGTGTTCTAGAAGGCCTTGTTTCTGCAACTACATGCTGATATACATTACTTCAGCTTCCAACTCATTGGTCAGAATAACCACATGACCCCATCTAACAGTAAGGGGCTGAGGAACCACAATTCTACCATGTGCCCCCAAAATAGAGAGTCAAATAACTGGTGTCTACGCTAATGATCACCAAAGTTATTCATTTGTCTTGGTTTCTTTATCAGCAGGATGGGCATCACTGCTTCCGCCCTGTACTTAACTGGGGATGATCACTGAGTCCATGCAGGCTGCAGGGGTTGAACTCTCCCAGGGCTCTGAAGTCAAATCTGCCCTTCTAAAGCTTTCTAGACCTCCGCAGAGCTGTGGCTGCAGGGTTTGGAGAGAGAACAGTGAGGTCTCTGGCCGGGGCAGGGAAGTGGTGAAACCATCATTTTCCTGCTTTCAGCCCCACAGAGGTTGAGCTGGAAACTTTAAGGCCTACGGGTTCTGAGGCTCACCAGATATTAAAAATGAAGACGATAGCAAAGCCATGTTACAGAGCCTTGTGGCCTACATTAAGTGTTTGCTTGTAACTACTTGATGCTTTCACCACCACCTACGCACAATCCAGTGGCTGATATGAAACCTCATTTGGAAATAACTCTGAAAG
Organism: Symphalangus syndactylus; assembly: GCF_028878055.3. Lineage (NCBI taxonomy): Eukaryota > Metazoa > Chordata > Mammalia > Primates > Hylobatidae > Symphalangus > Symphalangus syndactylus. The sequence continues at coordinate 11,312,459 of NC_072428.2, read as the reverse complement.
TCTAAATGCCATGCCCACCATGAGCATGAGAGCTGTCTCTGGGACAAAGGGAAAATGAGGAGGAGGAAAAGGGAGCTCCAGCTTTCAGACTTTTTGGAAGGATTCCCCCGTGAGCTCCAGCCTTGTCTTGCAGGGATCAGCAGCTCAAGTCTTGTGGTTATAGGGTCAGTTCAGCCTTCAAGGCAGTGCCATTGTGTGTTCAAAGTCTAAGACTGTTCACTCTGGGCAGGGCATGCAGCTGTGACTGAAGCCCTAAAATCTCCCCACAAGCCTCTTCCCAGGCTTGCCATTTCCCCATCAGCAAGCCTTTGGTATAAGGTCTCTGGGGGACCTGATAATAGAGAGGAATAAGCTGGGATCCACAATGGACCCCAGAAGTCCTTGACATTTTGGGTAGAATTCGCTCACCAAAAAAGCTTTGGGTCCTGAGCCAAGGTGAGGGATCCTCCCAGGGACCCGGATATAGCCTCTCTAGGCCCCACTTTCTTCTTTCACCTTCCACTTCTCCCTCTACTGTCGAGTCTAACTGCTCCCCTCTCTCCTGACTCTACCACAGGCGTATTTGGCCAACTTGAGCCACACAGAGACATGCCATTCATTCATTCATTCATTCATTTAACAAACATTTATTGAATGCCAACTGTATACCCAGCACTGTGCTGGGCCCTGGAGCCTCACCTGCAACAATGAACAGAGAAGATGTCTCTATCCTCACAGAGCTTTTGGTCTAATGATAAAGACCTTATAATCATAACCCAATTTATTTTTATTTATTTCTTTAGACAGTGTCTCATTCTGCTGCCCAGGCTGGAATGCAGTGGCATGATCATGGTTCACTGCAGTCTTGACCTCCTGGGCTCAAGCTATCCTCCCTTCTTGGCATCCCAATGTGCTGGTATTACAGGCGTGAGCCACTGGGCCCAGCCGCAATTGCAAAAATAATAACGGGTAAAGCATTTGAACCCGTATTTCACCAAGCAAACATATGGATGGCAAATAGGAAAATGCAAAGATACTCACCATCAGTAATCATCAGAGAAATGCACATTAAAACCACAGTGAGTTAATGCAGCACATCCGTTGTAACAGCTGCAATTAAAAAGACTGAACATCCCAAGTGTTGGCAAGGAAGTGGCTGAAGTGGGACTCTCACACATTGCTGGAGGGAGTGTAAAATGGCACAACCACTTTGGAAAACTGTTTATCAGTTTTTTAAAACATCAACACACACCAACCACATATGACCCAGCCATTCTACTCCTAGGTTATTTACTCAAGAAAAACCAGAACATATAACCATACAAAGATTTATACACAGATAATTATTGCAGCTTCGTTTGAAATCACCAAAAGCTGGACTCACCCCAAATATCCATCAACAGTGAATAGTTACAAAAATTGTGCTTTATCCAGAGAATGAAATACTACTCTGCAATGAAAAGGAACTACTGACACACACAACAGTATGAAGGAATCTCAAAATAATTATGTTGAGTGAAAGAAGCCAAAAAGTGTATATATCATAGAATTTTTTGTATAAAATTCTAGAAAATGCCAACCAGAAATTAGATCAGTTGACTAGATCTAGGGTGGAGAGGGTCGGTGGGAGGGAGGGAGGGATTACAAGGAGTCATGAGCTAACCTTTCAGGGAAGATAAATATGTTCATTATCTTGACTGTGGCGATGTTTTAATGAGTGAGTATATTTGATTGGTGCAAAAGTAATTGTGGTTTTTGCCATTACTTTTAATATATGTCAAAACTTATCACATTTTTAAACCCTAAATATGTACAGGTCAATAACGCTATTTTTGAAATTACAACTGCACAATGAATTGCTTAATTACAAGTGAGACTAAAGAGCTACAAAGTGAGTGTTCTGGACACTCTGAGAATCTGCAACAGAAGACGCCAACATTGCTTGTGGACTGAGAGCCACACCCCAGAAAGTGATGTTCAAGTTGAGATGGGAAAGATGAGTTGGAAACGAAGTGGGGCAGGGGGATGAAGGAGGAGGATGCTGAGGGAGGAAAGAAAAATCCTGGCCGAGGAAACTAAGTGTGTCAGGCTCTTGAGGAGTGGGGAGGCAGCATGGTGAACCAGAGGGGCTTGGAGAAGCCAGAGAGGACGGAGGGAACGCTTGGCACATCAAGCCTTTGTTTTCTCTCGTCCAGATGTCCAGTGGTCTCAGGCAAAGGCCCAGGCAATGGGGGCTTCCCATGGGGCCCTCTACCTCTTCACTGCCCCAGGTGGGCCCAGGCTCATCAGACCACGGGGCCCCCATCGCCTTCTCAGGGGCTCCCTCATGCTAGCCAGGGAATCAAGGTCAACACAGGCTCCACACTCCCCTGAGTCCTGCACCTACAGCTTCTGTCCCTCCTACCACAGGTCAGATCTGCAGCCTGACATGGCCATTCCTCCAGTGTTTGGAGAATCATTGCCTTGCCTTCATTCAGGAGCCAGATTGCCTGGGCTAGAATCCCAGCTCCACCATTTACCAGCTGTGTAAACTCCCAGGGCCTCAGTTTTCTCACCTGTAAAATGGGATTCATTGGACTGTTATGGATTAAATGAGTTGACATTTATAAAGAACTTAGAAGAACACCTTATTTATTTGTTATGTATAAAATGAAATTCCATCCTGCCTAATAAATATCACGAACAGCTCTGGGTGGAGAGGTGATGTGCCAGGGAGGGGTCTTCTCAAGTCTAAGAGATAGAGGGTGACCCATCTGGTAGCAGAGAGCAGTGGAAGCTGCTTGCCTGGCCTTTCTGGGTTTGAGGGCAGGGATGTCTCTTCTAGCTTGAACACAGCCTACACTCCAGTTCTGTGGCTTCAGGAGGGTTTGGCATCAAAAGCCATCAGGGCTCCTCCTATGTGATCATGAGTTTCCTGTTGAGATCCTTCTGGATGTAACAAGCTTCTTGATCCCCTAGAAGTGCCCAGTACTTTTGTCACCTGTGTCTGTGCCTTTGCTTGGGGATGCTGGGACTACAGAGCAATAGATTTTCTGTCTCACCTTCTGTTTTCTTCTTTGTTCTTCTCCATCTCAAAAGGGAAGGAGCAAAATGCCTCTGCTCAGGGGTAGCTTTTTCTGTCCAAGCTGAATCAGGTTACCTCCCAATTATTTGTTAATGGGAAACAGCCAGTCCTTCCACCTGGGGTACACACGATGGTGTAATATATGCCATCCCAGTTGATCCTCAATAACCTGTACAGCAGACAGAGCTTGGCCTATGTCACAGATGCAGAAACTGAGGCTCAGAGGGCCAAGAGCACTTGTGCTCGGCCAGAAAACCTGTTGTAAAGAATCACCATCAATTCTATGACCTGTTACACGTGCACAGTCTTTGTAATTTACAAAGCATCTTCACATCCAGTTTCCTAAGGGAGCATCACAAAACCCCTGCAGTGTAAAATAGGGCAGCTATTATTATTCGTGATTTACAGATGGGAAAACAAAGCCTTGGAAGATCAGAGATATTCACGTTGTTCCATGGCTAACGTTGTTCCATGGTTCAGTTAAATTCAACAAGCATTTATTGAACACCTACTCTATGTCAGCCCCTGTCCTAGGTCCTGGGGAACTAAAGAGAACAAGAAATGGCCCCCCGCTCTTGAGGAGCTAATTTTTGAGACAATGTGATAGATGCCTTGATCACAGGGCTCTGAGGCAGCTCACAAAGAAGCAGGTATTAGGGAGGCTTCTTGGAAAAGCTGACATCTGAGCTGAGTCTTAAAGGATGAATAGGAATTGACCAGGTAAGTAAAGGTGAGACAGACATTTGGAGCTAAGAGACAGGGCTGGGGCTAAGCACAAAGTACGGGTCCATGTCGTGTGTGCAAAAGCCACAGGTAGTTGGTTCTTACAGAATAGACACTTTGAAGCCACGTCTCCGTCTACTGCTTGATCCACTGTAACAAGCAGGAGAATGACCTCATGTATGTGCATGCATGCGTGTGTGTGTGTGTGAGAGAGAGAGTGTGTGTGTGTGTGAGAGAGAGTGTGTGTGTGTGCATGCGTGTGTGTGAGTGTGTGTGTGTGCGTGTGTGTGTGAGAGTGTGTGTGTGCGTGTGTGTGTGTGAGAGAGAGAGTGTGTGTGTGTGCACGCGTGTGTGTGTGTGAGAGAGAGAGTGTGTGTGTGTGCACGCGTGTGTGTGTGTGTGCACGCGCGTGTGTGTGTGTGTGCAGGCAGGCAGTGGCGGCAGCATCATACATTTAGCAGATCCTGGTAATCAGAGTATGGTCTATAAAATTTGAAGACCTGGATTTAAATCCTCCATTACTTTTAGCTATTGGACCTTGGGAACATTACAAAATGTCCCTGTGCCTCAGTTTTTCCATCCATAAGTGGGGATGATGAAAGAGCCCACTTCATGGCATCACTGGGAGGACTATATTAGGTAATATCTCCTTCTAACAGGGTATGGCAGGCACATAGAGAGCTCTCAATGAACATTGCCTATTATAATTTAGTTAATGCAGACAGCACTCTCCAAACCCATTCCTCCAGGGAATTTTTGAGAACCACCACAAATCCACTGGGCTTGGGGTGCTGTCCATCATATTTGTTCTACAAATAAACCAAGAGCAAGGTATAATCTCAGACTGGAAAGCGACCTTGAAGGGAGAGGGCACAGAGAAGTGAGAAAGAGCAAAGGCTCAGAGGGAGGAAAGTACATCCTGGACACAGGAATAGCAAGTCTAGAGGTCTTTATTTGGGGAACACAAAGTCCTTTATTTAAGGGTTATGATGTGAAAGGGGACAAGGTTACTGCATTTGACTCTGGCTCGAGAAGGCAGAGAAGGGTGAAACGGGCTAATGGACAGAAGTTTCAGCATCAGTCAGAGCAATAGAATGGGCTGCCTTAAAGGTGGTGAACTCCCCATCACTTGTAATTCCTGTCATTGGGGGTTTCACTCTATCTTACCCTGCATTGGGTGGCTGTGATCACCTCTGAAGTTCTGATGAGCTGCTGAGGTATGTGATGTGGTAGAACCAGAAATTCACAAGACAGGGAGAGGGGGAGGAGCAAAAACACATGAGTACGAGGAGGTGAGGCTTTAGAAAGAGGTACGGGACTGTCTGCAGTTGGGCCAGTAAGTTTCATCCCTTTGGATCAGGAATTGTCCATTACAGAAATGTAAAGAATGACTGATAGTCATATCAATCATTTTCACTTTAGTATAAATTAGACACACAGATCATTTTCTCCCTGACAGCTGCCTGAGGATAGAGGAGGACAGACAGTACCAAATGAGGAGAGAGAGGACATGGAAAGTAAAGTGGGAAGGGCTCAGAGACAAACTTCATTCATCTCAATTTTGCCAGGAAGTATCCCTGACTGCATCTGAAAGGAGAGAAAAAAAAATACTCAGTGGCAAACTTTTGCCATTATTTATTCATTTTAGCACCCAACTTAGGCATCAGCTATATACCATGTTGTGTTCAGGGCACCGGGGATACTAGATGCAACCAGACATAGGTCTGGCCCTCTGGGGTGCCCAGGCTAGTGGAAGATGGGCTTGGAAACCATGATCATAAGCCAGAGGGACCAGTGCCGTGATAGAAGGATCTGCTCAAGCAGTGGTTGACCTCTCCCATCAGCCACACCCCAGGCCTTTTTCTGAGAGCCACCCCCACCCCAAAAGTAACAGATCAACATGACACCAAAAGACAGCAAAAGAGAGGCCCAAAGCATTTGAGTTCCCTGTTTGGGAAGCTGCAGAGCCAGGACTCCAGGGCAGCCCCTGACTCCAGAACAGGGCACCTTCTCCCAAACGCAAGCATATTCCTTGGGGCGGGTTTCTGGAACATCCCCCAGCCCACACTGGCCTCCCTCTCAGTGGACCAGCTCGCCAGCTGCCCTCCTTCTCTCCTCTGCTCCCTTTCCGGGGCAAGGAAGACAGACGATGACTGTCGCAGTAAGGGCCTGTCTGGGGCTTTGGGCGGGTGGATAATTAGACTCTGAGAGAAGCCATCTGCTTTGGGCCCCTTGGGTCTCGGGCAGGCCGGGGCAGCGCAGCTCCTGACCACGCAGTCAGCTCTCACCATGGAGCCCCTACGTGCAAAGGGTTTCAATGTCTTTGGCCATAAGGAGGCCTGGCTGCCTCCCCGGCAGCAGGGCCTTAAGTGAGGAGCTAGAGCTCAGTCAGGTGTTGATTTCCTTGTCAGGTTGCTCTACTTCTTGGGGCCCTGGTGTAGAGCTGCACGATTGGGGCAGGTGGGGTGGGGAGAGGTAGGCAAAGTTTCCTAGGCACAACCACGGCACTGCAGAGTTGGGAGAGAACCACGCCAGCACCACGTGCGCCCTTCCTCTTTCCAGAAGGGACAGCTGAGGCCCAGAGAAAGGAAGGGACTGGGCCAAGGTCCTACAGTCCTTGTAAAGACACCATCTTTAAAGGTTGATGTCATCCCTTGCTGGGGACAGGAGGGATAGACTGCAGTGGGCAGGCTGAGCAGCCAAGCCCTCGGCTCATAAGGAAAAGCTACAATGTGTTGACTTCTACCCGGCCCCATATAGAAAATTCTACCCTTGACCTTGTCTCACCTTGGCAACCTCTACAGTTGTTATTATTATCTCCAGTGTACACATGAGACTAGAACACAGAGAAGTTAAGTAACTTGCCCAAGGCCACACAGCTGTCAAATGGAGTGAGGCTTTACACTCAGGTCTGTCTGAATTCACAGCCCCATTTTTCCCCATGCAAGAGGCAGTGCAGAGTAATGATACGCACATGGGTGCCTGGCCTGGACTGCTGTCTGGGTTCAAACCCCAGCTCTGTCATGTACAGGCTATATAAACTTGGGAAAATTGTTTTTCTGAGTCTTCCCTATCCTCTTTTTAAAAATGGGGATTGTAGTACCCAATTCATGGTGTTATTGTGAAGATTCAATGAGCTGAACTGTCTAAAGGGCTTGGAGCTGTGCCCAGAACAGGGTAAGCCCTTGGCAAATGTTGGCTGCTGTTATAATTACCGTCTGTTTTCAGCACAATAGCCAGGGGAATCCTTTGAAAACATAAGTCTGGTCACTTCACTCCACGGTTTCAAACCCCTCAATGGCTTCCCCTCCACCAGAACAAAGGCTCAAGTCCTAACCTGGCCTCTGTCACCTCCTTAGTGTTACCTTCCCGACTACCTACAGCCAAGACAAGCCAGGCAGGCTCCTGTCACAGGGCCTTTGCACCTGCTCTTCCCTCTGCCTGAAAGCCTCCTTCTCCAGATGTTAACATGGCTCCACCCCCCAGTACCTGTTCCAATGTCACCTCCCTGAGACCTACTCTGACACATTCTTCAAAATTGTCACCACCTCCCACTTCCATGCTTGATTTTCTGTCTAGCACTCATTGCCAGTAGACACACTGGATAGTCTGCTTATTTAGCTAATTATTATTATAGTGATCGTTTGTCATTTTCTACTCTCACTAGGAAATAGTCCATGAAGGCAGGGATGTCTGTCCTGCTCTCTGCTATGACCCCAGCACTGGAACATTGCCTGGCACAAAGTAGGACCCCAGGAAACATGAGCTGAAGAAATGCATGAATGAGCGACTCTATTCATCTACTCCTACAAGTGAAGCCCCATATCCAATGCCCAGCACATGCCGGGCATCCAAGAAATGCTTGTCAAAAACAGGCCAGCAGGAGGAGGGAGGGGCATTTACCAAACACAGACCAGGCACTAGAAAAAAAGCCAGTCCGGACTTCACTCATTCATTCATCCACAGACTCGTGCTGGGACATGTCCCTGTACCAGGCTCTGTTTTAGGTCCCAAGGATGTTACACTCTGGAGCAGGGAGGGGTGGGGTGGGGCTCATGATCCCTGCCCTCATGGACTTCAGATCTTGTGAGCAAGAGGGACATTGCCCAGCTCTGTGTGTTACACATTGATAACACTCCCATCTCACATATGAGGAAACTGAAGTGTCTTGGCTGCTAAGCAGTACAGCCAGGTCTAGAACCAGCTGGGTCTAAGCTCTTAAGCTCCCCCCTCTTCACCCGCATGAGAGTTCCTGGTATGGGTGCTGAGAGGAGGGTGAGGCCTGTATCAGGGAGATGGCGCAGGCCAAGGTGCCAAGGTAGAACATGAAAAGTCATTTTAAGATGGAGCAGAAGGAAGTGAAGGCAGAAGGAGGAAGAAGACCAACGGCAGAGCCTGCAGGTGATGGCTCCAGCTTTCCCCTGCAGGCACTGGGAAGCCAGCAAATGTTTGTGAGTGCAGGAAGCCTCAAAGAGCAGCCTGAGGCTTGTGTAGGAAAATGAGGAAGAAGCAGAACCCTGTGGGAAGGAGGAGGCCTGGCCCCAGGTCATCACATGTTTTAGGAAAGAGGTAGGGAGCAGTGTGAAGAAGAGGCATGAACGACTCTCGGGCCCACCAAAGCCTGTACGCCCCTGCATCCCCGTGTCCAGCACCTACGTCCCGCCACTGTCACCACCAAGCCCAAGTGAAAGACTGAAGGAGACACTAAGGGAGATGAAACCAAGGGGAGGACAAACCACAGAGAAGATCTGCAAGGTTGTCTGCTAAACCTGCTCCTCCAAAGCCAGAGCCCAGGCTTAAAAGGACCCAAGAAGGGAGAGAAGGGACCCAAAGGGAAGATGGGAGAAGCTGACGCCGGCAAGGAGGGGAATCATCCTGCAGAAAATGCAGCTGCCAACACAGAGCAGGCACAGAAAGCTGAAGGCGCTGGGGCTGCCAAGTGGAGTATGCACATTTGGGGTAACTGTGTACCTCTGGTGACTGCACAGTTTGAAATATTATTTTTTATCAAGTTTTATAAAAATGCAGAATTTTGTTGTACCTTTTTTTAAGCTATGTTGTTAGCACTCAGAACACTTCCTTGTTGTTTTGGGGGGAACGGAGCATATGTTACTAATAGAATGTCTCCGAAGCTGGATCGATGTGGGGAAAACATCTTTCCCTTCTGGTTTTAGGAGACTTCCTCTCGGCTCCCGGGAGGAGGGATTCCCTGACTTTGACACACATAGCCACCTTGGCACAAAAGCCTTGTTGTGTGGAAAAACTAAAATTTGTTTTTATGTCAACTTCTCCATTTCCACCTTCAGCATAGACTTAACTCCCATAAACCCAGACCTCTGTTGGGATCCAACCCCCAGTCACTGGTTACCAGTGGGTCAGGCAACCTGGACTTTCCAGGGATGCCACTGAGATGGCACCCCTTAAAGAAGCAGTGGCTTCATTTCTACATTGAGGATCTTCAGATAAATTCTGCCATTTTCTTTCACTTCCCGAAAGTCAGAGTCGGCTCGTGAAACATTGTTAAACAACATGTTAAATGTGAAATGTCAACCCTCACTCTAAATTTTCCCTGTTCACAGCGTCAAATGAAGACCTCATCCAGTCTCATAGTGGCTTCCTGATTTGGGCAGCCCATTGAAGAAAGGAGTTTGAATGTTGTTGTATACCATTAATGCTTGTCTGCCCATGTCTTGCCTGAAATACAATAATTGTTTATGGAAAGTATCTTTAATCACCCTGGATACAGTTTGGCTTTGGGAAAACAGGTAGTAAGCGTGGGGTGGAGAAGGCTACAAGAAGAGGCAGATGCAGAGGCCCTGGAGAGGAAAGAGTGAGGGGACGGGTGGCAAATGGAGCCTGGAAGGGTGAGGCCTATGGCTTCAAATGGTGTCCCTAAGGCAAAGCCTCAGAAAAAAGCAGAAATCACAAACTGTTTTGCCCCAGTCATTGAAACTGTCCTGGGCCAAGGACAGTGGGATTGAGACTGACATTTGTGAAGCACCTGGGATCCACTAAGGACTGAACCTGGGTGTCATCTCCTTTGAGTATGGCCACTGCCTTGTGCAGAAGGTGCTTTATTTATTTATTTGAGACAGGGTCTCACTCCGTCGCCCAGGCTGGAGGGCAGTGGCATGATCTCAGCTCACTGCAACCTCTGCCTCCTGGGTTCAAGCAATTCTCCCGCCTCAACCTCCTGAGTAGCTGGGATTACGGGCACGTGCCACCACGCGCTGCTAATTTTTGTATTTTAGTAGAGATGGGAGTTTCACCATGTTGGCGAGGCTGGTCTGGAACTCCCAGCCTCAAGTGATCCACCTGCCTCAGCCTCCTAAAGTGCTGGGATTACAGGCATGTGCCACTGTGCCTGGTCAAGAAGGTACTTTTTTCAACTTTATAGGGCAATATTTCAATTTTATAAAAATCTACCCACTTCCAGTTTACAATGCAATTATTTTTAGTAAATTTACCAAGTTGTTCAACTATCATCATCAATCAGTTTTAGAACATTTCATCACCCCAATAAGATTCCTTCTTGCCCATTTATATCAATTCCTGTTCCCACCCCATGGTTGCCCCCAGGAAGCCACTAATCTAATTTCTGCCTCTGTCATATAGAAATCGAGTCTATAATATGTGGTCTTTTGTGTCTGGCTTCTTAATGCTTTTGAGGCTCACCTGCATTCTAGGGCGTATCAGTCATTCATTTCTTTTTATGGCTGAATAGTATCCCATTGTATGGTTATATCACGTTTTGTTTATCTACTCACAAGTAGATGTACATTTATGCAGCTTTCAATTTGGGGCTGTTATGAATTATATAGCTTGGATATTTGTCCCCACCCAAATCTCATGTTGAATTGTAATCCCCAGTGCTGGAGGTGAGCCTGGTGGGAAGTTTTGGGTCGTGGTGGTGGATCCCTCATGATTTGGTGCTCTTTGTGGTGCTGGTCATTCAAAAGTGTGTGGCATCCTCCACCACTCTGGTATGCCTGATTTCACCAGGTAAAGTGCCTGCTCCTGTTTTACCTTCCTCCATGAGTAAAAGCTCCCTGAGGCCTCCCCAGAAAAAGATGCTGCCATGTTTCCTGTATGGCCTACAGAACCATCAGGCAATGAAATCTCTTTTCTTTATAAATTACCCAGTCTCAGGTATTTCTTTATAGCAATACAAGAACGGCCTAATACAATGAATAAAGCTGCCACAAAGACTTGTGTGTGCAAATTTTCGTGTGGGTGCATGTTTTCATTTCTTTTTGATAGACGTCTAGGAGGAGAATGCTGGATCATGAGGAAAGTTTATGTTTAACTTTTTAAGAAATGTGCTGAAGGTATTATCACCGCCATTTTTCATACAACGACACTGAAGCTCAGATAGGTCAGGTGACTTGTCCTGTGACACTGGGTCACAGCCAAGTGAGGGAAGTCAATTAACCATAGCACAAAACATGGGCTGTATAAGTCACTGAATAGCCCATGAGTCCCTTGGTAGGCCCTGCTTTCAAAAGGCATCTTCCTGTAGACTTATCTGCTGTTACATACTTGATCTTCCAGCATGAGCACATCTTTCCGTTGAGTTAAGTATTGCTTCTCTTTGTCCACTACAGGATGAATCCTGACATGTTCATTCCTAAGCACCTTTCTGTAAATAATCTCCAGCCAGCAAGCCTGGGGCCTGAGAAGGGAGGACAAAGGGGAGGCAAAAGAGGTGGGAAGAGGGCCTGGGAAAGAGGCAAAGATGGTCCTGGTCGCTGCCACGTATGCCCAGGCCAGTCCTACACTGGCATGTGTTCAGTGCTCTTCAATTCACATTCACGGGGTGTCCACCCTGGACCAGGCCCTGTGCTGAGCACGTGAAGGGAGGCAGGGCAAATCAGACCTGGTCCCTGCTCTTAGCTCACGGCCCATTGGGGCAGGTGGCTTCACCATCACACACCAGAGAGGTGCTATACAGCAGGGATGCTGAGTATCCCAGAAGCCAGAGCAGGGAGGGCAAAATTCCTACCAGGGAGATGGGAAATTCTTCCCAGATGAGGTGGCATTGAATGAAGCCTTGGAGGATACTTATGATTCTACAGGAGGAAGGGCTTTCCAGGAAGAGGGTTCTGCATGAGCAAAGGTGTGTGAGTTGGGGTTTTCAAAAGAAACTAGAAAATCCAAATATTTATGTGAAATATCCAGATCTTGCAGTGCCATAAATGCATTTCAATTGTTTTTAACTCATCCCTGGGCCAGCCTTTGTCCAAGGGCCTCCAGTGTGCAACCTGAGGCCAATGTGCCTCGGCCAGATTAAAGCCCTGCTCTCCAAACCCTCTCTTGGCCTTTGAAAAAGGGCGCGTCCCAAGGCTGCCCCTCCAGCCCAAATCTTCCTCCTGCTTAAAGGGGATTGGCTGGTGGCGAGAGCAAATCAGAACACAGGAGCTAGGAGGGGGCGGGAGCTCATGACAAAGCAGAGGGCAGGTGAACGAGCAGTCATCCAACCCCATCAGCAGCCAGTGTATGGGATTGACGGATTTTAATTACATCTCATTCTAATCCTTAACATTTATCTAAAAAGTGACGGGGGCGGGCATGAGGGCGGGTCACGAGCGTGCTCAGCCCCAGGATTGCCCTGTGTCTAATTAGAAGTTTTCTCCCTCTTGATCACCTAAAGTCAAATTCATTTACTCTGCTCGAATTGAGGGTTTAATTGGATTCTTGTTTTTCCTCCTCCTGCCCTCTCCCCCATCTCCGTGGGCCTCTCTCCGTGCAGGAAGCAGGCCACGGCATCTCATTAGGAGGGAAAGCATCCGTTGGCAGACTCGCATTTATGACTGTTTATGCCAGCCTGCAGCCGCATCCTTGGCCCCTAGGATTATTGAGGCCATCATGATTTAGGACCTTGTCATGATGTCTGATGGGCACCAAGCATGGCCCCAGATAAAGGTAGGCCTCTTGGCCCAGGCAGGGCCCTCCCTCCTAGGCTGGCAGGGCCCTTCCTGCCCCTCCCTGCTAGGCCAAGAGGTCCCCAGTCCTTTCAATACGTTGTGCTGCTGAGTGGCCTTAATAATCCAGTTCTGGGAGAAAAGTGGTGGAGAGCAGCAATTAAAGGCCGCCCCAGCTACATCTGGGGATGTGCGGAGTCACTAATACCACTAATTCTGTTGCCACATAATGAGGTTTCTTCCCTTTTTTTGTCACCCTGGTCTCCCCTTGTCAATTAAGGCCAAGCACAGCAGAGATTGGTTAGAGGAGAGTGAACGAGCCTGGAGGCAGCTGATCGCCCACAGGAAAAGTTTCCTCCTCTAGATCAGACACTCTGAGGGTTCTGGGGAGGGGAACAGGAAGGGGCACAGACTCCAGTCAGAAAGTCCAGGCTCAAGTCCTGGCCCATGGGCTGGAGATGTGTAATGCAGAAGAGAACTGGCTTGGAATCCAACACAGTTCCATTCAAAACCTGTGACCTTGGGACTGTGACCCAACCACTCTGATCATCAGCTTCCTCATCTGTAACACAGGGTTAACATAAGGTTGCTATGAAGAGACATATGCCTGACAAGTGGCAAGAACCCAACACACAACAGATAGCAGAGTGCTGTATTATGTTTAGGACCCTAGCAAGGCATTTGGCACACAGTAAGTGCTCAATAAAGGGTAATCTCTAGTATTATTATGTGACCTCACGCAATTTGAGGCTCTCTTGGCCTCAGACTTTTTACCTGTAAAGTGGGGACAGAGACTGTCCCTGCCTTTCTCTTACAGTTGTTTAAGAAGTAAGTGGGTTAATTCACATTTACAGAACAGCACCTGGCTCAGAGTTAAGGCTCCCTGTAAGTTAGCAATGATTGTTCTGGTAGCTTTCTGAGCTTGAACAAGTTGCTTACCTTCTCTGGACCTCAGTTCTCTCTTCTGAAAAAAAAAAAAAAGATTTAAAAATAACACCATCTGTTGTGTCTACCACACAGGGTTGTTGTGCGTTATTAATTAATTAAATGAGATAGTGTTGATAAGAACATTTGGTGATCTGTAAGTGCTCTACAAGTATTAACTGTTAGCATCATGCCATTAAAAGGTAATTAGTTGGTAAATAAAGAGAAAGAATCAAGCATTTTTCCCATCTTTCCTATACAAACTGTACTACTGGGTACCGAAATTGCAGATGAGGGGATGTTTCTCCTTTTAGAAGTATTCCAGCTAATAAATTAGGAAGGGATGATAGGATTGGAACCTCACCATTTTGCAACCCCTAATGGATTAATGGATCCAAGCTGTGAGCATCCACACCTCCTGACATCCCCTAGCTGGAGACAACAAGCATGATGTGCCTCCTGATGGAAACGCACAGCACTGTGAGGTTGTATGACTGAAAAAGCCAACCCTGAATCTGATCAAGCCTCAAAAATGAATTGTCGACTTACAGGAAATACAGAAGACAGAGGAGTGAAGCCACCAGGGGGATGCAATCAGTAAAGCGCACACTGTGGAAAAACACAGGTCAAGCATCTGGTTTCTTCAATAAATAAAATTTTTAAAAGACAGAAATAGGGATTACAGATTGAAAAAGACTTAGACATATCAACCAACCTCATTTGGATGCCAATTCAAACAAACTAAAAAAAAAATAAAATTAAGACATGTATAAAGCAACTGGAAATGTGAACAGTCACTGGATATTTGATCATATTAAGGACTTACTGTTAATTTTTAGAGAGATAATTGTATTATGGTTATGTAAAAATAGTATAAAAGTGTACTGAGATAAACATGGATAGAATATATGGTATACAGGGTTTGCTTCAAAAACAACATGGTGTGGTGGGTGAGTATAGAAATGAAATAAGATTGATACTTGTTGAAGCTGGGTAAAAGCTGTAGGGGGTATCATTATAACACTCTCTATTTTGTGTATGTTTGAAATTTTCAACAATAAAACATTAAAAAGGACAATTGAATTAGTCAGGGACAAGCCTTCATCAGGCATCCTGAGATTGCATGTAATTCAAGCACTACAGGGGTTATTTTGATAAGGACAAAGGGCCCCAGTATCTCTTTCTGAGATGGTTGGATCTCCCTTTCAGTTCTTGACAAATTTGTTCCTTTTGCATGCCCATAGTTACAGTCTCCGGGATAGCATTGGCTTTACAGTCATTTTTAAATAACACTTAGAGTTTCTCACTGTATTAGTCCATATTCACACTGCCATGAAGAAATACCCAAGACTGGGTAATTTATAAAGAAAAAGAGGTTTAATGGACTCACAGTTCCACATGGCTGGGGAGGCCTCACAATCATGGTGGAGGGGAAATGAGGGGCAAAAGCATGTCTTACATGGCAGCAGGCAAGAGAGTGTGTGCAGGGGAACTGCCCTTTATAAAACATCAGACCTCATGAGACTTACTCACTATCACCAGAACAGCACGGGGAAAACATGCCCCCATGATTCAGTTGCTTTCCATCGGGTCCCTCCCAAGACACGTGGAGATTCTGGGAGCTACAGTTCAAGATGAGATTTGTATGGGGACACAGACAAACCATATCACTCACCTTCTGTCTTTTTCTGAAACCACCCTCTGGGGCTTCTGAAGCAATGCTGAGATAGTCAGGGAAGACTACCTGAAGAAGGTGGCCAAAGAGGAGAAAAAGATATTCCAGCCAAAGCAAAAGCTCAGAGGCAGGCAAGCTCACAGCTTTTATGGACTAGTGAGGAGAGGGGCCTGGCTGAAGCAAGCAAGGTTTGGTGCTGGGGCAACCTTGGGTACTGAAGATTCACTCGGTACTGGAGCCCTGAGTGTCTGATGAGGTCCGGTTTCCTCGTGATACTGCACAGCTCAATAGCTCTGAATGCTCATAAAAGAAAACCAAGTGTGTTTCTGTGATTTAATAAGGTGTTGGTGTTACACAAGCTGAATTAGCAGAGAAAGAAGATAAAGCAAAGAAGGGATCAGGAAGAAAGGGGAGCCTCTTACACAGGTAACAACACAGACCAGAATTTCTCAGAGTATTCAGAAGAATCCCAATCCTTCAAGATCCTCCATGAAAAAGGAGGATCCCAAACTCCACGGACAAGAGTTTGGGAAATACCGCATTGGTTCCTCTTAGAGTCACAATTTTCATTAACATATAAAGGTCCTGAGAAGTCCCATAGGAAATAAAACATTTTGATTGTGTTTTACTTGGAGTTTAACCACAAAACACCTCTATTTCTCTGTTTTGGGGAAACTCTGCCTTAGATCATAAGACACAGTTGTACAAAGCCTCCATACCTTCTGGTTCTAGACCTATTTGTTGATCTGTGATCCTAACTCCATACTTACCCCTGAAGCCCCCAGCCCACACACCCACCTGACTTTCAGTCCCACAGCTGGGGCCAGAATCTCTGCAGTGCACTGAGGACGTTCCAGAGCAAGACCCAGAAAAGACTTAGGGTCTCACCCAGCCTGTCACCATGAGTTCCCAATCATGGATTTTAAATATGAATGAAGTAGTCATATTACATGGGGGGAAATACGGGGGAGTGAGGGCCAAGACACCTTCCCCTCTGCTGTGGTTTCAATGTTTCCCTGAAAGTTAATGTGTTGGAAACTTAATCCCCAATGCAACAATGTTGATAGGTGGGACCTTTAACAGGTGAATATATTAATGCTGTACTAGCCCGTCCTTGCATTGCTATAAAAAATACCTCAGACTGTGTAATTTATAAAGAAAATCAGTCTAATTGGCTCACAGTTCTGCAGGCTGTACAGCAAGCATGATTCTGGCATCTCCTCAACTTCTGGTGAGGCCTCAAGAAACTTACAATCATGGCAGAAGGCAAAAGGGGAGCAAGATGTCTCACGTGGTAGGTGTAGGAGCAGGTGGAGGGTGCTACACACTTTCAGACAACCAGATCTCACAAGAACTCACTCATTATCACGAGGACAGTACCAAAGGAATGATGCTAAACCATTCATGAAAAACCACCCCCATGATCCAATCGCCTCCCACCAGGCCCCACCTTCAACACTGGGGATTACAATTTGACATGAGATTTTGACAGGGACACAGATACAAACCATATCACATACTATTGTCACAGGTGTGGGTTAGTTATCATGGGAGTGGGCTCCTGATATAAAGGATGGCTTTCGTCCCCTTCCTCTCTCATGCAAGCATGCTCTCTTGCCCTTCCACCTTCTGCCTTGGGATGATGCAGCAAGAGAAGGTCCTCACCAGGTGCAGTCACCTTGAACTTGGACTTCCCAGCCTCTAGAACCATGAGCCAAATAAATTTGTATTTATTATAAAACACTCAGTCTCAGATATTCCATTATGGCAACATAAAATGGACTAAGACACCCCCTCATTCTCTGAAACAGTATAAGAATTGTTGGCCTAGAAGGTCTATGGCCTATAATGCTGGCTCAGACTCTGTGTTTCATTAAAAGCCTTTGTCCTTGATCCTGGGGGGCAGGCTCTGCCCCTCTAGCTTGAGCACTGCAGGAGGACTCACCTGGTAGGCTCTGTGGCCAGCCTGTACAGTATTATCCAGGCTGTGCCATTCCACCCACCTGCAACATCCAATCTCAGTTACTGTATAGAGCATGAAAAGGATCCTCTCTTGACCCCTTGCTGGACTGAAGCTGCTGATCTTAGAGTAGGAGGGCTCCATGAAGGGAGATGCTCCCCAACTCCCACCCTCCCTGTGCATGACTCATTCAAAAGCTACATCTTGAGCAATTACCATTACCATGTGCTGTTATGGAATCTGAGGAGACAGCAGTGAACTAGCAGTGGGGGCAGGGACAGAAAGTAAACTCTAAACATAATGAGCAAATTGATATAGAATAATAGAACGACAAGAAAAACAAGAAAAATGAAACAGGAAAAGATGAGTATCTGGGGCAGGGGTGCCTACAGTCCTAACCCCGTGCCTTAGTTTTCTCCATAGCACTTACCATCATCTGGCCAACTATATCTTTCACTCATTCATTTGTTTAGTGTTTCTCCTTCCACTCCAATGGGAGCTCTGTAGGGACAGGAATTTCGATCTCTCTTGTTCACAGCTGTTCCCATGTAGTAAATCCTCAATAAGTATTTGTTGGACAAATGAAGCAGTCTGTGTGTCTGGCATCCTTCCTGACATCCCCTTCCCTCTCCAGGGAGAGAGTTTATCTTAGCAGCTGATGGGAAAGAGCAGTGGAGCACCCTGGCTGCAGCCTTGACCAGTGGAGGTTCTGGCTGCAGACTTCACCTTGTGGCCCAATCTCCCCCCATCACCCCAGATCTCACTCAGCCTCTTCCAGGGAGAGTGTATTAGTCTATTCTCACGCTACTATAAAGAACTACCTGAGACTGGGTAATTTATGAAGAAAAGAGGTTTAATTGACTTGCTTTTCTGCAGGCTGTACAGGAAGTATGGCTGGGAGACCTCAGGAAACTTACAATCATGGTAGAGGGCAAAGAGGAAGCAAGCACATCTTACCATGGCAGAGCAGGAGAGAGAGAGAGAGTGAAGGAGGATGTGCTACACATGTTCAAACAACTAGATCTCATGAGAACTCACTTACTATCACAAGAAGAGTAAGGGGGAATTCCTCGCCATGATCCAATCACCTCCCACTAGGTCCCTCCCCCAACATTAGGCATTACAATTCAACATGTGATTTGGGTGGGGACACAGAGCCAAACTATATCAGAGGGTGAACCCAAGCCTCACAGACCTCCCAGCCTTCAGGAGATGGACAGCTGGGAGCTGACCTGATGGCTGCAGGCCCAGAAGGCAGGTCAGTATTCAGCTGCCATCATTGATCCCCTGGGTGGGTGCAGCAGCTTTTTCCCTGCTCCGCCCAGCCAGGGCCATTCTGCTAAACAGACATCAGGCCTCATCACTCCTCTGCTGAAAGACCTCTGGAGGCTCTCACCTCACTCAGAACAAAAACCAGGGTCTTTGATCTTCTCCCACAAGTCCAGTGTCTGGCCTCTCCTTCCACCCTCCCATAATCACATTCTGGGCCATGTCTTCCCGGCTTCACTGTCTCCCCTGGCTTGTCCTCAGATATCCATCACACTCCTGCCCCAGGACCTTTGCACTTTCTACTCCCTCGACCTGGAACTTTCTGTCCTGGTATTCACATGGCTGGCACCCTCTCAATGTTCAACTAACTGCTCAATACTGCCACTCCTTACAGAGGTCTTCCCCTACCAGTCCACCCCAAATTGTCATCCCTTTATCCTTCTCTATCTTTTTTGGCTTTCCTTTTTACTTATGGCTCTTTTTACCACTTGACATTATATTATATATGCATTCAATTGCTCATTGTCTGTATCATAAGAATACAAGCACCACAAGGACAACACTACTGCTACTTTATTGACTACTGTATTCTCAGCACCTGAAACAGTGGCAGGCACATAGTAAGTGCTCAGGAGATTTTTGTTGAATGAATGAACAAATGAGCCAGCCGGTCATTTGGCACCTCAAGGAGACAAGTTCCCCAGGGAACGAGGGCAATGCTTCTGTTTCCTGGTCTACCCTTGCACATAGAAGCTAGGCCGGGCTGGGACTCAGCCCCTAGTCTGGGAAAATATTCCTCACTGAGACAGGCTGAGGGTTCAGAGTTCCCAGGAAGGGGAATGGACACAACCTCCCTCCACGTATTGTGAGAGTAGCCTCCCTATCTCCCTACCTCCGTGGCAGGTGGCCAGCCAGGCTCTCCAAGCCCTGCAGAGACAGAAAGCCCCCTCCCTGTCCTACTGAAAAGCATTAATAACAGAATGGGAGGGTGATCTGATGACAAGAGCCATATGTTTCAGAAATTTGGAAACTCCAGAAAACACAATGCAGAAATAAACCACAACCCATGTATGTGCCACTTTTTTTTTCTTTTTACAAAACTGAAATCCAATGGCCCACTTTACGTTGTAACCAACTTTATTCTTAACTTTATATTGTTTTATATATTAACTTTATATTGGCATGGTTTGGCTCTGTGTCCCCACCAAAATCTCACCTTGAATTGTAATAATCACCATGTATTATAGGAGGGACCCAGTGGGAGGTAACCGAATCATGGGGGCAGGTTTTCCCATGCTGTTCTCATGCTGTTCTCACTAACTCATGATAGTGAATACATCTCATGAGATCTGATGGTTTTACAAAGGGGAGTTCCCCTGCACGTGCTCTCTTGCCTGCAGCCGTGTAAGAGATGGCTTTGCTCCTCCTTCACCTTCTGCCATGATTGTGAGGCCTCCCCAGCCATGTGGAACTGTGAGTCCTTTACACCTCTTTTTCTTTATATATTACCCAGTCTCAGGTATGCCTTTATTAGCAGTGTGGAAACAGACAAATACAACCGGGAACACATTCCATATGCCTTTAGACACTTCTTCTATAATGCCATTCTTAATGGTTGTCTTATATTCTAGAACCCAACAAAACTACGATGGCATTTTTAACCAGTCCCCTATGGTTGGACATTTAGGTTCCTTCAGACGTTTCATTCTTGGAAACAGTGTTACAGTGAACACCCTGCATCATACATCCCAGTGCTCACCTCTGACTGTTTCTTCAGGACCAATTCCTTCTCCGGACAAAGCTGGGAGTCAAATCCAGGCTGTTGAAGGAAGCAGCGGTCCTGTTTTGTTCCTTCTGCTCTGAGCAGTGCTGAGTGGTCCTCAAAGGTCCCCCGCACATTCTCCTCTCCTCATCACAGCCTTGCCCAAGACCTGCACTTTTCAAAATCAGAGCATCCCATGTGGACAAGTTTAGACATCCTCAGAAAGTCCTTTTTGTGGATTCACATGCATTTGTCCAAAAGGAACATGTAGCGTTTCACATTTTATTCATGCATATATCAATGTGGTGTCTAGGCTGCTTGAGATCTTAACTAAGTCCATTCCCTTCTCTGAGGCTCAGTTTCCCTCTCTGTATGATGAGTGGATGAGATGGCCTCAGAGTCCCTTTCTGACCCAACCTACCAGGGAATCTCCAAAAGTGCTGCATGATATAGAAGCGGTCTGAATGTTGGCTCTGCCAGCCCGGCTTTGAATACCAGCTTGTGAAATACTAACTATAAGATCTTCAGCAGCTTCCTTGAGCGCTCTGTGCCTCAGTTTCCCCTTCTGTGTAATGGGGTAACAATAATGTCCACATCCCACATCACAGGCATGTTGGGGAAGAGTCAAAGAGATTCACCTGAGCCACATCTTGACACAATGCCTGGCTCAGGGCATGGTACTCAGCAGATCTACTTTCATTATGACAACAAGGTTTGATCTTTCAAATTCTTTATCTCGTTGACCACATAGATTTTGTCCCTGTTTTATCAAAGAAGAAACAGGCTCAGAGAGATAGTGGGAGTTGTCTCAGGTCACATGGCCAGTTCAGGGGCATAGCCAGGCTTGTCCGTGCTCTGACTCCCACTCCAGTGCTCTCTGCATCTGGAAGGCAGATCCCCAAACAGTGGCTCAGCCCCGCAGTGGTTCCAGGGACCGTGGGAGACCTTGTGGCTTAGGGTCGAGCCTGTGGTTCTTTCATTCTCCCTCCCCATACTTGACCTTCAGGCTCTGCACTGAGGTGTCTTTTTCACAGGGCAAGCATGGGCAGCTAAGAGGAGTGGGTGGCAGCACACGGCACGTCAGGCGGTCAGAAAACAATGCCAGGTGCTGCTGAGCTGGAAGAGCCAGAGTGGCCAATATGCTTTTGTCAAGATTTTTTAAAAAGTGAAACTCAGAGGAACATTTTCCTCCCCAGAAGAAAAAGTGTGCAACCCACCTGGTAGGTCCAGGCATGGACCCACCTACCCCACCGTGGTGCCTCTGGGTGAGCCTCAGCTGGTGGGTAGCGGAGCTGCCCTGGCCCCAGAAGACTCAAGGCTGCCTTAAGACTCTGCTCCAAAACACCACGGAGTCTGGGCTCCACTGGCTCGGGGAATGCTGGGGCCCTTCCACCTCCCCGAGCTTCACCCTGGGGATGGTGACACAGGTCTTCTCCGTTCCCAGGCCCTCCAGACCTCCTTGGATGAGGGGCAGAGAAGGATCCGGGCAGGCACATGGCCCATCTTCAAAGCCCACCCAGCAACAGCCCAACCGCTCCCCATCACCCTGCCTTCCCCTAGCCCAGAAAATCACCCTGCACTTTCCAAATCTTTGGGTTTTCACCTGGTTCTTTCCATCCTCCACCACTCGCCACCACCTCCACCCCCCACCCCTACACACACACTTGAGCTTCAGTTTTGACACTCAAAAGACAAGAACTGACTACTGACTTCCACTGAGTCATCCCTACCCTGCAGCAGTGAATTTCCTGAGTCCAACTGCCCTATAAAGAAAGAGGAAATGCCAGAGAAGGAAGAAAGATTAATATTTCAAAAAAGAAAACCATCTGGCCATATAATTTTACGTTTATTCTTATGATCAGTTAATCTCTATCTCCCTTAAGACCATAAATTCCATGAGGGCAGGACCTGCACCTGATTGGCTCACTGTCCTGTCTCCAGTGTCTAAGACAGGGGACCTCACATACAAGGAAGAACGAAGATCAGAAGAATGAAGAGCCAGCCATCCTCCTTTCCTGGGTTCCCTAGGTGAGCTCAGAAAGGACCCCTAGAAGCACAGAAAGAAAAGGTTGAACCAGACCTGTGCTTGCCGAGCTGGGCTCTGTGAAGGCAGTTGTGTGAGTCCTGTTTTCAAGATTTTAAAAAGTCTAACAAAGTCAATCCTCCTCGCCTCCCTGGGACAGCTTACAGAAGCTCGCCAAGATGGCAGCCTCATTGATTTTTCCCAACTGTCCAGGGACTCTGGTTAGCTACTGATGACATCACACACCCCAACCCAATTCCAGCTCATGAGCCCAGTACTGCCAGTGTCTACATGGCATTAAATGAGCATGTGACGTCCGTTGGCTTCCCTGTGCGTATGGGTTGTGGTAGAAAAAAAAAAATGTGGCAGGGAACACAATGCAAATTGTCCCCTAAAGATCCAAGTGAGCTTTGATGGGGAGAAGTTTTGGAACCCCAGCTTAGCAGATGCTTGGAGTTCCTCCCACAGCCAAGCACCTCGGATGGGCATTTTCTTTCCCAGACCACTTTCTTCCTCATCAAAAATACCCTGGACCCAGGAGCGGAGGCTCACACCTGTAATCCCAGCACTGTGGGAGGCCCACATGGGAAGATCGCCTGAGCCCAGGAGTTCAAGACCAGCCTGGTGAAATAGTGAGACCCCATCTCTGCAAAAAAAATTTAAAAATCAGCTTGGTGGCATGCATCTGTAGTCCCAGCTACTTAAGAGGCCGAGATGAGAGGATGGCTTGAGCCCAGGAGTTCAAGGCTGCCGTGAGCTAGGATCACTCCACTCTAGCCTGGGTGATAGAGCGGGACCCTGTCTCTTAGCAAAATAATAATAATAAAGTCCCCTGACCCCAGAAGGAGGGAGAGAAGGGAAGTGGAAGGAGCAAAGTCATCCCTTTGGATCCTGGGGAAGACTAGAAGCAGTTCTGAAGATATACGAAGCCCAGATTTCCATCAGAGGCTGTAACGGGGAAGACACTGGACCCCTCCATAGGACCTGCTTTCCCTGGCACCTCCCACTTCCCCTGAGTGGAAAAGCAGGCCCAGGGCTGGTTCCTAGGGCCCACAGCCCAGAGCCTGCTGCATGGGATTTTAAATTGTCTCTCTCAAAGTCCTTGCTAATAACAATATTAACAACAGCTCACTCTTAATGAACTGCTTACTCTTCTCGGGCCATGAGTCATGGAGTGCATTTTACAGACATTTGCTCATTTCTTTTCAACCCTCACAACAAGGCCTTGAGAAAAGTATAATATTATGCTCATTTTACAGATGAGGAAACTGAGGCCCAGAGAGTTATGATAGATTATTGCAGTAATGGCCCCCAATTTGTTCGTGCACTACCCTGGGCACTGCCCTCCCACCCTGGCTCAGGACTTGACCACGGGACTTACTTTGGCCAATAAGAAAGAAGCAAGCATATTCCAGGCACGGTGGCTCACACCTGTAATCCCAGCACTTTGGGAGGCCGAGGCAAATGGATTGCTTGAGCTCAGGAGTTTGAGGCCAGCCTGGGAAACATAGCAAAACCCTGTCTCTGCCAAAAATACAAAAATCATCCAGGCATGGTGGTGCATGCCTGTGGTCCCAGCTACCCAGGAGGCTGAGGTGGAAGAGCCGCTGGAGCCTGGGAAGTCAAGGCTGCAGTGAACCACGATCATGCCGCTACACTCCAACCTGGATGACAGAGAGAGACCCTGTTCCAAAAAATAAAAAGAAAGGAGCAAGCATGCAGAGGCTCGAAAAGTGCTTGCGGACTGGGGCTTCCCTCTCACTGCCTCTGAAGCCCTTTTACCGCTCTGTGAACAAGCCCAGGCTCGTGGAGAGAGCCCCATAGTTCATCATCCCAGAGGAAGCCAAATTAATCAGCCAGTTCCAGGGATCCACCAGCTAATGGCAGACCCATGAGTGAACCCAGCCAAGATCATTCAAGCCTTGCCCAGACCAGGACAGCTCAGCTGATCCCAGTGGAAATTGCTGATTCCCAAATCATAAGCTACATGAATGTTTGTTGCATTAAGCCACTGAGTTGTGAGGTGTTTGCTGCATAGCAAATCACCTGACACAGAGGTGAAGTCATTTGTACAAGGTCACACAGCAGGGCTAGAATTCAAACCCAACCTTTCTGTGCAGTTAAGAGCATATGCTCTTAACACTAAAGCTTTAGTGTTTACAAAGTCCATTTATTTTCGTTGCAGGTCCTTAGTGAGGCTATGAATCGATCATCTCTGCGTGGAAACTCAGAGGTGTCAAGGGACATACCTCAGGTCACACAGCTAAGAGCTGGTGGAGGACATCCAGCCCAGTTCCTTTAATTCCACCTTCCTGCTATTCCCGCCACGCCATGAAGGCTGGAACAGCCAGAGCCCAGGGTGCTGGTTTACAAATCAGCCTCTTCCTCAACCTCCGAGGTCCTCCACAATCCTCCTTATGTCTCATGAAGTGCCCGAGATTCTACCCTCCCGCCATGAGTTTCTCAGACAGAACAGGTGGCACTCTCACCGGGGAGTCAGGACAGTGGACCCGCCCCTTCCCACCCCTCACCCTCCCCTCCCTGCATAGTAGGAGCTGTTGGTTGTCCTGGATACAGCAGGTAATGGGAAAGATGGCAGCTGAGGTCACGGCATGAACCAGGATGGCTGTGGGCAGGGAGAAATGGCTTCCCAGACACACTTGTGCCCTTTCGCCCAGGCTGGAGTGAGAGAGGAGGGTGCGGCTGGCCTGGCCATGCCCACGCTAGCATAGGAGACCAGAGGTCCCCATGAGATTCCCAGGATAGGCTGAGAGTAGGGGGAGGTGAGTCAACCGCCCAGGCCTCCCACATCTAATTTCAAGGCAATGGAGAGGGAATGTCATATACCCATATGGAGTCCCATGAGGTGAAAACAGCCAATTGAGGGTCCAGCTGAGGCCCTGGCCTGATTGAGTAGCTACAGAGTAAGGACCTAGGAACGAGGTCTCCTTCCCAGAGGTGGGACTTGAAGTGATGGGGTCCCTTTACCTCCACCAAAACCACAACATAAACAAGGAAGAGGCGGCTCTGGCCCAGGGCAAAGAAAATGTCTTAAAGCCATCCTGACCCAGATTTGACTCCCACATCCCCTCCCTACCATGCTCGACAGGTTCCTTAGTGTGTCCGAGCCTCAGCTTCTCACCTGGCGAATGGGGGCAGTCATCACAGATCTCGCGAGTTGTTGCGAGGCCTAAGTGAGAAAATACAGTCAGAGCTTCTTGTAAACCACAAATGTTATGTACATGGAAGTGATGCAGTGATGCCATGATCCCACTGCCCATCTGGCTCCCACAGACCCGGTGGTCCTCCAGCCCTGGATGAAACCCCATAAACTCCACTCCTTAGAGCTCAAAGGGCCCATTAGAAATCATCTGGTCCAAATGGTCTGATTTTACAGATAGGGAAATTAAGACCCAGAGAGAAAGGCTTTGCCCAGAGTCTAACAACCAGTGAACATGGTGCTGGCCCTAGAAGCGGGTCTCCTAACTCGGGTTCTTTTTACTCCTTCATGCTGTCAAAGCTCACCCCTACCCCCTACACCCCATCTCTCTCCACTGTGGTCTGCCCCTGGGTGGAATTGAATCAAGGAAACTCCTCTCTGCTCCCTTATTGGGTAACACATCCCCTGTTTTGAGTGAAGCCATGCTGCTGAACCACATTAAGAGGCTGGGCCTCCCCCAGGAAGCTCCTGGACAGTATCTGTGCTCCAAATAATTTAAAGTCCTGGGTGTAGCCCTATGAGAGACAGCTGAGATTTTAAAGCCTTTGGGGATCCTGCCAATCATATCAGCAGCTGCCCTTGTCCTAGCTGGGGTCACCAATGGCTTCACCACAGCCCTGAAGGGAACTCCCTCACCCCATTCCAGCCATCAGAGAAAGATTGAATTGTTTCACATCCTAGACATAATCCAAAGTTCACAATGGTTACCAGAGCTGAGTTATCCCTTTTAACTCTCAGAGTGCTGAAAAGTGTGCTTCCCCCTTGTGGGGTGTTGCACGCATTCCCTACTTTAGTCATAGTGCCCCCTCCTTCCAAAGCCCACTCAGCCCTCTGCTCACCAATGGAGGAGAGTTGAGGGGTCAGTCTGGCTCAAAACCCTCCCTGGAACTGTCCTCCGATATTACCCTCCCTGAGGTGTCTGCCACCCTCTCTCCAAACTTTCCAAATTAAGAACCAAGCTCCTTGCTCACCTCATCTTCCAGCTTCAGCCAGCCCACCAGATGCCCAGCTCGGCACCCATGCTCCAAGCTGCCAACAGGCAGGGCAGCCAGCCAGACTCAGTGGAAACAGGCCAAGCCCAAAATTCAGTCCCAGCCTCATCCTCCAGGCCAGCAGGCAAGGGCAGTTGAGATAATGATGAGGTACTCCAGCCCCATTTCTGAGCCCCACCTCAAGCCTCAGTTTCCTCCTCTGTAAAGCAAGGATAACTGTACCTTCCTCCCAGAGCTGCTCAAGGATGAAGTGAGACAGCATGCATAGACACCTTGCCTGAGGAGGCTTCCAAAAGGTTCTGGTCCTCACCTCTTCCCAGGGGTGGGCTCGGGGAGCCTCCTCCCTACCTCCCTTGGGCCTGAAGGTCATCTTGGTCTTGACCTCTCCCTGCAAAGCTGGCAAATGGGGGCAGTCCTCACTGATCTCATGGGTTGTTGCGAGGCCTAAGTGAGAAAATACAGTGAGAGCCTCTTGTAAACCACAAACGCTGTGTACATGGAGGTGATGTAGGGACACCATGACCCCATTGCCCATCTGGCTCCCCCAGACCCAGTGGTCCTCCAGCCCTGGATGAAACCCCATAAATTCCACTTCTTACAGCTCAAAGGGCCCATTAGAAACCATCTGGTCCAAATGGTCTGATTTTACAGATAGGGAAATGAAGACCCAGAGAGAAAGGTTGACCGACGAAGTCCCAGCAAAGTCTGACCCTGGCTTTGTTACATCCTTACGTGTTGGTGCCTGCCTGGGGTGGTTTTCTTTCACTGTGATTTTATTTATTCTTTTGAATAGGAAACACTTGGTATAAAACTCAAAAGACAGAAAGGTGTATATAGGGAAGAGTAAGTCCCCCTCTCTCCTGTCTCCCAGTCACGGAGTTCCCCTCCCCAGAGGCAACCATTGCTCCCAGACCCTAGCAATCTAAGGATTCTCTACACCTTTTAAAGGTGTAAAGAAAAAACGCTCACTTATTTATGTAGGCTTTTCTGTCATGCACACTGTTCTGCATCTTGCTCTTTGTCTACCCAACAGCCTGTCTTGGCAGTCCTCCCATAGGACGTGGCGAGCTTCTTTCTTTTAATGGCTATATAACATTCCATTGCCTGAATAAACCATCATTTCTTTTTGTTTTTCTTTTTTGAGATGGTGTCTCACTCTGTCGCCCAGGCTGGAGTGCAGTGGTACAATCTCGGCTCACTGCAACCTCCGCCTCCTGGGTTGAAGCGATTCTCCTGCCTCAGCCTCCTGAGCAGCTGGAATTACAGGTACCCACCACCATGCCCAGCTAATTTTTGTATTTTTAGTAGAGATAGGGTTTCACCATGTTGGCCAGGCTGGTCTCGAATCCCTGACCTCAGGTGATCCGCCCACCTTGGCCTCCCAAATTGCTGGGATTACAGGCTGAGACACTGCGCCCAGCCACACCACCATTTCTTTGCCAACTGCCTATGCCTGGGCTCTTCTGTTGTTCCCTATCAAACTATTACAAACAGTGCCACAACAAACCACCATGTGATCTGTAGGATAAATTCCAAGAAGCTGAATCTCTAGGTCAAAGAATACATGAATTTATAATTTTGATACATAATGTCAAACTAGCCTCCATGGAAGTAGTAACAGCATTATCTGAGATTCCTATTTTTCCATACCAGTTTCAACCTAGAATATTATTACATGTTTGAAACTTGCTCAATCTGATGGATAACAATGAAATGATTGGCTACTCTCCATTTTCATCTCTCATTATGGAACAAAATGAGGAACTTTGCACATGCTTAAGAGGCATTTGTACTTTGTTTCCTACAAACTGCCTGTTCCTGACCTTTTTTCTAGGTTATTTTTCCTTTTCTTATTGATCTGGAGGAGCTCTTTATATATTAAGGAATTTAGCTTTTGTTTGTGATATGAGCTTTAAGTATTTTTCTCAGTATTTCACTTATCTTTTGATTGTGCTTATAGTGTTTATTTCCATGCAGATTTTTCAAATGTCATTATGTTTACTGATGTAAATTTTCTGCAGTATCTGGGGTTTGGGTCATACTTAGAAACCCTCTGAGTTTTCAACCTTGACCAACATTGACTCCTCATTCTGGTGTCTGGCTTGACCTTCCCACTCTAGTTTGACCCACTGTCAATGCCGGCACCTGCTACCTCTACCCAGCCTCTTCTGGACAGCTCAACCTGGCCTTGACTAGACATCCCACTCCCCTTCTCACTGCTATTTCTCCCATCCCTTGCCCCTGCAGTATGGTCTTTGGCGTACTGCCACTTCTCCAGCCTCCCTGCTTCTGTGCATCTACAGCGTGTTCCTAGCCTGCCCAAAGCCCTCTGGCCCCTCCAGATGAGCATTGCTGTCACCACTCCTTATTCATCTCCTGTCTCTCCAGCTGTGGATCACACTGCTCTAGCACCCCAACCTCCCTGCTGCTCCCAGAACACATCCACACACTTCGAACCCTGACCTTGAAGCTCTGATTTCTGAGTGCTAGTTGAAAGGATAGGGGGGTCCAGAGGTGACACAGTGGGTAAATAGCAGGGGGAGGAGGCTGAGGAGGAGGCAGAAATGAGTCTTTCCAAGTCCTCTGCTAGCAAATTCCAACATGACTTCCTCCTTCACAGCAACTTAGCCGAATTTCTATCTTTATTAATCAAATAACAAATTCAATTAATTACTTTAAATTGCTTTAATTGAATCTAGAACGAGAGCGTGGACAAAATCCCAAGAAGTAATGAACCCAGGCATTTCCAGCATCTGGAGTTGAAATGATCTTTAATTTCAATTTGGGAGCAAAAATAATGTGACTGCAGTCAAACCCTCCCCTCGCAGCCTGCTCCCTGACAACTTTGTTACTGCCTGCGGTGCTGACAGGGCCTCCGCACCCTGTTCTTTCGCCCTCCTTAGCAGCAATGTTCTTCCTGCTTCAACTTACCTCAACTGAGAAATGGGTACAGGCTCCACCTGCAAGTGTCCTGTGAGTACTGGAGCGCAGGAGCTGCTTGGAGATTGTACGGGTAATGGACCAGAGAGTGGCAGACATCGATCAGACAGCAGCGAAGCCCTCAGGAGCAAGGCACATCCTTGCCTCTGTGCCTCTCCCGTGCTGTGCTCCCTTCTAGGAATGCCTTTCTTTGCCCTTTTCCAGCTGTTGCATCCCTGCTTTCAGTTCAGATGGCCGGTTCAAATGTCCCTTTCAAAGGAAAGCTGCTCCCCATCCCCCACCCCAGAAAGGAGTTGAAGAGATGGAAGTGTTTTCCCTGGTTGGCAGTTGCCCTCCAAGTGGTAGCTCTGGGCCAGTAAGAGGGAAAATGGAACACAACCAACCTTTTTTTTTTTTGGCAGGGGTCAAGGCGAGAAGAATATATTCTCTGGATATGATAGATGAGGAGACAGAGGCTCAGAGAAGTGAAGTGATTTACTCAAGATCACACAGCTGGGTAGTGGTCAAGCCACACCTGACCCTAGGCCTGACACAGCTGCCTTTCTATCCCTGGCTGGGTATCAGAAGAAAAAGCCCAAAATCCCCCTTAAAGCCCTATGTTGCTGTCTTCTGTCCACCCTGAGGCAGCCGATCCCATCAGTCCCCTCTCTCCCTGCTCCCTGATACCCGCTCTCTCTTCTGACTCCACCCACCCTTGCCTCTCAGGCCTCTCTCCATCCTGGGCATACTTTGTTCCAGCCTGACCTCCAGGTTCCCTGTGTTAGAAGAATGCTAAGGCAGCCAAGGTACTCCTGAGTCTTTCATTCTTATTATCATGGTTATTATTTTGTATTACTATTTTACTATTAGTCTTCCCCTCAGCTGCCAGGTCTCAATGGCATCCTTTCCATTGTGCCATACTCCTGCTCAAACACCTACCATGGCTCCCTATTACCTGTAGCCTCAAGTTTAAACACTTCTTTGGGCTATTAAGATCCTCCAAAACTTGGCTCCACAAATGTCAAGCAGCTCCCCCAACATACTCTATGCCTCTGGGAAATTTACTCAACTTTTTTGAACCTTCATTTTCTCCTCTGTAAAGTGGACATTGTAATCCCTACCTTATGAAACTGTGCTGAGGATACGATGAAAAGAAACCTATGAAACCCAGCGCAGTGCCTGGCATCTCAGTAGCCTTCAGGAAATGTGAGTGCTCATTCCAGCCACGTCTCCTGCCTCTCTAACCTTACTTCCCGCTGGGCTGCCACGCACATTCTCAACTCTACCCAGGATGGAGTCTTCACTTCTCCAGGAATAACTTTCATTAAAAAAAATTTCTACCACATCCTTCAAGCTTCAACTCAAATGGACACACCCCTAATTCATGATTCATTTGGGGACTGGGAGTAGTGCACGGTCTCTCATCCTGTCTCCAAGTAGGATTTGGTGTAAAGCCAGCCCGAGAGGCGGAGCCCAATCTCACTCTCCAGGGTTAGGGACGAGGAATTCCCCATCAGCCAGGATCTCTGAACACCAGATTCTGGCTAGAGCCCTGCCCCATCCAGCACTCCAGGACACCTATCAGGGTCCTGCCCACCCCCTCCAGGAGTGTCTCTTCACTTTCCATTCTCCCTGAAACAATCTGCTGCTTAGCAAAGCCTTTTTAGGCATTAAAGCACATCACACCCTTTTTTTCTCCCAGAAAAGCTCTTATTTTCCTGAAATCTCAGGAGCCAGTTTTTCCTGCCAAGAATATTCCACCTCAGCCCAATCCCAGGAACTGCAGAAGGATCAAGATGCTTGGATGGACCCCCTCCCGCTCCCCTACACCCCTTTCCACTCCAGCTCCTGCATAAGGGAGCAACCCTCCCATTTACTGATCGGAAAAGTGCGTCCCTAAAGGAAAAAGAAAATTTGTGTGTCCCAAGTCAAAGAGAGAGTTGGTGCACCAGGAAACGGAATAGAAGATACTGGTAATTCACCTTCCCTAGTGGAAGACCTAAAGCAGAGGTCGTCCAGAGTTGTACGAAGGATCAATGTGATCAATAACAGGCCCACTATAACATTTAGGGGCCTGGCCAGGCATCTCCTCTCCCCACAGGGCCTCCATAACAAATTACCAAAAATGGGCTTAAAACAACAGAAATGTAATCTCCCACAGCTCTGGAGGCCAAAACTCCAAAATCAGTGTCGGTAGGGCTGCACCGTCTCCGGAGGCTCGAGGGGAGAGTCCTCCCTGGCCTCCTGCAGCTTCTAGTGGCGCTTGGTGTTCCTTTGCTTGTGGCACCCCGGTCTCTGCCCTTCATCACCCCAGTCTCTGCCCCTGTCTTCACGAGGCCTTTTCCTCTGGGTCTGTCTCAAATCTCCCTCTTCTTTCTCTTATAAGGGCACCTGTCAGGATGCTCTCATCTCAAGATCCTGAACTCACTTACATCTGCAAAAACCCTGCTTCCAAATAGGGTCTCATTCACAGGTCCCGGGGGTCAGGACTTGGACGTATCTTTTGGGAAACACAATTCAACCCATTACACCACATGAGCCCTGCCAACCTTGAGGCCTCACGGCCTCACCCCCTCTGAAACTGACCTCTTTGGGTTTGCCCAAAAGGGCTTTGGCAGCCTCAGCCTGGGAAGCTGCTCGCCTGTCCCAGACCTCTGACTCTCTAGAAAATGGCCCAATCTCTCTTGGACCCTCCCTGATGACCTTTATTAGAGGGGCCCTGGGAATTTCCTGCAGATGAAGCATGATGTGACCTCAGAAGGCAGGCCCTAGTGCCAGGGAGATGGAGTTCCATTCCCGGCTCTACCACTTGTCAAACCTGTGACTTTACATAACTCCCTGTGTCTCAGTTTCTCCATCTACAAAATAAAGGCATTAGTATCCTCATCGGTGGCTCTTTGTATTAGAAAGACATAGTGAATGCCCCGGCAGGGCATGAAGTTGGCGTCCATAACCAGTTACTATCATGGTACCCCCACCATTCATTTATTCTCGGGGAAGCATCTCCCCAGCCATCCCCTGCAGGGCCCTCAGCCTTCCTCTCAGTCTCCAAGGTGCTCAGGACACTTGTTGTCCTCATAGCATCTCCTGAAGGATATATTGTTATTCCCATTTTACAGACAAGAAAACGCATTAATATGGGTGGCACTGTTTGCTCCAATGACAGTCACCCATCTTTAGGGGAACACTGAGTGAAGCTCCCCATGCACGGGGATACTCATTTTTTGAGGTCTGTTTGTTTTGACTCCCTCCACTCTCCCACTGTTTGGTCACCCGTGGCATGGCTGTCATTAGAACAAACATTCAAAGCAGTTTGTCTTTCCCCTACATTCCCCCATCCTGGCCTCATGACATCCAGGAGTGGGGGTCGGGCAGGGCAGATGTGATTGTCATTGTTACACCCATCTTGCAGATGATGAAACTGAGACTAAGAGAGGAGGAATCTAGCTCCTAAGATCACAGCACTTTGTACTGGCAGTGGCAGAACTCAGGTCTTCTGACTCGTAATTAGCGTTCCATCCATTTCACAACACAGTCCAGAACGCAGTCATTCATTAAACAGTGAAGATATAACAACAACTAATGTGGAATATTTTTACAACGCTGAGAGGCAGAGATTCCTTTCATCCCCATTCAAGAAATGAGAAAGTTGAGGCTCAGAGAAGACCACAGCACCAGGATTTGAACTTGGGTCTCTATGCCTGCTCCCAAGGCTCCCAAACCAGCTCTATACCCACTGTGCTGCACTGGCTGCTGCAAGAAGCTGTTCCACCTGAACCCTGAAAACCAATCATGCTCTCTGCCCTGAAGACACTCCCAGTCTCGGAGAGGAGGTAAGTCTAGGTGGCCAGGGGCCAGCTCTCTAAGAGGCAAACAGACTCAGAGGGCAGCACAGCTTCCTCCCCCTCTGAGAGGAGCTGCCCTGTCCTCCCCAGAGCTGGATTGAGATGGCAGTAGGACTAGGGAGCTGCCATTCTGAGAAGAACATCCTGCCAATCCCATCCCTGAGATGTCCATTTGGGGTGGGGGCAGGGCAGAGAGGTATTGCCGGTGGGGCTCACTGGGGCTTTGGGGCTGGGGCCTTTGGAGGCTCCTCCAATCAGGGAGTTGAGGCTGGGAGGCCTATGGTGAGCACCAGCCACCCCAGCAGAGGGAGCAGATGTCCCAGCCTCTCCCTGTTCCCTGGCAAACCTCATCTTTTATAAATAGTTGTACTTGCTGGGAGCCAGAGAGAGTTGAGGCTTCAGCATCTCTGACAGCCCGGCAGAGCCAGGCCCGTCTGCCTGGAGCTACGCGTGCTCACATACCACCCCCTCCCGAGCCCGCAGCCCAACCGCCACAAGGGTGTCATTGCACCCAGGACGCACGGCGTCTTGGCATGTGCTGGCTCCACGTGGCTGGTGGGTTGTGTGGGCTCTTGGGCAAAGGAACCAAGTAATCAGAAAGCACTTTAGAACAGACGGATTCTGGAGGTAGTGAGCTCCTCATCCCTGGAAGGGTTCCAGGGGAGCTGGAGGTCTATGTAATAGACATGCAATAAACGAGCTTTGGGCTCTGAAGGATGGTGAGGGAAGAGGGAAAAGGCTGGGCCACATGATCCCAAAGGGTCCCACTGTACATCTAGGGTGGCATAGGTGGGGACGGTCAGGGCCATGGGTGGCTTAGCAAGACTGTGACCTCCTTCCCAAGCTTTAAGGTGCCCAGGAAGCTCACCTGTGTGGGTTCCTGGAACCCTCTGCTTCATGCGTGAGCCCGGCGATTTCTCTGGATTCAAGAATGCCAGGAGAGGTTCTGTCCAGCATGTGGGATGCATTACTCACTAACTGCTCATCACTGAGCATTTATGCAGCTCCTACAAAATACACCAGTGAGGCTGCCAGCTCCCCAGGTTTTCTGAGAAGCTCAGATGCTGGGGCAATGTTCCTCAGCTCCTCTGATCTGTGTGGAACCCTTGTTAGAGTGGGGAACCTGTGAGCCTCGTCAACCTTGGAAACTCTCCACTTTCTAAAGCTGAAAACTTAGGAAATCCTTGACCTTTGGGATCGGAGGTGAGTGTTCCCAATCTTGAGCCATAAGAACAGGGACCAAGTCTGTCTTATTCACTGCTCCTCTTTTCCGTGGTGGCATTTAAATAACTGAACCAAATGGATGAATGACTAAGTGAACAAATTATGTAAAAGTCACCGCATCACCTTCTTGCAGGAAGACTGAGTCACCTGTGAAGCATGCCCTCTGTCCTCTCTCTGAGGAGGTAGGGGACAAACATGATGCTGTAGGAAGGATATCACCTCTGGGGTCAGACTGAGTCCCGGTCCTGGCTCTGCCTTTTATTGGGTGCATAACCCTGGGTGAGTTCCTCAACCACTCTGCTTCATTGGCGGCAAAACAGAGATAATAATCCCTACCCCATAAAAATGCCATGAGAACATCTGAGATAACATTTTTAAATTGCCGAGCATCCAGTCAGCACTCCATAAATGATGCTGGTGGTAGTCATTAGTGCCATTCTCCAAATGTTTGCCGTTCTCTTTCCAAGCACATGGTAGAATCCTACTTCCCCACCTTCTTGAAACTGGACATGGCCATAATTTGCTTTTGCCCAAAGCAATGAGACCAGAAGTGATGTGCCTCTCCTTGATGGAGGCATTAGGAGGTCATGTGTAATTCTGCACATTCTCTTCTTCCTGCTTCAGCAATCATAGCAGCAATAAGGTGGAATCATGACCAGCCCGGGTCCTGGAACGAGGAAGACATGGGGCAGATCTATCCAGTGGCCCCGGATGGCAAGGCACGAGGTAGGTTGTAAAGATGGCCGGAATTATTCCTCCCCTCCCTGGGTGCCTTCCCCTCTGCCAGATGGCTTTGCTGTTCCTCCCATCCAGAGATGAACTCCATTCCTACCAACCTTGAACCTTCTCAGCCATGTGATTTGCTTTGGCCAATGTCATATTTTTAAATATGATACAAGCAGAGGCTTGTGAAGTGCTTGCATATTGGAGTTTGCCCTGTTTCATGGCTGGGAAGGAACTCTTCTGCCACTATGTGAAAAAGCCTCAGTTAGCCTTCTGGAGGAAGACGACATGGAGTGAGGCAAGGCCCCAACCATCCTACCTGAAATCCCAGACATGTGAGTGAGGCCACCCTAAACCATCTAGCCCCATCTAAACTGGCACAGACCAAAATAACCACCTAGTCAACCCACAGAATCAGAAAAAATATTAAATGTTTTTTGTTTTGAGCCACTAAGTTTCAAATGGTTTGCTACTTGGCAAAGACTAACTTACAGGATATAACATGAATGGAAAATAAACCTCAGAGTATTCAGCCACTGATCTTTGGGGATGTTTATTACTGCAGCATAGCCTTGCCCATTATTCTGATTAATATGGTATTTCCTTCCCATTTCCCTGTGGGAAAGGAAGTACATTCCACTTAAGTTTCGAGTTTTATCCTCTACGGTTCTCTTCCTGTTCACCACTGCCTTCCACTCAGCTACTCTCCTGCCTCATGGTCCAGGTAGGATCTCCTGTTATCCCCCACACCCCAAGGATGGGTTATCAACCAGGCACATCATGGAGACTTCTGCTCACCCCCCACTTCTGGGCCAAACTCTCCAGGGCTGTGTGGGCCTTAGAGACAACCTGTAAGAGGTTCCCATATTGTGACTCAGTGTTTGCTCTGGACCCTGAGGTGAGACCAGCTGGCCTCAGCCCACATTCTGCATTCCCCGCCCCACTTCACTCTCTTGCGTACTCTCTGGCTGCATGGCATGGCAGAAAAAGGCGCCGGCTTCAGCATCAGATGCACCTAGATTCAAATCCCAGTTCTGCTGTTTACCTTTCAATCCTGGGCCAGGTGCAGTGGCTCACGCTTGTAATCCCAGCACTTTGGGAGGCCAAGGCAGAAGAATCTTTTGAGTCCAGGAGTTCGAGACCAGCCTGGGCAACATAGGGAGACCCCATCTCTATGCAAAAAAAAAAAAAAAAAAAAAGGTCCCAGCTACACAGGAGGCTGAGGCAGGAAGATTGCTGAAGCCTGGGAGGTGGAGGCTTCAGTGAACCTTGATTGCACCACTGCACTCCAGCCTGGGCAACAGAGCAAGACCCCATCTTCAAAAAATACATATGTATATATGTCCCAGCTCTGTGACCTCTTATCCATGAGACCCTGGGAAAATGCTTTAACCACAGTGAGTCTCAGTTTCCTCTTTTGCAACTTGGGGATAAAAGCTCTCTCTTCACAAAGCTGCAAGAATGATAAATATGGCATCTAGCACAGCACCTGACACACGGTAAGACACTGGAGAAATGGTAACTGGGCATCATTCAGAGTCAGAGTGTCCAGTTCTCAAGTTCCAGCTCTGACATTGACTGGCAATGTGTTCATGGGCAAGTCACTTGGCTTCCCTGAACCTTGGTTTCCTTCTCTGTAAAATGGGTGTTTAACTGTCTCTTTGACAGGTGAGATAAGCATTTTAAAAGGAACTATATATAAAGTAGGTGGCATGTAGTAAGTTCTAAAGAGGTGGCAGTTCTTTCTCCACCCTCTAGCTTGCAAATTCTTTTGATGGCAAAGGTGGTTTCACCTCTATGCCCTTCCTCCCCTGCCACACATATACACAGAGCCTGCACACATGCACACAATCAGAACTCAGTCAGAGTGGGCTTGTTGTGGGGGACAAACAGATCCCAGTCTCCTCAGATCCCTCCGGTCCAGGAATAGCTTCTGTGTCCGCTCACCCCAAAAGGAAATAGCCTGGTTCTATCATGCATCATATAAACAGGAAGAACCAACAGTGCTGAGGTGGTCAGGAGACCCCTGTGAGTGTCTCATTCACCATCATCCTCATCCTCCCCCACCTTGCCTCACCCCCTCCCACAAGCGTGCTCCAAGACTGCTCGAGAGCAGTTTCCATGGCGATAGCATTTTAAAGTTTTCTAGGAGCAGAACAGGAATAATTTTCCACCTTCTCCTCCTCCGTGGCAATCCGGGGAAAGGGAGCTTATTACAGATAAAGGGTGGGGTGAGGGGCAAGGAGGAGAGAAGCAGCTCTTTCTTTCTTTCATCGTGTGACTGAAGAAGGTCACACTAAAATTCCCCACACCCAGCTCCCTCTCCAGACCCCACTTTCTCCCCTGGTCTTCACCTACCTCTGCTTGGATGAAGAGATGGGATGGGTATGAGTAAAAGAAAAAAGAGAGGACAGAGAAAAGAAAGAGAGAAAAAGTGGGCCAATGTGTGCCCAATCACATGCATGCACCACTCATAAACACAGTGGCTGCAGGAAATTTCCACTGATCTCTTCTTGGGAAGTGATGATCATTAACAGAGGAGAAAAGCTGAGTATTAGAAGCAGAGACGCTGGGTGCAGTGGCTCATGCCTGTAATCCTAGCACTTTGGAAGGCCAAGGCAGGAGGGTCACTTGAGGTCAGGAGTTCAAGACTAGCCTGGCCAACATGGTGAAATCCGGTCTCTACTGAAAATACAAAAATTAGCCAAGTGTAGGTGGTGCATGCCTGTAATCCCAGCTACTTGGGAGTCTGAAGCAGGAGAGTCGCTTGAACCCGGGAGGCAGAGGTTGCAGTGAACTGAGATCACACCACTGCACTCCAGCCTGGGTGACAGAGTGAAACTCCATCTCAAAAAAAAATAAGATAGAAGCAGAGACATCTGTGTACCCTGGCTGCAGCCCATGATAGAGTCAGTCTACATGTTACAACCACCTTACAATATCTCCATAATCTACCAGCCCAAAGAGGGTCCATGTACACTGCGAAGGGGTGTTGTGGTCATGATGCCCTCTAATGAGGGTGGACACCATACTGTAATGAGATGTGAGGGCCGGGGTGCTCTTCTTTCACTCTAATTCCTGCTTGCTTTGCAGACTCCTTCCTCTCAGCCCCCAGCTACATTCCTTTATGCCTATTCTCCAACCTTTGAAGGGTTTTTTGTCCCAGATTGTGGGCCCCTATCCAGTTTACATAGAATTCCTTGCCAACGTCTCTGAGGCAGACACCATCCAGGAGAAGTGTAAGGTGAAAATAGACTGTGAATGGCCTGCCTCCCTTTCCCTCCAGGCATGGCTGTGAAGAAGGCATCTGCCCCAGGCCAGGTGTGCCAGAACCCCCAACAGGTGCAAGGAAGCAGGTTGAGGAATAGGATGGGAGCACAGACTCAGATGGACCCAGTAAGATTTCTTCCAGGGCTAAGCTTGGCCAAATAAGTCATGTGAGGATCATGCAGACGATGTCAGGATAAGACGCTGGAGGAACCAGATTCCAGTCCTGATTCTCCCACTCACTAGCTGGGTGGCCTTAAGAAAACCACTTAACATCTCTTTGAATCTCCTCTGTCTTACCTTATTTTCCATCCTATCTGTCTTGTTCAAAAAGGTTATTTTGAAAATTCAAAGTGAGAGCACTTCGAAAGTTAGCAAGTACTACACACTTGTAAGATACCTCTTTCTATGACTTTGGCAGGGTCAGTGACAAAGATAAGCTTAAAACCTGGTCTCAAATGTCAATCTAGAAATGCAGAATCCATGGACAATGAAGTAAGTGATGAGGTACTCTAGTGCCACAGGGAAATGTTATGTGGCCTTGAACAAGTCACTTGTCCTCTGGGGGCTTTGTCTTCCTCTGCTAAAAGAGGTTCTTAAGGGCCTTTTAGGGCAGGAACCCAAGCCAGACGCGAGGCCAAGTCAAGCTAGAGAGTGTGGGCCTGGGGTCAGCACCAGGGACAGTTCCCATGAGCCTGGGAGACCAACATTGATCTGAGTTAGCAGAGACCTGGGTTCAAGTTCTGACCTTGCCTCAAACTTAAAGTATTATTTCCAGACGGTGTCTTCTCACTGTTCAGAAGGCCAAGGAAAGGTTGAGTTCTCATTATAAAAGTTCACAACCCTTCTAGGGAGGCAGTGTGGTGCAGTGGTCAGGAGCACATCCTACTCACAAAGAAGGTGCTGGAGCCCATGCGTACCTGGTGGGTTGCTCCTCCTTCCCCAGTCCTGCCCTAGGAAACAGTGTAGTGGAACTTCTGGGGAGCTGTTTGGGTAGAAGAGCCCAGTGAATTCTCCTTCCTCATGTATAGACCCCTGGATATCCTATGCCTTCTAGAATTACATCCCTCTATTCATTGAGCCAGACACCTTTCAATAAACCCTCTAATCTAGTTCCCATGATAACCCCTAGCTTAGGCATAATTATTCTCACTTTTCAAATAAGAAGCTGAGCCTGAGAGAGGGGCACCAATGGGCCTATTGTCCTTTCCATTTCACAGTGCTCACTCATGAATGAGACAGCTCCAGCCCTACCCTGCCAGAAGGCACTGAGACCTTGGGCAAGTCACTTCCCCCTCTGGGTTGGACCAGAGCTCCAAGCTCCAAGCATCTTCACTTCCATCCTACAGAGGGGTCTGGGATCTCGACCTAGGAACACAAGATGTAGAGCCAATAACCTCTCAGAGCTCACGCCTACCCCAGGCTCAGATCTCTAAGGTGCCAATAAGCAAATACCCCTGCTCAGAGCTTGCTCTGAGTCAGTTCTCCCTTGGAGAGTCCTGGAAAATACAGCTCTGCTGCTTTGGCAAGAATCTTTCCTTTTTTAATAAAAAAATTATTTTGACAAAGCGTTCTTATAAGAAATGAATGTCAGCCTGACTCTGTAGAGAAGCATCAGTGTGGAATTGATGTAAGACATGGTGTTTAATTATAGCAACACCCTTTAGCTCTGTCACCAGCCCCGCACCAACCTCCCTCCTCTCATGGTCCGGGGTAGGAAGAGGTCTGTGTGTCCTATAGCTGTTTCTCAGGGATCCGGACCAACCTTTGACCACCAGGATGAACTGGGTCCTGACTTCCCCATGAATTTCCAAGGCCAAGGTCTCACAGCCCCAATAGAATATAGCATTCACAAATGTCAGAGATGGAAAGCAGCTCAGATATCACCATATCTAACCCAACCTTTTATAGAGAGGAAAACCTAGAAACTCTCTAATTATAATGCATATGCCAGGCTTCTTCTGCCTTATTACATGACCAACGCTGCAAAGAAGGGGCAAGAGTGACAGTCACCTTGCCCAGGCAAAGTAGAAAGACCCAGAGACACAGATTGGGAAGGGAAGAACAAGGAAGAAGCTGATATGCACTAATCACCTATTATGT
Source organism: Symphalangus syndactylus (assembly GCF_028878055.3). NCBI lineage: Eukaryota > Metazoa > Chordata > Mammalia > Primates > Hylobatidae > Symphalangus > Symphalangus syndactylus. The sequence goes on along the minus strand of NC_072428.2, from coordinate 11,271,866 downwards.
GCCAGGCACTGTGCTCAACACTTCTACAAATTATATCATTTGGGTATCATCCCCATTTTACAGATGTAAAAACTGAGGCTTACAAGAGATTAAGTAACTTACCCAGGGTCACATCACCAAGATATGGATTCAGGTGTGCCAGGCCGCAAAGGTTGGGCTTTTCCTGTTGAGGGGAGCTACAGTGAGCTCCCCTCTTACGCAGCAGAGGTCTGGAGTCAAATCCACTTTGTTTCCTACACTTCCTCACTTGTTTCCCAGGATCAAGTGCTTGGTTGCCCTTTATTATCAAATAAAAGGGGCATAACTGCTTTCTGGACATAACTTGCTTTCTATTGGCTTAGGAGTCTCACCTTTCCCATAGGTGACATGTACACTTTCTGTCATTTTGGTTTCCTTATGATCTACATATATAAAATGATGCCAGCAATATCCTTACCCCAGATACACCCCAAAATGGTTCAGGACATAGTGGCCAGTCATCAGAGGGAGATGAAACTATTAGGAGAGACTCAAAAGGACCAACATCTTCAACTCAGGGATGGAAGTAGCACTGGAGGGCTTGCTCCCGCTGCCCCTCTTTCTAAAGCACCTGCCACTCATCCTGGCTGTTGCAGTGATAAGGGATTGAGCAACACTGCAGTGGGGGAAGGGTTTGTTGACTTACAGAAGCCTAGCCATAACTGTAGAGATGCTTAGGAAATTCCTCTGCCTTCAATTGGCAACACCTCTGGCCTGATCCCAAGATGCCGGCAGCATCTTTGTGTCAATCAAATTTCTACAGCTTTCATGTGCTGAACCTGGCTCTGTCTATACTTCATTGCTCTGGGATCTCAAAGAATTGACTACAAAAGTGGGGAGCAGCAGGTGGTCATTACACCTTCCATTATGCTCGATGCTGTGTGAGCGCCACCTCACTTCTAGCTAAAGCATCCCCTGCCAGGCATACAGAAATTCCAAAGGGGAAATGGCTCCTGTTACAAACTGAATTCTGTCCCCCAAAATTTGTATGTTGAAATCTCAATGCCCAGTACCTCAGAATGTGACTGTATTTGGAGATAGGGTGTTTAAAGTAGTAATTAAGGGAACACGAGGTCATTCGGGTCAGCCCTAATCCCATATGACTGCTATCCTCATAAGAAGAGGAAATTTAGACACAGTCCTATAGAAGGAAGTCCATGTGGGGACACAGGGAGAAGACAGACATCTACAAGCCAAGGAGAGAGACCTCAGAAGAAACCAATCTGGCCAACACCTTGATCTTGGACTGTTGTATAAGCCACCCAGTCTGTGGGATTTCATTATGGCAGCCTCAGCGGATCATAGCAGGGGTTCTCTCACTTTTCTTCTCTCCAATATATCCAGGATATATTGCTACCTCCTTCCTTCACTCCCACCCTGGATAATTTACTGCCATTAAAAAGTGTATTACGGCCGGGCGCGGTGGCTCACGCTTGTAATCCCAGCACTTTGGGAGGCCGAGGCGGGTGGATCATGAGGTCAGGAGATCGAGACCACGGTGAAACCCCGTCTCTACTAAAAATACAAAAAATTAGCCGGGCGCGGTGGCGGGCGCCTGTGGTCCCAGCTACTCGGAGAGGCTGAGGCAGGAGAATGGCGTGAACCCGGGAGGCGGAGCTTGCAGTGAGCCGAGATTGCGCCACTGCCTGGGCGACAGAGTGAGACTTCATCTTAAAAAAAAAAAAAAAAAAAAGTGTATTATGGGCCCAGGCACAGTGGCTCACACATGGAATACCAGCACTTTGGGAGTTCGAGACCACCCTGGGCAACATAGTGAGACCCTGGCTCTACAAAAAATTAGCTGGGCATGGTGTCACGTGCCTGTAGTCCTGCCCCAAGAGGATGAGGTGGGAGGATCGCATGAGCCAGGAGGCCAAGGCTTCAGTGAGCTGTGATCATGCCACTGCACTCCAGCCTGGGTGACAGAGGAAGACCCTGTCTCAAAAAAAAAAAAAAAGTACATTATGGGATGGAGAGGTTGGGGTGGGCCTTTTAATATGTTTAGAGCTGAGGTGAGAAAGAATGAGGGCAGGAAGAGCGTTTCTTTTCCTCCAAGCAGCCCAGCTCTCCAATGCCAAAGCTATTTTGAGATTACAAGAAGCTAAGTTTATAAGCCATGTCCACCTAGTCAGGTTTCTGGGACCCAGAATGCATCTTCCACAGAAACAATGTTTGTAAAAGAAACTGGTTCCCAGGCTAGCCCACAAAAGCCTGTTTAGTCCATCACAGAGCTCTGATACCCTCTCTCTCTCTCTCTCTCACTCTGCCCTGCAGACTAATAGAGTGATATTGCCTCAAACCTAATCTTTAAACTCTACAGAAAAGCAATCATGTCCACCATGAAGTGAGTGGGGGATGTGATTCAGGCTGGATGGCCATGCCTAGAGGAAAGTAGACAGTGCTTGAGGAGGTCAAGGAGCCCCCGGGGCCTGGGGCAGCGGTACTGAAGGAGACTTCTGGAATTTCTCAAGGGCTTTTGAGGCTGAGCACTCTCCATCCTTATTAATCTCCTTTTACTTCAGAACTCAGGGTCCCCTTTGGATCCTCCTGTAATGACTGGGCTGATCAGTGGTGATTGGGTCATCTGTGGGGGAAGAGAGGACACGAGAGAGGGAGAGAGAAAGCAAGAGAGAGGGGAACATGATTGTGCAAGAAGAGATGGCAGCAAGAAGCTGGCTGACAGGCGTGGTGACGCGTGCCTGCAGTCCCAGCTACTCGGGAGGCTGAGGCGGGAGAATGGCTTGAACCCGGGAGGCAGAGGATGCAGAGAACCAAGATCGTGCCATTGCACTCCAGACTGGACAAAAGAGCTCCGTCTCAAAAAAAAAAAAAGGCTGCTGAGGGGGTATCATGACCAGGAGAGAGGGACTGGCTGATGGATTGAGACTTGGTGTGCAAACTCAGCCTTTCCTCAACATCCTGGCCAGGGCCCAATGCACAGGGAAGGGCTCAAAAATCACACGTTCTGAAGGCTTGAGTACTGGTTCTACCGTAGGCTTTGAGCAGCATGACCTCTGTGCCCTGATTTCCTCCACTGTGAAATGGAATCATAGTAATCACCAGCTCACTGGGCTGTTGTGAAAATGCACTACCCATATAAAGCTCTTAGGAAACACCTCAGTGAGCATTAGCTGTGGTTGTTGTTAGTGCCTGCCCTTCACCAGCCCGCTGCCTGAGCCCTTTACCACCAGCCTAAAACCAAAGAACAGAAGTGGAAGGAGGCCAGGCATGGTGGCTCACGCCTGTAATTCCAGCACTTTGGGAGGCTGAGGTGGGCAGATCCATTGAGCTCAGAAGTTCAAGACCAGCCCATTATAGTGGCTCAGGCCTGTAATCCCAGCACTTCGGGAGGCCGACATGGGCGGATCACCTGAGGCCAGGAGTTTGAGACCAGCCTGGCCAACATGATGAAACTCCATCTGTACTAAAAATACAAAAATTAGCTGGGTGTGGTGGCGGGCACCTGTAATCCGAGCTACTTGGGAGGCTGAGGCGGAAGAATTGCTTGAACCCAGGAAGTGGAGGTTGCAGTGAACTGAGATTGCACCACTGCACTTCAGCCTGAGTGACAGAGCAAGACTCTGTCTCAAAAAAAAAGAAGAAGTTTGAGACCAGCCTTGGTAACACGGCAAAAACCTGTCCCTACAAAACAAAAAGTTAGCCAGGCGTGGTAGTGCACACCTGTAGCCTCAGCTACTCAGGAGGCTGAGGTGAGAGGATTGCTTCAGCCTAGGAGGTGGAGGTTGCAGTGAGCCAAGATCACACCACTGTGCTACAGCCTGGGCAACAAAGTAAAACCCTGTCTCAAAAAAAAAATGCAGAAGAAGGAGAGGAAAGGGATAGAGAGAGTTAAGCAGGAAGAAAAACAGATTGGCCAGGGTAGATGCCTCTACCTGTCGGAAAGGACCACTGAGTACCTGTACTCCTTGTCCCCGTGGCGTGGATCAGGCCACTGTCCCCATCTCCCCACACTGGTCAAGATCAGCTTCCTCTCCTGACCTTGAAATGCCTGTGGCCTTCCGATAAGAATATTTTAATGCCACAACCCATCACAGGTGTCCCTGGGACCTTCTCCCAGTGGGAGGCAGGGTCAGGGGCATCCCTCTGCAGCTGGCATCTGAAGGAATTAGCCTGGAGCCTGGCAGGGGAGGGGCTTGGAGGAAGACAATTGTGAATTCTCTGAGAGGAGCAGATCAGAGGAGCTGGAGCTGGTGTTTTCATTCCAATTAATTATCCTTTTAGCGCAGCTTGGACTGCTGGAGAGCAAGGAGGAGAGACTCATTTATATTAAAATCAGCCGGGCCCTTCTGGCCAAGATTCTAGCCTGCACGCAGATACAGTGTGCACCGTGCAGGGGGCACGCAGGGATCCCACTTCCCAACCACCCCAAAGAGGTAGATCCCCCGGACTACCCAGTGGCCAAGGCCTGCTGAAGCCCGTCAGCTTCTCTGTAAGGCCTCTGCTCTGCACATGCTGATCAATTAGGTGCCGGTGACAGAGACTAGAGCCCAAGCTTAACGTGCTTTGCAAATATGGCTTCTTCACGGAGAGCCTGCTGGGGAAAGCTGGTGGCTTGTCCCCGTTCACTGCTTCAAGGAGCCCAGGTACCTCCTGAGCCTGCCCTCCCTCGCCCACCAACATCCTGCTCTCCTCCTTCAAAGATGTGCTTCATTCCATGTGCACTTCCTGAGCACCTGCCCTAGCCTTGCCCAGTGCCTGGTAATCAGGGAAGACTACCAGAAGGAGGTGGAAAGCCAAACCTTAGGGCCAGATAGGACCAGTGAGGAGGCTCCTGCAATAATCTGGGTGGCTCCGACCAGTGGCTCCCCACCAGTGGAGGTGGGCAGAAGTGGTCCTATGCTGGGTATATGTAGAGACACAAGACTTCCTGATGGATTTGGATGTGACACATGGGAGGAAGAGAAGAGTCAAAGGCAGAGCTAAGGTGTTAGACCTGAGTATCTAGAAGGATAGATTTGCCATATCTAAGATGGAGACAGCTGTGGGAGGGACAGCAAAGCCAGCTTCTCTGACTCCAAGTCTAGTGTTCCCTCTTCTTCCCTGTCTGGCGTCTCCAAAGGGTCAGGTGTGGGGTGGAGGTCAGTGGTCTTCAGTGCTCTTTCCTTCTGGACAGGCCCTCATTATCTCTCCAACTCACTCCTCTGCAAGCCTGTCTTCATGATTCATCTATTGGAAGATGGTCTATCAACTAATTCATACTAAAGTGAAAATGGTTGATAAGTAGGGAACAGCCTTAGGAGGCCACTGAGTAGTAGGGGACAATCAATCATGGTAATAATAATACCTATACTAATAATAAAATAAAAATACCTAATCCCTATTTGGCACTTGCACTTACTATGTGCCACTAACTCTTCTATAATAGGCACTATATGTGTGTATTATATTATCTAATCCTACCTATAACCCTGTGAGAAAAATGTTTATCTTTTTTTACAGATGAGGAAACTGAGGCACATACCCAGGATTACAGAGCTAGGACATGGCAGAGTCAGGATTTGAACCTAAGCAGTCTGGCTGAAGAGTCACGGTCTCAGCCACCACAATCTACTATCGGTCTATGCGTATGCGTCTTACCAATCCTCATAACAACCATGTGAGGACCGCGATTTATCCCCACTTGTAAAGGAGAGAAAATTGAAGATCAGAGAGGGAAGGTGATCTGTGTGATCCAAGGTCACACAGCTGGTGCCTGGGGGCTCAGATAAAATAAAGGAGGCCCAGTTAAATTTACATTTCAGATCAACTGAATAATTTTTAGCGTACGTGCATCCCACTCAATATTTGGGAAATATTTCTACTTTAAAGGTATTTGTTCTTTGTTGCAAATTTAACTAGGTGTTCTGTTCTTATTCACTGAATCTGAGACCCCTAGGCCTAAAGACCCCTAGGAACCAGTTTGGTCAGGGCCAACTTTCTCAGGCTCTCAAGATAAACCTCCAAGTCCCAAAGGACAAAGGAGCTGAGGTGTCCCCAGCCTGCTCTTCCCTGGTCCCCCTCAGCCTTGCCACCCCATGTCCCGTCTCCTGCAGGTCCTCCTGATGCTGCGGCCATCGTGAGGAAATCCCTGGATCAGGCTCCAGTAGTGTTTCTCAGAGCCCTGACGTGAGGGGCTGGCCCTGCTGCGCCCTCTGAGCCACAGCCGTGTGGCCCAGAGCACCAGGCTTAAGAGCTTCCAGCCCACAGCTCCTAAGCAGGCCCATACATCACAGGCAGCGGGAAATCGAAACTCGTTTCTCAAGTTGATGCACTGGCAGGTTCATTCGCCTGATTCAGGCAAAGTTGCATTCCACGTTGGGTATTTATCAGCCATGTACCCACGCTCAGACACACACCATGCTTCCCAAATTCATGCCACAGAGTAAAAAAGAGCCAAGTTTCCTGCTGCTGCCTGCAAGCACCTGCGGTATACAAGGCCTGTGCATACAGGGTATAGGCCATACAGACAGGTCTAACAATTACTGTTCTAACCAAAATTGTCATTGCTACAATCTTTTGAGTGGACACTTGCTATATGCCTGATGAAGTTAAGAGTTTTCCAGGCATGAGCTCATTTCATCTACAGCCCAGACCATGAGATAAAGAATGTTATCCCAATTTTACAGATGAGAAAACTGAGGCACAGAACGGTTAAATGGCACACTAAAGGTCACACAGCCAGGAAGTTGCTGTTGCGGGATTGAAGCCAAGCCCTTGATTCTAGGTTCAGTAGCTTTCCCTCCCTCCTTGGCCCATATTACAGAAATCGTGGTCTGAGCTATCCCCAGGGGTAACTCTTATGAGCTAATGAGGAACATCAGAGGTCACTGGTCCATCTTTCTGCTTTGGCATGAAATGCTACAGCTCAAAGGGGCTTTGCCATTCTGACGGCAAAGTAGAGTCAGGAGCCACCCCCAGACCTGCTCATGATTTCTGTGTTGGGAGGGAGGAAAGGCCTGAAGAGGACCATCGACCCCAAGCAAGTGACCCTTCTGCCTCCACCTGAGGCATCCCAGGGCTATATACAGCAAGTGCCCCAGGAACCTGGGCTCCAGTCTCACGTTCACTGCTGCCTCTCTCTGTGACCCTGGGAAAGCCCTTCCCCTTCTGAGTCTCAGTTTCCCCCTGTGTCACAGGTCTTTGACTTGTTTGGTAAGCTCTGGCATTCATGGGTGTCCCTTTCATAACTATGGTCAATCCCTCACCCTCTCCTCGGGTTCTCCCCAATCCCAGGCTTCTCCAGTCCTGCTGAAGAGCCTGGTGTGGTTAAAAGAACAGGGGCTAGGCCCAGGGCTACCTGGAGCACACAGTCTCTTTTGAGGCCACCAGGTCCAGGACATTTCTGAGACTCAGCTACATTTCAAACCCATTCCTACCGCCAAGATGCAGCCCACATCCTGTTACCCACCTCCAGGATGAACGGGCTGGGCTGTGTAATAGACCACGTAGAGGAGCCGCCAGCTCCAGTCTCTTACAGGGTTCTCTCAAGGCACCTTCCCCTGACTCAGGAGGAGCCAGAGACACCTGGAGACCTTGTCAGAAGCTGTGGGGTACATGTGCTTGGCCGGCTGTGTGAGCAGCTGCAGGGCGCTCTGTGCACCTGTGGTCATGTGTATCCCTGTGCTGTAGGCCTGCATGTGCGCTGTGTGCATGCAGAGAAATATATGCTGTGGGTGCATTTTTAAGCAGTCCATCCATCTCTGCTCGTGAGCCCCCACTCAAGTCACTCAGTGTCCCTAGATCAACCTGGAAACAAGATTTAGAAGAGCCACCTGGAGACACACCTGGGAACCCAACACTCCAGTCTGATGGTTCTAGGATTTCTTGCACTCATGTGCACACACAAATACACCCATACACATAGTTTCCTTCACCCGTTTGTACTGTTTAAATTAATATCTGTCATCCTCCATAGATTATAAGCACCTTGGGGACAGAGCCCAATTCAGTCCACCTTCAATTCTCTACCCCTGAGCCCCACCCAGCACTTAGCACAGGATTCGGAACAAGTGACTTACTCAATTTTGTTAAAATGTCTTCAGTTTTAAATGCAGGTTTATGTGTGCATATTTGCACTAGGGCTATGGCTACGCACATGTGAGTCTCCTTGCGTGCACCGGTGAGTGCCTACATACTCATGTGTTCAAGTGAGCAAGCATGTACAGATGTGCACATCAACTAGTGTGACTGGCACACACCTGTGTGTATGTGTCTTTGAGCATATGTTTGTGTGCTGGCATACCCATGTATGTGTGTGAGCCTGACATATGCCTGTCAATGGACACTGGAGTGTCCCCCTGCATATCCACTGACATGCACGAGTATTTCCATTCATTTCATCATTCATTTAGTTATCACTTGACAAATGTTTAATTAACACCTTCTATGCACTCCCCACTGTGCTAGCATTCGGTGAATGAAACAAAGTCCCTGCCTCCACACAGCATACATTCTGGTGGATGCTTGTACACATGGTGGGTGAGCACACGTGTGACCTAGGTGCTAACATATGTGCACGTGGCGGCATGTGTATATGCACCATGTGGAGTGGAGCTGGCACCCCTTCCTGATCCAGTTAGTAAGAAAGAGCACTCTCTTCCCCCTCCATGGCTGGAACAGCTCACCTTTAGGGAAGGGGACACTAGGTGCCGGGGATCCCCCACCCCAGCCTGGACCTTGCCCCAGGTGTGACAAGAAGCATGGAGGACTTTTAAACCAGGCTAGAGGCAGGCCTAAGAGGCCAGCAGGCCTGGCTGGAGAAGAAAGTGGGGGCAAAGGCCAAGGCATTGTTCTCTCATGTGTCCTTCAAGATAACCAGCATGAAGTAGCATCAGGCATGGCCATTGGCAAAGACGGCACTCCTCCAGCAAGGTTGACCGTGTCGAGGAGGGGGTGGGAGGGGGCAGGGGCCAGGCCTGCTGGCTTAGGATGAGCCTAGAGAGCAGCAGAAAGAAAACACAGGCAATACAAGGCCTGGTCCTTAACCTTGCCCATGACGACAGCCCTGACTTGCTGCGCAGCCTTGGAGCCTCTGCCCCATCTGAGCTAAGTGGGGCGGGAGGTCTGGGTGACTTTGAAGGCTGCCCTTCAGGCCTTTCCCTGTGATGACTCACACTACCCCAGGATTTGGGCCACGGAGGGTGGAGTGAGGCCTGAGTCCAGGTTCTGATGGACATGAACACCCAGGAGGAATAAGAAACTAGGTCAGAGGGTTCCTGTAGGGGAATCTTATGTGTCCCAGGGCCTGGCCCAAGGTGCAGCAGCTGTCGTAACTCTGCCCTGCCTGCCACCTGGGGACCCTTCCACTCAGGCATTGTGAAAATTTCCCAATTAAAGATGCTCACACCTACTAGTTAGTGGAGAATACAGAAGACGCAATCAGATCACCCGTCAGGTCCTGGCTCCGTGTGTCCACATCCAACCCTCCAGCACGTGGCTCCTCTGTCTCAGCACCACACCCATGAGCTGCCCCAAGTCTGTTTTGCTGTGCAGTATCTAATTCAAGAGGGCAGGGACTGTGTCCACTTGGTTCTCACACTGTCCCCAGTGTCTGGCACACACAGATCTGGCTGATGGGAGGCACTCAATAAACATTTGTTGAGCAAATAAATTAACTGCATGAACATGTTAACAGTGAACATTCAGGGTCGGGAAATTTCAGATCACTTTTATTTATTTCCTTATACTTTTAAGTCATCTCCATGTTTTCTAAAATGAGCATGTGTTGATTTCATAACCAGACACTTCCCCCCCTCCCCAACCAAAAAAAAAGCTTCTAAAAACAGAATAAAGCAGAGCTTCTTCTCTTGCTTCAAGGCGCTACTCCTCAGACACCCTCAGTGACAGCCCGTTTGTCCTCTGGGTTTTCTCAGCACCGCCTGTGGCAGGTCACCAAGCAAGTTAGGGACCAGCAGCAGGGCTCCTGTCCCCCAGACCAGAGAGCCTCTCACTGCCTCATCTTCTCATGTCCACCATTGTGTTTTGTTTTAAATGTTTGTTAAATCCCAGCTCTGCCATTCACTCGCTTGGTGCTGTTGGGTGAATGACTCAACATCGTAGTGCCTCTGTTTTCTCATCTTTAAAATGGGAATACTGCTAGTATCTCCCCATGGGGTGGGCGGGAGAACTAAGTGCACATAACGCACTTAGCACCATGTCCGCCTGAGGGTAAGCACTCAATAATTGTCTGTCTGGTTGGTTTCAATTTTTTTTATTAAGTCCTTCTCACAAGCCACAATCAGGGTTCTGCATCTATCATCAAGCTTAGTCCCCACAATGCTAGCAAGTCAGGCTTGTGATTGGACCCATATTGCAAAAGAGGAGCCAAAGGCTTAGACAACCAAGTCGCTTTCCCCAAAGTCGCACAGCAAGGAGGCCACAGCAGTGGGATTTGAATCTGGATCTATCTGACTCCAGACCAAGTGCCCCTGAAGTTTCAAATTCCATCTATGAGGAGAGGCCAGGGTGGGATAAGTTTGAGCTACAGGACAAGGCTGTGTGTCTTGGAAGGGTAGAGGGCCAAGAGAGGAGATGGCCAAGAGAGGTTAAGCCTGGAGCTCCTTCCCTACACCCAGTAGTAAACACTGAATACAGAGTGGCCACTGATTTGCCAGGGATAGCAGCTGTGGGGCTGGGAAGAATCCTTGGACTTGACCTCCCTGCTTCCCTCAGCAAGACCAGCATTCAAATCCCAGCATGGGATATTCATTCCATCCTCCCCTCTACTCATTCGTTCATCCATTCATTCATTTCCCTAACAATTATTTGTTGAGTACCTGCTATGTGCTGAATAACATTCTAGCCCCTAAAGATAAGTAGTAAACAAAATAGTGGAGTTTACATTCTAATGCAGGAGACAGGCAGTACCATCTTAACAAGGCAGCGAATAGGTCAGATGTTGATGGGATCCCTTCACTGATGGAGCAGGTAAGGGAAGAGGAAGTGTCAGCGCTGGCACTCTGTTTCCTATCAGTGGTCAGGAAGGACCTTGCTGAGCAAAGATCTGTAGGAAGTGGAGGAGTAAGCCATGGGCACCACTAGACAAGAGGGTGGCGGGCAGAGGGAGCTGTATCGACTGTGCTCCTGTCCACCCGTCCATCACCATCCTGCCATCCTGTCATCCTTTACTAACTATTAGAGGTATAATCTCTCATTTTCACCACACCCCTCTGATACAGGCATCATTAGGATTCACCTTTCAAACATCAAAAACAGAGGCTCAGCAAAGCCCTGTGACTCTCCCACAGGCTAGGGGAGGTGGGCAGCCCAGGTCCCTCCAGGACGCCTCCCCTCCCCGGCTCTGTCCTGCTTACTGCCCAGAAAGGCTGTGATTCAGTGACCTGCACTAAGGGGATGGAGCAGGACTTGGGGGGTGCGTAGAGCTGCAGTTCAGGGAAGATTCTGGAGCCAGACTTTCTGGGTTCACATTCAGCTCCACTAAGTTCCGGCTGCATGGTCTAGCTCTCTGTCTCCATTCCCTCCTCTGATAAATGAGGATGATCATAGAACTACTTCTACAGTTGCTGTAAGGAGTAAGTAACTTACATAAAGAGTTTACAACAGAGCCTGGTAAGTGTGATGTGAGTGTCAGCAGTTCTGTGACTGGCTGGAGGCGGGCAGGGGAGCTCTGAGATCAGCTATCCAGGGATTTGGGAGCTGGACAATGCCAAGGTCCTGCGTCAGCCCAGGGCTCTGGCCCACACTGGGCCCTCTGTCTCAGAGACTGTGATCCTTGCCTGTCCTTGGCGGACCAGAGGGGAGGTGCCAGGCATGGGATGGGGGTATGTTCCTGAGGACTGAGGCCTGGAGTCAGAAGGGGAGAGGCAGAGAAGGCAGAGTAGGGCAGCAGGGACTCCTCTCTAACAGAAGCCCAGTGCTGTCCAGAGGTCAGGAAAGGTGGAACCACTCCCAGCCCCAGGGAATGAATCATGATTGGTCTAAGCCAATCCCAGTAACCCCAGTGACTTATGCTTTGTTCGGGGAGAGAGGGCAGGTGGTGCAATTTTGGTCAGCAAAACAAAAGAAAATGTCTGCTGGGGGACTTCTGGGAAAAGTTTCTTTGCTCTTGAAAAGAAATGAGTCACAAGAAGCAAATTGTTTTCTGCCTCTGGCTGCGGCCATAAGGCTGTGATACTTGGAGCAGTGGCAGCCACCTCATGACCATGAGGGAAGAGCCCACCCTGAGAATGGAAGAGAGAGAAAAGGGAAAACAAAAACCATGGCCTCAGGGGATGTTGCTGGGTCATAGAATTAAGCAACACTGCCTCTGAAACATCTTGTCCTGTAACATAACACATTTTCTTTAAGGTTGATGCCTGCAATGGTCGATTCTTCTATTACTTGCTGCCTAAAGCACCCTGACTCAGCATCTTAGCCTGACCTCCTCTTTCTGGCTTGGGTCCATGTGGGTGCCCAGGTGAGGAATGAGGCTGGGTCAGACCAGTGCCCTTTTCTGTACAGACAACAGACTTCAGGCAGGTGGGAAGACCCCACCCCACCCCCCAAATCCTGGATCCCAGGAATGAATGTAGAGCCCAGGAAAGTTACTCACCTGAACTCAAGAGGGACTTATGTTAGTCTGTTTTCATGCTCCTGATAAAGACATACCCGAGACTGGGCAATTTACAAAAGAAAGAGGTTTATTGGACTTACAGTTCCACATGGCTGGGGAGGCCTCATAATCATGGCAGAAGATGAAAGGCATGTCTCACATGGTGGCAGACAAGAGAAGAGAGCTTGTGCAGGGAAACTCCCCTTTTTAAGACCATCAGATCTCATGAAACTTATTCACTATCACAAGAACAGCATGGGAAAGACCTGCCCCCATGATTCAATCACCTTCCACCAGGTCCCTCCCACAACATGTGGGAATTCAAGATGAGATTTGGGTGGGGACATGGCCAAACTATATCAGAACTGCAGGTGCCTCTTCTGTCCGGTGGCCTAGAAGGTTCTGTTTCTTACCCTTGAGTCTTTGGGGACTTGAGGCTTCAAGATCATGCAAGGCTTGAACTGACAGTGCCTGTTTGGGACCAAATGGGCAAAGACAGGCGGGAGGATACAAGCTGGGCTCCCCACCATCCTCAGCTGCTGTAGGGAGGAGACACAGCAAGTGGGCCTTGATTAGAGGGCTGTACTTGAGGAGCTCTAAGAACCCCTTCTGCTGAGACACAAGAATAATTAACCTACAAGGGAGTCCTTTATAAACTGTAATGTGCAGTTTACATGTCAAGTGTTCATGCTAACATGACGCTGGTACCTGACACATGACGGGCGCTTCATGGATATTTGTTGGTTCCATGAATAAATGAATGAGTGGATGAGTACTGACTGAGGTCATGAATGAATGAATGAGTGAATCCTAGTGTCATTACTATTATGGGATGTATTCATCATTACTCCCAAAACTTAGAGTCTTAAAACAATACACATTTACCATCTCACTGTTTCTGTGGTTCAGGAATCCAGACATGGCTTGACTGGGTTCTGGCTGCAGGATCTCTCACTAGGAGGGCCTTGGTGATAATAAGGGCTGGTTCAGCCCTCCATCCCCTGCCTATAAGTTCTCCAAGGCCCAGTATGAGCCTCTCATGGGGCAGGCATCCTCGCATGGGGTAGGCATCCTCAATTGTGCTGAGCCCCAGACCCCAGGGTTCAGGCTGCCACTGGGGCCTCTAGAGTATATGCCCCACCTTTGAGGGCTGGTCAGAGCATGTTGGGAAGTCCTCTTCCTCCCCCGAGTTACTCTCCAACTGGTCAAGAGACCCTAAGTAAGACTAGATAGCGAGTTGTTTCTTGGGAGCAAGACTCGGTCTTGAAGCTGGTTGGTTCACATGGTATTTTAGCAGATGTTCAGAATCAGCCACCTGCCTTGGTTCCACAACCCTGGGACCAGGAGCCCAGGCCAGCTAGAGAGACCCTGGCCCTGACCCTGGCTCAGGGCCAGGACCAGGGCAGACAAAGTGGGGAGTCTCTCCAGGAAGCCGTAACGACTAAGGGTTTGTGCTCACACCATCACCGTGTCCTCCTTTTTCAGCATTTCCAACCCCGATCCCCCAAATGACCCCACAGTTCCCTCCACCCACCTGCCCCACCCAGAGTCCACTGCTGAAGGTTATCATGCCTCCCTGGGGCCTACCACGAACCCATGTGGAATTGGCTCTGAGCCAAGGCATCAGATGGGCACAGGGACCTCCTGCCCCTCCACACCCCTTCCCTCCAGAGCCAGCTTCACAGACATGTGGCCCGTGCAGTTGTGTGGGGCCCATGCCTTGTTTGATGCTCTGCTGTTGCTGTCTTGAAATTCTTAATTTATTTCTCACAAAGAGTCTCTATTTTTCAGTTTGCAAGGGGCCCTGCAAATTATGTAGCTGATCTTGCCTCCAGCCATCACTCCCTGGGGTCCTCACAGCCTTTCTTTGAAGCTAGGAGAGCAGAGACTACAGGCCCTATTTGTAGATGAGAAAACTGAGACCCGAGGAAGCCAGGACCATACCCTGGACTCTCCTTCAACCCTTGGGCACACCGCAGGGCAAAACCTCCAACCCCAGGCCTGAATCTGGGGAGGAATTGCTCACAGTAGTCCCTCCTATGTTTCCATAGGAGTGCAGGAGGGACACCCCCGGCTGCTCTTGACCCCAGCTTCCTCCTGCAAGAGCCTTCTTCCATCTCTTCCTTCACTTTTGTTCTGGGAATTAACTAGTGGTCAATGGGGTAGCAAATCCATTCCTGGGTTTGTAAAACATGAACACACACACACATACATACCTACACACATACACACAGTCACATACACACACACACACACTCACACACACACACACACACAGCCCCTGTAACCAGACGATCCTTCTTGGCCCAGCCCCCAAGTGCCTTCCCAGATGGGAGAGGTGTGCCCCACCCCCTCCCCAACCTGAGGCCCAGCTCCCACCAACAGCTGCTCCCACATCCCAAGGACTCTGCTTTCCCTGCAGAACATCTGGAACATTCTGCCAAAATTGCCGCTGGGGGATTCAGCACCTCCCTCCCCCGCTTCCTGACTGGAAAAGCACGTGCAGAATTCCCTCGCCTCCCTGGAAGTCCCTCCTGCCCAAACCCCTCTCCCTCGAGGACCGTGCTTGGCTGCTGCAGGAACGGCTTGTTAGCAACTGCAGCCCTTCTCTCTGGGGGCCCCTCTGCCCACCCCCTCATTCCCATCCCCTTTCCTCTCTCTCTTCCTTCACTCGTTCACCTCACTTGGCCCCTCACTCCACACGTGGGGAAAGTGAGGTTCCAGGGAAGGGTTCATCTCAGTTGCTGCCTCTGAAGCGTGATCTGCTGGGCGAATGAGGCCGAGGGCCCAGAGCGCCCTGGCCTGGCACCCGGCCATGCTCAGCAGCTGTCCCTTCCTCCCTGCGACTCCTCCTTCCATCTTTGTTCCCATCTGTCCCTCTGCCACTCCCTCAATCTCCATATTAGCTGCCCGTCCACCCTGACCCCCAGCTCCCCACCTGGCTGAGCTCCAGGGAGGACTTCTCCCTAATCCCCACCCACCTCCTGCCTTACGAGTGCCCCTCTCTGGAGCTCCCACCCCTAAACTGGGAACACTAGGAGAGCCTCTCAAACGCCTGACCTTCCCAGCTCCACGGCTCAGGCCTGGTGGCGGGCAGTGGGCAGAGAGGTACCCAGTGGCGGAGACCCTCCCTGTCCTCCAACCTCTGCTCCCCAGGCCCAGGCCACGGTCAGCCCCAGCCTGTCACTTGGCAACAATGCCTCCTGTATGAATAACAGCCCTTTAATTAGGATATTATAGGAGGTGGGGCCTGTGGCAGCTACTTGCTAGAAATGCCAGCAGCAATTCCCGAGCCGCATGGAGATGGACAGATCCTGTGTTACACCCAGTGCCACTGGCTCCCCACCATGGAGCTCGCCTCCAAATGAGATTTCTTTCTCCCAGAAGAAAACAATTTGATCTCACTCTCTTTTTCTCCTTTTTTTTTTTTTCAAACTCTCCTCTGATTGTCAGGACTGAAAATACTTACTGGGACCCAGTTCATTGTTTTCAGATTCAACTGGGCCCAGGCAGATGGGGGAGGTGGGGTAGCCTCCCATGGCTTGGCTGGGCTTCTGTCACCTGAGAGGGCTCTGCTCTGGGATCACTTTCAGTCATGATGATGATGAGGATACTGACCATAGCTGTGTGGCTCAAATATATACACATATTGGCCGGGCGCGGTGGCTCACGCTTGTAATCCCAGCACTTTGGGAGGCCGAGTCGGGCGGATCACGAGGTCAGGAGATTGAGACCACAGTGAAACCCCGTCTCTACTAAAAAATACAAAAAATTAGCCGGGCCTAGTGGCGGGCGCCTGTAGTCACAGCTACCCGGAGAGGCTGAGGCAGGAGAATGGCGTGAACCAGGGAGGCGGAGCTTGCAGTGAGCTGAGATTGCGCCACTGCACTCCAGCCTGGGCGACAGAGCGAGACTCCATCTCAAAAAAAAAAAATATATATATATATATGTATATATATATACACATATTAGTTCATTTGATTCTCACAAAACCCTACAAAGATGAGGAAACTGAGGCCCAGAGAGGTTAGTCACATTCTAAAAGGAGCTGGCGAGTGGGGAAGCCAGGATGAGAATCAAGGACTCTGGGGTTATTCATCTATTTTTTAGAGAGACAGGGGTCTGGCTGACTGTTGCCCAGACTGCTAGAGGGCAGCGGTGCAATCACAGCTCACTGCAGCCTCAAACTAGGCTCAACCCATGCTCTGTCTCAGCTTGCTGAGTAGCTGGGATGACAGTGCTGTGTCTGGCAGATTAGTCATCTATCACCACTGTATCGGTTCCAAGGAGATCAGTACATTCCGAGGAAATATAAGACCATGCACCTCAGTTGCCTTATCTTTAAAATGGGAATAGTGACATCTTCCCTGCCAATGACACAGGGCTATCATGAGCATTTCCAGAAAAGAACAGAAAGCAAAACGCTCAGAATGCAAACCTGAGGTCAGTCATGTAGTCCGCAAGAAAGGAGAGAAAAATATGACCTGGGGGTAGAAAGAGGAGGCCAGAGAAGATTCCCATGTCTCCTCCTCCCATGAGCTCAGCACCCAGGGACAGGAAAGGGAAGGGGATACTGGGGCAGGGCTGAGGCTATGGCCTCCCCCACCCACCCCCCACCCCCCACGCCACCAAGACCCCTATCCCACGGGAATTTTCCTACCAGCCCAGGAGCAGACACCAGCATTTAGCAACATGTCTTCCTCCTCAGCTCGCTCCAGCGTGTATGTCCGTGCACCCGCCAGGGCCCCTGCCCTGGGGTTACATTTGCACCTGCTTTCTGCCCCCTGAGCTCCACCAACTCAAGCCTCTCCCTGCGTCCTGCATACACCTACCATTGATGCTACCAGTGCTGAATCAAGCTATCTCCTCCACCTGGGATTCCCTCCCCATCAGGTCCGACTACTTATCCTTCAAGGTTCTGATTCAATGGCCACTTTCTTCCTAATAGGAAGAGATGAGATTGGGAGGGAATGGGAGAGGAAGCACTGGCCAGGAGCTAGAAATCCTGGCTTCTCACTACCAGTTTGCCAGGGGGCCTGGGGCTAGCACTGATCCTCACTGGGCCTCAGTTTTCTCATCTGTAAATTGGAGCCCATGGAGCTGGTGGTCTCTAAGCTCCCTCTACAGATTTGGTTTCTCAGTGCAACCTCGATTCCTAGGCCTGGTCTCAGAGACTAAACAGATTCTTAGAGGGCTACAAATAAAGATTGTGTTCCCGTCTGTGGAGTGAAGTTGACCCTGATATCCTCAAGGAAGCAGACAGACAAGCGGTCATAGTGGGAAGTGCCTAGATTCCAGTCCTGGCTCTGCCTTCAGCTTGCTGGGTGACCTCAAGCAAATCTCTCACCCTCTCTGTGTCTCAGTGTGCCAGCTGTAACATGAAGGACTTCTACAACCCCTTCCTCCTCTAAAATTCTAAGATTCTGGACTTCCAGCTCCTACCCCTGCCTACCTGGGACCGAGGGGATGGGAGGTTGGGGGAAGTATGGAAATTTCAGGGAAGGAGTCCAGAATGTTGTCCTTATACCTCCCCCAGACCCTGATCCACCACATCCAAAGGGCAACATCAGCTAGTCCCAAACCAGGGCCGCTGGGTTTGGAGAGCAGCTGCCTCATCACAGACCTCAACACAGTGGCTGGTCCCCAGGCATCAGACAGTGCACAGACTCATTACCATTGTGACTGTGAAGCCACAGTGACATGGCTTTGAAATCTAAATGAAAGAAACACAACAGAGACCCCTTCCCTATGGCTCGACCTGGCACCAGGATTTATTGCTTTCATTTTAATAGGTTAATTACTTTGACAGGTAGGTGTTTGAGAGGCTTCCTCCTCAGCACAGGGCAATTGTGGGGTGACCAGCTTTCCCCAAGCAAGCTCTCAGTGAATGCAGTGGGAGGTGGAGCCGGGCCGGCCTTAATTACCTGAGCGGGGGTGGTTGGGGGTTGTACTAATAGCTCAATGATGCTCCTCTGGGAGCAGAGTGCTTTGTTGGGGCTGTGAAAATACAGATCTTCGCACGGGCAGCCACACTGGATTTATAGAAAACAGCTGAACTCTGCGTCTCCAGCTACCATTAGCATTTCCCACCTTGTTCTTTACAGGGGGGGCTGATCTCCCCTGATGGACAGGCAGCTCCTGGAAGGCAGGGCTGTGCTGATTGATGCCTGGGGCCCACTCCTATTCACTCGTTCAACTGGCACGTATGGAGCACCCACCATACATCAGGCACTGTTCTAGGCACTGAGATTGTAGCAGCGGACAAAACAAAAACGCCTGCTTGCCTGGAGTTTGCATTCTAGCAGGAGGAGAGAGCTGATAAGCAAAAGGAAGAGGTTGCTAATTGCATTCGTTTTATCTTGCTACATAAGAAATGACCACACACTTTGCGGCTTCAGATAATGCCCACTAATCATCTCATCATTTCCATGTGTCAGGAGTCCACACACGGCTTAGCGGGACCCTCTGCTTAGAGCCTTGTGTGGCTGAAGTCAAGTTGTTGGCCAGATTGTATTCCTTTCTGGAGTTCGGGGTTCTCTTTCAAGTTCAAGTGGTTGTTGGCAGATCCAAGTTCCTCGCTGGCTGTCAGCAGGGGCTGCTCTTAACTGCTAGAGGTTGCTTTTGGGTCCTTACCAGGCGACTCCCTCCATCTTCAAAGCCAGCAACGGAGAACTTCCCCACGTCCAGCTTTGAATCTCTCTCGCCAGATGCCCAGTCCCTTTTGAGAGCTTATCTAATCGGGCTGGGCTCCTGAAGGATAGCCTCCCTTTTTATAAAGTCAACTAATGATTTGGGACCTTAATTACATCAGCCAAATCCTCTCACAGCAGCGTCTAGATGCATGACGGATTGTGTTGCTGAGAGAAGGTGTGTGTACACCAGGGGGCTGGAGCCTGTGGGCATCTTGAACTCTGCCTACCATGGTATGTTGTATGTTAGGAGGTGCAAAGTGATCCAGAGAGAAACTGAGCAGGAAAGGAGTCACAGAGTGATGGGGGGGGGTTGCAATTTTTAATATGTGCTCAGGAAACGCACCATGAGAAGCAGCATTTGGGCAGAGGCTGCCCAGTGGTGAGGGAGTTAGCCCTGGGGAGTGGGCACCCAGCCAAGGGAATGGCAAGGGCAAAGACTCCGAGGCAGCACGTTGGAACAGCAAGTACCAGAGAGCCAGGGGGAGGGCCCCAGGGGATGAGACCAGATGGTATAGGGCCTCTAGGCCATGGCGAGGACACCAGCTTTGCAAAAGCTGACTGTAATGCAGGGTCATCAAAGGATTTTGAGGACTGGCATGATTTGACTTCCATGTTTAAAAGGTCCCTTGGGCTGTGGCATTGAGAACAGACTGCAGAGGGCAAGGGCAGAGCAGGGAGATCAGTTAGGAGGCCCTTGATGTTACCCAGGGGAAGAGAGATGGTGCCTTCCACCAGGGTGGTAGCAGTGGAAGAGGTGAGAGTCGGTCAGATACTGGGCGTGTTTTGAAAGTAGAGCCAACAGGCTTCCTGGCTTAGCAGTGTGCTGTAAGGCAGAGAGAGGAGCCAAAACTCATCCCGCCCCAGGTCCATGCACAACCTCGGCCCCCAGACACCCTCGGCAGGCATCTCTGGGCAGCTGTATGAAAAGGAATAGGTGTCTTCTAGATTGTCTTCTTACATTAGAAGACAAGAGGCCTCCTAGGGCGGAACATTGATCCAACCTTTCAACAATACCCCGGTGTCCTAATTAAATTATCCTATTTGCAGGCACCAAGTCAGTGCCTCACTCCACAGACCCATCAGTGGGATCTTCAGTTGGGGTAGAAGGTCTAGATTTCAGGCTTCCCAGCCTGGCCTGCTCAGCACCCCTGGCTCCATTCACACCGCTGCAGAAATGGCCGCCCCAAAACACAAGTCACAATATGTCACTCTCTTCCTCAAAAGCAATTTCCATAAATCATCACTTCTGCGAGATGTGATCATATGGCCTCGATTCTAAGTCACCACCAATTGTCAGAGGGCCTTTGGATTAAACAACCAGCTTTCAGGGAGTTTAAAGAAACTCTACATTACATGTGCATATCAATTGTATGACTACTCTATTTCATAAATGTGGAAATATCCATCTTACAGTTGTGGCTGTTGTGAGGGGCAGAAAGGGGATTTTGTGGTCAACTGTGGTAAGTGCTTAGTTAACCTAAGAGTCTACCAGTGCAGGACTTGTCAGAACCTTGGATGATCACATGCACTGTGCCTCCGTTAGAGGAGTTTACAGGACTCGTCTGTTTGCAAGTTTGTTTAACCCCTCATCCTCTTGATCTTTTCCTTTGGCAGAGCATCTTGCAGGACTGGTGTTCCCAAGACTACACTTTGAAAATTGTTGGTTTACAGATTGAATATCCAACATCTCAGCCAGACCTTCAAGGCCCCTGTGGCCTGGCTCTAGCCCACCTTCCCTAATTAAGCCTCTGCTTTAGGGTTTTTGCTTCCTCAACTGCACACTGCCTGTTCAGGCCCTGAATTTCTGCTCCTGATATAATATCAGGCAGGATTGCCCAACCCAACCTAATCCTCACCTATTCTTCACTCCTTCCATCAAAAAAATACCAGCAGGGCACAGTGGCTCACACCTGTGATCCCAGCACTTTGGGAGGCCGAAGCAGGAGGATCACTTGAGGTCAGAAGCTAGAGACCAGCCTGGCCAACATGGTAATACCCCATCTCTACTAAAAATATAAAAACTAGCTGGGCATAGAGGTGCATACTTGTAGTCCCAGCTACTACGGAGGCTGAGGTGGAAGGATTGCTTGAGCCCAGGAGGGGGAGGTTGCAGTGAGCCAAGATTGTGCCACTGCATTCCAAGTGAGACTGTGTCTCAAAAAACAAAAAACAAAAACCTATTGAGCCTCTATAATGTGCCAGGAGCTCTTCCAGGCATAAGTGATAGAGTAGTGAACAAGACCAGCCTGGCTCAGGCCTCAGGGACTATATACTCCATGGAAGATGCAACATTCACACACACGCAAGAGTACGCACTGGACTGTGAATCATGTCAGGTGTCATGAAGGGTAAAAGCAGTGGGGGACTAACTGCATTTGGAACAGGCCTCTTTGAGGTGGGATCTAGAGGATGAATAGGAACCCACCAGGTGTAGGGTGAGGACACAGCTCATAGTGTGTAGGAGGACTCTGTGCTGGACAAGATCTGGCATATTTGAAAAACTAAGAGGAAACCAGCACTGCGGATTTCAGTGAATGAGACAGAAAGAGGTGAGGCTCAGGTTGTGCTGGGACTCATGGGCCATTTTTTAAACTGGGGGATTTTATGCTTATGGCAATGGGCAGAGACTAAAGGGCTTTACATACACAGTCTATGGTGTGTAAGACATTCGGGAAGGGCAGGAGAGAGTGTAGAGAGAGTCTAAGGACTACATCATTATTTCAAAACTCAACCCAAATTTATTGACAGGTGGAGCTGAAAGCTCAGGGATAGGGAAAGGATCCAGGTAAGGCTTGATCAGGGTTCAAATAATGCTGCCATGACCCTGTTTCTTTCCCTCCATCTCTTGTCCCTCTTTACTCTTTCCAACCTCAGGATTATGCCGCGTGGGGCAAGCGGCTGCCATAGCTCCCATCCCACATCCACTCCTGTCCAGACACAGCCAGGAAAAAGCTGATGTCGCCTCCCTGATAACATATTCAAGTCCTGGAATTGAGTCTTATTGGTTGATTGGTCTGAGTTCAGTCATGTGCCCAACTCTGAACCAATCACTGTGGCCAGAGGAATGGAAGAAATCACTGGCCTGGCCTGGGTCACAGGCCTCACCTTTGGAGCCAGGATGGAGGCAGCTTCCTTGGAACCACATGACTTGAAGGAGGAGGTGCATCCCCCAGATGACAACCAGGGGCTATGATGGGAAATACAGTGACAGGAGGCTGGGTGGCCCTAAACAACAAATACCTACTAGAGAAGATACTGAGGCATCCAGGCAAGAGGTGACGGTGTCTTGGGCCAGGGCATGACAGTGGACGTGAAGAGAAGGGATCAGATTTGATCCTACCACCTACTACCCTTTTGGTGGTAGGATCAACAGGACTTGGTGACAGGTGGATGTCAGTGATGAGTCTCAGGTTTCTAGCCTGGTAATCCTGAGATAATGGCAGAACCACTTAGTTAAGATAAAGAAGATGCAAGGCGAAGCAAGTTTGCAGCTTCGAAAGGAGATCAGTTAAAAACCTTTCATCCTTCGAGGCCTTGCTCATATGTCCTGTCCTCCAGAATGCCCTCCAGGGTTCTGCCCTTGCAGAGTTGCTTCCCCTTTTCTCTACCCTGCCAGGCTTGCGACCTGCTCTGCACACTTCTTGTATCCAACAGCATCATTCATTGTTCCCATCCAGGGACAAGGACAGTGCCTCATTCACCTCAACCCTCTCTGCGGGCCTGGCACATAGTAGGTGCTCAGTGAATAACTATTGAATTAAATGGAAATAAACTCTTGAAAGGGAAGGGACCCTCCCTAATCCCCATGAGATCTCAAATCTTGAATTTCTCAGAAACCGACTCCCGATTTCCTGTGTGGCCCGAAACAGGTTAACCAGGCGTCTGGATTCCTCCCCCTCAGAAAAGGAGGCCATGGCTTCCCAGACAGCTTTGTGTTCCCATGGAAAGCCCTGCCCAGCCCCTCTGCAGCTGCTTTACCGGTTGCTGTGCTTTATTGGGCTGAGCAGTTGTTTAAAGGAAGACATCGCAGCCTGCAGTAAAATCTATATTGTATTTCTAAACTATAAAGCAGTGATAGAATTTGCTGGGCCTCCTAATGTCTCCAGGAGTAGAAATCACTCTAACCTTCCAATAAAACGCCAACGCCCTAATTAAAGTCTCCAAGGCTGAAGTCTCCCCACTCGAGCCTCCCTCCTCTAAGCAGCCCTTTTCTTAGTGAGAACTGGGAGACTGCCACATTCAGCTACAGACCCTGAGAACTCCCGAGAACAGAAGATTCAGAGAGGATCATGCTGAACCCCATTTGATCTCCATGTAGAGCCTACAGGAACCTTCTGGGGGCCCTTTTTGGCCCTCCTACCTCTTGCCCCACCTCCGGGGGCATCTAAGACCTATTCCATTTGATTTGGTTTGGCTTTTCCACCACTGCTCTTGTCCTAGAGTTTAGAAAGAAAGGTCTGGTTTGGGGTAAAGTGGCAAACTTCAGGAAGAATCCAGCCACGGTGGGAGGGACCCTCAGCCCTTCCCCTTCAAAGGATGGCAAACATCAGAATGAGCTTCAAGTGAGATTTTTCAGAAACAGAAAATGTCAGAGTGAAAATAGAAGCGTTGCCTGTCTCACCTCCTGCCTCCGCTCAGTAGAGCCTGTGCTCATGCCCAGATGGGTGATGGCAGGGTGGAGGAAGAGGTTGGGCCGTTGAACTAGTTGAGTTCCCTTCAAGATGCCCCAGCAAGGACACAAGGATGGGGCTGGGCTGGGCAGGAGGCAGAGTGAGGTGATGGCAGGAGCTCCAGGCAGGATGTCAGCCTCAACTCAAGCGAAGTCCTACGTACTGGCCACGGGCCTGTGTTCTCCACCCTGTCCAGGCTGGCAGATTTGGACAACCCAATAGAAAACTGTAATAGGGTATGATTAAGGGAAGGGGAGCTGGAATGGGCAGAAAGCTTGGCTCAGTGGCACAAGAAACAGAAAATATCTTTCAGTTTTTTATTCAACATTAAATGCAAAATAAGTCAACAGGATTACGCAGCTACTAAAAAGCCAGTGTGACCTTAGGTTGCATTCACAGAAGTATGGAGTTCTAAAGAGGGAGGGAGGGGATTGTCTCCTCTTGCTCCTATAAGAATCAACCTGGCAGATTGTATCCGGGTCTGACCTCTGTCACTTTCTCTATCGCCAAAGAGAGACTGGGCCTCCATAACCTGTCAGTCAGTCAAATGCCGGCACATGAGGATATGTGCTCACACTCACACGGATCCTGAAGAATGTTCAACTGCCTCTCTCTTTTTCTCCTCTCTCCACTTCTTCTTGGCGGCTCTCCTGCAGTTCGTCAGTTACTCAGCCACCACTGGTTCCACTGCTGGCTGTGGGAGACAGAAGTTCCAGGTTCTGGGGAGGGGGGGAAGGGAGGGGTCGAAGGTTTCCTGGTGTGACCCGGCCTCAGGAAGAAACACCCATCTAAAGCCCGTGGATCTTACTCCCAGAGTCAGCCTCCTGCTAGTCTTCCTGTCTTCTTACTGAACGAGTATTTGCCTCCTTTTCTGCCTTTAGCTGTTTTGTTCTAGCTTCAGGATGTTCCAGCCCCCAGGAAGCGGATGGAGGTCAGGAGACCACCAAACCCACCCCAGCTTGGAGCTCTTCAGATGAGGGTGCCTGGCGGGGAAGGGGTGTGAACCCTGTTCAGTGGAGATGGAAGGGCTGAGGCAACTGAGAGACCAGCTGGCAAATGGGGAGGCCGGGGTGCGATGGCCATCTGCAGGCAGCTGCGGGTCTGTCGGGAGCATCTGGCTGTGTGGACTCAACCTGACTCCGTGGTAGGAGAGACAAGAGGAGGACTGTGGTCAGTAGGAGGAAGAATTTTCCAAGGGTCGGAGCTACTCCAAGAAGAGGCTCCCCAGGAAATACCCTGTCATGGGAGGCGTTCAAGGGACAGAGTGGCTGGTCTTCGGTGGGATCAAAAGTGAGGAAAGGTGATGCTGAACTTGACTTTGTCTCACTTCTAACAGATTCATTAAGCTGTTCACTCACACTGAGACCTTGGGCAAGTCATCCTGCCTGTTCCTGCCCATTTCCCAAGCAGCACTATGAGGGGTCACCTCTGCTTCCAGGATTGTGGACCATCCTGGCCCAGAGTCAGCCCTGATGGCTCTTCCTGGAGGATTTGCTGGGGTCTGCTCTGGAGGTTTGGAGCTCAACCCAGGGGCCCAAGCAGGCACGTATGAGTGAATGTGTATGTGTGAACACGCATAGGCGCATGGGTGCATGTATGCATGGGTGTGTGTGTGCATGCAGAGGTGCGTGTGTGTGAATGCACATAGGCTTATGGGTGCATGTATGCACGGATGTGTGCGTGCATGCATGTGTGCATATGTGGGTGCCTGCATGTATGCACAGGGGCATTGGGGGAGATAAAAGCACAAACTCAGACTACCTGAGTGTGGCACAGCTGTGTGTCTTGGGACAGGTCACTTTACCTCTCTGTGCCTCAAAAGCCACCTGCAAAATGGACGTACCAATAACACCTACCCTATACAGGTATCTGAGGCTGAGTGAAGAGATGCTTGGAAAGTGCTGAGGACAGTGCCTGGGACCCGGGAGGTGCTTGATCAGTCTGAGCTACCATTACAGTTATAACAGTGTCCAATCTGCCTCACTCAAAGATTTAACTCCTCACCTGCTGCTCCCTGGATCACCGGGAGAATGCTGGGGGCCAGGCTGAGGTCCTACTTTACCAAGGGGAGGCTTAGGGACATGGAGTGACTCAGCTGGGGAAGGTCCTGCCATTCTCAGAGCCCAAGGAACTGGAAGCAAACTAGTTCCTTCCAGGCTGAGATGGGCATCTCAGGTGGGTGGGCCACCTCAAGGGAGTCTGCCGGGGACTGTGGGGATACTGGGAGGAGGAATAACTCATAGTACTATGGGAGACAGGAAGTGTGAGCACAGGGGCTCTCCACAGGCCGCTGGGACCCCCACTTCACCCAGAGGCTTTGCTGACTTTGGCCAAACCAGGGCCTTGGGAACAACATCTGCCTCAGTATCCTCCTTAACTCACTTCAGCTGGCCCCAGACCCTGGTCAAATGGAACTGCCTGCTGCCTTTTCCACATGCCCCACTGTTTTCTTCTTCTGGAACTTTGCTGAAGCTTTTCCCTTCACCTGAAATGCCAAATCCTACACACGCTGCTGGCCCAGCCATACTGACGTCGGACAGGCCACTTAACCTTAAGATAACATCTTAAGTTAAGGTGTTATCTCTGTGCCTCTCTCTCTCCTCATCTGTAACATGGGAGAATTGGACTTGCTGATCTTTAAGCTCCCTTCCAAGGCCTAATTTAAACCCCCTCCCCACCACCCCCAGATGAAAATAGTCACCCTGTCCTCTAAAACCCCAAAGTTTCTTGAGAGTGAGTGGTTCTGAGTTGGATTCATTTCTGTTTCCCTCTGGTGGGTGATGGACGAACAGGTAGACAGAATGAAATGAGCAGCCCTTGGGAAGCATTTGTGTTCTATTTATTTATTATTTATTTTTGAGATGGAGTTTAGCTCTATTGCCCAGGCTGGAGTGCAATGGTGCAATCTCAGCTCACTGCAACCTCCACCACCTGGGTTCAAGTGATTCTCCTGCCTCAGCCTCCCAAGTAGCTGGGACTACAGGTGCACGCCACCATGCCTGGCTAATTTTTGTACTTTTAGTAGAGATGGAGTTTCACCATGTTGGCCAGTATGGTCTCGAACTCCTGACCTCAGGTGATCTGCCTGCCTTTGCCTCCCAAAGTGCTGGGATTACAGATGTGAGCCACTGCGCCTAGCTGGTATTTGTGTTTTAAAACAGACCCCTGGAGTCCAGGAGAAGACACTTCCCCTGTCAAAGAATGAAGTGCTGATGGCTGAACTACAGCATCCTTGGGCAGAGGGTGAGATACTAGGGCAAGGAAGAAAGAGAGGTTCCAAAGTCAAACAACCACCTAGACAGGGTCCTCCTCAGCTCTGCCCATTTCCTGGGGGCCCCGGGGACACCCTCCCCAAGGCTCTTCCTCCTCTGCCCCCATCCCAGCTCAGCACTCTCCCAGGCCCACTGCCACTTCACCCTCCAGCAAAGTTCCTCTGACCTGACATCACTTGCAAGCCCCCTGCAATTGAGGCAGCTGAGTAATCTGCACACAGTTACACAGCCCAGGACTTCCAGTGCCCACCTAGGGCTCCCTCCACAGCCATCATCACCCCTCCGGGCCCTCCAGGCCAGCACGACTCTGCCATCACCAACCATCTGTTGATTTGGAGGTGAGGGTGTCCCAGCTAGACAAGGGTGAGATCAACCCTCCCCTCACCTCCAACCTTCACCAAAATCCTCCACCTTTCCCAGCACTCCCTGGGATTTTGATCTGGGGCCCCAAAGGGAGAGGTTTGCTGTGACTTTGCTGTTTCAATTCTCCCCTGCCCTGCGTCTGCAGCACGCCTTCCCCAAGCAAAGCCACTAAATCACTTTTATAGGATTTGAGGTTCTTTCTACCCAGCAAGTTTCCTGCCAGTATGAAATGTCTTCCAGGATCTAGGGAAGACAGGTTGGCTGGAATGGCTGTTCATTAGAGGAAGATTAATGGGGCCACTGATCCAATTAATGTGTTATTGACCCTTCCCTTAATATAACCGGCCAAACAGCTCAACCTCAGGCTCAAGGCAGTTTACTCAGAGCTCAGGTCCCGTTTGTGGGGAAAGCAGGCTCAGTTAGCTCCACCCCACCCACAGCACCCGGGGGTAAGAGGGAAGCCTCTCTCCCATCAAGGAGGGGTGAGAGCCTCACCTCCAATCCCATAAGCAAGCAGTATACCAGCTCACATGGATTGAGAGCTTCCTATGTGCCAGGCACTGTGCCAAACACTCTATAGGCACAATTTCAATAATCCCATTAGTCCCGTTTTACAGAGAGGAAAACTGAGGTTTAGAAAAGTTAACCTGCACAAGATAACCTAGGAAGCTGTAAATGCAGTACTCAAACCCAACAACTAATAATCATAACAGCAAACACGTACATCATGCCTACTAAGCGCCTTGCATTGCTCTAGATCACTGTTAAGCAGTGGAAATAGAATACAGGCCACATACGCACTGTAATCTGAAATTTTCCAGTAGCCACATTAAAAAAAGCAAAAAGAAGCAGGTGAAGTTCATCTTAACAATATATTTCATTTAACCAAATATGCCCAAAATATTATCATTTCAACATGTTACCCATATAAAAATTATTGGAGAGATACATTCCTATTTTTCTCATACTAAGTTTTCAAAAGCTGGTGGGTATTTTAGTCTCATGGTCCAACTCAATTTGGACAAGCCACAGTTCAAGTGCCCAAGAGCCAGAGGGGCCAAGTGGTTGCCCTATTCTACTGTGCAGGTCTGGATGCTTTGTGTATATCCATTCATTTCTTCTTGGTTAGTTCTACCAGGTGATTGCTTTTGTCATCATTCCCCTTTAACAGATGAAATGCCTGAGAATCAGAGAGGTGAAGGGATGGCGTAAGGTCACACAGCAGGTGACTGGGATTCGAACTCTGGCAGGCAGACTGTGGAGCCTGTGACCTCACCCCAGTGCTGCACTACCTGATCCTACCAAGCAAGCGAGGCAGCCACCCTCACACTGGAACCTGTGAGGCTCCAGGAGGGTCTCCAGCTCCCAAAACATCCCTCTGCTCTAGGATACATGGCCCTGACAGGCCTTTAAGACACAAAGGCAAAAGCTGCTGTCCCCCAAAAGCCTCAGAGACAGTCCCCAGGGTGAGTTTTGCCTCCCTCCATGGAATTAGAAGGACAATAACTGCCACCATGTATTGGGGGCTTATGATGTGCAAAGCCAGTGCCAGGCTTTTCACATTTGTTATTTCCTGGACTCTCCATGACAATCCTGTGAGGGGGGTTGGTTTTCCCTGTCATAGCCTCAGAAAGGTTAAGTAACATGCAACGTCACACAGCCAGTCAGTGGCAGGGCTGGGAGTAGAACCCATGGCTGCGAGACTGTAAAGCCCAGACTCTGTCCTTGAATAGCTAAGCAGACCCCAACACTGATTCAAGATCACTGCCTCCCAGAACCCAGCCCCACTGTCCAAAGCTATAACCCCAGCTCTTCACCTGGACAGTGACTTTGTGCAATTTCCAGCACCTCCTGTAGACACCTTGCTCATCTCCATCGCCTCCTGCGCTGTCCTTGGTCCCACCCATGGCTGACAGTGGGTCCTCACCATCTGTCCCGTCTCTGCCTGCATGGCCCTGCCTCCTCTCCATCTGTGTCTCTGTTCCCTGATACCTCAAATGTTCCACTTTGTTCACCGCCTAAAGTCCCACTGTTACCCCCTTTGGTTAAGAATTCCCCTTTCTTACATAAAGCACAACAAATACCCCTGAAAGAAGCTATAAATCAAGGACTCTTCTGTGAGAATTCCTTTGACCGAACTCTGTCCCTCCCAGAGGCCCACTTGTAGGAACTGGAAGCTTAATATAAAAGAAAATAAGGAATTAACTTCAATCAGAGCTGGATGGGCCCATAGAGATTGTCCAGTCCATCCCCCTCATTCCACATACAGGGAAACTGAGACACAGAGGAGTGGATGACCCTAGATACACACTCAGGACTGTGGCTCCTACGACCGTGCCCCTCGCCCTGTTAGAGCTGGTGAAATGTTCACTAGCAAGAGGGGTCCACCTGCCCTACGCTCAGAACCTTGCTCCAGGGAGAGGCCCCAGTGCTCAAAAGTCTTGGCAAAGAATGTGCCCTCAGCTTCAGCAGGTGGGCAGGAAGGAGAAACGTGGAGCCCTCTGAGAGCAGATGAAATCAAAACCAGGAAGGCAGCTGACCCTGCCCTGCTTCCCATCCAGGTCTGAAGGGCTCCCCTAGCCAGGCTCACCCCTCACCCCATGATGCAGCAGAAGGTGTAGATGTGGCGCCCACAGAAAAGCAGCAGTCTTTACCTCCCAGCAAGCCTGAGACGCGGGGGGGGATGGCCACCTCCATTTTAGAGATGAAGTGACTGAGGCTCAGAAAGATGAATGGCCTGGCCAAGGCCACACAGCCGGGGTGGTGCCAAGCCCAAAGCCTGGGTTCCTGCCCCTGCCCCACATGAAGAACTAAGGACTCCCAGCCCAGGGCGTCCTCCGCAACCCCATGCCGCCCTGAAAATCCTGACTTCCTACTCTGTCTCTGACGCCAACTCTTTTATTGAGACCAGCAGCCGCCTTGGCCCCCGCTGAGCCGAGCCGGGCAGCACAGCCAGCCCACTCCACATAATTTGGTGCCAATTAGGAATGAGTGGGAACCATCAGTGCATTCAATTCCAAGCCTAGAAACAGGCTCTGCAAAGCCAAGCTTTAACTAGCTGGGATGTCCCTCCCAAACTATCCCAGCCACCCCTTTTCGTTATCGCAGAATCCCTTGCCACTGCCAGGAGCCCTCCACCACCCACGTGCAGAGTCCTTCCTGAGGATCCAGGAGATCCTGGTGGGAATAAGTCACTGCCCCTGCCCTCGAGGGGCTCCCAGGAACAAGCCTGGCAATGGAGCACTGAGGTAGCTCCCAAAGCCCTTGTGGCCAAAGCCTCAGTTTCCCCATCGGTAGAAGGGAGATAAGAATGGTGAACACTTTATAGGTTAGTGCTTTATAGCACTGGATCCACCAACCCTTTTGATCCCCTGCTCAGTGCCAGCCATGACTCTGGATACTGGGGACACAGGAAAACCATGTCGTGCCCTCAAAGTGCTCATTCTGATGGGAGAGATGGACAACAGACAAGGCTTATATAAAAAATAACATTTTAGATAGTATGAAAATAAGCAGCATAATGCACTAGAGAGGGACCGGAGGGGTGGGCAATAAATGGTAGTCATTGTATTCATTCCTATTATATTATTTGCTCATCTGGGGCTTGATCACTGAGTGGGAGTTCATTAGGCAGACAAGCTCCAACGAAGCAAATTCCAGGTGGAGGACACAGCACAAGCCAAGAGAGGGAGGCTGGAAGGGACCTGATGAGTCCCTGCAACTGGTGGTTCAGAGGGGCTAGGGTGGGCATGGGACATATAGGAGCCCCATGAGGCTGGTGAAGTGGGGATTCCAGCCACAAAGGGCTCTGGACATGAGCCTCAGGAACTGAACCTTCTCTATGGGGCCTCAGGGGCCATGAAAGGGATTTCCATAGGGAGTAAAATGCCACGCTGGCACTTCTGTGTGTCCGTTCTGGTTGCTGCATGGTGCACTGGGGTGGGAGGGAGGCTGCCAACAGGCAGACCCATGGGGATGCCGAGGCCCTGACCGGGGCGGCCATGGGCAGGGAGGGAGGGAGACAGCAACAAGAGGTGTTCGGGAGGCAGATGAGACAGGGATTGGTGACTGATAGGAAGTGGGAGGCAAATGATAGCTTGGGGACTACAAATAGCAGTGTCTTCTGGCACACTGTGGGGTGCAGCCCCACACACAGGCAACCCAGTCCCCTCATGGAAAGTGGGTTGCGATGCCATTAGGACACACCCGTTCCCCTGTGGTGCAGGGCTGTCGCACCGCAGCAAGTCTCCAGTCAGCCGTGGCTGCTGGGACTCCAAGCTCTGTGCACACCACCCCCTCTGCCAAGAGTGCCCTTTTGGGACTGGCCGCAGTTCAAATAGTGACTCCCCTGGGAAATCTTCCCCAACTTCCTCGCAGAATTAGTCACTCCTTTCTCTGGCTTGTGCCAGCATCTGATTCGCAAACATGTTAGTCCTTCACCCACAACGGGGTCCTTGTCCCTTTCTTGGCTTGTCTCTCAAATAGTCTACAAACTGCCCAAGGCCAAGAGTCCCCATCCCTTGTTATCCTGGTGCCTGGTGCGTGCCTGGCACTCGGAGGCCACTCAGTGTGTTTTTGCAGAATGCATGGGTGAAGGACTGTGAGTCCACTCACCAAGACGTGAACTCCAAGAGGAGAAGATGATGTGTCCATCTGGGCTCTGCTGGGTTTAGCAATCCTGAGACTCATCCACATGAATGCGCCAGGGAGCTGGGCATAAGGATCAAAGCACAGGGAGGTGATCTGCCAGGGGGTCTGGCCCTCCCTGCCCCTGCCCTTTCATCCCTGTCCCAGCTCTGGAGGCCTCCTTGCCAACGTTGGCCCATGGGCTGCTCTGGAGAGAAGGGGCAGAAGAGCTCCGGAATTTGACACTGTCCATTTCTCCCCTTGGGGAAGCTCTTCTCAGGGGGAGTTTGGGATTCAATTTTCATAAGTAAATAAGGTTTGGGGTTAATTACATCTCCATTTGCATATGGAGGGATGGGGAGTGAATCCTTCCTTCCTCCCGGCTCATCCTCCCCAGAAAAAATGAGAGTGGATCCATTACAGGCAGCCCACCCTCCACCACTCCTGGGGGAAAAAGAAATGACATTTTCCCTTTACATTGGAAATACTTAAAAGTCCCAAGAATAGATTTATAGGAATATTTTAACCTTTCCTTTGATCCTTGAAATGTCATTGTTCTGTGGGCTGAATCGCCAAATGTGACCTTTTCCAGTAACCACAGGGCAGGGAGCCCCCGCTGCCTCTTTGAAAGGAGCTTCGTATGTTCTCCCTGTAGCTTCCCTGATACCCCACCCCCACTCCTGAAGCTCTGAGTCAGTGGAAGGATTGGTGAGGGGAGCAGCAAGCAGGGGCTAGCCGGGGAGGGCCAAGCAGCTCCTACCTTCCTTACCAAATGTGGGTCCATCACTAGGTAACTCGCTCTGTGGCCTGGGGTTAGGCACTTCCTCTCTTTGGGCCTGAGTTGCCTGTGAAATGGGAAAAATTGTGGCACCCTACTTCAGAGAGCTGTTGCAAGGACTAAATGAGACAATGCGTGTTGTATCCATCAGTGATTGCTAAATAAGGCTGAAAAACCAACAACCCCCGAAATCAGTGCCTGACAATACCAAGTCTTTATTCTCAAACTCACAGGTCTGCAGGATGACTAAGGCTCAGTGATCCAGCCCGGGTTCAGCTGGGTGGCTCGTGCATGTGGGTTGGACTCAGACGGGGCCCACACTGAAGGGGCCTGCTCTTCTCATGGTGGAGCCACTGGAGTGCAAGGGGGACAAACAAGAACACGCACTGCCTCTTCTGGACTCAGCTGGGAACAGGACCATTGTCACTTCCACCCACCTCCTATTGGCCAAACCAAGTCACTTGACTGAGCCCAACATAATAAGGTGGGGAAAAGGCACTGCCTCCAAGGAGAGGGGAGTGTGTATTTGCTAAACAATAATCTAATCTATCACAGCATGTAAAGCCCCTGGCACTATGCCTGGCAAGTGATAGAAACACAGAATATTAATTCCTTTTCATACCACATTGCATCATTACTATATTCCACAGCTCAGATTAATTACTTGTAATTCATTATAATAGCATGAGCCCTTTTGGCCAAGAATACATACCTTATTGTCCAGAATATGTGGGCAGTGATGTTACACGTGAGTGAATTCTCCAGATAACAGAAACTTAAACACCTTTAAGCTTTTTTATTTTAATTATTTTGATGGAAATGTTTCTAGAGGATATTTCACATCTTCCCACCTTCTTAAACAGAGACTATCAAATGCTATTTAATCCACAATATTGATGCATTGGGACCACGGCTATGAGCATCTGCCACAGCTCTCTTTCGATCTCCAGGACCATTGAGACGTCTGGCCTGTTTGTCCCTGCACTGAGTGGCCCCACAGGGACAGTTCTTCTCCTCCTCGTGTCCTCAACAGTAGCCATTAGACATCAGCCCTCCACGGGTCAGTTTCTCATCATCAGAAATGAAGGATAGGAGATTCAGGCTAAATCCAACACCCTTCCTGAGTCGTTTTGGCTCTCACTGAAGTCTTTGCTGATGGCAGCACCAGGGAAGACTCTGTTTTAATAGACTACTACCATAGTGCTAATCAGGGTGGAGTTTCTGGAGCCTTAAGCATAATGAACAGTTGAAGAATTTCAAAAGGTTGTTCATCTACTCACTACATTCTAAAGGAAGGCAATAAGAGGGAATCCTGACAAACAGCTTGGGGCCCATGTGAATGTCAGGGTGACGGACACAATGTAATAATACTCTAGAACTGATGGACTCTCCTTCCATACCTTTATTCCAGGCTCTCATCCCACTTCTTTCTCTCTGTCTTTCAACTTCTCTCCATCTGTGCACTTCCATCTCTCCTCTCTGGGGCCTTGTCTGTTCTTTTTCATCCTCTGATTCTCATCCTGTATCCTTCCCTCTTCTCCTCCTTCTCCTACCGGCTGTAGTGTGAAGAGGAGAGGTTTTGAATCACCATTACTCAAGCTTACTCCAAAACAATTATTTCATTCTTCAAGTATTATGCTTCTTGTATTAGTCCATTTTCACACTGCTGATAAAGACATACCCGAGACAGGGTAATTTATACAGGAAAAAGAGTTTGTTAGACTTACAGTTCCAGTGGCTGGAAAGACCTCATAATCATGGCAGCAGGCAAAGAGAGTTTGTGCAGTGAAACTCCCGTGTGTGTGTGTGTGTGTGTGTGTGTGTGTGTGTGTGTGTGTGTTGTTTTGTTTTGTTTTTTTGAGATGGAGTCTCTCTCTGCCACCCAGGCTGGAGTGCAGTGGCACGATCTCAGCTCACTGCAACCTCTGCCTCCTGGGTCCAAGCAATTCTCCTGCCTCAGCCTCCTAAGTAGCTGGGATTACAGGCACGTGCCACCACACCTGGCTAATTTTTGTATTTTTAGTAGAGACAGGGTTTCACCATATTGACCAGGCTTGTCTCGAACTCCTGACCTCAAGTGATCCACCCTCCTCCGCCTCCCAAAGTGCTGGGATTATAGTCGTGAGCCACCACGCCAGGCCGGAAACTCCCGTTTTTAAAGCCATCAGATCTCATGAGACTCATTCACTATCATGAGAACAGCACAGAAAAGACCCGCCCCCATAATTCAATCACCTCCCACCAGGTTTCGCCTACGACATGTGGGAACTGTGGGGGTTACAATTCAAGATAAGATTTGGGTGGGGACACAGCCAAACCTTATCACTTCTCTTCATCTTAAGTTCCTAAAAATCCAAATGGCAACAAAATGCCACAAAATTAAGTCATACCTTGCTTCTGTGAACACTCTGATTTTTTCCCCCAGAAAGTCAGTGATTGTCCCTCAAGGAACCCCTTGGAGGCTAGGCTTCTGATTATAAAGTTCTCCAGATCTCTGGTTGCTATGGATGGGCCCACCTCGGAACTGTCCTGAGTGCTGAAATGGTGCCTGGTTGCAGCTGACATTCCCGTTCCTTCACTTAAGTGCTCTGCCGGAGCACTAGGTACATTAGTGTTTTCCTGGGTGTATGTTCTGAGCCATTTCTATGTGGAATGCCTGATCCAAGACTCCCACAGCCTCCTTGTTGTGCCAATGATAGATGCCTGTCTGCTCAGCTGGCCAGGATTTGGGGAGAAGTGTTCAGGCCATGAACATATCATAACACTTTTCTGTAAAAATGACATTTAGGCTATGACAGCTAACCCTTTTGTGCTAGGTCCCAGATTGATCACACCAGAGGCTGATTGCTGGTGGTGAACTCACCCCTCCGGGACCTGGCTTCAAGCCAAGATAGCTAGGTTCTAGCCTATGCTCACCACTTGCTAGTCACGGGGAATTGGGCAGCTAATTGTCCCTTTGGGGGCCTCAGTCTTCCCATCTGTGCAGTGAGGGGCTGGGAAATACAATCTCTAAGATTCCAACCAACTAGGACATTCTGAGATTTTACATGTATGTGGCCCAGGAGGAGACTGAGTGGAATGAAGGAGAAAGAGCCTGCAGCAAGGAGTCAGGAGTCCTAGTTCCCAGTTCTACCACGAAAAGCTGTGTCATTCTAGGTGAGCCCCTTAGCCCCCCTAAGTCTCAATCTCCTTATCTATAAGACTGGAAGGATATCACTGTCCTTCCCATTTCCTGATGTCATGGAGAGGCTCAGGTGAGATGGGGAAGCACTTGGTAAGGTACAGATAACTATGTGGTACTGGGGAATGGTTTCTTACAACAGGAGAGCATCAAAAAACTATTCCCAGCCAGGCTCGGTGGCTCATGCCAGTAATCCCAGCACTTTAGGAGGCCAAGGCAGGTGGATCACTTGAGGTCAGGAGATCGAGACCAGCCTGGCCAACATGGTGGAACCCCATCTCCACTAGAAATATAAAAATTAGCTGGGCATGGTGGCAGATGCATGTAATCCTAGCTACTTGGGAGGCTGAGGCAAGAGAATCACTTGAACCTCGGAGGCAGAGGTTGCAGTGAGCCAAGATCACATGGCTGCACTCCAGCCTGGGCAACAGAGTGAGATTCAAAAAAAAAATCAGTTCCTTCAGAGGGAGCATGAGTTCAACACCCTGTTGATCAAATAGTACCCACAGTTTAGTACCCTGTGGATCAAAGGACATCGTCTCTTTCCCATCTTCCTCCACTATTTCCCAATGTGATGGATTCAGTGAGCCAGGGTGATATCAGTCTCTACTGAGGACAAAACACCCCAAATGCCAGGTCTATTCCTTTATTCAGTAGGCAATTACTGACAGCCTTCTATTCTTGCTCTCACAAATCTTCTAATCTAGAAGAGGAGAGAGACAATTAATAAGTTCCTAAATACCTAGGTGATACACCTTTCAAAAGTGCTCACTGCTGGGAAGAAGACAAAGTGGAGGAGGAGGATGGAGAGGAACTGGAGGGGTGGTCGGTATGGGAAACCCTTAGCTCCATGCTGGGCACATGGTAACTACTCAGTAACATAACCTGTTAGGCAGGATTCTGGAAGATGCCTGGTTATTGAGGGAGCACACAGGAGAAGGACATGTAGACCGAGGTGTGATAGCAGAGATAATTAGGAGTGAACCAGGAGAAGGCTGGAGGGAGAGTATTCCAGACAATGAGCCAATGGCTGGGCAGGTGGCAGCTTGGTGCTAGGCTCCGGGAAGACTGCACTGGCACGGGGGGATAAATGGGAGAGGAAAAGATCTTTGGGACAGAGAGGCCAATTAGGAAGAGGAGGCCACTGGAAGAGAGGTGACCATGCCTGAGGCAGTGACCATGGATACAGGGAAGAGTGAGAATGTGGATGTTAACAATGAGATCAAATCTGTAAGACTTACAGATTCTGTGAGCCATAAGAGGGAATGTGTGGGCTGAAGGCAGCAGTAGGGCGATGGAAAGCCTGGCCAAGGGCTTCTAGAACTTGAAGCTCACGATTTTTGGTTGACATTCTGTGAACAAAGTGTTCTCTATGAGATACTAAGAGCAATATAGGGTAATCACTGGTGACAGAAACATCCGCTCATGCAGGTTCAT
The DNA here is from genome assembly GCF_028878055.3 of Symphalangus syndactylus. NCBI lineage: Eukaryota > Metazoa > Chordata > Mammalia > Primates > Hylobatidae > Symphalangus > Symphalangus syndactylus. The sequence goes on along the minus strand of NC_072428.2, from coordinate 11,234,279 downwards.
GTCAAAGTCCAGGGTTGAAGGAGAACCCCTCATCCCAGGTAATTCTTGCCCCTCTGCCATCCCAGCACTTGTGAACTAGAATCTGGAGCCCAGCTGTGTGCAGCTCCCACACCAAAAAGAGTCACAGACTCCAGAGCAGGAATTTCCCACTGATGGGGCAGAGGAGGGGTAGCATAACTTCCTGCTGCCACCTTCCTCCTATTTCTGCTGGACTAGGGTCTATCCCTTTGGAATGAATGGTTCCGGTACAAGAGACCAGAAAAAGCAGTGTGTGCGAGATTGCCTTTTCCCCAAATGGCCAAACAAATATCCCATCCCTCATGTTTTTCTTGCAATATGATATTGGCCTCCATCAGGATGTGGGTCTACACTCCTTCTCCTTGAACTAGACTGACCTTTATAACTTTCTCAATCAATAGATGTGGCAGAATTGATGCCCTATAGCTTCTGAGTGTAGGTCATAAAAGGCAATGTGGCTCTCCCAGCTCTCTCCCTCTGTCAAGATGCTTTTCCTTGGAATCCAGGAAATTGTTGTGAGAAAGCCCAGGCCACATGCAGAGACCACATGTGGGTGTTCCAGCCAACAGCCCCAGCTAGGTCCCCATGGAGAGCCCACACCAGCCACCAGATACGAGGGTTCAGACTCCAGCCCGCAGTCTTCAAGTCTTCCAGCTGCAGTCCCAGACATCATGAAACCATTCTGCTGTGACCTGTCAGAATTTCTGACCCCAGAAACTGTTGGAGATAATAAATAATTACTGTTGTTTTAATCCACTAAATTTGGGGGTGATTTGTTATGCAGCAATCAATAACTAATACAAAAGATCACCAAGGTGACCCAGCGTGCTGCAGGGGAGGTTAACCCAGGCCTTACACAGGGAAAGGCTTAGCCTCATATTATTATCATCTCTTTCTGTCTTCATCATCACTGTCACCACCTCCACCTCCACCACTATTTATAGAGCACCTACACAGGCCAGGTTCTTGGTATTCAATTTCTATAACCCTTATACCAATCAAGTAGGTACACTTATCCAATTTTATAGAAGAGGAAACTGAGGCTCTGGGGGCTTCTGTGGTTTGCCCAAGGACACACAGCTCGCCAGTGTTAAACCTAGGGACAGATTATTGTGATGTTCTGATAGTAGCTGACCTTCACTGAGCACTGACTATGAGCCATGCACCATGTCAAGCACTTTAGGTGCATTTGTCCACCTAACCATCCCTGCAGCCCTATGAGGTAGGTTAACTTTTAGCCCATTTTATGGTTGAAGAAGCCGAGTCCAAAGCAGGTAGGTAACCTACCCAAGGATCCTCAACCAGGTCTACCTGATCCCTCCCCCTGCTGGAAACCATTCCACTATCTGGCTCCCTGTCCTTTAACAAGGCCCAGCAGGCAAAGGTAGGTGCTCCCTCCACTCCCTCTCAGTGCTGGCCTCTGGTCGTTCTAGTCACGCAGCAGCAGGCAGCCCCAGGGTACCAGGATGGCACCAAGGCACGCCTGGGGCAGGGTGAGGAACCGTGACCAGGACGACCTTGTAATCCCAGTGCTCCACCAGACAATAAATAATTCCCACATTAAGTGTCTAAGCTCTCCCAAAAGCTGCATCAGAGGGGCTTCCACGTCTCGGGCTGGAAAGCACTCTGGGCAGATTTATCCCTCCGCGAGGTCAGACAGCCATTGTATTTCACCGTCGGGCCAACAAGGGCCCTCATTCTCTGGAATTACATTTCTATCAAATATTCATTTGTCTGGTTTATGGGCTCCTGAAGACCGGGTCCACCAGCTCCTGCCAGCCGCATGCTTGCCTGGCTGTGCCAAGGCCCATACTTTACCCTTTGCTCACAGCCCACTGCGTAGCAGAAGGGCCACCCCTTGTGGTCCGCCTCCCCCACAGGGAAAGGATGAGGTCCCCTGAGCCCTCCCGTGGCTCTTTCCCTTCTCCAGATCAACCCACTGCTTAAGACTGGAAGCCACAGTAGCGGGAGAAGGTTGCAACCACTTCCCCAAAGCCAAGGGGCCTGCCACAGGTGCTGGCTGCTCCGCCCAGAGGCGCTGGCTGCTCATACCTGCACCCCTTCTCTGAAGGACTGTCCTCAGCTGATAGGAGCTGCCTCACTCAGAGAAGGCTGGGAGGTTACCTCCCTGCACCCCAGAGGCAGCCCATAGCCGATGACTGACCGTAGAACAGGGAAGCCCTCTTGCCACCAGGCAGGATAAACTCTGTGATGCAATTCCTGCTCCATAGCTCCCTGTGGGACCACAGCCTTGTCTACCTTCTTCTGCCTGTCCTCTTCTGTCCCCTAAGAGTCCTCCCTCGATAAACCACATGTGTAAGGGTCACCATCGAGGCTTTTCTTGAGGGAACTGAGCCCAAGACAGGGCCTTAAGCCCAATGGCTCTTCATCCCACAACTTGAAGCTGATCTCCTGGAAAGCTTCTCACTCACACAGGAGAAATGGAGGGTCTCACACCATGTGGACCCTAGGGAGACGCTCCCTCTAAACCTGCCAGAGGCAGCTCCCTGCCTCGTTGCCCATTCTACGGAAGTGGAAACGAAGGTGCAGTGACTTATCCAGGGTCAGGTAGTTAGTCTGGGGAAGATCTTGGAATCAAGCCCAGGGCTATTTGACTCCAACCCGTTCTACCACACCAAAGTTTTCCCTAGGAGTGCCCTGAGCCCTATGCTTTACCCATTCCACCCTTTCAGGAGCAACTAAAATGCCACCTCTTACAGGCAGCCTTCCCTGCTTACCTGTCAGAGTTCATCATGCACTCCTGTAGGCACAGCACATGTTCTTTGGTCTAGCTCTATCTTACTAGCTTTATCTTACTCCCTGCTTATCTAACTAGCACCCTCAGTTACAGTTAGGAGTTTCTCCACTTTCTTTCATGGAAATGTCTTTATGCCCAAAACCGCAAACACTTATTTAGGGCTACAGAAGTGCCAAGAAGGCACCATCTGTGTAAGGAAATGTCATTTTCCTTAATAAAGGCAAACCCACATTCTCCAAGGATAGACTGGAGGAAATTCTTCCCAGGGAGAGGGGCCCCCGTCTCCAACTTGCCTGGGCCCCCAGTTCGCACCTTCCCTTTGAGGCATCTCTCTGATTACTGTTGCCCTCACCATGCTGACTTCAAAGGACACTCATAAACCATGACACTTTGATCCAATCATGGACAAATGTCCTTCACATGTCCCCAGGCACCTAAGAGCTGGGACTGTTAGACCTGAGGTCAGGAATGGCACCTGCAAAATAAACACCAAGAGAATGATCACCCAGATCAGTGTTCACTGTCTTCAGGCACCCCAGCACTGCCACTCGCAGAATGTTGTGTACTCATGCCATCCACATAATTATTGACTTAATATGTTTCTTTACATCAACTGATTTTCGTAGCACAGATCAGTTTATTTAAAAAGGAAAGTTTTCTCTTTCCTGCATTAGAAAACCAGAATCACTTTGCACAAAAGCCATCATGGCCTGAGAAGGCTGTGAACCTGTGCTCTGCTTTCTTCATTAAAATGAAAGATCTCAAGGGCTCGAAAGGCCTTAAAGACATGCCAACCTCCACCAGAGACATTCTCCTGCCAGGATTAGGATTGACAATGATTTCAAAAGTAAGTACCCTTCTTACTCAAGATTCAGTGAGACTGATGCCAAGCCTGAGAGTGCCTGAGCTCATCTAGGGAACCCACACTTTGAGAAACACTGATCCCAATTACCTGGCTTACAGGGTCCGGGTCCAACTTATTCAGCTTCAGCCTGTGACCCCTTAAAGCAGTCACTTCTCCCTCCTGGAGGGCAGTCATGCGCCCCACTCATCCCTAATCCCTATGTCTGGTATACAGCAGGTGCTCAAGAATGCTTGTAGAATGAGACTGAGGCTGAGGGAGATGTCAAGGAAGGGAGAGGAGAGGGTCATTGAACAGCCTGGCATATGACTGGAATCTATGAATTTCTAGTCCGACAAAGGCTGATTTCTATTTATTTCCTTTCTTGCAGTAAGTAAAGCAGGCTTTCTTTGTGTTTGAATGGAAAACACATACCCTAAGCACCCTATTGTGAAAAAAATCAGGCTTTATTGTAAAAACAATTGTGCCAAATTTAAAGCAGGGATTAAAATTGAGGCATGTTAAGTGTGATCATTAATACATCAGGCTTTTTCTTCCAGTCGGGGAAGGAAGCTATGCCAGGCTGCCGCTGCTTGCTTTCCTGTGGGCCAAGGAGGCAGAGGCGTAAGGAGGCTCACGGGAGGGGCACTCAACAAGGCATCTGGGGGTCTCTGAGTCCTGGAGCTCAGAGCACCCTGGGCATAACATTGAAAACACAGGAACCCTACTTGCAAAAAAAAAAAAAGAGGAGATATGAGGATCTTTTTAGTCTTATGTATAATACATTTATAGGCAAAGCCTCACAAATTTATCCATTTCAAATCACCTATGGTTATATATTTCACAAATCCCTTCTATTTTAAATTGAATGCATAAAATTGAAGTTCACCTGGAAACAGGACTGAACAGCAGAGATTCCACCCTCCCCCTACTTCATCTGCCTTTTCTTCTATAACCAACTATGAAGGCTGCAGCAGTCACTGCCGACTTGGCCAAGCAGGGTGCAACCTTCTCTGCATCCATTGTCTTCTGTCATCCTGGCACTGGCCCTCTGAGGTTGATCCCATCATCCCTGTCTTCCAGGGGCACAGAGAGGGTAGGTCAGCTGCCCAGGGTTCCAGAGCCTGAAGCAGTAGAGACAGGATTTGAACCCAGATCTGATCCCAAGACCCACGTTCCTCACGTGTCTTTCCCCTGCCTCCTGAGAATATGCTCCAGGAGACAAGGCCAGATCTTCAGTGACCAAGAGTGGGAAGGAAAGGGGGCTGAGTGGAGAAGGGAAGCCAAGAACACTCATGGTTTTGAGTGTGTTTTTTGTGCTCAGCCAGTACTAAGTGCCAGGAACTTTGAAGTGAGAGATGTAGTCCTTGTCCATCAAAAACCATCTACAGAAAGACTGGGACTAATTTCTAAGCTTGTGCGAGACCACAGGTTATAGTCATGGGGGGAACCCACCCTCAGAAAGAGTAAAGGAGGGAAAGAGAGAGAGAGAAGGAAGAAGGGAGAGAAGGAAGGAAGGGAGGGAGGGAGGGAGGGAGGGAGGGAGGGAGGGAGAGAAGGAAGGAAGGAAGGAAGGAAGGAAGGAAGGAAGGAAGGAAGGAAGGAAGGAAGGAAGGAAGGAAGGAGAAAAGAAAAAGAAGGAAGGAAGGAAGAGAGAGAGAGAGAGAGAAAGATGGAAAGAAAGAAAGGAAAGAAAGAAAGAAAGAAAGAAAGGGAAAGGAAGGAAGGAAGGAAGGAAGAAAGAAAGAAAGAAGAAAGAAAAGAAAGAAAGAAAGAAAGAAAGAAAGAAAGAAAGAAAGAAAGAAAGAAAGAAAGGAAAAGAAAAGAAAGAAGGAAGGAAAGAAGGAAGGAAGGAAGGAAGGAAGGAAGGAAGGAAGGAAGGAAGAAGGGAGGGAAGGAGGGAAGGAAGGAGGGAGGGAGGAGAGGGACAATTGGAAAGGGCTCAGAAGTCAGCCTGAAAGAGCTCCCAACAGCCAAAGTTGAAAAGACTTGAGCAACAAGATCAATAACAATATTGCTAAATTCTAACCCAAAGAATAAAAGAAATGCTCCGGAGTCCATACTGATATAAATAACTGAAGACATAAATAGGAGAGAAGACTTAACATCTTACACAAGGATTCTGAGTAATAAATGTAGAAGGAATGAGGGAAATAGAACAGCATAGTCAAAATTGCCACAGACAAGATCCATCGATGGATGCTAAAATTAGTGGGTGAAAGTTTGAACAGAAACAAGATATGTGTGTAGTCTCAAAGTATCTCCTCCTAAATAAGGAGTAATTACAAAGGGAAGAATAGTAAGTTTATAGTGGAGAATCCTAGCAGACACCACCTTAACCAAGAGAGGAAGGTGAACATCACTAGGTATGTATGACTAGTACATACCAACATCACATATCTCCAATACGATGCAGCTGTGCTGCACATTGCTCTATGGTATCTGTCCCAGGAATGCGTAACCTCAATAGAACCATGAAGAAGCACCAGACAGACACAAACAGAAGAATATTCCACCAAAACAAAACTGACCAGTACCTTTCAAAAGTGTCAAAGTCATAAAAGACAATGGAACACTGAGAAACTCACCTACTGGAAGATGTTAAGGAGACACTAAATGCATGCAATATGGTATCTTGGACCGGATCCTGAAACAGAAAAAGAACATTCGTGGGAAGACAAGTGAAATCTGAATAAATTCCAAAACTTAGTTAATAGTGAATAATATTGTAACAAGAGTTATTTCCTAATTTTTGATAAATGTATGATTATGGAAGAGTTTAACATAAGAGGAAACTGGGTGAGGACTATATGGGAACTCTTTGACTAGCTTTGCAACTCTTCTATAAGTCTAAAATTAACTCCAAAAAAAGCCTTTTTTAATGGTGTGGTAGGCTGAATAATGGCCCCCTAAAGAGATCCATGTTCTAATCCCTGAAGCCTGTGAATACTGCCTTATATGGCAAAAAAAAAAAAAAAAAAAAAAGACTTTGCAGATACAATAAAAGATCTTGAGGCCGGGCACAGTGGATCACATCTGTAATCCTAGCACTTTGGGAGGTCAAGGCAGGTGCATCACCTGAGGTCAGGAGTTCAAGCCAGCCTGGTCAACATGGTGAAACCTCGTCTCTACTGAAAATACAAAAAATTAGCCAGGTGTGGTGGTGGGTGCCTGTAATCCCAGCTACTTGGGAGGCTGAGGCAGGAGAAACACTTGAATATGGCAGGTGGAGGTCGCAGTGAGCCAAGATCAAGCCATTGCACTCCAGCCTGGGCAACAAGAGCAAAACTCCATCTCAACAGCAACAAAAAATTTGAGATGGGGATGTTATACCAATTATACCAGATTATCAAGGTGGCCCTAAATGCAATCACTTGTACCCTTATAAGATGGGGGCAGACAGAAGAGGAGAAGGCAAGATAGCCACAAAGGCAGAGACTGGAGTGACGCAGCCACAAGCACAGGGTTGCCAGGAGCTCCCAGAGGCTGAAAGAGGCAAGGAAGGGATTCTCCCCTGCAGACTCCAGAGAAAGCACGGCCCTGCAGACACCTTGATTTCTGCCAAGTGATACTGATTTTGGATCTCTGGCCTCCAAAACTGTTTTAAACTTGGTAGTTTAAAATGAATTTATTCTTGTTGTTTTAAATCACCAAGCTTGTGCTAATTTGTTACAGTGGCAATTGAAAAAAAACCTAACACTATGCAAATGGTCAAAAAAAAAAAACCCGACGGGATTGGCCTGGATAGTCCCCAAAGTTCCTGCCAGCTGTGACACTCTCGATGCTTTCGTTCTTCAAGGTAAAACTGCCTGACCCTTGATCCCCAAGAGTATCCCTGGGTACCTGCCCCAGAGCTTGCTGGGAGCTGCCAGGCTAACACAGCTCTCTGTGCAGGCTGCGTTTCTACTCCTCAGCTGCCTTGCTCAATAATGGCTCAAAGTTTTCTCCCTTTGGACCCCTTGGATCAGTCCAGCCTGCAGTCAAAGGGCAGAGGATCCATGCTCCCCCCTTTCTCCCAAAGATGGAAGAGCTCAGCTGTCCACCAGCTGAGGACTCCACAAGGCTAGCCCCAAAATAACAGTAATCATAATTATAGCTCTCCTTTGTCGAAAGCCTATCAAATGACAGACTCATTGTCGAGCAATGGCTCAGAGAGGTTATGGGGCTTGCTCAAGGTCACACAGCTTTCCAGCAGCTAAGGCAGAGTTCCAACCCAGGTGTCTGTGACTCAGAAAGCCCATGTCCCCAACAACAAGATCTTGCTGCCCCTCCAACAGCCTGCTCCCCACCCACCCTCCACCTCCCTAGCCGTGCCCTCTCCCTGGCAAACCCCAGCTACATAGGAAAATCCAAAGTTGCCCTTCCTGGGCCCCCTGACTGCAAAGCATCCAGATTTCAGTTGCCTTCACGAAAACACCGAGATTCACTGGTGATAAAAATCCTCAGCCTTGAAACCAACTTAGGGAATTTAGAGAGCTTCTCACCTCTCACAGGTGTGTTATTTGCCCCACTCTTCCTCCCAAGCCAGGCCTTTGGAAATGGCTGGCACTGCCGCAGCCTGCAGAGAAGGGGATCAGGGACAGACTCAGGCTCCAGAGTGGGCCCAGTGGCTTCTGGGCATTTTGGACTTCAGGAACCTGATCACAAACTCAGGCACCCATCAGCCAAAAATTCCCCTTCCACAAGGAAGGGAGACCGGGCATTTCGCCAAAGTGGGTCTGGGAATTATGAGACACAGCTTCTGCTTTTATAGGGACTTGGCCGGGGGCACTCTGCCATCTCTGTGGCCAGCCCAGGAGCCTTAGGCCCCACGATAACACAGCTCACCAGGGCCCAGACTCTAATAACAATCTCCAGAGCTTTTAAGGTCAAATGGTCCAGACTTCACCTGGGGCTTGAATTCCCACCAAATCTTTAAGGTTCTACCTGTGGGGGTCACAAACTCCAATGCCTCCGAGGGTCAGGCAGGCAGCCTAAAAGTATGAACTGGGCCTAGTGTGATACAAGGAGTGTGATGAGGATGACGACAAGGAAAAACACACACGCGCCCCTTAAATATCACATATTTTTAAACACTGAGCCAACAACACAGATCTCAGACCACCGGTTTGTGGCCTCCTGAAGACAGGGGGTCTTTCCTAGCCTCACTGCTTCCACTCTCTTCCTCTCCATCCTCCAGCCTTTTTCCACACCTTGGCCCCTCCAGTGTCCATCACCTGGATCACGTTGCCTTCTCCCCTTCCACATTCTTAGAAGCTGGATCAGATCAAGTCCTGCCCCCTCCAGAGAGTCCTCCCTGACTTCCCCAGCCCCCAGAGTCTCTCTTCCCATGCTTCTTGTTACCCCTTAACCACGGAATCCCACATTTGGTCATCATTTGGGAGCATGTTGGGGCACATTTGACCTATAGCAGATGGGGCTTCCCAGCTTCATCTACCTCAAGCACCTAGAGAGGGTGGGGTCTGGGCCTTGTACCTTAGGTGAGTGAATTTCAGACCTAGAAAGACTCCCTTCAGGTCAGCTGCTCCAACTCTCTGATTTCACAGATTTGACTGCCTTTCATCCAGGACCTGGGTTTACCCCCACCACCCCTGGGACCTTCATCCACATCAGTGTTTTCCCAGTGGCAAAGGGGCTTAGCATTGGAGCCACACAGTACCCCTCTCTGAGTGCCCACTAATGCCCTGACTTTACAACAAGCAGCCATGGAGCTCAGGAGGGCCTGCGTGTGCCCAGAGCCTGGAACCTTTGCACACATCAAGTTTGTTCCACACAACACAGAAACTGGGGCTCAGTTCAAGAAGTTTAAAGCTAAGAGGAACCCTGGAGTTCCCCCAAATAATAATAGCTACACCAACATAGTGCTACCTATGTGTCAGGTACCATTAATCCTCACGGCAACTCTAGGAGGAAGACACTGCTATTAGCCACATTTTACAGATGGGAAAAGATACAGCAAAGAGGTAAAGAGGCTTGGCCAAGGTCATGCAGCTAGTGCGTGCTGGAAAGCAGCTTCTGCAAGTACAAGGTAGACCTAGGAGTAGCTGCCAGCCACTGCTCCCCACCCACAGATTTCCTAGAGCCTGCTCCTCTGTTCCCAGATGTTGCTAAACCCTGCTTGCTCACCTGCCTGTCTCTGGGGATCAGTACCTTGGGCTATGCATGTCACCTGCCATGGAACAATTGTCCATAAGCACAGCCATCCACCCCACCAACTACCCAGACAATGAGCTTGGGGAGGGAAAAACAGCCACAGCCCAGGATCTGGCACATGGGAAGCAATCAGTGATTATTTTGTTGAATAAATGAAAGTCCAAGTGACTGAAAGAAGGAATCAATAAAGTGTCCCTTTCTGGAAGGGGAGGCAGCCCATCCACAGCCAGCCTCTTTGCCCTGGCTGCCCCAGGGACTCCATTTCCACCCCTAATAGGATGGCCAGCTCAGCCTGATCTGCTCCTTGCCCAGGCTCCTCCTTGGGCTTGTCTCTGCAGTGGGGATTGCAAAGTCATATTGGATTAAGACCTGCTCTGGCTGTCACCCGTGGTGCAAAGCTCGCCTATCAGGCAGCCCAGAAGGGCCACGGTATCTAATGGAGATTTGCTAATAAGATCTGAGTTGGTGAGCCTTGGATCCTATTAACAGAGGAAAGTGCAGGCCTGTCTGTCTCCTAGAAAATTGCAAGCACAATAGAAAAGTCACTTTATGAATATTAATGGGACTGGAAACAATGCCAAGAGAAATTGTTGATGTGATTGGAAAGCTGGGAGGGGGCTGTGGGAGCAGGGGCGCCCTCTCTTCTCTCCCACCCTCTCCTAGCTCTCTAGAGCTGCCTGGAATGGAGAAGTCTGTGGGGCTGTCACAACCAGATGGAGAGTGGTCACAGATGACCAGAGAAGAGAGCGTTGCACCTGACTTCAGGGCCTGGACTCCCCACCCCAGATCCATGCAGGCCAGTCCAGAGTCAGTTTGTGGGAAGCACATGGTGAGGTGTTTGAGAAGGAACATGAGCCCCTCTTCTTTGACTCCTGCCCTTCTTAGGTGAAACAGGCATCTCTCTTGGACTCTGTCCTGAAACCAAGACCTGTCTAGAGCACCATCCAACATGGAATTCACAGGCAGACCAGTGTGGACAGTGAGCCAGGGGAGAGCTCTCAGCGAAGCCCAGAGAATGTCAACATCCAAAGGATGTTGTCATACTGGACACCCCCAGGTCCCACCAGCAGTTTCAAAGCTGTGCTCTAGGGGACCTAGCCGTCAGGAGAGGGGGCTCAGGTGCCCCACTGAGGAGTGGCAAAGCCAAGGAGATGGAGCACTGGGCTGCAGATTCAAGACTGGAATTCTCCTGATCTCCAGTCCAAGACTGAGAATCCAGATGTGAATGAGACATAGTTCCTGCTAGGAACTTACAGTCAGATGGGGAAGGCAGACAGTCACCTATACTTATCGCGAGCCCCTTGAAAAGGGCCAGCGCTAACTGCACGGTTTTTATCCTACTCACCAATGAGAAAGAGGAAAAGACCTCAATAGGAATATGGGCAACGGCCATGAGTAGCCAGTCTGCAGGAGAGGAGTGAGCAAGAGGAGAGCCTCACAGTGCCCAGGCTGCCACCCCGATCAGTGCCAACTACAGGGCACAGCCTTTCTCCAACATCTGGGCTATGGGAGGTGAGTGACTGGCTTCTCAGAGCTACAGTTTCCTCATCTGGAGCATGAGAGTCAAGCTCTTACCTCATGGAGATATTAAATAAGAACACGTATGTGCAGTGTGCAGACCATTCTGGCACAAAGGAGGCACATGACACACCTCTATTTCTTTCCTTTCTCTTTTTCCTGTTTGGGATGGAGACTACCCAGAACCCCTCCCCCTGAAGGAGGACCTGTCAGCCAGGCCCAGCCAATTAGAGTGTGATATCACTGGGCCACAGTGATTGGTTCAGGGATAGGGGTGTGCCCTGACTGAACCAATCAGAGCCAAGAGAGCTCAATTCCAGGACTTTGGTTGGTGTTTTGGGAAGGGTCTGGCTTCCGCTGAGGTTGCTGAGAAGGGCGGGCATTGCCTGTGCAGCTGGTAGCCGTCTTGTCCCCATGAGGCTGGTGCCATCTGGGAAAGAAGCCCTCACAGAGGAAAGCTGAGCAGGGAAATGAGAAAAAATAGTTTCTGAAGACATTGTTTGAGCCCCTGAATACACCTGTGCCTGAACCCAGAACTACTCTCTGGATTTTTTTTTTTTTTTTTTTACAATACACAAGCCAAAATATTACTTTTTTATTTAAGTCAGTTGGGTTTCAGCCCCTTGCAACTGAATGGGTTTTAGCTAACCCATTTAGCTACCTAAAGTCCTGGGCCTGTGGCCACTGCCCAACTTGAACTAGAAACTAACAGACATCCCTTCCCCTCCTTTCTCACTTCTACCACCTGCTCAACTCCAGGATGCAGAGGATTCAGCTGCCTCCAAAGACTCAGGATTCAAGAAGCCTCACGCTCTGTTTCCAAGATCCATTCATGGTCTGTCCTCTGGCCTGGGGTCGGCTCCATCTGCTTCTCTGCCCACAGGTGGAATGCAGAGGTGCACCCTCCCACCCCAGGCTCTGAGGAGGAATGTCCCTGCACATCTGTCTGTACATTCCACCCACACCTCTGATTTCCCAGCCTGAAATAGTATGAAAATGACACAGCTCTCCCCTGAGCGAGAGCAAAGATTAGCAGTGTGAAGGGGAGGCTGGAGTCCATGGCTTAGACCAGGGTCTCAAACCGATGGCCCACAGCCAAATCCAACCAGCAATATATTTAATTTTCCCAGTGTATGTTTAAATTTTTGTTTCACTCAAATGTTTTTAAGTGAGAAATTCTTCTTCCAGCCTGCCAAAGGCCCAGAATTCTGTTTTTTCAACACCCCTAATTCTCTGCACATTTATATTGCCTGTCTGACCCCCAAAGGCATATGAGTCTGCAACTCCTAGTTGAGACCCTCCAGCTGCCTTTTCTGAAGGGCCATGCAGAGGGTTTGACTAACGTGATCAGTAGTTTCTGGTTTATAGGGTTACATGGCAGAAGCTGGGGGAACGGCCAGTAAGAAGCATTAATATAATGGGTAGGATGCATTACTTCTTTTGCCCCTTCCTGTGCTAACTCTCCCCAGATCCAGGCTGCAGGCCCCACAGATCTTCTGCCTGGTACTAGCCTTTGTGTGAATTCTGGGACTCTGCCGTCCTCAGACTCATCGGCTCTCCCATAGGTGCCAGGCCATCCTGCCCTGCCCCAGACCCAGGGAGGTCCACTCCAGGCAGTGGGGCCCATGGAAGCCTCTCAGCTAGTTTGCATTGTATTTGTGGGATAATTACTAATGGCACCAATCATTTTTATTAGCTGAACTGTCTGCATTAAAATGATAGATTTTTTTTTATTAAGCACATCCGAGGGAGCTGCCATCACAGCAGGAGAAGGATAATTTTCTGTTTAAGAGCAGATGGTTACTAAAATGTTCAATGTAAATAAATTGAGGACTGGCCATGGGGTAAACATATAGGAAATTTCCTGGCTTGCTTCAAGCCTCCTGCCCTGTCTCGTTCTCCCAGTCCCTCCTTTGTGGGAGCTGACCGTGGAGAATTCTCTCCCAAACCACGTGGGAGAATCCAGGCCTCAGGTGTGGTGGGCTGGAAGGACAGTGATGAGCTGCTACAGTCCACCCCAGAACTGGGGGTGCTGCTGAAGTTGTTACAGAGGCTGGAGCTTAGGAAATCAAGAAGGAGGGCAGAGGCAAAAAATCTATCCTTGCCACAGTGCAGTGATCCAGATGGGATTAACCTACCTGGGTGCTCTAAACCTCAGCCTTCTATCTGAACCGTGAGGGTCTTGTACCAGCCACAGCTCCTAAAATAGGGTAAGAAGGGAAAGAATAGTTTCATTTAAAAATAAAGTGTTGGCGGTCAAGAGATCGAGACCATCCTGGCCAACATGGTGAAACCCCGTCTCTACTAAAGATACAAAAAATTAGCTGGGCATGGTGGCACACGCCTGTAGTCCCAGCTACTCGGGAGGCTGAGGCAGGAGAATCGCTTGAATCCGGGAGGCAGAGGTTGCAGTGAGCCGAGATGGTGCCACTGCACTCCAGCCTGGCAACAGAGAGAGACTCAGTCTCAAAAAAATAAATAAATAAAGTGTTGGCAACCAAAGTGATTGGAAAACATCGAGTTAAACAAGTTTCTTATTGCAGGACTTCTCAGAGCATTTCCTATGTTCACTTAGATTGTATTTCTCCAAAGCAGGCAATCATAAAGAGTAAGTTCCAAATTTACTGTTCCCGGACCCTTTTTTTTCCCAAGGTGCAGTGTACAGTTTGGGAAATGCTGGATGCTAAGTTTTTCCAAGGGCTTGCTCAGCTCCAGTGTCTCTGCTCTGTGAACCACTTTCATCTAGAGACATTTCTTTACTCATTCAGTTATTCCACAAGTCATCACTGGCTGCTGACCATGTCCGTGGCACTGGCCTGTAGGCTGCAGATACAGCGCTGCATGGAATCCAGGTGCTGCCTCCCACCCACATCCCCTCGGCCTGCCCTAGAGGTCTTCCGGAGTCATTTCCACTCACATCTCCCTATTCCTGCATCGCTGTGCCTGGATGCATTTTCCAGCTGCAGGAGTAGACTCCCCCCAAGCATGGGCAGGCTAGACATGCCAAGAAGTTAACATCCCTCCAGCTCTGAGCAACCCTCAACCAACAAAGGATGGGAGGTGTGAATAAACAACCTAGCTTCGAGGGGTGCAGGGGTGCGGGATTCAGAGGTGTGTTCCACAAACTGTCAGAGGTTGCCCAACCATACTGAGTTCCCACTGCCCATAGCAGTATCCCGATTGGCACCGCATTTATTGACTTTTTTCCCTTCCCTGTTGTCTCTTCCCCACTCTCACAGTACATTCTGGGATCACCTCCCAAATACAATATCCCTGTCTCAGTTTCTGTTTTGGGGAAACCCAAACCAAGACAGCTTCAGCTCACATGGATCTTACAGTCTGGTGGAAGAGGCAGCAAGAAATGGATACTGAAGTAAACAAACATGATTACAAACTGCCATGAGACGTATCAAGTGGAAAAATGGTGATATGACACAATGTGAAGGTAGGCGAGCTAACTCAGGAAGATTCTGCTAATGCTCAGCTTGTTCCAGCCTCAGTGACTCAGTGTCGTGAAGGTGACTGACACCCAAATTGGAATGCACTGTGAAAGAAGCAATCGTAGAACAAAATGGGACATGACAGAGCCAGGGACTGCCCTTCCTGGACATGAGACAGCCTGCTGCCTGGGACTTTAGCCTGTCACACTGCAGATCTGTTCTACATCCCTCATTCTCACTAACGTGTACGTGACAATATCCTTGTTTATCAACTTTCTACAAAGATGAGTGGGTTTTCCCAGCATTAACCCTTGGGAAAGCCTGGATGTTTTTCTCTGATGGGGTCCTTCAAGTGCCTCCCCACCAAGGTGCTTTTGTGGGTAGTTGTTTAGTCCACAAATGCAGGTGTCCTGTCCTATCCTACCGACTCTGGGAATGGAGTATGGTGTTGGAGGGACCTTCCCCTCTTAGCCTGGGATTTCAGGCCCAAGGTGCTATAGAAAGAGAAATAAATGAGCTCTGCCTGCCCTTGTTCTGAAACACTACAAGCAGCTTCCAGACCAGCCAAGGAGGAAACCAAGCAAACATTTTTCCCATCGGCAAATTGGGTTTCTCTCTCTCTCTTTAAAGAATTGAAAGGGGAAAGGGGCCAAGGGTAGAGCTAGGATCTAAATTAAAACATAGGCTTGTAGGCCAGGCTCGGTGGCTCACGTCTGTAATCCCAGCACTTTGGGAGGCCGAGGCGGACGGATAACAAGGTTAGTGGTTCAAGACCAGCCTGGCCAATATTGTGAAACCCCGTCTCTACTAAAAATACAAAAATTAGCTGGGTGTGGTGGTGGGTGCCTATAGTCAGAGCTACTTGGGAGGCTGAGGCAGGAGAATCAATTGAACCCAGGAGGCGGAGGTTTCAGTGAGCTGAGATCATGCCACTGCACTCCAGCCTGGGTGACAGAGTGAGACTCCATCTCAAAAAAAAAAAAAAAAAAAAACAGGGGGAAGGGGGCTTGTAGACAGAGACACATAAAGAGATAGAGACAGAGGGAGAGAGTGAAAATAATAACTCTCGCTGAAATTGCAACATTGATGAACTCTGATAGAATTATCAATGAATTTTACTCATTAGTGATTTCTAAGTTTTCATTTATTGAGCATGTTTCAATGTGTTTTTTTAAAAACACAAATGTGCTGTTTTAGACGAATTCCACTGGCCTAGCACAGTAGGTGCTCAATAAATGTGTGTTGATCTTTTTTTGGAAAATGGGGACTCTATTTTTCGAAAAATCACTCCAACTCTCAGCTTCTGTGATGACTCATGGGGACAGGTAGGTGGCGTTCCTGAGGTCACCTGTCCCTAGGGCTACCATACTTTTCCAGATGCAAAGTCCTTTCTTTAAACCAAACCTTCCTCAGAAGCCCAAAGAAGGGAAGAACACTGGATAAAATGTTTGTGGGGGGAGGTAGGGGCACAGGCCCTGATAACTATTTCATAGGCCTCAATGTAAAAAACATGCTTTTACTGTCACCATCTCCACATGCATACACATATTTTTCAACAGGAGGCTCAGAGAGAATCAATGGGCCTAAGGTCACAGTGAGGTGAGTTGGGGGCCAACCCAAAACACAGCCAGAACTGCCCCCAGATGGCGTTTCCTTGGCCTTGACTGATCTGTCGTGAAGTAATCTCTGTGGACATGGGGAGGGGCTACACTAATTTTCTGAAGTTCATCAGGGCCCACCCTTAAAGCTGGGGGTCAGTGAGTCCCCACAGACCATGTAACTGAGAACATCAGGGTACTGTTGGTTATCAAGCAGTAAGAGGCACTAGAGGGAGAGGCAACAAAGCCAGGACCACAATCCAGGAAGCCCCTGCTAGCTCTGTTGACTAACATCCCTACATCCACGTGGCCTCATCTGTAATGTGACATTTTTCTTCTCGGAAACAATCTCTCAAGGCCTCTCGCACCCTGGGGTCAGCAGGGGGCAATGGAAAGCCAGAAAATCAGGCTCTACTATGTGCCCTTGGGCAACTCATTTTCCCTCTCTGGGCCTCAGTTTGCTCCATCTATGGGAGTAAGATTAGATCAGGGATGGCAAAGAGGTTTACTCACCTGTCAACTGTGATCAATTGGTAGAGACTGCCTGGAGAGATTGCTGAAAAGGATACCAAGGCCACATCTGAGCTCAGTGGGAAGATGACATGATCCATCCATAATGTGGTTTTGCCTTTCCCCCGACCAAGGAGTCCAATCTGGCAGACGGTTCTATGCAGGGCTCCTTGTACCACAGGAATCAGCAGCACTGAGCCTGAGGATTCCTGCAAATGCCCTGGAACTCCAGGACCTCCCAAGGTCCCTCCCTCTATTCTGCAGGGTTGTCTCTCCACTCTACTCTGCCTGGCTCAGAGCTCAGAGGCCCTCCAGGCAGAGTGTGAGAATAGTGAGCTCTTGTATGGAGGGGCCTAGGACAGCCATCCCTGGACGATCCCCCAAAGCTGCCCAGCCCCGTGGGCTGAGATGCAGAAGACAGTCCGCAAGGGACAGTATTGCTCACAGGTTGACCTTACTCTGTAGAGTAAGTATGTGTTTCTGAGAAAATTGCACTCAAATTGAATTTTTATAAATGGAATCCTACTTCAGCAATGATTTACAACACAATTTCAGAGCTACCTCATCTTCATTTTGGAGAAATGTTCCTAACGTTTCAGCTTTAGAACTCCCCTTCCTTTTATAAGCACTAAGAATGTTCCAGTTAGATGGGGCCACAGAGATCACCAAGTCCTACCCTTTTCCTTCCCAGGTAAGGAAGTTGAGGTACAAAGAGGTGAGGACTAACATTTGTCAAGTGTCTGCTAGGCTTTGGGTACCATTTTACTCCTTACTATGTATCATGCTGCCCGATTTTCCAACAATTCTATAAGATGGGATTGGTGTCATTCCCACTTTACAGATAAAGTGAGGTTCAGGCAGATTAAATAGCTGATATGGGGACATCCCCCCAGCTGGTAAGTGGCTGCTTCAGATCCTCCAGGGTCTTCTCATTGCCCATCCATCATGCCTGTGGGGGTCTATGGGACCAGGCCCCTACCCACCTCTCTGATCTCATCTTCCAGTCACCCCTCACTCACACCCCTCCAACTTGATCGGCCTTCTTTTTAGTCCTCAACACAGACACCCCAAGGCCTTTGCACTTGCTGTTTCCCCTGCCTGGAATGCTCTTCCCTCTCATTGTCACCTGGCTGGACTCCTTCATTCAGATCTCACCACTCGGAACTCACAGTTCCATGAAGTCTCACCATCCCAACTAGCCACACATCTTCTATCACGTTACTTTGCTTTATTTTCTTCATGACACTTGTCACTATATGAAATTATTTATTTAGTTTATTTACTTATTAATTTTCTCCTCCACTAGAGTATAAGCTCCATGAAGGCAGGGACCTATCTACTGTTTCCGACTATATCCCCAGTCCCTAGAGGATCTGGCATATAGATGCTCAGTAAAGACCTGCACAATAAATGAATGCAGTAGGTAAACTAGGATTGAAACCCAGGTCTGCACAACTCTGAAGCCCAGAGAGCTTTTGCCATTGTGCTAGAAATGTCTTTCTTCCCACATCTTTTTAACTGTTGGCAAATAATTTCTCAGTGACAAAGCCTTTTGACATTGTCTTTAAAATTTGATAGTCAGAGTTTTGTTTTTTAAAGTATGTCTGGGCTATCACAGAAGAAAAAATCTTATTTAAACTCCAAATACAGGTCCATAAATAACCCTTGCTCTTGAAAACTGAGGAGACTCCACATCATCCTTTAAAGGACTTCAGGGGCACAAATGACTTTTCCCAAAATTCTTTCTGTGATCCAGTATTCACAACCCTGGTCCACACTGCAAGCCTGGGCTCCCAATAGCTGTAGAAGAATTTCCTCATAGAGTCGGTAGTAAAGTCAACAGCCCTTTGTTATTGTGCTCAGAGGGTAATTGCTGGCATGAATAATTGTCAAGCAGCCCCGGGGGGAGCGCCTGATTAAAAACAAAAAAAAGGCCCTGTTCCCTGGGAAAGAGAGTCACAGCATCCAGGGGTCACTGATAAAAATGAGAACCATGACAACCACCCAAAGCCAGTCACTGTACTAGGTCCTTTACACCTGATAATGTGCAAGGTTGACTCTGCAAGGTAGAAGTGTTTAGGCTTATTTTATAGACGAGGAAATTGAAGCTCAGAGAGGGTAATTAACTGTCTCCACCTCATCCATCTGGAAAGTAGCAGAGTTGAACATCAAATCTTTATCGTTATAAAACGGCCCACTTTTATCCCTCATGATATTCTTTTCTGACATCTACTTTGTCTGATATTAATGTAGCCATTCCAGCATACTTACAATTAGTATTTTCATGACATGAGATTTCCCATTATTTTATTTTTAACCATATTTAAAATGGAATTTTTATAGACAGCATATAATTTGGTCTTGCTTTTTTATTCAGTCTTGCAGTCTCTGCCTTTTAACTGAAATGTTTAGGCCATTTATATGTCATTGTAATCATTGGTATGTTTTGTTTAAATTTGCCATCTTGATATTTGTTTTCTAGTTGTATCATTTATTCTTTGTTCCTTTTTCCCCTTTTCTTGTCTTTTTTACGGTTAATTGAATATTTTTGGTAGTCAATTTTATCTCCTCTGGTTTATTAGCTATATCTATTTGTTTTATTTTAGTGGTTGTTATAAGGTTTAAAATATGAATCTTGGCTGGGCGCTGTGGCTGTCATGCCTGTAATCCCAGCACTTTGGGAGGCTGACGCAGGTGGATCATGAGGCCAGGAGTTCAAGACCAGCCCGACCAAGATAGTGAAACCCCGTCTCTTCTAAAAATACAAAAATTAGCCAGGCATGGTGGTGGGCACCTGTAATCCCAGCTACTCGGGAGGCTGAGGCAGAGAATTGCTTGAACCCGGGAGGCGGAGTTTGCAGTGAACCAAGATCGTGCCACTGCACTCCAGCCTGGGCGACGGAGTGAGACTCCATCTCAAAATAATAATAATATGAATATGAATATGAATATTTAACTTGTTGAAGAAAGCCTAAAACAATATAATTACATTTCCCCGTCCTGTCCTTCATACTATTGTTATCATACATCTTACATCTATCTCTATAAGTCTATCAATACAAATCGTCTTTTAAAGAAATTTTAAAATGAGAAAAAAAAATTCCTTAAATTTACCCGTATTTTTCCCACTTCTGACACTCTTTATTCCTTTACACAGACCAGTTTTCCATCTAGTATCATTCTTGTCTTGACTGAAGAATGTCTTTTAATATTTGTTGTTGTAGAACTCTTCTAATGACAAACTTTGCCAGCTTTTGTATGTCTGAAAGTGTTTGTTTAAAGGATGTTGGCCTTAATTTTTGAAGGATATTTTCAATGGATAGAGAATTCTTAGTTACAGAGTTTCCATTATCTTCTGACTTGGCGTAATTTCTGTTAAGTTTGTGATGGCTTTATCTGTTTTCCTCTGTTTTTACTTCCCAGTTGCTTTGAAGATTTTCTCTTTGTCACTGGTTATTAGAAATTTGATTATGATATGTCCTGGTGTGGCTGTGTGGTTTTGTATGTGTAAGTGTGTATGTGTGTACTCTGTTTAGAATTCGTTATACTGCTTGAACGTGTGGGTATATAGTTCTCATCAGGAAATTTCTGGCCACTGTTTCTTCAGATGGTTTTCTCTTTCTGTTTCTCTTCATCCTCTGGAATTTGAATCACAGGTGGAGGATCTCTCCCTGCCTCATCCCCTCCCACCAATGCTTCTTGCCCATGGAGGGGTGAGTCCTGTTGGCTGGGTGGAGGGGTGGGCATCAGCGGAGTTGCCACGGAGACACTCTGCAGTAGTCCAGGCATCACTCACACGCCAACAGCACCTGCCATCACATCCCTCTGCAGACACTGGAGCAGGACGACTGACCTGTGACAATAGCCAGGAATTCATTCTTTGAGTCAAACCTTGAGGCTCAGGACACATACCTGAATGGAGGCAGGTTTTTGTATAGAGCCTCTCTTTTGTAAATAGAAGACACCAGTTATGGTGTGTTTACCACGTGCCAGACACTGTGCTAAGCACAAAAAACAAGTTAACACATTTCACCTCCGCAAGAACCCTGAACATAGATATTATTAACTACATGGAATAGATGAAGAAACTGGGGCTCAGAAAGGTTAAGTAACTCCCATATGGTCACACAGCAGGTTGACCGTGAAGCCTGGACTCAAACTCAGAACTGTCTGACTCCAAAGCCCACATTGTCTGTTGCCTGGCTTGTGGAAGGAAGAGAGTGGGGTAAAGGCTCTGCTCTCGGGTTTGCCATCTACACCAGTTCCTTACCTGCCCTAAGGGTGATTGTAGAGGGAAGAAATAGAAGCTGGCCAAGAAGGGGGAAGAGAATCTTTATTAGCTTTTTACCTGATTCTAAAAGAAAACATGTTTATCTTAGATGATTGGGAAAGTACAGAATAATACAAGGAACTCCCCAGTCCCCTGTGTAGGATGACTTCAGGAGTGTGGAGCTGGCCCTGTGTCTCCAAACACCTCCCCCACCAATCTGCTGCAGAGACTGCAGTTTTCCCTGAACGATCATTTCTCCACAATGAAGCCCTTTTTTTTTTTTTTTTTTTTTTTGGCCTCTCTCTTAAAACACAAGTGCCTCACATTCTGGCCCAAGAACAGCTCACTGGGACCGGTGATGACGTCCTTGCCCTCGGGGAGCAAACTCCTGCTTAGGAAGCGCAGGACTCCAGAGGGAAATGGGAAATACCGTAAGTGGGGCCCGGAAGTAAGGCCCTTCCTCAGGACGAGGGTGGAATCCACCCCCTTTCCAGGCTTTCTAGAGAAGGAAGCATGTCCACTGGTGGTGGTAAGACACGGAGCCTCCCCTGAGGTCCCATTAGCCAGGGCTGGGACAGGAATAAAAGGAGAATAAGAGCACAAAGGATCCTCAGAATGGCCTCTGGAGGTGGGGCTTCTTAGGGGAGACGAACGGGGTGACTGGTGTGCAAACAGGTGTGGGACAACAAGGAAAGGGGCAGAGCAGAGCCAGCTCCAGGGAGGCACATCAAGACCACAGACAGGAAGAAGCACAGACTCCACACTTCTCCACCAGAGATGGCAGCCACAGCTCTGCTTCCTCAGGGACCAGGGGAGCCATGTGGCAGCAAGAAGAGGGGACAGCCTGGAGCTTGGACCCAAGGAAGTAGGCCCTGGTCCACACAGCCCTATGTCCCTCTCCAGGAATCCCAAGCCTGTCCTCGGTGGCTTCTCCAGAGTGGCCAGCAGGAGGGATGGGGAGCCCCTCCCAGCAAGACTCTAAGGCGGTCAGAGGAGAGAGGCAGGAGCAATGGGAAATCAAGGCATCCCCTCTCTGGAGGCCCCTCAGAGCGAATCCCCTTCCTCCAAGAGCTGGGAAGCTGTCTTCCTTTCTCCTCTCACCCTTATCCCTTGTCACAGATACGACTCTTGTCTCTGTTAGCCCCTAACCCCAGGGGAATGAAGGTTCAGTCTATCCTCTCCCTCCCAAGTCTCACCCATATAGGCAAACATTGTCCCATACACGAAATCCTGAAGCACACATAATTTTGCATTCTATATTTTTATGTATAATAAATTACATATAAATACTGTACATATACTTCTGTATAATAAATTGTATGGAAAAAGCAGAATGCAAAATTATGTGTGTCCCAGGATCATAATAAATTACTTATAACCAATTATCCCAACCATTTTGCTATTTTTCTGTATAGTCTTTGCTGTGATTTTCCAGGCTTCTTTTTTTCTTTTTCAATGGTCCCTTTTAATCATTGCACAAGTCCTCATGGAATAGGCAGACCCAATTTGCTGAACTAGTTCCCAAAGGCCAGATGTTTCAATGGTGTCTAGTTCTTCACTGGTGTAGGGGACCCAGCTGTCTAGGCGTTTTGTTTTGTTTCGTTTTGTTTTGCTTTCTGAAATTTGATGCACTAACATTCTGAGAGAAGTAACTTCTCCGTCTCCCCTTCTGTCCCCAGAGAGTGCCAGACTCTGCCCATGTCACCACCTCCCCCAGGAGAGAAGCCTGCGGCAGGTTGTTGGGGGGCTTCTTCATTCATTCATTCTTTCTTTCTTTCCTCAAATGTTATCGAGCAAGGCCACAGCTGGGGGTACCACTCCCTGGAGGAAGAAGACGTTAAGTAAGTGGGAAATTCTAACCTAAGAGGATCTGTGCTCTGGTCAGAGAACAGTGATCTGGGAATATAAAGGGGCTCCTAATCCTGACATGAGCTTCCCAGGGGATACACAGTCTAGGCTAACAAAGGAAGAATGGGTAGAAGACAGCCAGGTAAGTAAACAGAGGTGTCTAGGAAGAGAGACTGAGGCCAAGGCCCGGGGAGGAGACTGCAACCCTTCACAAGCTCTGAAGGTTCCCAGTGTGCACGGAGCTCAGGAAGACGAGGTGGGGAAGTGTAGGAAAGGAGATTGAGGGGAAGCGAGCAGACACCAAGAGCCTGTAAGCCATGATAAAGGCTTTGACCATTCCCTTGAAGGCACTAGGGAGCCATTGAAGCTTCTTAAATAACAGAGTGACTCGATCAAATTTTTTTTTTTTTTTTTTTTTTTTTTTTTGTGACGGAGTTTCGCTCTTGTTGCCCAGGCTAGAGTGCAATGGCACAATCTTGGCTCACCAGAACCTCCACCTCCCAGGTTCAAGTGATTCTCCTACCTCAGCCTCCCAAGTAGCAAGGATTACAGGCATGTGCCACCACACAGGGCTAATTTTTTGCATTTTTAGTAGAGACGGGGTTTCCCCATGTTGGTCAGACTGGTCTCAAACTCCCAACCTCAGGCCTCGGCCCGCTTC
The DNA here is from genome assembly GCF_028878055.3 of Symphalangus syndactylus. Lineage (NCBI taxonomy): Eukaryota > Metazoa > Chordata > Mammalia > Primates > Hylobatidae > Symphalangus > Symphalangus syndactylus. Next base: position 11,210,664 of record NC_072428.2, on the reverse strand, counting down.
GGCCTCCCAAAGTGCTGGGATTACAGGCATGAGCCACCGCGCCCGATCCAAATTTGAATTTTAATAAACTCATTCTGCCCTCTCAAGTTCTTTCCCTGGCAGCGTCTTGGCCACGATAAGGGCAGTTCAAGAGGGCATCAGGGACATCCTGAGTCAGAGTTGGTGGGAGACATAAGGAAATCACCGTGGGGTTGAGAGGAAAGCAGGGACCCAGGTGAAGGACAGGACACAGCCAGGATCCTGATGAGGGACCTCTGTGAAGGGCACAAACCAGGCAACTGGAGCACTCTGAGCCAAGATGCCGTTTGTCCCTAGCAGCTCTGAGGGCAAAGGTCCTGGTTCTCGGGCAGGCTGGTTCATCCCTGAGCACCCTGTTCCTGCCCCACACCACCCCTAGCAGGATCAGAACTGTGCAGCCAACCTGAGGGCCGTGCTGCCTTGGAAATTCAGGTTCCCATCCCCAAGTCAGGCTCCCCCTGCTTCTCCCTGCGCAGGGTTGCCATGGTAACCATTGGAGGCACAGAGATTCTCGCTGAGGCTGCAGAATGGCCCTACACCTGCCTGAGCTGGGGAGGGTCAGGGAGGAACGGGGTGCTTCCTGGTATTCCCTATGGATGGCTCCTCTCCCTAGTATTCCCCATTCCCTGGCTCCTCTCACTTCCCAGGATAAAAGGTCAAGGGGCCACAGGGCTTAGGAGAGGGGGTGAGGTTGGGTGGGGAAACAAGCCCTGCTGAGTATACAGTCTTGTCCCTTCCTTGGTCCATGGCTATTTGCTAAGAAGGGCAAGATTCATTGTGCCCTTTCTCAAATGCCTGAAACGAAAACCTCAACAGCCCTCCTGCTGGGGATAGTCTTAGAGCAATAACAAAAATGCCTAAGAAGTATTGAGCACTGAGTTAGCACAGTGCTCAGAGCAGCACCCACACAGTCTCATCAAGCACTCACCACAGGGCTAGGAAGTACACAGTACACACTTCGTTTTTCTTTTTTCTTTCCTTCTTTTATCTGATTTTATTCTATCACCCAGGCTGGAGCGTGCAGTGGCACAGCCTTGGCTCTCTGCTGCAGCCTCCACCTCCCGGGCTCAAGTCATCCTCCCACAAGCACTCGCCACCACACTTGCCTAATTTTTTAAGGGTTTTTTTTGTTTGTTTGTTTTGTTTTTTTCACAGAGATGAGATCTTACTATATCGCCCAGACTGGTCTCAAACTCCCAGGCTCAAGAGGTCCTCCCACCTTAGCCTCTCAAAGTCCTGGGATAACAGGCGTGAGCCACCACACCCAGCCAATACACACTTCTTTATCTCCATTGTAGTGACATGAAAACCGAGGCTTCGAGAAGAAACTCATTGGCCCAGGTCTCTCAGTCAGCAAGCATTGTGTCCAACGAAGGCCCCACTCAGTGCCAGCATCCTCTTTAAAAGCCGCTGATGGATGATTGTCCACCAGCTACCAACTAGACACTTCCTCTGATGGGGAGCTCACTGCTTAAAAGGGCAGCCCTTCTTATTGTGGGGGAGCAATAGAAAACCCATCCCAACAGTGAGCAGAAGCCAGCATCCCTGAGTGTGGCTACCCTAGACCCAGGTGAGCCCTGGAGGCAATGCCTTCATCCTCCAGCATCCTGGAATAACATTCAGCCGCTACAGAAGCTCTTCCACACAGAGCTGTCAGATGGTTGATTAATTGATTGATTGGTGTTTGGGGATCATTCTGCAGCCAGACACTGGGCTTAGTCTGTGATCAGGGTTAGGGCTTAGTCAATGGTAGAGGCCAGGGGTCACGTACCCAGCCAAGGTCAGGGTTACCATCTTTGCCTGGGTCAGAGATCTGTGAACAGACTTTCTGCACGTTAAGCTTCCAGGCCCTTCCAGGGGTCATGCTGCAATCTTGGCCTCATTAGCACATGACTCTCACCAACCAGCTGGGCCCATCTGGTTTCTTATTAATCCAGAAGCGAGCTGGAGGAAGCAGCCTTCTGGGGAGTGAGCAGCCCTGGATTAAAGAGCTTGCCAGTCATGCCATCGCCTCCTCTTCTCTGCAGCCAGGAAAGCATCCTGCCCTCCTCTCTGCTGTGGCCTTTGGCCCCTCCCCACTATGGCCAGACCACGGGGCTTTGGCTGATGACCAAGCCACGCTTCCTGTGGGGCCAGAGGGGAGGCAGGTGGGAGGAAGAGCTGGGAGTAAAGGAAGGGCTCTGTAGGGAGGGACATGGTAGGGACAGAGAAAGTGGGTGTCATGAGGTTATCCAAGGTCCAGCTATGCCCAGCCGTGGCACCTGCCTCTTTCCTTCAGGTGGATGGGTCTCATTTCCATTCTATATGCTTTAAATGGCTGTTCATACTGCATAAAAGCCACTTTCATTCCAGTTCCACAAAACCAAATTCTATTTCTTATCCCCCTTCCTTCACGGCCCATCTCAGGTATTACCTCCCCCATGGAGCCTTCCCCAATTCCCTCAGCTGAAAGGACCACTCCCTGTTCTGATTTACTTGTTAGAGCTGTTTGTAGGCAGGTCTAACCATTCCTATCAGTCTGTGAGCTCCTTGAGGGCAGGACTCATTTTTAGTTCATGTCTCTGTCCCCTGTAATACCCAAACCTTACACATGCAGCAAGTTTAAGGTAAGTGTTTACTTACTGGATGAAAGGATATGTGGATGGAGAAATGCATTTATAGATGAAAGGATGATGTCAGAGACACAGGTTGAATTCCCCAGGAAGCAGATCCTGAGCCATAGTTTAGTGTGCAGGATGTTTAACAAGGAGCATGCTTGAAGTCAACACCTGTACAAAGGAGAGGAAGGAAGCAGGAGCAGGCAGAGGGAAATTCAAGCTGCAATGCAGGCCCCACACCGTGGGAGCTCTGGAGCAAGAACAGCCCTGCAGAGTTGTCCTGATGCACCAAGACGATCAGGCCCTTATACTTTCACAATGCTGTCATTGGATGTAGGCTTCCTTGGGAAAGGGCGCAATCTTGGGCAAGGCAGCTCTCTTCAGCTGAGATAATCCCTGAAGTAACTGACCACTAAAAGCTCTTTGACACCAGCACTCCTAGCAGTTGGAGCAACAAGTCCTCCATTGTAAGGGGATTTGAACAGCACATCACAGTGTCCACCACAGATAGAGATGATAGATGATGGATGATGTGTAAATGCATGGTTGGCCAGATGGACCGATGGATAGAAAAGGATGGATTCATAGATGTGAATGGTGATTAGATAAATGGATACTTGGATGATAGATGGATGGATGGATGGATGGATGGATGGATGAGTATCCTGATGATGGATGGACGGATGGATGGATAGATGGTTGGGTGAATGGGTATTCGGATGATGGATGGATGGATAAATGGATGGGTGGATGCACAGATGCATGGATGATGGATGAATCGATGAATTCATAGATACATGAACTCATGGATGATGAATGGTTGGGTGGATGACTGACAACGAATGCATGGATGCATGAATAGGTAATGCTTTCCCAACATTTCATGTCATTTGAGTAACTGAGTCCTCCCAGTTACTCACCTGCTTCTTCCTTTTCCCTTGGGCAGATTCAAGAAGGGGGCCCAGACAGCAGTCTTAGCAAGTGAAATGATCCAGAGCTTGATGGCAGAACTCTCCAGCATCAGCACACAACAGGGGGTCAGGGAGGGATCTGGGGACTATTACCTGGATCTATAGCAAAGACCTATAAAGTATTAAGACAGGCGTGACCACAGGCCCATGACAAGCATGAGGGTGGTGAGAGGCAACAAGTGAGCAGTCAGCAGCAGCATGGACACCAGGGGAACTGCTGTGAATGGCAATGGTCCTTGCACTGACAAGAGGAAGGGCAAGTTTCAGTACCTCCAAGGTGGGGGAGAGTCTTCCCCGTCCACTGAAGGGCAAGCACAGGCACCTCCAATGCCAGCCACCCTGTGGACTGACCCCTGCCAGTGGCAGCACAAAGCCCCCCTTTATACTGTGGCTTTCACACCCTAACCCCCAGCTGGCTGCCCTCTTTTTGTGACTTAGCCACTGGGGGACATCTCAGGTTAATCTCAAGCTTAGAATGGCTTTTGGGGGCCACAAAGACTAGGGACACCCTCAAGGGCTGATGACAAAACATTGGCTGGGGTAACTTGATGCTCCACGTCTTAGGGAGCAGCTTTCGGTGAGACAGAGCCCACAGGATAATTTGGACTGGAGATGAGGCCATGTCTGGGGATGGAGAGCCTAAGAAAGGCTGTCTTTTCCTCTCTCCCTGGCCCATGCTTGTCCAGGCTTAAGTTTCATCTCCCACCCACTCCCTAACCAGAATGCCCTTCCAAAGCCAGGGTTCCCCACTGGCAAGGTTGTGAGGCTGGGTCTTCTCTCAATTTCTCTGGCCTCAGGAGGAGCTTCTAGATAGGGGAAGATGAGGGTCGGAGGGGAAGCAGAAAATTTGTCTTACCTAATTGCCTAAATGTGGTATGAAGACTCTGCACAACTTCCCAGCCACCGCCCACAACAACCCTCACCCATTCCCCCATTGTGGTCCGGGAGGGAAGTTATGCCACAGGCAGCCCCATCAGGATGCCCACATGGCAAAGAACCAAAGGCTTTTACCAACAGTCCTTTGAGTGACCTCAGAAGTGGCTCCTCCAGCCCCATCAAGCCTCAGATGACTGCAGCCCTGGCCAACATCTTGATCACAGCCTCATGAGGGACCCTGAGCCAGAACTACCCAGCCAAGTCACTCCCAGCTTCCCAACCCGCAGACACCCTCAGAAACAAACAGAAGAAATTCTTGTTATTTTAAGCTGCAATGGGGTTTGGGGTAATATGTAATACAATAAATAACTAACCCTAACCCTAACCCCTTCACACACACCCAGAGAAGACGAGCTGATAATCAGGTTGCAGGTCCCAAGAGGACAGTGGACCATGTGTACTGTGGGCAGAGTCACCATGCATTTCAAAATCGTCCTCACATGAGACTCGCTCTTATCTCTTCTTTTTCAATGCGTGTCATCTGATCCGTAAGTCAGCCTGGGGTCTTCTTTTCCTGCTTGCCCCACACTAATCCCACTCAGCCAAGAGCCTTTAGGGGTCTCCTCTCGTGGCATCTGTGCTGCATAAACAAGAGGCTGTAAGCTGCATGGAAGAGCTTAGTCTCTAGCTATGTCTTAGAGCTTGGACACATTTTGTCTATGGTTTCAGGAAACTGCTTGGATATGGGCTTAGAAGAAGCAAAAGCCTTCTCCCAATCCCTTAAATCTCAAGCTAAATCCATAGGGCCCAGCCTAGGTTATCAGAGAGCCCTTCACTGAAAGGTCAGACATCAACACAGCAAATAATAAAGCAGTGGCTTGACTTTCCTTGCTCTTCTCCTTGGGAACCTCATGGGGAGAAGTGGCTGTAATGTGGGGCAGAATTCCAGCCATAACCACATCTTTAGAATGAAGCTTTCCAGCTAGTGATCTGTGAATAGGTTTTGGGTGTATGCCAAGTATAACTTCCTTCCAGCTTTGAAGTATTGATCCCCTCAGCCCTTGGAACCGCTGGATGAGGACTGGAATAGTCAGACTCCAAGCCAGTCACCTTAGGCTGTGGGCAGTCTCGTGGAATTTCCCCAGTGGACTGTAAAGATATTAACAATTTCCATCAGTCCCAAGATGTGAAAAAAAAGTGAACAACACTGAACTCAGCAAATATCTTTGAATAATCCCTCCATACTCTTTACTTTCATCCAAGTCAATGATAAAAAATGCTAACCAGTACAGGGTCAAGGACAAAACAACAACCACCAAAAACCTCCCTCTGGAGGGACAAGAGCCATTCATCAACACTGGGTGTGTTTCTCTAAATACTACTCCACCCAAATATTTTTCCGTCCATTCCGTGTCTCTCTCCATCTTGTCCACATGGATATCATGACATATTTTGTCAATCACCTTGCTGATTTTGTAGTCCCATGTGAATTAATGGATAAAGGTAATCATCATCAGTGGCTGACAACAACACATAAAAAGAGAATCATCCAAGCATCACGTACTCCCAATGAATACGCAACACTACTATGAAGAGGGATGCCAGTTATTCGGTGACTACCTCTCAGCTCCAAGCCCCCTCCTCTCCTTGCCCTTTCTATGCTCTGCTTTGAGATGCTAGCGATGGCGCTCTGCAAAACACCTTTATCTTTTCCATGGTCGGCTCTGCCAGTAAGGACACCAAGGAGAGACTGAAAGGCAGGAAAAGAGACTTGCTACTTCCTGCTGGCTTGCTGGATTCTGTTGCCATTGCTCCAGCATTGACACTTCATCGCACCCCCTCAGGGGACCCAGCAACTGCTGAGTGATGTCCCCTGGGATGTCTGAGAGCCAGCTCTGCAGTTCTAGATTCTGTCTTCCCACTTCTTCCCCTTGTCCTCCATTCCTAGAGAAGGTGATGTATCCTGGAGTTGTTACCTCTGCTGAAATGCCCAGTGTAGTTTCTGTTTTCCCTATTGGGCTCCTAAATAGTGCAGGACTCTGCCAAATATAAAAGAAAGAAAGACACTGAACCTGAATCTGATCAAATTTCTAGATCTAACCATTAATTTAAGCCATTAAGCCATTAAGTTAATGTATCCATTAAGTTTTGTGTTATGCTATAATAAACAACTAATACAGGTGTGATCATGGTACCATAGTTATGATTTCTGATGCACAGTGAAATATTTATATAATGTCTGTGATTAGCTTCAAAATAATGGGGAGGGTGAAAGGAAAGAATGTGGTTGGGAGTGAAACAAGATGGATCCCTCAGTGGAAAGTTGATGAAGTTGAAGGATGGGTACTGCTATGGTTTGAATATGTCTCCCAAAACATATGCTTTGGAAACTTAATCCCCAATGCCACAGTATTGGGAGGTGGGGCCTAATGAGAGGAGATTAGGCCAAACCTTGCATGGTAAAAAGTATGCTGATTTGTATACTGTAGATCAGAATCCACATTCTTCCCTCTTTTGAGAAGTGAAATGGTGTACATTTATCTTCAGCAACACTTCCTACTCTTCCTTCTCAAGGAAAAAGAGAGTGGCTCAGTGATCTTCTCTCCAACATGATCTGTGGATCACCAGTTCTCTGCTCAGTGTGGAGCGCAGAACTCATCTAGAGCAGCCAGGTGAGTGCAGATAACTTTTTTTAAAAACCTAAATGCTTCCATAGCATATTTGTATATTCCTTGTCAGTCCAAAGAGAAGGGACAGAAGCAAAATAGGAGATGAAGAATTATGTTCTGTCCTCCACTGAAAGGTAGTATGCCATCTTCTCCAAATTCTGCTGGACCTAAAGTATAAATATATCAGGAAAAGAAACAAAAATAAAGAGAAAAGCAACAGAAAGTATAAAATGTGAGGCAAAATGAATTAAACAGGGCAAAGAAGAGTCATTTGATATTGATAAAAGTAATGATCAATAATGAAGTCAGGGTCCAGTTCATGAACATTAATGGGCCAGAGAACATAGCATCAAAATACATTAAGCATAAATTCTTAGATGTGTGAGGAGAAATTGACAGAAACTAGCATATCAGCTCAATCCATTTAAGATCAAGAAGGCAAACTTAAAGCAATAAGAGATACAAGCTGTATCATTAATAGCTGAGTTAGTAGATATCGAACTTATATTCTATAGAGATCATATCTTTCTGTCAAGTGTTTGGGCAACACTTGCAAAATTGATCATATACCAAGCCACAAATAAAATCTTATTCAAAATCAGGCAGTTCCAAAAAACCAATTGCAATAAAATTAGAAACAAATAATACAAGCTTATTATTTACATGAATAAATTTATTAAAGCCATTATTTACAGGTTAAAAAAATTTTAACCCAAGAAGGGGATCTTTTATTCTCAATTTTCTTTTTTCTGTAAAATTCATAAACACCCCTTCCTGCTACTCTTGAAATTTTAGGAAGCCTTAGCTCATTTGGCCTTCTGATTTTCTGACACTGCCTATCCACACCCAACTGAGTGGTCATTTCGTGTTTTGACCACTGGGTCATCATTTTGTCTTTTTTTGGCAATGGTGCTTGTTTCCTTCTGGGAAGCCACCCTCCACCCTACTCTCAATGTGTGAAGAGGTCTGGTGTTAACTACACCCTGTCGCCACTGCCACTGGTGAACATGTAATACTAACCTGATCAATAAAGTATTGTATTCCTTGCCCACAGTGATTAGTTCAGGAATGACCATATGACCAAATCCAGCCAAGGAGACATTTGCTGGTACCACTGGGCTTGATTTCCTACTGGACTTGAACTTGGAAACATGTTAAGTCTGGAATAGTGGCTGCCATCTACCTGGCTATCATAAGAGGAGTTCCTATGCAAGTTCATAACAATGGAGCCAGCATAGGTTCCTATGCTGTGTCCCATGACGTCATTTGAGCTCCTAAATCAAGCCACACCTGAAATAAGACCTACCCCTAGACTTCAATAAATTCCATTTTGGTTTAATTCAGATTGCGAGGGGTTGCCACTGGTAACAGGAAAACTCCTAGCCACACTAGTATCTTTTCTTTCCATTTTGAGCTTGTCCCTTTAAGCCTGATGTCTTTAGGCGCTATTCTCTTTTTAATACATACTCAATTATTTGGGTTTGAATGGTCCAAATTGCATTTTTTAAAACTTCCCATCCCCTTCTTGAGCAGTCTTTCCCTCTAGAGTGTCATGCCATGGATCATTTGTATCATTCATCAAATGTATCTATCATTCCTGTCATTTTTCAGAATGTTTAAAATATTTCTCATTCTAACTCAATGCTTTCTGCCTGTGGATTGACTCAAATAGATTCTTTCTCTGAGAGAGGGACAGATAAACAGACACCAACAGAAAGGCCAGGATACAAATGGTTGTCAAGCCTACCCTGAGGCAGAAATTCTGCCGGGTATATATCTTTTCACATTTATCTTCAGTAACCCCATAAGATCAATTTTAAAATGCCCATCTTAGACATGAGGTCAGCAAGTCACTTCCCCAAATTACTATAAAGGGAGAAGAGGCCAGAGGTCAAAAGCAGGTCTGATCTCAAAGACTTTCCATTCTTCCTGTGTCACCAAACTGCCCACTCGGACATTGTTTCTTCAGGAATAGACCCTGGGGCGCCCTCTGGATAAAATTCTGCGAAGCAGCCCATGTGGGCAAGTGGAAGCTCAGGGTAAGGGTGACAAGGTGACTCAGTTTCCCCAGAGAAAAAGCAAGAAATTTGGGATCCAGATGCACCCATTGTGGCCAGGCTGTCCTGTCCTGCCTCTGTGGAGTCCTCCAAACACCCATCAGTGTCATACAGGCTGAGAAGGCACCTTACAGGAACAGTGAGGAGACCAGGGAGGAGGTGTCACATGCAGCCCTTGCCCCTGTGTGTCTTCATGTCCCAGAAAGCCCTCCCCATGACCTGACCATGTAAGAAACTGCCCACTCTGGATGGATGTCACGCCCATGCCTCCTGCTCCCACCCAGGGAGCTGGAGCCCTTGGCAGAGTATCTATCCCCAGCTGCAGGACAGAACCCACCTTCCGGCCAGTGACCCCAAACCCAAAGCCCTGCTCTTCACTGTTCTCTGTTTGAATAAGGACTCTGGGAAACGCACCCGATGTGAGACACATTGGAGAGAGGAACGTTTCTTTGTGGGGAGACGGGCTGTCTCAGGATATTTCATGTAGTGACAATTGAAGTTGGAGCTTGACACATGAGGGTTTGTTCTGTTAGTCCCAAAGATGCCATTGTCAGCAAAGAGTGACTCTCCCAGAATCCCCCAGGTAGATCCCAACCCCTGCTCCACCACCCAGAAGCAGGCATCCAGGCCCCCACTGAGAGAACCTTATGTGATCATGCTTGCTCCAGTGCCTATAAGAGTACTGCCTTCCATTGGACATCCATTAGACCAAATGGTTTACATGTACTATCTTTAATGTGAACATCAGCCCCTATGCGATAGGTATTGCTGTCTCCATTTCATGTATGAAGAAACTGAGGTTCAGAGAAGTCAAGAAATCCATAACCTCTCTCTCTCTCTCTCTCTCTCTCCCTCTCTCTCTCTCTTAGAGCTGGGCCACTGGAACTAGATATACACATGCAGTGGATGGTGGATGGTCCATGCCCCTTTAAGTCCATTTACTCACCTGATGGGTCTCATGTGGATATTTGTCTACCCCACTAGATAGGAGCACCTCCAAGAGCCAGATCCAATTCCAATTCCAAGAGTGCAGAATAATAGACATTGGAGACTAGGGAGGGTGGGAGAATGTGGGGGTGAGGGCTGAGAAATTACTTAATAAGTGCAATGTACATGATGTGGGTGATGGTTACACAAAAAGCCCAGACTTCACCACTACGCAATGTATCCATGTATCGAAACTGTACTTGCATCTCATAAATTTATACAAATTATATATATATTATATATATGTATATATGTTGTTGTTTTTTTTCTGAGACAGAGTCTCGCTCTGTCGCCCAGGCTAGAGTGCAATGGCATGATCTTGACTCACTGCAACCTCTGCCTCCCAGGTTCAAGTGATCCTCATGCCTCAGCTTCCCAAGTACCTGGGATTACAGGCGCCCACCACCACACCTGGCTAATTTATGTGTGTGTGTGTGTGTGTGTGTGTGTATCTTTAGTAGAGACAGGGTTGCCATGTTGTCCAGGCTGACTCGAACTTCTGGCCTCAAGTGGTCCACCAACCTCAGCCTCCCAAAGTGCTGGGATTACACACATGAGCCACCGCACCTGGCCAAATATGTACTTTTGAAAGAACTGGGTCTTACCCTCCCCATATGTCCCCCATCCTCCACATGGTGCTTTGAGTAGGTGCCTAGGGGTATTTTCCATATTTGTGGCTTCCCATGATCCCTTGAGGGGCTTTTCATTTCGGGACATTCCCTCTTGATGGGTTCTCCCTCCCTTCGTGTGTCTTAACTTAATCCTCTGGCTCCCTTGCAGTTAGGATGCAGGCATGTGACCTGGGCTCTGCCAATCAGACACTGCCCTGAGAGTCCCTGATTCTCATGAGGGAACAGACACAGGACATCTGTTTTGTGGTCCAGGCTTCAGGGTGGCTGTAGTTACAAGGTAAACTTCCAATGACAGAAGAGACCATGGTTACAGCAACGTCAGCTCCTAGCACCCAGCTCAAGGGCAGCTACTGCAGCACCAACAATGTCCCCATCAAGCCAGTCCTATGGCTTGGTCCTGAGACTTCCTTCTGGAAACCTCACCTCCAGTCTGCTTCTCCTGCCCTTCCAATGACTCTGTGCAATCTGATATAGTTTAATAAATCCCTTTTCAGCTAAAACTAGCCAAAATGGATTCCAATATTTGCAAGTCAGTAAATGTTTGGCAAATAAACATTTTTAAATCACTTCTCTCCCTGGAGTCTGGAGAGGAAGCCCCAATGCACAGCATGTCTAAGCCCTTCCTTTCTCTCCACCTCCTGATTGCAACCCCAAGTCCCTCGGGCAGCCGCCATCAATGCAAGCAGGATGCAGCCCAAGGCGTTGTAACTGAACCTGTGCCTGGCACGTGGCAGGCCCAAGCACACATTTGATTGCTGTATTTTTCTTAACTCTCTTGCACTCCTGAATGCCCTGAGCTGCTTTTTGAAATTCCCATCTATTTAATTATCATCCTGTCCCAGGCACTGGCCAGAGGGCTTTACAACTATTAGCTGATCTCATGTTACAGCACCTCGTAAGGTCATATCATCAGCGTCTTGCAGCTGAGGGAACTGAGGTTTGGAGACATGAGGCAGCTTTTCCCTGCTCACAGCCAGGAAGTAGCAGGGTCGGGTTTGAACCGAGGACTGTTTGTCTCCAGAACCTGAACATACTGACCGCTTCCCTCTGCTGCATAAAGGGAGGTGGGCTTCTGGCCGTAGGAAGTCCAGACACCAGCAGGAGGCAACAGTTAATCCCCATAAGCCCTAATGGAAATTTGGGGATTAATACCCAGGCGGGCTAGAGCCACCGATGCTCTGGTTCACAACAGGAAGACTTAAAGCTATTGCAGTTTTTTGTTTCAAAAACAAGTGTTGAGGACTTTCTGGCCACCTGTGACTATTGTCTACGGCCACACAATGGTTTGGACATTCTCCACTGCAGAGGGCTTTCCCGGACTCACCAGGATATGAGCAACAGCAATCTTCTTTGTTGCTGGAGTTGCTAGAGCAGGCGCCAAGGGTCCCTGTTATGGACTGAATGTCTGCATCCCCCGCAAATCCACAGGTCGAAATCCTAGTCCCCAGTGTGATGCTACTAGAAGGTGGGGCCTTTGGAGATACTTAGGTCATGGGTGGAGTCCTCATGAATGGGATTAGTGCCCATATAAAAGAGACCCCAAAGAGCTTTCTTGCCATTTTTCTGCCACGTAAAGATACAAGAAAAGGACAGCCTGCAGCCGGAAAAAGGCTCTCACCAGACCCCGACCATGCTGGCACTCTGATCTCAGATTTTCAGTCTTCTAAACTGTGGGGAATCATTCTTTGTTGTTTCTAAGCCACCCAGTTTATAGCATTGTGTTACAGCAGCCCAAATTGACTAAGACAGTCCTCCTCACCAGGCCTTCTCCCACCCGTTCCTCAGCTTCTGGGGAGGGGCTACCAGCAGGAAGCTGGAGATGTCTGGGAAACACAGCTAGGGAGCACATGCTGTCAGGGAGATCTCATCTGCTCTAACCTAGTGATGGTCCTGGAAGACTGGAGGAGGCAGGAGAGGCAAGCTCGGGTAGGCTGCTGATGTCCTTCCTCACTACACACAGCACTCGCCAACCACCTGTGTGGGAGACTCTGACACGGGACTGTCTGAGGAAGAGCAGAAGCTTTGCTCAAGGCCTTTTAGTGTGAACCCTGACCCTGCCTTGGAGACACACAAATAAAGTGTTGGGAATGCATGACTTCTGCAAGAAAAGGCCAAGCTTAGGGCTTGTTTGGGTGCGGGCCTCCAGCTCAGACTTTGTCAAGTGAAGGCCAGTAGGCTGAATATAATCCCTGTAGTTTTTTCAGCTGGCAAAGTACTTCCAAAATTATATTGTTGAATTATTTTCTAGCATCTTAATTGAGAGACTTCACAGTGTAGTGAACCATGCGGCTGGAAGAGTACAAGACCCTTTAACAGTCCAAAGTGTAAGGCTATTTAGTCAAGTGAAGTATACATATACACCATTTCCAGACATTCCTTCCTGGACATAGATCCTAGAGAGATTGTCATGCAGATCTATAAAGAGAGGGTGAGGCTCTCCATTTTGGGACTGTTTGAAGGGGGAAAGGGTGAAGAAGAGATTTAGAAGCAAGCTAGAGCTCCCTTGCTAGGAGACGGATAAGTGTGGTGGATACAGCAATTAGGAGCAACAGTCTAGAGGCACATACACCAACCTGGATAGATCATTACAAACTGAGAGAAAAAAATCGAATTAGGTCTTTTGTATACAATGAAATACAAATGAAAATATAGGTACATAAAATTATGTCAGTTTCATAAAATCATAAAAATTAAAGGAACTCTATCAAGTACATTACGTGCAGGCAAAGAAGCCCAAAGAGGGATAAGAGGTAATAGAAAAATTCATCCACATATCATTGCATGAATCACTGATGTGAAGGTCAGAAACGAGAAGAGGCTTAAATCAATTCTGAGTTTCCTGAGACTGACCCAAAAAAGCCTGGAGGACCATAACTTAGATATCAGGGGAGAGGAGTCAAAGGACTAAAAGAGAAAAGCTCTAACATTTTTCTCCATGTGAGGCCAACAGTGGACCTCAGACATCATGGGCCAAGCTGTCAAGGACTTTAATTAGGTCCTTTTGTCAAGGGATCTTTGGGGTGTTGCTTCACTAGCCAGAAACCTCTGGCTCACACTACCAGCCTGGATCCCATGCCTTCCAAGGGCAAGCCAGGCATAGAGTGGTGAGTGGTGCCTGAGAAAGCGAACACAGTGTCTGACCACTATGCACAGCCAGGCATGCTGGCTGCAGAAGGGCAGGCAGCACCAGGCACCAGCATGGGTGCTGGATCCCTGAAAGGCTATGGCTGGACCAGGCATACGTCAAGCAGCTTCCACTGCAGGCAATGGGGAATGTGGTGGCATCCAGTACCTTGGAGATGCCAGGAACTACAGAGCCCCTAAGAGGGTGTCACAGCCCTGGCTCAGGGAGCTCCTAGGTGGGATCCCCAGGGAGCTGCAGTTCTTCTCTCCTTCTCATCACCTGCAACATGGCGAGCAGGGAGGACATGTTGCAGCCCTGTTTGTGTTACAGCTCTTTCAGTCCTGCCATTCGGCAGGTCCCAAGCTCTTGTCCCACATCCAGGAAGAATGAGGTACACAGAAAACTGGAGGGTGAGCAAGGTGAAGAGGTTCTTTATTGAATGATAGTACAGCTCCCAGGAGACCAAAAGTGGGTAGCTCCTTTCTGCAGGCAGGTTGTCCCAACAAGTGCAGCTCTCAGTGAAGAGGAGACCTGGAGTGGGTAGCTCCTATTTGCAGACAGGTTGTCCTGTCAAGTGTGAAGCCCTCAGCAGAGGGGAGACCCAGAGTGGGTAGCTCCTATCTGCAGGCAGGTCACCCTGACATCTCTACAGCCCTCAGTAGAGAGGAGATCTGCAATGGGTAGCTCCTATCCGCAGGCAGATTGTCCTGATGTCTCTGCAGCCTTCAGCAGAAAGGAGACCTGGAATGGGTATCTCCTATCCACAGGCAGGTCATCTCATTATCTGCCTGAGTCTGGCCGAGTCTGGGGTTTTTATGGGCTTCAGAGGGGAGGAAGTGTGTGCTGATTTGTCCATGGGTGGCCATGGGTGGGCCTGGAAAAAGCACAAGTTCTCACTTTGGTTAGCAGAACTGGCAGCCCAGCATCCATGCTTCAGGCAGTACCTGACTTGAAGGTTGGGCTTCACGAGGTACATGCCCCTTTCCACCCAAGAGCCTGTCTGCCTCCTGTTGCCATCAATCTGCCATCCACAGTGCCCACAGCACCCAGGCTGTTTGTGCCAAGGGGCACCTGCAGGCCAATGCCTAGCTGCCCTCAGTCCCCACCTCAGCCTCCCTCCCATGCTTGACAGCACCCAAAGTCCAGAGGCGGCCAAGGCAGTAGGGAGCTGGCATGTCAGCACTGCCCCAAACATGTGCACACCCAGCCAGGTTGCAACAGCACCCAGGCTCAGCCTCAACTTTGCTCTGAAATCAAAGCAGGCACCAGAAGCAAGCACTTCTGAGCCTGTGGGGGCACAGGAGCTTCCAGGGCCCCCAAGAGTGCAAGGATGCCCAGATCTACAGCTGCAGCTGTGCCTGGGAGGGTGGGGCTCTGAGAGGGCAGGGCTTTCATTCCTCCAACTTGTAAGGGGGTGGTACTTCTGCCTGCTCCCACCCCCTACTAGCTCCATGAAGCACACAGCCCCAACTGCACCTCCCCTTCTGCAGCTGGCATCTTCACAGTGACCACTCCATGTGGGCTGCTGCTGCCGTCACCTTCATTCATTCATTCCTGCATATACGACTCACCTCTCAGCTTTCTGGGGAGGGTTTAATGACTAAATACATGTAAATCCCCTACAACCATCCCTGGCACAAAATAAGCACCTAACAAACTCAACTGTAGCTCAACAAACATCCACCACTGAGCACCCACCCTCTCACCAGTACATGGGGGCCCCACAGAGAATAATATGTGATCTCTGCCCTCAGAAAGCTCACGGCCTAGTGGGAAGTCAGCAAAGTGAGCAGGCCTTGGAAGTAGCACGGTGCAATGGATGGAGGCTGAGTCTGGGCATGGAGAGTACATTCAGGAACACCCAGAGTGGCTTGCAGAGTCAACGAGGCTTGCTGGAGCAGGGACACCTGAGCTGAGATCCCATGAAGGGAACAGGCTGGCTGAGAGATTCTGCCACAACTTGCTGGCAGGCTTTGGGCCGAGCTTTGGTTTACTAATCAATGAAAGAAGAGTGAGCTCTATTTGGGGTGTTTGCTAAATTGAGGGGTTCCATGAATATACCTAAGGAGTGACTATAATATCCAGAGTGGACAAGCAAGGCTGTAGGCCCCCAGCCCAGCCCCAATTTACCTTTTGTAATGAACACAGAAATATGCAGCCCAGACCCTCCTTCAGGGAAGGGCTTTGGTGCTCCTACTGCTGGGGGTGCCCCTTCAGTATCCACCTTAATTGCAGAGAGCCACCACCAGGAGTCACACCCATCCCAGGGTGGCCTCCATCCAGTGATAGACCAAAGAGGTGGGCAGGATAAAGGCCTGACCATCTTGGTACATTCAGACAATGCCAATGGGCCAGTGCTAGCTGCAGAGCTCCCCTTGGGGCTGGCCTGGGATGATCCTGGGCCTGCTTCCCAGCTTGACTTCTCCCTCTGCCCAATTCTGCTTCCTCCTCGTCCCTTCCACAGGTCTTCATCCCACAGACACTCCTTGATAGACATCCTGCACACTAACTTTTGTCTCAGAGCCTACTTCCAATACAACCCAACTTGAAACGTTATTTTATACATTAAAGTTTGCTTAGAAAATGGCAAAATCCAAAATATCAATGTAATTTGCTATTGGATAGTTATTAATTATTAGTCTGCTGCCAGAAACCAACAAACTTCAAAACAGACAGACTCAATTCTCCTCCAGCCAGAACACTCAATGAGAGTAGCCAAAGAGTCATTCATCAAGTACCGCTGAACATCGGAGCGAGGCTTCAAAATGCTGAGTTGAGTACATGCAGGTCTGGATGTTAAATAACAGTTTCAGTGTTTTTCTCTATAATAGCCTCTCTCGGGTATTTCCTAGGAATTTCACTTATTAATTATCCTCATAACCAGAATTATTGATTTATGTGTGCAAAATTAGGCTTTTTCCTGTTTTTTTGTTTTTTCATATCAGCATCCTATTGGAATCCTGTTTCCTTACAATGTCAAGTTTACACGAAAAACTAAAGGGGTTTACAACCACCTGGATCCAAAGCGGGATTTGGTTGTGAAAAAGAAAAGAAAAGGAAAAACTCAAGGAAGTGAGGGGGAAATAGTACAGTTGATCTTTAAACAACACAGATGTTGGGGATGCTGACCTCCTGCACGGTGGGAAATCTGCATATAACTTTTGACTCCCCCAAAACTGAACTACTAATAGCCTACTGTTGACTGGAGGGCTTACCAGTAACAGAAGCAGTCAATTAACACATATTTTGTGTGTTATGTATATTAGATACTGTATTCTTACAATAAAGTAAGTGAGAGAAAGGAAAATATAACATTTTTGGAAAATCGGAAAATCATACATTCAGAAAATCAGAAGGAAGAGAAAATATATTTACTGTCTATTAAGTGAAAGTGAATCATCATAAAGGTCTTTATCTTCATTGTCTTCACGTCGAGTAGGCTGAAGAAGAGGAGAAAGAAGAGTGTTGGTCTTGCTGTCTCAGGGGCGACAGAGGCAGAAGAAAATTCATGTATAAGTAGATCTGCGCAGTTCAACCCCATGTTATTCAAGGGTCAACTATAATAACAGCAATCCTCATTAGTTGAGCGCTTAATGCCGGGCACTAGATCCCAGAGCTAGTAAGTGGCAGCACCAACACTTGAACCCACATCTTTCTGACTCCAAAGCCCAGGCATAAGCCCCCCATCACCTGTGCCAGTCAAGTCATTCTAGAAAACTCTGGAGGCAGAAGTCAAGTTTAAGCTACTAGTAGTGCAAGGAGTGAGGTAAGATATACTCTTGAGGCCCTAGAAAAACAGGCCAGTGGAAACCAGCTGTGGTCAGAGCATGGCCTTATGATGAATCATCTTTTGGGGAGACCCTGAAGCCATCCAGGAAGTGTGGGAGCCAAGTGTCTGGGGGACCCCATGCCAGGGGTTGTCTTCAGCAGGCCTGTATGCAGGGAGTTCAGGTCAGGCCCTGAGTGCTCTGACCCCATTTACCCTCCATCACAGTTTTGCCCCTGAAAGGAGGAGCAGCTCTGCATTGAAGCCCACCCCCAAGTCAGGCCACCACTGAAAGCACAGTGTCTAGTCCAGTGACGGGGGTGACAGGGAAGCTGCATAGAGTCTCTAGTATGGAGCAGCTCTAGAACCCCATAGTGCTCCTCGTAGCACTATGTTTGCTATAGCAGCCATGTGAGGCAGCTGAGATGCTTCTTTCACTAAAGAAGGGGTCCCTCACAGGGACAGAGGGAGATCGGAGGTCAGAGGAAAGGCAGGGAAGGGAAGATTCCCGGAGGGTGTGGCAATTTGCCTTGCTCCTTCCCGCAGTGGATAGAGGGATCCCAATCAGTTCAAAGAAGTGGGGAGCTCGGAAGGTTAGAGCAAGATTTCCGAGGCACTTATGCCTCCACACGCAGAGAACACGATAACATTTGCACGGCACATTGGGGTAAAGTGGAGGTAATTTGGGAGCATCTACAGGAAGCCGGGTGAAAAAAACTATATTACTTTTTTGTATATAGTTTTGATAGGAAAAATAAGTACAAAGTAATAGGAAGAATATTAAAAATTGAATATGTATAAAACTCCCCAATAAAATATTTTCAAAAAATGTAATGAGAAAGTTGAGCTTTCTTCCATGAACAGTTTTTTTTCATGTCAGGCTTTATGTGTGAAATGGCCATATGCCATTCTTGACCAGGGCTTTTTAATCATGATCTCTTCAAATTCTTGAAAGTCACTATTAACAGGAAACTTTTGTTCACACAAGTACATGATAAAAAATGTCAGACCATTTTATAACCAGTCAAAAATGTAGAACATTTGAAATTTTATTGAAAGAATCTAACAGCTCTTCCTTTTCTTTCTTTGACAAATGTAATGTTGAAATTTCTCATGATAAAGTGAATGGATTGTGAATGCAATCAAACATTTTATATCAAGTATTTCAAAATAATGACGAAATTCTAATTTCCAGAATGTGTGTGTATTGCTAGAGCTCTCTCGCTATAGCTAACAAGCATGCCACTAAAAAGGAACATCACCTGCAAATAGGTTAAAGTTGCCAATTTATAAAAAGACGGAGATTTAGAGCCTTCTTCTAGAGCTGCTCCATACTAGAGACTCTATGCAGCTTCCCTGTCACCCCCGTCACTGGACTCGACACTGTGCTTTCAGTCTCATCTGGTAAGGTGACCAATCATCCCGGTTAGCCTCGATCTGATAGGTTTCCGAGGATATAGTTCTTTCAATGCTAAAATTGGGAAAATCCCAGGCAAACCAAAATGTGTTGGCCATTGTACTAGACCATTTTCGTGGGGCTGATAAAGACATAGCCAAAACTGGGAAGAAAAAGAGGTTTAATGAACTCACAGTTCCACGTGGCTGGGGAGACCTCACGATCATGGCAGAAGGTGAAAGGCACTTCTTGCATGGCCATAGCAAGAGAGAATTAGAGAATTTGTGCAGGGAAACTTCCCTTTATAAAACCATCAGATCTTGTGAGACTTATTCACTATCAGGAGAACAGTACAGGAAAGACCCGCCCCCATGATTCAATTACCTCCCACCGAGTCCCTCCCATGACAGGTGGAAATTGTGGGAGCTGCAATTCAAGATAAGATTTGGGTGGGGACACAGACAAACCGTATCAGTCATCCTGCGCAAACATCTGAAGGCTGTTAAGAATCAGTTCCTTGCTGCACACCTGTAACCCACTCAGTGCACACCTGTAGCCCATTTATTGCACACCTGTAACCTATTCACAGCACACACCTATTGGAAACTTCTAAGTTGGAGCAATGTTTCTCAAACTTTCATGCGCACGTAAATAACCAGGAGACCTTATTAAAAGTGAAGATTCTGAACCAGTAAGTCTGGGATGGGGCCCAAGATTTCACGTTTCAAACAAGCTCCTAGCTGATGTAGATGTGGTCTGTGGATCACACTTTGAGTTGCAAGGGCTTGGACACAGCACTGAGGAGACCAAGGACAACACTCCATCACCATGAGAGAAGATTTGCAGCCAACAGCCCCAGAGTAACCAGGAAAAAAACAGAGAACAGTCACTGAAACCCGTCCTCATCATTTGAAAATCATCCATCTCCAACATCCCACAGATTAGAATGCCAAATTATAAAGACCATCAATGCTAGGAAGAAAATCCATCAAGTAATGGGCAAAATAACCAGCTAACATTATAGTGACAGGATCAAATTCACACATAACAATATTAACCTTAAATGTAAATGGGCTAACTGCCCCAATTAAAAGACACAGACTGGCAAATTGGATAGTCAAGACCCATCAGTGTGCTGTATTCAGGAGACCCAACTCATGTGCAGAGATAGACATAAGCTCAAAATAAAGGGATGGAGGAAGATCTACCAAGCAAATGGAAAGCAAAAAACAAGCAGGGGTTTGCAATCCTAGTCTCTGATAAAACAGACTTTTAAACCAACAAAGATAAAAAGAGTTAAAGAAGGCTATTACATAATGGTAAAGGGAACAATTCAATAAGAAGAGCTAACTATCCTAAATCTACATGCACCCAATACAGGAGCACCCAGATTCACAAAACAAGTCCTTAGAGACTTACAAAGAGACTTAGATTCCCACACAATAATAATGGGAGACTTTAACACCCCACTGTCAATATTAGACTCTGCAGAGTCTCCACTGGGGCATTGCCTACTGAAGCTGTGAGAAGTGGACCAATGTCCTCCAGACCCCAGAAAGGTAGATCCACCAACAGCTTGCACTGTGTGCCTGGGAAAGCCTCAGACACTCAATGCCAGCCCAGGAAACCAGCCAGGAGGGGGCTGTACCCTGCAAAGTCAGAGGAGTGGAGGTTAACAAGGATATCCAGGACCTGAACTCAGGGAGACTCTGCAAAATCAGAGGAGTGGAGCTGCCCAAGGCCATGGGAGCCCACCTTTTGCATCAGCATGACCTGGATGTGAGACATGGAGTCAAAGGAGGTCATTTTGGAACTCTAAGGTTTATTAACTACTGTACTGGATTTCAGACTTGCATGGGACCTGTAGCCCCTTTGTTTTGGCCAATTTCTCCCATTTGGAATGGATGTATTTACTCAATGCCTGTACCCCCTTTGTATCTAGGAAGTAACTAACTTGCTTTTGATTTTACAGGCTTATAGGTGGAAAGGACTTGCCTTGTCTCAGATGAGACTTTGGACTTGAACTTTTAGGTTAACGCTGGAATTAGTGAAGATTTTGGGGGACTATTGGAAAGGCATGATTGCATTTCAAAATGTGAGGACATAAGATTTGGGAGGGGCCAAGCATGGAATGATATGATTTGGTTGTGTTCCCACCCAAAATCTCATCTTGAATTGTAATCCCCATAATACCCAAGTGTCAAGGGTGGGACCAGGTAGAGGTAATTGGATCATGAGGGTGGTTTCCCCCATGCTGTTCTCATGATAATGAGTGAGTCTCATGAGATCGGATGGTTTTATAAGCATTTGGCATCTCCCCTGCCTGCACCCACTCCATCCTTCCACCCTGTTAAGAAGGTGCCTGCTTCTCCTTTGCCTTCTGCCATGATTGTAAGTTTCCTGAGGCCTCCCCAGCAATGTGGAACGGTGAACCTCTTTCCTTTATTACACAGTCTTGGATATGTCTTCATAGTAGCGTGAAAACAGACTAATATACCAAGGCAGGCAGATTGCTTGAGCCCAGGAGTTCAAGATCAGCCTGGACAACATGGCAAAACCCCATGTCTACAAAAAATTAGCCAGGCATGGGTGCCTGTAGTTCCAGCTACTCAGAAGGCTGAAGTGGGAAGATTGTTTGAGCCCAAGAGGTTGAGGCTGCAGTGAGCCATGTTCACACCACTACTTTCTAGCCTGGGTGACAGAGTGAGACCCTTTCTCAAAAAAAAAAAAAAAAAAATGTTTGCAGACACTTGACAACAGAAAGCTAGGACTGTGATCTCTGAAGGAAGAGAAACAAATGGTATGAGCCTTATGAATGTCCTGGCTAACTTTTCAAACTGCATTTCAGGGAGGGGCAATGCAAACAGAGCCCAGTGGTCTCACTGAGTTGAATAGACAATATCAAAGTTTAGGGAAAACAACACCACTAAAATTTGTGAGGCAAATTATCAGAGAAGAGGGGGATGCACAGAGAGATATACAGAGAGCTTCAGAGGGGTCCCGTTGAGTCTTTAGATGAATATAGATCTATATATGCATGGGGTAAAATTCCACAAGGTCAGAAAGAATCACTGGAAAGCAATAGGCTAAACAATTTCAGGAGCCCACAGAGAGAGGGGAAGAGCTTATGTTCCCACCATCCAGAATGGCAATACCTCATAATACACAGGACATTAAATAGAGTTCTTAGAAGGTTCACAATTTAGTAGTAGTAGTAAATTAGCTCTTCTTTTGACCCATCACAACAAATCTTAAGATTAGTCTTTGAATGGATCTGAAGAATCCCACGTAACTTAACTCTGTGATAGAACGAAGTCTAACACTGTATTTAAAAAAAAAATAACAAAATCCAGCATTTAACAACAGAGAAAGCATAATATCCATATGTCACTTTATTGTCTCCTAGCTCTAAATGCAAGCTTTGTGATACTGGGGCTTGACTCTGTAAACATATCTCCTTCGCCACTTGGTACTATGTTAGATTTTATCTTTAAAGGGTGCATGGGTTGGGAAAGGTGTCACTGCATGGCTATTGCCCAGGACGAATCTTCTTTTCTCGTATTCTGGTGTGTTTTATCTCCACAGCTATGAGTGGTATTTAGGAGATCTAATGACACTCATTCTCCAACAAGTTCTCCAGAAACCCACCCAGAGTGTGGAGCGGCTGATGATAAAGCTTCCCCTTTATCCGCTTTAAAACCACATTCTGAAGACCAGCACTGGCCCACTGGCACCCCAGTTTATTGGCCTCTTGATAAGCAGGTTCTATAGACTAGCTATGGCCCACCTGCACCCTCCAATGAATTTTTCAGCCATCCAGTGAACTGCTGATATGAAAAGCTTTGGCCTATGTCTTCTGGCAGGTTTCTTTTCCAATGGCAGGCTGAGGGTTCTCATGGTAGCCACGCCATCTCCAACAAGGTCTGAATCTAAGCCCTAGAGGACGGGATATGAGGAGGGATGCCTCTTCCGTTTTTAATTCCTTCTTGATATTCTCTCCCCTCAGCCTTGCAGAAAGTAGGGCTTCCTACATTTGTTATTCCTATATTCCTCAGAGTACTTTTACCTTTTTCATAGTAACTAATCACATTTTCTAGCTAATAGTTCTTTATATTAAATTGTCCCTATTCAAATTACTTATGTGGTTTCTTTCTTTGCCTGTCCCTTAACTGATACATCTAGCATCCAATCATAAATTACCAGGCATGGAGAAAAAAGTAGTTATATATGACTCATAATCAGGAGGAAAAAAACTGATTAAT
The DNA here is from genome assembly GCF_028878055.3 of Symphalangus syndactylus. NCBI lineage: Eukaryota > Metazoa > Chordata > Mammalia > Primates > Hylobatidae > Symphalangus > Symphalangus syndactylus. The sequence continues at coordinate 11,187,309 of NC_072428.2, read as the reverse complement.
AAAAACCAGAAATGACAGAGCTGATAGAATTAGTCATCAAAGACTTCAAAACATTATAAATACTCAAAGATGTAAAGGAGAACATGAATACAATGAGGATAAAATGGAAGATATAAAACACAAAAAGACCCAAAGACCATATAGAGATGAAAAATACAAACTAAAATGAAAAGTACACGGAGTGGGATTAACAACAGATTACACATTACAGAAGAAAAGATCAGTCAACTTAAAAACAAAGCATTAGACACTATCCAAATTTAGCACAAAGAGGAAAAAGAATGAAAAAAATGAACAGAGCCTCAGTCTCCTGTGGAACAATGTCAGGGTACCTAACATAGGTAATTAGAGTCTCAGCCGGGGGATGGGGGTAGGGACAGAAAAAAATATTTGAAGAAAAAATGGCTAAAACTTTTCTAAATTTTTTTTATTTTATTTTATTTTTTCTGAGACAGAGTCTCGCTCTGCAGTGCAGTAGCCCTATCCCAGCTCACTGCAAACTCCACCTCCCAGGTTCAAACGATTATCCCGTCTCAATCTCATGAGTAACTGGAACTACAGGTGCATGCCACCATGCCCAGCTTTTTTTTTTTTTTTTTTTGTATTTTTAGTAGAGACGGGGCTTCACCATGTGGGCCAGGCTGGTCTTGAACTCTTAACCTCAAGCGATCTGCCCACCTCAGCCTCCCAAAGTGCTAAGATGACAGGCAAGAGCCACCGTGCCCAGCCAACTTTTCTACATTTGAAGAAAACTATAAACTCACAAATACAAAAAGCTCAACAAACCCCGAACAGGATAAAAATAAAGGAAAAACACACCAAAGAACATGATAATTAAAACTGCTGAAAATTAGTGATACAGAAAATATCTTTTTTTTTTTTTGAGATGGAGTTTCACTCTTGTTGCCCAGGCTGGAGTGCAATGGCACGATTTCAGCTCACCACAACCTCCTCCTCCCAGGTTCAAGCGATTCTCCTGCCTCAGCCTCCCAAGTAGCTGGGATTACAGGCATGACCCACCACGCCCGTCTAATTTTTGTATTTTTTAGTAGAGACGGGATTTCTCCATGTTGGTCAGGCTGGTCTCAAACTCCCGACCTCAGGTGATCTGCCCGCCTTGGCCTCTCAAAGTGCTGGGATTACAGGTGTAAGCCACTGCGCCCAGCTGCAGAGAAAATCTCAGGAGCAGCCAGTGAAAAGATATATAATGTGTAGATAAAAAAACAAGATGAGAATTATGATAGATACCTCATCAAAAACAATACAAGTCAGAAGACACTGAAGCAAAAATCCTTAAAGCACTGAAAGAAAAACTATCAACTTGAAATTCTAAATCCAGGGAAAATATCTTCTTAAAATTGAAGGCAAATACAAAGATTTTCAGACAAAACCTGGGAGACTTTATCATCAGGCACCCCACACTCCAAGAAATGTTAAATAAAGTTCTTCAGGAAGAAGGAAAGTGATACCAGGTGGAAATTTGGATCCACACAAAGGAATGAAGAGCACTCAACAATAAAAAGAAACAGATCACTGAAACATTCAACACCATGAATCTCAAGAGCCATCCTAAGTGAAAGAAGCCAGACACAAAAGACTACATAGTGTATGATCGCATTTATACAAAATTTTAGAAAAGGTAAAACTAAAGTGACAGAAAGCGGTTCAATGGTTGCCAAGGGCTGGGGATGGGGAAAGGAAAGGGCACAAAGGAATTATTTGGCTTGATAGAGATATTTTATCTTTTGAGTGTGGCAGTGATTACATAACTATACATTTGTGAAAAACTCATCAAACAGTATACTTTAAATGAATGAATTTTATTGTGTGCAGATGATGTGCCCCCAAAATTGACTATTTTGGAAAAAATAAAAATAAAAGACCACATATAATGCATTTGTTTTAAAAATTCATCACAGCTGGTCACAATGGCTTGTGCCTATAATCCCACGTAGTTAGGAAGCTGAGGCAGGAGGACTGCTTGAGGCTAGGAGTTCAAGATCAGCCTGGGCAATATAGCAAGACCTTGTCTCTTTAAAAAATCAAAATACATCACAACAACATAGAAGTTTAAAAGGAGGAACAGTGGCCTGGTGTGGTGGCTCACGCCTGTAATCTCAGCACTTTGGGAGGCCAAGGCCGGTGGCTCACAACCCGCTCAAGGAGTCAGGAGATCGAGACCATCCTGGCTAACACAGTGAAACCCCGTCTGTACTAAAAATGCAAAAAATTAGCCAGGTGTGGTGGCGGGCGCCTGTAGTCCCAGCTACTCGGGAGACTGAGGCAGGAGAATAGCTTGAACCCAGGAGGTGGAGGTTGCAGTGAGCTGAGATTGTGCCACTGCACTCCAGCCTGGGCAACAGAGGGAGACTCCGTCTCAAAAAAAAAAAAAAAAGAAGGGAATGTAATTAAAGTGTTTTAAGGTATTAAGTGTGTTTCCCAATAAAAGGATAAAGATATTGATTAACTTTAGACTCAGATAAACTGAGAAAGGAATCTGCAGTTTCTAAGGTTGCCTACTAAAGGAATAGAAACAGATATATAATTTTCTAATTAGTGGAGGGAAGAAAATATAATAGAAAAGAAATACTGAAAGAAAATGAGAGATGAAAAAGCATACAATGGATGAGAAAAGTAGGAAGCAAAAATCAGATGGCAGGTATAAATGCAAATACGTTAGTAATTGCAAGACATGTGTAAACTGAAAGAATAAGAAACCACACGAATAAGAAACCAAAGGAGGCTGGTGTTGCTATACTGACATTAGACAAAATAGATTTTGAGGCAAACAATACTATGGTCAGCAGGAACACTTTATAATGATAAAAGGTTCCGTTCACAAGAAATATACAATAACTTTAGATTTGCATGCACCTAAAATTACAGCCTCAACATGATACAGCAAAACATGGCAGGGATACATGGAGAAATAGATAAATCCACAGTCATGGTGTGAAATCTTTAACACATTTTCTCAGTAATCAAAGGAATAAACAGATTTTTTAAGACAGGAGAGACAGATTTTCAGTCAACATGTTAAACTTTACTGGATGGACATGAGCAGTCCTCTATACCCAATGGCTACAGAAGACACTTTCTTTTCAATCATTGTCCCCCAGCTTTAGTTGGGACATTGAGGCTCTAGGAAGATTACTGCTTGGTGCAGCAAGATGCAGTGAAACAAGATCTCAATTTGAGTCTCCTCTCACCTGAATCACTAATTTTCCACTTTTTCTGGATAGCTCTAAATGCCCCCTGCAACCCTTAGTGCAAATGTTCCTGTCCCCAAAGCCACACCCAGCATCTCAAAGCCAGTCCAAAGCCAGCGTGACATTGCTGAAGGCTGAGGTGTTATAAGGAATGAAGAAGGCAGGAAGCAATGCAGGACAAAGGCATTGTTGCCCACAGCCCAGCTGCTAGGGTTTGCCCGAGGAGGATGTCCGCAGACTTTCGGTGTGGTTGGCTGGCTGTTCCCAGACCCAGTCAAGGAAGCTGGAAGATCCAAGCTGAAGACAGCTCCAGAACATCCATCACTACATACCTTAGACAGTGGGCTCCCTGGGCCTTAAGAGGAAAACATTCTGAATTCCCCATGCTAAATACAGTCCTTTGTGGATGGAAAAGGAGCACCACAAATACAGATGCCTCAAAGGGGCAGAAAGGCCAAGTTCATTCGGCTTACTGGTGGTAGCTGGCAGCTGGCTTGGGCTACCCCAGGAGGCCATTTTTCCAGGAAGCTAGATGATCTTGGGAACGTGGTCAGAAAGTGGCAATTAACTCAGCCAACTTCTCCCTGAGGGTTGCTGATCCAACAGTGCCTGGAACCTGCAGGAATCTTCCTGTGGGTGGGTCAGCTTATCCCTAAGCTTAGTGGTCATTCTGTGGGCATTTCTGGCTGTCCATCACTTCTCTTCCCTAGTTAGCCGTTGCCTCTAGGCTTTCACTAATAAGGAGGTGACGCTGTCTGCTGTGCATTTTATTCAGGTGTAACTTTGGGCATTGGTAGCCTTTCAAATTAGGAGAGCTCACTAAAAAATGCATTCATTCAACAAACATTCATTAAGTTGTTATCATATTCCTGGCATCTTGCTAGGCACTGTGGGTAAAATGATGATGATAATGACGATGATGATTGCTAGCATTTATTGAGCACTCACTATGTGCCAAGCACCATTCTATGCATGTAAACGCATTACTTTACTCAGTCTTCCTAGTAGCCCTCTGAGGCAGGCTCGGAAAGCTTAAGTGCTATGCCCAGCATCACACAGCAAGTGGCAGAGATGCAACTGGAATCAGAATCACGCTTTACATCACAGAGTTTCCCAAGATGAATAAGACCCCATTCAATCAGAAGTCATCGGCAGGTGGCATCTCCAAGGAGCAGAAGGCGCAACTACAGGCAGGCAGGGTAGGCAGATGTTTCTAGGGAGTGCTTCAAAGCTCTGTGACGCTTGGGGATTGTCCCATGTGTCCCCTGCTCAGTAAGACTGTAGGCTCCCAGGCCAGCCAGATCTCTAACTTGGGCATTAGTCTCCCGGCTGCACCACACACAGACACGAAGCCCACCCTGCTGATGGCTGCAGCTCGACTCCCTGGTGAGCCCAAAGCCTGGCTACTTGCCCACGAGGACTTGATTCCAACCTGCTTTCCAGTGCTCAGGAGGCAAAAGCGTGTGTTTTGGTGTGTGAAGGTGCTTCCCCAACATCTTTTCCTTCCCCAGAAGTAAAGACATTCCCGCAGGGAGAAATCCTTCCCCAGCAAGTGCTTTTCCTGGGAGCAGGATGATTCAGGAAGGGCAGGTTTGTTCCTGCACAATACCCTCCAGGATGATAGGAAGTGGGGCCCAGTGAGTGCCCCAGAATCCCAGGGAAGTGTGGCCAGGAGGCAAGGAGAGGAACAAGGGTGAGCAGGTGGGAACACACAAACAGAGGAAGTCTGTGATGAAAAGAAATAACAGGACACAAGCCCAGACCCATGGGGTGAGAGGGGCCCTGAGTCTGGAGACAAGAGGAGGAAGTTATTCCTTAGGATCTAAGCCTTCAAGACATGAAACAAAGAAGCGGTGGGGGTGAGGCCTGTCCTGCCGACGTGGGGCTCTGACCACGATTTCCTGGCTAGAAAGAGGTGCCTCGGCATCCGCAGGGATAGTCACTGTGGAGGTGTGACTAACAGGAGGGGGAAGTGTGCTTCGTAAACTGTCAAATTCTAGACACGTGTTTGTTGGCTGTTATTCTCCTTCAGAGTGTCAGCCTTGGGAACTGTAACAAGCAGCAAGGGAGGTGATGGCATCATGACAAAGAAACACGAGAGCCAATGCTGATCTGTAGACTTAGAGTTGCTGTGGGGGAAGGATGTGGACTCTTGGAACAAAACTGAGCTCGGCCTCCTCTAAGTTGTGTGAAACAGCCTGTGAGGGCGTGTGCTGCTGCAGGTCTCATTCAGATTCCTTGGAGGCATTACCCACTCCCAAGTGAAGACCTTGGACAAGACAGCTCTTTTATCAGAGGGGGAACACCTGTTTTATTTATTCTTTTATCCATTCAATCACTGTTTATTGGACACCTATTTTGTGCTAGGTCCTGTAATAAAAAGTATGATTACAACTGTAGTAAACACTATAAAAGAGATATACAAGGTGCTCTAAGGGTCTATAATCCAGACATGTAAGGTATGTAGTCTGCTATATAAGGGCCTATCATCGGGATAATTGAACTAGTCTTGTAAAACCAAGGAAATGTTGATAACGAAGCTGAAATCCAAAGAGTAGGGAGATATCAACTGGGTAAAGAGGACACCAGGAACAACCCAGGTATAAGGAACAGTCTGTGCAAAGACCTGCAATGGGATAGAGAAAGACGTGTATCAGTTAGCTTTTATTCTGCACCAAGTCACTCCAAAACTTAGTGGCTTAAAACAACATCCTTTTATTTTATTTTATTTTATTTTATTTTTTTGAAACAGTCGCACTCTGTTGCCCAGGCTGGAGTGCGGTGATGCAACCTCAGCTCACTGCAGCCTCCACCTCCCCGGTTCAAGAGATTCTCCTGTCTCAGCCTCCCACTGGGATTACAGGTGTGCACCAGCACACCCAGCTAATTTTTATATTTTTAGTAGAGACAGGGTTTCACCACGTTGGTCAGGCAGGTCTCAAACTCCTGACCTCAGGTGATCCACCCCTCTCGACCTCCCAAAGTGCTGGGATTACAGGCATGAGCCACCGTGCCTGGCCTCATCCAGGCAATGTTGTAGCTCAGAAATTTGTCTGGGCTCAGCCAGATGGCTCCAATCCTCTGGGTTAGGTTGTGGCTGATCTCAGCTGGGGCTCACTCGTGCATCTTCAACAGCTGCCAAGTCAGTGAGGAACTGGCTGATCAATGGCTGGGGCTCCTCTTGGTGGGCTTTTCTTCTTCAGCAAGCTAACCTGGGCTTCCTGCACGTGGCAGTTGAAGGCTTCCAAGAGGCAGCAAGAAAGAGCACGCTCCAAAGCTCCAGTATTTTCATAGCTCTGCACTTGCTACTGTTCCACTGACCAGAGCAAGGCATGTGGCCTTTCCACATGGGAAGACACTGCTAAACAGTGTGGGTACAGGGAGGCATGAGCAAACTGGAGGCTGTAACCGCAACAATCTACCACTGTGTGTTCATGAAATCACCAGAAAGCAGGAAGGCTGGAGAGTGAAAAGTGGAGGGAACCGTGGTACTGGGTGAAGCTTGGGGTGGCAGGGGCTAGAATGTGCAGGCTTCAAACGGTGCTGGGAGAGTCTGGTCGTTATCCTGAAAGCAGGCAAGCTCTCTGGTTCCGGAATTTGTCCTGTGGGTATGGTCATAAAAACCAAATCCCTTGTGGGCTGAACTGCCCTTGGTGAACCGGCAAGCTTTCCAGGCTTGAGGAGCGGAGGGCGGGATCTGGTACATGGTCTGGCCCCACACACCCCTGCCCGAAGCCTGTGCAGTTATCAGTGACCCAGGCCTTCCTCACTCTGTGCCTTTGCACCACTTCTCCCTCAGCTTCTCCATAGGGCCAGCTCCTACATCCCCAGGAATCAATTCAGGCACCACCTCCTTAGGGAAGACCTCCCTGATTTCTCTAAGCTGGAAGACAGGTAGAATGAGACCATGAGGCCTCGCAAACCAGCATGTGTCTCATCACAGTGGCCTCGTGTTTTCCAGGACCAAGTTGGTATGGGGCCCAGCCCTGCCCTTGTGGGCAGAACACTTCACCCGGGCTCTCCCCATCTTTTTGCCTGTTTGCCTTCCACTAGACTGTGTTTCTTGAAGGAATGCCCATAATTCCAGTGCCTGCACGTACTTGAATGAATGAATGAATGAATGAATCCATCACTAAACAGGGCTTTCCTCTGAAAGCTCCAGCCAGCCTTATTAAAGTCTTCTGTTACGGCAGTTGAGGGGAGGGTTTCTCTCCAGCGAGGCCAAGATCTCCAGTGTCTCCCACTTCCAACCTGAAGCCCCTCACCCAGAGGAAAGGAGTCTCTGGCTCAGGGACAATCCACCGCAGGGCAGTCAGAGGTGAAGACAATTGTCCCAGCATCACTTACTATAAGAGGGGAAGGATCAGCCAGCTGTGGCCTTTAGAGCAGGCTTTCCCTGGGTATTGGAACAGCCAGCCAGGGGCACTGAGTGAGACCTACCTGGGCAATGATGCCACGAAGCCAACTGATGAGTCAACTTCCTCATCACACCCTGGAGAAGCAGCTCCTATGGATCACAGGCTGAGAAGAGCCCCAGGACCTGCCCACCAGTCCTGACAGAGGCCTTTCCAAGTCAGCTTCCTGGTCTTAAAGAATGACGGTGTAAATTAGCCTGCCTGTCTTGCACAGAAGAGAAACTGAATCTCAGGGAGATCAGCTTTGGACTCATCAGCCACCTTAACAGTTATGGCCACCCAGATAAAAGACTACATTTCCCAGCCTCCATTGCAGCTAAGAATGGCCATGTGGCCAGGCTGTAGCCAATTAGACATGAGTGAAAGTGATGTCTATAATTTTGAGGTTGTGCTCATACATGGCAGAGGTGTATCATCCTTTCCTGTTTTTCTCCTTCCTGCTGCCTAGGAAGCCATCTAGGACCACATAGCCATGGGCAACACCTTAGAAAGATGGAGCAACAACACAGAAAGAGGCAGGACCCTGAAATCTGGGCACATGACCTGGGAGCCACCATTCCAGACCTGAACAGCTTATGCCTTTTAAATGAGAGTGAAAGAAAATAGACTATCTAACCACCTCACACCCATTAGGGTGGCTAACTTTCAAAAAAGAAAGAAAATAACAAGAAGTGGTGAGGTTGTGGAAAAATTGAAAACCTTGAGCAGTGTTGGTGGGAATGTAAAATGGTTCAGCTACTGTGGAAAATAGTATGGCAGCTCCTCAAATGATTAAAAATTAAACTGCCACATGATCCAGCAATTCTATTTCTGGGGATATGCCCAAAGAATGGAAAGCAGGGTCTCAAGAGATAGTTGTACACCCATGTTCACAGCAGCATTACTGAAAGTAGCTAAGACATGGAAGCAACCCAAATGTTCATCTAGGGATGAACGGATAAGCAAAATATGGTATGTCCATACGGTGGAATATTACTCAGCCTTAAAAAGAAAGGAGATTTTGACATATGCTACAACATGGATGAACCTTGAGGACATTATGCTAAGTGAGATGAGCCAGTCATAAAAGGACAAATACTGTATGGTTCCACTTACAGGAGGTACTAGAGTAGTCAAATTCCTAGAGACAGAAAGCAGAATGGTGGTTTCCAGGTGCTGGAAGTGGGTGGGTAGGTGGAGAGTTTTTTGTTTAATGGGTACAGAGTTTCAGTTTTACGAAATGAACGAATTACAGAGCTGGATGGTGGCACACGTTGTGAATGTATTTAACGAATGGCACACCTTAAAAAGGTTAAGATGGTAAATTTTATATTCTGTTATTTTACCCCAATAAAATTTTTAAAAAAAGAAAATCACCTATCTTGATTAAGCCACTATTAGTTAAGGCATTTGCTAGAGCTGTTGAACTGTCTACATCCTCCTGACACATATAAAATAGCCCAGGACTGTTTCCTCAGGAAGCCCTTCTTCCAGTTGGCTAGGACCCCGGGGCTGCCTAATCACCACACACTCCATTGTCCCAGGACAACAAAGCTGTGACCTGCGGCCGCCCCAGGGGCAGGTTTTCTTGGAATAAGAGCTGGGGAAGTTGCCTGGAGGAACCTGCTAGATTGCCAAGGAAGGGAAGGGGAGTAAGCACAGCAGATTCTCTGCCAGTGTAGACACCAGTAAGCCTGTACCAGTTATTCAAATAGTCAAATACTTCCAGGTCTGTGGGTCAGCAGCCACTGCCCTGAGGCACCCCACCCCTTGAAGTTTCCCCGTCCCTGGCTATCCTAGATCCAGACCCACCAACTAAATGGGTAACATTTAGCACAAGAAGGGATTCCAGGATGTCATTCTTACCTCTAGCTACTCTGATTCAGCAAGCCATACCACTTGTTAAAGACTTTGAACATTATCCCTGGCTATAAGTTACCTGGTCTCAACTGACTGAAGGAAAAAAAAAACACGGCCGGGTGAGGTGGCTCAAGTCTGTAATCCCAGCACTTCGGGAGGCCGAGGCAGGAGGATTGCCTGAGCTCAGGAGTTCGAGACCAGCCTGGACAACACGGTGAAACCCCGTCTCTACTAAAATACAAAAAAAAAAAAAAAATTAGCCAGGTATGGCAGTGTGCACCTGTAGTCCCAGCCACTCGGGAGGCTGAGGCGGAGAATTGCTTGAACCTGGGAGGCAGAGGTTGCAGTGAGCCAGGATGGCACCATTGCACTCCAGCCTGGGCAACAGAGCGAGACTTCGTCTCAAAAAAAAAAAAAAAAAAAAAAAACCCTAAACTAAACTCAGTGTTGAGGGTGACAAGAGTTCTGAAAGACAGACTTGTCATTTAATTCCCACCCCCACCTCTCTCTTGCTGTCCTCCCCCAAAGCCAGGAACACCCAGATCCCGCTGAGGCCCTTTCAGAATGTCCCACAATCACACACAGAGATTATTGCACTCTTTTATTTACAGAAAACACAGATAAAGCATTTCAATTTCAATGTTCATTTAGCAAACTGATCCACTCTTTTTTTTTTGTTTTTGGCACAAAGAAATATCACAGATGGACCCCGAGATCAATCAGAAGCTCATAAGATTCATCAGTCATCACTGGTTCAGGGGCGGCCACGAGACTCAGACAGACAGACAGCATCACCACAGACTGGAAACAGAAACAGGTCCACGTTCACCTCACAGTAAAAACCTGCCTCACCGACAGGCAAGGGCGGGCAGGAGGGGGCAGTTTCGCTGCTCTAAGGGGGGAAATGGGCGTCAGGGGCAGGAGGCAGGGATGGGGAAATGATGGACACCATTCATAAATTAGAGACCAGTGGTCCTCTTGTTTGTATCCTCTTATCTTGAATAGTAAGACAGTGCAAAAACGAGATACCCGACCACTCACCCATTCAAAGGCTTGAGAAGTCGCCTCGCGGGTGCCCGTGTGCGTGTGTGGATGTGTAAGTGTGGTGCTTGTAAACATTGTCACCGTCCGCACAGAGACCCAACATCCGTGTGTCTGAATGGGGTGGGGTGGGGTGGGGGCGGGACCCCACTTCACGCGCCCTCTGCCCCAGTGATTCCCGTCCAAGACGTAGTGCAAATTTCAGAGACAAAAAAGGGGCAGAAGGGAGTGGGGTGAGCTGGGGGCAGGAAGGACACGAAGATGAGGTGGGAGAGGGAGGGGGAAATAAGGCAACAGTTAAAAACGGTCCATGTTATCAAAACCGACACCGTGCGCCTCCCGCCCCCACCCGCGCCGCCCGGGTCACGAGAAGGGGCGGAAGTCCCGCTCCTCCACCAGGCTGACCGAGGGGTTCTTCAGCTCCTCCTCCGAGGCGGCGATCTTGTAGCCCAGCTGGGCCAGCACCTGCTGGCAGGCGTTCTGGGCAAAGGCCACGATGTCGTAGGAGAGGCGGAAGCGCCACTTCTCGGCCGTGGCCGCCGAGTTTCGCACGGTGCCGTATTTGTGCTTGCCCAGGGTGGGGTCGCCCCGCGTGTTGTTCTGGATCCAGCGGGCCACGTGGCTGTCCAGCGGGATGCCCAGGAACCCGTAGATCTCCTCGGTCTTCTTCATAGGGTTCCGGGCCAGGTCCTCGTAGCGCACCAACATGTACTTGCCCTTGAGCCACGGTGGCCGCATGAGGCCGGTGGACACGGAGTTGGAGAAGTCCTCGCACACCGTGGTCAGCTGCGTCACGTCCAGGTTGTAGGGTTTCCTCCCGGTGCCGTACCAGAGCCGCCAGAGCCGGTACGTGTCGCGGAAGGTCTCGCTGCGCGAAGCCAGAATGCCGCGGGGGTCTCGGACCAGCTGGATGACCTTGAGGTTTAACCGCGGGTCTTCCACCAGAGCGCGCAGGTCGTTCACCTCGGGCACCCGCACCGTCTTGATGGCCACGTGGCTGCGCTCGCGGCACGCCTCGGCCGCCACGGTCAGGTTGAGTAGCCCGCACTTGCGCACACAGTCCCCCTCCTCCAGGACCAGGTCGGCGGGCCCCGGAGGGTCGCACACAGGCCGGGAGCAGAGGACCCGGCTGGCCCCGCGGCGGAAGATCCTGTCGGTGGTGTGGTTGACCGGTGGCGGCTTGATGTAGTTCTCCAGGAAGTAGAGGTCGCAGTCGTAGAGGCTCCGCAGGAGGTCGCGGCTGGCGCCCAGCATGACCCGCCGGTCGGCCGGGTTCTTGCCCTGGGTGAAGCGGGGGATGAGCGTGTTCTGGACGTGGTAGAGGGGCTCAAACAGGTAGAAGACGTCCAGGTGCTGGTTGAAGAGCTGGCCCACGAAGGAGGAGCCGCTGCGCGTGGTGGCCAGGATGAGGATGTGGGTCTTGCGGGAGAGGTTGTAGGCGAAGGTGGGGCTCTCCTCGCACAGTCGCTCGGCCAGCCCGGCCTCCGCCAGCCCGGGGCAGGTGTGAAAGGACTTGGCGGTGAAGGTGCGGATGGCCGTGTACTGGATGGCAATGGAGGCCAGGGCAAGGAGGAGGACGGCCTTCCAGGAACATTGCATGGCTGGGCACCTTCATGGGGCTGCTTCTCCACGGGGCGAGGTCTGCGGGCAAAGGCGGCCAGCGGTCAGGTGCCTCCACAGCGGGGGCACTGGCTTGTCCCTTGGAAGAGCCGGTCTCCAGGGGGCCCAGGGAAAGGCCCGGCTCCTGTCCACTGCTCACCACACACCCTGAAGACCTAAGCAGCTTCTACACTAGACTACCGTTCTCTGGGGGACTCCTGGGAGCTTTGGGGAGCTGAACAAACATTCCTTGCAGCCCAGGATTTAACCTGCAGACAGCTGCGGAAGCCTCCTATGGTGAGCTCTGAGTTCCTTAGAGGGGCCTCACGGGGCAAGAGCCTGGCTCCCCCTACTCCCACACTGAGGGAATGACCAGGGCCTGCCTCCAACAATGCCCCTCCCCACTGCCAGCGTCTCCCACCCCCAGGAGCTGGCGCCCAGTTCTCCAGGTGGTCCTCTTTCCTCTGTCCTCTGCCCATCCCTAGGGGAAAGAAGAGTCCCTATCAGATGCCTCCATCTGACCCCAATCCCCTGAGCGTGAAGGACCCCTGCAGACCATGGTCGGTGAGCTGCCAGCACGGCCAGGCAAGGTGGACAACTGTGTCAAGCCCCCTCCAACTCATGGATGCAGGTGACCACTCACTCCAGATGTAGACTTCTGGGGCTCGTGGGGTCTCTAAGAGTCTCTGGAGCAGAGACAGACGTCCAGGGTCTGCTGAAAGGCAACCCTTCCCAGCACCCAGGGTCTGCTCCTGGTCTCTAGGGACAAGGGTCCAGGCCATGGAGGTCACATAATCCCCACTGACATAGAGTGAACTGGCCTGCAAAGAAGATCTTAGGGAGTCAGAGGCCTCCACTCTTACCTCCTGTGTCCCCTCTGCCCGCAGAAAGGGGACTGGGGAGGGACCATGGAGAAGCAGAAAGAGCCAGTGGGGCTGCTGAGAGTCCGGGGCCAGGAGCCCACCTGAGCATCCTGCAGGCACCCTCTCTGGAGGCTGGCTCAGCTACCAGACCTGAGTGGGGGCTGGGGCTGCTCCTGGGGAGAATACAGGAGGGCTCAACCACTTACCAAAGAGGGACTGCTCCAAGCTGGGGAGTCCACAGCCACCAGCGTCTCCAGGCCCAGCTGGCAGTCCCAGCCAGTGCGGCAGCCCTGTGGCCAGCAGACTGCAAGAGACAGGGAGGGGAAGGGCTCAGAAGGTGGAGCTGGGGTCTCAGTGCCCCCTCCGCACTCCTTCCCTTCTGTGTCCTGTGCCTCACAGTCTGCCCCGAGGGCCAGGCAATGAGGGCTCCGCCTGCTCTCCAGATCCATCCCTGACTCAGCGCCCCAGCCAACCCAGTACCATCTCTAATCCACTGAGTGTGGTCCTCTGAGTCCTGGACTGTATCCCACTCCTGTCACCTTCCTTGCCCACCCCACCACATTCTTCTAATAAACCGCAGTCCCTCTGCTCACACCAGAACCCAGCAGGCAGGGAGGCTGGCAAGGTTCTGCATTTTAAATCCATGAAATAATCCTAACCCTTTAAAATTTAACTTGTGCAGCGATTCCCCAGGAAGCGGGTTAGCAGAAGTCGGCAAGGGCAGGGGGGCTTACCCCGGCCTCCAGGTCGAAAGGGCGCCTCGGGGATGCAGCTGGGGAGAGAGCCTTCTTCCAACCACACCGAAGTGACACCAGCTACCTGAAACTCAAAGCGAAAGTGGACCAGGGAGCATTCCTGACCTTGATGCACCTCACAGAGTCTGAATTAAAACACCAAGATCGCCACATGATCTCAGTTAACATTTTTGCGCCAAGCCCCTTCCCTGCATCAGCTCGTGTCCTTCTAGCAAGAACCAGATGTGGAAGCCAATATCTGCCCACTTCACAGGAGAGAAAGCCAAGGCACAGAGGTAGAGGAACCGGCCTGAGCTCACAGGCCTGCTTTAACCCCCATCTGGTAGGTTCTCCAGAGTCCAGTTCTTTCCCTCTAAGGAGATTTGGCTTCCTGTTCCTCCAGTTTAAACATATTTGGCCTTCAAACATGCATGCCATTACTGGCCCCAGCCCATTTGTGAATCAGCATGATGGGGACTGGGCAGGCAGATACTTCTGAGACTTAGAGCATGTTCCTCCCCTTTGCTGTCTGGTCCTGTGGATCTGTTGGTTCACAGCTGATAGGGTGAACTCACGTGCTTTGTGAAGATTCTTCCCACACCCCACTATTTGACATGACTCCTTTGGGAGTGGGTGAGTGGATCCTCATTTCCCAAACCTGCAGTTCTGCCTGGCTCAGCTCACCCAACTTCTAGCACCGTGTTATTCCCTATAAGACTCTCGGAGGCCAGGGTCCTCACTCCCACCGTTCAGATGCAGAAATCAAGTCGTGTTTTAAATATGAAATTTCACTTCTTTGGGAATCAGTACCAGATCACCAAGTGGCAGTCAAGAGAGAAAGGGGCACAGTTCAGTCTTAGGAACTTCTCAACGTGATCAGAGAAAAACCACAATCCCGACCACACTGCATCCCACCCTGACCTCATCCCATAGTGGCAGAAGATGCTGGCCTCCATCATGGGGCTGGGCCAGGTATCCAGGGAGAAAAGCCCCTCTACGTTAAACCTGACTCCCCTGCGAGTGCAGGCCTGCTCTGCCCCAGTGCCCCATGGTGAATGTGAATGGTTTTCAAGAAACAGACAGGGAATGTCATCAATAATAGTGCCAGGTCATATTTTTAAATTATTCAGGAGTCTGTTCTTTGGCTGCAGCGTCATTTCATTTGGATGCGCTTCCTTTGTATTTATTCACAGACATCTATCAGAACTCCTGTATGTGCCAGGCACTGTTCTAGATGCTGTGGGTCAAATAATACCAAGGAAGGCAAGCACTTGCTGGGCATTCACAGTGTTCCTCCCAGGCACATGCTTCTTTCACAGCCGTCAGCTCATCGCACCCTTGTGCCGGCTCTATGAAGTTGATACTGTCACAACCCCATTTTGCAGATAAGGAAGCTGAGGCCCCTCAAGGTTAGATAACTTCCCCAAACTCACACCCATAATAAGGAGCCAGGATTCCAGCCCGGGCAATGTGCTAGGAAGTCCACATTCAAATCCTTTTCCCTAATTCCATTCATATTACACCCTCCTTGGTCCTCATCAAGACAGGAAACAGAATCCTTAAGGAGTCTTCACTTAATTCTGGGGTTCCAATTCCAAAAGCAGAACTCACCCTAGGGTTTTATTTAAAGAGGAACATCTTGCCATCTTGCTGGGGAGGGGGCCGTTTAAGTTTCTTCCCCCAACTCTTCCTCCACCCAGAGAAACTTAAGGCCAGGACTGGAAGCTGCTGCTTTGCTAATAAATCAGAAGTCACTGAAGCAGCTGGATGTTATAAATCCCTAAGACGGCGAGACTCGGCCTCACAAGGTGCGGCCTGGACACCAAGGAGGGGCATGTGTTTGAAGGCCCAGCCACAGGCCATTCCCTTGTACCCCCGGGGAGGGCAAAGCCAGGGCATGGGAACAGGAAGATGGGGGAAGTCCAGCCCTCCTGGAAATGCCCCCACTCTCCCAGCCTGGCAGAGCTGGGCCCGGGGCTGGCCAAGTGTCCTTGGTATGCTAAAGGCATCTGCCCTGGAAACCAGAGGTCCTGGGGCCAGGTCCTGTTGTACCCAAGGGAGCCTTAGCCACTACAAAAGACTCCTCAATGCCCTCATCCTCCAAGCCAGACTGTGGCCCCCAGAGCCCATCCCTAGGCTTCTAGCAACCTCTGGCCTGGCCTCCCTCTACCTCTGCGTAGTAAAAATCCAAGCAAACCTTGGACACAGGAGACCAGGATCTATCATTTCTGTTAGAAAGCAGGCAAGTTGGTGAGCTTTCACTCCCAGGAGAAAGCTCAGATTTCATTATCAGCGAACTTGAGATGAGGGCACAGACTGGGAGGCAGGGAACAGCTCTGTATTGGAGAACTGGAATTCACAGTAAGAGCTCACCCCCCGAACCATGCCTACCTGGATCTGTCACTCAGCAGGTGTGTGGGCCTGGGTGATTCACCAGCTGTCCCTGAGCCTCAGTTTCCCCATCCATAAAGTGGGCACAGCTACAGTCGTGCTGGTAAGAATTGAAGGTCTTAAAGCATTTAGTCAATGCCAGGCATATAGACACAACCCAGCCTCTGACACCAGCCCTGCTGATCCCAGCTCAGCCACTTACTGGCTGAGAGATCTTGGCTAGCTTTCTTCATCTCTCTGGGCCTCTGTGTTCGCACATGCAAAAATGGGGATAATTATAACAAGGCTGTTGTGAGGACTAATTAGTGAGTGCAGTGCCTGGCGCAGCGTAAGCACTCACTAAATGTCAATTAATATCATCATCGCTAAATGTCTGGTTTGCTTTTTGTCTCAGGAAAGGGCCTAGAACAAATCATCCTGCAGCCCACGGGGTCTGGCTTTGCCCACCGCCCCTTCTTCCTGCAGCTCCTCTCCCGGCCTGGGAACTTCTTCCTGCTGAGCCACCGCAGTGGCTTTCCTGCTGCCGTCTAGTGACCACATCCTGCGGTGCAGCCTCGTAGTCCCGTCGTCGCTGCTGTATTCAGAATTCTGGGGCTGTTGGCTACAACCTGATGTGAGGATGTAGCCAGTGGGAGGTGACGTTGCAAGATGCAGTGAGGTGTGAGGATGGCACGCCCACCCGGGCTGCGGCCTGTGCTCCGTGCACCCCCACCCTAGTCGCACCGAGAGAGCCCAGCAGCAACAGGCAGCCTCGCCTTCTCCCCAGGGCCTCTCCCGCTCATCTCATGGTGCTCTGGCAGGGAAGGAGCACAGACTTGAATGTCACAGGCAGGACTGGCCCACACAGCCTCTGCCTTTCCCTAGGTGGGTGACCTTGGACTCAGCCTCTGGCCTCTCTGTGCCTCGGTTACGCCATAGATCCCGTGATGACTGAAGGGCCTCCCAGCTCTAACCCTGGTGTTCTCTATAATCCCAGGAAGGCCCCAGACTTCATTCTCAGGCACAGTTGGGGCCACCCACACAGCAGACAGGGGGACCCTCCATTGGGAGTGGGAAAAACCCAGTCACCTTCCAGGAAGATTCTAGGGCTGGGCATCTCTGTCTCGCACCTCGGCCTGATCTGTGGCAGCGCCAGGGGGTGGGGGCCCTAGAACCTAGGGGTGCTGCCTTCTGCCAAGTGAGCCCCTATCTCTTGCTATACAGAAACCCCACGAAACACAGGGCTGAGGCCTTGTTTCACCTTTTCTGGGCCACAGAACTTCGAACCACAATCCCTCCCCTTAGAAATGCCATTAGTGCCCACAATTTTACACACACAATTGAGAGGTTCCCTGAACCTCTGAAAGCCCATGCGTGGGCACCCCACTCTTTCCTAGAAGCTTAACCCCTTCGTTATTAACATGTACAGGGAATTGTCTTTCCAACCGACTATATCAGAGAAGCCTCCTCAGACATGAATATACTGATAGAAACAGTCACCCAGCGTATATAAGTTTCAAAAGCTAGAGCCAGAAAACACGTGTGTAATAGTACACCACCTTTTCAGATTTGTTTAAGGAGGCGGACATGTATATTTGTATATATGCATAAACAATCACTGAAAGAGCTTGCTCTGAACTAGTAACGGGAGATGCCCCAGAGTGAGGGGGACTGGAGGAGACTGGGGTGGGAGGAGACACCGTTTACACTGAGCTTTTTGATTCAGTTTGAGTTTATTAATTTTGGGGGACACAGTGAAGCCACTCCATGTAGGAAGTAGAGGGGTGATTGATGACAGGGTGCGGTACTGAAAATCAGCCCTGGCATCTCACTGTGCCTCCCACCCTCCCCCCCGGGCACTGCCAGCCAGCTCTCCCCGCCCCCATTTCCAAGGCACCAGGGTCAAAGGCACTGCTTCTCCACCAGAAATGGGCTTTGTCTGCTCAGGTGGGCCACTAAGGACAGTAGGCAGCTGGGGACTGCTGAGATACAGGGCCGGAGCTGAAATAAAGCTGGATTTCAGAGGGGGCCTGGGGCTGTCAGAGCAGCTGAGCTCTGGGATGGGGAAATGACTCTTCTCCCAGACATTTCTCCCTAAAAAGCTACTGTGAAGCCCTGGGGGATGAAGAAGCAGCACAGTGAGGGTGGGGCAAGAACCTGAACATCGTCCTTCTGGACAAACTCAGGAGCCATGATGAATGGGGCCCCAAGGCTCTGGGGTCCCAAGAACTGGGGCAAGGGACAAGGGAGTGGGACAGGGAGGAAGGAGCTGGCAAACAGGCCTCTAGGATGGGGACTGCAGAGGGGAAATGCTTACTCCCTGGCTCTGACGTAGCCAGCACTAATCCACCATAAATGTTTGTGTAGTTAAGGCTAAAACGCATAAAACAGCAAGGTGTTTTTCTTCCTAAGGAAAATGAGGTGATGAAAATGAGGCAAGGCAAGGGGAAAACAAGAGTATCAGAGTCTGAAAGAACCAGAGGCCTCAAGACTTTGTACCTGAGAAATCCAAAGACGAGTTTCATGGGCTAGTGTCCTAGAGCATCCTTCCATGTGGGCAGTATGCCAACACACAATCCAACCAGGGCAACCTTCCAGGGGGGTGAGCTGCTGGGGTCCAGAGTCGGCCTCTGTGATCTAGGTCAGCCAAGGGGACCCCTTCTCTTTGGGGTCACGCCCACCTCAAC
This sequence comes from Symphalangus syndactylus, assembly GCF_028878055.3. Taxonomy (NCBI): domain Eukaryota; kingdom Metazoa; phylum Chordata; class Mammalia; order Primates; family Hylobatidae; genus Symphalangus; species Symphalangus syndactylus. Next base: position 11,168,552 of record NC_072428.2, on the reverse strand, counting down.
TTGAAACACTGTGAGGTCTATGGACCCTCTCTCCAGAACCTGGACCACCACAAACATGGTACTTGTGAACAATCCCTGGAGTCCCTGGGCCCCACAGGCAGAACCACTACATTTTCTGAGCACCTCCAGTGGGGACAAGCTCTCACAGTCATGGTTTCCAAGACAAGCACCTGGAGAGCAATTGGGCTACCGATTTTTCACCGTCAGCAGGGCTGCCCAGCTGCCTCTTACGAGCCCTGGTGTCTCCAGGGCAGAGCGCTCCAATGTCCACATGATACCCACGGATGTCTCAAGCCTCCTGGAGAAGGTACCCACAAGCATTCAAGGAGGCAGTCGGGGGGTAGTTAGGCACCCCAGCTGTGGGGCCACAGAGGCCTGGATTTGAATCCGACTGCTGTTGCCTTATAGCTATGAGGCCTTGTGTGAGGCACTTAACCTCTGTAGGCCTCACTTGTCCTTATGTAGGAAATGAGAGAAACGATCACAGAATCTTTCTAATATTTGGGCAGTGAGACAGAAGGCCAATGGATGCCCACAGCTTAACGCAGTGCTAGGCACAGAGCAAATGCTTATTGAGAGCCATGACCATGATTTTTATGGACTACTAAATGCACAAAGGGGCACCATTGGCCTGGAAATGTTTTTAAAAGTTAAAACAGATGCCACAGCCTGCTCCACTGAAGCGCCAGCAGCCTGCGTGGTTGGAGACCCTGACTGTTGTGGCTGCAGAGACCTTGTCTGGGGTAAGGAGGGCACCTCACATCCTGCTGTGGAGGGTGGGAGTGGGAGGGGGGTGGTCCCAGGCCCGACCTGAGGGGAAAGTTTTCCCCAGCAGTGGGGAGAGTGACTGACCTCCTGGCCACAACACAAGGCCCCAGTGTGCCCAGCTCCTCTGGGGGAGGGATGAGTCAGAAGGTCCCGGTTCCCTGTCTCAGGCCAGTCCTGGTACAGCCTGGCCTGAGGTAGGCGGGACTCTATAGCCCTGACACTGGGCGGAAAAGCCCCGGTTTCCTGTCCCCCGCCCCACCGAGAAGCCACAGCCAGAGCTGGAATAGTACCGAGGCCCCACCTCCTGGACACCGGGGCTCCGGCCCATCCTCCCAGCTTCAAGGATGGGAAACATCAACAGGAGCTGGAACTCAGGCAGCTGCTGCTGGCCAGGCTGGGAGAGGGGCCCGCCTGTCTCTGGATCCAGGAGTCTCCAGCCTGGGCCACCTGCACATTAAGCCTGGCTGGCCCCGTGGGGACGAGGACTGCGGGTGGAGAATGAATAGGACCCTGAGCCTTGAGACTGTCACGTGGGATGGAGGAGGCTGCCGACGTGGATACTCAGAGGTGATCACAGACCTGGCTCCCGTCAGGGGATGCATCCCACAGGCCAGGGGCCACTGCCACCTTGCACAGACAAGGAGCAGCGAGGCTCAGCAAGTGTGGGAACTTGTTCAAGCACGCACAGTTAGTCTGTGGTGGCGCTACGATTCAGACTCGGCTCTAAAGAATCCCAAGCCCTGGCCCTAATCACAGAGCTAAAACCCCCAGGCCACACCCAAGAGCATCACCCAGCCAGAGGGAGGGAGAGGGAGCACCAGGGCCAAGGTTGCCACCAGGGTCCCAGGACACATTGGTGCCGATCTCGATCACAGCATTCACCCCCCACCCAGATATTGGTGCATCTGATACCTACTGGCCATCCCCCAGGGTCAGGTCCCTGGGGCATCCACTGGTGGGGATTGGGGGCTGCCAATGAGGCCCTTCCTGGTTGGTTCCCCTGGCATACTGATAGGTGTGTGCCATCTCACCACTTCCCAGAGGGTTCTCCCTCCCCGGCTGAATGACAAGAATGAAAATGATCCCAAGTGGGTGTGGACATGGGACTGCTGCACCTGATAGGCAGAAGTCCAAACACACTGTGCTCCCCACTCAGTGACTCCGGGTCTGGGCTAGCCAAGCAGTGAGAGCTTTGAGTGCTTTTATGACCAGGGAGCCCAGGAATGCCCAAATCCTATGCCACCAAAAAGACACCAAAGAATGTCTTTATTACCATCTGGCCTGAAACAGTCTGGAATGGGGCATCGGGTTTGGGCTCTCCGCCCAGTTGAGGCTTCCCTGCTCTCTAAGCCCAAAGCTTATCACCAGCCCACAGCTGGTCCCAAGGATGCCCCTGGGCCAGGATGCCAGTGAGGCTCACCCTGTCACCCCTCTTCGCTGGGTGAAGAGTGTTAGGAGGGGCCACAGCTCCATCCACGGGGCATATGGCCAACCAGATGAGTGTCTCTGCCTGCCATCAACAGGGATCTCCACTGTAGAACACAATGGCGGCTGCTCATATACAGTGGCGGCCTAGCACCATGGTATGACCCTTTGAGGCCTCACCTCATTGAATCCTCTCCACATGCCTAGGGGTAAGAACTACCGCTGAATCAATTTCACAGGTGAGGGACTGAGGTTCAGAGAGGTTAAGAGGTTTGTTCATGCAACTCAGAAGTGGCAGGAAGAGAATGAACGGATTTCGGGCTGTGGGGGTTATATGTGAGGTTCATATGCGAGTGAGGTCTTCACCTCTCCAAAGCTTTCCCTAAAGGCTTCCCTTCCATCCCCACTCTGACCTCCTAAAATGTGCAAATCACTCCATTCAGCTTTGTTGACCCTTTTTGTGTGTCTTAAATGGCTAGGAGCAGCATAACAGCATAAACAGAGAGTGAAACCCAGACCTTGAGTCCTGGGCAGCCTTAACCCTTTCTGATTCTCAGGTAGTCAGGTGAAGGGAGGCCACACTCCTCTCCCAGGGCAGGAGAGGGGCTTAAATGGCATCTGGCATATAAAGCTGTTAGCATAGTGACTGGCACACAGTAATCTCTCAATCAGTGGTACCTTCAGATGTCTGCAGCAGGCTCGTCTGTCTGTTTCACCTGCCCTGCAGAATCCTTGAAGGAGAGCACCAGCCCCCCTCCATCTCCCTCCCCTAGCTCTCTCCTATCCCTCCTCCCCAAGTGCCCAGCTTGGGGCCCCCACACAAAATGCAGGGACTCAGTGAGTCCTAAACAACTCACTGACACTGGCAGAAACTTGGGAGAAAAGAAGCCACGCCTTCTTCCCCAACCCTGAGAAGGAGACAGCATTCCTGACAATTCCCAGCCCACCCACCGCCTTCCAGCTCTAATCAAGGAGCAAACACAAAGAGGGAATCTCTAAACATTTAGAAAACGCGGGAACCCTGTGCCCCCATGCGGCACCGTGGGGATTTATAAAGAACAAATCATGCCTGACAAACTTGATAGCTTTCTTGATAGAATTACAAGACGGGTAGATGAAGGAAATGCAGGCAGGGTAATATATCTTGATTTTTAGCAAAGCATTTGATACAGCGCCTCGAGTAATCTTACAAAATTAATTCAAACAGACTTGGCCCTAAGCACTTGTCATAGGGCATAATAGCAGGAGGGGGGCAGGTCTCAAGGGCCCCGGGTGGAGGAAGCAAGCCCAGAGGAAGGGGCTGGAGGGCCGTGAATCTGGGAATGGGGGCAGGGCTGCCAAGCCTCAGCATTGGGTCAGATTTTATCTAACATCTTCATTAATGATCCTGAGAGAGGGAGTAAACAGTCCGTTAATGAAATTTGCAGAGGATATTACATTGGAAGGTGTTGTGAACACCAATGAGGACAGCAAAGCAGTCCAGAGAGACCTGCCGGGGGTAGAACCTTGGCAGGAACCTGAGAGCTGGCAAGGGGTGTCCATGGGGGTGCCGGGCAGCAGCTGGGGCTGCTTGGAGAGCCAGCAAGAAGGGAAGGGCATCCCCAGGGCTGGTGTGTAGCTGAGAGAGGCTACAACTAGCTTGGGCTCTGGCCATACAAGCAAACCCCAGAAATCTCAGTTTTCCCATCTGTGAAATAGAAGGAAGGGTCGGCAGCTAAAGAGCAGGCTTTGCAGCTCTGACAGCTGGTTGCGATGGGCATGGGATGTCTTTATGGAGCCTGGAGCTGAAGCCCATCTTACAGGAGGGGAGAAGGGAGCCCTGCCAAAGAGCAGGGAACCTGAGGGCCATGGAGGGGAGGGCTGCAGTGAGAGAGATGGGCTGGTAAGGGAGACCGGCTAAGGCATCAGTGGCACTCAGGATCTCCCCTAGCTGCACTCCTCAATGCTGCTGAGGCAGGCACTGGGGCGGGGAGCCCCTTATCCTGCCCCAGCAGGCAGGACAATAACAGATCAGCAGCTGCTCACGCTGGAGCCCCAAGCCTGTCCAGACTCTCAGGGCATGCTGGGAACACTTGAGCACTAGAGGTTCTAACTTGGGATTAGGAGAGTGAGCAGGATCTGTTACCTTTCTGAACAGCTCCCTGTCCCTCTCTGGCTGATCAAGAGGGAGACAGATGCTTCTCCAGCCAGATGAACCAGCCTCTCTAGGATCAGGGACAGTGGCCTGCCCCACCCCAACCCCTTCACTCTGTCACAGAGGGCCACCATCTCTGCCTGGACCTCTTCTGCTCCTCTCCATCTGCCTCAACCCCTAGGGGCTCCAGGGCCGACCCCTCCCTTTAGCGGGAAGGCTGAGGCAGGAAGCTGCCGGTCCGTCTGGATTTACTCCCACAAGGCTCCTAGACAGGTAGGGTCTGAACAAAACCCAGGGCTGCCTAGCACTGTGCCAGGCCCTCAGGAACCTGAAACAAATGCTCTGTAGAAAAAAATGGCAGGCTGCTTCTCGCTGGGGAGAGGCTGTTTCAAAGCAGGAGGCCAGCCCAGCTAGATGTCAGGACCACCTGCTGAGACCCAGGGTAAGGATCTAGGTGAACATGCTTGGGGACTTTCTTCCAATGTCCTGACTTAATTCCTAGGAATGATGCTTTGGAACACTTACTATGGCACCATTCTAAGTATGTCTCATATATTACTGCATTTGACCTTCACAACAATGCTATCAGGTCGGTGTTATTTTCTCCACTTACAGAGGGGAAAACTGAGGCAGGGAGAGGTAGCCATGAGCCCAGGCACCTAGCCAGAAGGTCCATGGGAGAAGCAGCGGCCTGCCAAGCGTCACAGCAGCAGCTGAGCAGCATCCAATGGCGGGACCCCAGTGGGTGGGGAGAGGCAGCCCCTGACAGGGAGGCCAGAGCCTTGCCCACCCCTCACAGTCCCCACCGAAGGGAGCTGGTCCAAGTCCTGCCACACTTGTGGAGCCTGGTTTTACTATATGTTTCCCTTCTCCCCCACCACAGCCGCTACACTGAGTCCTCTGAACAAGTCTGTTTCCATGGAAACCATACAGTGACTCAGGGCTTCGGGACCTTCTCTGAACCAGATTATGAATATCAAATGCTCCCTCCCCACACCAATGCAGAGTGGAGTTGGGAAAGTAAAGAGAGATCCACAGCGGCCAAGGGAGGGAGACAGAGGGGTAGGCAAGGGGAATCCAGTAGGGCATGAACCTGGCCCCCCAGGGAGGGCCTGGCACTTGGGCCCCTCCTGCAGACTCAGTGGAACACAGAGGTACTCCTCCTCCGATGCGGCCTGACACACACCCCTCTATCAGTGCCGTCAGCAACACCCTTGCCCAGGAGCTAGGGCCCTGTCGACAAGGGTTGGGGGGAGAGTGGTCAGGGGGATACATCCCTCTCCCAGCAGGGGCCTGTGACTCGCAGAGATGGCTCAGGGGCCAGGACAGAGGGAAGTTTGACTTTGGATGTTGGGGAGGAAACCTCTGGCCAAAAGCATTGCAACTACTCAGCAAAGAAGGAGATTTGGATTTTAGGGAAAATGCGTTTCTGCTTTGAGATGGGGAAGCCGGGTATTGAGTGAAGGGGGCTGGGGGTGGCACCTGGCCATGATTTTGAAGACCCAGCAGAGTTTGGGGGATGATTAGCAGAGACTTGCTCTCCCTGGTGCCCCTCCCCTCCCCACCCCATCACTGTGAGGCATCCTGGGCTAGGGCTGCTCACCGCCAGGATGAGGGACTGGCAACAGGAAAATCAAAGGTGCCGTGCCAGGCTCCTGGCCTCCTGCAGGGGTTCAAGGCCCAAGGGCAAATCCACCCATTCCTTTCCCCAGCAGCTCCCTAAAGACCCGGTAGGGAGGGGAACGGAATAGGTTGGAAGCCTGATACCTCCCTGGTGAATGCGATGTGTGAGTCATGACGGTAAAAGCACTTTGAAAAAGAAACAGGGTCATCATGATGCCTGGAAGTGTCCCCACTGCTGAGGACAGGAGCCTGGGAACTGCCTGCCCAGGTAAGGTCTCTGCCTGAGACGGCAGGCCCCACCGCAAGGGGCTGAGGAACCTCTGGAGGTAGACAGCTGGCCCGCTGGTTCCCACCTGCTTGCCTCTGACGTCCCTGTGCTGGTCAAAGCAGCTTCCTCCCAGCCAGGGTGCCTGACTCCTGCGCCCAGGCCTGCCCCCAGCTCCTCCCACCCCTCCAGAAGATGCTGGACTGAATTCCTGTCCTTGACTGGACAGCCACCTCCCCTGCCCCAGCCTCCAGCTCCCTGTCAATGGCCCAAGCCCGTCTTCGGGCACCTGGACCCTAAGAGTGGCCCTTCCTAGGGAGTCCCCTGCCGAGGAGCAGTTTTGAGTCCACCAAGAGGAAGCCGGCCCCAGAGCCGAGGAAGGCAGTCCTGTGAAAGGGCAGGCCCGGGGTGGGGGAGGGGGCACACCTGAAATCAGGCCAAGGTGCCACTCCAGGACGACCCCCGGGTCTTACCTTCCTCAGGCAGCCTGGCCTTTTAACACCCAGCATCCCAGCTAGGGCTACTCTGGGCTGTTACCGCGGAAGCCAGCACTGGGTCCCTGGAGCCTGGGAGGGGCTGATCCCCGGGTCCTACCCAGAGAAGAGCCGGAGGGTTGTTCCGGCTTCCAATGGCGGGCTCTGCACCATCCGGCGGCTCCGGCCCCACAGGGGCCCAACTCATCGCAGCGGTCTGAGTGCGGAGGCCGGGCCAGGGCTGGGAGCAGGAAGCAGGGAGCGGCGCCCCCGCCTCCGGGTGCAGCTGGGTTTGGAAAGTTGGTGCGGGCGCGGGGACCTCAGGGTCTCAAGGCGCCTCCGCAGCCCCGAGCCAGGCGGGTCGTGGGACGGTGAGCCCGGAGAAGTCCCCGAGTGCGCTCCGCAGCGGAGGGGAGCCAAGCGCCTCGGGGGCCCCCGCGCGTCTCAAGTTTGCTGCCCTCCTCGAATGGGGGCAGGGAGGGCTGAGGTGATCGCGGCGCTCACCGGCCACCAGCCCCGGCAGCCCCTTCCTGCGCCCAACACGCCGCCGTCCCTCGCCGCCGCCACCCCTCCGCGCACCGCCGGTAGCTGCTGTCTCCGAGCGGAGGGGCGTCTCCCACCGCGCCCGCGCCCCTCCCGGCTGCTGCGGCGGAGTGTCCGCTCCCGCCCGCCCCGGAGCCCGCGGGGCCCGGCCAATACCTGGTCGGGGGCGCGCCGGGAGCAGCTGCAGCGCCCAGCGCCGGCTCCATCCTCGGGTCTGGAGTCAGGGTCGCCGAGGGCCCGCGGGTGGCGGCGGCGGCAGTAGCGGCGGCGGCGGCATCCTGCGCCTCCCGCGCCCTCCTCCTCGGCCTCCCTCCTCCCTCCTCTTCCTCCGACTCCGCGCGCGCCTCACGGGCCCCTCTTCATGGCCCGGGGGCGCGAGCCCGGGGCGGCTCGAGCAGCTGAGTGCGTTCTCTCCGGCCGGACGCGGGACCCGGGGCCGGGGCTCAGGGACCCGAGAGACGCCGGGACAGGGGCCGGGACCCGGAGCGCCGCAGCCCCGGGCGCCGGAGGAGAGCAGCAGCCGCAGGCACCAGAGCCTCTCGGAGCGCCCGCCCGCGTCCCCGAGCCAAGAGCAGCGGCGGCAGCGGCGGCTACAGCGCCGAGCGAGCGGCAGGCGCTGCGGTCCCGGCTCCACCCCCGAGCCGCCCGCCTCTTCTCCTCCCCACCCCTTCGGCGCGCGCCTTCCCGCCCCCCGCGCCGCTCCAGCCGCGAGCGCCCCGGACACCCACTCCGCAGCCAGGCTCCGGAGCCCGCCCCCACCCACCCGCCGGGGGCAGCCACGCCCACCACCCGGGCTTCGGGCGGCCGGCGGGCAAGGGCACCGGCTGTCTCTGGCACCTCTCCGCGTAACCTCCCTTCCCCTTACCCCCGAGGGCGCTGCTGGCCGGGCCGCCGAAGCCTTTCGCCCCCCGAGCGCCCCCCGCCGCGGAAGTCCGGTTGGAGTCCCAGCCTGGCCCCTGGCTCAGCTGTCCTTTACCTCTTCCCCAGCCAGCGGCACAGAGGGACTTCAGAACCCAGAACTGAAGCCAACCACCTCTGTGTGCAATACCCTGACACACACCCCTAGCCCTTCCTCCTTCCCCGCCCCTCTGCTTCTCAAGTGTGGGGATGAATCATTTGTCCCCGCTGCAGTTGTCCCTCTTGGGCAGGGTCAGGGGGTGTCTTAATGGGACCTTAGAGTGGGTTTGCTGGCTGACCGTCTTCTAGGCCGCTCCTCCACCCTGCCCACCTTCTTCCTACCAGACTGCCCTGGCTTTCTAGGCGGCATTCTGGAGCCACCACTGCTTTTATGGGTGAGGGATGGGGACAGAGCTGGCCAGCCGAGCACCTTGGTCCTTTATCCTCTGCACAAATATTGACTGAGCATCCTCCACAGGCCTGGCCTGCTTGGGCACCAGGGACTGGTTGGTGAACCTCTCAGACTGGAGTGGAGGAGAAGCAGGGTGCACGAGCAGAGCAGTATCATGTGATCAGTGGCCCCTGGGCTGGAGAGGACGGCCAGGAATCCCAGCTCTGCCACCACATCTGACATGACTGAGGCTGCCCACCCCAGTGGCCTGTTTCCTCATCTGGAGACTGGGAAGGTGCTTCGTCTGGCTGAACCTCTGATGCTCCTCAGTTCTGACCAAATGGTTATTTCTGAAGCAGAGGAGCAGTCAGCCTCCCTCTCCACCCGGAATCTCTGATTCCCGACTATAGCTCTCCATCACTCCTGGACTGGGGGGCAGAGAGCAGTGGATGGCTTGAAAACTCCAGGCATTCTGGGAAAGCCTCGTCCCCGATGTATGGACAAGCAGCTGCTGCCTCCATCCCACACAGCAGAATGGTTAGCACAGCAGTTTCCTGGGTCAGAGCAACCTGCTGTGTGTTTGCTGGGTGACTTTGTGTGAGTGATTCAGCCTCTCTGCGGCTCAGTTTCCTCATCCAGAAGACAGAGGTACTGGTCCTCACCCTGTAGGGCTGCTGGGAACACTGGATGGTAACGTGTGTAGAGCACTCAGCAGTGTCTGGCACGGGGGTGAGTACTTAATAATTGCACATTGTTGCGTTCAGGGTAGCCAGGAACAAACATTCACTCACTCGCCAAGAGGAGAACATGACAGCTGCACTTCCCTGGAGGACTGGGGTCTCGGGTCATCAAGAAAGTCTCCCTCTCTCCACCCAGAGCAGATGGTATGAAGGCCTTGCCCCAAGGGTCCCACTAGACCAAGTGGTCATTTATCTTGGTCACAATTGCAAACTCGTAACTATAAACTCCTCTCCCCCATATCCACCCCCATCAAGCTGGAGGGGCTAATAGCACCTTCCAGTGCGCATTCCTGTAGCCATAGCACCTGGGATGGCAGAGTCAGTCCTCAGTCCCGACTCCAAGGCTACCAAGTCTGTTTCTCCACCTGCCTTCCCCCTCCCCACCCCCGCCCAGGGAGTGGCAGCGTACTGGGATGCCTAACAAGAGTGGTGCTGACCTTCCAAAAGCTAAGACTTCATGTTTCCAAATCGCGACTGTCCCTCTATAAAAAACCAAGCTCTAATAGCCTTGGGCTGAGCCATCAGAACCTTCCTTTTCACCCAGATCTAATCCCTCCCCAAGTTTTCAGGCTGACAAGAATAGTTAGGGTTTAGAGAAATCTTTCTCTATCTTGCACTACCAGATCCAGCGCCTCATTTTTCAAATTCTGTTGTATTTCGGGTAGAGAGGAGGGAAAGTACATCTGGCTGACATGAAAAGATTGGTGTGGTTGTAATGTAAAGACAGAGTGGAATTTGGGAAGTTTTTGAAGAACATTTAAACTCTAAAAATAGACAAAAGACCCGCTCTCAGAAACACTAGGATTCTGTCTCCAGTTTCCTGGAATCCCCCACTTGACAAACATGGGTGTTTTAGGAGCACCTATGGTGTGGATTGCACTGTGACAGGTGCCGTGGGGAAAAGGGGGAGGGGGAAACAGAAGCAAAGGGCTTGTGCTCAAGGAGTTTGAATCCTACACAATGAAGCAGCAAAGAAAAGTCACTGCAAATATAATCAAATACAAAAAAAAATTTAGCCTTGGAAGTCAGAGGGAGGTGGAGCCTTGGAGGGTCATTCAGGGAGGGCTTCCTGGAGGAGGAGGGAGTTGAACTGAGGCTTAAGAGATGGTTGGAATGTAAAAAGGCAGAAGAGCAAGAGAGCCTGTGAAAGGAAATAGCAGCTGGGTGGGCTCATTTATGGGACAGGAGGGAGATTAATATTAGTGGCTAATGTTTGAGTTCTCAAGATGGGCCAGGCACTGTGCTGCTTGCTTTGTGTGGATTATTTTATTTAACTCTCAAAACAACCCCTTGAAGTAACCAATGTCATTCCCGTTTTACAGATGAGGAAACTGAGAGCCGAAAAGGTTAAGCAACTTTCCCAAATTTACAGAGCGGGTGAGCAACAGCGCGCCATAGCAGTCTGGCTCCACATTCCTGGGCACTCTGCTCTGCCACTCTGGCCAGGCTGACTCTAGTGGGGGCACCTGCAGGGAGGAGCTGGAGGTCAGGCAGTCTAGGGAGGCCAATGGCAGGTGGCAGGGCCTTCAGAAGTCCCCAGACAGAGGCGTTTCCTGAAATGCAGCCCCCTGGCCTTCCTAGGGAACTCTAAAATGAGCTATTCCCTCTTCTCTCGTCCGCATGCAGGTCACTGAAGTATTTGGAAATTTGTTAAGGGATTTGGGGGCTCGAGATTCTGGCTTTTTAATATCTTTCGGCTGTCCATGTGGCGGCGATCTGTGCCACCCACCTTGTTATTTCAGTCTGTTCTGGGAGATGGATGGCCCGGGCTCTGATTTAAGATCTGCCGCGGCAATCCTCAATTTCCCATGTCTCATGGGGGACAGTGACAAGGCAGCAAGCACACGGAAGACGGCTTAGCTGTGCCCAGACTCCAGGCCCAAGAGCCCACAGCACTTGCAGAAAAAGTTCCAACCAGAAAAACCTGGGCAAAAACAGACAGGCCCAGCAGACCTTTCCCGCAGGTGATGTGGAAACCCATTCATCATAGAGCCGGAGGGGCCCCAGAGGTGAGCTGAACTAACTCCCTCATCTCACAGCTGGGCACACTGAGGCCCAGAGAAGATGCGTGACTTACCCAAGGCCATGCAGAAGTGAACTGAGCCTCCAACTGGGTCTCCTTTTTCAGGAAAAGCCCTCTTACTTGCCTCCTATCCCCCAGTTCTGCCCTGTTCTGGATGAATTCCTCTTCTGGATGAATCAACCTCTTTGTTGTTGAAATAAAACAAAAAGGTGGGGGCCTTGCTTCTGCCAGCCACTGTACATATGATCCCATTTCCTCCTCTTACCATCCCCGTGGGTCAATGGGTCCGAGGTTGCCAGGCTTTGCCAGCTCATGGATTCAGAACACCGCATCTCACTGAAACCCCTCTCCTGCCCCACCAGGTCCTCCAGCCAAAGCCCCTTGAAAAGCTACTTCACCTACAAGGGTTTCTATAAATCCCTCAAAGGGACATTAAGTTACTCCCAGACCAACCTGTCACCTGCATTCACCTCTAGCATGTTCTCTGCTCCTGCTCTAAGAAACTGCCAGAGGCAAAGCAGCTACTTGAAGGAGTGCCTCATCCTAGCCTCACCAGGCTTCCCTCGTTATGTCCCTTGTTGGGGAGCTAATGTCCAGGCCAAGGGACAAGCCCTGATGCTCCCATAGCTCCAGGCTGAGGCCACCAGAAGCAGGGAGAATGGCATCTTCCCCAACACAGAGGCCCTTGGGCACCAGGGCCCCCAAAACATTGCCACAGTGTCCCAAGGCGTCTCTGCAAACAGCCTATCTGGCTTTGGCTGCAACCTCTAACCCCGGCCTCAAATCCAGGCTGAGAGGCCAGGGAGAAGGGCACCCTTCCCTGTTTATTCTTGGAGCCACAGAAAGTGCTGCTCCTTTCCCAGTTACAGAACCAAATCCCCCAGATAAATTAGAGGATGCCAGCAAATCCCGGCGGGGGAAAACAGAAACTAAGGGCTTGGAAGTAGCCATGCCAGGATTTGAACCCCTATCTTGTGACCCCACCCTCTGCACAAATACACCTGCTGCCCAAACTGCCCCAGCCACCCCAGGGTTCTTGGCCCTCCTGGGACTGGTAGGTGGGAAGGCAGGGAGTGGTCTGTGCTGGGGGAGATTTGATCCTCGGCCCTCCTGGGACTGGGAGGTGGGAAGGCAGGGCGTGGTCCGTGCTGGGGAAGATTTGATCCTGGGCCCTCCTGGGACTGGTAGGTGGGAAGGCAGGGCATGGTCTGTGCTGGGGGAGATTTGATCCTCGGCCTTCCTGGGACTGGTAGGTGGGAAGGCAGGGCGTGGTCTGTGCTGGGGGAGATTTGATCCTCAGCTCATCGAAGGAGGCTCCACACTCTGGGAGTTTCGTCTTCCTTCCTCTGGCCTCATGGGTCCAGTCCAGAGCTTGCCAAGGTGAGTCTCTTCCAAGCCCAAAGGTCTTGGGAGGAAGAAAAGATCAGAGGAAGCCAGATGCCCCTTCCTTCTGAGGAAAGAGCCCGCTCCAGCTAGCCTTTGAGGAAGGGATCCAGCACAGACGCTGACCTTCCTTAACCTACTCTACTGGCCATTGTCACACTCTCCCCTGTGGCCCGAGAGCCACAGTGAGTGCTCTCGTCACCCAGTGCTTCCCCTGGTTCCCCACTCAGAGCCTTCCTGCAGTGGAAGCGCAGTGCTGGCCATAGGCCCATGTTCAGCTTAGGAAGGCCCCCACCTCCCACTGCCCACCCGAACACACCTGGCACCAGGCTACATCCTGAGACACCCAGCCACAGGGCCATGAGGAGACAGACTGACCAAAAGCAAACAAGACCCTGAATCTGATCTAAAAATATGACACAGTGAATATCTCACAGGGCCTGGGGTTGGGGAGGTGATGGGAGTTGGGGGCGGACTGCAGAACAGGATCGTGGGCTGCAATTAAAATTCCCATCCTGGGTAATTCCCGGGCCTCCGTGGGGCTGTTTCTATGGCAAGGGAGGCTGGCCCAGGGAAGGCAGGCTCCGTGCAGGGCTGAGCTCCCTCCTCTGCCCCTGCCCACAAAAGCTCAGCCCTGGGCCGGGCAGTCCCAAGCCAGATCTGTGAGCCAGCTCAGAATGGGGCAAGGTGCAGGCAGAGGCCCAGGAGACGGCCCCTGCTCCCAAACTCTGTGGGCAGGTGCCCAAACTGGCAGGGAAGGAAAGGAGGGACAGTGTCTGTGCCCAGGGAGCCACTCCGTGACATGTCCTAAAACAGTATGAAGCCACTAGGGCCCTGGCCCTGCAGCAGCCAGGTAGCAGGAAGGAAAAGTCAGGAAGAAACCTTCCACCCTCAGGAAGCGTGCTCCTTGTCTGATAAACCCTTCCCACCACCAAGCCCTTCAGTACCCCCACTGGCCTCCAGGCAAGGCTCCCCCTATCCTGCCTCCCGCCCACTCACCTCTCACACATCGTCACCCCTAGTCCTCACTCCCTCTTGCCCACACGGGCTCACCACCTGCTGGACCCCAAGGCAGCCCTTTCTGCAGCCCTGGCTACTGCCAAGAAGGCTGGAGGCCCTTCTGGTGTATTCCCTGCTGGCAGGTGGGGATGAGCAGGGCAGAGTGGGCACACATCTCCACAGGCAGACATCGGAGGTGGTAAGGTCTGGAGAGAGATGCCAGGGCTGTCCTTGAGGCCTCACCTCTCAGGAATCCTGCAGAAGCTCAGTGGGCTGGACAGATAACGTGTGATACCAGTACACAGAACTCCCGCATCTGGAGAGTCTGGCCTGCAGAGGCCACCACAGGTCCTGCCTCCTGGGGAGTGGTTCTGGAGCCTGGGCTCCCTGGGAGGGGGGCCTGCTTCCAGGTGGTTCCCCTGCAGGCTGCTTCCACGGGGCCCTCGGGCTGCCCATACTCATTCATCCTAGGAGGGGAGAGAAGGGGAGATCAGTGCATCTGATTTCACTTCCTTTCTCTCACCTAGTCCCCATTCCTGCTCTGCCCCCAGCCTCTCTGCTCCAAGTGCACCATCTGCAGGCGGTCCCAGCCCCTGGCATTCAGGAGCCAGTGGACAGCTTGGAGAATGGGAGGTGTCCTCAGGCACCCTGCCCAGCCCCAGCCTCAACTGGTGCTCTTTCCCTCCTCCCTCTGTGGAAGGAGGGGGAGTGGGTGTCCCCGCCAGGTGTGGTCAGCCCTTGGTCAGGAGCCCATGGGCACCTCCCACTAGACAGCCCAGCCCTGGTCAATGCCACACGGGCGGCTCTGGGAACTCAGCCCAGGAACAATGGGGCCATTCACTCAGCCTGGGCTTCACACAATGACCCTCTTGGTCAATCTCCGTGGCTAGACGGTGTGTGAGTGAGAGTGAGTGTGTGTGTGTGTGTGTGTGTGTGTGTGTGTAAGAGACAGAGGGGAACTGGAGGTAACTAGAGAGCCCAAACAGAGGCAGGAGGAAGAGTAGCAACCAGGGATTTCATGATATTCATGCAGGTATCTATCCCATGTGCCGGGCACGGTACTGGGTACTTGCATTATCCTCACAACAGCCCTGTGAGTCAGTCCCAATAGAAGCCCCATTTTCAAGCTAAGGAAACCGAGGTAGGGTCATAGAAGTCAGGATAATAGGAACATCTTGGCGGTGATATCCTCTAGTTTTATTTGGGTGGCGGTCCCATGGGTGCATACTTATGCAAACGTTCATTGTGCTGTCCACTGAAGAGTTGTCCATTTTGTTGTCTGTAAATTGCATTTCAGTAAAAAATAAAATAAAAATGATGTCGCATCAATTGAATTAAATATTACCCAGCCCTGGTTAATGAGGAAGCTCTTTGTATGCTAATATGCATCTCCAAGATACACTATTTAATGAAAAAGAGCAATATGCAAACACATATTTTATCTATTTATCTATTTATTTATTTATTTATTTATTTATTTATTTATTTATTTTGAGACAGGGTCTGTCTGTCACCCGGGCTGGAATGCAGTCGTGAGATCACAGCTCACTGAAGCCTCAACATCCCGGGATCAAGTTATTCAAGTTACTCCTCCCATTCCTCCCATTTCAGCCTCCCGAATAGCTGAGCTTTTTTGTTTGTTTGTTTTTCTTTTTTGTTTTTGGTGAGATGTGGCTTTGCCATGTTGCCCAGGCTGGTCTCAAACTCGAGCTCAAGCAATCCTCCCACCTCAGCCGCCCAAAATGCTGTGATTACAGGCATGAACCACCATGCCCAGCCCTGCAAACGCATATTTTAAAATACCGTCTATATATACCTGCTTGTGCATGTAGATTATCTCCAGACAGACACAGAGAAACCACGCTTCCTCTGGAAGAGCAGCCACTGGCTGAGACAGAGGCAGGAGGAAGACTTTCCACGATATACCCTTTGTCTTAACCCATGGGAGTGTATTACTTATTCAAAAATTAAGTGAAATTAAAACAAACAATAAAACAGTGCCTGAGTTGCCGATTCCAAAGCCATTATATCAATTGCTTCAATGCACTTAATTCCAAAGCAAATGGCCTCTCCACTCGTCCCACTCCTTTCCAGCCCATGTCCCTTCCTCAGACCCAACCAAACTGCACCTGGTTGTGGCTGTCCAGCTGGGAAAAGTTCACGGCTGGTCTCCACCATGGACCCTCCAGAACCCACTGCTGTCTGAGAGCCAGGCGGCTGGGCCAGAGCTAGAGCCCTCAAGAAGATGCTAACCTCGAGAGCCAAGTGCCCCACTGGCTCCTGAACGCAGTGAGTGCCACAGAGTGGCTGACAACTCACTGGGACCTTCCAGCTCAGGGTGACTCCCCGGGTCCCCATGCAGCCCAGTGGTCTCCACCTTATTGTCACTGCCTCCCAGGCTCCCTCCATGGGTCAGCAGCCAAACCCAGCCCAGGCCTTGTCATGAGGAAGATCCCAGGTCCAGAGGCATACAGAAAATCAACTGTCAGGCAGTGAGTGCAGCGAGAGGCAGCCTACTAGAGGAATCCAAGGCTTTAGCTGACCACAGCTGAGCCTGTGGCTTCTCAAAAAGAGCCAGCTTGGTTTACAGTCCTGGGTTCAAATCCCAGTTCTGCCATTTCCTGGCCACCAGACCTCAGACAAATAACTTCATCTCATTGTGCCTCCATTTTCTCATCTACAAAATGAAAACAGTGACACCCACCTGTTGGGATTATTGTGCCAGGGAATGAGATGCTGATGACCCTAAGTCCTGAGCCTGTAGCAGAGTAGGTGAATCTGAAAGAGAAACACTCACCACCACTGAGAACCATGATCTAAGCAGAGCTTTAGAGCAGTTTACAAAGTGCTGCTTGGGCACAGCCTTCCAGAAGGAGGTGATCGAGAGGAAGGCCCTGCCCCAGCTGGGGCCCCAGGTCCCTCCTGGGCTCCTCCCTGCCTGTGAGTTGTCAAGAAGGGTGTTGACAGGCCAAGGGGGGCCCAGGATGTTGAAGGATTTGGGAATTTTATTGCAGGTCTTAGGGCTGAGGGGCTGTAAAGCTCCTGGCGCCAAGGGGCCATCTCCAGGTATCCAAGAGTGACCATGAAAATAATAATAATAATAACGGGAGTTTGGGAGGGCCGGGGTTCAGTGCAGTGTATCACCATCACCTACCTGGCTTTCCTTATCACACCAGAATTCCCTGGGGTGAAACTGAGCTGCTTTGAGCAAATCACCGAACCTCTCTGAGCCGTATCTGTGCAGACCCTGTGGACATCCACGCCTGCACTCTCTGTGGACTCTGTGGTGGCAGCAGTACCTGCCTCCCTCGCTCCCTGGGGTGGTGTCTCATTGCCCTCTGCAGCCCCCACTCGGCCAACATGAAGGGTCACCTCTATGTCTGGGTCTCATGGTGGATGTGGGAGAGGTGACGATACACAAGCAGCTGCCCCTGCTGTGAAGGAGCTCCCAGGCCAGTGCGGTGGGGGTGGGCAGGGGTGGGGCAGACAGGCCAGAAAGTAAGGAACCAGGCCACACGACAAATGCCAGAACCAAGGAGGAACCAAATACCCAGAGACCTAGAGGAAGGGATTTGTTCTACTCACAAAGGGAATCCCCTGCAGACCCCAAGTCCCCTGGCACTGGTCCACTTTGAGTGTCCCATCAACTGCTCCTGTCACCCACAGGGCAGTCAGGGAGGAGGCAGGGAGGTGAGATAGACAGTAACATCTCTGTTCTGCAGGTGAGCACACCGAGGCTCAGAGAAGGCAGCTGGCTCAGAGCTAGAATGGAAGCCCAGAGTCCCAATGCCTGGGACCGGCTGCTCTTCAGCAGTCCTTTGGCCACTTAATACGTCCCCACCCCACAGGACACCTTTCCAGGTCACTGGCTGCACCTGGCCAGGCCCAGCTCCTTTTGTGGAGGTAAGAAACTCCTCACCACCCAGGGTCCTTCCATGGCAGGTGCAAACTATAAACAGGCCCTTCTCTGGGATGACTAGAGTCTCCGCATACCCTAAAATAGCCCTATAACTCATCCATCCAACAAGCACCACTGAGTGCCCCACCTCTGCCAGGTTCTCACTGGACCTGAGCATCCTGCAGAGCCTGAGAAGAAAATGAGGACTCTGGAAGGTTGGAGGACACCAACCAGCCCATCTCCTAGGCATTCCAGAAAAGTCTTCCCTGGGGGCGAGTTCTCTCTGCCTATCTCCAAAATCATTCAACTATTATTACTCAACTATTTTCCAAGTGGTCCCAGAACACATCTGTCCTACAGGGTCTCTTCACATTAATGATAAACTCTTTTTCACTCTCTAACAGAAAGACATCTTTTTAAAGGGCAAAGCCTTCCAACCGCAGCCTGAAGAGGCCTGGGCCAGGCTGTGGAAACAGCAAAGAGGCACATTCCAGGGTGGCTGGGTGCCTCACTGGCTTCCTGCCCCACTTCTCGGGCAATAGTGGTAAGGACAGTCAAAGAGTGGCGACTGATGGCCAGCCGGCAAGTGAGGGTGGAGGGAGGGATGGAGAGCCCCTGGCCTGGGGTCTAGCTCCCGGGGCAGAGGGAGAATATCAGGGGCCTAAGACCCAAAGGAAGAGTATTTAAATGAGAGAGATCTTTGTGTTGCAGACACCTTCTTCAACCCACTGAACAGGTGGGGACCTAAGTCAATGACCCAATAACAGAGAAAATGCTGCCCCCCACCCCACCCTCCACTGCCCAAGTTCAGGAGAGCAGGCATGACTGACATTCCCTCTAATCCAGGGATATGTTGGGAGTAGGAAGCTGTGATGGTTAATATTGAGTGTCAACTTGATTGGATTGAAGGATGCAAAGTATTGTTCCTGGGCGTGTCTGTGAGGGTGTTGCCAAACACCCTTTAACATTTGAGTCACTGGGAGAGGCAGACACACCCTCAATCCGGGTGGGCACAATCTAATCAGCTGCCAGCGAGACTAGAATAAAAGCAGACAGAAGACCGTGGAAAGACTAGACTGGCTAAGTCTTCCGGCCTCCATCTTTCTCCTGTGCTGAATGCTTCCTGTCCTCAAACATTAGACTCCAAGCTCCTCAGCTCTTGCACTCTTGGACTTACACCAGTGCTTTGCCAGCGCCTCTCAGGCCTTCGACCACAGACTGAAGGCTGCACTATCGGCTTCCCTACTTTTGAGGGTTTGGGACTTGGACTGGCTTCCTTGCTCCTCAGCTTGCAGATGGCCTATTGCGGGACTTCACCCTCTGATTGTGTGAGTCAACCCTCCTAATAAACTCCTCTTGATATATGCATCTGTCCTATTAGTTCTGTCCCTCTAGAGAACCCTAATACAGAAGGGTTTCAGTTAGACCACAGGAGCAACCTTCTGACTGTGACGTGGAGAAAGGTACCCAGGACCTTCCGAAGGAGGAGCAGCTTTTACCCAAGGCCTGGGCCTGCTACATGGATTTCCAAGTCAATCTGGCTGGAGGCAGAGGGGCGCCCTAGCTCACCTTTAGAGTCCCTCTCCTTGGGGAAGAGGAGCCCCTAACAAGGAAGAGGGAAGCAACTGGCTCTTCTCACCCCCGCTCTGGGCCTGGTTTAAATGGGGGTGATATGGGGGAGGTAATAGCACGTACTTCAGAGGAGCAAGGGCGACAAATGTGTAAATAAAGCCTCTAAGAAAGTAACACGCACGTGGCAGATACTAAATAAACACTAGCTATTATTTTATTTTGTTTTATTTATTTTTTAATTTTTTTTAGACGGAGTTTTGCTCTGTTGCCCAGGCGAGAGTGCAATGGCACCATCTCGGCTCACTGCAACCTCCGCCTCCTGGGTTCAAGCGATTCTCCTTCCTCAGCCTCCTGAATAGCTGGGATTACAGGTGTATACCACCACACCCAGCTAACTTTTGTATTTTTAGTAAAGACAGGGTTTCACCATGTTGGCCAGGCTGGTCTCGAACTTCTGACCTCAAACGATCCACCCATCTTGGCCTCCCAAAGTGCTGGGATTACAGGCGTGAGCCACCGCACCCCACCACTAGCTATTATTTTATTATTATGGTTTCAAGGCCAACTGTGAAGGGTCCCTCTGCCAGCTCCTGCCCCTGTTCCCACAATTATTGACTCCCTCTGCCAACCAGTGATACCTCTGCTCAAACTTGGAAAACAAAAAAAACAAAAAAGAAACAGAAAAATCCCGGGTTCCTGGAAGGGCACTCCAGGTCTTGCTTGGAGATGTGCAAAGCCTTTGGAGCCAGAGGTGGAGACTGGAGGACACTGGCGGAGAGAGGAGACTTTGGCCTCCAGGGAGAGCTGCAGGCAGCAGATGAGGGATAGGGTTGGCCTCAGCAGGAGTGAGCAGAGAGAGGAGGTGCTCAGACAGGCTGGAAAGAAATCAGAGGGCTCATCAAAGCCAGGGGTGGACACAAACACATCCTACAGCCCCACAAGTACGGGCGCTTGTTTCGAATGTGTCTCACAGAAAGGAATAAATGAAAATAAGTGAACTCTGACAAGTGGGAAAATGTTAAGGGCATGCAGAGGGAATTGTCAGCATCTCCGCATGGTGCCAGAGTACAGGACCCGCTCCAAGCTGGAGGGAAGTTCCCAGAGTCTTTCAGCTAATGCCAGCTCTCACCACTCCCTCAACAATCCCCTGGCCCCTTCACTGTAGGCCCCCCTCCTGCAGGGAGGAGGGGGAGCTCTCCGGGCACACGCCTTCGAGGCAGGGCATGGTGACCTCCTTTCTGATCTGCCCCCATCCCCACGCCCTGGGGCAGCACAGTGACCTCAGTGGCTGCTGATGGGTCAACAATTCCCCAGAAGACCAAACCCAGACAAAGTGCCATTTAACATGCTAAGCAGCCCTACAGTCTGCACAAACCCTTTGTAAGCCCCACCCTCCACCTGCCATTTTGACACTGACTTGATGCCTGTGGCTTTCAGAGGTGGCCCTGGCACCAGTCCTTCTGCTGGGCTAACGCTGACGTCACCACAGGACTCCCCCTTGGTCAAGGCTGTGGGGCTGTTGGGCCACCGCTTTTCTCAAGGTGGCCCAGGCTACCCCGCCTGATGTCACCCCAGGTACCGCAGTCTGGGCTGTTGCCATCCATTTTAGAGGAGCCACTGAGGCCTGCTGTCCCCATCTCAAGCTCCTCTGTTGCTGAGCAGCTACTCAGCTTTGGCATCTCATTCCAGTTGTGCCTCTCCCGCTTTGCCTCCAGTGAAAATGGAATCCATCCCCTCGCTTTTTACACCCCGCCCACCTCCGTTTTGTGTCTTTATATGTTTACACACCTGCCTCTCCCACTAGATCGAGAGCTCCTTGAAATCAGAGTTCTGGTTCACTCATCTCTTAAGCCCGGGGACTGGTTCAGGGCCGGGCTCCTCATAGTAGGTGGTCACTAAGCAGCCACCAAGTGAATCGCGGAGGTGACCACGCAGTGCAAGGTCAATGTGACCCAGCAAGAGAAATCTTCCAATGGACCCTGAAGCCAGGCACCAGGAACCTGAGCTCTGGCCTCATCCCGCCAACCCTCCCATGCATGATGGGAAAGCAAACACCAGCCTTTGTCCTTTGTAGAGAGGACCTCAGCCGGAGCCTTGGATGGGGAGAGACTCTCCCTGTCCTAGGGATGAAACCTTGTACACAGGGCTGCAAAAAAGCCTGTCTGGTTACTCACCATGCCGCCTGCCAGCCCTTTCTCTTCAGGGACAGAGAAAAGGTGCAGATCCAAATGCCAACGTGAGTGGCCCTGCCCCACCGAGGCCCCAACTTACAGTGAGTCTACTGCCTTGCCCTTACCTCCAAGGGCTGCCTGCAGAGGGGGCTGGCTGCCCTGTGCTGACCTCGAGCCACATCCTGTGCACAGAAACAGACTCTAGCAGGAGGTGGCGGGGAGGGAGGGAGGACAGGGCCCAGACAGTGAGACTTGGCTGTGAGGCAGGAAGAAGGCTCGAGAAAAACCCCGCTGGGCCTGCAGGTCCGCAGGCTGCTTCCCTGAGAAGAGCCTTGGGTATGGCTCTGAGAGTCCCACGAGTGACAGATTGAGAAGGTGTCAGGTAGAAAACTGTTCATTAAAAATATATAATAACAATAACAAGAGCTATAAATTTGGAAAAGGAGAAGGTGACTTTATTTCTTGTAAAGGGTTACAACTGCAAGGTGGCCGTCCCACGGGCTCGGAAGCACAGCCTCCAGCCAAGACCAGAGACAGGTATTTCAAAGAAGGAGAGGTTGGGGTAGGAGTTTTATGCTCAAAGGGTTGGCTGAACATAAACATTCATCAGTTTGCAGGAAGAGGAAGAGCTGTGAGTATTCATGAAAGTGGCCCTGACACATGTGTATTGAACAAACATGTATATTACAAGTGACCTCTATTTGCATTGGGGGGGAGATTTAATATGGAAGTGTATTACCATTAGGCCCTATAGGTCAGAGGGTCTTTTCAGGACACAAAGTTGCGTGAATGCACAATCTCTGTAAACTGACCAGAGTCGGTACATGGTCAGTGGCCAACTTATCAGGAGAATGTTACCAAAATCAGCCTCTTGTCCAATCAAAGCTGTGGCTATGGATGGTGGAATAGGGGCTCAGGCAATCAACATCCGTGAACTGTGATGAGCTGTAATTGTCGTAATATTGCTTATCTCGAGGCCAGTGCTTGTTTAGCTGCTAGAGAAAAAAACCTCGTGGCCGTTAGAACATAGTTTGTTCTTTAAGTATGGATAGTGTGTGACTTACCCTTGCCTGGGGTCCTGTTTATAATTTGGTATATTATTTCCAAAATGATCCTGTCAGTCTTACGATCTCTATTTTCACATTAATGCTTGTCAGTTGTTGTGTCTAAGTTTGAAAAGGAGGGGGATACGACCAGATGTGTCTGACCTCCTGTCCTGTCATGGTGAGGAACAAAGTTGTAAGGTTTTTCTAGGGACCCCCTTGGCCAAGGCAGGGGTCCGTTCAGTCAGTTGGGGAGCTTAGGATTTTACTTTTAGTTTACAAAGCAGACACTGGTTTCTTCGCTGGATCACTCATTCATTCAACACACAGGAAGCACTCAGCAAAGGGTCCCAATCCCTCCTCCATGGAGGCCATTGTCCTAGGGGGCAGGGAAGCATACAAATCACTGATTATGCGGCAGGCACCACGCTGGAGGTAATGAAATCATTTCTTGCTTTGGAAGGACAGAAACAGGGAGGGAATCTTATTATGCTTTTGGGCAAAGATGCGCAGAAGCTTGAGGTTAACTCAGGTCAGAGGCCGATGTGTCTGAGACCCAGGTATTCTAGTAACTGACATCAAGTGGGAGGAAGATTTTGTAACCACGATGGAAAGAAATTCTCTTTTACCAAGCACCTGTTATGGGCTAAGTGCCGTCATTTCATTTGCACTGACACCCTGGAAGGTGGGTTCCTCCACTCTCAGGTGGGGGAATTGACAAGCTGCATGCATTTTATTAAAGTTTATAAAGTATTTTTGGATCTATGACTGCATTTCACCCTCACTAGATCCCTATGAGGAAGGCACTGGTCTCCCTATTTGAAGGATTCATAACCTGGGGCTCAGAGAGACAAAACATGACTTCCCCAAGGCCAAACGGTCTGACCTCACATCTAGAACACTTTGCTGCCCCCTTACACGTTGTAATGAATGGCCAGGCCGAGGATTTAGAAGACAGGCTACGGGGCTGTGAAGGCACTAGGCTGGGAGGAAACAGACCATCATAAGTCATCAGGGGAAAGGAAACTCCTGCCCTTGGCTTCAAAAAGCCAACAGTGGGCCACCAGGGAAGGGCCCAGGCAGACGTTGCCTTAAGAAGCCTTCGGTGCCCTGGTTGACTTTAAGGGCTAACAGGTCAATGAGGGCTGTTTGGCCTTTAGGAGGCACATAAAGAGTGCGTGGAAAAAGATGGGCAACCCATCCTGTCCTCCACTCTAAGGACAGATGGCATTGTCAGTACTGGGGGCACTTCTGGAGGCTACACTGTGAGAGGGCACAAAGTGAGCACTGCCCCCTTCATCCAGTAGGTGCCTGGAAGGCCCTACTATGAGTAAGGTACCATCACCGTCGACCCTGAACAGAGCCTCGAAGAACCCAACACGATAGATGGGCCTCACCCCAGGTGGAGGGTGCAGACAGTGTACTCAAAAAGAGAGGAGGTGCCGGGAAGGCCTAGCTTCTCACAGAACCTCAGCCAGGTTCCTTCAAGAGAGAAGTGAAAGACAAAAATCCAGGCAGCCAGAAGAATGGTAGTGGGATGAGGGGACATCCCCTGAAACATGAGGTAATGGCTCCAAAGAGAATGATGGCGGACACTGGGAGGGTGTGCAGGAGCAAGGAGGCCATGGGGGTGCTGGGATCCATGGGTGGAACCAGAGACCCCAAACAGACAACCAGGGCCAGTGGACTTGACCCGGGCCTCTCCTCCATGTGTGTACAGGCTCCACTTCCTCTCCATGCTCCAGTATCACTTGGTCTTGTGTCGCTTAGCCTACTAAGTTTGTCCAGGTCACTCTGCCCAACCTCACCATGAGCCCTCCCTACTCTTGTCCCTTCTGCTTAAGGAGCCAGAGAAAACAACTACAGATTCTTGTGCCCTGGGGCGTAAGGGAAACTGTGGATGCCCAGGGGAGAGAGGGAGAGAAGCCTGGGGGTGGCAGGAAGATGGGTGTTAGCAGCCCTCACTTCAACCTAAGAGGGCAAAAATCCAGACTAACACAGAAAACAAACTAGATCAATGTTTCCCGCTGAGATCAATGTTTCCCGCTGAGATCAATGTTTCCCACTGTGTGTTCCACAGAACAAGTCACCAGGAATAAAGGGTTCTGCGGTCCAATAAGTTTGGGAAAAGCAGAGTTAAGCAGATTTCCATAGCAGACTTCCCAGGGCCTTTAATGTGCTAATACGCACGGTGAATCTCCAAAAGGGAGGCAGAGCATGCAGCGCAGCCCAGCCTTATGTGACCAAGGAACCCTTTCATCACAGTGGGTTTCTCAGGACCAGTGTGCTAGGGAACATGCCTTGGAAAATAGAGAACTAGACCAAGGCGATCCAGTTTCCAAACTGAGTTTTTAGTCTCATGTGGGATTCGGTGATCGAGTAGGGTAGACAGGGCTAAGACTTAGCTCTTCCACTCTCTCGGGAGGCACTTTGTCTCTCTGGGCCTCCATGTCCTCATCTCAATAATGAAACCTGTGCTGCCCAACTGCCGTCTCCCAGGATTCTTTTGAGGATCAAAGCAAATACATAGACCCCTTTTAAACTACAGCTCTGTAAACCAAGGGGCATAAAAGGCAACCCCCCCTTGAAAAGACAACATATTCCACAACACGATTTGATGTACAAAAGCTCTCTTTACAAATAACTTTTAAAAGAACTTATCCATTGTATAAAGCAAGATCCACCTATGAAAGATAAAGATGAAGCAATGGCAGAAAAGCAAAGGCAATGGCAGAGAAAGCCCTATGATGTGTGGAGCATAGTGGCAGAAAGAAGATGCTGATGGTGCCCAGGGCCCTGGGTCTCAGTCTGGTCTGCCCTGGACCTGCTGTGTGGCACCAGCCAAGTCTCTCTTTTCTTCCATGCATGAGGGGGTTGGGCAAGATGACCCCCAAGGCCCACCCAGCCCTGAAGTCAGAACTGAAGGCCCCCACACTGCTTTGGGCAGCCCATCACCCCAGGGGATCTGTCCAGGTGAATATCTGAAAGGTGTCAAAGGGGAAGGACAAAACTGCTCCAGGAGAAGCTCTGTGGGGCTAGCCAAAGTAGCCAAATCTGTCCACGGGCATGAATTTGGCTATGAAACTAGAGATGAGCCAAAAATCAGAAACAAGGTGCATGCAGAAAGAGAATGGGAAAAGCTCCCTTCCCCACAAGAATTTCTGCCCCTTCTACTTAGGCCTCAGCCCCTTCCTACAGGATGCAGAAGGTGACCAAGGGTAAAGAGGGAGAGGCTGGCCAGGCGCAGTGGCTCACGCTTGTAATCCCAGCACTTTGGGAGGCCGAGGCGGGCGGATCACGAGGTCAGGAGATCGAGACCACGGTGAAACCCCGTCTCTACTAAAAATACAAAAAATTAGCCGGGCGTGGTGGCGGGCGCCTGTAGTCCCAGCTACTCGGAGAGGCTGAGGCAGAAGAATGGCGTGAACCCGGGAGGGTGACAGAGTGAGATTCCGTCTCAAAAAAAAAAAAAAAAAAAAAAAAAAAAAAAGAGGGAGAGGCCAGGTTTCAGCCTGGGTTGCTGTAGGATCCCTTTGAGGGAAACAGGTCCTCAAAGTACAGGATGTCATAAAGGCTAGTTTGATGGATGAGGGAGCAAGCAGCCCCCTCTCAATCAAGAGTCCCACGGATTAGAGGGACATCCTGCACCTGCTTCCGCTGAGGGCTTCCCTCTGACACCATGCAGGTCACTTTCGCTATTTTTCACAAGAATAAGAAAGTTCATTGTAGACTTGCTGCAGTCTACAATTACTGCTTGGGATGCTGAGGGACAGTCATAAAGAGTGCTCTATCCTTTCTGTACAACAAAAGAGCAGTCTGGACTTGAGCACTTGAGCCCTGTGCTGTGTGTGTGTGTGTGTGTGTGTACATGTGCACATTCATGTTCAGCAGCGATACTGCTTCCCAGCCCCCGGCTTATGTGAGGAGGGTAAGCACGTGGCAATGAGGTCAGGAGACAACCTGAGATCGTCTGGCACTTAGTGATTCTGTCTGGGGACATAGCAGGTGCTGACAGAATCTATCACTCTGCAAGTGTACAGACTCTGTGTGACAACAATGTACGTAACAGGGTCTCCAGGTGTGTGGAGAGGCTCTTGCCTTATGGGTGAGCATGAACAAGGGACAGCGAGTCAGCTCGTGATGCAGTGGGTGCGTCTCTCCCCATAGGAGCATACGGGGGCTGTTGGATTAGAGATGTATGTGTTTGTACACACATGCACATTTGAGTGTGTTGGTGGCAGCAGCCTAGAATTCTGGCCCCATCTCTGAACCAACTCACTCTAGGACCTTGGCCATGTTGCTTTCCCCCTTTAGGTTCTTGGCCTCCTCGGCTATAAAGAGGAGGGGCAGACCACATTGTTCAAGTTCTGCAGTCTGATCTCCTGAAGTGTGTGTGGGTTGGGGGGTGGGAGAACGGGATGGGATGCAGCGGGATGGGATGCAGCCCCAACAGGGCGGAGCCTTCTCCCCCTACCCCTTGCCACAGCAGCCTCTCCTGGCAGCAGGGCCCCAGCCTTCCCAGTGGAAGGCAGAGGAAGAGAAAAATCTCTCCCATGGGAAGGCGAATCTCATTGACTGCCCATGAAATGCTCAGGATACACAAGCCAAGAAGCCCTCACCTGCTCAGCCCCAGCAAAGGGGGCTGAGTTTGGGGATAGAAGCACTTGGAATGGGGGTTTGAATTTCAGAGCCGTGAGCCTGGCCTGAGGCTGGCATCATCTCCCCAGAACCACATCCCACTCCCAGCAGCTCCAGACTAGTTTCCAGGCTACAGGGGTGAGAGGCGGAGAGCGTTAACCCCTTGCCAGCCAGAAAAGCTGCCCTGGCTCACCATGGTCAGTATCCTGCACCTCCCACTAACTTGAACTGCCTGATTCAGAGACTGGGGGACGCTCCAGACAAAAAGGGAAGGAAAAGCTAAACTACAGCGCCCTGAGCTCCCCTCCAGCCAGCCCTAGTTAAAGGTCATAATGAAGGGACACTTTCCCCAGTGGACCTCCTTCTTTGACCATCTTTTCCTTTTTCTTTTCCTTTTCCTTTTCTTGTCAGAAAGACTTTAATTGAGTCTCCTTGGGGAGAGGCGGCTTCTTCTAATTCAGCTCTTAATTAACCCAGCACACCCCAAAGAGGCTGCAGAACTACTCATAAATTAAATATGAAAAGCATTATTTATCTAGGCACAGCCTTCCAAAGGCTCCGATTCTGACGTTTATAGTTACTAATGAAGATGGATTTGGAGGGAGAGAAGTCGGAGAGGAGAGAGACTATTGCCCGGGGAGAGAATGGAGCCTGCGGGCTTGGTGAGTGTCTTCCAGGGTTGGGGGAGTGTAGTCCTCTCAGGCCAGGGGACCGTGACCTTCAATTTTTGCTTGCCCGGATCTTTGGAAGGTAAGGGAGGATCAGTACAGGCTCAGGGATCTTGCAGGATTATTGCCCGAGGCCCTCTCCCACTAGCCCCAGACCCCACTCCCTGCCCCGTGCCTCATTCCCCCGCCTAACCATTCTCCTCCTTGCTCCCACCCTGTCTCCATCCCACCCCTTCTTATGGAAGAAAAGGAAGATGGGGGGAGGGGGGAGCAAGAAAAACAGGTGAGAGAACTGTAATGATTCTTCTTATAACATCGATTGTTCAGGAAAAGGCAGCACTATGACTCTCCTTCCTTCTCGGGGCCTTCACTGTGTCTCTAGAAGTTCCCACCCCATGTAGTTGCATGTTCCCAACTCAGTCCAGGTATAGGAGTTCAACTTCCCATTCTTAGAAAACCACAGGAAGGAGGGTTCTAGTTTGGGATTTGCTCTCTCAGGAGTCCTCAGCCTCATTTTTCCCATAGATGAGTCTGTGTTCATTTCTTCCTATGCCTTTTTCCTTTGGCCTCTTTGGCCTCTAGAGAAAGGAGTGACATGTGCCTTGGCTCTCCTAGGAAACCAGTCCCTCTTTAAAAGGTTAAAATCCCTCCAGGCCTTGTCCAGCTGACGATTTCAAGGGCACTGTCTGAGCTCCTCCGCCACCCACTCTAAATCAGGTGCAACACTAAACTCAAGGAGCAGCACTAGACATAGGCTCAGCCTCCACAGAGCTTCCAGTGCAGTCAAGGAGGACATAGGAGAAAGCAAAAGCATGTCAAGATGCCCCACATTTCCCAGGAAGTGAGTGAGTAATCCCAACTTTGTTCCACTACAGTCACGTAGGGGAGAGGGGGTTAAGAGAGACAGAAGTTCTAGCAAGGTTCAGCTAAAGCCTTTGCTGCCTGGAAGCGGGACCTTGGACTCAGTAACAGTACACACATCTGAGACTATTGTGTCGTCACCTCTGCTAGGCTCCACTTAAGCAGCTTCTGTGCCACCTGAAAGCCCGGAGGTTAGATGTTCTGGTGTTCTGATATCTAGACAAAGACAGCCTTCGAGACCCAAAAGCCCTTACCAGGCACTGTCAACAACTAACACAGCAGAAAAACACTAAGGTGCTGAGCCTTGTGTTCGGGCTTCCCATTGCAGACAGACATCACCTAACTACCAGGCATTCCATTCCACTGGAAAACTTCAAATACGATTTTTACAAATTCTCAACAACAGCAACAAAAAGCTGTCTGCAGACAAGGACAGCTTCTGCTTAGCTAAGACAACAGACAAGCCGCCAACTACAGAATTGGACATTCTCTACCCAAAACTATGCAATGAGATTAATTTCGATGCTTCAGCACCCTTTTCCTCTTTGCCACCAATCCTATCTATTGTTGTACTTTGACACTCTCCATCATCTAACTAGAGGATTTCTTACCCTACCTCCCTCATCTTGATCCTGTTATTTTTGACCTCCTGAGGTCTTCTGCCCCTGAAGAAAAAATAATTCTCCAACGTGTTTGTCTCAGCCCATAGCTACTGCTCTGTGTTTGACTGACAGCAAACATTTAATAACTATTCCTTTAAATATTTTAGAAGGGAGCGTTCCTTCTAAAAGTCCTGTTTCCCTCCTATAATTAATCCGAAACTTAAATTTTTTTAAAAAATTGGACTTCGGCCCCATGTCAAGAATATACTTCTGTTTAGGTTATTTACAACCCTATCAGCAAAACTTGGCCCATCAGAAATGGAAACTCATATTGGAAGTAGTCCGGCCAGCGCGGTAGGGCCAGGGTGGGAATGCCAGAGCGGGCGTCCTCGCCAGTGACCCCACGCCGCCCGCCCGCTCCCAACCCGGCCCCTGCCGGGCGTCCGAACCAAAAGTGAAAGGAACCCGACCCCCGCGTCCCCTCCGCGGGCTCCAGCGTAGCGTCCGCTGGGAGGTCGCCGCGCGCCTCCGACTCTGCCGGGCCGCTTTGTGACTTCACTCGTTTCGCAACAAGCCCGGGCAGCCCGCGCCCCACCCACTCTGGCCGGCAGCCTCGCCGCCAGCAGCCTCGCTCCGCTCCTCGCCCTTCCCCTCCCTCCGGGGCTTGGCCTGCCCCGGCCCTCGCGGAGCCTCCCCTCCCACCGTCCGTGACAGTCAGCGCCCGGCCGCCGCCTCCAGGCAGCCCGGAGCAACCTGGCGCCCGGCCCCGCTGGACGCAGCACTCCGTCGGCGGCGCGATGCTGTGCTTCCTGAGGGGAATGGCTTTCGTCCCCTGCCTCTTGGTGACCTGGTCGTCAGCAGCCTTCATTATCTCCTACATGGTCGCCGTGCTGTCCGGGCACGTCAACCCCTTCCTCCCCTACATCCGTGATACAGGAACACCACCTCCAGAGAGTGGTATTTTTGGATTGATGATAAACTTCTCTGCATTTCTTGGTGCAGCCACGGTGTACACAAGATATAAAATCATAGGGAAGCAAAATCAAACCTGCTCTTTCAGCACTCCTGTTTTTAACTTGGTGTCTTTAGTGCTTGGATTGGTGGCATGTTTCGGAATGTGCCTTGCCGCCGATTTTGAGGAGTTAGCTGTGCCAGTGGTTCATGACGCGGGCGCTCTTTTGGCCTTTGTCTGTGGTGTCGTGTACACGCTTCTACAGTCCATCCTATCTTACAAGTAATATCCCGAGTGGAACAGTCTCTCGACATGCCACGTACGGATGTTCATCGCTGCCGTTTCTTGCGCAGCTGTCATCCCCATGATTGTCTGTGCTTCACGAATTTCCATAACCAAGCTGGAGTGGAATACAAGAGAAAAGGATTGTGTGTATCACCTAGTGAGTGCGATCTGTGAATGGACCGTGGCCTTGGTTTTATTTTCTACTTCCAAAATTTCATCCAAGATTTCCAGAGTGTCACCCAAAGGGTATCCGCAGAAATCAATGAGGATATTTGAAGAAGAATTCCATCTCACTCAGTGAATGTCGCAGGCCATTTCTAAAAGTGCAACAGAGGACAGACAGGGTATTGAGGCCACCCTGATTATTGGGATGCATCTGCAGCACATCCAGGACTTGAATTTCGTTAAGAGTTCCTAATAGTCTTCCTTCCTTCCTTCCTTCCTTCCTTCCTTCCTTCCTCCCTCCCTCCCTCCCTGCCTCCCTCCCTCCCTCCTTCCTTCCTTCCTTCCTTCCTGCCCAGCCGCCGATTGTCTGGGAAGTGAGGAGCGCCTCTGCCCGGCCACCCCGTCTGCGAAGTGAGGAGCGTCTCTCCCTGGCCGCCCTGTCTGGGATATGAGGAGCGCCTCTGCCCGGCTGCCCCGTCTAGGAAGTGAGGAGCGTCTCTGCCCGGCCGCCCATCGTCTGGGATGTGAGGAGCGCCTCTGCCCAGCTGCCACCCCGTCTAGGAAGTGAGGAGCACCTCTGCCTGGCCGCCCTGTCTGGGAAGTGAGGAGCGCCTCTGCCCGGCCGCCCCTTCTGGGAAGTGAGGAGAGTCTCTGCCTGGCAAGCCCATCTGGGAGGTGAGGAAAGTCTCTGTCCGGCCGCCCCGCCTGGGATGTGAGGAGCACTTCTGCCCGGCTGCCCATCGTCTGGGATGTGAGGAGAGCCTCTGCCCGGCTGCCACCCCATCTAGGAAGTGAGGAGCACCTCTGCCCGGCCGCCCCATCTAGGAAGTGAGGAGCGTCTCCGCCCGGCCGCCCTGTCTGGGAAGTGAGGAGCGTCCCTGCCTGGCGGCCCCGTCTAGGAAGTGAGGAGTCCCTCTGCCTGGCCGCCCCATCTGGGATGTGAGGAGCGCCTCTGCCCCGCCGCCGCCCCGTCTGGGAAGTGAGGAGCGTCTCTGCCTAGTCACCCCGTCTGGGAAGTTAGGAGCATCTCTGCCCGGCCGCCCCGTCTGGGATTTGAGGAGCGCTTCTGCCTGGCCGCCCCGTCTAGGATGTGAGTAGCACCTCTGCCTGGCCGCCCTGTCTGAGAAGTGAGGAGCGCCTCTGCCCAGCCGCCCCTTCTGGGAAGTGAGGAGAGTCTCTGCCTGGCAAGCCCATCTGGGAGGTGAGGAAAGTCTCTGTCCGGCCGCCCCGTCTGGGATGTGAGGAGCACTTCTGCCCGGCTGCCCATCGTCTGGGATGTGAGGAGAGCCTCTGCCCGGCTGCCACCCCGTCTAGGAAGTGAGGAGCACCTCTGCCCGGCCGCCCATCATCTGGGATGTGAGGAGCGCCTGTGCCCGGCCGCCCCTTCTGGGAAGTGAGGAGAGTCTCTGCCTGGCAAGCCCATCTGGGAGGTGAGGAAAGTCTCTGTCGAGCCGCCCCGTCTGGGATGTGAGGAGCACTTCTGCCCGGCTGCCCATCGTCTGGGATGTGAGGAGCGCCTCTGCCCGGCTGCCACCCCGTCTAGGAAGTGAGGAGCACCTCTGCCTGGCCGCCCTGTCTGGGAAGTGAGGAGCGCCTCTGCCCGGCCGCCCCTTCTGGGAAGTGAGGAGAGTCTCTGCCTGGCAAGCCCATCTGGGAGGTGAGGAAAGTCTCTGTCGAGCCGCCCCGTCTGGGATGTGAGGAGCACTTCTGCCCGGCTGCCCATCGTCTGGGATGTGAGGAGAGCCTCTGCCCGGCTGCCACCCCGTCTAGGAAGTGAGGAGCACCTCTGCCCGCCGCCCCATCTAGGAAGTGAGGAGCGTCTCCGCCCGGCCGCCCTGTCTGGGAAGTGAGGAGCGTCCCTGCCTGGCGGCCCCGTCTAGGAAGTGAGGAGTCCCTCTGCCTGGCAGCCCCATCTGGGATGTGAGGAGCGCCTCTGCCCCGCCGCCGCCCCGTCTGGGAAGTGAGGAGCGTCTCTGCCTAGTCACCCTGTCTGG
Source organism: Symphalangus syndactylus (assembly GCF_028878055.3). Taxonomy (NCBI): domain Eukaryota; kingdom Metazoa; phylum Chordata; class Mammalia; order Primates; family Hylobatidae; genus Symphalangus; species Symphalangus syndactylus. Next base: position 11,136,039 of record NC_072428.2, on the reverse strand, counting down.
GAAGTTAGGAGCATCTCTGCCCGGCCGCCCCGTCTGGGATTTGAGGAGCGCTTCTGCCTGGCCGCCCCGTCTAGGATGTGAGTAGCACCTCTGCCTGGCCGCCCTGTCTGGGAAGTGAGCAGCGCCTCTGCCCAGCCGCCCCTTCTGGGAAGTGAGGAGAGTCTCTGCCTGGCAAGCCCATCTGGGAGGTGAGGAAAGTCTCTGTCCGGCCGCCCCGTCTGGGATGTGAGGAGCACTTCTGCCCGGCTGCCCATCGTCTGGGATGTGAGGAGAGCCTCTGCCCGGCTGCCACCCCGTCTAGGAAGTGAGGAGCACCTCTGCCCGCCGCCCCATCTAGGAAGTGAGGAGCGTCTCCGCCCGGCCGCCCTGTCTGGGAAGTGAGGAGCGTCCCTGCCTGGCGGCCCCGTCTAGGAAGTGAGGAGTCCCTCTGCCTGGCAGCCCCATCTGGGATGTGAGGAGCGCCTCTGCCCCGCCACTGCCCCGTCTGGGAAGTGAGGAGCGTCTCTGCCTAGTCACCCCGTCTGGGAAGTTAGGAGCATCTCTGCCCGGCCGCCCCGTTTGGGATTTGAGGAGGGCTTCTGCCTGGCCGCCCCGTCTAGGATGTGAGTAGCACCTCTGCCTGGCCGCCCTGTCTGGGAAGTGAGGAGCGCCTCTGCCCAGCCGCCCCTTCTGGGAAGTGAGGAGAGTCTCTGCCTGGCAAGCCCATCTGGGAGGTGAGGAAAGTCTCTGTCCGGCCGCCCCGTCTGGGATGTGAGGAGCACTTCTGCCCGGCTGCCCATCGTCTGGGATGTGAGGAGAGCCTCTGCCCGGCTGCCACCCCGTCTAGGAAGTGAGGAGCACCTCTGCTAAGCCGCCCCGTCTGGGAAGTGAGGAGCGCCTCTGTCTGGCCGCCCCATCTGGGATGTGAGGAGCGCCTCTGCCCGGCCGCCCATCATCTGGGAAGTGAGGTGAGCCTGTGCCCCGCCGCCCCGTCTGGGATCTGAGGAGTGCCTCTGCCCGGCTGCCCCATCTGGGACATCTACCACGGAGGCCAGACGCAGTGTGGGGGCTGGACGTGGTGGCTCACACCTGTAGTCCCGGCACTCTGGGAGGCCGAGGCGGGTTGATCATTTTGAGGCTAGGAGTTCGAGACCAGCCTGGCCAACATGGCGAAGCATATGAAAAATACAAAAAACAAACCAACCAACCTAGCAACAACAAAACAACAAAACAAAAAATGCAGTCATACTCTAATTTTTTCTATTTTCCTCCCTTTCTGATCCTTTATCCCACTTTCTTTTTCTTCCTCTTCCTTCTCCTTCTTCTTTGTCAAAGACACAGAGGATTGAATTATTATCATTGATCCATACAAAGTCCCTCTCTCATTTATTTTCTTTCATTCCCACCCCCCATTTCTATTCCCCGTCTCCCCATGTGCAACCTTCCGAATATGTTTGATATGCATCTTTTTGTCTGTATGTATTTTTAGAAAAAAAAAAAAGAAATAGTCTTGCTGTAATGACAATTTCTTCCCTTCTGACTGTTTCACAGAAAGTGTTTAACTCCACTCAGGAAAGCTTCCCACCATGAAGGGATAATAAAAACTGGATCCTTCATGTTGCAATAAATGACATTCCCAACATAGTCACATAGTCTTTGCCCCACTGAGAATCTACTTCTTTTGTGGCCATCAGACTCATACCCACCTACCATACACTAACTTTTCCTGTTTTCAGGACAATTTTTAGAGACTTTCAGATATTTAAAATTACCACTCCTCTAGTAGATCATGTTCCCTGAAAAGAATGTCCAGAAACTTTCAAAAAGAGGTGAGCAGAGGCTACCTGAGAACTGTCAAAGAGGACAACCAACTCTTTCTTCGTGCACAGTGTACAAACTGCAATTCCCACGGTAGGGATCCTTCAGCCAGAAGAGATGGTCCAAAACTTCTCCTTCTCCCTACTGAGACAACATCAATTATGCAACTTCTGGCTCTGGAAGCCAAACCAGCCAGTTTAAATGTATATGCATAAGCCACAGTTGTCAGGGGTGATCATATGGTCCTTAATTTGGTCTTAGTTAGCTGAGGGGAATTTACACTACAGCAAACCTTTCTTGCTGCAGCCATATAGACACTGCAGACTCAAGTAGAACAGTCTGTAAGTAGGCTAAAAGAAAAAGCCACCTGGATCTCTAGAAAAAGATCAGCTGGATTTGGGACACATTTTCATTGTCTGGAGTTGATAATCCAGGCTCCTATCTTCAGGGCCTGTTATAAGAACCAATAGCAATCTTTGTTTGTGGTCACTGCCTGTGTTGCAGCTGGCTGGTGTCTTCTATTCAGAGTCTTTAATGCTACTGTGCAGCTTTTGTCACATCAGAAGATTAAAAAACTCACCCTGCCACAAAAGGAGCAGGAGAGACTAACTCATCCAACGACAGACTGCAGTCTCTCAACAACCTCCTAATCAGCAAAATGCTGGCAATGGTGAAGGCCTGAATATCACAGTTTCATGGTTTGCAGCTTGGCTTTGCCCTTGGCCAAAAGGGATCACTGGGGAAGAGAAAAGCAGCCCCTGCCAGGGACTGACTTGGCACTCTCAGTTAGCCCTCAGTGTTCTCCAAGTCACAAAAATGACCAGACATCCTCTGATCCTGGCTAATACGAGTGACTGCAGCTTCTTTACCAATTATGGCCTTCGCCTCGCTCCGTTCCTCCTGCCTTCCGGATGAAACGTATTAAGACACATTTCTTCCCTTTTCCCAACAGCATGCAATTCACAGCAAAGGCCTGCTTCCTTGAGTCCTTGAGTCCCAAAATCACCTAACCAAACTCAAATCCTATAAGAGGTCCTTTCTAACACCCTTCTGCCAACACTCTCCATGTTCCTCATGAGGTGCGTTTATCCTTTGTTGCAATGGCCAATAAACCAACTTTGTTCAGCTCAAGTGTGTTTCTGGTGGCCTTTAGCTGGAGGGCTAAATGCAATGACAGATACAGAAGCAACTTGACAAAAGGCAGACGTCGGAGTGTGCTATGAGATGTGGCTCTGTTCAAGTGGGAACTTATATTAATGGAGAGAGGAATTGTTAGGCTAGCACTGAAAGTGAAAAAGGTATCTTGCAAGCATTTCTGGATATGACCACGTTTAGGGCTGGAGGAAAGTGTTTTCTGCCTTTTTGCCAGACAGACAGGAAAACAACTATTTTGATCAACAAGGTAACCAGGGACCCGAATATGAGAAAGAGAAAGACATTGAGAGTGCTGATGTTGGTTGACTCGCCACAGAGTTACAGTGCCTGGGGCAGCGAGCAGGGGTTTGTGCAGAAGACAATGGCTGGGATCCCATGGGGAAGGGCTTGAGGGTAGATAAATAATGTGTTCCGCCTGGGAGCTCAGGGATGGCTGGCACCCCAAGCAACACTGCCTGCTCCCTCCTGCAGGTCTGACCAGTCTCCTGGTGGTAGCTGCTAGCTGGCACGCCTTACAAATGACTGTGGCAGCCAGCCTGCCAGAAGGGAAATACTGCCCCATCCCATGCTCCAACCCCCTACCCCACCTCACTCCCAGGGGTGGCGGGAGACTAAGAGTGAGGCAGGAGGGCTACCCACTCACTAAGCAGAAAACAGTTACCACCAAAACCATGCAGGAGCACAGCAAGGAGAGTCCATTTAAAAAGAAAGAAACCCATTATGATGATAAAAAATGCAGTTAGTACACCTGAGAGTATAATGCCCTCCACAGTGTCAAGAGAACAAGTTACAACCAACTAGACAAAAATCTCCCCTCTTGGCAAAGAGATAAACACCGCAATTCGGCAAATACAGGAGGATACAGGGGACGACTTCCCCAGCCAGACTCCTTTCCTGAGCCCTCCCTCTCTAACATTGCTTCTGAGTCTTTGTGTTCACCTACCAAACACCATATCAATCCCAGACCGCAGGGCCTTTGCATTTCATTATAAAATGACCATGAAGCAGAAGTAGCTCTCGTTTCAAAAATGTCTTGTTTGACAAATGAGAAAACTGAAGTCTAGCAATATAACCCAGCTGATGATGACTGCAGTGTCCAATTCAGGTTCTTTAACCCCAAATCTATTGTCTGCTTTTTTTCCCACAGATGTCAACTCAAACACAACTTCTGAAATCTGCATGGCCTAGACTGGGACCAGCTTCCCTTCTCTTTGACATGTTCTAGCATGGTGGGAACACCTAGGGTAAAACAGGTTAAAGCAGAAGTAAGCAGTCTACAGCGTGTCCAAGGCCTTTGCTATTAAGAAACATGTCAGATGTTGAACACGCACCTAGAGTATTATAGTCCAGGGCCTGGTTACCTCTTTTCCTTTCCTATAACATGCATTATGGATACATAATTACAGTAGTCAAGAAACTAAACCATTGGGTGGGCCAGCGCCCTTCTCCAGGGATTCTAAGAGTTATGTTTGCACATGCCTTATACCTTGTGAGGTATTTGGAATCCTCACTATAAAAAGTAAAATAGAGTTTTGTCTTCAAAGACTTTCCTCCTCATCTAATTAGGAATAAATAGTAACTTCTCTTAGAAACAAAATTTATTCAAAGACCCGTGCTAATGCTCTTAAATATCTGCTAGCCGTAATAAAAAAATCAATATAATTTATGTTCTTAGCTCCCACAGTTTAGCCTAAATATTTGCCCTGACATACTTATACTAGTCCAAACAAATATTAGTTCATAGCCTGTTTCTCTTCCTTATTTAAATGTGTTTTTACCCTTCTAGACTTTCCACAAGTTACTTCCTCCTTCTTTTGTTCTCCTCTGCCTTTGCCTCTTTTAAAAAGTTCTAAGTTACTAACCAATCAAAACAAATACAAAATATAAAGTCCTGTTCCAGCCAATAAAAACCAGACACAGCAGTAAGGTGGACATGTCAGGTTATAAATGACCCTGTCTCCTTTGTTCAGTATACTCTCATGACAAAACTACTGACAAATATACCGTTTCTACAAAAAATAAAAACGGCCTTACTAAAAAATTAAATTTATGTTCAAGTACTATTTCTTTACAACACCAAAAAACAAATATTTCTAACATCACAAACCACACACTAGCCTGGATTTGTTTTTGCATCCCAAGCACTATTTCAGGTACCTTCAATTGCCGTTGGTCACCTAGCTTTCAGAATTTATTTTCCAAAGCTAAGTCTGCCATGACAGGTGCTAAGGTATCCCTTTGAAATTCTTGGCTCTTCTAGCTTGGGGCAGTTAGCCATCATGTTTCAATTCCTAGATTGCTTTTCAGGAAGTTTCTAACAGATCTCAGTTTGCGTTTCTAGGTGGTCATTTTACAAGCTCAAACTCGTATTTTTCATTGCTATTCCTTATACAGAGCTAAAGTGCTATGGGGGCTTTCTAGAAAAGTGACCTTTTAAAATGGAGTCTGGATCTCATTCTTAGCAGCAGCATCACGGGGACACCTTCATAGCATTGCAAGGTCAGTGACTTAGGTCAGCATCAAACTCCCCACTTCCCATGCCCAGGCCTAACTTGGACTCCCTCCCACCTATGGGACCCTCACTCGTTTTCAGGAACTGGAAAGGAGGTAACCCTCAGATACAAAGCCATAGGCAGATAGATTTAACCTCTAGATTCATCCTGTGCCTCATGAGGCTGAGGCATGTCCCTCCACTGGGCCTCAGTTTTCCCTAAATGTGTAACAGAAAGGGGTTTGGGTCACATGATCTCTAGGTCCTCTTCCAGCTCTATGCTTCTATGACTTGGATTAAGAGAGGCAGATGAACGGCTCAATAGAGGAAGATAGCGCAATTTTTAAAAATCAGGTTGACTTTTGCCATTCAGGTCCATTACCCCCTCCCTTTCCTATAGCTGCCAGCTGTTCAAACCCTCTAAACCCTAACCTCTTTAGGCAAACCAAATCTTGCCTAGATGGCTGCAGGGTCCTCTAAGACACCTGTGAACCTCTAAACCCTGTGAACCTTGACCAACCCTACCCTACCCTGCCACCTAATTGAAAGAGCCTCAGGAGCTCCACTGCGTTCAGAACCTAATTTCTCAGGACAAAGACGTGCCCTTGAGGATGTGGCCTCTCCTCACCTTGTTGGGTGCACAGATATCAGCCTCCAAATATTTGCAATTCTCTTTTTGATCCCCCTCTCTCTCTCTGCCTCTCTCCCTCTCTCTCTCTATTGCCCTAACCCATGTTCCAGGTAAGAAAAAATTCTTCTCTATCCTAATGAGGGTGTTGCAGACACTCCACCTGTGACCCAGCCCCACCCCACACCTTGTCCTCCTATCTCCTCAGCTTGCTTCCCTACCAAGGCTCCAAGCTAAACCCACTTCATGAAGGCAGAGAGGGTGGGTATTGGGCCGAAGTTGGTGGGCTCTTGCTCAAGGTTGGTGTGTCAAAACTAAAATCTGCAGGTTCATCTTTCCTTTTCTTTTTCTTCTTTAGACCCTGGCCAGGAGGTGAGATTCCTTACACTTGGCCATATAACAGGATGAAATCCTGCCATTTACGGTAACATAGATGATCCTGGAGGTCATTATGCTAAGTGATATAAGCAAGGCACAGAAAGACAAATACTGCATGATCTCATTCCTATGTGGAATCTAAAAAACTTGACTTCATAGAAATGGGGAGTAGAATGATGGTTATCAGAGTAACCATTAGGGGAGGTGGGGGAGAGGTATACGAAGAGAGATTGATCAACAAAGTATAAAGTTACAGTTAGGAAAAATAAGTTCTGGTGTTCTATTACACAGTACGGTGACTATAGCTAACAATAATGCATTGTATTTTTCAAGATAACTAGAAGAGAGGATTTTTAATATTCTCGTCACAAATAAATTATAAATGTTTACAGTGATGGATATATTAATTACCCAATTTGATCATTATACTATGTATACACGCATTGAAACATCACACTGTACCCTATAAGCATGTACAATTATTATATGTCAATCATAAATAAAACGTTTTAAAAAGAAGTAGTTAAGATTCCTGGAGGAAACTTCATCTCACCCTTTCTACCCCTACCCAAGCCAGTAGCCAGAGCACCTCACAACCAAGTTCCCAAAACCCATCTCCAGAATGACACGTGGGGCCTTATTCTCTTCAGGAAGAACAAAATGAGCCCAGGCTTCCCCCTTAGGACCGCTATAATGTGTTCAAATGTTTTCCGTCGAAGAAATTGAGCCGCACAGAGGTCGAGACTTGCCAAAGTTATACTGCTAGTTAGCAGCCAAGACCAGACTTCAAACCCAAATCATCTGACTGTGAGGGTTCTTTCTTGGCCTCCAACCCAGATTAGAGGAAGAGCTTATTTTTCTGGTTGCTGTGGGGTGTACCCCACACTCAGGCCCCCACAGGGATTGCCACAACTGTCCCTGCCGAGTCTGGCTGCCTCCAGGGATCTAAAAGCAGGGACTTTGTTATCTTTAGTCCCTTGCTGTCCTCATAAGGTACTGATTGACTGATGGAGGCATGACTGGGAGACTGGCAGAAGCAGAAAGCAAAGCTATGTCGCCCCCTGCCATGGGCCTGTACCTCTGTCTAGACTTTACAGAGGAGGGAGGAAGTCATCAACCCAGGCTACACACCACTGCCTCTCACCCTTCCTCCCTCACATATATTCCATTCAAAGACTATGGATTTCCCCTAGGTAGACTTGAGAATTTTCTAGAGTTCCCAGTAAGCTGCTGAGGATGAATTGGGGGTTGGTAGAAAGGTCAGAAGCAGACCTGAACTGCTCTCTTCCTAAGAGGCACAGGCAATCACTGGGCCTCGCCCACCCCGGGTTGCCTGTTCTCCTCACCACCAATAAACTAGAGGGACCACGATCTCACAGAGTCTGTGAATAAAGTCGTTTGGCAAAGGTCTGGTGGGCAGTCATCCTATACCAGGTACCAAGGAGACCCAGAGAAGTCTAATGCCTCCTGAACCCGCCCATCTCCTGTTTCGGCTATTGTCTGTTCACCCCAGTGCACGGGTATTGACAATCATTTCTTAAAGGAGTCTTCCTTCATCCAGTACTGTCCATGGCTTTACAATATAAAACCCAAAGCACCCCTCACACCTGATCCATCTTCACACAAGACCAAGGTCCCCAGGCACTTGAGATCACGCCCCATGCCTGGAGTGGCTTCTCTGGAGCAGGTCTGGAGCACGCTCCTGCTGCTAACTAGCTTTGTGATCTGGGGCAAGTCTTTGACCTCATGGGCCCGAGGTTTGCTTCTCTGAGCCTCCTAGAAAAGAAAGTCCAAACTCCTCAGCATGGCGGGCCAGGCCGTCCCCAAGCCAGCACCACCATCCGCTCCAGCCTGTTCTCGACTCAAAAGGCCACAGCTTTTGCCTGTTTGTGTCTGCCAGCACTTAGTTCACTCTGAGTTACATCCAAGGGATCCGTTGCTAGGCCATCTCCCAGCTTATGTGTAAGCTCCTTGCGGTCACAGCTCCTCTGAAGCACCTATAGAGCCCCGCACTGGGCATGAGCAGGGCTCACTCAGCAGGGCCCACTCAGCACGTGCTAGGTCGTCAACGACCTGTGGAATGAATAGCCAGCCCTCCCAAGCAGCTGCCTGCCTCCCTCCTCAAAAGAGTCTGTCGACTCCACAGATCCCAGAATCAGGCTTCTCAAATGTGCTCCATGGATGACTGGCAGCTGAAAGACCTAGTGAGCTTGTTAAAGATTCAGGTTCCTCAGCTCCCCCCACACCTATGAAATAAGAATTTCTGGGGTGTGCTGACTCCAGGAGCCTCCCCAGGTCTGGCCCAGAGCTCCAGTGGACTCTAAAGCTAGGCCCTTCTGCAGGAAGGGGATAGACAATGTCCCATAAGCAGCCCGGGGTATGGATGGCAGGGGACTGGGGCAAGGGACAGGACTGAGATTCTGCATCTGCTAACCATCATTGCAAGTCCCTAATACTTGCCTTTCTCTAACCAAGTTATGATAGCACAGGCACCACCTTCCTGCCCATCACCACCAGCTAGCAGTTCTCTTATTTGTGCCTTCCTTCCCCTTCCCATCAACCCAACAGGGCTGGAACTGATTCTCATCTTCAGTCAGCCTCTCCCTCCACCCAAGGCCTCATAGCTCTTCTTCCACTGGATGTAAACAGCTTCCTCTTCCCCAAGGCAAAGAAAAAAAGTGATTCTTTTCCTCCTCCTCTTTCCACTGCCCACCAGCCTGCTAGTGTATTTTCTAAAACCAATGTGAGAAGCGTTTTCGGTCACACACTTTACATCCCACCTAATTAAACCTCTGCTGGCTGTCCAGACAGACTTTCCTCCCATCCCCTGGGGCTTCAGACCCACAGGGCCCTCACAAACCTCTAAAGTCAAGTGTCAGTGGTGTGCTGGGCACCATCACAGGACTGGAAATACAAGTGCCCAGGTGAGGACCAGCTCCAGGGCTGACCACGTGGCTCTGGGGAACTCTTGCGCCCCTCTGTTGGGAATAACGTTCAAAATCCTAAGGAAATTGAACACCCAAACAAAGGATGCTTAGCAAAGCAATTTTGCTTCTGTGCAGAGGGGTGCTTCTCCTTGGCCAGTCGCCATGAGAGCACACCTGAACAAAGGGGCATGAGAGCCTTTATTCCTGATGCTAGTCCTGCCCCATACCATTTCCCCATAGGCCAGGGTCGGGTCACACAATCTGAACTAATCCCAGTTGGCTAAACGTTTCAACCTTTTTTTTTTTTTTTTTAGATAAGGTGGGCACGTAAGGCAGAGAGGGGAAAGGGGAAGGGGTGTCTGCAATGAGCTAGAGAGCTGGTCTTCTTTCCAAATAAGGAAAGGAATGTCAGCTGGTACTGATAATACCTGGTACTGTGGCGTGCCTGGGCATGTAACAAAGGCAGAAAGGAAGAAAAAAAGAGAAAAAGGAAAAAGGGGTGGAGGGTACTATGAATTAAAGACTAAAGGATTGATCAGGCTATTTGAAGAAAAAACCTCATCATATCCCACACCTCAGTCTCTGAAGAAGAAAGAATTTGAACAGGTGAGCCCAGGGAAAATTTGGATTTCCTTTTGAAAAGGAATCTAATGCTACAGTACTGGAATTCTCTAAGTTATTACTCCAGGACTAAGGGCTGCAGGGTGAGAAGACCAGGAGGAAAGAGCTCCAGCCACGAGGGCAGAGCCCCAAAGCCTGGAGAAGTTGCCCTGATGGTGGCTGTCAGGACTCAACTTCACATTTTAGTGGATGCTACCCTGGGAGAAGCCAGGGGGCATTTTCCAGGAGAAGCAAGTACTGGGCCTGAGTGAGGCAATCGGAGCAAATGCTCACATCACAGCGACTCTGAGGCAGTCAATGTTCTGGCACCTGAACTCATTTAACCTGCAACACATCCCATAAGGAAGGCATGATGATTACCCCATCTAATAATGAGGATGAGGAAACGGGCACAGGAAAGGCAAATAATTTGCCTAAGGCCACAGAACTGGCAGGTGGCAGAGACAGGATTCGAACACAGGCCAAGTCGGTGAGTCCACACTCTCCACCACAATCTGTTCTCCTGTCACTCAGGGAAGACATACCCTCTCTGAAAGTGTCCTTCAGCCCATCCTGCCTCCCTCACAGGGGAGCGGAGCCATGCAACACCATTGTCACGTAAGCTACCACCAGGAGCCTAAAGTCTTTGAGGTCTAGAGTCAAATGGCCTACGTTTGACAAGAGACCACACATAGATTTGTACATTTCAAGAATGGGTACCTAAGGCCTAGCCCTGGGCAACATGGCCAGGTTGGGAAAAAAGATCTTTGGTGTCCTCTCCTTTCTTCACTCCATCTTTCTTCCTGGCACCCTGTTCATCTTTTCACCACGACCCCACCACCACCACTGCTGCCTTCTGTGCTGGGTGTAGAGAAGAACTGGACTTCAGTTTGAGTCCCATTCATTCTCCCAGCCTCTCTGAGCCTCCATTTCCTCACATCTGGCTGGCATCTGGGCCTAGGAGCAACATCATCTAGTGGCTGGTGTCTGAGCTTAGGAAAGCCACCGAAGCTCAACCGCCACTGTGGCAGACACTGTCAGGCCCCAGCCTGCCGGCGTGTGAAATGGGGCTGTGCTGGGCTACCTGGGGGATTCGGGGCAATGCGTGGGAAGCACTTGGGAGAGAGTCTAGCACCAAAGTCAGCACATTACCTCCATGTTCAGAAGTCGATTAAGTGCTCTCGGAAGCATGGCCTCATTTCACACCCTGGATGAAGCCACCTCCCCCGAGGAGATTCAGAGCTGAATGTCACATGGGGCCCAGCCTGGGAAAGCACTTCATGAGCAGCTCTCAGGTGGCCGGGGACCAACTGCCAGCTGCCTGGGGAATTTCTCACATTTCTGTCGTCTTCCTTCCTCACCCTTAGGATTCCAAATCACCTGCAGATCCCTGTAGGATGGCAAAATGCCTCCTCGAAGCAACTGCAAACCACACCCTGGGACAAAGTATCCAGAAAGCCGTAGGGCCTCCTCCTCTCTGACACCACTTCTCCATCCCTGCCCACGCTGCTGGGAAGGCCAATTCTCATATCTCTTCAACTCAAAACCTTGTCCTGCCTTCAAGGTCCTGCTGGAATTACACTATTTTCAAGTGAAGCATTTCCCCAGGCTGAAGTGAACTGCCTGCTTCCTGAGCTCTCCTGCCCCCGTGCTAGGGTTCTGTGTGCCCGCCAGCCTCCAAGTGAGACAATGTGCTTCTTGAAGAGACCCCATGTCATGCTGTTTTCCTGAACCTGCTCATCAGCAGCCCGGGGCCTGGATATGTGGTAGTCACACCATCTACGCTTGATAAACAATGTGGAACAGGAGAATAAACACACTGGTGTGCTCTGGTCCAACACAAAAGTTAGCAAACAGCAAAGGTTGATTGCCCCGAAGAACCTGGACTCGGGTGTTTCTCTACACCATGGGCTCCTGGGCCCGTGTAGAATCTTCTCTCCCCTTTAGATCTGGACCTCAACCTCTTTCTAAAAATGTGGCTCTTCCTGCCTAGTAGACAACTGGCCTCTGCTGATTTTTAGTTGCTTCGAGGCCAGCGTGAGGCTTTGCCTCCTCAGCAGCTGCTTCTTGGGAGAACTGGGAAAGAGGCTCCCACGGCAGCCTAGGATGGAGCATGAAGACCGTGCCCTTGGCTGTGATCCATCTTCTCAGCTTGAGCTGAGAGGTTTTGCCCAGGCAGGGCCCAAAGCGGATGGGTCACAGGGCATATTAACCAATCCACGTTCAACAGAAGGTGGCCAAGAGAAGGCACCTCATGCAAAAGTTAAATAGGCGGTCTCCTTCCTGGAGTGGCCTTTGGTTTTGTTGCATTGTTTTTGGGGGGGCGGGGAGGCAAGAAATAGAAAAATCTCTCAAAAGTGTCCCCCTGACTACCTGTGAGAGGAAAGACAGAGCGCAGGAAAGCACTGGACACTTCAGAAAAGAATGAAGGGTGAGGACTTTTTGCAGTTTTGTCCAGAGCTAGCCTTGCAGGTGCGCCTCTGGATTAGGCTCCACCCCTCATGTACAAACAACTGGCAAATGTAATCATCTGAAACACCGACAAAGTGTTATGCACCAAGAGGCTGATTTGAGTCTAGTTTGCAATGGTAAAAACTGACCAAAATGTCTGGGAAAAGTTGAATAGTCAAATGAATAAGGACAGCTCCTTGGGATAGATTTTTATTAATATATTAAATGTCTTGAATTTTCACGACACAGCGAAATGCATATGCCATAAAGAGAAAAAACTTGCTGCAATACTATACCTACAGTATATGCAGGCCGCACCAAACCAGGAAAAAAAACAGTGCTCAAACTTAGCGCGACAAGAAGCCAGGCCCAGGGGACCCTTGGAAATTGAAAGGGAAGAATGGTGGAGGCCACATCAAAGCACAGTGATGTTCTGAGATTCTTCTCTTATGTATTTATTTCTGTGTATACATTTCCAAGTTTTCTATGATGAACTCATATTTCTTTATAATCTAAGATCATATAAAAGGAAACAAAGAAGAAAAGTAGGGAGGAGTGACTGTTAGAAGACAGGGAAGAAAAAGGGAGGCAGGCAGGGTACCTGCGATGAGGAAGGGTGAGACCTTCTTTGTCCCAGCTGAGCCCTGGAGGGACTGGATTGGTGTCACCTCAGAACCCTGCCACTGGGAAGCAGGGTCTGTGCCAAACCATGGCAGGACAAGGAAACGGTGGTCCAGGCTCCATTCAAAGGCTGGAGCAGAAGTGAAGAGAGAGGACAAAGGGAGGACACTTTGGCCCCCACTTCAACAGCCTTTGTGCTGGCACGTATTCTGCTTGGCCACATGCTAGGACAGCTTAGCAGCGTGTGTCCCTGAGGAGCAGCCTGGGCTCTTCAAGCACACACACACAGACACGCATGCACGCGCACACACGTGAATCTCCCAGCCCAGTCACCCCATCTCTAGATCCTCCCCTTCAGGCTGCAAAAGGGAAGGATGCCTGGCACCTAAGGCAGTTTGCTCCAGTCCAGAAAGCTCCTACCTGCACCTCTACCCTCCCTTGCCTTCCCCCTAGCTTGCCACCCCCAGGGCCTTGGGTCTGGCTTCTTTCTGCTTCTACCCTCTGCCCAGCTCCTCTGGGGTGGCTTGCAGGTGCCCCACCCTCTCCAGCTCACTTCTCCAGGTCCCTGCTGGCCATGCCTGAGACTTCACCTGGTAGATCTGCCTCTCAGCAACACTGCTGCCCATTCTAGCCTCCACCACTCTCCCCGTTCAATTCCTAGGGCCCTGTGGGGCTGGCTCCTTCTCACACAGTCCAGTGTGTGTCTTTGCAAAGTAAGAACTGAAGAGCCAGAATGTGTAGACATTGCCCTTATCACCAGCCTCTTCTGAGAAAAACCACAACATGTTAGAACGGGAAGAGACTTCAGCAGCCATTAAGTTCAGACCCCTTTTACCTGCACCTGCCCCCAGTTCTGCTTCAAAAGACCCAGAATCAAACACAGCAACCCCAGGCCTCCTCCCAAATGCCCTCCAGCTCCCACAGGATCCATGGTCCTGCAGAAATGCACGGGGGGGATGGGTGAGACCATCACTCTGCACAGGTGTGTCATAAGGAGTGCCACAGAAGGTTCAAAGATGCCCCAGAGCCCAGGATGAGACTCAAGTAGCCAGTGTAGCCCATAAGACACCTCCGCACACGCACACAACCCAGGACCTCTCCCCATCCCTGAGACACCAGGGCCCACCAGAGGGCCTTTTCCTCTCCCATGACTCCCCTTTGAAGCCCATCATCCTTCCCAAAGGAATAAGAGAGCTTAACCCAGACTCTCTTCACTGGCTGAACAGGATATTGGACTACACATGCTCCACTGAGGGTCCTAGAAAATCTTCAAATTCAGAACACAAATGGTACAACTGCCAGAAAGATATTGACTGCCCCTTACATGCTTTTGCTCGGAAGACCACCTGGAGTCCCAGCCCAGGAGTAGTCTCAAGAGATGAGAGCTGTTCCAGAGGGGACAAGGACACATAGTGTCTTCCCACCACAGCCTCTTCCATTCCTCCCTCCCCGTAAGGACATGTGGCTCCTCTCAGCCATCCCTGTGTTTCATTCTCACGAGGCCTCAGAGGAGGGATGTCATTGCTCCTTAGTTCAACCGGAACAATTGGATAATGAGGAGACACTTTCATATTTCCCCATCTGACTTCACATGGCTGTTGCAGAACTTTTCCTTAGTTCAGCTAAACACGGGGCTCTTTGTCCCACAGCCACGAAAATTTAGCTTTGCAGACAATTTGAGTGATGGGTAAGACAGGGTTTTATTGGGTGAAAAGGAAGACAAGGGGGAAACAAGGACTCTCACCAGGCCGGAGTCCCTGCTACGCGGCTTCCCACCTGGCCCTTTCAAATCCCAGTTTCCATACAGGAAGAGGAGAGGCCAGTCTCCTCCCTGCTGCAAACATCATGAACTGCCTGAAACTTCACCTCAGTGGGCAGGCTGGTTGAAGTTCTCCAGGGACCCCCTCCCGCCTGGCTCTCAGCTGCAAGGAGGGACTGCACTGGGGATTGCTGAGAGATAAAAGTTTAACTCAGGTTCTGCCATCCCCCTTGGCCACCCAGCCAGCCAGGAGTTTAAGATTAATGACTGAGAAGAACAGACTTATGGGATTCTAGTGGGTTGGCTAGAATTTGAAATGTCTACCCTAGAAAACAAGGAGTTTAAAGGAGCTCCAGGCTTAGAGGCAAGGAAAATTAACTAGGAGGATAAAGAAGTGGGAGATTGGCAAGACAGAAGCTAGGGATGGGCAGCTCCCTGGACAGGGCAGCCAGGCAGGGTGTCAAATCTGGTGGCAGAATATCCAGCCCATCTCAGGGCTCAGAGAGTTCCAGCTTCCTCTCTCCTCAGCCAGGGAGGCAGCAGAATGGAAAACTAGAAATGCTTTAGAGCAGGACAGACTGAGTCTCCAATCCTGATTCCGCTGCTTCTGAGCTATGTGATCTTGAACAAATTACTTAAGGTCTCTGAGCCTCGGAGTTTTGCCACCTATAAATGGGAGTCACTGATACCTCAAAGTGTTTTGTAAGAGCTAAATGGGATAAATGAAAGCCCTGAAACAATTCCTGGCCTATAACAAGTGTTGGATCAAAGTAGGCAGTTCTCCTTTAAATCACATGAAATATCAGATCTTCTCAGGCCGCAGAGCTATTTAGCCACTTGCTCCCCTTTAATGGGAACAAAGATCTCCTGAAGGACACACCGGTTATATGAGGACAGCCCACTTATTCATTCATTCATTCATTCATTCAACAATTGTTCATTGAGTGTTTCCTTAAGTGTCATGCCATGGGAATGTAACTGGACAAAATGAGGTACCTGCTCTCATCCTTCATGCAGACAATAAATGGGAGAATATGCAAAATACCAAGCAGTGACAAATGCTATAAAAACATAAAGCAGGCATGGGGACAGAGAATAATTGTTTTACACAGAACGATTGGGAAAGGCACCTCCAGAGAGGTGTCATTTATGGACACCTGCAGAAGTGAACAGCCAGCTGTGTGGGGTTATCTGGGGGAAAGCATTCCATGGGGGGACAGAGAGTGCAAAGTCCCACAGTGATAGCAAGCCCCAGTGAGAGATGCAGACACCAACTACTGATGGGTTTAGCTCATAAAAAGGAGCACCCCTACCCATCAGGAAGAACCATGAGAGGCTCATAGAGACTAAGGTGTTGAAATTGACCTTCAAGAATGGGTAGTATTTTAATAGGCTTAGAGGAGGGACACAAAGAATCCCAAGGAGAGCGCTGCAGCCCTCATGTTTTTGGGATCTAGCTCACTATCCCCCAAAGAAGCGCTTGTGAAAGTCACACCACCAATTAGTGAAGTCAGAACATGAATCTGTCCTCCTGAAGCCAAGTCAAAAGCTTTCTAAGTGGATGAGTCCTTATTATTCAAAATATATGTAAGTCAGCTCCCTGGAGAGACCGCAAGCTATCTGGGGTCAGAAGCCCATTCCTTGCCAACCTCATTACTCCCAGAGCCTACCATGACACTAGACACCATAGAAGGCTGTGACCAGTTCTTGTTTTGACGTGAACTCGCACGTCCCCCACAGGGCCAAACACCCTCACTTTCCTCTAACCACAGCCGTGCATTTGGCACAATGCCTTTCTTAGCACATTCTGGGTCCCTTGATACAGAGAACAATCTGCCTGACTGGATTTACTGACACTTAGCACCCCAGAGGGGCCTAAGGTGACTGCCCAGGAATTCTGACCAAGCCTTGCTCATCTTCATCGGGGTCTGTGAGCATCGCAGCTGCCAGGCAGCCAGGCATTGTGGCGCAACTCTGCAGAAGTGCCACACACGCGGTGATTAATACCCTATCTCCTAGCAAATAATTATAATTAATGCAGAATATCAAATCAGGAAATCAGGCATTATTAGGAGGAATTAGCTATTTATTTTCATTTTACGCTCTGCTCTCCCCCACCTCACCTCCCACATCTCCACCCCCACCTCCTATTTCCAGGTCTGAGCTGGAGAAGAAGAAGAGCGCAGCTAGAACTTTCTTCATTTCATACGTGTGTAGCAAGCACCCATGTTCCAGGTCCTGAATGGGGCTTTAAAAAGACAAAGAGCAGCACAGTTCCTATTCTCAGGGAGCTTATAATCTAGTGGAAAGCACGCTTCTCAGGTCATTAATGGCAGGGATGGGAGTAAACAGAAACTGCAGTGGCGGCTCAGGAGAAGGAGCACTTGACTCTGCCTGAGAGGGTCCAGGAAGGCTTCTAGAGGAGGTAGCGTTTGAGCTGGGCCTAGAACGATGGGCAGCGGTTTTCCAGGTGGGCAAGCAGGGGAAAGGGCATGCCAGGCAGAAGCCCTAAGATGCAAGAGAAAGTGACTGAAGAGCAAAGGATCCAAAAAGGGGAATGAGGAGTGAGAAGGCTGGGCAGGGAAATGGGGCCAAAGTGGGAGGGGCTGTTAGCCCACCAGTGCCTGGGAAGCCAAGAAAGAGCTGAAGGAAGCCCCAGTCGAATTCTGGGCCGGGCCCAGGAGGTGAGCCCAGAAGCGAATGTCTGGGGATTAGGAGAGACGAAGCAAAGTCTAAGAGCATGAGGGTGCAGCTAGTCATGCAAAGAGACTCAGGCTGGAAGTGGAAAGGGGTCTAGCCCTGGTTTCTCCTACTACATTCCTGCCAAGAGAGGCTCAGGAGCACCCTCCAGGCATCTGGCCGTGTTTAGCGTCCTTGCTGGTATCTGGCTGGGAACAAAAAGAAACACTGAGTCAGAAATAGGGAGGGTAATTAATTAGACTGTAAGCTCCAGGAGAGCAGGGGCGGCAGCGCAGCCTATGCTCAAAGGGCATTTGATGATTAGGTGACTGCTTGAATCAACAACTTCTGGCAGCAATGTGGAGAACGCATGGCAGCAGATGGAGGCTGAGGACTAAGGAATCTACAGCAACATTCTCAGAGGCAGGCGGGGCAAAGGTACAAAGACCCAAGTAGAGATCCTCTGGGTAGGGAGAGGATGCCTGGAATGGATTTGGGAAAGAATCTGGAAAAAGGACCAGCGGAGAAGCCCCAAAACCCTAATCAAAAAGGGCCCCCAAATGTCCAGATTCCTCACCTCTGCTGCTTTGTCTCAGGAAAGCATCAACAGGAGAGTGGATCCCCCAAGGGCCAAGACAATTGCCCTCTGGGGAAGACACAGTTGGAATTCTCTATTCCTAATCACAGTAAATTAAAGAAAGACGAGAGGAGTAATCCAGCAGACTAGCTTCAGGCAACTGGACTCAGATGAAGAAGAGTGTCTTGAGAACAAGGAAGTGTGTGGGAAATCTGGAAGGTAGCAATAAGGCCTAAGGACCAAGCGTTTTGGGATGGATGGCTCCGAGGCCTGGAGGCATAATATCTAGGGTATGTCCTCCAAGGAGTTTCTTGCAGTGGGGTTCTGATGCTTTGGAAGCCAGAGTAGGTCAGGCCTGCCCTATCTGACCAGTTTCTCTGGATCCAAAAAGCCTCTTCCCAGCTTGAAGGGCCGGATAAATAAGAGGCCCATCAGATGACTGCTGTCACCCCTTTAAGACTGGACACACAAGACCTGAATATAAGGACCCTTGACAGTAAGACCCCATGGAATTCTCAACCCAGAATATCTAGCTAGGGAGGAAGCCTTCAACACAGGTCTTTGGGATCAGGGTTGTGGCCTCTCATAAATCAGTCTTCCTCTAGCTTCAAAAGCAACTTAGGCCAGTACATTTGAATGTAGCTTAACTGTCTTATAGCTCCATTACTGAGTGTCCAAAGCTTTATCTTACAGATATCAAGCTCTAACCTTGACAGAAAAGCATTCTCTCCATTTTTCAAATGAAGAATCAGGCTCGGAGAAGTGAAATGACTTTCCTCAGTGCCACGTGGTGGCACTCAGTGTCCAAACCCAGCTCTGGCTGACTCCACGGTCAGATACAGGGTGTCTTTGAGTGGTCCTGACTACCTTAGTTTAGGTGCAAGTGGCAACTGTAGCCCAAACTCTATTCTGGGTGAAAATTATAAAGTCCATTTTGAATTGGCTCTGGTTTTGCCCCACCAAAAAGATAATTAGCTTTTCTCTAGTAGCTACCATTGTCAAAACATTGTCCTAGTCTTTTGATATGCATTGTTTGATCTTAGATCCCTCCATCCCGGCTGCCTGTGTCCAGCTTTAGAGTTCAGCTCATTTCAGACCCAGGTCCCACCTCCTCTTTCTTCTCCCACCCCTGACTGGGTTCCTGAAAGTCTGTTTTCTCAAATCTACCCTGTTCCTTCAACCAATCTTGAGAACCACCTTCCCACCCCATCCCACCCCATCTACCACTCCTGACTGTACATTTGGCCACAGATAGAAAAAAAAAAAAGTAAGTCCATCTTATCTCCCATAGCTTCCGCTCCAGGCACCAGTCAAGCTACACAACACACCCCAGCAGAACCCTGATTCTCCTCTTACACTGGAAATCCCACAAGAGATCCTGTCTACAATTCTCTCTTGCAACATAACTCTCACCCTAGCAATAGAGAGAAAGACTGTCACCCAGTAGCAAGAATCAGACTGAAATAAGAAATGCACATCATCACCTTTAAACTCAAAAGAAATATAGAGGGTCACCAAAAGAGGGAAGACAAGAGAGGAAACTGATCTAGAAGTCTCCCCAAGTCCTCATCATCAGGGCCCCCATTGCCAGAGGGAGGCTAGCCAGCTGATTAAAAAGTAACCTCTCCTATAGAGAACTGGCCCCCAGTGATAACCCCAAGCAAGTCAGCCCCTTGGATGATGAATAACTTGGCCTGGCCACACCATAGAGGCACTGCACCCAATATGCTGTAGTAGAAATTGGGGCAGCTTGTTCAGGTTAGCTGAGCCTTAAATTCCTCATCTGTACACTCAAAATAATAATCTCAGCCCTGCCTACAGGAGAGGGTTATTTTGAAAATCCAGTGAGCTCTTGGATGCAAAGGTGCTTTGGCTATTGGGGGAGGAAAGTGGAAAGGAGGAAAGGAACTTATATATATAAGGCAAAAGGGCTCAAGCAAGACCATGTGGTGTCCCTCGAATCTGCCAGGTAGTATTCATTCTGAAAACACACACAGGACTTGCTGTGCTTTAAGGCAGAAATGCCAGTGTGGGGTAGTGGGGCTTCAAATTGCATGCTTAGACATTGGTGAGGTTATGTGCACACAGAGCTAGCCCACCCCTCACTACTAGATGAATAGGTAGCAGGACTTGAAAGAATATGAGTACTAAAGACAAAGACTTAGAGTCCAAGCTATGTCACTGACTTCCCTGAGCCTCTGTTTCCTCATCTGGAAAATGGGAACAAGATATCTCACTTACAGGGTTTTTGCAAATTTGTAAAGATTATGTTAAATAATTTATGCCAGGTGCCTGGCACAAATGGTAGTTGTTCCTATTAATAGTGATGATAACAATAATTTCCCCTTTGCTGCTGTCTCATCCCTAAAGGTAAGGAGGCAGCACTGAATGGCTATTGATGAGAAATCCACAACCCACCTTAAACAATAGGCAGCTACTGGGCCCTCAATAAGCTCACTAAGCATGAAATTGAGCAAGAATACTTATGTGTCTACTTGAATGCTAATGAGGCTCTAACTAGGAAAGACAGGATGTCTGTGGAGTTCCCACGCTGGTGATGGGGCTGGCAGGTTAGAAAATGAGGTAGAGGGAGGAAGGGCAGTAGGGAAGCTATTGTCCAGGTCCCAAAAGCCAATAGCTTCTGCCTGGTGGTGTCCCTGCAGGCAAGTTCTATGAGCCTGTTGAACACTCCTTTCCAGCCAAACATTAAACACTCAACAAACTCAGGTGTGGTCATTTCTAAGACTGGAAGCATCACACTCGTCGATTTCCAGGTTTGGAAGGGTGACCCCAGTAATCCCTAAGAAATGGTCACCATGATCTGGAAGGAGGTCCACCCCAGTGGGACAGCTAGGAAATGACAGCAATAGCTTCAGCAGAGAACTAGCATTAGATCACTCTGGAAGGAGGTCTCCAGGTGAAACTTTACAATGCAAGGAAGTAAAGAAGAAAGGGAAGAGGGGAAGGACTGGGATAGACTGACTGAACAGTTTTAGTGGATGGAACATCAGAGAGAAAACAGAGATAGTAAAAGGGAAAAGCAACAGGTGTCAGAACAGAAGGGAAAATGTGTTCCTGCTTGTGTACGGAAAGGCAAACAGAAAAGGAAAGAAAATAGTGTTTCTTAAGCCCCAGCTTTATGCTGGACACCATGCCAGGATGGTGATAGACATTATCCTATCCATCCTCCAAACATCCTGGCTAGAGCAGTAAATTATTACCACCATCTCAGAGATGAAGACAGTGAGACTTTGGGCCACTGAGTAACTTGCTCTGTTAACTTTTCTTTTTTAATTCTCCATTCACTTTTAAACAAAACAACAATGAAAATGTTGATGTTTAGATACCCACATCTGATGAAGAAAAAATTCCATGGCTACATGATCCAGTGTGGTGGTTTTTCCCTGTTGTTTCAGTTCCTGATTTCCTACTTCAGCCCTTTCCTTTTATCTGTGAACTTTCTGATTCTTGTTTGTAAAAAAGACATACTCTTATTAAAACACTTAAATGCAAACGCAAATGTCACATAACCCTTATTTTTAACACTGCATTAAGCACATGTTTGTAAAAGAATAAATGCCTAGGTTACAAAATTCAAGACCTTTCTCAAGAATCCTAAACTTTTCATCAGCTCACCCTGAATTTCGGTTTGGCCTCAGAGCCTTGTGCCATTGAATTGACCTTGACCTTAATCTTGCTTAAGGCACCCGTCAACTCCTTCTCACTTAGTGGCAATTATTCTCTCTCTCTCTCTCTCTCTCTCTTTCTCTCTTTCTCCCACCAACTGTTTAGATTCCCCTGCTGGGCCCAATTCAATCAGAAGGAAAGCCTTAATTTGCCCTTAAATCTGTATTTTCAGAGCTCCTGCATTCTTTGCCTTCACAAAGCAAAACAGAGCAGCAAGGGTGCAGAGCCATCTGCATCCAACCCCTCCCGCCATGAGGGTTTCTCTGCCAGTTTGCCTCTGTTTGTCTCTCTAGAGACAATCCCTCTCCTGGCTCACTCTTTGCCTGTATAACCAGAGCTACTCCAGGTAGGGCCTCTCCACCCCCAGTCAATCTCCACGCCCAAATGTTATCCCTGATGTAGGACTGAGATTCACCTTGTTCATAACATTTTCCTGGATCTCCTAAGACCTCCACTCCAAATCTGAAGAAGCTCTTCTTCCCCTGAATTACTTTGCCATTTCCAGAATCTTTTAGCACTTTCGACTTGCAGTAAGTACAATTGTTACTTTTCTTTCCTTTCTTCCAGACTGTAAGCTCCTTGAGGGCAGGACCTATGTCTAATCTGAAGGAATTTCGACTTCTCTCTCTAGGATCAATCTTAAAAGGACAAGGCTTACATCTTTTGCAGATTTCTCATATTCAAAGCTGAGCATTCCCCTAAGAAGGACCCTTCCCTGGAAGCAAATCCCATAAGGACAAGGAACTTTGTGTCTTATTCACAGGTATTCCCAATGTGTGGGCACTCAGTTAATACATATTTAACAAATACTGTCTACAGGCTAGGATTTCCTAGGATTGTTCATGATTTTGGCATTACTACTTATCACTTAGGATCTTGCATCCCCCTTGACTAGGATCAGATTTCTGGCATTAAGTCTTTTTTACTGATTAGAATGTTCAGCCCCTTTTCATCTGCTATTTGAGTTCTTAAAGTTAGAACTAGAGGCAACATTATTTGAATGCAATACCTGTCTACTTCCACGACAGCCTATTGCCCAGTGATGCCATCAGACATATGAGATTAACAGATTTCTTTAGAGTTATTTTACTAAAGGTTCTATATCCCTTACATGACATTATATGAAAACATTACTTAACACATAAAGAATAGTTGATAAATGCTTGCTTTCCTTCCTTCCTCATACAGAACATACAAAACAAGATTTAAATAACATTTGTAGTGGAGATTTAAGTTCTTTCCAACTGGTGCAAAGGCAGGGATGTATGAGTGCAGAGAGATGCCTATGAATGTAGGATACATGTAGGGACACACGTGAGTCTAGGTGTAAAGGAAAATCAGAGAAGGCTTTTAAGCAGGGAACCCAATGGAATTCGATTTACGTTTTTAAAAGACCCCTCCGCTATAGTATAGAGCAAGAGCAAAAACAGTTACGAGGCATCCAATGTCTAGGCTCGCAATGATGGTGGCCTTGCTTACGGGTAGTAACGGTAGCGCTAACAAACACACAGACAAGTCTAGAATGTATTTTGCAGGTAGCACTAACAGGACTCGATGACATATTGGATGTGGAGATGTAAAGAAAGTAGACAAATCCAGGGTGATCCCAATTTGAGGGCTGTGAACAAATGTAGGTCCTATTACTAAAGTGGGGGAGACTGCTACAGAAACAATTTGGGAGTTGAACTAGAAAAGGAAATCAAGGATTGTTTTAGACAGGAGACAAGCAGTTAAAAGCTCAATCTGGCTCTCATGGGAGTGGAGAGCCATTAGCATATAATCTAAAATCATGAATCTGGCTGAGATTAGTGGAGTATGGAAAAGCCAACTGCCCCAAGACCTAGCCTACTCCAGCAGAGGCCACTGAAAAGTGACTCATGAGACAGAAGGAAAACCAGAGGAGGGTAGTGTCAACCAAGCCAAGGAGGGGAAGGCATCCTCGCCTGTTTAATGAACATCCAACTCTCCACACTATCAACACTGAAGGCACCCGGTTAGGCACTGGGATTACAGAAATGAACAAGGCGCAGCCCTTACCTTCAAAGAATTCACAGTCTAGAGGAATAAGGGGTAACACTTAGGAAATGGGAAATTTAAGTTTAGTTTCTTGGCAGTACAGATTCTGATTCAACTACAGCAACACCAGAAAAAAAAAAAACAAAACACGAACCGATTGAAAAGGAAAGTTAAAGCTACAAGACAGTAGTTGCGATCCTTCTGCTTTATGTATAGATCAGCAGATTTTTAGATGTATTAAACACAGGCTGTGTCACAACCTACAGGTTGCTGAACTTGTATCCTATTCACAACTTCTAAGAGGCTTCAAGTCTAGCAAGGAAGCCTTGCAACAGAGGGACTATCAGCCACCCAGTGGCATTTCGTGTCCCCAGCAAATCAGGCTGAATAGTGAGAGTAGAGAGAGAATGGGATCACACAGCAAGTCACACTTGATCTTACCATTATCCCTCAACACAAGTGCACGAGTTAAATCCTGTTAGAATAATGACAGGAACAGCCCAAAGACAACGTGTCATCTCAAAGAAGCAATACCTTGAGGTTCACTGAAATTGGACCGAGGCAACTACTACTGAATTTTCTTAACAATAGCCATGGGGTGGCAGGAGTTTGGGCAATAGATTTTCTGTCCCAATTCCCTGCCCCTGAGCTATTGCAGAAGCCACATCAGTCATCGCAACAAGAGGAAGACTAACATTCTAAAGAAACAACCAAACTCTGCACGCGAACACTGCCTCTGGCGCAGAGGCTTACATTAAAAGCTTATAATAGATTCTGTACACATTTAGAGCTAGAGCTTTTTAAGGTTCTCTGAATCTAAAAGTAGCATCTTGCCAAGGTAGAAGTGAGGTAATCATTTGAACAACAAGCATGGGAGGTGGGAGGCTGGTAAGTGGCATTTTTCCTAGTGTAGCCATTTTGGATGTGTTAACCAGAAGGACAAAGCAGCAAGCCATCAGGGACCAGGGATAGAGGAGATAGACAGAGGAAATGCGTATTAAGGGTGCAGAGAAGAAGAGGGGAAGGTACAGGGACAAGTTGTTGCATTAGGAACATACTTGTACCAGAAGAATTTGTTTTTAGATATTAATTTTGTGTTATGACTTTTTATATTTCTCTCTCTCCCTCCAATTTCAACCAGGTAACCGTAGGCTTTTAAATCCTTGCTTCAGCTTTCTGACACTGTTGTGGCAGAAAACTGAAGCTATCTAAAGTCCATTTAGTTGATCATTCCAGCTGTGTAGGGGGAGGAGGAAGGTGCCTACGAGAAGCAGACAAGTGAGAAAGGAGATTTCCCAAGTCTAGGAAAGGGACAAGGGCCAATGTCCTCTCAAGCAAATAGGCACCAGGCCCTGCTCTCTGGCAAGACACTAGGAAAGTGGCAAAAGTTAAGAAAGGAACAAGAGATCTCATTCCCTTTCCTGCCCAACCATGAAATGAAGAAATGTCACTGGTCCTAATCCAGGCAGTCTTGTGACTGATGAGCTACAAAAACCTTCTCAATGCCTTGGCCAACTAAGACACTGGAACCAGGCAGCAGTAAGGAGCTGCCAGAATGACCAAAGTTGAAGTTTAAAAGTAAACACACTGGGGTAGCCTACTACCAGATGACCTAAGCAACAAGTTAGAGGCATCATGAATAGAAAAAGTTTTAGGTTTTACAACCAGTCTTGACCTCTATTAAAAGCCTCATGGACTTCATAGACTGTCTGCCTATGGTAGAGCAAGCTAGCAAATTAACTGTGCCAGGACTGGAGAGAAGCAAGTGGGAGGGGAGGACTTTCCCCTTCATATCCCTTCCTGAGAATCTTGGAGGAAAAAGGAATAAAGGACACTGGTGAACAATAGATTTCTCTTTTTTTTCTCATCCCTCCAGATAGTTTTCCCGATCCCTATCCTACAATGTGACAGTCATTCTTCTCTCATCTAAACTCTGGTTGGCTGCTTTAGGCTGAAATTCCTTGGACAGCTACCCTTTGGTAGAGTCTTTACATCCCAAGATTTGCAGGACATGTATTGCATATTTGATTTTATCACTTCCTCAGTCAGACTCCAAGGAATAGATGCATACCCACCAAGTTCCCAAGAAACAGATTTTAAAGCTCAACTGCTACTTAATGCCTTTGCAATAATCAATTTGCCAGCCCAAGTTATCTATATGGGACTTGCCCTTCTTAGCCATACAGCACAATAGAGACCAGAATAGAACAGACCTTGGGAAACACAGAATCAGAAAAGAGAAAATATTGTCTTACCCAAAGGATATTGTGTATATATATATATATATATATATATAAGGGCAGGACTAGAAGAGGATAACACCAAGGCAGGCAGATAGATAGATAGATAGATAGATCTTGGTGTTATCTGCCTCTAGTCTAGAATAACTAACAGGATAGAACTATCCCATCATAGAGTCACTGACAACGAAGTCATGCTACACTAAGCAAATTTCCTATTTTGATAGGGTGACCAAAAGTAAGAACAGGAGGAAAGAATGGCATAGCATACACCTTGACCAGTAAAGTACTTGACAAAGTGTCATAATGTCCACATCAACCAGACAGAAAATGTGCACAGGATGATAGGATGACTAGGTAAACCCATCACTGCATGACCAACTAGAGTCACACTCTGCTTGGCTCCACCCCATTCAATATTTTTTTAAATAATGAAAACAAAGACATAAAAGTAGTGTCCCTCAATATGTGTCAATACTACAAAATAGAGAGGTATAGCTAGTACTGCCTGAGTGAATTAAGACTCAGAACTATCTCAAGAGATAGATATTAAAGGTTTAGGAAATGAAATTTACTAAGAAGGGTTCATAAATCTTGCACTTAAAATAAATCAGTATCACTAAGTATAAAATGAAGAGCCTCATCTAGCAACAGTATGAGTTTCAAGAAAAATGGAAAAAATAACAGAGATTCTGGTTTTTCTTACTATGACCTCCTCGGTCTGCATCAAGTCAACTACAGTCTCCAGGTAAGGATTTAACCGTATCCTCTGTGCCCAGCTGAGTACCACTGTGGTGCTATATTTCAGGGGGACATAAATGACTTAGAGCAAGACCACAGAAGAGAGAGCAAAATTATGAAGGACTTGAAAACATATTTTATGAAGAATGGTTGGGGATGGAGAAATGATTGAAGGAGCCAAGAAGGCTCACAATATTTCAAGGGGATATTTGCTTGCTTGCTTCTTATATTTATGCAGAGGGGAGATTTTGCAATTTAACAGACTACTAAAGGCTGAACTAGAACCCATGGGTGCTAGTTATAAGACAGATTTCAGATCAATAAAAATAACTTTTTAGGGGCGGCCGCGGCGCGGGGCTCCCTTCCTCGTGCTCTGCGTTGAGCTCCTGCAGCCGCCGCCGCCGCAGCAGCGGTCGTCCCTGCCCTCCCCGGCCCCGGGGTGCACCCCGCAAGGCTCCCGCTGGTGTCCCTGGAGCATGGGAGGCTGCTGAGCGTGAGTGGCGGGGTCCGGCAGGAGCTGCGTGGCAGGGAGGGCGTCCATGCCTGCAGCCAACAAGGGCAACAAGCCCAGAGTCCGGAGTATCCGCTTTGCGGCAGGCCGCGATGCAGAAGGATCCCACAGCCACGTCCACTTTGATGAGAAGCTGCATGACTCGGTGGTCATGGTCACCCAGGAGAGTGACAGCAGCTTTC
This sequence comes from Symphalangus syndactylus, assembly GCF_028878055.3. Lineage (NCBI taxonomy): Eukaryota > Metazoa > Chordata > Mammalia > Primates > Hylobatidae > Symphalangus > Symphalangus syndactylus. The sequence continues at coordinate 11,108,599 of NC_072428.2, read as the reverse complement.
TGGTCAAGGTCGGCTTCCTGAAGATCCTGCACAGGTATGAGATTACCTTCACTCTGCCCCCAGTGCACAGGCTGAGCAAGGATGTCCGCGAGGCACCTGTCCCCAGCCTGCACCTCAAGCTCCTCAGCGTGGTGCCGGTCCCTGAAGGTTATAGTGACAAGTGCGAGTACTCAGCGCACAGAGAGGGCGTCCTCAAAGAGGAGATACTGCTAGCCTGCGAAGGTGGCACTGGTACCTGTGTGCGCGTGACAGTGCAGGCCCGCGTCATGGACCGGCACCACGGCACGCCCATGCTGCTGGATGGTGTCAAGTGCGTGGGCGCCGAGCTGGAATACGACTCAGAGCACAGCGACTGGCACGGCTTTGACTGAGGCCCGAGGCCCTGCCTGCCCCGGGCCCCTCAGCCTTAAACCCCGCCTCGTCCCCCCGACATGCTGCGTGATGGTGTGGCTTCCTCGCCCCTCTTTGGGGTGGGCGTGGGGGTGGAGTGGCCTTGCCCACGCCTCTCACCTCTGCCTTCATTTGTGCTGCCACCCTGCCCCTCCCGCGTCCTCCTCTCCCACTTCCTCCTCTCTGTGTGCCTCAGTCTCCTGCCGGAAGAAATGGGTTGAGCCAGAAAGGAGGCTGTCTGAGGAAGGGAGAGGGAGGGCCTAGGGTGGGTTCCCCACTCCCCAGCCCAAGCCACAGAGGCTCCAACCAGGGTCTGGGAGAGGATGGAGCTGGCTCTGTGATGTCGTGGCCCCATTACTGCTGCTGCTGCTTTGCTTCAGCCACCTCTCCTGCCCCTGCCTAGTCCCCACTGCTGTCCACCATGAGTAGGTGGGAGGTGCAGTCCCCAGCCCCCACCCCTCAGGTCTGTGTTACTTGGTTTTTAAGCGACTGGTTGGGATAGAACCCTAAAGAAATAAAACTTCCAGTGGATACCGGAAAAAATAAAATAAAAAAATAACTTTTTAAATTAATCACAACCACCCTACAGTAAAATAAACTACCCTATGAAGTAGAGAGCTCTCAGTTACATGTGGAGCCCACCTGTTATGACCTGCTCCCTCCCCGGAAGTAAGCTAGTCCCCATCCACAGCTCAGAGACCCAGCGGCCAGCTTTCTCACAGAACTTGAAGAACCATCCAGGGCAGCTAGATCAAGTCCTGGCTGGGCTCTAGCATGTGGGCCCTTGGCATTCTTCCCAATGAACAAGTCATTTCCTCAAACACCAGTTTCAATAGGTGAAGCCACTGTTTTGTTCTTTGGTCCTCAAGAGCAAGCTGATATCTTGCTTTTCATTCTATTCACTATTTCACTATTTCTTAAACTGGAGTCTTATCTCTCTCAGAGCCCCAGTCTCTACAGGTAGGTCTCTAGAACTACCCCGAAGGGGTAAGGCTGTCAAGACCCCAAGGCATCAAACAGCTGTCAGCCTGGATCATTGCCTACTGCCTGCTGCCAGGAGCCCTGACGCCAGGCCTACCCATCAATTTTAGGGCAACTGACAAAACTCCCTGCCCTCAGCGCCTGCTATATATCACACAATAAGGATAAAACAAATGAACAGTACTTGCCCCCAAAGAGCTCCCAGTCTAGCAGAGAAGTCTTCATATTTGCAACTGATCACACAACTAATACTTTATATAAATGAGAAATTGGAATGTAAAGAACCACTGAGGTATGGCATAGGGAGGGTTCTCAGGATAGACTTCAGAGGACATGGCACTTGAGCTAGGTTTTGAAGGATGACCAAAGACTTAAGAACTTTCTGAGGAAGAAGTATGCACAGGTTCGAAGGCAACGCAGACCCTCACTTTTACTCTCCCTCCCACCTCCTTTTACCCTCTTCCTTTCCCCCCATCCATTGCACTGCCACTCCTAGTAGTGATTATTTGGGAGATATTCTGTTTCTTTCCTTCGGATTTCCAAATTCATACTTCTCCCCCTACACCCTGCACCTTTATGGTCCCTTGTTCCACAACAGGAACAGATTTTGTGTCTTTACCCACATGGAAATTCAACAAATAATTTAGTTCAATTCAGTAAGTGCCAATTTATTGGGCTCTTACTATATGCTAGACACGTGGGACATAGAGATGAAAGAGCCTGTTCCCTGCCCTCAGGGAGCTCAAGGAAACAAGGGAAGAAGCTGTCTTCTACCTGGCTCTGACTCAAATTCTCTCCACTTTCTCTCTTTTCCCACACAAACCCAAGTCCCATGAGTAATTAACAAGATGAGTAACAGATCTTCACCCAGAAGGTACATCTTGCAAGCTTGGAAAGTTTAGCAAAAGTGGCATTGTATAGTTTCCTTTTTTTCTTTTTACACCTTTGAAAGGCTCTGAAGACATGGCAAATATAACTTTGAAATGAGCAGAATCTTTTGAGGGGCAGCTGGTATAGGAGGAGTGACTTGGTGGACTTCTCACCTGGGCTGATGTAGTCTTTTTCTGAGTTTCGCCTTTCAGTGATTACCTGATTTTCTCTTTCTGTGTCTCTCCTTCAGCTCATCTGATTCTTTGTCCTTCTTCTCCTCCCACCCCCACCCAAGATGGAAACGAATCTTGGAATGTTATGAAAGATGTAGGTAAAGGGGGAGAGGGCATCTTCCACCTGCCAACCACAAGAACAGACTTCAGAGGCAAAGTGAGGATCACCCTGGCCATGTGATACTTCCATCTGGAGACCCTGCTTCTGAGTCGATGTCTTTCAGAAGAGGCTTTCCTCTTTCATCAGAAACCCACCATTTACTGTCTTTACAGGGATGACTCAGGCTTGTCTATGTCACCTGATCTGCCACAATATCCTCACCCATGATCTCACTTAACTAACCCAAGGGCCTCCCATGTTCTGATAAGCTCACCTTAGATTCTGGCCTGCCACAGAGAAGTATTAGCCCTTCATCCTCCCAGCCACTCTCTGGCATATTTATTATTGTTCACTGATAAAATTATTGGCTACAAACTCAAGTCGAATGAGAAGATTCACTCCCCCGAAGCTCTTTTCTCTTGACAAAAAGCCACCTCAGCCTTTGGCTTCCACCCCACATTTGTTTTGCTAAACTCCACATTCTGCTAACATCAACCATGTGAAGAGAGGGCTAAAGAGAGGAGAACAGAGCTGGGATGGCAAAGACATCAGGAAGGTCCAAGAAAAGAAGGGATGGCTGTGCCTCCCTTCTCTCAGAGATGAAAAAGAGGCAGCCACTCTCTACCTGGGCACTGGCCCAGGCAACTCTCTTGTAATGATGCCACCCAGTGCTCCAGATACCACACTGGGACATTTCTATCCGATTAAGGCACAGTGGAGAAACCTCATATAAAGAATGAGTTTCACTTTGGCTGGGCACGGAGGCTTACGCGTTGTGTAATCCCAACACTTTGGGAGGCCAAGGCAGGCCCAGCACCTGAAATCAGGAGTTCAAGACAAGCCTGGCCAACATGGTGAAATCCCGTCTCTATTAAAAAGACAAAAATTAGCCAGGCGTGGTGGCGTGCGCCTGTAGTCCCAGCTACTTGGGAGGCTGAGGCAGGAGAATTGCTTGAACCCGGGAGGCAGAGGTTGCAGTGAGCCAAGATCGCACCACTGCACTCCAGCCTAGGCAACGGAGAGAGACTCTGTCTCAAAAAGAAAAAAAAAAGAATGATTTTTAAGGGAGTAGGAGAAACCTCACTCTCTCTCCTACTCCCACCTCTCATTCCCTGTTTTCTCCCATCCAATCCCAGACTCCCCAACTGCTAATTAGGGGCCCTTCAGGGAGGCCTACTCTTCCTTTTCTTTCTTCTCGTTTTTTGACTCCTAACCTTACCCCTTCCCACACTCTAGCCCTCTGCCTTTCACAGCCCTCTTTTCTGGGTCACCCAAAAAAATTGCAGACATTCTCTTTGTTCTGTTACACCCCAAGAAGGAGAAAAAGAAGACATCTGGCAGGGCCGTCCCTCCCTGTGGCCCACTGCCCCTCCCACCTTCCCCCAGCAAACCAGGAAACTGGAAGGAAGGAATACCCACCAAGCTCCAGCCTGCTTCTGTGAAAGTCACACCTCTTCCAGCTGAGAGGATTTATGTGACATGCATAGTGTAAATAAACAGTTTTTCCTGAGGCCTGCAGGGTTCTAAAAATGCTATGACCATGCTCTGTGAATTGGCTGAACTATTTTCAATGGAATACAAGAGCAACTTAAAAGGCTTAGTTGCCTCCCTTCTCCAGGCTGTCTACCCACCTTTATCTACTTGAACTTTTTTCCATGCCTCCCGTGCTTCCTGCAGACATGCTCTCCTCTGCTCCCCTAAAGCGGGCTCTCCAGAGGAAGTGGAACTGACATTAGGGATTCAGAAGCATTTTACCAACCCCTTAGCCTCAGGTAGCCACATAAAGCCACACAGGAGGCGTGGAAAGAAGATGGTCTCTAGTACTTCCTGCCATTGCATTGTTCTAGCTGCCCACATGCTTCTCTACCTATCATCCACAGGAAGACCAGACACATCACCCTGTGGGCCCTAGTTCATGGATGCTTCCCATACTTCCCTGACAAACTCAAGAGGCCTATCAGGTCCCTTGCAGCAGCCAAACATAGGCACCTTAGACTGCAGCCTGCCGAAGGCCCCAGCCCCTGTGACCCTGCACCCAGTCCTCTCCCTGACCTGCCTCCTTAATGTGTTATCTTGTCTGTTGAAGCTGCTGTTTCTCCTCAGTGGTCCCATTTACAATTCCAGACTGGAAGATTTCTTCTTCTATTATTTCTCAATGAAGCAGTCTTTTTCCTCACTGTCTTCCCTTGCTGGTCAATTAACCTCATCTAACCCAATATCAGAGAGGAGCCAGCTGGTGGGGGGAAGAGTTTGGCCCCCTGGAGAACTAGAGAAAGTAAGAGGATGTGGTGCCAAAGTGCCCTTTCCTCCAGCACCCCACGGGATCAGACACAGACACGAGTCCTCTTCCTCGCTCGTCCTTCCTGAAAAGGTACGCACACCCAGGAACATAATGTATTTCTTTAGTAAATTACCCTCATGCCACCACCATGACTCCGATTCCGTCAATGACTCAAGTGACCTGACAAGAAACTGCCTTGGCCTCTGAGGTGTGCACCACAGGGCTGTTATAATGGGACCTCTAGCGGGGCCTTCTGGGGGGGCCATGGTTCCCCCAAGACTCCAACCTCCAGCCAGGACACAGACAGTTTACTTCAAGAGCTGCATCATTCCCCAGCCTTCTTCTTTTGCTCCTATCCCCTAAGACCCAGTTCTCAGTGTCACCCTGAAGCCTTCCTCAGGCTCACTGACCCCCATCAGGTACCCCATCACAGAGTATCTTAGCCATCCTGGGGTCACTCAGACTTCAGGCTCTGCCACCCACGTCCCTCACCTATTGCCCTGGAAGGCCCCCTGAGGCCAAGGCCATACATCCATAAGCCTGCCAACATCCGAGGAGACACCTGCTAAGACCATTAGACTCCAGAGCTGGCTAAGGCAGCCCCGCCCTGCCCGCTCTCCTCCCACTGGCCTGCCTACCATTTTAGCATTTGCATGAATTCACTCTTTTATTTGTATATCATATTAACATACCTAACATATACTATAGGATTAAATATTCAATGTGTTCACATTTTCTTTGAGGTTTAGTTTATATTATTAGGCTCCAGCCTTGTCTTCTCTGTGAAGAAATGACCTTTATTTTCCTTTGAGAAAAATTCCTTTCAACTGTAATGTGTTTTTAGTGTTAATTTTGTAAAACTGTAAAGACTGGATTCTGTAACCACTGGGAGGACAGGGAAGACAGGGGAGGGGACATCTTAGGAGTTTTCAAAACGGGAACCGCGATGAAACGTGAGCCTCGAACAGCATTTTATTTCCTTTGCTAACGACCTGACATCTCTGTGCACAGCCTAACTCCTTATGCCACCCCTAAAATGGCTCCTACACAGGTTAAAACTGGAGAATAACAAGGTTTTGCACCCCAACTAGTCAACCAAGAGAAGAGATCTGGGCTAGAGTGCAGGACCACAAAAACAGAGGAAAGGGACAGGAGGTGAGATGGAGAAAGCCCCGCCCCAGCTACGGTGACCAAAGAGTGGAGGAGGCGACCCCACGGCTCTGCAAAGAATCCATTTCCACAAGACCAAGATGAGAACGGGTGGGGGAATCCAATAGAGCCAAATGGATAACAGCAAGGTTTAGGATCACGGCAGGTTGCCAGCCAGTCAAAAGCCCTGTTGGCTCTAATTTTTTCACATCATCTTATTTTATTTTCTTTTAACCTTTGTTTCCCTGTAAAAGTTCATTTTGAAAAATTCCAGTCTTGTCCTAGGCTGCTGCAGTGCAAAGGGGTATGCTCGCTCCCATGGCAATAATGCTGGCAGACAACTTTGCAGACTGTTCCCTCCTGCCTGTTACATGCATCTCATCAGAGGGCGCTTTGGAGGAAAAACAGAGGGCTGGGCTCAGGGAAGGGCAATAGTTTAGGATGGGGAGTTTCTGCTTCCTTTGAATCTTACAACACATTAGAAGGTATTCCTCCCATCCCTAAATAGGAAAACAATTCCCCCAAAACCTCACTCCTGAATCTTAAAAGCATCAAGTTCCAAATATGCCACAAGTAGAAGAAATAACTCAGGGTACTCAGATGGGGATCAGGAGTCTCATCTCATTTCTGGTGGCCTAGAGGCAGCCTTAATCATTACATAACACAACTACCCAAGGAGCAAAGTGACACAGAGGCACCTCTTCAACCTCACCCTCAGGCGTTCCCATTTTATTTTCATCACCTCTTCCATCCAGGCCTGTCCACCTTCATCCACGCTCTTTTCCCCTCTCTCAACCAGGCTACTGCAGCAGATTTGGAGAGACTAAGGACTCACAACTCCTTCCTGCCTCCTTCTACTCCTCATTTTCTCCCCTCCCCTCCTTTCCCTGTATTTGCCCATGTGGAAGGGAAAGGGGGCAGCTGGGCAGTGTTTACCTCTCAGGAGTGCCCTCACATTGTCTAGGAATTAGTGCAAACCCCTTGTCTCTGAATCACTTAAACTCTTCATAAGCTGAGGGATCTATTTTTTAGCAAGTAGGGACACCAAATGCAAGTTGGGCAAGTTTAGCTCAGGAAGTATGATGGTTGGGCTCTAAATCCTTGATGGAGGATGTAAAGATCCCCTGAAAATGAGCACAATCATTTATGGAGAAAAGCAACAGAAGAGACGTAGAGGAGGCATCACTGTTCAGTGGATCTGTATTTCTGTCTCTGCATATATCACCTTGGTTCAGTTTCTCCCCATCCCTGTCTCTCTTTTTCTTTCCTACTCTCCTGCTCCCCACTCCTCACTTTACTGCAAGACATATGACAGGTGACAGGCCTAGGAGGCTGGGAAGGACGGGAAGTTTCATCTCACAGAAAGTCCAGCTACAGAACACTACCCAGGAGGAGCAGAGGGAGGTAGAGGACTCATGCGCCCACCTGCCCTCCTGCCACCGGCTGGGTTTCTCTGCCTGCCTGCCTTTTCCCCCACCTCCTCAAAGCCTCCTGGTGACCATCAGACCCTGTCACCACTTCCCACTGGCAGAGGGAAGAACTTGGAGAAAAAGTCCATGAAATCACGGGATAACTAGCTCCCAGTGTGCCAGTTACTGCCTCCTCTTCGACATTTCCCGTATTTGGAGTCACCAAGACAAGGCCACCACACAGGAGAGTCATTTACTCTTCCAAGCTGAAAACCCATGTTCTGTTGCATACAAGCTTCCCATGCATGGAGATGGTTTAGTGGAAGTCAGTACCATAAATGACAAAGGCCATTTTCTGAAGCCCCAAACCCCGGATCCATTTTAATCACCCTTGGTGTTTTATTAGAATCATCTCAAGGGGAAGTAGGAGCAAAAAGAGACATCCTTAGATGACCTGAAGAGTCAGCTCAATGGCCTGCCATCTCTCATGATTCTCCATCACACTCGTTTGCCTCTCTCGCCGTCATCTGTTTATTTCCTCTTCTCCATCTCTGACTCTGCCCATGACCCTCTCAGGCCTGTTTGATTTCCTTCTGGTGGGAGGGGAGAGTACCTTTCCAGACTAGCAACAGTTGGCTTCAGGGCCCTGCTCAGTGCCTGTGCCCTCCTTACCCAGGCCCTGCTTTCCTCCCAGCCCCTTGCCTACGACCTTAGTCAGATTATCAGAAACACTTCTAGTCATTGACTATGAGTAAAACACCCACAGTCATCAGAAACTAGCCCTCATTGAGGGCCAGTTTCCGCTCACTCCCCACTACCACGCTCCATCAGATTCTCTCCACTGCAAGGCCAACGGCCTCTATCATGATGCTAATTATCCCCACCTCAGCACCTCAACTGTGATGCCACTGTCCATGCCACATCCCAGCATGCTAACAAGGAGACTCACTCCACTCCTATCCAATGACTTGTTTAGCCCTTGATCCATGGAGATAAGAAATGAGAGCACCTTCCAGAACCAACTTCCAAGCTTTGGCTTCCACAAGCACCCCACTGCCTAGCTCATCTGCCCCACCCAGATCTGAACACCACGAGCAAGATCATCAGGAGTTTCCTGGGAGCCTCAACAAAATTCTGAACAGTTTCCATAAAGTGGATAGAAGTTAGTAAATGCAAGGCTTTCTGGAACCATGGAAGACTATATAAATTTTCTTTGTAAATTAAGAGAACCGTATTCAGTGGAAATAGAAATAGAAAAGACTTTGAAGATTTGGCAGGTAAGTTAACTAGCTCATTCCAGGGCTGTCTCTCGTAACCCTCTCAGTCCAGCCTCAGCCTCTGCTGTCACTAATCTCTCCATCTTGTCTCTGCCTTCTTCTCTGTGTCTCTCCTCTCTCTGGCCTACCTTATCTTCCCCTCTCCCTATCTGCTTTTCCCCCAGACATTATAGAAGAGAGTTCCTTAGGTAGTAGGCTAGTCCAGACAGCTTCACATTTCAACTCTTGCTCAAAGAGAGCTTGTTGTTTCCCCTACAGATACATATTTAAGTGGAATCTGGGGACTCAAAAGCACTCTTTGCTCTTCCTTCAACATTACCTTCTCTTAGCTACCTCAGAGCTGCCCAGTCTGCACCCCTCCCAACAAATGCCAATCATTCAATGACTTGCTAAAAAGAGAGCACACATTAGTGAGGGTAGGAAGGCCAAGGGAAATGGAGTATTGACATCAGGAGTTTCATTTTTTCTGTTCAGAACCTTCATGAACTGTACTACGCACTTTCTATTTAGGAGCCTCAGTTGGTACACACCCTGCTGGCCAAATAGAAAATTTAGAAGAGTCTTTTCCTCTTTTCCCTCAGAAATTTGTGGTCCCTGAGTCAGTTGACATTTGTGACAATGATTGTTGGGAATTTCCAATGAAGTCTTGAATCTCACCACCATTCCCTTTTCTCAGGAGAGACAACTAGGGGGGCTCCTCCCCCCGACCCCACCCCAGCAATCACAACAACTGTTATATGTATCATACATGGTTCACCCAGGGCCTAGCCATGCCACAACCCATTCTACTTCTCACCTATTCCCTCCTCTTTCACCTCACTTCTAACAGGCTCTATTGAAGACACTTCGAAGGGCAGCCTCTCCCCATGCCTACTTCCCATCCTTTGGGTTTCCAGCTGCAGAACATACCAGCACCCTCTCTCTTTAGTTCAATTCTTCCCTCTCATTCCCCCAATGGAGGAGTGGTTTCTGCAATTCTCATAATCACGGGGGAAGAGAAGCGGACAACTAGAATGGCCTATTTTCCTGGCACTCTTTTACTTCTCCACTCACTTCCTCCTATTGCCTTTGAACTACTAGACTTGAACAATCCCTCCTCTACCCTTTCAAACGGAGCAATAATAATAGCTAGCACTTACTGAGTGACAACTATGTACCAAGCATGGTTTGCTCAGCTTTTCTGGGACTCCAGCTCTCAGTCCCTGTGACACTCTCTCTTTCCTTTGTCAAACTTTCCATCTCTCAACTCCCTGTCTCATCTCTCTTTATCTCCAACTCCATCTTCTAACCAGTTATGGGGTGATCCACTGTCATTCTTCCAGAGGCCCCATCTTATGTGACTAGACCCTTCAAGGATGGGCCACTCCATCTCTATGCTCCGACCATCACTAGCTACTCTCAGGAATTGTCTCATGGTCCAGGCTACCCTTTTCACCATCCAAGCCAACTCTTAACCACAACCACTGCCTCATCACCCCACTGCCAGTTTAGCCCCCGATTCCTGGACCTCAAGAGTCCCCAGAAGTGACCCCATCCTTTCCCCCAGGTCCCAGAACCTATCCAGGCCCCAAGAATGGCCACGGCATTTCACACAGGTTACAAAAGCTGCAATAAGCATTTTTGACTCCAGCCTTTTGCTGCCTGACTCCTCTGTCCCCATTCCTGGCCACCTTTCCCCTCCCTCCGGCCCACTCACTTGCCCACCAACTGTTTAGCAAAGCAAAACCCCCTTTATTAAGTGATTTATTCAATATGACACTCTCATTTCTCTTGAAGGGTTCGTTTGTACTTTTAGAGCCCCAAACGCATTCCTTCTTTGGAAATTTCTTTACACCCTTTACTGAGAAGACGCTGGATTTTGAGTGTGAAAAATGGCTGAATCTACTTCCGAAAAAAAAACCCTTACCCCAAGATCTCGCGAGAATGGAGTGGTAACTGCTATCACGCTTCCAAGGCTCATCATTCACTGGGCTATTGACCTGTCAATCACTTCTGCTAGGCCAATGAGCAGCACCACCGACACAAACGGAGGTTGGAGGACAGGCCAATCGCTCCCGGCTATTTGAGCCAATGGAGAAGTTCCTGATGCCCACACCTGCTGATCTCACCGCCAGGGCCTGGGCGTCACAGGCAGGGGGAATGGGGAGGGGACGGTAGCGTCAGCCGAGACCCGCACGCAGGTTAGAGCCTTGGAAGGGGAAGCGGAAAAGGCTTAGCAGCTACTAATGGGTTCTATTAATAGTAGTAGTGTTAGGTAGGCTGCACTGGCTGTATTCTGCCCCCACGCCTATCATTCCCTCACTCTGTGACCCTGGGCGGGTCTCTTCCTCATCCTGGTGCTCAGTTGCCTTTTCATAAGGAGAGGGTTGATTCCCCATGATCTGTTGACTCCTTTGCTTTTGGATATTTTGGAAGACGCCCTGCCTCACACGCTAGTTAATTGTGAACGTCAGGGAAAGGACCAGAGTAGAGAAGCAGTTCCAGGATCCAGAGCCAGGAGGATGCTCAAAAGGAAGGGAGGAGAGATGCCCTTCGGCCAAAGGGAGAGCTTGGAGGGTGAGGGGAAGTGGTTGCTTACCAGAAGGGCCTCTGAGTGTGAACTCAAAAGATAGAGGATGGCCGAGCGTGGAGGCTCATGCCTGTAATTTCAGCACTTTGGGAGGCCGAGGCAGGCAGATCACTTGAGGACAGGAGTTCGAGACCAGCCTGGCCAATGTGGCGAGACCCCATCTCTACTAAAAATACAAAAATTAGTCAGGCTTCGTAGTGGGCACCTGTAATCCCAGCTACTTGGCTACTTGGGAGGCTGAGGCATGAGAATCACTTGAACCCGGGAGGTGGAGGCTGCAGTGAGCCAAGATTGCACCACTGCACTCCAGCCTGGGCGACAGAGTGAGACCCTGTCTTAAAAAAAAAAAAAAAAAAAAAAGAGGAAGCATTTTGGTCCACTGTCCACTCACACAGGGTTAGGCGGAGAGGAAAAAGCTATTGAGACTGAAGAATGCCCTTTAACCCCACTTATGGGTTGTTTTGATTCTTTCCTGTAGTTTCCTGATAAAAGGTCCTTTTGAAACATTCATTCTCTTCTCACCAAGTTGAACGGAGATGTGTTCCCATAGTAAGAGTGAGGCCCCTGCATTTGCTGCCCTCGGTTTTCCCAACCAACACCATGGCCTCCCCCCGTACCCCATTCATACGCCTCAGAAGCTGACAATGACTGCTGGGCTTTTCCAGTGAATACCAGAACACCATTTCCTGCAGCCTGAAAAGAAGACAGTATAATTATTTGGCAGCAAGAGGTGAGCATGGGTAAGGAGGGCGGAACTCTTTCACTCACACCCACCCCTCCTCCTCTCTCCTTTCCTTTTCCCCATATTCTTTCTCCCCAGCCCTTCCCTCCTCCCACCTCCTGACTCTAGCCCAGGCCACCAAAATTTTTTCCACTTTTCACTCCCTCCTTAGAATTTCCGGGGGCCTGAAAGAAGGCCTTTTCCCTAGCACTAGTTCATCATCTGCTCCACTGAGAAATAACCAGCTACCAGAAAGTTTGAGAAATTGATTTGCAGAAAGAGGATACCAAATCAGTTTAGAGGCAGGGTCTGTAGTCAGTAGAGTTGGCAAACGCCATTTCCCTGACCCATTGGGTCTCTGAATACTTGTCATTGGCCCTTGAGAGCTCATCAACTGTGGATGTGCAATAAGCTTGTCCAGGACCAAAAGTGCCTCTTGCTGCTTAAATGTCTACCAAAAAGATTCCACTTGTCAAAGCACCTGCCTCCCTGCACTGACTTCTTTTACCTTCTGTCTCCTTTTTCTCACTTTCACCCTGTTCTCCTCGGTGTCTCTTTTCCTGTGCCCTTCTCTCTCTCTCTGCTTTGATTTCTTTTTTCCAGGCCAAGCAGGAAATTAGAGCTATGGCGATGGTAGCGGTCCTAAGGAGGAGCTTTAACCTGAGCGCCACCCACAGGAGGCAGACCACCCTCCCGGCCGCAGTGCAAATGAATGTTGGCCCCCACCCAGGTCCTCAAGTGCTTTCCCAGTCACGCCCCAGCTGCCAGGTTTGTTCTCCAGGCCTACTACAGAGGGGTTACCCTGACTCCACCCCCAACACCCTCCAGTGATTAGAACCACTGACTCCTCCCTCCCATGCCTGCCTCCAAGGCAGGCTCCTGCAGAAACCAAACTCTGGCATACTGAGACCAGGGCTTGATCCTGGCCCCCTTGCCTGCCTGGCAATTTATCATTTAATAAAAATATTGTTAAAGAATATTCATACGTCTAAAATATATGTATTGTTTCAGAATGTAGCATCAAATTACATCCCAGCTACCCGGGAGGCTGAGGCAGGAGACTCACTTGAACCCAGGAGGCGGAGGTTGCAGTGAGCTGAAATTGCGCCACTGCACTCCAGCCTGGGCGACGAGAGTGAAACTTCGTCTTAAAATAAAAAATAAAAAAAATTGGTTTCCCTGGGCACAGGACATTGCACCGGATTGGGGAGCATCTCCCCTACTCTGTTAGGACATTATGTAACAAAGACTGAGGGTTCTTGTGTTATTTATAATAAAAGGCCAAAAATAGTTACATTTGAGTTGGTTCATGTAGTGAACTATTGTGTAGCTGTTAAAAGGCATTTGAAGACTTTTTCATGACAGAAGGAAAAAGGCATATTCCAAAACTGTATGTACAGTATGTTCATAATTTTATAAAGTATCTATGTGCATAGGAACTTTGCAGAAAGACACTAAAATCTCCAGAAGTTGGGATTCTGGCTGATTTTTATCTTTTTTTTTATTTGTGATTCATTTGTTTAATGAGGAAGAATCTGATGATGGCAAGAGCCAAGCCAGCCTGGCCTTTCAGAGCCCAGCCAATCCCAGGTGATGCTGTGGCAGGTGGGAGGACCCGGTGGCTGGAAATGAAGAAGGAATCACAGCTGCTGTGGTGAGGGAGCTGTTAGGTCCAGTGCTCTCTGACACTTGACTGCTTAGGCCAGCGGAGGTGGAAGGCCCAAATGGGAGCCAGATCCTGTAATCCTGCCAACCATCAGGAGGAGACAGATTTAGATCTGGTGGAGGACAAGGCAGTCTGTTCCTCCCTCACCACCACCCACTCACTTTTCCTTTCTCTTACACCTTCTTTGTGCTGTAGTGACAAGCACTCTGCTCTTGAGGGCAGAAGACCTGGGTCCACATCTTGACCCTCGCACCCCCTAGATAGGTGGCTGGATGAATTTTTCAGTGCTACCAAACCTTACCCCGTTTACGTGCAAGACACAGAGCAGAAGCCTCAAATTGATCATTAGCAGCTCAATCATACCTAAGGGACTTTGCAATTTTTTTTTAACACACCCACATCTTCTTAGCAGCAATTCTTTTCCCTCTTTCTAGAATGTCATTCCCCCCGATTTCATGTGGTTAGTTCCTTCTTGTCATTTGGGTCTCAGAGTGGCACCTCCTCAAAGAGTTCCTCACTCCCCTCAGTCCCTCTCCACACATTTTTTATTTTTGCTGAGTACTGATCCCTAACTAAGATTATCTTATATATTTGCTAGCTTGCTTCTTGTCTCCTGGAAATTAAATTCTTTGGGAGCAGGAATCTTGCCTGCCTTGAGCACCGTTGTATCTCCATTACCTAAAACACTGTCTGTCAGTAATTAAATGAGTCAAGTACCGTGCAATACATTTTCACCATGTTTTCTTATTCAATCTTCCCAAGAACCCCGTGTGGTTTATGTATGAGAGAAAGGTTAAGAACAGAGAGGTGAAGTACAGTGAGTAAGTGGCAGAGCCAGAATTAGCACTAATTCTGGAACACTTTCCACTTTGCTACCCCTCCCTCCCATGCAGCCGGCATGAAGCCTATTTTGGAGAGAGAGGGCTGGGGCGGTTCAAGGGCAGGGAACATGAAGAGCCTAATTTCTGAGTCTGGAAAGTTCAAAATAGGAAAAAGACAGAATCGGGTTATGGTCATGGGAAACGGGGGGAGCAAAGGCTGGAAAGAGCTGGAGAAGCTTGCTTGGAAGTTAGGATCTTGAGACCATTTTATAAGTATCTGAGTGACACACCCTCCCTTTCATTTATTCCATAAGTAGACATTGAACACTTCCTGTGGGTTTTAAGTGGTTCAGAACTTCCCTGGAAGGGGCAGCCCCCGTCCTTAAGTAAACATCTACTGTGTGCTCCATGTGGCTCAGGACACATCTAGGCTGGGAGATCGTTGTCCTTGTCCTGCCGGTGCCTGGGGTACTGCCTCGAGCCAACTGGGTGTCTGCTTAGTAGGGGTTACCTGCCCTGAGCAGAGACAGATGGGAGAGTTCAGTCATCATTAAGGTTTATTGACCAGCAAGGCTGGAATTTCCCAGAGAGAGGAATTAGTCTCTCCCGACTGAGAGCAGACATCCTGCTGGGAGTAGTTACATAAATTCTGTTGCTCAAATTAATTAGGATTGTGATTCATTTGTTTAATGAGGAAGAATCTGATGATGGCAAGAGCCAAGCCAGCCTGGCCTTTCAGAGCCCAGCCAATCCCAGGTGACGCTGTGGCAGGTGGGAGGAGCCGGTGGCTGGAGCAGGGCTCTGCCATGGGCGGAAGAACCTGGCCAATCAGTAAAAGGAACTAACTGAGGCAGGCAAAGACAGCCAATCAGAATTCAGGGCTAGCTTAGAAGGGGATTCGAGGCTTTGGGGTCTCCTGAAGCTCATGTCTGTGTGGTCTCTCAGGTTGCCAAGCATGGAAGGATCTCTCAGCTGCATCCAGAGTCTTACACCCTCCTCTTCTTCCAAGCTGTGGAGAAAAATTTCTGACCCGAGATCACCTCAGCAGCACTCCCAGGACCCATCCAGCCATTTCCCCCATCCCCAAAATTTGCAGGAGGAAGAGTTATTTCAAGAAAGCAAAAACGTGTTGCCTGAAACATACAAAAAGATTCTTCTCTTTCTCCTATTTCTACTTACAAAGCGACCCCTCCTTTCTACTCAGAATGCCCCTACTGCCTATTCAAGGTAAGCCCCAAATCCCACCAGCATCACCTTCATTCTACCTGTAAGGCCCCTGCTGGCCTGGGTCTCAGCTTCCTTAAGACCTGGGTCTCAGCTGCGGTAATACCGGTGAGAGACAGGATGGTTGCTGGATGAGGGTAGCCACAGTGGGGAGGGAGAGATGCAGAAACTCCACACAACTCCAGGGGTCATGATTCATATTATAGTGTATGTGATGGTGCCCTTTGGGATAGAACAGAAAAGGTGCTTCCTGAAGGTGTGTTTCTTGGTGGCCCTGAAGAAAAGGGGCCAGAGTCAGCAAATGTTTGGAAAGGCAGAAGGATTTGATGATGGACTAGATATTGGGGAAGAAGAAAGGAGAATAATGCAAATGTTGGGACTCATGAATTCACACCAACATCTACGGAAGCCCCCAGGGAGCCTTGTTTTCTTTCAAGGTTCACCCACCTCTTACTGTGACAGACCAGACTGGTGTGACCTGGATAAACCATGAGTTGGGCACAACAGCACCTGTGATGAAGCAGGAGTATTGTCAAGGGTGGGTGCTGGGCTGCCCCAAGGGCTTCCTGTTCTCTGTATGCCAGGACGAGAAGCTTCACCTGGAGCCTGGTCAGTTGTGCCTCAGTTAGAGAATGTGTAGCCACAAAGGGCCACTGGTCTGGGAACCAAAAGTACAAAATGGAGTGAGCTAGGACAGATCTTGTCAGCTCTCTGGGCCTTCCTTTCCTCGTCCTTGAAAGGTGCCTATTGCCTGCCCTGAGGAGAACAGAGCTTCTGCTGTTGCTCCCTATAGACTGTCGCCCGTCAGCTGCTAGAGAGATCTTTTGTAAATCTAAGTCAGACCTTGTTATTTCCTATATTTTAAATCCCTCTAAAGCCTTTTCAACACATTCAGAATTTCTAAAAAAAACAAAAAAGAGAAACTAATCCTTGGCAAAGGAGGCCCATGTGATCTAGCCCCTGCCTACCTTTCAGTCCCCCTCCTCTGCAGCTCCCATCCCTCACCCCACTCTGCCCATGCCAGCGCTCCTTCTGGTCCTTCAATCCAAGCCCATTCAAATCATAAGGCCTTTGCACTGACTGGTCTCTATCCCTGGGGCATCTTTCCCCAGCTCTTTACATGGGTGGAAACTTAATTCTGCTTAAATGTCACCGTCTTGGACAGACTTTCCCCAACTAATCTAAAGTAGCCCAGGCTCCATCCATCACCCTGTCTAATTTTTCACCGTAACACTTTTTACTACACTTCTTTTATTGGTTTGTTGTCTACCTTCCTCACCTGGAATTTAAGGTCCACAAGCCCAAGGGCTTTCCCCATGGCATCAGTCAGGGTCCAGCCAGGAGAACAGGAACTGCACTAGATATTTCAGAGGTGTCATTTAATAAAAGGAGTTACTTTCAATAAAACATATTAGAGGGAGAGGAAAAATCTAAACACGAACACTGAAGTAAGACAGAGGTAATAACCACAAGAAGTAGTGTGTGTTGTCAGAATCTATGTGCTGGAGCCAGGCACAATGGCTCACACCTGTAATCCCAGCACTTTAGGAGGCTGAGGCGGGAGGATTGCTTGAGGTCAGGAGTTCAAGACCAGCCTAACCAACATGGCAAAACCCCATCTTTACTAAAAATACAAAAATTAGCCGAGTGTGGTGGTGGGTGCCTGTAGTCCCAGCTACTCGAGAGGCTGAGGCAGGAGAATTGCTTTAACCCAGAGGCAGAGGTTGCAGTGAGCCAAGATTGTGCCACTGCACTCCAGCCTGGGCAACAGAGACTCCATCTCAAAAGCAAACAAACAAGCAAAAAAGAATCTATGTGCTGTGAAGAAGAACCCACAGAGGTAGGAGCCAGTCCTCCAGGGGGGCACCACCCAGCTGCCACTCACCTCTAAGGTGGCATAGGGAGGCTGGTTCTGGGAGCGTTGAAAGGAGCTAGAAACTAGAGCCAGCTTCTGCCACGAGGAAGAAGGGCCATTGCTGGGGCAACCCTGACAAGCATAGAGGAAGCATAAAGGAAGGATCAGTTTCCTGCTTCCTCTTCCTGCCTTCCAGTGTACAACTAGTATCACTGCTGATGAAAACCGGAAGTCTCATGTCAAAGGATATACCAGCCCCAGCATCACAAAGAGAGCATTAAAAGGTGGGATTTGAGCCAGGCGCGGTGGCTCACATGTGTAATCCCAGCACTTTGGGAGGCCAAGGCAGGCAGATCACTTGAGGTCAGGAGTTCAAGACCAGCCTGGCCAACATGATGAAATTCCATGGGCTCGTGGACCTTAAATTCCAGGTAGGGAAGATAGACAACAAACCAATCAAAAGAGAGTAGTAAAACTCTACTAAAAACACAAAAATAAGTCGGGTGTGGTGGTGGACACCAGCAATCCCAGCTACTTGGGAGGCTGAGGCAGGAGAATCACTTGAATCCAGGATGTGGAGGTTGCAGTGAGCTGAGATTGTGCCACTGCTCTCCAGCCTGGGCAACAGACAGAGACTCCATCTCAAAAAAAAAAAAAAAAAAAAGGTGGGATTTGGAGCAGAGATACAACAGCAGAATGACTAGTACACCTGTCTTGTACAGTTCCTTAGCCCCATGCTGGAAGAGTACTTGGCCTCTAGTAGACAATCAAATATTTGTTGAATGGATGGATGAAAAGTGAATCATGCACCATATACAGTGTTAGTAGCTAGGGGTGCAGAAATGAGACACACACTCTAACCTCAAGTGGCTCACACTCTAGTAAGAGAAACAGGCATTGTTTATGGTTCAGGATAAGTGTAACAAGAGAAGTACCTGCAATGTACTTTGGAAGCACAGAAGAGAGACTCGTCATGGCCAAGGACAAAGAGGAATTAGTGAGACACACAGGGAAGCTGATGGTCAGAGGTATGAGGTTGCAGAGCACATTAGGGCTGGGAACAGTTCATACAAAGAGAGCTTGGAGAGAGTATGACTCAAGTAGTTCATGACAGCTGGAGCATCCATAGGACATCAGGGAGAGCTAAGCCTGGAAAGCTCAAGTCCAGCTCATGAAGGCCTCATATGTCATGCTCAAGGTCAAGGAGCACCGGCCAGGGTTTGACCTCAAGGCAAAGGAGTACTAGCCAGGATTTATGAGCAGGACAGCACATGATCAGAGAGTAACATGATCAGACCTGAGGAGTATGAGTTTGCAGGGAGAAGAATGAAGACTGGAGCCCAGTTAGAAAGTTTTTAGAATAGGCCGGGCCCAGTGGCTCACGCCTGTAATCCCAGCACTTTGGGAGAACAAGGCAGGTGGATCATGAGGTCAGGAGATCAAGACCATCCTGGCTAACACAGTGAAACCCCATCTCTATTAAAAATACAAAAAAATTAGCCGGGCATGGTGGCGGGTGCCTGTAGTCCCAGCTACTCGGGAGGCTGAGGCAGGACAATGGCATGAACCCAGGAGGTGGAGCTTGTAGTGAGCTGAGATCGTGCCACTGCACTCCAGCCTGGGTGACAAAGCAAGATTCTGTCTCAAAAAAAAAAAAAAAAAAAGAAAGTTGTTAGAACAGTCCTGGATAAAAAGGATGCTGCCTTAGTCCATTCCTGCTGCTATAAACAAAATACTTTAGACCAGATAATTTGTAAATTACAGAAATGTATTTCTTGCAGTTCTGGAGGTCAAGGTGCCGGTAGATTTGGTGTCTGGTGAGGGCTTGCTCTCTCCTTCCAAGATGACACCTTGTTCCTATACCCTCCAAAGGGGATGCACGCTATGTCTTCACATGGCAGAAGGATGAGAAGGGCCAGGCAGCTTTCTGAAGCCTCCTTTTTTGAGACGGAGTTTTGCTCATGTTGCCCAGGCTGGAGTGCAATGGCACGATCTAGGCTCACTGCAACCTCCGCGTCCTAGATTCAAGTGATTCTCCTGCCTCAGCCTCCTGAGTAAGTAGGATTACAGGTGCCTGCCACCATGCCCAGCTAATTTTTGTATTTTGAGTAGAGACAGGGTTTCACCATGTTGGCCAGGCTGGTCTTGAACTCTTGACCTCATGTGATCCGCCCACCTCAGCCTCCCAAAGTGTGGAGATTTCTGGCGTGAGCCACCATGCCCGGCCTCTGAAGCCTCTTTTACAAGAGCGTTAATCCCATTCCCAAGGGAAGAACCCTCATGACTTAATCAGTTCCCAAAAGGCCCCACCTGTTAACACCACCACAATGGGGATTAAGTTTCAGCGTGAATTTGGAGGGACACAAACATTCAAGCCTTAACAGACAGGTATTCATCTAACTGTATACTTTCATGGATGTAGTTTGCTATTTGTAATTTACCTCAATAAAGTCGGATTAAAACAAGAAATAAACGATGGGAATCTGAGCAAAGGCTGTGAAGGTTGAGGACCAAAGGAGGGGAAGAAAGAACTACCGAGGAGCTGGGATCACTCAGCCCGTAAACTGTCACGGGATAACCCAGGCTCCGCCGAGGAGCTGGGATCACTCAGCCTGTAAACTGTCACGGGATAACCCAGGCTTCGCCGAGGAGCTGGGATCACTCGGCCCGTAAACTGTCACAGGATAACCCAGGCTCCGCCGAGGAGCTGGGATCACTCGGCCCGTAAACTGTCACGGGATAACCCAGGCTCCGGTGCCTGAGAGTCAGCCAGGTCGTTGCATCGTCCCCTCACGAACGTGTAAGACTTCAGAGTTGGAAAGGGGCTTCAGAGAATACATCAGTGTCCCAACAGGAAACAGAACTTTACTGAGGAGGTACTATTTACAGAAGGCCGGATTAAAGAAACCAAGAATATTGAGAAACTCAGAGACTGCAAACTGCTGTGTATTAGTGTGTTGTCGCACTGCTATAAAGAAATACCTGAGACTGGGTTATTTATAAAGGAAAGATGCCCTGGGCATGGTGGCTTATGCCTGTAATCCCAGCACTTTAAGAGGCCGAGGCAGGCAGATCACTTGAGGTCAGGAGTTTGAGACCAGCCTGGCCAACATGGTGAAACCCTGTCTCTACTAAAAATACAAAAATTAGCGAGTCATGGTGGGGAGCGCCTGTAATCCCAGCTCCTCAGGAGGCTGAGGTGGGAGAATTGCTTGAACCCAGGAGGTGGAGGTTGCAGTGAGCTGAGATCAGGCCACTTCACTCCAGCCTGGGCCACAGAGCAAGACTCTGTCTCAAAAAAAAAGAAAAGAGGTTTCATTGGCTCACAGTTCCACAGGCTGTACAGGAAGCATGGCAGCATCTGCTTCTGGGGAGACCTCAGGGAACTTATAATCATGGCAGAAAGCAAAGCCAGAGCAGGCGTTCACATGGCCAGAGCAGGCGGAAGAGAGAGAGGGTGGAGGTGCTACACACTTTTAAACAACCAGATCTCATGAGAACAGCACTAGGGGAATGGTGCTTAAGCATTAAAACTGCCCCCATGATCCAATTACCTCCCACCAGGCCCCACCTCCAACACTGGGGATTACAATTCCACATGAGATTTGGGCAGGGACACAGATCCAAACCGTATCATGCTAGAAACCACCCACGGGCCTAAAGGAGGTTACTGGAGCCCATTGAGGCCTGAAACAGTGGGAAGGACCACTGGGCAGAAGCTATAGCCAGGCAGAAGGGCACTGGCCCAACCCTGCATCAAAGCAGAAGGTAGCAGAGAAGAAATACTCCACCCTCTCTTCTCCCACTTTCCAGCCTCCTGCCTGTGTCTCCCAGTGGCCAAATCATACTGGAGCCAGTAGACACGGGAACCCATTGATTCATTCCACAGGGATCAGCCTTCTGAGGCACAGAGCAATGCTAAGAAGGAGAGACAATGAATTGAAGAGGACAAGTGGAGAACAACAGCGTCACGTACTGCAATTTCCACCCTGTTGTTTTTCCCCAGAAGAGGCCTCAGAGAGTGGAGGCCACCTGCCAAAGGCCACGTAGCAAGTTAGGACAGGGCCCTTAGCTCCTCTTCCTTGGGGCCCAGGCTCCTTGCACACTGGGCCTGCACCGAAGGCAGCCAGGTGGGATGCCCCATTGTGTTGGAGCTGCAGCTGCAGGTCCCAATTAGCCAGAGCAAGGCAGCTGAGCAAGGGCAGCAGTGGGCAGGGCCAGGAAAGATGGACGTCCAAGGGCTGGCCACCCACCCTCAACGTCAGGAAGGTAATAGACACTTGCTTCCTTGTCTCATGATTTGCTACCTGCCCCCTGGTCCCCATTTCCTCTCTTGAGTCCTCCCTAGACCTGGGGACAGGAACCCGGACCTAGGATTGGCAGGAACAAGGGGAGGAGACTCTGCTTCCCTGGTAGCCAGCCCTGCTCATCGATTCCCTAGAGCTGCTCACTGATCCAGCACAAGATGGTTTAATTGAAGTCATTACAATAAATGGTGCAGAAAAGCAACACCCTTTGTCTGCCAGGAGCCTCAGAGAAATGGGAGCGGGAGCTGGGAAAACCAGCAGCAGCAACTGCAGTTACACGATGATGCAAAGGGGATGAGACTGAGGCGTCACAGAGTCCTGGGTTCGAAGCCTGACTGGTCACTTACACGTTATGTGACCTTAGTCAAGTCCCTTTATCTTCCCGAGCTTCTAGGCCCTAGTCTAGGAAAATGGGAATATTGTAACCTGTCCTCCCAGGCCCTGCGTGACCCTGGGCCCTGCCTGCATCTCCAGCTCCATCTCCCACCACCTCTCACCTCTCCTGTCACTCTGTGGTTACCCAGGTGGGTTGCTGTTCCCTGCCAGTCCTCATATTTCACTCACGTGGATCTCTCCCCTGAAATGCCTTTCCCATTCCTTCCTTGAGTAACTCCTACTCACCTTTCAAGATTCAGATCGAGAGTCACCTCCTCCAGGAAGACTCTCTATGCCCAGCCCTCCGTCTCCTGAGTGCCTCTAGCACACCCTGACTGTGACACCCATTTGGAATTTGACACTCCCTCTCGTGCACAGCAGTCTTTCTCTCTCCCTATGGCCTTCTCATGGAGATAAACATGGGATCTGTGTCTTCTCTTTCTCATCTTCACATGCCTAATACATGCCTAACATCATAATCCTGTTGATGTTGGGGGTACTGAGGGGCAGAGATTCAGAGCCCAGAGGTGGGCACAGCCAGGATGCAGCTGGCACTGGTAGATGATAACTCCCATGTAGCCACGAAGCTCCCTTCCAGATAGTTAGGATGGTATGTCCACCATATGTTCTTGTCTTCAGCATGGAACGCAGCCTCCTCTGTACCCGGGACCAGCTGGCTCTCTGCTCAGCTCCATAAACTACTATCTGATTCAGTATCAGAGGACAGAGGATCCAAGTTGTGAAATCATAAAATGTCAGCATCAAACCTTCTAATGTAGCAAAAGTGACATCTCAATACCTCCAGTCTACATCATAAGAAGCCTTATCATTTCCACTTGTGTCTCTTGGAATGTTCTCTCTCAGAATCCAGGTTCCCTACCATGAGAAGCCCAAGCCACGTGGAGAAGCCACGTCTAGGGACTCCAGTTAACAGTCTCAGCTGAGTTCCCAGCTGACAGTCAGCATCAACGCCAGCCACCTCTCCCTAAAAGTGGGCCATCTTGGGCATCCGGCCCAGTCAAGCCTTCATATGAGTCCAGTCCCAGCCACTATCTCACACAACCACACGAGAGACATCAAGAACTCCCAGTGGAGTCCAGTCAGCCCATGAACTATAAGAGATAATAAATTATTGTTTTACAGTACTAAAAAAATGTTTTAAAGAAATGTAATAGCAATGTCATCTTACTTATGAGAAGCAGAAGCTCAGAAATGCCATGTAACTTATCCAAGGTCATAAAATAAGTTAGAGGCAGAGCACAGTGCAGTTAACTGTTGTCACCCATGGTCAGCATCAGAGATGATAAAGGGAAGTGAGCTATCTGGGGTGGGAGTGGAGGGAGAGAGAAGGAAGCTAAATTGAATAGGAAACATCCCAAGTTAATTCTGTTTAAGAAGAAACTATTTCAAATGTATATGTATTTTTTAATTTTAAAAGAGTGTCTTATGACTTTTCAGAGTTTACAGAGTTAATGGTTCTATATTTCAGCCTTGAGTTCATTTTGTTTTTTCTTCCCCCTTGAGATAATTAGCCATAAGTGTACCCGAGCACATTTTTCATGTCAAGAAGACAATGGCTTCAAAGGAAAGGAAAGGGCAGCCCTACAGGAGGCCCAGAAAAGAAGGCCAGGTGACAAAAGCAAAGCCTCCTAGGGAAACATTCACATTTCCTGAATGATCTGTCATCAAAAATGCATGTGCACGCAGGAGGGCAACCAATAGAGTCAGGGCAAATGCAGCCAGGCTGGCCCCTGCACCCAACTGTGCCCAGAGGACTTTGATCTGAAACACATCCATACCCAGGACGAAAGCAACCCTCCTTCCCCAAATCACTGCCATCTATTTGGCAAAACCACAAGTCCAAAGGAAAATCTTGGGTTTGGCTTTTTTTTTTTTTCAGGCTCCTAAATTTAAGCAACATTAATTTTTTAAAGGCCTGTCCTGCTCTCTATACTGCAATGGAAGATTCAGGGGAGCAGCATTTCATGGTAAGATTAGAACCAGGCCATTCTGTTCTTAATCCTTACCTTGGAGTTGACGTGAAAAGGTGTTGGCTTCACACCTGGATAGTCCTGGGACTGGGCCCAGTATTCCCTTGTTGTTTGTTCTGGAGCATTACTGTGAGAAGCCATCATTTTTTGCTTATGTCCCTGGGGCTTTATTTACTTCACCTTGTGTTTAATCTTCCCAGCAACTCTATGAAGGAAGTATATTATCTCATTTCAAGCATAAGGAAATTAGTCTCAAAAAGAAACACACACTCCAAATAACAGATAGGATTCAAATCTTGGCCTGCCCAATTCGAGAGATCTGCTCTAATATGGTTTTGCTGTGTCCCCACCCAAATCTCTTCTTGAATTCCCACTTGTTGTGGGAGTGACACGGTGGGAGGTAACTGAATCATGGGGACAGGTCTTTCCCAGGCTGTTCTGATGATAGTGAATAAGTATCATGAGATCTGATGGTTTTAAAAAGGGGAGTTTCCCTGCACAAGCTCTTCTTCTCTTGTCTGCTGCCACGTGAGATGTGACTTTCACCTTCCACCACAATTGTGAGGCTTCCCCAGCCACGTGGAACTGTAAGTCCATTAAACCTCTTTCTTTTGTAAATTGCTCAGTCTCGTGTATGTCTTTATCAGCAATGCGAAAACGGACTAACACATACTCTTCCCTGTATACCACTTCTATCAGTTACATACTGCCATAATAATTCTGTGAAATAAATAATCACAAAACCTAGGTGGTATAGAATAGTAAGGCTTTATTGCTCATAGGTCTGGGATGGTTGGCTAGGTGGTTGTGCTGATCATGGCTGGTCTCACTAACATGCTTAGGGCTTGGATGCCATCGACTGACCTAGGCTGGCCTCAACTGGGACAGCTGGGATGACTCAGCTCTGCTCCAAGTGTCTCTAATCCTAGCCCAGGCATGTTCTCATGGCAATGGCACAGGTATAAGAGAGAAGGCAAACATGATTAGTTGCACAAGTATTTTTCAAGCTTTTGCTTACATCACATTTGCTGTTGTTATCCTATTGGCCAGAGCAAGTTACATTGCTGAGCCCAGAATCAGAAAAGGACATTGCAGATGAATGGCAAAAGGTGTGGGTACAGGGGAGGGTAGGGATTTGGAACCAGTTTTGCAATCTACCACATGATCTTGGGTAAGTTACAATCCCCTCTCAGAGCCTCTGCTCCTGCATTTTTTAATAGGATGGTATCTACTTTGTAGGGCAACTGAGATCATTAAATAAGACAAGCTGTGTGAAACACTAGCAAATTGAGAAGTACCCTTCCTACTGATGTATTTCAAGTGTACAAGCCTGGGGGTGTTTGTATACATTAACAGAGATACATGAAAGCCTCCATGTCTATTTCCAGAGTCCAGAGGATTCTACCCAAGTCTCAGAGGTGAGATGGTCCAATCACTGAGATGATAAACAAGAATTGTAGAAAGAGAATAAATCAAGAAAGAAAACAATAAGTAAATGATGTAATTAAAGTTACTGTTGAAGAACCTATCAAGGAGAGAATGAGTCAGCGGCAAGTTGAAGCGATGAATCAGGCACGATGTCATGTTTCTAGAATTCTTGTCTATTTCAAGAAAGGCTGATGTCCCAGTTAAAAGAGCACCTTGAGCCTGTAGCAACAACATCTGGAAGGAAACACTCCTGTAATTTTAATTTCTCCTGGGCGCCACCACTAACAACAGGAGCGGCACCTGGGTAGCACAGAGTAGGCACTCCGTAAAATCTGTCATGGGAGGAGCTGAAAACTACAGCATTACCTCAAATGTATTCAAGGGGATTTTATTTTTTATTTTTATTTTTGCTTGATTTAAAACATTGTTTTTATGGGTAAAATGTAACTGAAAATATGACCATCATAACATACTTAAACCAAAAAACAAATATTCAACCACAGGTCTTATGTCAATTCACATCAGTCTTTTTTATTATTTTTTATTGTTTTAGAGACAGGATCTCACTGTGTTGCTCAGACTGGTCTCGAACTCCTGAGCTTAAGGGATTCTCCTGCCTCAATCACAGCCTCCCAAGTAGCTGAGATTACAAGTGCTCACCACAGTGCCAGCCAGTTCAGTTTTTGAGATAAAAACAAGTGCACTCAAAAAGAAAAACACTGACGAATGTGTTAGAGTGGAGCATATTCCAAATAAGAATCACAAGCCTAGAAGATGGGCTTCTGGAGAGTTTAGAGACTTACAGGCTAAAGATGACAGGCCTCGAAGTGAGCCTGACCCACTGTGTACAGAGGCGGGATTTGGTCAGGCAGATTCTTGGGACTCAAAAGAAGTAGAATCAAACCAGAAACAAAAGAACAAAATTTCCAGAAATGCTGGGGTCTTGGGTATGCAGACTGATCAGGAGTGAGTGCTGTTGCCCAGTTCTGGGTCTTCTTTTTCTCCCCCAGCTTTATTGAGATGTAATTGACAAAAATTATATATACTTAAGGTGTACAATGTGATATTTGATATGTGTATATATTGCAAAATGTTCACCACACTCAAGCCGATTATCTAACATATCCATCATCTCACATAGTTCCTTTTTTATTTTTCCTTTAAGACAGGGTCTCACTGTGTCATCCAGGCTGGAATGCAATGACATGATCTCAGCTCACTGCAACCTCCACCTCCCGGGCTAAAGCAATCCTCTTGCCTCAGCCTCCTGAGTAGCTGGGACTACAGAGACATACCACCACATCTGGCTAACTTTTTGTATTTTTAATAGAGGCAGGGTTTTGCTGTATTGCCCAGGCTGGTCTCAAACTCCTGGGTTCAAGCGATCCACCCACCTGGGCCTCCCAAAGTCTATTTTTTTTTTTTTTTTTTTTTTTTTTGGTGAGAACAATTAAGATCTACTCTCAGCAAATTTCAAATACACAATACACTATTGTTAATTGTAGTCACCATTAGATCTCCAGAACTTATACTGCATATCTGGAACTTTGTACCCTTAGACCAACCTGTTCCCATATCCCCCATCCTCCAGTCCCTGGCAACCACCATTCTACTCTCTGCTCCTAAGCATCTGACTTTTTTTATATTCCACATATTAGTGAGATGTGTGCAGTATTTGTTCAAGGAGATTTTAAATTATTTTTGCAAAGGAATTTCCTGTGCAATAGGCTATTTGATTGCCAAAACAAGACTGTGAATTCAGTGCAGGACAATGTGAATCACTCTACTCTATAGATGAGAACTGAGGCGCATACAGTCCTCTCTTTAGCAGCAAGACAAAGGTCAAAAGGCAAGCCTCTTAGGCTCTCTTATCTGAACTAACAGAGAACTGTATTCCAACTATTGGTAACTTCATTCAGATTATTTTACACTCTGTAAGAAATAACACTGAACACTTATTGAGCACTTACCTTATAAGCCTAGTAGCTCATGTAATCCTCGCCACAAACTGAGAAGTCAATCTATGTGGCTTCCTTCCATTTCACAGATAAGGGGAAATTGGAGCTCAGAGATTTAAGCCACCTGCCAGAGGTCACATGGCCCATAAAAGGTGAGCCAGGATTCACACTCAGGTCTGCGTGACCCCACACACCAAGCTCAATACTGCCATTATGGATAAACTTGCCCCCTGCTCACACACACATATATGTTTTGCCCAGTTACTCAGAAAACACATTTTCTCACCTGTATTTTGCACTTCACTTTGCCTGCCCAGCTGCTGCCTCTAACTGACACAACTCAAGGCATAGGGGCAAGCGATATTAGCTCAGGAAACCTGAGCTGTGACCCCGAGCTGCTGACAGAATGTCTGATATTTATAGCAACTTAGAGTCAAGCACCAGGAAAAGTGTGTTCTGGACTATTGCAGATGTCCTCAGGGAGAAAGAAAGTATCTCTATGAAAAATCATGTGGGATGCTTAACTGATGGAACATCAAACATGAAAAGACAGTTCAATGGGTTTGCATTGGTTAAAAAATAATAGTAAAAGCATGACCCAGTCAACCTCTGTGGATAACATTCTTCAAACATTTAGGATATAGCCACAGAAGAAGACCCATCACTAGTTGAATTTATAAATTGCCACCCTGTACTTTAATTATCTTCCTTATGCATTTTGTTATTGATTTAGATCTGTCCCATTCCACGAAGGATTTAAGGCTAGAGATTTAAATTGTGAAGATGATGATGGATTGACCCTATGAATGGCCACATTTTTTTATGCCTCCCTTTTCCCTTGTCCTTGGGCAGTGTCCTCCCACACTGACTCTGTGCTTGGCCCTGTGACTTGCTTTGGCCAATGGCACAGCAGCAAACTTGATGCAAACACAACTTGAAAAAGAAAAAGACAGCCAAGTCATCCCAGCCAAGGCCACCCTGGACCAGCCAGCCTCTTGCCAAGCTGCCAGTGACCACAGAGTCCAATTAACAACAGCCAGTCCTGGCCTAGGTCAGCAGACCCATGAGAAAGAGCAGGCTATCATTTAAAGCCATGGGTTTGGGGGTGGTTTGTTGCACAGCAATAACTAACTAATACAGAAACTTACATTCTACAAAAATGCTATTAATCAACAAGCATATTAAGATGCAATCTCGGCCTGGTGCAGTGGCTCACACCTGTAAACCCAGTACTTTGGGAGTCCGAGGCGGGTGGATCACCTGATGTCAGGAGTTCGAGACCAGCCTGGCCAACATGGTGAAACCCGGTCTCCACTAAAAATAAAAAAATTAGCTGCACATGGTGACGGCCGCCTGTAATCCCAGCTACTCGGGAGGCTGAGGTAAGAGAATTGCTGGAACCCGAGAGGCGGAGGTTGCAGTGAGTTGAGATCACGCCATTGCACTCCAGCCTGGGTGACAAGAGTGAAACTCCATCTAAGAAAAAAAAAAAAAGATGCGATCTCCACCTGCTAGAAGCTTTGTATTTACTTGTGGCAAGACAGAAAAAGGAAAAATACCAGCGAGATCTAATTAAACTATGTCAAAATTGTTTATATCCTATTCCCTCTACCAGGCCAAGCTCATATGCCAATTTCCTCATGGAACCTTTCACTCCTCCATCTCTTTGCCAAGTCGAAATGTTAACTTCTGCTTCTCTGGGATACTTCAGACCTTTGTTTAAAGCTCTCCCATCTGCTTGTTGCGCTATGTTTAGGGTTATGGCTGGATGGGAACAGGTCTGTCCCTTCCACTACTGGTAAAATTGGTTCTTGCTTGGCATGATGGGGGCTCCCCACATCTGGCACAGTGACTTGCGCATGTATGAGCAATCTTGATCAATGTTTGTTGAATGAATAGGCAAATAACTATTGTAAGAGTTTAGCATGAGGGAAAACTCCAACAGAAGAGTGGTAGTCAAGGAGGGTTGAATTAAGGAAGCAGGAGTTAACGTCCTCGACAGGAGCCTCCCATTAAGGACTCATAGAATTCATGGACAGAAGAACTTAGATGAGGAAAATTTTACATCTTCAGATTCACTGATCTCTAACTGCAACTTCACATTTTCTTCTATTATCAATGTAGGCTACAAACCACAGAAGTAGATGTAACAGATACTTTGCTATCACATGTAATATTGCAGTTATTGGAGAGAGGAACAAAATATCATTTATGTTCATCACTACTGTACTTTGAAATTATAGTGGCTTTTTGGCCAGGCACAGTGGCTCATGCCTGTAATCCCAGCACTTTGGGAGGCAGAGGCAGGTGGATCACTTGATCCCAGGAGTTTGAGACCAGCCTGGGTGAGACCTCATCTCTACAAAAAATATAAAATTTAGCCAGATATGGTGGCATGTGCTTGTGGTCCCAGGTACTCAGGAGGCTGAGGTGGGAGTATCTCTTGAGCCCAAGAGTTCAAGGCTGCAGTTAGCCGAGATTGCCACTGGACTCCAGCCTGGAAGACAGAGAGAGACCCTGAAAAAAACAAAAGAAGAAAGAAAGAAAGAAAGAAAGAGAGAGAGAGAGAGAGAAAGGAAGGAAGGAAGGAAGGAAGGAAGGAAGGAAGGAAGGAAGGAAGGAAGGAAGGAAGGAAGAAAAGAAAGAGTGAAAGAGAGAAAGAGAGAGAGAGGGAGGGAGGCAGGGAGGGAGGAAAAGAAGGAAGGAAGGAAGGAAAAAAAAAGGAAGGAAGGAGGGAAGGAAGGAAGGAAAAGAGAAATTATGGTGTTTTTTATGTTAATAAAGAAGGACAGTATTCTTATATCATTAATTTGGTTTTTTGAATATTTTAGTAACTATTGTCAGTTTCTTTTATAATCCTGTGTATTTTATATCTTTCAAATCATTTTTTGGAAGAGAGGCCTAATAGGCTTATCAGACCATTAAATGGTGCCCATGGCACAAAAGTGGTTAAGATCTCCCTGCCTTGGAGAATAGGTAGATTGTTATTACAGCAATGGGAGAGAAGTATATATCCCAAATAGATGACCAGAACAGCATAAACCAAGATACAGGTGGGGAAGAGTATGAGATACATGGCGGGATGGAGTGTGCCTCCCCTCCCCATCCTTGAGGAGAAAGTCTCCTTGGCAAGATTAAGTAAAAAGACAGCGACTTTATTCACATAATAATGCATCAAGGAGCAAGAGAATAGTTGATTTGTTTTAGACATGCTCTAAGAATCTGGAGAATTTAAATTCTTAAGGCTCTAACATCTCCTCTGCAGGGTGGAGCCAAGACTTTTAGGAGAGGGCTGAACTGTGAACCTAGAAGTACCATCTCCCCCTGCACACACCTTTGGTCAGGTTGACCCCAAGGAGAAGGACAAGTCCTCTGCACGGCGATGAGGCCATACACACAGTCTGTGGCCCGGCTTTGGGAGACTGATGGGACAAAGGATGCTTTGCACGATCCTTGATCTCCGAGCAAATATATACATGGATTAACACAAAGCCTCTCTTTTTGAAAAATGTGACTGTGAAAGTGTGCCCTCCCAGATATTCCAGGCATAACACAGGAGTGACTGCATGTTTGGGGACAGTGCAGAGGCCACTCTGATTAGATCAGAGGACGTGGACTTGTTCATGATGTAAAAGCTGAAGGGAGGCCGGGCGCAGTGGCTCACGCCTGTAATCCCAGCACTTTGGGAGGCCAAGGCGGGCTGATCACGAGGTCAGGAGATCGAGACCATCCTGGCTAACAAGGTGAAACCCCGTCTCTACTAAAAATACAAAAATTAGCCGGGCATGGTGGCAGGCGCCTGTAGTCCCAGCTACTCAGGAGGCTGAGGCAGGAGAATGACGTGAACCCAGGAGGCGGAGCATGCAGTGAGCTGAGATTGCACCACCGCACTCCAGCCTGGGCAACAGAGCGAGACTCTGTCTCCAAAAAAAAAAAAAGCTGAAGGTAGGGTGGTAATGAAGGGAAGAGGACTCCAGGGTTTCAAGTGCTATGGATTAAGGGAGGGAGTAGAGGCGGGGGGCCAGGGCAGATGGTTGGATCTGTCCTAGAGGTGAGGTACCTTCAAGATGTCTCAAGGAAAATGGCCAGTAGTCCATCAGGACTCAAGAGTAAGACTACAGGGAGACACTGGCATGAAATGGGAAGAGAGCTAAGAAAATAATCCACATAGAGGTGATCATCAAAGGTGTAAAGAATAAAGCAATAACGTAAAAAAAAAAAAAAAAGCAAGAACTGAACTTTAGGGAACAAATAAGTAGGCTTCTTTCGTGTCCCAAAGCCAGAGAACGAGAACATTTCAAGAAGAGGGGTTAAATTCAGCCTGAAGAAGGAAGTTGCACAAGGTCTCTGGATGTGGCTACCGGGAAGGCCTTGGTGAATTCTGAGTGAGCCGTTCCCACGGAGGGAGCAGTGGATGGAGGCCAGCTGAGGACTGCCGGGTTAGACGGTGGGTGGAGCAGCCAAGGGAGACAGGAGAGGGTGGGAGCCAGTGAAATGGAGAGAGGGAGGCTAGGAGATTTGCAGGCCAACAGCATCACATTAAGTTTCTTTTTAACAAGACAATCCAGTTTTTCATTAGAGAAAGAAGGAAACTGCAAATCGGGGGTATTTAAAGGTCGTGTGAAAATCACGAAAACGTCAAGTTGAATCTGTTCCCACCTAAATAACTTTTGTTTAGAAACCAAGCAAAGCCACTGAAACCATCTCAGCACAAATCCCAAAATGGAATTATTCGGATGTCTCTGAAATGGTGTAGGTGCCATGAGCCACTGTGCTAATATGCAGTGTGTCCACACAGAGCCCAGGGTCCAGCGGTGTCAGAGACAAAGGCCAGAGCTTCCAGAAGGTTCCATAAGGACAGGAATTCAGGAAGTGGGGTCCAGGGAAGAGCTACTGTCACCAAATATCCTGCAGCTTAAGAAGATGATCCTGTTTAACCAGCACCTACTATGGGCTCGGCACTTCACCGACATTTTTCTCAGCCTGAACAAGACTACAAAGGATTTTTTCTGTTACTATCCCCACAGTGCAGAGAAGGAAACACAGGTTCAGGGTAACTTGCCTCAAACCCACAGTTCATAAGTGGCAGAGATAGCCTTGGAGCCCAGGTATATCTGCCTCTAATCCCACCGTGTTCCCATCCAGCCCGGAACCTCACCCAAACACACTGGACCCTCAAAAATAAAAAAATAAATTAAAAAGTGTCATTATCACCTGTAACAGCCAGTAAAAGACAAGTGTCCCTTGATGTTAGTGTAGCATAACTTTCCCAGTTCGACCTCTTCAAAAGTTAGGTTTTGTTGTTTTTTAAATTATCCTGAACTTGACAAACTTTATTTAAAAAAAAAAATTCACTCACTTAGTCTTTGAGTAAATGAAGAACAGGGCCATGTGTCAGTGCTGGAGACACAAGCCCTGGGCTCAGGTTGTCACAGAGAGAGAAGGCTCAGGACAGCAGGGTGGTCGGGGGCCTCTTCCTTTATAGAGGAGAGAATATGAGCCAAACCTATTTGTCTAAATTTGTTTTTATTTTCATCAAAGTATTACTTGTAAATCTGAAAAACCAAATAGTGCCCCAAAAGGCTTACAATTGAAAATGGAAGTCTCCTGTTTCCTATCCTTTCACCTTGTTTCCCCAAAGCTGTCTCTTCTGTTATTTCTATCCCCATTTCTAAATAATACATGTAATCTTTAAGCCAGGTGCGGTGGCTCATGACTGTAATCCCAGCACTTTGGGAAGCCAAGACGGGTGAAATCGCTCGAGGCCAGGGGTTCAAGACCAGCCTAGGCAACATGTCAAAACCCCATCTCGACTAAAAATACAAAAATTAGCCAGGTGCAGTGGCACATGCCTGTAGTCCCAGCTACTGGAGAAGCAAAGGCAGGAGGATTGCTTGAGCCCAGGAGGTGGAGGTGTCAGTGAGCTGAGATCAAGCGACTGCACCCCAGCCTGGGTGACAGAGTGAGACCTTGTCTCTAAATAAATAAATAAATATATAAAACTAAATAATATGTGTATTCTTCAATCTCTTGGCTCGTCATCTCAGCCTCGGTGTGTTTAGAGAAGTTTTTCTTCCATTCCCTCTTTTCCTCCCCTTATGCTCCCAAAATAATATCTCAATCTTTTAAAATCCACATTCCACATTTTCACTTTTATAAATACACAAATATTATTTTATTCCTGGGCCAAGTAGCACACTATGATCTTATTTCGTTTCCTGTTTGTTCTTCCTATTAACAATTCCCTCATTTTTCATCAACTTAGTTCTGTTTGTTGTTGTCGTTGAAAACAATTGATGAAATCTTTCCATGTCTCAATATAATTTTCCTCATCACCCAACCTGTCAGATCATTTGTTAGGCCGAGTTTTCTTCCTAAGGACAAACTCCCCCAGCCACTAGAGCCTTCTGACTTCTGCTGATCTAGGCAGCTTGCTCTCTGGTCCAAGGCATAGCTGCCTCCTTGTGTCCCTGGAGCCATGACCCAAGGAATTCCCTTCTCTCTTCCCTCCTGTGTTGCAGCCCTTGTTTCTGGATCTAACTTCGTTCTTGGAGCGCTGATTTAAGTTAAACACATCCTTCAGCAGTTCCCTAAGAAAGGTACATAGAAGGCAAGTTATTTGAAGACACAGCATGTCTAGAAAGCTCTTTATTTCTCCCATCATGTTTAACTGACAGTCTGGGTTGGTGTGGAATACTAGTTAGAAAAACATTTTCAGTCAGATCTGTTTTTTGCTTATTTTGAGATGAAGTCTCACTCTGTCGCCCAGGCTGGAGTGCAGTGGTGTGATCTTGGCCTCCCGAGTTCAAGCAATTCTCCTGCCTTAGCCTCCCAAGCAGCTGGGACTACAGGCCTGTGCCACCACATCTGGCTAATTGTTGTATTTTTAGTAGAGATGGGGTTTCATTATGTTGGTCAGGCTGGTCCCCAACGTCTGACCTCAAGTGATCCACCCGCCTCAGCCTCCTGAAGTGCTGGGATTACAGGCATGAGCCACCGCTCATGAGCCAGTCTCAGTCAGATTTTTGAAAGGCATTGCTTCCTTGTCTTCAAACTTCCAGTGTCGCTGTTGAGCAGCTTGATGCCATCACTCCAGAGGATTCCTGTGAAAGGCTGGGATTAGGACGAAGTGAGTGAAGCACCCATCTGAGATGCAAACATGCAAGGGAGTGCCAAAAAATTCACCCATTGAAATGCCAGTTTCAAATAAAGACGAGATCCAAACCTATGCTTATTCAGCTTGACCTCACTCACCTCGCCCGCCCAAATCCCAGTCCTGTCAGACCATGTCTTTACTTAAAATTTTGCTGTTTGTTTATCGTGGGTTGCTTTCTTTTTCTTTTCTTTTCTTTTCTTTTTTTTTTTTTTTTTTTTTTTTTTTTTGAGAGAGAGTCTTGCTCTGTCACCCAGGCTGGAATGCAGTGGTGCGATCTTGGCTCACTGCAACCTCCAACTCCCAGGTTCAAGCGATTCTCCTGCTTCAGCCTCCTAAGTAGCTGGGATTACAGGTGTGCACCACCATGCCCAGCTAATTTTTGTATTTTTAGTAGAGATGGGGTTTCTCCGTGTTGGCTGGGTTGGTCTTGAACTCCTGACCTCAAGTAATCTGCCTGCCTCAGCCTCCCAAAGTGCTGGGATTACAGGCGTGAGCCACTACGCCCGGCCTCTTTTTAAAATAGTGCATTAATTTTTTCATCTTGATCACTGAGTTTTTTGGTGCCCCCTTAAATTCTACCCACAAGGCAAGTGCCTCAGTTGTCTCGTCGAAGTCCCAGCCAGCTGTCTGCAGAAACCTCACAGAGCTACCTTGATCTCCGCATCTGAAAGGTTGTAATGATGAGCCTGGATGTGGATATTTTTTTCACTGACTGGGCTGGATACTCAGTGGATCTTACCATCTAGGACACATGTCCTTTAATTCAGGGAAATTTTCTTGTATTATTTCCTTGACAATTTCATTCCTTCCTCTCTCCATTTCTGGGACCCCTATTAGCTGAATGTTGGAGCTCCTAGATTGATTCCTTAATTATATATAAATTTTTTCAGAGACAGGTCTTGCTCTGTCGCCCAGACTGGAGTACAGTGGTACGATCAGGGCTCAACAGCAGTCTCAAACTCCTGGGCTCAGCTGGGCATGGTGGCTCACACCTGTAATCCCAGCACTTTGGGAGGCCAAGGCGGGTGGTTCACGAGTTCAGGAGTTTGAGACCAGCCTGACCAATGTGGTGAAACCCCATCTCTATTAAAAGTACAAAAATTAGCCAGGCATGGTGACATGCACCTGTAGTCCCAGCTACTCGGGAGGCTGAAGCAGGAGAATTGCTTGAACCTGGGAGGTGGAGGTTGCAGTGGGCCAAGATCATGCCATTGCACTCTAGCCTGGGTGACAGAGCAAGACTCCATCTCAAAAAAAAAAAAAAAAAAAAAACCTCCTGGGCTCAAGTGATCCTCCTATCTCAGCCTCCCCTAGTGGCTGGGACTACAGGTGCACCATGTGCAACTAATTTGTTTATTTTCTGTAGAAATGTGGTTCTACTATGTTACCCAGGCTGGTCTCAAACTCCTGGCCTCAAGCAATCCTCCCACCTCAGCCTCCTGAAGCACTGGGATTATAAGCATGAGTCACCATGCCCAGCCCAATCCCTAATTGCTTATGCTTTCTCTCCTGCCTCTTCTCTGCTTCATGTCTTTGTCTCTCTTTGTTATATGTACAGAGGAAGTTCCTCAACTTTATCTTCCAACTCTTGATACTTTTTAAAATTTTTACCATCAGGATTTTTACTTTTAAGCTTTCTTTTTCTCTATTTCTTTTTTATTTCACTCTGTTACTTTTTAATAATGGGTACAATATGTTCTTGTATCTCTCTAAGGATGTCAGTTACGGTTTCTTCAACCTTCTATTCTGCTCCCTGCATAATCTCCATTTCCTCTTGGTTCATATCTTCCTCAGAATACTGAGAGAAAGTGTCCCTCAAGTGTCCGTGATCTTTGGGTGTGTGTTGGTATTTAATGGTTCCCCACTGCAGGGCCGGTTGGAGGTATGAAGTGCCTGAGTGTGGCACGTTAATTGGACACTCAGTTGCTCGCACCAGCTTATCTGCTACAGACCCCTGAGCATAAGCATCTGTCAGTCATTCCTTTGGGCTTGTTTAATTCCTCCAGGGAAAACACACTTCAATCTTTGCATGAGGTTAGTGCAGGGTGCAGGCATAAGCCTGATTCTGGTACCCTGGAGGTGGGTGGGGAAGGAGGCTGGGAGCCTTTATTAGGACACCTCACCCCTTCTCTTCACACTTGGCGTCTCTGAGACCAGGACCTCTGGTCCCTTGTGAGAGTAAGGAGGACAGTCACCTGGCTGCATAGGATGGAGTGGGACTTGGAGGTCTACTGCTCCTTACACAGACTTTGAAACTACCCCCTACCCCCATTCTCAGGTCCTGCCCCACTTCCTGTGATACCTGGTGCCTCTGATCCCGGACCCTTTCTGGGTCTCTGTAGAGAAAATCAGCTCATTTCTGTAGTGCCTTCCGCACTCGTAAGTACAGAGGTTTGATGTTTCTCCTCTCTGCTGAGCCCTTTATCCTCCTCCAGCAGCTTCCCCCTCCATGTATTGAGATTCAAGAGTAGAGAGGTCTCCATGTTCCACCAAAGACGGAGTTCAGACTTCTATTCCTGTTCTCCTGTGGCTTCTGTACAGTTTTCAGGAGGGGAGTGGAGTGGAAACCTCTTTCTTCTACCGTCTTAGAAAGTCTTGGGCAAAATCTGAAATGGGGGATAGGAGTTGACCAGGCAGATCAGGCAGCGAAGGGTATTCCTGCCAGAGGGAGCTGTCTTCACAGGCAAAGAGGAATAAAGAGAGCCTCCTTGGAGGCTGCAAACAGGGAGAAGCTAGAGCCTGGGCTAAGGAAGTGGATCCGGAAGGGCCTTCAATGGGCCAAGAAGTGTGTCCTTGATCCTGGAGCAAATGAGGAACGGGAGGAGAGGAGCCCCTTGGCCACATCTGCCCTGGGGCAGCAGCATGGCAGAGGTGCCAGGGGAGCAGAGCGTGGGGGGCACATGGGGGGAACAGACACGCTGGGAGGAGAGAGTCCCCTGGGGGATGTGAATGTGGGAACAGGAGGAGGAGTACTCTGAAAGCTGTCTCAGAGCTGGAACCAGCAGGACTTGTGACTAACAGGAACGGGGCATGAGGGCAGAGGGAGAAGTCTAGTTTGAATCAAGTTTCTGGTTTGGGCAACAGAGTAGGTTGCAAGGCTGTTGACAGAGATGAGGAAACACTGGGGGAGAAGGCAGTGTGGGGAAAACTCTATTTGCATCTGTATTACATTCCTCCAAATTCCATCTCTGAGAGGTCCACGCTGGCATTATATAGTCGCAGTCAATATCCACATAGCATTGTGGGTCCTGCTTTTTTCCCGTAGCAGGACGTTTCCAGGTGTCACCAGAATCCTCAACGTCTTCCTTTGATTTGGCCACAGAATATTCCACTGTATTAATAAACACGCCGGTTTCACCTCCTTATCCCTATATTCTGGGCATTCTGAAGAGGACTGTGATGGACACCACGTTGTTCTCAGTAGGGCCTGTGAGTGGCTCCATAGCCCAGGTCTCCCGCCTCCTCCAAGGCTGAGGACCCCCTGAGGGCAGCTCAGCGGTGCCGTTGCATCTGCTCTGCCATCTA
This sequence comes from Symphalangus syndactylus, assembly GCF_028878055.3. Lineage (NCBI taxonomy): Eukaryota > Metazoa > Chordata > Mammalia > Primates > Hylobatidae > Symphalangus > Symphalangus syndactylus. The sequence goes on along the minus strand of NC_072428.2, from coordinate 11,070,313 downwards.
CAACGGGAAATGTTGAGGAAGAATGCTTGAGACCTCACAGTCCCTGTACCTCACTGATCCCCAAAACCACCCCTGAACCTCAGAGGAACTTGCTTCCCCCTCTGGTCCCCAGGCAACACTGATTCTCCCAAGCTAGGATGGAGCAGGGACCCTCACTCTTCCTCCACCCGAGCCCTCTCCCCTTCCCAGCGGCCATGCTGTTTGCTGCCGCCACCCTTCCCGGGAACGGCCTCGCTCACATCTCCTCTCAAGAGGGTCCCAAGGTACATGGGTCAAGTGAAATCAGGGTTGCCCCAGACCTAAGAACAGTGGCGCCCCCAGAGGGAAGCTGGAGCCCTGTGGCAGAGGTGGAGGAAGAGGAGAGGACCAATCAGTTGTTATGGCAACCAGGGCTCCCAAGATGGAGGGAAGGGAAAAGGCGGCCCTGCTGAAGAGTTGCCATGGCAACCCAGAGCCTCCAGGCCAGCTTTGAAAACAAAAACCACACACACCCCACTTAACAAAGAAAGTACCCAGGACTCCTCGGTATGCTCCGCAATCCAGAGCGCCAAACGGAACAGGTCAAGGTCTGGTCTCACAGTTGACTCTGTAGACTTTTTTTAGGGGCAGAAGGGCTGCTTTTTTTCTGGGAAAATACACAGCCAGGGCTTGACAACCCATAGGGTCACTCAGCGAGCATTTACTGAGCCTACTACATGCCAGGGCCACAGCGACAAATTAAGATCCAGACCCACTTTCAAGGGTGGAGGACAGATATTTCCACATCAGTACGAGACTTGCTGGAAGTCTTCTCTGACGACAGTTTGGCAGTGTTCATTAAAAATTTTAAGTGGATGTTCTCTGTGACCCAGCAATCCCATTTCTAAGACGCTGCCTGCAGACATATTTGAATCTGAAGGTGATCTTTGCAGCATTATTTATAGCAGTAGAGAAATGGGACAACCTAATGTCCCATAATGGAGGCCACTTACATCAATTTTGGTACATGCATACACGTTGAATATGCAAAGGCGTACGGGCGGAAGAACAATAAGGAACCATTAGCAGCCATTGTCTAGGAGTCGCAGGACTGACCAATAGGGTTAGAGAAGGGGGGCGTTTCACTTTACTTCTCAACCATTTGGAGATGTTACAAGAGTGCGCTTTTTTTTTACCCCCCCAAGAGAGACGGGCTCTTGCTTTGTCACCCAAACTGGAGTGCAGTGGCACATCACGGCTCACTGCAGCCTTGACCTTCCAGGCTCAAGTAATCCTCCCCTCAGCCTCCTGAGTTCAGCCTCCTGAGTAGCTGGGCCTATAGGTGTGTGCCACCGTGCCCAGTTAATTTTTTGTATTTGTTTAGTTTTTTTTTTGTTTTGGGGTTTTTTTTTTCTTTTTTTTGAAATGGAGTATCACTCTGTCATCCAAGCTGGGGTGCAGTGGCACTATCTCGGCTCACTGCAACCCCCACCTTTTGGGTTCAAGCAGTTCTTGTGCCTCAGCCTCCTGAGTAGCTGGGATTACAGGTACCCGCCACCACGCCTGGCTAATTTTTGTATTTTTTAGTAGAGACAGGGTTTCGCCATGTTGGCCAGGCTAGTCTTGAACTCCCAACCTCAGGTGATCCACCCACCTCAGGTGATCCATCCACCTGGGCCTTCCAAAGTGTTTTTGTATTTTTTGTAGAGATGGATTCTCACTATGTTGCCAGGGCTAGTCTTGAACGCCTAGCTTCAAGCAATCCTCCGCCTTGGCCTCCCGAAGTGCTGAGATTACAGGAGTGAGCTACCGCGCCTGGTTTACTTTTATAACTTAAAGAAAATGCTAAATGTTTGGGATGAGTGGTCATACAATGGGATTTATAGTGATGAAAATCAAGTACGTTAACTGGTTATGACACAATGCAAAAAAAAAAAAAAAAAAAAAAAAAAAAAAAAACAGCACAGGCCAGGCGCGGTGGCTCATACCTGTAATCCTGGCACTTTGGAAGGCCAAGGTGGGTGAATCACTTGAGGTCAGGAGTTCGAGACCAGCCTGGCCAACATGGCGAAAACCCGTCTCTACTAAAAATACAAAAATTTGGGCATGGTGTCCGGTGCCTGTAATCCCAGCTACTCGGGAGGCTGAGGCAGGAGAATCTCTCACACTCAGGAAATGGAGGTTGCAGTGAGCCTTGATTGTGCCACTGTACTCCAGCCTAGATGACAGAGCAAGACTGTGTCTCAAAAAAAAAAACAAAATAAAACAAAAACAAGCACAAAGGCACTTACAATAGGAGCACCAAGGGAGAAGAGGAGAAGCAAGATGGGTGGGAAGAAGTTAGGTCTTGCAGGTTGCAGAAAATGTCATCATCAGGAGAAGGAGGAAAGGCATTTTAGCTGAAGAAATGGCAAAAGCAAAGGCTAGGAAGAGTAAAACTTCCAGTACTCTAGAAAATCCCAAGTGGTCTCTGTGGCAGAGGTGCAGAGACGTGACACAGACCTTACCCAGGAGCAGCAGGAAGCCATCCCAAGTATGAAAGTAGGGAAAGGACATGAGGAGAGCAGAACCTACAAAGATTCCTCCAGGCAGACGTGAAGGAGAAGTACTAGAGTCTGGGAGACACCTTAGGAAGCTACTGTAATCACACAGGGGTGACACGAGGAGGACCCGACGGGAGGGTGGACGGTCGGGGGTGGGGGGAGAGGTAATTACAAGAAGTATTTCATATGTAAATGGCAGGAGTTTATGATGTTTCTCAATCCATAGACTTACTTTCTAGAGCTAGATGAGGTTCCTCAGCTTACAGATGGGGAAACTGAGGCACAGATAGGGGAAGTGAGGGTTTCCAGGCCAACAAGTTTATGACTTGGAGTTTTCTCTGGGCCTCCTGGGGGAGGAGGCTCAATCCTTCCAAGATCTGACCTTTTTAAACTCTTAATTCAGACAATTCCCAACTGAGGGGGATGGGCAAAGGTGAGGCTGTGGCCCAAGAAGCCCCTGCAGGAAGAAAAGAGGGAGGAAGAGGACGACCCCCTTTGGTATCTGGATGCTGAGAGTCCCACTCTGAGATCCCAGCCTCCTTAAAGAGAGCACTCTTGATCCCAGACTGGAGCATGGCTGGCCTGCAGGGAGCTTGGGGCAGTGCTCAGACTCTGGGAGGGGTGTCTGGTGGTGGGCACGGTGCCACCACGAGCTGGTCCAGGAAGTGCCTCTGTCATGTGCGTGCCTCCCTGGTGTCCTGTCCCACACCTGGCACCATGGCAGCACTGGGACAAGCACAGCGCTGGACTCAGGAGTCAAGAGCCCTGGAATCTACTGCCTTTCTCTCCTGCCACTCAGCAAGCTGGCCTTGAGCTTGTCACTAGCAATCCTATGCAATAAGGCCCATGAAGGCATGAACCCACACTGAGGAATGCTAGGCTAAACAGGGCCCTCTTCCTGGAGAGGAAAATGGAAAAGCCCCAGGGGGGAGTATTATCACAAAACTGTCAGCGTGTCTACATTTATCAGATTAGTTAAAAGAAGAGACAGGGCTGATGGTAATCATTCCCGAAATATGTGCAACTATTCAGCTTGCAACTACTCCCACACACAGGCCTCTCATTTGACTTTCAAAAACTAAAACAAAAACACTCAGGGCAGGTGCCGCTATTCCATTTTACAGATGCAGGAAGCAGGTTCTGAGAGATTCAGACTCAATCCATATGTGTTAAGTGTCTATCTCACGCCAGCCCCTGGACAGAGGTACCAGCAGCTGCTAGAATACAGTTAGATCCGTTCGCACTGGTCCAAAAAGATACTCCATGAGAACAGGGTTACATGTCAAACAAGCTTAGGAAATACTCCAGACTCTCCCTCCCCCTTCTGATGAATCGCTGTGCCTATTAAATTACTCAAGGCCCTGCCTGGGAAGTCCTGCTTAGCTCTGTTTAACATCTCTCCCAAGTACATGGCCATGGAACCCCTTTTTACACACAACTTCTTAACAGCCTGCAGAACTTGGGTTTTGTGGAACACAGTTTTGCAAATGCTGACCTGAGCAGTAGAAACAGAGCACTGAAGATGGGATTTCAGACAATCAAATGAAGGATACATCCTGGGGCAGCGTCTTGCCTCCTTCTGTCAACTCACCACAGAAGCATCTGCCTTTCCCTGGGCTTCGAAATACAGCGAGCTGATGGGGCCACGTTCTGTGGGACTCTTAGCTGTGGTCTCAGCTGGCAAGTCAAAGACCAAGACTTGGCTGCATCAGAGCTTGTCTGTGGCTCTGGGACCCGCCGTTTTCAGGTGGGCGCAGGGTCAGGCATCTGGAACAGCCAAGACACAGATGTTCCAGCCACTCTTGGATCCCCGCCTGGGCTCCTGCCTTCCCTAATTCCAATATTTGGCTGCCGCTCTCACCTAATTCATATTCCAATGTCAACACTGCATAATCTCCCCCAAACACTGACAGCCCCGGAGTGGGAAAGGGGAAGGGACAGCTGATGAGCAGAGGCGGAGGGAGCGTTGGGGGAGGAGGTGGGCAGAAGACAGGAAGTCCCCCAAAGCCCTTAGCAGGCAGCACTCCCCCAGACTCTCAGCTGAGAGGAGAGGACCTCCAAGGAGTCGCAGAGGCACCCAGCCGCCACCCCAGGCAGTCAGTGCCACAAGACAGAGAAGGGGAAGCAGAGCCCCCGCAGTGGTCAGGCTGGGCTGCCTGGGGGGGGAGGTCTTGTATGCCATGCAGGAAAGAGAGCAAGACCACCAGTCAGGACCCTTGGTCAAGCTCCAGCTCTGCCTCTAACTAGCTGTGTGACCTTAGGCAAGTCCCTCAACCTCTCTGGGCTTTATTTCATGTATTAAATGAAGAGTTACCCATCTCTGAGACCCACCAGCTCTAACATTTGGGACGAGGCTGTAGAGCATCAGGAGAAACAGCCCAGGTCTGAGTGTGAAGCTGGCTCTGTCCCAGCTCTTCTACCTCACGGGACTCCAGTATCCTGATCTGTAAACTGGGAGTAATAATAGTGGCTACACAGCCAGAGCTCATTGGGATTAAATGAAACAGAGCGTGTAAAGCACAGATTTCCCAGCTGGGCTGTGAAGAGCAGGAGCGGCTGGAACGAGTCGGAAGCCCCCAGACTCACACTCACCGAGCACTTTCTCTCCTCGGCCCTGGCCATGCCTCGCTCCCCTCATCTTCACAGGAGCTCTGTGAGGGGGACTAGAGCACCCTAATGGCGCTGGTTCCGGGTTCTTCTTCCTCAATGCAAACCCGCCAAAGGAAAAACCAATCAGAAAGAGGTGTTTTTCCCGCCTCGCTCTAAGCCCCACCCCAACCAATCACAAACATCCACGCAGCCCTCCTGGGCATAAAAGAAGCAAACCCCCCACCGCTCCCTCTCTCTCTCTCTCTCCTGCCCAGCCCAGCCTGCTGCCTCCAATAAAGATCTCTTGGCCGAGCCGGTGTGCCGTGGTCTCTCTTTCAGGGAGACTGTTACTAACCTGTATTACAGAAGAGGAAACTGAGGCTTGGTAACTGGCTCACAGTCACCCAGCTGGAGGATGACCAAGGTCTGTCTGACGGCAGGGCCAGGGCTTCTTCAGGATCCCACGCTGTCTTTCCAAGCTTCCGGACTGGCTAACGAGCGGGCCTGGCTGGGAGAGGGAGAGGGTCCAGGGATGCAGAGCTGCTGGGTGCCCCTTGCTGCTGGCGGCCGCCTGCACCTTCACACAGTCTCCCTGCTCCAGAGGCTCCTGTGTCCATCCTGACTGGCCTCCGCCCCCATGCACACCCCAGATCCCAGCCCCACCCCACCTACCCCCACCATGTCTGCCCTCACCACTGTTTCCTCCCACCCTCCCCCACACCCATTCCCAGGCAACTGTTCTCCCTGGTTCTCACTGCAAACTCTCAGGAATTCAGTGACCTCCACCCAAATATTCCCCCAGGGCCACATCCAGGCCGATGTCCCAAGGAGGACTGCTGATAAATATGCATGAGATTTGCATGTGATTTGCATACACTTCTAAGGCCCTGAAAGGCAGCTTTTAAGAGACGCATTATCCAGGCTACTTTACCCTCCTCCTTATCTATTTCTTCACATTCCTTTGAGCCCAGCCCCCACACACACCCACCTCCTCTTGTGCCCACCCTACTCCACCCCTCCCTGCACTGGTCCCCCTTTCCTATTTCTGAATGTGTAACTAAGTAGGAAGAGCAAAAGTTTTAACAATAACAATTGCTGTTTATTGAGCAACTATCTGCCAGGCATGGCCCCTCACAACAGCCGCCAAAGGAACTACTATTTGAGGGTGTCTGAGTGGACCCAGTACCCGTCTTCCCAGCCCCTGTTCAGAACCAAGTGAGATGAATTTCAGACTTGACTATTGGTGAAGGTGATTTCGGAGAATACATCTTAGGTCTGCGGTTTCCTAACACTGAACCCCAGAATTAGACAAACCCACTCACTCCCAGACTGCTGGACTTTGCCCCCAGAATCCAGCCTCCCCTCACAGAGACAGAGCTGGCCCCTGTAAAACTTGAAGCAGAGAAAGCGTGGAGAGGAGGCTTGTCTCCGCAGGTGGGCAGAGCCCCAAAGAGAAGGAAGGGGCTGTGCCGCACAGGCAGCGACTTGGTCCCAGGCGCACCAGTTAGACCAGTCACCCCCTCCTCCCTGGGGAAGATTGGGCTGGGCCCAGGCCAACCTTGTTAACAGATGCCCCCTCTCCAAGGATGGAAACATCAGGAGTGGATGGGAAGTGCTACCCCTGTTTTACAGAGGTGAAAGCTGAGGTTACTTAACAGAGAGTTTGCCTATCTTGCCCAAGGCCACTCCGTGGGGAATGGTGGGTGGGCACTGGAACCCAGAGCCTGTGGTCTTTCACACCACCACAGTTATGTCTCAGAGAAAAGCCCACAGTCCAGGGGAAGGGAACAGAGAAAGCGTGGGAAGAGGATGGAGGGAGGACTCAGGAGTGTGCAAACAAGGGTCAAGTGCAGCTGGGGGAAACCTACGGTCTCAGAGCCAGAGCACGGAGGCCTCTGGACAACATGGAGTCCAGGGACCCACTCTCACACGCTCACAGGGTAAAGCAGCCTGTAAATGAGTGGGTGGCAGGGAAGACAATAGGGAATGGTAAGGACTGTGGTGAACTGAACAGGGGCAGGCCCAGACCAACTCCAGCCTCTCCTGGTCATGCAGCAACACAGTCCCAGAGTCACCAGATCTTCTGACTCTTCCAGAGATGCCGGAAATCACATTATGACTTGAAATCTCCCTATTTGTATATGTTGGCTCAATGCTTTAATAAAAGGATAAACTCTATTCAGGCAAGCAGAATGTCACTGCTTTTTGGCTTCAGCCCACTGGCACAACCAGCAACCTCAAAAAATGCAATCCCATCACCTCCCAAATGTGCTCACTGGAGTGAGAGCCGCTGAGCTCCAGGACTGGCTGCATCTTTGTCTCCTGCCATCTCCCCAGGCTGGCGTCCTATGTGCTCAGTCTCAGGGAACATCCATGGAAGCCTCTCCCAGAGCCAGCAGGTGGAGATCCAGGTCTCCTGACTCCTGGTTCAGTGCTCCTGCCACAAACTCACAGCTCCTCTCACTGCTTTCAAGGAAGTGCTTGTTAAAAAATGCAGTTTCCTAGGCCAGGCACAATGGCTCACACCTGTAATCCCAGTGCTTTGGGAGGCCGAGGCAGGTGGATCACGAGGTCAGGAGATGGAGACCATCCTAGCTAACACAGTGAAACCCCGTCTCTGCTAAAAACACAAAAAAATTAGCCGGGTGTGGTGACGGGGGCCTGTAGTCCCAGCTACTCGAGAGGCTGAAGCAGGAGAATGGCATGAGCCCAGGAGGCAGAGCTTGTAGTGAGCCGAGGTTGCGCCACTGCCCTCCAGTCTGGGCGACAGAGTGAGACTCCGTCTCAAAAAAAATAATAATAATTAATAAATAAATAAAAAATAACAGACACAGCATCATCTGCCTCACAAGCCTGCCTTGAGGAGAAAATGAGGGCAGGTACACAAGAGTACTTCGTAAACTCTTAAGCAGTGATTTTTCAAACTACAATTCCCAGCCAATGAATGTGTCACAAGCTCAATTTAGTGGGATTTGACTGGCATTGTTTCCAGTGAGATAGAACGGAATAGAAAACAGGAAGAGCATATATTATTTCATGAAACTTATACATGTATGGGAATGCTAGGTAACAACACATGTTTTCTTCCTGTGAGTAGTGGTCAAAAACTTGTATTTAAAAATACACTGCTGGCCAGGCACGGTGGCTCACGCCTGTAATCTCAGCACTTTGGGAGACCGAGGTGAGTGGTTTGCTTGAGGTCAGGAGTTCAAGACCAGCCTGGCCAACATGGTGAAACTCTATCTCTATTAAAAATACAAAAATTAGGCCGGGCATGGTGGCTCACGCTTGTAATCCCAGCGCTTTGGGAGGCTAAGGTGGGCAGATCACCTGAGGTCAGGATTTCGAGACCAGCCTGACCAACATCTCTACTAAAAATACAAAGTTAGCCAGGCATGGTGGCACATGCCTGTAATCCCAGCTACTCAGGAGGCTGAGGCAGGACAATCGTTTGAACTCAGGAGGTACAGGTTGCGGTGAGCCGAGATCATGCCATTGCACTCCAGCCTGGGCAACAAGAGTGAAACTCCATCTCAAAAAAAAAAAAAGAAAAAGAAAAAAAATTAGCCAGGCATGGTGACACTCGACTGTGGTCCCAGCTACTCAGGAGGTTGAGGCATGAGAGTCACTTGAACTCAGGAGGCAGAGGTTGCAGTGAGCCAAGATTGCGCCACTGCACTCCAGCCTGGGTGATAGAGTGAGACCCTGTCTCAAAAAAAAAAAAAAAAGTACACCACTCTAAACATAGGTGTAAATCTTCCTGACCTCAGATCAAGCAATGATTTCTTAGAAATTACACCCAAGCAAAAGCAACAAAAGAAAAAATAATCAATTGGACTTCACCAAAATTAAAAACTTCTGTGCATCAAAGAACATTATTAACCATTTTCCTGTTTAGAACAAAAGCTCAGCTCACTGCCAATGCTCACTTAAATTTACATAAACATGCTCTTTGAGGCTGAAGCAAACCTGACTGATTTTTAGTGTGAAAATAAAGTGTAAAAACCGTTCTTGGAGTTATTTCTAAACAGAACTAACATCAGAATCATCTGAATCATCAGAATAGTCTACATCAGAAAAATCGGATTCATCAAATGAATCTTCAGTCAACAACTGTCCGAGAATGATGTTAACATCACATGTAAGAAAGCTACGTTTTCTAGGATTTGACATTTTCAGCGATTGAGAATGACTGTAATTTATAAATGGAAATACCACTGCTAAAACCAGCCTGCTATAAATAGAATGATGTCTTTTGTTTCCAATGTCAATTATACTAGAGCGATGCAAAAATAATAATAAAAGCAAGATCGTGGCTGGGTACAGTGGCTCACGCCTGTAATCCCAGCACTTTAGGAGGCTGAGGTAGGCGGATCACAAGGTCAGGAGATCGAGACCATCCTGGCTAACGTGGTGAAACCCCGTCTCTACTAAAAATACAAAAAAAATAGCTGGGCGTAGTGGCGGGCACCTGTAGTCCCAGCTACTCGGGAGGCTGACACAGGAGAATGGCGTGAACCCGGGAGGCGGAGCTTGCAGTGAGCCGAGATCGCGACACTGCACTCCAGCCTGGGTGACAGAGCAAGACTCCGTCTAAAAAGTAAATAAATAAATAATAGCAAGATCATTCATGGCAAAGTTACCTCGGGGTAAACCTGCAGCCACAAGTGCCACTGGCAAGTATTCTCAAGGCAAACATCACAGAAGTGAAAGAGCAATCCACAGAATGGGAGAAAATATTTGCAAGTCACATATCTTACCAAGGCCTAGTATTTAGAATATATAAAGAACTCTTTCAATTCTAGAATTTTAAAACTCAATTTTAGGCTGGGTGCGGTGGCTCATGCCTGTAATCCCAACATTTTGGGAGGCCGAGGAGGGTGGATCACCTGAGGTCAGGAGTCCGAGACCAGCCTGACCAATATGGTGAAACCCCATCTCTACTAAAAATACAAAAATTAGCTGGGTGTGGTGGTGTGCGCCTGAAATCCCAGCTGCTCAGGAGGCTGAGGCAGGAGAATTGCTTGAACCCAGGAGGCAGAGGTTGCAGTGAGCCAAGATCGCACCACTGCACTCCAGGCTGGGCAACAGAGCGAGACTCCATCTCAAAAATAAATTTAAAAAGCCTCAAATTTAAAAATGGGCAAAAGACTCAAATAGATATTTCTCCAGAGAAGATATTCAAATGGCCAGCAAGCACAGGAAGAGATGTTCAACATCATTAGTCACCAGGGAAATGCAAATCAAAACCACTATGAGATATCACTTCACACCCACTAGTCTGGCTATACAGATGCTCCTCAGCTCCGCTGAGCAAGGTGGCTCATGCCTGTAATACCAACACTTTGGAAGGCTGAGGCAGGAGGATCACTTGAGGCCAGGAGTTTGAGACCACCCTGGGCAATGTATCGAGACCTCATTTCTACAAAAAAAAAAAAAAAAAAAAAATTAAAAATTAGCCAGGCATAGTGGTGCACGCCTGTAGTCCCAGCTACTCAGGAGGCTGAGGCGGGAGGATCACTTGAACTCAGGAGTTTGAGATTACAGCAAGCTATGACTACACCAGTGCACTCCAGCCTGGGCAATAGAGCTGGACCCTGGCTCTTAAAAAAAGAAAAGATGCTCCTTAACTTACAATAGAGTTACATCCCAATAAACCCATCATAAGTGGAAAATGCACTTAATACATTTTAAAGTAATTTAATAAGTCAAAAATGCATTTAATACACCTAACCCACCAAACATCATAGCTTAGCCTAGTCTACCTAAAATGTGCTCGGAACACTTACATTAACCTACAGTTGGGCGAAATCATCTCATGCAAAGCCTATTTTCTAAAAAAATGTTGAATAGCCCATGTAATTTATTGATTAGTATACTGAAAGTGAAAAACGAAATCATTGCACGGGTTCTGGAAGTATGTTTCTACTGCATAGCTATTGCTTTTGCACCATCGCAAAGTCGTTAAGTCAAATCACTGTAAGTCAGGGACTGTCTGTAATGAAAAAGACAAACAATAACAAGTGTTTGAGAGGATTTGTATAAGGATTTTGTCAAAATCCTTATACATCGCTGGTGGGAACGTAAAATGGTACAGCCATTTTGTCAGTTCTTCCAAAAGTGAAGCATAAAGTTAACATATGACCCAGTGACCCCACCCCTAGGTACCTACTCATGATACATTAAAAAATACCTTCATACAGAAGCTCATACACCAAGGTTCACAGCAGTCTTACTCGTAATAGCCAAAAGACATAAACAACTCAAATGTCCACCAACTGATGTATGGATAAACAAAATGTGATCTAGCATATGATACGGTTTGGAGGTCTGTCCCCTCCGAACTCATGTTGAAATGTGACCGCCAATGTTAGAGGTGGGCTGGGCGTGGTGGCTCACGCCTGTAATCCCAGCACTTTGGGAGGCCAAGGCTGGTGGATCACCTGAAGTCAGGAGTTCAAGATCAGCCTAGCCAACATGGTGAAACCCGACCTCTACTAAAAATACAAAAATTAGCCAGGCATGGTGGCAGTTGCCTGTAGTCCCAGGAGGCTAAGGCAGGAGAATAACTTGTAACTGGGAGGCGGAGGTTGCAGTCATCCAAGATCACACAACTGCACTCCAGCCTGGGTGACAAGAGTGAGACTTCATCTAAAAATATATATATATAATGTTGGAGGTGAAATCTTGTGGGAGGTGTTTGAATCATGGGGGCGAGTCCCTCATAAATGGCCCAGTGCCATTCCCATGGTAATAAGTGAGTTTTCTCTTTGGTAGTTCACGTGAGACCTGGTTGTTTAAAGAGCATGTCACCTCCCGCTTCTCTCTCCATCCAGCTCTGGCCATGAGATACAACGGCCCCCTCCTTTGCCTTTGGTCATGATTGAAAGCTCCCTGAGGCCTCCAGACGCTGAGCAGATGATGGTGCCATGCTTGTATAGCCTGCAGAACCGTGAGCCAGACAAACCTCTTTTCTTTATAAATTGCCCAGCCTCACATATTTATTTATTTATAGTAATGCAGGAACAAACTAAGAGACACATACAATGTGATATTATTCAGCCATTAAAAGGAAGGAAGTGCTGATACACACTACAACGTGGATGAACCTTGAAAACATTATGCTAAACCAAAGAATCCAGTCACCAAAGGCCACGTATCACAGGATCCCATTTATGTGAAATGTCCAGAGTAGGCAAATCCATAGAGGCAGCAAACAGATCACTGGTTGCCTGGGCTAGAGGCAGTGGGTAATGGGTAGTGATTACTAATGGGCATGGGGTTTTTTTGGGGACAATCAAAATGTTCTGACAGTAAATAATGGTGATAGTTACACAACAATGTAAATATTCCAAAAGCCACTGAATAGGACACTGTAAAAGAGTGAATTCTATGTGAATTATGTCTTGAAAAAATACACTGTTCTAACGTATTGTACATGTGGAATTTATTTGTGCTAAAGAAGATGAGGCAGGGGCCAGGCGCAGTGGCTGATGCCTGCAATCCCAGCACTTTGGGAGGCCGAGGCAGGTGGATCACTTGAGGTCAGGAGTTTGAGACCAGCCTGGCTAACATGGCAAAAACCCATCCCTACTAAAAAATGCAAAAATTAGCCTGGCATAGTGAAGCACGCCTGTAGTCCCAGCTACTCAGGAGGCTGAGGCAGGAGAATCACTTGAACCCAGGAGGTGGAGGTTGTAGTGAGCTGAGATCGCGCCACGGCACTCCAGCCTGGGCAACAGAGTGAGACTCCATCTCAAAAAAAAAGAAGATGACGAGGCAGGGAATAAAATAAGTGAGAAGGAGGGGCTGAGCTTGTAAAGCGGCTGGAGAGTTGCAGGTGGCTTTGCTTCCCCTGAGTCTGCCCTTGCACAGCCTGACCAAAGGCAAGCCATATGAATGAATGGAGGATGGACACATGAGGTCCATACACCAAGGGTGGTAGTGTTACCGAGTGCAGTCTCATAGAGGCGCAATTTGGCAATATCGATGAAAAACTAAAAATGCTCATACCTCTTGCCTCAGACTTTCTATTTGGGGGACTGTAGCCTTCAGAATGACTCTCAAAAGCAAGGAGCAATAAATACAAGTACATTCATTGCAACACTGTTTGTAATTGAGGGGAAATTGATAAATATTACTTAGCCACTGAGAAACGATTAAGTAATAATCAGGATATAGTCAGACAGTGGACAACTCAGCAAATCTAGGATCGAGAGTTAGTATTAAGTGGAAGAAAAGTTATGCAAACAGCATGGATGGGGAAGAAAGGGTAACTTTTTCAGGGCAGAAGAATTCCAGCTAATAAACTGGACAGCCTCAAAGTATCTCTGCCCAAAGTATCTCCAGGTGCTTGTTAATTGCAAAGAGTATAGTCAGTTGAGTCAGTTGACAGTGGAGAAACCCAGAAGTCACCACCTTAACCAAATGATCCAGGTTAACATCACCAGTAACATCACCAGACATATGGACACCACGCAGCCCCTGAGAAAGACACATTACTTCTTCAGCTGCTTGTAACTAAAATGCGTAATCTCAGTCTAATCATGAAAAAGCAACAGACAATCCAAACAGAGGACTATCCTACAAAATAAGTGACAAATACTCTTCCAAAGTGTCAAGGTCATGAGAGACAGAGAAGGGCTGAGGAGCTGTCCCAGCCTGTGGGAGACTAAGGAGGCCTGTCAACTAAATGCAGTGTGAATCCTGGGCTGCATCCTGGAGCCAAAAAAAAGCTATTCATAGAAAAACCGGAGAAATCTGAACGGAAGTCTGTAGGTTAGTTAGTAGTAGTGTGTCAACGTCAATTTCTTGGTTATTATCATTGTATTACGGTTACGCAAGACGGTAACATTAGGGAAAGCTAAGTGAAGGATATTAAAGGAACTCTGTACTATTTCTGCAATTTTTCAGTAAGTCTGAAATTATTCCAGAATAAGAAACATTTTGAACAGAATGGATTTTATCATCTTAATTTAATCTGGTGAGCTAGTTATCTTCAGTACCGGGTTGAATCACATTCCCGCAAAATGTTCATCTGGAATTTCAGCATGTGACCTGGTTTGGAAACCGGTTCTTTGCAGATGTCATTAGTTAAATTAAGACGGAGTCATATTGGATTAGGGTGGCCGCTAAATCCAATGACAGATGTTTTTGTAAGAAGGCCATGTGGGCTGGCCACGGTGGCTTGGTCGGGCACGGTGGCTCACGCCTGTAATCCCAGCACTCTGGGAGTCCGAGGCAGACAATCACTTGAGCCTAGGAGTTCAAGACCAGCCTGGGCAACATGGCAAAACCCCATCTCTACAAAAAATACAAAAAAAAAGAAATTAGTTGTTCGTGTCGGCATGTATCATACACCATGTGACAACAGAAGGAGAGATTGGAGTGATGTGGCTACAAGCCAAGGAACAGCAAGTGCTTCTGGCAACCACTGTAAGCTGGGCGAGGCATGGAGCCGATTCTCCCCCAGAGGCTCAAGAACGAACCAACCTTGCCCCACCCTGTCCGAATTCTAGCCTCAAAAAATGTGAGAGAATAGGCTGGGCACAGTGGCTCATGCCTGTAATCTCAGCATTTTGGGAGGCTGAAGCAGGAAGATCACTTGAGGTCAAGAGTTCAAGACCAGCCTGGCCAACATGGTGAAACCCTGTCTCTACTGAAAATACAAAAATTAGCTGGGTGTGGTGGTGGGAGCCTGTAATCCCAGCTACTCAGGAGGCTGAGGCAGGAGAATCGCTTGAACCCGGGAGGCGGAGGTTGCAGTGAGCTGAGACCAATCTACTGCACTCCAGTCTGGGCAACAGAGCAAGACTTCATCTAAAAAAAAAAAAAGTGAGAGAATAAATGTATGTTGTTTTAAGCCCGCACGTTTGTGGTGCTGTGTTACAGCAGCAACAGGGAAGTCCTGTGTCTTCCCAGCCAGCATCCCCGACACCTCTCCTCAGGCCAAGCCCTATTTCTCTTGAGGCTCTGTGCTGTTCAGTGAAGCTAACCTGCCCCCCAGCCAGCCAGCCTTGGCCCATCAGCACATTCTGTCTCCAGCCTCTGAGATTGGTGCAGGGACGGTTTGCACCTGACCTGAGGCCATGAGACCTGAGACATTTGCTGCCAGCTCCTGAGAAAGAAGCTTCCTTGCTTCCAAAACAAACACTCTCTCTCCTGTTAGACCCGAACGAGGATGCCATGGTGCTCCAACGAGGGTCTGAGAATACGTGGGTAAGCAGACTCTTTCTCCCACTATACACTCACAGTGGGCTTCTTACACCAGATGTGTGTTTGGGGAGGCGTTCCCACATAGCAAGCAAGCAATCAATTACGCAGCAGACACCAGTTCGGTGTCCTCTCATTCAGTTCACTTCTGTCACTCCCCACCTGGAGATAGGGTCAGATTCCACAGGCTAAGGACTTAGTCCCCAAGACTGCTCCCCTTCTCCCGATGCCAATCACAAGTCCCAGGGTATTTCAGCTGTGCTTCTGACCAACTGATTTAATTGAGGTTCCCACAATCCCCTCATTGGTTGGATTAATTTGCTAGAGCAGCTCACAGAACTCAGGGAAACACGTTGACTCACTTATTATAAAGGAGACCACAGAGGACACAGATGGGGCAATGCACAGGGCAGGGTATGGGGGAGCAGAGCGCCATCCTCCAGGAGCCGCGTGTGTCCAGCTGTCCAGAAGCTCTCCAGACCCTGCCCTTCAGGGTTTTTATGGAGGCTTCATTACACAGGCATGATTGATTAAGCCATCAGCCATTGGTGATCAACGTAACTTCCAGCCCCTCTCCCCTCTGAGAGAGAATGGGAGTGGGGCTGAAAGTCCCAGTCCTCTAATCCTGCCTTGATCTTTCTGGAGTAGCCCCCATCCTCAAGTTACCTAGGGGCTGCCAGCCAACAGTCAACTCATTAGCATACAAAAAGACACTTACCGCTTTGGAGATTCCATAGATTTCAGGAGTTACATGCCAGGAAATGTGGACAACAACTCAATATGTATTTTACGATATCACAAAGGGGAGCCAGCCTCCAGATGAAACCAGCAAAATGGGAGGCAGAGTGGAGAGACAAGTACACTGGTCCAGGAGCTACTGATTCAAGCCTCACCTGAAACCCACATCACCTCCAGACTTCTGAGCTATGTGAGCTGCTAATTCCCTCTTGGGTTTAAGCCAGAGAAGTTTCAGCTCTCTACTCCTTGAGACTGAAAGAGTTGACTAACTCCTGTGAGGCTGGATCCATGAAAACAAAGGCTGTCATCATGATCAGGGTTCTCATCCTATCTCAGCTCCATTTCCCTCTGGGTTGGTTTTGCCCTTAGGCAGGCCCTGCTTTCCTAGTGACAAGATAACATCTAAAACCCAAATTCAGCATAGCAATCCCCCTGGAAAGAAGTATGTCTTTTATACCAGTCAGGTGTCTGCTGCAACAATGCCATGCAACGAGCACTCTGAAAATCTCAGTTGCTTATAACAACCATTCCTTTCACACTCACGGGTCTGCAGGCTAGTTGGGGGTTGTTAATATGAGAGTTAGGCTGGACTCCAGTCTCTGGTTGGGTTCCATTTCCCCACAGTCTCCATCCTGGACTCCAGATGAAGGCGCCATGGTCGCCTGGGCATACCTTCCTTTCTCATGGTGGGCAGGAGTTCCAGAGGGGCAAGCGGAAACACAAGATACTTCTTTAAGGCCTAGCTTGGAACCCACACATCATCACTTCTACCGACATTCCACTGACCAAAGCAAGTCAGTGGCTGAGCTCACCATGGATGGTGTGGGGAAGAATACTCACCCACAGGGAACCACGGCAGGGGACGGAGGGAAGGAAGAAGCCTCAACAAAACTCCATCCAACACGTCTTCCTCAATAGGGCCTCAAAGATCTTGGAACTGACTCATTGGCCTGGCCTGGGGTCAATGCCTCAGGGAGGTAGGAGTAAGGGTACAGCTAGGGGTCCCCCATATGGGAAGAAGAGTTATTTCCCAAATGGAAGTCAAGGTGTTGCTGCCACAAGAAAGGGCAATGGATCCCACATAGGCAATAAATAAATAATTATATAAACCAGCATTCAGCAAACGGCAACGTGCAAATAAATTACCTGAGATGCTATTACAATGCAGATTCTGAGAGCCAGGCATGGTGTCTCCAACTGTAGTCCCAGCTACTAGGGAGGCTGAGGCTGGAGGATCTCTCAAGCCCAGGAGTTCGAGGCTGCAGCAAGCCACAATCGCACCACTGCACTCCAGCCAGGAAGACAGAGCTAAATCTCATCTCTTTAAAAAAAAAATTCGTTTAATAAAAAATAATGCAGCTTCTGATTCAGTAGGTCCAGGGTGGGGCCTGAGATGCTGCATTTCTTTTTTTTTTTCTTTTTTGAGATGGATTCTTGCTCTGTCACCCAGGCTGGAGTACAGTGGCGTGATCTCAGCTCAGTGCAACCTCCGCCTCCCGGGTTCAAGCAATTCTCCTGCCTCAGCCTCCTGAGTAGCTGGGATTACAGGCACACACCACCATGCACAGCTAATTTTTAGAGACAGGATTTCACCCTGTTGGTCAGGCTGGTCTCGAACTCCTGATCTCATGATCCACCTGCCTTGGCCTCCCAAAGTGCTGGGATTACAGGCGTGAGCCACCGCGCCCAGCTGAGATGCTGCATATCCAAACAGTCCCAGATGATGCTAGCAAGGACCAGTAGTAATGAGCAAGACTGAAATTGGGAGAGTCTCTCAGCCTTCTGATGCCACATTCTCATTTACGAAATGATAATTCCACCTGCCACGCAGACTTTTCTCAGCCAGGAAGACGGTGCCCTCGGGGGGGATAAGGTGCTGTCACTCACCTCCTGCCTGCCCCTGCACCTCAAAGCCTCCCTCAGCCCCCAGGAAAGGACTCACAGCCCAGCCAGCAGGGAGACAGGAGGAAGATTTCACAGTGAGCGCAGCTTCTGTTAACTGCCTTAAAATGCTCCCTGCAATAATGTTGGTGTAATCCATAAGATTCAATTATGGTTATCAGACAATTAGGCACACCACGGCGAGGTTATTGCATAATTAATGCTCAGCCCCCATCTCAGCCTCTGAGAGAGGCACAGGTGACAAGATTCACCTGCCCCGCATCTGGGAGAGGAGCAGGGGCACCCAGGATGGGGAATGACCTCCCCGTGGGCTCAGAGGAGGATGTTCTTAGGACCCCAGAGGCGTGGCAAAGGGACAGTGTGTGGCTGAAAGAGCTTGAGTCAGTATGTGCCCAGGGCCCTCACGCCTGCCATTGTGTCGAGGACTTGGGCTTTAGCCTCTGGAGCGAGGTTCAAATCCTGCCTCAACTACTGATTGGCTATATGGCATTAAGCACTCCCCTCACATTTTTAAAGCCTCCATCTCCTTGTCTTTTAAAGAAGGGAATTGATGATGTTATGAAAACCGGATGAGAGAGTTTTCATATTGGTTAGATGGTTCCTGCAGTACTATTTTCATTATTTCCCTCTCTGAGCCTCAGTATCTTCATCTGTAAAATGGGAATAATTAGACTCACCTTGCCCAGGCTTGAAAGATCAGCCGGTAGTTTGAGACCTGCCTGGGCAATATAGCAAGACCCTGTTCTCCACAAAAAGGAAAAAAAAAAAAAAAGACAAAAGATCAGCCTGTGAGTCAAGTAAGACACATATGTGAACGGGATGTGTGGAGTGCTTTGCTAACGTGCCATTGTCTTAGTTACCATGTGCCTGACTTTCTGCTCAGGGTACGACTTTGTACAAGTCCCCAGGTCTCAACAGGACAGTGGGTGATCAGCCCACCTGAGAAGTGAAACTCATGATTTGGGTGAGTAGACTAGAGGAGAATCACTTCTATCTTTCTTTCTTTCTTTCTTTCTTTTCTTTCTTTCTTTCTTTTTTTTTTTAGACAGAGTCTCGCTGTGTCACCCAGGGATCTCGGCTCACTGCAACCCCTGCCTCCCAGGTTCCAGTGATTCTCCTGCCTCAGCCTCCCGAGTAGCTGGGATTACAGGCACATGCACCTGGCTAATTTGTTATTATTAGTAGAAACAGGGTTTCACCATGTTAGCCAGGCTGGTCTTGAACTCTTGACCTCAGGCGATCCACCTGCCTCAGCCTCCCAAAGTGCTGGGATTACACGCATGAGCCACCACGCCCGGCCTGAGAATCATATCTTGAGTTATGATCTGTAACATTCAAATGAGCCTCAACGGACACAAAACAGATAAATCATCAAGAAATGTTGGTGAAAAGTTCAGGTGGGAGAACTCAGGTGATGGTGCAGACAGAAGCAAGTAGGGGAGAAAGCTGGCTTCAGGGACAGTGGTTAGGCCTTTGTGAGAAGGACTGGGGACTTCTCATATCATCCTCTGTGGCCCAGTTCCCAAAACACACACGCACATAGGCACATGCATGCAGTCACACAAAAACAAGCACACACACCAGACAAAAAAATACAGATGCAGGTACACACACATGGACATGGACATGTGTGCCTGTGTCGATATAAACAAACATTAGTGCACACACACACTCACACAGGCACAGGCAGTATGTGCTCACACACAACCATTCACACAGATACACACAGAGGTACATTCACACACAGACCAACACACACAGGCACACAGATGCATGCACGCATGCACGTGCGCACACACGCACACACACACCCGTGCACCCACCCTCAGTGATACCTTCCAATCCACTGGCCTCTCCGAAATTGGCACAGACCATTTTCCCACGACCCTTTCTCGCTGAGCGTGTGATTCCAAAACTGTCCACAAGAAGGTGCTCGGGAGCCAGAATTCAGGCGTTCCCGGGGCGCGGACGCTTAGAGAGGGGAGCTTCGGCGTTGTGGGGGGACCCACCCTTCTATTTAATAACTGAGAAAGCCACGGGAGGGGACTTGCTGGGCTCACAGCCAGTGATCCCTGCCCTGTTTCCTTATGGGGACTGCGGTCAGAAATGGGGAGTGGGGCAGAACTGTCACTGTCACGGTCCTGTTGAGAGAGGAAGGTCGGAGAAACCAGGGCCGTGGAAGGCTCTCGGGCGTTGTCAGGCGCTGTCCCCAGCTCACCGGCTCTGTGACCCTGGGTAAGTTACGCGGCTTCTCTGTTCCTCAGTGTTCTCGTCTTCCCGGACCCAGGCTTCCCCGACTCCTCTAGGGGCCCCTTCGCCTCTCCATGAACACCTTCAGATCTCGGGCTGTTTTCCCCCCTCAAGTGGCATCTCAGCTGTCCCCTCCCGGGTTAGGCCTCCCTGGCCCCTATTTAACGGTGTCCCCACCCCCATCACTATCTTGTGTGTCCCAACACTTGCTGCCTGACAATGCACACTTGTTCATTTGTTCACGTTTATTTTGTCTCCTCCAGGAGAATGGGAACTTCGTAAGAGCAGGGACGTGAGGGTGAACTGCTCACCCGGGCACCGCTGGCGCCCGGAACCCAGCTCCCTCCGGGCTCCGGGAGAGGCGGCCTCAGCCGTGTGCTGGTGCTGCCCTCCAGTGGCGCTGGGTCCCCATGGCACCTGGCTTTCTCCTGCTCCCCGGGGGCCTTTTCTTCTCCCACCCACCTGTCACCAGCCCCCAGGGCAAGTCTGTGTGACTCTAGGGTGAAGGTGGAGAGACCTTGCCTCCGAGGATTCATCCCACCTGGATTCCGATGAGTGAGAGACCCTCTCTGGCACCTGGTGTTTGAATGGCCAGCCTCACAGTTAATAAAGACAAGTTTGGTATCAGCTGCGGGATCCGTCCAGAAAAAGACACCTTTGGGGCAGAAATATAATGGTGCCTGTCTTGACATAGTCTAATACGGAAAGAAAGACAAGCCAGTCCAACGGCCCCATTTTACAGATGAGGTCACTGCATCCCCACCTAGGACAGGAGGGTACAACTGCCTGGCCTAAGATAACCCTAGAATACGGTCACTCATTCTTCCACCCACCGAGAACCTCAGGGCAGTTGCGTTTTATGCAAAGCATGTGGTCCTGAACACCTTGCATAATTCAAAGCGTGCATAATTCCTGACTAATTTTGCCAGAGAAATGAATGCAAAGTAGAAAGGATGGGTTGCATAAATTACTCCAATTGTGGCATATTTTTGCCTTAATGCTGCTTTTTATTTTCCCGGCATTATCGCTAATATTTCATAACGCACTCTCTGCTAAATTAACAGTGCAGCATTTCCTGCCGGTGGCTTGGCCTTCTTCATAACATTTTATCACATCTCACTTCCTTTCCAATGTTATCGATTTTCAGGTGCGTTTTTCAGCACCACCACTTAAAGAACACTTGGTTGACATTGTTACAGGATATGGGTGAAATATTTAAAGTTATAATAACTGTGAACATTGAGAAAACGGCACACTAGTCACCAGAATCTCCTGCAGAAATTAGAAATTCAGAGTCATGTAAACAACAGTGCATGCATATAGAAAGCAGGTATTTCTATTTAATAACCAAAGCAACGTCGCCATGTGGCAGGTTTACAGTCCTCAGTTAACAGCTCACTTAGTTCCTCCGACTCGAGGAAACTGCAATTCTTGACAGTTTTTTTTTAACTGAGGGGCTTGGCATTATTTCCAGCTTAGTGCATAAACACGTATTAGCATTTTTATGTTGCACCTTGCCAAAGTCACAGTTTAGACTCCCATAAACGGTGACTTCACCCTAAATGGTCTTCCTTGCTGTGTCCTTAACCCCAGAAGGATGGAAATGTATGACTCCACCCAGTCATCTCAGATATGGATTTCAGAAATTTCAGCCACCCACCTCATACTTACACAGGGACGTTTTTGGAGGCAGCATCATCCGAGGCTGCTCTTGCCCAGTGTGGCTGGCCCCACCTCCTCCCCAATGTCATCTTCTCTTGCAGTCTAGAGAGGGGGGCTACACCCCCAATATAGGATCCATATTTAGATCCATGTTGGAGGGTGGGTAGAAAGGGGAGGTAGGATGAGGGAAAATTGAGTCTCAGTTTCACACATTTGTAAGATCGTCAGACTTTCCACATTGCCAAGAAACTCGTCAGCACAACCGCTGTGAATTGGCTTCTTGGCCTTCGTCTGCCCAGAATTGCTTCCAGAATGGCTCCTTCAGCTTGGCCTGAGCCTGGTCCCAGAAAGAGTGCCAGGGGCCCTAGGAAGGAGGAAAAGTGGGGCATTCAGGGCAGGCTCTGAACCCACTGGGATTCCTGCCCTGTTTGCATGTGACCTTGAGCAAGTCTCTATGCGAGGCACTTCACCTCTCTGGGCCTCAGTTTCCACCTCTGTCGAATGGGGATAATAATAGCATCTACTTCCCAGAATTGGTGCCAGAATGAAAAGCAGTCCCTGCTGTGATAGTGCCTAGAACAGAGTTAAGTGCCCAATAAATGTTCTCAGCTCTTGTTGCAGTTAGAAAAGCGGCTGGATGGGGCGTACATTTACTGGAACCCTGGGACGTATGAGCGCCAGTGTCCGGGTGAGGCGATCCTGCCCCTCGGAGAATGTATGGTCCAACTTTGGAGAGTGAACCTGCCCTCCCACTAATTCAAGAATTCACCAGCCAGGGGAGCTGCATGTGGAATTGCCCTGTCCAGCCCTGACTTTGTGCAAGTGTCCATCAAGTCTCCTTCTGCCTCTGGGCTGCCTCTGAGACTTAAGTGGGAGTGAACAGGAGCCTAGGGGTCTCTCCACCCTCCAGGTGCCCCATCAGGCCGGCACCTCCCCACCAGCCCACCCCTCCCCTTGCAGCAGCAAATCTGCAAATGTGCCTTGCAAGCATGTCCAGCCGGCCAGAAGCCACACTCGTCCTCCCTGCCCCTTCAGAGGACAGGAGAGGTGCCTGGCCCAAAGGCGGTGGTTGGGGCCTGGGCTTCCTGCCTGGGGTGGGGCGGAGAGGGATCTGCCTTCTCTTCTGGGCCTCTGCCCCCAGGTTTTTCTTCCTCGGTACTCACGTTCCTTTCCCTGGACAATCCGTTGCTCTACGAGGGCCTCAGCTTTCCCCTCTGAAAAATGGGCAGCCTGGACTTCTCCAGCTCCTCCAGCTAAGACATTCATCTCCCTATCTCCACACCAGCCTTGCTGCCAACACCCCGGTCCCTCTCTCTCTCCTCTGCTGCTGTGGGTGCCTGTCCCTGGGGGTCACTGAGACTACTGCTGGCTGGGCTCCCAAGCACCAGAGAAGGACTCCACAGAACAATAGCAGAAGGAAGGGGGCCATTCTTCAGGAGGAGAGAATGAAATGGCCTAGCTGGGCCATGCCTGCCCTAGGTCCAAAGCTCCCAGCTCCATTCCTGCCTCTTCTGCAAGGTTCCCATGTTTCTACACATGCATGTCTCCCACCAGACAAGGTGGTCCTGAGGGCAGGAGACCCCCAGCCTATCCTCGCTGTATCCCTAGCACCTGGGTGCTGGGACCTGTTTCCTGGTCGGACAGAATGGGCGCCCACCCAGCAGGTACAAGGATGGTAATCTTTTCCCGGCCTGTAGCCTGAATTCCAAGTGTCCACTCAGGGCCGAACCATGCAGTCAGAACAGGATTCTCACTGGGCACAGTGGCTCAGGCCTATAATCCCAGCACTTTGAGAGGCCGAGGCAGGTGGATCACTTGAGGCCAGGAGTTCAAGACCAGCCTGGCCAACATGGCAAAAGCCCCTCTCTACTAAAAATACAAAAATTAGCCGGGCATGGTGGCAGGCACTTGTAGTCCCAGCTACTCGGGAGGCTGAGGCAGGAGAATCACTTGAACCCCAGAGGTGTAAGTTGCAGTGACCCGAGATCGTGCCACTGCACTCCAGCTTCGGTGACAGAGCAAGAATCTCTCTCAAAAAACAAAGCAAAAAGAAAGGACCGTACAGTGAATAACCTAAGTCTACAAAAATAAAAGAAAGGACTCTACCTCAGGCCCACGCTTCCCTCCCCTCTCCACCTCCCTTCCCCTCTCCCCCAAGCCCCTCTTCCGCTTGCCTCCAGCCTCCCACCTGGAGACTCAGTCATTTCTGGCTCTTTCTGACTCTGCTTTAGAATGAGAAAAAATATGGGGAAGCAGGGGCTTTTGATCATAGGGACAGGGGAAAGGAGATGGGATCCTTATCAGGGCCTGGCTTCCGGCAACGTGTCTAAAACTCACATAGAATCGTCTCCTAGGGGAAATCACCCACCTGCATAATTTTCATATCCAATAATACTACAAGAGTGTCTATGTCCTTCCTACCTTGAGTTACATTTCTAAAAATCTTTATCATGTGAGTCACGAAAGGTGCCAGATGCCAATAAGTGTGCATGGGGAGAGGACAGATAGCTGGGAGTAGAGATTTATGTTGCCTGATAATACTGAAGAATTGCTATACTCAGTTTCATCAAACCCAGGTCCTAGTGTCAGCCTGAAATTCTTCTTCCTCCAGGAAGCCCTTCTGGACTGGGAGGGAAAGTCTAAGATACAAGAAACAGTGTCTGATGTTTCCCAGATCCACCTCTTTTTCTCCTGAATCGCGCCCACCACCTAGACAGCCCTTTCTCCGCAGGTGTCCAAATGCCCCCAGTCTGTCAGTGCCAGGCTTGCATGTTATTTCCCAGATGCAAGTGACTACCCCCCTGTTAGGACCCAAGCACTTCCTACCCTGGCCTGTGATCACAGGTGCCAGGAGAATTGCTCAGCAGTGGGAGGGAGGGCACGTAGTAGGTCCCAGCCCTGACTTTGCTCAAATATCTGTCAAGCCACTTTCAGCCTCTGGGTCTCCTCCCTGAAGGATGGATGTGAGCTTAGAGGCCGTTTAGGCTAACCCCTCCCCAGCCTGGGTGCCGTCACCCCATATCCCTGACTTATTCATGGATGCCGAGGAATTGGTATGTTTGTCGAGTGACTAAATCAATAAATTCAGAATTTGGGGATTCCAAGATCTAACGCTCCCTCAAAGTTAAGCCTCTTAGCCTCCTTAACCCTGCAACTATCCTTCCTTTTCCTTATACCAGTCCGGTAACCAAAGCACCTTCTAAACCACCAGCCAGCCAGTCATACCCCCAATATGACCCAGGTGAAATGACCCAAAAGGTTGACAGTACATCCAGTCACCGGGTTTTTTTTAAATTGTAACTAGTAATTATTATGCACTATGGAGGTAATAATAATAGCAGCAAACATTCATTTTATTTCATTTATTTTATTTTATTTTTTGAGACAGAGTCTTAGTCTGTCGCCCAGGCTGGAGTGCAGTGGCCCGCCCGGTACTGGGCTTGAGGCTTTGATGTGAACGACTTCATTTAACCCTCACAGTAAAATCCATAAGGGACTTCCATCATTAGCCCCTACCCTTCAGACCTGGAAATGAGGCGTAAAGAGGTTAAACTTGCCCCAGGTAGCAAGCTGGTAACAGAATTTGGGGACTTTATAAAAACATTCTTTATCCATTGTGTACAATATTTTTCCATTCTTGTCGTCCTCTTTCAGACTTTGACATTTTTTTTTAAATTTCATGTCCTAATCTATTTTCAGTTCATTACGCCTGCCATGTTTGTGTGGCAATGTTTCTGTGAACTGTCAATCTCGTCTTCCTCTCTAAGAGACTAGAAATATTCGTGGAATTTGTGAAAACATAGCCAAATAGGTAAAGTGGACATGGATGACTGGAAATGAATTTTTTTTAAATGAAACAACCTAGAAAGAAGACAAAATTGCTTTCAAAATGCATGCAAAAATTGCAAATTGCAAAATCTCCCCAGGGTGCAATGACCTTATCAAGACAGGAACTAATGGCTGTAAACATTCATTTCCAACCAAATTTCTTTCCGTTGATTCACTTGGAACCCAGAAAAACTTTAAAATTTGTAATAACTTCATCAGATGAATGCATAATTGCTGGGAAATTATTTAGCAATTAAAAGCCCAGAAGTCTGAAGGTGGGGTTGGCATATAGAGCTAAAATGCACTTTAGAAGCTATCCTCATTGTACATAAAAATTAATAATACTTGATAAAACAGGGGCCAGAAATACTGTTTCAACCAACTTTTTTTGGCATCAGTTTTATTGAAGCATAACTAGATACAATAAAATGTAAAGATTTGTAAATGTAGCATTATAACAGCCATATAATCAAGATATTGATTGACGGCTTTTGTTTGTTTTAGAGACAAAGTTTCACTCTGTTGCCCAGGCTGGAGTGCATGGGTGTGATCATAGCTCACTGTAAACTTGCACTCCTGGCATCAAGCGATCCTCCTGCTTCAGCCTCCCAGTATCTAGGACTACAGGCGTGTGCCACCACGCTGGGCTCATTTTTTTAACTTGTAGAGAGGGGGTCTCGCTGTGTTGCCCACACTGGTCTTGAACTCCTGGCCTCAAGCAATCTTCTTACCTCAGCCTCCCAAAGTGCTGGGATTACAGGCATAAGCCACCACACCCGGCTAATTTTTATATTTCTAGTAGAGATGGAGGTTTCGCCATGTTGGCCAGGCTGGTCTTGAACTCCTGACTTCAAGTGATCCCCCCACCTTGGCCTCCCAAAGTGCTGGGATTACAGACATGAGCCACCATGCCTGGCCATAAATGGTACTTAAAAAAAAAAATCTCAATTTCCACTTGTTTATTTCCATCTATAGAACTGATTTTTCTATATATACAATTGATTTTTGTGTATTGATCTTGTATTCTGCAACCTTGTTTAACTCACTTATAAGCTCTAATAGCTTTTTTTTTTACCTCTAATAGCTTTTTAAAACAGCTTTATTAAGGTATAAATCACATATCATACCATTTATCCATTTGAAGCGTCAATAGTCTTTACTATATTCATAGAGTTGTACAAGCATCACCACAACCATTTTAGGATAATTTAGTCACTCCAGCAAGAAACCTTCCTATCTTTTGCAGTCACTTTGCATTTCCCATAGCCTCCTAGGTCCTAGGCAAACACTAATCTAGCTTCTGCCTCTATAGATTTACCTATCTGGGCATTTTATAAGTGAATTCATACCATATAGTCTTTGGTGACTGGTGTCACTTACTTAATGTAATTTTTTTTTTTTTTTTGAGATGGATCCTGCCCTGTTGCCCAGGCTAGAGTTCAATGCCGCAATCTCAGCTTTCTGCAATCTCTTCCTCCAAGGTTCAAGCGATTCTCCTGCCTCAGCCTTCCGAGTAGCTGGGATTACAGGCACACACCACCACGCCTGGCTAATTTTTCTATCTTTAGTACAGACGGGGTTTCACCATGTTGGCCAGGCTGGTCTCGAACTCCTGACCTCGTGATCCACCCGCCTCAGCCTCCCAAAGTGCTGGGAAAAAGTGAGCCACTGTGCCCAGCCTAATGTAATATTTTCAAAGTTCATCCATGTTGTAGCATGTTATCAGTACTTAATTGCTTTTTATGAATGAATAACCTTCCATTGTATGGACATATCACATTTCATTTATCTGTTGATCAGTTGATGGACATTTGGGTTGTTTATACCTTTTGGCTATTATGAAGAATGCTGCTATGAACATCTGCATTCAAGTTTTTAGGTGGACATTTGCTTTAATTTCTCTGAGGCTTATACATAGGAGCAGAATTATTAGGTCATATGGTAACTCTGTGTTTAGACTGCTTCTAAAACAGCTTCATCATTTTACATTCCCACCAGCAATTTATGAAAGCTGCAATTCCTCCATGTCCTGGCCAACCTTGTTATTGTCTTTTTTTTATTATTTTTATTATTTTATTATTATAGCCACCCTAGTGGATGTAAAGGGCTACTTATTGTGGTTTTGATTTTTGTTTCCCTAATGACTAACGATTTCTAGCATCTTTTCCTGTGCCTGTTGGCATTTTGCATATCTTCTTTGGAGAAATATCTACTCAAGTCATTTGATCATTTTAAAACTGTGTTTTCCCCATCAAAAAGTGGGCAAAGGATATGAACAGACACTTCTCAAAAGAAGACATTAATGTGGCCAACAAACATATGAGAAAAACTCATCATCACTGGTCATTAGAGAAATGCAAATCAAAACCACAATAAGATACCATCTCATGCCAGTTAGAATGGCGATTATTAAAAAGTCAGGGAACAATAGATGCTGGCGAGGCTGTGGAGAAATAGGAACGCTTTTACACTCTGGGTGGGAATGTAAATTAGTTCAACCACTGTAGAAAATAGTGTGGTGATTCCTCAAGGATCTAGAACCAGAAATACCATTTGACCCAGCAATCCCATTGCTGGGTATATACCCAAAGGATTATAAATCATTCTACTATAAAGACACATGCACACATATGTTTATTACAACACTGTTTACAATAGCAAAGACTTGGAACCAACACAAATGCCCATCAATGATAGACTGGATAAAGAAAATGTGGCAAATACACACCATGGAATACTATGCAGCCATTAAACAAGAATAAGTTCATGCTGGGCACGGTGGCTCACGCCTGTAATCTCAGCTACTCAGGAAGGCTGAGGCAGGAGAATCACTTAAACCTGGGAGACGGAGGTTGCGGTGAGCCAAGACCATGCCATTGCACTCCAGCCTGGGCAACAAGAGCGAAACTCCATCTCAAAAAAAAAAAAAAACAACAATGAGTTCATGACCTTTGCAGGGACATAGATGAAGCTGGAAACCATCATTCTCAGCAAACTAACACAGGAACAGAAAACCAAACACCGCATCTTCTCACTCATAAGTGGGAGTTGAACAATGAGAACACATGGTCACAGGGAGGGGAACATAACATACTGGGGCCTGTCGGGGGGTCGGGGGCAAGGGGAGGGAGAGCATTAGGACAAATACCTAATACATGCAAGGCTTAAAACCTAGATGTCAGGTTGATGGGTGCAGCAAACCACCATGGCACATGTATACTTACGTAACAAACCTGCATGTTCTGCACATGTATCCCAGAACTTAAAGTAAAATTTAAAAAAATAAAAATAAAAATAAAATAAAATAAAATTGGGTTGTTGGTCTTATTTGTTGTTGAATTATAAGAGTTCTTTATATATTCTGGATAGTAGACCCTTATCCAGTATGATTTGCAATTTTTTCCCATTCTGCAGATTATCCTTTCACTTTCTTAATAGTGTCTTTTGATGAACAAAATTTTTCTAATTAATGAAGTCTAAAATATGTATATATTTTTCTTTCACTGCTTGTGCTTTCATGTCATACCCCAAAATCCATTGCCAAATCAAAGGTTTACCTTAGGTTTTGTTGAAAATGTTTATCTTTTTTTTTTTTTTTTTTTTTGAGACAGAGTTTTGCTCTGTTGCCCAGGCTGGAGTGCAGTGGTGTGATGTCAGCTCACTGCAACCTCAGCCTCCCAGGTTCTAAGGGATTCTCCTGCCTCAGCCTCCCAAGTAGCTGGGATTACAAGCACGCACCACCACGAATGGCTAATTTTGTATTTTTAGTAGAGATGGGGTTTCACCATGTTGGCCAGGCTGGTCTCGAACTCCTGACCTCAGGTGATCCACCAGTCTCAGCCTCCCAAAGTACTAGGATTACAGGCATGAGCCACCGTGCCCGGCCAAATTTTTACAGTTTTAACTCATTTTTAGGTCTTTGACACTTTTTTTCTTTTGGTCTTTGATACATTTTGAGTTAATTTTTATAGATGGTGTAAGATAAGGCTCCAACTTCATTCTTTTGAACGTAGATATCCATTTGTCCAAGCATCATTTGTTGAAGAAACTACTCTTTCCTCATTGAGTAGTCTTGGCACTCCTTTTGAAAATCAAATAACCACTGACATCTACATTGATGATGTTTCTCAGGACTCTCTGTTCCATTCTATTGATCTACATGTCTATCCTTATATACTGTTTTAGTCACTGTAGCCTTATAAGAAGTTTTGAAATTGGGAAGTGTGAGTCCCCCAAATTTGTTCTTTTTCAAGGTTGTTTTGGCTATTCTGGGTCCCTCGAAGTTGCATATGAACTTTAGAATCAATTTTTTCCTTTCCACAAAAAGGCTTTTGGGATTTTGATAAGGATTGCCTTGAATCTGTAGGTTGCTTTGGGGTATACTGCCATTCTTGTACAGGATTTCTTTCAAGGTATTTAGGTCGTCTTTAATTTTGTTCAGTAATGTTTTGTAGTTTTCAGTGTACAAATCATGTACCTCCTTAGTTAAATTTATTCCTAAGTGTTTTATTCTTTTTGATGCTATTGTAAATGGAATTGTTTTCTTCACTTCCTTTCTGTGTTGTTCCTTACTCCTGTATAGAAATGCCACTAGTTTTTTTGTGTTGATTTTGTATCCTGTCATTTTTCTAAATTTGATAGTTGGCTCTGATAGAGATTTGTTACAATTTCTTAAATATAAATTATGTCATCTGTGAATAAATATAATTTTACTTCTTCCTTTCTAACTTGGATGTTTCATTTCTTTTTGTTGCTTAATTGCTCTGGCTAGAACTTCCAGTACAATGTTGAATAGCAGTGGCAAAAGTAGGCATCCTTATCTTATTCCTGATCTTAGGGGAAAGATTTCACACTTTCACCGTTGAGTTTTTCATAAATGTCCTTTATCATGGTGAGGAAGTTCTTTTCCATTCCTAGTTTTCTGAGACTTTTAATCTCGAAAGGTGTTGGATTTTGTTAAATATTTTTTCTGCATCAATTTGGAATGCTCATATGGGGATTTTTCTTCATCCCATTAAGGCAGTATATTACACTGATTAATTTTTATGTTGAACCAACATTGCATTCCTGGGATGACTCCCACTTGGTAATGATGTATAATCCTCTTAACATGTTGATGGATTTGGTTTGCTAGTATATTGTTGAAGATTTTTGCGTCTACATTCATAAGGGATATTCGTCTGTGGTTTTCTTTTCTTGTGATGTCTTTATCTGTCTTTGATATCAAAGTAATGCTGAATTCCTAGAATGGGGTAAGAAATACTCTCCCTTTCCATTTTTTGAATGAGTCTGATAAAGATCAGTGTTAATTCTTCATCAGATGTTTGGTAAAATTCACCAGTGAAGCCATCTGGTTGTGAGCGTGTTTTTATTGGGAGGTTTTTGATTACTTATTCATTCTCTTTATTTACTAATGGGCTGTTCAGATTTCTAGTTCCTCTTGAGTCAGTTTTGGTAGTTTGTGTTTCTAGGAATTTGTCTATTTCGTCTAGACTATCTAATTTGTTAACTTTCAATTGTTCATAGTATTCTGTTACAATTTCTTTTTTTTTTTTTCTGTAAACTCTTTTGTAATATCCCCACTTTCACTTCTGATGTTAGGAATTTGAATCTTCTCCCTTTTCTCTTTGTCAGTCTAGCTAATGGTTTGCCAAGTTTGATGATCTTTTAAGATCAATAACCAACTTTTGGTTTCCTTGATTTTCTCTACTGTTTTTCTATTCTCTACTTTTTCCACTATAATCTTTATTGTTTTCTTCCTTCTGCTAACTTTGGGTTTAAATTGTATTCTTTTTCTAGTAGCTTAAGGCAGCAGTCCCCTACCCTTTTAGCACCAGGGACCAGTTTTGTGGAAGACAATTTTTCCACAGACCGTTGTAGAGAGGATAGTTTCAGGATGATTCAAGCACAATACATTTATTGTGCACTTTGTTCCTATTATTATTACATTGTAATATATAATGAACTCACCATAACAAAGAATCAGTGGGAGTCCTGAGCTTGTTCCCTGCAACTAGACAGTCCCACCTGAGAGTGATAGGAGACAATAACAGCTCATCAAGCATTAGAGTCTCTTAAGGAGCACACAACCTAGATTTCTTGAATGCACAGTTCACAATAGGGTTTGTGCTCCTATGAGAATCCAATACCACCACTGATGTGACAGGAGGCAGAGCTCAGGTGGTAATGCAAGCAGTGGGGAACAGTTGTAAATACAGATGAAGCTTCACCCTCTGCTCACCTCCTGCTGTGTGGCCCAGTTCCTAACAGGCCACAGACCAGTACCAGTCCACGGTCCAGGGATTGGGGACCCTGACATACATTGTAAAGTTAGGTTATTTATTTGAGATCTTTCGTCTTTTTTAAAGTAGGCATTTATAACTATGACTTTCCCTCTGAGCACTGCTAAAGCTGCATCCTATAAGTTGTGGTATGTTGTTATTTCATTTTCTTTCATCTCAGAGTGTTTTCTTATTTCACTTGTAATTTCTTCTCTGGCCCACTGGTTATTTAAGAATATATTGCTTAGGCCAGGTGTGGTGACTCATGCCTGTAATCCTAGCACTTTAAGAGGCCAAGGTGGGCGGATCGCAAAGTCAGGAGTTCAACACCAGCCTGGCCAACATGGCGAAACCCCATCTCTACTAAAAATACAAAAATTAGCCGGGCATGGTGTCATGCTCCTGTAATCCCAGCTACTCAGGAGGCTGAGGCAGGAGAATCTCTTGAACCTGGGAGATGGAAGTTGCAGTGAGCCGAGATTGTGCCACTCTACTCCAGCCTGGGCAACAGAGTGAGACTCCATTTCAAAAAAAAAAAGAATATATTGCTTAATTTCCACATATTTGTGAATTTTCCAGGTTTTTTTCTGTTATTGCTTTCTAGTTTTATTTCATGTTGATTGGAAAAGATACTTTGTACAATTTCTTTTTTTTTATTATACTTTAAGGGTACATGTGCACTGTAGGGACCAGCCCCACAGGGTCAGTGGGTCTCTCCCTGTGTGTGGCGACAAGAGAGTGTAGAAATAAAGACACAAGACAAAGAGATAAAAGAAAAGGCAGCTGGGCCCGGGGGACCACTACCACCAATGCGTGGAGACCGGTAGTGGTCCCGAATGTCTGACTGCGCTGTTATTTATTGTATACAAAGTAAAAAGGGCAGGGTAAAGAGTGTGAGTCATCTCCAATGATAGGTAAGGTCACGTGGGTCACGTGTCCACTGGACAGGGGGCCCTTCCCTGCCTGGCAGCCGAGGCAGAGAGAGAGAGGAGACAAAGAGAAAGACAGCTTACGCCATTATTTCTACATATCAGAGACTATTAGTACTTTCACTAATTTTCTACTGCGATCTAGAAGGCAGAGCCAGGTGTACAGGATGGAACACGAAGGCAGACTAGGAGCGTGACCACTGAAGCACAGCATCACAGGGAGACCGTTAGGCCTCCAGATAACTGCGGGAAAGCCTGACTGGTGTCAGGCCCTCCACAAGAGGTGGAGGAGCAGAGTCTTCTCTAAACTCCCCCTGGGAAAAGGAGACTCCCTTTCCCGGTCTGCTAAGTAGCGGGTGTTGCTCCTTGTCACCTTTTGCTACCGCTAGACCACGGTCCGCCTGGCAACGGGCATCTTCCCAGACGCTGGCCTCACTGCTAGACCAAGGAGCCCTCTGGTGGCCCTGTCCAGGCATAACAGAAGGCTCGCATTCTTGTCTTCTGGTCACACCTCACTGTGTCCTCTCAGCTCCTATCTCTGTATGGCCTGGTTTTTCCTAGGTTATGATTATAGAGCAGGGATTATTATAATATTGGGATAAAGAGTAATTGCTACCAACTAATGATTAATGATATTCATATATAATCGTATCTAAGATCTGTATCTGTTACAACTATTCTTGTTTTATATTTTATTATACTGGAACAGCTCGTGTCCTTGGTCTCTTGCCTCGGCGCCTGGGTGGACTTGCCGCCCACAGACCCCCTTTCTCTGGGAGATGGCGAAGGTCAGGCTTTGGGTCTCTGGAGGGCTGGGATAATGGTTGCTATGGAGACTGATGGTGGCTCCTTGTACACCCGGGAATTGAGAAGGGCCATGCACCGGCCACTCAGGCATCTGGAGCTTGAGCCTCCAGCCCCCTGATCTTCATCTCTAGCCTAAAGCTGGGGTGGGGGAATGTGATTCCCTCTCCAGGACCCTCAACAGAGACTGTTTGTGGGGGTTAAACATGTGAGACCAGGCCAGAACAGTGGCTTATGCCTGTAATCCCAGCACTTTGGAAGGCCAAGGCAGGTGGATTGCTTGAGCCCAGGAATTTGAGACTAGCCTGCTCAATGCGGCCAAATTCTATGTCTGCAAAAAATACAAAAATTGCTGGGCGTGGTGGCATGCGCCTAGTACTCGGGAGGCTGAGGTAGGAGGACTACCTGAACCCAGGAGGTCAAGGCTGCTGTGAGCTGTAATCACACCGCTGCACTCCAGCCTGGGTGACAGAGTGAGACCTTGTCTCTAAAAACAAACAAACACCATGTGGGATCGGGTAGAGCACACACATAGTTGGGTGCTGGCCCAGGATGAGTCTTCAATAAGGGGGCTGGGGGAGTCAGTGCAGGAAGCTGGGTCTGCAGATCTCACTGTGGTCACTCACAATGTTGGCCCTTCTTCTGGCTCAACCTCACCATTCAGGGAAACTGAAGTGCTGAGATACCTGCTAGGCCCCCAAGGGGTTGTTCTGGGGGCGTGGAGGGAGAAAGAGACACATATGGGCATATAAACAGGTGCTGTTCCTCTTGGCCTAAGACCCATTTTGACCCAGCTCTGCCCAGGACTTTGCTGTGTGACCCTATTAGACCAGCGAGGCTCCCTCTCTGGGCCTCTGGTACTCTCACCTGTACATGTTGGACTGGTCTACCTCTCTTCCCCTGTGACTTGGGGCAAACTGAAGGAGAGAGGATACAGCTCAACCTGCCCAAAGGTCCTTCCAGCCCAACAAGACGGCCAAGCCCAGGCAGGGGGCCAGGGAGCAGGGGAGGGGCCTCCTGCACACACCGCAACTCTTTGTCTCTGGGGCCTAATCAGGCCTGGGATCTAGAGAGGAAATTCAGGCAGCCCTGCTGCTGCCAACCTGTGTGGACCCATGCTCCCCCTCCCAGTTCTGGAGGGAGGGAGGAGAAACTGGTTCCAGCCCAAGCCCCTTCCTATTCTGTCCTGGGGAGTCTGCCTCTCTCCCCTCCACACCTTGCTCTCCTCAGAAACAGGACCTCCAGCCCAAGGAGTGCTGAAGAACCTCAAATTCTCTCTCCGCACCCTCTCCACAGCTGCAGAGGGAGGGTTGGAGGAGTGGCCAACCTGGGGGTTTGAGAAACAAGTTCATTAAGATGTTGGTGCACAGCAGGGCCCCGCAGGGCTCAGTGGCTCACGCCTATAATCCCAGCACTTTAGGAGGCTGAGGCAAGAGGATCACCTGAGGTCAGAAGTTCGAGACCAGCCTGGCCAACACGGCAAAACCTCGTCCCCACTAAAAATACAAAAATTAGTCGGGCGTGGTGGTGGGCGCCTGTAGGCCCAGCTAATCGTGAGGCTGAGGCAGGAGAATCACTTGAACCTGGGAGGCAAAGGTTGCCGTGAGCTGAGATTGCACCATTGCACTCCAGCCTGGGCAACAGTGAGACTCTGTCTCAAAAACAAACAAACAAACAAACAAACAAAAAACAAGGTGGGGCAGAGGAAGGGAGAAGGAGCCTCACCTTGAGGGCCCTGAGCCTAGGTCCTAATCCCAGTTGCTAACTGGCCTCATGACCAAGGAGCCTCAACATGTCACAGCTCTTGTGGGCTGTGGGCAGTAGGAGAGAGGGCACTGCCACAGGAGACCTGCGCTGTGGCCCGTTTGGCCAGTGCCTTGCTGTGCCATGTGAGACAAATCCTTTCCCCTCCTTATTGGGCCTCTAATTTCCCATCTGTGAACAGTTCATAGCAACTTGGGGCTGCTGGGAGGAGGGCAAGCAAGCCTGGAACCCAGAGTGTGGCCAGAAATGATGTCGACGATGCCCACGACCACCTCCTCTGTTCTCCAAGACCTTTGCCTCTCCTCAGGCCCCTGGTCACCTTTCCCTGGGTCTTTGTTCTTTGACGTGAGTAGAGGGCAGCTCTAATCCCCCACCTGATAGAGAAGAAAACTAAGCTGTGAAGTAGGGTGGAGTGAGGGAGTGGAAGGAAGGTTGTGGTTTCCTGGTGAGGTGTGATGCTTAGACCTGGCCTCCAAAAATAAAATTAAAGTTAAAAAAATGAATTAAAAAAAATCGCCTAGTCTCTGAGGTCAGAAAAGACCAGCACTCAAATTTTGGCTGGGCGTTCTTAAAAGGATGCTTTCTTCATCTGGAGATATCCGGTGGAGAGGATTAGGTAAAATACTGTATTACTATTCTCAGGGTACCATAAATCCGCTGGCCCGCTCCCTCAGGGCACTGGCCCACGGCTCCACCCATGTCACGCTCCTTTCCCCGCAGCCAATCAGCACTAACTCCCCAGAGCGCCCGTTCCCTCTACCACTTGCCGCAGCTCTCCCGGTGCCACCCGTTCCAGGGAGGCTACTTGGTTTGGGAAGATATTCCCCAGGGGTCTCCCCTTCCCTTGGGGGCGCAGCTGAGGACTGCGAGGTGCGTCCGAGGGCCAGAAAGCTGAGATCGATTCTGAGTTCAAGGATCAAGTCTGCCCTCAAACCATTTTACAGATCGG
Source organism: Symphalangus syndactylus (assembly GCF_028878055.3). NCBI lineage: Eukaryota > Metazoa > Chordata > Mammalia > Primates > Hylobatidae > Symphalangus > Symphalangus syndactylus. The sequence goes on along the minus strand of NC_072428.2, from coordinate 11,033,904 downwards.
GAAATCCGAGACCCAGAGAAGGGATACTCCCGCCCAAGGGCCACCGAGCCGAGAGAAGCCCGGGCCAGGGCTTTCTTCGCGTATGTGGGAATGCAGGCGCGAGCCCTTGGGGGGCACAGTCCATACGAGAGCTGAGGCCGAAGCCGGAGCACTAACTGCTGTCTAGGGGATCGAGACGGCACTAGAGGGCTGGACTCCTTACTACCTCAGTTTCCCCAGCACTACCTTTGTTGAGGAAACGGAGATGGAAATACTGGCCGAACGCGCTCCTGCTGAGACACAGTCCGACTGTATTTAGACGCCCCGCACATCCCCAAATCTGATCGAGGCTCCTTTTTTCAAGGACCCGCTATCTCCCAGCCCTTTAAAATCCGGCCCTGCCGTTCGAGTCTCTCGGCGTTCCATTGGAAAGACTCGGGGCTCCAGCTCCCTTCTCTGGAATGAACTGCTCTTGACTGCCGCCCAGCTTTACCGGAGCGTTAACTGCGCAGGCGCAAGGGCAGCCAACCCAGTAAATGGAAGAGCCGGGTGCTGACGGCGCTGGGCGGGTCAGGGGCGGAGAGCGTGCTAACCAATGACTTGAGGGAGTAGGGGCCGGGTTTGGGCCCTCAGTTGCTAAGCGCTACCCGAGTGGGAAGTGGTTCAAGAGATGGGGTGAAGGGTGGTTCACCGGCTCTTCAAGTCCTCAGCCTTCTGGCCCGCGGAAGTTAAGCAACCAAGAGGCGGGCCTAAGACCGGAAGCAGGAAGGAGGGCGCAGGAAGCAAGGCGCCGCAGCCAGTCGTACGGTCCTTCTGTGGGTCTGTCGGTGCCGAGGGCAGGATGGAGAAGCTGCGGCTCCTGGGCCTCCGCTACCAGGAGTACGTGACTCGTCACCCGGCTGCCACGGCCCAGCTGGAGACGGCAGTGCGGGGCCTCAGTTACCTGCTGGCAGGTGCCACCCTGACCTTTGATCCGTTCCTTCTGGGCCCTGACCTATGACTCCAGTGGCCCCCTTCCCTGCGGAGTCAGGGAAGTGATCGCTGTGCTTGAGGAGACCCGTCCAGGTTCCCAAAGGGCGTAGGGAGGGGATGTCCAGGACCCGAAGACGAAATGTGAGGCAGATGCTCACTCACACCTCCTTCTGTACCCTCTCCCCAGGTCGATTCGCCGATTCGCACGAGCTGTCAGAGCTGGGTGAGCCGGGCTCTGGGGGTGGGGGATGGGGGATCGGCTGCCTGGCCCCGGGTGAGTTCCCCAGAGGGGGTGAACACCCCAGCCCGAGGTCCTGGGCTGCCCGTTAGACACCTTGTGCTATGACTGAATCGGCACAAGGTCTGTTGTTCGTTGTCCTGGACCCTCCATGTCCCTAAGTCAAGAGACACCTCTGAGGACCTTACCTTACTGGCCAGGCGCTGGGCTAAGTGCCTTTCTTACCTTTACTTGTTAATCCTCCCTACAGTCATATTAAGTGGTACTGTTATTGTCATCAGTGTCCATTTAAGGAAGAAGCTCAGTGAGGTTAGAGAACAGTCACTGATGGTCCCAGAACCAAGATTCAAGTCTAGATCTCCCAGATTCCAGGATTCCCAGATTGTAACCACCTCAAGAGTGTTTGCCCAGTGACTGCTGTCACAGTCCTGAAAGAATGAACTGGGTTCTGAAAAGCAGAGGTGAGGCCAGGTGCAGTGGCTCACGCTTGTAATCCCAGCACTTTGGGAGGCAGAGGCAGGTGGATCACCTCAGGTCAGGAGTTCGAGACCAGCCTGGCCAACATAGTGAAACCCCATCTCTCCTAAAAATACAAAAATTAGCTGGGCATGGTAGCAGGTGTCTGTAGTCCCAGCTACTCAAGAGGCTGAGGCCAGAGAATTGCTTGAACCTGGGAGGCGGAGGTTACAGTGAGCTGAGATTGTGCCATTGCACTCCAGCCTGGGCAACAAGAGCAAAACTCCGACTCAAAAAAAAAAGAAAAGTGGAGGTGGAATAGACCCTCAGGAACAGGTTGCCAAGAGAGAAAGAGCCAGGAGGTGGGACTGTGTATCTGTGGCAGTTCAGAGAGCGATGAGCAGTTGTGGGCAGCTAGATGACCAGTGCCATCCAGCAGTGCAGTAACTGGCTTGTCACTGAGATTGACCCATCCTTCCTTGGTCCAACCACCCTTGTGAGATCATATTGGGGAGAGGGGAGTGCTGAGGAAGTGGGTGGAGAGGAAGGTTGGTTTCCACATAGTCTGTGCGTGTCTGAGCAAAGCATGTGACAGGTGATCCCTGCAGCTCTGGGGAGAAGGTGAGAGGGATGGAGGCTGCAGAGCCAGCCTCTCAAGGCACACTCTACCCCTCAGTGTACTCTGCCTCTAACCTGCTTGTGCTGCTCAATGACGGGATCCTACGGAAGGAGCTTCGGAAAAAGTTGCCTGTGGTGAGAATTCTGCCAAGAACAGGGCGGGAAGCACGGGGACTCAGGAATGAAATAGTAGCAGCTAGCCCATGCGTGCAGCACATGTCTCATGGAGTATGAGACAGGCCTTTGTCCATCTGAGCCTCAAACCATCTCATTAGGTGACCTGTAAAGTGTGAGTATTCCCATCTTAGATGAAGAGACTGTCTCAGGTGAAGAGAGGTAGAGTCAGCTGTTTCAGGTCCCCCAGCCTGTTAATGGTGGAGTTGGTGTTTGAACTCACACCTGCACAGTTAGGCTTGGAAAGGGGAAGGTCCACATCTCTTATCAGAGAAGCTCCCTCCTAGGAGAAGGGCCTGGGACTACAGGGAGCCCCCTGACTTCTTGGCCTGGGGTTCTTGCAGTCGCTGTCCCAGCAGAAGCTGCTGACATGGCTGAGCGTGCTGGAGTGTGTGGAGGTGTTCATGGAGATGGGAGCTGCCAAGGTGTGGGGCGAAGTGGGCCGCTGGCTTGTCATCGCCCTCATCCAGCTGGCCAAGTAGGTTGGGATTGTGGAGAGGGTCCTGGTTGAGGGTGACGCGGGCCAGCTACACAGATGGTGCTCAGCAGAGCATCCCTGGCCTCCCGCCGGCTAGCCACCTCCCCACAGCCCTGACATACTCCCCGACCCAGGGCCGTACTGCGGATGCTCCTGCTGCTCTGGTTCAAGGCTGGCCTCCAGACCTCACCCCCCATCGTTCCACTGGACAGAGAGACCCAGGCACAGCCCCCGGGTGAGCTACTTCCCCAAGCCCTGGAGCGGAATGGGCCATGGGACTAACTTGAGGATTTAGATCCAACCAGCATGAATACAATAGTATCTGTTTATGGAGCACACCTGTCCCTATCAACTCTGTGTTCTCATTGCCCTGTATTCGACAGAGAAGACAGCGATGCGGCTAGGGACAAAATCAGAACACGAACCCAGTACTTGTGATGGCCAGAGTCATTCCTTTTTGTAGCCTGCAGGAAGAGGGAACAGATGGGATGCCGCCAACCTCGCCTCTGGGCCTGGTTCTGTGTCCAGAACCATAGCCTCTAGAGGCAGGAGGCAGGGCACCCGCCACATCTGTCCCTTCAGGGCTTTGGGCCCATCCCGTCAGCTTCTGGGCCTCACTCTCTGGACATTGAGTTGGGGCAGTTCATTGCCTCTCATCATGATTGTTTTGAAGGCAAAGGATTGAGAGGAGACGGCCCCTCTGGTGCTGTCTGACCACATAGATGTGGTCAGGCTGGGCCTTCCCTGCCTTGCCTGTCCACGGGTTCCGGGAGGCTGGCTCTGGCCACAGCTATGCTGAGCTTTCCCCGGGCCAGGGAGGGCTGCGGAGTGCTTTCCTCTGTGGACGGGTCTCGTGCTGAGCCGCCACCCTGGTTGTAGTTCCCTTGACTCAGCTGTTGCCGTAGTACAAGCTCATCTGTTCTCCCCTTGGCTCCTGAGCATTCGCTGCACACATGTTCTTTGCAGGCTCCGCTGGAAGCATGTCCCTCTGACTGTATGGCCTTCTGTCTGTCCCTGCTAGATGGTGAGCACAGCCCTGGCAGCCATGAGCAGTCCTACGTGGGGAAGCGGTCAAACCGGATGGTGCGAACCCTCCAGAACAGTAAGTGGAGGATGTGGCTGGCCTGGGCACCTAGCTGCTGTCTACCTGGGCCTGAGGGACTGGCTTTGGTCAGCAGCCACCTTCCCCTGCCCCAGCCTGGGCCTGGCTCGCTCATCTGCTGCCCTTGTGTTCTAGCACCGTCCCTGCACTCCAGGCACTGGGGAGCTCCCCAGCAGCGGGAGGGACGGCAGCAGCAGCATCACGAGGAGCTGATTGCGACCCCAACCCCCCTGGGGCTGCAGGAGACCATCGCAGAGTTTTTGTACATTGCCCGGCCGCTGCTGCACTGTATCCTTAGCGCGGGGCAGGATAGGGCGGGCACTGCGGGCTGGGGATTGAGTGGGGAGTGCGCCGAGCAAGGCCCCTGTGCTGGAGACATCCTTGACGCCTTGGCCGTCAGTGCTCAGCCTGGGCCTGTGGGGTCAGAGGTCGTGGAAACCCTGGCTCTTGGCTGGTGTTGTGGACGTGACCAGGTGAGCCTGGGCCTGCCTGGGGCTTCACTCTCCACTGGGCTTTCTGCTACAATCCTGGCCTCACATAGGCGGGGCGGCAGCGGCCCCTGCTCCTCCTGTTGCTGCCCCTCTGGACACCCAGCCCATGGCTCCTCCCCTTCCGGGGGCCTAGATCATGCCCCTGGCCCTGACCATGTCCTCCCTGCCTCCCAGCCTGAGCCTCCTGAGTGACAGAAAGGGCCTGACCCGGAGGGAGCGGCGGGAGCTGCGGCGCCGGACCATCCTGCTTCTCTACTATCTGCTGCGCTCCCCGTTCTACGACCGCTTCTCCGAGTAAGCACCCAGGACACCCTGAGCCAGGGAGAGGGCTGGCAAGCGGGCACTGGTGCTCTGGTCCCTGCTGGCGCCTTCCCTTCACCACACCTCATCCAGGGTTCACCAAGCACCCACTGTGTGTTGTCCGGGTGGCAGTCACCAGATGCCAGCCCAGTCCCGCCCACAGAGCTCTCCAGGCCATCAGGCCACTTGAGCAGGAACTTAAACATTGGTTGGCAGGAGAGGCACTGAGGGCAGGGCTGAGGGCATTGCCAGGTGGCCCACAGGGATGGAGACAGGGCGGGCGCCCATGGCCTCTAGCTCATTTCCACTTCTTCCTGCCAAATAGTTTGGCTTATCCCCACTTCTCAGAGGAGGACCTGGAGGTTCAAGGAGGTTGGGCAACTTAAAGACACCCAGCTAGCCAGTGGTACAGCTAGATCCCAAACCCATGATCTCCCCTGGCCTTCCCTGCCTGGCCCAGCCATCACTCAGTCACCTGTGAGGGTCCAGAGCTCCCAGCCTCAGAGAGGCCTGCTGGGTTGAGCAGGGGGCAGCTTGGGACCAGTTCTTCCACAGGCCTGCCACTGTGACTGCGTGAGGTTAGACCACAGTCTGACAGGGCGAAACCCTGTTCAGTGGCTGGGACTGTGAGGCAGACAAGGCTCCGGGGACCCCCTTTGTCTAGGACCTAATAACAGCTTAAAAACTGGCATAGGCTGGGCAGCAGTGGCTCACACCTATAATCCTAGCACTTTGGGAGGCCAAGGCAGGAGGTTGGCTTGAGGCCAGGAGTTCGAGACCAGCCTGGGCAACCCAATTCTTCAAAAAAAAAAAGAAATTGGCCTGACATGGTGGTGTGCGCCTGTAAGTCCTAGCTACTCAGGAAGCTGAGGCATGAGGATCAGGCCAGGAGGTTGAGGCTGCAGTGAGTTATGATCACTCCATCCCACTCTAGCCTGGGTGACAGAGTAAGTCCCTGTCTCAAAAAAAAACAAAACAAACAAAAAAAAACTGGCATAGTTTAGCCAGGCATGGTGCCTCACACCTGTAATCCCAACAATTTGGGAGGCCGAGGTGGGCGGATCACAAGGTTGGGAGATAGAGACCATCCTGGTTAACATGGTGAAACCCCGTCTTTACTAAAAATACAAAACTTAGCCAGGCGTGGTGGCACGCGCCTGTAGTCCCAGCTGCTCAGGAGGCTGAGGCAGGAGAATCGCTTGAACCCAGGAGGCAGAGGTTGCAGTGAGCCGAGATCGCACGACTGCCCTCCAGTCTGGGTGACAGAGCGAGACACTGTTTTTTTTTTTTTTTTTTTTTGAGACGGAGTCTGGCTCTGTCGCCCAGGCTGGAGTGCAGTGGTGTGATCTTGGCTCACTGCAAGCTCCACCTCCTGGGTTCACGCCATTCTCCTGTCTCAACTCCCGAGTAGCTGGGACTATAGGCGCCCGTCACCATGCCTGGCCAATTTTTTTCAATTTTTTAGTAGAGATAGGGTTTCACCATGTTATCCAGGATGGTCTCGATCTCCTGACCTCGTGATCCACCTGCCTCGGCCTCCCAAAGTGTTGGGATTACAGGCGTGAGCCACCGCGCCCGGCCTGACACCATCTTTTTTTTAAAACAAAAAAGAGTAAGGCTGCTCCTTCTGGACCGCACCCTGGCACCTCTCTGGACCGTGCTCCCTGTCCTTTAGGGAAACAAAGGGCTGCCTTGGCCTCCCAAAGCGCTGGGATTATAGGTGTGAGCCACTGCACCCAGCCAGCCTTACTCTTTTCTTTTGTTTTTTTGGGATGGAGTTTCACTCTTATTGCCCAGGCTGGAGTGCAATGGCGTGATCTTGGCTCACCGCAACCTCTGCCTCCTGGGTTCAAGCAATTCTCCTGCCTCAGCTTCCCAAATAGCTGGGATTACAGGTGCGCGCCACCACGCCCGGCTAATTTTGTATTTTTTAGTAGAGATGGGGTTTCTCCATGTTGGTCAGGCTCGTCTTGAACTCCTGACCACAGGTGATCTGCCCACTTCAGCCTCCCAAAGCGCTGGGATTATAGGCGTGAGCCACTGCACCCAGCCCCCAGCCTACCTCTTTTCTTGCTGCTCAGACAGACACACAAGGAGCCAGGCCGCCTTCCAGATGTGTGGCCTTGGGCAAGTTATTTGATGCCTCTGTGCCTCATTTCCTCACCTGTAAGATGGGGATGATGACAGTACCCACTCTGTAGGGGTTCAGTGACTAACGCGTACAGCAGTGCTTGGGGTGTGGTAAGCACGTAGCACTATGTATTGTCATCAGCATCCTCATCTCACCCGAGTTCCCCTGTGGAAAACCCTCCTCTCTTAAAAATCAGGGCCTTAGGCCTTGCCCCTTCCCCTGAACCAAAATGTGCCCTCCTCAGTACTGTGTCCCCTACCGGGGTCCTGACTGCTCTCATTGGTGGCTTGTGAGGTTTCCATGCAGCCCAGCGCTTCTGCCAGACTGGGGGGCTTCCCAAGGGCAGGGCGGGGTTGTCCTCCCTGGACCCTCCACCGTACTGCCCGGGCACCACTCCACATGCGACCCTCTAGAGGCCTTCGGTGGTGGATGTCGGTGGAAGGGGACAGAGAATGGGAGGAGGTGTTGTGGGTCAGCAGCCACCCCGAAGCTGAGCTGGTGGAGGGTGGAGGCCAGAGCCAACCCCAGGGGTCTTGCCCTTGTGTACCGGGCTCTGTCCCAGCTCCCGAGAAAGTCACCTTTGTTTTCTGGAATGCGCTGCGTTCGGCACGGTGGTCAGTGAAGGCCTCTGGGCCTCCTGGTTTGCGCGGACCCAGCCCCACCCCACTCAGCTTGCTCCCCGTTTATTGCCTCCCCCAGGGCCAGGATCCTCTTCCTGCTCCGGTTGCTGGCTGACCACGTCCCTGGCGTTGGCCTGGTCACAAGTAAGCAGGGGCGGGGCCACGATGACTGCAGTGCCGGAAGCAGATGTGTGCAGCATCTCCCTGACTCCTCTGTCTCCTTGCAGTTTGATTCTTGGCACAGTCAGGAGAGGAAGTCAGGAAGTCAGGATTGGGTGGGACTGCCCCTGGGCATAGGCCAGGGTGGCCTGAGGAGCCAGGGATGGCTGGAAGGAGGGTGTCCAGTAGTGGGGGGACTGTTAGAGCACATCAGCTGCCAGCTTTTTTCTGGTCACAGTATCCTGTGACCATCTCATCTTGGGGGGATTCAATGGCAGAGAAGGGGTCCACCGGGCTGCTGAGATCCTCCCTCAGCAGAGGCCCGCTGGGCTTGGGTTGGGTGAGTGGACCTGGCTGAGGCCCCTCAGTGCCTACCCTGGCTGAGCTGCTCTGGGCCTGAGGGTCTTTGTCTGTAAATGGTGCCAGAGTCCCCTGCAGTGCTGCCTCCCTAGGGTCAGGGCAAGACAGCCAGCTGGGCTGGCTTCTGGGCTGCAGGGGTGAGGTGCTGTATGTGGCGCCACAGCGCAGATTGGGGTCTGGCCTGCCCTGATATGTCCCTCTCCCACTGCAGGGCCGCTCATGGATTACTTGCCCACCTGGCAGAAAATCTACTTCTACAGTTGGGGCTGACAGACCTCCCAGAAGGAGGGTGTGGGGAGGGGTGGGGCAGGGAGCCCCTCTTCCCTAATAAAACTGACTCCGGCAGTGTCCCAGCGTGCGGCCTCTCCGTGCCTACTGGCCAGGCCCCGCACACAGCCCTGGTCGCCACCAGCGTTCCTCCCAGGACCCCCTTGACTGCGCTGTCCTGTGACGATGCCACTGCAGCCTGCACCTTGTCCCTGCTGGGCCAAGAAGCCTTCACTAGGAGTGGGATCCAGGCTCTTCTCCCACAGAAAGCAGTGACTTCACCTCATGAAGCCCGGGAAGCCGCTCGCCTCGACAGCCACAGGAGCGAACACTGCTGCTCTCTCACTGGCCCCTGGTGAGGACAGGAAGGCTGAACCCGGGTGATGGCCGAACGCTGCCCAGCGTGTCTTCTGGCTGGGGCCCTCCGTCTGCCCCTTCTGTGCAGGGCCCTGTGGCTCTGGCAGCCCCAGGCCATGGCATTGCCAGCCTCCCTATGACAGAGCCTGGTGAACAGTGAGTCTGGCCCCCATGCAAGTGGCACTTCAAGCCCTGCATCCTCGGTTGAGAGTAAAATGCTTTTCTCCCTTAGAAAAAGGACATCCGGCACCGGCCAGCACTGGGGAGGTAGTGGGAGCGGGACAGGCTCGGGGAGGAAGCCGGGGCCAGTTCAGGGGGTATGAGCTGGGGTTTCCCCACGCTTGCCCTGCAGGCTCCGGAGGCTGGGTCCACCTGGAGCCATGCAAGCTGCTATGGGGGAGGGCCTGGACAGGGTGGGCCGCAGGCTGGTCTCCTCCCTGACCTTAGCCTGTCCTCAGCCACTGGCCCTGTGAAGAGCCAGCCTCTCAAGAGTTTCAAACCCACAGAGAGGGCTCCATCTGCACCTTGGTCCTCCATGCCTCAGCTCCTCCCAGACACACTGCTTTCCCCAGGGCCCTCTGAGGAGCGCCCCCCAGGTCCTCACCTGCAGGCAGGGGAAGGGGCTGCCTGGGCTCCCGTGGCCTCCAGCTTAGTGGAACAGGCGTTTCTGGGCACATGCCTGGCCATCAGAAACCAGCAGTGAAGCACAGCCCCCTGCCCTCCGCCTCTCACCAACGGAGGAGACAGGCATGTGGATGCAGGCGCTACACTGGGGGCTTGGCAGGAGGTGGCATGTCCAGAGCGGGGTCTAGCTTGGGGGTGTCCCGGTAATGGCGACTGCCTGCCTGCAGTGGTGACAGAGGTGAAGGGTTTCATCAGGCTCCATCGGCCAAGCCTTGACTCAGGCAGGCTTGAAACCGGTAGAACTGTCCAGTTTTTCGATAGCCTGCAAGGGGCCGCTGTGTGCCCGGGGTCACAGCTCTGTGGAGCCATGGGAGGTGGGAGCTGGATGCTGGAGGGGAAGGTCAGGGCCAAACTGAACATAGCATCACGTACCCAGGGGAGAAACTTGGACCTGGTCTGTGGTAGGCGGGGAGGGGTCTGTGTTTGTCAATATTCCAGCAGCCTGGTGGAGGATGCTTTTGTGGGCAGAGGTGGAAGAATGGGGGCCGTGACCTTGGAGGCAGTGGTCTGTAGCAGTGGGAGGGGCAATGGCAGTGGCAGCAGAGATAGGGAGATTAAGGGTAACCCCAGCTAGTCTTGGGGACTGGCGTGGAGGAAGAGGGTGGTGTCTAGGAGACGAGGAGCAGGAAGGACGAGGGGCTCTGGGGTTAGGCAGAGTGGACAGAATTCCAGGTTCCTGGCAGGGCGAGCCTTGGTGGGCACAGGATGCTGAGGCAGGCTTGTGGAGACGTGCTGTCTCCAGGACTTATAAAGGGAGGTGGCCACTGGGAAGTGAGTGCGGGGACAACATGCAGGGGGTGATGGGGCTGAAGGAACCGCCAGAACTTGTCAGCTTTGGGTACTCAGGACCAGGAGCATGAATGAGGCCACTGGAGGAGCCAGGGTTGGAAGCAAGGGACTTCCCGCCCTGGGCCCCTCAGCCGTCAGAGGAGAGCGGCTGGGCCAGCTGGCAGGTTGGCGTCTCAAGCAACTGCATTACCAAAGCTCCAGAGCCCTGGTCTCGGCCCTCACGTTCTGATACTACAGATCTGGGGTGGGGCCAGGGATTTTGTTTTGAAGGCTTGCCGTGGTTCTGGTGAGCCAGGTTCGCACTGCAGGTATAAGTGGGCTGAGCCTGGCTGCTGAGTGGAGAACCAGGAGCCAGCCAGAGGCCCTCTGGTGGCACCTGCAGCTGAGCCCAGGCCTGGGAGGGGACAGTGTCCAGTGCAGGGCCGAGCTGCACGGGCTCGCCGGGCGCCTACCAGGGGTCCAGGGCTGCAGATTCCAGTGAACGAAGCCCTCCCTGCCCTCCTGAAGCCTGCACTTGAGGGGCAGGTCCAGAGCTCTGCCACCGTATGTCTGGAAGCCCTCCATCCAGCCTCAGGCCGCTCTAAGCTGCAGGGAGTGGAGAGGGAAAGGCCCTGAGCTGGGGACACGGGGAGCCCGCACACTCCCTCTCACATAGACCCTGAGACGGGCAGGGCTGAGAGACCCACTCTGGGCTCCTCAGCTGGCAGGACCTGCCCGGACCTCCTGCCATGCCAGCGGGGGTGGGGGAGGCTGTAGGAATGGCTGGGGCTCTGGGTGGTGAGGATCCCCTGCCCTCTTCGGAGGGCCTGTGTCTGTAGGGTGTGTAATGGATTACATCACAGATGAGGGAACTCGGGCACACACAGATGAAGTGACTTGTCCGGCTAGTAAGAGGCAAGGTCGGGACCTCAACTGAGCTCTGACTCCACAGTGTGTGCTCTTATTCCTTGGGCAGCAATACTAGAACAAGATCGGGTTTGGCACCTATTAGCCAACAGCATCAATAACAAAAACAAGCCTCGGGGGGAGATTGCTGGCCCTGCCCCGGAGCAGGTGCTGATGCAGGCCTGGAATGAAGGCCCTTTGTGAGGTGGCCCTGGGAGCTGGCAACGGGTTCCGTCCTGCCAGGACAGGGAGGACAGGAGCCAGGACCCGTGTAGGAGATGGTTCTCGCCATGCTGGGGGCTCTGCACTCCCGGGCTGGGTTCAGCCTCTTCCTCCACCTCATTCTGGCAGTGGCACTGCTTCGCTCCCAGCCTCTGAGGTGACTCCTGAGGCACAGAGGGGCAGGGCACTTGGGCTGGATGGCGGAGGTGCTGCCCCTCCCCTCTCTGGAGTGGGGCTGTCCCTGGTACCCTGGGTGTTCGAGGGCTTGCCAAGTGCCCCCACACTGGGCCATCCCCCCATTCACAAGGTGGCGGTGGTGGCCTTCTTCTGGGCCAGGGCCGAGCACCCCAACATCTCCCACAGGTCTCAGCAGTCTGTTCCTGAGGCATTTTCCGCCCCCCTGGAACTCTCGCAGCCACTTTCCGGCCTGGTGGATGGTAGTATCTCTCTCATCCCCTGCCCCTGCCCCTCCCTGACAGTGGAGACGCCCCTAAGAGGTGCCCCAAGTCCAGCCTTCAGGGGCTTGTCATCCCAAACCACATCTGTTCAAGGATGACTTCAGTTCCATCAGAGCCAGCTGCCCCTACCACCCATGCCCTCTTTTCTCTCTTTAGACTACGGCATCCTCCCCAAGCACCCGTGGCAGCGAGGGCCTCGACCCCTCCTGTCCAGGGCCCAGCAGCGCAAGCGGGACGGGCCTGACCTTGCTGAGTATTACTACAATGCACACCCATAACCCAAGGCCCTCATAAAGATACTATGCATGAAAAGGCTTGGCTTTCCTGGGCTGGGAGCGAGACGGGGACGGGAGGGGTCCACGCACATACATCCACTGCAGTCCAGACAGGAAATGGCACTTTAATTGTTGGGGCCAGGGTGACAGGACCAAGATGGGGCTGGCCTGTGTCAGTCAGGAAGCCTCCCTCTTCTGCTGGGACAGGGCCTTGAGGCAGCTCCTCCTCCCCGCCTGAGGTCCTAGGCCTGCCACAGGCCAGCATGCCGGTGAGGTCAGTGGCAGGAGCCACCCAGAAGCCCCGCAGATGATGGAGCTGGGAACAGGGACTTCATCTCCACGTGTTGCCATTTCCTCACTGGAAAGTCCTTGGGAGGTGGCTGGGCTCGGCCTGAGCTCAGGGCTCTTCGGTGGGGGTTGGGGCAGGGGCAGGGCGGGCACTTGCAGGTGGCACAGGCTTCATCAAGGCAGGACACGGGCTTCATCAAGGCAGGGGCCAGAGCGCCCGAGCCCTGGCAGGGGAGGTAAGGCCCAGGATGGGGCAGGGCCGTGTGCTCCTGCAACGGACATCCTTCTCTGCCAGAGACCTGCTCCCCAAGCCCTGTCCCTCCCAATCCCCAGGCAGCCCACTCTGCCCGCCATAGATGAATCTAATCCCATATATTACAATAAGCTGCATTCGCCTCTCCCCATTGCCCCACCCTCCCCTACCCTGGGCCAGTGGCCCCCACTTCCTTGTCCCCTGGCGGTGGCAGGTCCCCTCCTCAAGCAGTGCCACATCCTGTCAGCAGCCAGCTGTCCTGGCACTGGCCTGAGGGCTGGGGACGCAGAGGGCGGGGCTGCGCGGCTACTCCAGGTAGATGTCTTCTGTGGGGCAGGTGTACTCCACAAACTGCTTGTAGAACTGCTGGAATGCTCTCCTAGAAGCCAGGGGACACACAGATGGCTCAGATTGCCACTGGCAAGGGAGGAACGGGATCCCGACCCAGGGTTTTCCCACTGCAGCCTTGGGGCCCAAGTGCGGCTCTGGTTCCTCTGGCCGGGGCCACTGGGCTCTGTTCTCTACAGAATTACCATCGCATTTCCCAGTAAGGTGTCAGTTGAAGACATGGCCCAACAGCTACCAAGCTTGGAAGCTGCTCCTCAGGCTCACCCTGCCCCGCCACCCTCCCTCCAGGCCACTGCGCTGGGGTCCGGAGATAGTTCTCCAGAGCTGCAGGGGAAACTGAGGGGCAAAGCTGAGCACCAGGAAGCAGCCCCAGGGCCTGGGATTGGGCGTGCTCCCTCGGGCTGGGTGCTCAGCAGGATGGACACGTACCCCACGGACTCCGCCAGGGCTTTGGTGGAGTCTTCAGACACGAAGACGTGGCAGGCAAACCGGTGGTCGGCGGGGTGCTTGGTGATGAAGCCAAAGTACCTGCAGGGACAGGTCTGTCTGTGCTGGGACAGGGGCTCGGCCCACACCCACCCACCTCAAGGCTGCAGACCGCCCGTGCCTCCTCCGCTGCCATCCCACCCCTCACTTACTTGTTGTTCTTTGGATGATATCCGCAGAAAGAGATGTTTTTTAACTGGAAAAAGTGGCTACATTTATTCCCCTACAGGAGGGAGAAAAGCAAGAGGGCGGTCACCTGGCCTGCAGTGAGGGTGACAGGAGATGGCCTCTTCATCGCAAGTCTTGGGGCAGAGCTGGGGGCCATGGAAGGAAGGGGCTGGGTTGGAAGGAGTCACCTTGGCCTCCTGGGAGTCATCGGCCTTGACACCTATCTTCACACCCCGCACACTGATCTCTAGGACACAGCTGGAGGGTGGGTTAAAGTGCACGGTGAGCCGGCGAGTGGTGGCAATCTATAGGTGACGAATGGAGCCACGTCAGCTGCTGTCTGTTCCTCTGCTGATCCCCCCTGTCCCAGGGCCTGAGCCCTTTACTGCCTCTAGACACCTGCGTCCCTCTGCCCCAGGAACCCATCCAAGGGAGGAGAAGGGAGAGGGCTCAGGTACCTTTTGCATAGCGGCACAGAGGACGTCATTGCCCTTGTGATAGGGAACCTGGACTGAGCCCAGGAACTTCACCCGGAACTGGTCCACCCAGTCACTGTTTTTGGCCAGGGCTGGAAAGCAAGCGTGAATTGAGGAGGGGCAGAAACAGCAGGAGGGAGCTGAGCAGCCAAGTGAAGGAGGGCGGGTGAGGCACGGGGAATGGCAGAGCCCACAGAGGCTGCCACAATCCCTGGCTGCCCAACTTGGCTGGGCCTCACTTTGCTCGATCGTGAAAAGGACCTAAAATCACTTCCACTCAGCCCCCAACCTGGCTGGCTGAGATCTGGAGTACACGTTCACCCAGCAGCAAGTTGGGGCAGACGGATGTGGCGGCTGGGGGCACAGGCCAGGGAGGGAACGCTACCTGCCATGTGCTCGGGCTCCTTGGTGACCTCGATGGCGTAATAGGCAGGAAAGACGCCCCGGGCACCAGTGCGCATGTTGTAGGCCTCGTACCAGTAGTCTTCAGCCTGGAGCTCCACCAGCAGAGGGTCATCCACTTCCAGCTCAAGTTCGTCTTCGTGTCGAGGCACAAACCTGTCCCCAGCAAGGACAGGTGAGAAATTCGGCACCAAGGCCTGTCCAGCCAGGCCTACTCTGGGGTCTGGGAGCCACAGCAGCATCGTTATTTCCGTAAACATTTGCAAAAGCATCCTGTGTGCCTGTTGCAGTGCTAACCCCAGGGGAGAGCAAGGTCAAGCAGACATGCATCTGCCATTGAGGAAACACGGGCCAAGGGAGGGTGCGGGCAGGGCCCCCTCTAAAATGGAGAGGCTGTGGGAAGCGCAGGCTTTTGTCTGGAGAAGGGTCAGGTGGGGTGTGGGCAGGCATCCTCCTGGTCACCCTCCTGGGTGCCCTGCCCCTGGCCAGACTAGGTGCGCACTTCTGGGATCCCTCACTGTAGCCATCCTCTTTGTCACCATACTCTGAGTCCCTAGAGAGTGGACACTGCCTTCCCAGGGCTGAGCGGATCAATGAATGCTGATGGCAGGGGTTAGGCTGAGGCCATGTAGGGGTGACAAGTGGAGGGTGGTGTGTGGCCTGCCTGGCTAGGCCCAGCCAGCCCATGGCTCTCACCTGAATATGGCCCGGTGGGTCTGCTCCTGCTCCTCCCCGTTGATGATGCAGGAGAACAGCCCGAAGGACTCGGCACCTGCAGGTGAGGGGGTGTGGCTGGATGGGGGGTCATGGGGGGTCGCAGCTCTGATCCAGGTTTAGCAGGGCAGGTAGAAGCCTCAGTCCTAACCAGATGGGGCCTGGGGTCGCCTCCCAGAACACTTCGCATTTTGGCTCTGCCCCCCTAGGGACCCCCCCACCCCACTGCTTCCCCTTGCTGACTCACTGGAGGAGCGGGAACGGCCACTCATGAAGACGTTCAGGAACTTCTTGGAGAAATGGACGTCGGGTTCGTCAGGCGTGGAGTCCTCGGAGAGGCAGGCAGGGGGCTGGGGCCGGGGGGCCTCCTCATATTCCTCTCCGATGGCCGACTCGTAGGGCGAGGAGACGGAGGCACAGTTGTCGTAGACGGTGGCAGAGTCGCTCTCGTCACTGTAGTCTCCGAAGCACGGCCGCAGGCTCACCAGCTCCAGCTGCGCGTGCTCATCTACCACCAGCGTGTACTTGACAGAGTCGTAGGACAGGGCGCTGGTGTCCGAGCTCAGAGAGGCCCGTGGAGGTGGCGGCGGCTCCCCCAGGCTCCCCCGCCACCCTCCGCCTGGGGGCTCAGCCCGCTCTGGGGACGACAGGCAGTCGAAGCCCTCCTCCTCTTCACTGATGGAGGGGTGTGGCCGCCCTGCCGTGGAGGGGTAGGCGGCAGGGTCTGGATCGGAGCTGACCGACATCCGGCTCTCGGTGGGCGGCAGGAAGGCGGAGGTGGGCTCTGCAGGGTCTGGGGGCCTCTGCACTGGGGTCAGGTAGATCTCCTCAGTGGCCTCTAGTCGCACATCGGCCTGGTAGTGGATTCGGTCTCGATGCGAGTGGCCCCGACCCCCAGGCGGGGCAGCAGGGGGACCACCCGGAGGTGCCATCTGGGTGGCTGTGCTGCGGCGGCAAGGGCTGTCGGTGGAGGTGCCTCGATCTGTGGTGGGGGCGGGGCTGCTCTGGGGGGGCAGCTCATCGCTCAGGCAGATGTGTTCATGGGGTGGTGTCTGCTCCCCTGGAGAGCAGGCAGGTCATGAAGGCAGGGGCTCCTCCTAACTCCCAGCTACCTGCACCCGCCACTCTCAGCTTGGTGACACAGAAACCAAGACAAAGCCTCCCTGGGCAACAGGCCCTTCGCAGGCTCTGGGGCTGGTCAACTCACTCATGCCACCACCGATCTCAGCCCCCGGATGGGCTTGTGCAGGGATGTAGGTGGACAGTTTACCTCTACTCAGCCCTTTGGAGACTGTAGGGTTTGCTCTCTGTAGTGGGGACTGAAGCAGGGCAGGCCGAGGTCCAGGTAAGGAAGAGGGCCCTGACTTACCTGTCTTCAGGGGTGAGGATGATCGAGACACCCGATCCTGCCAACTGTGCTTTTTGCCCAGAGAATTATTATTCAGTGTGTCCTGTGCAGGGAACAAAAGGCTCTTGTGATGGAAGTGGTCAACAGTGCCCGGCACAGGGAGGCCCCGGCCCTGCCCCCTCAGGCCATCCCTAGGGCCGTTTGCTGTGTCCACCCCGCCTCCACTGTCAAAGGCCTCACTCGTAAGTCTCCTCTGGAGCAGGCAGGAAGGGTGGCAAGTCACAGCCAGGCCTGCTGGCTCCAGATGGCCCTCCGCCTTGCTCAGCGAAGATGGCCAACCCTCAGGGAGATGCTCTTATCAGCCTTAACAAAGGTGGTGATGGCCAATGTGTGTGGTGGCAAGAGGGGGAGGAGGCGGGGGAGAAAAGAAGCAGGAGCTCTCTGGAGACACAGTCAGACCCCCAGTCCCAGACACTGAGGGTTACTTGGAAAATGCTCAAATCCAGCCCAAGTCAGAGACACGTGACTCTCTGCTCTGGAGCTTGGGAAGTTATGGCCTAGAAGGGGTGGGGACCTTCTGATAGAGCCTGGAAAAAGCACAAGGAAGGGTCTCCCCAGCAGCTGGCCTGGGGGACCGGGATGAATCATCCCAGTGACAAATCCATAACAGAGTTTTCCTGCACCCCCCACCACGGTGGCACGTGACTGAGGAGTGACAGATGCAGCTGTCAGCAGCCCTTCCTGGATCTCCTGGGCTGCCCATTCTACATTCTCAGCCCCGGGACCCCTCCCCACAATGCCCACACAGGGCTCCCTCCACTCCACGGTGGCTCCCTCCCCTGGGAGCTCTCTCCCAAGTCCTCACGTTCCTGGGCCGGGCTGCCAAAAGCCATTCACAGGATCCTGGGAAAGGGACCAAGCCTTTCCCTGCAGCCCCAGCCGCCCCACCTCCCAGGAGCTCCTTGCCTGCACCGCTCCCGATGGGCCTGGAAGACAAAGGGCCACAGCCGGCTCCCCCAACCCTATTCAACTCTCCTTGGCATCCAGCCACCCTCCCAGGGGCCCTAGGCCCCCAACTTAGCCAAGCAGCTCCATCTCCCATTCCTCTCCCCTGCCTTCTGGGAATTCGCAGCTGCCCAGATCTCAAACTGGCTGTGGCCCCTGAGCTCCCCATCCCCACCTCGCCACGATCTCCCATGGCCTCCCCTACGATGACCACTTCGGATGCCCTTTTCTCCAGGCCCTGCTCGTGCCCCACTTTCACCAGGAGCCCCATACCCTAAAGGAGAAGCCCTGTCACAGCCTGAGGTCCCACACTCCAAACCCTTCGAACCCCTCAAAGCCTCATTCTGTTAATTCCCTACTCCTCTCCTAACCCCAGTCCTTCCCTCCTTCAATCCCGCCTCAAGGCTCCAAGCCCGGCCAGCTGGACTCAGCCCTCTTCCTAAGGACGGTTCTGCTCGCTCCTCGGATTCCAACCCCGGCAGCGAGCCACTGCGGCCTCTATGCAGGCGCTGTCCCCAGGCACTGGACCCGTAGGTGCCCCCTCCCGCTGCAGCCCCTCTGCGCTCCCCCTCACATCTCCGCGGCGGCCCAGGGCGCCGCCCCCCGCGTTGGCGCCTCACCTGAGACCGCGGCACCTGCGGAAAGAGGTTGAGCGTGGTGGGCCGCTTGGGCCGGTACGTGTCCCCGCTGCCCGGGCCCTGGCTCTGGCCTTGGCTCTGGCCCTGGCCGCGGGACGCCGGCTCCTGGCCGGACTCGGCCTTGGGCGGCCCCGCTCCCGGCCGCCGGGCCGCGCGCTCCTCGTCATCGTCCTCCTCGTCGTCCTCGGCCCCGGGAGTGTCCCCCGTCGCGTCGATCAGGTCCATCTGCAGCATCTCGGCCTGCAACCGGCTCCCAGCGCCGCCGCCGCCCGCAGAGAGCAGCCCGGCGCGCGGGGGCTGCGCGGCGCACGGAGGGGCGTCAGGGGGCGGGGCCGGGGCGGGGCCGAGGCCGTTTGCACCGCCCCCCGCCCGGGCGAGTCCATTCTACGGCGCGAAGGGGGCACGAGGGGAGCCGAGCAGGGGCCGCCGGAGACTGGGGCGCTGTCGCCCGCCCCCGCGAGGAAGCGCGAGGCCGCCGCCTCCCCGATCCAGCCGTGCCTCTGACGGCCTGCACCTCCCCACAGTCCCCACCCCGGACTCCTTGCGCCCTCCCGTTCCCCTGGCAACGGCCGGTGACCTCACCGGGGTTGTAAGCCGAGCCCAGAGTGAAGTCACCGCGGTTGCTATGGGGACTCTGTGGTCGCCAAGGAGTTCGGGGTGGGGTGGGCAAGGGATGGGGGCGGGGGAAGTAGTATTTGAAGGGGCCTTGAGGAAAACTGGAAAAACTGAGGCTCAGCCAAGCAAGGAACGGCGGAGACCTGAGAGGGATGGGAAGGAGACGCCGAAGGGGAGGGGCGAGCGGGGCCCCGGAGCCAAGGCGGTGGCAGCCCCGCCCTAAGCCAGCCGGCCCAGGCCCCTCCATCCCTAGATCGGCCCTCCACGAGCCTGCCTTGAGGATACAGAGCCCCATCCTAGCTCCAGTTCTGCCGCCAACTCCCTGGCACCTGGGACAGATCCCCTGATCCTTCAGGCCCCCTCGTCAGTTGAGTGGGGACAACACTACTGCCTCCCAGCCTCCAAGAGAGCTGAGTATTCACTGAAATGTGTGTGAAGCCCGCTGGAGCTTGTCTGAGGCCCCTCAGGGGCACACCTCTGGCCGGTAGTGCCTGGGGGCCCTGCCTAGCTCGGAGTCAACCCTCTCCAAGGCTCTGCTGGTGCAGTTGGGGGAGACGGCAGGGTGAGAGTCCAGAACAGGCGTCTGACCTTTAAGAAGCTAAGTCAGGGCCCTGAGACCATTCCCCAAATCTAGAGGCCTCTGCCTCTTCCTGGCCTGGCCAGAGAGTGGAAGGTTGGGGTACTGGGGACTAGGGGATTATCTTCACCCCTGGGTTTCCTCTTGCAGAGCTCACTGAGTCGTCTCTGGAAGTAGCAGGAGGTCAACACAGAGACAGGCGTTCCCTCCCCAAGGCACGCCTCACGCTCCTGTGGTAACCACTCTCCTGACACCGTATCTGGCCACCTGCCCTCTTGGGGGCTGAGAGGAGCTCTGGGCTCTAAAACCTAGCCCTGTGCTCTGTCCTCCATTTCCTGGCAAGCCGACCCCTTCTTCCTGTTCTGAAAAGACATAGTTGGGATCCCCATCTGACCCCAGTTACCCAGGCGCTGGGGACCTCCTGGCAGCATTCAGATCTTTAGGGACAGGAGAGAGCCATCTTCCCTATGACAAAGCCAAGGGGCCCAAACCAGCAGCAATACTGGGCAAACCCCTCAGTGGGGGCCTTTAGGACTATGGGCCAGAGAGGGTCTGGGAGGCCACGTGGTGCCATCTGTCTGGTGTAATAGCAGCCAGCAGCCACAGGAGTTATTCAGGAGTGCCTTGGCTGTTTCTTCCTGCCCCAAAGCACTGCAGATTCCACCAGACTCCACCCTGTCTGTCTCAGGCCCTCTGCCAGGGCTGCTCCCAAAAGGATTCAGGGTAGCCCTGAGTCTCCCTTAAGTCTGGTCCTAATTGTTACTGCCCTAGGTCTCAAGACTTCCTGGCCTCTCTCATCTTGTGGGCAGTTGAAGGAGCTACTTCCTGTCTTAGTCCCTGACAGCAATATAATAATAATAATACCAAATAAAATTCTGACTGTACACCCAAGACATGCCAAGCAGTATACCTATGTTTCTTGCACATCATTTCATTTCATGGCATTTCATTGGCATTTCATGCCAGCACAGACCTGAAACCCCCTTTGTCACTATGGGGATACCCTTACCCCGTCCCTAGCCTTCCTGCCACCCCACTCAGGAGCTCCTGGGAGCTTGCCCTTACCCGTAAGGACAGGGTGTCTTTGCACTGTAAGCTGATGCCACACTCATCAGTGATCTCCGAGAGGTCTTCATCCTCAAACTCCTCCAGGCTGATGTCGTGGGTGAGCCTGGTGGGGACAGGAAGCCAAAGTTACAACTCAGGGGCACTGCTATGCCTGCTCACATCTCCCTGTTACCTCTCCCAGGGGGCAGCCTCTCGAAGGCCAAACACAGCCCCCAGAGGACAGGATTTGGGGTCCATCTGTATCAATGCAAGGGGTGGTCAGCAGGCAGGGAAAGAGCAAGGGGCTCGTGCCAAAAGGCAGTCCTCCTAGGGTGGCAGCGGAAGAGGAGGCTCCAGGTTACTCCAGCTCCTCCCTGGGAGCTGTCATTCTGTTGCCAACCAGCAGGCAGTGCTTAGAAGGCCCAACTGGTCAGAGCCTCCTCCCAGGGTCAAGGTAGGTGCCAAGGCCAGTTCACCACGGAGAATGTGGAGTTGAGAAGAGCAGCCTGGAGTAGGGGAGCTCCCAGTGCAATCCCTGCAGTAGCAAGACCTGGGGCACTGGCAGCAGCCTCAGAGGAGTGCCCCACGCCCCAGCTCAGGAAGACTCATGCCCCTTGAGCCCAGGGAACAAGCGAAGGAAAATCTGGTGTCAATGTGGGTAGTTTCAGCCTATTCCAGAAAGGACGCCAGCCTCATGCTGTGCACTTGGTGGTCTCATCTCTTCAACCACAAAATCTTCTCCTCACCCAGCGTTAAGGACCCTGAACAGGAGGCTGCACAGATGGGGTCAGGAAAAGCCCCAGGTGAGACCAGAGGTGTTAGAAGCTCAGGAGACAGCTCAGAGCACCAGGTCACCAGAACACTAACCAGCTCCACCAGAACCCCCCTCTGCCTAGGCCAGCCCTGAGCCCCCACCTCAGAATGCAGGGCTGGGCCAGCCACTGCCTCTTGCCCACCTCCAGTCCTGGGCACTCTGCCTGGCTTGCTGGGGGGTAGAACATTTGGGAAGTTGGGGAGAATGTGTGAGCCTTTTCCCAAATAAGTCCAAGAAATAGACACAGAGCAAGGGAAACCCACTAGTTCAAGGTCACCCAGGAGAGATGGTGGCTTAGCCCCCAGGGGAACCTAGGAGGCCCAGACTCCCTGCCGCTCGCCTCATTCAGACCAAACAGAGACCCTGAGCTTGATGGAGCTCACCCCAACTCGGCCTCCACCCCCACCAGCCCCGGTAGCCCCTACCAGCGCTCCCATTGATCCTCCAACCAGCTGTCATGGTCTGGGCTCGAATCCATCTTCAGCACCAGCTGCATGGAGAGCCCTGCCCGGCCGGGGGGCTGCGGGGCCCCAGGGCTGCCCTCTCATGCCCGGAAGGGTGGGGGGGCCAGGGCTCAAGGCAGGGCTGGGGGCCTCTGGCCTCCACCGCTTGGGCCTGTCTTTCTGCGTCCTGCCCGCAGCAGAAGCCTGGGGAGCTCATTAAAAATAGATAGGCCAGGAGAGGAGGCTGCAGCTGCCGACCCAGGTCCCAGCCCCAGCTCTTCCCAGCGCAGCCCTCAGCTGCAGGCACCTTCCTCCCGGCTGGCCTGGCTGTTGCGCTGCTGCCGCTGTGGCCGCCTCCCTCACGGGATCAGGTTACTGCAATCAATGCCACTGGCTCCACCTGCCCTTCCAATGCCCCTGTCGGGGGCTGAGGTGGCCCCCCCTCCCTGGCCCAGGCTTGTAAGTAGATGGCAGAAATCTAGGATGTTTCCCCCCAAAAGCCAGTCCTTGATTGGCTTTAAAGGGCCAGTGCCCCAGTCAGGGTGCCAGGTGGGAGATGAAGGGGGGCTTCCCAAATACCCCAAGAATGAACACTCGGTTCGCACTGCCATAGGCTCAGCCCCCCGACCTCATCAGAGAGGCTTCTGTGGGCCCAGGCTGCATCCAAACTGGGTTTGATCTGGGCTGCCTCCTTCTGCAGCCAGGGCTCAAGCCTTCAAGACCCAGGAAGGCAGGGCCTATGGATGCAGGAGGCACCAGAGCCACAGCTAAGGGCAGGCCGGTGTTTGGGCCCTTAGAGCAGAGCTGGAAGGGCTGCTGTGTGGTAATGAGCTTCGTCTCCCTTTGGAGTGACATAAACAGAACCTGGAGGCCCCTGGAGGGCACTGCACAGAGGGGTGGGGAAAGGGGGCTGGATGGACAAGGTGCCCTGTAGGGTCGCGTCTGACCTGCAGCCCAAGGGTGGTGGTTCCCCAGGCCATGGGGAGGGTGTGGCTGGCCAGCTGGGGTGGAAGTGGGGAGGACGGCCTGGCCCAGAAGCCAGAGCAGCCCTCCTCCCTCCGGCCAGGGCAGGGTGGCATCTCTGGCTCAGGGCCAAGAACCCAGTGGCCGGCACCAAGTAAGTGTTCAATTCACACTGGTTGCCCAGATGGTCACCGTGAAGGCCAGTGGTGCAAAAGGGAGCCCCTGGGACTCAGATGGCATGGGAGAGCTGCAGGACCGCTGATGCAGAGGTGCCCTGATATGCCCCTGCTCTGCCAGTGACCTCTGCACATATTTTTTTTTTTTTTTTTTTTTTTGAGATGGCCTTTCGCTCTGTCACCCAGGCTGGAGAGCAATGACATGATCTTGGCTCACTGCAGCCTCCGCCACCTAGGTTCAAGTGATTCTCCTGCCTCAGCCTCTTGGGTAGCTGGGATTGCAGGTGTGCACCACCACACCTGGCTAATTTTTGTATTTTTAGTAGAGACGGGGTTTCACCATGTTGGCCAGGCTAGTCTTGAACTCCTGACCTCAGGTGATCTGCTCGCCTTGGCTTCCCAAAGTGCTGGGATTGCAGGCGTGAGCCATGGTGCCCAGCCCCCCTGCACACATCTGTGTCTCCTCACACATGGCTCCTCTTCCTCACTGCCAAGCCCTAGTCCAGCTTCTGCCTCTGCCCTCCCGGATGTCCCCACTGGCCTGTCTGCCTCAGTCTCCCTATGCCTGCACCATCCCACTCCACCTGCCACTATCAGGCAAAACTGCCAGAAATGCCATTATCCCTCCCGCCCCACTTGGAGCCCTCAAGGCTCTCCACTGGCAGCAGGTTCCTGTGCCTGCAGGCAAGGCCTCCAGCTCCATGCGTAGTCCGCGTGGGCACTGTGTCTCCCCAGTGCCAAACCCAGTGCTCAGATGGAGCACGTGGCAGACTCTCAGACCATGCTTGTTGGAAGAGTGCTCAGTTAAGCTCATTCCTCCAGGAAGCCCTCCCAGCCCTTGCATGTGGCTGATGTCACCATCTGCCTGGATGTACAGTAGTGTGTGCAGCAGACAGGGCCAGCCCTCCCTCAGAAACACCCACTTCCCCAACCCTGGCTGCTCCAAAGGTGGATGGGGCCTGTATCCAGCACCCTGATTGATGACCCCATACTACACCCAGCAAGTGATCAAGACTCCTTCCTCCTGGAGGGCAGAGCTGGCGAGTTCATCCTGCATACACTGGGTCCTCAGCATGAGCCTGCTAGATGTCTGTCACAAGACAGCCTCTGCCTCCACCTGCTCCTCTCGAACTGCAAGCTGGAGCAGGGCCTGCAGGGTCTGGCTTAGACCTGGGTTAGGGGCTTCTCAGTTCATTTCCACACCCTCAACATCACCTGATATTCCCACTTCCTAGGACAATAGGTCTGGGTGGGGCAAGGACAGCAGCATCTTTCTGGACAGCTGAGGGCACTGGGCTTTAATTGGGCAATGCTAGAAAGAATACTCGGCTGGGGGTCAGAGAGCCTATGCCTGATCCCTGGCTCTGTTGGGGCGCGTTAAGGGGGATGCTTTGTCTGACTTTTTGGGTGCCTCTCATAAGTAAGGCAGGATGGACGAATGATCACCGTATCAGGCTTGGAAGCAGGAGGCCTGAAATAAATCCTGACTCTTTCACATTGAAGCTGCCCCATCCTGGCCCCAACATTTATGCCATGCATCTCTCTTAATCCTCATTGCAACAACCTTGGGAGAGGGTTTGTTCCATTTTTCCCATTTTACAGATGAGGAACACCAAGGCTTAGACGTAAGGTGCCTTATGCCTCAGTTTCCCACACACAGGATGAAGCCACCGATCCTTGCCCACCCACCTCAGAGGGCTGGTGAGGGTTAGCAGAATGGAGTTTGTGTAAGTAGGAGGTCACCACCAAGGATCAAGGGGGACTGACTGGTCAAAGAGTCCCCTTTGCAAGTCACTCCCCACCCAAGACTCTGCCCTTTCCTCTTTTCCAGGCACCAGATATTCTGGCCTCCCAGCCAAAAGCCTGGGGGGTCCCTTTATGGAGAGAAGGCTAAACAGACATTTGGTCCCTGAAGGCTCATGGAAGGTCAATGTTGGGAAGGAAGGAGGGAGGAAAAGATGGAGGGGAGAAGGGAGGGGAAAAAGGGGAAAAGAGGGTGGTTCCCTCCTGTCCCGCCTGATCCACCCTGCTCATGGCAGCCTTAGCACCAGGAGGCCTCCAAACTGAATCCTGCAGCCCTCCGCAGGCTGGCCTCCCTCACCTCTGGGTCTGGAAGTTTCAGCAGTCTCCTGTAGAAGCAGCCCCTGCCCACCCATGAGACCTGCTTGTCTATCCTGGGTGCTGTGATCCTTGAGACGTCATCCATATTAACGTTTGGTGGCGCTGAGCTGTGAGTTTGGTCTCTGGAGACCGCCCTGACCTTTCTACCTGACACCCTGTTCCTGCATTCACCTGATCCCTCCTACTCTGCTGCCTCAGTGCTTGCTTTTGGCCCCGCCGGCTCCTCACTGTTCTGGCCATGCCAGCCCCTGCTCCCACCCCACCCTGAGCTGCACTTTCCTAAGTGGCCCTGAACAAACAGGCCTTTTGTGTTCTGATGTTGATTTCAGGCCCTCTTCCCGTGCCTTGCTGGGTCACATTTCCACCAGCCGCAGTCCTGCCCTTTCTAACGGACTATTTCAGCTCCGTAGTAGGCTGAGTCAGAAGTGTATGTAAAGTAAGGGTTAAGTGGTAAAGTGCTGAGGCTTTAGCTGAGCAAGGCCGAATCTGAGCCAGGCATTGGCTGTTCGGATGTCATTCTTGGGTCTGCGTTCCTGGCTTTGCTGTGGTGAGGTAAGGATGCCAGCTGATTGACCTTGGGTCCTGGCCACAATGCCCCACAGGCCTCTCTTGTGACAGAGGGCACGTGTGGTCCAGGGGTCCAGCCTGCCTCTCTGCAGCCCTCTGAGTGCTGAGAACGGAGCTGGCTCCCAGTGAGTTCTCAGGACACCTGTTGACTGGCCACTCAACCCTAAGTGGGTTCCCCATTTCCCTCTGGTTCCTCTCCCTGCCACTCTCCACCAGGTAATGACAGCAAAGCTGACCTCTGAATTACAGATCTGGTCTGGTCACTCTTCCCCAGCTCAAAGCCCTTTAATAGCTTCCCCTGGTCCTTAGGGGAAGGGGCCCAAATTCTCCTCTGTGGCCTGAAGGCTCCGTAAAGCCTCCTTTCCCTCCAACCAGTATCATTTCCCCTCATTACCCCCACCTCCCACCTTTATCTCCTCCTTCAATAGAGCAGCTCCCAAAGCAGTAGCATGGTCTCCTCTGCAAGCCTTCTCTGACCTCTGGGACCAAAAGCCAAACTGCCCTGCTGTGGGCTCTCGGAGTCCCTCCTGGCTGTGGTTCCGTATCACTGTAATTTTACCTTTGGGTTCTGTGGCCCGCAGTGGCCTCCCCTTGGAGTCAGTTAATCCATATGGGTGGGATCATATCTGTTTTGATCAACATGTGTGGTGCCTCATAGGTACTTAACAAATGCTGAATGAATTAACCACAGGCGTCCCGGGGCTCTCTGGATTTTTGCCTTGGAAATCTCTAAGTTAGTCCACTTTTCCAATCAACTTCCTGTGTCCCCACCTACACCGGAGTCTGGGCTAGGATGTCAGGTCCTCTGGGAAGATGGCACTGGCTGAAATGGTGGGGTGGGGATGAGCCAGGCCCAGCATCCCTCTCAGGCCCTCTCTCTACCCCCACCACCCGGCTCTGGGTGAACATGGGGTTGGGCTGGGTTTGTTCTTTGGGTCGGAATTCCCTTCCTGACCACCTCCATACGGGGGTCATCTCCAACGAAAACTGAATCCAACCAAAGAAATGAGCCCTGAGGGACAACCCCGCTTGGGGTTATAATGTGTTTGATCTGTTTAAACATCTTCATGCCGATACATTGCAAGAACTCTGGGATCCAGTTGTTCGACTTTTGGGAAACTGCTTCGAGGAAACAATCCCACATTGTTTGGAGAAGAACCGTTACACACAGGACGTTCATTCCCCATCACAGCAAACAACTGAAAACACCTGCGTCGCCCAGCACCAGGGCGCTGGTTCCACCGTGGCCATCAGCGGATGAAATGTGATGCAGTCTTTTGGAATCAACATTATAAAGTCTGTGTATTAAGGTGACAACTAATAAAATGAGCAAAAAGACCGCATGCATGATCCAGTGGCCTCTCCGGGATGCTGTCACACACAGGAAGAAACACTCACGTGGACACAGAGTTGTGAGATGGGGTAGAATCTGGGGCGCTCTTTTCTCCTTTGCTGTCCTTCACAGACTTTCATCCTGGGTCATGCCAGCCTAGCGTGGGCTCCCCATCTGCTGCTGGGCTGCCTGCCCTCCCCAGAGCTGCAAGTTTCCTGAGGGCGGGGTCATCATACTCACCTGGACACTGACTCCCTACATTTGCTCCAATCTATGCACAAATCCCAAAACCCTGCACACCATAGGTGCTAATCAGTGCCTATTAAAAAGGCACTGCAAGCACCATGACAGCAGGAGCCACAAGCTCTCCACTGGCATCTCCAGTGGCGGAACAACGCAAAGCACCCAGAGATGCTCCTGCTATTTTGGAATGAATACAAGAGTGGGGCCAGGGAACAAAGACGGCATCATAGAATGGTTAAGAACTACATGTAGATGGTGGCTGTGACCCAATTTGTGGGAACCATGGGGGCCCCAAGCTAGAAGTGTGTTGTGGCCCACTTCCAGCAATCCAAAGACAAACTTTAAAGCTCTGCCATCAGCGAGCTGGGGTTGAAATTCTGCCCTGGCCACTGCCGGGCTGTGTGAGGCAAGTCAACACTCTCTGCCTCCACATCCAAGGTCCATCAGAAGCCAGGCCAAGGCGGTCCTGGACATGAGGCAGCTCCCGTAGCACCTCCCCACCTTCACCAAAACATGATTGGCTGAATAGGCCACCAGCCGGCCACCTTCCTGCCCTCTGCTCAATCTCCCTGAGCAGTGATGTCCTCTCTGAGGCTTCAGTGGCCAATCCCTCCACACTCAGACTCCCAGGGTCTTTGGCCCCAGCCCTATCCTCTCCTCTGAGCTCCAGACCCAAAACCGACTGACTGTAGGAATCCTCCAATTGGGTCCTCCAATGATCCCCAGTCTCAAATTCAGCAGGTCCCCACATGATTTTCACACCCTGCCCACCACCTTCTGGTCTCCCACTGGACACCCCACCCACCAAGGAGCCCCTACATCATCCTAGACTCCTGCCTCCCCACTCCCTATTCTGTATCCCTCACCAAGCGGGCTAATCTGCCCCCTAACTCTTCCTCACCCCCTGAACCTGTCCCTCCTTCTTACCAGCAGGATGGTTAGTCCCCTGGCCACTCTCTACCCAGCAGCCAGGTGACCCTCCTAGATCAAGCTTGTCTAACCCATGGCCCAAGGGTGCGTGCGCCCCAGGACGGCTCTGAATGCAGCCCAACACAAATTCGTAAACTTTCTGGAAACATTATGAGATGTTTTTGTGATTTTTTGTTTTTGTGTTTTAGCTCATCAGCTATTGTTAGTGTTAGTGTATTTTACGTGTGGCCCAAGACAATTCTTCTTCTTCCAGTGTGGCCCAGGGAAGCCAACAGATTGGACACCCCTGTCCTAGAGGATCTGTCTGACCCTGTCATTCCTCTCCTAACCCCCTGCCAGCTCCTCTGGCTGTCGGTGAAGGGGTCGGCGTCCTCACATGGCCTACAAGTTCCTGCACATCCTGCTCTCCACCCTCCTGCCAGACTGGGCACCAGGCACCCTGCCCACCCGCTCTGGTCTCCGCCCTTCACTCCAGCGACACCCTTGGGTGATATTTTTATGCGTCCACCAGGCCTAAGCTGAAATGTCCCTGCCTCTGGGGGGCCTGTCCTGACCCGCCGAGCCTGGGTCCCTTGACCTGAGCCATCATCACACCGACCAGCCCATCTGTAAAGCCGTCTGTCTGTCTGACTCCCCTCTACAACACCAACAGCATGATGGCCAGGCCCATGGCTGGGCCTTTGCAGTGTTTCCCTGGTGACCTAGGCAAAGTGCAAACATTTGTTGAGTGAATGAAGGAAGAAGCCTCTCGGTGGCCCCATCTCTCATCCCTGAGGCAGGATGGTGGGGCAGACGGCAACCATCCGGGCAGCCATGGCCTGGCTCTGTCCCAGCTTTGCCACTAATTTGCTGTGTGCTCTTGGGGGAGCCACTCGCCCTCTCTTGTTTCCTCATAAGGGGAGGGAGCTGGTTGGATAAGCTGGTCTCTAAGGTCTTTCAGATCCACGATTCCCCTTCTACACACCCTAGACAGGCCGCTCGCTCCCTTCCTGCCCATGAAACCCCCTTTGTCTCTGCTGTTCCTCCCATGTGAACTGTCCTTCTGTCCCTCCTCTTTGTCCCACCTACCCAGCGCCAATGTCTCCACTGTGTAAATTTATAAATTCTCTTTTCTAGAGTTTTCTTTATAATGAACATGTATCACTTCAATTTTGAATTTTCTTTTATTATTTTGTAAGACACAGAAGTAACCTATACTCATTATAAAATAAGAAGTCAAATACAGGTGAGCAGCCCTAATTCAAAAACCTGAAATCTGAAATGCTCCAAAATCCTAAATGTTTGAGCATCAACAAAACAGCACAGGCGGTAAATTCCACACCTGACTCCACGTGACAGGTTGTAATCAAAACTTTTCTTTTTTTTTTTTTTTTTTATGAGACGGAGTCTCGCTCTGTCCCCCAGGCTGGAGTGCAATGGCGGGATCTCCGCTCACTGCAAGCTCCGCCCCCTGGGTTCACGCCATTCTCCTGCCTCAGCCTCCCAAGTAGCTGGGACTACAGGCACCCGCCACAACGCCCTGATAATTTTTTTTGTATATTTAGTAGAGACGGGGTTTCACCGTGTTAGCCAGGATGGTCTCGATCTCCTGACCTCGTGATCCACCTGCCTCGGCCTCCCAAAGTGCTAGGATTACAGGCTTGAGCCACCGTGCCCGGCCCGTAATCAAAACTTTCACGCACAAAATTATTTAAACTATTGTATAAAATTACCTTTAGGCTATATGTATAAGATATATAAGAAAAAATCAATTTCATGTTTAGACTTGGGTTCCCATCCCCAAGCTATTTCATTATGCATATGCAAATATTCCAAAATCCAAAAAAATTAGAAATCTGAAACACTTCTGGTCCAAAGCATGTCAGATAAGGCATACTCAACCTGTAATATAAAAGCATGACACTGGGCGTGGTGGCTCACGCCTGTAATCCCAGCACTTTGGGACGCTGAGGCAGGTGGATCACCTGAGGTCAGGAGTTCGAGACCAGCCTGGCCAACACGGTGAAACCCCATCTCTACTAAAAATACAAAAATTAGCCGGGCATGGTGGCGGGCACCTGTAATCCCAGCTACTTGGGAGGCTGAGGCAGGAGAATTGCTTGAACACAGAATACAGAGGTTGCAGTGAGCCTAGATCATGCCACTGCACTCCAGCCTCCAGCCTGGGTGACAGAGTGAGACTCTGTCTCAAAAAAAAAAAAAAAAAAGTATGTAAAATAAGAAGTGAAAATCCCTCGCCCCCAAAGGTAACCAACCACTATAAACAGCTGGAGCATTTCTATAATCAGAACAAAAATCAACACGAATTTATTTCAACCAACTACAAACGAATGCTGCCACCCCTTCAGGTCAGGTCCACATGCTCGCCCCCTCCACACATGCTCTTCCAATACTCCAGAGCTCTTTGTTTTTGGGGTGGCTCTGACATCAGACTGCCTGCCACGTACAAGCTCTGCCACTTATCTAACCTCCCTCTGCCTCAGTTTCTTCATGCAAGTGTGGGTAATAACAACGCTCTGTTGATACAGTTATTGCGAGGAGTAAATACTCTTGCACATAGGAAACTCTTAGAATGGTGCCTGGGCGAACTGAGTGCCTTCCAAATGTCAGCGCTTACCACTGTTATTGAGTAACTTTCCCGTGCTGAGCAATGGGGATACCAAAGTTTGGGTACAGACTCCCTTTGTCTTCTGGGAGCTGACAGTGGCACTGGGGGTCAAGGCACCTGTGTGTGTGCGCACACACAGCCCTGCCTACAGGCGGCTCTCCTCAGACCTTGAAACACTCAACATGTGTTATCTCATCTGATTCTTAGGACCATCCTGAGCAGGGGCCAGTGCTGGCATCTCAGAGGCTCAGAGGGCTTAAGTGCCCAGCGTCAGGGCA
This sequence comes from Symphalangus syndactylus, assembly GCF_028878055.3. Classification (NCBI taxonomy): domain Eukaryota; kingdom Metazoa; phylum Chordata; class Mammalia; order Primates; family Hylobatidae; genus Symphalangus; species Symphalangus syndactylus. The sequence goes on along the minus strand of NC_072428.2, from coordinate 11,003,048 downwards.
CACAGGTAAGAATGGCCAGCCAGGATTCAAACCCAGGCCAGTTGGATCCATGACTCCACCAAAGAGCCAGAAGAAAGCACTATCTACCCACCTAGGGTTAAGTGGAGCCTGGCCAAGCACAGTGAGAGGCGGGCCAGGAGAAAGGGCAGCGGGGGCTTTGGGAGCAGCGGGGCAGGCCAGCAGGGCCTGAGACACTGACGCTTATTATTCCCAAGCGCTGGCCTTGTCTCCGCAGCCAGGCCACCACCATGTCCTGGAGGGCTGGCCCACACCTCAACCTCGTGGCCTACTGCCACCCTTGTCCCACATGCCGCAGAGCTGGCCACACATTCACTGGCTGGTGTCTGCTTCCTCAGCTCCTCTCACTAAAGCATCTATGACACCCGGGGAAGCAGGTCGATGAAGAAAAGCTGCCCACTGGGCCAGAGGCAGGGCTTGGAGGTAGAGTGGATTGAACACACACAGACCTGGATCCCAGTGTAGCCTTAGCCTCTGACTATTTTGGAGTCCCCAGATGAGCCACCTGCCTTTGTTAATCTCAATCACCTCATCTATAAAATGGGCAAACCATTACCCTCTCTTGGGGCAGTTATGAGGGTTAAGGGAGGGGCCTTGGGAAGACGTTCTGGACAGCAGCGAGCTGTAGTGTTGTCTGCTAGTGTGGGGGCTGACACTTGTTGAATACTGACCTGATGTGCTTTTTCTCCCTTCCAGGCAAGAATCAATATTAATTAGCCCACTTAACAGATGGCACCCAGAGAGGACGAAAACCTGCCTGGGTCATGCAGTTAGAAAGTAGTGGAGATAGGATTTGAACCCAGGTCCCTCTAAGCCCCATGTGCTTCCACTGCAGAGGCCTCCAGGTGGGGAGGCAGTATTTGCATGGAGGCCTCATGCGCCATGCTAGGTGGAATCTCAGACCTCAGTCTAAGGCATTATCAGAGAGCTGCAGCCCTGGAGCCTTCAGGCCTGGCCTCCTCCGTCTGGCCCCTCTGGTGCTCCCAGCTAAGCTCAGGGCCTTGGGGAAGGTTTCTGGGTTTGATGATGCCATTAGAGATCCCCAGGGGTCTCTGCCCACCTGAGGACCTGGGAGCCAGTGACCCCTTGCTCCCAGGAGGGGCTGGCGCCACAGCCCAGCTGGAGCCTGGCTGGGGTGGTGCCCCAGGAGAGGGGAAGGCGCCAGTTCTTAAGATGGGGAAACAATGGGGTATGTCTAAGCCTCCCTCTCTAGGCCCGGAGCAGTGACTTCGGCCTCTTCCTCCCCATCAACTAGGGTTCAGAATTATGGGCGAGGTACATCTATTTCTCCTCCACATAACACTCAGCCCTCACTTCTCTGAAATGCATCGGGCCTAACACCAGACTGGGGGGTAGGGGTGGTGGAATGGGAGCTCAGGTCAGGGTTCTGGGTATTTACCCCAGCAGGGATCCCCCTCGACACCCCCGCTGGCCCTGGCTACTCCCTAGCCGACTTCCCTTCCCGCAGCCGGGCCTAGGATTCCCCTGGTTGAGGCTGAGCCTTCAGCGCCTGCCCTGAGAGACACACCTGCCTAGGTCGGTGCTGCCCAATCCAGAGAGGGGCCCGGCCATGCCAGGCCTGGCAGGTAGGCCCATCTGGGCAAGCAGGGCTCGGGGAGGGGCTCAAAACATCCTCCTCGCAGCACCAACAATATCGTTGCCCCAGGAAACTGCGACCCGCGCCCCTCCAGGCTGTTCCCAGCTCTATTCAGAAATCTTCGGACTGGGCACACGCCAAGATGCAGCCTGCCTGCCCGCTCCGGGATCGCAACCCCGACCCCAGACCCTGCCGCAGCCCGGAGGTTGGGGAGAAGGAGGCCTCCGAGCCCCCTCCTCCAATTCCAGCGCAGACCTCCCAGCCTAGGGCCAGGAATGGCGGAGGGAACAGCCTCGTGAACATGCAACGGCTACCAGTCCGGACTTGAGGCTGGCGGGGCTTCTGGGGGGGACTCTGTCCCGGGAAGAGACCCCACTCCCACGCAGCCCTTTCGTTCCCGGGTTCCCGAGGTTCTGGGGTGGGGGGTGGGCAGAGCAGCCAAGGCGGATCAGTCCCGGCTGAAGGGCGAGGCGCGCGGCGGCCGGGACTCTCACCTGAAATTGGGAGGCGACGCGATGTGCAGCCCCAGGAACGGGGAGGCGGCGGGCGGGGACGCGGCCCCCCCGCCCAGGCCGCCGCTTTCTCGCTCCGCCATTCTCGGGCACAGCCCTGGCCATCCGGGCGGAGCGCGGCGCAGTGGAGGCGGCGGCTGCGAAGGAGGCGGAGGCGCGGCGAGGGGGCAGCCGCCGCCGCGGGGCTCGGGCTAGCCGGGCGCGGCGGGCGCACCTGTGTCTGGCAGGGCGCGGCACCGCACCGCGCACGGCTCGCGGGACTGGCGAGAGCGCCCCGCGCGCGTCCCCGGGCCCCGGCCGGGGTCTCGCGCGCCCCGCCCCGGCCCCGCCCCCACCCCGCCAGCCCCGCCCCCGGAGATGGCGCTCTCCGCGGTGCTGAAGCCACGGCTCCCGCGGCCCTGAGCTTGGCTCAGCCCCGCCCTAAATCCGACACCGACTCTCCTCCACCCCGTGGCCGGTGTGGGCTTTGTCCCTCCGGTTGGGCTTAGTGCCCGGGTATCAGATGATTAATGGCAGGACACTGGACCCTAAGGTCCAGGTTGGCCCCCCGCAGCAGACACCAAGAAGGCAGGCGGAAAAGGAGGGTCGTGGAGGAAAGCAGAGAAAGGAGAGGATGTCAGTGGGCTCTTAAAGCGTAAAGGTTTGGAGTCAGGTGGTGTGAATTCACTGGCTCCACAAGTGACTGGGCAGAGGGGCCTTGCATTAGTGATTTCAGAGCACTAAGGTTGGGTCTTCTTATCTGTGAAATGGGACAACAGCGGTCCCTCTCATGGTCGTTGTGAGAATGTAACGTAACACAAATGTGGTGCCACTGAGACCCAGATACACTCCACCTCCTGCGCTGGGATCCAGGCCTCACCCCAGTCCTGTCCCTTTACCTTGAGGGGACCCTCCCAAAGACTCTCCCGAGAGGTTGTCTTCTCTAAAGATTGACTTAAACCTCTCTTCAGCCCCAAACAGCTACTCGTGGTGAATTGAGCCCTCCGGGCTTCTCGGTCTCGCCAGGACCTTCCCAGCGTTCTCCTTCTTAGCGCCTCAACTGCATTTCCTGCAGAGCACCCCTCTTCTGCACCCACAGACACACATTCTAAGACCTGGGGCCTTTCCCTCTGCTCCCACTGTTGACTTCTTGGGATCATTTTGGTTGTTTCTGTTCCCTCTGGCACCTCCATCCCTGCTAGGCTTTGGCCACGGCTTCTTCCTCATTGTCTCTCCCTCGAAAGGGTGTTAATCCTGGGCTTCCAGGCCTTCAAGGCCCTGAGTTTCCCAATTGAGTTATTTCAGAGTACAGACTGCCAAGGCTAGGGCCCTAGCTATGGTGGGTCATAGAGCCTCTGGTCAAACCTCATTGGCTTCTCTGGTCTCTCAAAAGAACCCTAGAGACCCTGTCCACAGGGCAGGACAGGGCAGAAAACGGGCAGAGCAAACTGTGCCACAACTCGTGGAGTCCTATTTCAAATCTGGACTGCCGACCAGTCATGCTGGCCCTTTTGCTTCAGTGCAGCACCTAGCAAGGAGCTGGAGGCACCTGCCGTGCCTCCAGCCTTGAGAATATCCCAATACCTAGAGCCAAAGGTCATGGCTGCTTCTCTTTTCCCTGTCCCTGGGGCCCAGAGGGGACTACTTTCTCAGCTTTCGTGCTCAGGCCCCCTTCACTGGGCCCTCACGGTAATCATCTGCTGCCATGGTGCCTGGCTTTTCCTCTCAGGAAAGCAGTCTTGCCATCATGGCTACTAATCATTCCTTAGAATGTGGACTTGCCTCAGCTAGGGAACATCTTTAGCAGGTCAGGGGTGGATGTAAAGGACAACTCCCTCTTCCAGAACCTTTTGCTCAAGAGCAAAGGTATCTTAGCTCCAAAGGCCAACCCAAAGCCATTATTAGAGAGAAGCCAGGAGAAGGGCAAGAAAGAAAGGCAGGCCCAGGTCTTGGTATGAGGGAGGCCAGCAGGAGCTTCAGAGCAGAGCCAAGAATGAGACAAGTCCCCAAGGCAGGTTCCTCCCCTTTCCTCCTTCTTCACTCTGTGCAGGCCAGACTGTGATATTCTTGGGCCTTGCCTGGGCCCCTTCCCACAAAGTTGGGGTGTGAGCTAATAAAGCTTTCAGTCCAAGGCTAGCATCCCCTAGCATGGAAGCAGGGCACACTGCACAGAGACGGGCCATTCTCTAGCCAGGAGGGCAGGAGACAAAGCCAGCATCCAGGCTCCCTAGGCTTGGCTGTGGGCAGATCTCAACCACCTAGTCACAGCCAGAGAGCCTGCATCCCCTCCTCACCACGGGCTGCAGCTTAAGTGGCTGCATTGAATTAAAGGATAGATTGAGGGCCTGGAGCAGGCCCTGCACTGACTGACCCCCAGCCTGGGGGTGGGTTTTAAGTGGGCTGCGAGGCTGGGTGGCACTGGGCCAGAGTGCTCTGTACTATTTTGGCCAGTTGACCCCCAACTCTTGACCAAGCTCTGGACCAACTCTTGACCAAGCTGCTCCAGTCTGCTCTGGCTGCTCCCCCTTCCTAAGGAGGAATAGGAGGCTCCTGACTCCCACAGAACCAAGATGGGGTGGCCGATAGCTTCATTCAGGCTCAGCCTGACCAAAACCCTGGTTCCCAAGCCTCCCACAAGAGTGACAACAGCACAACCTTACTCAGACAGGTCAGACATTTATAAAACAAGTGAATATTCACAAACAAATTGTGGGAGAAACACACCTTCCCAGCAATAGAAAATCTCTATAAAGTGCATTTTACCTGCAACCATCTCTTCCCCATGCTGGCCCTTGGGTCAGGATTTGGGGCATTGTTCCGAGGGAGCCCTCAGGGCCACCTGAGCTGGGAGAAGGGAGGCATGAAGCCACCATGGAGCTCCAGGCTACTGGACATACCCTCTCTACCCTGACCTTCCCTCCTGGCTCCAGGAGTGCACTGCCTGACTCCACTGGCAGGTTGATCTGGGAACGGGCTGGCATGCTAGGGATGGTGGAGAAGTAGGCAGAGGTGGTCCTGCCAACCTGTACCTTAGGGAAGAGAGCCAGCAGCAGACAGGCAAGAAAACGAATCATCCTGCTACCTGAAGGCGATGCTAGTGAATACTAATCTTTGGCCTTCCCACGGTCTCAGATTTGCCCTTCCAGGTTTGCTTGACTCTCTTTCTGGCAATGGCCCCTGATTCTCTTTCCTCTCGGCTGGGGCTGAGGGAACAGGGAAGCCCCCAACCCAATGCTCTGAATGCACACCATCATCCACTGTGCCCTGCTCCCCCTCCCACGATGATGGGACATTTCTAGTGAGGGTGACATACATACAACAGTTGGACTCTAAAGGCAGCTCTCTGGCTGAGAAAACCTGAGGATATCTCAGGAAGAAGCCTGTCAGTGTGGTGGACAGCTACAGGAGATGGGTCTGGCCCCAGGGTTCTGGTCCAAGGACAGAAGGACAGTGAGGGACAGGGCTGGGGCCAAAAGAATTAACAGATCTGAGGCTAGGAAAGGTCACAGGGGAGGTAGAAAGGAAAAGGCCCAAAGGCCAGCTTAATGATACATGTGAGGACAAAAATCCAAACAGGAATCAGCCTCATAGCCACACACACACACACACACGTACCCCACACACACACACACACTTTGTGGCTCAAGTGCAGGCCAGAGGGTGGAAGGAAGACTTGCTTTAGTTGGCCACCATCGTCCTTTCCATGACATCTTTCTCAACACAGGCCTTTGGCAGTGGGAAGGAAGAGGTGGGAGGCACAGGCCACTCCCGGAATGCAAGGCTTGGCTTCTCTGGGTCAAACCTCCCACCTACTGCTCCTGGAAGGAATGGTGTGCTGGATGTAATCTCTAACTCGGACTTTTGCCAACTGCCCCTGGCAGTCCCCATCCCTGAGTCCCTCTGCCTGAGTCCTTGGAGCTCAGCTACTGGGATAGCTGACATGGCAGTCTGGATGCTGACAAGTCCAGGGCAGGCCCTGGAAGCCAACAGAACAAAGACTAGAATGGTTTCCCTGGCTGGGTGTCAGCTGTCCTCACTGGCAGCACTGTGGTGCCTTGGAGTGTGGCCAGAGAAACCAGGGGGCCTTACGCCACTGGAACCTGGTCTCCTCCTGGTAGAGTGAGTGAGTTTGATCCTGGCCCCTCCACAGCTCCTGGGTAAGCTCTGAGGCTGGCTCTCAGCTTCTGGGGAAGGAACAATGACAGCTGGGATCTAACTTTAGGTTCTAAATCCTGAAAAGGTAGATGTGCTGTCTTAGGCTCCTATTACAGTACCAGGTATACCCTGTATATACAGGTATATACAGTCAGGTATCTGCGTGTACTTCTGTAGGGTGGTGGAAATTTTTTAGATCTGTCTATGGCCTCATGCTCAGTCCCCAATGCCCAAGGAAGGGCATGGGACTGAGCCCAGTGGCAGAGAATTTTAAAATAAGAAAGAGAGGCCAGGTGGCTACGTCTGGACAGCATCCATCCACTCCGGCCTGCTCAGCCTCCAGGTCAGAAAGCAGGAACTCAGCAGGGCTCTGGCTGCCTCCAGAATCCCATGCTTTGGACAAAAGCCAGAACTGCTGCCCTCCTACTCCACAGTCTGACGTAAGGAGGGAGGGAAGGAGGTCTAGTGAGGCAGATGCCAGGATCCCAGCTAGGGTCCTACCACTACGTTCTGTTCAGACAAGGCAGCTGGCTTGCAGCAACAGGTCTCAGCTGAAAGTCACTGCCATAACCTCGAGCCTTGTGTCTGGAGGCCGGGAAACAGCACTGGCGTGCTACAGGTACTCCCCCAGCCCAGGCAACATTCAGAATCATGAGTGTCAACAGATGCATGCACACGCAAACAGGCACACCACTCCCTCCTCTGCACACGCGCACACACACACACACACACATGCTCGCTCTATCTCTGCCCGGTGATCAGCTTCTCTGCAGGTTGTACTCTGCTGCCGCGGTGGCTGCTTGGGCACCCAGGCTTTGCTCACGGAGCAAGGGCTCTGCAGCTGCAAGAGAAAAACAAGTGCAAAAGGAGTATTCAGGAGGCTGCTCAGTTGCCCAGGGACACAAGCTCCTCTGGCTGCTTCTCTGGGGACATTCAGAGTGGGACCTGGGAAGAGCTGAAAGAGTGAGCTGAAAGGGCCACGGTACCTGGGGACAGGTTGTTGCTGGGATGCCACTGGGATGAGGGAATACTGCCCCTCTGAGGTGTTGATGCAGGACAACCTCCCCACTGCAGGCCCTCCACCCAGGGCTGTAGACAGCAGAGGAGGAGGAGGACAAGGCTATGTGAGAGTCACATGAAGCCTTGGGGGATACTTGCTCAGATATGACAAGGGCAGCTTCTGAATCAAGGCACAACAGCTGCTGCCAGAGATAGAGAATCAGGAAAAAATGGCTGGAAGAGAAGCCCACTGGGACCAGTAATTTTGAAGAGTAAGGCAATGACTGAGTTTAGAATCAGCAGGTGAGCACATTTCCACATATAGATGAAAGCACCCTGGCACAGTGCTGGAAGATTGTGGGGGCAGGAGGGAGAGAGGAGACACAAGGATGACTCATTTTAAAGATTTATGACATCCGGAATCTGGGGCAAAGAGAAGAAACAGCTTCATCCCTGATAACAAAGGAAGGACGGGGTGCGCCTGTCACAATGCTGAGTTGTCTGTTTAAATAGGTTTAGTGTGTCTGAGAGTCTACAGAGACACACAGCATCCCATTAAAAGTTTGTGCAGTTTAAATGTGGGTGAGGTAGATAATAAGTAGGCTTCCTAAGCCTGCCATGGGTCAGGTACTATACACTTGTGCTGTGGCTGAATTCTGTCCCCCACAAAATTCTTATGTTGAAGTCCTAACCCCCAGTACCCCGGAAGGTGACTGTATTTGGAGACAGGGTCTTTAAAGACGTAATTAAGTTAAATGAGGTCATTAGTGCGGGCCCTAATCCAATATGACTGGTGTCCTTAAAGGAAGAGGAAATTTAGACCCAGACAGTACAGAGGGAAGACCATGTGAAGACACAGGGAGAAGATGGCTGTTAATAAGCCACAGAGAGGAGCCTCAGAAGAAAAGAAGCCAACCCTGGCAACATTTTGATCTTAGACTTTTAGCCTCCAGAACAGTGAGAGGACACATTTCTGTTGATTAAGCCACCCAGTCTGTGGTACTCTGTCATGGCAGCCTGAGCAGACTAACACAACTTGAGATCCCAGTAACCTTGAAGCTTGCCCTCCAGTTTTGTAGACAAGAAAACAGAAACCAGAGAGGAGAAGGAACTTGCCCGGGACAACAGCACTGATAAGTGGCAGAGCCAAAAAAGGAAATCCACATCTGTCTGATTCTCAAATCTGTCTTTTTACCAGCAAGTAATCTCTATACAATAGTATTGCTCATTAAGACTTTTAGAGAAGAAGACTTTTAGAAGAAATTCAACATGGCACCATGAAGACTAATATCCAACAGACATACATGTGAATTAAGCTGTTATTAGAAAAGGGAAAATGCTCTTAAAGTCAAAGACATTGGAGACAAGGATTCAGTATCATGCAATGCTTTTAAGGCCACATGCTAAATCTGAAGCAGATTTTATCTGATGATAATTTATCTGGAAGCTGGGCAAAATAAAGAGCAGACATAAGAGTGGGTGGCTGTATAGGTCAGTACTGTGTGTCTTATTCTTTTTTTTTTTTTTTGAGATGGAATTTCACTCGTTGCCCAGGCTGGAGTGCAATGGAGTGATTTTGGCTCACTGCAACCTCCGCCTCCCAGGTTCAAGCGATTTTCCTGCCTCAGCCTCCTGAGTAGCTGGGATTACAGGCATGTGTCACCACATCCGGCTAATTTTGTATTTTTAGTAGAGATGGGGTTTCTCCATGTTGGTCAGGCTGGTCTCTAACTCCTGACCTCAGGTGATCCACCCGCTTTGGCCTCCCAAAGGATTACAGGAGTGAGCCACCGAGCCCGACTTTTTTTTTTTTTTTTAAAATAGATGGAGTCTTGTTCTGTTGCCCAGGCTAGAGTGCAGTGGCGTGATCTCGGCTCACTGCAACCTCTGCCTCCTGGGTTCAAGCAATTCTCCTGCCTTGGCCTCCCAAGTAGCTGGGATTACAGACACCTGCCACCACAACTAATTTTTGTACTTTTAGTAGAGATGGGGTTTCACCATGTTGCCCAGGCTGGTCTTGAACTCCTGATCTCAGGTGATCCGCCCACCTCAGCCTCCCAAAGTGCTGGGATTACAGGCGTGAGCCACCGCACCTAGCTGTGTGTTTTATTCTTTAAAATATGTGTTATTTTCAATAATTTTTCCCTTTAAGCATATACTATAATAACCTAGCCATTTTTTTTTTGCTACAAATGTATGTATTATTAAGGTGTACATGTGTTTATTGAAATACGCTGATTGTGAGTATATACTCCACACACAGGGCTCTCTCTGGCCCCTATTGTTAAACTAAAGAGATGGCTATTCTTCTAAAATAGAAAACTTTCAGGATTGCAGGATATACCACAAAAGGTCCTCCTTACCCAACACCTCCATTTTGTGTGTGTGTGTTTTATCCATTTTCAGGGATGGGGGAAGATAAAGAGTGCATGAAGATTCCTTAGAATAACTGCTGTTAATCTGGGGTTCCTGGGCCTTAAGGAGCCCAAGGATAGGCTTCGGGGCGGTCCATGGAGCCTCTGGAGTGATGTGCACATTCCTCTCTGTGTGTGAACATATGCAGTTTTCTGGGTATGGGTTCCATCCTCCATCGACTTTCCAAAGTGGGGAGTAACCCAAACAGGGTTTAAGAACCAATGCCTAAGCTTAGAAGATAAGAGGGTGAGGTACAGTCAGGTGGATATAATGATAACAATTCAGACACATGTTGCCTTCGGCATCAGTTAGTTTTGGACAGGCTCATGAAGGGAGGGGGCGGTGTCCTGGCCTCAGATAAGCCCTAGTCACCCAAGTCCCTCTGTGATGGTTTCAAAGCTACCAACGCAGAAAACCAAGGTTTAGAAGAACCAGCTTGGCCTCGCCTACAAAACTAGTCAGAGGCCTGTTCAACTAGTTACTCAAGCTGCTTGATCAGCAGATAACTAGTTGGTGCTGTACTCCTGTCCTCAAGCTAGGGCATGCGTCTGTAGAAAAAGGGGTCTGGGGAAATCAAATGAGGTCTTGCAGAAAAATGATGACAGCGGGACTAAAGGGAAAGGAAGAACAGCCAAGGGGAGGCACCAAGGGAAAAATCAACTCATAAAACATTCACTGAAAAATCAATCTCTTAGTTATCCAACTCTTTCAACCTGTCATTAATACAAGAAACACAGTGGCAGCTAGAACAAAAAGTAGCGTAACGACTGTCTCCCTCTGCACCCCAATGTTAGTTAGCATGGCCTCCTGGGTACCTTTGCCCTCACACCCCTTCCCATCCATTAGACGCTATCAAGAACCCAAGTGTATAAGTCTGCCCGTCCCTATGCTCCTCGCCCTGGAGGGGTGGATGCACGTGTGCAGGCATGAGTTTATGCTGGCAGAGGGTCCACAACAGCTGACGGTTTGGAGGAAACTTTGTTTGCAGACTGTCACAGAGTCTCAATGTTTCCCTCTCCCCATCATATTGGACAAGGCACAGTGCCCAAGAGCTTGAGAAAGGCAGAGGGTTCGCTACCTGCTTCCGAGTGAGGGTCAGGGAAGTACAGCTGGGCCTGGATGGGGGAGAGAGCTGAAGCTCTGAGCTCAATCACATTCCTCAGGTCAACCACACCTTTACCCTTCCCACAGCATGCAGATCATGCAAGAAAGTGGAAGGGACAGCCATCAGTCAACGCCTACTTATGAAGTGCGAGGGAAAGCGCTAGGGGACGTGAGTCTAAACTTCTGATTTTAAAGGCAGGAACTGAGAATCAGAGAGGTGAGACTATTGGGTGGAGTCTCACAAGAGACAAGTGGCAGGTCTGGGACACAGACACTGGTTTGACTGTAATGCTGGCAGGTCTCGGATGCAGACACTGGTCTGAGTGTAACGCAGGGCTCTCTGGCCAATGCCACACTGCCTCCACTTCCACTATTTAGCATTTTACCAATTGCTAGTGCCTTTCACCTTACAAGGACAGAGTATACAACTAAACTAGTGTCAAAAAGACATCAAGGAGAATCCAGAAGTCAGGTTTTACTCGATGATTTACCCAGTCAGGCTTACTGCAGGGCTAACAAAAGCCGGCGGGGGAGGGGAAGAGGTGATCCTTGGCCGGGAACCTTTTGTATTCAGTGGGGCTTCTCTCCACAGATAGTCTGTACCAGCAGAAGGGCAAATGGAACACGTGAGCTGTTCTCCCCATGGCAAAAAAATTGGACCAATGAGAGAAATCTGTACACAATTCAAGGCTAATGGAATCCGGAGCAGTCAGCAGCTTTGGGGATTATGGGGAACCATTTGAAACAATAGCTATTTGGGGGCTGGCTTGTTTTTCAGTTTAGTGAATGCTGTAAAATAAAACTAAATGCAGAACAGATAGCTGGTGTGGATTTGACGTAAGTGTAGAACCTACTGATTGGAGGCCATGTTTTCCTACCAGATCAGTTTAAATTTTAAGTGACTGTCCACCCTGTACACTGCCACAGGCCTGAGGCATTAGAAAAACAGAATCCAGAACTATAGAGCTCAGAGCTAAAGGAGACCTCAAAAGGCCCAGGATGTAGCCTTCAGGCTGGTGAAGAATGACTATTCACATCTTACACCTAAAGCATGGCAGAAAGGCTATGGATCCAGCCCAAAGTCACACAATTAAAAATGACACAGGAAATGGAGGAAAAAGGGACAAGTCTCCCTGCCACCCCCCTCCCCCGACCCAATGTAATATGATACCAATTTGGGCTACATAGCCACAGCTCTGTGATCCATTCAGCTTAGGGTGCTGGCTCTGACAGAAGTAACACCAACATAATCAAAGACACCCAGAGAAGAAAGTACAAGATGATAATGTGATTCCATTTGCATAGTGCATTTTACATATTCAAAGACTTTTTCGACGGGTAGGGCAGGTGACAAGATGCTATTATCACCATTTTACAGCTGAGGATGCTAAGCATCTTTAGGCCCAGGTGCTTCTGCCAGCCTCTCACATGGTGAGACATGGTGTACTCTTCTTTTCTCAGGATTTCCAAAGAACACAGCTGTTCCTCCCTAGTCTGTCTTGGAGGGAAGTCTGCACCACCTCAGATCCTCTGACCTCTGCACCCCCAACCTTCACAGTCTAGCCTGGCCTTAACTCCCCACTGAGCCACCAGTGGAGGGCAGAGTAAACCTCAAGAATCAGTCCTTAAAATCCCAGTAGGCTGACAATCTTCTGGACTCCAGGGCAAGAGATGGGCACTTACCTCTGCATCCTTGTCATGTCTTCCCTTGGAATCACTGTCAAGCCTCTCAGCTGACTTTCTCTCCCCTACCTGTTCCTCTGCAGGTCCTAGCCCAATGCCTAATTCATCCTCCCAAAATGCCAATTTGATCATTCCCTTTCCAAAATGTTTCTTCACTCCCAAAGAGTACACCAGCAGACTCACGTGCCTGCCATTTACAACCTTCCATAATCAGACCCAACTGTAACCTTGTGTTCCTCTACAATAATAACAATACCTATAATAATAACTACTGCTTACCAAGCACTTATGACCCACACACTTGATAAGTGTCTTGCCTATAACACAGTCACCGTTAGCTGTCTACCAGTATCCACACTTCCTGGTTAACAGAACCTAAAATGTGTTCAGGAGGCAATGGGCTTGGCCCAGAAAATGGATTACGATTAGTCTAAGTCAGTGATTCTCCAAGTATGGTCCCTGGACCAGCAACTCTTATAATACAGAACTGCAGCCTCTTCTGTGCCCCGACCTTACCTTCTTACTCAACTTTATTTTATTGTTTTCATAGCACTGATGGCCTCTTGAAATTTTTTTTTTTTGTGAGACTGAGTCTAGCTCTGTCACCCAGGCTGGAGTGCAGTGGTATGATCTTGGCTCACTGCAACCTCTGCCTCCTGGGTTCAAGTGATTCTCCTGCCTCAGCCTCCCGAGTAGCTGGGACTACAGGCACCTGCCACCACGCCTGGCTAATTTTTGTATTTTTAGTGGAGACAGGATTTCACCATGTTGGCCAGGCTGGTCTCGAACTCCTGACCTCGTGATCCACCTGCCTCAGCCTCCCAAAGTGCTGGGATTACAAGTGTGAGCCACCACACCCGGCTGGCCTCTTGAAATTTTAAACATTTATTTGTTTACTGTCTGTCTCCTTCCACTAATATGCACCCAAGGGGGAAGGGATATTGCCAGTCTTGTACACAACCATATCCCCAACGCCTGGAACAGTGTCTGGCAAAGCATGAGCTCTTGATATGCGTACGGAAGGAGTGCAGCTGCCCTTCTGTCCCTTCTCTTTTGTCTTTGATCAAGAATTGATGGCTGAAGCTGGGGCTGCCACCCAAGCCCAGACCAGCAACACTATTTCTGGGCCTCTTGTTAGGTAAGAAAAATAAGCCCCTATTTGTTTTAGCCACAGTAATTGAGCTTTCTATTATTAGCAGACCCCCACATTTCTAGCTGACACAGATTTAATCTTTTTTTTTTTTTTTTTAGACGGAGTTTTGCTCGTCACCCAGGCTGGAGTGCAATGGCACGATCTCGGCTCACTGCAACCTCTGCCTCCCAGGTTCAAGTGATTCTCTTGCCTCAGCCTCCCGAGTAGCTGGAATTACAGGCATACGTCACCATGCCAGCTAATTTTGTATTTTTAGTAGAGGCGGGGTTTCTCCAAGCTGATGAGGCTGATCTCGAACCCCCAACCTCAGGCGATCCGACCACCTCGGCCTCCCAAAGTGCTAGGATTATAGGCATGAGCCACTGCGCCCAGCCCAGATTTAATCATTTAATCGTTGCAACAGCAACCTAATTTATAGGTGAGGAAACTGAGTCTCATAGCAGTTAAGTCATTTGTACAAGATCACATAAACCTTCAGCTGTTTTTCTTGTCCTAAGCGCCCTGCTCACTGCCTGAATCCAACTCACTTTTCAGGCCCCCTAGTGCAAACTTCTGTGATATGTTCCCTGATTGTTCCAGACCACACCAGCTCCCTTCTGCTAAGCTTGTATAGTCTGTATCATTTGTCCAGGAATTCTAGGTTATTGCTCCTTTTTATCTAAGCAGACTGTTCAATCCTTATGGATGGACAGCACATCACGTTTTATATGTTTAATGCTCCCCCTTCTTCACCCACCTGCTGGCAACAATTTCATGTTGAATTGGACACCGTTAGCTTATTGAGCAACCTTGACCCAGACATTTAACCTCTCTGTTCTTTGGTTTTCTCATCCAAAAATCAGAGTGTCAGCCTGGCAAGTTCCAAATTTGTAATACAGGATGAACTTTGCTTAGTATCACAGAGCTAAGAGATAACTGAGAGAGTAGTAGGTTGCTGGTACTCCCAGGAACAAGACAGCACACATCTGTCCATCAGCAATGTCTATGTCAAAGAGCCCAGGAAAGGTGAAGGGTGCAGGCATCAAATGCCCATCTCAGTGAGCACACAGGTCCAGACACTCAAACCAGATGGCCGCAGCCTGGCCCTGAAGTAAGAAGGATCTGATAAAAAGAACCTGTCAGCTCCATGGAGAAAAATCACCCTCCAATCTACATGGTGCATAAGGAACAGCTTGAGATGATGACTCAGAGGGGACAGGAATTTACATTTCCCCAAGAGTGGCATAAAAGGCCCTTCCTGCTTTGGGAAAGGAGAAGCCAGTGTTTTGATGACATTCAGGAGGCTTCCAAGATGAGCACTGCCAGGGAGGTGCAGAGCTGAGGCCACAGGACAGGTGAGAAGGGAGGAAAGGCCGCAAAAGGCAAAGATGATGACAGACTGGGTCTACTGGTCCTCAGGCGGGGCTGGGCCAAGTAAGACACAGCACAGCCCTCTGTCCAGGCTTCTCAAGGTCAGTGCTGCCCTCCACTGGCTGGCCTATAGAACACAGCCTGTTGGAGAGCAGGGGGCCTGGAGCAGCCTCAGACCCTGCAATGGGCCTTTTCCCCGCTGCTTCACACACAGGTCTCAGCTTTCTTTTTGTTGAGTGTGACTCACTTTAATAGGCAGAAAGTACCACCCCTCAGCCCCCATGCCTTCCTTTTTCCCTTAGCTGGCAAAAAAAATAGAAAAGAGCTTGACTTTTAAATCTCTGATAAAAGTCAGAATCGTGGGATTTTTGAGCTGAAATCCTAAAAGTCATGCAGTCCCACCAGATTATTATTATTATTATTATTATTGTTTTTAGAGATGGAGTCTCACTATGTTGGTTTGGCCAGGTTGGTCTTGAACTCCTGGCCTCAAGCGATCCTCCCACCTTGGCCTCCCAAAGTGCTGGGATTACATACATGAGCCACCACAGCCGGCCCAATGGTAAAGGTCACACAGATATTAACTAGAAAGTACTCATTCCCTAAGCCAGGATGGAACCCGGCTGCCACTGTAAAATGGTAAAGCTTTAGTGGCTGAGCACTGGGTGGTCCCACCAGATTTTCATCTAGTTTGCTATGTTTCAACCTGCAGCTGGCAGGGCAGTAGGCCCCCCCGATCCCAACTTCCTTCCTGAGGTTGAATCTAGGCTGCTGTCACTCACTCTCAGGCATCCTTGCTCGGCAGCTCTGGGGTTGGCAACTCTGCCACCCTGGCCCGTTTGCTGAGTTCTTCACCAGGTGGTTCCTCGGCTGCTTCCAGCTTGCGTTTGGGGGATGCTGGGCCACCGGGTAGTGGTCTTGGGCCTGTAGGGAAGCATGTCAAAGGGTCACACAGACTGTGCATGCAGCCAAAATGACCCCACACTATGCAGCAGCAGCTCTCTAGGGGGCAGGGAGCACATTTATCAATGGAATGCCAGCATGCTGCTCCTCAGACCTGCCCCTCGGCCTTGCTTTCAGCAATGACTTTGCCTGGAAATGTCCAAGAAGGACATGACCAAGCAGGCCTGCTGGTAGCAGGACCAGCTTTTGGGCCCCAGATGGCATGGGCTGTGGGCCACAGACTCATTTGGCCTGCCTGCTGTCCTTGCTTTGAAGGTGAGGCATTCCCTCTGCAACCCTGAATCAGCCTCCCCAAGCAGCAAAGAGCAGGGCCCCTGTGGAGGAGTCATGCTGCCCATGGAGGCAGCCTAGCTGGGCCAACTAGAAAAACCCATGTTCTTGCCATCTCATGTTACTCATCTTCATCCTCAAGAAGGGTGGAGGCTCCAAACGCAACCAATCTGTCCAGTCTTTCTCCTTGCGGCCACCACCCTGTCTGCTGCCTTCTCTCTGGCCTCCCTGGGCCCGCTGCGGCCTACACTGTCCAATCTCCACCCAGCAGGCCAGGGAGCTTTTTCAGACCTAAGTCCAATCATGCCCTGCCCTACTGACCATCCTTCAGTGCAATGAAGGTTGAACCCTAGTCCTCGTCTCGGACATCAGGCCTGCCACATGCTGCTCATGCTGTATCTTGTCCTCATCTCATTCCAGCTCCTCACTGGGACATGCCGCCACACTGACCTCCCTTCGGTTCCTTGAATGGACTCAGCTCGGTACTGTCTGTGAGCTTTTTCTTGCTACTCCCTTTGTCTGGAATGTTATTTTCTCAGTGTGCGGCAGGGCTGGCTCCTGCTCATGACATGGGTCTCTGCTTACACAGGTGTTTCCTGACTGCTCCAACCTCCAGGGACGCAGAAGAAATCCTTCTTTCCCAGTCCCTCTGTCAAGACACTCAACTTTCTTTTCCTCCAAAGCACTTGTTATCTGAAATGATCCAACTTGGTTCCTTTACTATTTGACTGCCCCAGGTAGAATATAAGCTCCACTGGGCAAGGCCTCCTTCTGGCCTCAGTCCTGAATGACTGAAGCGGTGGCACAGGCCACAGGAGGCCACAGGAGGCTGGCTGCTGCTGCTCACCTGCACTGCTCACGCTGCCAGCCTGGCTCGAGCTGGGCTCTGCCACAGGGTGACTGAGGTCTTCCACACAGGAAGGGACAGATGCCAGGAGACCTGGGAGAGAGGCGAGGAGTAATCAGAGTGCCGTCTTGCAGGATTGCAGAGGGCTACAGGGCAGAATGAAGCAAGCGGGGGTGGGGAGGGTAGGAGCAAGACACTGAGGTTCCATTTCTTCCCACTGCCCCACAACTACTCAGGGAGCCCAGTTCATCCCAGCCTGCAGTGTCCCATACCCCGGGAAGGTGTCAACCTGAAAGACAGCACTCAGCCTCCCTTTGCAAGTATCTGGACATCCCCATCTGGCCCCCTGAGCCTGTAGGTGCTGTCCTTCCCTTCAGTGAGCTAGGTGTTTGTCTCCTTACAGAGTCCCCGGTAGCGTGAGAGCTGCTGGTAAATCTGCTTCATTCGTTCAATGTTGAGCCGGCTGGTCTCGGCATGGTTGACAATGGGCCGTGGGTAGTCCACACCAATGATGCACTTGGCTGCCTTCTGAATTGACTCGGGGGCATTCCAGGGCTCATAGATGTATCGAGAGGGGAACGCTTTCAATTTGGGCAGGTATCGCCTGAAATAAGATACACCAGATGACCCGTCAGCATACCTAGACCCTCCTTCAAAAGGTCCAGGGTATCCCATCCTAGTAGGAGGCCACAGTGGTCAGAGGCCAGAGAGCCTGGTCTGCATCCTCACCTGATGTAGTCTCCACTGGGGTCCGTGCGACGGCCAAAGCCCACAGGGCAGTAGCAGTGGAAGAACTGCTGGAAGAAAGCACTGCAGGACAGCCACATCCAGCTGCCTGCGTTCACACTGAAATCTGCATCCAGGAGCAGCTCATCAAATACCTAGATAGGGGAGGGGATGATCAGCCTCCTTGGGGATATGCAGCCATGTTTTTTCCCAAGTCACCACAGTGCCCCCAGGAGCCAAAGCCCTTCCACTGAAGGCAAGCCACACAGGATCTGGAGGGGATCTCCTGGACCCAGAAATCCCACCCCATCCCTCAGCCCAGAAGGGGGCTGCCCTTTGATGGGCCTGACCAGAGGGTACAGGCCAGCTTTTCGCTGAGAGAGCACTCACCCGGACCCCGCTCTCCCAGCTGACCCAGAGGTCCCCGCGGGTCAGGAAGCAGGCAACGGCGTGCCGGGCCAAGTGGTGGATCCAGCCCTCCTGCCTCAGTTGGGTCATGATGGCATCGATCCAAGGGAAGCCTGTCTTGCCCTCAGCCCACTTGGCCAGGGCCTCAGGATTGCGGTCCCAGGGGATCTGGATGCAGATGGGGTTCCCCTCCATGCGGTCAAACCTGGGGTTGTTGGTAGCTGCCGTGTAGAAGAACTCTCGCCATAGGAGTTGCCCAAATAGGGAGAGGGGAGGTGTGCTGTTCCGCTTCACCTGAGAGGTAGGGGTGGCACATGGATACAAACACTTGCCCAGCTCTTAGCATGGTGCCTCTCAGGTCTCTTCTACAAAGGAATCTGGGCCCTCCACAGACCTGGTGGCTCAGCTCCCAGATGTGGAAGGACTATCCCCTAGAAGTGGCACAGCGTGCCTGCACTTGCAACACCCAGGCCCTGCCTGCACTGTGCCACTGCTCTGAGCAAGAAGAAAGCTACAGAGGGCCAGGCAGTGGGAAGGGGCCTCACCACAGCACTCTGCACTAGGATTCAAACTTCCCAAGGCTGGTCATGTTCCTTGTCCTCAAGAGTTCCCTGTTTGGCTCCACCTTCTAGAAAGTCAAAAGGAGTTTTCCTATCAGCACACATGAAAAATGCTCAGTCTAGATTTTGGTTGAATAAGTTATACACACAGCCTGGATCTGGGGCCATAAGGTAATTAAGAAATCAGACCTCCAAGCAAATAATGACTTCCCTAAAGTCACAAGATTACTCACCAAACTGGCAAAGCTATCCCATGCCACAAAATCTCAATAATGGCAAGGATAAGGAGATAACATTTAAAAATGTAGATACAGCCAGGTGTGGTGGCTCGCATCTGTAATTCCAGCACTTTGAGAGGCTGAGGTGGGTGGATGGCCTGAGCCCAGGAGCTTGAGATCAGCCTGGGCAACATGGCGAAACCCAGTTCCTACAAAAAAAAATACAAAAAATTAGCCAGGTGTGGTGGCATGCACCTATAGTCCCAGCTACTGGGGAGGCTGAGGTAGGAGGATCACCTGAGCCTGAAAGGTTGTGGCTGCAGTGAGCTGTGATCATACCACTGTACTCCAGCCTGGGTGACAGAATGACATCCTGTCTCAAAAACAAACAAAAAAGCAAACGTAGACACAACAGCTAGGCATGGTGGCTCACAGCTGTAATCCCAGCACTGTGCGAGGCCAAGGCAGGATAATTGCTTGTGCCCAGGAGTTCGAGACCAGCCTGGGCAACATAGCAAGACCCTATCTCTACAAAGAATGTAAAAAATTAGCTCTACTTGAGAGGCTGAGGCAGAGGGATTGCTCGAGCCCAGGAGTCCGAGGTTTCAGTGAACTGTGATCAGGCCACACTACACTCTAGCCTGGGTAACAGAGATAGACTTTGTCTCTTAAATAAACAACAGAAACAAAAAACATAGGCACAAGATGAGGTGATCCCTCTGAATGTTGACTGTGTTGCCCTCTCTCCTTCTGGGGATAGTTAACACAGGCTTATTTGCTTCTTGTCTGTATAGCACAGCTCTGTGTGCAGCCCCTCCAGACCACTCCCTCCATCACTGATGGGCAACTGCTGTTCCTGGACTCCCCTTTTGAATGCTGTGGACACAGCCCCAGAGCGGGCAGCTATGCTCTTCCACTTCAGACTGGCTCCAGCCTCACCCTCTCCATGCCTCTCACCCTGGGGACCTCGCCCCTGTCCACCAGCTGCCAGAGGATATGCCACCTCTAGGGTCACACCTGAGGCCTGCTTTTCTGCCTGTCCTTCTGCTCTACATGATGGTCTGGGCTTCATTCTGGTGGGCAGTTCACTCTGTGCTTGGCTCTGCCCTCTTGGATATTGAGTCTTCTCTCCTCCTCTGGACTATCCGCACACACTTAGGCCCTTCCAGGGGCCACAGCCCAACCCCCACCCACCAGTGCCTTTTTTAGGGTGACTGACAAGTCCAAAAGGCCTGGCTGCAGGCCTTAGCTGCAATATGGGCAGGTATGTCCCCCTTACCTTTTTATACAGGTCCCACAGGCGGTAGTAGAAGAGGCGGCAGGAGAGACAACCAAAGCGCAGGTAGGGGCTGAGGCCTGTGGGGCTGGCCAGGAGGGAGTTGGCGTTCATTCGGGGTCTCTCATAGTTGGCAACCCAGGCCTACAGCAGATAGAGAAGGTGGCGAAAGGAAAGGCTTGGATGTTACAGAGGAAAAAATGGAGGCATTGGTTGGTTAAGGAATCTGCCCAGGGTCACAGAACAGCCAGCCATGGAGCCATGGAACACTGTGCTTGTCCAGCCGATTTTGAGACGGAACCACCATCAGACCAAACAACGAGCCTATGTCATTCCCTGACTTGCTCTTTAATTTGTGGGGTGACTGTGAACACGTTATTACTTCCCTCAGCTACGTATCTACTAAATAAGAACAAAATTTCCAATCTCCTGTGGATTAAAATGAGATATGAAAGAATTCTGAAAGCACTGACTGAACTCTCTAATTATACAGCAGGAAACACGGCTTCTACTTTACAGAAAAGAATCTCTCTCTCAGTCCCTTCTCTAGTCACTAGCAGCCCTTAGGTTGTATCATGGACACCAGGGACTTCGCACTATTGTTCAACAGCAGCTGGGGAAGGAGGAAACTTCCAATCCATTCCTGGGGACCAACGGAATCGTTCATTTCTGGGGCCATGTGTCATATAACATTACTGGTCATGTTTTTATCATCACTGGTTGCTGGCATAGGACTTTACTTTCCTGACTTGCTGTTCCATGCAGTCTCTCACGAATTTTTTTTTTTTTTTTTTCTTTTTCGAGACAGAGTTTTGCTCTCGTCACCCAGGCTGGAGTGCAGTGGCACGATCTCGGCTCACCGCAACCTCCGCCTCCCGGGTTCAAGGGATTCTCCTGATTGCCCACCTCGGCCTCCCAAAGTGCTGGGATTACAGACGTGAGCCACCATGCCCGGCCTATTTTCACTTTCTTAACTCCCAACATCCTCTCCTCCTCTCCATGATACTGTTTCACAACCTTGACTCTCTTCAGGCCTCCTGCTCCACACTTCCTGGAAATGGAAGCCATCAGGTAGGAAACACCTCTGCTTTCAGCCACTAAATCTACAAACTCACCTGCACCCACACCTACCCCTCTTTCTCCTCCCCTCCTGTGACCCTGCCCAAGGCCAAGGCCTCCGGCTGCTCTGGAAGCCTCCCCCTTCCTTCTCTTGCATTTTCAACCTCTTTCTTTCTATAGTCTTCACTCCCGAAACATTGAGAAAATAATCTCATTTCTCCTCTTCACAAAGACAACAAAATAAAAACAAAGGGCTTCTGGCAACCCTGTAGACTTGGGTCCTTTTTCCTCCTTCACAGCCCGCCTCTCTGCATTTCCCCTCCCCTACCTCCAATTTCTGGCCAACCCCATCCTGGTTTCTGCCTTGACCACAAGGCTGGTTCCCACAAGAGTCTCCTGTGACTTCTGTGCCACTGAGTCCTGCAGGCACTTTCTGTCCTTGTATTTTGGGATCTCTCAGCAGCGCTGTACCTGCCGACTGTGCTGTCTTATCCTCTTGATTCCTTGGCCTCTGTGACTCCACATCTCCTGGTATCTCTCAGCTGCCTGGCGCTCTTGGTCTTTCACCAGCTCCACCTCCTCTACCTCTCCCTTAAATGTGGGCACCCAGGGCTCAGCTCTAGGTTCTCTACTCAACTGTGTGCCTCGGCAAGCTCATCCAGGCCCATGGCTCCCGGTTCCACCCCTTTGCAGACAATCACCACATCCACAGCTCTAGCCCAGGTTGCTCCACCTGGCTGCCTGCTAGAAACCTCTACTTGGCTGCCTCTCAGGCAGCTCAAGGGAGATGCGCCCTTTTCTTTAAACCCACCCTTCCATTGGCCTCCCTACCTCAGATAATACACTGCTAGCTACCTAGCTGCCCAAGGCACAATCCTAGCCATCACCTTTGTCCCCTCACCAAGTCCTGTCAATTCTACTGCCCAAATATTTCCCAAATCTGTCCTTTTCTTTCCATTCCCTGCTGCCACCAACCTGGTTCAGGCTAAGGTCATATCTAGACTGGACAACTGTGGCAGCCTCCTGACTGGCATCCCTGCGTCCACTCCCATCCCCCGCTAACTCATTCTCCACGCTGGGACCAGAGTGATGCAATGCCTGTTGCTCGGGATAATGTACACAGTGGGCTTCCTGTTGCTCTGAGGACAGAGCCCAAATCTTCATGAAAGCTTCTGTGGCTCCCCAGCACCCAGGCCTTTCCAGCTCTGTCTCTTGCCCCTTTTTTTCGAGACAGGGTCAGGGTGGAGTGCAGTGGTGTGATCTCGGCTCACTGTACCCTCCGCCTCCTGCTGCCCCTCTTCTTTACGCATCTGCTCTCACTGGCCTTTGCCTCTGCACAAGCAGCTGCCTCTGGACCACTGTCTTCCTTTCCCTCACCTTCACCTGGTTAACTGAGACTCTTCCTTCAAGTCACAACCTCAAGGCTTCTTCCTCTGCAGGTAACCCCTGTGTTATCAGGTTAAGCACCTCTAACAGACACTAGGTATTTTTGCGTGCGCACACCCTTGCTAGCCCCCAGCTTTTAAAATACTTTTATTTTAAATGAAACTTGGATACAGAAAATCACACAAATGTGTGACTTAATGAATTATTCTAAGGCAAACATCTATGCAATCGCCACCAAGGTTCGGGAAACAGAGCTTTGACAGCCACCCCAAGAGTCTATGTGCTCATCCCAGGAACAGTTCCCTCCTGCCCCCCAATATATGCAACCCCTACTTCAGCTTTTATAATAAATACTTTCTGCATTTCTGAAATGTTTACATTTTTCTATTTTGGCAAAACATGTTTGAAAGGAAGGACTTTATCTTTTCACAGTTATTCTTTAAGTAGCTTCTTTTTTTTACCCAAATGTGCATTCCTAGGTGTTACAATTTAGTCTTGGCCATTAAAAAAAACTTTATTTCTGCCCGGGTGTGGTGGCTCATGCCTGTAATTCCAGCACTTTGGGAGGCCGAGGCAGGGGGATCACTTGCGGTCAGGAGTTTGAGACCAGTCAGGCCAACAGGGTGAAACCCCGTCTCTACTAAAAAGACAACAATTAGCCAGGCACGGTGGTGGGAGCCTGTAATCCCAGCTACTCAATTTTCTTTTTCTTTTTTTTTTTGAGACAGAGTCTTATTCTGTCAACCAGGCTGGAGTGCAGTGGCATGATCTCGTCTCACTGCAACCTCCGCCTCCCAGGTTCAAGCGATTCTCATGCCTCAGCCTCCCAAGTAGCTGGGATTACAGGCACGCGCCACCATGCCTGACTAGTTTTTGTATTTTTAGTAGAGATGAGGTTTCACCATGTTGGCCAGGCTGGTCTCGAACTCCTGACTTCAAGTGCTCCATCCGCCTCGGCCTCCCAAAGTGCTGGGATTCTTTTTCTTTTTTTTCTGAGACCCCACTCTCTGTCACCCAGGTGGGAGTGCAGTGGCACGACTTCCTGGGCTTAAGTGATTCTCCTACCTCAGCCTCCCAAGTAGTTGGCACTACAGGCACATGCTGCCACACCCGGCTAATTTGTTTTTATTTAGAGATGAGGGCTTGTCATGTTGCCCAGGCTGGTTTTGAACTCCTAGGTTCAAGAGATCCTCCTGCCTTGGCCTCCCAAAGTGCTGAGATTACAGGTGAGTCACCGTGCCTGGCCTTAAAAAAAACTTTAATATGTTATTTAATTTTCTTTTAATCTGCACATTTCCTGCCATTTTTTCTTTTCCATTCCATTGTTCTGGGAAAGAACCCAGGCTATCTGACTTGCCAAGATTCCCACAGTCTGGATTTTGCTGACTGTATACTCATGGTGCAGTTCAACAAGTGCTGTGTCCTGTGTATCACCCGCACATTGGTGGCTGGTACCAGAAACTGGACTGGACTCAGGTTTGCTCCCTTTGACAAGACTACAGGGGCACATAATGCTTGCCTCCTTCTATGGTGTCAGCAGTCACCAATACATAATGCATCATCATTGAGGGTTACAAAATGGTAGTATTCAAATTCTCTCATTCCTTTTTAATTTAATAATCAGAATACTTTTATAGAGAGATGCTTGCCCTCATCTACTATTGAGTAACCCAGTGGTAAAGATCATGTAGCTTCCTCTGCTTTTCAGTAACAGCATCTCATATTCCTGTGGAGAACCAGCCTTCCCTGATCCTAGTCCGAGTGGATAAAGCAGAGCTAAACCTACCTTCCAGTTCTGGGAGTGGACTCATGATGCAAGTCTGGCCAGGGAAAGCACCACCTCCTATATCTGGCCACAGTCACTGAGTCAGGGACAGTCACATGACCCAAACCAGGCCAATGAAAACACGCCTCAGGACTTTTCCTGATGCTTTCAGAAAAGAGGCACATACCTTCTTCTATCTAGTATTGCTAAACAGACTGAAAATAAGCTGGTGGTGATGAGCTTTGCCACTGATCAAGGAAAGCCTCGCTGAAGATGAAATAATAGAGAGGAAAACAGAGCTGAAAGATGGAGAATGCATTCCTCATAGCATTCCTTGGAACCTGGATCCAGCTGTGCCTGAAGGCTACTCTTGGTTATGTAACCTAGAAAAACCTTCCCTTTTTCAAAAGCCAGCTTACAAGCAAGAACTGATTGATATAATCCTCATGGTCTTTGCTCCCATAACCCTCTGAACCTTCCTTTCTAACCCTTAGAACTTCTATAATTCCTTGTTTAATGTCCATCATTTCCAGAAGACTGTTTCTGGAGACAGACTCCATGCCTATCTTGTTTCGCAGTCTCTTTAGAAGCTAAAACATCCTGGCACGACTAGGTGCTCCCTTCAGATTTGGAGAACTGAAGGAAGCTAAAATAAACACCCTGAAATCAGGTTCAACTCCTGTATCTCCAGCACCATCTGTTCTCCCAGATGTGCAGGGCACAGTATTTCCTCTGGCCACCACTGAGTCTGAATGTGTCCATGGCGTAAGGGCCCTTGAGAGAAGGGGCCCGCTGGGGGTATGTGGAAAAGGAGCTCCTGTCGGTGACCTAAGGGACATCCCTCTACAAAATGTTCTCCAGCTGATAAAAACTAACCACAGATGATAGCTCTTCACAGGTTTAAGCCCTATTCTACTCCTGCAATCCCATTTGTCATCTCCACCCTTCTGCCCCTTGGCCCAACCTTTGTCTTCAAACTGGGCCCAAGAATCTCTAGGTGAAGCTTGTGATGTGGACAGAGATAGCTGCTCTCATCCTTTAAGTCTGTGGGGCTTGCTTTCGGCCCAGGCTGAAGGAAACAACCAGGTAGAAACATCGAGGCTGTGGGCCTTCACCATTGACTGGACACCTCCAGGGCTGCAGAACATTCTTCCCAAGCAGATTTGCCTTGGCCTCCTTGTTCTATTATCATCATCATCTGGCTGCTGGGCAAAATACCTAGCCATCTTAGCAGGCATAGAAAAAGCTGAGGTTTTATAAACCAGCTGCAGGGGGCAGGAAACTAGGAGGTGCCTGTTCTCGGACATGAGAACTTTCTCTGCTCCTCTAGCTGCAGGGGAGTGAGGACTTTGTGACACTGTGCCTCTGAGGCCTGGGCTTCTTTCCTCCCCAGTTCTCACTGCACTGGGAGGTGGGCCATTTGCTCTGTGTCCAAGCAAATGGAAATCAACACGCTGAAAGAGTTCCAGCAAAAAGATGCGGAGACACATCAACACAAAATAATCTTATAGATTTTACCAACCAGATATCCTCTTAGCAGGGGGAACCTGCCCACAGATGAAAGAAAAGCAATCCGACACAGCTTTAGAATCACATAGAACAAGGTCTTACTGTGTTATAAGGTGAGCATTCCTAATTCAAGAATCTAAAATCTGTTAACACTTTTGGTCCCAAGCACTTTGGATAAGGAATACTCAACCTGTAATTACTAACTTTGTGACCTCAGGCAAGTTAACTTAACCTCTCTAAGCCTCAATTTTGTAATCTGTGGAATGAACAGCTTAGTACCTACCTTGTAGGGCTGTTGGAAAGATTAAAAGAAATGCCAGCAGGTGCTTAACCCAGAAATGCTGAGCCTAGTGACCAGCACATGGTAAGTACTCTCTAAATGGTAGTTGCTGTTAGTGTTGCTGTTGTTAGGGCCATCAGGAGGATAAGAGGATTTTTCATTTTCCAACCAGTGTGAGCTAAGAGGGACTAAAGGACATGGACATGATCTGTATCCCCTGCTGTGTGGATATCAGTATCTGCAGCTCTGTGTCTCAGAAACAGCCCATACCTTCCGTTCCAGGTGCTTATCCAGGCGGGCCAGAGCTTCTGTCTCTCCTCCCTGCCAGACAGCTGGACCAAGTCCTTCAGTGGGGAACCCTGTAGAGAAGGAAAGGTCACAAGACAGGAGGTTTGACCATTTCAGTGACAGCCCGGCACGGCTGTTCTGTTATTTGAACTTTATGAGAACTGAACCATAGTGTCTCGGTGCTACTGGGGGTGAGATAATCCTTAAAGTTTTAGCGTTTTCTAGGTCAACTTGGTTCTCTTCCCACAGTCACTATTTTCTCTGCTTTCCCCTGCACCCTCATCGCTCCAGGTAGATGAGAACAATCCTGGACCTCCTGCCTTTTCAGATTAGCTGGCAACAACTGTGGTTTCCAGGTGAAAAAGGCTAATAGCTTTGTTCAGGTCAAAACACTGGAGGGGTGGCTCACATCTGTAATCCCAGCACTTTGGGAGGCCGATGTGGGTGGATCACTCGAGGTCACGAGTTCGAGACCAGCCTGACCAACATGGTGAAACCCCATCTCTACTAAAAATACAAATATTAGCTGGGCGTGATGGCAGGCGCCTGTAGTCCCAGCTACTCAGGAGGCTGGGGCAGCAGAATTGCTTGAACCCGGGAGGTGGAGGTTGCAGTGAGCCAAGACCGTGCCACTGCACTCCAGACTGGGCAACAGAGCCAGACTCCGTCTCAAAAAGAAAAAAAAAAGCTAAGAAAGAGGGAGGGGTGAAAGAGTGTAGTTAGTAACCTGAGAGGCTGACAGACTCCCTGCTTTCAACAGAAGCAATACTAGCTATCCTGTTACCGAGAAGCCCACGGACACCAGCACCAGGCAGTGCCTGTATTGTCTGCGAGAGGGAAGTACAAAAATAGAGGCACGATCTAGAACCAGAAACAGAACATTACATGTATAAGTATGAACAGAACAAATACTAGAAGGACATAGTTTAAAATTAATTGTGGTTCCCTCTGGGTGGTGGAATAATAGTGACTGCCATTTCCATTTTTGTTTTCCTGTGCTTTCTAACATTTCTATAATGACATGCATTACTTTGACAAAAAATTTCTTTACACAAAAGCAGGCACCAGCACAAGCGGCTCTGGGCAGGAAGTACGCACCCAGCTCCTCCAGGGAGGGCACACCGTAGGTCTCATCGTGGTTCTCCTGGATCTCGGCCCTGCAGCTCTCCATCTGCTGGCTGGTCACCGAGCCCACTGGCTTCTTGGGCAGCTCCATGCGGCTGATGATGGCCTGAAAGCGCTTGTATGTAAGGGGTGGCTTCTGCCCATTCAGCTCAATGATCCTGGGGAGCCCAAAGCACAGCTAGTGTTACCCACAAGGCCCTGTGATGTGGGTCCCTGCCCACCCAAAAAAGAACCCAGACTCTGAAGGCTTTGAGGGTGGCTTTCCTCATCCACTCACAGGTCCCACGCCTGAGTGGAAAGAAGGGGGCAAGGGAGGCCACATCTCCATTTTACCGAGAGGGAAAATAACGCCCAGAGAGCTGGAGCAGGTGCCTCAGCAATGGAGCAAGGCAGGGCCAGAGCTGGGACTCAATTCCGGGCTCCCTGGTGTTGACACAGAGCCACCTAAAGACAGAGACTGACCAAATCTCTAATCACAGAAAAATCCCTACCAGGCTGCTTGGCACTGGCCTATCTGTCCAAGCTACGGGAATCCCCATAGGTCTCTACCACCGTGTAAGCCCTGGAGAAAATTCTTTGATAAGAGCTGAAGACATGTTCTTAACTCTAACATCATAAGGAATAGCAGACATGTTCCTTTCTTGGAAAATCACCCCCTTCTTAGCCTCCATTTATTAGAACATTGAACAGAGAGGTGGAGGACAGCTTATCCTCCCAAATTCAGAGACTGCGGCTAGAGTTCAAAGCCACAACTGATACTTAAAGAGTGTCTTGTAGTTTACAAAGTATTTTTCATGACCAGGGAAAACACAACTGCACTCATGCAAGAAGGAAAGAGTATCAGAGGGCGAAGAAGAGAACGGAGGCTGTTTATATAAGGATGAATTGGGATGGTATGGAGCCACATTCCCAGGACTTTTCTTGGCCAAGAAGTAGCTTACGCAAGGCCCATCTGGCTGGGTGAGTTCATTTCTCAGTTTGCTCTCCCCGCGTTAGTGGAGATATATGGTCGGCTGCTGCCTCTGCTGTGCCTCCCCCTTCTCTGGCACGCAGCAGGAGGAGGATCTCCACACCCAGCCTCTCCTCCTGAGGGCCCGGCTCACGTGCACAGCTGTGTGACCTGGCTTCTTGGCAGCCAGCACTGGGTTGGGAAGTGGGGGTGGGGAGCCGCAGCGGCTGCTGGCTTGGCAGCAGCAGCAACAGCAGCAGCAGCAGGAGGGTGACAGCTCTGGCATGGCAGGGAAGGGGAGGAGAGGATTTCCTCCTAGAATCTCTGAAAGCACAGAGGCTGTCACCAGGGAAGGAGGCTCCTCTGTAGTTAGCAGCTCCCTGCAGGGATCTCTAGAGCCCTCCCCGCCACCAAGCAACACGGCCTGGAAACCCAGATAGTCATAGAACCTGGGGAACTCTTTTTTTTTTTTTGACACAGGATCTCGCTCTGTCACCCAGGCTGGAGTGATGTGGCATGATCACAGCTCATGGCAGCCTCAAGCCCCTGGGCTCAAGTGATCCTCCAACCTCAGCCTCTTCAGTAACTGGGACTACAGGCATGTGCCACCGTGCATGGCTAATATATTTCTTTATTTTTAGTAGAGACGGGGGTCTCACTATGTTGCCCAGGCTGATCTTGAACTCCTGGACTCATGCGATCCTCTCACTTTGGCCTCTCAAAGTGCTGGGATTACAGGCATGAGCCAGCATGCCCAGCCTAGGAACTCATCTTAGGTACAAAAACCGGACCTGTGTGAACAGAGGTCTGTTGGAGGGGTAACAGACAGGGTCCACTGAGGTCAGAGGGCAGCTGTTGAGCAGGATGGAAGTGGGAGTATGAGGCACAGGTGGGACTCGGGCATACTAGGAGCAGATTTGTAAATACCCTGAGTGTGGGTCCTCACTGCTTCCATGCCTTGGGCCTAACAAGCCTCTCTGCTACCCCAATGAGGTAAAGCTCTTTGTGACCTGTTCTACAGGGTCTGACTCTGGCCTATTCTCCTCCAGCTTCTAGAAGATGCCATGCCTCCTGGGTCAGGTGGCCCTAATGCTGAACCTCTCTGAGTTCCTCTCAGCAGGGGCCCAAATTACTAACTCTCACAATTGGTAACCTGACCCCTGGGCCCCATCTCTTACCTGTCCAGGTCATAGAGGGTATGAGAATTCTCGGTCACTACTTCCACACCAGCCTCCTTGGCCATCTTCATGATGGCTGCATCCCGTTCTTTCCCAAAGGGTTCAGAGTCATATTCAAAGGTCAAGCGGGTCACTCCCCATTCCTGTGGGGAGAGGATCTGTTATGCTCAACACTGTGTTTGGGGAGGAGGGGGAAGCTGGACTCTCAGTTCCTTCCTGGGAGAGAACAGAGCTAGTCTAAAGACCTGTCTGATGGGCAGCAGAACAAACTAGGAACAGGGATTTGGTCTGGAAAGCAAACAAGCTGAGGTTCAGAAAGTTTGAGGAGGGCAGGCAGTGTGGCGAAGCCAACAGCACAGCAACAGTGGAGTTGGGAGAGAGGTAGGCAGCCTTGTGCACTTGCTGTGTCCTTGAGGTAGGAGAATGCGGCAGGAGACCATAAATACAACGCTCCTGGGAAACCCCCGGTTCCAGAGAGTGGCACTGACTCACGGGTGGGTCAGGACCACTGCCTTCCGCCTGCTCAGCAAGCTTTTCCCAGAGCCTCTCACAGCCCTGCAGACTTGTGGCCTAGTTTTCTTGGCAGAGTTGTGCTATGTGAAGTGTCTTAATTGTTTCCACAGCAACACTCCTGAGGCCAATAGCAAACAGAGCTAATAGGTTCCAGACCCGAGAGAGTCAGGAAAGGGGAAGCGATCCTTAGTCTGGAGGTCAGAGGAAACTGACCAGAGGGGCTGCATGTTGAAAAGGAGGAAGTTCTTTCCTAAGCCTTTAGTCATTTCTGGTAGGAATTTCTAGATCTCATAGCAAGCTGGCCCAGTGAATGGTTGTACAGACAACCCACAGAAAGCCCTACAGCATGCAACTTGCAAGAAGAAAAACACATTCTCCAAAGTCTCTGGTCATGGTCTCTGAAAGCTCTGAACCACAGGGGCAAATGTCCTGGCCATGCACAGGCTGGTCTGGTCCTGACTCAGCCCTGCCCGGGGACTGGGTCCTTAGCAGGGCCAGTTATCCCTCATTCGAGGATATCAGCATTAAACATTGATTGAGCCCTTGCTACATGCCAGGTACCATGCTTATAGTTCATATAGATTACATCATTGAATACTCATTGTAACCTGTGAGCAATAACAATATTATTAAATGACATTTACTCCAAGAAGCCTTCTTGACCTCCTCCTTCAATATAATTCTTCTGCACCTTGTCTTTTTTCCACTGTAGCATGTATTATATGACAATGATACACCTGCCTGTTTCCCCTATTAGTCCCCTATTAGTGTGAACTCTCAGAGCAGAAACCATGTTGTCTCACTCATCATCATTACCCTTATACCTAGTATGGGGCCTAGTACCTAGCAGAAGCTCAATAAAAATACATTAAATGACTGAATGGATGACCTAGCTATATCTCTGGGACATAAGTGGGTTGGCCTCTGAGTTGCCGGGGGAGAAAAAGGGCAATGTCAAGGGGAGAAGGGAGGCAAATGTATTTATATGGTATGGTGGGTAAGGACACAGCTCTAGAGTCAGAATCCAAGATCGTCACTTATTAACTTCACAACCAATTATTGTTTCCTCACCTGTAAATTGGGATAGCAGTAGCCACCTCTTAGGCCTGCTGTGAGGAAGAACTGAGTTGATGTAAACAAGCAGTGGGAACAGCGCTTGACTCATAGGCAGCCCTCAATGAATGTGGGCAATTACTAGCACTGTGTGATTCGTACATGTATGCACAATTATGTGTGGGGGTGCGGGGAGGGGAACCGAAGGATGATGTATTCACTAAGCTGTTTGCCTTGACGTGACTTTTCCTTTTGTCTCGGAGTTAGGGTGGGGAGGGGCATGACAATCATTGTGTGCTGCCGAGGGTGATGGCAGTCTGTCCCATAGCCCTCTGTCCATGAGTTCCTGTGCTTCTATGTGGGCCTTAGAATGTACTTTTTAAAGGGATTGAGGGAAAAGTGGACTGGCCCCGTTACTGCAAACAGAAACCTATGTGGCACCAAAATGAAGATTTCTATCAATCATTTACCCCATGGGAAACAAGAAAGCTTCCTCAGAAAGGCTGACCTTTTTTTTTGAGATGGAGTCTCACTCTGTCACCCAGGCTGGAGTGCAGTGGTGCAATCTCGGCTCACTGCAAGTTCCACCTCCCGGGTTCACGTCATTCTCCTGCCTCAGCCTCTCGAGTAGCTGGGACTACAGGTGCCGGCCACCATGCCTGGCTAATTTTTTGTATTTTTAGTAGAGACGGGGTTTCACCGCGTTAGCCAGGATGGCCTCAATCTCCTGACCTCGTGATCCGCCTGTCTTGGCCTCCCAAAGTGCTGGGATTACAGGCGTGAGCCACCGCGCCCGGCAGAAAGGCTGACTTTTCCCAATAAGCAGAGCAAAGCAAGATGGGAAACGTACCTTGCTAGACATGAAACCCCACCCTCAAAGTCTTGGCCTAGAAGGAACTCTAATAAATCTTGCTGGCTTGAGCCAAGAAAACATTGAAGGAAGCCAGTGGCATCCGCAGTGGAATGACTTACCACATCCTATGTCTGGACTGAGCTGAGAGCTTTCCAACAAGACACTGGTTTCCCAGAATTTTCTTCCTTAACACAGTTTCCATTCCAAGAGCAAGCTAACTGGCTGCCTTTGCTCCCAACTTCTCTAGCAGCAACAGCCAGACCAGCCCTGATGTTTCCATTCCCTCAGTCGGAATATCATCTCACTCAGGCTGTGGGGAAACCCTCGGGGACAGAATCTCACTGTCTTCTCTGGGGCTCTGCACGCTTACCTTGAACAGCCTTGGGAACACGTCGGCTGGCTGTCCCCGGACTACAAACAGGCGGGAGTTCAGTTTCCTTAAACTTGTGTCCAAATCTTCCAGAGACTGAAGTAGGAACCTGCAGAGTCCACACAGGCCTTGTTAGTGATAACATCATGAAGAGTGGCTCTCTTTCCTGACAAAGCAGGGAGAAACTGGTTCGCTGTTTATGCCCAACAGGCAGCCTCATGATCACTAGGACTGGAGAGGCCCGGGTTCCAGCCCAGGAGGGATGTGGTAGTGGATCAGCGCTGCTCTGCTTCAAACCCTGGCCTTGCCACTTACTAGCTATGCGACTTTAGGCAATAACCTAACCTCTTTGCCTGTTTTCTCGCCGGTAATGTGAAGCTGATCTTAGTACCCACCTCATAAAATTGCTAAGAAAAGAAAATTGAATAATGTGTGAAAAACATTTAGCACTGTGCCTGGCACACAGACATCACGAGATAAATGTGAGCTGTTCCTAGTGTGGTGTTTCTGTGTGATCAGAGGCAAGTCACTTACTCCCTCGCAGTCTCTGGGGCTAGATATAAGTATCTGCCCAGCACAAGGTTGTTGTGAGACTCACATGGGAGC
The DNA here is from genome assembly GCF_028878055.3 of Symphalangus syndactylus. NCBI lineage: Eukaryota > Metazoa > Chordata > Mammalia > Primates > Hylobatidae > Symphalangus > Symphalangus syndactylus. The sequence continues at coordinate 10,969,881 of NC_072428.2, read as the reverse complement.
CATCTGAAAAGCCAGTGCAATACTGTGGTATGAAGCATTAAGGTCCTCTCAGCAGAGGACCAGACTGCCATAGCTGGGAAAATCCTCCTTACTCTGGTGGAAAAGACTACTTGGCTTTCTGTATGCATGCTCTGGGCCATGCGTATTTCTGCTGCCACAGCCTCACAGCCTGCAATGGGTCCCTAGTTCCCAGAGCTTTGTCTGGCAGGTGGCTCACTCTCCAGGCTTCTCCAGGGCTCTGGTGATCAGGTGCTCATCCCAAGAGGGAGAAGGCCTTAAAAGGTACTTCTCAATAGCTATCTTCACATTTTTGTGGGGGTGGAGGTGGGGAAGATCGCAGATAGGCAAGAACTTCAGCAGGAGACCTGGATCACCGGGGGAAAGGGAAAGGAAATTAACATTTGCTGAGTGCCTTCAGCGTTTTATTTTTAAATTAAATTAACATTATAACCAGATAAACTATTCGTGTGGCTCAAAATTCCAGTGACAAAGCGGTACACAGTAAAAAGGGTTCTCCCCTCCCTCCCTCCCCAGAGGCAACCAAGGTTATCAATGGGATTTTGGTTATGTCACGCTTTTTAAGTGCATTTCTGCATTTAATTCTCTCAACTATTTTGAAGGAAATAGTACCATCCTTATTTTATAGATGAGGAAACTGAGACACTCAGAGGTGAATTAATTTGCCTAAGACCATAGCTGTTAAGTGACAAAGCTGGGGATTCAGGAACCTAGGGTGGTCACTCTGAAACCCACATTTTCCTCTCTGTGCCCTTTTTTATTTATTTATTTACTTTTTGAGACAGTCTTGCTCTGTCGCCCAGGCTGGAGTGCAGTGGCGCCATCTCGGCTCACTGCAACCTCCCCATCCCAGGTTCAAGCGATTCTCCTGCCTCAGCTTTCCGAGTAGCTGGGGTTACAGGTATGTGCACCACACCCAGTTAATTTTTTAAACAATATTTTTAGTAGAGATGGGGTTTCACCATGTTGGCCAGGTTGGTCTTGAACTCCTGACCTCAAGTGATCCACCCTCCACAGCCATCCAAAGTGCTGGGATTACAGGGGTGAGCCTCTGTGCCGGGCTCTGTGCCCCATTTCTAAAGATTTCTAGTTGCACACCAACTCTGCTCCAGGGGCTGAGATTCTGCAGGCCCTCAGGAGTTTGGAATCCTTTTCTCTAATAGCAGTGTGACTACAGGTAATCCACTGGCATTGTTATCTTCTTCTTCAGGAACCCACGGGTCAATCTGCATATGTCACAGATACCTCTGAGGCACCTGCTATCTACCCCTTGGGTCTCTACCCATCCCCAGCATTCTTCTCTGTCAACAATAGGAATGACATGTCACAGTCACATTCCCTGACTACTGGAGGCTTACAGAAGCAGTGACTATTCCCAGGCTGCCAACTAGAACCAGCCCCCACTGCTGCCTCTGATGTACACAACTTGACACACTCCTATGGCCAATGCCACCGACCCACATTCTAGCATGAGCTGAGCCCTGGGCTCAGCTCAAAGCATCATGTTTGCAAAAGAGCATGAAGAAGACTCTCTTGAGAGGTTGGGATGGAAGACTAACAGGTTGAATGCTGCTTTATGCAAACCAAAAGCTCCACCTCTGTGAATTTCTGTTTTTGAAAAATTGACACCTCCAGAAAAGGAACAGGGAGCTGCAAGTGCGTCACTTGTGTTGGCCTCCCCCAAGCCTCACCACTCTTCTGGAAGGAAAAGAAGAGAGATCCATGCAAATAGTCTCATGCCATCTGAAACCTGGACCCTGCCAGGTAGAACGCCTAGGGCTAGGAGCAGTGATTTAAATTCCACAACCCCAGGACACAGGTCCTCCACCTGCAGCTCCCAGGAGTGTCCTTGCCATGCGCTTTGGGGGCCTTTTCCTTCACAGTCCACCAGGCTGCATAGGACTTTGATTTGAAGCTATAAATAAGGTTGGAATGCACATGAAATCTAGGTTCCAGAACATGTAGCAATCTGCCTTCTACAGAACTTTATTTTTAGACCTCATTTACTAAAAGGAGAGATTCCTCGTAGCATCTCTAAAGTACAACTAATCCTATGAGAGCCCTTTTCTTCTTTCACAAGAGATGTTTATAGCAGGAAGCAGAGATGTGAGGCTGGTAGAAGGCCCAACTCTGAACCCAGCAACTAAATAAAAATAATGATAATAATGGCAATGACTAACATTTAATAAGCATTTACAATGACAGGCACTATTCTACTTGTTTCACATACATTACCTCATTTAATTCTCAAACAGCCCAGTCAAGTAGGTACTATTATCATTCCCATTTTATAGATGAGGGAACTGAGGCATAGAGAGATTATGGAACTTGCCCAACATCATATACCTAATAAGTGGCCAGAGTTCAAACCCAGGCAATCTGTCAGGCTTGACATGTTCGATTTTAGCCAGCCACTGCCTCTCAACAAACAGAACACTGAGGCTGTGCTGCCCAGGGCTCAGCCATTAGGGAGCACCACAGGTCAACTCAAAGGCCAGCAACACCTCTGCTGCCAGATCTTTCCTCCTCTGAGTGTGGTCTGACAATCAGCAGCATTGGCTGTGAAACACCCAGGAGTCTGTTGAAATGCAGAATCTCAGGCTCTAACCCAGACCTCCAAAATTAGAATCTGTATTTTAGCAAGATCCCCTGGTGATTCATTTGCATATTAAAGTTTCACAAGCACTACTCTAGAAAACTGAACTTTACTTCTAGCCTCTGTTACAAGTTGCCTTTCTTTGCTTCTAGTTTGTTTGTACTAAACTTTCTCTCTTGAGCATCCATATTTCTGCCTCCCCTTTGGCCTGCTAGAAATGCTCTGCTTCTTCCAACTTCCTTCTCGAGTCAACCCGGGAAGGGAGGGCTCAGGACAGCCACCGCACGGAGGCAATAGGCAGAGATGTGAGGAGGGTCCCCAGTATCTCCAGACTCCAGGCAGCCAGAGAATGCAGAGAATGAGAAGCCACCACTAGGATACTACCTTTGAGGCCTGCCAGGTGACAGCTGTCCATCACATTTGGAGCAGTGCTGCGACTGGGCAGAGGCTCAGTGGGCAGGTATATGCATTCTTTCACCAGAGAGAACCTTGGACCTTCTTGGTCCCTTACAACCCTCCTCTTTACTCCAATTTCTCTTTACTCCAACGAGGGGACTCTGAAGGAAACTGGCCTGGGCATTGGAGGTGGTGGTGTTGGGGGCTGGCACTTCACCCTTGGCAGCTCTTAGCTGAGCTCACATGGCCAAAATTCAGAGCACATGGTCCTGGGAGAGCAAAGCTTACCTTTGGATTAGACAACATGTGCAACTGAATTACATTATTATGTAAGTGCTCTGGAGCCAGAGGCAGGCAGAACTGGAGAAAACCAGACTGAGATTTCCAAAAATACAGAGAGGACACTATAACTCAGGGACTTTACAAGGCTAGCCTTTTAGAATAAAACAAGCAGATCCTTTGATTAAGTACTCATATTTAGGGAAGGGCTTCTCTAGGAATGGCTGATCCTGTGTTGAGGAATATTTTATCTATTTGTTGTTAATAGGGGGAGGGAGGATAACAGTGAATTCTTTTGGGTCCAGGCTGTCCTTGACCAAGTTCCTCTGCTTCAAGCCAAGGCTATCTAACAACAATGATGATACCATTGGCTGGCACAGAATGGCTACATAGGATATTAATAGGAATTAATTTTTCCTAAGTAATTAAGAGAGCTTAAGCCCCATGGAAAAGGATAACCTAAACTCACAATCTCTGGCAGAGATTTATTTCTAAGTATCTGAGTGATGTTTAGAAATACTTAAATATTAAATTCTTATTATTTTAAAAACATATTTATTCTTTCCTAATTTCAAAGAGAAAGATGAAGGTTTTTATCCCCTTTGGGCAAACAGAAACATTTCCTTGGTAGCAGAATGGTAAAGTGCCTCTCTCAGGTACCAATGTGAATAGCTCAGAGAAGCTCCTGTTTCCCTGCCAGTAGACTATAGTTCTCAATCCACTTCCCAACAGTCCAACAGTGTTCAGCTCTCAGCATCTGGGAAGAGAGACACGCTTGTTCTCATGGGGCATCCTGGGAAGTTCCCAGTTTACCTCATTTACCAATTCTGAGAGAAACGGGCTGAGAGGGAACATATTTTATTTCTACAAATTCCCTCTGTCCCAGAAGCTCCTGAAAGAGGCGCAGCACAGAGCCAGGGACAAAATGATTTAAATAAAGTGGAAGAGGAATTGTTGCTAACACCTACCCAAGGTGCAGTGGGGAGAGAAAGGTAATGAAAAACCACAGAGGCCATTTTAAAATCTAGGAACTGCTCACATCTTCCTTTTGTTTATCTTCTTGCTGCAGTACCTCCTTCTAGATGTAGCAAATTTGGGGAAGGTGAGGCTGGGGAAAATGCGAAAGGGCTTAGCCAAGAAGCACTTGGAAAAAAAAAAAGTCCTGAGGCTCATATAGCTACAATTAGCCCATAAGCTTCCCACCATCACCAAGGCAAGGAGTATGCTAGGCTGCTTCTTGCTAATCAATATGTGTATTTCTTGGTTGCGTTTCTCTGTCCTTTTTTACTCTTAGTGCCACTCATCGTTATTTTAATCTGATTTCATCTGCAGAAAAACATTGTGTGGGAGTCAGTGCAGAAGGATCAGGAGGGAAATAGAGTCACAGATTTTGGGTCCTCCCCTCCTTGCAGATGGTCCCTTGCCCTTCCTAGGGAGGCTTCTCAGAGGCAACTTAAGCAGTTGCAGAGCTAGGACGTTATGCTGCAGCACAATTCTCTTAGACCACTCTTGGAATCCAGAAACAACCACGGGACGATTACACATACTACAGTCATGTCAAGATATGGCTGGCTCCAGCCCTCCCCTCTATCCCCAACTTTGTGCACAAAAGAGAATGCAGCTCTGCCTTCAACTGATCCAGGAAGCAAGCAGAATGGTGGAGGTGGTAGGAGTGTGTCTGTTTCCAGGCCCAGGAGCAGTTATCATATTCAATCTGTTTGTGTTACTTCATCTCTTTCTTCTGAATGCCAACATTAATTAGACTTCCTGCCAATGCACTGCAACATACTTCCTAGGTTGCCTGTCTCAGGACTGAGGTTCTCTAGTCCAATGCTTCTCAAGCTTTGCTGCAATAAGAGCTTTAAAAACCTTAATGCCCAAGGCTGGACACAGTGGCTCATACTTGCAATCACAGCACTTTGGGAGGTTGAGGCAGGTGACTGCTTAAGCCCAGGAGTTCAAGACCAGCCTGGAGAACATGGTGAAACCCCATCTCTACAAAAAATATAAAAATTAGCCAGGCATGGCGGTGCATGCCTACAGTCCCAGCTACTTGGGAGGTTGAGGCAGGAGGATCGCTGAGCCCAGGAGGTCAAGGCTGCAGTGAGCTGTGATTATGCCGCTGCATTTCAGCTTGGGTTGTCACTTGAGCAGGACCCCGTCTCAAAAAATAAATAAATAAAAAACAAAACAAAACAAGAAACCCCAAAACCTTAATGCCCAGGCCATAACCCAGAACAATTCTAGCAGAACTGGGGGAAAGGGGCTGGGCACAGTGGCTCACGCCCTGTAATCCCAGCAGTTTGGGAGACCAAGGCGGGCAGATCACCTGAGGTCAGGAGTTTGAGACCAGCCTAGCCAACATGGTGAAACCCTGTATCTACTAAAAAATACAAAAAAATTAGCCAGGTGTGGCGATGGCCACCTGTAATCCTGGCTACTTGGGAGGCTGAGGAAGGAGAATTGCTTGAACCCGGGAGGCGGTGGTTGCAGTGAGTCCAGACTGTGCCATTGTACTCTAGCCTGGGCAACAAGAACAAAACTCCGTCTCAAAAAAAAAAAAAAAATAGAACTGGGGGAAAGGGGCCTAGGTATCTTTTAAAGATCCTTATGGGATTCCAATGCACAGCAGCCAAGATTGAGAACCACTGCTCTAGTCTGTCCCCTTATGTTTCTCATGGCACTTCGTTTCACTAAATTATGGTTGTTTGCTGGTCTTCCTTCAATAAAATGTAGGCTCCAGGAGTTCTGGAGCACAAACACATCTGCTTATTCACTGCTGTATCCCTAGCAACATCTAGAGCAGTACCTGGCAGATATTAGGCACTCATTAAGCAATCAATTAATATCTGCATTCCTACACAGCCTCTGACTTCAGGATTTGACTCAGGCATCTGAGCCACATTCCTTTTCTCCTTCACTAGATTGATAGCACGATCACAAAACGATGACCCACAAAAATCCATAAACACCTGGTTCCTAGCAAACTGGAGTTTAATCAACAGGAATTTTATTGTTGATTTTTAATCTCCCCTATCAAAAAAGAGTAGGCAGTACTATGCAATGTCCCCCAAAACCCAATAAAAGAAGAAATTCTGTGACAATGTAACAAGAAGGTAGTCGGATTCCATTTGCCTGGCTCTGACTGGTGCAGGGCAAAGTCTGCGGCTTGGCTTAATGTCCACACTAGGGATGGTCATTTGATGATGCTTGTCAAACCCAACCTTCTATCTATAGAAAACTGGAACAGAGACAGAGCAATAAGGCAGCCTGAAAACTGTGGGCAGGCTCTCCACAGGACTCTTTAGTTGTTCCTTCTGGGCAGGAGGGGACACTGAACAGGCCCACTGCTAGGAGCACTCACTCTCTTAGCAGGGCACACACCTTGGAGAGAAACGAATGGTGTGCAGAGAGCCACGGTATCCTGGAAATAACCCTGTCCATCGATGCAACAAGGCCACAAGCAAACATTCCCCAGAACAATGCAAACAAACCGAGCGACTGCCACTAGGTGTTCTGAAGAGCGATGGGTACATTATGTCTCAAAACTCTTTAGTTTGAATACCGTTTACAGTGAAAATTAACGACCTGTTCATCTTTTTCCATGACCATGTCGACTCCAGCTCCTGGGGGGTCCACAGAGGAGCCCCTGATATCATGGCTTTCCTGCTCCCTAACCTTACCACAACAGTTCATAAAAGTCTCATCTCTAATGGCTCAACTGTCCTCTAAAATCACGACAAGAGGATGACGGGGTGACACTTTGGATTCTTTTAAATTTTTCTATCGAGGTCAAAGCTCCAGAGCAGGTCTTAAAACATTTTGGAGAATCCCCTGGATTCTCTGGAGCTTTGAACACAAAGTGACTCCACCTAAAGACGCCTTTGGCTTCTTTATTTATAATATAGGGGAGAAGACCTTATTTAATGCTAAGCCAGGGTCACGACACCCCTAGAGGCAGGACGGTCTGGGTGCAGGGTAGCCAGGATGGGTGGTAGGGCGGATTCAAACGAGCCAGAGGCTTAGGAGTGATCTCCCCGAGCCCAGCAATGGGCTGTTTACTTGAAGAATGCGAGCAAAAACCCGTCCCGCCCTCACACTACAGTATCTCCCTTCCGCCCCTCCCTGAGTAGACCGTAAGGGCCCTAGATCCGGAGCCCCTGTTCTGCCACTCACTGGCTACAAGTCCTTGGGCAGGTCGACTTTGGGTCTCCAGGGCTCAAGGGTCTCATTTGTACAACCAGGATCATGATCTCCGTTCCACAGGCAGTTGTGAGGCTCAAAGGGGTAACAGTGCGAACGCGCTTTGTCAGAGGCTGAACCCTGGCCCACCGGCGCGTTAGGACCATGACGAATTACTTCCCCGGTCTCGGCTTCTCTCCTCTGGCCTTCCAGCCGTGGCGGGGTTGGGGGGATCGTGCTGTTCGCCGGTCACCCCAGGGTCAGGGTCCTGGCTGCGTCCCCGCCACCCCGCCCCGGGTCCCCTCACCTCCATCGGTTGATCCCGACTGAGGAGGAGGCCGCGAACCACGGGTCGAGAATGTAAACGCAGCGCACGCAGCGCGCCCCGCGCACGGCCGCCAGCAGCGCTGGGTTGTCGTGGAGTCGCAGCCCTTTGCGGAACCAGTGCACTGAAGAGGCGCCGTCCGTGCCGGGCGCTGGCGCCGGGGCCACAGCTGCCGCCGTCGCCACAGTCGCCGCCATGACTGTCCGGACTGCTCCGGCCACCCCCGCTCCGCCCTGGTAGGCGACGTGGACCCCGCCCATAGCCCGCCCAGTGACCTATGACGCCGCAGCTCCTCCCTTAGTCCCCGCCCACAGGGCCCCAGAGCCCCTCTACCATTGGCTGAGTGCCTCCCGCCCGGCGATTGGCCCAGAGGCGCCGGAACAGGCCCCGCCCCCTCACGTTCCCACCATGTGTGGGTCCGCCCGGATGGAGATGGCATGCGGACAAGTGACGCAGGCTGGGACTGTCCGCGGAGTGCCGGGAGTGGGCCAAGTCTCGAGGGACAGCGGATCTCTTACACACGTCCTGTTCAGGGCCTGCTTCTGGAAGAAGCTGCCTGGGCTGGTAGGGACTGTGACTACAGCCAGTGACTTGCAAGACTGACAGCTGACCTTCCTATTATCACCAACATCATCACCATCACCATCTACATCATTCTACTACAGCTGCCATTTATTAAGTGCACTTTATATGGCAAGAGACATGATCATCTCCTTACGTAGACGGTCTCATTTACTATTCTTAACTCGGCCCAGTTACATTCATTTAGCCAACCCCACTGAAAAAGCTGCTGTTGTTTTCGTTTTACAGATGAAGAAAACGGAGGGTGCCGCAGGTTGAGTGACTTACTCAATATCATAAAGCTACTAAGAGGATTTCACCTAGATTATTCTGATTTCAAAATTTCTGCTTTCATCCACGAAGCTATACTTCTCTTTGTGCGAAGATCCTAGGTAATCCCAAGTGGCAGAGTCTAAGGATGGGGAAGGAGTGCCCTAATATGCAGCAGTAGAGGATTTGGGAGTAAGGACTGGGAATGTGGGGGACTTGAATTGAGATCGTAATTATGCCATCAGATGAATTTATGTTCTTTTAGTCTGTTTAGTAGATCCAGTGTGTGCAAAGCACTGTACTGGATTCTGGGTGGGGTTCAGAGATGTGGAGGACACTGTCCCAATTCTTCTGGGACGCCAGGTGGAACCCTCTTATTCCCCTGGAGTCTAGCACAGGGCTTGCTGATCGACTGACTAAATGGCAAGAGAAGCTATAAACACCAGCAACAAGGTGTTGGGGAGGGCTAAGATGGCTTAGTCAAGCTGCAGCTTTGGGGTTATCAGGTAGAAAACAGTCTGTTTCAACTTGGCCCTAGGTTGAGCCCATGCTTGGAACCCTTCCTGGACCTGGGACAGAGTGATGAAAGCATTTAGAAATTTAGTCTGCAATTTAGTAGCATTAGTTGGCACCACTCTGTAAACCAGTGTCACTGCAATCCTAGGCATTCTCTGTCATTTCCAGGCCTTTTCACAAGCTGTTCCAGCAGTCTAGATCACACTCCCTCTTCTGTCTTTGTTTCTAACTCCACTTTGCTCTGTATCATTGTTCAGTATAGATGTCACCTTCTTGTTGTCTGATCCCAACTTGAATAGTGCCCCATCTTATTCTGTGCTTCTTTTTGGTCACTTGTCTTGGCATACGATACTGGAACTTCTTGCTCAAATGTCTTTCTGCCCCATTAAAGTATAAACTCCTGGAGAGCAGGGGCTGTGGCTTATTTACAGTTGTATGTCCGAAGTCTAGCTCAGGGCTTGGCACCTAACACTCAAGGATTATTTGAGTAAAAATTGAACTAGAGTCTCATATTGGCAGGCTCTTAAAGGTTTATCCTAGCCCCCTTACCTGACCCTTTCCTTATTTTTGAATTTCCTTTCCAAATGCTTGCTGAATAAATCGATGCAACCTTTCATTACTTTTATTTTAAGGTTTTGTGTTCCCCCTCTCCTATCCCCTCTTCTCTCCACAAGGTTGGTGCTTTGCTAGGAATGAAACAGAGTGTAAGGAGGTGGTTCTCCCTTAACCTCAGAGATGCATCCTCTTCCCTTTTTCTCCTCTAAATTCCCATAATGCTATATCTGTATTCTGTGAGCCCTGTGAGGCAGGGACTGTGCTTGTCTTACTTTTCAGTGTCTTCTCAGCTGGTACTCTGGTACCTAACATATAGTAGGTGCTCAAAAAACATTTGCTGAATGATCAGAAGTCACTTCCCTCCCCTCCCCTCCCCTCCCTTCCCCTCCCCTCTCTCTCTTATTAAGCTATCATGAGAGGCAGTGTGGTGTAATGGTTAAACCTGAGGCTTCACACATTGGAGTTGCTGACTTCAAATTCTAGTTCTGCTTTTATTCTCTGTGACCTTGGATAAGCTAGTTAACCTCTCTGTTCCTCACTTTCTTGATCTTTGCAATAGGGTGATAATAGCACTTCAGATATAGTAAGCATTTGTACTGTGTCAGCTTACTGTTATTCTCAATAGCAGGACCTGTGTCTGGTTTTGTCTTCCTTGTAATGCTCAGCCCTGGGTCTTATATGTAATGTGGGCTCCATAAGTTGCTGACTACATAAAATATTTTACTCATTTTTTAAAAGTCCTTGAAATTTTGCCAATAATGAAAAAACAAGTAATCAACCTCAGTTCCCAAAACCTAACAAATCAATTATTTCTTATCTTCATGTTGCCTTCTAGACTTTGTCCACAAACATCTAAGTTTTAAAACTTTAATCAAAGCAGAGATTCAGTGCTCCCTGGGTTGTTTCTTTTTTTTTTTAATTTGAGGTGGAGTCTCGCTCTGTCACCCAGGCTGGAGTGCAGTGGCGTGATCTCAGCTCACTGCAACCTCCGCCTCCTGGGCTCATGCAATTCTTATGCCTCAGCCTCCCAAGTAGCTGGGATTATAGGTGGCTGTCACCACGCTGGGCTAATTTTTGTATTTTTAGCATAGTCAGGGTTTCACCATATTGGTCAGGCTGGTCTTGAACTCCTGGCCTCAGGTGATCCACCTGCCTTGGCCTCTCAAAGTGCTGGGATTACAGGTGTGAGCCATTGACCGTGCCCAGCCTGTCCTTTTTTTTTTTTTTTTTTTTTTTTTTTTTGAGACAGGGTCCTGTTCTGTCACCCAAGCTGGAGTGCAGTGCTGTGACCTAGCTCAATACAGTTTCAAACTCCTGGGCTCAAGGGATCCTCCTGCCTCAGCCTCCTGACTAGCTAGGACTACAGGCACACACCACCACGCCCGGCTAATTTAAAAAACATTTTTTTTCTTGGTAAAAACGGGGGTCTTGCTATGTTGCCCAGGCTGGTCTTGAAGGAATCAACTCCTAGCCTCAATCGATCCTCCCTCTTTGGGCTCCCAAAGTGCTGGGATTATAGGCATGAGCCATTGCACCCGGCCCAGCTTTTTTAAAACTTAAAATATTAAGTGTGTTGTATATTGCTGCATCATTACTTTTGTGTTTTTTTGTGGTTTGTGTTGTCAAGTTGACAGAGATAAACTATTAATACTTCATAGAATAATTGCATATTGCTTCAGTATATTAACAGTGTAACATTCAAGAATCGGGAAGTAGGCTGGGTGCGGTGGCTCATGCCTGTAATCCCAGCACTTTGGGAGGCCAAGGCAGGAGGATCATTTGAGGTCAGGGGTTGATTGGCCAACATGGTGAAGCCCCGTCTCTACTAAAAATACAAAATGTAGCCGGGTGTGGTGGCGCGTGCCTGTAATCCCAGTTACTCAGAAGGCTGAGGCAGCAGAATCACTTGAACCCGGGAGGTGGAGGTTGCAGTGAACCAAGATCACGCCACCACACTCCAGTCTGAGTGACAAAGTGAGATTCCGGAAAAAAAAAAAAAAAAAGAATTGGAAAGTAAATCTGACACTAGATAGTATACTAGAATGCAAAGTCCACTTTGGGTTTTTACACTTTAAAAGGGACACAGAGAAATTGGAGAGAGATCAAAGAAACCTGTACATTGCTAAGGAAGTGAAATGTAATGGGGGTACTATTGTCTCTTCGAGAGAAATAAGAGCTAATTTTTGACCTCATAATAATGCATTCTAGTGTACACCTTGTAAAAAGTACCTCCAAAGAGTGGTTGTCATAAGGATGCCAAACAACCTAGTTTACACTAGGAAGAGTGAAAGATTGGAGAGACTTCTTAGGATAAGGTGCTTTAAGGATGACATGAATTAGCCAGGAACTGAGTGGCGTCTTTCTCCCTGGAAGATATTTACGCAGATGGATCAGTCCTGTTTTGTCTGTTTTTGTTAATGTCCTGCATGGAGACTGGATTAGACAACTTTCTACTTTGGCTCTGAACTGCGCTTTGGGTAAATATTTGATGATTGGCTGAAAGGTAACCAGGCGCGGCGGGAGGGACGTCCCCGGTGAGTTTAAGTTACCCGCGCGCTCTAGTGGTAGGACTGGGACAGCGGCGGTTCGGTTTGCGGCTGGGCGGGGAACACCAGGACCGATCCAGGGTGCAGCGGTGGCATCCTTGTTCCCAAGGCTTCACGCAAAGCCTACTTTGATATAGTGACGTAAAATGTTTGTTCTTGGAACTGTTGAGCTTGAGAAGCAGTAAAGCTTATTGAGAGCACAGACCGTAAAACTAAACTCCCTGGGTTCCATTTCCAGATCTGACATTAACTAGCAAATTACTTAATTGGGCGAGCTACTTAACCTCTCTGTGCCTTAGTTTCCTGATTTGTAAAATGGAGATGATGATACTTATAATAAAAGTACAGTATGAAATTAGGGAAAGGTGAATAGACTAATGAGTCAGAATTGAGAATCCAGAAACAGGTCCACATGAATCTGGACATTTTATTCACGACAAAGATGTCTCTGTAAAGAAGTGGGGAAAGTAATGGGTCAATCAGATGTTCCATTGTAAAAAAGTGAAACTTGACTCCATCTCACAACGTACAAATCAATTCCAGGTAGATTATATGCTTAATGTGAGGAGTAAAACAATAAAGCTTTAAGAAGAGTGTATTGGAGAATATCTTTGCAACCTTGGGGAAAGACAAATATTTCTTGAAAAAGACATGAAAAGCACTAACCATTAAAGAAAATAAGTTGGACTGTGTTAAAATTAGGAACTGTTAATCAAGAAACATTATTCAGAGAGTGAAAAGGCAAACCGTAGAATGAGAAAAGATACTTACATAATATTTATAATTCTTAAAGAGCTCAAATCCAGAATATGTCAACAGCCCTTAGAAATCATAATAATAAAAAAAGATAGGCAACCCAATTTGAAACTAGGCCAGAGACTTGAATAGGCACTTTCTGTGGAGTCCTAATTAGGCAAAAGGAGTCAGACTGGTGGGGTTGAAGGAAAGCAAAAAGAAAAAGCAGATAAACTGTAAGTCTGCCTTTCTTCCTGGTCCAGGACACATAGCCCTCCTGTGCAAATAACTCACAATCTTCCTGTGCCCAGCTATCACCAGTCCCTTGGCTGATAGAAAAATGCAAGTTAGCTCACTGCAACCTTGGCGTTATCAGCACTGCACAAAGCCCTCTTCAGTACACAGCACAAGCACCATCCCATAAAATCCCCAGCAAGCCTTTGCCTCTTTGTAGTCAGCGCCTCTCTTGCTGACCTGCCCATTGCACCCTTGCAATGTCTTTTCATACTTTCTCTAATAAATCTAACTTTCTTTACCTACAGCTGTCCTGGTAAATTCTTTTTACTGCCTGCACAACACTGGTCCCAGACAGTGGGTACCTGTGACACTTTCCACACACCCCCGCCCCAAAGGATGGATATTTAAGTGGGCAATGAACACATGAAAAGGTACTCACCTTCATTAGCTCATTAGGGAGCTACAAATTAAAACCACAGTGAGGTACCAGTATAGGCCCACAAGAATGAATAAAGTTAAAAGGATTGATAAAACCAAGTGTTTGGGAGGATGTGAGCAATTAAAATACACTGCTGTTGGGAGTGTAAATTGATACAACCACTTAAAAAAAGTGTCTGTTATATATTAAATTCGAAAAGCCAAATACCTTACAAATCATGAACGATATATTCTATGACCCAGCGGTTTCACTCCTAGCATATACTTAACAGAAATCCATGCACATGTGCACCAAAAGACATGTGCAAGAATGTTCATAGCAGTATTATTAGTAATAATAATAAATCAGGGATAACTCAAATGTCCATTAGACAAAGAATAGCTAAAAAATTGTGCTGTATTCAAACTTAGGAATGCCATACAAAAAACCTACAGTTACAGGCAGCAGTAACATGGGTGATTCTCACAAACTTAATATCAGGTGAAAGAAGTCAGAAACCAAAGAAAATATTTATATAAGTGATATGGTTTGGCTCTGTGTCCCCACTCAAATCTCTTTTTTTTTTTTTTTTTTTTTTTGAGAGGGAGTCTTGCTCTGTCGCCCAGGCTGGAGTGCAGTGGCGCAATCTCGGCTCACTGCAAGCTCCGCCTCCCGGGTTCACACCATTCTCCTGCCTCAGCCTCTCCGAGTAGCTGGGACTACAGGCGCCCGCCACCACGCCCGGCTAATTTTTTGTATTTTTTTTTTTTTTTTTTTTTTTTAGTAGAGACAGGGTTTCACCGTGGTCTCGATCTCCTGACCTCGTGATCTGCCCGCCTCGGCCTCCCAAAGTGCTGGGATTACAAGCGTGAGCCACCGTACCTGGCCCCACTCAAGTCTCGTGTTGAATTATTATCTTCAGTGTTGGAGGGACCTGGTGGGAGGTGATTGGATCACGGGGGCGGATTTCCCCCTTGCGGTTCTCGTGATGGTGAGTTCTCACAAGATCTGGGTTTTTTTTTTTTTTTTTTTAACTGAGACGGAGTCTCGCTTTGCTGCCCAGGCTGGAGTGCAGTGGTGCAATCTCGGCTCACTGCAAGCTCCGCCTCCCAGGTTCACTCACGCCATCCTCCTGCCTCGGGACTATAGGTGCCCACCACCACGCCCACCTAATTTTTTGTGTTTTTAGTGGAAACGGGGTTTCACCGTGTTAACCAGGATGGTCTCGATCTCCTGACCTCGTGATCCACCCGCCTCAGCCTCCCAAAGTGCTGGTATTACAGGCGTGAGCCGCCGTGCCTGGCCCAAGATCTGGTTGTTTAAAAGTGTGTAGCACTTCCTCCTTCGTTCTCTCTCTCTCCTGCACCCAAGTGAAAATGTACTTGCTTCCCATCCGCCATGACTGTTAAGTTTCCTGAGGCTTCCCCAGCCCTGCCTCCTGTACAGCATGTGGAACTGTGAGTCAGTTAAACCTCTTTTCTTTATAAATTACCCACTCCCAGGCAGTTCTTTATAGTGGTGTTGAGGACAGACAAACACAATATGTATATATGCACTACATAAAGTTCGCAATCAGACAAAACTAATGTGTGAATAGCCAAAGAAGTAGAAACAACCCAAATGACTATCTTCTGATGAATGGGTAAATAAAATGTTGTCTCTCCATGCTATGGAATATCATTTGGCAATAAAAAGGGAGGGTTGGCCGAGCGTGGTGGCTCACGCCTGTAATCCCAGCACTTTGGGAGGCCGAGGTGGGCAGATCGCCAGGTCAGAATTTCGAGACCAGCCTGGCCAACATGGCGAAACCCAGCCTCTACTAAAAATACAAAACTTAGCCGGGCATGGTGGCGGGCGCCTGTAATCCCAGCTATTGGGGAGGCTGAGTCAGGAGAATTGCTTGAACCCAGGAGGTGGAGGCTGCAGTGAGCCGAGATTGTGCCATTATACTCCAGCCTGGGCAACAAAAGCAAGACCCTATCTCAAAAAAAAAAAAAAAAAGGGGGGGGTGGTGGTGTGTTGATACACATACCAACACTGATGAACCTTGAAAACATTATGTTAAGTGATAGAAGCCAGTTACAAAATACCACATATTGTATTATAGAATTCCATTTATATGAAATGTCCAGAATAGGCAAATCCATAGACAGAAATTGATTTTCTAGGGCTAGTAGGGCTGAGGGTGAGGAAAATGAGGAGTAAACACGAATGGGATGATGAAAATGTTCTAAAATTGATTGTGATGATGGTTGTACAACTCTGTGAACATACTAAAAACCACTGAAGTGTGCTTACTTTTAATAGGTGAATTGTATGTTATGCGAATTATTTTAACAAAGATATTATTTAAAAACGTATAGACTGTTATTAATATAAATAAAAAATAAAATAAGCCTCAGAACCAGAACAGGACTTTTATTATTATTATTATTATTTTTTTTTTTTTTTGAGACGGAGTCTCGCTGTCACCCAGGCTGGAGTGCAGTGGCGCAATCTCAGCTCACTGCAGGCTCCGCCCCCCGGGGTTCACGCCATTCTCCTGCCTCAGCCTTCCGAGTAGCTGGGACTACAGGCGCCCGCCACCTCGCCCGGCTAATTTTTTGTATTTTTAGTAGAGACGGGGTTTCACCGTGTTAACCAGGATGGTCTCGATCTCCTGACCTCGTGATCCGCCCGCCTCGGCCTCCCAAAGTGCTGAGATTAGAGGCGTGAGCCACCGCGCCCGGCCTTATTATTATTTTTTTAAGACAAGGTCTCAGGCCAGGTGCAGTGGCTCATGCCTGTAATCCCAGCACTTTGGGAGGCTGAGGCGGGTGGATCACCTGAGGTCAGGAGTTCGAGACCAGCCTGGCCAAAATGGTGAAACCCCCGTCTCTACAAAAAAACCAAAATTAGCCAGGCGTGATGGCTCATGCCTGTAGTCTTAGCTACTCAGGAGGCTGAGGCATGAGAATCACTTGCACCCAAGAGGCAGAGGTTGCAGTGAGCCAAGATCACACCACTGCACTCCAGCCTGGGCAACAAAGTGAGACTTGGTCTCAAAAACAAACAAATAAACTAAAAAAAGGCAAGGTCTTGCTCTGTCGCCCAGGCTGGAGTATACCTGTCATGGCTCACCACAGCCTCAACCTTCCACGCTCAAGCCATCCACCCTCCTCAGCCTCGCAAGTAGCTAGGCCTGCAGGCACGTACCACCACACCCTGCTAGTGTTTGCATTTTTTCATAGAGATGGGATTTCTCCATGCTGTCCAGGCTGTTCTCAAACTCCAGAGCTCAAGTGAAATGCCCACTTCGGCCTCTCAAAGTGCTAGGATTACAGGCATGAGCCACCATCTCAGCCAGGACTTTTAAAAGACAAGTATTCCACTCAGAAATTCTATTTTTTTTTATTATACTTTAAGTTCTGGGGTACATGTGCAGAACGTGCAGGTTTGTTACATAGGTATACATGTGCCATGGTGGTTTGCTGCACCCATCAACTTGTCATCTACATTAGGTATTTCTCCTAATGGTACCCCTCCCCTAGCCCCCACTCCCTGACAGGCCCTGGTTGTGATGTTCCCCTCCCCGTGTCCATGTGTTCTCATTGTTCAACTCCCACTTGTGAGTGAGAACATGTGGTGTTTGGTTTTCTGTTCTTGTGTTAGTTTGCTGAGAATGATGGTTTCCAGCTTCATCCATGTCCCTGCAAAGGACATGAACTCATCCTTTTTTATGGCTGCATTGTGTTCCTGGTGTATATGTGCCACATTTTTTTTATCCAGTCTATCTTTGATGGGCATTTGGGATGGTTCCAAGTCTTTGCTATTGTGAAAAATGCCGCAATAAACATATTCGTGCGTGTGTCTTTATAGTAGCATGGTTTATAATCCTTTGGGTATATACCCAGTAATGGGATGGCTGGGTCAAATGATATTTCTAGTTCTAGATCCTTGAGGAATCGCCACACTGTCTTCCACAACGGTTGAACTAATTTACACTCCCACCAACAGTGTAAAAGCGTTCCTATTTCTCCACATCCTCTCCAGCATCTGTTGCTTCCTTTTTAAAGATCGCCATTCTAACTGGCGTGAGATGGTGTCTCAATGTGGTTTTGATTTCCCTTTCTCTAATGACCAGTGATGATGAGCTTTTTTTTCATATGTTTGTTGGCTGCATAAATGTCTTTTTTTTTTTTGAGAAGTGTCTGTTCATATCCTTCACCCAATTTTTAATGGGGTTGTTTATTTTTTTTTTTGTAAATTTGTTTAAGCTCTTTGTAGCTTCTGGATATTAGCCCTTTGTCAGATAGATAGATTGCAAAAATTTTCTCCCATACTGTAGGTTGCCTGTTCACTCTGATGATAATTTATCGTGCTGTGCAGAAGCTCTTTAGTTTAATTAGATCCCATTTGTCTATTTTGGCTTTTGTTGCCATTGCTGTTGGTGTTTTGGTCATGAAGTCTTTGTCCATGCCTATGTCCTGAATGGTATTGCCTAGATTTTCTTCTAGGGTTTTTATAGTTTTATGTCTTACATTTAAGTCTTTAATCCATCTTGAGTTAATTTTTGTATAAGGAAGGGATCCAGTTTCAGCTTTCTGCATATGGCTAGCCAGTTTTCCCATTACCATTTATTAAATAGGGAATTCTTTCCCCATTGCTTGTTTTTGTCAGGTTTGTCAAAGATCAGATGGTTGTAGATGTGTGGTGTTATTTCTGAGGACTCTGTTCTGTTCAGTGGGTCCATATATCTGTTTTGGTACCAGTCCCATGCTGTTTTTTTTTACTATAGCCTTGTCGTATAGTTTGCAGTCAGGTAGCATGATGCCTCCAGCTTTGTTCTTTTTGTTTAGGATTGTCTTGGCTATGCAGGCTCTTTTTTGGTTCCATATGAAATTTAAAGTAGTTTTTTCCAATTCTGTGAAGAAAGTCAATGGAAGCTTGATGGGGATAGCATTGAATCTATAAATTGCTTTGGGCAGTATGGCCATTTTCACGATATTGATTCTTCCTATCCATGAGCATGGAATGTTTTTCCATTTGTTTGTGTCCTCTCTTATTTCCTTGAGCAGTGGTTTGTAGTTCTCCTTGAAGAGGTCCTTCACATCCCTTGTAAGTTGTAATCCTAGGTATTTTATTCTCTTTGTAGCAATTGTGAATGGGAGTTCACTCATGATTTGGCTCTCTGTTTGTTATTGGTATATAGGAATGCTTGTGATTTTTGCACATTGATTTTGTATCCTGAGACTTTGCTGAAGTTGCTTATCAGCTTCAGGAGATTCTGGGCTGAGATGATGGGGTTTTCTAAATATACAATCATGTCATCTGCAAACAGAGATAATTTTACTTCCTCTTTTCCTAATTGAATACCTTTTATTTCTTTCTCTTGCCTGATTGCCCTGGCCAGAACTTCCAATACTATGTTGAATAGGAGTGATGAGAGAGGGCATGCTTGCCTTGTGCCGGTTTTCAAAGGGAATGCTTCCAGTTTTTGCACATTCAGTATGATATTGGCTGTGGATTTGTCATAAATAGCGGTTATTATTTTGAGATACGTTCCATCAATACCTAGTTTATTGAGAGTTTTTAGCATGAAGGGCTGTTGAATTTTGTCAAAGGCCTTTTCTGCATCTATTGAGATAATCATGTGGTTTTTGTCATTGGTTCTGTTTATGATGGATTATCTTTATTGATTAGCCTATGTTGAACCAGCCTTGCAACCCAGGAATGAAGCTGACTTGATTGTAGTTGATAAGCATTTTGATGTGCTGCTGGATTCGGTTTGCCAGTATTTTTTTGAGGATAAATGTTCGCATCGATGTTTGTCAGGGATATTGGCCTGAAATTTTCTTTTTTTTTGTTATGTCTCTGCCAGGTTTTGGTATCAGGATGATGCTGGCCTCATAAAATGTCTTAGGGAGAATTCCCTCTTCTTCTACTGTTTGTAATAGTTTCAGAAGGAATGGTACCAGCTCCTCTTTGTACCTCTGGTAGAATTTGGCTATAAATCCATCCGGTCCTGGAGTTTTTTTGTTGGTAGGCTATTAATTACTGCCTCAATTTCAGAACTTGTTATTGGTCTATTCAGGGATTCAACTTCTTTCTGGTTTAGTCTTGGGAGGGTGTATGTGTCGAGGAATTTATCCATTTCTTCTAGATTTTCTAGTTTATTTGCGTAGAGGTGTTTATAGTATTCTCTAATGGTAGTTTGTATTTCTGTGGGATCGGTGGTGATATCCCCTTTATCATTTTCTATTGAGTCTACTTGATTCTTCTCTCTTTTCTTCTTTATTAGTCTGGCTAGTGGTCTATTTTGTTGATCTTTTCAAAAAACCAGCTACTGGATTCATTGATTTTTTGAAGGATTTGTTGTGTCTCTATTTCCTTCAGTTCTGCTCTGATCTTAGTTATTTCTTGTCTTCTGCTAGCTTTTGAATGTGTTTCCTCTTGCTTCTGTAGTTCTTTTAATTGTGATGTTAGGGTGTTGATTTTATATCTTTCCTGCTTTCTTTTGTGTGCATTTAGTGCTATGAATTTCCCTCTACACACTGCTTTAAATGTGTCCCAGAGATTCTTGTACGTTGTGTCTTTGTTCTCATTGGTTTCAAAGAACATCTTTGTTTCTTCCTTAATTTCGTTATCTACCCAGTAGTCATTTGGGAGCAGGTTGTTCAGTTTCCATGTAGTTGTATGGGTTTGTCTACTCAGAAATCCTAAAGTCTAAATATATCATTTACATCAACTTTGAATGAGGTTTTTCACTGATGTTATGGGGTCTTTTATTTACCTGAATTATGTACCTTGGTTTAGTGTGTACAATGTTTTAAATAAATTAACCTGGCCAGGCGGGGTGGCTCACGCCTCTAATCTTAGCACTTTGGGAGGCAGAGGTGGTCGGATCACCTGAGGTCAGCAGTTCGAGACCAGCCTGACCAACATGGCGAAACCCCGTCTCTACTAAAAATACAAAAATTAGCTGAGCATGGTGGTGCACACCTGTAATCCCAGATACTCAGGAGGCTGTGGCAGGAGAATCACTTGAAACTGCCAGGGGCGGAGGTTGCAGTGAGCAGCGTCGTGCCACTTCACTCCAGCCTGAGTGAAAGGGCGAAGCTCCGTTTCAAAAAAAAAATAAAATTTAGTCTATTGGTGTCCATATTTAAAATATTCTGAGCTCATAAATTAAAAACAGCAACAACAATCAATAAAAACTAATCTATGGTATTAGACATCGGACATCAGGATTGTGGTTACCATTGAATAGGAAGGATGGGATAGTGTGGAGGCTCCCAGGGGAGATTTTAGGGTGTTGATAATGTTCTGTGTGATGTGTTAATTTTATGGTAACCCACTGAGCTGTATTTTTTTTTTTTTTTTTTTGAGACAGAGTCTTGCTCTGTCGCCCAGGCTGGAGTCCAATGGTGCAATCTCGGCTCACCGCAACCTCTGCCTCCTGGGTTCAAGCCATTCTCCTGCCTCAGCCTCCCGAGTAGCTGGGATTACAGGCACCTGCCACCACGCCTGGCTAAATTTTTTTTTTTTTTTTTTTTTTTTAGTAGATACGGGGTTTCACTATTTTGGCCAGGCTGGTCTCAAACTCCTGACCTTGTGATCCACCCACCTTGGCCTCCCAAAGTGCTGGGATTACAGACATGAGCCACCGTGCCTGACCAGGCTGTATTCTTTTATAGTTCATTCTTTTGTTTGTATATATGCTACACTTTAATTTAGAAGTTTAAGAAGAAAAGGTGGTGGCTCTGGGTGGATCTGGCATGGTGAGCTCAGAATCCCCCCATTTGTTTCTGCCCTTTCTGGCTGTGTTAGCTCCAGAGAGTGGCCCCCAAGGGTTTCCCTGTAGTGCCCTGGTTTCTGCACAGAGACAGCCGCTGGCTACCCAGCTCCTGTGAAGAATAGTGGTTCTCTGGAGGTTGCCCTAGAAGCCTTCTGAGAATGTTCTGCTGGTTCTAGGAATTGAGGAAGCTGGACCTGTGGGACCTAAGCTCTTAAAGCCACACACAGGTTTTCGCTGGAGGCAGGAAGTAGTTAGTAGCATCCTTTTGTTAAGTCTTACTGGGGCTTGCACTATTTGTCCAACAGCACGGGAGGAGGAGACATTGAGTAAAGTTGGGCCTGGCCTCCTGCCTGGCAACCTGACCTGGTAACCTCAAACAAAGGGCCAAATAAATGGGCATGTGAGTGCTTTCTTATCTTCGCCACAGCTGACTGTGAGTAGATGGGATGTTTCTTTCCAGCTGTGGCCATCAGATCATGGAGTCAAGGGCTGGTGGGAGGGAACGGGAGGTGTGAAAGAAAAATATACTGGGCCCCCAAAATCACTGAGCAAAACTCCAGCTGGAAACCTGCCTCCCATTCTATTCAAAGTCACCCCTCTGCTCACTGAGATAGATGCATATCTGATTGTCCCCTTTGGAAAGGCTAATCAGAAACTCAAAAGAATGTAATAATTTGTGTGTCACCTATCTGTGACCTGGAAGCCCCCTCCCCTGCTTCAAGTCTTCCTGTCTTTCCAGACTGAACCCATGTACTTCTTACATATATTGATTGATGTCTCATGTCTCCCTAAAATGTATAAAACCAAGCTGTGCCCTGCCCACGTTGGGCATCTGTCGTCAAGACTTCCTGAGGCTGTGTCACGGGCATGTCTTCAATCTTGACAAAGTAAACTTTCCAAATTAACTGAGACCGGTCTCAGATTTTCTGGGTTCACAGGAGACTATGCTTAGATCACCTGGGACTGAGCCCTTACTCACTTCCACCATTCAGAAAAGCTGCCCTTAGTTTCTCCTTGAGAGACAAGGTGCCAGCCTACATAGTGGAGTCTATATTAATAAAGTACAAACAGGCTGGGTGTGGTGGCTTGTGCCTGTAATCCTGGCACTTTGGGAGGCTGAGGCGGGAGGATCACTTGAGGCCAGGAGTTTGAGGCTATAACGAGCTATGATGGTGCCACTGCACTCCAACCTGGGCGACAGAACAAGACTCTGTCTCAAATAAATAAATAAATAAATAAATAAATAAATAAATAAATAAAGCAAACACAAGAAAGCAAAACCAAGAGGAGGGTCTCCAACCAACAGAACAGGGGCATGTAACCTTGTTTAATTTCAAAACAGAAATTTCACAGGTTGTTGCTCAAGAAAACAGTAACCATTCTTAAAGCTCAAGGGGAGGAAGAGGGGTGTGTGTATGTTTGAGGGCCCCTTAGGGGCTTTTAATGGGATTTGGAGTCAGATAGACCTGGATTCAAATTCCAGCTCAGATATTTGCTGTGTGGCCGTGGACAAGTTACTTACCTTCTCTGAGCTGCAGTTTCCTTATCTATAAAATGGAAATAGTAATCTTACCTTCCTCTGAAGGCTGTTGCCAGGATTCTGATTCCTAAATTGTGTAATGCACACCGCACAGTGCCTTGCACATAGAAGGTTCTTGTTGAATGGCGGTCAGGATGATCACGTTATTATCGTTACTGGCTCAGGTATGTTTTTCTCAATCTTGTTATTTTGGACCAGATAGTCCTTTGCTGTGGCGGCTGTCCTGAGCACTGTAGGATGTTTAGCAGCATTCCTGGCCCCTACCCACCAGATTCCATAGCAACTCTCCAGCTGTAACAGCCACATGTCTCCAGAGAGTGCCAAATCGCCCCTAGTTGAGAACTACTGAGCTGGAGGTAAATGCCTCGGAGATTGAGGGAGCGATCATGTGGGTTGATCCAAAAAATCTAACCCAGACAGGAGGACCTGATGTGGTGGGGGATGGAAATGGAGGAACAGGATGGGCCAAGGGTTAAGGGGCCAAGTCAAACCAGCAGATCCCAAATGAGCAGACAGGGCGGGAGTAGGCTTTGAGCAGAAATGGACCCAAGAATCCCGAAAAGAGTAGGTCCAACAGTTTCATCTGGGTTTCTGTTTATTTGTGTAATGGAATTTGTTTTTCCAGTTGTAAAAGTAGTGTAAGTTCATTTTAAACAAGTGGGAAGTCTACAGAAAAGCCGATCACAAAATAAAAATCTTGGCTGGACGCAGTGGCTCATGCCTGTAATCCCAGCACTTTGGGAGGCCGAGGTGGACAGATCACCTGAGGTCAGGAGTTCCAGACTAGCCTGATCAACATGGTGAAACCCCGTCTCTACTAAAAATACAAAATTAGCTGGATGTGGTGGCGCATGCCTGTAATCCCAGCTGCTAGGGAGGCTGAGGCAAGAGAATCACTTGAACCCGGGAGGTGGAGGTTGCTGTGAGCTGAGATTGTGCCATTGCCCTCCAGCCTGGGCAACAAGAGTGAAACTCCGTCTCAAAATTAAATAATAATGATAGTAATAATTAAAAAAGAAAAATCTTAAGTAATCTCAGCACAATTACACAATAGAGTGAGATGTGCTCATTTGCTCTTTTTGTTCTTGTTGTTTAAGAAACAAACATTTCTTGGTGCTCACTGTGTGCAGGCCCTGCTGGATGCTGGGGTGTCTGTGTGGGGGGGGTGGGTGGGACTGTTCACATACTCTGGACAAGACAGCGTGGGGGACAGCCTTGACTGCAGGTAGGCACAGTAGGGGTGGTATGGTGGGGATGCTGCTGGTCATTTTTGTCCTCTTCTACTGTCCTCCTCATTTGAGGACCCATGCAGTGTCCTGGTCCTGGCTCCCTGATCTGGATCTTTTTGGAATCTGCCCATTCCTTTCCATCCATGCGGCCTTACATAAGCTGCCTCCATCCACCTTGTTAGTTTCCTCCTGCCGTGCTCCACTTTGCTTTCTGTGTGCATCAGCCACCCTGATGTTCTGCCCCTGCCTCACCTCCATCCTGTTTCATTTTCTTCAGTTTTTAAAAATTGTGGTAAAATACACACATAGCATAAAATTTACCATTTTAATCTTTTTTATTTTTGACAGGGTCTTGCTCTGTCACACAGGCTGGAGTACAGCAGTGTGATCATGGCTCACTGCAGCCTCAACTTCTTGGGCCCAAGCCATCCTCCTGCCTCAGCCTCCTGTTTTAAAAGTAGTGTAGCTGGGTCACAGCTGTGCAGCTGGGACCACAAGTGTGTGCCACCATGCCTGGCTAGTTTTTGTATTTTTTTTTCTTTTGGAGAGATGGGGCTTCACTGTGTTGCTCAGGCTGGTCTCAAACTCCTGGACTCAAGCAATCCTCCCATCTCAGCCTCCCGAAGTGTTGAGATTACAGCCACCGCACCTGGCCTGACCATTTTTAAGTATACAATGCAGAGGCATTAAGTACATTCAATGTTATGCAAAAATCACCACTATCCATTTCCAGAACTTGTACGTTATCCCAAATAGAAACTCTGTACCCATGAAACAATAACTCCCCATTCCCCCTGCCCCAAGATCTCAGTTACCTCTATTCTATTTTCGTCTTTATCAATTTTCCTATTCTGGGAACCTCATATAAGTGGAATCACACAATATCAATCCTTCTGTGTCTGGCCTCTTTCATTTTGGCCCATGTTTTCAAGGATCATCCGTGCTGTAGCCTTTATCAATACTTCATTCCACTGTATGCTGAATAATATTCCATTGTATGTCTACATCACGTTTCGTTTATCCATTCATCCATTGACAGATACTTGTTTCCACCTTTTGGCTGTTGTGAATAGGGCTGCTATGAACATCGGTATACTCTTCTTTTTAAACAGCTTTATTGAGATATCATTTACGTACCAAAAAAATGCATCCAGTTAAGTGTACAATTCAATGCTTTTTATTATAGTCACAGAGTTGTGCAACCACCACCACCATCTAATTTTAGAAGATTTTCCCTCACCTCCCACCCCCAGCTCTAGGCAGCCAGGGATCTATTTTCTGTCTATAGAGATTTGCCAATTCTGGACATTTCCTGTAAATGGAATCAGACAATATGTGGTCTTTTGAACCTGCCTTCTTCATTCAGCATAATACTTACAAGGTTCATCCATCATCACCTGTTTTATAAGAGAAATTGTATTAGAACACAGCCCTGCTCATTTGTTTACATCTCATCTAAGGCTTTGAGCTTCAAAGACAGAGTTGCGACTTATAAAGTTGCACAGCTCACAGAATCAAAAGCAGCTACTATCTACCCTTTCACAGAAAAAGTTTGCTGACTCCTGGTTTATGCCCTTCAAGTTGAGCTCTCTGGAGTCTAAACTGATAAAGGCACCAAAAGATAAAAAGTGAAAAGAGGCAAAACTGATGCCAAGAACCCCAGGCCTATAAAAGCTACCATTATTGGGCCCCCACCGTAGTGTAAGCATCCCAGGCAGCCAGGCAAAGAAACAGCAGAGGCCGAGCCCGCCCCACCTGGGAGGAGGAAGGACACCTGTTCGACACCAGAGACAACTTTTTCTAGCAGGCTCTGATCACTCAGGGCACCTTACAGAAAGTGCATTGGCCTTCCCCGGGAAGAGTGAGCGAAGATGCCATCAGAGGAAGGGGGTTCAGCAGGCTGGATGCATGGCCCATGGTGACTCTGGCAAGCTGGTTCAATGTACAGCAAAGCTTGGCAGATCCTGAGGTATCAAAGAATTCCCCAAGGCTCTCACCAAACTGTTGCGGGCTAAAATGGTTCTTACTCTTTTTTTTATTTTTTATTTTTATTTTTTTTGAGACAGAGTTTCACTCTTGTTGCCCTGGCTGGAGTGCAGTGGCACGACCTCAGGTTGCAGTAGCTCACTGCAACCTCTGCCTCCTGGGTTCAAGAGATTATCCCACCTCAGCCCTCCCGGGTAGCTGGGATTACAGGCGCCCGCCACCATGCCTGGCTAATTTTTGTATTTTTAGTAGAGATGGGTTTTCACCATGTTGGCCAGGCTGGTCTCGAACTCCTGACCTCAAGGGATCCACCGGCCTTGGCCTCCCAAAATGCCGGGATTACAGGCGTGAGCCACTGCCTCCAGCCTGTTGTTATTGTTATTAAGTATTATTATTATAACAGAAGGCTTGTTATTATAACTATTATTAACAGCAGTGGTAAAAGCAACCGTCACACAACTCCTCTAGTTCTCTCCTGCTTCTCTGCCTTGTTCATTAGCAACAACACAGCAGAGAAGGGCGGTAAAACCTTTCACACACTCAGAGAGCCTGCAAATGTTTTTTATTACGCTAATTGCTGCTGGAAAATCGTAGAAGCGGCCAGACCGATCCCCTATGGGAAGCTTCTCTTCTGTGGAGGTGGAAAAAGAAAGGCATTTGAACTGGGACAGAAAACAGGGACAATCCATTAGCTCTGGTTGGTAGAGATGCTGCCACCTTTGCCCTGTGGGTTCTGTGCCCTACTCGACCCCTCACTGATGTGATAAGCTTCCAAAGAATTTATCCTCTAAGAGGCTGTGAAATGATGGCCTGATGCTGAATTTGGTCCACATATGTGCCACACAGCCCACACGCACAGTCTTTTATAAATTTGAATCTTCTTTTAAACTCGGGAAATTGCATATAAACTTTCAGATTTCCGGCTTCTCTTGCAAAATTAGAAATTCCAGCCTTTGAGGCCCACATTCCCAAATGGCAAAAAATGATGAGAGCTGAGGAGTGGCTGCCCCATGCAGAACTGTCTAGTTTACCATCGTCTCCATCCAGCTTGCTTTCCTCCTTTATGTAACTAGTTGTCCCCATTGGGCTTTTCATTAGGAATTCACTCTTGTGATAGTAAGTTTCATCTTCCCTGAGACTGCAGCAGCAGGGCAGGAGCGGAGATCCATTTAGGGGATGAGGGCATCAGGGATGGATGCAGCACTAAGGTTCAGGCAACTCTAGTTCCTGCCAGCACAGCCCTCTCCCACCCAGCAGCCTAGAAGGCTGTTCTGGGAGGCCTCAGAGCTGAATCCATGAGCCCACATAGCAGAGGGGAAAAGGCCCTGCCATTCTTTCTCCTGGAAGCTTCCATCTAATAATCACACTTGCTGTTTGTGTGCCAATGTGCTAAGCAATACAACATGCATTATCTCATCCAATCATTGCACTGCCCTCTAGAATAGAAATTATTATGATCCTCACTCTACAGATGAGACAACCAAGCCTTAGAGACATCAAGTCATTTGCCTGTGGTCACACAGCTAGGAAGTGGCTGGGAAACTGAGGCTGTAGAGATGTTACCTTGCTCTTGCAAAGTCCCATAGCCAACAGATGGCAGAGCGGGGATTCCATTTCAGGGCCAACTGACTCCAAAGCCTAGAAGCCGAAAAACTGGAGGCCAGTGGGGCAAACTAGTTTAGCTGGTGGTATTTTTGAAAATTTGGACTTTTGGCGTTTTGCTGGTCTCACTGGTCCCCACTTTCTCACAGGTCCCACCAATACTGTTGCCTCACACCCTGGCTTCTTTCCCCATGCATGTTGCCTGCCTGGCCTCAGGAGGGGTGACACCCTTCACATCCTCTGCACGTTCTCTCACCTCCCAGAGTTCAACTCTGATGGGCTTGAGCTCTCAGTTCTAGGACAGAGATGACGGTCGGTGTTTTTCTCTGTTGATCCTACCCCAGTAGGTTTTGGGAGTTGGGAGCAGAGACAAATGGAATATAGTTTGGTTCATGTTCAGTTCCATGACTATGATGCCATTCCAGAGCCCAAGATTTAGAGGATCGATAGGGTTGGTTCCAGGACCCACTGATTCACTGGGGTGGTGGTCGAATTGATTGTATTGTTCTAAATCATTTCTCTCCCTTTGAGATTCCATCCAAAGTAAGTGTGCTTTAAATCAGGGCTTTTCAAATACATGTTGTTTCAGGTGTGGGTTGTGTGTCTCATTTACTTTTCTGGGAGGAGGTTAAGCAGGAAAACCAATGGGCAGGCATTATGGCAGGAGTTTGGGATCAGGCTGAATGGGGCTGAACTGTTACCCAGATTAACCAGAAGGTCCAAGGAATGGATGAAAGTCCAGGAGTGGAGCCTAGGTTGGTTCAAGGGGAAGCAGGGAAGCCATAGAACTGATGAAAGGCTGGGAATAGGTTGAGAAGCACAGTGTAGAGTAAAAGGAAAAGAAGAGGATTGGTTGGAGGTTGAGAACCCAGGCAGGTGCCCAGGAGCTTGCTCTGACAGGTGCTGTTGGGTGAATAGTTTCAATTCAAGCCCTGCTGGGCTGCATCATCCAATTGTTCTAGTCGTGGGTTCTTAAGGCTTAGAACAGGACCGTGTTAACCACACAACAGAAATGCCGAGCTAAGCCAGCTAAGACACTTTAGCAGCATGGGAGGGAAAACATATTAAAAGAAGCATAAATGGTGCCTAAATTGGTTAGTTCCAAAGTTCAGTGATGTCACCGAAGACTCGGGTGTCCTAAAGTGATTGCCCTCATGGTCCCAAATGGCTGCCACAGCTCCAGCCATCATGATGAACATACCTCCAGAGACCAGAGAGGGAACGTTCCTGTTTTGTGTCTCTTTTGAAGAGTTAGAAAACCTTTCCAGAAGCCACTAGTAGACTTCTCATGCCTCAATGGCCAATCCTGCTTAAACTAATAACTGACAAGGAGGCTGGGATGATCAGAATTCATTCTCATGAATCGAGATTTAGTGCCACCTCTTCC
This sequence comes from Symphalangus syndactylus, assembly GCF_028878055.3. NCBI lineage: Eukaryota > Metazoa > Chordata > Mammalia > Primates > Hylobatidae > Symphalangus > Symphalangus syndactylus. Next base: position 10,940,726 of record NC_072428.2, on the reverse strand, counting down.
TTCTCCAAGTCTTCTCAGAACAGAAAGGAACAAAACTGTGGCTATGTCAGCAAGGATAAAAGATCAGAGATTGGTCCACAGGGACTTCTACCCACTCCCCTCACTGAAATCCCATGGCCAATGTGTGCAAGGCTCACCCCACCCCTGTTAGTCTAACTACGTCTAAAGCATATCTTCCAAGTGTGAAGGGACACACCCAAAGCTGCCCTGCTTGAAGCAGGAGTGAAGGCCAGGAGCCCACTTGGCTCCCCGAGCTTCCTGGAGGCACTGATCTTGTCCAGCATCTTTATTTTATTTATTTTGAGATGGAATCTCACTCTGTCGCCCAGGCTGGAGTGCAATGGCTCAATCTCGGCTCACTGCAATCTCAACACAGGAAACCTCACCCAGCCTGGACACGGACAGGATTGACAGATTGATAGCTTTCTCAATTCTGTGGGTGGTGCTGCATGGCCATTCTTTGTCTGGTTAATTCCGATAACAAACGAGACTTTGAAATGCTAACTAGTAGAGACGGGGTTTCACCATGTTGGCCAGGCTAGTCTCAAACTTCTGACCTCAAGTGATCCGCCCGCCTCAGCCTCCCAACATGCTGGGATTACAGGCGTGAGCCTCCGCGCCCAGCCCCTCCCTCTATTTTGTAGACATGGAAACGGAGGTATGGGGGAAGTTAAGTGACTTTGGATACACTGCTAAAAACCAGTGTATCTCAAATGCAGTGGAAACATGGCCTTGCCTCAGAGGGTTAGGACTAACTGAGGTGAAGGATGCAAAGAGGCTAGCTCAGGCCCAGCACATATTAGGCACTCAAGAAGGGCGGGTCCTCCCTCCTTCTGGCATAGGGGAATGAAAGATGAGGTGAGGCAGGGACCCAAGGTACAGTGACCTGGGGAGGCAGCAGGGCTGGACTCATTGGCTGGCTGGAAAATCAGATAACCCTTCTGTGGCTACAGAGCAAGGTGTGTGGGTGCCGGACCCCTGGCCTGGTAGAAATGACAGCTGGCCTTACCCCCAGCCCACAGGCACCCTCCACCTGCCTGAAAATCCTCTGAGAATGAATTCTGTCTTCCTCCCGAGCCAGCCTGTACCTGGACAGAAAGCTGATGGGCAGTAGAGGGTGTAGAAATAAACAATGACCAGGCGGGGTATGGTGGCTCACACCTGTAATTCCAGCACTTTGGGAGACCGAGGTGGGTGGATCACCTGGGGTCAGGAGTTCGAGACCAGCCTGGCCAACATGGTGAAACTCCGTCTCTGCTAAAAATACAAAAAAATTACCTGGGTGTGGTGGTGCATGCCTGTAATCCCAGCTACTTGGGAGGCTGAAGCAGGAGAATTACTTGAACCCAGGAGGCAGAGGTTACAGTGAGCTGAGATCATACCACTGCACTCCAGCCTGAGTGTCAGAGTAAGATTCTATCTCAAAAAAAAAAGAAAGACAAGAAATAAACAATGACCACACAAGTAAGACCACACAAAGGCTTTTTATTCAGAGCCATAGCAAGGGAGTCAGCCACCACTACATATATTTGGCAAAGACTCAGAGTCAGGCAGAGTGAGAAAGATTTGCAGTGAGAAAAAGGGAAGGCTTCAGGTGTGCCCTCACTGGAGGCTGTTGGCATGGGGGTGCTGGAGGCAGCTAACTAGAAGCCCGACATCCTACATGATTGATTGGTCCTGAGTTGGATGTGGTGGTTGTACTGGTGGGGATGGTGTCAGGGGACATAAGGAAACTGGCAGTCCCTGGCAATCATTGACCAAGTCCTGATCCTTCTGGGCCAATCGCTGCAGAGGTGGTGGTTTGGCTTCCAGGGGTGATCGTGATGGAGGCTGTAGGGCAGAGTTCTATTATCATATACGGTTTGGCCATTGTCTGTTTGTCTATTTGGTCTCTCGGTGTGCAGAGAGAGAGGCCTTTCTATGGGATTTGGGGCACGTTGCTAACTTCTCTGTGCCATGGTTTCCTTACCTGTAAATGGGATGTTAATAGTACCTGTTTCAGATGTGAATATATAACAAGGTCTTAGAACAGCAACTGGCATGTGGCGAGTACCCAACACAATATTAGTTATTATTTTAAAAATTATGAGTGTGCTTGGTGTGGTTCACACCTGTGTAATCCCAGCACTTTGGGAAGCTGAGATAGAAGGATTGCTTAAGGCCAGGAGTTCGAGACCAGCCCTGAGCAACACAGCAAGATCTCATCTCTTCAAAAGATAAAAAAATTAGCTGGGCATAATAGCAGGCACCTGTAGTCCCAGCAACTAAGGAAGCTGAGGCAGGAGGATTGCTTGAGCCCAGGAGTTCGAGGTTACAGTGAGCTATGATTGTGCCCCTGCACTCTAGCCTGGGTGGCAGAGCAAATTTTTGTTTTTTTTTTTTTTTTTTTTTTTGAGGTGGAGTCTCACACTATTGTCTGGGCTGGAATGCAGTGGTGTGATCTCGGCTCACTGCAACCTCCAGCTCCCGGGTTCAAGTGATTCTCCTGCCTCAGTCTCCCGAGTAGCTGGGATTATAGGCACCCACCACCATGCCCAGCTAATTTTATTTTGTATTTTTAGTAGAGACGGGGTTTCACTATGTTGGCCGGGCTGGTCTCAAACTTCTGACCTTGTGATCTGCCCGCCTCGGCCTCCCAAAGTGCTGGGATTCCAGGCATGAGCCACCGCACCGGGCTGACAGAGCAATTTTTAAAAAGTATTAGTGTTATTACACTCAGTGGAAAGGGCACTGGCCTGGGAGGAGGGCTCTGGGTAGCTCTGGTCCTGGTTCTGCCCCATCACACTGTGACCTCAGCCTTCTTGAGACTCCTCTGAGTCTCAGCCTTGTCAGCAGAGCAGGGGGCTGAGCTCTGACTTCCAAACTGGTTCCCAGCTCTAATGTTATCAGTTCCCCATTGGGCTAATCACCTCTCCTTCCCCCATACCCACACTCCATCTACGCTCCCAGCACACCTGGATGGGCAGCTGCAGCGCAGCAGGCTCTGCTGTCCTCATTTCAGCTGGTTTCAGGCCCTAAATTTAGTCCTTTCACAGAAGCCACGGTGTGTGGGAGGTCTGGTCCTGGGTAGGTCTGGTCCTGGTTCTGCCTGTCACACTGTGGGTGAGGGCTGTATGCAGTGGGGGCAGCTCTTCCACCCGTGTGGTGCGCTCTGAAGCGAATCAGGCAGGAGGCCAGGAGGGCTGAGCACTGCATTGCATTTTGTCTTCAATGCACTTGTTGCAGGACAATCAAAGACTGGAGAGACCGAAAAGAAGGTTCAGGAGAGTTTATTAAGATGATCACCGGCCCAGCCAGACATATGTCCAGAAAGTCTGAGCCCCAAATAAAGGGCTTTTCCTACTTTTAAACATCTTAAGGAGGGAACTATGTGAGGCGGGAAGCGAGTTACAGAAGCAAGAAACAAAGGCAGCATTACAACATTTCTTACATCTTGAGAGAAACATGTCTTGCAACCTAAACTTATCAGTCTTGTGACCCTGCAGCTGTGTAGGAACTCGCTGGGCCTGCAATAAACTTTGAGGAATGTGGAGTTGGGGAATATAGATAAGGTTCACTGTCCACAGAGAGAAGACAGGCTGTTAATATTCCCTTTAACTTGAATGTAAGGGAGAAGGGGTCACACTTTGCTGCAACTTTAAGAGGATTTTAAAATTCGATTACTACTACTATTAGGTTATAGTTGATTTCATTAATTTCTTCTTCACACTGGGCGAGTCCTTTGACCCTTTGGGGCCTCAATTTTCATCTGAAAACTAATTTTTTTTTTTTGAGATAGTCTTGCTCTGTCACCCAGGCTGGAGTGCAGTGGTACGATCTCGGCTCACTGCAACCTCCACCTCCCTGGTTCAAGTGATTCTCCTGCTTCAGCCTCCTAAGTAGCTGGGATTACAGGCACGCACCACCAGGCCCAGCTAATTTTTGTATTTTTTGTAGGGATGGGGTCTTGCCATGTTGCCCAGGCTGGTGTCTAACTCCTGACCTCAAGCGATCTGTCCACCTTGGTCTCCCAAAGTTGGGATTATAGGTGTGAGCAATTGCGTCAGGCCTGGCAATTAAATTTTATATATGTTGACACCTTAAGCCATCACGTTATCTTTTTTTGTTGTTGTTGTTTTTTTGAGACGAAGTCTCGCTTTGTTGCCAGGCTGGAGTGCAGTGATGTGATCTCAGCTCCCTGCAACCTCTGCCTCCCGGGTTCAAAGGATTCTCCTGCCTCAGCCTCCCGAGTAGCTGGGACTACAGCCATGTGCCACCACGCCCAGATAATTTTTGTATTTTTAGTAGAGATGGGGTTTCAGCAGGTTGGCCAGGATGGTCTCAATCTCTTGACCTTGTGATCTGCCCGCCTCGGACTCCCAAAGTGCTGGATTACAGGCGTGAGTCACCACGCCCGGCCCATGTTATCTTTTAAAGTGGAACAACTTTCCTTTCTTTCGGAGGAGGAAAAAAATCAGAGAGAGGTTAAGTGAGTTGGCTAAGCCCACACAGCTAGCACATGGCTTCCGTCTAGATCTTTAGACCCTAAGACCTAGTCTTTTTTTACCTTTAGATAATCTCACCTTTACTTCCATTATGGGATTATCATGATGATAACATGAAAATAATAAATATTATACTAGGGAAGCAACATGGTTTTACGGTTGAGAGCCAGACTGCCTAAGTTTGATTTCTAGTTCTGGTACTTATTAGCTATGTGACCTCAGATAAATTACTTAACCTCTCTGTGCCTCAGTTCTTATCTGTGAGATGGAAGATAATAATTGTACCCACATAGGGTTGTTATGAGGATTAAGTGAATTAATATTTGCGAAACACTTTCAACCATGCCTGACATCCAGTAAAGTTTATTTAAATGTTTGCTTAATTTAAAAAATAGCTCTCTTGCCAATCAGCATGTGACCTTAAGCAGGAAGAAAGTGTCTGCAATTAGGATCAGGAGACTCATGGTCTACTTTGGGCACAGCCACTACTTTGCTCTGTGGCCTCAGAAACTTTTTTTAACTTTTTTGTGCCTCAGTTTCCTCAGCTGCAAAGTAAGGAGCTTGGGCAAGTTCAGTGATGAACAGCATTTTATGAACAAAGATCAAGTCAGAAAAAAATTAAAACTTTTTTTGCCACATTAATTTTACCTATTAGAGTCGACTGCGAGGAATATTCCAGTGTAGTGGGTGCAGCCTTGACTATTGTCCCAGCATGCTGTGGGGCTCATCCATGGGCCCTCTAGCAACGCTCTGGGTGATCTATGTGTCCTTGCTTGGGGGTGAGGGTGTCTGACCCAATCACACCCTCCTCCCAGGAAGTGGAGAGTCGGATCTGAATGTTAGACTGGGATGCATCAACAGGTGCTCTGGCTGGAAGGCTGTAAACTCCTGCTGCTGATGACTACAGAATTCTGGTTCCTTCTCTTTTTGAGGTTTGGCTTTTCTGATCTTGAAATTCCATAAGAAACCCCAGTTTCCTTCAAACAACCCCCGCCCTATTTATTTAGGCTACTGTATCAGTTATTTATTGCTGTGTAATAAGTCACCCCAAAATTTAGAGGATTAAAATAACAATTTACTATTTCTCTAGAATCTGTGGGTGGACTGGGTGGTTCTTCTGCAGGTTTGACCTAGGGGCGCTTGTGTGGCTGTGTTCATCTGGTGGGGTTGAGAGCAGGGGCTGTTGACTGTGGTGCCTTGATTCTCTTCCAGGTGGCCTCTCCATACGGCTTGCTTGGGCTTCCTGATAGTATGGTGGTCTCAGGATTGACAGGGGAGAGGCACAAGCTCCCACTCCACTTAAGGCCTGGCCTCTGAAGCCCCAGCACATTACTTTTTCTGTTTTCTTTTCTTTTTTTTTTTTTTTTTGAGACGGAGTCTCATGCTGTTGCCCAGGCTGGAGTGCAGCAGCGCGATCTCAGCTCACTGCACGCTCCGCCTCCCAGGTTCATGCCATTCTCCTGCCTCAGCCTCCCCAGCAGCTGGGACTACAGGCGCCTGCCACCACGCCCGGCTAATTTTTGTATTTTTAGTAGAGACGGGGTTTCACCATGTCAGCCAGGATGGTCTCGATCTCCTGACCTTGTGATCCGCCCACCTTGGCCTCCCAAAGTGTTGGGATTACAGGCGTGAGCCACCGCGCCCGGCCTACTTTTTCTGTTTTCTGTTGGTTAGAGTAAGTTACACGATCAGCCCTGACTTAAAGATTCAACAGAATCCACCTCTTGATGGGAGATGAAGAATGCGCGTATGGGGCTGGAAGGAACGGAAAGTGACCAGGTGTGCATGCAACTACTGTGACTAGTTTCAGTTGATCTCTTAGTTGCAGGCAAAAGAAATTTAACTAGTTTATCCTATGACTTAGGAACTCCCACCTCCCATGCTGTGATCTCATCTCTTAGCATCTCTTGACCACCCTGGCCTTGCCTTTCCTTACGCAAGCTGGCCATACTCCCACCCCAGGGCCTTTGTACCTGCTGATCCCTCTTCCTGGCACGTTCTGACCCCAGATCTTCTCCTGACTGCTCCTTTGCCACATTTCAATCTTTACTCACATCTTTACACAGAGAGGTCTTTGATCCTCTGATCTAAAGTCATCCCTCAATACCATCAGTCCCTTAACTAGGCCTTATCTTCTTTGTGGCACTTGCTGTGTATTGTTTATATTCTGTCTTTTTGTTGACTGTTCTTCTTCTCTCGCTAACCTCCAAGAACGTAGGAACTGTGCTCTGTCTCAGTCTCTGAGGTATGCCTAGCATATGGTAAGTACTCAAAAAATATTTACTGAAAGAATGAATTTTAATGCTTTGTAGATACGATAATATTAATATTCAAAAAGTCCTGATTAGAGGCAGCTTAATGGAAGTCATAGATGATTCCATGAAAGGAGGCAGGCTCATATCTAGGCTGGATAATCTCAATGGTCCTGATCCTTTCTGATTCTGAGAGTCCATGACTCTAAGTGAGAAAGTGCTGGGAAAATTTAAAGGCACAGTATAAACCTCTAGCTATTACTACTGAGAGGGCACACTGGGAGTTCTGTGAAGAACCGGGCTTAAACTTTCATTATACTTCAGATCTAATGTGGCTCCTGGCTGAGCTACACAAAATAACACAGACATGTCCCATTTGTTTTTCCTACATATCATGGGCTACAGAGGGGCTGCTATCAATGCACAACCATAGAAAGATTATGCTATGGTCTGAATGCTTGTGTTCGCCTAAAATAAATATGTTGAAACCTAAGCCCCAGTGCAATAGCATCGAGAGATGGGACCTTTAGGAGGTGATTAAATCATGAGGGTGGCACCCCCATAAATAGGATTAGTGCCCTTATAAAAGAGGCCAGAGCCAGCTTGTTTGCCTCTTCTGGCATGTTAGGATACAGCAACTAGACACCGTCTATGAAACAGAGAATGAGCCCTACTAGACAATGAATCTGCTGGCATCTTGATCTTCGACTTCCCAGCCTCCAGAAATGTGAGCGATACATTTCTATTGTCTATAAATTACGCAGTATAAGGTATCTTGTTAGAGCAGCTCAAGTGGACTAAAACAGGCTGTGTGGTGGTCTTAATACATAGCCTCATTATCCTTTGAGCCTCCTCCCATGAGAGGTGGGGTTTCTGTCCTCTATTCTTGATTCTGGGCTGGCTTCTGATTGCTTCAACCAGTAGAGAAGGGCAGAAGTGAAACTATGTGACTCCAAAGTTGGGGCAGAAAAGTGCAGGTAGCTTCTACCTGTTCCTCTTGGGACACTCAGTCTGGGGGAAGCCAACAGCTTGTAAGAAGTCTGACCACTCTGAGCCTCCCATACTGAAAAGGCCACATGTAGATGCTCCAGTTGACAGCCCCAGCTAAGTTTCTAGCTGACATCAGTTGCCAGCCATGTGATGAGTGGTCTTGGACGTTTAGCCCAGTTGAGCTTTCAGACAACTGCAGCCCAGGCCAACCTCTGACTACAACCACATGACTTGAAGCAAGAACTGCTCAGCTGTGCCCTTCCCCAAATCATGAGCAAAATGAAATGGCTGTTTTCAGCTGCCAAATTTTGGGGTAATATGTCAGGCATCCATAGTACGTGGAATAGGCCATTTCTTTAGTGCTTTCTCCTTCACAAAGACCTCCATAGTCCTAACGTCTCAGAGTCGACTTGACGTCCCCACTGGATCATGTCCCATCCCAGCCTGCAGACATCTCAAGCTTAACATGTCCAAAAATAAACTCTTGGTCCCAGGCCTGTCTCTCACTGCTTAGTCTTCCCTGTCCAATAAATGGCACCTCCATTCCCAGTTGTGTAAGGCAGAAGTCTGGGCATTGTCCTTGAATTCTTTCTTCCCGTCAACCCCACAGGCAATCTCTCTGAAAGGTCTCTTGACTTTGCTTCTAAAATGCAGCTCAGGCCGGGTGCAGTGGCTCACACCTGTAATCCCAGCACTCTGGGAGACCGAGGCGGACGGATCACCTGAGGTCAGGAGTTCAAGACCAGCCTGGCCAACATCATGAAACCCCATCTCTATTAAAAAAAAAAAATTAGCTGGGCATGGTGGCACACGCCTGTAATCCCAGCTACTCAGGAGGTTGGAGCTAGACAATCACTTGAACCCGGGAGGCAGAGGTTGCAGTGAGCCAAGATCGCGCCACTCCAGCTTGGGCAACAAGAGCGAAACTCAGTGTCAAAAAATAAATAAATACACAAATAAAATAATAAAATGCATCTCAAAGCTGTTCTATCTCTGCAGCCACCACCCTAGTCTAAGCCACCATTGTTTCTCTCCTGGCCACACTGTAACCTCTTGACTGGTCACCCTACTTGTGCCCTTGCCACCCTTGCCTTTGTTGTCAATTCATTCTCCTCACAAGGGCCAGAGAGATCTTCGTAAATTATAAATCAAATCATGGCACTCCCAGTGGCTGCCCGTGGCACTGGGAATAAATCTAAACTCCTTGCTGTGGTGCTTAATTTGGTACTCCCTGCCTGCGCCCAGGCCTCTAACCCCTGTTTCCACTCTTCCCCATGGTGAGTGGAATCAAAAGGAAACGGCATTTTGAAGGAATGTCAGAAAGCTGCCAAATTTATCTCTACCTCCTTTCCTATTTCTGTAATTTGTCCTCCCCTGTGAGGTTGGACCCCAGTGGAGACAGCCAATCAGCTTCCTCAAGTCTGCTCCTGCCACCCTGGCCTTCTTTCTGGTCCTTGACCACCTTCAACTCTTTTCCTTTTGCAGGGCCTGTGCATGAGCTGTGACCTCTGCCTGGAATGCCCTTACTTCACTCCTCCTATGGCTGGCTCCCTCCCACCATTTGGGCCTGAGATTAAATGTTACGCTCAGAGAGGCCTGTGAATATTCCATCTGGAGAAGGTTCCCCCCGATCATCTACACTTTGCCTTTTTGTTTTGCATTTATTTGATTGTTTATTTGTTTTTAGTGTCTCGTCCACTGCTTCTTCGCTAGTGCTTGGGCATAGTTAGCACTCAATGAAGAGACTGTTTGTTGATGTGCACAGTAACCGTAGCTTGCTACAGTCCCGTACTATGCTGAGCACTCTACAGGCTTCATTCACAATCATTTTGTGTGGGAGGATGGGCAAGGATTATCCCCATATCTCAGGTAGGAAAAGTGAGGCCCAGAAAGGTTAGGGGACTTGCCTGAGACCATGTAGCTTCTAAGGAGTGGAACCTAGGTCTCCTGACCCCGATCAGGTGCTCTTCAAAAGCAGAAGTGAAAGGGCGACGCAGGAGAGGCGTGTGGTAGGTCACCGTTCCTAAATTCTCCATGTCTTTCGTTGTTTTTTGGTCTCTTTGTCACCCAGGCTGGAGTGCAGCGGTGTGATCTCGGCTCACTGCAACCTCGGCCTCCCGTGCTCAAGCGATTCTCGTGCCTCAGCCTCCCAAGTAGCTAGGATTACAGGTGGGAGCCACCACGCCCAGCTAATTTTTTGTAGTGACGGGGGTCTCACTGTTGTCCAGGCTGGTCTCAAACTCCTAGCTCAAGGGATCTGCCTACATCGGCCTCCCGAAGTGCTGGGATTATGGGCGTGAGCTACCGTATTTGGCCCACTATTTTTTTAAATTGGGCGGCTCAGTATCTACATTCCCGCCTTCTGAAAGGGACAAGAGAGAAGGGGAGACAGTCTGGGCTCTGGCCAGGGGTGGGTGGGGGAAGTGCCACTCTTCTTTCTTGCCAGAGAAACATCATTCCTGGTGGTGGTCTTGGCCCCTTTAAATATCGCAGAGATGAGCTGCGGGGCAGTGCTGACAGTGGAACCTGGCTGGGATGCTGGCCAGCTGGCTCAGGCTATCCCTGGGCTTCATTTGCATGAGAATTGGGGTCTGTGGCACTGTGTGGATCCAAACCCATCTACCTACACTGTGTTTCTTTGTATGTGTGTGTGGAGTCCTGCACAGTGGGTGAGGGCTGTTCAATTGTGTCCTAAGAGTTGGGCCCTCTCTCAACTACTTTAACTCATGGATTTGTTTATATTTGAGAAGCCCGAAGCCATGCATCCTTTTGTCTGCATTTAAGCATTGTTGGTAAAAAGTTGAAATTTGGGTCTCTCTTTCTCTCTTTTTTTACTTTTAGTTTTTTTTAGAGACAGGGTCTGTTCTGTCACCCAGGCTGGGGTGTAGTGATGCAATCAACTGCAACCTCCACCTCCTGGGCTCAAGTGATCCTCCTGTTTTAGCCTCCCTAGTAGCTGGGACTACAGGCAGACACCACCATGCCCAGTTGATTTTTAAATTTTTTGTAGCAGCAGAGTCCTGCTTTGTTGCCCAGACTAGTTTTGAACTCCTGGGCTCAAGCAATCCTCCTGCCTGGGCCTCCCAAAGCGCTGGTATTACAGGCATGAGCCATCACACCCAGCTTAGATTTATCTCAAAAAAGTGCAAATAGCATTAAGAAAATAGCCCCAATTTTCTGAGTGTACAAAGGGTGCAGAAATGATCATGTCCATTCTGTTTTAGGGACCTGGCAATGGCATAGCTATCAATCCGATCATGTCGATTGACCACTGCATTCAAGGCCTTCACCCCACATCCCACCCTGCCTTTCTGGTTTCCTCTCCAGCTCCAACCGCCAAACCTCTCACCACTCCCACTTGTGCTATTTCCTGAGCTTAACCTTCTCCCTGTTCTTCTCCAATTCTCCTCTTGGAGGCCTCTGCTCACTCAGTAAGCCTGTTCAAATATCCCGGCCCTTGTGAGGACCTGGCTGACTCCAGACTTGGTCTGTCCACCTTCTGCTTGCTCATGGCAATATGTTCAGATCTCCAATGTGGCTTCTGTTATGGGGCCGGCATGCATGTTTATGTGCGATTCCCTGGAAGCAGATCCGGGTCTTCATATTAATACAACTGCTATAGTGTGGATGTTTATTACCAAACCTCATGTTGAAATTTGATCTCAATGTTGGAGGTGGGGGCCTAATGGGAGGGTCACAGGGGCAGACGCCACATGAATAATCTATATTATTCATGAATTAATAATATATCAATTATTATATAATTAATGATACTATATCAATTATATATTATCAATATATCAATCACAATCATTAATATTAATTATCATGGTATTAATACATTAACTATTGTGTATTAATATACTAGTATATATTACTAATATATTAACTATTATATATTATTACTAATAATATATTAATCATACAATATTAACAATATTAAATATTAATATAGATTAATAATTACTTGTTAATATTCTTTTTTTTTTTGAGACAGAGTCTCGCTCTGTTTCCCCGGGCTGGAGTGCAGTGGCACGATCTTGGCTCACTGCAAGCTCTGCCTCCTGGGTTCATGCCGTTCTCCTTCCTCAGCTTCCTGAGCAGCTGGGACCACAGGTGCCCACCACCACACCCAGCTAATTTTTTGTATTTTTAGTAAAGACGAGGTTTCACCGTGGTAGCCAGGACAGTCTCGATCTCCTGACTGCGTGATCCGCCTGCCTTGGCCTCCCAAAGTGCTGGGATTACAGGCGTGAGCCACCACGCCCAGCCTGTTAATATTCTTAATATAAATTTATTATTATTATTATAATATAGGTTATTTCTTAATTATTAAGATTATAATATAGATTATTCTTAATTAATCTATAGTAATATCCTCCCTGAGTGGGTGCTGAGTTCTTGCTCTGTTAGTCTCATGAGAACTAGTTGTTAAAAAGAGCCTGGCGGCCAGCGTGGTAGCTCACGCCTGAAATCTCAGCACTTTGGGAGGCTGAGGTAGGAGGATCGCTGGAGACCAGGAGTTCAAAGCCAGCCTGGGCAACATAAAGAGACCCTGTCTTTACCAAAAATACAAACAAAAAAATCCACCAGGGCATAGTGTGCACGTCTGTAGTCCTGGCTACTTGGAGGCTGAAGTGGGAGGACTGCCAATTGTGCCACTGCACTCCAGCCTGGGTGACAGAGTGAGACCCTGCCTTTAAAAAAAAGAGCCGGGGCATCTCCCCTTTCCTGTGTCTTGCTTCACCCCCTCAACACATGATCCCTGCACAGCTGGCTCTCCCAGAGTGAAAGCAGCCTGAGGCCTTCAGCAGATGCCCAACCTTGAACTTTTCCCGACATCAGAATCATCAGCCAAATAAGCCTTTTTTTTTTTGAGACTGAGTCTCACTTTGTCACCCAGGCTGGAGTGCAATGGCACGATCTTGACTCACTGCAACCTCCGCCTCCCAGGTTCAAGCGATTCTCCTGCCTCAGCCTCCTGAGTAGCTGGGACTACAGGTGCGTGCCACCACGCCTGGCTGATTTTTGTATTTTTCATAGAGATGGGGTCTCACTATGTTGGCCAGGCTGGTCTCAAACTCCTAACCTCGTGATCCTTCTGCCTTGGCCTCCCAAAGTGCTGGGATTAGAGGCTAGAGCCACCGTGCCCGACCAATAAGTCTTTTTTAATTTATCAATTACCCAGCCACAGATATTCCCTTATAGCAACACTAAGGGGACCAAGACAACCTACCACAGTGCCTGGCATATAACAGGTGCTCAGAAAAGTGCTGGGTAGGCCAGGTATGGTGGCTCATGCCTGTAATCCCAGCACTTTGGGAGGCTGAGGTGGGTGGATCATCTGAGGTCGGGAGTTTGAGACCAGCCTGGTCCACATGGCAAAACCCCGTCTCTACTAAAAATACGAAAAATTAGCCAGGTGTGTTGGCAGGCACCTGTAATCCCAGCTAATTGGGAGAGTGAGGCAGGAGAATCGCTTGAACTCGGGAGATGGAGGTTGCAGTGAGCCAAGACCGCACCATTGCACTCCAGCCTGAGTGACACAGCAAGACTCTGTTTAAAAAAAAAAAAAAGGGCTGGGTATTGGACTCAGAATGCTGGGGTAGAGTTAAGTACCAAGCTCTGAAGGCACAGAACTCTGAATCCTCCTCCTGCCTCTTCCTTCCTGGGGCCCTCTCTGAGCCTGAGTGTCCTCGTGTAAAAAAAGGAGACCAGTGACGGCTCCCACCTAAGGGGCACGGGGAGTTGTGAAGATGAACTTCACAACTTCTCAACTTAACAAGGGTGGATGTACAACACTCAGCACAGCCTATGGCCCCCAGTAGGCATCCAGTAAATGGCAATTACAACTAATAGGAAACTTTGGTCACCTACCTTCCAGGAAGGAGCCTGGTATCCTTAGAAAGAACCAGCTCCTAGAAAGGCTGCCTGCTGGTGGGTGGGCTTGGTGACAGCAGGGATGAGCCCTCCTTCCTGACAGGTCCCCAGCTCCCCTCCACCCCAGGGCCCTGTTCACAAACCTTCTCCAGCCCTGCTGCCTCTTCCCTCAGGCCACACACACAGGATCTTACGGATTCTTTATTGAATCACCAACAACTCAGAGCGTCAGGCCCCAGCAACTGCATTAGAACCCATCTGGGATTGTGAGGGGACTGGAGAGGGTGGGGGGAGAAGACCTACTCTCCCCAGCTTTTCACTATAGAGAGTAAAAACATCAGAAATCACCCCAAGAGAAAGGACGTACCAAATGCCCACCAGAAGGGCCGGGGAGTGCAAGTCACCCTGAGCACAGGAGGGTGCGGTGAAGGGTGCTATGGCCCCGACATTTGTGTGTCCCCCCTCCCCCTGCAAATTCACATTGGAATTCTCACCCCCAAGGTGACAGTATTAGGTGGTGGGGCCTTTGGAGCTGATTGGGTCACGGGGGAGGAGCCCTCATGAACGAGGTTGGAGTCCTTATGAAAGACGCAGGAAGGAGCTTGCTTGTTTGTGCTTCTACCATTGAGGATACAGCGAGAAGGCACCATCTATGGATCGGGAAACAGCCCTCAGCGGAGTCCGAATCTGCCCGCCTCTTGATCTTGGACGTCCCAGCCCCCCAGGGCTGTGAGCAATACGTTTCTGTTGTTTGTAAGCCACCCGGCCTACGGCATTTTGATATAGGAGCTCGCTGGACTAAGAGTGGGGCCAAGCAGACTCTGTCAGCCACAACCTCAGGGAAGAATGTAAAGGTTGGTGTCTCACCATCACAAGGCAAGCGTCTCAGAACCAGCTATAACACCTCCTTTGCACAGATCTAGGGGCGCCAGATACAGCTGGGGTGGAAGGCTCTTAGTCTGGACCCTTGCTCCATCAGCCCCACCTGGGGAGGAAGGCTTTTGGGGAGGTAGAACTGGGAGAAGAGAGAAGCAGCTCCCTGGCTCTGCTTTCAGAAGGCTGTTACCTGGCCAGGTGCCGGGAGACCAGAGGGACAGGTGCCACTCGGGGCCAGAGGAGCCACGCAGGACAATGTGGTGTTAGGGACTGGGGGAGGATGTTAATGACCCTGCTTAACCTCTAAGAGAAGCATGGTTCCCTCGTGTTCGAAAGCTGGACATACAGGGTATAGATGGTGGGCACTTTCTCACAATCACCCCATTCCCAGGCCACTGTCCAGCAGCCCCTCGGGATCTGCTGGTGTCAGAGGGAACTCGCTCATTTCCTCCCTCAGTCCAGCCCACACTTTCCTCCAAAGGAAGGCTGGTCTGTGGGCCAGGGTGAGGCTGCCTGCCCACCGCAGACGGAAGGTTTCCCAACCCTCTCCAGGTGGCTGTGGTAGGGCCATCTCCCCTGAGTACAGTGAAGCCATCGTGGCTTTGCCATTGCTGTCCCTTCGAGGTTGTTGCCTGTCCCTGTCCTCAGTGATGTGGAGGCAGACAGGCTCTGGAGGCGGAAGGAAGGGGTTCAACTCTCACTACGGTGCTCCCTTGGGTAGGACAAAAACTCAGAAATACGAGAGGATAGAGACGGGTTTGGCAACTTTCTGATATTACTTGTAAACACTGGTTCCTTCTTAACCACCGTATTCTGACTGGGTCTGTAAGTAGCACCCAGTCCACACCACAGCACCCTCTGGGGTCTGGGAGACCACCTTCACTGCTGTGCTGGCCCCGCCTGCGTACGGGCTCCGGGGCCGGGCCATCCAGGGTGCCTGTGGCGCTCACACCCCCATGGCGCTCTTCTCGCCCTCTTTGGGGCTGGGCTCCTCCTGAGTCTTCTTCATCTCCCAGCCCCTGACCCAGGTGTAGGCGGAGGAGCCGCCCAGCACCATCATGTTGCTCGTCCACCAGAGGAAGCTCTTGGTCTCCTCGTAGTAGAGCACGGCCAGCACTGTCTGGGCACAGGCCTTGGCCGTGCCCGACACATTGTGGGTCAGGGGACTGGTGAACTTGATCTGCAGTCCTGTCACGTAGCCGATGGCGAAGCCAAACAGGCCGCCCAGCGTCATCATCCCCCAGAAGTGGGCACTGCCCAGCTGGGCAAAGTCATGCAGGGCCTGCAGCTCCCCAAGTAGCAGGAGCAGGGGCAGGAAGAGGACGCAGGCATTGACGTTGTTGTAGAAGGTCAGGCGCCAGATGCTGCCGTCCACCGCCGGGAGCACCTTCTTGGTGTAGATGGCGTTGAGCGAGACACAGAGGCTGGCCAGCACGCCGAAGACAGTGCCCAGCCACGACAGGGTGCCTTCTGCCCCCTCCTGGTCCACACCAAGCCAGAAGCCCCCTGCAGTGGGGAGAGGAGGAGTGGGGGAAGGGCGGGGAAGAGGGATGAGGACGAGGAGGAAGAAGGACAGAGGATCAGACACCAAATTTCACAGGCTGAGTATTACGGCCCTCCCCATTCCTCCCCAGGCCTCCCTCCAATAAGCACAGCCAGTCTCCACCGCAGGCAAAGCACTCTACGTGACCTACGGGAGCGGCCCAGGGCAAGAACACTTCCTCTGGCAGCTTATCTGCTAGCAGAGGAGAAAGACATTAAAACAAATCTTCCCAGTTACTCCTTTAATTACAATTGTAAGAATTGTAATGAGGTCCATAAAGTAGTACAAGGTGCCGTGAGAGCCTGTAAGTGGGCGACTGTGCTGGCCTGGGGCATCTGAAAATAACATTTGAACTGAGTTCTGAAGAATGAGTGCCACTTAGTGGTTAATGTGATTTAAGGTGACCCTGAGTAAATGACTCCCAGTGTCTAAGCCTTGGCTGCTTCTTGCAATGGAATGGGAGCTCATGATGTCATCATGGGGTGCGTTAAGTTAGAATCTCTTGTGTCATTTGGGGCAGTGACTCTGAGACTCTCATCTTGTGTCACCTCCTGCTCAAAGAGCTTCCGTGGCTCCCCACTTCTGCCATCAGGACTATACTCCTTGGCGTGGCAGGCGGGGGTGCCTGCACCCTTGCCAGCCCTTCCTCTGTCCTATGGTCGCCCCAGCCTCCCTGCTCCTCACCCTGGGCCTCAGTGTCCTTGTTCATGTCCTGTGCCAGAAACACCCTCCTCCTTTCTGGGGGATTCTACTCATCTGTCAAGGTCCAAGTTGGCGTGTCCTGGGGAATCCTTTCCTGACAGCCCCACGACCTGGACTCTTACTGCCTCGCTTTCCTTCAAAGCCCCTTGCCTGTTCTGGGCTGCTGGGCCCCTGCCCAGGTGACAGTCTGGTCTTTTTAGCCAGATCCCATGCTCCCAGAAGGCAGGGGCTGAACAATGCACGTTATACTTCCTGCCACAGCATCCGGCAACACGGGGCAGTGGGGAAAGCTTTGGGGTCAGAGGGATTTAGCCTCCAATCAGGCTCTGCAATTTAGAAGCTGAGTGGCCTGGGAGAAGTTACTTAACCACTCTGAGCTCTCTGGGTCACCTCCCTGTCCTCCACTCCAGCCAATCTACTCTCCACCTTGCAACCGGAATGATCATCCTGAAGTCCAGATCAGTCCAGGCTGTGCCCTGGTGTGAAGCCTCTCTGTGGCTCTCTGCTGCCTTCAGGAGAAATTCCACTCACTCACCACAGCTCTTAGGACCTGCACCACATGGAGTCGGCCTGACTGGGCAGCCTCGTGTCTGGTGAGTCTCGCTGTGGCCCAGCCATGAAGAAGTGCACGTGCTCTTCCTTCTGTCTAGAATGTTCTGTCCCTACTTCTTCCTCTAAACCCAGTTTCTAAACTTCCCCCAGAGGGCCTGCTTAGACTGCCCTGCCCGCGGGTCCCCTCCCTTGCCCAGAGCTCCCACAGCCCCTTTTATGCATGCCCCATCGCAGCCCTTACTATGCTAGCATAACTGTCACCACCATGCCCTCCAGGAGTGTAGGAGCTGAGGTTACCTTTTCCAAATTTGTATCCCCAAAGCCTGGCATGGTGCTTGACATGTGTTTAGCCACCAATTACTAGTTGTGGAATGAATGAATGAAAGTTGTTATGGAGGTGGTTGTGAGTATTAAAGGAGACAGGATACCTCCTACGTCATAGGCACTCAACACATAGCACTCTTCTCTTTTTCTCTTTGTTTTTTGAGACAGAGTCTCGCTGTGTCACCCTGGCTGGAGTACAGTGGTGCGATCTTGGCTCACTGCAACCTCCGCCTCCTGGGTTCAAGTGGTTCTCGTGCCTCAGCCTCTTGAGTAGCTGGGATTACAGGGACACGCCACTATGCCTGGCTAATTTTTGTATTTTTAGTAGAGAGGGGGCTTCACCATGTTGGTCAGGCTGGTCTCGAACTCCTGACCTCAGGTGATCCGCCCGCCTCGGCCTCCCCAAGTGCTGGGATTACAGGCATGAGCCACCATGCCCAGCCCAACCACAGAGCCCGACCCTCCTCTTTCTTGACAGAACCTTTGCACAAGGGGTACCCACAGACCTGCTGGGGGCAGGATGAGGGGGGCAGAGGGCTGTACCACCCACTCACCTGCTTGGCTAGAGCACCCCCAGCCCTCCCGGTGGTTACCTTCTGAGTCCAGAAGCAACTGCAACATCAATGTTCTAGAGTGACTCTTGCCCAGAAGGAACATTTTTTTTTTTTTTTTTTTTTTTGAGACTGTGTCTTGCTCTGTTGCCCAGGCTGGAATGCAGTGGTGCGATCTTGGCTCAATGCAACTTCTGCCTCCCGGGTTCAAGCAATTATCCTGCCTCAGCTTCCCGAGTAGCTGGGATTACAGGCACATGCCACCACGCCCAGCTGATTTTTTGTATTTTTAGTAGAGACAGGGTTTCACCATGTTGGCCAGGCTGGTCTCGAACTCTTGATCTTAGGTGATCCACCTGCCTCAGCCTCCCAAAGTGCTGGGATTACAGGCATGAGCCACTGTGTCTGGCCCAGAAGGAGCTTTGAAAGGTACTGTGTGACATGGGGGGCTAGGAGGGGAGGCCTAGAATAGTTGCCTGAGACTCGTCTTCCCCCACAAGGAGGAAGAAAGAGGAAACACTGCAGAAAGGGGGCCAGGTCCTGGGCCGGCAGAGAGCGCCCAACTCCCTGGCCCCTGGCCCAGTCAGGCAGGCTGGTGAATGCACCATTCTCAGAACCTCACCATTGGTTACTTGGATTACCTTTGGGATTTGGGCCCAGTTACCCTAGTGTCTTCACCTTCCTGCAAGCAAATTCTCCAACTAGGAGCCTCTACCCCTGAGGCCATTCCTGGCAGGGTCAGCAGGAATGAAGTAGAGAGCCCTGGGGCATCTGAGGAGGACAGGGAGGAGGGGAGGTACACCTGTTCCCCTGAGAGGGAAATGGAAGCAGGCTGGGAGAGTTCTGGCAGGGGGGGTCTTGCAGCTTCTCCTACTCTAACCATGACCTTCTCCCCTCTCCCCTCTTGGACTTAGACCCAGCAGCCCTAGATCCAGCACTTGCTCAACAAGGGGAAACATTTTCTAGGACAGGTGGCATGGGATGGGTCCCTTCCCCCACCAACCGGTGCATCTAGCCTGGGACTCTGAGCCATCAGCAAAGAATATGATATGTAGGCCAAATAAGATAAACTTTATAGCACCAGGAAAAACCTGCATAGGTTCAAATGAAGATCTCATTCCTCGATGACGCAGCCCTGGGAAGGCTCGGAGGGAACGGGATGCTGAAGGCCCTCTAACACAGCATGGGGCCCAGTAAAATATGGGCCCATCTAACCTGTGCTGTCCCATACCATAGCCCTCAGCCACATATGGCTATTGAGCCCTTGAAACGTGGCTAGAAAATCAGGTTAACGTCTGCAAATGAGGAAGTGAATGTTTAACATTTTGCTTAATTTTAACTAATTTAAATAAGTGGCCAATGGCTACTGTATTGAATACTGCAGTTCTAACCTCCAAGACGAGCAGAGGGGATAGAAGCACAGGCCTGGGAGTCCGGCCAATCTGGGTTTGCATCCCAGCCTGGCTGCTTGCTAGCTGTGTGGCCGTAGGCAAGTAACGTAACATCTCTGAGCCTCAGTTTCCTTGTTTGTATAGAGATGACCGCTGGTAGTGATGTCACAACCCAGGGGATCTCTGGGAGAACAAAGGAGAAGCTGTATGTGAAATAATTAGCATAATTTCCCCATCAATAATTATTATTTTCTGAGGGTCAAGTCCAGGAAGACAGCTGAGGCCTCTCAAAGCATATTGCTTGCTACTGTCTCAGGTGCTATCCTGGGCTGGCAGAGTGATGGTATATTTATTAAAAGATGCATTGTCCTACTAAGAGCACTCGATGGGAAATCAAGACACCTGAGCTCTTGAGAAACTAAATAAAATACAGTGGTTGGGCATATGGACTGTGAAGCCAGATTGCTTGAGTTCAGATTCCAGCTATGCCACTTATTAGCTGAGTGATCTTGGACAAGTTACTTAACTTCTCTGTGCCTTGGTTTTTCCCTCTGTAAAATGTGGATTATAATCCCATCTTATTATGAAGATTAGCTGAGTTAATATGGCTTAAGATCTATGTGCCTGGCACATTTTAATCACTCAACAAATGTCAGTTGCTTTTGCTGCTGTTGTTACTATTATTATTACTATTGTTCTTGCCCTGGCTGGGCTCCTAACTTGCTGGGTGACCTTTAGTAAGTTACTTGCTCTCTCTGTGCCCCCAGGCTCTTTCTCCTATGACTGCTGCACCAAAGGAGCTGGGACAGATGAAGTCCCAGGATGCCTAGAAGGGTTGTTCTTCATGGTTTCAGTCCCCATGACCACTCTATCCCCCGTGGCCCCAGCTGCCACTCACCGATGATGATGCCGCAGGTGAGCAGGGCATAGAAGGAGGTGGTCTGCTTGAGCAGCAGGTAGGACAGCAGCACGTTGAAGACGGTGGTGAGCGAGCGGCCCACATTGTAGAAGGCCACACCGACGTACTTGAGGCAGAGGTTATTGAAGGTGATCATGCCTATGAAGACCACCGACAGGGGCAGGACGCTGCGGGCCACCCTGAGGTCCAGGCGCAAGCTGGGGAAGTCCACAGCACCAGGGCAGCAGGCGGCCAGAGCGCTGAGGCCTTTGCACAGCAGCGTGGTCACCAGGCACTGGTAGAAGGTGACGAAGATGGGGGTGTCCAGCCGCAGGGAGGGGCTGTCCAGCAGGTACTTATTAAGGAACACCATGGAGATGGAGGTGACCCAGTAGAGGGAGACCACCAGCGCGATCTGCAATGCCCGCAGCAGAAAGGGCTTCTCCCCATTGGCCTCTGCCTCTGCAGAGGGGTCTGAGGCCCCGGTCAGCGCCATGTGCAGGATCCTGGATCGCTTCAGAGGGGCCCTATTCATGGTAGCAGAGGAGCTGGGTCACCCCGCGGCCAGAACTCTGATTCCCTGGAGTCCAGGGCAGTGAGCTCACTTGTGCTCTCCGCAAGCAAGCCGCAGCCCTCGATTGTCACATGTGCGCTGGCCTAAAGGCCTCCCCAGTGTCCTCATGGATAGAGAAGTTCTGCTGTGGGGTGAGCCCAGCTGTGCTGCTCCACAACCTGCTCCCACCCCGAGGGGGCTCCTGAGACAAGACACAGGGCAAGGGGGAGGAATAGGATAAGGCAGTGAGGCCAGGACAGAGAAGACCTGTGAGGGGAGAAGAGGCTGGGGCCTAACAGGGAGGGCTCGCAGAGAGAAGGGAGGGGAGAGGAATGGCCGAGCGGGGCAGGAGTAGGTACGTGGGGCGAAGGTGCAGGAAAAGGACGCGTGGCAGAGTGGGAAGAGGTGCCGAGAGGGCGGCATGGGCGGCTGCGGGAGGGAGGGGTGGGCAGGGGGAGGGAGGCGTACAGGGAGCTGCCGGAGGCCGGGCGCGGCTGGACGGAGGGCTGCGGAAGGGTCAGAGGGGCTCGGGGCTTGGGGCTGAAGGACGCGGGAGGAGGCTGGGCCAGCGCCCACGTCTCGCTGCCTTCCCGGGCTCTGTCGCCGGCTCAGCCCAGGAGCCTCCGGACATCCGAGGCCGACTCCCCGCGAGGCGGGCCCGGGACTCACTTCCTGACACGCCCCCACGTGGTCTTAAAGGGCCCGCACGCCCCGCCTTGCCCTTAAAGCGACAGCCCCAGAGAGGCGGCGTTCGCCAGTCCCCAGCCCCGCCCCTGCGCTCCGCTGCCCGCTGCTGGCGGGAGACCTCTGCAGCCACAGGTTTTTCTGGGTGCTTGAGCCTCGCCCTGCTTCCTGGAAGGGCTCCATCACTCTCGCCTGCCCACCCTCAGCTCCGTCCGCCCCGGAGCCTCCGTCCCCCGACTTGGTTAGGCTTGGCTCGCAGGTCCACCTCCCGGAACCCCGACCCGGGACCCGGGCGGCGCTCCATCAGCCTGGACCCCTCCACCTCCAGAGACTCGCGTTGCAGCCCCGCGTCCGTCTGCCAACCCGAGCTCACTCTTCCATAACAATGTTGTGGTCCCCTCCTTTCCCCCCATTTTCACCGCCCCCAGGCCCTCTCCCAAGCCCGAGACCCCAGGCAGCGCTCCCCGAGGCCGGAGGCCACGCCGCCTCTCTCGGACCTCAGTCTGTCCTCCCTGTGCTCCTATCGAGGTCCTCTGGGCGGCCCGGATCCGAGATTCCAAAGGCTCAAGGCAGCATCTCTTACTCCCAGAAAATACTGTTTCCCCGCCCGGTCCAGCCGCATCAGCTCCCGCGCCCTGGCCTGTGTCCCCGGGCCGCGAAGGCGACCTGGCGCTCACCTCCTCCGGTGCACTGGGCGCCCGCCCCGCCACCCCGTGCTGCACCTGCAGCGCCGCACCCTGGGCCGCGCCCGCGGGGTCGACTTCCTGCTTTCCGCCCGGGGTCCGGGCACCCTGCCAGCCTCGCCGGCCTGTTCGCGGCATGGGGCCTGGGGGTGCCGGCGGAGAGGCGGCGATCCCGACGGTCGTGGGAGGAGGCCCTCTCCTCTTTCCAAGGCTACTCCTGTCCCTGGTACCCCCCGCCCGCCCGGGACCCGGCTTCAGTTACCGCAGCTGGCACGTCCGGGACCTGTCTGTATCCCTGGCCCGCCGCGCTCCCGGCTTGCACTTCCAGAAATGCGTGCGGGGACCGCCCGGATTCTTCCAGCCGGCAGTGAGGGGAGCGTTCCCCGCCCCTTCCAGGGCCGGGGCCTGGGAAGTCTAGCCTGTGGTCTGCCACTCACCAGGCAGCCGGGGAGACCCGGAGGATCGACTTCTCTGGTTCGCGCTCTAGCACCTGCGTTGGGCAGGCCACTTTCTCCGACGGCCTGAGTTATCTTCATGGTAAAACTAAGATGCTAAGCTTGACCTGTGGGTCCCAACCTTCTTGCCCAGATCTCTAGGTGGTATGTTCGAACATAGATGTTTGTAATATTTCAAGCACCATTTAATTAGTGCCATTTAATTAACGGGTAAGATGATGTCATGGCTGGGATTTGTTTTAAAATACTAAGAATACTTACCAAAAATTTATTTTTATTTTTATTTATTTATTCTTTTTGGGACGGAGTCTCGCTCTGTCGCCCAGGCTGGAGTGCAGTGGTGCTATTTCAGCTCACTGCAACCTCTGTCTCCCGGGTTCAAGCGATTCTCCTGCCTCAGCCTCCCGAATAGCTGGAATTACAGGCGTCCACCACCACGCCTGGTTATTTTTTGTATTTTTAGTAGAGACGGGGTTTCGCCGTGTTGGCCAGGCTGTTCGCTAACTCCTGACCTCAGGTGATCCGCCGGCCTCGGCCTCCCAAAGTGCTGGGATTACAAGCGTGAGCCACTGCGCCTGACCTCAAAAAGATTTTTTTTAAAAGGTTGATAGATTAAATAAGATAAGCCATTGATAGTTGTTGTAGCTAGGCATAGATACACAGGGATCCATTATAAGAGTTTCCTTCCTTTTGTGTACATTTGCAAATTTCAAGAATAAAAAGGTAAAATCTATATAGTACGTTTAAACTCTCAGATCCTAACTGCACAAACCTTCACTGGAGCTGAGCGCAGCCCTGGGTGGGCTGTAGGGAAATGGGAGGGCTGCAGGCTGCAGTGAAGTAAACAGCTGCCCCAGAACGAGCCGGGCCCACACCCTACCCTCTTCCACCAGCCCCAGGTACTAGCACTCCCCCTTCCTCCTCAAGGAATGAGACTCTGCTTCCTCATTATGGGCTGTTCTCCACCTGGAGGATACCATCTGGTTACCTTGTCACTTTTGGAACTAAAATATCCCTTTGGGGAAGGAAAGGCTTAAGAGGGACCGAGCTGGTCTCCTGAACCCCACCTGGAGAGTCTACCTGTGGGATTTTCCTTTGAAGGTGTGGGTTTTGGTTTATTAAGGGCAATGCATATCTGTTCCAGTCTCTCTTATGCCTGAGAGTTCACCATGACAAATAATTTAGTGACAGACAAGGCAAACTTGTCTCTGAGAGGCCCTGGTGACCTGGAAGGGCCTTCTCCTTAGCACATTAGCAGGAACTTGTCTGATGACTGCTGCCACCTTGAACTGGAGTGAAGAGATATATCTTGTATATAGGCCAGATGCACTTCGCTGAGAGAAACCCAGGGGCAGTCAGTGCTGTGTGTGTGGGGGACAGTGTGGGCTCTCTATGGAGGCCAAAGTACACCCCTGTCTCCAATCTCTCACCTTACATCATACCCAAAATTCTGTCATTAGTGTCAATCCCTTGTATTAAGGTTGTAACAGGCCAGTACAGCAAGTTTCCTGGATTCTAATCCTTTTTATCCCTTATGAGGGAAAGGAGAGGTGGGGATGTTTCTTAGGGGGTCTAAGGCCCCCGGGAATTGTGTACCTTGCATAAACAGTTTGTTTTTGAATTTTCTTTAAGGAATGTTAATTGTTTAAACCATTCACAAAGGGTGAAATTTTAGGTCTTGCCAAGAGTGATTATCCAGGGTGTGAATTTGGTGTGAGGTGGAGCATAAGATCATCAACGTGGCAGCTGAAGGGCTGTAATAGTCCCTTTATGGGTGTAGTCTCGTTTTCTTGCCTTGGCTGGGAGCCACTAATAATGTCAGCAGGAAATTATTTCTGCCAGTCGCAGTGAACAGAACTAACTTCCTAGGTTCAGGGGTCAGTGGATCTATACTTATGTGGCTTGAGAACTTCTGGGAACACACAGATGTCGACTGTCTCACTCTTTGAGTTCAACAAGGACTCATGAGCCTACCCTATGTGATAGACACTCCTAGTTGTCTCCCAAAATTCACTCCCCCATTCATCCAAAATAATTGGATTGTAGCTAGTCTCATGGTTGCCCAGCCAAAGACTACATTTCCCAGCCTTCCTTCTAAGTAGATGAACCACGTGACTTAGTGGATGGTGAAGGGAAGTGTCTTGGTGAGTTCAGCCTGCTATAACAAAAATACCATAGATTGAGTGACTTAAACAGTTAAGTATTATTTCTCACAGTCTGGAGGCTGGGAGGTCCAAGATCAAGGCCCAGGTGGATCTGGTGTCTGGCAAGCGGCTGCTTCCTGCTTGTAGAAGGCTGCTTTCTCCTTCTGTTTTCACCTGGCACATAGATGGGGGTGGAGTGGGGGGAGGATCTCATGTCTTTTATTCTGAGAGCACTAATCCCACCATGAGGGTTCCACTCGCATGACCTAATTACCTTCCAAAGACCCATCCCCAAATACCATCATATTGGGGCTTAGGGGTCCATTTGAGTGTATAAATTTTGGAGGGATACCTCCAGTGTATAGCAACAGGTGAGGTATGCTACTTTCTAGGTCTTTAAAACTTTAGGAGTGTGTTCCTGCATGCTTTTTCTTCCTCTTCCCATAACCTGGAAACCAAACACATCTATAACCCAGTCTTGACCATGAGGACAAGGACGTCTTAGAGGCTGTGGAGGAATGTGATGGAAAAGCCAAGGTCCCTGATTCTGTGGATCAGAGACACCTGCCATTGTGGACTGCAGGAAATCAACTTATGTCCCTGAATACCTACACAGTTCTAAAGGGGTCTCTGCTACAGCAACAAGGCCTTTACCCACATGCCTACTGGAATGGCACTTCCTCCTCACACACATATTTTCTAGGCAAAATTGAGAAGTCATGAAATTGGTTAGTCTAATTTCTCTGTTCCTGTCTCTCTCTTTTGCTTTCTCTCTCAGTTTCCCATCCATCCATCCATCCATCCATCCGTCCGTCCGTCCATCCATCCGTCTGTCCATCCTGTCCTTATCCAGGACCTAGCACAATGCCTGCCACAGTAGGTGCCTAGTGCCTCATTGTGGAATGAATGGAAGTCAGACCATGGGTAGGAATGCCTGGAAATCAGGGCCAATTTAAGAACTGTATTGACCCTAATCCCTGAAGTTTATAAGGCTTCTCATTCATCCCACATGTAATTCAAAGTAAAAATTAACACTAAACTACAAAATACATGTAAGCAGAGCAAAAATCTTTTTTTTTTCTCATTATTACTGGAATGCTCATTTGAAAATAATAAGCTATTTCCAGAAAAAAATTATGTCTTCCTTTTCTAGTACTTGTGGCAGATGCTACAATCATCTGTTTCAGGAGTTGGCAACTTTTTTTTGTAAAAGGCCAGAGAGTAAATGTTTCAGATTCTGTGGGCCACATAGTCTCTGTCGAAACTACTCAACCCTGCTATTGTAGTATTGTAAACAAATGGTTGCAGCTGCATTTCAATAAAACTTTATTTATAAAAATGGAGGAATGGAGAGAAGTTGGTTAATGGGTACAAAAATACAGTTTTAGATAGAAGGACTAAGTTCTAGTATTCGATAGTACAGTAGAAGAATTATAGTTAACAATAATTTATTGTATATTTCAAAATAGCTAGAAGAGAAGAACTGTAACGCTCCTAACACAAAAGATAAATGTTTGAGGTAGTGAGTATCCCAGTTACTCTGATTTAATCATTACACATTATATACATGTATCAAAATATCGCGTGTACTCAAAAAATACAATGATGATAGATCAATATTATTTTTTAAACGTTAAACAAGTAGTGGGCCAGATTTGGTTCACTGGTTGTAGTTTGCAGATCTCTGGTTTACTCTATATTAAATTATTCTTCGTGGCCGGGCATGGTGGCTCACGCCTGTAATCCCAGCACTTTGGGAGGCTGAGGTGGGCAGATCACTTGAGGCCAGGAGTTTGAGACCAGCCTGGCCAACATGGTGAAATCCAGTCTCTATTAAAAATACAAAAATTAGCTCAGCGTGGTGGTGCACGTCTGTACTCCCAGCTACTCGGGGCTGAGATATGAGAATTACTTGAGCCTAGGAGGCAGAGGTTGTAGTGAGCTGAGATTGTGCCACTGTACTCCAGCTTGGGCAACAGAGTGAGACTGTCTCAAAATACATAAATAAATAAATAAATTCTTCTTTCTTACTAACATTACCCATATTTTGTTTGTAAGTCAACATGTCAACATGTTTCACCTCAAACTGGTTACTTGCAGCTAGAGGTGACCATGTGACATAATTTTGGCCAATGAGTAGTAAGCTGAGGATTTCTGGGAAAGTTTTTGCTTTTGCCATAGGTATAGACTTATTTGCTTTTTTTTTTCCCCCTCCTTTGTTCTGCCTATAATGAGGGACTGATGTCTGGAAAGGTGGCAGCCATCTTGTGGCCATGAGGCAAAAACTATGAAAAGGAAAACTAAGGGTGGCAGAACTAAGGATGGCAGGACAGCTTGGAGCTGTCCTGAGTCCTTTAGAGCTTGGCTAAGCTGCCCTCTCAGCTCTGGGCTGCCTAAGCCTTATTGTAGGAGATGAATAACCCCTATCAGTTTAAACCTCTCCAGGATGGTATTCTGGTTTTGGCTGTAGAGGAAAGTCCTAATGTAAACAGTGCTCTGTTGAGCAATTCAGTGTTGCTAGAACTCATGTTGAAGGTTCCAGGAAGGCTCAGGACTGGGTGGTTTCTGGGTCTGGGGCAGCAATGTGAAGGATTCACTTGTCAGGGAGTGAAGCCATGCTGACAAGCTGAAGGTGGGGTGGAGAATTCCAAAGGCAGGGCCCACCTGCCAGACAAGGATTGGGAGTGGGAGAGCCAGAATGAGGGCAAACAAATCCCAAAGCATGAGATGTGTGGCCACAAATGGGGGGAGGGGATTCTTCAGGCAAGAACGGGAAATAGGCAGGGGATGGGCACAGACCTGGCTCCCCTTTCACAATGACACTTACGAGGGACCACCTTGCATTCCTGGTCTGGCTCCTGGGCAGTGGCGGACTTTGGATGGTGTTGGCCTTTTTGGTTATGTTGAGATGTAGAGTAGTGATATGGTTTGGCTCTGTGTCCCCACCCAAATCCTGTGTTGAATTGTAATCCCCAGTGTTGGAGGTGGGGCCCGGAGGGAGGTGATTGGATCACAGGGATGGTTTCAGATGGTTTAGCATTATCCCCCTAGTGCTGTCTCATGACAGAGTTCTCCCAAGATCTGGTTGTTTAAAAGTGCGTAGCACCTCCTGCTTTGCTCTCTTCTTCCCTCTCCGGCCACGTGAGACATGACTGATTTCTCTTTACCTTCTGCCATGATTGTAAATTTCCTGAGGCCTCCCTAGCCATGCTTCTGGTACAGCCTGCAGAACTGTGAGTCAGTTAAACCTCTATTTTAAATAAATTACCCAGTCTCAGGTAGTTCTTTGTAGAAGTGTGAGAATGGACTAATACAAGTAGTAAAAGGCATTGCTTCACAAAACTCCTGAAATATGCATCTGATTAATCTCTGAGCAGGAGTGATGTTTCCCCAATCCTAATCCATTGGGAGTAATGGTGTCTGCCCCTCTTGGTGGAGGGTTTGTTACCAGAAGCTAACATTTACTGGAGATTGGCTTCATACCAGGTGTTTTATATACAACATGTTAGTCCTCACAACAATGCTGTGAGGTAGAGTCCACCATCACATTCTGATTTTCCAGAGGGGGAAATTGAGACACAGAGATGTTAAGTCTTTGGTTCAAGGCCACCCAGTGAGGAGGTAAGAGCTGGATTTGAACCCGGGCTAGTTTGACTTCTGAGCAGAAGTTTATCCTGTTGCATGAGCTCACCTCACTCCCAGAGAGTTTTCCAATTGGTCTTCTAGGTCCTTGGGCCTATAGAGTGACCCTGGCCTTGCTGCTCTCCGTTCTGCTGTTGAAGGGCAGATATGTGCCTAGGGTTGGATTGCACCAGTCCCAGGGTTCTCCCCACGCTAGTACTTGAGAACCCTCTGACTGATCCATTATCTGGTCTTTGTCTGTAGCTTTTCCACCCATTAGTCTTATCTCCCACCTAACTGTAAGCTCCATGGTAGTAGAGAGGATGTCTAGGGATCATGATGGCTAATAGTTATTGGGCACTTGCTGTGTGCTCTGCCCTGGCCTCAACACTGTGTGGATTAATTCCTCTAATCCCCATGATACCTCTGTGAATTGGGCATTCTTATTCTGTTTTACAGAAGAGGAAACTGAGGTCTGGAGAGGTAAAGTTAACTTGCCTAAGGTCATAGGGGCTGATAAGTGGCAGAGCTGGGATTTGAACCCTAGGCTGACTGATTTACTCCCTTAACTATTCATGTTATTCTGCCTCTCCTTGTGTATATAGCACTTTGTGGTTTACAAAGCATTTTCACCCACATTAAAAAAGGCTTTCAGAACATCAGAGCTTCAAAATACCTTAGAGATTGCCCACTCCTCCTCATGGTACAGAGAATGAATAGGTCAAGAGAGGAATGAGTTGCTCAGGGTCACACAGTTTATGAAAGGGTGAGACAGAACTGGAACCCCACTCTCCTAACTGTTCATAGATAGCCCTGCCAGACCCCAGGCTCCTTCCCTGCCCTGTGAGCTCTCTAAGCACTGGGCCTGTGTCATAGGCATCCTTAGGCCTCTGGCCCCTAGCACAGTGCCTTGCACTCAATAGGTGCTCAGGAAGTGTGCATCGAATGGATGTGAGCCCAGAGCTCATGTCATTGTTAGACACACCACTCCATTCCAGTACATCTTTGGTATGTCTCAGGGCATGGGGCTCGGTGGCCGGCATATAGTCGGTGTACTGGGTTGAATAGTATCCCCCCCAAATTCATACCCAGAACTCCAGAATACATGACCTCACTTGGAAATAGGATTATTGCAGCTGTATTGAGTTAAAATGGGTTCATACTGGATTAAGGTGGGCCCTCAGTCCTATGACTTGTGTCCTTGCAAGGAGAGGGAGATTTGGTGACACAGAGACGCAGAGTGGGCACACATGGCTGAAAGGCCTTGTTAAGATGGAGGCAGAAGGTAGAAATAGGACTGGTGCAGCGCCAGGCCGAGAATCTCCAAGGATTGTTGGCAAGCTCCTGAAACTTGGGGAGAGGCACAGAACAGATTCCTCCAGGAGGAACCAGCGCAACTGACACCTGCTGATTTCTGCCTTCTGACCTCCTGAACTGTGAGAGAAGACATTTTTGTTGTTTTTGGCTACAAGTCTGTGTTAATTTGTTACAGCAGGTCTAGGAAACTAATGCAGTAGGTCTGTGAAAAACAAAACCAGAAACTGTTGCTTCACTGATAAATCCCAGGGGGACCACAAAAGCAACAGCTTTTGGCCAGGCACAGTGGCTCACTCTCTGTCACATTGGGAGGCCAAGGCAGGCAGATCACCTGAGGTCAGGAGTTCGAGACCAGCCTGGCCAACATGGTGAAACCCCATCTCTACTAAATATACAAAAATTAGCCGGGCGTAGTGGTGAGCACCTGTAATCCCAGCTACTCGGGAGGCTGATGCAGGAGTATCACTTGAATCTGGGAGGTGGAGGTTGCAGTGAGCCAAGATTGTGTCATTGCACTCCAGCCTGGGCGACAAAGAAAACTCCATCTCAAAAAAAAAAAAAAAGCAACATCTTTGTCTCAGTCTTGGCTGGGGATGAGGGGAGAGAGGGTTCAGCAGCTGAATTAACCCTTCACTCTATGAGTCCGTGGCGCAGATCCACCTGGAGAGACATCGAGGCATGGCGGAAACCTCCCCAGACTTTTAGTTCTTGGCCTGGTGGCTACAATCTTGAGATATTTAGATAATTTCTCCATCACTCTAGACCTCAGTTTTCCCATCAGTAAGATGGAAGAGGAGCCAGGCTTTTTTTTTTTTTTTTTTTTGAGATGGAGTCTCTCACTCTGTCGCCCAGGCTGGAATGCAGTGGCACGATCTCAGCTCACTGCAAGCTCTGCCTCCTGGTTCACGCCATTCTCCTGCTTCAGCCTCCTGAGTAGCTGGGACTACAGGTGCCCACCACCACACCTGGCTAATTTTTTGTATTTTTAGTAGAGACGGGGTTTCACCATGTTGGCCAGGATGGTCTCGATCTCCTGACCTCGTGATCCGCCCACCTCGGCCTCCCAAGGTGCTGGGATTACAGGCGTGAGCCACTGCACCCAGCCCAGGGAGCCAGGCTTAATAGCTTCTAAGGTAAAAGATTCTGATTCTCATCCCAGTTGTAGGGAAGTAAGTGGGTTGTAGGGAAGGGCCTGTTGAAGCCAAGTGGAACTTATTGGCTCATGTCACTGGGAAGTCTCAGAGATCTACTAGCTTTAGGTGCAGCTTGACCCAGTTATTACAGATCCTGGTCTAGGCTCTTATCTAAGTATTGGTTTTGTTCTGAGGCTCCATGTGATGGCAAAATGGCTTCAACCATTCCACACCTCACACCATCTGGTTGAAGTCCAGTGGGGAAAAAATCACTGTTCTTCCAAAGTCTTGAGGTACACTCTGATTAGTCTGGCTCAGGTCACATGACCACCCTGACCAATCACAGTGGCCAAGCAGATAAGATCAGCGCTCTGGTTTAAGCCCTGTGTCACAAGCTCCACTCCCTGGGAACTGGGGGTTCCTAGCCAAAGGGCCAGACAAGGCGGGCTGAGAGTTGGGGAGGGCTCTGCAAGTGAATTTTGGGAGGTGTTATCACAAGGGGATGAATGCTGGATGGCAAGCTACCAGGGTCCACACGAGGAGCCTGCCTTGGAAGCGGGGAAGGCAATCTGGAAGGTTCCCACTTTGTTCAGTGCTCTCCCACACTCATCCCTACGCCCGGCTAATGTAGCTTTCAGGGCTCAGTGCAGAGGTCCCGTTCTTGGGGAGGCCTTCCCATTAGATTCGGTCTTCTCAAAGGCCACTCTGAGCTGCTCGTATCCATTCCTTTTGTGATGAGATGTGAAGGAGGTATGCGCAGGAGGCATCTAGTAAGAACGTCCTTTTTTTTTTTTTTGAGATGGAGTCTCTCTCTGTCACCCAGGCTGGAGTGCATTGGCGTGATCTTGGCTCATTGCAACCTCTGCCTCCCAGGTTCAAGCGATTCTCCTACTTCAGCCTTCCGAGTAGTTGGGATTGCAGGCAGATGCCACCATGCCTAGCTCATTTTATTTTTATTTTTTATTTTCAGTAGAGACGGGGTTTCGCCATGTTGGCCAGGCTGGTCTCGAACTCCTGACCTCAAGTGATCCGCCTATCTCGTCCTCCCAAAGTGCTGGGATTACAGATGTGAGCCACTGCGCCCGGGCCCCATTTCTTGTTGGTAGTGTCCCACCTCAGCTGTTTTAGTATTCTGGGGCCATCAACCAAGACACCTGCTCTCCTCTAGCCAAAGGGCATGACCTAGCCAAAGGTACATAACCCAGGCAAGGCTAATAAGCCAATTATTTACTTTTTCTCTCTCTGAAATGGAATCCAGAGCAGATGCAACAACAATAAAGCCTGAAATTGGTTATAGCTGATTCACAGTTGCAGAAGCATCCAGAGAGACCATTCATGGTTCCTGCAACTAAGATTTCCAGAGCTGCCCTGCTTGTGGTTTCATCCCCGCCTGATTCTTCAGTTTTTTCCTCAGTTCTGTGAGCTTCCCTGGACTCTTTCATTAACCATTTCTTTGCATAACTTGGCTGGAGTCTGTATCTGTTGCTTGCAATCAGAGAACCCTAGAAAACATTGTGGGCATTTATCCCTGTCCAAGGAGAGAGGTTAGGGCAGGAACTGACCAGTGCCAGGGAGTGTGTCTGGACATCACAGCCCCACCTTCTTCTCAAGTGGTGGGGTTCCAACAGTAGGGGCAGGGAGAAAGGAAAAGAGCAGCACAGCAGGAAGTGCAGATCAGGATGTATACATACTGCTGTGTTTGCAGAAGGGCTGCCAGCAGGTGGGTGCAGGTTAAGGTTGGCTTCTTTCTCTCAGTCCCTGCTGTAAACCTAGCAGGTGCAATGAGGTGGTGGTGAGGTGGGCTGCTGTGGATATCTGGGAATTTGAACTCAGTTTAATTTAACAAACATCTTCCGAATGCTCTTTCTGTTTTCCCCATCCCTAGGTTTACTGTTCAGTTCAGATGATTTAGGGACACCTCACCCTGGCATGCTGATAGCACTTTTAACCTTTCATGGGTTTTGAATGGTCTGAAATGAACATCAAGAACCCAGGTTTAACATACAGATTATATAAATGAATGAATGATGACATAAATCAACTGAGTTAAGCAATTTCAATTTTGGAGCCACAGAATCCACAATAAGAATCCTGTCACTAATTTTTTTTTCTTTTTTCCCATCTCTTGTGGTACAGCAGAGCAATGGAAACCTTACTTTTTAAAATGACATGGATCTAGGTTCAAGTCTTGGGTTCACTACTTTATAAGCTAAGCTGTATTTGTTTGTTTGTTTGTTTGCTTGTTTGTTTTGAGACAGGGTTTTTGCTGTTACCCAGGCAGTACAGTGAGGCGATCATGGTTCACTGCAGCCTCCACCTCCTGGGCTCAAGAGATCCTCTCACCTCAGCCTCCCAAGTAGCTGGGACTACAGGTATGTGGCTAATTTTTTTAAATTTTTTTTTTGTAGAGACGAGGTTTCACTATGTTGCCCAAGCTTCTCTTCAACTCCTGGGCTTAAGGGATCTGCCCACCTGGGCCTCTCAAAGGATTACAGGCCTACTGCACCCGGCCTGAAAGCTGTATTTGTAGACAGAGTTTCCCTGTCACCCAGGCTGGAGTGCAATGGCATGATCTTGGCACACTGCAACCTCTGCCTCCCGGGTTTAAGTGATTCTTGTGCCTCAGCCTCCTTAGTAGGTGGGATTACAGGCATATGCCACCATGCACTACTAAATTTTGCATCATCATTAGAGACGGGGTTTTTCCTTTTTGGCCAGGCTGGTCTTGAACTTGAAAGCTGTATGTTTTTCTTTTTGTTTTTTGAGAGGGAGTCTCTCTTTTTTACCCAGGCTGGAGTGCAGTGGTGTGATAGCTCACTGCAGCCTCCGCCTCCCGGCTTGAAGCAATTCTCCTGCCTCAGCCTCCTGAGTAGCTGGGATTACAGGCACCTGCCACCATGTTCGGCTAATTTTTATATTTTTAGTAGAGACGGGGTTTCACCATGTTGTTCAGGCTGGTCTCAAACTCCTCACCTCAGGTGATCTGCCCATCTCAGCCTCCCAAAGTGCTAGGATTACAGGTGAGAGCCACCGCTCCCAGCTGAATGCTGTATTTTAAAATAGGGAATGGTGATAATTTATTACTTAGCATAGTGTCTGTCATTTAGTTACCTATTATTAGTTTTCCTTGTGTTTTTTTTTTCCCTGTGCTGGGTTTTCAACAGTTCCTAAGAATCCTCTTGGCACCGGGCACATTCTTTATCACTGCACTAACACTCTATCAGTTAGCTATTGCTGTGTAACAAGGCTTTTCAAAATTTAGCTCATGAATCTATGGGTGAATTGGGCAGTTCTGCTGATCTTGGCTGGGCTGACATGTTTGGTGGTCAGCTGGCTATAGATTGGTCTAGGATCATCTCAGTTGGGATAACTGGGCTCCCCTTCATGGGGTCTTTCATCCTTCAAGAGGCTAGCCTGGGATTGTTCTTTATTATTCTTATTTTTTGAGATGGAGTCTCGCTCCGTTGCCCATGCTAGAGTGCAGTGGCACGATCTTGGCTCACTGCAACCTCCACCTCCTGGGTTCAAGTAATTCTCCTGTCTCAGCCTCCTGAGTAGCTGGGACTACAGGCACGTGCCACCATTCATGGCTAATTTATATCTATATATATCTCTATATATGTATATATATATATATATATATATATTTTTTTTTTAGTAGAGATGGGGTTTCACCATGTTGGCCAGGCTGTTCTCGAACTCCTGACCTCAGGTGATCTGCCTGCCTTGGCCTCCCAAAGTGCTGGGATTACAGGCATGAGCCGCTGCACCCGGCCGGCTTGTTCTTATGGTGATCAGAGATCTGAGAGAGAGCAAAAGCGGCAGGGCCTCTTGAAACTTACGCTCAGAATTGGTACAACATCACTTCTGCCTTATCTATTCTGCTGGCCAAAGCACACCCCTAGGCAGAGCAGAGTCAGCGTGTGAGGAAGGTACAAAGTTGCAGGACAGCATATTTACCGGTATTGAATACAGGTAGGACAGTTGTTGGGACTATTAATGCATTGAAATCTATCTGACACACTATAGTCTACTAATCGTTTACTTCTCTCTCTCCAGCCAGACTCTGTTTTTCCTTACTGCTGGATTCTTTGTGCCTAGCACCAAGCTTGGCACATAGTAGGTGTTCAATGAACATTTGTTGACTGAGTCAATGAAGAGCTGGACTGTGGAGCTGTCCCCGGCTGGGGAGCTAGTTGCCTGATCACTCCTAATCTAGATGAGAACCATTGTGAGTCAGTAGGCATTGAAGTTCGGTTTCAGCCTTCCAACTCAGCCAAATTCTTCTATTTCACCTGGATTTTGGCCTTTGGAAGGTGAATAATTGAATGCTTATTTTGGTGTCATTCTGACATCTCTGAAATTTTGCAAATCAATGTTCTTGTGATTGAGAAAGGAACATAATATTTAACCAGTGTAATTACATCAGGAATACAAAAAAGGCAGGTCATTTGGGTTTATCATTAATATCTGGACATTCATTTTCAGACATAGGTAAATATTTTAAAAGTCACTTGAACTGAAAAATCTCCTTTCGTGCTTTATATGTTGAAATTATTTCTATCAGTTGGTGAATATACATATATTATTCCAGGATAAAATAGTACAATAATTAATGATAATTGAAAGATGTGAATTTTATTTGCAAACGTAATTGTTAAGTTTCAAATATTTAAATAAATAGAAAATAAACTGATAGTTCATATTAATATTAAAAGAGTGTGTTAGCTAGATAACTTTAGGAAGAACATTTTATTCTTTAGGAGCCAACAAATGTTTATACAAATTTAAATAAGAATACCTAGGCAGAATAATGGAGATTCAATTATCTTTTATAATTCCAATCTTTATAGAATTATTTGGCAGAATAGCAGTTTAAACATTAAATCAAATAATTTTTAAGAATTATATTTAACTTGTTATTTAATTCGACTTAGACCATTAATCTCTTAAGAAAATGCCTACTTGAGAATTAGTCGTATCTTGTGGGATCAATTAAAAGTAAAATGTCTGTTTTGCTACTTTAAAATTTTATAAGGAAGAAAAATTCTGATATCAAGTGCAAGATCCATGATAGATTAACTTCCATCCAAATTCATTCAAATATGATAAAGAATATAAAAAATATGAAAGAAAAAGGAAAGTGGTTAAAAATAAAGAAGTATCTCCCTTTTTTTTTTTTTTTTTTTTAAAAGTACAAAGATCTTGTTTTGGGCCAGGCACGGTGGCTCACGTCTGTAATCCTAGCACTTTGAGAGGCCAGGCAGGCAGATCGCCTGAGGTCAGGAGTTCGAGACCACCCTGGCCGTCTCTACTAAAACTACAAAAACTAGCCAGGCATCGTGGCAGTCCCCTCTAATTCCAGCTACTTGGGAGGCTGAGGCAGGAGAATCACTTGAACCCAAGAGATGGAGGTTGCAGTGAGCTGAGATCGTGCCACTGCACTCCAGCCTGGGTGACAGAGTGAGACTCTATCTCAAAAACAAGTAAACAAAACATCTTGTTTTTTTCACTAACTTCAGTTGAAAATGAGAGACTACTTAGTATGACAAATGTGCAGTGTGTGATTTTGAGAGCAATGGAATCTTTTAAGGTACAGAGAAGGTAGCATTCATTTTTTTTTTTGAGACAGAGTCTTGCTCTGTCTCCCAGGCTGGAGTGCAGTGGCGCTATCTCGGCTCACTGCAACCTCCACCTCCTGGGTTCAAGCGATTCTCCTGCCTCAGCCTCCTGAGTAGCTGAGATTACAGGCACACGCCACCACACCCAGCTACTTTTTGTATTTTTAGTAGAGACAGGGTTTCATCATGTTGCCCAGGCTGGTCTCGAATTCCTGATCTCAAGTGATCCACCCACCTCGGCCTCCCAAAGTGCTGGGATTACAGTTGTGAGCCACCGTGCCTTGCTGAAACTAACATTCCTGCATGTAATTTCAAATTTCTTTAAAGTTAGGTTTATTGAGTTTTGTGTTACATACAGGAAAATTTATCATTCTTAGGGTGTGCAGTTTTATGAGTTTTAACAAATGTCTACTTGGGTAATCACCATAAAATCAAGATAAGGAATAGTTCTATCACCCTTAAAAGTTCCCTCTGGTCATCAGGAAACTCATTTCCCTACCTAGTTTTGGCTTTTCCATAATGTCATACAAATGGAATCATATATAGCCTTTAGTGTCTGACTTCTTTCACTTAACATGGTGCTTTTAAGGTTCATCCATGTTGTTGCATGTGTCAGTCATTTGTTCCTTTTATCATGTACCACAGTATGTTTGTCCAGTCACCAGTTGATGGACTGTTATAACAAAATACCACAGACTGGGTGGCTTAAACAACATACATTCATTTCTCAAAGTTCTAGAGGCTGGGAAGTCCAAGATCAAGGTGACTTCAAAGTAAGTTTCATTCTTTTTTTTTTTTTTTTGAGACAGAGTCTTGCTTTGTCGCCCAGGCTGAAGTAAAGTGGCGTGATCCTGGCTCACTGCAACCTCTGCCTCCCAGGTTCAAGCGATTCTCCTGCCTCAGCCTCCTGAGTAGCTGGGATTACAGGCACGTGCCACCATGCCACACTATTTTTTGTATTTTTAGTAGAGACACCTTCACCATGTTGGCCAGGCTGGTCTCGAACTCCTGACCTCAGATGATCTGCCCGCCTTGGCCTCCCAAAGTGCTAGGATTACAGGCATGAGCCACTGTGCCCAGTCCAAAGTTGGTTTCTAAGGCTTTTTCTCTTGGCTTGTAGGCAGTTGCCATCTCACTGTGTACTTACACGACCACTTCTTTGTGCATGTGCAGAGAGAGAGAGAGAGAGAAAGAGAGAGAGAGAGAGGGAGATCACTGTTGGGTTTCTCTTCTTATAAGTATGTTGATCCCGCTGGATCAGGGCTCCACCTTTATGACATCACTTAACCTTAATTACTTCCTTAGAGGTCCTGTCTCCTAATACAGCCATAATAGGTGTTAGGACTTCAACATACAAATCTTGGGAAGACACAAACATTCAGTTTGTACATAGGTCCTACAACAATTGCTGGAGACTGCAATATCCAGCTTTCAATAATGAACAGAGCAACTAGAACAACAATATATATAAACTAGACATAACTGACTTATATAGAACACTCCAAGTCCAGGCGCGGTGGCTCGCAGTTGTAATCTCAGCACTTTGGGAGGCTGAGGTGGGTGGATTGCTTGAGGCCAGGAGTTCGAGACCAGCCTGGACAGCTTGGCAAAATCTGGTCTATATTAAAAATACAACAATTAGCCCAGCATGGTGGTGCATGCCTGTAATCCCAGCTATTCAGGAGGCTGAGGCAAGAGAATTGCTTGAACTCAGGAAGTGGAGGTTGCAATGAGCCGAGACTGTGCTACTGGTCTCCAGCCTGGGCAATGGAACCATACTCTGTCTCAAAAAACAAACAAACAAACAAACAAAACCAACAAAAAAACCCCAACATCAAAATGCCCTCCTCCCCCAACAAAAAAGCAGTGGCTTTAGATCCCAAATTTGTACTACCCATTGTGATTTTTTTTCTTTTAAAAAAAAATTATGAAGAAAAAGAACACTCCATCCAGCAACCACAGAATACATAGTCTACTCAAGTGCACATGGAACATTTTCCTGGATAGACCGTATGTTAGGCCACAAAACAAGTCTCAATAAAATTTAGAACAGGAAGGGGAACATCACACACTGGGGCCTGTTGTGGGGTGGGGAGAGGTGGGAGGGATAGCATTAGGAGATATACCTAATGTTAAATGACGAGTTGATGGGTGCAGCACACCAACATGGCACATGTATACATATGTAACTAACCTGCATGTTGTGCACATGTACCCTAAAACTTAAAGTATAATAAAAAAAAGAAATTGTACAAAGTATCTTTTCCAATCAACGTGAAATAAAACTAGAAAGCAATAACAGAAAAAAACCTGGAAAATTCACAAATATGTGGAAATGAAGCAATATATTCTTCTTTTTCTTTTTTTTTTGAAATGGAGTCTCACTCTGTTGCCCAGGCTGGAGTAGAGTGGCACAATCTTGGCTCACTGCAACCTCCGCCTCCCAGGTTCAAGAGATTCTCCTGCCTCAGCCTCCTGAATAGCTGGGATTACAGGAGCATGCCACCATGCCCAGCTAATTTTTGTATTTTTAGTAGAGACGGGGCTTCGCCATGTTGGCCAGGCTGGTCTCGAACTCCTGCCCTTGTGATCCACCCACCTTGGCCTCTCAAAGTGCTAGGATTACAGGCATGAGTCACCACACCTGGCCTAAGCAATATATTCTTAAATAACCAGTGGGCCAGAGAAGAAATTACAAGTGAAATAAAAAAACACTCTGAGATGAATGAAAATGAAATAACAACATACCACAACTTATAGGATGCAGCAAAAGCAGTGCTCAGAGGGAAAGTCATAGTTATAAATGCCTACTTTAAAAAAGAAGAAAGATCTCAAATAAATAACCTAACTTTACAATGTATGTCAGAGTCCCCAATCCTTGGGCCGTGGACTGGTACTGGTCTGTGGCCTGTTAGGAACTGGGCCACACAGCAGGAGGTGAGCAGAGGGTGAAGCTTCATCTGTATTTACAACTGTTCCCCACTGCTTGCATTACCACCTGAGCTCTGCCTCCTGTCACATCAGTGGTGGTATTGGATTCTCATAGGAGCACAAACCCTATTGTGAACTGTGCATTCAAGAAATCTAGGTTGTGTGCTCCTTAAGAGACTCTAATGCTTGATGAGCTGTTATTGTCTCCTATCACTTCCAGGTGGGACTGTCTAGTTGCAGGGAACAAGCTCAGGACTCCCACTGATTCTTTGTTATGGTGAGTTCATTATATATTACAATGTAATAATAATAGGAACAAAGTGCACAATAAATGTATTGTGCTTGAATCATCCTGAAACCATCCTCTCTCCAACAGTCTGTGGAAAAATTGTCTTCCACAAAACTGGTCCCTGGTGCTAAAAGGGTAGGGGACTGCTGCCTTAAGCTACTAGAAAAAGAATACAATTTAAACCCAAAGTTAGCAGAGGGAAGAAAACAATAAAGATTATAGTGGAAAAAGTAGAGAATAGAAAAACAGTAGAGAAAATCAAGGAAACCAAAAGTTGGTTATTGATCTTAAAAGATCATCAAACTTGGCAAACCATTAGCTAGACTGACAAAGAGAAAAGGGAGAAGATTCAAATTCCTAACATCAGAAGTGAAAGTGGGGATATTACAAAAGAGTTTACAGAAAAAAAAAAAGAAATTGTAACAGAATACTATGAACAATTGAAAGTTAACAAACTAGATAGTCTAGATGAAATAGACAAATTCCTAGAAACACAAACTACCAAAACTGACTCAAGAGGAACTAGAAATCTGAACAGCCCATTAGTAAATAAAGAGAATGAATAAGTAATCAAAAACCTCCCAATAAAAACACGCTCACAACCAGATGGCTTCACTGGTGAATTTTACCAAACATCTGACGAAGAATTAACACTGATCTTTATCAGACTCATTCAAAAAATGGAAAGGGAGAATATTTCTTACCCCATTCTAGGAATTCAGCATTACTTTGATATCAAAGACAGATAAAGACATCACAAGAAAAGAAAACCACAGACGAATATCCCTTATGAATGTAGACGCAAAAATCTTCAACAATATACTAGCAAACCAAATCCATCAACATGTTAAGAGGATTATACATCATTACCAAGTGGGAGTCATCCCAGGAATGCAATGTTGGTTCAACATAAAAATTAATCAGTGTAATATACTGCCTTAATGGGATGAAGAAAAATCCCCATATGAGCATTCCAAATTGATGCAGAAAAAATATTTAACAAAATCCAACACCTTTCGAGATTAAAAGTCTCAGAAAACTAGGAATGGAAAAGAACTTCCTCACCATGATAAAGGACATTTATGAAAAACTCAACGGTGAAAGTGTGAAATCTTTCCCCTAAGATCAGGAATAAGATAAGGATGCCTACTTTTGCCACTGCTATTCAACATTGTACTGGAAGTTCTAGCCAGAGCAATTAAGCAACAAAAAGAAATGAAACATCCAAGTTAGAAAGGAAGAAGTAAAATTATATTTATTCACAGATGACATAATTTATATTTAAGAAATTGTAACAAATCTCTATCAGAGCCAACTATCAAATTTAGAAAAATGACAGGATACAAAATCAACACACAAAAACTAGTGGCATTTCTATACAGGAGTAATGAACAACACAGAAAGGAAGTGAAGAAAACAATTCCATTTACAATAGCATCAAAAAGAATAAAACACTTAGGAATAAATTTAACTAAGGAGGTACATGATTTGTACACTGAAAACTACAAAACATTACTGAACAAAATTAAAGAAGACCTAAATACCTTGAAAGAAATCCTGTACAAGAATGGCAGTATACCCCAAAACAACCTACAGATTCAAGGCAATCCTTATCAAAATCCCAAAAGCCTTTTTGTGGAAATGAAAAAATTGATTCTAAAGTTCATATGTACCTTCAAGGGACTCAGAATAGCCAAAACAACCTTGAAAAAGAACAAATTTGGGGGACTCACACTTCCCAATTTCAAAACTTCTTATAAGGCTACAGTGACTAAAACAGTATATAAGGATAGACATGTAGATCAATAGAATGGAACAGAGAGTCCTGAAAAACATCATCAATGTAGATGTCAGTGGTTATTTGATTTTCAAAAGGAGTGCCAAGACTACTCAATGAGGAAAGAGTAGTTTCTTCAACAAATGATGCTTGGACAAATGGATATCTACATTCAAAAGAATGAAGTTGGAGCCTTATCTCACATCATCTATAAAAATTAACTCAAAATGTATCAAAGACCAGAAAAAAAAAGTGTCAAAGACCTAAAAATGAGTTAAAACTGTAAAAATTTGGCCGGGCGCGGTGGCTTATGCCTGTAATCTGTAATCCCAGTACTTTGGGAGGCTGAGGATGGTGGACCACCTGAGGTCAGGAGTTCGAGACCAGCCTGGCCAACATGGTGAAACCCCATCTCTACTAAAAATACAAAATTAGCCATTTATGGTGGTGCGTGCTTGTAATCCCAGCTACTTGGGAGGCTGAGGCAGGGGAATCGCTTGAACCTGGGAGGCAGAGGTTGCAGTGAGCTGAGATCACGCCACTGCACTCCAGCCTGAGCAACAGAGCAAGACTTCATCTCAAAAATAAACAAACAAACAAAAAACTACCAAACATTGAAGAAACAAAGACTTAAATAAATCAAAAGATACGTGATGTTCATGGATCAAAAGACTTTAAATTGTTAAGACGTCAATGCTCCCTAGATTGTATTGTATTATAATAATACAATTGACTGTTTTTCCATAAGTTCTGTTAATTTTGCTTCATATATTTTGGGGTTATGTTGCATGGTGGATATACATTTATAATTGTCATATCTTCACATCCATAAAGACCCTAACTACAATACAGTCAAAATGGCAGGGGATGTTAGGGCTTCAACATATGAATTTGTTGGCAGACAGCAGGGATGCAAGTCAGCCCATAGCACTGAATAATATTCCACTGTATGGATATCCTACACTTTATCCATTTGCCTATTTTTTTTTTTTTTTTGAGACAGAGTCTCGCTCTATTGCCCAGGCTGGAGTGCAGTGGCACAATCTCAGCTCACTGCAAGCTCCACCTCCCAAGTTCAAGTGATTCTCTCACCTCAGTCTCCCAAGTAGCTGGGATTACAGGCGTCTGCCACCATGCCCAGGTAACTTTTGTATTTTTAGTAGAGATCAGGTTTCACCGTATTG
Source organism: Symphalangus syndactylus (assembly GCF_028878055.3). NCBI lineage: Eukaryota > Metazoa > Chordata > Mammalia > Primates > Hylobatidae > Symphalangus > Symphalangus syndactylus. The sequence goes on along the minus strand of NC_072428.2, from coordinate 10,897,891 downwards.
GCCAGGCTGGTCTCAAATTCCCACTCTCAGGTGATCTGCCTGCCTCAGCCTCCCAAAGTGCAGGGATTGCAGGCATGAGCCACCGTGCCTGGCCCTGTTCGCCTTTTGAAGAACATCTTGGTTACTTACTTCCAGGTTTTGTCAGTTATGAATAAAGCTGCTATAAACACTTGTGTGCAAGTTTTTCTGTGGATATGTTTTCAACTCATTTGGGTAAATAACAATGCAATTGCTGAATCGTGTAGTATGACTATACTTGGCTTTGGAAGAAGCTGCCAAACTGTCTTCCAAAGTGGCTGTACCGCTTTGCATTGCCACCGGCATGTATGAGAATTTCTGTTGCTCCACATCCTCAACAGCATTGGTTACTGTTGGTTTTTTGGGCGTAGCCATTCAAATAGGTGTGTAGTGGTTATCTAATTGCGGTTTTAATTGACAGTTGCCTAATGACATGTGATGGTGAGCATCTTTTCATTAGCTTCTTTCCTATCTGTGTGTCTTCTTTGGTGGAGTGTCTGTTCAGATGTTTTGCCCACTTTTAGTTCGTTTATTTTCTTAATAGTGAGTTTTAAGAGTTATTTGTATAGTTTGGATAACAGTCCTTTATCAGACATGTGTTTTGAAAATATTTTCTCCTAGTCTGTGGCTTGCTTTTTTTTTATTCTAATAACAGTCTCTTTTGCAGAGCAGAAGTTTTTATTTTTTATTTTATTTTTTTTGAGACAAGGGCTCACTCTGTCACCCAGGTTGGTGTGCATTGGTCCAGTCAAGGCTCACTGCAGCCTCCACCTCCTGGGCTCAGGTGATCCTCCCACCTCAGCCTCTCTAGTACCTGGGACTCTGGTGCGTGCCACCACACGTGGCTAATTTTTGTATTTTTTTTGTAGAGACAGGGTTTTGCCATGTTGTCCAGGCTGGTCTCTAACTCGCACTCAAGCGATGCTCTCGCCTTGGCCTTCCAAAGTGCTGGGATTATAGGCATGAGCCACTGTGCCCGGCTGAAGTTTTTAATTTTAATTAAGTCCAAATTATCAATTTCTTTCATAGATTATGTTTTTGGTGTTTTGATCTTAGTGGGCTGGATTATTGTCCACATTTGATTGTTGGAAAAGCAGGTCTGAAGTGAACTGCTCAGGGTCAACCAGTTCCTGTGCAGAGGTTCAACCTCATTGAGGGTGTTCTTCACCACATGGGGAGCAGCAGGAGGGGCCCAGGTGTATGCGTGTGTTTGTGTGTATGCACACAGACACATTTTTGTGCATGAATGCAAATAGGTAGGGCATACACATTTGGTGTTGAGAAGCCAGCAGATTGTTGCATAAAAAGCAACGTGGTTGGCTGGGCGCTGTGGCTCACGCCTGTAATCCCAGCACTTTGGGAGGCCGAGGCAGGCGGATCATGAGGTCAAGAGATCAAGAACATCCTGGCCAACATAGTGAAACCCCGTCTCTACTAAAAATAGAAAAAAATTAGCTGGGCATGGTGTTGTGTGCCTATAGTCCCAGCTACTCGGAAGGCTGAGGCAGGAGAATTGCTTGAACCTGGGAGACAGAGGTTGCGGTGAGCTAAGATCGGGCCACTGCACTCCAGCCTGGGTGACAGAGTGAGACTCTGTCTAAAAAAAAAAAGCAATGTGGTTGAACAAAGAAATACAATTTCTTACCTCTTAGAATTAAAAAAGACATTAAAAGCTGTCATTTGTTTGTCAGAATGGGGAGCAGCTGGAATCCTCACATACTGCGGTGATGAAATAGTGGTGATAAAATGGTAAAGTCACTTTGGAAAACAGCTTGGCAGTTTTTTTGTTTTTGTTTTTTTTTTTTTCTGAGATGGAGTCTCACTCTGTTGCCCAGGCTGGAGTGCAGTGGTGCGATCTCGGCTCACTGCAAGCTCTGCCTCCCAGGTCCAAGCGATTCTCCTGCCTCAGCCTCCCGAGTAGCTGGGACTACAGGCACCCGCCACCACGTCCGGCTAATTTTTGTATTTTTGGTAGAGACGGGTTTCACCGTGTTAGCCAGGATGGTCTTGATTTCCTGACCTCATGATCTGCCCACCTTGGCCTGAGCCACTGCGCCCAGCTGGCAGTTTTTTATATAGTGACACATTTTCCATATGACCCTGCACTCTCATTGTTAGGTATTTACTCAAGAGAAATGAAAAGTTATGTTCACCTTAAAACCTATGCAAAAATCTTCATAGCAGTTTTATTCCTAATACCAAAAAATCAGAGAAAATCCAAACGTCCATCAACAGGTGAATGGATAAACACACTATGATATTTGCATACAGTGGAACACTACTTGATAAAATGGGTAGAATACTACTCAGGGAAATGAAAGAACTGCTTGATTGTAACAACAAAGTGTATGAATCTCGGCCGGGCACGGTGGCTCACACTTGTAATCCCAGCACTTTGAAAGGCTGAGGTGGGCAGGTCACTTGAGGACAGTTCTAGACCAGCCTGGCCAACATGGTGAAAACCCAGTCTCTACAAAAAGTACAAAAATTACCCAGGTGTGGCCGGGCGCGGTGGCTCACGCTTGTAATCCCAGCACTTTGGGAGGCCGAGGTGGTCGGATCACGAGGTCAGGAGATCGAGACCACGGTGAAACCCTGTCTCTACTAAAAAATACAAAAAAATTAGCCGGGCGTGGTGGCGGGCGCCTGTAGTCCCAGCTACTCGGAGAGGCTGAGGCAGGGGAATGGCGTGAACCCGGGAGGCGGAGCTTGCAGTGAGCCGAGATTGCGCCACTGCACTCCAGCCTGGGTGACAGAGCGAGACTCCGTCTCAAAAAAAAAAAAAAAAAAAAAAAAAAAAAAATTACCCAGGTGTGGTGGTGTGTATCTGTAGTCCCAGCTACTTGGGAGGCTGAGGCATAAGAATCGCTTGAACCGGGGAGGCAGAGGTTGCAGTGAGCTGAGATTGCACCACTGCACTCCAGCCTGGGTGACAGAGTAAAGACTGTCTCAAAATAAATAAATAAATACAATGTATGATTCTCAAAGACATTTTACTGAGTGAAGGAAGATAGACACAAAGGAGTATGTACTATATGAATCCATTTATATGAAATTCTAGAACAGACAAATATAAGATCTGGTTATAGAGAACTGATCATTGGTTGACTGGTGATGGGGTGGATTGATTACAAAGAGGCACAAGAAAACTTCCTGGGGTGATGGAAATGTTTAATATCTTGTCATTGTCAGTATCAGTCAGGCCAGGTGTGGTGGCTTATGCCTGTAATCCCAGCACTTTGGGAGGCTGAGGTAAGAAGATTGCTTGAGGCCAGGAGTTCAAGACCAGTGTGGGCCACACAGCGAGACCCTCTCTCTACAAGTTAAAAAAAATGAGCCCAGCGTGGTGGCACACGCCTGTAGTCCTAGATACTGGGAGGCTGAAGCAGGAGGATCGCTTGATGCCAGGAGTGCAAGTTTACAGTGAGCTATGATCACACCCATGCACTCCAGCCTGGGCAACAGAGTGAAACTTTGTCTCTAAAACAAACAAAAGCCGTCAATCAATATCTTGATTATATGGTTGTTATAACGCTACGCTTACAAATCTTTGCATTTTGTTGTATCTAGTTATGCTTCAATAAAACTGACACCAAAAAAAGTTGGTTGAAACAGTATTTCTGGCCCCTGTTTTATCAAGTATTATTAATTTTTATGTACAATGAGGATACCTTCTAAAGTGCATTTTAGCTCTATACGCCAACCCCAACTTCAGACTTCTGGGCTTTTAATTGCTAAATAATTTCCCAGCAATTATGCATTCATCTGATGAAGCTATTACAAATTTTAAAGCTTTTCTGGGTTCCAAGTGAATCAACGGAAAGAAATTCGGTTGGAAATGAATGTTTACAGCCATTAGTTCCTGTCTTGATAAGGTCATTGCACTCTGGGGAGATTTTGCAATTTTTGCATGCATTTTGAAAGCAATTTTGTCTTCTTTCTAGGTTGTTTCATTTAAAAAAATTCATTTTCAGTCATCCATGTCCACTTTACCTATTTGGCTATGTTTTCACAAATTCCATGAATATTTCTTTTTTTTTTTTTTTTTGAGACGGAGTCTCGCTCTGTCGCCCAGGCTGGAGTGCAGTGGCGCAATCTCGGCTCACTGCAAGCTGCGCCTCCCGGGTTCACGCCATTCTCCTGCCTCAGCCTCTCCGAGTAGCTGGGACTACAGGCGCCCGCCACCACGCCCGGCTAATTTTTTGTATTTTTAGTAGAGACGGGGTTTCACCGTGGTCTCGATCTCCTGACCTCGTGATCCGCCCGCCTCGGCCTCCCAAAGTGCTGGGATTACAAGCGTGAGCCACCGCGCCCGGCCGAATATTTCTAGTCTCTTAGAGAGGAAGACGAGATTGACAGTTCACAGAAACATTGCCACACAAACATGGCAGGCGTAATGAACTGAAAATAGATTAGGACATGAAATTAAAAAAAAAAAATGTCAAAGTCTGAAAGAGGACGACAAGAATGGAAAAATATTGTACACAATGGATAAAGAATGTTTTTATAAAGTCCCCAAATTCTGTTACCAGCTTGCTACCTGGGGCAAGTTTAACCTCTTTACGCCTCATTTCCAGGTCTGAAGGGTAGGGGCTAATGATGGAAGTCCCTTATGGATTTACTGTGAGGGTTAAATGAAGTCGTTCACATCAAAGCCTCAAGCCCAGTACCGGGCGGGCCACTGCACTCCAGCCTGGGCGACAGACTAAGACTCTGTCTCAAAAAATAAAATAAAATAAATGAAATAAAATGAATGTTTGCTGCTATTATTATTACCTCCATAGTGCATAATAATTACTAGTCACAATTTTTAAAAAACCCAGTGACTGGATGTACTGTCAACCTTTTGGGTCATTTCACCTGGGTCATATTGGGGGTATGACTGGCTGGCTGGTGGTTTAGAAGGTGCTTTGGTTACCGGACTGGTATAAGGAAAAGGAAGGATAGTTGCAGGGTTAAGGAGGCTAAGAGGCTTAACTTTGAGGGAGCGTTAGATCTTGGAATCCCCAAATTCTGAATTTATTGATTTAGTCACTCGACAAACATACCAATTCCTCGGCATCCATGAATAAGTCAGGGATATGGGGTGACGGCACCCAGGCTGGGGAGGGGTTAGCCTAAACGGCCTCTAAGCTCACATCCATCCTTCAGGGAGGAGACCCAGAGGCTGAAAGTGGCTTGACAGATATTTGAGCAAAGTCAGGGCTGGGACCTACTACGTGCCCTCCCTCCCACTGCTGAGCAATTCTCCTGGCACCTGTGATCACAGGCCAGGGTAGGAAGTGCTTGGGTCCTAACAGGGGGGTAGTCACTTGCATCTGGGAAATAACATGCAAGCCTGGCACTGACAGACTGGGGGCATTTGGACACCTGCGGAGAAAGGGCTGTCTAGGTGGTGGGCGCGATTCAGGAGAAAAAGAGGTGGATCTGGGAAACATCAGACACTGTTTCTTGTATCTTAGACTTTCCCTCCCAGTCCAGAAGGGCTTCCTGGAGGAAGAAGAATTTCAGGCTGACACTAGGACCTGGGTTTGATGAAACTGAGTATAGCAATTCTTCAGTATTATCAGGCAACATAAATCTCTACTCCCAGCTATCTGTCCTCTCCCCATGCACACTTATTGGCATCTGGCACCTTTCGTGACTCACATGATAAAGATTTTTAGAAATGTAACTCAAGGTAGGAAGGACATAGACACTCTTGTAGTATTATTGGATATGAAAATTATGCAGGTGGGTGATTTCCCCTAGGAGACGATTCTATGTGAGTTTTAGACACGTTGCCGGAAGCCAGGCCCTGATAAGGATCCCATCTCCTTTCCCCTGTCCTTATGATCAAAAGCCCCTGCTTCCCCATATTTTTTCTCATTCTAAAGCAGAGTCAGAAAGAGCCAGAAATGACTGAGTCTCCAGGTGGGAGGCTGGAGGCAAGCGGAAGAGGGGCTTGGGGGAGAGGGGAAGGGAGGTGGAGAGGGGAGGGAAGCGTGGGCCTGAGGTAGAGTCCTTTCTTTTATTTTTGTAGACTTAGGTTATTCACTGTACGGTCCTTTCTTTTTGCTTTGTTTTTTGAGAGAGATTCTTGCTCTGTCACCCAAGCTGGAGTGCAGTGTCACGATCTCGGGTCACTGCAACTTACACCTCCGGGGTTCAAGTGATTCTCCTGCCTCAGCCTCCCGAGTAGCTGGGACTACAAGTGCCTGCCACCATGCCCAGCTAATTTTTGTATTTTTAGTAGAGAGGGGCTTTTGCCATGTTGGCCAGGCTGGTCTTGAACTCCTGGCCTCAAGTGATCCACCTGCCTCGGCCTCTCAAAGTGCTGGGATTATAGGCCTGAGCCACTGTGCCCAGTGAGAATCCTGTTCTGACTGCATGGTTCGGCCCTGAGTGGACACTTGGAATTCAGGCTACAGGCCGGGAAAAGATTACCATCCTTGCACCTGCTGGGTGGGCGCCCATTCTGTCCGACCAGGAAACAGGTCCCAGCACCCAGGTGCTAGGGATACAGCGAGGATAGGCTGGGGGTCTCCTGCCCTCAGGACCACCTTGTCTGGTGGGAGACATGCATGTGTAGAAACATGGGAACCTTGCAGAAGAGGCAGGAATGGAGCTGGGAGCTTTGGACCTAGGGCAGGCATGGCCCAGCTAGGCCATTTCATTCTCTCCTCCTGAAGAATGGCCCCCTTCCTTCTGCTATTGTTCTGTGGAGTCCTTCTCCGGTGCTTGGGAGCCCAGCCAGCAGTAGTCTCAGTGACCCCCAGGGACAGGCACCCACAGCAGCAGAGGAGAGAGAGAGGGACCGGGGTGTTGGCAGCAAGGCTGGTGTGGAGATAGGGAGATGAATGTCTTAGCTGGAGGAGCTGGAGAAGTCCAGGCTGCCCATTTTTCAGAGGGGAAAGCTGAGGCCCTCGTAGAGCAACGGATTGTCCAGGGAAAGGAACGTGAGTACCGAGGAAGAAAAACCTGGGGGCAGAGGCCCAGAAGAGAAGGCAGATCCCTCTCCGCCCCACCCCAGGCAGGAAGCCCAGGCCCCAACCACCGCCTTTGGGCCAGGCACCTCTCCTGTCCTCTGAAGGGGCAAGGAGGACGAGTGTGGCTTCTGGCCGGCTGGACATGCTTGCAAGGCACATTTGCAGATTTGCTGCTGCAAGGGGAGGGGTGGGCTGGTGGGGAGGTGCCGGCCTGATGGGGCACCTGGAGGGTGGAGAGACCCCTAGGCGCCTGTTCACTCCCACTTAAGTCTCAGAGGCAGCCCAGAGGCAGAAGGAGACTTGATGGACACTTGCACAAAGTCAGGGCTGGACAGGGCAATTCCACATGCAGCTCCCCTGGCTGGTGAATTCTTGAATTAGTGGGAGGGCAGGTTCACTCTCCAAAGTTGGACCATACATTCTCCGAGGGGCAGGATCGCCTCACCCGGACACTGGCGCTCATACATCCCAGGGTTCCAGTAAATGTACGCCCCATCCAGCCGCTTTTCTAACTGCAACAAGAGCTGAGGAACATTTATTGGGCACTTAACTCTGTTCTAGGCACTATCACAGCAGGGACTGCTTTTCATTCTGGCACCAATTCTGGGAAGTAGATGCTATTATTATCCCCATTCGACAGAGGTGGAAACTGAGGCCTAGAGAGGTGAAGTGCCTCGCATAGAGAATTGCTCAAGGTCACATGCAAACAGGGCAGGAATCCCAGTGGGTTCAGAGCCTGCCCTGAATGCCCCACTTTTCCTCCTTCCTAGGGCCCCTGGCACTCTTTCTGGGACCAGGCTCAGGCCAAGCTGAAGGAGCCATTCTGGAAGCAATTCTGGGCAGACGAAGGCCAAGAAGCCAATTCACAGCGGTTGTGCTGACGAGTTTCTTGGCAATGTGGAAAGTCTGACGATCTTACAAATGTGTGAAACTGAGACTCAATTTTCCCTCATCCTACCTCCCCTTTCTACCCACCCTCCAACATGGATCTAAATATGGATCCTATATTGGGGGTGTAGCCCCCCTCTCTAGACTGCAAGAGAAGATGACATTGGGGCGGAGGTGGGGCCAGCCACACTGGGCAAGAGCAGCCTCGGATGATGCTGCCTCCAAAAAGGTCCCTGTGTAAGTATGAGGTGGGTGGCTGAAATTTCTGAAATCCACATCTGAGATGACTGGGTGGAGTCATACATTTCCATCCTTCTGGGGTTAAGGACACAGCAAGGAAGACCATTTAGGGTGAAGTCACCGTTTATGGGAGTCTAAACTGTGACTTTGGCAAGGTGCAACATAAAAATGCTAATACGTGTTTATGCACTAAGCTGGAAATAATGCCAAGCCCCTCAGTTAAAAAAAACTGTCAAGAATTGCAGTTTCCTCGAGTCGGAGGAACTAAGTGAGCTGTTAACTGAGGACTGTAAACCTGCCACATGGCGACGTTGCTTTGGTTATTAAATAGAAATACCTGCTTTCTGTATGCATGCACTGTTGTTTACATGCCACTGAATTTCTAATTTCTGCAGGAGATTCTGGTGACTAGTGTGCCGTTTTCTCAATGTTCACAGTTATTATAACTTTAAATATTTTACCCATATCCTGTAACAATGTCATCCAAGTGTTCTTTAAGTGGTGGTGCTGAAAAACGCACCTGAAAATCGATAACATTGGAAAGGAAGTGAGATGTGATAAAACGTTATGAAGAAGGCCAAGCCACCGGCAGGAAATGCTGCACTGTTAATTTAGCAGAGAGTGCGTTATGAAATATTAGCGATAATGCCGGGAAAATAAAAAGCAGCATTAAGGCAAAAATATGCCACAATTGGAGTAATTTATGCAACCCATCCTTTCTACTTTGCATTCATTTCTCTGGCAAAATTAGTCAGGAATTATGCACGCTTTGAATTATGCAAGGTGTTCAGGACCACATGCTTTGCATAAAACGCAACTGCCCTGAGGTTCTCGGTGGGTGGAAGAATGAGTGACCGTATTCTAGGGTTATCTTAGGCCAGGCAGTTGTACCCTCCTGTCCTAGGTGGGGATGCAGTGACCTCATCTGTAAAATGGGGCCGTTGGACTGGCTTGTCTTTCTTTCCGTATTAGACTATGTCAAGACAGGCACCATTATATTTCTGCCCCAAAGGTGTCTTTTTCTGGACGGATCCCGCAGCTGATACCAAACTTGTCTTTATTAACTGTGAGGCTGGCCATTCAAACACCAGGTGCCAGAGAGGGTCTCTCACTCATCGGAATCCAGGTGGGATGAATCCTCGGAGGCAAGGTCTCTCCACCTTCACCCTAGAGTCACACAGACTTGCCCTGGGGGCCGGTGACAGGTGGGTGGGAGAAGAAAAGGCCCCCCGGGAGCAGGAGAAAGCCAGGTGCCATGGGGACCCAGCGCCACTGGAGGGCAGCACCAGCACACGGCTGAGGCTGCCTCTCCCGGAGCCCGGAAGGAGCTGGGTTCCGGGCGCCAGCGGTGCCCGGGTGAGCAGTTCACCCTCACGTCCCTGCTCTTATGAAGTTCCCATTCTCCTGGAGGAGACAAAATAAACGTGAACAAATGAACAAGTGTGCATTGTCAGGCAGCAAGTGTTGGGACACACAAGATAGTGATGGGGGTGGGGACACCGTTAAATAGGGGCCAGGGAGGCCTAACCCGGGAGGGGACAGCTGAGATGTCACTTGAGTGGGGAAAACAGCCCGAGATCTGAAGGTGTTCATGGAGAGGGGAAGGGGCCCCTAGAGGAGTCGGGGAAGCCTGGGTCCGGGAAGACGAGAACACTGAGGAACAGAGAAGCCGCGTAACTTAACCAGGGTCACAGAGCCGGTGAGCTGGGGACAGCGCCTGACAACGCCCGAGAGCCTTCCACGGCCCTGGTTTCTCCGACCTTCCTCTCTAAACAGGACCGTGACAGTGACAGTTCTGCCCCACTCCCCATTTCTGACCGCAGTCCCCATAAGGAAACAGGGCAGGGATCACTGGCTGTGAGCCCAGCAAGTCCCCTCCCGTGGCTTTCTCAGTTATTAAATAGAAGGGTGGGTCCCCCCACAACGCCGAAGCTCCCCTCTCTAAGCGTCCGCGGGCCGGGAACGCCTGAATTCTGGCTCCCGAGCACCTTCTTGTGGACAGTTTTGGAATCACACGCTCAGCGAGAAAGGGTCGTGGGAAAATGGTCTGTGCCAATTTCGGAGAGGCCAGTGGATTGGAAGGTATCACTGAGGGTGGGTGCACGGGTGTGTGTGTGCGTGTGTGTGTGTGTGTGTGTGTGTGTGTGTGTGTGCGTGCTGCTGTCTCCGAGCGGAGGGGCGTCTCCCACCGCGCCCGCGCCCCTCCCGACTGCTGCGGCGGAGTGTCCGCTCCCGCCCGCCCCGGAGCCCGCGGGGCCCGGCCAATACCTGGTCGGGGGCGCGCCGGGAGCAGCTGCAGCGCCCAGCGCCGGCTCCATCCTCGGGTCTGGAGTCAGGGTCGCCCGGGGCCCGCGGGTGGCGGCGGCGGCAGCAGCGGCGGCGGCGGCATCCTCCGCCTCCCGCGCCCTCCTCCTCGGCCTCCCTCCTCCCTCCTCTTCCTCCGACTCCGCGCGCGCCTCACGGGCCCCTCTTCATGGCCCGGGGGCGCGAGCCCGGGGCGGCTCGAGCAGCTGAGTGCGTTCTCTCCGGCCGGACGCGGGACCCGGGGCCGGGGCTCAGGGACCCGAGAGACGCCGGGACAGGGGCCGGGACCCGGAGCGCCGCAGCCCCGGGCGCCGGAGGAGAGCAGCAGCCGCAGGCACCAGAGCCTCTCGGAGCGCCCGCCCGCGTCCCCGAGCCAAGAGCAGCGGCGGCAGCGGCGGCTACAGCGCCGAGCGAGCGGCAGGCGCTGCGGTCCCGGCTCCACCCCCGAGCCGCCCGCCCCTTCTCCTCCCCACCCCTTCGGCGCGCGCCTTCCCGCCCCCCGCGCCGCTCCAGCCGCGAGCGCCCCGGACACCCACTCCGCAGCCAGGCTCCGGAGCCCGCCCCCACCCACCCGCCGGGGGCAGCCACGCCCACCACCTGGGCTTCGGGCGGCCGGCGGGCAAGGGCACCGGCTGTCTCTGGCACCTCTCCGCGTAACCTCCCTTCCCCTTACCCCCGAGGGCGCTGCTGGCCGGGCCGCCGAAGCCTTTCGTCCCCGAGCGCCCCCCGTCGCGGAAGTCCGGTTGGAGTCCCAGCCTGGCCCGTGGCCCAGCTGTCCTTTACCTCTTCCCCAGCCAGCGGCACAGAGGGACTTCAGAACCCAGAACTGAAGCCAACCACCTCTGTGTGCAATACCCTGACACACACCCCTAGCCCTTCCTCCTTCCCCGCCCCTCTGCTTCTCAAGTGTGGGGATGAATCATTTGTCCCCGCTGCAGTTGTCCCTCTTGGGCAGGGTCAGGGGGTGTCTTAATGGGACCTTAGAGTGGGTTTGCTGGCTGACCGTCTTCTAGGCCGCTCCTCCACCCTGCCCACCTTCTTCCTACCAGACTGCCCTGGCTTTCTAGGCGGCATTCTGGAGCCACCACTGCTTTTATGGGTGAGGGATGGGGACAGAGCTGGCCAGCCGAGCACCTTGGTCCTTTATCCTCTGCACAAATATTGACTGAGCATCCTCCACAGGCCTGGCCTGCGTGGGCACCGGGGACTGGTTGGTGAACCTCTCAGAGTGGAGTGGAGGAGAAGCAGGGTGCACGAGCAGAGCAGTATCATGTGATCAGTGGCCCCTGGGCTGGAGAGGACGGCCAGGAATCCCAGCTCTGCCACCACATCTGACATAACTGAGGCTGCCCACCCCAGTGGCCTGTTTCCTCATCCAGAGACTGGGAAGGTGCTTCGTCTGGCTGAACCTCTGATGCTCCTCAGTTCTGACCAAATGGTTATTTCTGAAGCAGAGGAGCAGTCAGCCTCCCTCTCCACCCGGAATCTCTGATTCCCGACTATAGCTCTCCATCACTCCTGGACTGGGGGGCAGAGAGCAGTGGATGGCTTGAAAACTCCAGGCATTCTGGGAAAGCCTCGTCCCCGATGTATGGACAAGCAGCTGCTGCCTCCATCCCACACAGCAGAATGGTTAGCACAGCAGTTTCCTGGGTCAGAGGAACCTGCTGTGTGTTTGCTGGGTGACTTTGTGTGAGTGATTCAGCCTCTCTGCGGCTCAGTTTCCTCATCCAGAAGACAGAGGTACTGGTCCTCACCCTGTAGGGCTGCTGGGAACACTGGATGGTAACGTGTGTAGAGCACTCAGCAGTGTCTGGCACGGGGGTGAGTACTTAATAATTGCACATTGTTGCGTTCAGGGTAGCCAGGAACAAACATTCACTCACTCGCCAAGAGGAGAACATGACAGCTGCACTTCCCTGGAGGACTGGGGTCTCAGGTCATCAAGAAAGTCTCCCTCTCTCCACCCAGAGCAGATGGTATGAAGGCCCTTGCCCCAAGGGTCCCACTAGACCAAATGGTCATTTATCTTGGTCACAATTGCAAACTCATAACTATAAACTCCTCTCCCCCATATCCACCCCCATCAAGCTGGAGGGGCTAATAGCACCTTCCAGTGCGCATTCCTGTAGCCATAGCACCTGGGATGGCAGAGTCAGTCCTCAGTCCCGACTCCAAGGCTACCAAGTCTGTTTCTCCACCTGCCTTGCCCCTCCCCACCCCCGCCCAGGGAGTGGCAGCGTACTGGGATGCCTAACAAGAGTGGTGCTGACCTTCCAAAAGCTAAGACTTCATGTTTCCAAATCGCGACTGTCCCTCTATAAAAAACCAAGCTCTAATAGCCTTGGGCTGAGCCATCAGAACCTTCCTTTTCACCCAGAGCTAATCCCTCCCCAAGTTTTCGGGCTGACAAGAATAGTCAGGGTTTAGAGAAATCTTTCTCTATCTTGCACTACCAGATCCAGCGCCTCATTTTTCAAATTCTGTTGTATTTCGGGTAGAGAGGAGGGAAAGTACATCGGGCTGACATGAAAAGATTGGTGTGGTTGTAATGTAAAGACAGGGAATTTGGGAAGTTTTTGAAGAACATTTAAACTCTAAAAATAGACAAAAGACCCGCTCTCAGAAACACTAGGATTCTGTCTCCAGTTTCCTGGAATCCCCCACTTGACAAACATGGGTGTTTTAGGAGCACCTATGGTGTGGATTGCACTGTGACAGGTGCCGTGAGGAAAAGGGGGAGGGGGAAACAGAAGCAAAGGGCTTGTGCTCAGGGAGTTTGAATCCTACACAATGAAGCAGCAAAGAAAAGTCACTGCAAATATAATCAAATACAAAAAAAATTTAGCCTTGGAAGTCAGAGGGAGGTGGAGCCTTGGAGGGTCATTCAGGGAGGGCTTCCTGGAGGAGGAGGGAGTTGAACTGAGGCTTAAGAGATGGTTGGAATGTAAAAAGGCAGAAGAGCAGGATAGCCTGTGAAAGGAAACAGCAGCTGGGTGGGCTCATTTATGGGACAGGAGGGAGATTAATATTAGTGGCTAATGTTTGAGGTCTCAAGATGGGCCAGGCACTGTGCTGTTTGCTTTGTGTGGATTATTTTATTTAACTCTCAAAACAACCCCTTGAAGTAACCAATGTCATTCCCGTTTTACAGATGAGGAAACTGAGAGCCGAAAAGGTTAAGCAACTTTCCCAAATTTACAGAGCGGGTGAGCAACAGCGCGCCATAGCAGTCTGGCTCCACGTTCCTGGGCACTCTGCTCTGCCACTCTGGCCAGCCTGACTCTAGTGGGGGCACCTGCAGGGAGGAGCTGGAGGTCAGGCAGTCTAGGGAGGCCAATGGCAGGTGGCAGGGCCTTCAGAAGTCCTCAGACAGAGGCGTTTCCTGAAATGCAGCCCCCTGGCCTTCCTAGGGAACTCTAAAAAATGAGATATTCCCTCTTCTCTCGTCCGCATGCAGGTCCCTGAGGTATTTGGAAATTTGTTAAGGAATTTGGGGGCTCAAGATTCTGGTTTTTAAATATCTTTCGACTGTCCATGTGGCGGCGATCTGTGCCACCCACCTTGTTATTTCAGTCTGTTCTGGGAGATGGATGGCCCAGGCTCTGATTTAAGATCTGCCGCGGCAATCCTCAATTTCCCATGTCTCATGGGGGACAGTGACAAGGCAGCAAGCACACGGAAGACGGCTTAGCTGTGCCCAGACTCCAGGCCCAAGAGCCCACAGCACTTGCAGAAAAAGTTCCAACCAGAAAAACCTGGGCAAAAACAGACAGGCCCAGCAGACCTTTCCCGCAGGTGATGTGGAAACCCATTCATCATAGAGCCGGAGGGGCCCCAGAGGTGAGCTGAACCAACTCCCTCATCTCACAGCTGGGCACACTGAGGCCCAGAGAAGTTGCATGACTTACCCAAGGCCATGCAGAAGTGAACTGAGCCTCCAACTGCATCTCCTTTTTCAGGAAAAGCCCTCTTACTTGCCTCCTATCCCCCAGTTCTGCCCTGTTCTGGATGAATTCCTCTTCTGGATGAATCAACCTCTCTGTTGTTGAAATAAAACAAAAAGGTGGGGGCCTTGCTTCTGCCAGCCACTGTACATATGATCCCATTTCCTCCTCTTACCATCCCCGTGGGTCAATGGGTCCGAGGTTGCCAGGCTTTGCCAGCTCATGGATTCGGAACACCGCATCTCACTGAAACCCCTCTCCTGCCCCACCAGGTCCTCCAGCCAAAGCCCCTTGAAAAGCTACTTCACCTACAAGGGTTTCTATAAATCCCTCAAAGGGACATTAAGTTACTCCCAGACCAACCTGTCACCTGCATTCACCTCTAGCATGTTCTCTGCTCCTGCTCTAAGAAACTGCCAGAGGCAAAGCAGCTACTTGAAGGAGTGCCTCATCCTAGCCTCACCAGGCTTCCCTCGTTATGTCCCTTGTTGGGGAGCTAATGTCCAGGCCAAGGGACAAGCCCTGATGCTCCCATAGCTCCAGGCTGAGGCCACCAGAAGCAGGGAGAATGGCATCTTCCCCAACACAGAGGCCCTTGGGCACCAGGGCCCCCAAAACATTGCCACAGTGTCCCAAGGCGTCTCTGCAAACAGCCTATCTGGCTTTGGCTGCAACCTCTAACCCCGGCCTCAAATCCAGGCCGAGAGGCCAGGGAGAAGGGCACCCTTCCCTGTTTATTCTTGGAGCCACAGAAAGTGCTCCTCCTTTCCCAGTTACAGAACCAAATCCCCCAGATAAATTAGAGGATGCCAGCAAATCCCGGCGGGGGAAAACAGAAACTAAGGGCTTGGAAGTAGCCATGCCAGGATTTGAACCCCTATCTTGTGACCCCGCCCCCTGCACAATACACCTGCTGCCCAAACTGCCCCAGCCACCCCAGGGTTCTTGGCCCTCCTGGGACTGGGAGGTGGGAAGGCAGGGAGTGGTCTGTGCTGGGGGAGATTTGGTCCTCGGCCCTCCTGGGACTGGTAGGTGGGAAGGCAGTGCGTGGTCTGTGCTGGGGGAGATTTGATCCTGGGCTCATCAAAGGAGGCTCCACACTCTGGGAGTTTCGTCTTCCTTCCTTTGGCCTCATGGGTCCAGTCCAGAGCTTGCCAAGGTGAGTCTCTTCCAAGCCCAAAGGTCTCGGGAGGAAGAAAAGATCAGAGGAAGCCAGGTGCCCCTTCCTTCTGAAGAAGGAGCCTGCTCCAGCTAGCCTTTGAGGAAGGGATTCAGCTTAGGAAGGCCCCCACCTCCCACTGCCCACCCGAACACACCTGGCACCAGGCTACATCCTGAGACACCCAGCCACAGGGCCATGAGGAGACAGACTGACCAAAAGCAAACAAGGCCAAAGACAGGCCCCCGACCCTGAATCTGATCTAAAAATATGACACAGTGAATATCTCACAGGGCCTGGGGTTGGGGAGGTGATGGGAGTTGGGGGCGGACTGCAGAACAGGATCGTGGGCTGCAATTAAAATTCCCATCCTGGGTAATTCCCGGGCCTCCGTGGGGCTGTTTCTATGGCAAGGGAGGCTGGCCCAGGGAAGGCAGGCTCCGTGCAGGGCTGAGCTCCCTCCTCTGCCCCTGCCCACAAAAGCCTCAGCCCTGGACCGGGCAGTCCCAAGCCAGATCTGTGAGCCAGCTCAGAATGGGGCAAGGTGCAGGCAGAGGCCCAGGAGACGGCCCCTGCTCCCAAACTCTGTGGGCAGGTGCCCAAACTGGCAGGGAAGGAAAGGAGGGACAGTGTCTGTGCCCAGGGAGCCACTCCGTGACATGTCCTAAAACAGTATGAAGCCACTAGGGCCCTGGCCCTGGAGCAGCCAGGTAGCAGGAAGGAAAAGTCAGGAAGAAACCTTC
Source organism: Symphalangus syndactylus (assembly GCF_028878055.3). Taxonomy (NCBI): domain Eukaryota; kingdom Metazoa; phylum Chordata; class Mammalia; order Primates; family Hylobatidae; genus Symphalangus; species Symphalangus syndactylus. The sequence continues at coordinate 10,881,624 of NC_072428.2, read as the reverse complement.
CATCCTCAGGAAGCGTGCTCCTTGTCTGATAAACCCTTCCCACCACCAAGCCCTTCAGTACCCCCACTGGCCTCCAGGCAAGGCTCCCCCTATCCTGCCTCCCGCCCACTCACCTCTCACACACCGTCACCCCTAGTCCTCACTCCCTCTTGCCCACGCGGGCTCACCACCTGCTGGACCCCAAGGCAGCCCTTTCTGCAGCCCTGGCTACTGCCAAGAAGGCTGGAGGCCCTTCTGGCGTGTTCCCTGCTGGCAGGTGGGGATGAGCAGGGCAGAGTGGGCACACATCTCCACAGGCAAACATCGGAGGTGGTAAGGTCAAGAGAGAGATGCCAGGGCTGTCCCTGAGGCCTCACCTCTCAGGAATCCTGCAGAAGCTCAGTGGGCTGGACAGATAACGTGTGATACCAGTACACAGAACTCCCGCATCTGGAGAGTCTGGCCTGCAGAGGTCACCACAGGTCCTGCCTCCTGGGGAGTGGTTCTGGAGCCTGGGTTCCCTGGGAGGGGGGCCTGCTTCCAGGTGGTTCCCCTGCAGGCTGCTTCCATGGGGCCCTCGGGCTGCCCATACTCATTCATCCTAGGAGGGGAGAGAAGGGGAGATAAGTGCATCTGATTTCACTTCCTTTCTCTCACCTAGTCCCCATTCCTGCTCTGCCCCCAGCCTCTCTGCTCCAAGTGCACCATCTGCAGGCGGTCCCAGCCCCTGGCATTCAGGAGCCAGTGGACAGCTTGGAGAATGGGAGGTGTCCTCAGGCACCCTGCCCAGCCCCAGCCTCAACTGGTGCTCTTTCCCTCCTCCCTCTGTGGAAGGAGGGGGAGTGGGTGTCCCCGCCAGGTGTGGTCAGCCCTTGGTCAGGAGCCCATGGGCACCTCCCACTAGACAGCCCAGCCCTGGTCAATGCCACACGGGCGGCTCTGGGAACTCAGCCCAGGAACAATGGGGCCATTCACTCAGCCTGGGCTTCACACAATGGCCCTCTTGGTCAATCTCCGTGGCTAGACGGTGTGTGAGTGAGAGTGAGTGTGTGTGTGTGTGTGTGTGTGTGTGTGTGTAAGAGACAGAGGGGAACTGGAGGTAACTAGAGAGCCCAAACAGAGGCAGGAGAAAGAGTAGCAACCAGGGATTTCATGATATTCATGCAGGTATCTATCCTATGTGCCAGGCACTGTACTGGGTACTTGCATTATCCTCACAACAGCCCTGTGAGTCAGTCCCAATGGAAGCCCCATTTTCAAGCTAAGGAAACCGAGGTAGGGTCATAGAAGTCAGGATAATAGGAACATCTTGGCGGTGGTATCCTCTAGTTTTATTTGGGTGGTGGTCCCATGGGTGCATACTTATGCAAACGTTCATTGTGCTGTCCACTGAAGAGTTGTCCATTTTGTTGTCTGTAAATTGCATTTCAGTAAAAAATAAAATAAAAATGATGTTGTATCAATTGAATTAAATATTACCCAGCCCTGGTTAATGAGGAAGCTCTTTGTATGCTAATATGCATCTCCAAGATACACTATTTAATGAAAAAGAGCAATGTGCAAAACATTGTTTTGCAGGTAGTATGCAAACACATATTTTATTTATTTACTTATTTATTTATTTATTTATTTTGAGACAGGGTCTGTCTGTCACCCGGGCTGGAATGCAGTCGTGAGATCACGGCTCACTGAAGCCTCAACATCCCGGGATCAAGTTATTCAAGTTACTCCTCCCATTCCTCCCATTTCAGCCTCCCGAATAGCTGAGCTCTTTTGTTTGTTTGTTTTTCTTTTTTGTTTTTGGTGAGATGTGGCTTTGCCATGTTGCCCAGGCTGGTCTCAAACTCTTGAGCTCAAGCAATCCTCCCACCTCAGCCGCCCAAAATGCTGTGATTACAGGCATGAACCACCATGCCCAGCCCTGCAAACGCATATTTTAAAATACCGTCTATATATACCTGCTTGTGCATGTAGATTATCTCCAGACAGACACGGAGAAACCACGCTTCCTCTGGAAGAGCAGCCACTGGCTGAGACAGAGGCAGGAGGAAGACTTTCCACGATATACCCTTTTTCTTAACCCATGGGAGTGTATTACTTATTCAAAAATTAAGTGAAATTAAAACATACAATAAAACAGTGCCTGAGTTGCCGATTCCAAAGCCGTTATATCAATTGCTTCAATGCACTTAATTCCAAAGCAAATGGCCTCTCCACTCGTCCCACTCCTTTCCAGCCCATCTCCCTTCCTCAGACCCAACCAAACTGCACCTGGTTGTGGCTGTCCAGCTGGGAAAGTTCATGGCTGGTCTCCACCATGGACCCTCCAGAACCCACTGCTGTCTGAGAGCCAGGCGGCTGGGCCAGAGCTAGAGCCCTCAAGAAGCTGTTAACCTCGAGAGCCAAGTGCCCCACTGGCTCCTGAATGCAGTGAGTGCCACAGGGTGGCTGACAACTCACTGGGACCTTCCAGCTTAGGGTGACTCCCCGGGTCCCCATGCAGCCCAGTGGTCTCCACCTTACTGTCACTGCCTCCCAGGCTCCCTCCATGGGTCAGCAGCCAAACCCAGCCCAGGCCCTGTCGTGAGGAAGATCCCAGGTCCAGAGGCATACAGAAAGTCAACTGTCAGGCAGTGAGTGCAGCGAGAGGCAGCCTACTAGAGGAATCCAAGGCTTTAGCTGACCACAGCTGAGCCTGTGGCTTCTCAAAAAGAGCCAGCTTGGTTTACAGTCCTGGGTTCAAATCCCAGTTCTGCCATTTCCTGGCCACCAGACCTCAGACAAGTAACTTCGTCTCATTGTGCCTCCATTTTCTCATCTACAAAATGAAAACAGTGACACCCACCTGTTGGGATTATTGTGCCAGGGAATGAGATGCTGATGACCCTAAGTCCTGAGCCTGTAGCAGAGTAGGTGAATCTGAAAGAGAAACACTCACCACCACTAAGAACCATGATCTAAGCAGAGTTTTAGAGCAGTTTACAAAGTGCTGCTTGGGCACAGCCTTCCAGAAGGAGGTGATCGAGAGGAAGGCCCTGCCCCAGCTGGGGCCCCAGGTCCCTCCTGGGCTCCTCCCTGCCTGTGAGTTGTCAAGAAGGGTGTTGACAGGCCAAGGGGGGCCCAGGATGTTGAAGGATTTGGGAATTCTATTGCGGGTCTTAGGGCTGAGGGGCTGTAAAGCTCCTGGCGCCAAGGGGCCATCTCCAGGTATCCAAGAGTTACCATGAAAATAATAATAATAATAACGGGAGTTTGGGAGGGCCGGGGTTCAGTGCAGTGCATCACCATCACCTACCTGGCTTTCCTTATCACACCAGAATTCCCTGGGGTGAAACTGAGCTGCTTTGAGCAAATCACCGAACCTCTGAGCCGTATCTGTGCAGACCCTGTGGACATCCACGCCTGCACTCTCTGTGGACTCTGTGGTGGCAGCAGTACCTGCCTCCCTCGCTCCCGGGGGTGGTGTCTCATTGCCCTCTGCAGCCCCCGCTCGGCCAACATGAAGGGTCACCTCTGTGTCTGGGTCTCATGGTGGATGTGGGAGAGGTGACGATACACAAGCAGCTGCCCCTGCCATGAAGGAGCTCCCAGGCCAGTGCGATGGGGGTGGGCAGGGGTGGGGCAGACAGGCCAGAAAGTAAGGAACCAGGCCACACGACAAATGCCAGAACCAAGGAGGAACCAAATACCCGGAGACCTAGAGGAAGGGATTTGTTCTACTCACAAAGGGAATCCCCTGCAGACCCCAAGTCCCCTGGCACTGGTCCACTTTGAGTGTCACATCAACTGCTCCTGTCACCCACAGGGCAGTCAGGGAGGAGGCAGGGAGGTGAGATAGACAGTAACATCTCTGTTCTGCAGGTGAGCACACCGAGGCTCAGAGAAGGCAGCTGGCTCAGAGCTAGAATGGAAGCCCAGAGTCCCAATGCCTGGGACCGGCTGCTCTTCAGCAGTCCTTTGGCCACTTAATACGTCCCCACCCCACAGCACACCTTTCCAGGTCACTGGCTGCACCTGGCCAGGCCCAGCTCCTTTTGTTTAGGTAAGAAACTCCTCACCACCCAGGGTCCTTCCATGGCAGGTGCAAACTATAAACAGGCCCTTGTCTGGGATGACTAGAGTCTCCACATACCCTAAAATAGCCCTGTCCCTCACCCCTACCCATGCCCCCACTCAAATCTGAACCAGAAATGCTGCCTCCAAAACGCCCCTGTAATGACTCATCCATCCAACAAGCACCACTGAGTGCCCCACCTCTGCCAGGTTCTCACTGGACCTGAGCATCCTGCAGAGCCTGCGAAGAACATGAGGACTCTGGAAGGTTGGGGGACACCAAACAGCCCATCCCCTAGGCATTCCAGAAAAGTTTTCCCTGGGGGCGAGTTCTCTCTGCCTATCTCCAAAATCATTCAACTATTATTACTCAACTATTTTCCAAGCGGTCCCAGAACACATCTGTCCTACAGGGTCTCTTCACATTAATGATAAACTCTTTTTCACTCTCTAACAGAAAGACATCTTTTTAAAGGGCAAAGCCTTCCAACCGCAGCCTGAAGAGGCCTGGGCCAGGCTGTGGAAACAGCAAAGAGGCACATTCCAGGGTGGCTGGGTGCCTCACTGGCTTCCTGCCCCACTTCTCGGGCAATAGTGGTAAGGACAGTCAAAGAGTGGCGACTGCTGGCCGGCCGGCAAGTGAGGGTGGAGGGAGGGATGGAGAGCCCCTGGCCTGGGGTCTAGCTCCCGGGGCAGAGGGAGAATGTCAGGGGCCTAAGACCCAAAGGAAGAGTATTTAAATAAGAGAGATCTTTGTGTTGCAGACACCTTCTTCAACCCACTGAACAGGTGGGGACCTAAGTCAATGACCCAATAACAGAGAAAATGCTGCCCCCCACCCCACCCTCCACTGCCCAAGTTCAAGAGAGCAGGCATGACTGACATTCCCTCTAATCCAGGGATATGTTGGGGGTAGGAAGCTGTGATGGTTAATATTGAGTGTCAACTTGATTGGATTGAAGGATGCAAAGTATTGTTCCTGGGCGTGTCTGTGACGGTGTTGCCAAACACCCTTTAACATTTGAGTCACTGGGAGAGGCAGACACACCCTCAGTCCGGGTGGGCACAATCTAATCAGCTGCCAGCGAGGCTAGAATAAAAGCAGACAGAAGACCGTGGAAAGACTAGACTGGCTAAGTCTTCCGGCCTCCATCTTTCTCCTGTGCTGAATGCTTCCTGTCCTCAAACATTAGACTCCAAGCTCCTCAGCTCTTGCACTCTTGGACTTACACCAGCGCTTTGCCAGCGCCTCTCAGGCCTTCGACCACAGACTGAAGGCTGCACTATCGGCTTCCCTACTTTTGAGGGTTTGGGACTTGGACTGGCTTCCTTGCTCCTCAGCTTGCAGATGGCCTATTACGGGACTTCACCCTCTGATTGTGTGAGTCAACCCTCCTAATAAACTCCTCTTGATATATGCATCTGTCCTATTAGTTCTGTCCCTCTAGAGAACCCTAATACAGAAGGGTTTCAGTTAGACCACAGGAGCAACCTTCTGACTGTGACCTAGAGAAAGGTACCCAGTGCCTTCCGAAGGAGGAGCAGCTTTTACCCAAGGCCTGGGCCTGCTACATGGATTTCCAAGTCAATCTGGCTGGAGGCAGAGGGGCACCCTAGCTCACCTTTAGAGTCCCTCCCCTTGGGGAAGAGGAGCCCCTAACAAGGAAGAGGGAAGCAACTGGCTCTTCTCACCCCCGCTCTGGGCCTGGTTTAAATGGGGGTGATATGGGGGAGGTAATAGCACGTACTTCAGAGGAGCAAGGGAGATAAATGTGTAAATAAAGCCTCTAAGAAAGTAACACGCACGTGGCAGATACTAAATAAACACTAGCTATTATTTTATTTTGTTTTATTTATTTTTTAATTTTTTTAGACGGAGTTTTGCTCTGTTGCCCAGGCGAGAGTGCAATGGCACCATCTCGGCTCACTGCAACCTCCGCCTCCTGGGTTCAAGCGATTCTCCTTCCTCAGCCTCCTGAATAGCTGGGATTACAGGTGTATACCACCACACCCAGCTAACTTTTGTATTTTTAGTAAAGACAGGGTTTCACCATGTTGGCCAGGCTGGTCTCGAACTTCTGACCTCAAATGATCCACCCATCTTGGCCTCCCAAAGTGCTGGGATTACAGGCGTGAGCCACCGCACCCCACCACTAGCTATTATTTTATTATTATGGTTTCAAGATCACCTGTGAAGGGTCCCTCTGCCAGCTCCTGCCCCTGTTCCCACAATTATTGACTCCCTCTGCCAACCAGTGATACCTCTGCTCAAACTTGGAAAACAAAAAAAACAAAAAAGAAACAGAAAAATCCTGGGTTCCTGGAAGGGCACTCCAGGTCTTGCTTGGAGATGTGCAAAGCCTTTGGAGCCAGAGGTGGAGACTGGAGGACACTGGCGGAGAGAGGAGACTTTGGCCTCCAGGGAGAGCTGCAGGCAGCAGATGAGGGATAGGGTTGGCCTCAGCAGGAGTGAGCAGAGAGAGGGGGTGCTCAGACAGGCTGGAAAGAAATCAGAGGGCTCATCAAAGCCAGGGGTGGACACAAACACATCCTACAGCCCCACAAGTACAGGCCCTTGTTTCAAATGTGTCTGGGATGTGAGGAGCAGCCTGGCAGAGGCACTCCTCACTTCCCAGACGGGGCGGCCGGGGAGAGATGCTCCTCACTTCCTAGATGGGGCGGCCGGGCAGAGGAGCTCCTCACTTCCCAGACAGGGCGGCCGGGCAGAGACGCTCCTCACTTCCCAGACAGGGTGGCCGGGCAGAGACGCTCCTCACTTTCCAGACGGGGTGGCCAGGCAGAGGTGCTCCTCACTTTCCAGACGATGGGCGGCTGGGCCGGAAGGAAGGAAGGAAGGAAGGAAGACTATTAGGAACTCTTAACGAAATTCAAGTCCTGGATGTGCTGCAGATGCATCCCAATAATCAGGGTGGCCTCAAAACCCTGTCTGTCCTCTGTTGCACTTTTAGAAATGGCCTGCGACATTCACTGAGTGAGATGGAATTCTTCTTCAAATATCCTCATTGATTTCTGCGGATACCCTTTGGGTGACACTCTGGAAATCTTGGATGAAATTTTGGAAGTAGAAAATAAAACCGAAGGCCACTGTCCATTCACAGATCGCACTCACTAGGTGATACACACAATCCTTTTCTCTTGTATTCCACTCCAGCTTGGTTATGGAAATTCGTGAAGCACAGACAATCATGGGGATGACAGCTGCGCAAGAAACGGCAGCGATGAACATCCGTACGTGGCATGTCGAGAGACTGTTCCACTCGGGATATTACTTGTAAGATAGGATGGACTGTAGAAGCGTGTACACGACACCACAGACAAAGGCCAAAAGAGCGCCCGCGTCATGAACCACTGGCACAGCTAACTCCTCAAAATCGGCGGCAAGGCACATTCCGAAACATGCCACCAATCCAAGCACTAAAGACACCAAGTTAAAAACAGGAGTGCTGAAAGAGCAGGTTTGATTTTGCTTCCCTACTATTTTATATCTTGTGTACACCGTGGCTGCACCAAGAAATGCAGAGAAGTTTATCATCAATCCAAAAATACCACTCTCTGGAGGTGGTGTTCCTGTATCACGGATGTAGGGGAGGAAGGGGTTGACGTGCCCGGACAGCACGGCGACCATGTAGGAGATAATGAAGGCTGCTGACGACCAGGTCATCAAGAGGCAGGGGACGAAAGCCATTCCCCTCAGGAAGCACAGCATCGCGCCGCCGACGGAGTGCTGCGTCCAGCGGGGCCGGGCGCCGGGTTGCTCTGGGCTGCCTGGAGGCGGCGGCCGGGCACTGACGGTCACGGACGGTGGGAGGGGAGGCTGGCTGTCCAGCCAGATTTGAGATTCTGTCTCAAAAAAAAAAAAAAAAAAAGAAAGAAAGAAAGTTGTTAGAACAGTCCTGGATAAAAAGGATGCTGCCTTAGTCCATTCCTGCTGCTATAAACAAAATACTTTAGACCAGATAATTTGTAAATTACAGAAATGTATTTCTTGCAGTTCTGGAGGTCAAGGTGCCGGTAGATTTGGTGTCTGGTGAGGGCTTGCTCTCTCCTTCCAAGATGACACCTCGTTCCTATACCCTCCAGAGGGGATGCAAGCTATGTCTTCACATGGCAGAAGGATGAGAAGGGCCAGGCAGCTCTCTGAAGCCTCTTTTTTTGAGACGGAGTTTTGCTCATGTTGCCCAGGCTGGAGTGCAATGGCACGATCTAGGCTCACTGCAACCTCCGCGTCCTAGGTTCAAGTGATTCTCCTGCCTCAGCCTCCTGAGTAGCTAGGATTACAGGCGTGAGCCACCATGCCCAGCTAATTTTTGTATTTTGAGTAGAGACGGGGTTTCACCATGTTGGCCAGGCTGGTCTTGAACTCTTGACCTCATGTGATCCGCCCACCTCAGCCTCCCAAAGTGCCGAGATTTCAGGCGTGAGCCACCACACCCAGCCTCTGAAGCCTCTTTTACAAGACCATTAATCCCATTCCCAAGGGAAGAACCCTCAGGACTTAATCAGTTCCCAAAAGGCCCCACCTGTTAATACCACCACAATGGGGATTAAGTTTCAGCGTGAATTTGGAGGGACACAAACATTCAAGCCTTAACAGATAGGTATTCATCTAACTGTATACTTTCATGGATGTAGTTTGCTATTTGTAATTTATACCTCAATAAAGTCGGATTAAAACAAAAAATAAATGATGGGAATCTGAGCAAAGACTGTGAAGGTTGAGGACCAAAGGAGGGGAAGAAAGAACTACCCAGGTGCTGTGATCACTCAGCCCGTAAACTGTCACGGGATAACCCAGGCTCCACCGAGGAGCTGGGATCACTCAGCTCATAAACTGTCACGGGATAACCCAGGCTCCGCCGAGGAGCTGGGATCACTCGGTCTGTAAACTGTCACGGGATAACCCAGGCTCCGGCGCCTCAGAGTCAGCCAGGTCGTTGCATCGTCCCCTCACGAACGTGTCAGACTTCAGAGTTGGAAAGGGCCTTCAGAGAATACATCAGTGTCCCAACAGGAAACAGAACTCTCTCAAATAGTTCAACTGAAGAGACCTTACTGAGGAAGTACTATTTACAGAAGGCCGGATTAAAGAAACCAAGAAGAATATTGAGAAACCCAGAGACTGCAAACTGCTGTGTATTAGTGTGTTGTCGCATTGCTATAAAGAAATACCTGAGACTGGGTTATTTATAAAGAAAAGATGCCCTGGGCGTGGTGGTTTATGCCTGTAATCCCAGCACTTTGAGAGGCCGAGGCAGGCAGATCACTTGAGGTCAGGAGTTTGAGACCAGCCTGGCCAACATGGTGAAACCCCATCTCTACTAAAAATATAGATATAGACATAGATATCTATATATAGATAGAGATATAGATATATATAAATTAGCCAGGAATGGTGGCAAGTGCCTGTCTCACTCAACAGATGGAGACTCCATCTAAGAGAAAAAAAAAACAAACTCTTGCCTCGGCGCCTGGGTGGCTTGCCGCCCACAGGGGTCTAAGGCTGGGCTGCTTTCCACAGCTTCTTTTGAGTTTGCCTCACTTTTTGCAGCCAGAAGTTGGGCAAAGGACACAGCCTGAGCCGGCTTTCCAGGTCATGGGAGGGAAGATTCTCATTCCAATCCACTTTCAACAGGTATTGAGCACTTGGTTTGTGCAGGCCCTGGCTGGGCACTGGGAACTGGACAGACAAGGTTCCAGTCCGGTGAGCAGCTTACATTCTGGGAGGGAGACCGGCAATAAACAAGCAGACAACTTCAACTTTCCATGAGTGCTAGCCAGCCCTGGGAGGCTCTGCTGCCAGAAGGAACGTCAAGGGCAAGTCCTGGGGCGGGAGACCCTTCTGGAGGAGGAGCAAGAAATCTGCTTCTGCAGCGCAGAGCCTGGGGAACGGCGAGGAGTGGCGCCGCTTGAGACGGGAGGGGCCGGAGGGTGTTCTTAACAGGTCACTTAAACTCTCTGGGGGAGAATCAGCCCGCATCATGGGATTATTCGAGGGTGGTTCAACCCTTAGCGCAGGGCCTGGCACGCTGTTCCGGTTTAGGGTCCAGAGCGCCCCCCACCCCTTCCCTGGCCTGCTATGGGGTGCGCGGGGGAGAGGGAGGAAAGACGAGCTCCAGGCCTGGGCGCCCCGGCACAATCATGACGATCTGGACAAGAGTGGGGATCCCCGGCTCTGCCCAGGCGGCCTAGGCAGCCCGCGTCTGGGGCCCCTCGCCAGCCCCGGGGCGGGAGGCGGCCTTCACAAGGGCGCTTTGTCCTGGCGGCGCCGGCAGGGCCGGGTCGGGCCACCTGGACTGAGAGTGGGGGAGTTGGGCGAAGGCTTCAGGTGCTCCGCGGCTCTGGGGCAGGTGTCGGCCGGCTCCGCCCCTATCCCCGGAGCAGGTGTCCCAGACCCCTGCGGCCGGCATTCCGGCCCCCTCCCCCTCCCTCGTGTCGAACTCCGGCCGCGCCTTTGATCCCGGGCCCGGGGACACGGGCCCCTCCCCTTGGGGAGTGAGGGGAGGAGACGCGGCCCCAGAGCGGGGGCAGGGCAGGGGGTCAGGGCAGGTAGCGGGGCCTGGGCCTTCGCGGGTGGCTGCTCCCGCTCCCCCAGCCCTCCCCGCGTCCTGGTGGGAAACTCAGCCCAGGAGGGGGCTTCGGGGGCTCCTCGCGGGCTGGGGAACCGTCGGATGCCGGGGCAGGGGGAGGGGCCAGGACCCCGGGGGGGTCACCCCGCCCCTTCACGCTCAGCCCGGCTGAAGTGAAACCTGAGCCCAGGTCGGGGGCGGGACCGGCCCGCGCCTCTCACCGGATCCCCGCACCCTGGCCGGCGGCTGCGAGCGCAGGGCCCAGCCCAGGAGCCGCTGGAGCAGGTGAGGGAGGCGGCTCGGCGCGAGCCGCACAACCCGGCCGTCGGGCCCCGCCGCCCAGGGCTGAGTCTCCCGTCTCGCCCCTCGGTCCGCAGGGCCTGCGATGGAGCCTGCAGCCCCGGGTCGCGCCCCTCCCTGAGCGCCCCCGTCGGCGGCCATGTTGCCCCGAGGGCGCCCCCGGGCGCTGGGGGCCGCCGCGCTGTTGCTGCTGCTGCTGCTGCTGCTGCTCGGATTCCTCGTGTTCGGTGGGGACCTGGGGTGTGAGCGCCGCGAGCCTGGCGGGCGAGCGGGGGCCCCGGGATGCTTCCCCGGCCCGCTCATGCCACGTGTCCCCGCAGACGGGAGGCTGCGGAGAGCCGCCGCCCTCGACGGAGACCCGGGGGCCGGCCCCGGGGACCACAACCGCTCCGGCTGCGGCCCAAAGCCGCCGCCGCCGCCGCCCAAGTGCGAGGTAGGTGCGCCCGGCCCTGGCGGCGGGAGTCCCGGGGGCGCCGCCCCCGAGCCCGGCCTCTTGGACGTCTGCGGGAATCACAGCAATTGGCGTCTGTCCGGCACTGGCCAGCCGGCTGGGGCGCACCTCGAACATGCAGCTCCTCTGCTCCCGACCTCAGTTTCCCCATTTGAAATGAAGGGTTGGCTCCTGCTGCGCCCTCCGCACACGGTTCCGGGCTCTGCTGCGGGGTGGGGCAGCTCAACGTGGGTCCTTACCGCCTCGCGGAGAGGGGGGGCCTGCTGCCGACCTGGGCGTCCCTCCCCAGCTCTTGCATGTGGCCATCGTGTGTGCGGGGCATAACTCCAGCCGAGACGTCATCACCCTGGTGAAGTCCATGCTCTTCTACAGGTACAGCCAGGTGTCCGTGGAGGAGGGTCAGGAGTGGGGAAGGGACAAAGCCCGGGACAGGCTGCTGGTCTCACAGCTTCAGCTTCCTCATCTGTGACTCGGGGACAGTGTCTCCTTCCTTCCTTGAAGGGCAGTTGTAAGAACATCCTGAGCTGGGCGTGGAAAAGCTCTTTGCAGATGGCGCTTCCATCTCGGCGCCCCTCGGGGTGGGGGCTGTCCCGTGTTGCTCCTGCTGGGGCCTCTCAGGCTTCCTCTCTGCCCACCCAAAAGGAAAAATCCACTGCACCTCCACTTGGTGACTGACGCCGTGGCCAGAAACATCCTGGAGACGCTCTTCCACACATGGATGGTGCCTGCCGTCCGTGTCAGCTTTTACCATGCCGATGAGCTCAAGGCAGGGGCCCAGCCCTTCCCCCTTCCCCTCAGCTGTGTCCACCTCTCTCCTCTCTCCAGGACCTGGTGGGGTTGGAGAAGAGAATCCTCAGTCCCATCCACCTACTGAAGCGCAAACCCCTCTCTTTTGGGGGTTTACCCCCCTCCTCTGTGTCACTCCAAGCATGTGTTCTGGTGCTCACAGGCCCCTCTCTGCCATCTCATCCCCTGCCTTTCCCCCACACAGCCCCAGGTCTCCTGGATTCCCAACAAGCACTACTCCGGCCTCTATGGGCTAATGAAGCTGGTGCTGCCCAGTGCCTTGCCCGCTGAGCTGGCCCGCGTCATTGTCCTGGACACGGATGTCACCTTCGCCTCTGACATCTCGGAGCTCTGGGCACTCTTTGCTCACTTTTCTGGTGAGAGGCCAGGGAGCCTGCCTGGCCTGCCCAGGACCCCTGCGTCTAGCCCTGAGCCCAGGTCCTGTGGCAGCCTCAGACAGCTCCCTTATGCCCTCCCCTCCCAGACACGCAGGCGATCGGTCTCGTGGAGAACCAGAGTGACTGGTACCTGGGCAACCTCTGGAAGAACCACAGGCCCTGGCCTGCCTTGGGCCGGGGATTTAACACAGGTGGGGATAGTGGCGAGGGGAGGCAGGCAGGGTGGTCTGCTGGTCCTTGGGCCCCTGGGGCTGGGTGGGGCAAAAAGTGCTAGGAAGTCCCCCAGGAAGAACATTGCTGTGAAAAGAACCCTGGATGAAGAGACAGGCAGCAGTTCCAACAGTCCTGTGTGTGCTGGATGACTTTGGCCAGCTCTCGTGCTCCCTCTGAGCCTGTTTTCTCATCCATTAAATGGGGGATAATTTTAGCAGCCCTGGGATCACCAAGTGTGAGAAGGCCACATGTGCTCTGTAAACTGGACGGCGCCTCCTCTTCACCCCGAAGATTGACTATTGACAGAAGTAGTCTACCAGCAAGCTGGGTGCAGTGGCTCAGGCTTGTAATTCCCGCACTTTGGGAGGCTAAGGTGGGAGAATCGCTTGAGCCCAGGAGTTCGAGAACAGCCTTGGCAACATAGTGAGACTCTTGTCTCTACAAACATTAAAAAATTGGCCGGGCGCGGTGGCTCACGCCTGTAATCCCAGCACTTTGGGAGGCTGAGGCGGGCGGATTACTTGAGGTCAGGAGTTCGAGACCAACCTGGCCAACATGGTAAAACCCCGTCTACACTAAAAATACAAAACTTAGCCAGGGGTGGTATCACGTACCTGTGATCCCAGCTACTTGGGAGGCTGAGGAGGGAGAATCACTTGAACCCAGGAGGCGGAGGTTGCAGTGAGCCGAGTTCACACCACTGTACTCCAGCCTTGGCAATAGAGCGAGACTCTATCTCATACATAAATAAGTAAATAAATAAAAAGAATAGGTGTGGTGCCTGCAGTCCCAGCTACTCGGTGGGGGTTGTGGTGGGGTGCTGAGGTGGGAGGTTTGCTTGAGCCTGGGAAGTCGAGGCTGCAGTGAGCCATGATTGTGCCACTGCACCACTGGGTGACAGAGCAAGACCCTGTCTCTAAAAAAACAAAACAAAACAAACAACAACAACAAAAAGCAAGTAGTAGTCTATGATCGTGTCTGAACAGTCAGAAAATACCAGTAAGTCACAAAACAAAGGACCTGCGTGACCCCCATGTCCCCCAGGAGCTGGCCGTCCCAGGTGGGCATGACAGCATCTCTTCATCAGCAGGTGTGATCCTGCTGCGGCTGGACCGGCTCCGACAGGCTGGCTGGGAGCAGATGTGGAGGCTGACGGCCAGGCGGGAGCTCCTTACCCTGCCTGCCACCTCACTGGCTGACCAGGTCTGAGGAAGCCTTGCCGGGTGGGGTGTGGCAGGCTGGGGGCTGGGATGTGATGGGTGTCTCTGCTCAGGACATCTTCAACGCTGTGATCAAGGAGCACCCGGGGCTAGTGCAGCGTCTGCCTTGTGTCTGGAATGTGCAGCTGTCAGATCACACACTGGCCGAGCGCTGCTACTCTGAGGCGTCTGACCTCAAGGTGAGTGGGACACGAGGCTGCGTGGTGGTGCGGGGCCATGGATGGGGACTCCTGCTCCCTGCTGCCATGGCCCCAACACCCTCCCGGGTCCAGGTGATCCACTGGAACTCACCAAAGAAGCTTCGGGTGAAGAACAAGCACGTGGAATTCTTCCGCAATTTCTACCTGACCTTCCTGGGGTACGATGGGAACCTACTGCGGAGAGAGCTCTTTGTGTGCCCCAGCCAGCCCCCGCCTGGTGCTGAGCAGGTGAGGAGCCACCTTCCCCTGCCCCTGTCTGCTTTGGTGGGACCCAGCCTTGTCTGGGGGATGCGTCGTTCTGCCCTATCCCCAGTCCTTCTCACCCCTTGCCCCCTCAGTTGCAGCAGGCCCTGGCACAACTGGATGAGGAAGACCCTTGCTTTGAGTTCCGGCAGCAGCAGCTCACTGTGCACCGTGTGCACGTCACTTTCCTGCCCCATGAACCGCCACCCCCCCGGCCTCACGACGTCACCCTTGTGGCCCAGCTGTCCATGGACCGGTGAGGGTGCAGAGGGCAGCCCAGGGGGTATGGCATGGGCTGGGGTTGGACACTTCTGAGAGGAGGTTCCATCTGGCAGCCTGATGCTGTGGTAGTGAGCTGCCTGTCCCTCAGGGAGTTCCAGAAGTTGGAGACATTGGATATAGTGGAAGGAGCTTGGGCTCTGGAGTCATTCAGATGCCCGGAGCTGCCCCTCAGTCGCTGTGGGACCATGGGCAAGTCTTCATATCTCTGGCCCCTAGTTTTCTCTCTCAAATGAGAAAGTACCCGCCTGGTGGGGGTAGTTGTGAAGATTCAATCAGACTGGCTGTAAAAGTATTTGAAGGGTGCTCAGTAAGTCACTTGAGGAGATAGCAGCAGCAGCTAACTGGGGAGGTTTTCCAGGCCTCCCTGAGCTCCTGTGCAAGAGGGGCAGAGCTGTGCTGACCTCCCTCTCCCCACAGGCTGCAGATGTTGGAAGCCCTGTGCAGGCACTGGCCTGGCCCCATGAGCCTGGCCTTGTACCTGACCGACGCAGAAGCTCAGCAGTTCCTGCATTTCGTCGAGGCCTCCCCAGTGCTTGCTGCCCGGCAGGACGTGGCTTACCACGTGGTGTACCGTGAGGGGCCCCTATACCCTGTCAACCAGCTTCGCAACGTGGCCTTGGCCCAGGCCCTCACGCCTTACGTCTTCCTCAGTGACATTGACTTCCTGCCTGCCTATTCGCTCTACGACTACCTCAGGTGGACCTGAGGGCAGGGAGGGGAACCGTATATGGGGTGGATGTGGACGGGGCACGTGTGGGACCCCAGGCTTCCATGTCCCTGCTCCTTTCTGGGCCTCAGTGGCCTCTGTCAAGTGGGGTTTGTATTAGGCTGTTTCTCTGGGCTGTCAACAGGGAGGCCAGGCCTGCCTCAGCAGCAGCTCCACCTGTGGTTGTGTCCACCCGTCGCATCGGGCAAGATGGCCCATGGTGGTCTGGTCCTATGGCTGATGCCCTGATGAGGGTCACTGGCCCAGTCCTAGAGGCCCCGCTCTTCTCCCCTGCTCATGGGTGCTCCTCCTCAGGGCCTCCATTGAGCAGCTGGGGCTGGGCAGCTGGCGCAAGGCAGCGCTGGTGGTGCCGGCATTCGAGACCCTGCACTACCGCTTCAGCTTCCCCCATTCCAAGGTGGAGCTGCTGGCCTCGCTGGATGTGGGCGCCCTCTACACCTTCAGGTAGGAGAGGCTACTTCTCTGCCCACTCCACTCACTTGCCCACACCGGCCCCCACTACCCACGAGCTCCTAGCCTCAGCCTGGCTCCCACCCGACCCTGCTGCACAGGTACCACGAGTGGCCCCGGGGCCACGCACCCACAGACTATGCCCGCTGGCGGGGAGCCCAGGCCCCGTACCGTGTGCAGTGGGCGCCCGACTATGAACCCTACGTGGTGGTGCCACGAGACTGTCCCCGCTATGACCCTCGCTTTGTGGGCTTCGGCTGGAACAAGGTGGCCCACACTGTGGAGCTGGATGCCCAGGTGAGGAGGGCACCTCGCTGCCACCACCTTTGACTGGAGCACCTCCAGGTCCAGGGAACTCATGACACCTGCATGGGAGACCACACCACTAGGTGACACTGTTAGAAATGTCCCCCTTCTGTAGAATTAAAATCATCTGCCCTTTGGCCCTCGCTTTAGCTCTCAGGGGCTACAGGGTAAGCCTGTTCTCTGGAGCTGCACCTTCCCCGCAGGCCAGGCAAGCCAGGCAGCCACTGCTCCTCTGCCCCACCCTGCAGGAGTATGAGCTGCTGGTGCTGCCTGAGGCCTTCACCATCCATCTGCCCCACGCTCCAAGCCTGGACATCTCCCGCTTCCGCTCCAGCCCCGCCTATCGTGACTGCCTCCAGGCCCTCAAGGACGAATTCCACCAGGACTTGTCCCGCCACCATGGGGCTGCTGCCCTCAAATACCTCCCGGCCCTGCGGCAGCCCCAGAGCCCTGCCTGAGGCTGAGGCTGGGCCGGCGCTGCCCCTCGTCTTAGCATTGGGCAGACACCAGGGCAACCTGCCCTCCGCCATCCCTCCTATTTAAATTAAAGGTCTCTGGGAAGGGCTGGGGCGGAGCATCTGTGGGGTGGGGTCTTCCCCTTGCTGCTATTGTATGGCTGGGGACTGGTCTCCCTCTGCCCCAGCCAGTTTGGGGCTGGTTCCCCCATCTTGAATTGTTCATCCCTTTTTCATAATTAAAGTTTTAAAACATCTTTTTTGTGTTCCTGGTTTAGGGGAGCAAGGGCACTCCGGGGCTAGGCCGCCAGTACACAAAGGAGGTGCTACAACCAGCTGGGGTCACAGGAGGGCCTGGGCCCTTAAGGGCAAGCACCCCCCTGACCCCCAACCAGCCAGTCAGGGAGGCCAGAGGCTGGGACTGGAATGTGTCCTGCCCACCCTCCCCTGCCCCAAACCCAACACCATGAGGCTGAGAGGCTTTATTTGGCTTTATTTAGTAAAATGTTAAAATAAATAAATACAAATTGATCAGCTGCTCTGTATCCCCCCCACCCCCTCAAAACAAAAACCAAACAAACAAAAACAAAAACTTTGAAGCACAAAACTCCAAATACAAGTCTACCAAGACTGAAATCACAAAGGGCATGGACAAGAGACAGGGTTGGGGTCTGGCTGGCTCTTCTCTGCTAGGAGCTGGCTGACCTCTGGCCTGCCCGTCCCATCCCACCTGACTGCAGCTCACCCTGGGCTGACGACCCACGGACACCTGAGAGAGGTGAGGGTCCAAAGGCTGCTGGGGAGGGGGTAGGGGGCTGGGGTCCTCACGGGGGAAGGGCCTTGTGGGAGGGGGCGCCAAGTGGAACTGGGGAGCCCTGCTTCCGTTTAGAGGAGCTATTTTTCAGAGTTCCTACCCCGGCTTTCTGGAGGGCAGCCCCAGCTTCCTGCCCCTCACTTTGGCAAGGGGCCAGAAGACTGCCGAGGGCTGACCACTCCTGTCTTGGAGAGGAGCTGACTCAGAGGACAGTCTAAGTCAGGGTGAGGATGGGAGTCCTGCTTCCTGCCAGGGGTGCCCGGCAGAGGGACAGGGGCGAGGTTCACACAAAGTTGCCTCCACTCAACAGAAGCCACGGGATCTGGAGAACCTGGGCCCTGGAAATTGCACCTGGGCCACCATCCATTCATTACCCTAAGAGCCTTTTGCCCCTGGGTAAAAAGTCTCCTAAATTCAGCCCTTTAGATAAATAAGAAGGACCACGCCCTATAAGAGAATGAAGGGAGAAAACCACTGAAGAGTGTGTGTGAGCTGGGAGGTGACAGCCCAAGGGAGGCTCTGATGGCCCCAAGAGAGAAGTATCAGAGGTGGCTAGAGAGGCAGCGGTGCATGGGGAGGCGGAACACGGTCACCCTCACGGAAACAGCTGTATGCAACCACCCCCATGCACGCTGCCTGTTGGGCCTGAGCCAAGCAGCAGCAGGGACAGAGAGGCAGGTGTTGCAGGGAAACCAGGCACACGATGGTGCCAGCTGGAGGCTGCCAGGGCGGCCCCACCAGGGACTGCCCCTAACTGCCTCCCTATGTCAGGTACAACCAGCAGGCTTACCCCAAAGGGCCTGATAAGGAAGGCAGAAATCAAAACCCCAGATGAGCTCAGCACAGGTGAGACAAGACCCAGCAGGCTCCATGAAAGAAAAAGGACCCGCAGGCAGCAAGAATGCAGAGGTGGAGATGACAGCAACATGGCCTCAGTGTCACCAGGGTGCAGTGCCTGATCAGGAGCTGGCACGGGACTCCCAGTCAGGGCCCAGTGGGCAGCCGCTCCAGCTCTCTGAAGTGACTGCAAAGCCAGCTGGTCTCAAAAGTGGCTGTCAGAGCAGCTAAATTCTGGGCCATGGGGAAAGAGCAGTGGAGGGAAGGAGGAGGAAGCAAGTGGAGGTGGCTGGGGTGGGGCAGTGTCACGAACATATGTCTCAGGTGGTCACAGGTCCCCCCCCACAGGTCTGAGGGGACAGTGAAGGACAGGGAGATTGAGTATCAGGGGCCTCTTCTTTACAGTAAAACAGTGTTTTGGAACTTGAGTGCAGAATGTAGGTTTGGGGGCTGGGTTGCATCTCGTACTCCATACTAGCTGACTCCCAAAACAGCTCACATCTGAATGTCAGGAAGAATCCACAGCCCAGCTGCAGGCGAGGTCAGAATGTACCCGACACTGCTGAGGGCGGCAGGCAAAGCCCTGGTCAATTCCTAGCCCCGTCCCCCCACCCGAGACTCCTCAGGCAGCCCCTCTCTGAGCAAAGGCCTCTAGTGATGATGGCTTCCCAACTTCTTTCAGGAAATGGTAAGTTAGGTGTTGTGTGGCAACCCCCAGATGGGCCCAGACAAGTTGAAGGAAGAGCTCTAGACAGGGCAGACAGCCTGCTGCTGGTCTCTGATCCTCTGCCAGCGATTCCTCCAACTAGTCCAGGCATCTCCAAGACTCCCTGACTAGACACAGCACCTTGGTTTCTGAATGAGAACAGGGAACTCTTTCCCCCTCAGCCAGTCAAGCAGCCAGGGCCTAACTCTGAGGCCTGTTCGGCCAAACTTAATTCCTTCTTCTGAGGCCCTTGGGAAGATGAATGGCGATGGCTGATAGGGATGAGACACATTGTACTTTAAGAAGCGTCTCTTCTCTGTTGCATTTGCTTTCAGATCTGTCTTTGTCTCTCTGGGCCTAACTGGGTGGGAGAGAAGCTGACAGGATCGTTTCTACCTCTCCTAGACTCTGGCCTTTCCCAGGGCCTGGAGTGGGCTTGGGGGAGATGCTTCAGCAGGGCCAGGGTACAGAGCCTCCACCGCCCTCCCATCGGCCAGGGGCACGCAAGGGGCAAAGTTCTCCAGCGAGGGCACGCATCTGACACAATTTACTTCCGACAAGGCAAGATGAGAGAATGGTCTGAGCCTTTCACAACCCTGGTTTTCTCAAGAACGAGAGGCCACAACGGGCCAAGCCGAGGCAAGCGCAGCAATTCTAGCCCAGGGTCACCCAGGAGGCTTGTGGGTGGGTGGGGTGGAGTAAATTTCTGGTGCCTGGAGCCAACAGGCAGAGAAAGGAGTGGGAGCTTCAGACCTCCCCAAAGGCAAGACAGAGCGAAGGCCACACTGGGGCTCTGTCTCAGAGACGTACCCTCAAAACATGTCACTCCTCCTCTGTTCTTTCTCAGCACCAAGGGCTGATGCAGCCAGCCTGCACTCCCGCACCCTCCTGTCACGGCCAGGGTGCGTGCGCACCACTGAGCTCCGCTGGCCAGTTCCCTCGGAGGTGTCCCCCAGGCACTCATAATGCTGGTGGCTGAAAGACCAAAAGCAGCACCAAAGGAAGGGATCTTATTTAGGCACCAGCCTTTTGCTCTAGCAGAATCTGAGAAGACCACGGGTAGGGCCCTGATACCATCCACACTTCCATTTGGGCTTCACAACAGGAGACAAGATCCCTGCACCAAGAAGAGAGCACGGTCTTTTCTGAGGAGAGAAGGGTGGGGAGCTCTGCCTCTGTCCTTCAAGGAGACTGGCCCACCAGTCTAGGGACACACACACGGCAAAATGTCATCGTGATCAGCAGGGTCTGTGCTAAAAAATTATAACTACACGGCATTTTCTCCAGTTCTGACACCTTTTTAATAGAAATCACTGTT
Organism: Symphalangus syndactylus; assembly: GCF_028878055.3. Classification (NCBI taxonomy): domain Eukaryota; kingdom Metazoa; phylum Chordata; class Mammalia; order Primates; family Hylobatidae; genus Symphalangus; species Symphalangus syndactylus. The sequence continues at coordinate 10,861,299 of NC_072428.2, read as the reverse complement.
TTTAGGAAACAAATAGCACTTTTGTAATTTTTTTTTTTACAATGTTTCTTACCTTGATCTTAATTTAAGTAACACTAGGAAGACCTCAATATCTTTTATTTTCCTTTTTAATTTAAAAAAAAGTTTTTTTTTTTCCCCAGATACAAAGATTTTTGCCCTTGCATAAAAAAACAGTGCCCGAACGATGACACAAGGACTCACAAAGACTCACGGGACCTCACTGACACTAGGATTCCTACTCTACCATGCAAGGTCTCGGCTACCCTTAATTGGACTGTCAGCCTGAAAAACAGCTTTTCTATTCCTTACTTTAGTTTTTGTTACCAAGAAAGTAAAATGAACAGTAAAATAAAACTTTCCTTAAAGAAAAAAAGAACAAAAACAAAAATTAAAAAAAAGAGAAAAGAAACGTCTCCATTCAATTCACACACACCTGGGTCGCGTGCTGCTTCACTCAAGATCTTCTCTTCTTATAAATATAGAAAAGGGATGGAGCTTGTTTTCAAGTAAAATCACTGATCCACCTTTTTTTCCTTCCTGGACACACACATCCTTCTTCCCTGCCTTGGGCAAGGGCCAGCGGCCCGGGCTCTGCTTGTTCTTGGAGAGGAGACAGCGGGATAACCACGGAGATGCGCGATTCACCAAGCAGGGAAGGAAGGAGACTGGGCAGGCTTCAGGAGTGGTGGGGTTACCGCGCAGGGAGCAGAGCGCAGGGGACAAGAGCCTACTGGCTGTTCTTGGTGTCGGTCTCCCCTTGCACGCGGCCCCCGCCAGACGTGATTAAATACTGCTTATTTGATACACTGTCCCACCCCCTGCTCCCTCCAGCCACTCCCCTTCCCTCTTCTGGGCACTGGGGTTGGTTAAATCTCAATTCCTTTTTTTGGTTTTATAGTAGCGAAAGTTTAGAAACAGGAAAGCCCACACACTCTTTGGACTTGTCTTCTCTACCTAAACAAACGGCTCGGCAAGTAAGGATCTGAAACCTGCTCTCCTCCCTCCGCCCGTCCCTGCTCCCCACCCGAGAAAACAGAAACAAACCCATCGTGGCTGTGGAGGCTGCTGCAGGCACACACTGGTGTATAATAGAGAGAGTAAATATATTATTTCACTTGGCATGGTGCTGGCAAAGAACCTCCAGCTGGCACTATTTCATGTAACATGGTCCAATCTCTGCATGTACACACAGAATAAGAAGGATCAATTGGCAAACTCTGGTGCCACCTGGCACAAGCATCTTCTCTCTCTCTGGAACCAAAGAACCAAAAGAATTCTGCACTTCCCAGAAATCCGGCTTTGCTTTCTAGAGTCTTCAGTGTTCTGCTCTCCTTGCCGCCGGGATCCCGTAGCTTCTCCTAGAGGGGCTCTGTTATTTAGTCTCTTCCCCCTGGTTACAGTTCGCTGTGCAACTCTGGGAGGAGGGGGAAGGGGCCGGCGTGGAGGTGGCGGCATTGGCAGGGGGGGTGCAGTCTGGGCCGTTAGAGATGGCCCCCACAGTGGCCTCAGAGTCTACAGGTTTGGAGAGGTCAATGCCGTGGATGAGGCGAATCAGCTGTTTTACCTTCTCCAGGGAGCTGTGCATCTCCTTCTGCCGGGCCAGGATGGCGTTCTTCATGTCCATGCATTTCTGCAGCAAATGACAAGGGCAGTGGCACTGAGCCGCCTCGTTTCTAACAGGCCTGGCAGCCCCTGAGAGCAGAGCGCCTTCTCTCTGCCCAGGGAGAAGAAGCTCTGCTGGCTGCTGTGCAGCCCCTGGGCCTTGCTGTGCTCCTTCCTTAGTGGAGTGGGCGGCTACCACCTAAGGAACAGGGCGGGTGGAGTGGGTAGGCTGGGGGGGTCCAAGAGGCAACAGAGGGAGAAAGAGCATGCAGGCACCAACACACGGGAGTACTAACACTTAAAGATAAACCGGCAGAGCCGCCATCAGACTTCCAAACAAAGGCTGTTTTTTTAAAAAAAAAAAAGTTCCCACAGCTGCCCTGCAGCCTGTTTCGGCAGGTTTTGATACGCTTCTGTCATGCTAACTGGGGAGCTTCAGCACTGGACTGAGCTCTCCAGGGTGGAAAACACACAGTGCTATCTGGATTCCATCTGAGGGCAGCAGGAAGTGAGAGGACAGGCCAGCAGCATTGAGGAGGATGGAAGCCCCAGGGACAAAGGCCTGCAGCCAGTACACCTTCTGCTCAGCCGGGGACTTAGAGTCTTTTGCCCTTTGGCCCTCAGCTTCCCACACCTGCTGGCTTCTATTTTAGGCAGGGAAAGAGATGAAAGAGGTGTTAAATCTGCATGCCACGGGGAGGTATGGTGAGGAGGAGAAAGCAGGTAGGCAGGACAGTTCAACTGCCACCAAGTACAAGGCACCACCTGGTATCCGTGAGGGCTGAGGTCACTTCGCTCCAACAAGGGTGACCTACTCAATGGAAAAGAAGACTGGCTCCTTGCCTGGGAGGAGCCTCTGTCCCCCTGCTGCAAATACAACCCTCTTTCCCACTTGGACAGGCCGGGCTGGGCAGTACTTACTTCCAATACTTGTCTCTAGAAAGCCCGCTTCCTCACACTGGTCAGGAAAACCGGGAAATGCAATCAGCATGGTGTGGAAGAAAGAGCGAGGGAGGGCCGTGTGGAGGGGCCCACTCGCTCAGGTGACTAGGAAGAATCACACGAGGGGACCTGGTCTGTGTCTGCTCAGTGTCAGGTGAGGCGCTACGCTCCCCCCACACACTGTCAGGAATACGCAGGGCCGTGGCTACGCTGTTGTAGCTGTTACTTATTCAGCCTGAAGACTGAAAATCCTCTCTCTGATTAAAGCCAAGAGGATGTTACAGAGCTTGGGTAAGGCACCACCTACCAACTGGCCGCCTGTACCTGAGGTCTGAACTCTTAACTGGATGGCAAACTGCATTTGCCCAAGTTAATCACGTTGATAAACAGAAGGACCCAAAGCAGCCTGGGGCCCACACATACTGTTACGTATATGGAAAGGCCTAGGTCTCTGCACCTATGTATCGACTGCTGAAGGCATGAGGTTTACTTACACTTATGGAATTGCTGAGCTGTTTCACCTTTTGCTCTAGTTGTTCTCGTTCTTGTTTTAAATCTGAACTCCATTTAAGTAACTTCTGTTTCTCTTCTTCTTTTGCTAAAAAAAAAAAAAAAAAAAAAAGGAACAGTTTTTGACAATTAATTCTTTGAAAAGGCCACTGTGCTCAGAATGCCTGCCAAAGAAGGTATTTTCCCCAGAGCTCCCATGAGTCCTATAACCAGTGCAGAGAATCTGCCCACCTGGACTTCTCCTTTTTCTGTGTACAGTATGCTAAGAAAACTGTCGGTGGCTTGGGTCTGGCTTTACATAAATGAGATATCACATCTCATTTTTTTTCCCTAAGAAGTGCTACAGGCCAGGCATGGTGGCTCATGCCTGTACTCCTAGGACTTTGGGAGGCCAAGGCAGGTGAATCACTTGAGCCCAGGAATTTGAGACCAGCCTGGGTGACATGGCGAAACCTGTCTCCACCAAAAAATACTAAAGTTAGCTGGTTATGGTAGTACACACCTATAGCCTCAGCTATGTGGGAGGCTGAGGTAGGAGGATCGACTGGGCCCAGGAGGAGGAAGCTGCAGTGGGCTGTGATCACGCCACAACACCCGAGCCTGGGTGAGACAGTGAGACCTTGTCTCAAAAAATAAATGAATAATAATAATAAAAAATGCCACAGAAGTTTTCCACTTTATCCAGTAAAAGGTTTTCATTTGCTTTGTTTCCTCCAATAGTTAAGGGCAAAAGGTTTTCATTTTTAAATTTAAATTCCCTTTGGAGAATAAAACAAATACTACCAGGATTTTTTCAAACAAGGGGAAGCTTACAAAAAAGTGAGTATGGATAACCCCTTACCTGCTTTGTAGGCAATATAGGAATGAACAATTGCTAAAGTTCCAGGCCATGGAATTGCTTCTTCCTTCTTCAGCATCTGAAAAGATTTTTAGAATTTTACCTTGAGAAGGAGGTTTAAACACACATCCTCTATGTAACAGCTAGCAATGGTATCTGTGGCTACTGGCAGATAAAATCCAGGAAGGATTTATGATAGCAGTGTTGCAAAACTCTGGTCTATAGTTTCTGGACTAAAAAGTTCCAAATATCAGCTTAGGAGAATCAAGTTCAAGGCAGGAAGAGCCAGGACACTTGAGCCCAGGCTTAGAAGGAGCTGGGACTTGGCTGAGCATTCCTATCTTTTCACGCACGCCACATGACGCCCAACCACTCCCGACAGCTAGAACCACCAACACAAAAGCTGCACATCAGCATGATGGCAGCAGCCACTGGCAGTTCCGTCCTTGACCTGACATGGGCTGCCTATCTCAATTTTAGATTTCTATGTCCCTCAAAGACAGCCTGACCAAGGTAATTAAATATTAGTTCCAAATACTAAAGTATAATCTAGACCCTATGTCAAAAATCATCAGAAGGTCACAAAGCAGCATCAGGAGGAGGACAGTGAGAGAAGTGTTCCACTGAACCACAGGCTGCAGGATGAGGACACTATTACAAGGGAAAACCAGAATTTGTTCAAAGCAGGATTCCAAAGAACTGAGCAGAATCCCAGTACTTGCTGAGCTATTGGGCTTGCTTATTTATTATTTATACTTTGCCCACCTCTACAGAAGACTTGAGACAGCTTATAATAAAATCATAGAGACATAAATATACATGCATAGTTGAGAAAAGGTGACCAGAAACCAAAGAGAGAAGGATGGAGGCTAGGACAGTGACTAATATGTTTGCCTTTTAAGTCTATAAAATATCAACAGCACTTTACACTTAGTTCTCTGAGCCTGATGTAACAAAATAGGTTAAAAGTGAAATGGGTGTTGTTTTATTATTATTATTTTGAGACAGGGTCTTGCTCTGTCCCCCAGGCTGGAGTGCAGTGGTGTGACCTCCGCTCACTGCAACCTCCGCCTCCTGGGTTCAAGCGATTCTCCTGCCTCAGCTTCCCAAGTAGCTGGGATTACAGGCGCCCGCCACTACGCTCGGCTAATTTTTGTATTTTTAGTAGAGATGGGGTTTCGCCATGTTGGCCAGGCTGGTCTTGAACTCCTGACCTTAGGTGACCTGCCCGCCTTGGCCTCCCAAAGTGCTGAGATTACAGGCGTGAGTCACTGCACCTGGCCCAGGGTGTTATTTTAATTAATCAACTGGGCAATTTCTCTTAATTTTATTTCCAAAGAAGAGTTTTAAAACCATATACTTGGTCTGGACCATTCCTAGAGAATGAGGCACACTGGACTTTTAAGGGTCTTGACTTTTAAAGAGAAGATAAGTCATTTCAAATACAAGGAAGCGTCTATCCAGCTCAGTAATATGGCAGAGGGCTTCTGAGGGAATGAAGGCCGTGCGCCTGCGTGCTGTGTCATGAACAGGGAAGATGCAGCCTGGAGACGGACTGGGAGAGAGGAGAGACTGCCATTTCCCCGGGAAAGGAATTCCTCCTGATGGCCGTGTCTTTGTCCTCCTTGGCCCCTCCCCTGTTGGACCCACCCACAGTACCTGGTCCTGACATCTGGGACAGATCCACATGCCCTTGGGAATTGTTTTCAGAGGGGGGTCTAAGCAGTCCAAATGATATACACGGGAACACGTGTCGCACATCAGTAACTGGCCACTTTTTCTGCAAACGCTGCAAAAATCCTCATGAATATCACCCTATAAAGTTGAGAGGAAAGGTAAGAAAAAGGACAAAAAAGGTAAAATTTTAATGTTTAACACATTCTAGATGCATATAAATGTTTTAGGACAATCAGCTGCCTCGTTCCAGGAGTACTCAAGAGAAGTAGGAATCACCAATAGCACAGGCCCCTACTCACTCCGCACAGCTAAGGCTCCCTGGGTGGGGACAGTACAATAGTCCCCCCTTATCCATGGGGAATATGCTCCAGGACCCCTAGTGGATGCCTGAAATCTCCGTACTGAACCCTGTATACATGTTTTTCTATACATGCAGACCCACGATAAAGTTTAATTTATAAATTAGGCACAATAAGAGATTAACAACAGTGACTAAGAAAACAGAACAATTATAACGATACACTGTAATAAAAGATGTGAATGAGGTCTGTCTCTTTTCTTTCTCAAAACATCTTAATATTTTCAGACTGCAGTTGACTATGGGTAACTGAAACAGTAAGAAATGAAACCTCAGATATAAGGAGGGGACTAGTGTATTCTTTTTTTTTTTTTGAGACTGAGTCTCGCTCTGTCATCCAGGCTGGAGTGTAGTGGCGCAATCTCGGCTCACTGCAAGCTCCGCCTCCCAGGTTCACGCCATTCTCCTGCCTCAGCCTCCAGAGTAGCTGGGAATACAGGCGCCTGCCACCACGCCCGGCTAATTTTTTTGTATTTTTAGTAGAGACGGGGTTTCACGTATTAGCCAGGATGGTCTCAATCTCCTCACCTGGCGATCTGCCTGCCTCAGCCTCCCAAAGTGCTGGGATTACAGGCGTGAGCCACTGCGGCCGGCTGGGACTAACGTATTCTTAGAGTTTACAGGAGAGGTCTATAGTCGCCTAGGCCAAAATTAACATTATAGGCGATACCTAAGAGTTTCTTATGTTTTGGTAGAGGACAACCTACATATCATAAATCTTACAGGTACGGAAATCCATTCATCAAAGTGTTTCACAATATGATACAAACAATTCTCATCACCTATCGATTCTGGGGGGAGTTTAGAAGGACTGGGAGAGAAGACAGACAAAAATTGGAGTTTTCCTGAATTTGCTTGCTCAAGAAGAAAAAAATACAGTGAAAGTTCAAATGGGAAAATATTAAGTCAGAGACAAATTAAATTCATATGTGAGTTCTTTCTAAAATGAAGAATTTAAAAAGCCAAAGCAACAGCTGACAATGTTCTCCTAAAACCAGTATTTTGTGTTTGCTGTTCAATGGGCCATTCTATTCTGGGAGGCTTTATCCCTATAAAAACTTCACCAGCTGGAAAAAGACGAGCAGCCCCAGTCTGTTCTGCTGGTCCTGTCTCTCCACCACCCCCATCACAGTGATAGTTTTAGGACTCAGGTAAGTCTGCTGGAGCTTCTGAACAGAAGGCACCATCAGAATAAAGCAGATCTACTTAAAATTGGAAGAGGAGAACATAGCCAAAAAAAAAAAAAAAAAAAAGAGCTATTAAAGAGGTCTTTTCCAGCGAGTCAATCCCTAGCTCATTCTCTGGATGGGATTAAATCCACTGATAAGAACACCAGGGAAGGGAAGACTGAAGGGAAGTGCCAGAGGCGACCCAGCAAGTCAAGCCAATGTGCTGCTGTGGATTTCCTGGCTATTCTGCCAGAAGGTCTAATACAGAAATTGTGCACAGGAAGCAGTAATAGAGAGCAATGTGAGTCCCTCCTTTCTATGATGTAATCCCTCCACCACCACCAGTGAAGGAACGCATCGTCATGGACCTACAATTTCACTCCAAGGGAAACTTGCTCTGTAATCCACTAGGGTATCTGGCAGCCCAGAAAAGAGGCTGCAAAAGTTTTAAGATACATCATAGTGTGGATGGATTTTAATCTTTTTCTTTTTTTTTTTTTTAGACGGAGTCTCTTGCTCTGTTGCCCAGGCTGGAGTGCAGTGGAACGGTCTCGGCTCACTGCAACCTCTGCCTCCTGGATTCAAGCGATTCTCCTGCCTCAGACTCCTGAGTAGCTGGGATTAGAGGCATGAGCCACCACGCCTGGCTAACTTTTATATTTTTAGTAGAGACAGGGTTTCACCATGTTGGTCAGGCTGGTCTCGAACTCCTGACTTCATGATCTGCCCACCTCGGCCTCCCAAAGTGCTGGGATTACAGGCGTGAGCCACTGTGCCCGGCAGATTTTAATGTTTCTTAGTAGGAAAATGTGACCACTGGACAGTAAAAAAGATAACATATGTTCTAAAATATTACACGTGAATGTAGCCTAATAGTTTAACTTCTAGGCACCAAAAGAGGTAAGGTTTCATCCCTAGATTAACTATGATTTTCTTCCTTCATTATTAAAATCAGGCTGAGGGCTACTCTTCTCCTCTAGAGGGTCAGCCTTTCTTGAACCTTATCCCTAAGTGGTGAGTCTGCGTCTTTAGAAAGTTTATTTAAAATGTGTGATTTTAGAGACTGTTTTATGTGAACTACAGAAAAATTATCAGTGATGGAGTGAATGAGACAAACCGGGCATCTTATTCAGAGGGACTTGGGATAAACGAAGAGGTGCTCACTTTCCTTTACTCCTGAGCAAGGAGCACATCAAGAAACAGAAGGCAGAAAGGCAGAAAATAAAAATTAAACAATTTATTTAAGTTCCCAAAGGAAACTTCCTATCTTGTTTATATACCCTATAATTTTTGGTGTTAAGATCCCTTTTCATTTTTAAAGTTACTGAGGATCCCAGAGAGCTTTTATATGAGTTATAGCTATTAATATTTACTGTTAATAACAGTTAAAAAACAATTTTTTTTGAGACAGGGTCTGGCTCTGTCACCCAGGCTGGAGTGCAGTGCTGTGATCTTGGCTTACTGCAGCCTCGACCTCCCAGGCTCAGGTAATCCTCCCACCTCAGCCTCCCGAGTAGCTGGGACTACAAGCGCATACCACCATGCCCGGCTAATTTTTTTATTTTTTGTAGAGATGGGGGTCTCACTTTATTACCCAGGCTGGTAAAAACTTTCAATTCTGAATTACAGAACCATGAAAAATTACAAACAAAGTATATTAAAACATTTTTAAACTCCAAAACACAGAGGTACACATTCCATTAGCTGCCACAGTGACATCATCACACATCATGAAATATCTGCTAAACTCCACTGTTCGGTCTTGAGAGAATGAGAATGAAAATGGAAAATGACGGTTTAGTATCATTATGAAAATAGTTTTGATTTTATGACTCCCTGAAAGAGTCTTGGGGACTCCCAGACTACACTTTGAGAACTGCTGCCCATAGAAATGAATATAAAATGCCAAAACATTTTACACATACAGAACCGGTTCTTTGCCTTAAAAGAGCAGAGGAAGTCCTACGCACCATGCCAGGTCAAAATGCTTGGGCTCTGATGACTGACCAAATTATTACTATAAACCAGATGGCAGGTGAGTTGAAGGACAGCTGGCCCATGATGCTTTGCTAGGCGCTGAGGACGTATGTTTCTAGGAAGCACTCTGGCAATACCAACTGCAATTCCATCAGTGCTAAACAATTTTTATAATTATGTTAATATATCTTCCCTTCTTATAAAAATGATGATAGTGGCAACAAGGTACATCCAGAGGATTAGTGTCTGGTAGGTTTTGTATCACACCAAGTCCCTCAAAATGGTTATTGATCCCTAGAAATGCCTGCCTCTCAAGTGTTATTGTTTAATTAATGTTGTTGGAACTTATGCTACCCAGCAGCAAACATACAGAGACCTGTGTGTTGATTTTAATCACTGCCACTACTGGGATACTGTAAAAGGAGAAGTCAATTATCTTAAAAATACCTTCTGCTGAGTTTAACTTAAGGAGTTCTTTAGAAAAGCTTTCTTTTACCTTTAGATTTCTGAAAAGAAAAATGTTTCAATTTTAAGACAAAACCTGGCAGAAGCTCTTAGTTTGTGAGTTGATGAGTGGATCCTTTGGGTTCAATCTTTCAAAGAAAACCATAATCCCATTTGACCCAAAAAATACAACAAAAACAACACTGTTTAGGAGAGAGACTCACATGCAGAACCACAAAATCATCTGTCCCCTAGCATTTGTGTACCATCCTAGAGGGAGAGCTCTACCATGAAGCCAATGAGCTGGTGATCCTTTGGCAATACTTCAACTGAGAAGAAGTTGGGACAATCTTTGGCGCTAGCAAACAAGATTTCTGAGAGAGACCCTGCTGCTCATTAACAGGACAGTTAGAAAACCTGTGTCAATTATTAATGCCAAAAGTCAGGAAAGCTAGACAAAATGCTGAATCTTTAGAAAATGATGAATCTGTAACCACCAGCGACGTCTAAGGAAGGAAACAAGGAAACCTGTCAGAGAACAGAATTCTTCTATGACCCTAGTCCTCCAAAGATAACACTTTCTTTGTTGCCTCTGGAATTTTAACTCAGAATATTCATATGGTATTCTGCTGCTCCTTGGAAAGGGGTGTGCCACTAGTAGGTTCTGAGAATCTTCAAGTTCAAGGGATATTTTATCTTAGGATGGTCAATGACAAGCTCTGTAATTCACCAAATAACTGGGACATGTGTGAAATGAAACTCTTTATTTCCCTCCTCAGATCTGCTCCTCTCTTAATCTTTAGTAAACGGAAGCTTCATTTTTCTAGTCATTTAAGCCAAAAACTTTGGTTTTCTCCTTGACCATTCTTTTTCTCATAACCTATATTCAATCCTGATGGCTCTTCAAAATATACGCAGACGTGATCACTTTTCTCCATCTCTGCTTCTTCCAAGCTATCATCATCATCTTTCCTTCCTTTTTTTTTTTTTTTTTTTTGAGACAGGGTCTTGTTCTGTCACCCAGGCCAGAGTGCAGTGGCGCAATCATGGCTCACTGCAGCCTCAACCTCCCATGCTCAAGTGATCCTCCCACCTCAGCCTTGCAAGCAGCTGTGCCTAAAGGGGCACACCAGTATGCCCGGCTAATTTTTGTATCTTTAGTAGAGACGGGGTTTGAGTATGTTGCCATCACACCTGGCTAATTTTTTGTTTTCTAGAGATAGGGGTCTTGCCATGTTGTCCAGGCTGGTCTTGAACTCCTGGGCTCAAGCAATCCGCCCACCTCAGCCTCCCAAAGTGTTGGGATTTACAGGCGTGAGCCACCGTGCCTGCCCATCATCATCTCTTGCCTGGACAACTGCAAAAGCCTCCTAACTGGTCTTCCTGCTTCCATCCTATTTTCCCTATGGGCCCTTTCCTCCTGCATATTTTAGACACAGTGATCCTTTTTAAAATCCTAGTTGATTTTGCATACACCTTAAAAATAATAAATGCAAGCAAGAATCATTAAAGGATGCTAAAATCATTAGATAACAGTTTGTTGGGAAACTGGATATTTATACAGACTCAAAGCTATCTCCACCACAGGAAAAAGGCACATTTACAGGTGGAAAAATCTGATAGAAACTATCTTAGGAGATGAAAGTTAACATCACCAACAACAGAAGAGACTGACAACATGTGCCTCCTGCTGTGATGCCCTGATAACGACCCATCGTCACTTATTAGTGCTCCTGCAAAAATGCATACCCTGAATCTACTGCTGAGAAAAAAAATCAGACAATCCAAACAGAGAGGCATTCTACAGAAGAACTGGCTCTTTTTAAAAACATCAATGTTATGAAAGACAAAGACTGAGAAACTCTTCCAGAATAAAGGATTACCAAACAGACAATATCATGACAATAAATGTCAAGAGTAATCTTGAATTGGAACCTGGGAGCAGGAAAAACAAAGTGTCACAAAAGCCAGTAAGGGACAAATGGAGCAATCTGAATATGGACTGTATATTTTATATAGTAATATTTTATTAGTGTTAAATTTCCTCAATTTGATAAATGCATTGTACCTACATAAGAGAGTATCTTTGCTCTTAGGAGATGTATAGTGAAATATTTTAGGGTGAAGATTCATGAAGTCTGCAACTTCTTGTTACCTGGTTCCCCTAAAATAAGTGGGTATGGTAGGTGAGAAGCAGGGGCAAAATGTTAACAACCGGTGAATCAACGTGAAGGATATACATTGCTTCTTTGTACCATTATTGTAACTCTTCTGTAGGTTTGAACATTTTCAAAATAAATACTGAAAAATTATGTCACTCCTCTGCCCAAAACCCTCTAATGGTCTCCCATTTTACTGAGAACGAAAGCCACAAAGCCCTGCGCAACTGGCCCGGCCACTTCTGAGGCCTCATTTCCCACCACCCTGGCCAGCTTGCTCTCCCCCGCTATCCTGGCCCTCTTGCTTTTCTTTCAAGATGCCATGCACACTCCCACCGCAGGGCTTTGCACTGCTGTTCCCTCTGCCTGGCAGGCTCTTCCCCCAGATCCTCCCGAGGCTTCACCACTCTTCATAAACATCAGCCTCCTGCCAGTATGCTATATGCCCTTAATCCATTCCATTTCTGTTTTCTTTTTAGAGATGGGGTCTCACTCTTGTCACCCAGGCTGGAGTGCAGTGGCACAATCTCTGCTCACGCAACCTCCACCTCCTGGGTTCCAGGGATTCTCCTGCCTCAGCCTCCTGAGTAGCTGGGATTACAGAAGCGCGCTATGCCCGGCTAATTTTTGTGTTTCTGTAGAGACCGGGTTTCGCCATGTTGGCCAGGCTGGTCTTGAACTCCTGACTTCAGATGATCTGTCTGCCTCGGCCTTCCAAAGTGTTGGGATTACAGGCATAAGCCACCATGCCCGGCCCCATTTTTCTTCATAGCACTTATCATTACCTGACATTATATATTCACTTTCTTATTATCTGCCTCTTCAGATGAGCTCCTTGAGGACAGGGAGTTGGTTTTGTTCCCTGCTGTGTCCCCAGCCTCAAGAATAGCACTTGCTCAGCAGAGTAGCACTCAGTGAGTATCTGCTGAGTGAATTCGGAGCTTTGTTGAGGTTCATTTAAACATTTAGAGCACTAGTTCACATTCCTGCAGTTTGTGGGTGAAGGGCTACTAAGTATTTGACAGTTTTTCGGGAACCTGTTTCTGATCAACTCTGCTGAATACAGTTCCTCTAAAGAAAACTGTCCACTTTTGGAATTGTATTTGAAGCAGCAAACAAGGGCTGCTGGGGGACTGTATGTCTTCTTCATTTTCCCCACTCCCAAAACACTGATGATAGAAACTTGCACACCTCTCAATTGTATGAGCTGATCTCCCCACCCCATCTGTTTTCTGAGAACTCATTCACAGTAGATCAAATTCAGACTCGGAAGGCTGGCTGAGTTCCATGAGGTTATATTTAACATGTTTCTCAAGGACATGGAAGGCCTGGAAACTCAGAAGAAAGCTGCCTTACATGGCATAAAAAGCATTCTATAGTGTTTAATTGCTGTTCCAGGGTTAATTAAGAAGGTGCAAGTCGATAAGGAGACAACATATGATAACGCTTTTCCCAATTTCAGCTCTCAGAAAGACAGTGTGCTTTTCCCAGGTTACTTACGTCTGTGGAGGTGGGGCTGGGCAGGGACACAGGCTGAACAGGTGCAGGGAAAGTGAATGTGGTCTCTGTCTTTTCATTTTCAGGGGAGTCAGGATGACTGGATTGGGGGGATGTTGGGGTAAGGGCTCCAAACCCCAGCACTGCATTGTATTTTGGAGGACGACCTATATACCAAGAGAAGGGAACAAAAGGGAAAAAGGGGGAGGGAAAGAGAGGGGGAAAATGATCTTACATACCTTTGGCCAGTGTTCCTCATTGGCTAGCATGGAAAAGGAAGTGAGGTAGCAGACAGAAGGTTAATTCAACAGTCCCAAAGGAAGGAAGAGAAGCAAAGATTTAAATGTCATTAGAAACAACTACGACTCTCAAGAGAAGGGAGGATAAGAGAGCTCTGGAGAATGACAGAAGGTGCTGGCTTATGTACAAAGACCTCACCTTGGGCAGATTGTGGTGAAGTTCCTTGGACTACTGCAATTTGAGATTTCTAGTGCAAAAACCAAGATGTCAAAGCCCAGTGGGAGCCAGGGCCAGGAATGAGTTTATGTTATTTATTTTTTTTGAGACGGAATCTCGCTCTGTCACCCAGGCTAGAGTTCTGTGGCACCATCTCGGCTCACTGCAACCTCCGCCTCCCAGGTTCAAGCCATTCTCCTGACTCAGCCTCCCGCGTAGCTGGGACTACAGGCACGTGCCCAGCTAATCTTTTGTATTTTTAGCAGGGACGGGGTTTCATCGTGTTAGCCAGGATGGTCTCGATCTCCTGACCTCATGATCTGCCCATCTTGGCCTCCCAAAGTGCTGGGATTACAGGTGTGAGCCACCGTGCCCGGCCGAGTTTATTATTTTTTCATATCTTGCATACTGTTCTCTAAGGTTTCTCTGCAATCAGCATTCTCACAAGACTATTAATGATTCTCAGTTCCCACAAACTGATTTATTTAGGATTTCTGCTTTTCCTTTTCTCTTCTGTCTGCATTTTATGAGGGTGGAGACAGGCAAAGCAAGGTGGCAAAATTCAAGTTAACTATTCTTATCCCTTGCTGTTAGAGCTATTGAGAGGTATGTTCTGGGAGTAGCTGAAACCTAAGAGCTTAAAAGATGCTCTGGGCTTAGCAATTAATTTTTAAGTATTTCTGTCCCTGGATACCCTCCCCAGTTGACTGGCAGCTGTCTCCCCACTTTACATGACAAACATCCTGATAAACGACATCTCTAAAAATTGGGGCTGTTTAAAAGTCTCAGGAAAGGCCCTCCCATCAGCACTCCTGAGAGACCTGATTTGTGTAAGAGCATTTTGACTCAAACCTCAAGGCTACAAAGGAACTTAAATGAGCCCTGTGGGTACAGAAAGTCTAGGTCAGCCACTCTTGCCTTACCACCTATCTAAGTCAGGGTCCTTGTCTTCTAAGGGCCAAGGTCATTGCTTCTAAGCTATGAGTGATCAAAAGTATATGCCCAACACACCAAAGGAAAAAAAAGGGCCAGAGAGGTACGAAACTGCCTATAAGCATTGGTAAATGGTATGTAGGATCATGACTTTGCCAACAGTTATCATTTATATTAGGATTATGCACTAGAGTCATGATTCTGTCAGATGTTACAGAAATATTACCTCTCTGTGTTAAACTGGTGATGCCTGTAGTACAAAGACAGATCGTACTGGTTTGTCTCTTCTAGGGAGTTCAGTGCTGCTGGAAGGGGAAGAACAAGATGAATGCTCTCGTTTACCCACAAAAGGCATATCCTAGGCACTGTGGATGCAGGCTTTTATCCTCTGACCTTAGCAAGAGATGCCCAGGTCTTTCTGGCTCATTTAACCCCTGTCCTCTTAGCAGATACTGCCCACTATCAGGCCAATTATTGTGCATTCTGGCTGGGGGGCTCCTTTCCGAGAACTGCATTGGGGTCACTAAAAAAATCACCAAACACAAAACAAAACAAAAATAACTTAGAGTACTGGTTACTGTGGCCCAGGAATCAATAAAAAGCCATGACTTAGGGTTCCCCATCTAAATATTTTTGAGTACTTGAAGGACAGGACTGATGAAACATTAGAATGGGTTACTAAGGGTGGGTATGATATCTCTTTTGTGGAGAGGGAATGGTAATAGTGTAGTCCTGCCGAAGGCAGACAAAGGGTCAGGATGACCTCCTGAGCTTCCAGTGGCTCTGAGACTGTGTGTGCACATGCACAAATTAGTATGCTACTCCACTCACTCTGCAACCTTTCTAGCCTGGAACTAGAATTCAGGGACACATTACCATGTGGAGAAAAGGACCTTGGGATGTATTACTGACATCAAAGAACAATTTCAGTACCTTGTTTATGAGCTCAAACCTTGAGCTGTTAAGACCTATTTAGACCTGCATGGTGAGAGATGCTGCTGCTGCTGCTGCTGTTTTTTCTGCTCTGCCTAAGAGTAAGATTCTGGAATGTCCATGGGAAGGTCTGAAATACGGGATTGGAGCTCTTTAGGAATCTGTTCTTTAGGGAGCCTGTTTTGACAGTGACCTTTTCTTCCTTAGTTGGAGATGTCCTCTTCTCAAAGATTCTAAGTTCTCAAGTGTGGCTACCTCTTTCCTTCCTGGAAAGTCTGCAGCTCCAAGAAACTCAGCGTCACACTCTGGCCTTGATGGCAGCAGGACAACCAAGACACTCTTAGGAGCACCTTGGCAACGTCAGTGCTCTGTTCTGCTTAATGACGCTCAAATGCTTCCTTTTACATGGGGTTCTGTTCACTGTGCTATTCATGGATGGCCTGGCAGGCTTGGGGCAGAAGTGCTACATTAAGCCGTTCCCCTGAGTCAGCTTTGCCAGAATCCTGGTAAAGTCAGCTTTTGATTCAGTATACAGAACTCTAATAAGAAATCTCATTCTCTTTTCTCTCCCATTCTCAGAGAACAACAACAAAACTATTTTCAAAGGATAGAGGAGTTAGGTCCTATAATGATGGGAGGAGGGAAGGAGAAGAAACACACACAGAAAGCAAAAGCAACAGCAGCAAGGGAGAGATACAAAAAGGTCCTCACCTCTCTTCCGGGTCCCAGGGTGCATTGTGCTGTTTAGGTATGTGACTGCACTCTTCTTACGCTTTGAGGATTGAAGAAGGAAAGGTGACTGTTGAGTAGTGTGGTTATTACTAATACTGGCACAAGCTAAAGACCAAGCATGGCATGACTGTCAACATGCCGACTAGTTAGTGCTAATCATCCTAAGGTCTCAATGCTCAAGGGTTTTATTGTATGTACTTGGCTCTCAGAGACTATCTCAGAGAAGTCTGCCTCTGCTGCCGATGACAGTTGTACTGAAGTCAGGATGAATTAAAATTTTAAGGTAGGCATGTATCTGCTGAAACTTAGGAAAAAAACCTAAGGGGTAAGCAGTGACTAATAAAAATGATAAGTCAAAAAAAATCTACCACTTCACAGAACTGGCCAAGTACAATCAGGGTGCTGCTCTTCAGCAGGTTTTCAGAGGGGAGGCACTGAACAGCTCACAATAAAACTGGAACATGAGGGAAGGGCCAGGTGCTGGCCAGTAATACCTCTGGCTCAAAGACTGCTCCGCTGTAGACCGGATTTGCTGTTGTTCTTCTTTTTCGCTCCTGCCTCTTGCTTTGGATTTCTTGAGAGAAGAAAAGGTTTCGATTAGCAGAGAGGCATGGAGAACCTAAAAAACTTAACTTCATTGTTTTATCTATTGGTTTTCCCAGAAGAAATCAGAATCAGGGACAAGTCTCTGTTTCACTGAAGCCTCAGCAGAGGCAAGCACACTACTGGAAGCAAATATGTAGGACCATCTACTCTCACCTGCAAGACCACACTGTCCTACATGTGGTTCTCTGTTGAGAGTTTAACAATAGACAACACTTGTAAACAAGTTGTCCTGATTTTTAGACCGCTGTATATATAGGTCTGGATGAGCTTTATCCATAAGACTTAAACTGAGTAACCAAAGTTCATCATTCTTGAATTAAATAATCAGGACAGGTACAGCTTTGTAACTGTTCTCAACGTTCTGATAACCTGGAGTGACCAGAAAATACAAAGGCTTGTCAGAAGAGCACTTGCTACTTTGTGCTGTTCAGAAAAAGAAGAGCTCCCCTAAATGAACAGAAGTCACCTTAATTTAGGCAACTGGGGAGGTTTTCCCAGGACAGTAGTGTGGATAATGATAGGAACATTAGACAGAGGGAAGGCAATTTTCCCACTAAAGGAAATAAAGTCCACACTGGCTGAATCACACTCTATTTGTGTTCCAATGTTCTATTCTAGGAATTCAATCAAACATCATTTTCAGGAACAAAGCTGTGGGCCAGGAAAAAAGGCAGTGCCAAGAATATCTTCTCTTACCTTCTAGATGGTCATGTGTTACCAACCCTAGAGACACCATGAAGGCGAGTTTCTGTGCCAGAGAAACAAAAGAAGAATATACTTCAGTCTGGGTTCTCACAAAGCCAACTGCCAGCTCCTAGTAGGACATTAGGGAAAGCCGGCCCCATGGGCGGGTCTCATGAATGCACAAGAGCAGGCATTCGCTGAGGAGCCGTGGAGATCCTCTACAGCAGGGGTGTCCAAGCTCTTGGCTTCCTTCAGTGTGGGCCACATTGGAAGAAGAAGAATTGTCTCGAGCCACACATAAAATACACTAACACTAATGACAGCTGATGAGCTTCAAAAAAAAAAATCGCAAAAAAAACTCATGATGTTTTAAGGAAGTTTACAAATTTGTGTGGGGCCGCATTCAAAGCCATCCTGGGCCACAGGTTGGAAAGTTTGCTCTAGAGACTCTCTGGTCTAACAGGGCCAAGAGAGAAGGACAGGGGTCTACATCTTCTTTCTCAATGACAGAAATCAGTATCTTGTGTGATCTGACTTCCCAACCCCACAGAAAAATCCTCTTAAAAAGAAGAGGATTTTATACTCACAAAACATGCAGAGTTTTAAAAAGCCTCCCATTTAACAAGCTCCAAATCCTGTGCGTTTCACTTGTCACGACTAGGTCAGTTTCTCACATTTATACTGCCACAACACTAACTCACAGCTAAATGATTTTTAGGACAATGCTAACTCACAGCTAAATGATTTTCAGGAATGACAGCAGGTGTTTCTGCTGAATACTATGATTTTTCAATCACACATGAACCTAAAAATTATGGAGCAATTTCTCTCTGAAGACCACTCTTAGGGCTCCATCAGAAACTAAGCTGGTCAAAATACTGGGCTCCGAAGATGGAACGTTAAGACTCTTCAAGCCGGTGAGGGAAACAAATTGATTTCTATTCTTTTCTTTGCTTGCATGTGGTCTGAAAAGTGTGTCTTCATTTTCTGTTATACTACTGCATGCAGTTTCTAAATATGCCAAATAATACATTATCAATTTATTTCTCTGATGAATAAAGAACATCTTCAATTGTAAAAGACATACTCCTGTAGAGTTATTTATACCACAATTTGATCTTTAAAAGTCCTGACATCTTATCCTTGATATTATGCTACTTTGGCCTGAAGTGATAGGTTCAGCCTATTTGAAAATAAACTTCTTCAGCAAGCCACTTGAGAACATAGAAATGTCCTTTACTGGTAACTTCAGAGTCCTGAAGAAATGTTTTTATATTATTTCTTATTTCAAAAACCGAGATGGGCACCTATCCCCTTGACAGCCAGATTAGTCTGGTAAGAAAAAGCAGTCTTGGACTTTCCTGTTTTCTAAACTGTATGTTGAAATGACATACACTTTGTGGTTGCCAACTGACTACATTCCTAATTTTCACTATTCCTTAGAAATATAATCAAGATCAAGCGGCTTTCCCCTAACTGTTGTTCTTTTGATGAAGCAGTGTGTGGACTGATATTCAGATGCACCCTCTTTTTAGCAAGTAACAGCACCCTTCTTGGCCACTCACACCCAAATCATCTTTGCCAGTTTAGATCAAGCTCACAAAATAATTAAGTGAAAAAAAATTTCCTCTCTTGTGGAATAAATTTTTTTTTTTTTTGAGATGGAGTCTCACTCTGTCACCCAGGCTGCAGTGCAGTGACACGATCTCGGCTCACTGCGACCTCTGCCTCCCGGGTTCAAGCGATTCTCCAGCCTCAGCCTCCCGAGTACCTGGGACTATAGGTACGCGCCACCGCGTCCAGCTAATTTTTGTATTTTTAGTAGAGACAGAGTTTTGCCATGTTGGCCAGGCTGGTCTCAAACTCCTGACCTCAGGTGATCTGCCCACCTCAGCTTCCCAAAGTGCTGGGATTACAGGCGTGACCCACCGTGCCCAGCCTAAATTTTTGATATAGAATAAAAAGCTGTCAAGAACTTTTACCTCATATGTGTATCCCACATATGCCAAGAGCTAATTGACTTTGTTTATGGCAGTGATTCTGTCCAACTAGAAAGTGAACTATCTGCTACTACACATGATGGTACTTGCTTGCCCACACTGGGTCTCGCTCCATCACCCAGGCTGGAGTGCAGTGGCACCATCTCAGCTCGCTGCAGCCTAGACCTCCCAGGCTCAAGTGATCCTCCCACCTCAGCCTCCTGGGTAGCTGGGACTACAGATATGCGCTACCACACCTGGCTAATTTTGTTTATTCTTTGCAGAGACAAGGTCTCACTATGTTTGCCCAGGCAGGGTCCTTCAGTTTCCTTTGATAGAGAAATTTTGCTCAATTTTTCCTTCTCAGAGCATAATACTTGTCATTAATTCTGTGGATGGTTTCACAAGTTCCTCAGCAATTTCTGTGACTAGTACTTCTTTTTGGCTCAAGTTTTGGTCCTCAATTAAAAATTCATTTATTTCATATCAGAAAGAATTACATTTCGTACTTGTTTTAGGAAACCTGAACTGGCTCAATAAATCACTGCTTTAAAAAAATGGCATGAAGCTTTGATGGCTTTATGCCACTATTTCATATGGTTTCATTATGAAGAATGCACTAAGGATAGGGGCAAGTGAATTACTGGTCAAATGAAATCTAATTGTCAGATATACATCATCATATTACCTGTCTACATTTTCCGTTTATAGCTGCTTATGCAAAAACATCAAACTGAAAAAATTTGCTTGTCTAAGGACATACAGATTCACATTCTACATTTTTATCAGGGTCTTCTTTGCTATTTATGTTTATAACTCTATCCTAAATTGTAGTATAGATGTTACTATTTTCATCCCTACTTTTAGGCTTCAATGGATTACTTCTGAGCTACTGATTCATTTGGGGTTTGGGGTTCTAATGTAATACAATGGTTGTAACAAAAACGCACACTTAATAACTGCAATTGATAATATAAATACACATTAGCTGAGTGAACTGGTTGTCTTATAAATGTTGGCTGAGACAAACAGAACACAGTAATGATTAGGAATGTCACTAATGGGACAGCTGGGAAAATCATCGTTCATCTTAACATTTCGAATTTGTAACATGCATATGAAGAATAACATTTCAAAAAACTTTTCCTCTGATACAATCAAAATGCCTATGTACTAGTGCATGGACCCTCAAGACTACAGTCTAAGAATTCCACCAATCTGACTTGGCAGTAACATTGTTGAATCATAAAAGTGCATAAGAAAATGAACATCAAGTTCATTTCATCATTCAGAGAGCAGGTGCCCCTCCTGGTACATGAGAATAAACCACACACCATAGACTGACACCTGCCTTTGGAGACATAGGCCTACCTGAGGGTTCTCCTCCCGTTTTGGTTTGGGTGCAGCAGGTGGGGTGATGGTGCGGCTCTCTGTTTGTTTCTCATCTGTTTCTGTGTGAGATTTAACTGTCTAGGAGAGAAAAATTAAATAAAAATTCAGAATTCATTTTTTATTAAAAGGATGAAGCAATCAGAAGTTTAATGGTAGTAGTCAAGAAGAAAGAAGACAACATATTCAAACGTGGAACATATTAATAAAAAAGTTAGTATTACAGATTTCATTGGGAGAGGGGAAACTAAAATGTAAAGCCCCAGTTGAAGTTATTAAATTGCATGGCTAGAGTAAATATGAATCTATAAATACAAGTCTAAATAAGGTATATGAAAAGAAAAATATGGTTTAATTCCTAAGTATAAAAATATGGTACAGGTTGTCCTTTCCGATTTCCATGTATTTTAGGATGTGGGGGTAGTTGCCCAGAAGCAAGCCTGCTGTTGCTGTTGTTGTTGTTGTTGTTGTTGTTGTTTTGAGATGGAGTTTTGCTCTTGTTGCCCAGGCTGGAGTGCAATGGAACGATCTCAGTTCACTGCAACCTCCGCCTCCTGGGTTCAAGCAATTCTCCTGCCTCAGCCTCCCTAGTACCTGGGATTACAGGCACCCACTATCACACCCAGCTAGTTTTTGTATTTGTAGTAGAGACGGGGTTTCACCATGTTGGTCAGGCTGGTCTTGAACTCCCGACCTCAGGTGATCCACCCACCTCAGCCTCCCAAAGTGCTGGGATTACAGGCGTGAGCCACCATGCCCAGCCCACTGTTTTTATATTATAGGTCAAGCTCCAGCCCACAACCTGCTTAAGATTAGTATTAAATATTAATGATATTAAAAAATCTTACATACACAGTCTCCTATTTCGGAACAATTCCAGTCATAATCTCAGAGAGACTGCAGAACTACCCTTACATGGAATATTAAAAATCTGTCTATATAATCCATCAGAGGAGAGATGCAATTGCTAAGAGTAGGCCATCTTGCAAGAGGCTGACTTCCTAATTTTTCCAATCTTCTTCTTCCAGAAGCCTCTTCTCAAGCAGAAGAAACACCAGTTGATTACCATCTTCAAACACAAAAGGTAGCTAGCATACCGGTAGACTGGGCTTGCATTACTATTCTTACCATGACCAATGGCTAACTCATTTTATGAAGCTCTCCATAAATACTGAAATAATTTTAAAACAGAAAATATCAAACTGTAAACACAAACCTAATTTACTTTTTCAAAATTAGAAAAAATGTGGAAGTAATGCTCCTTTCGTATGGCAACAATAATAAGTGAGAATAAAACTGATTATTGATGGGCAGGGGCTACATGAGACTTTAGTCCTACAAACAAGACATCTAAAGCGCTCAAAAATCATTATGCTGGAAATACTTTACTAGATCTGAAAAACTAACACAAGCACAAAGATCTTTGATTTTCTTTCCTGGCCACTTCCATATTTTCCTTCTGCTTTTATATGATTACATAAAGAAAGCGTAAGCATCTGCCTTATCAATACTGTGGCAACCAGTGCTCTAGGGCACAAATGAGGCTTTGTATTTTTCCCCCACTGGTGTTCTCTCATATTTCCCCCTTTATACTAAACACTACGTAAGAGTGGAAATTGTTTTATGCACCTCTTGTTTTTGCACCCCTTTGCGCCTATTATGGTACTTCATGCAGAGCAGGTGTACAGTAAAGAGCTGATTGGTCTTCTGAGTGAAGAGTATGATCTAAGGGAGAATCACTCAAGTCTTTCTCTCTCTCTCCATCACACACACACACACACACAGTTTTTAATCAAAAAGGACACATTTCCTCCATAAAACAAACCACCAATGGGAAAGTAGTTTACAGTGACATTTTAAAAGTCCTGGATGCCCAGAAATCTTATTTTCATGTCTCTTTGCATAGGAGGGACAGAAGTATGATGGAGGAGGGAGAAAAGAAGGTCAACTATAAGGGTGTGCTGTTCCATTCCAAGGCTGTGTGAAGTCTCTTGGAGTCTCTTACTTCCATTTCTAAGGCCGAGTAAAGCAATTAGCAGCAGTGCTTTTAAGGAAGGGCAAATCATTCCTTTCCACTAAAAAATTACCCATGGTTCAAATTTCTCTCTCTCATGCAAGAAAAAGTACGATTATCTCAGTGTTACATAAATAATATCAAAAGGATCCAAAAAAATACAAATAAAACAATCAAAACATTGGTGGTGGTGAAGGGTGTCTTTCCTTCGTGGATCTCTTGCTCTGGGGGAAGCCAGCTGCCATGTTGTGAGCGGCACAATGGAGAGGCCCAGGTGTGAGGAACGGAACCTCCAGCCAACAGTGAAGAAGTGAGGTCTGCCAACAACCATGTGATGGGCTCAGATGTGAATTATTAAGCTGTAGCACAGCCTTAAAATTACTGCAGCTCCAGCCAACTAGTTTGACTGCAAACTTGTGAGGGACTATCAGCCAGAATTAAGTTGCAGACCAGAAGGAAATGGGTTAATATATTTAAAGTGCTGAGCAAAAAAACCCCTATCAACCAAGAATTCTGTATCCTGCAAAACTATTCTCCAAAAATGGAGAAATTAAGACATTCCCAGATAAACAAAACCAGAGGACATTCACTGCTAGTATACCAGTTCTAAAAGATATGTTAAAGGGAGTCCCTTCAGGATGAAATGAAAGGACACTAGACAGTAACTCGAAGCCATATAAAGAAATAAGAACTCCAATAAAGCTAACTAGATGAATAAATATAAAAGCCAGTGTTATTTTTTTTTATTTTTAACTTCTCTTTTTGTTTCCTATATGACTTAAAAGACAAATGCACAAAGTAATTATGTATCTATATTAGTGGGCACACAATGTATAAGATATAATTTGTGACAGTAACAACATAAAGGGGGGGCAGAGCTATATAGGAGCAGAGCTTCTTTTTCCTTTATTGTCACTGGCAAAGCTTTTATTATTTATTTATTATTTTTATTTTAGATTTGAGGGTACAGTGCAGGTTTGTTACATGGATATATTGCATGATGCTGAGATTGGGGCTTCAACTGAAACCATACAAGCAAGGCTTTAAAAATCTAAGCTGGGGTTAATTCAAACTAGATTGTTAAAAATGTATGAATGTTAACTGTAATCCCCATGGTAACCACTAAGAAAATAATTATATACAGAAACAGAAATGAGGAAAGCATGAAAATGACATACTAATAAAAAAAATCAAACAAAAAAGGCAGTATTAGAGGAAATGAAGAACAAAAAACGTAAGATATACAGAAAACAAATAGCGAAATGGCGTAAGTCCTTCCTTATCAGTAATCACTTAAATGTAACTGGATTAAACTCACCAATTAAAAGACAGACTGGCGGAATGAACAAAATACATGATCTAATGATACGCTGTAAGAGAGACTCATTTTAGAGAAAAAGACACAAAAAGGTTGAAAGTGAAAGGATGTTTATAATGAATGGCTATAGTACTATCAGACAAAAGTGACTTAAAGTCAACAACTGTTACAAGAGACAAAGAAGCTCATTATATACTGACAAAAGGGTCGATTCAAAAAGATGATATAACAGTTATAATCATATATGTACCAGACAACAGAGCCCCAAAATATATGAAGAAAATATTGAAAGAATTGAGGACAGAAATAAACAGTTCTACAATAATAAATGGAGACTTCAATATCCCTCTTTAAGTAATGGATAAAACTTGTGCAGAGATTAAAAAGGACATAGGGAACTTGAACAACACTATACACCAGTTAGACCTGTCAGGCATATGAAGAACACTCCACTCCACAAGAGCAGCATGCATATTTTTATCAAGTATACATGAAACATTCTCCAGGACAGATTATATGTTAGGCCACAAAACAAATATTAATAAATTTAGAAAGACTAGAATCACATAAAATATCTTCACCAACCACAATGGAAAAAAGCTAGAAATTAATGACAGCAGAAAAACTGGAAAAGTCACAAGTGTATGGAAATTAAACAACACATTCTTAAACAAACAATGAGTAAAAGAAGAAATCACTAGAGAAATTAGAAAATACTTTGAGAGAAATGAAAACAAGGCCACAACATACCAAAACTTATGCGATGCTGTGAAAGCAGTACTCAGAGGGAAACTTACAGCTGCTAACAGTCTATATTAAAAAAGAAGAAAGAGCTCAAATCAATAACCTAACTTTACACCTTAAGAAACAGAAAAAGAACTAAATTCAAAGCAAAAAAAAAAAAAAAAAACAAAAAACAAACAAGAAAAAAGAAAATAAAGACTAGGATGAAGATAAATGAAATAGAGAAGAACAACAGACTCAACAAAACCAAAAAGTGATTCTTCAAAAAGAATAACAAAATTGACAAACCTCTGGTTTAGACTAAGAAAATAAGAAGATACAAATAACTAAAACCAAAAATGAAACTGAGGACATTACATCTCACAGAATTCAAAAGGATTATAGGAGAATATACCGAAAAACTGTACACCAACAAACTAGACAACATAGGTGCAATGGAAAACTCCTAAAAACACACACATTACCAAAATGGACTCAAGATACAGACAATCTCAACAGACCTGTAACAACTAGAGATTGAAACAGTAACCAAAATTCACCCCCGAAAAGAAAAAGTACAGGATCAGATGGTTTTATTAGTGAATTCTACCAAACATTTAAAGAATTAGCACCAATCTGTCTCAAATTCCAGAAAATACACTCTTAAATCACTCTATGAGGCCAGCACTACTCTGATACCAAAGCCAAAGACACCAAAGAATAGAAAATGGGCTGGGCGTGGTGGCTCATGCCTGTAACCCCAGCACTTTGGGAGGCTAAGGCAGGCGGATAGCTTGAGCTCAGGTGTTCAACACCAGCCTGAGCAACATGACAAAACCTGGTCTCAAAAAAAAAAAAAAATATATATATATATATATATGTATACATATATATTAGCCAGGCATGGTGGTGAGCAACTGTAGTCCCAGCTACTTGGGAAGCTGAGGCGGGAGGATCACTTGAGCCGAAATCATGCCACTGTACTCCAGCCTGGGTGACAAAGGAAGATTCTGCCCTGTCTCCAAAAAATAAAGAAAAAAATTAAATTATAGATCAGGCTTGGTGCTCATGCCTTTAATCCCAACACTTTGGGAAGCCAAGGTCGGGGGATCACTTGAGTCCAGGAGTTTGAGACCAGCCTGGGCAAGAAAGTGAGACCCCATCTCTACAAAAAATTTAACAAAATTAGCCAGGGATGGTGGTGCATGCCTGTAGTCCTAGCTACTTGGGAGGCTGAAATGGGAGGGTCACTTGAGCCTGGGAGGTTCAGGCTGCAGTGAGCTGCAATTGCGCCACTACACTCCAGTCTGGGTAAAAGAGCGAGACCCTGCCTCCAAAAAAACAAAAACCAAAAGAATAGAAAATTACAGACCGGTATCTCTTATGAATATAGATGCAAAAACCCTCAACAACAAAAAAAATTCCTCAACAAAATACCAGCAAACTGAATCCAAGAGCATATTAAAAGGATGATACACTATGACAAAGCCAGATTTATCCCAAGAATGGAAGGGTGGTTCAACGTAAGAAAATCAATATAATATACCACATTAACAGAACCAAGGGGGAAAAAAAACATGGTATCTCAATTGGTGTAGAAAAGGCATTTGTCAAAATCTAGCACCCCACTACACACACAAAAAAGGTTAACTTTGTGAGGAGATAGATATGTTAATTAACTTGATTATAGTAATCATTTCACTACATATACGTATATCAAACCATCATATTGTATACCTTATACATATACAGTTTTTATTTTAAAAATTCCAGTTATCTATTTATAAAAACACTCAGAAAGCTTGGAATAAAAGAGAATTTCCTTGACTTTATAAAAAACATTTATGAAAACACAGCTAACATCATACTCAATGGTGAAAGCTTTCCACTTGAGATCAGCAACAAGACAAGAATGTTTGCTTTCACCATTGCTATTTGATATTCTACTGGAAGTTTAGGCCAGAGCAATTAGGCAAGAAAAAGAAAAGGCACCCAAATTGGAAAGGAAGATGCAAATCTGTATTTGCAGATGACATGACCCTACACAGAAAAAAACTCAAAGAATCTATAAAACAAATACTAGAGCTAATAAACAAATTCAGCAAAGTTGTAGGGTATCAAGACAAAAATCAGCTGTGTATCAAAGAACCGTATTAAGAAAGCAAAAAGGCAAACTACAGAATAGGAGAAAATATTTGCAAATCATGTAACTGGTAAGGGTCTAGTATCCAGATTATATAAAGAACTCTTACAACTCAACAACAGAAAAATAACCCAATTTAAAAATTGGCAAAGGATTTGAATAGACCTTTTTCCATGGATGTACAAATGGCCAACAAGCACATGAAAAGATGCTCAGCATCATTAGTCATTAGGGAAATGCACATCAACACTACTTCGCACCCACTGAAATGGCTATAAATAAAACAAAAAGGAAAGTAATAGGTGCGGTAAGGATGCGGAGACAATGGAATGCTCATGTACTGCTGCTGGGAATGAAAAATGACTCAGCTGCTGTGGAAAACAGTTTGGCAGTTCTTCAAATAGTTGAGCAGAATTACTGCATGACCCAGCAATTTCTACTCCTAGGTATATACCCCAAAGAACTGAAAACAAGTAGTCATACAAATGCTTGCACATGAATGTTCACAACAGAACTATGCACAATAGCCAAAAAGTGGAACAAACCAATGTCTTACGATTTCCTAGGTCTATCAAGAGATGGAATAAACACACTGTGGTATATACATGTCATGGAATATTATTCAGCCATTTAAAATAGAAGGGGGCACTGATACGTATTACCATATGGATGACTCTCAAAAACATGCTAAGTGAAAGCAGCCAGATGTAAGAGATCACATATTGTATGATTCTATGTATATGAAGTATCCAGAACAGGTAAATCTATAGAGACAGAAAGCAGATTGGTGATTGCCAGCGGCAGGGTGGAGGGCAAAAGTTAAATAATTGCTTAATGGATACTGGGTTTTATTTTGGGGTAATGAAAATGTTGTGGAACTTAATAGAAGTGGTGGTTGCACAATACTGTGAATATACTAAATGCCACTGAACTGTTATTTTAAAATGATTAATTTTATGTGATTTCACCTCAATTAAAAAAAACATTGGATTTAGAAAACAAAAAAGAATTCCTGGATTATCTCTTCGATGAATCTAAAGTTTGGTCTCTATCTGAGATTATAAACCATTATGCAGACTCGAAGTTGTCTTGCAGATGTTATTTTCTGCCTATATGGTGTTTAAACAGTTACCAGTATTTTAACAACTAGGCAACTTTTAAAAACATCTGGATTTCAGGCTTTTCTTGAAAAAGTCTCCATGTGATAAAAGTTTGTTATTGCCAAGAAGCAGCTGCTTCCTTGAGATGAAGCACATTACTGTGCAGTTTGCCACAGTTTCTTCCATTTTCTATTGTCAATTATTATCATGCTTGTCTTACTATTTTAAAGGGGAATTAAGAATAAAAGCGGGATATCTCTTATACTCATGTTCCCACTGAAAGTGGAAAAATAAATAAAAAGTCCGGTTGTTTACTCCTAGCCTGTTTCACTCACTTACATCTCCTCTTCGAACCCACAGTTGTTAGAATTTGCAACTCCTGTTCTTTTTGGTATAATAAAAGAATCCAAAAACTCTGCACAAACCTAGAATGAAGTTAATCAAGTATACTTTATATACTTGTCTGCATGAAAAATCAAAGTTAGGCAGGTGCAAGTAAATGTCCAAATAATTTCGTTAGTCAAGGTTAAATAGATTGGGACTGAAGGCAAAGCAAAATCCATGGTTTGGTCACTTGGAACTATTTTCTCTACTATAGCACCAGTATTAAAATGGGGTAAGGGGAGGCATCAGCTCGGGTTTACTAACAGGGAAAACAGAAATTTGAAGATAATACACTGGATAATATTATCTTGTAAGTACTCCTCTTTAAAAGATACTGTGCAGATTCCTATGAAAAATATTTATGGTAACGTGGCAATTTTTTTCCCCACAGAACCTTGGATTTTTTTCAGTAGCTCTGAATTGACGACATACATAGAAGTCTTTGTTGCAGGGTGTGCAGTGGGGTGGAGAAGAAAGAAACAATTCCTGAGAACTCCATCAGGCATAGTCTAATAAACATTAAATACCTTATTTCATTTCATCACCAACAGGTGTTAGCCCCACTTCAGAGCGCTGAAAAGGACAAGGACAGGGGAGGCGACGTGAAGGCTATATCGTAAGTCTTCTGGCTTCGTCTACTTTTCTGTCTAAAACGAGTCTTCAGCTTCAAAGATTTTTAAACCCTATCACTTGTTTTCTCCGAGACACAATGTAATGTAGTTTCTAATAAGGGAGAAGATCTCTTATCTGGGGTGGATAAGGAAGTTGGTTATGTCTGACAGGGGAAGGACACGTGAGACCACTGCTGTTATAACTGGCATTGCCTTCTCCCATTCCTGTGTCAATGTGGGAGGCCATGCTTCCTTCCCTGGAGACACAGCCTCAGCACCTGCTCCAAACACACTAGAAACTGAGTTCCGTGAGGGTACAGGCTTTAGTTTATCCACCTTATATATAGACGTCGCATGCAGCATAGCAACTGGCACTTAACACATTTTTATTAAATGAATGATGTTATCATCTAAAGGGAATAGCAGAAAGCAAAAGGGAACCTACTTAGCCTGGTCATAGAGAGAACGTTGGATACGAGTTTGGTAACTCTGTGAACACGTGTGAACAGGTTCTTCCATGGCTACATACATTACATTGTTTTACCTTTAGCTCTATAATCTATGAGATCTCTTACTGGCTATAAATGTGATACTGGAAATGAAAGATAAATAGAAAAGAAGGATAGTTGAAAGATATGAAGTAAGAGAATCCTGAGAATGCAATCTAGTCTAAAGAGAGTCTCTGCTGGTCGGGCTTGGTAACGTCTAAGACTATTATGCCAGGCTGCCCAGCAAACTAAGATAACAATGACTGAATTCCTTTATTAGAACAAAAAGAAGAGAGAACATCGGCCGGGCGCGGTGGCTCATGCCTGTAATCCCAGCACTTTGGGAGGCCGAGGCGGGAGGATCACGAGGTCAGGAGATCGAGACCATCCTGGCTAACACAGTGAAACCCTGTCTCTACTAAAAATACAAAAAATTAGGCCGGGCGCGGTGGCTCACGCTTGTAATCCCAGCACTTTGGGAGGCCGAGGCGGGTGGATCACGAGGTCAGGAGATTGAGACCACAGTGAAACCCCGTCTCCACTAAAAAAATACAAAAAATTAGCCGGGCGTGGTGGCGGGCGCCTGTAGTCCCAGCTACTCGGAGAGGCTGAGGCAGGAGAATGGCGTGAACCCGGGAGGCGGAGCTTGCAGTGAGCCGAGATTGCGCCACTGCACTCCAGCCTGGGCGACAGAGCAAGACTCCGCCTCAAAAAAAAAAAAAAAAAATTAGCCAGGCATGGTGGCAGGCGACTGTAGTCCCAGCTACTTGGGAGGCTGAGGCAGGAGAATGGCATGAACCCGGGAGGCGGAGCTTGCAGTGAGCCGAGATCGCACCACTGCACTCCAGCCTGGCCGACAGAGGAAGACTCTGTCTCAAAAAAAAAGAGAGAGAGAGAACATGAAATTTACTGCTACAAATCTTAAGAAATTATTTTAATTCTTAAGATTTCAAGGATATCTTTTTATAATATTATAATTAAAATAAAAAGCTCTATCAACATGGAGGCCACAACAGGAAAAGATGTTTAAGATCTATTAAAGTAGGGAAAAAAACAAATTACAAAATATACAGTTTGATTTTGGTTTTTGCTTTAAAAATGTTTTACACGTACATAGAAAATATCTGGGGGCCGGGTATGGTGGCTCACACCTGTAATCCCACCACTTTGGGAGGCCAAGGCAGGTGGGTCACCTGAGGTCAGGAGTTTGAGGCCAGCCTGGCCAACATGGTGAAACCCTGTCTCTACTAAAAATACAAAAATTACCGGGTGAGATGGCGGGCACCTGTAATCTCAGCTACTTGGGAGGCTGAGGCAGGAGAATTGTTTGAATCCGGGAGGTGGAGGTTGCAGTGAGCTGAGATCCCACCATTGCACTCCAGCCTGGGTGACAAGAGTAAAACTTTGTGTCAAAAACAGAAAAAAATATATCTGTAAGAATATAATCTAAACTGTTAATAGTAATTAACTCTTGGGGGTAAAATTATGATAAAAGTTAACTCCCTCTTTAAATTATGGGGAAAAGCACTTTCTACAATTTATATTTTTGTAATGTTTGAATCTGTTTTAAAAATGAACTTGTATTATCTTTGTAATCATAAATGTAAAAATAAAATGAAACCAAAACAATTTGTCTCCTAAAAATATCTTTATCAAAAAAAGAGGTAAAGAGAAATAATATTTAATAACCTAAAATAGTGTTGTGAAACCAGGTTCTGTGGAACACTGAGGCTCCTCAGAGGTTCTTTGAGAGCCAGCGCAAAACAACAGGTCCCCACCCAAACTCCTAAGCTTGAGCGTCTGACTCTCAGTAGTTTAATACCAAAGTTCTGCTGTCAATAAGTTTAAAATTTTCTGTTTTAAAATATGTGTAAATAATTTATTTCTGGGCTGGGCGTGGTGGCTCATGCCTATAATCCCACCACTTTGGGAGGCTGAGGCAGGCAGGTCACCTGAGGTTGGGAATTTGAGATCAGCTGACCAACATGGAGAAACCCTGTCTCTACTAAAAATACAAAATTAGCCAGGCGTGGTGGCTCACGCCTGTAATCCCAGCTACTCAGGAGGCTAAGGCAAGGAGAATCGCTTGAACTTGGGAGGCGGAGGTTGCGGTGAGCTGAGATCGTGCCATTGCACTCCAGTCTGGGCAACAAGAGTGAAACTCCATCTCAAAATACTACTACTACTACTACTACTACTACTACTACTACTAATAATAATAATAATAATTTATTTCTGAATGTTTCTCAAAGCACTTCCTGGGGTTTGAATAGGTTCCCCAGGAATTGAGATGTGTTCTTGTGTTTCCTAAGCACAGTTTGATACCTAGCTTCTTGAGTGCAAGGTCTGCCGCATTTGTGAGCTGCCTGGGTTTAAGGCCTAGTACCCTATGCATAGGTTCCTCTGCTCAAGAAGACTAAGGCAGCAGGCAGCATCTGAACAGCCTCTCTGAATCATGGTCCATCCAGAAGCAGAAGATTCAGGATCACCACAGACTATTTTCAGATAAATGAGAAGTCAAGACTGAATAATTAGAAATAGGTCGATGACTTTTTAAAGCAACTTTCTTGAGAGAGAATGCTTTTCTTTGCCAAATTCTTCTTTCTCATCACTAGTCGTTTTTCAAATAGGATACGGTGACTGCCTATAAATCCTTCTTGTTGTTTTCAGAGGTCTTTCTGCTACAGAACCTTCATGTATTTTTGCAGGTTACTTGTATGTCTCTAGCCTCGCTTTTTAAGATAAAATCTGACTTCAGGAAATATAAATGAAATGTTTCAATATTTGAGCTAAAATATCTGCATCCTCTAAAGTTAAAAGAATGCTTTTTGGAAATTTTAATTTTTTTTTGTTTGGCTCCCCATTATCTGTAGCAATCAAAGAAAAGTCTTTGAAATGAAATCCCTTTCCCTGTTTTGTTTATTCTTCCTGACTTTCACAGTCCTATCTTCACCTGGATTCTTACTGGGCCGAAACTAACATGGCGTTTTCTGTTTACTACCTCATCTGTGCTTACTGACGGAGGGCAGCACAGCCTGTCTGTGAATTTCCACATCAGAACCACCAGGGGGAGCTCACTCACACAGGAATCCCAGCCCATCTACGAGGGGATGGTGGGAAAAGCAAACCAATTTTCTTCAGTAAGAACGACCCTTCTGCACGTGGATGAATTATCGCACATAAGCGACAGCTTACTGACAATGGTGGTGAGATGAAGAGCCCTTGAGAAAATGTATTTAGAGAAAGCCCAGCAGCCATATGCCTCAATGGCAAGGCTACAGCCCAGAGCAGGTACATACTCTGCCTGTACCTGTTTTTCAAGACTTGGCTTGCTAAGCTGTACAGTTTGAGGTCCAGCGAGTCTGGTCCCTGGAGTAGCTATCACAATGCTGGTGAGCTGGGCCATGGGGAACGTTTTGGCTATGGTTGCAGTCTGCCCATTGACGACACGGACGGGGTGGATGGAATTCTGGGATGTGGGAAGGGTTGTGGGGGTGAACTTGGTCAGCATGACGGGCCTCTGGATAAGCTGAGGAGCTGCGAGCATGGGAGGTGGTGCTGGGGCAATAGGAATGTTATTCTGGGCCACAGGCTTGGGTCGAACCTATAGGGGAAAGAGAGAATAATTATTGTATTACTTAAGCTGCTCAAGTCCTATAAAAGCAAATCTTCCACACTCTATGTACGAAATGGTATTTAATACACTTATTAATGTTCATTTTGGTATATTAATTCTATAGACCTCAGGGCATATAATCTTATACAAGACTCATCAGCTCTTGAGGTCAAAACCTCACCCTAGAACATAGCTTTTGATTCTAAATCCTGAGCTCCCTCTTCTACACCATGCCACCTCTTCCAGCTGAGGTCAAAGGCCTAATCCAGAGACTGGTCCCACCCAGAACTTGTGCACAGTATAGTCATAATGTTGCCAATAGCCTTAACTCACATTTGAAATTTCTTCCTATCCACAGCTTCAGTGCACCCCCATTTCTGGCCCTCTAACTCCCTGTTCTTGGCCACTCCTCCTCTTAGTCTCCTTTGTGGGCTTACTCTTCCTCTGCCTCATCCTAAATGTGAGTATTTCTTAGGATTTTTTTCCCTGGCACCCCTTTTCTTCCCAATGTTCTCATTATTCTTAGGAGCTTTTGCCCATCTCATGGCTTCAATTACCATCTATGTACTGAAGACTTTCACACTTTTACCTCAGAACCTGAGACACTTCCTGAACTTCAGAGTTATATTCAACTTGAATATCTCAAAAGTTCAAAATCAACATGTCTAAGACTCATTAATTTCTTCTTCCAATCTTCTCTTCCTCCTATAATTGCCTCAGTAAGTGCCCTTTTCTTGACAAATTTTGGAATCACTCTTGATGATTCCTACCCCACCCTCTACTCTCTAAATACTTCTCAAATCTGTCTACTTCTATCCTCACTCCACTATCTACTATCCTAGCTTATGTTTGGCTCACTAAAAATAGTGAAAAAAAGTTACAGTTAAAAACATGAGGTCAGCCTTGCTTGGGTTCAAATCCTGGTTCTACCACTCACTGGCCGTGTAACCTGAGGTAACATACTTGATTTTTAATAGCCAGGTTTTTTTGTTTGTTTGTTTTTGTTGTTGTTGTTGTTTGAGATGGAGTCTTGCTCTGTTGCCAGGCTGGAGTGCAGTGGCGCGATCTCGGCTCACAGCAGCCTCCGCCTCCCAGGTTCAAGTGATTCTCCTGCCCCAGCCTCCCGAGTAGCTGGGGCTACAGGCACATGCCACCACGCCCAGCTAATTTTGTATTTTTAGTAGAGGCAGTTTCATCATGTTGGCCAGGATGGTATCAATCTTCTGACCTCAGGATCCACCCGCCTCGGCCTCCCAGTGTGCTGGGATTACAGGTGTGAGCCACCGCACCCAACCATAAGCCAGTATTTTTCAAACTTTTAAAACTGTGACCCTGTGGGCAAAACACTTTCCCCTTATGCATGAAGCTTGACCTTCAATTAACTCTTTAGCTCTGCTCTCCTGGAAATAAGAATGTCAACTATATTACCAGGCAACACTGCTTATGATAAAAATGACCCTTTACTAGCCGGGCACAGTGGCTCACACCTGTAATCCCAACACTTCGGGAGGCTGAGGCTGGTGGACCACTTGAGGCCAGGAGTTTGAGACCAGCCTGGCCAACATGGTGAAACCCTGTCTCTACTAAAAATACAAAAATTAGCCAGGTATGGTGGCACACACTTGTAATCCCAGCTACTTGAGAGCCTACATAAGGATTGCTTGAACCTGGGACGCGGAGGTTGCAGTGAGCTGAGATAGCGCCACTGCACTCCAGCCTGGGTGATAGAGTGAGGCCCTGTCTTAAAAAAAAAAAAATCCCTTACTGCTAAATCAAATCTGGATGGGCTTGAGGGGACCCCATGATTTGGGCTTCCCTAAGTGGGGTGACTCTCATAACTTGGGCACATCCATTGTGGGGACCTTGAAGCCATGCCTATGTAGTTTTTATAAGATACATTGGCTCCTGTGGGCATAAGGCTTCTATGCCAAGGTGGCTTTCCCACAGTCTTAGATAAGAAGCTTATTTCCTTACACCTGAGCTATCCTTGGACAGCTGTAGGGACTGCTGTATGGACTCACTGAAGACAAATGTCTGATGCTATCTTGCTCACAAGCTGTGGTTTCTGTCCTGTATCGTTCCAAGTAGACTGGTGCCAAGTGTGGCCCATGAAAGTCTTGTCGGTATGAATGTCTGACTGAACTTAAAACAACCCTATGGTGGGTGCTACTGACTAACAGTAAGAAATATATTTTACTCTGTAATCAGCATGCACCTATAGACATGTACCTCTAAAAACAAAAACTTTCTGAAATAGAGAAGACAGTATGTGCTATGTACTCTTAATAGTTCATATTCTATTCTATTCTATTCATTTTATTTAAACACTCTGGTTACAATCCACTAAATTGCTTTCACAACAAGTGGGCCATGATCCACTGTTTGAAAAACATGGACTAAACCTTAGATTCCTTACCCTAAAAAGAGTAATACCTATTTGCATAGGGTTGCTGTAACAATTAAAATGGATACTCCACGTAAAGTGCCTAGCATAGTACCTAATATGTAGCAAGACTCTCTAAACATTGGCTATTACCATTACTGACAATGTCTTAACTGTTCTTCCTGCCCACAGTCTTGACCGTCCCCAATTTATTCTCTGCACAGAGGCAAGAAGGAACTTTCTAAAACCTAAATCTGACCACATCAAGTGCTTGCTTGAAAATGCTTTAACGAATGCCTGCTGCTCCTAGGATAAGGCCCAGGTTCTTGCATAGCCTACAAGGTTCCACCAGCTCTGGCCCTAGTGGACTTCTCCAACCTCAACTCTAACTCACTCTAGCCTGCATGAGCCACATGGCCCTCTGTGCTCAGCCACAGCAAACCTCCTTTGGTTCTTTAAACTTAATGCATTTCTCCACCCTGGAACTACATACATGTTCTGTCCTCTGCCTGGGACATTTTTATTCTTCTTTCAAAGTTTTATCAGGCTAACTCAGCTAGGATTTTAGGTCAGACTGAATGTCAACTCATCAAAGAAAGCTTGAAGGAACCTTCTCTAATACTCTTAAAAATAGGCAGGTAGGCCAGGCGCAGTGGCTCAGGCCTGTAATCCCAGCACTTTGGGAGGCCGAGGCAGGTGGATCACCCTGAAGTCAGGAGTTTGAGACAGGCCTGACCAACATGACAAAACCCCGTCTCTACTAAAAATACAAAAATTAGCTGGGCGTGGTGGTGCATGCATGTAATCCCCAACTACTTGGAAGGCTGAGGAAGGAGAATCACTTGAACCCAGGAGGTGGAGATTGCAGTGAGCCTAGATTGTGCCACTGCACTCCAGCCTGTGCGATGGGAGTGAGACTCCATTGAAAAAAAAAAAAAAAAGGCTGGTATCCCTCCCATGTGCTCTCAGACTACCCTCTGAGGTATTTATTAAGGTATTTATTAAGGATTTATCTGATAAACAAGTGAAATCATCTTATCTCATATTAGCACTGCCCATCCTCTCCCCAGAGGCTATTTGGAAATCATTTACACTACTGACCACAAAACTCCTTCTTCTCCCTTTGTCTGAAAACTAGGGCCTCAGATAGGAACTCTCAGCCTTTCTACCAAGGAAGTCAACACTCCTCAAGGTCCAGAATGGGGAAATCTTGACATTTTGCATTGGGAATGGTGAAAGTTAGCCTAATTGCTGGAAGAACACTCTCAGGAGAATATGGTCATGCAGAGCTGCTCGGGCCTAGGGAGAAGGTCCTCTGTACAGACCCCTAGCCTAAGCCTTTAGAAGCAAGGCTTTGCCTTTAAGCATGATGATCAAAACCATCACTTTCCAGGGTAGAACTGAAGAATGGTTTCTACTAGTTGGTTTAGCTGTTGTTTCCTTCCCTACTCTTTCTGGCATGTAGGAAAGAAATAAGTGTTAATTGCATTCTTTCCCCACTGCCAGGCAGACTTTGGCTAAATTCTTCTAGTAAGTTTAAGGTTTATAATGGTTTTAATTATTTTAAATTTAGAAAATGTCCCTCTCCTTTACTACCCCCTGTTACTGCCTTTGGTCATTGCTAATAAACCATGATGACAAAATAAGCTTCTTCATGGTACAGAAATCAACAGTCAGAATGTTTAGCTAAGCGGGATAGACAGCTGGGCTGACAAGCCCCATTACAGGCTACTTAGAAAGAGCCCATGAGGATTTTTGTCCCATCTAACCTATCATTGAGCTTGTCATTGGTTTACTCACCTGTGGAAGAAAGTTTGGACGTGGAGTGAGTCTAGGAGGGGGGATAAACTGTGGTACTTTGATGGGCTGAGGAGGTGTTGCCTGAACCTGCTAAAAAATGAGGAAGATAAATAAACCAGAGAGAACAATTACTCTTCAATATCAAAGCTAGTATTTTTAGCATCACTATTCTTTGGATCAGACAATATTTTCTACAAGCTTTCATCGTAAGTTAATCATCTGAATTAACACTGCACTAGGAAACTTTTTAACTCTCCCACCTGCGTGCTTTACCCTATAAAATGAACCAACCACGCTTCTGTTTCCTCCTACACCTAATGGAGAACATAGCAGGCTCAGTAAATCTTAGACAATTCTCTTTGACACTCAAGAACTTTTGCATTAACATATTTTAAAAGTCAAGACTGGATCCAAAGTAAAATCAAACTTGCTGCTTAGCCAAGTAGGCTTTTTCCTGATATAAGCTTATAGTGAATGGCTTTATTCCTATAGAAAATTTTCTAACTCTCAGTATTTGGTTGAGTGACCTGGTTGCTTCTCTAAGGATTCCTGGGTAGGTGGTGAAGCTTCATTTTATTGCTCTCTAGTTTCACTCACCACTGGTATTATTCAAAAGCCACCAAGAGCTCTTAGGTGCCATTTTAAGGGAATTTTACATCAAAATTTAGATATATTTCTCCCAAGCTTCTGAGAATATCAGTTTTCTAAATGGCTCGATCCTAGAACTCTCATGAAAATTCTTGTTCAAGTACTTCCTCCTTAACGGGATTTTTTTTTTTTCCTGAACAAAACTTGGGCACTGACACGGTTAATTTGTGAGTTTCTTGAATATTTTTAAAGTGCCTCAACTAACTCCAGTACTTTCTGGGTACAATCAATTTTAAGAGCTATTAAAACTAAAAGAATCATCAGGGAGTTTTCACCAAGGCAGTAATACAGCACAAGAGAGTTTAAGCACTCAAGTTTCACAGGAAAACACTGTACAGAGAGGGAAGGGAGAGGCAGAGATAAATGAAACAGTGTGTATGCCTCTGTGAAGGAGACCTTTCCCCTAAAATCAAGTCATACTTGGACCTCAGCTAATGCACTGAATTTGGTCCTTGGTGTCAGGACGCTTCTGTAGTGATTTGAGCAGACAGCAGAAATGCCATATTCCCTTGTCGGCCCCAAAGGGGAATTTGGTATGCTAGAAGAATGATGGAAACTGAGAAGTCCAGCAGGAGCCGAGAAGGGATATACTATACAAATGCATAGCCTAACCTTCTCATGTGATCACACACGAGGAGCAGCTGCTGGCTTACCAGAGTGACTGTGTTTTTTGCCACAATTTGGACAGCCTCTGCCCCAGGCCCAGTGACCTTACTAGACGTCTGGAGGTTGACTGGTGTGTTCTGCACATCAGTGCTGAGCACAGCCTTCTGACTGTTGATGGCGGTCACCATAGCAATGGTAGGTCTCTGGCCCACCACAGAGGCAGGCATGGTCGCAGTTGCTGCTTTCAAGACGAGAGGTAGTGTCTTTGTGGTAATCATAGAAGCTGTAGTTACAGTCTTCTAGGAGACAGGGAAAACAGATATTAGGATACTAAATCTAAACTAAATAATAAACTAAATCCCACTAAACAATATGCTGCTAAACCTTGGAAGAAAACAAAATAATAATTCTCATAATCAAGTTTCTCTGTAGAACGACATTTCTTTTGTGTACATACAGCACACTCCTCACTACAGAGAAAGGCAATCTCTAGTTTTCAAGAGTTCTCATATTGGTGTCACTTGTAAATGGGTAAGTTCATAGTAATAACTGCAGACTAATTCAGGCACAGGGTTTTCAACAACAAATGGGGTAGGTGTACAGATACAGAATGTGAGTATACTTATTTCTTTTAGTTTTTCTAATTCTTTGCTTGCTGTCAATTAATTTAAACTTTGTACTAGTTGCAAATCAATGAGGTACATATCGTCTCTATCCTAACTGCTACAACCTCACCAATATGAAGAAAGCCACCATATAATTCTGGATATCTGCTTCCTGAGACACAAAGGCTGGGGTAAAAGGACAGTGTCTTTTTCTTTCTTTCTTTCTTTTTTATGGTGTCACCCTGGAGAGAAGGAAGGGAAACTCACATAAGGATTAGCATGTCGCCTCTGAGGCAGCTACCCTGGAGGCAATGAGTCCCAAGCTCCAGATAATGAAACATATTAGCCAACGAGTATATGGTAAATACCAGTTCTTGATACCAAAGGGATATTATGAGTTACTACCTATAATCTTTTCTCTGGAGAACTGCTGCAAAAGTGATCAAAGATGCAATGAAACATGACAAGGTGAAAACAAACATCTGAGTTTTAAAAGCCTGAGAGATCAGAAGATGAACTGAGGTGAGAGGACTCGACTGATGCTCCTTACGTGCTATTGCGGCATTGAAGCTGTACTTTTCTAGACTTTTTACTAGAATAATTAAAGGAATCAGTTACAAAACAAACAAAAAAATATAAACAAACTCATTACACGGCCTAAACATCCATCTGGAGATAGATCGACATTTCAGGAACATGGAAATTTATCTGGTCAAACTCATCGATTCTGATTTTGATACTACTTCACCTTTACTGCATATTTGCACTGTCTGATTTGGCAGCCAATAGCCACAAGTTGCTATTTAAAAGGAAATTAATTGGCCAGGCGCAGTGGCTCACACATGTAATCCCAGCACTTTGGGAAACCGAGGCGGGTGGATCACCTGAGGTCAGGAGTTCGAGACCAGCCTGGTCAACATGGCGAAACCCCATCTCTACTAAGAATATAAAAAGTAGACCAGGTGCGGTGGCTCATGCCTGTAATCCCAGCACTTTGGGAGGCCGATGCGGGCGGATCGCCTGAGGTCAGGAGTTCGAGACCAGACTGGCCAACATAGCGAAACCCCATCTCTACTAAAAATACAAAAATCAGCCAGGCCTGGTGGCAGGCACCTGTAATCCCAGCTACTCGGGAGGCTGAGGCAAGAGAATTGCTTGAACCTGGGAGGCGGAGGTTGCAGTGAGCAGAGATCGTGCCACTGCCCTCAGCCAGGTGAGAGAGTGAGTCTCTGTCTCAAAAAGAAAAAAAAAAAAATTAGACAGGTGTGGTGGCAGGCGCCTGTAATCCCAGCTACTCGGGAGGCTGAGGCAGGGGAATCACTTGAACCCGTGAGGCAGAGGCTGCAGTGAGCCGAGATCGCACCATTGCACTGCAGCCTGGGTGACAAGAGTGAGACTTCGTCTCAAAAAAAATAAATAAATAAAAATAAAAACTAAATTAATTAAATTAATTAAAACAAAAACAAAATTAAAACATCAGCTCCTCAGTTGCACTAGCAACATTTCAAATGTCAAAAGTCACATGTGGTTAGTAGTGACCGAACTGAACAGTGAAGATAGACAGCATTCCCAACATCACAGAAAGTTC
Organism: Symphalangus syndactylus; assembly: GCF_028878055.3. Taxonomy (NCBI): domain Eukaryota; kingdom Metazoa; phylum Chordata; class Mammalia; order Primates; family Hylobatidae; genus Symphalangus; species Symphalangus syndactylus. The sequence continues at coordinate 10,820,387 of NC_072428.2, read as the reverse complement.
TATCACTGTGCAAGACCAGTGACAAGTACCTCCATTCTCTCGGAAACACATCTGGACAACTTCTCTTATGAATTTCTATTTCAGTGTCTATGCTTTCCTACTTTGGGGTATTAAGTTGTTTGCTTCTGGGGAATTACTTATCTCTATTTTTCTGCCTTATGCGCATATACACATATTATCTAATCTTTTAAGATCACCATCCAAATCTTTGTTTCCTCTTCGCTAAGTGGCTTATTCTGTTTGCCATTGCCTCCTTAAATGTGAAATCAGGGGGAACATTGATATTTATTTTGGGGTACAGTGGATCATCATCTATCTTCGAATCAGTGATGAAAACCAAATAAAAGCCAAATGCTATTTATTATTAGAAATGGAATAACAGCAAGGACTGACTGCATTATCAGCAATTTGCAGCAAGCGTTTTTACCACAGTGTATTAGCCCTTGTTTTCCATTTAAAACATGTCGATTTAAAGAACTTCTGAAGTGGTGATCCAGTCACACCAGATGGCGTTCAATCCAGTGCTACCGTGGATTGTGGGAGTAAAGCTCTAGTCAGAACTCACTGACATGGATTTTAAAGACACGCATGTTGTTACTGCTTTAAGAGAAGTCAATGTACTTTTGTTTAAGTAAATCATCAATATTTTGAATAACTCTAAACTGATGATTCTACAAAATACTGACTAAAGCCTCAAACTCACCTGAATTATACACTTACCATTAATCCAACACTTTAAAAACACTGAAACCTAACAAGTTTGTTCACATCTTAGGTTAGAAGTTTTCTTTTATTTTACAACTACGGTTATGGCTGATTCCACTACATGATTTCTAGCATCTACATACCTGTTTGTCTAGTATACAGGCACAAGACCTAGTACTGTAAGCTTCAGTGAAAACTTTTTGAAGAATATATTTACTGTTTATTGACACCAAGACCCAGGTAGTGCTTAGATCTTTACCCCTAGTCTGGTGGTGCTTCTTTCCCAAGTATTAGGGAACACAAACCAAACTCCTGGGTTTAGATGACAAAAGGAATTTAGAACTTTGAAATCCAAGTCTAACGAAAATGTCTGAACTGTTCTGCAAGGAGGAAGAAGAGACATAGAGAAGAAAGGTGTCCAACAACAAATTCTTATTATTGTTGTTGTTTATTTATTTTTGAGACAGGGTCTCACTCTGTCACCCAGGCTAGAGTGCAGTGGCGCAATCACAGCTCACTGCAGCCTTGACCTCCTGGGCTCAAGTAATCCTCCCACCTCAGTCTCCTGAGTACCTTGGACTAAAGGCAGGTGCCACCACACCTGGCTAATTTTTTTTATTTTTAGTAGAGACGTGATCTTGCTATGTTGCCCGGGCTGGTCTAGAACTCCTGCCCTCATGTAATCCTCTCACATCGGCCTCCCAAAGTGTTGGGATTACAGGCGTGAGCCACTACACCCAACCAAGAGATTTATTTATATGAAAGCTGTGATTTGTTTTTAGCTAGTTAACAGTGTCTAAGTATGATCATCTTTAAGAGAAGGTAGCTATTTCTCCACAGTTTCATGAAAGGGGTCCTTTATTTTGACAAAACCCAAATTGCATGAGCTAGAAGTTAATGCAGAAATACATGGCATGGCAAATACTGCCAATAGCAAAATCCTTTTTATTTATTTATTTATTTATTTGCTAAGTTATTGTTGTTTGCCAAATATGAGTATTGATTTAAAACAGATGGACTCAGGCTGGACATAGTGGGTCGTACCTATAATCCCAGCACTTTGGGAGGCTAAGGTGGCGGATCACTTAAGCCTAGGAGTTTGAGACCAGCCTTGGCAACATAGTGAAACCCGGCCTCCACAAAAAATATAAAAATTAGTTGGGCATGGTGACACACCTGTAGTCCCAACTACTTGAGAGGCTGAGGTGGAAGGATCACCTAAGCCTGGGAGGTCAAGGCTGAGGTGAGCCATAATTGCACCATTGCACTCCAGCCTAGGTGATACAGTGAGAACCTGTCTCAAAGAAAAAAAATAAAATAAAACAGATGAACTCCAATATACAAATTAGAATTTAAGGGATTATTACTATGGGATCTAAGTAACCTCCATATCTATTTTATATTATTTTGCTGGTTTAATTTTGAATGCAGTCATGTTGTATACTCAAAACAACCACAAATAGAACCCTTTTCCCTTTTTTGTCTCCAAAGGTTTGTTTTCCATTTGGTTTTATTAACGGCTTTCTTCTTTACATTTGCATTATGCCATTAAAAATTAGAGGGCTGTGAATATAGGTTGGAGAGTACAACTGTATTTAACTGTTCTATTCTTTCACTTTTTCTGTAGATTGGAAAACTTTTAAAATATACATATAAGCATGAGTTGACGTTAACTAAGTAAAGCAAACTGTTCCCATTCCCTCTCCCAAAAAGAATTCCTCATTGCTTCCTCTATGCCTTGGTATATGCCAATCACCCGACTTAGAATAAAAAGCTTTCTCCTCTTAGCATCTCCTCCTGGCCCCTGATTGCTACTTAATATTTAATTCTTTCTGAAGTTGTGTATTTAATATATGCCATATATAACCTCCCATTTGTCCTCGCCCTCACGAACCTTTAGACTTCCCTATGACTGTTAAAAAACCCAGAAGTTTTGGCATGCTTTGGAGGGCTTGGCCTTATCTCCTGTCCATCGTTTCGTGGATGACACACTCCAACCACACCAGCCTACTTACGATTCCCAGGGCATGCATTTACTTTTTTGACTCCATCATTTTGTTCATACCACTCTCTATACCTGTGAAGCTCTTTCCCCTATGCTCTATCACTGAAATCCCATTCATCTGACAGGGCCCTGCTCAGATGCAACCCTCCTTGACAAGTACTTTCTGATCCCTCTAGTCAAAATTACTCTGTCCTCAAAATTTCTCTACATCTTAAATTTTTTAAATTCTGGAAAATAGAAACTCTCTGATTTGTGAATTTAGTCTCCACATTACCTAGAACAGTGCTAGCACACAGTAGGAACTCCACAAATATTTACAGAATGAATAAAAATTATTAATAACGATATACCAGACTTTTGGCAGGGACCATTGCTCTTTGTACACCAGAATCTACCACATAGATTGGTAGTACCAATAAATAGGTTAGTAGTGCCAAGCACAGCAGCTCATGTCTGTAATCCCAATACTGTGGGAGACCGAGGTGGGTGGATCACTTGAGCTCGGGAGTTTGAGACCAGCCTGGCAAACATGGTGAAACCCTGTTTCTACAAAAAAATACAAAAATTAGCTGGGCATGGTGGCCTGTGCCTGTAGTCCCAGCTACCCCGGAGGCTGAGGTGGGAGGATGGCTTGGGGCGGGGGTTTCAGTGAGCTGAGATTGTGCCACTGCACTCCAGCCTGGGTGAAAGAGCCAGATCTTGTCTCAAAAACAAACAAACAAAAACCAAAAACCAGATTTGTAGTTTACCTGTAAGCTCAAAAACCAAAAACTCGGAGGATCTTTTTGGTTTTTAACATTAAACATTTGCATTAAATAAAACAATATTTAAAAAAGGTTGGCCAAATCAATTAAACATATCAGGTGGGCTACCGGATGGAGAGGTGCTGTGCAACACTGTTTTGGAGGTAGCCCTGGGCCTCTTACCATCCACCATCCCAAAGCAACACAGACTACCAGGGAAAGGAAAAGCTATTATATTTTGGAAATGCTTCCTTTGATTTTTTTCTTTTTTTTTTTTTTGAGATAGAGTCTTGCTCTGTCGCCTAGCGTGGAGTGCAGTGGTATGATCTCGGCTCACTGGAACCTCTGTTGCCCGGGTTCAAGTGATTCTCATGCCTCAGCCTCCTGAGGAGCTGGGATTACAGGTATATGTTACCACGCGTGGCTAATTTTTGTATTTTTAGTAGAGATGGAGTTTTGCCATGTTGGCCAGGCTGGTCTCAAACTCCTGACCTCAAGTGATCCAACCACCTCAGCCTCCCAAAGTGTTGGGATTACAGGTATGTGCCACTGTGCCTAGCCTCCTTTGATTTTTATAACATAAAATGTTACTTGAACAGGATGTTTCCATGGGTTAAGACAGAAAACTCCTATGTAACAGGAAACAATGAATTCTACCACACTCCTTTCAGGTAAACATTTTCTGATCAACCTGTACTTTGGAAAGAGAACAACCTAATCCAATTCTGTTTAAAACTTAAACTTAAAATTATCCTCTAAACATTCTTTCAGAACTAATACAAGTGCTGGTAAGGAGATTTTTAAAGTCAGTTTTGAATGCCTAATTTCCAAATAGCCTTGGGGTGGTGATTAGGGTAAAATGTATGTAGGCTGTCCTAGCTATCTGATTGACAACAGGGATTTTTCTTTTTCCTTCTTTGGTTTTATATAGTATTAGCATTGCTTTTTTCTTTTTTTTCTTTTTTTTTTTTTTGTATTGAATGGCAGTACAGAAGAGTAGTTGAATGGACATATTTTTCAGCCAGAACATCTAGGTTCAAATCTTAGCTCCACCACATACCACCCTCCATGATCTTAGGTAAATTATGTAACCTCTCTGTGCCTTAGTTTTCTCTTCTAAAAAACAGAGATGGTGGGCAGGTTGCGGTGGCTCACGCCTGTAATCCCAGCACTTTGGGAGGCTGAGGCGGGCAGACCACAAGGTCAGGAGTTCGAGACCAGCCTGGCCAATATGGTAAAACCCTGTCTCTACTAAAAATACAAAAATTAGCCGGGCATGGTGGCATGCACCTGTAGTCCCAGCTACTTGGGAGGCTGAGGCAGAAGAATTGTTTGAACCCACGAGGGCGGAGGTTGCAGTGAGCCGAGACTGCGCCACTGCACTCCAGCCTGGGTGACACAGTGAGACTCCATCTCAAAACAACAACAACAACAACAAAAAACAAAAACAAACAGAGACGGTAATAATAATAACTTACTCTTAGGGTTAGGGTGAGGAGTATGTCCGTTACATAAAAACACTTAGGAGACTGCCAGTACACAGTAATCTCTATTAAATGTTAACTCATCTTTAGTGTTCTTATAAAAAATTCATTCTTTACTTGCAAAATGTTGCACATGAACCAGTCCAATGTCCATAAACAGTGAACAGCCAAGTGAACTATACTCTTTTTCTCTCTATATAAAGACACAGCAAAGACCTGGTGTTGGTTGTAAGAGGTATCCACACTTGGGTTTCAGAGGATCCCAAAGTCCTTGAAGTGTGCAAAAATGAGTGTATTAAGTGTGAATGTATATTCTTCTGGAGAGGGATCTATAGCCTTCAACAGAGTCATAAAGCGATCTGTGACCTTCAAGGATCCAAGTATCATTTGGAATATCATTTCCAAATACGCCCTTTTTGTGTATCTTGATTGCCTCACTATTCTTAAATTGTATGCTTGTTTAAATGCCCTTTTCAGTAAAAACATTTGTACAGCTACACCAAGTTAGAATTTTATTAAGCTCCCACTTCTTTAGTTTTGACCTGTGGCTTTCACTTCAGATTCCCATCAGTGTATTAGAACAAATTCATTTTCTCATAAATATGGGCTTAAAAATGAGTGTTTCTATGAATAGTGCAAATACAGCACTCTTCTTTTTTTTTTTGAGACGGAGTTTTGCTCTGTTGCCCAGGCTGGAGTGCAGTGGTGTGATCTCAGCCCACTGCAGCCTCTGCCTCCTGGGTTCAAGTGATTCTTCTGCCTCAGCCTGCCGAGTAGCTGAGATTACAGGTGCCTGCTACCAGGCCTGGCTAATTTTTTCGTATTTTTAGTAGAAATGAGGTTTCACCACGTTGGCCAGGCTGGTCTCAAACTACTGACCTCAAGTGATCTGCCCACCTCAGCCTCCCAAAGTGCTGGGATTACAGGCATGAGCTACTGAGCCCAGCCATAGCATCCTTCCAAATGCTTCTTTCTATCTGGTCCCAAGAGCACTGATCCTGGAATAGCTCTATGCCTAGTTGCTAAGAATTCCGGAAGAGGTCAAGTCACAAACTTTTAGAACAAGTATAAATAAATACCTCCAAAAATTCAAAATAAGATTTTAATTCTGCTGTAAAGCAGATAATTGATTTTTGTTATTGACTACCTTTCTCCCCTTCTTCAGACAGGTGGGAAACCATTTAATTTTTGCTTCTTAGTAATGTTATTTCCTTCTGCCAATGATTACAAAAGTGATACTTATCTGGGTTATACTGTAAAAAAGCAATCAAAATAACTTTTGTTTAGTCCTAGCTGAGCTTAGTATAGTCTGAGACAGGACCCAGTTCTATATGACCAATAACAAATCAGTCTACAATCTGCAGCCTGCAATGTTCCATCCACACGTTTACCTGTGAAGCAGTCAGGTTGGGAGAGGCTGCAGCTGACTGCTGGGCGTGGTGGTGGTGGTACTGCTGCTGCTGTTGTAGTTGCTGTAGTGGTTGCTGCTGTGCTGTTTGTAGTTTGTTTTCAGATTGTGGCAATGGCTGTATTTGGAACTTGTCCGGTTGTTCTTGCTTTACTATCAGGTTCTTCCGTAGCTGTTCAACTACTCTTTTCTACCAAATGAAGACAAAAGAAATAAAATATATTAGAATACTGCTCTATCAGCTGCATAGAAATATGCTGACATCTTTCCTATAAATAGCTTCATCTAAAACTTATTACATCTAAATTTACACAGGTTCTACATATGAAGAGCTTAAAGCATTTAATATACATTATTGGTAATATGAAACTGATGGTGTAAGAAATGTTTTATATATAAAGGGCAACTGAGGCACACAAATGAAAAATCTGAAGGAGATCACACAGCAGAGCTCAGATGTCCTATTATTAACTTAGCATGCTGAGGGCAGAGTATATAACACAGCCGTAAAAAGCAGGACTCTGGAACCATCCTACTTCAACTCCAATTTCAGTTTTGCTACTCACAGCTCTAAGATGTTGGGTAAGTTTATGAACCTACCTGTCTTGCTCTTTAAAATGAGGTGGTTAACAGTACCCTTGAGGTTCTTGTGAGCACCAAATGACTTGTTATATGGAAAGTACTCAGAACTGCGATTGGCACATTGTTGGTCATTATTATTATTATTAGAGACAGTGTCTGTCTATACTGCCCAGGTTGGAGTACAGTAGCTATTCATAGGTGTAGTCATAGTGAATGCACTACAGCCTTGAACTCCTGGCATCAAGCAATTTTCTCACTTCAGCATCCCAAGTAGCTGGAACTACAAGCACACACCACTGGGCCCAACTTATTATTTTTTTCATATGATAACAGATACCAGCCATAGTAATTTTTATTAAGCAAACATCATGTATCTGTCCCAGCTGAAAACATTAAACAGACTGTTAAACAAAGAAACCTTGATCCCAGTAATATGCCATATAAACAACAGACATTCTAAATTACTGAAATGTGTAACTCATGAGCAGGACTTCTTTGCTGGGACAGGTTCTGTGGAGGTACACACGTTTGTTTAGGCAGAGTAGGGATTTAACTGCGTGGAGTGAAAAATTAAAGTCAAAGTTCTTCAAACTTTCTAGGCCTTGCTCAAATCCAAGAGAAATGTGTTTCTGGATACCTTCATTATTATAATACATTTCAACAGCATGTAAGCCCCATGAGTGCAGGGGCTTATTTGGTTCACAACTATACTCTGCACTTAGAAATATATTGCTGGCCGGGCGCGGTGGCTCACGCCTGTAATCCCAGCACTTTAGGAGGCCAAGGTGAGTGGATCACTTGAGGTCAGGAGTTCAAGACCAGCCTGGCCAACATGGTGAAACCCCATCTCCACTAAAAATACAAAAATTAGCTGAGCATGGTGGCACACACCTGTAATCCCAGGTACTCAGCAGGCTGAGGCAGGAGAATTGCTTGAACCTAGGAGGTGGAGGTTGTAGTGAGCCGAGATCATGCCATTGTACTCTGCACTCCAGCCTGGGCGACAGAGTGAAACTCTATCTCAAAAAAAAAAAAAAAAAAAAAACTATATTGCTGAGTAAATGTCCTTGTTCTCTTTACATGATGTGTAAAGTGGTGGGACCAAAGACCAACAAATGGCTCATAAAGCATATAATAACTATTTGGGGCCATATTTGGGCTCTGACTCTCCTGCCCTAATGGCAAGAAGAAGGTATAAGCAGCATTCCTCTCATATCTCATACACTTTCAAGTTAGTTCATTAGTGGAGATGTGCTATTTCTGATAAAAATAGATTGTGATTTTCTAATATAGATTATCAATGAAGAAAAGGAAGTGAACGAAGAGCTTTAAATAGTTAGATGAAACCATAAGAGCCAGGTTAATTCTCAAATGCCTGCTTATGGCTCTAACCAACTTCATCCCCCATATTCTCTAAAGAATCCAAATCTGTGGATTACTAGTTTAACATATTTGAACATTAAAATATGTATAAAATGAATTTCTAAAACCTGTAAGTAAAAAAAAAATGTTTTCTTGAGAGTTGTTTTTATTTTTTGATTTTTTCTCTCTTTTTTTTTTTTGTTTTTTTTGAAACAGGGTCTGGCTCTGTCACCCAGGCTGGAGTGCTGTGGCACAATCTTGGCTCATTGCCACTTCCACGGCCCAGGCTCAAGCGATCCTCTCACCTCAACCTACTGAGTAGCTGGGACTACAAGAGCGTGCTACCATGCCCAGTTATTTTTTTTATTTTTTGTAGAGATAGGGTTTCACCATGTTGCCCAGGCTGGTCTCAAACTCCTGAGGTCATGCAATCTGCCCACCTTGGCCTCCCAAAGTGCTGGGATTATAGGCATAAGCCACCACGCTCGGCCAAGAGGTTTTTAGAAAAATATTTTTATTATTGATTCTTTTCAGACAACTAAAATATCACATAAAGGCCAATTTTGGGGGGAAAAAATTCTGCTATGCATTGTATTCTGCTAGCACTGCCTCTCTGAGTAAATATTTTTTTTTAAATGATGCAGAGTTTAAAGTCTTTGCAGAAACTATCTGTAGAATAATAAAAATGCAAATTAATAAAATATCAAATGCTTACAAAAATTAACTTTCAAGTCTTCAAAATTCTATTTCTCCAATATAAAAGGCAGAATAATTAAACTGCTGTAGTTTAGGAGAAGGCAAAGTAATAGCAGTGGTGCTGCAGATAATGCTGAGAATCTCATGTAAATTTTATTGCTTGGTGACTGCTAGAACATTTAGACATTTAAAAATTAAATAATTATTTAGAGTTGCTTTCAGTCCTCCTCCCCATCAGACATCAAACATATTAACGAACTAGCTAACGTGCAGCATCAGCAGCCAGAGAAAGGAACCCTAAGAGCTCTTTCAAAACAAAAACAATGAAAAACCCAAAACAGATCAAATCAGAGGAAGGAGATAAATCAGGAGGAAATAATACAATGTAAACATGACACCTGCCAAAAAATAAACTTTGGACAAAAACAGCACAGGAAACTAATTACTATACCAGTCACAAAAGGAAAGGGTGTTTTTTTCTCCTCTATAGCCATCCTTAGGAAACACAGTGTGCTCTCCTACTCACTGCCTAGCTAAAGTACACTAGAAGCAAGAAACAAAGCCCAGAACCCGTTTCCAATGTCATGTACAACAGAAGGGAACAGTAGGGAAAGCAGGAGCAAGGGATGCGGGCTAGAGTACTACTCTTCAGCCATATGGCTAGAGCAAGGTGACGACCAATCAGAACCAGAATCAGGAGCGTGGGAGTCAAGTGAGTCACACTGCATTCACAACTGCTCCTCCCCCAGGACCTGAAACAAAGCCGTGGAAGCTTGGGGTGGGGGCTGGTGGGGGGACACGATCAAAATACTTGCAAACTTACATCAGTCCTTGAGAGGAGGGAAAAAAAAAAGGAAAAAGAAAGAGAAAGAGCTCTGCATTACAGGTCAGATCATATGAGCTGGGTAAAGCTTTCTTTAAAAGATAGCTTTGGTATGTCAAACTGCCACTCAGAAATGAATTGTCCCTTACTCCTTGCTGTGTTCACCAGATTAGAATACCGCGTGTGTGGTTATACATGTCTGTCACTATCTGCGAAAAAAAAAATTTTTTTTAAATCAAGATTTGGAGGAAGCACTGATGCCCTCTGTCACTTAAATATAGATGACTGCACTTAGAAACCAGTAACTGAAAGCCAGGTGAGCTCTGCAGCAGAGGTGCTCTTAGGTGTGGAGGCCCTGCAGGCTCTTCCAAGGACTGGGAGTAAAGGAGAGTTGCTGTGCATATGAGCTGGCTTTTCTAAGTCTCACAATCCAGTCTCATTCTAGTTCAGTCTTGCAGCTCTGGCAAACAGCACTCAAATGACTTCAGAGGGACCCCGGATTTAGGTCAGTACCACTTCTGGGTGGCAGCAAGAGAATACGGTGAAAATATGTCAAAAATCCTAGCTGTGTGGTATCATCCAAGGTTCTCACTGCCCCCTATACAAAGGATATCCTCTCATCTCCACAGGAGATGAGCCTATATTTTTACTACTACGTGTTTTAAACGAAGAAGTCATGACTGCTGCTGGTCATTGATGAAGGTTATACTGGCACACATGATTTGATATTTTCAAAGGTATTCACATATAATGGAGATCTTTAAATGTTACTAACTTTATTGGAACATTATCCTGAAGCTTAAGAGAAAGGGCTAAATTTCACAAACTGGCCATTCATCATTCACTGATAAGTTAATGAGAGTTGAAAGAGAGGGAAAAAATCAGGGAAATGAAAAAAGAAAGCTGGAAAGAACAAAGGCGGAAGGGAGAGAGGGAGAAAAAATTAATAACTTATCATCTTTTCTTAATATATTTCTATGAACAATAAGCCAATGTGCCAGGCCTCCAGAACTGCTAGTACCGCCCCCTTCAATCCATCTGTCAAGAACTGCTCCATAAACCCAGCATGTAACACGGAGCCTTAGATTCCCTTGACATTTGCATCACTGGGTTTCATCAGGGCTTGTTCAGGCAGAAGAGTTCACAGAGCCTCTGACACTTCAAGTCACAGTTTCCAAGACAGGTAGTCACGGTGATCAATATTGTGACATTCAGCGATACTATCAACGTGTTCACATGACAGCAAGACAGGTCCTGAAGAAAAATACGGAATTTTATAGGTCTAATACAACAGAAAATCAGGTTAGTTTTTCCACCATTTAAGTCAATCGTTCCATGTTCCATGGCTTTTGTCAACAGAGAAGGGAGACAGAGAGATGGGGGGACTGCCCCCACCCCTCCAATCAACCCACCAGTTTATTCCTATCAAAAATTGCTCCCACAAATTTTAGAAAGCTTCTCTCAAAAGAAACTCCAAGACCTTGCCCTCCACAACTGGATGTCAGTGCTTCAGGTCTCTGCTTTTTCACACATTCAGTCACTCAACTGGTTTGTGCTCTACATGGCAGTTATCTGTTGCGTATCAATTATTAGAGGGCCACACCCACACAAGACATCTTCTTACACAGTATTGCCTTAAAGATGCATCCTTTTATTCCTTCCATGAATCAACATGCAATCTAAAAAATACAACCTTCACTCTTTACACCAGAGGCTGATAGACTTGTAACTTTTCACAAATCCAGAAAGTTATCAAATCTTACTCAAAATCTTTCTAGGTCTTCGGACACACCAATTGCTCAAAATGAAACCAAGGATACTAAATTTTACACGTATGGAAAAACTAACCTGGAGAAATGTTTATTTGTTGATGAGATCAGAACTTAAAGAGAAAAAAAAGACTTTCTACTGTCTAACTAAAACTCAGCCACTGCATTGATAAGTCATCAATATTCATCAACGCTGAGGATGCAGGAAGGAGACAGGGCAGTCTTCAGAATGTGCCACAAAATTATCCTCTAAAGAAGAGGGGATGTGTGACTGCCGTAACATTAGAGACAGAATTACAATCTAGAGTAAAAGGTATGTATTGTTTAATGGAAACAGAAACTAAGTGAAGATTTCACCATCTTATGAGCAAAAACACAGAATGCCATTTTATGGACAAACACACAGAAGAGAAACTCAAGATAAACTCCCTCCTTAATGCAAGTAAAATTCAATAAGAGAATCTGCACTCGAGTTATTGGAGGAGATAGTCCAGGGGAGACACAGGATAGAATTCTAACAGAGGACGACGGGGAGGAATACTGGTGGCAGAAGCTATAAAAATATACTTAGCTAAAATAATTGCACTTTCTTAATTTTGTAAGATACTAGCAAGTTTTCCCCAGACTCTCTGAGATTCACAAAGAATTAGACGAATAGTTTCTTTCCCTTTTTAACCTCTTTTAAAAAGTACATATCCTTTTAAAATACCACCTGTTTGACAGAAACAGCATCTACAACCTCATCTTACACAATGAACTGGATACAATGTCTACAAAAGAAGGTCTCTTTCCTAGTTTTGAGATTTGGGGACATAATTATTTTAGAGTTCTCAAGTTGTCATGGAATTTATATAGTACAAATAAATTAACAACAGCAGCAGTTGTAATTATCAGAGATTTTTTTCAGTAAGGCTTAAAATTCTCTGCATGGATGTTTAACAGATGGCAAAGAATGCATATATCATGGTATTGATTAGACTTCGGCTTACTTTTTTAATTAAAAAAATATTCTTTGGGGTTTATTCTTCCTTCAAAACACACACACGCACACACACACGCACACACACAGAGGTATTTACATCAATGGATTTTACATCCCATCTCCACAGGAGATGAGACCCTTTATTAGTATCATTAGGATTTACAGTCTGTCTGTCTAAAAATTTAGACCTTAGACCTTTTATTTGCTAGCCTGATTGAAATGCAGTTTCTTATTTAATTCACTCATGCTCTAATAGGTAAACTCAACCCCATCTTCCCCCTAACTTGATATGTATGACTATAAAAGACTAATATTGGTATAGTCAGACTTTGCCTAAATTTAGGGACCCTTCTAAAAACCTGGGACTGCCTTTAATTTGTGTCAAACAAGAGAGAGTGTGGCTGTTGTACTCAAGAGAGATGTGACCCCTAGAGAGTTACAGATTCTAATATGTAACATATGACGATGCTGTGGCGAAACAGTATAAACACATAAGCTGCAATAGAACAATGCATACTAGGAACGGTAGTTGTAATATATTTATGTGTGATAAAAGACCTAAAAGTCCAGACGGCTTACATTCAAGTTTTCTACATTTCTTTGAAGCACTAAACTATACCGTCCTCCCTCCTTCAGAAAAATATTGGGAATCAAATTAATTAATGGTGGGGAATGCTTAGGAAACTGTCAGGGGCGATGTGAAAAAAGGGATAGTAACCAATGAATAACACAATTTGTCTAGTATGAATTTTTAACTCAGAGCAACAGCTAATTAAATGTGACTTTCATTTCCAATGTCAATTATATTTCAATCACTTGATTTTTAACATCTAATCATTTTAATGCTAGTTCAAACTGTTTGGCTATTTTTTTTTTTTTTATGAGAACTGCCAAAAAGGAAGTACAGTATCAAAGCGAATGCTACCTGTTGCCTTTTAATCTCAGAAATCAAATATATTAGGGTATATATCCCTGTGGAAATCTAGGTACATCCCAGATTTCTTATACCTCTATGGCGGTTCAGGGCCATAATTATGAATGCATAAAATAGATGCCCAATTTAAATGTAACCTGGGCCAAGCACAGTGGCTCATGCCTGTAGTCCCAGCTACTTGGGAGGCTGAGACAGGAGGATCCCTTAAGCCCCGGAGTTTGAAGCTTCAGTGAGCTATAATCATGCCACTACACTCCAGCCTGGGCAACAGAGCGAGACTGTATCATAAATAAATGTATGTATGTATGTATGTATGTAACCTGTATGTATGTATGTAGGTAGGTAGGTATGTATGTAACCTGACCCATCAAAGACCCTAGACACAGTAATGAGGACTATAGGGAAAAAAAAGTAAGAACCATTTATAGTCTGCACAATTTAGCTGTTTGTTACCATAAAAAAGCACCTGAGGCTGGGCATGGTGACTCACGCCTGTAATCCCGGCACTTTGGGAGGCCGGGGCGGGCGAATCACGAGGTCAGGAGTTCGAGACCATCCTGGCAAACATGGTGAAACTCTGTCTCTACTAAAAATACAAAAAATTAGCCAGGCGTAGTGGTAGGCGCCTGTAATCCCAGCTACTCGGGAGGCTGAGGCAGGAGAATTGCTTTAACCCAGGAGGCGGAAGTTGCAGTGAGCCAAGATCGCGCCACCGTACTCCAGCCTGGGTGACAGAGCAAGACCCCGTCTCAAAAAAAAAAAAAAAAAAAAAAAAGCACCTGAATCATTGTGTTTGTACCACAATAAGATATATCATAGAGGCTATTAATTTGTAAATTAAGCTCCAATAGAGCAAAACGTCTGTCCCTCTCTGTCTGGTTACAGAACACCGCTGCACATACCATCAGCTTGTCATTCATCATTACATGGCTGTATCCCACAACCTAAAGGCAGCACTGCCTTGTTAATATCAGAATTGTCTTGGACACTACAGAAATTCTCCCATTCCTCTGCACTGAAGCTGCTGTGGTTTTCCTCACAAAAGAATGCTGACTGGAGATGGCTGCACAGTAGCTGTCCCTGACAAGTTGGATATGAAAATACAATTTAAGTACAGTGATGATGCTAAATTGGAGGAGGGGAAAGAGGAACAAAACCAAAGCCCCTATCATTTTACAGAACACTGCTCAGATAAAACAAATTGTTTTACCTACTCCAAGCCCTAGGTACCATTTGAGATAATGTAGGAAGTCACATTTTCACAGAAACTCAAGACAGAATCAGATGCTAGAAGAGGTAAATATAACAGATTATTTAACCAAATTCTATGCAGAATACATCCACTAAGAAATAGATCCATTATTTTCAAAGATGAGGATACCTTTTAAGAATCCTCAATTCTGTAAGTTTTCTTAAAGGACAGAAAAAGACAATAATATTGGAAAAATATATTGTAGCAGGCAGTATATATCATGTAGAAAATATTATATGATGAAATGTAATATTTGCCTTACATTTAAACAAAAGTAACGCTTGTAAATAACTAAACACTGGCATTTTTAATTGGGAAGTATTTTAACAAAAGTACATTCTTAATATCACACTCTTGATGCTTAAAATCATAATTTTAAAAATCATCTACAGTAATAGCACAGACACATAAATTTTAAAAGATTCTAAAGCTGCTAGGCCAGGCGTGGTGGCTCACCCCTGTAATCCCAGCACTTTGGGAGGCTGAGGCTGGAAGAACACGTGAGGCCAGGAGTTCGAGACCAGCCTGGCCAACATGGCAAAAATCCCGTCTCTACGGAAAATACAAAAATTAGCCAGGCATGGTGGTGGCACAATTGTAGTCCCTGCTACTCGGGAAGCTGAGGCATGAGAACTGCTTGAACTCAGGAGGTGGAGGTTGCAGAGAGCCATGATCCTGCCATTGTACTTCAGCCTGGGCGACAGAGCGAGACTCTGTCTTTAAAAAAAGAAAGAAAAGATTCTAAAGCTGCTGAATGTTACCCTCTTAATTTCACAAAGTATTCCTAATTTCAGTAGTTAAATTTACCATCAAATATTTGTTACAATCACTTAAAGAAAAAAATGAACAACGTCACAAATTTACTTTCTGACAAGACCCCCTCATCAAACAACAGAGAGGGTGCAAGTTCCTCACAAGTGTAGCCTGCCAAAATGATGGCTGATTAACTGCATGGGATTGGCTCTTCCAAGACATGTGACAAAGGATAATCTGCACTTTTCTGTATTTATCTGAGTTTACTTCATCAGAGACACAAGAAACCTGAACTCATCTTTCTGAATTTCAGAACACATTTGCTTTTGTTTGTTTTAAATCATTAGTACTAGAAATCTTATTAAAGAGAGACATTCAGCAATGTAGAAGAAAAGCATGAACGATCTCTTAATGAATAAAACGAATTTGGTTAAAAATGTAGCTGGGGTGGGCCAGGCGTGGTGGCTCACGTGTATAATCCCAGCACTTTGGGAGGCCGAAGCGGGCAGATCACGAGGTCAGGAGATCAAGACCATCCTGGCTAACACGGTGAAACCCCATCTCTACTAAAAAAAAAAAAAAAAGAAAAAAAAAAAATTAGCCAGGCGTGATGTGCGCCTGTAGTTCCAGCTACTTGGGAGGCTGACGCAGGAGCATCTCTTGGACCCAGGAGGTGGAGGTTGCAGGGAGCCGATATCGCGCCACTGCACTTCAGCCTGGGTGACAGAGTGAGACTCTGTCTCAAAATAAATAAATAAATAAAAATAAAAAAATAAAAAATTTAGCTGGGCACAGTGGCTCATGCCTACAATTCCAGCACTTTGGGAGGCCAATGCAGGAGGATTGCTTGGGTCCAGGAGTTCGAGACCAGCCTGGGCAACAAAGTGAGACCCTGTCTCTACAAAAAATACGAAAATTAGCCAGGCGTGGTGGCATACACTGGCAGTACCAGCTACTCAGGAGGCTGAGGCTGGCTTGAGCCCAGGAGGTTGAGGCTGCAGTGAGCCATGATCGTGCCACTGCACTTCAGCCTGGGCAACAGAGAGAGACCCTGACTCAAAAAATAAATAAATAAAATTAAAAGAAAAAGAATTTTTTAAATCTTAAGCATGAAGAAAAACATTTTTCACAGGTGATGAAAATTACAAAATCTAATCCACAAATTTCTACACAAATATTTACAGTCTTCACACCTGAACATACACATGTATGCACCCACAAACACAAACATACACACACCCCTCTCACATTTTAGAAAGGATGGAATGGCCACAGTAAAAATCATTTATAGCATTTTCATCTTCCTTTTTTTTTTTTTCCAGACAGGATCTCACTGTGTCGCCCAGGCTGGAGTGCAGTGGCATGATCAGGGCTCACTGCAGCCTTGACTTCCTGGCCTCAAGTGATCCTCCCACCTCAGCTCCCCAAGGAGCTGGGACTACACAAATGCGCCACCACGCCCGGCTAATTTTTTGTATTTTTAGTAGAGACATGGTTTCGCCATGTTGCCTAGGCTGGTCTCAAACTCCTGGACTCAAGTGATCAACCCACCTCAGCCTTCCAAAGTCCTGGGATTACGGGTGTGTGCCACTGCACCTAGCCCATTTTCATCTTCTTCCCGTATACTCCTAAGTACTGAAGCTGTGATTCATGCTTTTACTATATTGTTCTCCAGTTTCTACATACAGCAAAAGTATTGACATGCAGGGTCAAAAGAGGACACTACAATGAACATAAAGTCAGTCCCTTGATTTGTTTTTTTTTTTTTTTAAAGAAGACTTTATTTTTAGAGCAGTTTTAGGTTCAGAACAAAACTGAACAGAAAGTAGAGTTCCCACATACTCCTGGCCTCCCCACCCCACATCTCCCCACTATCAACAAGCTACACATAGCAGAACATTTGTTACAATCGAACCTACACTGACACCTCAATACTGTCGAAGTCCACAGTTTAAACTAGTGTTCACTCCTGATGCTGTACATTCCATGGATTTAGACAAACATATAATGACATACAGCCACCATTATACTATCACACAAAATAGTTTCACTGCCCTGAAATTCCTCTATGTCTGTCTACTCAGCACAACCTTCCCTCACCCCCTGGCAACCACTGGCAACCACTCCTCTTTTTACTGCCTCCATAGTTCTACCCTTTCCAGAATGTCACAGAGTTAGAATCATACAGTATGCAGCCTTCCCAAATTGGTTTCTTTCACTCAGTAATAAGCAGGTAAGGTTTCTATGTTTTTCATGGTTTGGATAGTTCATTTCTTTTTAGCTCTGAATAATATTGCATTATCTGAATGTATCACAGTAGTACCTTGATTTTTTCCATATGGTCTAATGTAGTAGCTGGTGAATTCTATAATTGTTACATAAAAACAAAGTAATAATATCAGATGGATATTACTTGCCAGGTAGAACAATGAGGCTCTGAGTAAGTAAGTGACTAAACCTAGGTCACAAATCAGGGATAGAATCAGACTTAAAGAGTTCCAACTCCTGATAACTAATTCCATATTCCCACCTCAAAGCCCCAACACCAGTATCTGGCTTGCTGGTAAGGATCTGGAACCCTCACACCTGTAATACAGCTGCAGTAAGCCACAAAAATATATAGTTAAAACCTTAAAATTATATATATATATACACACACACGCATGTGCGCACTTTCTCTCCTCCACTCTGCTTTTAGAAAAAATAAGTAGAGAGGCAGTATTGTGCTGTAAAAATAATACAGTGGGTCGAGAAACCTAGGTTCTGTCACTAAACAAGGTTTGTGACCTTTGGTCAGTTATCTACCCAATCTTGGTCTCAGCTTCTGCACTCAGTCTCTAAATTATCTTCTATTAGAATTCTATGAATCTCTGAACGGCAAAAATACAACTTCCTGATGTATATCTTTACCTCTATAGCACTGCACAGAGAAAAATGCTCACAAAGACGATCCTGACACACCCAAAGAAGCTAAATCATTAAAGAACAGTTTCATTCAGGGGTTGAAATCTCACTCACGTGAACATGTAAACTGATGATTACATTTTGCAAGAACATGTAATAGGATGATTACCTATTGCCAGGCAGGTAATATTAATACAAGAGAATGAAGCAGGCCAGGTGTAAGATACTAGGCATGATAGGGACTGACGTCAACTGGAGAGGTAGTGCCCTCATAACACTAATCAATGAACTGCTTTTAATATTGTGAGTCAAACAAAGTATCTTTGCTGATAGATAAAGCCCATGAGTTTTCAACCCTCAGACGGTAATTACACTCACTGAACTGTAACTACTAGGAAAGTGGAATTAGACATTACTTAGAAAATTTTTCAGCCGGGCACGGTGGCTCATGCCTGTAATCCTAGCACTTCGGGAGGCCGAGGCAGGCAGATCATGAGGTCAGGAGATCAAGACCATCCTGGCTAACATGGTGAAACCCTGTCTATACTAAAAATACAAAAAAAAAAAAAAAAATTAGCCAGGCGTGGTGGCGGGCACCTGTAATCCCAGCTACTCGGGAGGCTAGGCAGGAGAATGGCGTGAACCTGGGAGGCGGAGCTTGCAGTGAGCTGAGATCGCGCCACTGCACTCCAGCCTGGGCGCTGGGTGACAGAGCGAGACTCTGTCTCAAAAAAGAAAATTTTTCGACATCACAAGGTGAACCAAAAATGATTTTAGATAGCCAGAAAATTCAAATGGCCTTCTGACTCATCAAAATTTTATCATAATGAAAGAGCTGGGATATGACTTTAGTGGGAAAATGCACAGACAAAAGGCAAGTTATGAATGAGATCTGAGAATACGGTAAGATAAAATATCTGAAGACACAGGGAAACACACTATATACAAAATATAACAGTGGAAATGAAAATGGTAGTAATATGTTTCATAATGGTGCCTACTTTATCAAAACAGCTTAAAGTACCTTACATATAATTTAACCCCTGTCACATAAGACTGACACAAGGATAAACTGAAATCCGTT
Source organism: Symphalangus syndactylus (assembly GCF_028878055.3). Classification (NCBI taxonomy): domain Eukaryota; kingdom Metazoa; phylum Chordata; class Mammalia; order Primates; family Hylobatidae; genus Symphalangus; species Symphalangus syndactylus. The sequence continues at coordinate 10,800,901 of NC_072428.2, read as the reverse complement.
CCTCTACCACTGAACCGCAGCTACCTCAAGTGGTGGAGAAAGGAGTTGTTTAAAGAGCTGTAGAGTAGAGGTCAGAAAACTGAAAACTACCTTGCTGAAGCTATCTAGGGAATTACAGTAAGCAAAATGTAATACTCTCACTTGGAATCCAACCAGAACACTGAAACTAACATCTTTTACATTTAACTGGTTCTCATTTCTGAGTACTCTGATTTTTCAAAATCACTTAATTTACATGATTAAGAAAAAAGAATTCATGTTATAAACATATGACTATTTAATAATTTTTTAAGAACCTTACTTTCTGAGTAGACCCTAAATGAAAAATGATGGTACTATTTTCCACAAATATTTCCTAATGATGTGATTTTTCTGTGTGCTTGTGTAAGTACTCACATATTTACACAGCACTTTACGATTGTAAATTTTCAAACCCTCTTATCAAATAAGACTCTCAGAACTGTGCGGGGCTAATTATGTTAACTGTCACTGATTCAGATGGGGAGAGTGGGGCACATGGTGATGGGTAACCAATAAAAAGTTACACAGTTCTGTGATAGTAAACCTGGGACTAGAATATGGAATCCCTACCCTCTGGAAAACTAGTTTGAATGAAGCTCTGTTCACTAACAAAAAGCTGGAGCTCATTTTTCTGAGCCAACTTTTCTGGGGCTGACAGGAGGTTGGGTGGCATCCAAGCAGACTGACTGAATGCAGAGTACACTAGTATGGGGAGCTGGGCCAACAGGGAGAGATGTCCCTTTCTGGTCATAGTCTCTAGATACAGTCAACTGCCAGGAAAGAGAGTCAGGCTGTTGAGATCCAAGGAAGTAGAGTAACCTATACAATAAACTGAAAGGGCCAAGCAGGAGAGGAGCCAGTGGATGCAGTGATGCTGGGAAACGGGACAGTCAGGGATGAGGCTCAGGCAGCTGGAGAGATGGCTCTGGAGCCTGCTACACCGACAGTGCCTACCTGAGGTGAATTTCCTAGAAACTGCTCTAAGTACTTGGAAGGGCTGGGAACGTTCCTAAAGGGACTGGGCAGGGCTAGATAACTTGCTCCAAAGTGCCAGGGAGACTGTACTTCTGTCATCCAAGACAGTCTCTTTGGCAGGGCAGCTAAACAGGGATAAATGCTGGAGCCAACCCAACAAGAATGATATACTTCCTCGTCTACAGAGTACGATGGACAATTTTAAGATTCTGTTGCTAACCTTCCAGCCTCAAGCCAAAAACTTCAATTCTGGAATAATGACTTCAATTTTAAAAATGGAATGGACACTGGCAACATTTAGACTGGGTAAAGTGTTGGACTCTGGTGGGTTTTTAAAGAAGTAAATCATAGCAAACTTTACTTACCATCCACTAAAGCTGGATTTAAAAATTTGATTCACTAACAGATTTATCTTACTGCCATAAAAAGTATGTAGCTATTTGTCTTTTGAAATAGAGCTCAGGTAATCAAAACCCATATGCAAAGGGGCTGCAGAAATACCATTACAAACCACACAGAGAGGTTTTAAAACCAGCCTCCCTGCTTTCAGAGCTGCTACTAGGAATCCTGGCTGCCCCTCCTCCACCTACCAGGCAAGACCAGGGCTCAGTCAATAACACTGCTGTGTAAGTGACACAGCCATCACTTCTGCTTAGTCTTCACAGACCTAATGTATGTGATGCTGAATTTACTTATCTCAGTAGGCAGCACAGCCTCACCAAGAGTGGTTATGTTTTAGGCTTTGTAAGAACAAGATGTCAGGGGTTTTGCTGTTGCATCATTCTGCAACACCTTATTTCAACTCTGTGCTGAGCTGGCAAAAGCGCTAAATCAACCCGGCTCTGCAACCCAGCTCGCTTAGCTTACCCTTCAGATGTTCCAGTAGTAGGACGACTTTGCAATATTCACTGGCAACGTGACACACTAGTAACAGTTTGTCTAGTCATCACACGCTTTGAATGTCTCCCTGGTATTTCTCTGTCCTTGTCCCTCTGTGCTGCATTTTCCTTACTAAATATTTCTGATAATATTTTCAACCAAAGGACACAAGAATCTCACTCCATCTTGAGCCCACGGAAATGTGTATAATCTCTGTGCTATATGCAGACCTGGGAGAAAGACCTAATTGTCAGACTGTACCTAAGCATCCTAGAGTCTACTCTGCTTAGATGTTGAGAATGAGAAGAGACAATTATTTCCCTCCTCTTTATAAGAATACAGCTGATTTCAGGTTGGCAAGTGTGACAGGCTTGCTTGGAGAAAGCATGGATATTTGTTGTCTGGTGGGATACAGTGGAACGAACCCACTCATCGGCAGGCTATCAGCTTTTGCCACTAATCAGAGGGGAGAAAGCACTTTTAGGAAAAGAAAATGGAACAAATTGAGTGGAAAAGAAGAAGTGATGCAAAAATGCAACGTTTAACAAGCAGCTGCTCTTGGTGGCTGAAGGTGCTCCTGTCCGAACAGAGACTCCCCTAACAGGAAGGAATCATTCCTACACAGGGGTGCATACCTATACTTCACAGCGTGTTTGTTTGTGTGACAGTTATACTGTCATAATTTTAGATGGTTAAACCTCTACTCCAGGGTTTATAAAAGATCAGAGCACTTGTCACTCTTGGTGCAGGTAGAGTGAGATAGAGTGGTTGAGCAGTTCATTTTTCTTTATAATTACACTCCATTAACCTTCCACATGAGAGCTCCCCTGTGCTTTCAAACCAGCAGCACCAACTGGCTGCATTTGATAAGGCTCTACAGAGTCTGCAAGACCAGCACATGTAACAAAAGGAAGACTTTAATACTGCAGACTTAAGCAGAAGCTGAACGCAGCTCTGTTACTTATTGGCACACATATTCAGCTCAATTATACATGTGTAGACAAAAACAAACCAAAAACATAAAGCTGGAAACCAGCAAACAAATGATGGGAGCTTATTTAAATCAAAAGTGATTCAAAAACCTTCTGGTAATCTTCATAATATTCAAACCCCAAATTCATTATTATTTTCAGTGTGTGTCTTTTTAAAAAAAATAATTTTTATTTATTTATTTAGAGACAGGGTCTCCACTCTGTCACCCAGGCTGGAGTGCAGTGGTGTGATCATAGCTCACTATAACCTCAAACTCCCAGGCTCAAGTGATCCTCCCACCTCAGCCTCCCATGGAGCTAGAGCTATAGGCATACACCACCAAATCCAGCCAATTTTTAAGTTTTCTGTAGAGACGAGGTCTCACTGAATTGCCCAGGCTGGTCAGAAACCCCTGGCTTCAAGTCACCCTCCTGGCTTGGCCTCCCAAAGTGAGCCACCATGCCTAGCCATTGTTGTTTTTCTAACCTTTGATAATGTGGCATCCTATTAAAAACACAGGATCTCGTACTCAATGTACTAAAGCTTACAGGTTGACACATTATAGAGTGATCTATATTACAATTAGATCACATTGGTGCCTACAAGCTACATGTGGTAATTTACTTGTTAAAGCAGTTCTCTTTATGTATTGCTCAGTAACTCACTTAAAAAATACACTGGTTAAGAACTAGCACTAAGTCTGTCTCTATCATCCTTGACAGTGGCCACATAAATGATTTCCCTTTTTGAGAGGGAGAGAGACAGAGAGAGAGAAACGTATTCCATTAATAATGCATTCTCCTGGAGTTTTTAATGCAGTGCCAGGAATGCTACTTTCCATATGCACAAAGGTAGATTAGTGCTTTTTCTACCCTGAGCAAAGGCTAGGTATACATGCTTGAGCAGATAAAATGAAAGGCAATTTTGAAAGTAGGTGTTGGCACAATTAATCTTGAATAGGATCCCAATTATTTGGGAAACAAAAGGTAGCTATATTTATAACTCTGCCTTAACCAATGGCATTTACAGCCTTCACAGCATCTCAGAATAAAGTTTCTGTCATAGCAGTTTGTGTTTCTGAGTATATCCCTAACCACAGTAACCTAAAAAAGGTCAATAGTTATCCTAACAATACTGCTCACTACTAACTTACTTTCTTTGGGCACAAAGGTATCCATTGTAAATGTTAGTCTATGGTACAGTGAATGTGATAATCACAAAATTATAGGAACTCAAGTGGTACACCAATTTATTCACCAAATGCCATATTTAAAATACTTTTCTAGAGATATAAAACTATCACAAAATCTTGGTTTTGAAAATTAATAAGACGCTTAGTATTTCTGAAAGTGGCAGAGAAATGTTTGTTTACATTTACATTTTGAAGATGGATGATTAGATCTAGGAATTCTACTACACTCTTCCTTTTTCCTATGCTTGATGTATGAAACAGAGGGATTTTTTTCCATGAATGTTTTTCCTCTGCTTAATACCATTACAAACTTACATTGCTGTATGTTTTTATGACACTTATCACTAGTGTATCCTTTTTAAAAATGCTTTTCTTAACCCAAATATCAGATGTGTACTTGCAACTAACAGGACTATACTTCTTAAAATCCAAATATAAAGGACATCATTTTACTATTTTCTTGCTGCACATTACATGCTAGAGGATTCAGCAAAATGATGTTGAATAACTGTATGCCAAAAGACGAAGCCAGCCCATGCCTATGTGAAACAGCTCCCAAAAATGTTGGTTTGTCAATGTCTAGAACCAGTGACAATCAGATTTCTCCTCTGCCTAAAAACATTTTTCATTTCCCAATGAATAGAATTTCTTTCACTAAATGCTTGTTTTGCTGCCTTAAGAGTGGCAGACAAATTAAAATTCCACTCTATAACCACTTTAAGAATCAGACAAAAGCCAATCTACCTGTTCGGGATCTGTTGTTCTGACTCATCGTTGGGCCATCTGTTTATGTGTGCTGCTTGTCTCACGGTGCAAATCAACCTGCTGCTGGGCAGACCTGCCTCATGCTGCAAACTCATTCTGCAATTTCAACCCCCCTCACCAGCAATAGGTCCTCTTATCAGAACCTAAAACTACCACTTTCAATCAACTCGAGTCAGACCTTCTTCTACTGCTCTTGTATAAAAAAGTGATACACCACAGGCCCACGTGCAAACAGGTCACCTCTGAACACTGCGCTCATAAGGAAGATGGCAGCACAGTTTTGCTCCTATCAAAACATTTTAGTACCATCAGTACCAAGCAGCCTGCTACCCAGGAATATACATGTACCACTGTGGAGAGAGGCTAAAAAGATTACTGAATCCCAGAGGACAAGAATATGAACTACAAATACAAACCATTCTAGTCATCTTTGTTTTAAAGATTGGTAACTTATTCACAGCTAGGTTTCCATCTGTGTTATTAGCACATAAACTTAAAGCAGTTTAGAAAAGGTTCTCGGAACATCCTTTGAGTCATCCACAAATATCAATTTGCCTGCTGCTTTGCAAGCACTGTGCTAATCACTCTCTCATCTTAGATGTGAAAGGATGTTAGGGCCATGGATAGAGTGGTAGGCAATATAAGGTTTGAAGACAATATGAAATGAATATGCCTACTGAGTATATAGTATTATACTAGATGTAGTATATTAACAAGTTAAATTATTTAAGAAGTTTCTACATCTATTTTAGGAAACAGAAGATGTACATGCAAAATAACTCTAACGTTTCTTTTTCTTTTTTTTTTAAACGGAGTTTTGCTCTTGTTGCCCAGGCTGGAGTGCAATTGTGTGATCTTGGCTCAGCGCAATCTCCGCCTCCCAGGTTCAAGTGATTCTCCTGCCTCAGCCCCCCGAGTAGCTGGAATTACAGGTATGCGCCACCATGCCCAGCTAATTTTGTATTTTTAATAGACACAGGGTTTCTCTATGTTGGTCAGGCTGGTCTCGAACTTCGGACCTCAGGTGATCCGCCTGCCTCGGCTTCCCAAAGTGCTGGGATGCTGGGATTACAGGCGTGAGCCACCACACCCGGCCTTTTTTTTTTTTTTTTTTCTTTTTTTGAGACAGTCTCACTCTGTTGCCCAGGCTGGAGTGCACTGGTGTGATCTCAGCTCACTGCAGCCTCTGCCTCTTGGGTTCCAGCAATTCTCCTGCCTCAGCCTCCCGAATAGCTGGGATTACAGGCACCTGCCACCATGCCTGGCTAATTTTTGTATTTTTTGCAGAGACAGGGTTTCACCATGTTGGCCAGGCTGGTCTCAAACTCCTGAGCTCAAGTGATCTGCCCGCCTCGGCCTCCCAAAGTGCTGGGATTACAGGCGTGAACCACCACGCCTGGCCAGAACTCTACCATTTCTTACAGAGTATCAGCAAAGAAAATTAATAGAAAAATTTAAAAACTATGTAAACAGAGAAGAGAGCAGTAAATAGAGAAAACAGGACCACAAACAGAGGTCAAGATCAAACCTGGGAGAGTATATATTTCGTGCAATGCTAACTCAAGGAAACTTTTTTGAGATTAAAAATAAAACTTGGTCTATCAATAATAATTAAAAATTTTTACTTTGCAGAAATGGAGTAAGGCAAGTTTCCCTGCTAGTGGTTGATTATAGGTCTCTAAACAGATAAACTAATATGTACCCAGTGAAATGGCACATAGTATATATTTCCACTGGGTTCTATTCTTTACATTTAGAAGACTGTTCCTTGAGACTAGAAAGTAGAATTAATCTACCTTGTTTCTAACAAATGTACTTCAAAATGCAAGCTTATTTTGAGAAGCGAAATTTAAAAATATATCTGTAGAGGACAAAAAATATATAATTTAGGAGGAGCTGAATATTTAATGGATTAGTGGGTTAGAAGAGGAAGAACAATGTTGATAACATGCAGAAATACATCTAAAAACACAGATTTGAAAGAACCAAATATTATGTTACTTATTTAGCGATGACGAAGCATAGAGATGATAAGGGACTGATACCTACATAAGAATTTATGTATCTCAGTGGGTGAGAAATTCGTGTTTCATTTTGTTCAAGCACCTACTGTCTCCAGTGTATACAAACATCGTGACTTTTCTCTTGAGGATGAGGCATAGCAGTGGTGAACAGGAAGGCTTGTCTTATCCTCTGTGCTAAGAGAAAGTCGCAATATTCTGCAAGGCTGCAACATGACATTTACTAAACAACCAGCAACATCTCTAGTCTTTTTAAACAACATTGATAAATAAAAATAATGATCTAGGGGAGATTCTAATTTTTCGATTGACTAGAGAGCTGAGGACAGTACATTAGCCCTTTTAACTGCTTGATAGTTGTAAGCAAAATAAGACAACACAACAGTACCAGGCAAATTGTTAGTGAAGGCAGCAAACTATAGAGAAGAAACCAACATATTTAGCAAGAAGAAACTGCTACACTATTTCCCACACTATGCTATGCAAACAAATTATTCACTTCTACAATATGCCAAGGAATACAGTGTTATTTAGAAAATATATTCTCTCACCTCTAGCTGTAACAGCAGCTAAGCACTACCTCTTCTTCATACTCTACTGAGAGTTGCAGGATCTCTCTCATCAAGATATGATAGTACTCACAGCACTTCTGAACTCACTGCTGAAAACGACCATTAGCTGTGATATGGGACTAAAGACAAGTACACAATTACCAGGAACTAGGTAACAGTCAAATGGTGAATAATTTTAAATCGCTTTAAAGACTTTATAATGTTTTTCTTTTGAAAAGTTGTAAAGACACTTAAAATTGACCAATGATCTGTCAAATTCAATTGTCTAATGATTTTAATCCAACCCCTCTGAAACATTCCTATTAAGATATAAATTTATGGCTGGGCATGGTGTCTCACGTCTGTAATCCCAATACTTCGGGAGGCTGAGGCAGGCAGATCACCTGAGGTTTGGAGTTCGAGACCAGCCTGGTCAATAGCGTGAAACCCCATCTCTACTAAAAATACAAAAATTAGCCGGGCGTGGTGGCGGGTGCCTGTAATCCCAGCTACTTGGGAGGCTGAGGCAGGAGGATCGCTTGAACCCAGGAGATGGAGGTTGCAGTGAGCCGAGATCGCACCACCATTGCACTCCAGCCTGGGCAACAGAAGTGAAACTCCGTCTCAAAAAAAAAAAAAAAAAAAAAAAAAAAAGATACAAATTTATATGTCAGTTTTTCATTGTTTCATGTTCAGAGGTCACTGTGTCATCATCTATATTCAAAACCTATGTTAAAATAAGAATGTGACACTCTAAACTCTAAGTAATGCTACAGCAATAGCTCAACATATCTTAACCATAAAATCAGACATTTTGCTAACACAACTGAAATAATTCACTGGAACTTACTAACATAGCTGCTTCAGAAGCAGAAACATCACAGACGTCTAAGAAGAAAAACTTAAAGCCATGTATGGTTCTGGTAGAGAATCTGAAGGGAATGTGGAAACTGAAAAAACATCAAGTTTAAGTCAAAGGTTCTGTGACCACTAGAGGGGCTGGAAATGGGGCTCTAAGATGTTCTGTCACCAGGTCCAATGACAGCACACTAGATATCACCGTATCAACAAATTTCTATTCTGATAAAGTATTGCCATGTACTTAGCCAATGCGCCTGTAGATTATAATGAGATAAGCCCACATTGATACAACCTAGGAAATAAATCACAAGACTAACAATGGAAGCTCCAGTTGGTGTCTGGCTACATGCACCACAGCATCAACAGACCACCTAATAACACAGGGAGGAAAACAAAAACACTGCATTTTTGTATAAGAAAAGAACAGGAAAAGGATTAACTACATTCCTTCCCCCCATGCTTACATTTTTAAAATTCCATTAGTATCTTGCCAGATTTTCAAGAGAAAGGCTGTGTGCATCAGAGTTAACTGGTATGATAGGCCATGGGAGAATAAAACCAATAAGAAACCTTTCTGTTCTGCACTTCACAGGGCTGTCACTCGTACTAGAAAAACGTCACTTTGAAGCCCTGTTTGCATTCCATTTTTAACTAGAGGGAAGAGGATGGAGGTCTTTGGTTTCTATGACAACCCAGATGGGCCATAATACAAGATACTTACAAATGTTCAATTGCAGGGATGCCAAATCAAATTAAGGCAGAGTTAGCACTACTTCATAAAAACTAGATGGGGAGAAAACAAAATACTTATGGCAAGACGATGCCATTTCTAGAAGTGGTTCGGAAGGATTTCATGAGAAAATATAAAGAAAAGAGTGACTATTTTTAGTGAAAACAAAACAGTAAAACTAATATATAAAAATAAAGCTCCAATTTACATGAGTAAATGCTTTCATTAAAATTTGGACTACTGAAAAATTACTACTTCACTTAATGTTTTTAAACACTCCCTTTCAAATAACATGATATTCATTAGTGATTTAAATCATTACAATCTGGCACACTGGGCTTGGTTTTAATGGTGGGTTGAGCTCCTTTGGGCAACTTTTTCTTTTGCTCCATCCTCACCATTTGTTCCTATATTTGGCCTTTATAACTAGAATGCATAGTCCTCAAAATATTTGTGGAATAGCTAATGCTTCAGAAATAAACTAATTTGTAACTTGTACTTCACTACAACTTGTAAAATTTATTAACTTTCCAATAATAACCTACCATATCTCTTTCCATTTATAAATGATGATTTATTTGAGAACCACCCTCAGCAAATACTTCTAAGCTTTTGAAAGCACTATTTGTGGGAAAAAAAAGCGAATTCACACATGGCCTTTTTCATTTAAGGGCAGAAAATGCTGTATATTCAAACTTCATAAGGGAACTTATTTAAGTCACAGATATTACCATTAGACAAAGGGGATGTCATATACACCTTTAAGGGATATAATGAACTTTGGACTCTGTTCCCGTAAAATGTCCTATGTGTGCAAACGTATACAAAAATTTTGCACACATTTCAGGGAATTTAGAGGCACCCCCCTCAAACCCCTCCACAGAACTAGTTTTATCTTTATTCAAAAGTCCCTTCTTCCCCAAGGCCAAAATGTGTAATGAAAAAAAAAGTCTCTAGAACAAAGCAAAACAAAAAAACACCCAATGTATTTAACATTAAGTAGATCATTGGTACCTTTTTACTTAAAACACAGCTCAAATTAAATGAATTCAAATAAAATGAATTAATTGGATAAATATCTGCTACAGAAATTTTACTAAAGATTGAATACTATGATTTCTAACTGTTTTGGATTTGCAAAATCAGGTAAGTTTCTGTGACTTTCTCTTCTCCCCCAAATAGCATAAACCCATTTAAAATTATCTTGAGACATTCTGAGACTATAAAAACAGGAGTAAAATAATTTCCTCAATAGAATCTTTTTAAAGCTCAGATTATTTCTTGCTTTGAAAAGAAAATCTGTATATGAGAGTGCCACTAAAAAAAGTCCTAAAAACTTTGTACATATACTGTACGGAGGAAAGAGCTTGGGCTAAAGGCTAACACTTAAAAAAAAAATTGCTAAGTTTTCTTTTCACACCATCTATGTGTCTAGTCATCACTCAGCCTCTCTTTGGTGTTAATACTGTTACAAAATGAGGATAATACCTATCCTCTCCCTCACTGCTAAAAGAAAAAAAATATTTTATAAAACTAAAGAGTTATAAAATATTCAATATTCATAGTACTAATAATGACACTAAAACAAGAAATTGATAGCTTAAAAATGCTGATGAACTTGATTTTTAAAACACCATAAAGCTGCCCTGCTGCCCATAACGATGATGACATTTTCACGAAGGGCAGAGTGAGAAAACGCTACAATTCTCACCAGGATGATGACTAGTACTTATAGAAGATTAAAAATAAGAATGATATATTATGTAGAAGAGAAGTAAAGATGGAAGTATGAGTATGGCTCAGCACACTACAGAGCACATGAATTTTAATTTGAAAAGTACTGGCAAGGCCTTGCATGCAGGCCCACACAAGTGCTTTTAAAAGCTTCATTACACTCTGCAGACATTTGCCCTTCATCAATTGCTTCCTATGCCAGGATTTCCTTTTTGAGTGTTGCAACCTAATATTCTTCACCCAGGCAACCACAGCCTATTTTGGAAAGGTTCCCTATTTCAGAAGCCTCAGTGCTGTTTCCATTTGGAAATACATCTTTATGAAAATATGTATCATCCTCAGAACAAAAATGCTTCAATATATTAAGTTTCAGCTGTAAGTGATATTTTTAGAAAAGTGGTAATTTCAGAATCTCTGCTTCAAAATTACAGAGTTGGTTTTTTTAAATGGAGTCACAAAGTAGAAAATTAAAAAGATATACCAATGAATAAAATCCTGTCTCCCCTTTTTCTTATCCCATTTCATTTAAAAATGTTTAAATTTATTTTCCATAGATTCTTAAAATCATTGAATTATGCATACTGGTATGAAATTTCATCCAATATTCATCTTCATAAAAACCAAATAACTCAATGCAAAAGAGCTCTTAACAGTCAATTTTCTAAGAAATGGTCTGACATCACAGATGGTGTTTTCTATATAACAAAGTGAATCAATTTGAGATGTCTTGGACACTGCAAAAAACTTGTACTTTTGACCAAAGGAAATGGATTTCACTTTTAATAGATAAGAAATAAGAGACACTGGGGCGTGGGGAAGGGGTAGAGGAGAAAAGGAAGTCCTTGTTCTAAGATTATATTAAAAGCTACTTAAAACATGTAAGTGACAATATTCCATAAACTGAAATATTTTATGAGTAGCTATGATACAATATTCTCTATTATTTTCTTCAACATAAAAGTTTTAAAGAACTGTGCTCATTTGACCTCTTATCAAACAAAAACTCATTTTTCTTCATATTGGTTTGCACAGCACAGACTATTACTTTTTCATAGCACTTAAATTTTACTGTGGATGAGGGCTGTACCTGCCAGGCCTAGAATGCTTTCCATTGAATTGTCTCCTCAAGACTAAAGGACTCATCATCAAAAAGATGTCTTTGTAAAATACAGTTCATGCCTCCTGAAAATACCATCTCTCCCTCTCTTCCATTCACTACACACATACTTACATGTGTTCAAAATTTATTCCCCTTCTTTATCATGGCTACCCTCAAGAAAAAACACAGGGAAACAGATAAGCACTACACAACAACATTTACTTTTTCCCTTTACAATAATATTTGTCTCTTACTGCAATGTCTCTGAATATGGAAAATGAGATTATGCAGTTAAATTTTAACACATGCACGTATACACCCAACTAATACAGCAGTCCCCCCCAATCAGTAATTTCACTTTCTGCAGGCTCAGTTACCAAGAGCGACCGCAGTCCAAAAATTCAGGTTGGGCATCTTTAATCTGAAAAATCTGAAATCCAAAATGCTCCAAAATCCAAAACTTTCTGAGCACTGACGTGATGCCACAACTGGAAAATTTCACACCTGACCTCAAGTGATAGATCATAGTCAACATGCAGTCAAAACTTTCATGTACAAAATGATGTAAAATATTGTATAAAATTAATACAAATTTATGCTTGGGACCAGAAGTGTTTCAGATTTTGAGATTTTTCAGACTGTGGAATATTTGCACAATATATTTACGCCTTGTATATACCAAATAATCTTAGGCAGTTGCTTTTTCTGGTTGAAGGTTTCTAAGATAATAAGAAAAGCAAAATCCTCATTTGCAATATTAATTTAATGAATGGGCACCAAATGTTCAGACCTTCCTGTTCTGACTTATAAAACAGGTTATTTTGACTCCATTGGCAAATGCCCCTGATTATTCTCAGCTTTTTATTACATACTAGGTAAATGAAACGACCAACGATCTTTTTACTAAGAAATGTGAACTGCCTTATACTGGAATAGTTAAATAAACATTAGGGGAACCATCAGCACCAACTACTTACTCCCTATGAGCAATGAATAAAAGAATAATATTTGTAGCACAATTAAGCCTCCATAGCTCAAGATGGATCATCCCATCAATTCTGAAACAATTTACTCTAGCTGTATGAATCTGATCATAAAGAAAAAAGAAACAGTTCTAATGAAATGTGGAAACGCTTTTTTTGCATGTGAAACGTATTTATTTCTTTAAAAAACTTCAACTTCAGAACTCTTAAGAACAGTAGGAAAAATAAAACATATAATTTTAAAAGTTTAATTATTTGGGGCCTACAAATGCCTGTGGAAAAGCACAATTTTAAACTTTGAAAATGGGCTGGTCTAATACAAAACAGTCTTTGTAGATAATAAATAATTCAAATTCAGACAAGAGAGAATTAAAGAATTGGGATGTTCACTGTTATTTTACATTTACGATTAAAGAACCAGATTAACTGACAAGTAGACCACTGTTGACATAGTTCCTATAAATAAGAGCCAAATGATTTTAAAATTAAATGTTATAAGCTTCATGCTTTAAAAAATGTGTGCTCCCCATTTTCATTTGTTTTCCAACACTTCCAGAAGCCCAAACAAGAATTACTTTAATAGGGCAAAAAACCATGAGAAATCAGTAAATTCTTAATCTTTCAGTTGTATATACAATTAGGGCAAAGGCTAAGTCAAATCCAGAATTAATAAGCACCTAACGAAATACTGCAACTTGTTATAGTTCTTTAGTTTGAATAAATCTGCCCTCAGTGTTCTATCTTCCTAAACTTTCTGAATAACCTCCACAAATCATGCTATATAAATAACAAGGAGTCTAAAAGTTTACTGCCACACTCACTCTCTAAAGATACTAAAATCAGTTCATCTACACAGGCAGCTGTCTGCCTGAGCTAGAGGATGAAGTTATGCCTTAATGAATTAACGCCATCTAGTGGGATCAGTGAGATTTCAGCTGAAACTAGTTTACAACAGGTTACTACAATCTATTCAGCTGGTCAAATGTCTTATTTAAAAAGATACACTCGTATTAACTATTGAACTGTCTTAAATGCCTATTAGAATGTGATATACTTGCCTACAATAAAAATGGCACAAAAATATTTTAAGACCAACAAACCCTCCCTTGGAATAATATTTCTATTCTTTCCTTCAAAGGCACAAAATACAAATCAACAGGTACTAACAATACGTATTTCCAAAGATCTCAGAAAATGCGAAGTCAAAGTCAGAACAACAGTCAGTAAAATTTAAAGATAACAGTAACAAGAGCTATTATTTACTTATTAGGTGCCTAGCATATGCCACACACTTCACAGTTTTAATCTTTAGAGCTTTCCTGCAAGCTCGTTTGACAGGTGATTTCCCATTACAAAAACACTTAAATATAGAGTGACTAACTTAAAAAGTGATCTTTCTTCCCCCCAACCAACCATAACATGACGAGACATCTATCAACACTAGCTCACTGCATACCTACCACGTGTTCAAAAACATGCAAAGTGATAGTGAGGTTCTAAGAGATGAAAAGGGCCCCCTGACTTTTCAAGGAATCCAGGTAGTGCTGAAGCCAGGAATCTGTGGCATTTTACAGAAGATACTTCCATCTACCTTCCTTCTTCTTCTTCTTCTTCTTCTTTTTATTTTATTTTTTTGAGATGGAGTTTCACTCTTGTCGTCCAGGCTGGAGTGCAATAGTGTGATCTTGACTCACTGCAACCTCCACCTCCCAAGTTCAAGTGATTCTCCTGTCTCGGCCTCCTGAGTAGCTGGGTTTGCAAGTGCCCACCACCATGTCCAGCTTATTTTTGTATTTTTAGTAGAGATGGGGGTTTCACCCTGTTGGCCAGGCTGGTCTCGAACTCCTGACCTCAGGTGATTCGCCTGCTGTGGCCTCCCAAAGTGCTGGGATTACAGGTGTGAGCCACCGTGCCCGGCCCCATCTATCTTTTATGATAGTTTTACTGTTAATTTTATTCACATTAAAAATAAACTGCTGGCATGAATATTAAATCCATCATTTTAAAATTTATTTACATTAATTTAAATCAAAAAACGATGTGAAAGAAGTGAGATGTGTACCCTTTACATAACCTAACAATGGACATATTCTTCCTTTAATTTCCATTAATCTGACTTATTTTTATCATTTTCAAATTTTAGAACAAGGGACTTTTCCATCTTACTCCTCAGTGGAATGTCAGTCTTTAAAAAGGTACAGGATCTATCACAATAATCCGTGTTATTATGTTATTTTCATTTTTAATCGCACATCTGCTTCTTCTTTTTCTGTTTGTACTTGGGATTAACATGCTCCAGGTAAGAACAGAAGGGAACTAAAGTAAAATGTGTTTAACGTTGTTCTAGCCACCGATTGGTAGGTGAAAATTAACACGAAGTGAAGTTCAGAAAGCAACCTGCAAACTATCCCATTTTCCATTTGGGAATGTTAACTTTAACATTTCAGCACCTTCCCCTACAGTGTGTATTTGTTTACTCACATACGCCCATACACTCCATCATGTAAAATGCTAGACTAATCTATAAGGTTCAGATGATAACTCAATAAAATCTCAAAACATTTGTGAGGTCTTCAGTTGAAATTTTCCTCTGTGTGTGTCCTTATTAAAGAAAATACAGAGCAGAGTTCCACACTGTGAAGCATATCCAGGACACTATGGACCACATATGGCCTGGGTTCTGAAAAGATGAGCTAAACTTAATCAAAATTCCTCTCTTGCTTTCCTGAAGGACTCAGGAAATGGGCAGCATACATCTCATCTTGACCCAGATTTGCTTCAGTAGAGAAGTGCCAATGTCTTGAAAGCTACTCCATGGGTCAAAGGTAGAAGACGGGGAAAGAGTCTGCTTTGATTGGCTGTCAAATTTACCTGTATATCTAGCAAAGGAAAAGAAATGGCAAGATGTGGTGGAAATGTGACTCGGTTTGTGTATGAAAACCTGTTGCTGCTGGACAAGTCACACTCTCTGAGTTCCAGTATATTCATTTGTAAAATAAAATGAAAATAATAATATAATGTATGTTTACATATCTCATATAAATAAATCTGAATATAATTTTTGTTAGATTTAAGTAAATAAATGTAAATTCAACTGCAAAATGTCATGTTTGCAACTGTAAAATGTGAATACAACTACAAAATAATCTTGTCAACCCTATCCACTCCCATTCCATTACTTATTTGACCAGTGTTCACCCTCCATCTTAATCAGATCCTTCAATCAGACTGGACTCCTCCCTGCTCAGTGAACTCAACAAATTGGTCCATTTTTTTTGGAGATGGAGTCTCACTGTTGCTCAGGCTGGAGTGCAGTGGCATGATCCCGGCTCACTGCAACCTCCACCTCCTGGGTTCAAGCGATTCTCCTGCCTCAGCCTCCCGAGTAGCTGGGATTACAGGCGTGCACCACCATGCCCAGCTAATTTTCTGTATTTAGTAGAGACAGGGTTTCACCATGATAGTCAGGCTGATCTCCAACTCCTGACCTCAGGTAATCTGCCCGCCTCGGTCTCCCAAAGTGCTGGGATTACAGGGGTGAGCCACCACGCCCGGCCATTAGTTCACATTTCTAACCTTCTGTTGATGATGTTCCCTGGTCCTGGAGTACCTTTTTTCTTTCGCCCAATTCTGTTTATCCATCTACCTTTGAGGGTTCTGATACATTCCATTTCCTTTATAAAACTTTTCTTGACTCTACCTGCCTAGAATGATCTGTGAAAACCTATTATACCAAGTGTCTGAACCATACAATTTAACATCTAAACATGTAACGATAATAGCAGCTGCACACATTTTATTATAGTACTTACTATAAGGCAAGCACAGTTCTAAGCACGCTATGTATTACATAATTTAATCTCAAAGCAATCCTAGGACTTATGTACTATATAGTATGCTCTTTTACAGATGGAGAAACTAAAGCACAGAAAAGTAACTTTCCAACACTCCAAAAGTAACAAATAGCAGAGCCAGAGCAGACTTCCAACTTGGGCAGTTTGGCTACAGAGCCCATCCACTTAGCCACTGCACAATACAATTAATATAATTCTGCTCGTTCATTATGTTCTGCTTTGTCTTTTGGTCCAGAATGTGTGGTTACTCAGGATAACAGTCATTTCATCTGGTATAACTCTTTCATCACCTTGCATTTTTCTGGCTTACACAATTAGGCGCTCAGTGCTTCCTTGAAACAGATAAAGGGGCCCTCAGTCACCTAACAGTATTTTCATTAAATAAGTATCCTAATTTGTTCAGCTTCTAACAAAAGATTATTCCTGCTTCTATCCCAGAATCGAAAATTTTGGGGAAGTCTGAGGAACATTCATTTAGTCACTTAACAATATCACACTAGAAGAAAGGGGAGAAAAATATGCCAAGTTTGAGAGCCACTGCAGGAATGAGAACAATCATTTAAAGACAAAAACTAAAGCTCTCTCCTGATTTACACTCATGAAGCAGTCTCCTGGGCATTTCTAAAGAAAATTAGTAATGGAGATTTAATAATTCAATGATTAAGTCACTTGGGACCAGGAACAGTCCAAAATATACAACTATTTTTAAAATGTCAGCATTTTGTAAATATAACTGACATTACAGTTAACAAAGGCTTTTCTCTTAAATACATTATGTTACTTATACCTTGCAACAATCTTGTGAAGATACTTTACAGAAGAATCACATGAAACTCAAGGAGATTTAGTAATTTGTCTAAAATTATACAGGTAAGTGGCAAAGCCAGAAACCAAATCTTTGTTTCCTGATTCTAATGCCTGAATTTCTTTCTGCTTTACAACATTGTTTGGGAATACTGGTATGAGTAACTCAAAATTAAATTATATTTGGCACTGGAGTATATGCTTTTTGGGGTCTCATCTTTTGGTAATTCATAATACTGCAAGTCAACAATCACAAAACAAAACAATCTTGGCTGTGGAAGAAATAACAGGTTTTCTAAGCCAGTGTGCAAAGCCTTGACCCACAGAAGTTAGAGAAGAACAAGGAATCAAAATAAATGTATTTCTGTGCCTCTCTTTTCCCCTTATCTTGGAAATTCACTGTGTCTCTCCCTAACTAACTCTACACCCCTACCCGGTGGACTGAGGATAATAACGATCAGTTCATTCATAAGTCTGAATTGTTGGGGGCAATTAAAGTAACCAGGCAGTGAACAGCATCATACCAGCAACTTTCTCTCCTACTATAATAAATAAGCATGATCAAGTCTCCTCTGTATAAAAAACTTTCTCTTTCTCTCTCTCTCTCTCACACACACACACACACACACCCCTCTCAAAAAAGTGATCAATAGAGTGCCCAACAGAAAATAGGCATCTGCTCAATTATAGTTCCCTTTCCCCTTTATCACAAAACTTCTTAAAGAAGGTACTGGACTCTTTGATCTTGCCACTAGATTGTGGGCTCCTTGAGGGAAAGAATTAACTGTTTTAATTTGTAACTTCACTAAAAAGTGGAAAAAGCCTTTTTTCTTTTTAGCGAAAAAGCTTCGCTAAAAAGCCTGGCTAGTGGTAGGGTGTATAAAAGTGTTCAATGAGGTTGGGCATGGTGGCTCACACCTGTAACCCCAGCAGTTTGGGAGGCGGAGGAGGGCAGATCACCTGAGGTCAGGAGTTCAAGGCCAATCTGCCCAACATGGTGAAACCCTGTCTCTACTAAAAATACAAAAATTAGCTGGGTGTGGTGGTGCATGCCTGTAATCCCAGGTACTCAGGAGGCTGAGGCAGGAGAATCGTCTGAGCCTAGTAGGCAGCAGTGAGCGGAGATGGTGCCACTGCACTCCAGCCTGAGTGACAGTGCAAGACTCAGTCTCAAAAAAAAAAAAAAAAAAAAAAAAAAAAAGTGTTCAATGAACCAATTGTTGAAGTAAGAAGACTGGCAATTTCTAAGATACTTTCTCGCTCTGGAAATCTAGGATTTCAAGACATGTCCCACTTGGTGGTACTAAGCACTGCTTTTCATTTCTAAATTCAAGAAAGAGTTTTGGTTTAGGTCCTTTCTCTTTTCTGACTCCTGCAGAATACAGATGTTCTTTCAAGCAACGTTATTTAGCTAACAAAAGTTCCCTAAAGCAAAATAGTGGATGTCCATGAGCTTGGCAGGGGGGAATTTTAGAGTTTTTATTTACTGCTTGATTGCAAAGAGAAAAGAATCACTCTTCACTCTTACCTTCTTTTTATTCTGTCTATGCAACACAACAAAACAAAAAGAGCAAAAACTTCTTTAGTGTAACACTAATTTTAAAACATTATGCACAAAAATTAGAAGCAACCTGCACACTCTAGGTCCTTCACTCTATCTAGATTTCCAGATGACTATCACCTTCTTTACTTCCTGTCCATCCTGGGACCCACGATAAACCACTTCTACTATGTTCTCCCTCACACTAGACCCCTTTTCCTTTTGACCTTCATAATCCCTAGTCCTGAGCTGTTTGTTACTACTGCAAAGAATCCTTCAACCAGGCCAAAGGCTCTGCCTGAAGTTCATGCCATCTTTACCCTAACCTTCTAATCATCCATGTGTGATCATCTATCCATTTCCCTCAGAAAGTATTCAAATCTTTGTCTTTCCTGACCTCTTTGTGCAACTGCACTATTACTGACCATGCTCTTCTTGGGCCTCTCTGCTTTCCTGTCACCATCTGCTTAAATCTCTTTCTCTTGGCCCTGAATGCTCCTTCTTAGACCCTTTTATATTCAGATGCTTTTCAAGTTTCTGTCTAGGCCTTCTTTGTTTCCTCCCTATAGTCATTCCCTGGATAACAACATTCAGTCTCAATGAAGCAATTATCTCCTTCACAAACAGTGAAGGACCACACACCTTGGACAGAATTCTGGCCCTCATCACTAGCTATTTGGTCTTACGCAGGTTAACTCACAACAGTCTCTGTTTAGTCACCTCTTAAACAGAGATAAAAGTAGCTACCTCAAAGGGCTGTGAAGATTAAATGAGGTAACATATATCATTATAAAGTACCTAGCACAGTGCCTAGAACATAGTTGAGGTCAGTAAATCTGTATCTCTAGCGCTGGCCTCTCCTGCAACCCTACACTCACATTTCTAATTGTATGATAAACATTTCTATCTTAATATCCCACCACCAACTCAAATCTGGCCTGCTTAAGACCAAACTCATTGTCTTCCGTCTCTTGCAGTTTCTCATCTTAATGATACCCTAAGAGCTCATGCTGCGATTTCTAAGCATATTTACTTCATCACATGCCCCCAACTCTTTACATCTAATTAGTCTTTGCACTGTCTTGTATTTCAGTCCTCATAGGGGGGAAATTTACCGTCAGTCCCCCTTATTCTTGGGGGATATGTCCCAAGACCCCCAGTGGATGCTTGAAACCGCAGATAGTACTGAACCCTATATATACTATGTTTTTTCCTACATATTCACACCTATGATAAAGTTTAATCTGTAAGTTAAACTTATTTAAACCCGGTTAAACTGGGCATTAGTATATACCCAGTAATGGGATTGATGGGTAAGAGATTAACAATATCTTATAATAACACAATATTATATACTATAATAATGTGAGATGAGTGGCATAGGCACTGTGAATAGAAAATTCCAGAAAAAATAAACCATAAGGTTTAAACTGCATGCTTAGAGTAGCCTGATGAAATCTCTCCCTGTCCCACCCCTCCCCACCCAGATTGCCATTGGTCACTTAGTAGCTATCTTGGTTATCAGATCAACTGTGGCAGTATCAGTGCTGTGTTTCAAGTAACCCTTATTTTACTTAATAATGGCCCCAAATCGAAAGAGTAGTGATGTAGTATTTTTGGGCCTCAGTTGACCGTGAGTAACTGAAGCCACAGAAATGGAAACTGCAGGTAAGCGGGGGAGTACTGTGTAATGTCTTCCTAACTGATCTCTCCCCATCTAAAGTAGATACAGTCATGTGTTGCTTAATAACAGGGATACGTCCTGAGAAATGTATCCCTAGGTCATTTCATTGCTGTGTGAACATCATACAATGTACTTAAACAAACTTAGATGGTTCAGCCTACTACACACCACCTAGGCTATATGGTAATAGCCTATTGCTTATGGGCTAAACCTAGGAGCATGGTACTGTACTGAATACCATAGGTAACAATAGTATTTGTGTATCTAAATATATCTAAAAATGGAAACACTACAGTAAAAATACACTATGAAAGATGAAAAATGGTAAACCAGCTTGCAGGACTGGAAGTTGTACTGGGTGAGTCAGTGAGTGAGTGGTTAGTGAATGTGAAAGCCTAACACGTTACTATACACTACTCTAGACTTTATAATACTGTATACTTAGGCTACGCTAATTTTAATTTCTTTGAAAAACATTATAATTATATTTATTTATTTTAGATTCAGGGGGTATGTGTGCAGGTTTCTTATAACAGCATATTTCATAATGCTGAGGTTTGGGCTTCTATTGATCCTGTCACCCACATGGTGAACATAGTACCCAACAGGAAGTTTTTCAACCCTTGCTCCCATCCTTCCCTACTCACTTTTGGAGTCCCTAGTGTTTACTGTTCCCATCTTTATGTCCAAGTGTACCCAATGTTTAACTCCCACTTATAAGTGAGAACATATAATATTCAGTTTTCTGTTTCTGCATTAATTCCCTTAGGATAATGGCCTCCAGCTGCAGCCATGTTGCCACAAAGGATATTATTTTGTTCTTTTTCATGGCTGTGTAATATTCCAGTGTATATGTACCACATTTTCTTTATCCAATCCACTGTTGATGGAAACCTAGGTTGATTCCATGTCTTTGCTACTGTGAATAGCGTGGCAATGAACATACAAGTGCAAGTGTACTTTTTGGTAGAATGAGGTATTTTCCTTTGGGTATATATCCAGTAATGGGATTGTTGGATCAAGTGGTAGTTTTATCTTTAGTTCTTTCAGAAATCTCCAAATGGCTGAGGCTGAACTAATTTACATTCCCACCAACAGTATATGTGTTCCCTTTTCTCCATAGCCTCTCCAACATCTGTTATTTTTGACTTTTTAATAATAGTTATTCTGACTGGTGTAAAGTGGTATCATTGTGCTTTTGATTTGCATTTCTCTGATGATTAGTGATGTTCAGCATTTTTTCATGTGTTTTTTGGCTGCTTGTATGTCTCCCTTTAAAAGTGTCTGTTCGTGTTGTTTGCCCACTTTTATTAATGGGGTTATTTATTTTTTGTTGTTGTTGATTTAAGTTCCTTACAGATTCTGGATATTAATCTTTTGTTGGCTACATAGACTGCAAATATTTTCTCCCATTCTGTAGGTTCTCTGTTTGCTCTGTTGACAGTTTCTTTTGCTATACAGAAGCTCTTTAGTTTAATTAGGTCCCAAATGTCAATTTTTGTTTTTGTTACAATTACTTTTGAGGACTTAGCCATACATTCTTTGCCTAGGCCAATTTCCAGAAAAGTATTTCCAAGGTTTTCTTCTAGGATTCTTACAGTTTGAGATTTTAAAAATGTATTTCTTCATTAATAAATTAACCTTAGCTTAGTGTAATTTTTTTGCTTTTATAAAGTTTAATTTTTAAACTGACTCTTTGTAATAACAGCTTAAAACACATTGTACAGTTGTATAAAAATACTTTTTTTATCCTTATGTTTTAAGTTTTCTATTTTTAAATATTTAAACTTTTTGTAACTTTTTAAGCATTTTAATTAAAGACACAAACACACACATTAGCCTAGGCCTACACAGGGTCACAATCATCAATATTACTGTCTTTTACCTCTATACCTTATCCCACTGGAAGGTCTTCACGGACAACAACATCCACGGAGCTGTCATCTTCTATGGTAACAATGCCTTCGTCTGAAATACCACCTGAAGGACCTGCCCAAGGCTATTGCTGTTTTGCAGTCATCTATCTACCTATCTACCTACCTATCTATCTATCTATCTATCTATCTATCTATCTATCTATATATCTATGGAGAAGGAGTATATTCTAAAGTAATGATAAAAAGTAAATACATAAACCGGTAACATAGCCATTTATTATTATCAAATATGTACTGTACATAATTGTATGTGCTATAGTTTTACATGATTGGCAGCACAGTAGGTTTGTTTACAGCAGCATCACCACAAACATGAGTAATGTATTATGCTACCAAGTAGCTATGATGGCTACTAGGCAACAGAAAATTTTTAGCTCCACTATAACCTTATGGGACCACCATCATATATGTGGTCTGTTGTTGACCTAAATGTCTTTGTGTGACTGTAGATCCTTTTGCTAGTAGAACAATCTTTCTCAAAAAGGGATATCACCACATCATTCCTTGACTTAAAATTTCCCAGTCTTCTCCCTAAACTCTCAGGTAAGGCATCTAAGGCCCTTAACAACTATACTTCACCTCCCATTATATCCATTCCTTCAACCACTCTGAATTATCTGCTATTTCCAGAACTCAAAATGCTTTTTCCTGCCTCTGTACCTTTGCTTAAATTATTCCCTCTCTCATGCAACACCTTTCCTACCTATCCAAACCTTACCCATTCTAGAAGATCCAGATCAAACACCATTTCTTACATAAACCCTTCCCTAATCCCCTACTCAGGATTAATATCTCTCTTCTCTATATTCAAAGAGCACCTGTGTACAACTTTAAAATGGCACATGACAATCTATTTTACACTGCAATTTGTAGCTTATGTTTTTCTCCTCTACTATACTGCCAGCACCTCGAGAACGTGGGGAGACTAGGTCTTGCTGATTTTATAGCCCACCACCTGGAGCTTGGCAGCCCTCACAAATGTTTGTTAAACTGAACTGAATCATTATATGATTCTATCATCTAGAATGCAGACCTATAGCACTTAAAAAATTAAACAGACACGACCTCAACCAATGATCAAAATTTATATCAGCAATTCTGGGGCAAATCAACATGATGTGCCCTGATGTGATGAAGTCACAAGGTAGTGTTCTTACTAAAAATGTTTAACCTGGATTTTTTTTTTTTTTTAATTGAGATGGAGTCTCACTCCGTCGCCCAGGCTGGAGTGCACTGGCGTGATTTTGGCTCACTGAAACCTCTGCCTCCCAGGTTCCAGCGATTCTCCTGCCTCAGCCTCCCGAGTTGCTGGGATTACAGGCATGTGCCACCACATCCAGCTAATTTTTATATTTTTAGCAGAGACGGGGTTTCTCCATGTTGGTCAGTCTGGTCTCAAACTCCCGACCTCAGGTGATCCGCTCGCCTCAGCCTCCCAAAGTGCTGGGATTACAGGCGTGAGCCACCACGCCCGGCCTACATCTATTAATTTTTAAAGGGCATATTTGCTATCTTCTCATAGTTCTAGCAAAGGAATAAATGAGATTTGTTTTTTTAGCACTCAGAATGACTAAAGAAGTAGGAGATATTAAAGTACATTGAAGGCTAACAAGACTGTAAACTACTGTTTGCAAATAGTACTTGGATGCGTTCTTTTCTTGCTTTGGGTATGTGGACTGATAACTCTGTCTCTCTGTGGTGGTAGGAAGCTCTTTGGTAAGCTGAAACTCCTGACAAGGAAGAGCTCCATATTTGTAAGTAACAGTTCAGGATTTGCCCTTAAGGGGGAAAAAAAAAAAACACCTCCCCCATCTCCTCAAAAAAACCAAACTGGAAAAGAAATCATTATCTTTACTCACTATAATATTTTCTTCCAAATTTCTATAAAATTAACAAAGATTACATAAATCAAATGCAAATGATTTTGTCCCTAAAAACTGTTCTTTATAAATACGTACACTGACAGGAAAAACTAATCTTTCCCCTAGAAATAAACCAAGGTTCCACAGAAAAGGCTATCAAACAGCAAAGCACAGTGTAAACAGCTAACCAAATTGCTCTTATTACTTTGCCTTTTCAACTCTGTAATCTCAATTGGAACACAAAATGAAAATTTATTATTTTGGTTAAATTCATTACTCTAACTAGTTGTAGGGGTTAAAAAATGTGTCCTATGCTTCAAAAGCTTCCTTATAAAAGCATCA
The DNA here is from genome assembly GCF_028878055.3 of Symphalangus syndactylus. Classification (NCBI taxonomy): domain Eukaryota; kingdom Metazoa; phylum Chordata; class Mammalia; order Primates; family Hylobatidae; genus Symphalangus; species Symphalangus syndactylus. Next base: position 10,776,095 of record NC_072428.2, on the reverse strand, counting down.
AAATGTACCTCCCCAGAATGCCCAATGATCTGTTAGCTGCACATCGTGAAGGTCTGGGCTCAAGCTCAGCACCATCTTCAGGAGAATGTACAGTATAGTATTAACACTTAGCCTTTGGTGTATTTGGCCAGTTGGGAAAAATCTATAGGGGAAAAACAAAAGAATCTCCTTAAAACTGAAAGAAATTTGTCTGAAGACTTCAACTCTCATCAATTCAGAGAAAACAGCTATCCTGAAATAGCCGTCTGTGCATAATTTATGTGTCCATTTAATTGCCTTTTAAATCCCACTAACCTATTTGACTCAATTTCATATGGAAGAGATTCCATACAGGTACGTATGTCACATGACTTGGCAAAAGATAATTTGGTAAACATGAACAAAATCCTGATATGGACAACACATTTTTTTTTTTAAAGTCAAGAAAACGGAGACAGCAATTGATAGCTGTAGAAAAAATGATGATGCTGTACCAAGAATAACTGTAGGTAGGAGCAGATGGTGATAACTCACTTAATGGCACTGCTTACTGCATACCATGACACGCTCTCACAGATGCATATCACCAATTTCTAAAATAACATCTCAGAGTAATGCAATCCAATGCAAGACTTTTTATGACAAAATCAATGTATCATACCGTAAGCAGCAAGAACACACACATCAGGTAAGAAGCTAAAACTGTGTTTAAAGACAAACTCATTTGGTCAAAATAAGGCAAGAAAAAGAAAGGGGGAAGAAAATAAGCCTTTCTCATTCTGGAAGTCTAATCTAATTTTTTTTTTTTTTTTAATTTGGAGACTTTGAAACTCACAGACTCCATTTGCAAACTTTTGTGGCTATTAATTTCTCAGTTATTGCTTTTTCGCTTTATCTTCTCTAAAGAGGAAAAGAAGAAACTGCTTTTTAATGCTTTCTAGAAGATAGGGGAAAAGAATGTCACTTTTAATGGTACTTTTTGATTAGCTTGGGATCTGAGTTCCAAATAAAGTCACATCAAAATTAAGTATCATGTCAAATGAATCATCTTAATTTTTTTCACTTGAGAACTAACCCAGACGCTAACTTTCATTGGTAAGCATGTACACCATGCCAAAAAATAAGATGGGCTTTTATAAACTAAGTGGGAATGAACCAGGTCCACACAGCCCTAACATATGGCCAATCCAGGCAAAGCTGGCTAAAAGCAGGGATCAGAGGAATTTAGTTAAACACACTGTACCATACTCCTGAACAAGTTCTGGAGCAGATATATGGAGTACTATGTTCTTTCTGATGCTATAAATTGCACTCTATTCACCTGTGACCAATTTGTCCAAGATCCAAATGCTTTACTTTTACATTACCTTAAGCAGTCAGATGGCATTCCAATCTTAGCAATGAAATTTAGTCCTATTAGTCTCCGGTTAGATTTAACTGGTTCCTTTGTTTTTATATTTCTGCTTGACAGTTAAACAGTAGCTCTGCTCTAAAAATGATAACACGACATTGCAACACAGAAGCAAGTAAGACATAATACATCTGTGAGTTACATCTCCTAGGTAGAAAAAGACCACACAACCATAAGAAGCAGGAAAGCCAAAAAGCTTAACTTTCAGGGCTCCTAGTAATCTTAATCATCATGTCATCTCATTTCAAATTGTGTTCTTTTAAGGGCATTTTGCTATTTTCTACATTTTGACTCTTTTTTTTTTTTTTTTAGCCATCATTATGAAGAGACCTGAATGATGGGAACTTAGGCCAGCTATGAAAAACAAAGATACTATCGTGAAGGCAGGTTTCTCACCACTCCATTTTATTTATCCTGGTTAATGACCACCAGTAAATGGGCAACTCTGCCACTCAAAAGTAATCAGGCTGGGAATATGATTACTTTTTCTTGGATTTGATCCCTACTTTGTGGCATCAGTGGTGTCATTTCCTAATGTCTTCTTTTGTTCCCTGTTGACATTCTCAGACATGGCATTTCATTCACACATCTGCAGAGTAAGATCCTATGACATGTTTGGGGACAACACTAGAATTCCCTGAAGTGGCTGCTAGTATCCTGCAGCAAACCAATTTTTCATTAGAACTGCCACCAAGGACCAGGAGCGCCTGCTCTGACACTGTTCGATGGGTCTTTGCGCAGCAGCAAGAGGGAAGCACCATGTACATATGCAGCGGGTGGAAGTGCTTACCAGGCTTGTGGATTACTGCTGTATCTTTTAAAGCAGGCCCTGGATACAACTAGCTCCCACTTTCACTTTTTCTGCTTCCCTTGCGTCTAACACCATCTCATGATCTGGAATATAAAATACTATCCTCTTCGGTCCTATTTAGCTCTGTAAGTTATGAAATTTCTCAAATATTAACATGACCCAGAGTTCTCTATATTTTATCTTTTGGGGACTGCACCAACTGTACCGACTCCAAATTCAAAAACAACCTGTTTTGAATGCTGATGTCCTATAAAGCCATGATAGCTATGGTTGAAAAACATTATTCTTAAACTAAGCATTTCAAATACAGACAGTCCCCAACTTACAATAGTTTGATTTACAGTGGTACCAAAGCAATATGCATTCAGTAAGCTTCTCAACTAACTTATGATGGCGTTATGTCCTGATAATTCCATCTGAAAAATCCACTGTAAACTGAAAATATTCTAAGTCGAAAGTGCATTTTCCACTTACGATAGTTTCAATGTTATGATGGGTTTCTTGGACCACAACTCCATCATACACTGAGGAGTATCTGAATATGGAAGGGACCATTAGATAGATTCTTTAAAAAAAAAAATGAGACAAGGTCTTGCTCTACCACTCAGGTGGGAGTGCAGTGGCAGGATCATAGCTCACTGTAGCCTTGACCTTCTGAGCTCAAGTGATCTTCCCATCTCAGCTTCCCGAGCAGCTAGAACTACAGGTGCAAGCCACCATGCCTGGCTAATTTTTTTTATTTTTTTATTTTTATTTTTATTTTTTTTGAGACGGAGTCTTGCTCTGTCGCCCAGGCTGGAGTGCAGTGGCGCAATCTCGGCTCACTGCAAGCTCCGCCTCCTGGGTTCACGCCATTCTCCTGCCTCAGCCTTCCGAGTAGCTGGGACTACAGGCGCCCACCACCACGCCTGGCTAATTTTTTTGTATTTTTAGTAGAGACGGGGTTTCACCGTGGTCTCGATCTCCTGACCTTGCGATCCGCCCGCCTTGGCCTCCCAAAGTGCTGGGATTACAAGCGTGAGCCACCGCGCCCGGCCAATTTTTTTTATTTTTTGTAGAGATGGGGGTCTCACTCTGTTGCCCAGGCTGGTCTTGAACTTGTGGTCTCAAGCGATCCTCCTGCCTTGGCCTTCCAAAGTGCTGGGATTACAGGGATGAGCCACCGTGCCTGGCCATTAGACAGACTTTTAAAATAACCTCACCACACTTTAAACTATTAACAAGTATACACCATACCTCCATCAGTATTGTCAATCTAGAAACAGTATTCATCCTGGGCCAAGCATCACCAAGGGTGCCACAGAAAGCAATCAAAGAGACCCTTAACGCACGCGTGCGTGCATGAATGCGTGTGTGCGTGTGTGTGTGTGTTCAGAGACAGGGTCTCACTCTGTCATCCAGTCTGGAGTGCAGTGGCATGATCATAGCTCACTGCCTTGAACTCTTGGGCTCAAGCGATCCTCCTGCCTCAGCCTCTCAAGTCGCTGGGACTAAAGGCACACACCACTATGCCCAGTTAATTTTTATGTTATTTTATTTTTTTGTAGAGACGAGGTCCCACTTTGTTGCCCAGGCTGGTCTTGAACTCCTGGCTTTAAGCGATTCTTCCACCTCAGCATCCCAAAGTGCTGGGATTATTATAGGCATGAGCCACCATGCCTGGCCACTTATCTTCTTTGAATTCACATTTCAAGAATTCCTGAGGAGGGGCAGAATAATTCACTTTGGAAAGGAAAAAACCACCACGGGAACAGAAAATACAGGTATCACACTAGCAGGAAAGGAAAAGATCTGTGTGTGTGTGCAGTGTTCTAGTGAAGCAGAGATAACTAAGCAATATTTTCTTTAAAGAGACATAAATGCTGTAAGGACAGGAACAAGAGAATGACGTAAAAGAACTAAAAGTTAATCATATGGTTATTTTTCTATTATAGAACAAAACCATGTACAGTTTGTTTCTTTCTTTTTTTATTTAAGAGACAGGAGCTGGTTGTGGTGGCTCATCCCTGTAATTCCAGCACTTCGGGAGGCCAGGGTGGGAGGATCACTTGAGATCATGAGTTCAAGACCAGTGTGGGCAACATAGTGAGACCCCCATCTCTACAAAAAAATTTAAAAATTAGCCAGGTATGGTGGCTCACACCTGTAGTCCCAGTTACTCGGGATGCTGAGGTAGGAGGATCACTTTAGCCCGGGAGATTGAGGCTGCAGTGAGCTGTGATCCCATCACTGCACTCCAGCCTGGGCAACAGAGTGAGACCCTGTCTGTTAAAAAAAAAAAAAAGAAAAAGAAACAAAAAGACAGGGTCTCCCTTTGTCACCTAGGCTAGGTTGCCGTGGCATGATCATGGCTAACTGCAGCCTCAAACTCCTGGGCTCAAGCAATCCTCCAGCCTCAGTCTCCCAAGCAGCTGGGACTACAGGCACATGCCACCATGCCAGTGTAGTTTAACATTTTTTTTTTAGAGATAAGGTCTCACTATGTTATCCAGGCTGCTCTCTAACCCCTGGGCTGAAGCGATTCTCCTGCCTCAGCCTCCCAAGTAGTTAAGCAGTTAGGATTACAGGCATGATCCACTGTGCCCGGCTCACATACTATTAGTTTCCTTTCTTTTTTTTGAGACGGAGTCTCGGTCTATCACCCAGGCTGGAGTGCAGTGGTGCGATCTTGGCTCACCGCAACCTCTGCCTCCTGAGTAGCTGCGATTACAAGTGTGTGCCACCACACTTGGGTAATTTTTATATTTTTAGTAGAGATACAAAAACCATCTTGGCCAGGCTGGTCTCGAACTCCTGATCTCAGGTGATCTGCCTGACTTGGCCTCCCAAAGCGCTGAGATTATGGGCATGAGCCACCGCGCCAGGCCTTGTTATTTTCTATTATAGTATATTTAGGCTAAGGTCTCAGACCTTGAGTGATACGTGGACAATCTGGAAAAGGAACAAAAATAATTAGAAAAAAAGAGGAAAAGTTAAAGGAATTTGTATTATTTGGTCTGTGAAAGAAGCCAGGGACTTATGAAAGGATGCAGTTTAAGTGTAAGCAATGGTTCCTCAGCCTTCTGTAAGGCAGGCCGGGGTCTGGCAGAGAGACAGCTGATGGCTAATTACTGAGGCCCCTTCTATTTTGAACATTTTGTGAGTCTGTCTTGCACAGGACTATTTTGCCCAGAGCAAGGAGTCATGAGCAGAAGGGATTTAGGTAACATTTCGGAACCAGACTAACATTTGGGAAGTGCCAAAACCCATTTCCAAAACCAGGTGAAGAAATTAAGAAAGAAGACTGCTCTCTTTCTAGAAAGGGTTAGGTCAGCATTCCTAAATTGTGTCATATGGAATACTGGTATCCCCTCAGATATGAAAAGGTGTGTTCCTGAAAAAGAGGTTAGTAAGTTTGCCAAATACCAAGTTAAATACACTTAAATAGAATTTTACTAAAGGATTCTTTATCTTCAGTTGCTAATGTGTGTTAAGAATCACTGAATGGAGGCCAGGCCAGGCGCAGTGGCTCACGCCTGTAATCCCAACACTTTTGGAGGCAGAGGTGGGCGGATCACCTGAGGTCAGGAGTTCGAGACCAGCCTGGCCAACATGGTGAAACCCTGTTTCTACTAAAAATACAAAAATTAGCCAGGTGTGGTAGTGGGTGCCTATGATCCCAGCTACTCAGGAGGCTGAGGCAGGAAAATTGCTTGAACCCAGGAGGCGGAGGTTACAGTGAGCCAAGATCGTGCCACTGCACTCCATCCTGGGCGACACGGCAAGACACCATCTCAAAAACAAACAAACAAACAAAAAGAATCACTGAATGGCACAGAGCATGTAGCAACCTATAACGTGGGAATACTGATGTTCTAAGGAACACAGTTTGGGAAATACTGGATTAGTTGCAATTGATGATGAAAGCAAGGAAAGGGCAAGGTGGTGTCTGCGGATATCTCCCAGCTTAATGATTTTATATATTGGGCTAACTGAGTTGCTGGTCCTCTTTCTTTCTCCTCCTTCCCATCACGACCTGATCCAGGCGTAAGTCTACCTTCCATTAAATTATTATCTTCTCTGACTTTCCTATTTCTCCCACTTCCACGTCTAGGCTATCAAAACTTTCCCTCCCTCTCTCCCTACATCTCTTTCTTCTGTCCTTCTCTTTTTCTTGTAGCCTCCTTTCTCCCATGAAAGTGCTTTCTGCTTGTTATTAAGCAACATCACTTTTCTTCCATTAAAACAATGCTTTTAATTGCTTTTCACATAATATTAAGTTTCTCTCTGATGTAGCCATCTAGTTTTGATTCTCTTCTATTTTTTCCTCTATACTTTAATTACTTGTTTAAGACTTAGGGACTTTTGGGCCTGGCATGGTGGCTCATGCCTGTAATTCCAGGACTTTGTGAGTCCGAGGCAGGTGGATCACTTGAGGTCAGGAGTTCAAGACTAGCCTGGCCAAAATGGTGAAACCCCATCTCTACTAAAAATACAAAAAATTAGCCAGGCGTGGTGGCAGACCCCTATAATCCCAGTTACTCAGGAGGCTGAGGCAGAATAGCTTGAACCCAGGAGGTGAAGGTTGCAGTGAGCCAAGATTGTGCCACTGCACTCCAGCCTGGGTGACCAAGTGAGACTCCATCTCAAAAAAAAAAAAAAAAAAAAGAAAGAAAGAAAGACTTAGGGACTTCTTTAAGAATAAACCTGCCATCCTGATGATCCCTTAATTTCCCTTTTCTCTACGATAGTGACTCCTAGTTCGAGACTAGTCTATAAAGCCATCATCCCTTATTGTTGAACATCCCTTCCAATAAATAATTTCTCACAGGAAGCTACTCAAGATCAGCATTATGCTATGCTGTTCCATCTTGCTTCTTAATCTTGTCATTAACACTATTAGCCAGCTGCGTAATGGTGTTCTAGAAACTTTACGAAAATAAACACACGCTGCCTATCCACAAGGAGCTTTCTCTGAAAGAGATAACAGTGACAGGAATATGTTGAAGGAAAATAATTTTCTCTGGGGCATATGTATACAGATTTAAAAAAAAAACAACTTTTCTCCATCTCCCAACAGAGTATGATTTTATATCACAGACACAAAGAGGTGGAGTCTTCTTCTGTCTTATCCCCGTTGAATTTCTTCTTTTCTCAAACTTACTATGTCCCTTTCACACAATATGACCAATAGGAAAGTGAACATTTCAGTTGGTTTTTAGGTCAAATTCAAATACTTTCTGATGAAGTAGATATCCCCTTTCTTCCTGTTTTAGCACCAATTCTAGACCTTCCATGATAATAGATTAGGTTAGCAAAGATGTCATCTTCCTGGTCTGATCATTTTCTTAATCATGTATAGTTCTGGACTACAAAAGAAAAATTCCTTTACCTGAGAAAAAAATGATTCTCTGGTATCCTAAGAAAATTCCAATTTCATTATGCTTTTTTTTTTTTTTGAGACAGAGTCTCGCTGTCGCCCAGGCTGGAGTGCAGTGGCGCGATCTCGGCTCACTGCAAGCTCCGCCCCCCGGGGTTCACGCCATTCTCCTGCCTCAGCCTCCCGAGTAGCTGGGACTACAGGCGCCCACCACCTCGCCCAGCTAATTTTTTTTTTTGTATTTTTAGTAGAGACGGGGTTTCACTGTGTTAGCCAGGATGGTCTCGATCTCCTGACCTCGTGATCCGCCCGCCTCGGCCTCCCAAAGTGCTGGGATTACAGGCGTGAGCCACCGCACCCGGCCTGATTATGCTCTTATAATCTCATTTAAAAAACTCACTTTGACTCAATTTCAGGGCTACAGAAAAGTTGTAATGGCACAGAAAATTTCTATATACCTTTCACCCAAATTCCCCCAAAATGTTATCTTTACCACATTTGTTTTATTCTCCTCTCTTGCTCTCTCTCCACAAACACATAATTTTTCTCTGGAATTATTTGCAAGTCGTAGGCATAATATGGCTTTTCATAAGACAGAGTCATGGGCAGATATGTGATGGAGCAAGTATAGGTGATGGGCTGTGACTGCTCACAGCCCACTGTAGAGGGTTTTCAACTTTTATTGTAGGTGAAAATATTTCAAAATAAAATGTTGAGGGGAAAAATCAGAAAATCAACACTGATACAATACTATTATCTCCAGACTTTATGCAGATTTTGACAATGTCCCAAGAATGTCCTTTAAGTGAAAGAAAGTCTCAGATCATGCCAAGTTATCTAAATATATCCTGGCATCAGAGGAAGTTGGCTTTCTGATTATTCGTACTTAGGTGAGAGACCTGGGCTAAGGTTAAACCAAAATAATAAAATATCGAAAACTTCGTTATATTTGGCTTTAAAATTTTCAGTCCTTTGGTGATAGATATATCTATAAAATTATGTTTTGACTAAGTTTTAAAATTAAAATTCCACCCCAGCTCAGTAGCATGGGATATGTTTTGTAGTAAAATGTGCCTCAGGGGGAAACTGCCCGAGGTGGAATACAGAGGTGCAGACAATCCGTGATGTAGATATCATGCACAAGGTACATGAAAGCTGACAATGCATAGGACTTAGAATATCATTCCAATGCTTTATGATCCTTTGCATAAACAGGTGTCAAGGTTATTTTTATTAATGTACCTTTTTTTGGCCCTTTAAAATAAACCTAAGGGAGAGCATTGAGGCTTTTTCCCTTGTGGAAAGCTTTAGCTACCTCTTCTCTACCCTGTTCGCCCCTCAAACAAGTTTATGTGGTAAACTGTTTCCATATTGAATGGCTGACTGCCTTTTATAATCTGAATTAGAAAATGCAAAAAAAAAAAAATCCTTTAAAGTCAAACAGTGGAATTAACATATGAGCAGAGCTCCTGTGGGCATTTAAATCCGTAATTAAAAAACCTGAGACACGTTGGCTTGGCAATCGTTATTGTCTAACGTGCACAGATAGCCAAAAGGTACTGAAATGCGACATTCTGTCCCACATGACTCACTCACTCAGCAGAGCCAGCATCACGAAGAATGCTGAGAAGGCCTTACATCTTTAAATGCCTGGCCCACCAAAGGTCTTCTCCCAGCATTGAAAAATGCCCAGAGGTCCACTGGAGAGACTGTTGAGTGTTTGGAACACAGAAAATCTGCTTTTGCTAGCATGCTCCATTTTTATGTAGGAAAAGGAATCCTTTTCTGAAAAATTAAAAGTCTGAGAGCAGGAACACACACACACACATGCACGCAAATCATCATTCCTATCTGATGTGTGAGAGCACAGCACACAGCATAGCAATCTAGCAACGAGCCTCCCAGATTATAAATAGGCTGCCAATCCAAGCAGCAGCTGTCTCACATCACTCTGCTTTTTCTCCCTGATTTTATTATATTTCAAAGATGATGCACTGATTTCTACAAGTTTTCTCCGTGCCAGCAGGTACAACATGCACAGGCCAAGGAAATTTGTTTTTAAGATTATTCACATCAAACAATATTCCATGCTAATCTGCCATTGTTTACCTTATTTATACATGTATAAGGGGTTTAACAGGTTTGCACTCCTGCATTTTTCTGTTATAAATTAAGTCCTCAGTATTATAATTCTGCACTCAATCGCAGTCAACCAAGAAATTGCCTTTATAAAGGCAACTGAGCACCCTGCCCTTTCTGGGCTGGGAAAACAGTACTACCTACACCTGAATGCAGATGCCTGCACAGGAAACACACAAAATACAATGCAATTTGATTAAGTCTTTAATGCACACAACTCTTTCAAGAATGAAGCAAGCCAATCAACAAAATGTACTGCTTAAGATCTTTAAAATACCCAAGTGCTAAAGACATTCTCCTCATTCACCTTCCATCACATGAGGACTAACAAACGGAGCTATGAAAAGACACCTATTGTTCCCATATGGAAAAGCTACTGTCCCAGGAATCAGTATTCAGGGGATACCTGTTAAAGAATGATTTATATCTTCTTTTTATCCTGTTTTCAGCATATAATTCACACTGGAAAAATACTTAAGCCAATATTTTACTTTATTTGTAGTAAGTACATAGAAAATTCTTATTTGAACATCTCAGAACTGTCACTCCCTATCCATGACATAGCCTATCTCATGCCAAAGGGAAGCAGCTGGCACCTACCATTTTATTTGTCAGAAAGGAATTCATTTCACTACAGCCTAATAATACAAACAGGGTAACATTTGCTACAGTTGAAATTTAATAGGCTGGTAGCTAATTCTCTAAATGCTTGAGTTGGAAATCTCTGGGGACAATTTTTTTTTTTGAAAGATGGGCTTGAGGGGATACAAAAAAAAGAATTGAAAAAGTTGTGCAAAAACTGCATTTGTATTCCTATCCCAAAATTTTCAACATTCCAAAGAGTTTGGTGTCAGGATGCAAAATTATTTCAATTTTCAAGTACATGTACTCAGGGCTGTCCCTGAACTTTTAAAGTCATGGTTCTTTTGAAACAATCTCATATTAATTTCTATAAAAATAATAATACTATACATCAAAATATTAATAGTTGAGTGTTAAGCTTACAGGCAATTCTCACTTTGCTGAACTGGCTGAAGGTTTTATGATCAAAACATATTACTTTCATAATTAGAATAATAATTATACAATCTACTGCATTTTGAGGGAAAAAAAGTTTTTCCCTCCTGAAACTCTAAGACTTCCTGATTCTGTTGTAATTCTCACTTTTAAGTTTATATGCTAAAATATTACTTTATACTTTAAAAACTAGCCTTTTTTTTTTTTTTTTGAGACAGAGTCTTGCTCTGTCGCCCAGGCTGGAGTGCAGTGGCATGATCTCGGCTCACTGCAACCTCTGCCTCCCAAGTTGAAGTGATTCTCCTTCCTCAGCCTCCCGAGTAGCTGGAATTACAGGCACCCGCCACCACGCCCAGCTAACTTCTGTATTTTTAGTAGAGACGAGGTTTCACCATGTTGGTCAGGCTAGTCTCAAACTCCTGACCTCGTCGTCCACCCGCCTCGGCCTCCCAAAGTGCTGGGATTACAGGCGTGAGCCACCACGCCTGGCAAAAGCTTGCCTTTTAAGGCATTTCTAATTTTTTATTTGCTTCAATGTGTATTACTATGCCCCAAAGGACTATATGAACACAAGTTGACTACGGACTGTTAGATCCTCTTTCATTCTTATTGGATCTACAAATTGTACCACAAGTCCAACATTGCTGTAATCATGGTTTATTAATCTGACCATTACCTTTTCAAAACAAAATGTAGCTTGCAAAAGAGTGGTATCTGTCACAATAAGCTAAACCTTGTGGAAATTAAGGGGTTAACTCAAGAAGTCAACGATAACTTCTTGTCTCATAATCTTTGGTCAATTTTTTGCATTTGATGTTGTGGAAATGCTCTTTCACTGATTAATTCTACTTGATACGACGTTCACAAAGTCTAATAATTACTTGTTGAATTTTTCCTCACATAATAGGTTCCCAAAACAATATTTTATTTTTTTCTAGAGGCCCAGCTAAATAACTGTTCTGAAAACAGACTTGTTTTTATTGTATATTCCCTTTGAGTTTAAGGGTTAAAAAATTCTTCACTGGCTGGGCGCAGTGGCTCATGCCTGTAATCCTAATACGCGGGGAGGCCAAGGCGGGCAGATCACTTGAGACCAGGAGTTCAAGACCAGCCTGGGCAACATGGTGAAACCCTGTCTCTACCAAAAATACAAAAATCAGCTGGGCATGGTAGTGCATGTCTGTAATCCCAGCTACTTGGGAGGCTGAGGCAGGAGAATCACTCGAACCCAGGAGGCAAAGGTTACGGTGAGCCAAGATCGCGCCACTGCACTACAGCCTCCGCCGCAAAAAAAAAAAAAAAAAAAAAAAAAAAAAAAAAAAAAAAAAAAAAAAAAAAAAAAAAAAAAACTGACTTCATAAACTATATTTTCTTAAATATGTACAACCTAAAAACCTAGCAATAAATTTCATGTCATTTCCAGTAGTGCACCTAGCTTAAAAATAACAAATGTCCATTAGAGTGCTTTTAGTTAAAAGTATTTCAACTTTACGCCACCTTACCTATCCTGCAGTTATACAGTAAAAATAATAACAAGGCATAGAAGAAGATAAGAATGTGAATCCCTAATTGGTAGGTAAAATAGTTTTATACTTATGAAAGTGTTTTAAAATTGAAGACATAATTTGGATAGTCTTTATAACTTGATTTGATAAATATTCTCCTCACTCAAATTTATTTTCAAAACTGAACTGTATTACGCTCTGTACAAGAAGAGAGCCCTGATACATACAACTAATACAGTAGGTTGTTATTCATTACAGTCTTTGGACAAAGAATCAACGCTAAACAATAGAGCAAACTGCTGACTCTATCTGGAGAATATCTTGCTAATACATTAAAAGCTACTGCAGGTCTAGAATCCCAGGCTCTGAAAAGAGCTTATCCAGAGAATAAGACCAAGGTACATTTTTAGTTTCTATTCTGATTTCTTTAAAAGGGTGTCAAGACAATATAAAATTATTATTTCTCTCCATAAGTTCTCTTGCTCCAATCAAGAATGCTTCTTTCATAACAAGACGATCCTGCACGATCTTGTATTCTTACCAAATTATTTGCCCAGGTTTTTATCATTTGTCTTCTAATACTATGATCAAGAGATTATTCTTTGAACCAATGGGGGCTAATATCAGATTTCAATACCAGCATTTTAAAAAGATCCAAAAAGAGACAACAAGGAAAGTATTCTTTTTCAGTCTCAAGTGGATAAATAAGCTACTTTTCATTAGCCTGTTCTCTGAATGTTACTAAAATTTAACTTTTATACCACCATGAACACAAAATTCAAAAAGATGCTTTAATCCTAAAACACATATTTGTATCTTTTAAACAACTGCATCATAAACATAATAAAACCAATTTTCACTAAATCTCAAATTTGCATTCAAATATTTTATGTTCCCAATCAACTATATTTACTTCAGTTTTTTTTTTAATTTGTAACTTTAAGAAGGTGAAGATCATTTCTTCTAAACCACATAGTGTGTGTGTGCGTGCATGTGTGTGTGTGTGTTTCCAGTAGCATTTTCTACTTTTTGGGGGAAGTGGAGGGGACTGACCAGAGAAATTGCTGATTTTAAAACAGTAGCATCTATCAATATTTGCTCACAAATAAATAAATGTCCTAAAATGCAAATAATGCAGAGCCATAAGGCGCTAGAGCCTATACCAGTGAGTGAACTTTTACAGGAAATTCATGTACGACAAGGGATCACGTAGTAAAGCTGTGTTCCAGTGCTATACATTTTTAGCCACCCAAGCTCAAAGCCTCAGTTACTTCTCATTCTTTCTTCCTCTACTTTGTGGCCCAGTTCGCAATAATGCCTAATCCTGTTAATTGTTCTGCAATAATGTCCCTTCCAACCTCTTCTCTCCATACCTTTTGTCCCTTACCAGTGTCAGAAATTGTTTCCTTAGCCTTAAGCCGCAATAATATAATTCTAACTATACTCCCACACCCCATTTCTTCCTTTCCATATAGCACTGCCAGATTAATAGCAAGAAAATGTAGCTCAGATTGATCATGTCACTTCCTTGGATAAACAACAACAAAGAATCACAGACTATTACTGTTGGAGGGGCCCAGGGTAGGAAGGGAAGGTAATGGGAGCTGGAGCCTGGAAACAGGAACCCAAAGATAGTACACAGGACCCATGAGGTGAAGGTCTGGCAGGATTTAACCTAATAGTTCATGCAGCCCGTACAAATTCATTCTTTTTCTTAAAAGTTGATACCAAACATGCATAATTAGGCAGTTATGTAATTTACATTGTTTAGTTAGTGGATTCTTTTCTCTTTAGATTAATAGGCACTCCGAGGCAGGTCAAATCAAAAAGGTTTGGCTGAGACTCTTTTTTCCTCTGGCTTTGTCTGTTAGGTCTAATAGTGTCTGGAAAAGAATGCAATAATTTTTTTCCAGAGACGTTACTAACACTATACTCAAAAGCTGGAAGAATCTGTAAGTACTCAGGGGTGACATTCACTCAAGAGACTATGGAAATGGGGTGAGACATAAATGCTTGATTAAAGTTAGCAGAAGCATTATCAGGTACAAGGAACTGGATTGGATTGGGTCACACAGTTACCCAATTTTCCCCAATGCACATCTTTTTGTTCTCTTCCATACTAACATGAAAACCATGGCTTTATTAGCTGATAACTTAAACCACAGTCAAAGCCCAACTTTTAAGTGCTGCTTTAAAAAGAAAACTGAATCCCTACAAATTTCTCAAAAGGAGATACACCAGAGTTTGATTTAGATAGTCTAGAGCAATGTCCTGTGTCCTTAGGATCACCCTGCTACACAAAATGATGCTAATCTCACAAAAAATGAAAATATCATTATCTTTTCCTATTTATAAATATAATTTCATTTAATTTTTTTCAAGAAATTAAAATATCATGTAATCCCTCTCAACCCCAGAAATAAGCTCCGTTATTTGTTTCTTTCTAATATTTTTCTGAGTTTATATAACAATCTGGGATCATATACTGCACAGTGTACTACCATGTCCTTCGTTTATTTAATAATATGTCATGAATACATTTCCATGTGAAAATCAGTATCATCTACTCCCTTTTCTTAACAAGTGTACTCACAAATACACCAAATGTTTTTTTCAATTCTCCACTATTATTAAAAAAAACTGTAATGAACATCCTTATAAATGTATCTTTATTCACTTATCTGAATCCTTCCTGAGAATAAATTCTTAGAAATCATGCTGCTGGGTTAAAGGGTAGCCTAATTTAAAATGTAGATTCCTATTCTAAAACTGTAGTCCAAAAAGGCTATATACTTGCATCAGTAGAGTAAGGACTGCCTGTTTGTCTATCTCTTACAAGTACACAGACTTGATACCCTTAAAATTTATCAGTTTCATGAGCAAAAAAATTTCATTATTGTTCTAACTTATAATTCCGATTAATGAAACTGAGCATCTCTTCATATTTATTGCCCATTAATGATTTTAATATGGTTAATGATTCATACAAGAGTATAAGTGCATGTGCGAATGTACATACGAATGTATAAGTATGTATACATACATGTACATATAATCTCTAATAAACAGGCTAGTTTTGGTATCTCTGAATCCCTAAAGGCCTCTCTCTAATTGCATCCCTCTCCTTCTGCCCAAAAGGTAGTTACTATTCTGAATTTTTTCTTTCTAACTTTACCACTTATATAATTATCCATATGTAATGTTTTATTAGTTTTTATGTATTCTGTGACTTGTATTTTTTCCCAAGTCTTATGAAATTCTCCATGTTGATACATATACCTGCAGTTCATTCATTTTTTAAAAACTATAGTATGGTATTCCACTGTAGGAGTGTCTCCTAATTTATTTATCCTATCACAGGATATTTGGACTGATTCCATTTTCTGTTGTTGTTAGTATTATTGTTGTTGTTGAGGCACAGTCTCACTCTGTTGCCCAGATTGGAGTGCAGTGGTGCAATCACGGCTCACTGCAGCCTCTGCCTCCTAGGCTCAAGAGACCCTTCCACCTCAGCCTCCCAAGCAGCTGGGACCACAGGTGTGCACCACCACATCTGGCTAATTTTTGTATTTTTGGTAGAGATGGGTTTTGCCATGTTGCCCAGGCTGGTCTTGAACTCCTGGGCTCAAGCAATCCACCAGCCTCAGCCTCCCCAAGTGTTGGGATTACAGGCGTGAGCCGCCGTGCTCAGCCCGTTTTCTGTTATTATTAACAAGGCTGCTACAAATATTCTCATGCAAGTCCTTCTGTATGTCTCTAAGAGTGTCTTTAAAGCTGCACTGTCCAATATGCTCTCTACCCACTAGCCACATATGGCTACTGAGCACTTGAAATATGGCCACCTCAAACTGAGATTGCTGCAAGCATAAAATATAAACACCGCATTTCAAAGACTTAAAATTGATTTCAACTCTGTTTACTTTTTTGTAGGTGGCTGCTAACAATCTTTTAATTACATATGTTTTCTCTGTTCTATTTCTATTGGACAGTGCTGCTCTAGAGTATGTATCTAGGAGGAGAACCGGTGGGTCATAAAGTATACACATCTTCAAATTTCCTAGAAAATCAAAAATTGTTTTCCAAAGTTGTTGAACAATTTTATGTTCCATTCAGCAGTGTATAAGGTTTCTTGCTGCTTTATCCTTGCCAATAATTGTTGTTGGATATTTTAATTTTTGCCAATCTGTCAGAAGTAAAATGATATCTCACTGTGGTTTTAAATCTCATTTTCCTCATTACTAATAAAACTAGTCATCTTTCACATATTTACTGTCCACTGATGTTTCTTTCTCTGTAACATATACTAGTATTTTTACTTCTTCTGTGAGTTGCCTTAATATTAGTGCCCCCACCCCCTATTGCATACTTTTCCCTTGGGAGGCTCATACTTTTCTTAGAGATTCATAAGAACTCTTTATATGTAAGACTAATAACCCTTTGTCACACGTGTTAAAAATATATTTCTTGAATTTTTTATTGCTGTTTTTGCAGTTTTGTTTTTACTGCCTTTGCCTTAAATAAGGTTTCTCTTCTTTCTTTTATCCTCTTATGTTATTAGGTCCTTTCCTGTATGGTTTCTGGTCTTCTTATCATACTAAGGAAGGTCTTCCACACTCCAAGATAAAAAGAACAAAAAAACTGTTTTCTTTTAGTATTTTTATAATGTTATATATTAAATCTCTAATCCACTTTAAATTTTTTTTTTTTTAGTATGATGTAAAACAGAGATAACAGCAGACAAAAATTACAGTGACTATCCAGCTCATGACAGGTCTCCCAGTGGCTATCTACGGCTGTGCTATTTGCCTCCTTTCCTGGGGAGGCTTTCTTTTCACATTCATCCTTCCCCAAATCCACACACTGAGACACACGCACCTGCAGAAACCAACATGTCATATGTGTAAGAAGTCTTACATGACCCAGTTTCCCGGGATGTAGTGATTGGTCTGAGCCCTACAAGGGGATCGTGGGCATGTGACCCTGGCCACACAAATCAAAGTACTTCCTCAAGTATTTTCAACATGCCAGAGAACACTTTTCTTCAAAAGGTGACAAAACCTGGAAGCTGCTAAAGGCTCCATTCTCTGCCACACAGAGTTAGCCCTACCGTAGGTAAAAATGAAGTGGAGAACATACGATATAAATGAAAGAGTAACTAGTCTACGAGGACTGAAGAGGCTTGCTGCTTCTTGCACTCCTGAGGGAATACTGTTCACCTATTCCCTCCTTTCTGTGACACCTTAACATCCTCCCAATATGTTCGCTCTCTTTTTGGCTTCACCTAGTTTGAGCTGAATGTGTAATTTGCAATCAAAACAGTCCTGACTAGGAGCCTCACTTGATATTTTTTCCTGAAGTGGACAGCCAATTGTTCTTATACCATTTCCTAAAAAAAAAATCCATCTTTCTCTACTGATCTGAACTATTATCTCTATTATATTAAATTCCAATTTATATGAATGTTTTATTTTTAAGTTGTTTTGCTCTGCTAATCTGTTTGTTCTTGCCAGCATCATACCGTTCACTGACTAAACCTTCTAGTACGTTTTGATTCTGTTGGTTACTTCATTCACTTAATGTACGTACTGAGTACACTATGTTGTGTTAGCCAGAGAATATTCCCTTGAATAAGCAGCTGGAGTCCTGACTCTCACTGAGTTTAAAACATAGAAGCAAAGAGAGACAAATCATTATGATAAAATACAATGAGTGTTAGGATAAAGGGAATAAGGTACACTAGGGTAAACATCCAACAGGTGGAGCTAACCTAATCTATAGGTCAGAGAAGGCTTCTAGGAAGAAGTAGTTTTACCCTGAGACTTAAGGATGTGTATGAGCTCACCAAGGTGGGGAGGAGAACAGTGTCTCAGAAGGGAGACCAGTAAGTTCAAAGACACAGAAAGACTAGGGTCCATTTAGTTGTGAGAGAAGTTCAAAAATGTCTAGAGTTTGAAGAAAGAGAGAGAGAAAAGAGCGGTTGGAGAAAGTAGGTATGTATCATACAAATTTGCGAGCCATGTTAAGATTTTGGACTTGGTCCTAAGAGCAAAGAGAAGACACAGAGAGGTTTTAAGCAACCATTTAAACTTGCATTTTTGAAGATTCACTCTAGCTACAGTAAAGAGAAGGGAAGAAGGCTGGAAGCAAGGAGATTCAAAAAGAAACTCTTTAAATAAGGCAGGCAAGAGATAATAATGGCATGGGCTAAAGTAGTACTTATGGAAAGAAGATAGATTTAAAAAGATATCTAAGAAGAAGACTGGCAGAACATGACGACTGAATTTCGGAGATGAGTGAAAGGGAAGAATCAAGGAAGGCTTTCAGAGTCAACAATGATGTTTAAGATTCTGGCTTTTTTATTGTAGTAGACTGTGGTAAAATTTACAGTCATAAGGAACATAACTGGAAACACTGGAGAGAAAATAATGAGTACAGTTCAGGACATCCTGAGTCTAAGATGCCAGTACGACACTGAAGTGAAGTTGTTCAGCGGGCAGCTGGGCTAGAAATCTAACATTCTCCTTAATGCTTTTTCAAAGTTTCCTTGGCTACATCTGGGTGAACTTTAGACTCAATCTGTCAAATTCCCCAAAATATTCACTGGAATTTTGAAGAGAATTATAGTAAATTTATAGATTTCAGGATAATATACTTCCTTAAAATGTTCAATCTCCCCACCTAGAAAGAAGGTATGAATGATCTTCATGTATTTAAACTCTTTTATGTCCCTAAGTAAAAGTAAAGGTACAGGTATAAATTTCTTGTGAAGTTTATTTCCAGCTTTTAAAAGGTTTCTTGCTTTTCTGACTAGACGATTTTTTCCACTTTTATTTCCTCACAGAGTACTGCTGACATAAAGGAAAGTTATTGGTTTTGATTTTACCTTGTATATGGACCCCTTACTATTATTATTTGTAATAAGAAAATTATTATTTTCCTGGTTTCTCTAGGTAGACAATCAGGTCATCTGCAAATAATGATGATCTACATCTGTTGTTCCAATAGCATTTTTTATGTTTAAAAAAATTTTTTTTTGTAGAGATGAGGGTCTTGTTATGTTGTCCAGGCTGATCTTGAACTCCTGGCCTCAGGCAATCCTCTCACCTCAGCTTCCCAAAGTGTTGGGATTATAGGCAAAAGCCACTGCACCTGGCCAGTATTTTTCATTTTCTTGCCCTATGTTATTGTACTAGCTAGAATATCCAGAATAATAATCTTTTTTCCCTTGGTCAGTATAGCTAATAGTTTATTTTGTTGATCTTCTCAAAGACTCATTTTTTTGGTTTTGTTTATTTTAGTGATTCTTTAAGTCTGACTAATTCGGTGCACATCCCTGCCAAAAAACTTTCAGAAAGGCTATGTTTGTAGTGTATTTTGTGAGTCCAAATGTATCTTTCTTTGCCTTTCCTAAGTATAAAATTCTAGTGTTACAATCCTGTACCCTCAGAATTCTATGAAATTCCATTATCTTCTAGCATTCAGACCTGTTGATAAAAAATGGAGTGCTCGGCCTGGCGCAGTGGCTCACGCCTGTGATCCCAGCACTTTGCGAGGCCAAGGCAGGCAGATCACCTGAGGTCGGGAGTTCGAGACCAGCCTGGTCAACATGGAGAAACCCCGTGTCTACTAAAAATACAAAATTAGCTGGGCGTGATGGCACATGCCTGCAATCCCACTACTTGGGAGGCTGAGGCAGGACAATCGCTTGAATCCGGGAGCAGCCACTGTTGCGGTGAGCCGAGATCGTGCCAGTGCACTCCAGCCTGGGCAACAAAAGCGAAACTCCGTCTCAAAAAAAAAAGAGTGCTTATCTGATTCTTATCCTTTTATAAGTAACTTTTTTGGTGGTTGCTGTTTATTATTGAGAAGTTTGTGGGATTTTTCTCTTTACTTGAGAACTTGAACAATACTTAAAAATTTTAGCAACAGGATGAATCTTTTTTTTCCTCCAAATTCTCTTGCTTGATGCTTAGTAAGAGCTTTATCTCTTACTAAGATCTGAGGCTTTTTCAGCTCAGAAATTTTTTCTTCTGAAATTCCTTTTAGGATCACTTTTCTTTTGAAGCTCCTATTATAAAATTTTAAATATCTTAAATCTAGTCTCCATGTTTATTTTCTCTACCAAATTTCCATCTCTTTGACACTTGCTTTATTATAGAATTTCTTAAGTTTCTTCTAATTTACTAATTCACCTTCTTGCAGAGCCCATTTTGTTATCCACCTCCCTCTATTGAGTTTACTTGTATACTCCTATTTCGCTCTTTTTTTTTTTTAATGGAGTTTTGCTTTTTTTTTGTCACTCAGGCTGGAGTGCAGTGGCACAATCTCAGCTCACTGCAACCTCTGCCTCCCAGTTTCAAGTGATTCTCCTGCCTCAGCCTCCCGAGTAGCTGAGATTATAGGCATGCGCCACCACACCCGGCTAATTTTTGTATTTTTAGTAGATACAGGGTTTCACCATGTTGGCCAGGCTGGTTTTGAACTCCTGACCTCAAGTGATCCGCCCTCCTCGGCCTCCCAAAGTGCTGGAATTACAGGCATGTGCCACTGCGCCCAGCCCATTTCATTCTTTCAATAACTATTTATTGAGCACCTCCATGTGCTACATACTATTCTAGGTTCTTGAAGGAGGTAAAGGAGTCAGTTGTGTGATTATCTTTATTAGTTTACTGTTGTTATGATATAATACCTGAAACTAGGTAATTTATAAAGAAAAGGAATTTATTTCTTACAGGTATGGAGGCTGAGAAGTCCAAGGTGGAAGGGCCATATCTGGTGAGAGCCTTTTTGCTCATGAGGACTCTCTGCAAAGTCCCAAGGCAGCATAGGGTATCACATGGCGAGGTGGCTAAGCATGCTAGCATATTTGCTCAGGTCTCTCTTCCTTTCCTTATAAAGCCACTAGTTCCACTCCCATGATAACCCATGAATCCGTGGATTGATTAATCCATTCCTGAGGAGACAGCCCTTATGATCCAATCACCTCTTAAAGGCTGCATCTTTCAATGCTGGGGATTAAGTTTCCAATGCATGAAACTTGGGGGACACATTCAAACCACAGCACTATCAAAGAGCTTTCCAAGCAGAGAAAACAGTGTTATAAAGACCTAAGGTGGGAGCAAGTTTGACATGAACAGAGAACAGCAAGGAGCCCAAAATTACTGGTGCAGAGTGAGTGGGCTGAATAAAAGTAGGGAAGAAGGATGGGTTGTGGGTCTGACAGACAACTCTGAAAACTTGACTTTTATTCTGAAGGTAATGAAAATAGCCTATTTTTGTTTTACAGATGAAATAATATGCTCTCAAATCTTACTGAGAATACTAATGAAACGTTTAAAAAGTTATCTCCTGTTTTCGTGCATTCGCTGTTTTAGTATAGGTAGGGTGGAGAATTTGTTTCGATTACTCAGCTTCATTCCCCACTTTCAATCTGCTGATTCTCTTCATAGAACTGGTAATTTTTTTCTTGTCTGCTTATAGTTACAAATAAAGGTTTAGCTAAATCAATATATGCGTGGCTGTAAAAAGTCCAAAAGTCTTTGTCCCAGGCATAGTGGATATATGGGGAAGCCTGAGAATAGTCAGGTTAAGTACAGGGCCCACCTTGAAGGAAGTAGCTCACCATGGTCTTTATAATAATATTAATTCTCAGGAAGCTTGCAGGTATCAGCACGGAGAATTCTATCTTAACCTAGAGTTCTATACCCTAACAGTCATATTCCTCCTATGAATCAATAATAACTTAAAAAGCCAGAGAGAAATAGGCTCAATTTTAGATCTACAAAGTCTGAATTAAGTTTGATATTGCACTCCACCCTTCTCAGTAGTAAAGACAAAAGGTCAATATTATAAAGAGCAAACTAAAATTACAGATCACTATCAGGATCTCAGTCAAAACTGCACAATCTGCAGCTTTCTAGAGTCCTTGACTAAAGTCAGAGGAAATAATTTTAAAATTTCCCTAAGATTAAAAATATCTGCATGAATGAAAAATACTGAGTACTTATCAATCTGTTTAGCTTTCTGCATCTTCCCAAGACTTCCAAGTAATACATCTATTTTTAAAAACCCTCAAATGAGTTTATTCTTATTTGATACAAACAGCATTTTTTGGGAAAAAGAGATTAGGCCTTTTATAAGCCTAAAGCACATGTAACTGAAAATGTTCCAGTAGAAGAATGCAACCTTCCAAGTCTTTCTGTGCTGGCTTCTGAGTATGAACTATGCCAGATATAACAGGGTTACTAGATGTGGTTTCTTCTGAACAACCTCTGGCAGTAATCCCAAGTGACTTTTCACTCTACTATTATACTTTAGTGGGCAGAACATAATACAAGTCACATAGGAAACAGAGTTTCATTAAACATAATGGTCCCACCTCAGTGGAAAATAGAGGAAGGATGGAGGCAGGGTGGGGAGGTGCTGGAAGAAATACCTGCACTACAGTGATGACACTACTGGTAGTTATAAACAAAGAAAAATACTATTTGGCACAGACAATAAAAGTTTTTTTAGCATTCTTTAATTCCAAAATAACTTAGCAATCTAATTATAAGTAGAAGAGAAAATGACTGAATAGTGATATTTAAAAAGTGGGGAAGGGTGACAGCTTGGGGCTCTGTAGCCCTTGTACAATGTAAAATGACTCTGAGAGTAAAATAGTGGATTACTCATTATTGCGGTACATTAGAAAATTAGGGTTTAGCAACTCATACAATCTAGTGCACTAAAAATAACAGTATGTGCTGAAGGACTGTATTAAAAGGTCTTGCTGGTAACAAACCCTTGGTCACAATTCCATCCTGAAGCATCTTACATGAAATTGCATACTATGTTGGAGAGCAGAGGATTCTGTATATGTTCATATTTAAATACCACTGCAATTTTTTCTTATAACACTGATTCTTTCTCATGAATTGATTATTTAAATAGCAAAAGCCCAAGAATAGCTCCCCCTTTCCTCTTTGGTTAAATATAAATCTATTTCACCCTTAGAACTACTCTGACAGGAAGACTACACACACACACACACACACACACACACACACACACGCACGCACAATTAAGGTTCTTGATCTAGCCAGAGTAAGAGTTTCCCAGGTTGGCCCCATCCTTTGTCAATGCACTAGATTTGAACATGCCTCTACAGTAAATAGGTCGCCCTCACTGACTTTTCATGGTGAATATAATAAGGCAAGCACTAGATGCATGGACTTCTTTCTCTTTTTTTAAACATGTATAAAAATCCACCTTCTTATTCTCTCTTTCCCCATAGCCCACCACTACAGTTTCAAATACAGAAGCAGAAATAGTCACCTTTTTTTGTAACTGACTTTTCTCAATACACACAAATGCTTTTTAGAATATATAGTAATATGTCGCTAGAAAAGATAAAAAGTAAGGAGGGTGGAAAAGATAAGTCATTAACAAATGAGATCTTATAAACATTTAGGATGTTCAAGGAAATTATTATGTCAACCATAATTTGGGCATTGTGCGTACTTCTTTCGAGCAATAACATTTTTTGTTGCACACTACTGAAGACAATGAAAACTGATTATTTTTTAGTCATCTGAGTCAAATGTATATTGGGAAACCAAGGGGTAATCTGAAAGTCAGAAGTCTCTTCATCTTGGTTTCAATTATAGCCAGGCCAAAATAACCTGCTTCTTTCTGGGGTAGTGTGATTTATTAAGTGATGTATGTATGTCAGGATTCCAAAGGTACAGGTCCTACCCAATTTGTTGCTTTATAAGCATACTCCATACATGAAGACCCAGATTTAAAATAAAGAAAACATTTATTTTTAAGGCTTTTTATTTTGTAAAATTTCAAACATACATAAAAGTTCATAGTATAGTGATCCCTTTGATAAATCAAATACCTATACACCCTTCCACGCTCCCTAAACTATCACACATCTTTCTTCTCCCATGAAACATCTGAAAGTACGCCAGATGACATTATTACATTTAACCCTTAAATACACTAGTAGCCATTTCTATTACAAAAGGATCCTGTGTCTTATAGTAAAGACAGAGCCCAGAATTCCTCAAAATTTTACACTATGAGATTCTGGGGACAGGATTCATCTCTTCTATTTTTAAAATCCTGTATGCCTGTTTAAGTGTTAAAAATGGCAATTTTCCTACTAAATATGATTTGAGATTCACAAAACATTTTCTGGAACACAACCATTGTCTATAGGAAGTTGAATAAATAATTCCCCAGAGGCACCAGTTCAATATTATCCTGGTTAATTTTTAGGGTGCCAGGCAACTTAATATAATAAATATTTTTTATAAAAAGCAAGCACATCTTGGGGCCTGTGGGAAAGCCACATGACAAAACATATTTGTCTCAATAAGGCATATTCCATATTTTTACGAATACTTGAACCAAACTTTAAGATTGCTGGACAGGTATTTTGCCATTTTAAACTGGGAGCTAGAATTTGACGGTAAACCAGAAAATCCTAGAAGCAGCCATATTAGTATGTGTGATAGTGCAACTCTGGAAAGTTCATCACCACTTGAGCTGGTCTACACTGAGGTACAGGATAGGCCAGGGACACGTTATGAGACTGGACTAAAATCACTGAATGGTTTTCATAAGTCCTAGAAAACTAAAGAAAGAGATTGGTGAAATGTATAGCACGTCTCCCAAACAAGCAACCTGAACTCTCTCAATCTCATCTATGTCTTATGACTAGGACATGGTGCTAGGATCTGAATGTTTGTGTCCACTCAAAATACGTATGTTGAAATCTAATCCCCAGTGCAACCGTATTAAGAGGTGAGGTCTTTAAGAGGCCATTAGGTCACGAGGGCCCTCCTTTATGAATGAGATTAGTGTCCTTATAAAAGAGGCCTATGAAAGCTTGTTTTTCCCCTTCTGCCATAGATAGCACCTTCTTGCTATGTCCTCACAGCAAGGAGGTGCTATCTATGAAGCAGACAGCAGGCCCTCACAAAATCTGCTGATGCCTTGAACATGGACATCCTAGCATCCAGAGTTGTAAGCAATAAATTCCTGTTATTTATAAATGATCCAGTCTATTTTGTTATAGCAGCCTGAATGAACTAATACATGTGGTAATCAGGATCTCCAGATCTCTCTCCATCTAGAATTCCTATTATTACTCTAACTCTCCTGCCTTTCTCATCCTACTGTCCTACCCCTCCTTTCCATAAAAGATACCTGAAATTTTAATTTTGTGAGGATAAAAAGATGGCATTCATGTTTAAATGCCATTTGGGTCCTTTAGAGGTAAGAAATTCAATCAATGTAAAGTATACTTTAAATAATAATTAAGCAGAAATAAATGATGTGGGAATAAGACTGACAACCTATCAATGATGCTATGCTATCCAGGGACTTCTTTCAAAAGTTATCATGTCCAAATAGAAAAATAAAACAGATTTATGCAATTGTGGAATTTGTTCAGAAACACCATGCATCTGAAGACACAGGTTACTTCTGTTTACTCACATCATCACCTTTATCAATACAAGGTTTTCCTCAAATTAATCCTTTCTGGTTAACATACTACATTCTATATCTAGAAAAGCAAACAGAATGGCAAGTAAAGCCCATATCACAGTCTATTAGTTATTAATATCTGCAATGCCTCTCCTTCCACTGGCCTAGTGAAGCTTTGGCCCCTGAAGTGATAAAGACGAGCTCTGCCAAACTGTTCTCCATCTCTAAGGCAGTATTAACACATTACGAAGTGCCAAAAGGGCCATTAAAAAAAAAACTGACCCACTTTTAGAAGTCAGCAGCTTTTTCCTTCTGGTGAAGTATGAATATTTAAATCAGGCAGACAAGTCAAGAAGCAAACATTCCATCCTGAATGCAATGTCTGCATCTCCCACTCAGAGATGAGAGGACCCGCTGTCATATACCCACATTGAAATGAATGCTCACTTTGGACTCCAGAAGGGCAGTTTTCTAATCATTTCACTGTTTTTCAGATTTGAAGTTCCACATTTGGATGTGAGTGCAGAAAACAGTAAAAGATGGATCGCAGCAACTGCTTTAAATTATATACTTAATGATTTATATCAAGCATAGTAGAATTTAATTTGTAAGTAAATCAAGCAAACTGAGGAAAGGTTAAGATTGTGGTTAATAGCTGTAAATTTGTTTTTACCTTCATAGAGTAACAATGCATTAGAGGAGTACTACATTTGAGAAGATGGTAAACTCATCATAATAAAATTGACTAGAATCAAGTTTCAACCTAAGCAGTACTGTTTAAATGAGATAAATAATAGCAACTATTAACACAAGATACAGGAAAACAAACTGGAAAATAAATCAAACTACTATTAAAAAGCTGTCCTATAGTACAGCTAGAGGTAACTTTTGGCTTTATTGAGAATACATTATTAAACCAAATGTACCTTAAATGAGCAGGAAAAAAAAAGAAAATTCATGCAAGGTAAAAGAAGTAATTCGAAATTTGAGGGTCAGCTGACCTACTCAAATCTATAATGAAAACTTACAACAGAAATTCCCAATCTTTACACTTCCAGTGACCCCGGTACTACTTTTTCCCCTCCCCTTTCCACCCCCATTTGGATATCATATCTTATTTTCCAAACAAGCAGCATTTCAAGTAACAACCTGTGTAACCTTCACACAGGAATATGCAGGACTTCTCTTACTCTTTCAGGCAACCCAGATTAGGAAGCAATGTTATAAATCCATTTTGCTTCTGCAACGGTTATCCAAACTCTTTTAAACGTTAAACCTGTGCTTTCACTCATAAACATTCTCATTTCTAAGCAAACAGGCCACAATTTCACAATTAGGAAATAAAATTCCTTTAAAGGAAAAAAAATCTGCTTTCTTAACTATATACCTGACTTCCTTCTACAAAATAAAGAACTGATTCAATTCTCTGATTATATTGCCTTAGCAAAACAAACATACACAAAAAGCAGACAGGCCAGTGAAACCTTATTTCCTCCAATATAAACTCATTTTACCCTTCAAATGCTAAAGTATTCCATTCAAAAGACAGGAACTGGTCAAAGCTTTCAAAGCAAGTCTAGTTCTAGGCAAAGATGGTATGGTCATTTAAGGCCTTCTAGTACCAGGTCCTGTCATAACAACTTACTCCTATTTTTGATTGTGGCCCAACACTTTTTATGAAAAGTGTTAAACATACAGCAAACTTCTTATCTTTATTTTGTGTTCATTCCTATATCCCTGCCTTAGCCTGTGTGATTCCCCTGACTTAGAATGCCTCCATTCTTTCTGTTTCTGGAGCAAAGTCCCAACTGGGTTCCCAAGCTGTTCTTGCTTTCTCTCTTCTCATTATCTATACCACATGCTAACTCTTCACTATGTACTGCCCTGGTCTACCATGTGTGTTTATTTCTTTTTCCCTATGAAAGATCATAAGCATTAGCACACATTATTATACCAGGTATTAAAACAAAGGAGAGGCTGAAAATATACTTCCTGGCTGATTAATTTCATATAAAAATACATAGTCAAAACTTGCTGAGGGGAGTTGGGAAAGGTAGAGAAAGAACAGAGAGGTTGTCTGATTCAGTGGCTGATATGTTTTTAGGACACTACTATTACTCCAATCTAATTACTTACTATATTTTACCCAAGTAAGCAAGCTAGGAATTGGAAAAAATTAATTTGGAGCTTCTAAAATTAGCATTTTATGTCCTAGTAAACAGAATCACAAGGACGCAAAGCACTACAACGTATTCAAAAAAAGAATGGTTAGAAATCAAGATTCTCTCTCTGAATATTTAGTTAAATGAAAAAGAGAAGGGGCCTAACTTCAAAGGAAATCACTATCTGTTCTCTAAAACACATAGGTTACTAGACTTTTTGGAAGCCCTACTCTTGCCTTCTGTGAGTTTCTTAATCTCTTTCTGCTCCAAGACCCCTTTATGAGACCATGACAGCCAGGTGTCTTAGTAAGACTCTGCTCATGGTTTACCTTGAGATGTGGTCACCAGAAAAATGAGGATAAACTCCTCACTGGGTTGGACTCAGTAAGTAGCCCAAGAGTTCACAATTGGCTCTGTTTTCTTGCTTACAGAGATAAAGTACCGTATTAAAACTCAATACATTTTGGGAAGAAAAGATAAAAACACAAAAACAGTCTGTCTTATCTTCAGAAATGCAATTCTCAGCTTTGTGAGCTCTGGCTAGCTGAAGGCTTTGCCCTGACTCCATCTTTTGCTATTTTCAGGGTTTGTTTTCATGAGTGTCCCTGAGCTTATGCACATGTGCTTCACTCAATTCACACACATCAGTGAACAGCAGCAGCAGAAATCCAGGTCCACAGCAGGAGGTTTAATTAACTGTACACAGGACAGTGCCAATAGCACTGGGGCTGTCCTCCTAGGGGCCGCACACCAACAAGGCTAATATGCAAGGGAAACCCACTTCTGGAGGCAAAAAAAGTATTTCTCCATCAAGCAAAATGAGAGATCAATATGGCAAAAGAGAAACCAAAAACCAAAACAAACCAAACGCAAACCAAAAAACCTTGCCATGACAGCCTCAACAAGAAACCAGAGCTTCTCTTCACACAGGGCAAGAGAAAAGCCAGGATTTAATGTTTCCCATTGTTTGGGTCAGGCTTCACTCTGCTTTTATAATGGTTATTAGAAGCCATTCTAATGCAATCTCACAGAGGCCTTTCTAATCATTTTGTGCATATATATCCCTCATATATCTTCTCTGTCAAAAGGGTTGGTAATGGTATTACGCCACAAGACAAAAATAATATTAAATGATGATGGCAGCGGTGAAGATCTAGGTGGTAATGCAGAAGGCAAAGGAGCTTTCCACATGTAAGCACACTATAAAACCCAACAACACAGAAGGAAGCCTGCCTTCACTCTGTGAAGAGTGTCTGGACAAATGAGGGTAGTTTCCAAACACTGATCAAGGATTTCTCCCATCCACACAGCAAGACACCAGTTGGCACTGCTCCCCATGATGAAAGTTCGAGTCAAAAGTGTATATTCAGAAGTTTGAGCTGTTTGCTAGTCTAGATTGAGGATGACATGGGCAGGTCAAAATAAACAGCTTTACTTCTGATAAAGTTTAAGCTAATTTAAAGTGATTCAGGAAGGCTATTCAAACATTTCTCTCATGTTTAACAAGTAACAAATTTTTAGAAAATAAATGTAGCTGACCATATAAATATCACTAGGGACAAATTAATGAGCAATTGGTACAGTATAGACCCAGCCTGAGATAAAGGCTTCAGGCAGGTTACTTTGCTCTAGCTCTTTTGAGACCAGTTCCCTATGTAACTCATAGGGATGTAGGGAGGATTAATTTGATAATGTCTGTAAAGTGCTTTGAACTCCTTAGTGAAAAGTGACATAAGTGGTTACTATTATACACTGCTAGAGTTGAAAACATGAAAGAAAGGGAAAAACAATACTCCTTGATGGTTTATTATGAAGCATTTTTATAGGCTGGTAAGGTATTTTACAATTTTTTTTTATTAGTTAGTCGTTATTATATGCCCAAGAGATAGGAAATATTCCTGGCTTGTTCTTCTGGGTAAAGAAAGCAAGACAAAAAGGTAAATGACTTTTAGTTAGGAAGCATTATTATCTCCATTTTTCAGGTAAGGAAGGTAAGACAGAGAAGGTGAATGACTTTTCTAGTCACATTCAAGAACTGAAAGGGTTAAAGCATAATTCAGAGTCTGGAAGATATTATTATTTCTTTGCAATGTTCTGACATTGTTCTGACAAGAAGGCAGTGAGTACAACCAGAAAGCCTGAGATTAAATACTTGCTCTACCATTTCTTGGTTGTGTAAGCTTAAGAGAAGTCACTTTTTCTTTGTGTCAATTTCATCTGCATGGTGAGGTCCAGTGGGGATCAAATTACATAAAGCATGTGAAAACTCTGGGTAAACAATGGCACACTATGCAAATAAGTTATTACCATTATTAGGCTGGTATTCTTATTGAAAATATGGGTTCTCCTAGCCAGTACAACTTTGAATTAAAGACAATTCAGTGCCCTGAGACCAAATGAAATATGTAATACTTTTTTAAAACAGATTTATTAAGATACAATTCATATATCACACAATTCATCTATCTGAAGTGTAGAATTCAATGGCTTTTAGCATATTCGCAGTTGCACAACCCCAGAATTAATTCCAGAACATTGCCATTGCCCCAAAAAGGAACTCTGTGACATTAGTAGTCACTCCCCATTCCCCAACCACCCACACATATCCACAATTCCCCCAGGCCTGGGCAACCATTAATTGACTGTCTCCAGGGAGGTGCATATGCTAAACATTTTTTATAAACAGAATCATACAGTATGAGGCCTTTTGTCATTGGCTTCTTTTACTTAGCATGTTTTCAAGATTCACCCATGTTGTAGCACGTATCATTCTACATGTAGTACTTCATTCCTTTTTATTGTTAAATAATATTCCACCGCATGGATATACCACACTTTATTTAACTATCCATCAGTTTATGGGTTGTTTCCACTTTTTAGGTACCATGAATAATGCTATGAACATCCATGTAGAAATTTTTGTTTGAGGGCTGGGAGTGGTGGCTCACACCTGTAATCCCAGCAATTTGGGAGGCTGAGGCAGGCGGGTCACCTGAGGTCAGGAGTTTGAGACCAGCCTGGCCAACATGGTGAAACCCCATCTCCACTAAAAATACAAAAATTAGCCAGGCATGGTGGTGTACACCTGTAATCCCAGCTACTCAGGAGGCTGAGGCAGGAGAATTGCTTGAACCCAGGAGGCAGAGGCTGCAGAGAGTCAAGATGGCGCCGTTGCACTCCAGCTTGGGCGACAGAGCAAGACTCCATCTCAAAAAAAAAATATCTTTTTTTGTTTGAACGTATGCTTTCATTTCTTTAAGATCTATACCTGGAAATATATATACCTAGGAATAACTGCTCAGTCACATGGTAAGTCTATGTTTAATATTTTGAGAAACTATCAGACTGTTTTTCAAGTGGCTGTACCATTTTACATTCCCACCAGCAATGTCTGAGGAATAGATAATTGAAGGTAGACCAAAAAAGGGAGACTATTAACTAGCTGTGTTAGGGAATAGCTAAACTAGCTCTGCAGAATGACAGCTTGTGTTACCGACAACAGGGATGACAATGCTTCACACCAAGTTTTAGAAAGGAGAGATTATCGTTGTTGGGGCATTTTCCTCCTTTTCTCCCCACTTGCCTAGGCCTGGTCCAGGCCAAGACAATATAAACAGCTTTTTACACACAAACTAATGTTGTTCCCATCTCTAAGGGAAAGTAATACAGAACTGTCAGAGCCAGGCTTTAAAAAGTCCTCTATCATTTCTCAAATCCTGATAGTAAGGCATGTTGTCCTTTTGAGTCTCTATAATTGCTGTGTAAAAGTTATGAAATTTCTTATGCCCTCACCATTCCTTTTGATCCATTAGGTTGAACCCGGCCCAAATACATACGTTCAGTAGGTCAAGCATAGGCTAGCGTCAACATAGTGTATTCCTGTATAGTGGCATCTGCAAGCCAAATAGAACGGGTAGAGGGAAACAGATGGCTTCTAAAAGGGGAAGAGAAGAAAAACAGAAGGTCAGGTAGAAGAGGGTGTGGCGGGGGAAGGAGGGATAGAAAGACGATAGGAGAAAGGAGAAGCATATTTCTGGTTTTGTTCTTCCCACCTGTCACAGCACTCTCCTTGCTGGTTGCCAGCATGCTCCCTTGCAAACACAGCTGCAAGTGACAAAGAGCAGCCACTGTCCTACTCAGGGGGTCCCCTCCACGTTCCATATTGTAAACTGTACTGAAATGCCAATTGCATACAAGAAAGGGAATTACACACCCATCAGAGTCACGAATAGCAAACTGCTGCCTATATCCAACAAATTAGCACTGAGAACCATAGGTTCCCTAAAAACAACGTAAGACTATCCAGCAAACAGTAAAAAGCAACAGAATCAAGAGATTAAGTACTAAAAAATGTGGCTTATTTTAATTTTGTATATTTGTCAGACCTGTGATTAACTCAGTCAAAGTAGGACCATATTCTCTCATATATTTCATGTAGTCAGCACATGTTCAATTTGCTGCAGGGCTCTGCTCTTATGCAATTAAAAGAAAATTAGCAAGTCTTTCCCCAGCAGAGTTAGCGATTGCCACGAGGGATTGCCACTGAAAGGAAATGCTTCACGCCAAGTTTTAGAAAGAAGAGATACTAGCTGTTGGGACATTTGCCTCCTCTTTTCCCCCTTAACTTGGCCTAGGCCAAAGCTACGGTAAAGGGAACATAAGCAGCTTTTTTATACACAGACTAATGTTGCCAGCAGCGTTCCAGTGGCCTTGCTCACGGCAGGAGAAGGCGTAGGGACTAATACCACTGGGTCTTGTTGAAGAAAAGTGGCCGGCTTACTTTGATCAACTGAGTGGTGTGCTGATCAGTGTGATTTCCCTGTTCTGCTGACCGTGAGCATGTTGGGGAGAGCAGGAGAGCTGGCTTCTGAGAGGCCCATGCAGGGAGGCAAATTCCATAGCTTCCGAATCACAGAAAGCAACAAGAAATAAAAGAGGGCTGAACTGGAAGCAGACACCTTAATTCTGCCAGCATGTTACTTACTGATATAAGCATCACTGGGAGGGGAATTAAGTAGGTACTTCTGTAATTGTAATTCATCAATTGCAGTACTATACATGAAACTATTGAGCACAATGTTCAAGAGCACAGTCCAAGCTCCTGAAACTATAACTTACAATTGTTAATTACTTCAATTTGATGGAGAAGAGAAAGAATGGGAATTAATAAGATTTTTAAAAATTAAAATTGAGGAAACAGGAACACATCAGCCTATGCGGCTCTTGGCATCGTTTGAGACAAAGGAAGTATGTCCAGCAACTGAGTGTGTGTGCAGGACTACAGCTATGGCTTACACCCCTCTCCACTATTTGCCAGAGAGGCAGCTGCTGGATTAACATGAGTTAATCTGCTTGTATGCTACACAGATTTTTTTCTAGTAAATTGCAAAAATTTACCTAAAGATAAATATAGCAGTCTCCGAGTTCTCTGTCCCATTCAGCTGCTGCTGAGAAACACTTCTGTTATCTTAAATTTCATCAGCAGATTGTACTCCTTCCTGGGAAACCAGCAAAAAGTAGCTTTCTAAAAGCATAGTTAGTCTCTCTGAGGTAAAATACACCACATTTAAATGGCTTCTTCCAAAAAGGATAACTTTCCACCTTTCAAGTTTTAATTCTTGATAAATAAAGTATGTGGTTTCTTACACTAGATCTAATCATCGCTGCTTTAAAGAGTAAATAGTCAACTGCAAATTGAGCAAATTGCTTTGGCTATCCTAGTACCAGAAATGAAATGGATTAGGTCAGCAGGTGGCATGTCATTTCAGTGCTGCCTGGGGGCCCAAAATACAGTTAGGTCATTTTTATTCTTGTGACAGCCGGAATGAAAACCAGAGCATTTAGCATTACCTCCCACCTCCATTCTCATACCATCTTGGGCACAAAAGAGTTTACTAGGCCTTCATTTCCGTGTCCAGACTCCTTCTGGGGCCTCAAGAGATAAATGGGTTGAAGTTGCCTAAGGAAACCTGAAACAGAGTACTCTAACTCTGGTCTTCAGAAACACAAAGCTTCTTGTCTACACAAGGAAAACTGAGTTCTCATTAACCAGCTGTTTTTAAGCATGCCAATGTGCAATTCCATTCCGTAGTACTTTCCTTGAAGGAAGAGAATGGTCATCATGCCTCAACTCAAGGGGGTGAGGACACTGGTCTCTGCTACCATGAAGGAAGATATTAGAGGAAGACGAAGGATTGGATGAAGGAATGGACTTAAGCTAAGAAGCAGAAACAAAGACGATGGGGGTGGGGAAACATGCAGAAGAAGAAAAGGTAAACTGGGACAAAAATTCTTCTGTACAGAAACCAGGAGCCTCTTGCAATGGTTGAAACATTTAAAATATCCAAAAATAGCTTTTCTATCAAGCCTCCTTTCCCCCATATGTGTTTCAAACTACTAGTAGAATTCCAAATACAAGATAGCCTCCCAAAGTTTACTCCTATGAAAACAGTCAATGGAATAGTCAATAGTCAATAGTCAAGGTTGAGATGATCCAGGAGTAGCATATGACCCAGGCCTAAACAATGAGGGGACTCCAGTTCCCCGGCCACAAAAGGATGACTGATTCGAGAATGGACCTAAAAATCGTGCCCATGCTCTATGCTGGTACTTCCAGGAAAAAAACAAACAAACAAATAAAAAAAACTTTCCCTCTTCAATGGAGTTGATTAAATGGCAGGTTGTAAACCTAGAGCTGCCAGAGGCAACCTCTGCCAGTACAGGACAGCCTGCAAGCAAATGAAGCCAAAAGAGGGAGAAAGTGTCCTAAAGCTCCTAAATCCATCCATGCCTGAAAGCAGCTATATCCCTGAATACTACTTATATATACCAATAAATCTCTTTTCCTTCAACAACATTGAATTGAGTTTCTATCACTGGAAAGCAGAAGAGTCTTCACTCATATACCTACCAAATACCGATGCACTAGCCACTCAACCTCACTGCCTATCAGTTTTCTGAACTCTGAGAAGAAAGAAAAAAGACCATGTTTACTTTACAGAATTGAAAACTGCTAAGTACTACACAGGAGCTAACAATATTTTAACTAAAACAGAAGGTAGGGATAGAAGAAGAAAGATCTTCATGGAGCTAAATTACTCCTAGCTGCTAGTGCTGATAAGAAAACATTCTATTTCTACCAGTTTTTCACCATGTGCCCTGGTGGAGCCTCTGAAATCTTTATCAAAGCAGTTAATCACCTAGTAAGTCTTTAAATATTTTCCCTTTTACTTCCAGTTAACAAAGCTTTTCCACCTTCTTGGACATCTCTGACCAAGCCATCTTACCAGGCTTACCATGATGTATAAGCAAAGGCATCACAGAATGGGAAAATTAACAGTTCCATCTTCAAGGGGCATGTGTGTGTGTGAGTGCCCATGCAGATACACATGTGCTACAAGATGAAGTAGAAGAATAATTCTCACATGAAGGCAAATCAGGGATGAAAAGAAGCTACCACTACACAACAAGGTGAAAATCTAAGGGCCTCGAGTAATGTGCCCCTCCCAAAGCATTATTATTCTAAAGGCAGAACTGAACTATTAGGATTACATTTTCAATTCAAAATTCATAATTAAATGTAATGTGTATTTTGGAAGTTGATTTAGTGTCCTGATAAATGTTTGGTTTCACAGAACACTAGATCACATCTCTCATGGATAGCAAACACTTTTTATAATATATGTAACTGATTTACAAAATATCAATATGAAAGAATTATTAGTGAAACAAATACCTAAAAGTAAAGGGTACTAACTTCTAGCCCTCTTTTGATATAACTGTATAAATAAAAGCAAGAAATGCACAACTAATATTTTGCAAGAGCTAGGAAGAAAAATCATAAATGTGCTATACTTTCAACCTCCAAAGTTGCTGGGCCCAAAGATTAAGTATAAATGAAATCATTCTTAAGAGGATATTTTATTTTAAGATGTTATCAACATCTTTGACATCAATTAGTCTTTCTTCATTATATATATACTTAGATGTATACCATGACTGGTAAAAAGAACCCCATGGCTCAGCGTGGGGTCCTAACCTTAATCAGTGTTTCATACAGGCTGAACATTAATTTTTTTTGTTTCCCATCTTATTCAATAACTCATACAAAATATTCCAGATAAATGAGCTTCAATCCTCATCTTCCTCCAGTTCTTCTTGCTGGTTAATTTGGAAGTAACATAATTTGTAACTCCCTTTGCTGTTAGCAACTATGTGCAATCAATCACATAAATTATTCTTCTTCAAGTATTTTTTTGTGCTATATTTCAAAAACCTTTTGGAAACAGGCACCTCAAAAGTTACTGTGACCTTGCTCTGCTGCATGTGATGATTATAACCCCTCCAATGAGATTCCAAACTTTCCATTCACTTTCTCTTGGAGAACCTACTAAAAATTGGCAGCATCCACGATTCCATTTGGACCTTGCTTCTTTTGCCCCCACTTCGCCACTATCTTTTTCACAAGCATCATCATGACAGTGGAGGAAGAAAGTTGAACATTAATATTTTAAGTAAATAAAATATGTGATGCTTTTCTTGAGGCTTCTGAACCACTAAAATGTTTCTGAAAACTAAAATACACTGGTAAAAGTTGTATTCCTCTAACTGTAGTCAAAGAAGAATTTCAATCAACTCATTTTAAAAATTTTTCTAAAAGGAAAAGCTGAAAGTCAGAGTATTAATATCATAGTAACCCTCGAAAATTATATCACATAAAGTTTCTTCTCTAGCAAGATTCAAACAAATCATTAACTCTGACAAACTAACAACATACAGATTTGTCCCCAGATGATTCAGGAATAAAAATGCTATGTCAAATTGGCTTGGGGTTATCCAATTTAGTTTGGGCAATATCAAACAACTTTAACTAAAATCCACTTACCTACTCCTACACATCTTTTTATGCCTGGGCGCCATTCTCGAAGATCCTGATTCAACTGGTCTAAGGTGCAGCCCTGTATGCAGGATTTTTCAAAAGCTTTTCATTTTATTAGGATACAAGCTAGGGTTGAGAACCAGCAGTTTACAAGTAGATGTGGCACTGGCCTTCAAATCAAAGACTAGATCTTACTACTCTACAACTGTTGAGAAAAATCATTACTATTCAAATCACTATACTCTCACTAATATGCCACTAGAAGGTAAGTTCCTTAAGAAGAGAAGCTTTTTCAGCCTTGTTCATCATTGAGGCTGAGTGGAATGCCTCCAAATAATAGATACTCCATAAATATTTGTGAAAGAATGAATTAAATGCTGAAAGATTACCTTTCAGCTCTATACCTTGAAGCAATGCAGTAGAAGCTCTCTTAACCAGTAACGATTAGGACCAGCAGTTGATCAGATAAGGAAAAAAAGTCATACAAAGCAGGAAATCATGAAAATTTGATAAGCACACCTAACCATTTTATTTTCGTTTAAATGAACCTTCACTTGCTAATCTTGTAATATAGGACCAGGCTTTCTGTTTATATGGATCTACAGGTTAGAGCACCAAAATGTCTTTCTTTCATAAACCATAACTACAATGCATCCTCTACTATTTCCATTTTGGACTTTTAAATTATGACGAGAACTTAAGATACTTTGAAGCAATCTGAATGTAGAATCCTTCTGGACATTAATAATTTACCCCATTCTGTTATAGATCTCTTACTCAAATATAACTAAGCAGCAAATTTTTAGTAATTTTTTTATCATTTCCAAAGCATTACATTGTGGATTTCATGAAAACAACTTGGTTTTTTAAAACTCATTGGTTTAATAATAGTTAATTAAATTACTATAACAAGAACAAATGGCAGAATCGAGTTTGGAAACAAACACAACTCACTCTTGATAACTGTTCTACAGCTGATGGGAAAAGTGTAGAGTACACAGTAACCCACTAGAACTGGCATTCAGCATGAGGAGTGACAACTAAACCAGTGAGTCAGTTGAGACTTTGCTCTCCACAGAGCTTTTACTGTTATACAAATGCTAGCCACAGGTTTCTTTCCATTGACCTTTCCAATTCCCTAGAGCAGTCAATTCATCCCTTTACTAGTAGGTCATCTGAACTGAGATCCAACAAAATTACCAAGTCTATACATTACATCATCAAAGGACTGTCAGGCACAGAGGCAGCAGGAGTCATGGAATCTCTTAATATAAACGCCCCAACAATTTACATCCAGACTCCCTGATTTACCTTTAAGGCATTTATAAGTTACATAGCAGGTGATTCATTGAAAATATAATACGATCTAAGCCTAAAATCAGAATTTTTAAACACCCAACACATTATTTTACTTGGAGTTAAAAGGATATGGCAAATTGAATAGTTTTGTTTTACTAATTCAGAATCAGTTCCCATTTGGCAGGTGTCTCAAATGAGGACACTGGCGACAAAGAACTGCTGCCACCAGGAGGTTCTTTAATGCACCTTTTATTGAAAGTCTTGAAATTTAAAATATTTTTGCTTCTTTATAGCTCATGCAATACTTTCTCAATGACAAGTTTTCCATGTAACCTGTTTTTTTTAAATAAAGTTATTGCTTCTCTGTTTCCTATCTTAAAGTAACAAAATACACTTTATGTAATTTAATGCTTCCAGTTTTGAATTTCATCTTATAAGGAGAAAACAGAACTATTTAAATTTTTTTAAGTTAGGTAGCAATTTAGCAATTTTGTTTTCATTAAGTCTTTCTCAAGAGAGTCAATAACTCCAATCTTATTCCATGGGACACCTGGCAGGGGATTCAGAGAGCAAAACAGACTTTGCATTTTCACTGGCTTGGGCTGTGTGGGTCAGTTTCTATGACAAAGATAACTCCAATTATGTCTGGGTTAAATATGGAGGTGATGACAAAAGGAAAACTTTTACTTTAAGAACCTGTAAACCCCGATAGTTCTCAAATTAGTATGAGCTAATATCACAGTCAAGACTTTAAAACTAGAAATTGGACTTTTAAAAAATAGGCCCTTGTAAACGTCTTTCTAAAAGGAGGAGAATGGAGACAGGAGAAATTAACAGCTTCTGTTAATATCAAGAAATCTAAACTCGTTCAAGATACACAATGTCATTTTTATTACTCATGAAACACTGTTTCACTTGTACCTTTACTTCACCAATAATGGCTCTCCCAATCAATGAATCAGGATTTAGTTGCAGAAATACAACGTAGATTTATTTCACATTTGCTGCTGCTTAAAAGACCCTTAGAGAGGGAAACTTTAAGATTAGCTATAGAATCCTTGTGCTTCCTGAAAACCCTGACACTTTTAGTCAACAATCCTTATGCTGTCCTCCTCCCCAGGACTCAGTTCCATAAAACAATTACATTATTTACAAGCACAGTGGGCTGAGGTGCTTTTTGCTTATCTATTTAAAAACCTAATCAAGTACCTCAGCTTAAAGATAACTGATTTTATTTACTTTAAATATAGTAAAAAAAAGTCAAGATGGTTATAGTAAGTGCTGAAAAAGTTAAAATGTTAGCACACAAAAAATATTATTGACATTAATCTGTTTTGGTTTATATAAAAACAATTGAGAGTTTTTTTTTCCCTAAGTTCATTTTGTGCCTAAGGAAACTAAGAGCAGAACAGTTTTTACTGGGTCATGTCCAGTGGGCTAGTAATGCTTAAGACTTTTTTATTTTCCATCTTGGAACTACATAAGCAGTTACCCTATCAATGTACACTCAACTCAGCTATAATCTTTGCATGTCCATAAGTTTTATGGGAGAGGGTTTCTCATCAGCCTTCGTCAGCCAGGATTCCTCATTTAAACCAAAAACACAAATATTTCGGTGACTATTTTCTCAATTATCAATCTAGATGCACAGGAGTGTTAATTCAATACATATAACAGATGCCAAGAGCGTTAGGGCTTAATTTTCCCAATGAACCCAGGCTGGTTTAGAAACTACAAAACAGAATGAAATGTCTTGACTTATAAAGCGAAAAACTGTACTTTCTGTTCTCCACGTTTTGCTTTTCAAATAGAGGAAAAAAGAAAGAGAACTGGTATGTCTTTTAAAATGTCATCTATAATATGACTCAAGCTGAAATAAGTAAAATCACCTAAAACCCTAACTCCAGCAGCAAGAGGTCTCACAAGTGCAAAAGGCACTAAGCTGTTCTAGAACTTACCCTAGCTCACTTGAAGGAAGACCTATGAAACTGAGATCGGGTCCCATGAGAAGGCACTCCACACTAACCTTGGCATAAATGCATCATAAATTTTCTAGATGAGAGCCGACTCAGAGGTGCCAAGTGTAAAAATATGGTGCTTAAGGGAATTTTCCTCTAAGACTCCAGTCTCACACAGACTATTTTCAACTTTGTCACTGGGTGACTTTAACTACTAACCTGACTGACAGGCACAAATCAAGAAAAAAAGTCTAATTTGTTTCTGGTGGAAATTCAAAACATACCTGTTTTCCTACTTTGCAAAGATTTTTCTGTCAGTTAAGTTTCCAACCTGGAGAACTCTAGTCCCCTAACATCTCACCTTTAACAAAGCCTTGTTAAATGTGAAGGATCTCACTTAAACCTGCAGAAAACAGAAACCAGAAAGTCATGGCCTGAACACCTCCCTACACACTCTACTGCTGCCTTACCATGGGGGTAAGCGAAGGAGAAAGGTTAAACTGCTATTATTCTTAGATGTCAAGTATTACAACCTCACAACTTCCAATCATTTACTTAGAAAAAATGAATGGTGTCCAACAGAGGAAACATTATAAGTTTCCTTTTTACACTAGGCTTAACTGTGTCATACTGTTGGTAAAATGAAATCTGATTAAGACTTTGAAAGGATATTTTGAAGGGCAGTTCAAAGGAAACTCACCTTCTAACAGCTGACTAAAAAGAGCAGGCAGGAACTTAGTCTTGTAGGACTGATAGATTCTCAGCATCTAGAAAGGTACCTGGCACATAGGAAGTGCCTGATAATTATTTGCCAAATGAATTGAGGTTTAAAACTTTTCATTAGATTAAAGGTAGGAATTCCATCTAGCATGTTAAATAATTCTCCTTTAACAAAATGACTGACTCTAAACATGGACAGTCTTTCTAGAGAGCAATTAGGTAACATAAAAGGCTTCAGAAACTATTTAGGCTATCTGCCTACCTCAGAACTCTTTTCTCTGAGAGGGGCTCTCTGATCTAGCCATGTCTGTATTAGTAATATGGTCCCCTGGCTCAAAGCAGGCTTATTACATTCTCTTTCCAAAATCTGGAATGAGAACAAGCCAGTGAGTCTAGGACAGTATCTAGAATGGAGAAGATACAAACATGGGAACTTCACAGGGACCAGAGCCTTTTGCCTGCTACGAGTACAGGAGAAGCTGAGAAAGTCAATCTCTAGACAGGGGAAATGAAGCAGATGCAAAGAAAGACGAAGAGACACAAGAGACAGAAACTCCAGTTCCAGCCCTAAAACTGCCCCAGGGTCACCCAAGATGCCCTAATACAGTTCCAATAATTCCCCTTCATGATTAAGCTAGTTGGAGTTAGATTCTACTATACATACCAAAGAAGTCCTCACAAAGATATGTAGAAGCATCTATTTATGTATTCCTTATCTGATTTTTTTTTACTTCTAGGAAATAAAATTACATACAAATATTTATGTCCAAGGATGTACACTGTAGAGCTAGGCATACAACAGTAAAAAACTGGGAATAATTTAACTGTCTAAAAATAGTGAACTGATTAAATAAACCCTGTATGATATAATACCCTCCTCAAATGATAGGATACTATCAAGCCACTAAAAACTATTATTCCTGAAGAATAATTAAGAACGTAAAGAAATGCTCAAGATATAGACAAAATAAGCATTTCCAAAATAATAAGTACAATACCAATCTCAATTTTATTTATTTATTTATTTTTAAAAGACAGGGTCCCACTGCTGCCCAGACAGGAGTGCAGTGCTATGATCATAGCTCACTATAACCTTGAATTCCTGGGTTCAAGCAATCCTCCTGACTCAGCTTCCCAAGTAGCTGGGACTACACATATGCCACCACACCTGGCTAACTTTTTTTATTTTGTGTAGAGACGGGATGTTGCCATGGTGCCTAGGTTGGTCTCAAACTGGCCTCAAAGGATCCTTCTGCCTCAGCCTCCCAAAGTGCTAGGATGACAGGCATAAGCCATTGTACCTGGCCTCCATTTTAGTATTTATTTATTTGAGACAGAGTCTCGCTCTGTCACCCCGGCTGGAGTGCAGTGGCTCAATCTCGGCTCACTGCAACTTCTAACTCCCAGATTCAAGCAAATTCTCCTGCCTCAGCCTCCTAAGTAGCTGGGATTACAGGCGCCCACC
The DNA here is from genome assembly GCF_028878055.3 of Symphalangus syndactylus. Taxonomy (NCBI): domain Eukaryota; kingdom Metazoa; phylum Chordata; class Mammalia; order Primates; family Hylobatidae; genus Symphalangus; species Symphalangus syndactylus. Next base: position 10,733,910 of record NC_072428.2, on the reverse strand, counting down.
ACCACGCCCAGCTAATTTTATTTATTTATTTCTTTATTGGGATTTTTAGTAGAGATAGGGTTTCACCCATGTTGGCCAGCCTGGTTTCAAACTCCTGACCTCAGGTGATCTACCCGCCTCGGCCTCCCAAAGTGCTGGGATTAAAGGTGTGAGCCACTGCACCCAGCCCATTTTATTTTTTAATATAAATTTATGGAACAGAAAAAAAAGACTCAAAGGATCTAAAACATGGAAGTAGGATCACAGCTAAATTTGATTTCTCTCTTTGCTGAATTTGTCAAATAAACATGCATGACTTTTTAAAAACATGGATGGGGTCTTGCTCGTTGGCCTGGCTGGTCTCAAACTCCTGGCCTCAAGCAATCCTCCCATCTCAGCCTACCAAAATGCTGAGATTACAGGCATAAGCCACTACACCCCGACCATGAATTACTTTAATAAACTTTTGAAAAACAAATGTTTAAAGAAATGATGGATTTAAACTCCTAATGCCAATATTCTAGTCTCCTCTTACAGCTCTAAGAAAGAAAAAAAGACAAGAAACAAGTTGTAATCTTAGCACATACTCATATAAAATTGTTATACTATATAAAATAATATTTTTTACTTAAGAATTCATTGATATTAAAAGAGACTATTTCTAAGTAGATGGAACCACTCATTGTGGTTCTTATGTGCATTTCTCTAAAGATCAGTGATGTTGAGCTTTTCTGCATATGATTGTTGGCCACATGTGTGTCTTCTTTTGAAAAGTGTCTGTTCATGTCCTTTGCCCACTTTGTAATGGGACTGTTTTTTTCTTGTAAATTTGTTTAAGTTCCATATAGATGCTGGATATTAGACCTTTGTCAGATGCACAGTTTGCAAACATTTTCTCCCATTCTGTAGGCTGTTTACTCTGTTGATAGTTTCTTTTGCTGTGCAGAAGCTCTTTAGTTTATTTGGAACCCATTTGTCAATTTTTGCTCAATTGCTTTTGGCACCTTCATCGTGCAATCTGTGCCCATGCTTATGTCTTGAATGGTATTGCTGAGGTTATCTACCAGGGTTTTTATAGTTTTGGGTTTTACATTTAAGTCTAATCCAACTTGAGTTCATTTTTGTATATGGTGTAAGGAAGGGCTACAGTTTTAATTTTCTGCATATGGCTAGCCAGTTATCTCAGCACCACTTATTGAATAGGGAATCCCTTCCCCATTGCTTGTTTTTGTCAGGTTTGTCAAAGATCAGGTAGCTGTAGGTGTGTGGTCTTATTTCTGGGTTCTGTATTCTGTTCTATTAGTCTATGCTGTTTTTGTACCAGTACCATGCCATTTTGGTCACTGTGACCCTGTAGTATAGTTTGAGGTCGGTTAGCATAATGCCTCCACCAGCTTTGTTCTTTTTGCTTAGAATTGCCTTGGCTATTCAGGCTCTGTTTTGATCCCATATGAATCTTAAAATAGTTTTCTCTAGTTCTGTGAAGAACCTCAATGGTCGTTTAATAGGAATAGCATTGAATCTGTAAATTGCTTTGGACACTATGGCCATTTTAATGATTAAACCCATATTTAAGGCTTGTATTATTATATAAATAACATTAATTAATTGGTGAGACAACTATACTTCTTGTACAACATTTTGCTATTCCTGGAACTTAAAATTGACTTGCTTTGTCATTTGCTTGGTTTTCTATATTCCTACAATTAATTTTTTCCCATACTTTCCAAAGAAACTATAAAATGTCTCTCGATAATGGCTCAAAACACATTGTATGATATAATGGTCCACTTTCTTAGCTTTGTTTCTCCTAAGTCCTCCATCCTCCTGTCCAGCCTAAACTGGCTGTTTTCTAAACCTGTTGTACAACAATTATCTAAGTTTTTCCCTTCATCAAATGGGATTTTCTTTGATACTGGATTCCCTGTTTTCGGAACCAATGCCTTCATCTTTATTGGTTCACTTTCTCATTTGATGGAGAACCTCCTCCAATAGCTTCCTCAAAAAAGATGTATGGGAGGTAAGTTTTGTGACCTTGCATGTCTTAAGGTCTCTGTTCTATCCCCTGACTTGATCAAGAGATGGGTTGGGTATAGAATTCTACACTGGAAATCACTGCTTTTCAGAATTTGTAAAGCATCATTCCAATGACTGCTAGCTTTCTTTGTTGCTGCTGAGAAGTCAGATGACATCTGATTCCCAATCCCTGCTTGCAACTGTTTCCCCACCCCCCCCCCCAAGGAAGCTTCTAGGATCTTTTATTCTTGTTTTGCTAAAGTTTCACCATGCTGTGCCTTGGTATGAGGGTGTGGGGTTTTTTTCATTCATAGTTTTAGGCACTCAGTGGATTCTATTAATCTGGAATTATATGCCCTTCGGTTGTGGGACATTTCCTTATATTAGTTATTGGATGGTTTTCTCTTCTCCATTTTCTCTGTTCCCTTGTCTCAGAACTTTTATTAGCCAGGCATGAGACTTTCTGGGTGACCCTCTTAAAATTTTTCTCTGTTCTACTGTCTATCCCCCTTTGTCTCTTCCAGATATTTACTGAGAAACAGCTCCAATTTTGTTTTCCAACCTTTTTTTTTTTAAATCAAGAATTGCTTTTGTTTTCTAATTGTTCCTTTATTTCTAGCATTCTCTCCTCGTTTCACTAATGCAATATCTTCTTTTACTGATCTAGGGATCTAAATTTATAGTTATTTTGAATGGTCCCTTGCAATTCTCTTGGCCTGTTCTGACTTGCACATTAGCAGATTCCCTTAAATATCTAGTGATTCTTGGCTATGTTCATATTTAAGATTGAAGCACTAAGAATGTGGAGCAGCTAGAACTCTCATACACTACTGAAAGGAATGTAAAATAGTACAACCACTTTGGAAAACATTTTGGCAGTTTCTTAAAAAGTTAAAAACATACCTACTATACAACTCAGACATACTAAGGCATTTACTGAAGAGAAATGAAAGCAGATCTCCACACAAAGACTTGGACATGAATGTTCAAATTAATGTTATTTGTAACAGCTAAAAACTGGGTTACAAAAAGCAGACCAGTTTTTGCCTGGGGACTGGATTGACAGAAGGATGAGTGAGACGACCAAGAACACTTCAGAGGTGATGCATATGCTCATCTTGATCGTGATGATGGTTTCACACCATCAAAAATGAGACCCTTTCAAGGTGTATCATTTATTTTACATTAATTACGCCTCAATAAACCTATAAGAGAGAGGTGGGGAGAGGAATAGAGACAAAGAGAATCAAAAATAAAAGTGGCTAAAAAAAATGAGGTGTTCAAAATGAATTGAATTCTCTGGGGGGGCTGGCATGTTTATAAGAGAAGGGGCTCTTACTATTCTGTATACACCATATACCCTGTTTTCAGTGTACATATAGTCTATATACAGTGTAGCACTCACTCCTGCCCAAGGCTGTTACATGGTGCCTAATATCTCTGAGTTGAATGCCTCTCTGGTTAAATTTCTCTAGAGTAAGATTGGCAAACTTTCTAAAAATAACCAGATAGTAACTACTGTAAGGCTGTATATACTGTCTTTGTCATGACTACTTAACTCTGCCATTGTGGCACAAAAGCAGTCAGTCATAGAGAATATGTAAATGTAAAGAGTGTGGTTGTGTTCTAACAACTTTACAAAAACAGGTGGCAGGACAGATTTGGCCCAGGTTCAAGCCATAGTTTTACCAATCCCTGCCCTAGAGAATCATACTAGTCTTTCCATTTTTGGAGAACTAATCAATTTCTCTTCAGAAGGATACCCTGAAGTAATGGCTAAAACCACTTTACCCATAAAGTATATAATTAAGCAAGTAAGAGCTAGGGGAAGGGGGCCAGGCGCGGTGGCTCACGCTTGTAATCCCAGCACTTTGGGAGGCCGAGGTGGGCGGATCACGAGGTCAGGAGATCGAGACCACGGTGAAACCCCGTCTCTACCAAAAATACAAAAAATTAGCCGGGCGTGGTGGCGGGCGCCTGTAGTCCCAGCTACTCGGAGAGGCTGAGGCAGGAGAATGGCGTGAACCCGGGAGGCGGAGCTTGCAGTGAGCCGAGATTGCGCCACTGCACTCCAGCCTGGGCGATAGAGCGAGACTCCGTCTCAAAAAAAAAAGAGCTAGGGGAAGGGAAGCTGTAAAAAGGAATACTAGAAATTTAAAGAGTTATATATAATTTTATCAGCTATTAGCAGGAGCTGATGAGGCTTAGGGGCAGCACTTTTGATAACCTACAAATACTGTTTCATCTGATGAACCCACATCATAGGATAAGCAGAAATCAGTTTTTATGACAGATGTTTATAAATGTTACAATTAAAAGGCACTGGTGGATTAACTCAAAATCTTATGTGAATTTGTCTCAAATTCAAGACAAACTTCTAGAATCTCTAATAAATAAAATCACATACTCAGAAAAACAAATTTCAAGTTCTGTCGATTAACACACTCCCCCAATTTCACTTGATTATTTTCCTTCAGGTAACAGAACTTTTCAGGGTAAGTTCATTTGTGCTTCTTGACTCCACAGGAAAGGAGTTGTTAATTTTTTCCCCAATTCCTATATTAGATGACTGAAGCACTAGATAAAACCAGATGAGTAATAATCATTCACTGTTCATAGGGAAAATTAAGTTCAGAACTGATCTCTATCTTTAGTATTCTTCTTGGTCAAAATGATATAATTTGTTTAGGCAAAGTGGGAGAGGTTTTTTAAAAGGCCACGGAGGTGGGAGCAGGAGAAAAGGTGACAACTGAACACATTAGTTGAAAATTTGTAGGGCCTCATTTCTCAGAGCAAAGGAATGTTTGGTGCTTCACTGAGAGAAACTAAGAATCCCTCTCTCCTTTTCAGATAGAGCTAGGATGAGAGAGGTTAGCCAAACCCTGCTGATTCACACAAACACTTGCTTCCTAAACTTGGAGTAAATCAACTTTGGGAAACATATCTTCTGAAAACATAATTTTGCAGGACAGCCTCCCATCTAACCAGTTACCATAAAAAGATACTAGTTAAAGAGTAAACTTCTTTTTCCTTTCTGGTTCTTACACCCTAATCTGTTGGGGAAAAAAAGAAGTGAAGGAATATATGATTTGGCCTGTCATTTAACATATTCAACATTTTAAAAAGGAGAAATCCAAAACACCATATTAATATCAACGATAATGATAGTTTATAGACAATTTTTAAATACCAAAAAATTAAAAAATAATTTATAATTCACATTTGAAATAAATTACATTATTTTCTGTAATAGATTTACCCTTCTAATAATGTATTGCTTTGGCAAAGAGTAAAATTATTTTTGTACTCCTTGCCCTAAAGCAGGCTGCTAGCTAGGGTGGCAAAGGGAGACTTTTCTAAAATAATCCACAGAGCCAGTAACGAGCACTAATGATATATTATAACTTCATGGTATTTCAGCATGCATATACCTTTAGATATACATTATCCTTAATTTACATTAGTAGAGGAAAGTGTTATAGAGACAGACATTGTTAACTTTCTTGAATATCCATTCTTCTCCACCCTTTCTCTTCCCTGATAACAAAAAACAATTTTGTTTAGGTATCTAGCTTCCAAATGCTCAAGGAGAAAATCTCCAGCTCCAGGACATAAATCAGTCTTGGACTCCTCCTTCTTGCCAGGAACTAGGCATTGGCATATGACAGAACTGTGGTCAATGAGATGCAAAGTCTGTTCAAAGGCTTATAATTAAAGTTTTCCATAATCATAAAAAGAGATATTTAATAAGAAATGGTCCTTTTTTGCCCCAGGATGTTGATGTGTGAAGATGTAAAGCCTGGCGCCACAGCAGCCATCCCATGACAACAGCAGTGGTTGCCGACATGCTGAGCAGGCAGTGCTGAAAGATGACCAGAATATGGGTCCTGATAGTGTTGCTGAGCTGCTGAACTGAGCAATTCTAGCAAATTCTCCTTATTTGAATCAATAAATTCACTTACTATCTTAGCCACTTTTAGTTGGGCTTTCTAACTACAACTAAACTATAGCTAAAAGCATCTGTACTGATAGAATTATAATGTCTATATTACAGTTGAGGAAACCAGCTCAGAGAAATTCAATGGACACAAAGCCTGTCAGTGAGTAGCACAGCCAGGACTAGAATTTACTCCTTTTCTTTAACAAAAGTTGTTTAAGCGCCACTGTGTGTGAAGCACTAGGGTATAAAGCGGGTGTATAAGGGTGAAGGGATCACAGTTCACAGAGGCTTACAATCTAGAGAGGAAGAAATGACACACAAACAAATAGTTAAGGATATGTGGTAAGCGCTACACAAAAGTCACAGAGCAAGGAGCTACTGGCTCACAGAAGAGAAACCACCTGACTATGCCATGAGATGTTAGGGTGCGCACATCCGAGAGATGACAAACTTTTTTTCTTTAGTGATTTAAAATTTCAAAAGACAACATCCTGTGAATCTGTAATTATTTCCAAGTAAAAAGTTTTTTACTACTTCAAAAGAAAGGGATGTAGTCTCATAAACATGTTGAACAAAATAAGCCAGACAGAAAAAAGTAGGCTCTATTTTATTTGATACACAGGCAAAATTAGTCTATGCTGTTAGAGGTAACAAAGGTAGTTTCTCTGGTAGAAGAGGTAGTGAACTGGGGAAGGACAAAGGGATTTATGTTGTGATAGTGATATTCTGATTACTGATATAGGTATTAGTTACCTAGTGGTTTCAGTGTGTAATAATATATTTGAGCCATATGTACATAAATATAAATTAGATATTTATCTGTAAGTTATACCTCAACAGTTTTAAAAAATTAATATGTGTTCCTTATAAAAAATAAATTCAGCCAGCCATTGTGGCTTGAACCTATAATCCCAGTTACTTGGAAGGCTGAGTCAGAAGGATCACTTGCCAGGAATTCAAGACCAGCCTGGGCAACAAAATGAGAACCTGTTTCTAAAAAAATAAAAATAAATTAGCCAGGCGTGACAGTGCATGCCTGTAGCCCCAGCCACATGGGAGGCTCAGGTGGTAGGATTACTTGAGCCCAGGAGGTCAAGACTCCAGCGAGCTATGATTGTACCACTGCGCACCAGCTTGGGCGACAGAGCAAGACCTTGCCTCTAAAAATAATAAACAAACAAAATAAAAATAAATAAATTTAAATAATAAAAGCATATATAAAGTTAAAAGTGCCAGCTTTCTTGACCACCTCTCTTGAACCTCACTTCTTAGAGGCAATCACTGTGAATGGTTCTGTGTAAATAATTCTAGGTAATCTAGACCTTTTCCCATGCATTTTCAAGTATAAATGACCATGAATGTGTACATACAAACACAGTTTTTTAGTATTTTGTATTTTAAACTAATATTGAATTATACTGTATGTCTGTTTTACAATTTGCTTTTTTTTTTTTTTGTGAACAGGAAGAAATAACCAGTTATATTTTGCTGAATTTTGTATCAGGATTTTTTTTATCTAAATCCACTTTCATGCATGTATTATTCACAAGATTCTTTTTCGCTTATATTGTTTGGGGCTTGCTTTTTAAATATAACCTGATCATTTTTCAGTATGATTAATAATTCTTCTGTAATATTTCCTTTAATAGCTGCTGTGTAATTTTAATACATGGACACTCCATCAATTATGGATGCCGTTATTCACTAGTATGCATTTAGGTTGTTACCAGCTTTTTACTATTAGATACAATGCTGAAATGAATATCTTGATGTATAAATCTTTGTGTACATGCATGAATAATTCTTTTTTTTTTTTTAGGGTACATGTGCACAATGTGCAGGTTTATTACATATGTATCCATGTGCCATGTTGGTGTGCTGCACCCATTAACTCGTCATTTAGCATTAGGTATATCTCCTAATGCTGTCCCTCCCCCCTCCCCCCACCCCACAACAGTCCCTGGAATGTGATGTTCCCCTTCCTGTGTCCAAGTGTTCTCATTGTTCAATTCCCACCTATGAGTGAGAACATGCGGTGTTTGGTTTTTTGTCCTTGTGATAGTTTACTGAGAATGATGGTTTCCAGTTTCATCCATGTCCCTACAAAGGACATGAACTCATCATTTTTTATGGCTGCATAGTATTCCATGGTGTATATGTGCCACATTTTCTTAATCCAGTCTATCATTGTTGGACATTTGGGTTGGTTCCAAGTCTTTGCTATTGTGAATAGTGCTGCAATAAACATACGTGTGCATGTGTCTTTATAGCAGCATGATTTATAGTCCTTTGGGTATATACCCAGTAATGGGACGGCTGAGTCAAATGGTATTTCTAGTTCTAGATCCCTGAGGAATCGCCACACAGACTTCCACAATGGCTGAACTAGTTTACAGTCCCACCAACAGTGTAAAAGTGTTCCTATTTCTCCACATCCTCTCCAGCACCTGTTGTTTCCTGACTTTCTAATGATGGCCATTCTAACTAGTGTGAGATAGTATCTCATTGTGGTTTTGATTTGCATTTCTCTGATGGCCAGTGATGATGAGCATTTTTTCATGTGTTTTTTGGCTGCATAAATGTCTTCTTTTGAGAAGTGTCTGTTCATGTCCTTTGCCCACTTTTTGATGGGTTTGTTTGTTTGTTTTTTTCTTGTAAATTTGTTTGAGTTCATTGTAGATTCTGGATATTAGCCCTTTGTCAGATGAGTAGGTTGCAAAAATTTTCTCCCATTTTGTAGGTTGCCTGTTCACTCTGATGATAGTTTCTTTTGCTGTGCAGAAGCTCTTTAGTTTAATTAGATCCCATTTGTCAATTTTGGCTTTTGTTACCATTGCTTTTGGTGTTTTGGACATGAAGTCCTTGCCCCGGGACGTATCTCAAAATCATAAGAGCTATCTATGACAAACCCACAGCCAATAGCATACTGAATGGGCAAAAACTGGAAGCATTCCCTTTGAAAACTGGCACAAGACAGGGATGCCCTCTCTCACCACTCCTATTCAACATAGTGCTGTAAGTTCTGGCCAGGGCAATCAGGCAGGAGAAGGAAATAAAGGGTATTCAATTAGGAAAAGAGGAAGTCAAATTGTCCCTGTTTGCAGATGATATGATTGTATATCTAGAAAACCCCATTGTCTCAGCCCAAAATCTCCTTAAGCTGATAAGCAACTTCAGCAAAGTCTCAGGATACAAAATCAATGTACAAAAATCACAAGCATTCTTGTACACCAATCACAGACAAACAGAGAGCCAAATCATGAGTGAGCTCCCATTCACAATTGCTTTAAAGAGAATAAAATATCTAGGAATCCAACTTACAAGAGATGTGAAGGACCTCTTCAAGGAGAACTACAAACCACTGCTCAATGAAATAAAAGAGGATACAAACAAATGGAAGAACATTCCATGCTCATGGGTTGGAAGAATCAATATCGTGAAAATGGCCATACTGCCCAAGGTAATTTATAGATTCAATGCCATCCCCATCAAGCTACCAATTACTTTCTTCACAGAATTGGAAAAAACTACTTTAAAGTTCATATGGAATCAAAAAAGAGCCCGCATCGCCAAGTCAATCCTAAGCCAAAAGAACAAAGCTGGAGGCATCATGCTACCTGACTTCAAACTATACTACAAGGCTACAGTAACCCAAACAGCATGGTACTGGTACCACAACAGAGACATAGATCAATGCATCAGAACAGAGCCCTCAGAAATAATGCCGCATATCTACAACTATCTGATCTTTGACAAACCTGACAAAAACAAGCAATGGGGAAAGGATTCCCTATTTAATAAATGGTGCTGGGAAAACTGGATAGCCATATGTAGAAAGCTGAAACTGGATTCCTTCCTTACACCTTATACAAAAATTAATTCAAGATGGATTAAAGACTTACATGTTAGGCCTAAAACCATAAAAACTCGAGAAGAAAACCTAGGCAATACAATTTGCTTTTTTAACTTTCTATTCATCTTTCCATTCAGTTAAGCACCTCATTGTTTTTTAACAGCTACATGTTATTCCATAATATGCATATATAGCTAATGTATTCTCTACTAATGCACCTTATATACTACTTACTTATGTGTTACTTACTAATGCACCTTGACTCAATCACATCTGTTTTCCAATTTTCTTTTGTGGTGATTTCTGTACTATGTTGTCCTGTAAGTGGGTCTGCCGGAAGAAAGGTATAAGGTGACCCTAGTTTTGCACTATGCAAAGAAGACAGGTAAAAACATCCCAGGTTGAAGAAACGACACAGCATAACAAGTATCTGAAAAGTCTAGAGGGTAAGGTATGTATGAGTTCAATGGGGAGGCGGGCATGGGTGAGAAAACGAAGGGTTTTCTGAGGTAAGTGATGTAGCAACATTGCAGAAGAGACTTGTTTCTAGATGTATGAAGTTTGCAAACCGGTGGCCCCAGACTCATTTACTAGTTTATACAGCTTCACTTAATAAAAACTGTCCTTTTCTGAAACTAAGATAAAGTTGCTCTAAATTGGAATAGAGTTAATAATGGCACTGACCTCTCCTAAAACACTGAAGTAGGAAATAATAATAAGAATATTCCACCCCCAACAAAAAAAAAAAACTGAATTGAACCATTTAAATGGGAATTTTCTTTTGATGGGGAACCCTTGGTAGGGACATCCTTGGCCACCTTACCAGCTTTCTGAGGGCATAATAAATTAATAACATTCAAAAACACTTGCTGCTCATCTACCATTCTAGACTTGGGGGTACAAATGTGAGCAAGACACAGTCCTTGCCTGTGAGGATCTTACAAATAATTACAATACAACTTGATGAGTGAAAATAAGTACCACAATGAGTGCCAAATAAAGTAGGCACAAGTACCAAGTACCATGAGTACACAGAAGAGAAGTGTCTAACTCTGCTCGGAAGGTAGAAAGAAGTCAAGAAAAGCTTATAGAAGACCTTGCTTAAGCTGAGTCTTCAAAGGATACGTAGGAATTAACCAGGTAAAAAGGTAAGAAAATTCCAGGTGTAGAGAAGAGGACGTGTGAAGAAGGCACAGTCTTGAGAGAGCCCGGGGAGTGAAGGCGACAGCGGGGAATTTATGGGGTATGTATGAGAATGAGTTGTTAAAGGTATCAATGCTAATGAGCTTGAATGCCTTGTAGGTCATAACCAGTCACATGGAAGTAACACTGCAAGATTTTCATTCTCTGCATCCTCCATGGGCCTAGTATCATGCCTTTCACCAGAGTAAACTCTCAATAAATATATGTGGAATAAAACAGATGAATCAGACTCTGAATGATAAAGAAGTCTGAAAAGCACAGATCCCAGAGAAAAGGGAATAAATAGGGGGAATGGATTTTTTGAAAGCATATATACATATATATATATAAATATATGCACATTATTTGAAAGCACATGATATAGTAGAGAGGTGGTGTCAGTTACATTGGCTCCTAAAAAGCATTCGTTATTCACACTGCCTATCACTCAAAAATTAACGTTCTCCAAAGAGTGGAAGAGTCCCTAAACATTCTGAAATACAGATATGTTCTATGCAAAAGAAAAAAAAAAAGACAGATAGCACAGGCTTGAAAAGCATTCCACAAACTTGGCCTTTGATTTGATATCCATAGCTTGAAGCAACTGCTCTCAGCTAAGCAATAGATGAGCAAAGCGGAAAAAAAAAAATACAGTAGATTCCAGTCAGTAGATTCTAGTAGCCCAGTGTCAAGATATATAACACCTGATGACAAGGGCTAAGAAATTCAATTTGAATTTTAAAAGTCATTCCATTTGCCAGTACCAAAAATAAGTTATTAGGATAAACTCACAAGAAGATTGCTCTGCCTTAACTTAGCAAACTGATGCATCTGGTACAAGTCACCAACTGACTTGATTTCCTCTGCCATACTCAGGTAAAATGCCCTATAATAATGTGGCACGTTATTAAACTATAAGTTACTCAATCAAGCATCTCTTTCTCAAAGAGATAGTCAAATCTTTGACCACTTAGGTACAACTAGCAGCAACAGACACAATCACACTCCAAGAAGACAGGTAAAAAGGAGAGCAGATAATACAGCACTGGGAACCACAGTCACACTACATATATACAACCTCTCGATCTTCAGAACTTTCATACTTGTAGCCAGTTATTTCTGAGCCTTTCCTTCATCTCATCTTGGCTGAATATAAGCCAATAGGATTTCACCAGGAGAAATTTGAAATATGACATTTCCTGTATTTGATGAAAACGAGGAGCTGATGTCCTTTGATGTACACAAGTGGCAGTAAACTCAACAAACAATTGGACCAATGGCTTCACATAAATATTACACACGAGGGATGAACTAGACTAAATCTTAGGAAATTCCTAAGCTCTGGATAAAGTCAGGTTTCCATCACAATGAAAAGATTTCTAAGACAACAATTTTAAATTCCAATGTGATGTGCCAATCACACTAGTTTGGCTGTGAACCACAGAGGGTAACGTTTTATGGTAACTGGTATTAGAGGCTGGATATAGTCATGTATCAGGTAACCAACACAAGGACCATAGGATCGAACTTACTTATTTGACTCCAAGGTAATGAGGCCTAAAGGCAATGTGATTATTTTGCCTAATGTCCTACTTCAAAAAATATTTGACAGATAAAAGCTCTACAGAGTTACTAAATAAAACTGAATGAAGAGTACAGCAATCTGAATTCTAGTATTGAATCTGATACTGATAAATTATATAATAATGGTTAAGTCACAAAGTCCACGTCTCAGTTTATGTATCACAATGACGCACTTGTGATTGAGTTAAATGTGAAATGTTCTAAGCTTCTTAGAAAAGTAGTACTTTACACGTAAGATGAAAGTGTTACATATGAGATGAAGTTAACCACCATGACTACAGCCAACAATTTCCTTTTAAACAGAACTCACCTACAAAAGAACTCCATGCACTCAATGCATACACGTGCATTAACTCGTCAATGCATAATCCAAACATTCCACAAATATGGAAAAAGACATATTAAGTTATTCAATAATGAAAATCTATCAACAAGTCTATTAGAGAGTCAGGAATAGAATCAAACTTCTGGTTCTCCCATCCCTACCCAGTCCTTTGTTTCAGTTACCTAATTAGCTTAAATTATGTTGTCCTATAGATCAGAAACATAACTAGTTATAGGAGGGAGAGAAACTTCTTTCCCAAAAGCTTCAGAATCTTGTATTAAAATATATTCAAATTTAAAATTGAGAATGATTCCATAAATGGCAAGATAAACTTACTAAACCCAGAAAAGTATTTCATCTAATATTATGTTGAAGAGATCTGTAAAAAATGGTGACTATAATTTTTTTTTTTTTTTGAGATGAGTCTCGCTCTGTTGCCCAGGCTGGAGTGCAGTGGCACCATCTTGGCTCCCTGCAGCCTCTGCCTCCAGGGTTCAAGCAATTCTCCTGCCTCAGCCTCCTAAGCAGCTGGGACTACAGGTGCCCGCCACCACACCCAGCTAATTTTTGTATTTTTAGTAGAGACGGGGTTTCACCATGTTGGCCAGGCTGGTCTTGAACTCCTGACCTCAGGTGATCTGCCTACCTCGGCCTCCCAAAATGCTGGGATTACAGCCGTGAGCCACCACACCCAGCCTGGTGACTATAATTTTTAAACAGAGTCAGAGAAGGAAACTTGTAGAAAAGATCAAAGACTACAGAAGGGTCTACCTCTCTAAAAAGGAGTAAAAAGAAATAGAAGAGGGTGTGAAAGAATAACAAAATTTAAAACCAAAAGATAATTCTATGGAATATTACAATAGATTTGTGCCATGGACAAATGGCAAATTCTTTGAAAAATATACTTCCTGATAAGCATCAAATACATATCAATACATCTTCCAAATTAGCAGAGTGCTTTTTTCCCCTGTGACAGGGTATCTCCTGGGGAAAATCACTTATTATCAATATACGCTATCAATGTGATATAACCTTTTCTGGAGGTTATTTGGAGATACATGGTTAAAAATTTTTTTTTTTGATGTAGCAAAAGTTTTTTTTATACCTTTAGACTAAGTGCGGTAGATGAATTATTGTTTTCAATTTCCATATCCTCTCTGTTTTAAAATTATACATTCACACCCTTTGTCATATAACTTTGCAAGGCTTGGCCACGTGGCTTCTTTTGGCTAATGAGATGTTAACAAACCTGATGCCAGCAGAGTCTTAAAATGTATTTTAGTAGTTTGGCCTCTGCTTCTTGTGCTCTTAGGTAAACTACAAAATGAATACGCCCCAGGTAGCTGCTGTCCCTTCATGCAAGGCCTCAGAATAAACACATTTAGAGTAGACCTAATCAAACCTGCAGCCTGAAGGCAAGTTCAGCCAGCCCACAAACTGAAGCAGAGGTGCCTGGCCAAGTACAGCCTAGATCAGGAGAACCCCAGATGACCTACAGACCCAGTGTGAAAATAAACACTCAGGTAAAATGCCCTATAATAATATGGCACATTATTAAAGTGTAAGTTACTTCATCGAGCTTATTTTTCTTAAAGAGATAATCAAATCTTTGACCAGTTATGTAAGTACTGGTAGTGTTGAAAGCCACTCAATAAAACACTAGTTTCTGATGCAGAATTGTTAGGGTAACAGGTGACCAACACATCCAGTCATCACACATCTAGGAATTTCTCCTAAGACAATCAGAGAGAAACACGCATTCATATAGAAGGGTATATCTATCAAAGCAATATTGATAATAGCAAAAAAAACTGGAAACACCCTATCATCAAGAGAAGAATAGTTTTAAAAAATCATGATATAGCCAATTACACTAATATTTAAAGCTGTTAAAAATCATGTTCTCAAAGAACACTCAAAAATCTAAGAAGATTTTCATAACAAGTTAGGTTTAAAAACCATAAAAAGCAAGACACACCATTCTATAAAAAAATTACAATATAAGCAGAGCAAAAGATCGAGTGGATAAAATAATTCATTTAAAGAATATAAGTGCGCCTTCTGTGTTAATATTCTATGTTAAATATCATACTAAATATTATACTAGGAATAAAAAAGCAAATAAAACAAACATGTTCCCTGCCTTCCTGAAACTAACAATCTAATGAGGAAGACAGATATTTAAAAATTAGTAATCCTACAGATACAGATATGCTACTGTAATAGAAAATGCTAATTATTCCCAGTATTTATTTCCCAATTCTTACTCAGTAATAGTCCTTAAATTTTATCTGGCCATGACTACCAGCAATAAACTACCTACATTTTCCAGACTTTCTTGCTCCTAGCGGGGGCCATATGACTAAGTTCAGGCCCATGGGATCTAACTGGAAGTGGTGCATGCAACTTCTAGTAAACATCCTTAAAAAATAAAAAAGGGCTTGCTCTTTGTTGCTTCTCCCCCTTCTTACCAGATGGAGCAGCTATTTTGGACTATGATGTGAAAGCTGCATGCTGAGAATGGCAGAGCAACAGAATAGGAGGAACCTGGGTTCCCTAACACCGTGGAACCACTCTCCGCAGCCCTAGCCCTAGGGGGACCTATAGAACTTTTAGATGAGAGAGAAATTAAGTTTTCCCTGTTTACATCACTTTCATTTTGGGTTTTCAGTCATTCACAACTGAATGTCTAAATGGAATAACTATGAAGGAAAAGTATGGTTCAATGAGAGATAATAATAGAAACAGCTGATTTTGACTAGAGGAAGGAGTGTCAGGGATAGCTCCTCTGAGGAAGTGACATTCAAGCTATGACATGAAACCTCACCAGGAGGCCACCAGGTAAAGGGAGATAAGGCAGCAAACTGCTCAGGCTAGGGAAACCAAAGCTGCAACCATGATAGCTTAACCCTGAAGCACCACAGTAACAAGCAACAAACTTTGGGATATTAAGATTGCCTCTACAAGAAAGCAAAATGAAAGCAGAGAACTAGAGCAACTAAGTGCTTTGGCTCCATATCAGAATATCTCCATAAAAGACCACATATGCCTATCAAAAAATCAGGGTGTGGGGAGTAAGAATGAGAGTGAATCCTGTTAAAGAAATTAATAGTTGCTTCCACACTTGAGCATTACATCACGCCTGTAATCCCAGCACTTTGGGAGGCTGAGGCGGGTGGATCACAACAAGGTCAGGAGATCTAGACCATCCTGGCTAACACGGTGAAACCCCGTCTCTACTAAAAATACAAAAAATTGGCCAGGCATGGTGGCGGGCGCCTGTAGTCCCAGCTACTTGGGAGGCTGAGGTGGAAGAATGGCATGAACCCGGGAGGCGGAGCTTGCAGTGAGCCAAGACGGCACCACTGCACTCCAGCCTGGGCAACAGAGCGAGACCCCGTCTCAGAAAAAAAAAAAAAGTTGGATTCTCTGATTAGAGTGGTTCATATATTTAATACCATGAGAAGAATGTCATTAGATTTTTAAATGTGAACTATGCCTGAAACAGACAAGAGCTTGATGTTAAAAAAAATTTTTAAATCATATTTCTTGTCTATTTCTGATTCTAAAAGCAAAACATATTTATTGTGGAGCATTTAGAAAATATACATAAGAGTATACAGAAAAAATAAACCACCTGTAAACTTAACCACCTTCCAATATTTTATACTGACACTGTTTTTGCATACATTTACACGCCCACATACATAGATACACAAAATAAACATAAAAATGGGACTGTAATGCACATAAAGTTGTGTATACTCTCTCACTTATTATTTCAGAGCACATTCCTGTATCATTAAAATACTTTCCAAAACCATGATCTTAATGGCTATATAACATATAATTTATTTAGCCAATCAAGTCAGGGATTTTCTGAGTTAAAACTGTCAGCCACAAATTGAAGCCCTGCAGGTCAAGAGGCTGACTTTGAAATCTGCCACAGTTTCTTTCAGAAATCTCAAGTTACAGTTTAAAAGCACTAGAACCTTCCAAGCAAGAATTCAGTGAAATTCACTGAGTTTTAGACATGAAGGATGCTCACCAAAGGTTCTATTTTCCCAAATGGAGCATACGATTACATAGTTTTAAGGGAGAAACTGAGTATCAAAGATTGAAGTGGCAACAGTGAATAAGAACTAGTGTCCGCTGCAAGAAATAGTGACTATCTGCAATGGTTTTGTCAGACGCAAAAAAAAAAAAAAGTTGTCAGATGCAACTTTTTTTAATAAAACAAAAGAAGAGAATATATGAGTCCATTATTTGTATAATTAAAGTTTTCTAATAAATATTGAAAAAATGATTACAGAAAAATGCACAAAGAAAAAGAATGGAAGCAAATATGACAAAGGGTTAAGTGTGAAATATGCCATTATTCTTCAAACTTTTCTGTATTTTAAATTTTTCTAACAAAAAATAAATGTTAACTTAAAATATCAGTCATATGGATAAGGTAATTCAGATTTTAGTTATTAAAGTGGAAGGAAAATTGGTTAGGTTCTGCCAGAGGATAAGTGGCTCTTTTGAGGGGGGGGGGGAAAAAAAGGCATATAGCATTAGGAAACTGTTCTAAAATAAAACTATTTTATTTTTTTGAGACAGAGTCTTGCTCTGTCACCCAGGCTGGAGTGCAGTGGCATGGTCTTGGTTCACTGCAACCTCCACCTCCTGGGTTCAAGCAATTCTCCTGCCTCAGCCTCCCAAGTAGCTGGGACTACTGGCATGTGCCACTACACCCGGTTAATTTTTGTATTTTTAGTAGAGACGGGGTTTTGCCACGTTGGCCAGGCTAGTCTCGAACCCCTGACCTCAGGTGACCCGCCCACCTTGGCCTCCCAAAGTGCTGGGATTACAGGCATGAGCCACCGCGCCTGGCCAATAAAACTATTCTAAACTAAATTTAGAGTAATATCACACGTTGAAAATAAGTCTGAGGAGGGATGAGCTTTCGAACTTTACAGCTGTGCTTCCTTCAAGTATTAGCCTACCTAAAAATGATATTTTTCTGTTCCATCAAGAAGGTTGTTTTAACAGTTAAGGAAATATAAAAATTGCAGGACTGGATTTCAGTTTCTAACTCTAGTTTTGTTTACTTTGTATACCTAAAGTTTTCCTGATGTTAGACATTTTTTAAAATTCCAGTTTCTGAAATGCAAACTTAGTTCAGAGAACAATTAGAGCTTGCCACTTGATGAAATGTCTTAACATAGATAGTTGCAATTTTCTATTCAGTAAGGTCCCTAACAGAAAAAAGATTAAAGAATAAAAAGTTACAGAATAAACCAAATCTATGTTAGTTCTCACAAACAAAAATTCCGAGTAGATGTAAATTTCTAAAAATTGTCCCACTTTCCCCAAATGTAGTCTTAAGTTACCTTAACTTTGCAAAAGCATCCCCCAACCCCTACTCCACTAATCAGTTCTCACCTTCTTTCCCTGCTGGAACACGTAAATTTTTCAGCAAATGTGACTCACTCATTGGCGTCTTGTCAAACTAACCCTGAAACTATAAGGAGGCTCAGCACTAACAGAATTCTAAAGCTAGAACACTTTCACTAACACACATCATGTTGACTTTAGAGAACTGAATCACATTCAGAGCCAAATACATACTAACCAACTCTGTTTATATTTTTTCTTACAAATTGTTCTCCACCATCCCACCTCCTCCCAATTTTAGTTTGGCAATTCCCTAATCTAAAATACCTCCTGTCTGTGGAGAAGACAAGATGGGGACGCATAAGAATAGGAGGGAAGAATATAAAGCAGTTGTTCACTCAGCTTGGAAGATGATTCTATTCTGAAACATTAATGATTCATATCTCTTCCACATAATTCTCAAAGTTTATTTCTCCCCTCAGTTAAATGAAAACACAATAGAAACACAATAAAAAATCTCCAGAAATAAATTATTCTCATTTTTATTATTTCACTAAATAACATTAAATAACAACATAAAAATCAGTTATTGAGAACTATTTAGTCAAAAATCTTCCATAAAATGTCACTCGCATGAAGTATCAATTGCAAATCACCTTATTCTTTTGATTAATACATTCACCTACTCCAAGACAGAAAACCACCCTTTCTAACCAGAGGGAGAGTGGTGGGGAAGAAACAAGAAAACAAATGCTTTGTGGGATTACCATAAACATTTACTTATAGCTCTATCAATTGCCACACTCCACCTGGTGGCAGGCACTGCCTCAATTGGTAAAGTAGAGGTCATCATACAAAAAATTCCAAAGAATATTTTCCAGGTGTCCTTGGGAAAAAGCAAGATGTTCTTCTCCTGTCCTATATAGAATAAGCCTGATAAGGTTTCATCGAAGTTTTTTCACATAATAGTAGGTCAATATCTAATAGAGATTAACATAAAGGCATGACCATACTTAGAATGGGAGACCTACATTTAGAGCAATCTACTTACAAGATTCTCCTCACAGTAAGTTTAATGTCAGCTCAAGGCTTTAAGACAGGTAACAAGGTACACGCAGCATTCTCTATCACCTATTCTTACTAACTGCCTTTACCCCATCCCCTATGGGTAAACTATAGAGTTTAATTAACACAGTTAACGGCAGCCTGCCACATTGCTTTTAGGTATTTGCCAGTAACATATACCCATGGGATACTCTAGAGACTGATTTCAACCAAAAATAAAAATAGATAAACAGAGCTCAAACAAAATTAAAACCAAGTCTGGCTGCCCACACTTATTTTCACACATGAGGAAAAATAGCAGTTCTCTTAGAAGCCTGGAGCAGACATATCTTTAGAACACAACGTTAAAAATATGCCCCCCTCCCCTTTTCCCCTACCTGTTTCTCACTCAAAGCTGTGATTTTGGCTTGGAGTTCATGAAGCTGTTTCTTTAAGTCAGCATTCTGATTGGAAAGAAAAAATATCTGTGAGAAAGATATTTCATTTGTTAACAGAATAGTAGCAGGAAGACTATGCATACTGTATTACAAATGATGAAGCAACCCGAAGCATTTAGCCAATCAAATCTGTCATGCATTACACTGTGGCCATAATACCATCACCTAATGCACAGATCCTAAATATAGGCTCCTCGCACCAAAACAGGAGCAGCTCCTCTGCACTTGTTTTAAATTACATGAAGTTTTACATTTGAGCATCTTATACGGTAAGAGTACCTGTCCACTAAAATATTCTTATTCTTTATAGAAAGTATCCATTGACAGAAAACCCAAAGCTCCACTAATCACACAAAAGTAGGAAAATGGAGGTTATAAGTACGCACACACTACATGCTTTACAGCATCATCAACAAAGATAAGAGGTTTTTCTCCACTTGCCCTCTCCCTTATTTAGCAAAGTACATTTGTTATTTTAGCCTAGATCTGAAAAGCTGTCAGTACTGCAACTGCCTTAACACTACATCATTCAAATTAACACACTGACTACCAGGGCATTTTCTCAGTTCTAAAATTCTAGGAATCAAAAAAAGAATACTATTTTAGATGAGATACACAGAGCATGATTGCCTTTTACTAAAGTAGGCAAAAAATTCCAAAATTAAAGTTTTCAAATGCTTAATGTAGCAGGACAGCCTACTAGCAGACTGAACACCACCCTAATGAGAGACTGCTTTTACTTGATTTGTCTCACATACAATTCTTTCAATTTACCCTGCTTGGTCTTCTGTCAGGGTTAGGGAACACATCCTCCCCGTCTATTGAATTTGGTTTACTCCATGTGGACTTTTTTATTAGTGTATTTGACATAAGGCTTCTCCAATGAGATCACCCACACCTGCTGTCCAACAAGTTCCTGCCCTGCCCACCTCAGATTCTTCAGGTTAAGACAATTCTGTTACATGATCACCAACTATAACAGAAATGATAGTTTCTAGTAACATTTCACAGTTGCTGATAGTTTACCACATTAAATAGGAAAGGACTTGTTAATCTAAAGTCTACCACCTCTTGGCTCCCTAAATCCAATTTATTATTTATTTATTTATTTTGAGATGCAGTCTCGCTCTGTCGCCCGGGCTGGAGTGCAGTGACAAGATCTTGGCTCACTGCAACCTCTGCCTCCCAGGTTCAAGTGATTCTCCTGCCTCAGCCTCCTGAGTAGCTGGCTTTACAGGCACCCATCACCATGCCTGGCTAATTTTTGTATCTAAATCCAATTGAAATTGTGAATATACCAAAAAACTGAAGAAAAAAAGGAGAAGTTTCTTACGGAAGTGGGATCATTCAACAGGAATAAGTATGGGCTACCAATGCCAGCTCTCAACGTCAAAACACAATAGTTAGACCTGAGTTCTCAATTTGTAGAGATAAGTGTTATTTTTTTACTTCCAAAAATCAATGTGCCTCAGTACCATTCTTCAATCAAAAACTTGATTTTACTTTACAGTGAAGCCTGTATAGACTGTTTATCAACCCAGATATAAATATAGATATAGACATAGATATAGATATATAGATATACTTTGATAAACACTCTCCATACTTATGACCTAGTATCTAATGGTTACAAAAGAGACACTGCCCAATAATAAATATAATTATCAGAAGACAAGGTAAGTTTTTAGGAAAACATCTCTTCAGAAATAGAGAATAAAATGCCTAAGTGAAAAATGCCTATGAGAATTTAAAGAAAAGTTAACATTCTCTGTTAACTTTTCTGTTAGAAAGTAACATAAGGTACTTTTTAACCCTCCTTTAAGGGTTCTTTCAAAAATAAAATTTTCTAAAATGCTTCTTTTAAAAATTACTCTAGGCCGGGCGCGGTGGCTCACGCTTGTAATCCCAGCACTTTGGGAGGCCGAGGCAGGCGGATCACAAGGTCAGGAGATCGAGACCATGGTGAAACCCCGTCTCTACTAAAAATACAAAAAATTAGCCGGGCGTGGTGGCGGGCGCCTGTAGTCCCAGCTACTCGGAGAGGCTGAGGCAGGAGAATGGCGTGAACCCGGGAGGCGGAGCTTGCAGTGAGCCGAGATTGCGCCACCGCACTCCAGCCTGGGCGACAGAGAGAGACTCCATCTCCAAAAAAAAAAAAAAATACTCTAAAATTCTTACCCTGAACATAGAGAATTCAGTACTATTCAAATGTTCTATAATATAAACTCCAAGTAAATAAAAATGGTTTGGGGTCTCTTTTCATAATATTGGGATGACAGAAAGCCTCTAAAAACTCTGATTTTGAATAAGTGGGTTTATGGAAATGAATTTAAGCTATATGACAAGTATTAACTCAATATTTTTCTCCAAAATACTCAAACCAATTAATATAAAACCAAAATAATAGTAACAAAGATGAAATAATAGCTATATTAAAATAGAATGACTGAATATTTCTAAACCCTTATAACCAGAAGATCCATGTATTAAAAATAATTGCTATTAGAAATGAAATAATTCTTAAAAGTTAAGTACCATCTATATTTAAGTATTTTATGGTGATTTTATTTTAAATTATTTTTAACTTTAACAATTAAATGAATAACAATAGTAGTTTACCTGTGGATCCTGCTTCATTTGAGCAACCAGTTTCTGGTAATAAAGAGAGAAAAAGAGCCATCAGTCTTACATATTAACTCCCTACGGCTAATCAGGTTTGGATAAAAAAATCTACGATTTTAAGTTAACACAAAAAAAAGAGCAACACCACAATCAGAACAGACTAAAACCTTCTGTGATCCATGTAATAGGCTCAGGAGACACTTCCTTTAATAAAAAAATCAAACCACCACTTTACATTTGAAATGAAAAAGTGCCTGATTTTTAAATCTGGACAGAGATGGGTGACAGTGGCTTCCGAAGGGAATTTAACTGGATGCTCCAAAAGCCAAACATCCCTTTCAAATGTTGTCAATGTCTAGAGTCCCAAACAAGGCCTGGAAAGAAGCTGGCCCCACACAAAACCAGCCTGTTTATATACAGAGCAAAGTACAGATTTGGCAGGTCTATTGGTTTGGTTCTTACCACAGAAGGAGCTTAGTGTCCCATGTGACTTTGCCACTGTCTTCTCTCAAGAAGGAGTTGGGTGCAGGGGAGGATAAGTTCAGTGGGGCAGTGATGCTCAGTTTTTGAGAATAAGGAAGCGCAGGAACAATACAAAACTCTATCTAACTCGATTCCTCTGGGAAAGAGAGTGCTACCCAATATTGAATGGAAAAGATCTTTCTTTACTAGGGAAAACAGAAGCCCAAACAAATGGAAAGGAAAGAGGAAAGGAAAGGAACAGAAGGGAAGAAAAATGAATGTCTTTTGATCTAACCCAACTTCTAAAAACATCGCTGCCCAAAGTTAACAATAACCATAGACAGAAGAATATGAAGGATAAAGGAGCATCAGAAGTCCTAAAGTATCTGGGAATAAGCTATTACCCAAGTCAATTTTTCATGTAATGGAAAAATTTGTCACTCTCTTTTGGTGACAAGGCACTTTTAAATTGTTTAGTTGTAAGATAAAACCTTTCTAAAATATACTATATATTTATCTAACTACTACTTTTTTTTTTTTTGAGGGTCTTGCTCTGTCACCTAGGCTGGAGTACAGTGGTGTGATCATGGCTCGCTGCAGCCTTAACCTCCTGGGCTGAAGTGATCCTTCCACCTCAGCCTCCTGAGTGGCTAGAACCCCAGGTGCACACCAGCACACCTGGTTAATTTTTTAATTTTTTGTAGAGACAGGGTCTTGTTATGTTGCCCAGGCTGGTCTTGAACTCCTAGGCTCAAGGAATCCTCCCGCCTCAGCCTCCCAAAGTGCTGAGATTAAGGTGTGAGCCACCCGCCCTAACTTCTTAAAAAGAAGAAAAAAAATTTAAAAATCAAGCTTTTATCGATACTTAGAGGAATGATTATGTTAATATACTAAACTATAAACAATAGGTTCCTTACAAAAAAAAGGTCCCAAACTACTATGTTTTAAAGTTCTTAAATCCACATTGTAGTTTTCCAGTCCACTCCTTAACGTCAAGTAGTCAGCCAGCACATTTTGCTACTATTCCTTATTTGTTTTTTGTTTTTTAAAGATGGGGTCTTATTCTGTCACCCAGGCTGGAGTGCAGTGGCACAATCATAGCTCACTGCAGCCTCCAACTCCTGGGCTTCAGCAATCTTCCCACCTTAGCCTCCTAAGTAGTTGGGACTACAGGTGCACACCACCATATCCAGCTTTTTTTTTTTTTTTTAATATTTTTAAGAGATGAGGTCTCGCTATGTTATCCAGGCTGATCTCGAAATCCTGACCTCAAGCAATCCTCCCACCTCAGCCTCCAGAGTAGCTGAGATTACAGGCGTAAGCCACCATGCCCAGCTCTTGCTACTATTCTAACAACCCTGAAACCCAGCTCAAATTTGCTGTTTCAGACCTGCTGTGTGTTACACTCACTGGACTAATTTAAAAAGATGAGTGAATAGGTTGTAATAATCTAAGAAATCCTCCTTTAGTAAAATGTATAATCTTTGGTGTATCACTTCAGACATTTATTCTAATTGATCAAAAGTCTTTCTCCCTGATGCTAAGACACATTTTAGATAACTGAAGTTGCCAACCATGGGACCTCCAAATACACAAGGTATGTGTCACTATATGACTTCATATTTAATGGTAGTAGCTCTTCTATATCCTAGTCTTCACCTACAAAATAGAAACAATACATATTCTAAGAGGTTAAGGAGATTGAAACACAAGGTTTTATACACATACATGTTTACATTAATGCTAGCCACAGTCTTCAATGAAAAAAGCTCTTGATTTTCCTTTTTGATTTGGTTACCAGAGGGTTGGCTACTACGCTGTTACCTTTTAGAAGCTGAAAAAGGTTTTCTTCCAGACACTGGAATTTAAAAATTCACTGATAACCACATGAAGTCTTCACCTCTAGAGGAAATAAATAAGCCAATTTTTCTATCTATAAGCAGTTAAACTGCATTTTAGACAATCAGGGGTAGGACAGGACGAGCTAGGCAACTTACTGGACCATCCAAATCCCTAGTAACTTTAAGCTGAGATTGTGTTAACAAAGTTAGGTTACTTTCCGCCAGAATGCGGCAATATTTCTTGAGGATATACTTCACGCCAAAGGTAAGCAAAACAACCCATAGGCCAAATCTGGCCCACCAGCTGCTTTTGCAAATAAAGTTTTATGGAAAAGAGCCATACTCATTCATTTATATATTGTCCGTGGCTGTTTTGTCTGTGCAACAGCAGGGCAGAGTAGTTGTGACAGAAACCATAAATTACCCGCAAAGCCAGAAATATTTTACTGTGTCCCTTTACAAAAAAATTTGCTAACCTCTGCTTTTTTTTTTGAGATGGAGTCTCGCTCTGCCACCCAGGCTGGAGTGCAGTGGCGCAATCTCGGCTCACTGCAAGCTCCGCCTCCCGGATTCACACCATTCTCCTGCCTCAGCCTCTCCGAGTAGCTGGGACTACAGGCGCCCGCCACCACGCCCGGCTAATTTTTTGTATTTTTAGTAGAGACGGGGTTTCACCGTGGTCTCGATCTCCTGACCTCGTGATCCGCCCGCCTCGGCCTCCCAAAGTGCTGGGATTACAAGTGTGAGCCACCGCGCCCGGCCTAACCTCTGCTTTATACTATTCTCCATTCCATATGGAGTAAATACCCTGAAAATTTAAATGTGACTTCCATCAAATCTAAATAAGATCAAAAAAGGGAGGAGGAAAAAAGGCAATTTCCCCAAAAAGATGAGATGTCCATCACAGGACATTATTATTTAAGTATTTACTGAACACCAACTATGTGTACATCGCTACTTTCATAACTATCTCCCCATTCATAAAGAAAACACAAAGAACAAAAATATGCTTTCACTACACAATACCAGATAGTTTCAGAACACATTTTCTATCCAGTAAGCTCAATTTCAGCCCTAATCTCATTCCCTAACTGGAAATGCAACAAAGGATGGCTTTTGTCCCACTATTTAGTCAAATGTATGTTCTGGCTTTGGTCTCAGCCTAGTAACCAACGCCCCTACCTTGATGTCATTTCTGGCATGCCTCAATTTGTCATGATCAATGATTGTGTAGGTGACACCATATAAATTATTTTTTCAAAAATAGTAAAGTATTACCGATATAACTGGAGTGAAATATATGCTTTCTCTGTTAAAATATTATTGACATATAAATAAATGTTTATTATCACACAAACAAAATGTTGTATAAATAAAGGATGAATATAAAAGCTATTAATTTTATGCTCAAAGCTGACAGGTAATATGAATAGTAAGAGAGTGTTTAGAATAACTTTAAGAACTATATCCCTTTTGAGTCAACAAATGTAAATTTAAAATTTTAATTAGATTTAAAACAGAATAATAAATATTAAGTATTTTCATAATTGTGATGTTTATAAAATTGGTATGCTTGAATTCAGAATATGAAACAAAATATTTAGTAATTAACTTCAATTAATTTAGGTCATAAGCCTTTCAAGAAAGGATTATTTGGGACTTGCTCATATCTTGTGAAGAGGAGCTAAAGCAGAATGTTAACTTTGCCATCTCAATACTTCTTCAGAGGAAGAAAAACTCCAAAAATCACACGCAACATCATAAAATTATCCTTGATCCACACAAATTTCAGATTGATTACTGTACTCCCAGAATTCATTCTATGATGATGTCATCTTTGAATAAAATGTGAATTTAATTTTTATCACTTGCCATTCAGCCAAACTGGGTATTCAACACACCTCTATGTTAAACTAATTTCACTCAGAAAAAGATGAGCTTGTTTTTGTAACAAATTTCTGCTCTCCTCAATTAGTACCAGAAGCAAAGTTAAAAAAAAAAAAAAGTACACAGCTTATTACCTACTTAAAGAAGCCCACGTGCACAGGGCCAACTCTGCAGCGGAACAAGAGTTTAACGAGATCCGGAGCAGCAGCAGGGATTTCTGAACAGGTGCTTTTGAAGCTTCCTTTAAGTTCTCGCCCACACTAACTCTGAGCAATGTGCAGATCTAGTAGTTACCAAAGGCCCAAGATATTCTCCCAACGATTTCAAAAGTTAATGTTACCTTAGACTACTCAGATAAACAAAGGAAACTACACCTAAGAACAAACATCTTTAGAAAGTAGTTTTACTTATCCTTCTCTCCGCTCCCATATCCCCAATTGTTACAAATTCAAAAGTAGTCAATGCATCATCCCTTCTCACTTTTGAGTACCAAGGATTAGATACATGCATGTGTATGTGTGTCTTCGGCCTGATGTCCAGCTAAAGTCTAGAAAGATATAAAACAGTGGTACTCTGTTTACATAACAAATTTTAATTATGTAATTATATAAAGATAGCTTTTTGTAAAATATAAGAATTGTGAAATCTGAAATTTAAACATCTGTGAAGATAATCACATTTTCTTTAAGAAAGATTGGAATCAACGCATAAAGCTGAGTCATATGATCTGTAAAAACTTTAGTACATATGGTAGTTGAGTTAGACATGTTGTTATTTAAAACATGCAAGTTAAATCACATGAATAAAGTCCTTCAGATGAACCAAAAAGCAGAAAAAAGATTTCTTTCTTTTTGGTTAACACCTTTGGTATATGAAAAAAATCTTTTCAGTTCTTTTCTCTAGAAAGGAAGTCAGGAATACTTTCTTTAAGTTCTTAAAAGCAGAATCTATGACTTTGTCGAGTAGTGATAAAAGGCAAACGACATGACTCTTGGACAAAATTGTCTTAAAGATTATTAAAAACTATACTAAACACCAGAGATGGGCTTGTTTACTAATCTTAGCCATTACTTAACAACAATGTGGGAGAAGCCAATAATACAACGTACCTGGTGAACCTGAATTTCCACTTTAAGAGCCTCCTGTAGAGTCTGCAACTCCATCCTCTACCTTCTCCACTTTCTCTGCTAATTCTACAGTTTCTTCAGCCTCTGTTTAAAGTAACAAACTCCTCTTCTCACTGCAGCTGTAAAGATCATAAAATGTTTTGGATCATTACATTTGGAATAAATATAATATTTATGCCAAATAAATTATGTTAGTAAAAAAATATCTGATTCTCTAATGCAGGGCAAGAAATTTCCCAAAGAGATTTTTTTCCCCCAAAACAATTCTTCAAGTATTCCTCTAAAGAACACTTCAAATAACTAAGAAATGAAAAACCAAAAAAAGGGTTTAATCTGGTCATGGAAACATCTAAGCACCCACTACATGCTCAGCACTGTGTTAATCACTACATACTGAGGATACAGAGCTGAGTAAGACCACTTCTGCCTTCAATGAGACTATAACCATCCAGGACACATTGTCCTCAGAAAGAGACATATAACAACAGAATCATACTTTTTTTTTTTTTTTTGAGACGGAGTCTCGCTCTGTCGCCCAGACTGGAGTGCAGTGGTGCGATCTCAGCTCACTGCAAGCTCTGCCTCCCAGGTTCACGCCATTCTCCTGCCTCAGCCTCCCAAGTAGCTGGGACTACAGGTGCCTGCCACTACGCCCGGCTCATTTTTTTATATTTGTAATAGAGACGGGGTGTCACCGTGTTAGCCAGGATGGTCTTGATCTCATGACCTTGTGATCCGCCCATCTCAGCCTCCCAAAGTGCTGGGATGACAGGCGTGAGCCACCGTGCCGAGCCAAAATCATACATTTTTAAACTTCACACAGAGTGGACTGGAGAGTTCAGGGTTTCTCGGAGGTTAATGAATGCCAGGGTAGTTTTATTTGGATGGGTTCTTACTCTATATAAAAAATAGAGAAACTCAAAATGGGGAAATTCTAGTATAACTTAAACATTTACATTTAACAAATTAATACTGAAAATAGACAAATACAATGCAACATAACTGTGCTATCCACAAAGTTATGACGTGGATATTTTAAAATGTATCTACCGTGTGTACTATGAGGTGGTCTAGTAATGGAACACATGTCCAGCTTTACAATGAAAATCATCTTCTTTCAAGCTTGCCAGTCATCTCTTTGACTATACATATAATGGCATGTGGAGATAATGTCAAAAGTCTAAATCTGTTAATGTGACACCCAGCTTGACCTTCCTATCTCCGGTAATCATCACTACTCTAATTTAAATTATTTCGATGGCTAATTTATCCTTTATTGTTTTTTTCTTTTCTTGAATGTGGCCTTAGACATGATTTTAGGTACTCTGTCAAACCAAAAGTCTGTTTTTACCTAAATAAATTTAAATTTTACTTCAAATTTCTTTTATTCTTTGCACCTATAAAGCTTGTAGCTAGAGTAGCTTTTTAGCATTCATATAAATTGGGGAAGGGAACAATCAGAAAGTTAGAGGAACCACTACTCCTTAAACCAATACAATAAGATTCATGATCTTCATATTTCTAAATATTATTTACCTACGGGTAAAGTCTATATTCAACCTAAGTTTTCTAAGAGTCCTTTGAAAACTGGTTTAACAGAGTTATAATGGAATCATTAACTAGGGAATATATTCTTGTGAATATGAGTTTTCAATATATTTGCTTATTCTCATTAGGCAGAAAACATCAGCAGAAATCTCTCTCTTAGGGCTTATATACTAGATTATATAACATCAAAATACTCAAACCTAAAAAAGAATAAATTCCAAAAGTGCAAAATTCCTTTAAATTCACATTTGCAAATGATAGGAAAAGTTTACTGTATAATGATAATGTTAGCCAAAACATTTTAAAAGGCAGTATATTTAAGGGAGATATTAACAATTTAGAAAGGGAGACATACTATGGTGAACAAATCTGGGTAGTTTTAGCTACTATCTTTTAAAATATTTGGAATGATAACCAATCAATCAATAAATAGCAGAATCATTAAGTCACTAAGACCAAGATTTTTGTTATCATGTAAGCTTACTCTACCTGCAATACTAAAGTTAAAACTACACAGCCACTTTAATTTTAAATAATAAAATAATCTCCCTACTCAAATTCCTGACTTATGTATTACAGTTCTTCTTGAAAACAACACTTGGTTTTCAATTTTTACAAGGCTCTACCAGAAAATGTGTCCAAAATGATTCCTTATAATTTTTGTCAAGAATCACTTTGAAGTTGAAGGGGTATTTTTCAAATATTCATACTTCATTCTACTGACAGTAACATAAAACCATAGTTCAACTCAATTCACATAAACTCTGGAAATGAACAGCAGGTTAAAACACAAAGAACTTACATTATACATGACAAAGGGCTAATACAGTTTATATATTTAGGGCCCTCAAAAATTGATAACAAAAATCTATGAAAAAACAATTTACAGAAGAAATAAGAGTGACCAACAAATATGAAAAACTTCCATCTTCAATTAAGACACAGAAATATAACTAAGACTATATGCTTTGTCTATCAAACTGAAGACCTACAAAACAATAATACTCTGAGCTGTCTAGAATTTGTGTCAGGTGCCACTTCGCAATTTGCTGATGGTTATCTCTAGGTAGTAGCACTGTCAGTTATTTACTTTCTTCTTTTTGGGGTATTGATATTTTCAAAATTTTCCATAAAAAATACGCACATCTTTTTAAACAAGAAGACATTAACCAAGGATTTGTAGATAAAGCATCAGAAAATGTTATGCTATCAAACAAAATGCTCAGGAAAAGAAGAAGTTAAAACCAGGGTTTAACCTGAAGACTGTAAATGTCAAAGAGTGCCTCGCACAATAATAAGCCTGCAACTCAAGTTAATGAGGAGCTGATGGCTTTTACTTTCTCCATCAGATTGTTGTCTGCTTCTCAGAGATACACAAAGGCATGAAGTTTTATTCAGCAAGGACTCTAAATGCCAATTACTCATTTTATTTCAAAATGAAACTGAAAGGGTTTAAAAAGTTAGGACTAGTTGTAGAAAAACATATGAAGGATTAGAAGATTCATTTGAAATTCTTTTTCTTTTCTTCAGAAAGATCTCTTTCTGGATAGTAATTTTAAGAGACTGGTCTGTGCGGAAAGAAACAAATTATAGACATGTATTTATAATTTACAAAAACAAGGCAGGTACATGTTGAATCTTGTTTTTTTAATTTTATTTTTTCTTGTAGAGAATGGGTCTCATATGTTGCCCAGGCTGGTCACGAATATATGCTGAATGTTTTGAAAAAATTTTTTTTCCTGAGACAGGGTCTCACTGTGTCACTCAGGCTAAAGTGCAGTGGTGCGATCACGGCTCACTGCAGCCTCAACTTGCTGGGCTCAAGTGATCCTCCTGCCTCAGCCTCTTGAGTAGCTGTGACTACAGGTGTGCCCCACCACATCCAGCTAATTTTTGTATTTTTTTGTAGTGACAGGGTTTCGCCATGTTGCCCGGGCCGGTCTTGAGCTCCTGGGCTAAAGTGACCCATCCACCTTCAGCCTCCCAAAGTGTGGGATTACAGGTGTGAGCCACTGCACCCAGCTGAAAAAATATTTTGAGGTCTTGGACATCTCATGCAGTCATCATCTGAATACCACTGGGAGGCAGTTTATAGCATCAAAAGAATTACTTGCCACATTTGTAAAAGATGATTTAACATATTTTGACCAATTTTAACAAGTTATAAATAACAAATCAGTTGCTGCAAGGTGAATACCATCAGACTCACAAGACGGTAACACACTGCATTCCACCATAATGAATGACTCTCGCCATCCAACAGCTCTACAAGTCACTATCAGCAAGGCCACTTGCCCCTAGCCCAAAATATTAGCATTTGCAATCTTCCAAACTGTACACATCAAACCACTCTGACACCTAATGGCCTCTAACTTTCCAATAACAACAACAACAACAAAACATAAAAACCAAACACACAAACCAAACAAACAAAAACAATAATCAAATCCCACTAAAAAGGTCAGCCATGGTATCTGGAAAGCACACTCACCATCCCAAAAAACAAAAAACGCTAATTCTACTTACTCACTGTGTGACTACTCTCATCCTCAGGGTTTGTTTGTTTGCTTGTAAATCAGGAAAATGGAAACAATATCACCTACTTCATAAGACTGTTGTGGTTTAAATAAGGCAAAATTATAGGAAAAGCCCTTTGCAAACTGTAAAGTTTTATGATAGTTTTAATACACTTAATTCTTTTCTCTATACATACTTTTTAATAGAACTTCTCTACATAGTATATATCTAGAAGACTGTAGGCTTTTCTGTTCTCAAATTCTCTATGGATGTTCTTCTAACTATTTCTCTGGGTATACTTCTGCTTGAAGATATGTGACCTGCAGGTCTTTCATTATGATTCTAATAACTTGTAGGATAGCTATAACTCCAATTTTACTGCTAAGAAATATTTTGCTGTTACTGAGTTGACAGAAACCTTTTTCCAATCAAAACTTGACTCATCAGCCAACATTTCTCTTTTTTTTTTTTTGAGACGGAGTCTCGCTCTGTTGCCCAGGCTGGAGTGCAGTGGCGCGATCTCGGCTCACTGCAAGCTCCGCCTCCTGGGTTCACGCCATTCTCCTGCCTCAGCCTCTCTGAGTAGCTGGGACTACAGGCGCCTGCTACCACACCCGGCTAATTTTTTTTGTATTTTTAGTAGAGACGGGGTTTCACCGTGGTCTCGATCTCCTGACCTCGTGATCCGCCCGCCTCGGCCTCCCAAAGTGCTGGGATTACAAGCGTGAGCCACCGCGCCCGGCCCAGCCAACATTTCTTTAACGATAAGTCCATGACACAGCGTGCCCCCAAACTGTCCCTAAAAAGGACAACTCCATGTTCTCTATACCATGCATTTATTTGGTGTGAAACTCCTCTGCTTTTTATCTATATTCTCAGACACAATGTTTAAAGTAGGTTTAACTCATTTTTTTAAGTAGGAAAAAGTAGGTCTTGACAGTCATCTACGTATCTTTACTTCTTGTCCCATGCTTAATATTTGAATATCAGGTTTCAATTTGTACAAAATACTTCCTACTATGTATCTAACATGTAGGGAGATAAAATGATATCTTTACTAGTGGTAGTGCTAAAATTACCATGAATGCTAAAAATAATAAAATTATTTTAATACTATTTATTAAAAACTTTAACATTTATTAACATGAATCAATACAAATGACAACATTAAAAAACATAATGTAATGTCTATTTTCTTATCATTTAGCAAATTTTCAACACATCTTGATTTATTTTCATCACAGTGTTTCTTTTATGACACTCCACAGGTGAACAGAAAATACTACTGCACAAAGAGCTTGGCAACCCTGATTTTAGAGGCAAAACCCTCTGAATCTGGTAAGGTTACTATGTTCAAATTCTGGTGTGATAGCTGTTGACCTCCTTAGCTAGTTGGATGTTTCTATACTATCAAATTATATTTAATAATGTTGTTTCCTATTAAATCAAAAAATATATATGCATACATATCATTACATTTATGATACCTAAATGTCTGAATGTATGTGAGTATAAAATATCTTTCTAATCTCTATTTGTTTTGGAGGGGGTGGGGGGCGGGTCCTCATTTTTTAAAAAAGGAATCTCTACGCAGGTCATACCTCCACTGCAATGTGCAGGCTATTATGGTGCTTTGGGCCAGGCCGGGGTTCCCCATAGCACCCTCCTTCACAAGTCTGTGTAGTGTCCTGGACCCCTCCCTACCATCATCAGTGCTCAGCCCAATACACAGTTTCTACCTCTGCTTCCTGGGGTCCAGGCTGTCTGCATACACACATTCTTCTGTTTCCTAACTTTCTTTACAAAAATCAAGCATGTCTACTAAATTATCCCAACCACATCCAACGAAAGGAAAACTGAGTAAATTTTAAAATAAACAGAAATTGAAAATGGAGGAGGTTGGGGAGCAGGGTATGAGAGCATAGTGACAATGAGGCCAAGGTTTTAGAACTAGTCACATTTACCAGAATGTTACTAATATTTAGTGACTATTTAAAAAAAAACTGTCCAGACAAGCCTGGCCAGAATCTTACAAATATATACCACACAAAGGATAACGCAAGTGGGTGTGGTAGTCTCAGCATAACCAATAAATACTTAATAGAAGTGGAAGTTATGGGAGACAGATTTCAGATCAATATAAGGAAAAGGAAGAACTAAGGATAAGAGTCATACAAAAAAGGAATGGGTTACCTTATGAGGTAGTGGGCTCCCTGTCATTAGAAGTATTCAAGAATGCTGCATATCATATCCCCCTCTTGGAGATTCACAATGCACATTAGCATATTAAAGGTTCTGAGAAGTCCTGCAGTAAAGAAACCTGTTTAACTTTGTTTAATGCAGCATTTCCCAAATTACTTGACCACAGAACCCTTCTCCCACCCCCACCCCACCTCAATAATACTTATTTTTGTGGAAGTAGAATTCCTCAGAATACATTATAGAAAATGAGCTACATTTTTTTAAAATGTGGTATTCAATATGTACCTGAATAACAGCCTGTCAGGGATCTAGAAGAAACTGCCACACAACATAAAATATTGGAGGAGAAGGCCCTTAACCCATTTATACCTAGTGTTCCATTATTGGAACACTAAGCCTGTGGGAGTTATTTATATCCTACTACTCGAGTTCATTGCCAAGGTCTGATTTTTCACAAAAAAAATTTGCAACCTCTGGTATAAATGGGTTAAGGTCCCTTCTCTAAGATTCTATCCCATGTCAAAGTAAAGAGCTATAGGATCTTGATTATTTATTTTAAAAGGTTTAATGAGAGAAAGGCAAGTAGAATAAAAAGGTAGTAAATGCAAGGATTAACTAGTTCAAGTGCCTCCATGAAACATGTTCAAATCCCAGTTCCCAAAAGGAAGAGAGACACCACAAGCACCATAAACTATCAAAAGGAAACCTTGGCCAAATATCTACTAGATCTACTCCACCCACCAAGTTAATTACTATTTGAGAGAGGATTTAAAATTTTTTTTTAAAAGGAGTAGTCTTGCACTAGGCGACTACCCTATTCCAGCTATCTTATTTGAGTGTAATTTTTTTCATAACACACACTCTCCTAATAAAGTTAATATTTGTTTGATGGCTAGCCACTAGATTGCCCTGTGCATTCAAAGAAATGTTTAAGAGTGATGAAGAGCCATTAAAAAAATCTATCAAAGTAGATATTAGGAAAAAATGTTTGCCTGTATGCCCCACAATTACATTTCTCTCTCTCTCTTTCTCTCTTGTTCCTTTTGAAGAATTATATAAAACAACACACGCTAAAAATTTACTATCAAACATGAGGCTAACTAATCCAATATTAAGTTTAAGAATGTAAATAAACACGAGTCTCAAATTTCAAAGTCAAGTTTCCACAGTTAAATTAACCTAAGCCATTTTGCACATATACTAAGGCCATCAAATATAACAGCATATTAAGTAACACAAAACACTACAGGAATCTTCATCTTCTTTTTTTAAGAGATGAGGGTCTTGTTTTGTTGCCTGCTTCAAGCTGGACGACTTGAATTGGCTCAAGCCATCCTCCTGCCTCAGCTTCCTGAGTAACTGGAGCTATAGGCACACACCACTGGGCCTAGCTGGGAATCTGAACTTTTGAATTTCTTGACTTTTGAATTCTCAACCCGAACCATTGCATTGAGGACATTTTTGGAAAACGAGACTTTTACATTTTAACAGGTTATCGAATGGTGGAACATGCAGGCCTAGCTGTATTAGCAGAAACACAAATGCGTTTGAAGTATAGCTACGTGAAATTAGACAATTCATTTCCACTCAGTGCAAATAGCAAAGCCCCATTTCTGAGAGACAGCCTATTTGCAAAAAAAAAAAAAAAAAAAAAAAAAAATCACAATATTTGAATAATTATCCAGCTAGCATCAGGATCAGGCATACTATGTCTACCTAGTGAAAGTACTTACCAATTCTGGGGAAACTGGCTCTCCTTCAGCTCTCTAGCCCCCTATAACAGAAGAACGGGAAAATGGAATTAGACAACACACACATATTTATGACATGTCATTAAAAGCTGAAGACTCAAAGATTTCTGATTTTAAGAAGAAAAAACAAAACACACAAAAGTTTCCGAAGTTTTAAAACCCAAAAGAAAAAAAGAAGCAATAGGTAATTTTTACAGCAAAGAAAAGAACTCAAGAGCAGTTAAATCACTACTTTTCCACAGTTCTTCAAGACAAGGAAAAGTAAGTAGTTGATAATTTTCCTTTCCTAAGAGACACATAGAAATGAAATGCACCTCATTTAAATAACATACAACTACTCCTTCATCCCCAACAAGTGACCTCTACTGTCAGTTGTTTTACATTAACAAATTAAGCTAACATCACTAGTTCTTAGTTTGGTCCTCATAAAAGGCATTTTTTTCAATTAATCTTGAAATGTATTTGCCTTATATGAGGCTTTAAAATCACAGCATTTTATAATAATGTATAGTCAGAATTTTAATTAAACTTTTTTCACATTCTTAGATGTGTCTCACCTTTTTTTTTTTTTGAGACAGAGTCTCACTCTGTTGTCCAGGCTCAAGTGCAGTAGCACAATCACAGCTCACTGCAGCCTCAACCTCCCAGGCTCAAGCAATCCTCCCACTTCAGCCTCCTGAATAGCTAGGACTTCAAGTATGCCACCATGCCTGGCTATTACTTTATTTTTTTGTAGAGTCAGGCCTCACTGTGTTGCCCAAGCTCGTATCAAACCCCTGGGCTCAAGCAATCCTCCCCGCCTCAACCTCCCAAAGTGCTGGGATTACAGGTGTGAGCCACTGTGCCTGGCCACATCTTACCACTTTAGATTGTAAACCACATACACAAAAGCTATTTGTTTCTATTCCATATATCTAATCAGTGATGAAGCCAGAAAGAAAATTTAGGTTTTGGGATCCCAACCCAATATTAGGAAACAAAAATTAAAACTTCTCCCTTAATATTTTAGTATTAAATTATTTAAACTCCACTATGCTATGCTCTAAAACTACATGTCTTCCTTTTGCCTTAAATATGGTGTTTGCTGACTGATATTACTCCAATAGTGTCTCATTGCCTCAGGGAATATTTCAAAAGAGCTTCATGTCTCCCAGATTGTAAATCTTTGTTTAATCATGTACAGTAATACCAAACATACGATAAAATTATTTAAAAGGGCCCCAGTTCATGCAGTTAGCACTCATTTCCGAAGAAAGTCAATGTGCTATTCTATTCTGCCTTTTCTTTAGCAGCTGTCCTTTTTAAAGTTCTCAGGCCCCTGCAAATAACAATTTTAATCACCAAGGTTAGGATGACTCCCAACCAAAAGAGAAATCACGCAACAATCTGTAGAACAATGCAGTTATTAAAAAGTGGATTCTTAACACTACTGATATCTATAGGACTCTGTGCCACTCAAAAGGTTGCCTCAAACAGTACCAGGCACATAGTAAATGCTCAATAAATGTTTGTTAAGTCAATGAATTGACTAAACAGACACTTAAGCTGTCTGTTGAGGGCTTATCTTCCCTATTAGGGCTTTCATGTTAGCTCTTTTAGGCTAGGGATAATTTCTTACGCATCGATTTCCAGCAGCATTATTTGTTAAATGAATGACTTTCTGGAACTGTTTTCTTTTTTTTTTTTTTTTTTTTTTTTTTTGCATATACCAGTTTATTTTAATTGAAAATTCAAATAATACCAATACTCATAAAAAAATCCATTCAATTATATTCAGTAAACAGTCTTCCTCTTCTTGCCGGTAGATATCTGTAACTCTTTCCACAGGTTCCTTTTTTTTTTTTTTTTTTTTTTATTATACTTTAGGGTTTTAGGGTACATGTGCACAATGTGCAGGTTTGTTACATATGTATCCATGTGCCATGTTGATTTCCTGCACCCATTAACTCGTCATTTAGCATTAGGTGTATCTCCTAATGCTGTCCCTCCCCCCTCTGGAACTGTTTTCATCCAAGTTGTTGATTAGGAAGTAAAATATTACCATTTTAAAATATAGTAAAAAGGAAAAGACTGATAAATTGGACAAAATTAAAATTAAGAACTTCTGTTCATCAAAAAAACACCATTAAGAAAGTGAAAAGGTAAACCACAGAATTGGAGGTGATAATTATAGTATGTATAATCAACACAGGCTTATACCCAGAATATATAAAATACGTTGAAATTCAAAGTGATGAGGATGGGACTGGGATTTTAACTTATACAGCATTTGAGAAAGTATTAATAAATGCTGCTGAAAAGTCATCTTCAACAAAAGGCAGCACAATCTACATATACTTTATCTCCAAGGCATTTTCTCCAAAAATGAGTAGCAGGGCCAATCCTAAACTGATAAAGAATTTTGCCACGATATCCTGAAATCATGATGTCATGAAACTGCTCATAAGACTATTTGTAGGGACTGCAGAAATCGCATAGAAAATCAAAGCCAGAGAAGTTAAGTGATTTCCCCAAGGTCACTCAGCTAGCTGACAGTGAAGCTGGAGAAGAACTCACGGGCCCGAGATTCCTTGGCTGAGCTCATTTTCCACTAAACCTCACTTTCTCTTAACCCGCTGCAGGAGTTACTCTTCTAAAAAACAAACTACAATAAACACTAGCAAAATATTTTTGGAAAAGTCTGCACATACAGTTTTAAAGAAAAATCACATAAGTAAGCCATCTTAAAACATGAAATCCTGGCCGGGCACAGTGGAACATGCCTGCAATCCCAGCACTTTGGGAGGCCGAAGCGGGTGGATCACGAGGTCAGGAGATCGAGATCATCCTGGCCAACATGGTGAATAGTAATTATTTAGTAGAAGTCTCTACTAAAAATACAAAAAAAAATTAGCTGGGTATGGTGGTGTGACCTGTAATCTCAGCTACTCGGGACGCTGTGGCAGGAGAATCACTTGAACTCGGGAGGCAGAGATTGCAGTGAACTGAGATCGCGCCACTACACTCCAGCCTGGCGACAGAGTGAATCTCCGTCCCAAAAAAAAAACAAATCATGAAATCCTTTAAACCTAAGGGATCCCCATGAATGGGCTTCAGAGGGGTCTGTCAACTCCTTCCTACTATATGCTAAATTCTTACATACCAGCATAGGTACACCTTTCTTGGAAGAGGGTCCCCGGCTTTAATTGGTTTCATAATGAGGTTCACATACCCAAAAAGAGGAAATTATTTTTAGACTAATGATTCTTAAACACTGTGCACATCAGAAATCCCAAAGTGTTTCCTCTGAAGATTGAATATTAATTGACTACCATTTGGAAATTGAAAAAAAAAAGAAAAGCAAATATTTTATTTCTATAATCTAAGAAAACTGAGCAGCAAAAAGCAAGATCTATACACACATTTGTGCTTTTTACACTATCCATGTGTAAAACATATTTAAGTCTGAAATGCAAGTTTGATTTCTTCATGTTAAGCTAGTTAAAAGCCGCTTAGTTTGTTTCTCACATACATTTCACACTTCTAACTAAGGTACTTCAAAATTTTAACCATATTTGCCTAAACTTTTAAAAGATAGATTTGTTCTTGAAAAATATATCCAAAACACCTAAGTTAGAGTAAATGAAATTAGTTTTGCTTTTAGAGGTGTTATACTATCTTGCTAATACAATGTCATACAATTTTTTGCAAACTGAAGATTGTTCACCTCTCCAGAACTTCACAGGTAACTGCTCTAATTAGAGCTGGTAAAGAAACAAATCATCCTGATTTCTGATATGGTTATAATATTTTAAATATTATAAATAAATCTAAAGCGATTAACAATTATTTAAATACCTTTTGTAAAATATCTGAAACCCTTGCAACATGAAGAATCTGTATTAAACAAAACTTGCAGAGAAAAAGTTTAATACTAGATCATGTCTTAAATTAGGCTAAAATTTAATTCACCCTACTACAAATTTCAAATGATTAAGTTTATAGCCTGTGCTCAATCATAAATTTTGATAAGGGACTAGAATAGCACAGATAATTGTCATTCAAAGACACTTTAAAATGTCACCTTACCCAGAAGATTCAATCTCTTCTCTTCCCCTACTACACTAAGCTGATAGAGGCCCCAAAACTGAGCTTTATACACCACTGGCTTTACTGCTTTTTATGTACCCTTCCTAACTTCAAACAGAAAGCAAGTAAGTTGAAATAAATTTAAATGCAGATAAGTGGTTAGAAGAAAAAGCAGAATCCCACTTGATAGGTTTAGTCCTTGGGGCCCCAACGTCTTAATAACCATCCCTCTTGTACCCACCTCTCTTACCCTCTCCTGGACATTCCTCTAGCTCTTTTCCTTTCACTCTCATGGAGCATCAACTTTCCCCTCATCATTACTGGATCATTTTGTTCCTTCTATCTTAAAAAATAATAATTAAAAAAAAAAGCCCTCTTGACTCCATATCCTTCTCTAG
Organism: Symphalangus syndactylus; assembly: GCF_028878055.3. Taxonomy (NCBI): domain Eukaryota; kingdom Metazoa; phylum Chordata; class Mammalia; order Primates; family Hylobatidae; genus Symphalangus; species Symphalangus syndactylus. Next base: position 10,693,724 of record NC_072428.2, on the reverse strand, counting down.
TCATTGTCCCTGTCTAGGCTCACATTTATAGCAAAACCCCCTGAAAGAGGTAACCATACTCCCTCTCTCTAATTCCTCTCCTCCCATTCTCTGTTGAACACAACCCATTAGGGCCTTTGCCTCCCTCCATTCTTGTGAAGATCACCAATGATTTAACAGTTGTTAAATCCAACAGAAAATAGTCTTCACTTCCTTGACCAGTATCTTTTGACCCACTGCTCATTTCTTCCTCCTCGAAATTTTTTTCTCTTGACTTCCAAGAGACCATCCTCTCTTGATTTTCTTCCTCAACTCTCTGGCTACTCTCCTTGGTTTCTTTTGCTGGTTTCTCCTTGCCTCCAACACCTCAAAATGTGGAACTGTCCCAGGACTCAGTTCTTGGAACTCTTCCCCTTAGGTGATCTCACAGTCTCATGGCTATAGAAGGATCTACACACTGGCAATTCCCAATGTTTATCTCCAGCACATATCCTTTCCCTGAATTCCAAACTCATATACCCAACTGCCCACTCAACACTGGTCAAATAGGTATCTCAAGCTCAACACATCCAAAACTAAACTCCTGACTACCTCTCTCCTAACTTCCTCCTCAGAGTCATTCCCATCTCAGTAAATGGTAACTCCACCCCCTCAGAAGAAAAAATCCTAAAAGTCATCTTAAGACTTCTTTTTCCACACTCCACATCTACTCCAACAGCCAACCATGTGCCTCTACCTTCAAAATATGTCCACCATGACCCCTTGTCTCAACTCTCCTACCCTGCCACCTCCCTGGTCCGAGTCACCTTCACCTTTCTCCTAGATAATTGCAACAGCCTCCTAACTGGCCTCCCCAATTCTACCCTAGCCCCGCTAAGGTATATTCTCTCGCAAGCCAGAGTAAGCTTTTCAGAATCCAAGACAGATCTTGTTACTCCTCTGCTCAAAACCCTCCAGTGGCTTCCCATCATACTCCGAGAAAAGATGAAGTTCCTTTCAATGGCCCACAGGCACTAAATGATTTGGGCCTCTGCCACTCAAGCCGTCCCATCTCCCTATTGCTCAATCCGTTCCAGCAACACTGGCCTCTTTTCCGTACTTCAGACCCTCCAGGAAGTTCCCTTCTTGGGGCCCTGGAACACTCTTTTCCTCCAAATATCTTCATGGCTCACTCCCTCAAATTATTGAGGAAATCTACAGCAGTTTCAAGAGCAAAAGAATACTAAAATAAAGACTAAAACTATCATCAGAATTGTTCCGCTCCCCAACTTTTACTTATGCTCTTCCTTATAACAAGAATAATAATACCTTTTTACCCTCTCTCTAACTATCCAAATCTCACCCACACACTAGGGTCCAGACAAAGACTCGCTGATTAACAGAGATCTGCTCAAACCATCCTAATTCCCAATTCTTCCTTTGTTTAAACTCCTAAAGTGTTTATCCTCTTTCTCATTCATTTTCAAATTTAACCACACACTGCCTCACATTTTAATCTAACCTATATGACATCTCCCTAACTAGAACACACACATACACATACACAAAAGAATAGAATACCTTGTACAAGTAGTTCTCAATCCTAGATTAGGATAACACATACAACTTCAAAAAATAGAGGTTCACAGGCCCTACCCTTAAAGATATTGAATATATTATGTCTTATTTAGAACCCATAGATCTGTATTTAAGTTCCCCCAAAAGATTCTAATAGGGAGCCAGGATTAGAAACTACTGCCTGCCTTACAGTACTCTGCTTCCTTCAGTACCTAGGAAAGTAGGCCTTCAAACAGCCTAAAACTAGAATGGACACCTCAGAGGGCAGATCATACCTTCATTTCACAGAGGAACAGAGGTCCAAGAAGTCCAGATGACTAGCTAAAATCTACAAAGATAATGATAGGCAAAGCTCAGCCTAAAACCCAGATTCATTGCTCTCAATCTAGGAATCTTTCCATTAGACTGTACATAAATAAATGAAAGTAATAAAAATCCACAATTCACAGATGGGTGTAGTAAACACTGATTATCTATTACTTGACCAGTGGTTGTAGTGTCTAAGTTCTAAAACAGTGCATATTAACTTCTATATGCTTGAAATGTGAGCCACACTAGCTAATAAAAGACTTTGAGGCCAGAGGGTAATTACAGAAAGGCTTTTAAGTAAAATAAAAAACAAAAAAATTTTTCTAAGTCTTCTTACAATATATACACAAAAACTGTTAGAACCATTTTTTATGGTTGAGAATAGCAGAAATAAATAGAAGAAAGCTTGCTTCCTCACTCTATAAAGTACAAAAATTCTTATTCACAAGCTTCCATAGCTCTCACAAAGCTGTTTGACTCTAATCATCACAACGAAAACTTCTTAATTATAGATCAGACTTAGTAAATCGCTCCATATCCCAAGACAACTCAAACTCTATCTTAATAATCAGTTAACCTCAGGACTAAAACTCTTGTCATTAACAACAAAAAACAATTCAGGTATCTATAAGGCATTATAAAAGAGTTTGAGCTTATTTTGGTGTACAGGGATTTAAGGAAGTGCCTCCTATTAACACTAATGGGAGTTCTGGGTGTAAACCGTTAAGCACCAAGGAGGAGGATCAACGCCCAGCACTGCATCTGTGAGAACCCTTTCTATTGCACTAACTGTAACTACTGGGAGTTGTTTGCTCAGAAAAGGGATAATAGACCCAAATTCCTATGTCTCTAAAGCACAAAGATAATTCAAATAAAAGTCACTAAGAAAGGTCAATGCTAGATACCAGATTTTAAAAATAAACAAGAAAAAGCAAAACTAAAAGAACAATTAACACACTAAGAAAATTTTATAAAATAGCATCAACATACACAGAAGAAATTAGTGAATTGCTAGAAAAAAATATCTCACACAAAAATAAACTCAACAAGATTAAAACAACCAAATTTTAAAAAATTAAAGCACAGTAAACCCAACTATAGCCAGAAGCTTACCCAGAGAAACACATACACACAAACCAAAACTCAACTCCTCCCTGATAGAGCCCTCAGTATACTATAGTCCTTGCTTTAAACACAGAAGAAAACTCCTGCTGCATTGACAGCCAAGAATAATCAGAGTACTTCCAGATAAATGGACAGTGATCACAAGCTGCCGAGGACGAGCAAAACTAACTAAATAAAAATTATAGCACCTTATTGTGTTCCATCCTGCCTCACTTCTCAATATAGCACTGCTGTACTCACTAGGCTGGAAAATGAGCAGGTGCCTTTCAGGCTATAGAAAAATTAGAGAGACACACACACACACGCACACACACACACGCACGCACACACACGCACACACCCTAAACACAAACACAAACACAAAGGGAATGATACTCTTTCACTTGAAGGGGCTTTAAAAAAATGCAAGGCTTTGCTGCAGGCCTAGAAAACTCAGAGTAGGCCTTACCGAAGAAGTGAGAAAAAAGCCAAGGTTTATTCCAAATCCACATTTCAAGCACTAAGAGAATTAACATTTATTTCAGTTAAAAGGTTTTGGCAACAATCCATTTTTTAAAAAGGAAAGAGAAATGAAGATTTTCCCTGTTTCCAGCCTGAAAGAAAATTAGAATCTCTTCTCTCTGACTATACGGGTTTAGCTCCACAACACAAATAAAAAAGAACCCTGACTTTAGGCCTAAAAACTAAAAATGGTTCCATACAATTTACATTTTTTAAAAAATCTTCGTAGTCCAACATATTGATCCTTTCTCACCACTGCTATCCTTAATGAACATTTATCTTTTTATCAGTACTTTGAAATGTCAATGAGAAGCGGAAACAGCTACAAAACACTGGGAATTTTAACTTTTGAAACAAAAACCACAAAGAAACAGGAGTCTGAAACATGCCTCAATCACGCTGATAAGTAAGTAGTCCTAAAACTTGAAAGTGAAAGCAATACAGACCTCAAAAAGAAGTTGTTTGCTTGATATTAATGCTAGCCTTTAAGACCAAAAATATGTTCTGTTACAGAAGACTGAAATCAGGGCTTCCATTAACCTTGTTAAAAAAAAAAAAAAAAATCCCATGAGCATAGATTTTTTTCCTAAGTCTCTTCATCAGAGCAGCATGGGGTCCCATTAGGCACCCTATTTTACTTCCACCTTATAAATAACGTTAGCTATTCGCTATTTCCATGGAAACCAAGTAGAGAGAAACCCACTTAAATGAATACCGGTTAAAAGAATAAGTTTTATTTTAGAAAGGTTTTGCTGCTATAGATGAACTCTTCTGGGGAATACTACAAAGTCTTCTTAAGTATAATTTTTAAAAATATATCTTTGGTGTAGAAGGAACTTATTAAAGGTCCTGTTAAATAAGTGCACTCCTTGCACTAAATGATAGATGCCAAATAACATCGTAACAGGAAAGACACATTTTCAATGCACAGGGGTTTAGATGCACAACTTCCACTGACTATGCCTCCCCATGCATTGGGGTGGAATAATTACACCTATGGGTCTAATTTAAACTAATGCAACCAAATAAATTCAGAAATAAGGCTACCATTACCTTGTAGTGACTCCTAATGAACACGCCCCACAACTGCAGGCATATGTACAACTTACAGTGCAAAGAAGAGCAAACAAGAGAGCACGCAACAAGCTTCTAACCACTGTTACCACGTCTAAAGATAGCAGGTAGTCAAAAGTCCCTCCTCAACAAACCATTTTATAAGTGAAACAAGCATTCCTTAACCAATACATACATTCGGGTTAAATAGAAATAGAATATGCACAAGAAGGAAGTGTGGAACAAGACTTGTGACCTGCAACTTTAAGCTGACTTATATATTGTCCTGCTTATGCGAAGAAATGGTGGTCCACAGAAACGCCACAGATAGGAAAGTGTACATAAAAGAAAATGCAACTCCTAAGAACACAGGCTCAAAACTAATAATCTCAGAACTTCTACAAGCAGAAGGAGTAAGAAAAGCTAAAATCTTTCCAGCAGGCATCGTTCTTCATCAAGTTAGTGGTGGCTCACACATCTTCAGTAAGTTAAAAGACAAATGAAAATATTATCCTAAAAGGGATTACCAGTATTAAACTAACAATGTATGAAAAGAACATTCTCATACACATTTTTCCTTTGAGTATACCAATGTATCTAACTGTAGTGCATGTTTTGAAAACACAAAGTTACTTTACTGTTATGTTTTACACACTATAAAGACTGGCAAAATGCTGGTAATTGTTAGTTAGGGAATAGGTACGTGGGGTTATATTATTCACTCTATTTTTATAAATGTTTTTAAATTTCCATAATAAGAAGTTATTTAAAATCCTATAAAGGCTCTTGTCTCAAATGTTTTTCTCTATGTGTAATTAAATAATAGATGAAATGCCTGGTATAGATCTTAGAAGCTACTGAACTGATTGACTGATTGAGACAGTGTCTCGCTCTGTTGCCCAGGCTGGAGTGCAGTGGCATGGCACAATCACAGCCTCGCGGCCTCGACCTATCAGGCTCAATCAATCCACCCAGCTCAGCCTCCCTAATAGCTGGGACCACAGGCACATGCCACAACACTCGGCTAATTTTTGTATTTTTTGTAGAGACAGGGTTTCGTCATGTTGCCTGTGCTGGTCTCTCTCTCTTTGTTTTTTTTTTTTTTTTTAATACGGAGTCTCGCTCTGTCGCCAGGCTGGAAGCAGTGGTGCGATCTCGGCTCACTACAACCTCTGACTGCTGTGTTCAAGCGATTCTCCTGCCTCAGTCAGCCTCCTGAGTAGCTGGGATTACAGGCATGTGCCACCATGCCCAGCTAATTTTTGTATTTTTAGTAGAGACAGGGTTTCATCATGTTGGCCAGGATGGTCTCAAACTCCTGACCTTGTTGTGATCCACCGCCTCGGCCTCCCAAAGTGCTGGGATTACAGGCGCGAGCCACCATGCCCATCCCTGTGCTGGTCTCAAACTCCTGAGCTCAAGTGATACACCAGCCTCAGCCTCCGAAAGTGCTGGGATTACAGGCATGAGCCACTACACCCGACCAGAAGCTACTGATTTTAAATCCAGCACAGACATTAACTCAACATATAACCATAATTAATTTCCAAGTTTTATTTTTCCTACCAAACAATTACGTTAACAATTTAAAACCACTAGGAGAAATCTAAAAAGGAAAGGGTCTGCTACTTTGCAACTATCAACCAATGACACGTAAAAGATCAATATATAATAAGGCATCAGTCGTATTCTGTATTTACAAATCAAGGAAAGAGAGCCTAGTCTTCTCAATTAATAAATCAAAATATTTTAGCAATTCACAACACCAAAATTTCCATTTTTTTATTCTCCAATTAGGTCCATGAGACTAGAGAGCAATCTAATAAATTAATGCTTATTTTAGTTAAGTAACATGCCTGCCTCTTCCTCAACTTTGCCTCTATCTCACCCCCAACCAGAAAATACAGCAATTTCTGAGGTAAAAAGGTATTTTTCTATTCTCTCCCTTAGTCCAAATATAAAGTATTTTACAAATATTCAGTTACTGTGCAAGTGATTTTAAGCTATCTATTCTCCAAATTCCAGCTGAGGGCCCAAAGTAGGGGGTATCCCCACAAACTGTTAAAGCTTAAGGTTTTGATAATAGCTCAGTATCCCCATTTAAAAACTAATAATTACAACGATGTTTTGTTTTTAAGAGAAATAGAAATAAAACAGTGGTGGCTTGAAGGGAAGGATGAACAACAGGCAGGGGACGACGGAAAGAGACCATCGAGAGAGTAAGCAGAGACGCAGGAGAGGAAAGGCAACAGAGGGAGTCTGGGCAATCACCGGCGGCATCTCTACACAGGAGCACCACTGGCTGACAGGGTCCTGCAGAGCTGAAATGGGACTGCACCCCCGTCACATACAGCACCACTTTTTACAAATTAAGCAGGGACAAACTGATTTTCAAAATTGTATAATTCTTTAACTCAACCCCCAAACGCTTGTAGAATCTCTTTCTAACACATATTTATCAAAATGAAATACACTTCTAAACTTTCCACAATTTCATTCAACCAACTGAAACAACTTTTACAGATTCTGCAAAGAGCTAAAGTAAAGAAAACTTAATACTATACATTTACTATGCTAATTTTAAAATTATAATGCTTTACTTACTGGTCACTCTATTGCAAAGTAAGATTACAATTATTTAATTGAAAGATAACTATACAACCCACCATAAAATTGCTTAGTTTTAAAAGTATTTGTCGAGCCAAAGTACAACACTTTATTTTTTAAAAAACTCATTGGAATTTCTCCTCAGAAACCAGATACAATGTTTTAGGAACAGAGACAAAATAAAATATACACCAATTTACCTATAGTAAATACACCTATTCACCTACTAGACCTTCATCAAATGGTACAGCTGGGTTAGTGAGAACAAAAAGTTAATAGGAGCCATTATGCTACTTTAACTTAAATTCTTGCTAAGGGTAACATGTACCATATTCAGAATGTTTTGGTAAGCTATTACAAATACATTTGTTGAATCACAGAAAAAAACATATCAAGGATAAAAGACCAAAAATGTTCAGATCCTGATCAGTAGTGAATGAACAAAGTTAATTATATTTTACACTTAATGATCTTTCCCCTTACCTCATTTACTGGTTTCACTTATAAGATAGAGAGATACGTAAGACAGATACATACATACATTCTAATGGATGTATTAACTCAATTATTTACCCCAAAACCCCTCAAATCTGAGGAGATCATTGTACCTTTTCTCATAATCAACTTGTTCTCAGGCTCAGTTTCTAGGCTCAATATAGGTAGCTTATGACAATTAAATATAGAAAGAAAATAACAATTACCATGAGAAAACATCAGGCACCAAATGAGAGGAAATTTCACAAAAGGCAAAATGCCCAAAATCAGAAAGCAAATAAACTGTGCCCATCATTATTAGAAAGCATTTGTATGCCACTTTTATATCTCTGGGGTTCTCCAATTGTTTCCATTAGTTGTTACACCCAAGCATGAGTTCTCAAGGGTTAAATACACCCAATGTGTCAGACCCAATGGACTGACCAGCTGTTGAGTATTTAAGACTTGAGAGTTATAATGCCTAGTCTACTACTGACTTGACTCTAAGAGACCTACTATAAACTGCTTCAGTATCTTGGTGCTGGTCTCACCAGCGGTTGAGAAAAAAAAAGAAAAGCTTATATCACTATGGGTTTTAATAAACATTAAATCCCCTAAAATATTTAGCAGGCTCTGTTAAAACTGACATATTCTCATGTATCTTCTATTTTTCCCAGAGGTATTCACAAATAAGAACTCATTAGATAACACTTTTATCATCTATACTCTTTCTCACCATGCATGTCAAGGGAGGAAAAACCTCTCCAGCTAAATTGTTCCATATTTACTCTTTTCCCATAAACTTTTAGTGGGACTGTAATAATAACAATAATAATGATAAGAGCAGCTATCACGATTGAGTGTCTCAAGATTTCCTCATTTTATTGTCACATGAACCCTAGGAGGCTGGTATTACCATCTCTGTATCACAGATGAAGAAACTGAAGTCCCAGTGACCAGCACAGTGGTATGCAGCATGTATGTGATATATCTGTATTGGAGTGAGCTTAAATAATTAGTCCAAGGTCACATATTAAACTTTAAGTGGTTATACTGAGATTCAAATACTGGAGTCAGACGCCAAAGCTCAGGCTCTTATCCTAATACTTGTCTCAATCCTTGAGAAGAGAAGAAAGGAGCAGAAAACTAGGCTTAAGTACCATTTATTTAGTACTTACTATGTGTCAGGCACTTCTACTAGTTTATACATTAACTCACTTATTCCTCATAACCACTTCATTTTATTCAAATTTTACAGGTAAAGAAACTGAGGCAGAGGCAGAGCAGGAAGTCATTTGGCCACAGTCAGAGCTAATACATGGCAAAGCTAGGATTTGGGCCCATGCAAAGTGGCTCCTGTACCAACATTCTTAACCTCTGTGTTCTACACAGAGCTATAAACTCCCCTTCACTCGAATTACATGAAAACAAAACTTTTAACTTTTTTACCAAATTACTAAATTGTAAGCTTCACTGAGAGAAAACTAGTAGTGCTTTCCAAGCATGTGCGCCAGACGTCTTTACAGGCACACAGGATATGCCCCTGATGATTAGATCATTGCACGACTCAGGAAGTAGCACACTGTAAATCTGGTTAAGAGCCCCCAGCCCACCTTTCTCCACACTCAGACCCACACTAACCAGGAACTGCAAGAAATGGGCAATTCAGAGACGTCCCTGTGCAATCTTCTATAAAATGAATGTCACTCTGAAAATATCCCAGTGTGTACAGTACCCTTCCATCACCCCTTCTTCTTCCCAAACACCATGAAAAAAAACACAAAAGGAATGAATGAGTCTAAGCTACTTAAAAATCATAACAAATGTCCAATGATAACTACAAATTTAAATGAGAAAAAAGCAAAATTCTCATAATTTTGTAACTTGTCCAAATTTTACATTTAAAAAGCACTAGGCCTCTTTGAAAGACTCAATTCTTAGACTACCTTCTTATCATAAATGGGCCTTGAAGGATGCAGAGAATTTTTGCTTCAGATTCTGAATATCTTGATAGGTGTATTTAAAACAAAAAACATGACTGTTGCAGTATAAGTTATTGGGCTTTTTATACTAACATCGAGTAGCATGACAATGTATTTAATTACACAAATAAAAGCATTAGGCACGGATTTAATATTTGTATGTTAACATGTAATATACAGAAAATAAATATAAGGAACAGGACTGGACCTAAAGGTACTGAGAACCTGACACAATGAAAACAGGAACTATTGCAGCTCCCTCCATTGACATCGTAAAGTTGCCACATTTTCTGGGCTCTCTTTTGAATTAATGTGGCATCTGTTCCAAGTACAGCATGCTAACATTTTACTAAAAGATATTTTCATTCTACATTTGTATCTGATTTGCTTTTTATTTGAACTCCTGTTTTATTTCAATGGTCATTATTTCTTTATATCAAGTTGTCAGTTTGGCATTCCTAATCTATCTCCCCTGAGCACAGAAGGGTGGGGGGGAACCATCAGCTTAAAACTCTCTAACAGCAATAATTACAATATGTTTTGCATATAGATTAAATAAAGAAAATAAACAGCACAAAGATTTTTGTAGGCTTTTTAGTATCAAGTCCTGATAAGTTAACGGCATCTGTTCCTTTCAGAAAAAGAATTCTGCTCTGAGGTGTTGGGGGTTGGGGGAAGTAAACAAATACTAAATAGAATAATTCCAGTTACAAAGTTTGGTCTTCAAGATATGATGATTTCAATAATTTGCACATATCCAACTACATCCACTGATAATTGCTTTTTAAGACATCTTCAAAAATGCTGCAGCAACAAGCCAAATACAACCACTTGTACTTAACATGCATGCTGCATACTCCACAATGTTACGTCACATCAGGCACAGAGAAGACGCTTACCAAGCTATCCTGCGTTCTATAAACTGCCTAACAACAGAAAAAGGCACTGCCATCTCAATGGGAGTAGAAGCTATGAGGGCAGGCAGCCCTTTCCCTTCTGGTCAACTCTGAGGAAAACAAATAAGGTTTATATTTCTGTCTTTTAAAGCTCATCTCTCTCCAGGCCTATACTGTCCATCTTTCAGCCTTTCACAGAAAGAAAGGCTGTTTCTTTAAAATTAAAAAGCTGCAAAAGATCACTCCAACTTAAAAGTCCCACACCTTTTACCAACTGTCCTCCAGCTGTCCCCACGGCTGCCTCTTCTGCAGGAAGAATGGCCTATCTTGAGCACTCGTCTCCAAGTGGGTGTGGGTACCCTGAGGAAGGGAGCCACTGGGAAGAAATTATTACAACTTGTATTTTAAAATCTCATCCTTTTAAAAATTTCAACTTTCCTATACGTTTGATAACATGCATAAAACACTAGTTTAGACTATCATACATTTAACTGGTAACCATAATTCTTAAAAGTGTAGTGAGTACTGGTCAAGATGACTGAGTCCAGAATAAAAAAGGAAAACTAGGCTCTACCACTAACTTAGTCAAATTCTTGTCTCTCAGTTTCACCATCCATAACATTAATTGAGCCCTCTGTACACTATTAGACTAGAATGAACAAGAATAAAATACTCTGTAGGACATGGTCTGAGCCACTCAAAAGGAAAAGCACATTTATGAACGCTACCAATGAGAAAAACTAAACTTGGCTTGTAAAAAACGTTGACTACTCTATAGTTTAAATAAACTGCTACATTCTACCAGGTCCGATTCTTAGCATTTTAAGGCAAGGCTTCAGCACTTCGTGGATCTAAAGAAGCATAAAGCACCTTAGATGCAAGGAGTGTATTCTAGGATTAGAAAGGCTTTTTTAAAAACTTCTATAATGAAAACTTTTTATTACCTGTGTAATAAAATTTTTTAATTTAAAAATTACAAAGGTGAATTATGACTAATAATCTTAGCAACAAGTTAAAACTCTCAAAGCTGGAATCAAAAGAGTTCTATTTAATGTAGATTATAAGGCCTTTAGCATGTCTTTCTAAATATAATGCCAGAAAAAATGAACAGCACTCAAATAACTTACTTTTTTTAACTGCGTTAAAAAATACTGAGTTATCAGCATAGCATTTGGTAGTGGCTGAGTAGGGATAGGTGATGGGGATAAGGTCAGCCCACACTACTCACATGAAGTTGTGAAGACCAGGACTAATTCCTATGCAGGCTACCTTTATGCTGATTACGCAGCACTAGTTTGAGTTTCTATTAATTAAAATACTACATGTATTAGCTTGGTTTTAAAATCCTACTTTACTTTTTTTATTTTTTATTTTTTACAGGTTTGCCCCAATTCTTGCCTACTTTACTTTGTAAATGTGAAATAAATGTGTCCTAACAACCAAGAGGAGAGAGCACCAGTTTTTTTAAATGTTATCTGAAAACACAATTGCTCTCTTTATAAGTAGCTACCAGAATAAACTAGAATCATTTAATTCAGAAATGGTGCCTCCTAAATCACTTATATAGGACAGAAAACAATGTTGTCATTTTAAATTGTTTTTTTTTAAGTTTTAAAAATAACAATGACCATTTCCTAAAGCATGAAGTACAATCAATCTAGGGCATTAGGTTTGGAATCTTAATGTATAAATCTTACCCGCCTCTCTTCCTCCAACCTTACTCCCACTTCCCACATGAGCCCTATTTTCAAAAATAAACAAGTTTTTTAAATAGTCACCTGGAAAAAAGTAAACTTTGAGAGTACTATGGTATAATTAAACTTCTTTAAAAATGTGTGTGTGTGTGTGTGTGTGTATATATATATATATAAAATACATACGTAAATGCACAGGAAAAGTTTAAAAGTAGGATGGGAACGGAATGACTAATTTTCTACTTTATACATATCTATATTGCTAGAATGACTTTCTAACTTAGATGCACAGCTTTTGTAATATTTCTTGAAAGGACACTTATCTAAAACTCTAAAACGTTGATAATTACATAAGGACTGACTGAAATAGTGAATGTAAACCGTTTGCACCTACTAAAAAAATGTATTAAACTAACTTACACTGTGCTTCATAAAGTGCCCAACTTCCAAACTTTAAGAAATAGCTATTAGACCCCACCCCATGCTATGCACTATGCTTGGCAATGGATATAGAAGGATAAACAAAGCAGGCACTGTCCCAAATGTCTTCATTTCCATCCCATTCCAATGTTTACTATTTTCAAACTATTCAACCTAACCAAACCAAAATCAACATGAAACAGCCTCAAAATGATACACTGTAGCTGTGGCCATTTCAGTAAATTGAAAACTTCTTTAGTAATTCATTTCTAGGTTTCTATGGGAATTACACAGTTTAGTATAGCATTTTGGACATTTAAGAGCAAGGGCTCAGGAATCAAACCTGGGCTTGAATCCAGGTTGTATCACTTGTTACCTATGTGATCCGAGGGAAACCTCTACTTCCTCATTTGTAAAATGGAGGTAGGATAATAATAGTAAATTCTCAGAATATTGCTGTGAGGATTAAAACTAAATGAGATTCTACGTGTAAAAAGGCTCAGCACTATACATAATAAACACTCCTTAGTATTAATGACAACAGATAAACCTAAGGTACAAAAACCGTTCACAACTTGTCAAACATTTAAAATCTATGTAATTTCTCCAAAATGTGTGTATGTCAACTCTCCAAACAAATATATATATTTATGTAAGTTTGTATATTAACACATAAAAATAAAATTTGTATAGTTAATAAAATAAAATTTTTAAAACATAAAAGCTCATAATTAAAATTTTTCATTCCCATGACAACACACCAGTACATTTATATTTATAATATACACACAAATGTATCAATGTGTATATTGTTAAGAACTACACCATAAACACACATGTAAACACACGTCAAGAATTTGTCTATTGGGCCAGGCGCGGTGGTTTAGGCCTGTAATCCCAGCACTTTGGGAAGCTGAGGCAGGTGGATCACTTGAGATCAGGAGTTAGAGACCAGTCTAGCCAACATGGTGAAACCCTGTCTCTACTGAAAATACAAAAATTAGCCGGGTGTGGTAGCACACGCCTGTAGTCCCAACTATTTGGGAAGGCTGAGGAAGGAGAATCACTTGAACCTAGGAGGCAATGGTTGCAGTGAGCGGAGATGGCCCCCCTGCACTCCAGCCTGGGCAACAGGGCAAGACTCCGTGTCAAAAAAAAAAAAAAAAAAGTACTGGTGTATTGGGAGCAGGGTGGATCACTAATTTTTTGGTTCTAACTCATTATTTAAAATTGTATAATATTAATATTATTAACATGATACAGACAAGTATCTTAAAACCCAGCCCCTTATTGCTGATTAAAAATTCAATTTACATACACAACTTTAGTAATATAAAGTACATTAATGAGTATTATCTTATCTAATCCTTTTTTTTTTTTTTTTTTTTTTGAGACGGAGTCTCGCTCTGTCGCCCAGGCTGGAGTGCGGTGGCGCAATCTCGGCTCACTGCAAGCTCCGCCTCCCGGGTTCACGTCATTCTCCTGCCTCAGCCTCCCGAGTAGCTGGGACTACAGGCGCCCGCCACCACGCCCGGCTGATTTTTTTGTATTTTTAGTAGAGATGGGGTTTCAGCGTGTTAGCCAGGATGATCTCAATCTCCTGACCTCGTGATCCGCCTGCCTCGGCCTCCCAAAGTGCTGGGATTACAGGCGTGAGCCACCGCACCCGGCTATCTAATCCTTTTAATATCATAGTGAAGCAGGCCCTTATTGTTATCCCCATTTTACCACTGGGTAAACTACAGCCCAGCAAGGATGACCTTCCCAAGAGTGTACAGCTACATGACAGGAGTACACTTAAGACCAAGTCTTCTGACATCATCACAACTGTTTCCTTTATACTGGCCTGGGACATTTCATTAAAAAAGAAAATTGTGTTCAATAATTTAGGTGTGTCAAAGGTCTCTACACTGAATCTACATGGCTGCCCAGTTTTACTCTCCTTATTTCCTCTCCTGATTTCCAACTTTAGTATTTCAGTAATCACATGGGTACATACAATGATAAAAACATGGAATGAGAATTCCTCCAAACCTGGTATTTTCTATATTGGCCCATTAACACCAGGGACTATTTTTCTCCTTATATTTAGCCCTTTGTATTAACTCCTTTGTAACTGCTGAATTTATTTCATTTTAATATTAGGTCTTGAAAAGACAAATTGATATAAATAAAACAGCTTATAAAATAGAAGCATATCAGACCAGATTCCATACATTTTGGACACATCTAAGGAATCTATTTAATGTCTAATCTACATATTAACAATGTTTTTTTTTGAGACAGAGTCTTGCTCTGTGTCCCAGGCTGGAGTGCAATGGCACAACCTCAGCTCACTGCAACCTCCGCCTTCCAGGTTCAAGCGATTCTCCTGCCTCAGCCTCCCGAGTAGCTGGGATTACAGGCACCTGCTACCACGCCCACCTAATTTTCTGTTTTTAGTAGAGATGAGGTTTTGCCATGTTGGCCAGTCTGGTCTCGAACTCTTGACCTCAGGTAATCCACCCACCTCAGCCTACCAAAGAGCTGGGATTACAGGCGTGAGCCACCGCGCCTGGCCATATTAACAAATTTTAAATCACAACGATGTAGGGGGGGAGGCTAGTATTATTACAGCGGATTGGTTTGCTATATAAACAAGTACTTTAAAAAATATTTCTTGGGCTGGGCGTGGTGGCTCACGCCTATAATCCCAGCATTTTGGGAGGCCGAGGTGAGCAGATCACTTGAGGCCAAGAGTTAGAAACCAGCCTGGCCAACATGGTGAAATCCCATCTCTACTAAAAATACAACAATTAGCCTGGCATGGAGGTGCATGCCTGTAATTCCAGCTGCTCGAGAGGCTGAAGCATGAGAACTGCTAGATCCTGGGAGGCGGAGGTTGCAGTGAGCCGGTATCGCGCCACTGCACTCCATATCCAGCCTGGGCAACAGAGCAAGACTCCGTCTCAAATAAATAAATAAATAAATAAATAAATAAATAAATAAAACTAAAGGCAGAGTTTTCTTAAATAAACATGGTAGCCCTCAGCAACAATATTGTAAGAACTCCTCACAAGAGAAAAAGCTGGAATAAGATACTGGCTAAGCAAGTAAGAAAGTCACTGCCCTGCTTCTGCATACATTCAAACTAAGACATACACATTGCAGCTTACGCTTACATTTTCCAATATCTCCAGGCATCCCTTTCCCTTCTCAAACAGCCAAAAGGGACCAGCCATGCAAATAAAAATACAAGTTCAAGAACCTAAAAGAAGTCAGTGTCCTAAAAGAGAAAATTAATGCAAAGACTGAAGAGTTTTTGAAACTACACTTTCTTTCTGGGGCTGCTTACTGGCCTCCAATACATCAATCCTGTAACACTGTGAACTACAGTGATAGATTGGTACATGCTTCTAAATACAACAGAATTTTTCCAAGGTTACATACACTGTAACAAAAGGGGCATTTTGCAGCATCTTATTTTCCTTAATCAACTAGTTTGGATATTCTACCAGTGCAAACATTGTAAACAATAAATTTTCATTATCTTTTGAACTTTCTGAAGTCAACCAAAGGCTTTTGATATAGATGCAATGAGTACTAGACAGGCAGAGCTGAATACTAGTCAAAATATTCAGCTACTGCTGTGATAGTCCTTTTGGGGGCATGTATCACTTAGGGAGAAACTGAGGTGCAAGGACATTTCACGCACAGCAAAAACATTCTCAGGAATTTGTCACATCATTACCATAAGCCAAAAATCTCAAGGTCTTAGAACAGCCTGAGCTTCTGATCAAATTATATTGTAAAAAGAGAGGGAAAAAATGTGAAGCGTGCTATTTTTTAAAATAACAGTAACTACTACTACTGCTGCTGCTAATTCTAAACGTTTACTGAGCCCTTATTATGTGCCAAGCACTGTGCTAGGCACTGTCATAGATTTCAACAATCCCTGCAACAACCCTCTGATATTAGTTAATAAAATTAAAGTAGAATCCTCACGAAAAAATTTAAACTTTCCAAATAAAAATATAAATAAATTATTAAAGACGTCTCACCTCTCTCTCTGCCTCAGACTACATTTTCAAGTATTAAATTTACACTAAAACCACATTTATTTTCAGGAATTCCAGTTAAAGCGTACTGATATGCAAGATGTTGACAATTATTACAGAAGAATCACAGAACTCTGAAATTAAATACTGGCACAGAAAACCTTCCATCCAACCTTACAGAATAACTATCCCCATTTAAAAAAAAAAAAAGGAACAGCATATATGTCAGGCTTGATAATAAGAGGTTTCTCATGCCCACACTAGCAATCAATGATGCCATAATTATAAAGAGACCTGTATCACCACATGCATAAAAATAATTTACATCTGCTAAGTCAAGTTTTCAATATATTATTTTGTGTGTAAACCTTATAGTAGTTGATAAAAAATACAATAAATTAATCTAAGGTAAACTAAAACACTAGGTTGTTTCTGAAGACTCGCTTTAGAATTTAAGCAGTATAATAATCATAATATTAGTAATCAAACTACTTAGCAGAAAGTTCTTAGAGGCCTGGGAAGCTGTGTATAAAATGGAGTAGACAAGAGGGAAGGGTTTTCCGTACTATTTAAATCAACTACAGGTCCCAGCATGCAGTGCTCTAATCTGAAGTTAAGCAAAAACTGCAATGCATACTGGGACTTGTAGTAAGTAAACCACGTTATCACAGCAAGTTTCAAGAAAGTCTGAAATATCTAGCACAATTTGACTATATCTTATTATCAGAGTCTAATCAAATTTAGATCAAATTTGTATGTTCTCTGCTGTGGCACATAGTTTCTCTAGTACATACAGGAAAAAGTATCAATATTTAGATCAACATTTTCACATTAGAAAAATCTTACATAGGAGAAGCACAGAAAAAAATGCTTAAAAAGCAAAAAGACTTGATGTAATAAAAAATATAATTTTTGAAATAGTTTTTTAAAGTTTGAATGGATCCATTTCAACATTCTCTAATCCTCCCCCACAAAAAAGTTTAATTGTTTTGGCCAGGCGCGGTGGCTCACGCCTGTAATCCCAACACTTTAGGAGGCCGAGGCGGGTGGATTACAAGATCAAGGGATCGAGACCATCCTGGCCAACATGGTGAAACTGTCTCTACTAAAAATACAAAAATTAGCTGGGCGTGGTGGCACGTGCCTGTAGTCCCAGCTACTCGGGAGGCTGAGACAGGAGAATTGCTTGAACCTGGGAGGTGGAGGTTGCAGTGAGCTAAGATCGCACCACGGCACTCCAGCCTGGTGACAGTGAGAGATTCGTTCTCAAAAAAAAAAAAAAAAAAAAAAAATTTAATTGTTTTAACAGGTTGCTTTTTAACAATTATTCAAGATGTATTTTATAAATAATTTTTCTTGAAGAAAATTCTCAGAAGCAAACATTCCCCATATTCTAATATTGCCCACCAGGAAATAATTTTTATAGTAACACGCACACCCCATCACAAAAACAAACAAAAAATACTGAAGTTCTGCTTTTGTCAAGTCCTTACTCAGTATTTATGCCCTCCATTCCTCACCTCTAATTCCCTACACACACACACACACACACACACACGCTTCTAGAAAGAACACTTAGAAAAATAGTATTCCAACTACAGGCCCACTTCTCCCATCCACTGACCTCTTCTGAAAACACAAAAGATTTTGTAAGCTATCAGTAACATGTCCAAACACAAGCTGATAAGTTTGAGCTAGAATTTATATATATACAGTTGCTACACACCCTCCTGTTTTCTGCAAGTCTGTTGGAAGGAGGCTGGGAAAGAACTAAGTGCAATCTGCATCAGGAGGCCTAACACAGGTGGTGGGTTATTTTCAGGCAACAGCACCTTCACAAACATGTTTTGGAATATAGTCCAAGAAATTCCTAACAAGGAAAGATAAGCTGGCACACAAATTTAACGCAATCCAGCTAAAAATCATCTGCAACACATGCTACTACATTTCACCATAAAAGTGACGGGCTACTATAAAGGATTTGAAGCTTCATCAATACAACATACTGTCCATAAGGCCAGAGATAGCAGTTGCCATGGTTACTATCACCCACTTTTATCAGGAAATTATTGTCATTACCCCAAAGTTTTGGGTACTTATTTAAAATTTAAAAAAACACACACACAATTTAGGGTTCTGACTGTTAACTGAGTGAAAGAATCAACTACTGTTTGATTTGTAAGTATGTCACTTTGGAGATGCACATGGTTAACAATACTTGGATCTGCAGCAGAAAAAAAATCAATTCCTTTCTGCTGCTCCTTCTCCTCAAGTACTGACAGTTTGTATTCTCAATGCAGCCAAAACAATAAAACAAAACCCATCTTTTTGGCTTCTGTGTTTAAGTTATTTTTTCCCCTAGGCCCACAAACAGAGTCAAAATAAAGCCTAGATCATCAACCTGTTAGGCCTCATCCCCTTCCTATCCCCTCCATACTGGTTCACTTTCTTGACTACTTAGAAAAGCAGAAAACATTTCTGTAACTGATTCCAAAGTATAGAAAAGAATAGTTGCCTTCAACTGAGATATTTTCACCAAAGTCTTTTTTATTCATTTATTTTTAAGGCAGGGAGAGGGGACAGACTTGCAGGGTACTAAAAGGGAGAAGTGGAGGAGTATTCAAATTGCCACACAAGTCTAGTGTAACAAAGTTGCTTTAGAAGAGTCCAAAGGATGGCTGAACCTCACATATAATTTCCAAAAGGGAAGAGTTCACCATAATTTTAAGACTGAATTGAGGGACAAGTAATAGAAAAGTTATTCATAAAAGTCTACTTCAACATTTTCACAAAAGATAACTATTCAAAAATTTAACACACATATAAGAATTATACGAAAGCCTACAAAATAGTATGGGCACATATACACACAAATATACGAAGTAGAAAACATATGCTGTAAGAAATAATTATCTACAATAAATTCAATGCAATGTTAACATATTATCTCTTTTTTTAAAAAAATCGCAAAGCAGCAAAAATATACACCTGAGAAAATTAATGTGATCAAAACGTTAAAGAATTCTTAGGCCTACAAAAAAAGCCCATGTACAAAAGCTCCTAAGAAGTCAACATAAATCATTAACGTTTCCCAGCACAAAATAATATGAAAATTCAAACATGTTTCAAGAAATCAGTTCTAGATACAGATATAAAAGAATTGCATCAAAGGTCAGAGACCTAAAACTTTAATTCCTTCCCTTCTCTCTTTGAATAGTAATTAAATACAAAAGCCTTCAGCAATAAAATACTAAGGATACAAAATTTAAAAGCACATTAATATAAGCTTAACTTCAGTATGTCTTCACAGAAAGCTTTACTATTCACTGTCTGTAGGATGAAAAAGTTAATAACACCCTGAGAGGTTTCATTTTTATCTAAACAGTTAAGTGTTTTTCTCACCCTTCACAGAAGCAAGTTTCTATATTTACTTTCCAAAGGGGGCAATTTCAAAAGAACAGTCACTTCTAAAATTTAAGATATTATACCTTTTGATAGGCTCATAAACACAGGGTTCCTAATTATCTATATTTTACTTTAAAATGTTTCTATTCCAAATTTGTGAGCAGAGTTTATAAGAAAGCTGAAACTCAAGGCTTTAAACTTTTGGGTTATTTTTACACAAAAATATTTCAGTGCACTCCTCTAGATTTGAGTAGTCATTTCCTTGTGCATCCTTCTAAAATAGAAAAACAAAAATGATATATCCACATATACCTAATACTAACACATACAGATATACATCTTTTTCACTGTGAAACAAGCTTGAAAGCTTTAGGCAGTAAGAATTTTTCAGAAAGTTAGCAGAGTCAGTCAAAACATTCAAAACTTTAACCATGACATCTGTTACTCTGTGTTAATAAGAGTCTATAGAAGAATCAGGGAACTTACATACTCACTAAAATCAACTACTATCACATCATATCAATGGAGAAATGAAGAAAAACTGTAATAGGGGACATACAATTCACAGGATCTTCAAAAGGGAAAATGACCTTTTTTTTTTTAATTATGAGAAACTGACTAGGCAGCATTTTTTCAAAAGCAGCTTCAAAACTATAACAAAGACATTTTTGGTAACCAAGCAGTATTTAAAAAACAAAAATTTAGGCTGGGCGCGGTGGCTCACGCCTCTAATCCCAGCACTTTGGGAGGCCGAGGCAGGTGGATCACCTGAGGTCAGGAGTTCAAGACCAGCCTGGCCAACATGGTGATACCCCGTCTCTACTCAAAATACAAAACTTAGCCGGGCGTAGTGGTGGACACCTGTAATCACAGCTAGTCAGGAGGCTGAGAGGCAGGAGAATCGCTTGCACCTGGGAGGCAGAGGTGCAGTGAGCCAAGATCATCGCACTGCACTCCAGCCTGGGCAACAGAGCGAGACTCCGTCTCAAAAAATAAAAAAATAAAAAAACTATAGAGTCCAGGGTGCACTTTAAATGTATTACTTTCTCAATTGATATGGAAAAAGTTAGCATTTTAAGACAGAAGCTTCTGTCCATGTATTAATCAGTTACCTATCTCAACAACTTAACATCTGCATGCTTTCTTACCATTTATGAAGAACTTTTATATGTATTATCTCATTTGGTCTTACTGAGAAAGCAGTATTTTGCCTACAAAACAGACAAAATTCAAAGCAGATTTATCAAACTTTCTAGCATCCCCAAATGTTTAAAACTTTGACACAAAACTTTACAAGCAACCACAGTGGCATGATATTTCCAGTGATAATCAATTCACCTAACACTAACAGAGTTTCAAAGGACCATGTGCTGTAAATGCTATGAAACTGTTAAAGTAGCTATATTCATCTTTATGCAGTTACTATTATATCAGCAATGACCTACCACTGATAGAACCTGACTTACAGTTCAAGAATCTCAGTCTTTGCAGGCTAACTTAAGTACATCAACCACATGTATTTATAAAGCTGAGTGCCTAAAAATTTATCTATATTAGAATCATAGTCTGTAAATCTGAGGGGAAAAAACTACAAAAAGTCTAAAATTTTTTCCACACACTATCCCCCTTTCCAAAATCTCAACTACTCTATATCCTATTTGTATTAATATTATAGGGATGATAACAAGGCTTAAAGCCCTAAATCATACCAACTACTTTTGTTTATAACAATTACAAATAATTTTTTAAAATACGTGCTGAACACCCCACTCATCAACACAAGACTAATTCCCCTTCCAAATAAAATAATTCTAAACAGTGCTCTGTACCAAGGCCCAGAATCCTTAAGCTATCCGCAATCACACATCTACTTTGTATAGTCAAAGACTTCAGTTTCAAGTAGCAAACAAAATTTATGAATGGAATTTTTAAATGGACTTACTCAAAATCTTTCTGGAACTTTAAGGTGTTAATCCTGTTGCTTAGCTGAAGCTAAGTAGAGCTGTAATAAGTAGCAAGACCCTCAAAATTCAAAAATTTCCTTTTTCTGGCTGTAGCACCTCCTGCTGGATAGCATTTAGAGATCTCCATGTAAGCAGAAGAAAAGTATTTCAGAGGCAGCTCCTTCCAGACAACTGAATAGGAAAAAGGATGGACCCTTCAAAGCTAAAAGAAATAGGCCCCATCCATCACTTACACCTTCTAAAAATACAATTTAGCCCAGGTAGGTGTCTTTCTCATCTATTACTACTCCAGTTCCACAAAGACTTGCCTCAGTCCAAAATACAACATGCTTAAACAAAGCCTGCAAAATTGTCTAAAAACTAAGTTAAAAAGCCTTCAATAGCACCCAAGCAAAAAACTTTATTATGGGCAGCCAAGCAATGTCAGTCAAACTGCAAATACTATTATGTTACCAAAAGCAAAAGTCTGATGTAAAAAAAAAAAAAAAAAAAGCCCCTGGAATATTCGTAACATGTTAGCCAGATGTTTGTGTTTTGAGAACTTTGTGCACTATTACTATGCTCTTCACTTAAGGATAGTTGTAGATCTACAAACGTTTTAAGTACAGAAATTTTTTTATAAACATTAGCATAACTGCACACAAAATTTCCTTTTTGCCATGAAAAGATAGGTCCTGGGATTTGAAAACGTATTTTTCAGACATTTTTAATGACCCCCTAAAATAAACTAGTTTTAAGCCCACAACACCGATTCCATAAACAAGTGAAGACAGAAGAAGAGAATAAGAAGGAACTTACCAAAACTAAAATGAATAATAGTATTTCCAGTAAAAATGTAGTAACAGTTTCCAACAATGCTGTAAACCAAATAAATTGTGAAACTTAAAAAAGGAAGGAGGGGGCCAGTCTTCAAAGACCAAAAGCAAAGCTGACCTATTTATTTCTATTGCTTAAATTAGAGTGAACACCAGATGTAAACAAATACCATAAACACTGAAAAGTATGCTTACATGGTTTAGCCTCAATTTCAGTATCCTTACCAGGCCCTCAATAAAGCTACAGATGTTGGTGAGAACTCACCAAAAAGGAGATAATTCCAACCCCTCGCCTTAAAGAATCCCTATCAAATGAACCTGGGAAAAGACTTCCTTCCCAGAGTGCACAACTGCTTAAAAAAACAAAAACAAAAACAAAAACTTTCATCAGCCCAAATTAATCTAATTCTAATATTCAACTATCCATTATTTATATATAAATGTTCTTCCCTCTCTAACTTCCCCAGCTCGAGCATCTACATTCCTGACACCGACTATCAGCAAAAATGCACAACTCCTTCCCCAGCTATGGGGCAAATCTTTGAAATCCGAAACACAGCCACAAAGTTCACTGTCAAGGCCAGGCGATGAGGCCCACACACGCCCGGACCTTCACTCAGATTTGAAATTCTAGAAATCCATACTCCCAGAGACATCATTTTAAAAACAACACAATGTGGACGTGCAGAGTGAGATCCTCTACTTCCAGACCTAAACAAAGAATATTTCAACATATGACCGGAATATGATGACACCAGATTCACCAATGAAAACAAAACCTGCCGACCATTAGCAGTCGTACCCTCATCACAACAACTCAACTACTTAGAAATCACTCTCGGCACATCTGCACCCCACAACCGGCCTGTGGCCTTCTCCGGGGGTGCAAGCCACAGACAAAGTTGAAAGAAGGCGTTCTCCCCCGGTGCCCAATCTCGATACCAACCCCTCCCCTACAAGGGCCACCTTGCTGCTACCCACCATCGCGAACGTGGTCAGGGGAAAAAAAAAAAAAGAAATCCTAACAGCACCGCTCAGCAGAATAAAGAGACCAAAGAGAGGATGACGAGAAGTGTTGGGAACTGCGTGCACGACGGGGCTGGACCAAACGGAAAGAGTCCCACTCCGCGCGCCCCTCCCCCCGGCGGGGGCGCGGGCGGGGGAGGGGCGGCCGCGGCCCCTCTCGGAGCGGCCTGTCCGCCCCGGCCCGCTCGGGGTCCCGGGGGCGCCCCGTGGCCGGCGGCCGCGGGGGCGAATGCGGGAGGGCCGGCCCCGGGGTGAGGGGTGCAGGCAGACTCTTCGGAATAACAAGTTGCAGAAGAAGAAGAATAAGCGGAATTTCCCCAACGCTGCTCCGGCCACCCAAGACAAATGCACCAACACACTCACACTCACACACACACATACACAAACACACACACTCGCGCCCGACAGCGTCAGCAGCCGCAGCTTTTTTTTTTTTTTTTAAACCAGATCCCTCAGTCACCAAATAAGATGGTTTTCCAAAAAAAAATTTTTTTTAATTAAATAAATAATCATAATAAAAACTTCCCCCCGACAGCATCCCGGGGTGGGGTGGTGGGATGGAGGAGCCCCAGCTACCCTCCCCGGGCCTAGGGACAGCCGAGGGGAGCGGGCGAGGCTCCGTGCCCCCCGCCCCCGCCCGCAGCCCCCGGCCGGCCCCCCGCCGGGACAATGTGACGCCCCCTCCCCGCCGCCCCCGGCACGCCGCCTCTGTCACCCGCTCCGGCCCTGCACTCTGCGCCCAGGCTCCCGAGGCTGCTCATAAACTTACTTCCAATTTATCCTGGGGAGGGGTGGAGGGCAGAGGGGAGGAGGGGGGGAGCCAAGGTTTTCCCATTGTCTTTTTTTTCGGGGGGGCAGGTATGGGAAGGGCACGCAGGGGGGCGCCCCGAAGGGGAAGTTATTGCTCAAATCTCAAGTTGACTGAGGGGTCCTGACGAGAACACCCCCCTTTCCCTCCTCCCTCCCACACACCCCTCCCCTCCCCCTACCTCCCCCCACAACAAACTCCAAGCAGGCAGCCCCTGATCCTCCCAGAGACAAACACCAGCGACAAGACAGAGGGAGAGAGGAGACAGGCAGAGGGGGAAGGGGGAGGGAGGGGAAATAGAGCTACTCCAGAAAAAAAGAGAGAGGAGAGTGAGGAGAAGAGAGAATGGAAAAGCTGGGATACTGCACCCTCCTGCTGCTGGCTGGCTGTCCCCCCTGGCAGCTGGAGGCAGGAACTCTGAGCAGGAGAAGCAGGAGGAGGAGGAGGAGGGAACTCTTCTTCATGGGGAGGGAGGGAAGAAGCTGGAGCTGCTGCTGCTGCTTCTGCTGCTGCTCTGGGCCTCTCGCACTTTTTAGATATTAGTGTGTTAAGATGGTAGGTTGTTCCCTTCTCCCTCCTCCTCCTCCTCCTCTCCTCTCCTCTCTCACTCACTCTCTCTCTCTCTCTGGGCTGTTTCTTTCCTCCTCTTCCCCAGGCAAGGGGGGGTGGGGAGGAGGGGGTGGGGGGAGGAACTGGATCCTCCTCCTCCTCCAGGAGGGACACACACAGGCCCCGGGCCGGAATCGGGAGGGGGGAATCAGAGCAGCAGGAGAGAAACTGTGGGAGACAAACAAGCCCAACTCTTCATCCTCCTCCTCCTCCTCTCAGCAGCAGCAGCGAGCACCACCAGCCCATTCACCACCCGGCCCCGGGCCGCAGCACCTCCGCCGCCTCAGCCCGGGGATCCCTCCGCCCAGGCCCAGACACACTCGCCCGCGCGGGAGCCCGCCGCGCGGCCCCGCCGGCCCGCCGCCGCCGCCGCCGTGCGCGCCCCCGCCGCTCCCGAGAGCCGGGCGAGAGGAACTGGGGCTGGGAAAGCGGGGACGAGGGCGAGGGGAGAGGAGGCGCCGGGGGAGAGCGGGCCGCGGCGGGGAGGGAGGGGGCCGCCGGGCGGAGTGGTACGGCGGCCGGCCCGGGCCCCCGCGCCTCGGCCCGCGGCTCCCGGGACGCTCGGGTCCCCCCACCGGGGGCGGTGGGGCGGCGGCGGGGGTGGCGATGGGGGCCCGCGGCGGCGCTCGGGCGGGCGGACTACTTGACGTGTCGGTGCGGCGAATTTATTTCACTTTGCCTAAGGAACGGGGTGTGCTGCGGCGCCCATTGCCTAGGGAAAAAACCCGGATGTAAAGTGAGTGAAACTAAACTAGAGTGAAGTAGGGCAGCGGCAGCCAAACTCCAGTGCAGCGGCGGCGGCGGCGGTGGTGATGGGGCCGAGCACCGAGCGGCGGCGAAGGCACCCAAACTCCGGGGCCGCCGCAATCCCGGGCCCGTGCAGCGCCGCAGCTCGGCTCCCGTGCAGCCGCAGCCGAGGCGAGGCCGGAGCCCGCGGCGGCCCCCCCAACTCCGCGGCCCGAGCCCAACTCCCCCCACCCGCCGGCGGGAGCTGCAAAGGGGCTCCAGAGCGGCCCCAACTCCCTCCAGTGCAACAGCAGTTTGCAGGGGCGGGGGGGAAAGCCGTGAGGGGAAGGAGCGAGGAGAAGTGATGGGGAAGCACTGCAATGGGGGAGCGTGGTCCAGGCAACAGGAGAAAGATGCAACCTCAAGTCGAATGCAACATGCAATCCCCGGCCGCCGCTCGCCCGCTCCCTCCCCTCGCCACCCCGCCCCCTTTCCAAATAACTACCCTTGAACCACTTTATTAGCAGTACTTAGTCCAGCACTCGCTCCCGGGAGGGGCGGGGGACGGGGGCCTTCGCTCACCTTTATTTATTGCTGCTTTCTCCCCCCTCTCCATGTTTTTTATTCCTAAGTTCTTTTGTTCTAAGGGGGATGATGGCATTTACTTTTCTGCTTTGTGTAGCAGGGCAATCACTGGGAATCGGCCACGTATAATCCGGCGGTTTGTCATATTTTATTAGTGAAAGTATTTTATGCCTATTCTACCTCCAAGGACTGTAACATGGAGAACTGCAGGGAGGAGAAAAACATCAGAAGAATTCTTGTTTTGAGAGATTTCTTGGCGGGGCGGGGGAGGGCCTTTTTTTTTTTTTTTTTTTTGGGAGGGGGTTTATTTAGATTTTCGAATCGATAGTTTTCAACTTGAAGCTTAACGTTTTTGTATGGATGTATTACCGGATTCTAAACCCCCAACCACAATAAATTTTTTAAAAGTAAAAAATCCTAGATTAAAAAAAAATCCCTACTGGACAGTGATATTATCTGTTCTGTGCAGCACTCTGGACTTAACATAGTGTTGGCCTTCGAATGTTAAATAACAATAAACCCCAACCTCAACTGAATACAAATGTGGGGGTGGGGGTGATTTTGTTTTTAAGGCTCAGCACTTTTGTAGCATCTGCCACTACGCATTTTCCAGGCATTGATTAGCCATGCAACTCCCATAGGCATGAAGTCCAGTTTTTGCAGATAAAGAGCAACAGTGGTGAGATGATTTGCCCAAAGTCAAAGTGAGTCATTCGCAGAACCAGAAATAGTCTTGGACTTTACTAGTCACATCTTTTCCATTAAATAATATTTCCTCCAAGAAATAGTATTTAAAAATAGACGTTCTTTACCTTGTTATGTATTTTCACAAGAGGTGCTTTGAGATCATTGGATATGAAGGTATTTTTTTACTTTCGTGACCTGCAAAATTAAGTTTAGTTTCTCAAGAAAAATAAATTTTTTTAAATTCTGATTTCTTAAAAAATAAAATATGGACTTTATGGTAC
Organism: Symphalangus syndactylus; assembly: GCF_028878055.3. Taxonomy (NCBI): domain Eukaryota; kingdom Metazoa; phylum Chordata; class Mammalia; order Primates; family Hylobatidae; genus Symphalangus; species Symphalangus syndactylus. Next base: position 10,666,184 of record NC_072428.2, on the reverse strand, counting down.
ATGTGTAGGCCATTTAGTAGTCTGAGCTTTATGTTAAAAAAAAAAATCACAGCAGAGAAAGTGTAAGAGTTTGAGAGTGAAAATGAAAATTCCTATAAATGATTCAAGAAGCCTATGGATGAACTCATAATGTTGTGAAACTAAACCCATAACGCAGTCAAGATGAATAACGGGAGGACAGGTTGGGTAGTAAGACCCAGCTTTACCATCTAGAGCTAACTGTAATGTATTTAAAATGAGGGAGGGGGTCTTTCAAGCTGGACCCACTAGCCAGTCACTGGAACTAGAACCTAATGGTGTGATTTCAAATCATCCCAGGCTATCAACATTTTTTCATAGGAAGACTGCTTTGGTGTTCTTTCTGGAAAAAGAAGGTAAAATTTTTTTTGGAATTACATAGAAAAAAATCCAGAACCTCAAATTGTATCATGCTATATAGAACTGGGGTTAGCAAACTTTTTCTGTGAAAGCCCAGATAGTAAATATCGTAGATTTTGCACCCCATACAGTCCCTGTCACAACTTCTCCACTCTATGCTGTTATAACCCAAAAGCATCTATACGACAACATGTAAATGAATGAGTCTGGCTGTGTTCTAATAAAATTCGTATTTATAGGCCTTGACATTTGGATTTAATGTACTTTTCACATGTCTTGAAATATTCTTTTGATTTTTTTCAGTCATTTAAAAAAACTAAAAAAAAACACCACATTCCCAGTTTGGGGACTTCACAAAACCAGGCAGTGACCTGGATGGGGCCCACGGGCTGTCATTTGCCAATCCCTGCTATAAAAAAAGACTTAAGGTGGACTAGCCACTGAACTTGTACCAAAGGGTGCTTGGTTATTAAGATGTAGCAACCAAAAATCAATGTTATGCAAAGTCGCTGTCTAGATATTTAATTAAAATATTTTTAGCTGAATATAGGAGTGTCTAACACTCCTGTAACTACCAAACTTAATGGAAAAAAAATACTCTGGAAGTATTGCTCCTTCAACTAAGGCACTTTGGGGCAGGTTACTTAATCTCCGTTAACAGCCTCAGTTTTCCTGTCTTGTAAATTGCAGCTTAGAATACCTACTTCCGGCCCCGGGCAAGGTGTTGCATGCCTATAATATCAGCACTTTGGGAGACCGAGGCTGGCCGATCCCTTGAGCTCAGGTGTTCAAGACCAGCGTGGTCAACGTGGTGAAACCCTATCTCTACAAAATGTGCAAAAATTAGCCGGGCATGGTGCCACGCGCCTGTAGTCCCTGCTACTCTGGAGACTGATGTGGGAGGATCACTTGAGCCCAAGGGGTTGAGGCTGCAGTAAGCTGAGATTGCTCCACTGCACTCCAGCCTGGGTGACAGAGTGGGACCCTGTCTCAAAAACAACAACAAAAACCCTACTAAGTAGGGCTCTCAAGAAGACTGAATAAAATAATTCATGTAATGTGCTTAGCACAGTCCTGGCACATAGAACTGTATAATGCATTTTCACTGTGCCCTTAAATTCATTTTCTTAGTTAACATAACTCAAGAAGGTGAACAGGTGGCATTCCAGTATTTTGATGGTGCAGATGTGCATGTGGGATTCAGGGACTCTCATGTTGATTGAAGATTGTGAGGTTGGCATTATAAGCTTTGGTGGGTCTTTCTCAAGCTCTCAGCATCTCTGTGTGCTTGACACAGGCACTCTGTGGGCACACACTAGCTCTGTGGCCTTAGACAAAATACCTAGGCTTTCTGAACCCTGGTGTTTCTTAAAGATAATACCTTGTGAGATTGTTGTAAGGGCTAAATGGCGTAAGTGTTAAAGGAAAAAAAGATAACAATTAGTATGTTAGCAGAAATTCCAGAAATAAGCTACAAATTGAAAATTTACTATCAAAAGCTGCTTTGAGGTAAATCATTCAACTTTTAGACATGAATGACATAATCATAGCAGGTGCACAATAACTTAAAATTTGCTCTTCTGCCACCTAGTTACCCTTCCAAACCATTTAATTGCCATCAAAACCCTGTTGAGCAGTCCAGGCACAGTGGCTCCGACCTATAATCCTAGTACTTTGGGAGACAGAGGCAGGAAGATCACCTGAGGTCAGGAATTCAAGACCAGTCTGGGCAACATAGCAAGACCCCATCCAAGCTACTAGTGGGGAGCTGAGGTGGGAGGATCACTTGAACCAACGTGCTAAAGGCTACTGCAGTGAGCCACAATTGGACCACTGTGCTCCAGCCTGGACAACAGAACAAGACCCTGTCTCAAAACGAAAAAGCAAAAAACAAAAACTGTTGAACAAAGGTTAAAACTCAAATCTTGAATGTTATTAAATATCAAATGTGCAGTTTTAAATTTTTGTAAAAGTACTGAAATCTGTATTTTCTTACATATTCCTGCCTCCTGTTCTATGCTTCAAGAAGTTATCCAAACTCCAAGATTAGAAAACTACTTACAATTTTCTTCTTATATTTTTATGGTTTCTATTTTTTCCATTTACTTTGCTACATTTATCTTTAAAATTTTTTTTGGTGCGAGATATGAGGTAGGAATCTAAATAACTTTTGTTCAATAAAAAGTATTTAATTAGGCCAGGCGCGGTGGCTCACGCCTGTAATCCTAGCACTTGGAGGCTGAGGCGGGCAAATTGCCTGAGCTCAGGAGTTCAAGACCAGCCTGGGCAACATGGTGAAACCCCATCTCTACTAAAATACAAAAAATTGGTCGGGTGTGGCAGCAGGCACCCAGCTACTCAGGAGGCTGAGGCAAGAGAATCACTTGAACCCAGGAGGCGGAAGTTGCAGTGAGCCGAGATCACGCCACTGTACTACAGCCTGGGCAACAGAGCGAGACTCTGTCTCCAAAAAAAAAAAAAAAAAAGGATTTAATTAATATTAATATTGGGGTTCTACGGGACAATGTAAAATGCCACTCAAAATAATAAAATAGCTTCCTTCCTATTTGCACTATTAGTCTAATGCAGAGACACTGTAAATATAGAAAAAAGATAATAGGCATTACATATTATATTATTATAAAGAGTCCTTATATACTATAATAGAGAATGAATTTTTCTTATTTTACAGTTTTATGCTAGCACAGCACATAACCACACCCATGGATATTAAGATATTTTTGTACATGTATATGATTGTCTCTGATGTTCTGGAACTTGACAGTATTTCAAATAAAGTAATGAAACCCCCCCCCCCGGATAGGACTAATTGATGGCTTTCTCATCCAACCTGGCCCCCCTTCCCACTTCACTCAACCATTATCCTGTTTTCTGCTCCAGGCTGAAAAGTAACCTCATTATCTCTTAAAAGGTCAGCCCAAAGAAGATTTGAACTCTGTCTGAAAACCTAAGAGTTCTATTTCTTCACTGAGGCAGGAAGGTAAATATTAGAATTCATCAAGTCTTCTTTTTCTAATTCTTATTGGGCTGGAATAAATGAAAACCTGGCTTGTACCAACAAAGTGCTTAAATAAGTAGAGAAGACATATCAATGTGATTTTTAAAGAATTATGACAGAAAATCCCCAGTGACTAGCAGAAGTTGAATGTACTTTCTTTCTCCCCACTGTCTCAATGGTTTCTGATCTTTTTGAAAAATCTTCACTGTAACTGTCTTGGTGTGCATTTGTGGTAGGCCAAAATCATAATTGGAAATGGGTCAGATATAACTTGTAAATGTATATTGGTAGATAAACAGTCCACTCTAGAGAATACCTTCAGTTTCATTACTTTGCCATAATCTCCAAGGTCAATTCAATCCTAAGTAATTTCAGTTGTGTGTGTTTAACAGCATTCAGTAGACCAGGGCTCCTCAACCTCAGCACTATTGACATTTTGGGCCACATAATTTTTTTGTTGTAGGGGCATCGTGGGACTTTTAGCAGCGTCCTTGGCCTCTAGAGGCCAGTAGCAGCTCCCCAACAGTTGTGACAACCAAAAGTATCTCCAGGCATTGCCAAATATCCGGTGTGTATAGGGTGAGGGTGGAGTCCAGTGGGAGGAGTGTAAAACTGCACTGGGGTTGGGTTTATTGGGAGGGGATGGTTGAGAACCACAGAGCTAGACTAAACGCCATGGAGAGATTCATGTGTGCATTTGTATGTGTGTGACTCTACCCTCCAAGAAGCAGATCCTGATTCCTTTTCCAGAAGTAACTGATGCAGATCAGGGGGCCTGGGCTGGACCTGTTTGTTAGGAACTAAAATGGCTGCAATTAGAGCTGTAGAAATGGCTGCCTTAAAGCTGCTGAACTGCTAAACGTATCACAGGGATATTTTTCCAAGACTAGGGATTTGAAAGAATTTTATCATGTTATTTCCACCTTCAATGTCTAGTCTTTGATATCTATTATCAACGCAAATAAATTACATTGTGGGCCTGAGCAATGGTGTTATCTAGTGTAAGGTGTTACCAGATTTGGAGGCTGAGAAACTGCGAGTGAGTCTGGGTTCTGCAAATATCCAACTAAACACTTTATCTTTCTGGACCTATTTCCTCCCCCAAAATGGGGGAAATAATAATACTTAATTGACTGGATTGTTTTGTTTTTGTTTTTTTGACACGGAGTTTCGCTCTTGTTGCCCAGGTTGGAGTACGATGGCGCAATCCCGGCTCACTGCAACCTCTTCCTCCCAGGCTCAAGCCATTCCCCTGCCTCAGACTCCCTAGTAGCTGAGATTACAGCCGCCCGCCACCACGCCTGGATAATTTTTTGTGTTTTTAGTAGAGACAGAGTTTCACAATGTTGGCCAGGCTGGTCTGGAACTCCTGACCTTAGGGGATCCGCCCACCTCGGCCTCCCAAACTGCTGGGATTACAGACGTGAGCCACTGCACTCGGCCTCACTGGATTGCTTTGAGGGTCCAAGCAGTTAACGGGAAGTTAGCAGGGCTTATTCTTGAGGAATTAGTAAAACTGGAATCAAACAGTCCCGGGTTGACCTTGGACAAATGATGCGCTATTGTAAGCTGCAGTTTCCTTATGTGCAAAATGCGGAAATAATCATATTACTTTATAGAGTTGTTATGGAGGTTAAATGAGATAATGTGTGTCATACGTGCTTGATAAATATTACTTCGGTTCCTTGGTAATTTGTATCACATTGCACAATTACGTATTTTATTTTTGTATTTCTTTTCTGTGAGCATTGAAACCTGGAAACCTGAAAAACTAATTAGTATACCCATATGAGTGAAACCCTGTTTGAAATATATTACATCCCAAATTCCAACCAAGTGAAAGCAGCTTTAAACTGTAGTATAAAACCTTCTGTCTTCCAAGTGAAATCAGTTAGAGCACACGTTTCTTAACAATAACATAAGGTTCTCCCCTCATTGAAATAATGTTCTAATAAGTTTTTTACAACCTCTGTATTAAATAAAGCACATGGGGTCAGACATAGCATGCCCAGCTAGCAGTTTGTCCAGTCATAAACATTTATATATGACTAGGTGTTATCCCAAAATTCACCTTTCCCCAAAGCACTGGCAAACTGCATTGCAGTCCTAAAACTGAGTGCAGGTGGTGAGATACTCAGGGATCTGACAGTATCTTTTACATAAATGCTTTAATTGAAGTATAACATTCGTAAAGAGAAGCAAACAAATCACAAGTTTTACATTTTCGTAAATTTTCACGAAGTTAACACACCTATACAGAGGTGTTTTCGAAGGTTAGAGAATTCTGTAATAAACGTGTTTTATCATTGGGGCGGGGAGATAGAAAGGGGTATCACGAATCTGAAAGAAGACAGTGGAGATTTCCCAGACAAAGTAGTAATTGCCTTTGATATGCAAATGTGATTTTGAATTATCAAATGGAGATATTGCAGAATGATAAATTGGAATCAGATTGCCAATGCAAAAGTTATATCACCATTTGCCACTCGATGTATGATCTTGGACAATTCAAGTGCCTCCGTCTTCTCATTTGTTAAGTGGGGAGAATAATAGGACTGTTGTTTGGATTAAGCAAAATAACACGTGTAAAGGTTTGGGTGAGTCTGGCCCGTAAGCTCTCAATAGAAGTAAATCATTTTCCATATAGTATGATGCCCCAAGGGATGAGAGAAAAGAAGTTATGGACATCTCAAGAATTCTTTTAGGAAAAAAAAAAGGAAATTTTGCACAGCAAGGGAGCTGGATCAGAATAGGTAAGGGATGCTGCCACAGAGCCCCAGGACTCACACCAGCAAGGAGGGTAGGTCTGTGGGAAAGCCTACAGAATGAGAGAAAGCAGGGTATCTGGGGGCAGCAGGCAGGGTGATGAACCAAAAAGCTGTGAAGATAGCTCGGTTCTGAACAGAAAGCCACAGGGGTATGCCTAGCATCCAAACAGGACATGACCTGATTTTTTTTTTTAGAGACCAGAGTAAGGTCTAAGAGTGATTGCTTGTTTGATGTGGGTCTAGAGAGAGGAACGAGAGAAACTGCAGCCACAGGAATCATAATCCCAGAGGTCAGAGTCTTGAAAGGCCTGTGCACTAAAGGAGGAGGACTCGTTTAGGGCTTTATCCAAGGCCAAGTGACTGGAGCACCTTATAGCTTATGAATGACCTCAAATGTGTATCTTTAGGCCTGGCATTCCCTCACACTGCAATAAGATGTAAGTGCGCTTTGAGTCAACCTGAATACTGAATGAGAGAAAGAGATACTACAGTACCGAAGGGGACAAGAATGGGACAGACTGGGTCTCGGAAGCGAGACCTGACAGAGGAGTCTCCCCCTTTGGATGATGGCAACAGGGAGTTCCCCCAAATGCAGCCAGTAACCTGATTTGTTACAGCTGGACCTTTGGGTCTCTCTTATTTCTTTTTGATTGTCTCAATCCTGTAAATGGCTTCTCATCTTTGAAAGGAGGCAATTTGGTTTCTCATTCCTTGATTGGTTGCAGGAGATCTATCAGCATACACAATCCAGAAGGACAATTATGGTGAAAAAGTGTGACCCAGTGTTCTTACTTTCATGAAACATCTCTTGCTGATGGGTAAAGGATAGGAACTAAGCAAACCAAGGATGGCAAATCTGTGGGTTTCCCAGGGCCTAAACTTGACCTCAGAATCCTTCTCAACACAATGCATCAGGCAGCCATTAGCAACTGTTTGGAGCTTGCCCAAGATACAAATCTATTTTGGCATACCTGGACTCAGCCCTGATGTCTTGCTATAATTAATGCACCTTTCCTATCCACTTCTCCTAAGCCCAATGTAAAGGGTGTCAGATAGGAAATTATGCCCAGCTTCAGCCCTGCATATTTAAATTAAGCCCTGGATAGGTAACAATTGCCTATTTAGGGAACTGTTCTCATATTTCTGAGTTTATAACTGATTTATGACCTATAAATAGTCACATCAACCTCATTGCTGAATAATTTACATACTGAGGTCGTGCTCTTTGAATGAACCTGACACCCATTAGTGTTAAACCAACCAGCTGTGTGCATTCAAGCTAGAACACATGGAGAACCGCACCCCAAAGCAGTGGGAATGGAGAAGCAGAGGGCCTAGATTTTATTGTCATTTTAAGTCCAGCCAATTACTTTCTTTTTAGCCCCGTTTTCTTTCTCTCTAAAATAGGATTTTATTTCCTCATAAGTGGCAATGTTAGGAGAACAATTTAAATAATAAATGGGCCAGGCGCGGTGGGTCACGGCTGTAATACCAACACTTTGAGAGGCCGAGGTGGGCAGATCAATTGAGACTAGGAGTTCGAGACCAACCTGGCCAACATGGCGAAACCCCATCTCTACTAAAAATACAAAATATTAGCTGGGCATGGTGGCATGTGCCTGTAATCCCAGCTACTCAGGAGGCTGAGGCAGGAGAATCTCTTGAACCCAGGAGTCGGACATTGCAGTGAGCTGAGATTGCACCACTGTATTCCAGCCTGGGCGGCAGAGAGCGACTCTGTCTCAAAAAATTAAAAAAATAAAAAAAATTTTTTAATGTCTTCAAGGTTCTCAGAACTCAAAACCTTAAGGCAAAAAGCATCATTTCTGTAGCTGTATCCTTCTTTGATGAAAGCCTTATTGTCCTAGCGCTAAACAGAGGTTGATAATTTGTGTTTTATACTTCATTATGCAAAAAAACCCCAAATTTCTTCAGCACTATAATGTTGTTGAGATGGGAGGGGTACAGTCCACATTGTTCCTGCCTGTAAAATGGACATGCCGTACCATTCATTTCCCTCTCCTTGCTTACAGAGAACTGATGAGATAGAAGTTGCAGATGACCGAGTTTACTGAAAACGGGTGCTGTGAGTGAAAGAAAGAGGAATGGATTAAATTTAAAATGACACTACTTCAGCCATCTCAGCATCTGGGTTGGTGGACAAAACTAGAGGTAATAGTAGGTTGGGGGCTTGGGGCTAAGAATTGCATTGGTGGATATGGAGATGACACAGAGAAGAAGCGACCTGAAACATTATGTTCTAAGCTAGTGAGAGTCAGAATTTAAAAACAAGAAGCATATTCCAATAGCCACTTGGGGAGTTTTGACTCCCTGAAGGTACAGGTATTATGAGTAGTTTCAGAGCCACAAACACTTTATTTTAATACTGGTTCCTCAATTAGCATAAGTATAAACTTATTATTTTTCCAAGTACATTGAGTTGTCGCTGTTCATCTAATAGAAAAGAAAAACTCATTCCAGTTCCAAGCTGGATGAATGTTATATTTCCTTTGATAAACGTCAGTGGGTTGATGGGAACGGATTGATTTCAAGTGGCAATGCTCAGACCTAAGCTTTGTGACTAACCGTGCCTAAAGACAGCTCATTTTGTACCGGAGTGTCCTCACCTCAGCAGCTTAGGCAAAACCAAAAAGATCACGGAGCAAAACCAACGGAGAGTATGACAACATTAACACAGAAATTTTACGTTCACATGTTATTGGAACCTAATTCAATTTACGAAAATGTTGTTTTAAAGAAACGTGTTTTGTCCTGAGTAATTGTGAATAACCAGAAAAATCAAACAAACAAAATATGACAGTAGCCAATACAAGTAGGCCCTGTTTCCAGTTTTTGAAAATGAACTCTTGAAATGAAGGTGAGCTGGACGCAGTGGCTCATGCCTGTGATCCCAGCATTTTGGGAGGCTGAGGCGGGTGGATCACCTGCGATCGGGAGTTCGAGACCAGCCTGACCAACATGAGAAACTCCGTCTCTACTAAAAAATACAAAATTAGCCAGGCGTAGTGGCGCATGTCTGTAGTCCCAGCTACTCGGGAAGCTGAGGCAGGAGAATCGCTTGAATCTGGGAGGCAGAGGTTGCGGTGAGCCGAGATTGCGCCATTGCACTCCAGCCTGGGCGATAAGAGCGAAACTCTGTCTCAAAAAAAAAAAAAAAAAAAAAAAAAGAAAAAGAAATGAAGGTGTGTTCAGATCTAATAATTTCCATTAAAGTTTTTATTTTTTATTTTACCAAACGTATAATTTTAGGGAAATTGGATCTTCATTGCTGATTGGATTTCATGGAAATAGCTCCCAAAGCTGTAGATTTAAGTTTCTCTGTTTTCTCAGGTGCATTTAGCTTTTTGACACATCAGGGTGTCTTAAATTTCTGTGCTCTGGGAATCCAGGTCCCAGTTCTGCTATTAGCTAGTTGTGCACTTGAAAAAGTCACTGACTTAACAGGCTTCCATTTTTTCATCTTAAAATATCTGTATCTTATCACACCAGGATAGTTGATTTAAAGTAGGAATCCCTAACATTTTCCTAATAAGTATTTTTTTTCTCATGACGACTTATTGTTAATTATTAATGGCAAAAATAACAACTGACATTTACTAAGCATTCTGGGCCAGATGTTTTGTACATATTTAAAATTTTATAGATAAGAAAACTGAGGCACCCAGGGGTTAAGTAAATTGCCTAAGGTCACATAAATAGTACATGGCAAAACTGGGATGCCTGCCCACAGCTACTTAGATTCAGCTTCTGCTTTCTAATGGGAATTCCCATGAGCCACAAGGAGGGAAGTATGGGGCAGCACGAGGTTGAGATGAACCAGGCAAGGCCTTGAGGAGAATGGATGGACCCTGAGACAAAGGTCTCCAAAGAAGAGCAACTCATTTTCTCTTTGGCAGAAAAAGAAGTCAGTCTTCATCCTGTATAACAAGATGCGTGGTATGATGGAAAATGTGAGTTTTGGAGTTGGAAAGGCCTGGGTTAGAATCTTCACTAAGTTTGATCAGGCTCGGTGGCTCATGTCTATAATCCCAGCACTTTGGGAGGCCGAGGCAGGCAGATCACTTCAGGTCAGGAGTTTGAGACCAGCCTGGCCAACATGGTGAAACCCCACTCTACTAAAAATACAAAAAAAAGTAGCTGGGCGTGGTGGTGGACGCCTGTAATCCCAGCTACTTGGGAGGCTGAGGCGGGAGAATTGCTTGAACATGGGATGTGGAGCTTGCAGTGAGCCAAGATCATGCCAGTGCACTCCAGCCTGGGCAACAGAGCGAGACTCCATCTCAAAAAAAAAAAAAAGAATCTTCACTAAGTTACTACTTAGTTGAGGGGCCTTGGACAGGTGACTTATCCACTCTTAGCCTCATATGTCTTATCTAGGAAATAGGATGGGATAGCATGTGAAATGAGAATAGGATAATAATATTGGCAGAGCTATTTTGGTGGGTAGAAATAATTCGTGCACAGTGTCTTGAAGGCACATGAAGGCATACGGTACATGGCAGGCAAAATATCGAATCCTTCTGTAAGTGCTTTCCTAAAGTATGTTGTTAATAGGCATTAGGTAATAAAAAGAGAAAGGATGAAAGAAGTTTTAAGGGTGGGGATAGTTTGGCAGTCAAGTAAATCTGGGAGATGCTATTAAGCAAAGTTAAACTCCTCTACTGCAGGGCTTCTCAGAGGCTTTAAATTGCAAAGATGCAATAGGAATCTCCAAGAGGAAGCTTTTTCTCAATTTATTTTGAGTCTCAATTTATTTTGGCCCATTTTAATGGTGTGTCTTACAGGACTGGTGTCAGGAAGCACTGATCTGGTGACTTTTGGAGGAAAAAGCTGGCTTACTCGGGTCCAGTCATCATGGTCCATTTACTGTTTTGTAGTAGCTCCAGAACTGTCTCTCTTTTCTATCTATTTCTCCCAAAAATAGGATTTCTCCTCTTTACAAATGTCACAGAAGGAAGCTCTAAAGAGTGATTTCCAGCATCCATACGAGTGATTTCCAGCATCCATACAAGTGAAAAGTTCAGCTCCCAACAGGAGCAGACAACGTCTGCAAATCAAACCAAGCAAGACCCATGGGGTCAAGGCATTAAGTGGTTTCTCAGGGTGGTGGAACGTGGCTGCTTCCCTGCTTCTCCCAGAGAAGCTTTAAATGTGCAGGTAACTCCCCAGACCACAAGAAGGCACCAACATGGGAAAACAGACCCAGTCACTGGCCCAGAGAGTCAGAAATCAGCCCATCCAGGTGACCCCGCTTAGGCTCCTGTTCAGGCACTTGTCAAAGGCCAGCCCAGCCCAAGGAGGGGGAAAGAATTAGACAGAGGATCCGCTTTTTATTTTCATGTACAAAGCACTTGCCCTCGGGTTATAAATGTTATTGCATTTGTGTAGCACTTTACTGCTGCCCTCAGCTTGCAAGCATCACAGGATCCCAGTGGCAGTACTTTCCTAACCCTTGATCAATAGCTTATTTCTATCGCCTTCAGTCCCAGCTGCCAATCCGTTCTGTATAATGTGGGAGGCAGACTTCGCTGCTCTCCAGCTGTACATGTTATGAATGTAAATGGTGCAAGTAACGTATGTATTATATGTGTGTGTGTGTGCACTGAGTGGGGGACATGAGATTTTTGAACAAGGAATAACAAAAATGGGACCCTTGTTCTGGGAGACTCCCCTAAAGCTGGGAGTTTTCTTTCTAGTTTCTCTCTCCTTTTCTCTCTTTCTCTCTCTCTGAAACGAGTGCTTGGTATTCTGTCATGTGGCAGGAGAAATTCTCTCTTAAGTTTCTGTGTTTTTATTTGATATATATTTGGGGGAAGGGGTGAAAAGTGGATAGAAAGATCTAAGTTCCAAGAAAGAAAGGGTCATGTCCATCTTATTTATCACCCCTGCAGTCCCAGCACCTACACTGAGCCTAGCACAAAATAGGTGCTCAGGAAGTATTTGTTGACTGAATGAATGAATTCAGGAATGGGAGGATAAGAGGGCCCCAGAGCAATCTTCTGGAGCTGCCTGAGCAAAGAGGCAAAGGCCTTGTATTGCCAGCAGCAAGGGGGACCACAAAAGGTTTAATGGGCATCTACTTTATTTATTTTATTTTTATTTTTTGAGATGGAGTCTTGCTCTGTCTCCAGGCTGGAGTGCAGTGGTGTGATTTCGGCTCACTGCAACCTCCACCTCCTGGTTTCAAGCGATTCTCCTGCCTCAGCCTCCTGAGTAGCTGAGATTACAGGCACCCACCACCACGCCCAGCTAATTTTTGTATTTTTAGTAGAGACGGGGTTTCACCACATTGGCCAGGCTGGTCTCGATCTCCCGACCTCGTGATCTAACCACCTCGGCCTCCCAAAGTGCTGGGATTACAGGAGTGAGCCACTGCTCCTGGCCGGCATTCTACTTTATTTAAGGCTCACTCTAGGCACCTTGGGAACCACAGAGAAATGAGATCATAAGCATAACCAGCTACTACTGTTCCAGTTTTCCAGGAGCAGAGTCAGCCAAGAAACCACTTAGCGGACAAATTCCTCATCTCACCTTCCTTCCCTCACCTCTGAAGCTGGTTTTAAGACAAACCCACCCTAGGAGACACTTTGAAGGATGAAAGAGAATCCCAAAACTCCGTGACATTCTCCAGCTCCAGGAGGTAAGGCAGCCGGGACTGCCCTTGTCTGAACCTATGTCCTTGAGGCTCAGCCAAACCTCTCCTTCCGTGGCAGAGAGATGTTTAGGTGACATTCTTCTCCCTGCCACTCAGCATCTTTTAAACAATCCTCCACCACCTTGGGAGAATATGTATGAACTCACTGCAGTCTGGGACCACAGAAGCTGAAAATTGTCTTTCTCCCTGGGAAGGGAATTGGTCACAAGGGGGAAAACCGACCTCCCCTAAAAAATAAGAATCTGGGGCCAGGCGCAGTGGTTCACGCCTGTAATCCCAGCACTTTGGGAGGCCGAGGCGGGCGGATCACCTGAGGTCAGGAGTTCAGGACTAGCCTAGCCAACATGGTGAAACCCCGTCTCTACTAAAAATACAAAACCTAGCCAGGCGTGGTGGCACATGCCTGTAATGCCAGCTACTCAGGAGGCTGAGGCAGGAGAATCGCTTGAACTCAGGAGGCAGAGGTTTCAGTGAGTCGAAATCGCACCACTGCATTCCAGCCTGGGCAACAGAGCAAGACTTCGTCTCCAAAAAAAAAGAATCTGGGATGACTGCAGGTTCTTTCAGGGAAAGTTCTTTTGCTTGCGGTGGTAGAAATCCACGTCAAGTGGAATTAGTGAAGGAGGGACCTCGTTGGAAGGATATCAGGTATGTTGCAGGGCAGGGGCAGTCGGCTCAGAAGGACCTGGGTACCAAACCCTGGAAGATGGACTCCCCGGGAATCCTCAGAAGCAGCAACACCCCACGTTTGGCTGCTGCCAGCTGCACTTAAGTTTCCTCGGCCTGCTTGCCCCAGCCTTGGGGGCCTGTGGCGGGAGGGGAGGTTGGCACGGCCCCTTGGCTCTGCAGCACACCTCCTGTAGTGCACCATGAATTAGTATTTTTAATAAATCCTGTAATTATCTTGTGAACAGAACATTTTTGTGGCACTGTGTTTTTCGGTGTTAAAAGCATTAATTTGTTCAATATAAACATTAAAAAATATACCATCGTTTTTGTAACCTTGTTTATTTCTTCATGGAAAGTGGGCTCTAAGGCCCCAACTAAGAGGTGCACTTGGCTTTGTGTAGCCACCCCAAGTGGCCAGCCAGACTGCGGCCAGCTCTCAGACCTGGGTTGGAATGTCTAGGAGTGACACTCTGACCTGCTCAGCTTAGGAGAGAGGTTCAACCAGCACAGCTAACTGTTAGACCGAAAGCTCCCTTTTCCACGCAAGGGAAAAGGAGTCATTATGGGCTGGACAGACACCCACAATGTGTCTACAAGATTAGCCTCTTCCTGGGCTCACCCTGTGCAGAATCTCAGATACTGCAGGTCTCCAACCAGCTGAGCAGAGGACTCCCAGGACTGTGGAATCTCAGGGGAGCTCACCTTGCAGCTGAACTTTCCTAAGTGTCTACGACCCTGCTTCCTCCCAATTCCTGTCTCTCTAGTACATCGCTATTTTCTCTTGATCCTGAAATTTTTTTATTTGTAATGTTCTGTTTTATCATATGTTTTGCGTTCCCTCAAGTCCTTTGTGGCAGGACAAAAGACCGAAAAGTTGAATAAATATCGGGTTTGTACTTACTGTCATCAAATCAACGTCGAGACGTCTCAGGAGCCTAGCCAACCTCCAAGAGGGCTTGGTCCAAGTTAGACTTAATTTGTCCTTCCTCTTTCCTTCCCTCCCTTCCTTCTTCTCTCCCTCTCTCCCTCCCTCCCTCCTTTCTTCCCTCCTCCTCTCCCTCACTATCTTTCTCTTTGCTTCCTTTTTTTTGTTTTCTATGAGTAACTTTTTTTTGTAGAAGCAATACAAATATCTTTAAAAACCTTTTTTAAACACTGAAGTATGACCAATAAAATAAAAACGATTCAAATTCCCACCACATTTCCCCTAAGAGGTAATTACTGTTAATATTTTGGTCTACAACTTTCTAGATAATTTTCAATAAAATTAGCCTCACGGTGAAAATAATCCTACTGTATCACTAACTTATATCCTATTTTTTAACTTGGCAGTATGTTATGTTTCTTTGCACATCATTGCATTTTCTTCTGGAAACATTTTATTTTCTAAACTGGAATCAAATTTGTTTTTCTGATATATAAAATATTTAACCAATACCGAGAAATAAAGAGTCCCTCATAATCCCACTTCCTAAAAATAGTCACTATTAATTTTTAAAATCCTTCAAGTTTTTATGTATGTTTAAACATACATTTATATAGACAGACTCCTAACACATTGTTGGATAGGGTTTGGTAAACTGCTTTTTCCTTCTTAACACTCAATCATGAGTATCTTCCCACATCAATACATAGAATGCATCATCGGGCCGAGCGTGGTGGCTCATGCCTGTAATTCCAGCACTTTGAGAGGCCGAGGTGGGCGGATCACCTGAGGTCAGGAGTTTGAGACCAACCTGACCAACATGGAGAAACCCCGTCTCTACTAAAAATACAAAAATTAGCCGGGCATGGTGGCATGTGCCTGTAATCCCAGCTACCCAGGAGGCCGAGGCAGGAGAATCACTGGAACCCAGGAGGCAGAGGCTGCAGTGAGCCGAAAAGAATGCATCATCGTTCTTGATGACTACACTGAATTCTATTACATTGAATAAATGGACCATAATTTCTTTAACCAATCACTTCTTGTTGGAAACATTCTAATTTTTCCATTTTTCACTATTATAGGGAATTACTATTTTTTCAATTTTTCGCTATTATAAGGAATTACTCTTTTTTCAATTTTTTGCTATTATAGGGAATTACTATTTTTTCAATTTTTCACTATTATAGGGAATTACTATTTTTTCAATTTTTCGCTATTATAAGGAATTACTCTTTTTTCAATTTTTCACTATTATAGGGAATTACTATTTTTTCAATTTTTCGCTATTATAAGGAATTACTCTTTTTTCAATTTTTCACTATTATAGGGAATTACTATTTTTTCAATTTTTCGCTATTACAAGGAATTACTATTTTTTCAATTTTTCGCTATTATAGGGAATTACTATTTTTTCAATTTTTCACTATTATAAGGAGTTACTAATTTTTCCGTTTTTCACTATTAGAAGGAGTACTGTACTAAGCATCATCGTGTACGCTTCTTTGTCATATATCTGATTACTCCTTTAGAAAAAAATTCCTAGAAGGAAGATCGCTGAGAAAAAAAGGATACATCTTTTAAAATTTGATCATATCAATAAATAGTCCTCTAGAAAATTGCACCAATTTACATTTCGCCAATATGTATGAGATAAACTGATTTTCCACACTATCTCCAACATTGGCCATTATCACTCCTTTTTATCTTTGCCAATAAGATGGCTGAAAATGAGATTTCATTTTGGTTTCAATCTGTAAGTCTTTGATTATCAGTGAGGTTGAAGCATGCTTTTATCTTTATTTGTCCAATTTAGTTTATGAATTACTTATTCATGTGTTTTGCCTATTTTATTTTATAAAAGGATTCTTCTTTCCTTATTGATTGGTAAAAGTCCTTTATATATCAACGCTATTAACCTTGACATCTATGTTGAAATTGTTTTTTTTTCACTTAGTTCATTGTATCTTTTGCCATAGAAAGTTTTTATTTTTATATATTTGGTGGGTTTTCTTTTGAGATGGGGTCTCATTCTGTCACCCAGGCTGGAGTGCAGTGGCATGATCTCAGCTCACTGGAACCTCTGGCTCCTGGGTTCAAGCTATTCTCCTGCCTCAGCCTCCCGAGTAGTTGGGACTACAGGTGTATGCCACTACACCCAGCTAATTTTTGTGTTTTTAGTAGAGACGGGGTTCCCTCATGTTGACCAGGCTGGTCTCAAACTCCTGACTTCAAGTGATCCACCCACCTCAGCCTCCCAAAGTGTATTTTTATGTATTTGTACCAGCCTGAGCAAACAAAAAGCCAAGTGATGGCCTTAAACCATACAATATTAGCTGTTTAGTTAACCTGAAATTCAGAAGTAGGTGGTCACAGGATTGGTCTGGTGGTTCAAAGATGTCATCAGTCTCTGTATGTCCTTCAGATTTGCCATTTAGTGTGTGTTGACAGTACCTCCCCTCAGTGAGACAAAATGCCTGCCACACCTTTGAATATGACATCCTCGTACTCTGATTAGGAAGGATGAGGACAAAAAAAAAAAGAAGAGAATAAGGACAAAGAATTTTTTTGCCATCCCCCAGATCTACTATTTTCATCAGTGAGGAAATTCTTTCCCAGAAGGTCCCAGTAGATTTTTACTTACATCTCACTGGTAACTGGTAGTGTGTGCTGAAATAATCAAACCTGCCAATCACTTCCTCTATGACTTGTGGCTTAACACCACATTACCAAAAGACCTCCCTATCCCCAAATTCTTTTTTTTTTTTTTTTTTTTTTTTTGAGACTGAGTCTCACTGTGTCACCAGGCTGGAGTGCAGTGGTGCAATCTCGGCTCACTGCAACCTCCGCCTCCTGGGTTCACACCATTCTCCTGAGTAGCTGGGACTATAGGCACGTGCCACCACGCCCAGCTAGTTTTTGTATTTTTAGTAGAGATGAGGTTTCACCATGTTGGCCAGGATGGTCTGGATCTCTTGACCTCGTGATCCACCTGCCTTGGCCTCCCAAAGTGCTGGTATTACAGGCGTCAGCCACTGCACCTGGCCCCCAAAATTCTTTTAAAATGTAATCCACTACTATCTCCTAGGACTTTTGAGTTTTTGTTTCTTTGTTTTATTTCCAAATCCTTAAACTATCTGGAATTTATTTAGGAGTATAGTAGGAGACAACTTTACTTTTTTTTCCAAAGGATATCCGATGTACGGATAACTTTTATTAAATAATCAATATTTTCCCCATCAAGTTGAAATATCATCTTCATTATTTACCAAAATCTCCTAAATTCATGGGTCTAGCTCCATGGATCTGTCTTTTCTTGCTCCAGTACCACAATGTTTTTCATCACTACAGTTTCATATCAGGTAGCACAAGTTATTCTTTCTTCGTTATTTTCTTGGCTATTCTTTATTTGTTTATTCTTCTAGATAAACATTAGGATTAGTTTAACTAGTCCCACCCACCCACCAACGAATGTTTTCTTTGGCATTTTGATTTGACTTACTTTAAACTTATAGATGAACTTTAGAAGGCTTCACATCTTTACCAATAGTCTTTCCTCCCAGGATCTTGGACGGTGCCTCTCCACTTTTCATCTTCTTTTATGCCCTTTAGCAAAGTTTTATCATTTCTTCATAAATATCTTGCACATTTTTGTTAAGCTTATTTATTTGTATTTTATTTTTTATGCTGATTGTAAATGGGACATCTTATACCAATAGGAAAACTCAAGAAGGATCATTTGTTCATTTCTTAAATATATTCTATTTGTCTGGGCGAGGTGGCTGACACCTGTAATCCCGGCACTTTGGGAGGCAGGGGCAGGAGGATCACCTGAGGTCAGGAGTTCGAAACCAGCCTGGCCAACATGGCAAAACCGGGTCTGTACTAAAAATACAAAAATTAGCCAGGCGTGGTGGCAGGCACCTATAATCCCAGCTACTTGGGAGGCTGAGGCATGAGAATCGCTTGAACCCAGGAGGCGGAGCTTGCAGTGAGCCAAGATCACGCCACTGCGCTCTAGCCTGGGTGACAGAGCAAGACTCCATCTCAAAAAATAAATAAATAAATAAATAAAATAAAATATATATATTATATTTGGCTATGATTATTTGAAAATATTCCTTGATTTAATTTGCTAATATTTGTTTGTCATTTATTTCCAAGAAAGGTAAGGATGAAATATTTTTATCCTTTGAAGGACTTTTATAATAACGTTTGCAAAGTTTGTAAATGAATCAGGGAAATTTCAGTCTTAATATTACTCTAGAAATGTATCATTCAACAAATACAGTAGCCACCAACCATGTGTGGCAAATGAGCACTTGAAATGTGGCTACAGTGGCCCACTCCTGTAATCCTAGCACTTTGGGAGGCCGAGGCGAGTGGATCCCTTGAGTCTGGGAGTTTGAAGCCAGCCTGGGCAACATGGCAAAACCCTGTCTGTACTAAAAATACAAAAAATTAGCTGAGCATGCTGATGCGTGCCTGTAGTCACAGCTACCCATGAGGCTGAGGTGCCAGAATCACCTGAGCCTAGAAGATCCAGGCCACAGTGAGCTGTGATTACACCACTGCACTCCAACCTGGGCGACAGAGTGAGACCCTGTATAAAAACGAAGAAGAAGGAGAAGGAGAAATGTGGCTACTGCCAGTGAAGAACTAAATTTATTTTTATTATTATTTTGAGACAGGGTCTCACTCTGTTACCCAGGCTGGAGTGCAGTGGTGCATTTATTGCTCACTGCAACTCCTGGGCTTGAGTGATCCTCCCAACTCAGCCTCCCAAGTTGCTGGGATTATAAAGCACACTCGACCATGCCTGGCTAATTTTTCTTTTTTTCTTTTTGTAGGGATGGAGTCTTGCTGTGTTGCTCAGGCTGGTCTTGAACTCCTGGCCTCAAGTGATCCTCCCACCTTGGCCTCTCAAAGTGCTAAGATTACAAGCATGAGCCACTCTCCCTGGACAATGTTATTTATCTTTAACTAACATTTAAACTTAAAAACTGATGTTTGACTTAGTTACTGGAAAACGTTTAAGTATTTTGGAACAATGTAGGTATGTGAATCTGCTTTTCAACTGTAAATTTACTTTATAAAATCTAAGTCTTCAGAGATAAGTATTTCTGATGAAAATTTAGTGTCTGAATTGAGATATGCTGTAAATATAAAATACACAGGGGTCGGAGCCACGGGGGCGCGGGCAGCCCGGGATGTCCACCCCCTCCTTCTGTCCTGGATGGTTAGGACATGCTTCCCCAACTGGACCTCCTCCCACCCGCTTCACCGTCCCCTCCGGCGCTCCTGCCTTCTGAAGAGGAGGCTCCTGCTCCAATGGGGGCCTCACTTATTGCGGACTTAGAGCAGCTGCACCTGCCTCCGTCCCCACCCCCACCACAGGCCCCTGTGGAGGGACCTTCAGTCCAGCCTGGGCCGGATCCCCTCAGGCCCGTGGAAAAAGCTGCCGCCTCCCCCAGCAGAGCCTGTTGAGAGAGAGGCGTCCACAGACATCCGTGCCTTCTGCCATAAGACTGTCTCCCCCCAGGAGCTGGCTGTGGAGGCCATGAAGAGGCAGTACCATGCCCAGTTCTTCACGTGCCACACCTGCCACCGCCAGCTGGCTGGGCAGAGCTTCTACCAGAAGGATGCGCGACCCCTTTGCGAACCCTGCTGCCAGGACACGCCGCAGAAGTGCAGCAAGTGTGGCGAGGTGGTCCGGGAGCACATCATTGGGCCCCGGGCCAGGCCTTCCACCCCTCCTGCTTCACGTGTGTGACCTGCGCCCGGTGCATCGAGGATGAGAGCTTTGCCCTGGGCAGCCAGAACGAGGTGTACTGCCTGGACGACTTCTACAGGAAATTTGCCCCCGTCTGCAGCATCTGTGAGAATTCCATCATTCCTCGGGATGGGAAAGATCCGCCTTCAAAATCGAGTGCACTGGAAGAAACTTCCATGAAAATTGCTACAGGTATGAGGACTGCAGGATCCTCCTGTCTATTGAGCCCAAGGACCAAGGCTGCTACCCCCTCAACAACCGTCTCTTCTGCAAGGCGTGCCACCTGAAGCAGAGTGCTGCGGGGTGCTGCTGAGAGTGCCCGCCGGGTGTCAGGCAGTGAGCAGACCACTAGCCCCGGCTGGGGCCCTTCCCTGACTTGGTTTCCCTTCCTGACCTGCTCTTGCACACTTCTGAGCCTCCATGGGGACCAGCCTGCAAGTCGGCCCATCCTTTCCAGGACACAGCGGGGCTGAGCGCCGTCAGACCTTCCACTCCTCCTTTACCCTCTGGGCACCAGAAGGTTCCTGGACCATGAGCGTCGCCCCCAGAATTCCTTGCTGGCCCCACCCCACTTCCAGGGGAAAGCTGGGGGGAGTCTGCCAGGGAAACTTGGACCCCAAGTACTGACTGTAGCTGTCTGGTCGGGGTGCTGAGACCAGCATGGCTTTGCATGGTTGAGCTGTTTGAGGAAAAACTCCAAAGTCCCTGACAAAGTGCTTTTTAGGCTGAACGCAGTGGCTCAAGCCTGTAATCGCAGCACTTTAGGAGGCCAAGATGGGCGGATCACTTGAGGTCAGGAGTTCAAGACCCGCCTGACCAACACGGTGAAACCCCGTTTGTACTAAAAATACAAAAATTAGCCAGGCGTGGTGGCACGTGCTTGTAGTCGCAGCTACTTGGGAGGCTGAGGCAGGAGAATTGCTTGAACGTGGGAGGCGGAGCTTGCAGTGAGCCGAGCTTGCACAACTGCACTCCAGCCTGGGCGACAGAGTGAGACTCCATCTCAACAAACAAAAAGTGCTTTTGAAAATGTTGAGGTTGGCTGGACACAGTGGCTAATGCCTGTAATCCCAGCACTTTGGGAGGCCAAGGCGGGTGGATCACCTGAGGTCAGGAGTTCGAGACCAGCCTGGCCAACATGGTGAAACTCTGTCTCTACTAAAAATACAAAAAATTAGCCGGTCATGGTGGCTGCTGCCTGTAATCCCAGCTACTAGGGAGGCTGAGGCAGGAGAATGGCTTGAACCCAGGAAGCAGAGGTTGCAGTGAGCCGAAATCGTGCCACTGCACTCCAGCTTGGGCAATAAGAGTGAAACTCCATCTCAAAATAAAAAAAAAAAAAAAGAAAAAAAGAAAGAAAAGAAAATGCTGAGGTTGAAATGATGGGAATCAACATTCTTTGGATTTAGAGGAAAGAGTGTAACAGCAAACACCTCCCCTTGCTTTGCACACGTACAAGAATGGGACCCATTGGGGGCACAGCCCTGGACTTCCCCAGCCCCTGGTGCTAAAGTGGGGCTGGGGCCCAGGCCTAGGAGGAGAGGGTGGTCCACAGATACCCGGGATGTTAGCAGCCCCCAATCTGCCTTCTGGCACCTCCTCCCGGGTGCTGCAGTGAGTCAGCAGGCATGGGGTGAGAGCCTGTTGCATGCTGGGCACAGGGCCGAGTGTGCCTCCTGCAGCCTTGACAGGGGCCATGCACCACCCCACCCCCAAACACACACAAGCACTTCTCCAGGACGGTTCCAGGACAGATGTCCCTTCAGTCCTCTAGTTATGACCCCAAGACCCACTCGGGCCCTGTAGCCCAGCCCGTCTTGTAACCACTGCCTCCTCAATGCCACATCTAGAAGATTCTTATTCCCTTTGAAAGAGAATCATCATCGTTGCTTCATCACTTCTAAGACATTTTGTAGAGCATGGACAAGTTAAACAGAATGTGCTTTCCTCCCTGGGGTCTTGCTGTACCACAGGCTCCTGGGAGAACGTCACAGGGGCCGTGCACTGGGCAAGCTTCTCTGTAGAACCCCAGGGGCTTCAGCCCAGAGCACGGCATCTCACCCTAAGCCTGGAGAAGTGAGCCTCGAACTTCTGCATTCACAGACCACCTCCACAATTTTTGTCATAACCAAAGGCCTCCTGCTCTGTTATTTCACTTAAATCAACGTGCTATTTTGTTTTCACTCACTTCTGACTTTAGCCTTGTGCTGAGCTGTGTATCTACACAGTCATGTTCACGTGGCAGTTATGGTTGTCTTCTTACACATGAAAATAAATGCATAACTGTTTAAAATATATATATACGTGTATATATACACACACAAGCTGGGCGCTGTGGCTCACGCCTGTAATCCGAGCACTCTGGGAGGCTGAGGGGGGCAGATCACCTGAGGTCAGGAGTTTGAGACCAGCCTGGCCAACATAGTGAAACCCTGTCTCTACTAAAATTAGCTAGGCCTGGTGGTGGGTGCCTGTAATCCCAGCTATTCAGGAGGCTGAGGCGAGATAATCTCTTAAACCCGGGAGGCGGAGGTTGCAGTGAGCTGAGATCGCACCATTGCACTCCAGCCTGGGCAACAAGAGTGAAACTCCATCTCAAAAAAAAAAAAAAAAAACACCAAACCCTGTCCCCCCCACAAAAAAACATACTCAAGTTTGAAGACTTAGTGTGAAAGAAGAATGTAAAACACCCCAATAAGAATTTTTATATTGATTACATGTTGAAATGTTAAATTTTTGAAATATTGGATTAAATAAAATACATTATGAAAATTAACTTTTTTTTTACTTTTTAAAACATGACTACTAAAGAATTTTAAATTATATATGAGGCTCATGTTGTGTTTCTATTGGACACCACTGCTCTAGATTTTTAAATAATAACATTTATCTGATTCTTAACAACATTTCCCGGAGCTACACTTGTTTTTTATAACTGCATACTGTTTCATCAAATGGATATAGTAAGTGTGTCTGACTGATCTGTATTTTTTACTTAATTAACTTTTTTTTTTTTTTTAAGAGACTGAATCTCACTCTGTTGCCCAGGCTGGAACACAGTGGCATGATCCTAGCTCACTGCAGCCTTGAACTCCTGGACTCAAGTGATCCTCCCACCTTGGCCTCCAAAACTGCTGAGATTATAAGCATGAGCCACCACACCTGGCCCAATCTGATATTTGTGAATATTTAAGTTTTTTCATCCTTTCTTTCTTTTGGTAAATAATTTTGTGTTTAACAAGTTTGTGGCTGTATCTTCGTACAGGGGAGTGACATAATCAGATTTGCTTTCTGAAAATCATTTTGGCTATATTGTAGAAAACATGCTGGCTAAGGGCAAGCATGGATTCAGGGAAACCAGTTAAGATGCCCTTGCAGAAGTTCTGGGGAGTTGGGACCAGTGGAGATGGAAAGAAGGGGATACTTTCCTGAGACACTTAGGCCATAGAGCCCACAGGACTTGGAATGGATTGGATACTGGAGTCACGAGGAGGGAGTCCAGGATGACTCCAAGATTCTCGTTGAGTAACCAGAGGTTGGCAAGACAATCACTGAATTGGGAACCCTAAAAAAGGAGTACTTTGGGGGAATTGTTCAGTTTTGGAATGCTCTTGAGATATCCAAGTAGAGATGTGGAATAGCCAGGTGTACAGCAAGAGGAGAGGCAAGGATAGAGATTAAATTTGGGAGTCATTGGTGTACAGACAATATTTAAAGCCTCAATGGGCCAGGCGAGGTGGCTCATGCCTGTAATCCCAGCACTTTGGGAGGCCGAGGTGGAAGAATCACCTGAGGTTGGGAGCTCGAGACCAGCCTGACCAACATGGAGAAACCCCATCTCTACTAAAAATATAAAATCAGCTGGGCGCATGCCTGTAATCCCAGCTACTCTGGAAGCTGAGCCAGGAGAATCACTTGAACCTGGGAGGCAGAGGTTGCAGTGAGCTGAGATCGTGCCATTGCACTCCAGCTTGGGCAACAAGAGCAAAACTCCGTCTCAAAAATAAAAAATAAATAAAAGTCTCAGTGGGTCTGAATGAGGTTGTCAGAGGAGAGACTGTAGATGGAGAGACCTGGGTGTTTTGTGGAGAGGGAGGAAGTAGCTAAGACCAAGCGTTGAGCAGCATCAATATTCAAAGCCAGGGAAGGAGGAGTCAGGACTGGAGGCTGCTTGAGAGAGGCCAGAGGTATAGATAGAAACAAAGCCAAGAGTGGTGTGGGGCTCGCAAAAGCCAAGAAAAGGTGGGCATTTCAGGGAGGGTATCAATAACATTGCTGAGAGGTTAAGTGAGATGAGAAACTTAAACAATGCCTATTGTTCCATCTCACTAATAATCAGTGACATGCAAATTAAAACAATAAGATATCAGTGTTCACCTACTCAATGGTAAAGATTTTCAAGATTAATAATATCCAGTGTGGGCAAAGATGGGAGAAGAGGTACTCTTAGACCCTGTTGATAGAACTGTAATGGTACCAGCTTTGGGGGTGGTCTTGGCAGCATCTATCAAAATGTAAACTACGTATACTCTTTTTTTCTCTTTTTTAATTTCCCAGCTACTAGAACTGATACATATACACTTTAACCCAGCAATTTCTCTTCTAGTTTATTTATCCTAGAGAAATACTGGCTCATGCGCAAGAGATTGCAATTACAATACTGTTCACTTCAGCATTGTTTGTAAAACTGAAATACTGCTAATAACATAAATGTCCTTTGATAGAAAGAAGGCTATGTACATACAATTGACGACTGGGGAAGTAGTTTAAAAGAATGATGCAAATTTATATACACTTAAATGTAAAGGTCCCCAAGACAGCGTGAAGTGAAAAAGTGGCAGACCAATGTGTATAGGAAAGTCCTGTTGATATACATTGTAAAACCTGCGTATTTGAATATATATAATATATATTTATATATTATATTTAATATATATTTGATATTTAATATTTATTATATATTATATAAATATTTTATATTAAATAAATATATTAAATATTATGTATTAAATATGTTAAATGTTATATATTAAATAAATATATAATTAATATTTTATATATAACAAATATAGATATAAATAAATATAAATATATATATATACATATTTTTTAGGCAGAGTCTCACTCTGTCACCCAGGCTGGAGTGCAGTGAAGCAATCTCAGTTCACTGCAACCTCCGTCTGCCAGGTTCAAGCAATTCTCCTGCCTCAGCCTCCCAAGTAGGGGGGAACTAAAGGCACGCACCACCACGCCCAGCTAATTTTTCTATTTTTAGTAGAGATGAGGTTTCACTATGTTGGCCAGGCTGGTCTCGAACTCCTGACCTCAGGTTGTCCAACCACCTCGGGCTCCCAAAGTGCTGGGATTACAGGTGTGAGCCACCGCACCGGCCCAAATATTTACATTCATATGCATATAAATGCATAGAAAACTGTCTGGAAGGATGCCTAGCAAACTGTTAACAATGATTAGCCTAGAAAGTGGTTTGGAGTGCTAAGGATGGGTGAAGGAAGACTTACCTTTACTCCGTGTACTTTGGAATGGTTTACATTTTTAAAACAAAAAGTTATCTATGAATTTTTTAAATTTTTGTTTTTTGGTGTCCGTGGGATTCTGGAACATAGGAATTACTGGCAGTGAGTTAGTTAGCCAGGTTGTCTCAGTGATGGGTGATGGGCTGGGAACCATACTGGGAAGGTTTACCTATTTACATATGTGCTATTCTTCCACTATTACCCGCATTCGATCTGCAACACTGTGCCTGGGTCAGGATCTGGCGGGGAGGGGCGGAGCGGTGGTCAGGAAAGAATACGAGTTTGGTGTTAAAAGACTCCGATGGAGATCCTGGTACCACCATGAGCTAGCTGAGTCTTTTCTTATTTGTCTGTTTCATGAAAGTATTGATAGTAAGAGGGTGGCTGAAGGGTGGAAAGAAAGTGAAATAAAGGGCCAATTTCCTGGGAGAGGTGGTGGAGGGACCCCTCCTGCCTCCACTTCGGACATAGCCCAGGGATTGGTGATGTATTCATGGGTGGGGGGCGGCAGGTGTGAGAATTAAATGAGATGATGTTGTGTTATAAACCATACTTAGGTGGTTGCTAACATTATCATAACACTGGATCTTGCACCACAAAATCTGAATTATTGCCCTGCATCTTGAAATGACTGTTTCAAGTGCCCATTCCAGGTAGACAAGCGTTGCCCAGGACCTGGTCTGCAAGACAGGGCAGCTTCATCCCCACAGCCTGCCCCAGCTGACCGCTAGTGGCACCCTGGGGAGCTGTGTTGAGAAGGATGCTCGAGGCCAGTGGGCAAGCGCATCGCAATCCCTGGGCGATGTCTGAAGTGGAGGCAGGAGGGGCGCCTGGCCACGCACGTGCCTCCTATTTACACAAGACAGTGAGAGAGGCAGAGGCTGTCCCTCACCACCTCTCCCAGGAAATTGGCTTTATCTCGCTTTCTTTCCACCCTTCAACCATCCTCTTACTATCAACGGGTTGTATCTAATCCTTCCTGAGGTGTCAAATTCCCTATTATGTCTCCTAGGGATGTTTACATTTATTAAGGGCTTCTTAAAAACAGAAAAGCCTTCAAAATCCCCCCCAGATGACTCTTTAATGGTGGAATTAGAGCACAGTGAAAGGTAGTCATTCAAATATTTTTGGATCGAGAGCTTTATCCTTAATTCTTCAATCACACTTCAGAGAGCCCTTCTTTTTCTGCTCCTTTTAAAGTCAAAATGATACTCTGAGGTTTCAAAGGCGCAGTTTGATGACTCCTAGAAGGGCACCCCTCCCAGTCTAGGGTAGCCACACTGCCTGCCTAGGTGACAGTTCAGGGAGGTTGGGGGATGGGTGTGGGAAGCCCAGACGGAGGTTAGCCAGCCCCAGTAAGTCTGGCGTGGGCTCCTTCTGGGGACAACCGGCTTCTCACTTCATTCCTCTTACAAACTCCATCTCTTCCCTCCAGGCCTTAACAAACAAGAAGGCGTTTGGGACATTAAAAAGGGCTTGTGCAAATGTTAAATAATGATGACCGCAGCACAGTGATGGCAGCTTTTATGGGGGCCACCTAGGACTCAGGGCCCAGCCCCTGTGCAGGATCTCAAGCCATTTCCTTTCCCTCTTTCACATACAGAAAATAGTTCACCCTCTCAATGATTTCCTAATCTTGAAACTGACTTTCCTAGAAGGGTGTTCTTTCATTCTGTCTGTATTGTTAGAGTTTTAAAATAATGATCATGTATTATTTTTTAAAAAGAGAGTTTTCCATTTTGGAGGGGAAAAAGAACAGGCTTTCTAATAGCTTTCTCTGTCTTCTTCCTTTACAGCTGAGTTATTTCATATTTTTTTTTTTTTTTTGAGACAGAGTCTCATTCTGTCTCCCAGGCTGGAGTGCAGTGGCGCAATCTCGGCTCACTGCAACCTCCACCTCCCGGGTTCAAGCTATTCTCCTGCCTCAGCCTCCCAAGTAGCTGGGATTACAGGTGCCTGCCACCACACCTGGCTAATTTTTGTATTTTTAGTAGAGATGGTGTTTTGCCATGTTGGCCAGGCTGGTCACAAACTCGTGACCTCAGGTGATTCACCCGCCTCAGCCTCCCAAAGGGCTGGAATTACAGGCATGAGCCACCGCGCCTAGCCGCATTTGGTTTGATTAATCCATTGGCATAGAATAAAACAACTTTACCTGGGTAGTTTGAAAAACTTTGGAGCCAGGAGCCGTGAATACTTTGAATGACAGAGGTCCACATAACGGGCCCACGGTGCTGGATAAGAAAAGCATTTTTATGTGTTTGGAAATGAAATGATCTCATTCTATTTGTCCTAAGTTGACTTTCCCTTCCTTTATTATTATTTTTCATTATCTGTACTAGTTTTCTACTGCTGCATGACACATTATCACAAACGTTGTGGCCCAAACAACATCTATTTATTATCTTGCTGTTTCCTTGGGGCAGACGTCTGGGCATGACTTAGGTGGGTCCTCAGTGAGTTTCACAAACCTGCAATGCAGATACTGGCTAGGGCTGTGGTCTCAGGCAGTTGTTGGCAGAATTCATCTTTTTGTAGCTGTAGACTCATGGCAGCGTGTTTCTTCAAGACCCGCAGCATCGTCTCCAATCTCAGGCAAGGGACTTGAATTACATCTGCAAAAATCCTCTCACATTTGTCATATAATGTCACCCATCAAAGGAGTGACCGTCCTCATATGCACATGTCCCCCACACACTCAAGGGAAGGTGATTGATTAGGCAAGGCTCATTGGAGGTCACCTGAAAATGCTGCCTACCACATCATGCATGATACACTGAGCCATCATTTATTTCATTTACTTTTTATTTATTTATTTTATAATTTCAACTTTTATTTTAGATTTAGAGGGTACATGCACAGGTTTGTTATATGAGTATATTGCATGATGCTGAGGTTTGGGGTACGACTGATCACATCACCCAGGTAGTGAGCGTAGTACCCAACAGTTTTTCAATTCTTGTCCCCCTCCCTCCCTCCCTAGGAGTCCCCACTGTCTATCATTGCCATCTTTATGTCCATGAGTACCCAATGTTTAGCTCCCACTTATAAATAAGAATGTGCAGTATTTGGTTTTCTGTTCCTCCATTAATTCATTTAGGATAATGGCCTGTAGCTGTATCCATGTTGTTGCCAAGGACATAATTTCATTCTTTTTATGGCTGTGTAGTATTCCATGGTATATATACCACATTTTCTTTATCCAGTCCACTGTTGATGGGCACGTAGGTTGATTCCATGTTTTTGCTGTTGTGAATAGTGCTGCTATAGACATACAAGCACGTGTATCTTTTTGGTAAAATGATTTATTTTCTTTTGGATATATACCCAGTGATGGGATTGCTAGATTGAATGGTAGTTCTGTTTTAAGTGCTTTGAGAAATCTCCAAACTGCTTTCCACAGGGGCTGCACTAATTTACATTCTCACCAACCATGCATAAGCATTCCCTTTACTCCACAGCCTCACCAGCTTCGGCTGTTTTTTGACTTTTTTTTTTTTGAAATGGAGTCTCGCTCTGTCACCCAGGCTGGTGTGCAGTGGCGCGATCTCAGCTCACTGCAAGCTCCGCCTCCCGGGTTCACGCCATTCTCCTGCCTCAGCCTCCCGAGTAGCTGGGACTACAGGCGCCCGCCACCAACACGCCCGACTAATTTTTTGTATTTTTAGTAGAGACGGGGTTTCGCCATGTTAGCCAGGATGGTCTTGATCTCCTGACCTCGTGATCCACCCGCCTCGGCCTCCCAAAGTGCTGGGATTACAGGCATGAGCCACCGCACCTGGCCTTGACTTTTTAATAATAGCGATTCTGACTGGTGTGAGACGGTATCTCACTGTGGTTTTGATTTGCATTTCTCTGATGATTGGTGATGCTGGGCATTTTTTTCATGTTTGTTGGCCACTTGTATGTCTTCTTTTGAGAAGGGTCTGTTTATGTACTTTGTCCACTTTTTTAATGGGTTTATTTGGGTTTTGCTTGTGAACTGTTCTAAGTTCCTTACAGATTCTGAATATTAGACCTTTGCCAGATGCATAGTTTGTGAATACTTTCTCCCATCCTGTAGATTGTCTTTTCACTCTGTTGATAGTTTCTTTGCCATGCAGAAGATCTTTGGTTTAATTAGGCCCCAATTATCAATTTTTGGTTTTGTTGCAATTGCTTTTGAAGACTTAGAAATTCTTTCCCAAGGCCAATGTCCTCAATGGTGTTTCCTAGGATTTCTTCTAGTATTCTTATAGATTGAGGACTTACATTTAAATCTTTAACCCATCTTGAGTTAATTTGTATATGTGATGAAAGGTAGGGGTCCAGTTTCATTCTTCCACATATGGCTAACCAGCTATTCCAGCACCATTTATTGAATAGGGAGTCCTTTCCTCATTGCTTATTTTTGTCAACTTTGTCAAAGATCAGATGACTAAGGTGTGCAGCCTTATTTCTGGGTTTTCTATTCTGTTCCATTGGTCTATGTGTCTGTTTTTGTACCAGTACCATGCTGTTTTGGTTACTGTAGCCCTGTAGTATAGTTTGAAGTCAGGAAATGTGATACCTTTGGCTTTGTTCTTCTTGCTTATAATTGCTTTGGCTATTCAGGCTCTTTTTTGGTTCCATATGAATTTTAGAATAGTTTGTTCTAATTCTGTGAAAAATGACATTGGTAGTTTGGTAGGAATAGTGCTGAATCTGTAGATTGCTTTGGGCAGTCTGGCCATTTTAACAATATTGATTCTTTCAATCTATGAGCATGAATGTTTATCCATTTGTGTCATTTATGATTTCTTTCAGCAGTACTTTGTAGTTCTCCTTGTAGAGCTCTTTTGCCTCCTTTGTTAGATGTATTTGTAGGTTTGTGTGTGTGTGTGTGTGTGTGTGTGTTGAAAATGGGATTGTATTCTTGTTTTGGCTCTCAGCTTGAACATTATTGGTGCATAGAAATGCTACTGATTTTTGTACATTGATTTGTATCCTGAAACTTTACTGAAGTCATTTATCAGTTCCACGAGCCTTTTGGCAGAGTCTTTAGGGTTCTCTAGGTATAGAATCATATCATCAGTGAAGAGAGATAGTTTGACTTTTTCTTTTCCAATTTGGATACTCTTTATGTCTTTCTCTTGCCTGATTGCTCTGGCTAGGACTTCCAGTACTATGTTGAATAGGAGTGGTATGAATGGGCATCCTTGTCTTGTTCTAGTTCTCAAAGGGAATGCTTTCAGCTTTTGCCCATTCAGTATGATGTTGGCTGAGGCTTTGTCATAGAGGTGAACCATCATTTAAAAATGATAAAATAGGCTGGGCACGGTAGCTCATGCCTATAATCCCAGCACTTTTGGAGGCCAAGGCAGGTGGATTGATTGCTTGAGCCCCAGAGTTTGAGACCAGTCTGGGCAACATGATGAGACCCCATCTGTAAAAAAAGATATGAAAATAGCTGGGTGTGTTGGCACATGCCTGTAGTCCCAGCTACTCAGGAGGCTGAAGTGGGAGGACCACTTGAGCCCAGGAGGTTGAGGCTGCAGTGAGCTGTGATCACGCCACTGCACTCCATCCAGCCTGGGCAATAGAATGAGCCCTGTCTAAAAAAAGAGAGAGAGAGAGAGAAAGAGAGAGAATAGACGTAAGTAAAAAGAAAAATAAATCAAACAATTGGAAATTATCTCACCTATAGACAATTTCTCTTAGCATGTTGATTTGGCCTTCTATACTTTTCCCATATGAACAGGTATTTTTAAAATCAGATTGTGGCGTATGTATTATTCTGTTACTGACTTTTTTTCACTTTAACAATGTTTTAAGAATTTTTTTTTTTGAGACTGAGTTTAACTCTTGTCACCTAGGCTGGAGTGCAATGGCACAATCTCAGCTCACTGCAACCTCCGCCTCCTGCATTCAAATGATTCTCCTGTTTCAGCCTCCCGAGTAGCTGGGATTACAGGTGCCCACCACCATTCCCAGCTCATTATTATATTTTTAGTAGAGACAGGGTTTCACCATGTTGGCCAGGCTGGTCTCAAACTCCTGACCTCAAGTGATCCACCCACCTCAGCCTCCCAAAGTGCTGGGATTACAGGTGTGGGCCACCAAGGCCAGCCAAGAATATTTTCTGATGCACATATAAATATCTATTGCATCCACTTTAAAGGCTGTAGTATACTCCATTTAATGAAGCTACTGTAATTTATTTAGGAAGTCCACTATTGGGAGAGGGGATAAATAAACTTTTTATTTATTAACAGTTTTAGATTTACAGAAAAATATGAATATACTACAGAGAGTTCCTATAGACCTCATACCCAGTTTCCTCTATTACTAACATCCTACATTAGTGTGGTACATTTATTACAATCAATGAACCTATATTGATACGTTGTTATTAACTAAAGCCCATAATTATTCTAATTTCTAAGTTTTACTACTGTCCTTTTTCTGTTCCAAGATCCCTTCCAGAACATTTTACATTTAGTTTTCCTGTCTCCTTACGCCCCCCTTGGCTGGGACAGTTTCTCAGACTTTCCTTGTTTTTGATAACCTTGACAGTTTTGAGGAGTACTTATTATGTATTTTGTAGAATGTTTCTCATCTGAGATTTGTCTGATGTTTTTCACATGATTAGATTGGAGATGTATGTTTTAGGAGGAAGACCTACAGAGGTGAACTTCCATTTTCATTACATCATATCAAAGGGCCCACAGTATCAACATGACTTATCACGATTGATGTTAACCTTGATCACCTGGCTAGGGTAGTGTTTGCACATTTCTCCACTGTAAAGTGACTCTTCTTTTTTTCTTTTTTTTTTGAGGCCGAGTCTCACTCTGTCACCCAGGCTGGAGTGCAGTGGCGCGATCTCGGCTCACTGTAACCTCCGCCTCCTGGATTCAAGCAATTCTTCTAAGTGACTCTTCTTATTTCCTTTCCACACTGACTGCTTTGGAAGAAAAGTCACTATGTGTGGCCCACACGTAAAGGGTGGGGAGTTTTGCTTCCCTTCTTGAGGACAGGGTATCTACAAACATTATTTTAACTTCTACGGCATGAGAGATTTGTCTTTTCTTCCCAAATTATTTATCTATTCAGTCATTAATATCGGTACTATCTAATACTACTTTATTTGGTTATTCAAACTGGTTTAGTTTTAGCCACTGGGAGCTCTTCAATTTGGCTCCTGCATTCCTTTGACATACTCCTATCACTGTGAATTAGATGTTTGTTTGCGCCTTCCTTACCTTCTGGCACTACAGGATGCTACAGGTTTATCTTGTATATTACCTACCCTAGTCCTAGAATCAGCAGTCTATTAGTTTTTGACACTTGGATCATTTCTAGGTTTTTTTCACTGTTTCTAGACAAGGCTTCAATGAACATCCTTGAGAACATATAAATGGATGTATCTATCTGATGATTTCATTTGAGCTATAAATGGGCAGAAACTGGAACTTAGACAAGGCTGATGATAGGATTTAGACCAAACCTCCCCCTGTCTAGCAGGTCCATTTGCATTTAAGACTGGGATTCGTGGGCCGGGCATGGTGGCTCACGTCTGTAATCCTAGCACTCTGGGAAACCGAGGCGGGAGGATCACTTGAGGTCAGGAGTTCGAGATCAGCCTGGCCAACATGATGAAACCCTGTCTCTACTAAAAATTCAAAAATTAGCTGAGGTGCACATGCCTGTAGTCCTAGCTACTCCGGAGGCTGAGGCACAAGAATCACTTGAACCTGGGAGGTGGAGATTGCAGTGAGCCAAGATCGCACCACTGCACTCCAGCTTGAGTAACAGAGCAAGACTCTATTCCAATTTTTTTAAAAAAGAAAAAGACTGGGATTCATGGGGTGAGTGAAATGGGGTGATATCGCCCTCTTTATAAATCTATTTGCATCTAAGATGAGACTTTGAAGGTCTGAATATAAAAACAGGTTTTAGCTGACCATACCAAATACTGGTGAGGATGTAGAGCAAACAAATGCTCATACATTGCTGGCAGGAATGCAAAATGGTAAAGCCACTTTGGAAAATAGTTTGTCAGTTACTATAAAGTTAAATATATACACTTTCCATATAATTGGCAATTCAAGCCTCAGATATTTATTCAAAGCAAAAAAAAAAAAAAAAACATGTCCACCAAAACATGAGTACACAAATACTCATAGCAGCTTTATTTATGACAGCCCCAAAACTGGAACCACTCAAGCGTCCATCAACAGGAGAATGGGTGAACAAATTTCAGTATATCCAGGCAATAGAATACTACTCAGCAATGAAAAGGAATGAACTATCAATACGTGCAACAACATAGAAGAATCTCAAAAAATATGCTAAGTGAAAAACAGCCAGACACGAAAGAGAACATTCAATATGATGTCATTTATAGAAAATTCTAGAACTGGTAAAACTAATCTATTGAGACAGAAAACAAATCAATGCCTGGGATGGGGTGAGGTTGGTGGGGGAGACTGAGCACAAAGGGGCTTAAGGGAAATTTCGGGGAAGATGGGAATGTTCTGTATCTTGAATGTAGTAGTGGTTAAATGGGTTTATACATTTGTTAAAACTCTTTGAACTGTACGGTTAAAATGGGTGAATTTTATTGTGTGTAAATTACAGCTCAATAAAGTTGATTAAAAGAAAGCAGCAACAACAACAAAACTGAGTCCAGATTGCAAAAGAAGAACCCTCAGGACAGAGGAGTAAGCCAGGAGGAATGCACTCACCCTGGGCAGGTGTTTTCAAGGAAGTGGGGGTGGGGTTCTTTCGTCTCTCTTCCCCACCCTTCCCCACCCGGAGAGTCTGATTCTGATATGTGCCACTCTCCACTTCTCAACTCACTGCTAAAGAATCAGACCCAGGTGCAGGGCTTGAGGCTGGGAGATGAGGCAGATTCAAGACACACCTGGTGTACCCCCCTCTACCCAGCAGCCCTGGGTCTGGAGGTGCCTTGTGGACATGTCTGCCTGTTGGAGTACGTGGAAAAGGCTGTAGCATGTTGAGACCCAGGCAACTTTGTTACAGAACTCTCCCTGGCAGAACTTGACAAAAGTAGGTGGGGGCGGGGGGGTCCTCACTGCCTGTACAAACGGGCAGAGGTTGAAACCAAGGCCACTTGTGGACTGAAACCGCCTCTGCAAGGGGTGAGCTAAGCTCCTGGCATGACCAGCAACAACATGACAGCTCAAAGAGGCAGCAGCACTTGTGGCTGTGGAGGCCAGCAGGTGCAGGTGGCATGGCAGGAACGGCTCCTTGGAGGCTGCCAGGGAGACCAGGGGATGTGGAATCTGGTCTCAAGGGACATGACTGAATGTCTCTCTCCACCTGCTGGCAGCAGTGCAGAGCAATGACCGGGACAAACTTACGGAAACTTCTAGAGGAACCTTGGCAGTGTGAAAGCGTGGGAAATTTGTAAAAGACTAGACCTGCTGCCAGCCAAGCCGATGAGGGTTCAGAGTCTTGGGAGTTGAGGTATTTATGTAACATAAGCTCATTCGTTCTTTGATGAATCTTTGTTGCCGGCTTACAATGTGCCAGGTGCTATTTTAGTCACTGGACATAAAGCACGGGCAAAACAGAAAAATCCCTGCTATCAGGGGACTCACCTTCTATGACAGTTACAGCCTATCATTTCACCTGGAGGCAAGTACTTTGAAGAAAGACAAAAAAAGGGAGGGGAGAAGCACTGTAGCTGGGGTGGTCAGGGCTCCTCTGCGGAGGTAACACTTGAGCCCTTTGTACCCGTGGGTTGGGGAGACCTGAAACATATGAGCTATGGGATAAATTCCTAGCAGTGCAATTTCTGGGTCAAAGAGCATAAATATTTTAAGGCTTTTGATAAATATTGCTAAATTTTTCTCCAGAAAGTTTCCTAGGTTGTCTATTTAAAGAACAGGGAGAAATGCCATGTTTTAGGGGTGCTCCAGAGAGTTAAAAAAGTAAGTAGCAGTAAATGGGGAGAGGAGCGCCTCCTTTTCCAAGGGCTGTGTCGGAAGGGATAGTTGATGTCTACTTCCCACTCATGTCAGGCCTAAGATTTTAGCTAGACATCCTAGTAGCTGAAACATGAGCCAGAAGCTCATCAGCTCATCAGCTCTATGCCGTTTTGGACAACCTGGCCTAAGGCTCTGTAAGCCTCGGTTTTCTCATCTGTAAAAATGGGCCTTCTAATAATGCTTAGCTCAGAGGGCTGTATGAAGGTTAAACAAGATGATATGCGTGAGGCGCTTCGCGGAGCACTTGGCACACAGTAAGTGCCGTGATTTTTCTTCTGCAAAGTCAGCAGTACCTGGGACTCAGAAGCAGTTCCAGCACAGGAGCAGTGTGCTCCCACGTGGACACAGAGAGGGAGAGGCTTGCTCCATGCCTGCTTCTAGACTTCAATCCCTGCAGCTCAATGGTTGCTGCTAAGATCTTCTACCTGGCCGAGGTTCCCTACCCAAGTATGAGTCAACCAGACGTTAAAAGACCCCAACATTAAAGGATTCCAAATGTGTATATGTGTGTGTGTATAATAAACATATTTAGGCTGGGTGCAGTGGCTCAGGCCTGTAATCCCCGCACTTTGGGACGCTGAGACGGGCAGGTCACTTGAGGCCAGGAGTTTGAGACCAGCCTGGGCAACATGGTGAAACCCCATCTCTACTAAAAATACAAAACTTAGCTGGGCGTGGTGTTCCCAGCTTCTCAAGAGGCTGAGGCTTGAGAATTGCTTGAACCCGGAAGGCAGAGGTTGCAGTGAGCCAAGATTGTATCAGCCTATATATATATAATATATGTGGGCTGGGTGCAGTAGCTCACACCTGTAGTCCCAGCTGTTTGGGAGGCTGAGGTGGGAGGATTGCTCGAGCCCAGGAGGTTGAGGCTACAGTGAGCTATGACTGCACCACTGTACTCCAGCCTGGGTGACAGAGTGAGTGCCTCTCTCTAAAGATAAATAAATAAACAAAAATAAGGATGAGGACAAGAGGGGCAGATCACTTGAGGTCAGGAGTTCAAGACCAGCCTGGCCAACATGATGAAACGCCGTCTCTGCTAGAAATACAAAAATTAGCCCAGCATGGTGGCGGGCCCCTGTCATCACAGCTACTCGAGAGGCTGAGGCAGGAGAATCGCTTGAACCTGGGAGATGGAGGTTGCAGTGAGCTATGATTGCACCACTGCACTTCAGTCTAGGCAACAGAGCAAGACTCTGTCTAAAAAAAAAAAAAGTACATGTATAGACCTATAAATACATATGTATGTAAATTTATTTTCTCCTAGGAAGGAACAAGGATTTTTCTGCCCTTCCCTAAGTGAAACCAGCTGAGCAGAGTTGGCTCAAACTTCTCAAAAAACAATTCACCTCTATACTTAGACCAGATCTGGAATACCGTAGCCCCAAACTATACCTGTGTGTGTGTGTGTCTGAAAAGTCACAGGGAATTCAAAACACGGTCAGAGTGAAACCAACATGAGCCTAAACACATTTCAGCTACAGATGTGGCAAGTTTTGCTTTGGTTTCTGGTTCTGAGGTTTGTTTGGGAGTTTTTGGAGATAGGATTTCACTCTATTGCCCATACTTGGGTACAGTGATGTGATCATGGCTCACTGCAGCCTCCATCTCCTGGGCTCAACCCAGCCTCCCACTACAGCTTCTCATGTAGCTGGATCTACAGGCATGAGCCATCCTACTGGGCTAATTTTTTGTAGAGACCGCGTCTCACTTGGTTGTCCAGGCTGGTCTCGAACTCCTGTGATGTGTGGCAAATTTTGATTGTTCACTTGCATCCTTTTAAAAACTAAAATGCATAGAGCTTTTCATTTACCTGACACTCGGACATGAAATATTCTGCTGCTGCTTTCTACACTTACTCTACGTTGTATACATCAACTTCTCACATCTACTCATTTCTAGCAGTCCCAAGACCCCCGGACCCAGCAATCACACCTGGCAGATCTTTAAACTTTAAACTTAACACTGAAAAATCTGCCGCCCCCTCATGCTCCTACCTACCCCTCCCACCTCAGGGCCAGGTGTCTAGAGTGAGGACGCGCTCATCTGAAAAGCCTGTTTGAGTTGTCAGTGAGAGCAACGATCCCCAAATGCTGATCTGTGAACCAAGTTTCCATCCATCCCTGGTGAGATAAGCCAAGTCAGAACAATATAGTTTTCTGTAAAGCTAAATAAATGCGTTTCATTTTTAACTCAAATTATGTCCTCTTTATTTTTTGTTTCTTTTGTGGGAAATGTAGTGAAAATAGACTGAGATTAGTTGTGTTATTATTTTTTTTTTTTACTGTTCTTACTTGGCAAAATAAAAAGTTGGCAAACTTGGACTCCTCGAAACGTATTTTGAGATTTTCGTAGTCTACAAATTCCAAAAGTCTGAGAACCACCCAACAAAGCAGCCGAGTACATGAACTGAAGGAAACCCACACGCATTGAGCCCTGCCGTGTGCCTGTCACTACGCCGCGCTCATGCAAGCTGTCTCATTTCATCCTTACAGCAACTCTCTATTCCAGCAAGCAGATTTCCATTTGATGGGTATGGAAAGTGAGGTTTCTGGAGGTTAAGAGACTTGCCCAAGGTCACTCAGCTAGGAAGGGGCAGTGAAGAGGCTGGGATTTGAACCCAGGCTGCCTGAAACTAGACACATTACCCCTCCTCCACCCTCACAATGCCTCTTCCTAAATTACCCCACACAATGGGAGATCCAGGAAAACATCTACATTGAAGTGTGTGCAGTGCTTTATTCAGAAGTCACCAGGAATAAATACATTCATAGATCAAGAACAATCCTTCCACCACAAACACTACAGACGGAGACAGAGAGCAAGGGAGAGACAGACAGACAGAGAGAGAGACAGAGGGATGAACCACGGTATTTTGTGGTCCATGCACTTTCAGTAGACACAGTGGCTGAAATGATGAAGGTGTTAAGTGCTGAAAAACTCAGGGACAAGCTGACTCATGATGTGGAGGGGCAGGTCCTGGGCACATTAACTGCCCTCATCAGACACTGAGTCCCCGGAACAGGAACTGGACACGGCACTAGCTGCCTCGTCACCACACAAATGTACAGAAAGTGGCAGCAGAGGGAAAAACAAGAGTGATTAAGGGATGGAAGGATCCATGAGTGAAGATGAAGAAATAATTACGCACAGCTTGGCTAACTCATAAATCAAGGATGATCATTCCATCTACAAACACCAGCAAGGTGAAAAGAATCAAAGAGAAAGATGGGCTATTTAATGTGCATTTAGAAGTAAAACAATGGCTGGAATTAAGAGAGTGCTAAAAGCGGGGAGTCAGGACAAGCGGATTCACTGTGAAAAATCACCTCCCTAGGGGAAGGGGCTGGAACTCTGGGAGGCTTGAGACACCAATGAGATTGGACAAAACATCAGAAAAGGCGCAGTGGGGAGGAGGCTGGCTCTGGTCCCCGTGGGAGGATGAGATGTGACCTGCGTTCCTCTTACTGCTTCCTCACCTCACTCTCCCTCCTCCCCTTCACCTCACGAAGACAGGATGGCAATTTGAGCAGGAAAACAGTGTCAACAAATATTGCAGGGTGTCGTAACATAAGCCCGCTGGGTTTGATTTGGGGCTGTAGCAGAGGAGTGCTAATCATCCCCAAGAAACCAGTCCCATGACAGAACCATCCTGGGAACAGAGCAACCCCTCACTGCTTCTCTCCAAGAGACATGTGAGGGATCAGGTGGCCCAAGTTTATTTATCCATAACCAGCGATCAGAGGATTAACTGCTGGGATGAGCACGGCCCCCCTTCACTGCAGGCAAGATGGCGGGCAGAGTTTTGGCCTCTTCAGCCACTGGAATCATCTTCTGCCTGTGCTCCCACAGTGCCTTTTTGGGAACCTCTGAAGATGCCCTCTGGGCTCTGTTGCCCAGGAGAGGATAGAAGACCAGGGTTTCTGTCGACTTTCCACTGGGATCAAAACACTTTGCCCAATCTGTGAAGAATGGATTCTTGTCCTGAAACACCTCACAGAGGGGAGACAAGAGGCCAAAGTGTCAAATGTAGGTTTAGGAAGATCATAGTGCTTAGAAGGGGATTTGAATGGGGCAGGCGAATGGTAGCTACTTCTTGTGAAGGCACTGAACCCCGCGGAAAAAAACGAAAAGCAGCAGATAGGTGGAAAAACACAAGCTGGTATTAGAGTCAATCTTGTATTATAAGCCCACCAGGACCTAATTCCAAGTTTCTCACATTGTCATGCACATTATTGGCGCTCCACAAAGATTCATCATCAATCATGCAATGAAATAAACAAGAATAATGTGGGAAATAGAAAGGCTCGATAAAGAATAGGAGACAACGTGAAAGCAAAGAGCTAAATCAAGCACACGGCATGAATTATAAGCTTATTGAGGGCAGGGAACCTGTCTGCAAATTCTGCAGAATTTTCTCCCCTCGGAGCTCCAAGCATTTAAGGGGTAAGTGAAGCCAGCTAAAAAGTCAAGCATTTTAAAACAGTGACAACCCCCATGAGGTGTGTTTCAGCCCTTTTTCAATTTCTCTCCTTGGTCTCTTAGTGATATTTTTTCCCCTCATAAAACAGGCAGTCCAAGTTTCTAGTCTGACATGCTTCTCAGAACTGCCTGTTGGCTTTAAATGAGCTAAAGGGAAGTAATATAATACTGCCAGTTTGGAACAGTATGTCCAGCCATTGACGATGCAGCCAAGTGGCCTGATTGGAGAGTGCTTGAACCCTGGGCTCATCATCTTGGGGCCACCTTCTCACACTTGCATTCATCCGCTGGACCAGTAGACATCAAGCACAGAGTGTGAGCAAGTCACAGTGCTGACTTTTTTTTTTTTTTTTTTTTTGAGACGGAGTCTTGCTCTATCACCCAGGCTGGAGTGCAGTGGCCCGATCTCGGCTCACTGCAAGCTCCGCCTCCCCGGTTCACGCCATTCTCCTGCCTCAGCCTCTCCGAGTAGCTGGGACTACAGGCGCCCGCCACCACGCCCGGCTAATTTTTTTTGTATTTTTAGTAGAGACGGGGTTTCACTGTGGTCTCGATCTCCTGACCTCGTGATCCACCCGCCTCGGCCTCCCAAAGTGCTGGGATTACAAGCGTGAGCCACCGCGCCCGGCCATACAGTGCTGACTTTTGGAGGAGGCCACAGCACACTAGAAACAGAGGCCCTTGAGGACAGCAGGACTGCAGTGTTCATTTGGGCCTACCCTTCAGTATCTACTCAGGAGGAGAAGGATTGCAAGCCACCATTTAAACTAAGTCATCTTACTTAGTCTGAAGGCTCAGAAATGAAGTGAGTGTCAGGGTTCAGAGAGAGGGAGAAAGACGGACGGCACCGGTCCACAGAATGAGGGAGTGCACCCCAGGGCAGGAAGGGAAAGGCCGTACAGGAAGGACTAAGGAAGCCAAAACAAGCCACATGATTTCATTGATTAATCACCCCCTACACACATGCACACACACGCGGAACACACAAGGATAAAAGATATAATCCCAGACTCCTAGGGTTATTATGTGCACACAAGGGCACAGAAAAATGTGAATACATATCTATAAAGTAATGTGGTTGTTACAATAATGGTAATGAGAGGGATCACGGATGATTTTGAGAATGAGCTGTGGATTAGATAATGGTACTTGTGTCCATGTTAATTTCCTGATTTTGACAACTGTAGTGTACTTCTTTTTTGTTGTTGTTTTTTGAGATGGAATCTGGCTGTGTTGCCCAGGCTAGAGTGCAGTGGTGTGATCTTGGCTCACCACAACCTCCGCCTCCCGGATTCAAGCGATTCTCCTGCCTCAGCCTCCCAAGTAGCTGGGACTACGGGTGCCCACCACCACGCTGGCTAACTTTTGTATTTTTCATAGAGACGGGGTTTCACCATGTTGGCCAGGCTAGTCTCGAACTCCTGACCTCAAGTGATCCATTTGCCACGGCCTCCCAAAGTGCTGGGATTACAGGCATGAGCCAACACATCCAGCCTGTAGCATACTTCTGTTAAGACAATTTTCTGATTTTAGGAAATATACACTTAACTAGTTCAGAGATTTTAAGAATTTTTTTAAAGGCATGTACGTAATATCTGTATAGCACAGAGGATGAAAGACTGATTCCAAGGGAGTGAAGGAGGAAAGGAGAGGAAGAGAGGACAATCTCACCAAGGATTTTGTTTCAGTAAAACGTAAAAGACAGAGGAGTTCATGAGAAGAAGAGGGGTTGAAGACAGAAAAGGTCACAACATGAGCAAAGGTACGGCCCGAAGGTAAAAGCAGGAAGGGGCAGGGCTGGCCTGGGAAACATTAGAGTCAGGCCCAGCTAGAATTTTCAATGTGTGAGGAAGAGTGTGAATAAAAACACCAATGGGACAAGACTTTGAAGGGACTTAGGCTTGTATGAGGCAGGCCTTGGCATTGGAAAGATTAAAAGAAATTCCTCAATACACACAATTCTTATCTGCAAAACCACCACTGTCTATCTTTTGCATATGCATGACACGCATGTAAAAAAAAAAGGCTTAAGAACATTTTGAAAAAAAAAATTTA
This sequence comes from Symphalangus syndactylus, assembly GCF_028878055.3. Taxonomy (NCBI): domain Eukaryota; kingdom Metazoa; phylum Chordata; class Mammalia; order Primates; family Hylobatidae; genus Symphalangus; species Symphalangus syndactylus. The sequence goes on along the minus strand of NC_072428.2, from coordinate 10,623,931 downwards.
ATCAGTGTCAACTAAGCCAAGAAGAGCTCAGAATTGAGTTGGGTAAACTCAACTCCACAGATGTTTATGAGTGGCTGCCCTGTGCAAACATTGTGCTAGGCCCTAGGGATAGAGGGACAAAAAGATGTGGCTCCTGCCCTCAAGGTAGATCATAGGCTGGCAATCAGGAAGAGCTTCTCAGACAAAATAAGTTTTGAGCAGGAGAAGAGGGATATGATTGACAATCAGCCAGGCCTCCAGGGGCTTGGCCTCTTCAAGCCTACCATTGAACTGTCAGGGCTGTGTGTGGCCTCCACTGTAGTTGGTGCTCAGACATCAAAGCGCTGATGTTAGAAGGAAAAGGCCAGAATGGAAAGGCTACTGGGTGACCAGCAGAGGGAAAAAAGGGCCTTCTAAGTTATAGATAATTAACCTGTGCTTAGTGACAGTGACAAATCCATTAGAGGCATGTCAAGAAATAAAATTGGTCAAGAAAACGAGAGGTTAATCTCATCCATTCCACATTAGTGCAGAAATCCTAGAAATTGGGCTGGGCGCAATGGCTCATGCCTGTCATCCCAGCACTTTGGGAGGCAGAAGAGGGCAGATCACTTGAGGTCAGGAGTTCAAGACCAGCCTGGCCAACATGGTGAAACCCTGACTCTACTAAAAATACAAAAATTAGCTGGGTGTGGTGGTGCATGCCTGTAGTCCCAGCTACCCAGGAGGCTGAGTGGGAGGATCACTTGAGCTCAGGAGGCAGAGGTTGGAGTGAGCCGTAATTGTGCCACTGCACTCCAGCCTGTACCCTGTCACAAAAAGAAAGAAGAAAGAAAGAGAGAAAGAAAGAAAGAAAGAAAGAAAGAAAGAGAGAGAGAGAGAGAGAAGAGAGGAGAGGAGAGGAGAGGAGAGGAGAGGAGAGGAGAGGAGAGGAGAGGAGAGGAGAGGGAAGGGAAGGGAAGGAAAGAAATGATGTCAATTCTCTTCAAATTGATCTACAGAGTCAACTGAACTCTAGTTAATATCTCAAGAGGGTTTTCAAGGGACTTGGCAAGAGGCTAATTCTAAAATGTATACGGAAGGATGGAGTCCTAAGAGTAACCAAGTCTTCATGTATAAAAACATAATATTAAGTCATAGTAAGTAATAGAGTGTGGTATAGCAATAGGGACAAACACATTGACAAATGGAATTGAACAGAATCCCCCAAAGCAGATCTGCACATGTATAAAAACCTGATTTATGACAGAGATGGCATCACAGACCACAGGAAAAGGATAGATTATCTAATAAATGGTACCCACAATTTGTTATTCACATGGGAGGAAAGATAGATCCCTATATCATACCATCTCCAAAAGTAAATTCTGTATAAATTAAAAGCAAAATTTACAAGGCAAAACTTTAAAACTTTCAGAGAAAATATGGAATTCCTTTATGATGTTGGACAGGGAAAGATTTTCTATACAAGGTACAAAATGTACTAGCCATAAAATAAAAGACTGATACAGTATATTAAAAATAAGAACTTCTTTCAAAATACATCTTCAAGAAAGTGAGAAGGCAAGCCACAAAGTAGGAGAAGGTATCTGTAATGCATGTAACTGACAAATGAATATATAATCAACTTTTCCTACAGCCATCTACCTGCATATGTCCTCATCTCTTTCAGGATCTTTGCTCAAATGTCGTATTTTTCAAAAAACCTTTCCTGACCACTGTTCAAAAATTGCAAAGCTCACCACCACTCCCTGCCTATTGCCTTTCCTGGGTTTTTGTTTTTTTTTTTAGACAGAGTCTTGCTCTGTTGCCCAGGCTGGAGTGCAGTAGCACAGTCTTGGCTCACTGCAATCTCTGTTTCCTGGGTTCAAGCAATCCACCTGCCTCAGCCTCCCGAGTGGCTAGGACTACAGGCGTGTGCCGCTATGCCTGGCTAACTCTTGTATTTTTAGTAGAGATGGGGTTTCACCATATTGGTGGTGGTGAACTCTTGACCTGGTCTTGAACTCTTGACCTCAAGTGATCTGCCCTCCTCAGCCTCCCAAAGTGTTGGGATCACAGGCATGAGCCACCATGCCCGGCTCCTGCCTTATTTTTAACCTCCGCATTTATCATTGCCGTACATACTACCTATTTAACTAAATGATTTGATTGCCTGCCTCCTGCTGTCCCCAATAGACTATAAACTTTGAAATGAGACCAGGAATTTTGGTGTATTTTGCTCACTGCATACATAATACACAAGAGTGCCTGGCACATAGCAGGTGCTCAGTAAATATTTGCTGATTAAACAAACTCTTACAAATCAATAATAAAATACCAACAGCCCAGTAGAAAAATGAGCAAAAGATTTAAACAGGCATTTCACAAAATAAAAAACACAACTAGTCAATAAACATATAAAAAGATGCTCAAGTTTATTAATAATCAGGGAAATGCAAATAAGACCAAAACTAGATACTATTTTACACCCACCAGATTGGCAAACATTAAGAATTCTGACAGTTCTAAGTATTGGCAAGGATGAGGAGCAAAGAAAATTCTTAATACACCTGCTATTGGGAGTATAGAATTGAAGAGCCTCTTTGCAAAACAATTTGAGATTATCTTGTAAAGGTAAACATGTGCCTAGCATATACACCAGTTGATCTGTTCTTAGATGTATGACCTGAAGCAATGCTACTCAAAGTATGGTTCTGGTGCTGATATGTGAATAATCTGTTAGAAATACAGAAAGAGTAAGCATGTAAAAAAGTTCATAGCAACTTGATACTGACACACTATATTTATTTGTTTAGACATTTAAAAAATTGTAGTGAAATATCCATAACATAAAATTGACCATTTTAACCATTTTAAGCATACAATTTGGTGACATTAAGTACATTCACATTGTCACGCAACCATCGCCACCATGCATCTCTAGAACTTTATCTTCCCAAACTGAAATTACATACTGATATGGTTTGGCTGTGTCCCCACCCAAATCTCATCTTGAACTGTAGCTCCCATAATCCCCACATGTTGTGGGAGGGACCCAGTGGGAGGTAATTGAATCATGGGGGGCAGTTACTTCCATGCTGTTCTCGTGATAGTGAGTTCTCACGAGATCTGCTGGTTTTATAAAGGGCTTTCCCCTCCCGCCACTGCTTGGCTCAGAACTTCTCCTTGCTGCTGCCATGTGAAGAAGGATGTGTTTGCTTCTCCTTCTGCCATGTTTGTAAGTTTCCTAAGGCCTCCCCAGCCATGCTCAACTGTGAGTCAATTAATCTTCTTTCCTTTATAAATTACGCAGTCTCAGGTATGTCTTTATTAGTAGTGTGAGAACAGACCGATACACGTACCAACAACTTCCCCTTCTCCCAGCCCCTATCAGCCACCATTCTACTTTCTGTCTCTATGATCTTGACTACTCCAAGTACTCATATAAGTGGAATCACATAGCTTTGTCCCTTTGTGACTGATTTCATTTGGCCTCATGTCCTCAAGGTTCATCCATGTTGTGGCATGTGTCAGAATTTACTTCCTTTCAAAGGGTGAGTAATATTCTATTGTATGTTTCTACCACATTTTGTTTATCCATTCATCCATCAACGGACCCTCGGGTTGCTTCCATATTTTGTCTTTTGTGAAAAACTGCCACACTATATTCATTGGATTATAATTTATGTCTGTTGAAAATAATAATTAAAAATTCGGGTTTATATTTTGTATGTCTTCGAATTCTTAAAATTTCATTTTCCAAGTAGTTAATTTTTGTTGTATTTTACAAAAGTATCAGTCTGTGACAGATTGGAAAAAATTTTAAAACTCACATAGATAGTTTAAGAAGCACCACCTTAGAGCAAGGGCTTTCAAACTTTTCTATGAACTATAGTAAGAAAATCTCATTAGCTAGGCGTGGTGGCATGCACCTGTAATCCCAGCTACTAGGGAGGCTGAGGCAGGAGAATTGCTTTCACCTGGGAGGCAGAGGTTGCAGTGAGCCGAGATCGTGCCATTGCACTCCAGCTCTGGGCAACACAGCAAGACTCCGTCTCAGGAAAAAAAAAAAAAAAAAAGAAGAAAAAAAAGAAAATCCCTTCACATCATAACCAAGGATACACAAAAGTAACTGAAACAAAAGTTTCATGGAGATACTTAGAAAGGAACTCAGTTTATACACGAAAGGAACTCAGTTTCTGCTCTGTTTCTTTCTTTTTTTTAAGCATTGATTGAATCTATCAAATTGATTTTATGACCCACTAAAGGCCATGAATCCCAGTTGGAAAACCTGTGCTCTTGAGAAAATCTTGCACATATGTTTCAGGAGCCATGCACAAGAATGTTCCCAGTAGCATTACTGACAAAGGCAAACACACACACACACACACACACACACACAACACAAACATTCATTGATAGGAGACTATATAAATAAATTGTGATATATTTACTTAATAGAATATTACAGGGACCCAATCAATGTTTATTGAATGAATTAATCAACAGCTGTGAAAATGAAGTACAGCTACACTGGGCAATTTGGAAGAATCTTAGAGATACAATGTGAAATGCAAAAAGCAAGTCACAGCTGACTTTATACTGAAGGAAACCATTTTTATAAATCTAAAAAAGTAAGCCAAACTAAACACTCTATTGTTTAGGGTCACATATGGGTGACGAAACTATCCTAAAAAGCAAGGAAATGATAAACACAAAATCCAGGGCAGCAGTTACTTCTGGGAGGTAGGCAGGGGGCGGGATTAGGGAGGAGTTCACAGGTAGCCAACAGAATTGGAGCAGTTTATAAATGTTCATTTTATGATGTATGCTTTGTACTTAGATATATGTTGTGTATACTCTTTTCTCTATTAAGCACGTTTTAAGGATAGAAATGTACTTGATGAAATTGGAGGACAGAGAATTCTATGCACATTGAGCAAACCACCTAACTCTTTCATGGATCTATCAAAATGTCAATGAAATAGGGACCCCCCAGGGCTTCTTCCAAGACTGAGAAAATAGCTGATAAGCATTTGAGGGTCCGGTTGAGAAGTGTATCAAGACAAGGTTTCACATTTCCCCTTACGGCATAACTGCCCCAGTCTCCTCCTTATACCAGTACCATCAACTCCACCCCACCCCCGGCTGCTTCCAACAGCCATAGAATGTTCCCCTGCCTCCCTATTGAAAATTGCTTTTAGAATTCTGGGTGGGGGACCTGGGGTGACCAGAGTCCCTCAGACTACAAACCCCTCAAGCACAGGGGCCAAGCCTTATTCTTCTCTGTATTTATTTTTTTTCTTTTTTCTTTTTTTTTTTTTTTTGAGACAGAGTTTCGCTCTTGTTGCCCGGGCTGGCGTGCAATGGTGTGATCTCGGCTCACTGCAACCTCTGCCTCCCGGGTTCAAGCGATTCTCCTGCCTCAGCCTCCCAATTAGCTGGGATTACAGGCGCCCTCCACCATGCCCAGCTAGTTTTTTGTATTTTTAGTAAAGATGGGGTTTCACCATGTTGGCCAGGCTGGTCTTGAACTCCTGACCTCAGGTGATCCACCTGCCTCGGCTTCCCAAAGTGCTGGGATCACAGGCGTGAGCCACGCACCCGGCCTCTTCTCTGTATTTCTAATCTTCAGCCCAGTGACCACACAGGGCAGGTGTTCTATAGTTTTTTTCCATATGAACAAAGGAAGCACTTAAGGAAAGAGTAAGTGACTAACCCCCTAATACTAAGATGCTCCACCGTTTGTCACTGTGGATGTATGGGATTATTTCAGGCTGTTCTGATCATGATGACCTGAGACAGAGCGATGGGCGTGGCTTCCCAAAAGGTGTTTATGAATCCAAAATGTGAGAGAGAAGATAAGATGAAGTCACAGGTAAAAGTGTGGAAGCAGTAGGCTCAAAAATAAAAATTAGAAATCTTGGCAATTTTTAAAGTTCAACTGGACTTACCAGTAAGTTGGCGACTATTATCTTTTTATCCGCACTTTTTTTTTCTTTTTTTTTTGAGACAAGGTCTCACTCTGTCACCCAAGTTGGAGTGCAGTGGCGCGATCTTGGCTCACTGTAGCCTCCACCTCCCAGAGTCAAATGATCCTCCCACCTTGGCCTTCCAAGTAGCTGGGACCACAGGCACAAGCCCCCATGCCAAGCTCATTTTTTTTATTTTTAAATTTTTGTAGAGATGGGATCTCACTATGTGGCCTAGGCTGGTCTCGAACTTCTGGGCCCAAGTGACTCTCCCACCTGGCCCTCCCAAATTGCTGAGATTACAGTCGTGAGCCACTGTGCTTGGCTCCCACTTTCATTTTTATCATAGTGCATCACAGGGCGTCCTGAGCACAGCATGATGCTTAGTGGTGTGAAATATGGAGACAGCGTCTGGGTTTGAATCCTGGTTCTTCCACTTACTAGATGTTACGGAATGAATGTGTGCATCCCCCCAAAATTCCTATGCTGAAATCCTAACCCTCAATATGATGGTGTTAAGAGGTGGAGACTGTGGGCGATAATTAGGTCAGGAGGGTGGAACCCTCGTGACTGGATCTGTGACCTTAACCCAGAGAGCTCCCTTGCTGGTTTTCCACCACGCAGGGATACAAGAAGAAGTGGGCAGTCTGCAGCCCAAAAGAAGCCCCCACCAGCCCCCTGCCGATGCCGGCAGCCTGATCTCAGACTTCCAGCCCCCGGAACTGGGAGAAATTGATGTCTGTTTATACGCCATCCACCTTATGGTATTTTGTTATAACAGTTTAAGCTGACCAAAATACTGGGTAACCTAGGGCAAATTACTTAAACTCTCTGAACCTCAGTATTCCCGTAACACCTACATAACAGAATTGCAGCAACAATAAATGATTGAGTTGATCTTCACATAGAGAACAGTGCCTGGCACACAGCATTACCATATCAGTGTTTTTAAATAAAATCCTTACCTACATTGACAAACAGTCACCCGTGTACCCACATGCCCTCCTGTACTCATGTATTAGTTGTCACGTAGGTGCTTACACTTCCACTGAGGGAAAGCAATTTCTGCTGCCTTTTCCATAGTAAGCCCTTGAATGCTTTCATCTCCATGAAGCTTTGCTGTAGGGTCCTTTGTGGGGCACACTTGAGGTCCTTTTGTCCATGTTGGTATCTCCTAAGATGATCGCCTTTCACGTGCTTGGATGGCTGGCATCGTTGCCTCAGCATGCCTAGCCTAGCATTCTCTTCGCTATTCTCACCGTCTCTGCTTCCTCCTGGCTCTCAGACTCTTGCTGCAGCCTCCTAACAGACTTCCCTGCCTCCAGTCTCTGCCACCAGTTCATCCACAGCCCCGGGACACATTAAAATCTTCCTCCAGCCATGCTATGAACATCATTCTCACCCACCCAATTCTACTCAGAACCCTCCACTCCCCTCATCACTGTGCACAAAGTAGTGTTCAAATTCCTTAGCTTGACTATTCAGACCCCCATAGTTGACCTTAGCCTCACGATCTCACTTTACCTCCTTCGACTTGTCTTTCAAAACTTTTTTTTTTTTTTTGCAGTCTAGTCATTGCCTCAACACCAGTCATGCCTACTCCCACCCAGACAATATCATCTCCGCTCCCAAGCCCAAAATGCTCCCCGCCATGCCTTCGAGGCTGAGGTCTGGGAAGAAGACTCTAAGAAGAGAGAAAAGGGCACCAGTATGGAGACCCTAGAATACAAAAAGCAGACTTAGCCCGTCTAACCTGTTCCTTGACTTGGCCATGATCCCAGGAATGGAGGAAGGATCTTCCTTTTCCTCCTTCTCCTGGAGAGGCATCAGAGCATGGGCCCTGGCTCTGTTACTCCCTGGCTAGGGAAGTTACTTACCTACTCCATGTCTCAGTTTTACTTATCTCTAAAAGGGGTAGAGTAACAGCACTCACTGGAGTGGAGTGTGGTTATGCCTCCCAGCCTCTCCTTCAGAACCAGGTTACTTATTCCCTCAGCTGCAAGGAGTGTTAGCTGCAGACTGCTCACAGCGGAGTCTCTTCCAGGAGCTGCCCTCAACCAAAGGAAGCTGCGTTGCCCAAAATGAGATCCCCTTGCTAGGGCATCCCGCATCCAATGACAAGTCAGTGGGGCGTACGAAGGCCTGGCTTCCTCATCTTTATTGGACACCTCCAAAGGGCCATCCCAGTTTCTGATCTCCCCGTAGAATCTCCTGAAGCCTCTGTTGTCACTGCATCAGAGCCTGACTTCTCTCTCTACCCAATCCAGTCTCCTTTCCTTCTCACAGGTGTTGTTCCCAAAACTCAATAAACTGCCTACATGCAAATCTCTGCTTCCGAGTCTGTTTCCCAGGAAACCTGACCTACAACAGCAGTTAGTTGACCTAAGACAGCAGTCTCAAAAATGGGATTTGGGAGCTGTGCCGCTCACTGGCTGACTGGTTCTGAGGACCCCATTACGAACAGTAGGTGGAACAGTGGGAGCCCCTGGCATGTGGTTAGGGTGCAATTGCTAACACTTTCGCTGGTGATGAGCTGGCATGGGATACAGGTAGATATTAATGTACTAGGGGCTGCAGCACGTCAAGCACTTGAGAGGTTCTGGATAAATAGCATTTGTAAAGACTGTAGAATGAGATGGCTGTTGCTAGGGGTGGTGGGTGCATAGTTTCATTGGAGAAAGATAATGAAAGGCCCAGAATGATTAATTACCAATATAAGGCAAAGTGTAAGCACTTGAGGATATCTTTGGTAGTGTATAAAGAGACTGATCTCCTGTACTGGAGGGCAGAGAAAACTAAGGATCAGGCCCAGAACTTAAATTATAAAAGCGATGAGACTCCAAAGAAGATTGAATTCTCAAGTGCAGCAGATCTGCTATACCAAGGTCAGGGACCTGATCGGGAAGAATGGGACCCTGAGACCCTCATGAGGCTGTAGTCGAGGTATTGGTTGAAAGCATCTGCTTTTAAGCTCATGCTCATGGCTATTGCAGGCCTTAAATCTGCTTCCAAGCTCATTCCTGCAGTTGCTGGTAGACCTTGGTAAATCACCATGTGTTCTGGGTGCCCTTGCAACATAGCAGGGAGTGATGAGAGACAGACAGACAGAGAGACCCGAGATGAGAGCCATAGTCTTTTTGTACCCTAATCTTGGAAGCGCCATTCCATCACATCTGCCATTTTCTATTCATTAAAAAGGAGCCACCAAGTCTAGTCCACCCTCAAAGGGAGAATACCCAGGGAGTGAATGTCAGGAAGCAGGGATCATTGGGGATCGTCTTAGAGGCTGCCTACCACAACCTCATAGACCTTTCCAGGTTCTGGAAAGAGCATGTGGCACACTTGAGAATATTATTCCAACCCACTTACTTAGTGACAAGGAAAGTTGTCACTAAGAGGCCCAGGACAAGAAAGGGCTCCGCAGCAGGTGTAAGCTGTGGTGCAAGTGGCTCTGTGGCGTCTACGGTGGGAAAAGACTTGGGTCATCTACTTTGTGGGCGAAGGAAAGTGGCCTGAGGTAAGAATATATACAGAATCATGGGCAGGAGTTATTGGCTTGATTTGTTGGTCAAGGGTCTGGAAAGAGAAAGATTGGAAAATTAGGGACAAGTTGATGTGGGAAAGAGATCAGTGGATGAATCTGTGGGACTGTGCACAGGTGTGAAGATCTTTACATATGAGATCTCTGCTGTAACTGCGGAACAGTTCAGCTCCCTCTGCCTAATCTGGTGTCCTTTGCCCTCCACAGGTTTTGTTCCTGAGAGCATCCCCACTTCCTGCATGCAAATCTCTTCCTAAATATCTGTTTTCCATAGAACCTAACACTTCCCACACAGAGTCATTATAAGCATTAAATGAATGAGTATCTGGAAAACGTTTGGAAGATTGCCCGGCACACAGTAAGCACTGTGTAAGTATTTACTGTTATTACCCTTTCCAATACTCTGTAGTGCCCTGCTCTCATTCCTCAAACCTAGATTTCTCTTACAGCCAAACATCAGTATTCCACTATGTAGTCCACGTCACGCTGGTGATAACTGAAGAGATTTTAGGTATTTTAAGAAGTATGCTGGCCGGGCGTGGTGGCTCACGCTTGTAATCCCAGCACTTTGGGAGGCCGAGGCGGGTGGATCCCGAGGTCAGGAGATCGAGACCACAGTGAAACCCCGTCTCTACTAAAAATACAAAAAATTAGCCAGGCGTGGTGGCGGGTGCCTGTAGTCCCAGCCACACGGAGAGGCTGAGGCAGGAGAATGGCGTGAACCCGGGAAGCGGAGCTTGCAGTGAGCCGAGATTGTGCCACTGCACTCCAGCCTGGGCGACAGAGCGAGACTCCGTCTCAAAAAAAAAAAAAAAAAAAAGAAGTATGCTGACGTGTTTTGGCCAGGCGCAGTGGCTCACACCTGTAATCCCAGCACTTTAGGAGGCCTAGGCGGGCGGATTCACCTGAGATCGGGAGTTCAAGACCAGCCTGACCAACAGGGAGAAACCCCGTCTCTACTAACAATACAAAATTAGCCAGGCGTGGTGGCGGGCGCCTGTAATCCCAGCTACTTGGGAGGCTGAGGCAGGAGAATTGCTTGAACCCGGAAGGCGGAGGTTGTGGTGAGCTGAGGTCGTGCCATTGCACTTCAGCCTGGGCAACAAGAGTGAAACTCCGTCTCAAAAAAAAAAAAAAAAAAAACAGTATACTAACATTTTTTAATTGTTTTAATTTCTTTAAGTAAAAAAATAATTTTAGATTTGGGAGGGTTGCAAGGAAATATGCAAGGAAGTCCTGTGCACCCTACTCCCGATCTCCTCCAATGTTAACATCTTACAACAGTTGTACTCTATCGAAACCAAGAAGTTGGTACTGGCACAATCCATAGAACTTATTGGGATTTGGCCAGGTGTGGTGGCTCATGCCTGTAATCCCAGCACTTTGGGAGGCCTAGGTGGGCAGATCATCTGAGGTCAGAAGTTCAAGACCAGCCTGGTCAACATGGTGAAACCCCCTCTCTACTAAAAATACAAAAATTAGCTGGGCATGGTGGCACGTGCCTTTAGTCCCAGCTACTCAAGAGGCTGAGGCAGGAGAATCACTTGAACCTGGGAGGCAGAGGTTGTAGTGAGCTGAGATTGCACCACTGCACTCCAGTCTAGGGAACAGAGTGAGACTCTATCTCAAAAAAAAAAAAAAAAAAAAACCTCACTTGGATTTCATCAGTTTTACATGCACTCATTTGTGTGTGTATGTGTAGTTGTAGGTGATTTTTATCAATATGTGCAGCCTTTCACAATTACCACCCAAATTGAGATACTCAGCTATGCCATCACCTCAACACTCCCTTGTGTTACCCTTTTATAATCACACCCTTCCTCTCTCCCTCATCCCTAAACTCTGCTCTCCTTTTCTAAAGTTTTATCCTTTTAAAAATATATCAGTGGAATTGTAGAGTCTGTAACCTTTGAGACTGGCTTTTCTTCACTGAGCATAATTTCCTTCAGGTTCTTCTACTTTGTTGCATGTATTAATAGTTCATTCCTTTTTATCGCTGAGTAGTATTCCAATGTATGGATGTACCACAGTTAGCCATTCACATATTGAAGGACATTTGGGTTAATTTCCAGTTTTCTGGTTATTCCGAATGCTGCTATGCATATTCATGTACAAGTTCCTACAAGAAAACGTCTTCTTTTTTCTGGAATAAATGTCCAAAAGTGTAATTGCTGTGTTGTATGGTAAGTCCATTTTTAGTTTTGAAAAGAAACTGCCAAACTATTTTCCCAAATGGTGCTATCATTTTACATTCCCACCAGCAACGTATGAGAGATCCAGTTTCTCTGCATCCTTACCAGGATTTAATATTATCACTATTTTCCATTTTAGCTGAACTTACTCATATGGCTAGCTTATATTTATGGCAAATAATACTGGTTTTGCTTTTATAGCAGTGATATAAAACTTTATTTTAAAATAAAATTATTTAAGTGTTAAAAAATAAGTTGAATCAAAGGAGAATATTAAGTAAGTAAAAGTTCCAGTGTACGTGTTGATGGCAAAAATCATGAACTCAGTGCATTAATGTGTGATGTTTGGGAAACTCTACCACACTGTATCTATGAGTTAAATTTGTGACCCAGCCACAATGTATTTGTGGCCCAACAATTTTGTTTATGTAAAAATATTCCAAACAATTGATCCACAATGAAATTTGGGGAAATATAACTGTATTTTGAAAGCTTCTCCCACTAACTTGTGTTGCTTTATTCTTTTGGAGTATGTTCTATATTATCTACTGAACTGGAAACACCACAAAAACAGACATCCTGTCTTATAACTCAGCACCTAGCACATCAATAAGTGCTTCGTGACTACTTCCATGTGTGGTAGGAATCCCTGAGAATATTCGAAATTGCTTATGATGATAGATTGCTACATTGGCAGCCCGAGTGAACCATGACTCCTGGTAGTCAGGCCCTTGTAGAATACCTTCCAGTCCTGACTCTGCAGTTATCCAGAGTCTTGGACAGTACCAAGTGTGATACAGACCGAGGCTTATTGTTTGCACATCCTCTTGCATGCAAGCTATCCTAATGCAGAGAGAGAGAGGCCACATGGAGATGCACTAGAGACACCACAAGCGAGAGAGGCCACGCAGTGGAGAACCAAGGTCTCCAGTCAAGTTCTCAACTCAATGTAGGCTCATGAGAGACCCCTGCCAACAGCATGTGGAGAAGAGCTCCCCAGTCAGCCATGAGAAATCAATCATTTTTGTTTTAAGCTATTAAGTTCTGGCATGGTTGGTTACATAGCAATAGATAACAGATATGCTGCCTAGGCTAGGAGAAGGAGATCCTTTAGTAATTCGATTAATTAGTCCATGATGATGGATTTTGGATAGGTGTGAAAAACTGAGGACCTAACCAGAGGAAAAACAAAAAGAAGACAGAAAAGAATACAGTCAGGATGGGCTTATTTATTTTAAAAGGTCAGGATGTTTAAATCAAAGAATCGTGACATTTAACAGCCTAAAATACCTCATGATCACAGGATGGCTAACATATGACCTAAATGCAGCCTATGCTCTCTTCTGGGCTCATGCAGGCATCACTAAGTGATCACAGAGTTCTTTCCTACTGAACTCAGCATCGCTTTTGAATCCTTGTCCGCACAGCCCTCCTGACAGGCACTAATCAATTGGCTAGGTTGGCAAAGAATGTGGTACCAATCTCCACCTCCAATCTCTGCCATTATATTTATCAATAAAAGAATCCAGGACTTAAGAGGTTTATTTGCAGAGATAGTCACAGAGCTAGTAAGCAATAGAGTTAGGATTAAATCACAGGACTCCTGAAAAGCTTTGGAATTGGTCAAGTTCAGGTTCAAGACCTGGCTCTGCCACTTGTCAGCTATGTGATCTAGCTTAGATAAATTATTTAACCTCTCTGTTGCTCGATTTCCTCATCTGCAAACAAGGATACTACTTCTAGCTCACAAAGTTGCTGTGCAAATTAAATGGGCTCATACACTCAATGGGAAAGGGCCTGCTGCCACACCTAACACAGAGTGGGCTCTCAGAGCACACTAATTTCCTGACAAATATCAACGAGTGCCTGGAGGGGAGAGTTCAGTGCTGTAAACCGGGCCTATGAGAGCGAGCAAAGGGAAACTCAACAAACTTTGTCTATGGCAGAGAAGGGGTGTGGTTGGCACTGAAACCAGGCAAGACCAGAGAATAAAGAAGCAAAGGTGGGCAAGAGGCACCCATGAGAAAGTCTCTGTTCTCTGTATGTTGGGGGTTGGGGCAGCATCTACCCATGCCATTCCCTATTTCATCATAATTGTCAAATGACTTTATTATTTATCTAACATATAAGAATTTCATCATAATTGTCAAGTGGCTTTACTATTTATCTAAAATATGAGAATTAGGAGGCCTGAAACAACATGGAAGTCTTGACCACCACCAAACTTTCTGAGCAAAGCAAAAAGCTGTTTTCCAAATTTGGGTCTCATTCTTCCCACCTGGACACCCCTACAGCTCCATTAAGATGCCTGAGCCTCCTTGTTCTCCCCTCCTCTAGTCCTTGAGGAGCACCTCAAAAGCCCCATTCTACTCACATCTTCCTCAACCTGAACCTTCCTCTGATTTGCTGAAGGGCCTTGCCAGGTCCCACATCCGTGACAAGCCATGAGGTCCCAGGCAAGAAGCCAGCAAGCTGACATTGACCCACTGACCACGGAGAGCACCACAGCGCACTCACGAGCCCCAACCTGTCTTCACAGAAGAGGGTCCAGTCTTGCTGAAGGAGGCCAGGCCTCCCATAATTCTTCCCTACTCCAGGCAGGACTCTTTGGTTGCAAGCAACAGAAACAAATCTTCACTAACTTAAACAAGAGGATGTATTGGGAGAATGGGCCAACTCACAGAATCCAGAGACGGCTGAGAATGGGGCTGGAAGAGCTGGGAACTATTGGCTCCTATTCCAGAGATGTCCTGGAATAGGAGCTAATCAGCCATCTTGGTAGGAAACTGCTTCTTACACAACCTTCTTGTATCCCTCTGCCATTTAAGTTCAGATCCCAACTCCTTGAATCTGATTGGTTTGGCTTGAGTAAAATGCCCTCTCCTTCACCATGTTGACTGACAGCCCAACTAAGACTGCAACCAATAGGACAGAAGTAATTGTCCAAAACTGAAATTGGAGTTGTTACCAAAAGAAGGTAGCATGGATGCTGGGCAGCCAAAAACTACACATGTCCAAAACACACCTAGTCTCTCCCCACTTAAACAATTCATTTTAACCATCAAGATTCCAGATGCTGTGTATGAATAAAAGTTATCAGAACTGTAAACTAAAGCTGGTGATAAACAGTACAGAAATCAACTGGAGGGCTCTCAGCTTGAAGAGGAATTGGGCTTCTTGGGTCAAAAGATCTGAGGTCTTGTAGTTCTAGCACTGCCACTAACTGTGACCTCCCTTTCTTCATCCAAGCAACGAGCTAAGCAGTGACCTGTCCAGCAGGTCATTATAAGCATCAAAATAGATTATGCACTTAAAGGCACTTTGAAGGCTATAAAACATGGAAAGTTGAGGAATCTTATCCGTCTGTTTGGGTTTTTATAATTTTTTTTAAGATCACATGATATTGACTACTTAACCTGAGATTATGTTTGGCCAGAAGCAGTGCAGTTCTGACCTTAGCTGGCAGACAGGCTGCAGTGAAGCAAGGTGGAGGAGAGAGTCCTGCAGGTAATGCAGTGAGTGGTCTTATTTCAGCCTATTTTGCAATGCAATTATCTTGAGGAAATATTAGGATGCAGCTCGTAGAGAGTTCTTCCTAACTCAGAAAAATCAACTCCAGTGAGAGCCAAGAAATAGAAAACTGTCAGAGTGTAGGGAATAGCCATTTGGAAGAATGCATCAGATATTCAATATTCAACACGGACTTGAGTGGCAATGTAGTATAGTCATTCGGAACACGGGCGCTGAGTCAGGAAAACCTGAGTTTGAACCGTGGCCACAATCATTCCTTGACTCATCTAGATAAGTACAATAATAATCCATAAAGTAAATAGTTATTGAGGACTTATCATATGCACTGAGGTTACAACAGGGAACAATACAGATTAAAAACCCTGGTCCTCATGAGCCTTACATTCTGGTGAGGGAAAAATGTAAGTTCTTTTTAAAGTAAAATATATGGTGAATCAGAGAGTGATAAATACTATGGAGAAAATAAAGCAGGGGAAGAAGCCTGGGGTGATTGGGAAGGAGTTACTAGAATCTGTAGGGGGATTAGGGAAAACCTCACTGTGATGGTGACATTTGAATCAAGAGCCAAGAGAAGGGAAGAACTGGACTATGCAGGAGCCTAGGGGAAGATCATTCCAGGCAGAGGGAGAAGTTCAAGTGCACAGGCCTGGCGATGAGAGCATATCTGGTTCAAGGATTGGCAAGGCAGACAGTACGGCCAGAGGAGATCTTGTCACTGGAGAGGAGGAGCCCCAGGCAGAGTGTCGGAGATGGCGCAGGTATGTAGGGGCTGGTAGGCCCAGTACTTTGGCTTTTGCTTTGAGTGACCTGGGGAGCCACTGGACAGTTTTGAGTAGGAAAGTAACATAATCTAATTTATATTTTAAAGACATATTTGAGCTGCTATGCTATGGAGGAGGCTATCGCAAAAATACAGATGAGACTTCTGGTTTCTGACCTATCACGTAAGGAATTTGGAAGTCACCACTGTGTCCTAACAAGTAAAAAGCTGAACAAACTGAAAAATCCACAACGCTTCTTAGATCTATTAGAAAAGTAAAGTCACGGAGAAAGCTCCCAGTCCTAAAATTTGGAGAGACAAACAGGCAAATATAGAGAATCACAACTTACTAGAGCTGAAACCTCAGCAGGAACCAGTGCCAGGAATGGAAAACCTAAAGTGTAATTGATGAATTACTAGAGGCTCAATGTGGACAAGTCTGAGAGTTAAACACTCCAGGGAACCCAGTCACAGAAGGGTACCTACACTTTTTTGAGCTTTACTTCCCGGAGTTCTACCAGCTTCCCATAATAAGTACTAGAGAAAAATCCCCTCATGCATTTGGAAAAGGTGAGGGGGGAAGTAACCATTTTGAAATCCTCCAAGGCGCCCTGTTCTTCTAACAAAGCCTGCCCTCAAGAGGAACTATGTTACCAGAGCTTAAACTATTAGAGATTTTTCACAGCCTAACTGACCCAGAGGAAGAAAAATAAATACCCAGCTCCAGCCCACTGTAGCCATCCTCTTCCACCTAATGCTGGCAGGTGGGGCTGGGGGTGGAGACTGAGAAGCACTTATGAAGTTCAGTCTAGAGGCACAGAACAGAACAGAGTGAGACCTAATCATAGGGCTATAGAATGTTTCCCCTCCCCCAACACCTGACCATTACATTAGTAAAGACCTATTTACCACTGTTCCTTTTACCTGGTACATCATGTCTGACTATGAAGTAAAAGTTACAAGGCATATTAAAAGGCAAAAAACACTGTTTGAAGAGAAAGAGCAAGCATCAAAACTAAACTCGAATACGGCAGGGATGTTGGCTTATCAGACCGAGAATTGAAAACAACTATGATAAAGATGCTAAGGACTCTAATGAATAAAGTAGACAACATTCAAGAACAGATGGCAATGTATGCAGAGAGATGGACATTCTAAGAAAGAGTCAAAGAAATACTAGAGGTCAAAAACACTGTAACAGAAATGAAGAACGCCTCTGATGGGTTCATTAGCAGACTGGACATGACTGAGGAAAGAATCACTGAATTCGGTATTTGATTCAAGGATATCAAAATAAAACTTTCCAAAATTGAAAAGCAAAGACAGAAAAGACTAAAAAAGGCAGAACAGAATATCCAAGAACTGTGGGACAACTACACAAGCTGCAACATATGCATAATGGGAATACTAGAAGGAGAAGGGCAGAAGAGAACACAAGAAATATTTGAACCAATAACGACCAAGGAGTTCCCCCAAATTAGTGACATACACTAAATCACCGATCTAGGAAGCTCACAGAACACTAAGCAGGATAAATGCAAAAAAAAAAAAAAAAAACTAAAGCCACAAACAAACAAACAAAGGCACCTAGGCACATTATACTCAAACTGCAGAAAATCAAAGATGAAAAAAACCTGGCTGGGCGAGGTGGCTCAGGCCTGTAATCCCAGCACTTTGGGAGGCCAAGGCGGGTGGATCACGAGGTCAAGAGATCGAGACCATCCTGGCTAACACAGTGAAACCCCATCTCTACTAAAAATACAAAAAAATTAGCCGGGCGTGGTGGCAGGCGCCTGTAGTCCCAGCTACTCGGGAGGCTGAGGCAGGAGAATGGTGTGAACCCGGGAGGTGGAGCTTGCAGAGGGCAGAGATCGTGCCACTGCACTCCAGCCTGGGAGACAGAGTGAGACTCTGTCTCAAAAAATTAAGAAAAAAACCTGAAAGACACCAGAGGAGAAAAAAAAGCTCTTACCTGTAGTGGATTAAAGATAAGAATTACATCTAACTTCTCCTCAGAAACCACATAAGCAAGAAGAGAGTGGAGTGAAATATTTAGTGTTAAGAGAAAAAAACTACCAAGAATTCTGTACCCTATGAAATTATCCTTCGAATGTGAAGGAAAAATGCTTCCTCAGACAAACTAAAATCACCAGTAGACCTTGCAAGAAATGTTAAAAGAAGTTCTTTAGAGAACAGAAAATCATATAAGCCAGAAACTTGGATCTTCATAAAGAAAGAAGAACATCAGAGAAGGAATAAGTGAAGGTAAAAATAAAAATTTATTTTTCTTATTGTTAATTCATCTAACAGATGATAGTTGGTTCAAAATAATTATAGCAGCAATGTATTTGATATATATTTATGAATGCTTATGTATAAGTGAAAGATACGATAGTGATGTGGTTAGGCTTTGTGTCCCCACCCAAATCTCATCTTGAATTCTAATTCCTATAATCCCAATAATCTCCACGTGTCAAGAGAGAGACAAGGTGGAGATAATTGAATCATGGGGGTGGTTTCCCCCATGCTGTTCTCGTGATAGTGAGTGAGTTCTCATGAGATCTGATGGTTTTATAAGGGGCTCTTTCCCCTTTGTTTGACACTTCTCCTTCCTGCCACAGAAGGAAGGTGAAGGTGCCTGGGTTCCCCTTCACCTTCTGCCATGATCGTAAATTTCCTGAGGCCTCTGCAGTCATGCTCCACTGTGAGTCAATTAAACCTCTTTCCTTTATAAATTACCCAGTCTCAGGCAGTTCTTTATAGCAGTATGAAAATGGACTAATACAGATAGCAATGATGCAAGGGATGGGAGGGAGGAATTAGGACTATTTTAAGATATTTGCACTAACTGTTAAGTGGTATAGTGTTATACGAAAGTGGACTTGGATTAGTGATAAATGTATATTGCAATCTCAAGTACAGCCACTAAAAATGAAAAAAATAAGTATATAGAAAACAAGAGGCACTGAAAAAGAAGTATAACTGATATGCTAATAAAGGAGAGAAAACGAAACTATATAAAATGCTCAATTAAAACCACAAAAGGCAGAAAAACAATGGAAGACAACATAGTAACAACAAACAAAGGCAATGAATAGAAAACAGTAACATATGGTAGATATTAACCAATGATATCAATAATCACTTTAAGCATCAATAGTCTAAATATACCAATTGAAAGACAGAAATTTTTAGAATGGATCAAAAAATGAGACCCATATATGTAAAGACACATATACACTAAAAGTAAATCGATGGAAAAACATACACCATGCTAACTCTAATCAAAAGAAAGCAGGAGTAGCTATATAATTCCAAACAGATACTTCAGAGCAAAGATAAATAAATAAATAAAAGTTATCAGGGGTAACAAGGGGCATTAAATAATGATAAAGAGATTGATTTTCCAAGACAACACAAAAATCCTTAATGCTTACACACCTAACAACTGAGTGTCTAAATGCATGAGGCAAAAACTGATAAAACTGCAAGGAGAAATAGATGAACCTACTATTATAATTGGAGACTTCAACACCCCTCTATCAGAAATGGACAGATCCAACAGGCAGAAAATCAGAAAGGACATAGTTGAACTCAACAGTACCATCAACCTCCTGTATATAGTCATGTGCCACTTAACAACAGGGACATGTTCTGAGAAATGTGTTGTTAAGTAAACCTAGATGGTATACCCCACTATACATGTAGGCTATATGGTACAGCCTATTGCTCCTAGGTTACAAACCTGTATAGCAAGTTACTATAGGCAATTATAACACAATGGTAAATATTTGTGTATCTAAACATATGTACATATGAAAAAGGAACAGTAAAAATATGGTATTATAGTCTTATGGGACCATCATTGTATATGTGGTCTGTTGTTATACAATGTATGATTTTTGTAATTGATATATGTTGACTCCTTCATCAACAACAGCAGCATATGCATGCTTCTCAAGCCTACATGGAACATTCACCAAGATAGTCCACATTCTGGGCCATAAAACACACCTCAAGAAATTTAAATTTATGTATACTTTCATATATATATAAAATTTTACAACATCTGCTCTCAGACCTCAATGAGATTAAACTTGAAATCAATAACGGAAAGGTAGCTGGACAAAATCCCAAAATACTTAGATATCAAACAATGTACTTCTAAACACATGGGTCAAAGAAGAAAATCTCAAGAGAAATTTTAAAAATCTTTTGAACTAAATGAAAGCGAAAATACAATTTATCAAAATCTGTGGGATGCAGCAAAAGCAGTACTTAGAGGGAAATTTATAAAATTAAAAGTGTATAGTAGAAAAGAAGAAAGATCTAAAATCATTCATCTGATCTTCGAACTTGGGAAACAAGAAAAAGAACAATTTAAATCCAAAGTAAGCAGAAGAAATAAAAAATAAAAATTAAAGCAGAAGTCAATGAAATTGAAAACAGGAAATCAATAGAGAAAATTAATGACAACAAAAGCTTGTTCTTTGAAAAGATCAATAAAATTGATAAGCATCTAGCTGACTAAGAAAAAAGAGATGACACAAATTACTAATATCAGAAATGAAATAGAGTACTACCCTATAGATCTCACAGTCATTAAAAGGATAATGACATACTATAAACAACTCTATTTGATAACCTAGATGAAATGGAACTATTCATTGAAAGACACAATCAGCCAAAATATCACACAAGAAGAAATAGATTATCTGATTAGGCCTGTATCAAATTGAATTAATAATGACCTTTCAAAATGGAAAACAGTAGTCCCAGATGAGTTCACTGGTGAATCCTACCAAACATTTAAGGAAAAACTTATACCAATTTTCTACAATCTCTTTCAAAGCTAGAAGCAGAGGGAGCACTTCCTAACTCATTCTAATGGGGCCAGCATTACTCCAATCCCAAAATCTGACAAAAACATTATAAGAAAACTACAAACCATGGTCGGGTGTGGTGACTCACATCTGTAATCCCAACACTTTGGGAGGCAGAGGCAGGTGGATCACCTGAGGTCAGGAGTTCAAGACCAGCCTAGCCAACAGGGTGAAACCCCGTCTCTACTAAAAATACAAAATTAGCCAGGCATGGTGGCACACGCCTGTAATCCCAACTCTTGAGAGGCTGAGGCAGGAGAATAGCTTGAACCTGGGAGGCAGTGGTTGCAGTGAGCTGAGATCATACCACTGCACCCCAGCCTGGGTGACAAGAATGAAACTTTGTCTCAAAACAAAACTAAAAACCAATATGTCTTATAAGCATAGATGCAAAAATCCTGAACAAAATATTATCAAAGTGAACCCAACAATGTATAAAAAGAACAATACACCATAACCAAGTGGAATTTATCCCAGGTATGCAAGGCCTTGATTTGAAAAGCACATGATCACATAGATACAGAAAAAGCATTTGGCAAAACCCAACACTCGTTCATAATTAAGAAAAATTCCCAAGAAACTGGAAACAGGGAAACTTTATCAACTTGATAAAGAACATCTGCAAAAAACCTACAGCTAACATTATACTTAATGGTGAGAAACTAGAAGCTCTCCTGCTAAGTCAGGAACAAGGCAAGAATGTCCCCTCTCACTACTTCTTTTCAATATCATACTTAAGTCCTAGCTAATGCAATAAGACAAGAAAAAGAAAATTAAAATATATATTAGGAAGGAAGGGCTAAAACTATCTTTTTTCACAGAAAGCATGATTGTCTATGCAGAGAATCCAAAAGAATCAAAAACAACTCCTGAAACTAATAAGCAATTATAACAAAGTTTCAGGGCATAAGGTTAATATACAAAAGTCAATCACTTTTCTATATACCAGCAATGAATAAATGGGATTTAAAACACAATACCATTTACATTAGCACCCCCCAAAATGAAATACTTAGATATAAATCTAACAAAATATGTGCAAAATCAATATGAGGAAAACTAGAAAACTAATGAAAGAAATCAAAGAGGAACTAAATAAATGGATATTCCATGTTCATGAATAGGAAGACTCAAGTCTTCCCAACTTGATTTATAGATTCAATAGAATCCCTATTAAAACCCAAGTAAGTTATTTCGTAGATAACAAAAAATTCATTCTGAGGCAAAAGACCCATAAGAGCCAACACAATATTGAAGAACAAAGTTGGAGGCTGACACTACCAGACTTCAGCACTTAACAATCCTGCAGTAAACAAGATGATGAAGTACTGATGAAAGAATAGACAACTAGATAAATCAAACAGAATAGAGAGCCCAGAAATAGACCCCCATAAATACAGTCAACTGATCTTTGACAATGCTGCAAAGGCAATTCAATGGAGAAATGACAGTCTTTTCAACAAACAGTGATGTAACAACTGGACATCCACATGCAAAAAAATTAACTTAGACACAAGCCTTTACCTGTGACATATATTAACTCAAAATGGATTATAGATCTAAATGTAAAATGAAAAACTATAAAACTCCTAGAAGATAATGTAGGAGAAAACTTAGATGATCTTGGGTTTGGCAATGACTTTTGACGTATAACACCAAAGACATGATCTATGAAAGAAATAATTGATAAGCTGAACTTTATGAAAATTAAAAACTTCTCCTAGTTAAAAGTCTTGTCGAGAGAATGAGAACACAACCACAGACTGGGAGAAATTATTTGCAAAAGATAGCTGATAAAAGGGCTGTTTTCTAAAATATACAAAGAATATACAAAATGTACAAAAAATGCAGCAATAAGAAAACAAACAGCCCTATTAAAAATTAGCTAAAGACCTTAATAAATGTCATAACAAAGAAAACATACAGCTGGCAAACCTTATATGAAAAAATACTCCCCATCATATGTCATTAGGGAAATGAAAATTAAAACAGTGAGATACCACAACTCACTTATTAGAATGGCCAAAATTCAGATCATTGACAACATCAAGTGCTGGCAAAGGTGTGGAGAAACAGAAACTCTCATTCATTCCAAGTGGAAATGCAAAATGGTATGGCCACTTTGAAAGACCAGTTGGCAGTTTCTTATAAAACTAAACATACTGTTACCATACTATACAGCAATTGCACTCCTTAATATTTACCCAAAAGAGCTGAAAACTTATATGCATGCAAAAACTTGCACAGATGTTTATAGCAGCTTTATAATTGCTAAATCTTGAAAGCAACCAAGATGTCCTTCAGCATATGAATGAATAAATAAACTGTGGTATATCCAGGCAATGGAATGTTATTTATTGCTAAAAAGAAACGAACTGGCAGGGCACGGTGGCTTACATCTATAATCCTGGCATTTTGTGAGACTGAGGCAGGGGGATCTTACCCCAAAAAAGTAAAAATATTACCCCCAAGTGGTGGCACATGTCTGTAGTTCCAGCTACTTGGGAAGCTGAAGTGGGAGGATCACTTGAGCCCAGGAGTTTGAGGCTGCAGTAAGCTATGATCATACCACTGCACTCCAGCCTAGGCAACAGAGTGAGACACTGTCTCTAAAAAAAAAATAAAAATAAAAATAAATTAAAAAAAAAAAAAAAAAAAAGGCCAGGCGCGGTGGCTCAAGCCTGTAATCCCAGCACTTTAGGAGGCCGAGGCAGGCGGATCACGAGGTCAGGAAATCGAGACCATGCTGGCTAACACGGTGAAACCCCGTCTCTACTAAAAACACAAAAAATTAGCAGGGCGTGGTGGCGGGCGCCTGTAGTTCCAGCTACTGGGGAGGCTGAGACAGGAGAATGGCGTGAACCCGGGAGGCGGAGCTTGCAGTGAGCCGAGATCGCGCCACTGCACTCCAGCCTGGGCGACAGAGCGAGACTTCGTCTAAAAAAGAAAGAAAAAAAAAGAAAAAGAAAGAAAGCAATGAACTATCAAACCATGAAAAGACATGGAGGAATCTTAAATGCTTATTGCTAAGAGAACGAAGCCAACCTGAAAAGGCTACGTATTGTGTGATTCCAACTATATGACATTCTGAAAAAGGCAAAACTACAGAGATGGTAAAAAGGTCAGTTGTTGCCAGGAGCTCGGGGGAGAGAGCGGTGAATTGGCAGAAGAAGATTAAACTATTTTATGAATAGTTTAGTGAAATAGACAGTGAAAATATTTTATATGATACTATAATGGTGGATTCATGTTATTACACATTTGTCACGACCCATAGAATGTACAATACCAAGAATGACCTTAGTGTAAACTACAGGCTTTGGGTGATAATGATGTGTCAATGTAGGCTCACTGATTGTGACAAATGTACCACTCTGGTGTGGGATGTTAATAATGAGAGGCTGTGCACGTGTTGGGGGAAGGGGTTTATGGGAAATCTCTGTATCTTTTACTCAATTTTGCTGTGAACCTCGAATTGCTCTTAAAAATAATCTGTTTTTGGCTGGGGGTGGTGGCTCATGCCTATAATCCCAGCACTTTGGGAGGCCGAGGCAGGTGGATCAATGAGGTCAGGAGTTTGAGACCAGCCGGCCAACATGGTGAAACCCCATCTCTACTAAAAATATAAAAATTAGCCGGGCGTGATAATGCACACCTGTAATCCCAGCCACTTGGGAGGCTGAGGCACGACAATCACTTGAACCCAGGAGGCAGAGGTTGCAGTGAGCCAAGATTGCGCCACTGCACTCCACCCTGGGTGACAGAGTGAGACCCTATCTCGAAAAATATATATATATGTTTTCAAAAAATCTAGATGAGAGATGATAATGGCTTAGGCAAGGGTGTGGAAGTGGGGAGAAGTGGTTGGATTCAGGATCCGTTTTGAAATAAGAGCCAACAGAAATTGCCAGTGGGTTGGATATGCAGGATGAGGACAATGGAAGATTCAGCCTATAGCCTAGATCAGACAACATGTGAAAACGACTTCACATGGGGCCAGGCACATCCTAGATACCCAGAAAACACCAAAACTTCCTAAACTTTCAGAAGAGATGATGGTTCTTGTCAAGGTAATATGCTAATCAGATAATTCATGGGGGCTGGAGGTGAGTCACACAGGGAGAGGATGGCCAATGTGCTATATTTTTTTGTTGTCAGCTGCCCAGTTCTGGAAAGAGGAGAAAAGTTGAAGTTGACACAGAAAAAAATAAGAATGATTCATCCCAGGAATGGTACACAATAATAAAGCCATAGGTAACACTTAGTAATTACGGTGGCAAAATTGGCTAGACGTGGAATGTGGCATTTTTCAAAGCCCTTTGATAGGCCAGCCTCTTCACTGCAGTGCTTTTAGCTTGAGGTAAATGAGATTTGTGTAACAGTGTGAAAAAAAAGTAAAAGGGTTAGTTTTCTAAGCATTTATTGTCAATTCCCAAAGGAAATAATTCTACTCTACTTGGGCCATTTCTGTCATCTTTTGAGCCCCTGCTATGCACAAGGCACTTTTTTTTTCTTTTTTTCTGAGAGTCTCGCTGTGTCACCCAGGCTGGAGTGCAATGGAGCAATCTTGGCTCACTGCAACCTCCACCTCCCGGGTTCAAGGGATTCTTCTGCCTCAGCCTCCCAAGTAGCTGGGATTACAGGCTCCCGCCACCATGCCCAGCTAATTTCTCTGAATTTTTAGTACAGACGGGGTTTCACCATATTGGCCAGGCTGGTCTCGAACTGCTGACCTTGTGATCCACCCTCCTCGGCCTCCCAAAGTGCTGGGATTACAGATGTGAGCCACCACACCCGGCCCTATTTTCTCTAGTGCTAACCCAGCAAGTTAGAGATTATGGTGTCCATTTTACAGATGAGAAAAGTAAGGCTTATACTAAGGGATGGAGGGGCACGGTGGTTCATGCCTGTAATCCCAGCACTTTGAGAGGCCGAGGCGGGTGGATCGTTTGAGGTCAGGAGTTCAAGATCAGCCTGGACAATATGGTGAAATCCCATCTCCACTAAAAATAAAAAAATTAGCCAGGCATGATGGTGCACACCTGTAATCCCAGCTACCGGCGAGGCTGAGACACAAGAATCACTTGAACCCAGACAGAGGAGGTTGCAGTGAGCTGAGATCACACCACTGTACTTCCAACCTAGGCGACAGAGTGAGACTCTGTCTCAAAAAATAAAACAAAACAAAAACAAAGCGATCACTAGCTAAGGAGTCACAAACCAGGGATGAAAACCAAACACAATGAACCTCCATAGCCCATGCATCTTCTACTAGGCCACATTGCCTCACCTTATTGCTAACAATAGCCAGCCTTCACTGAGTACTTACCTCGTGTCAGGACCTGGTATTTTATAGCTGTTAATACAAACTATTATTCTTCCCATTTTAAAGATGGGGAAATTAAGGCCTGGAGAAGTTAAGAAACACACAGTAGATTCCTTTGCTGGTAAGTTAGGACCCATGCAATGTAGTTCCAGGTTCCAGGGTCCATGATCTTATGCTTTTTCAAAAAGTATTTCTTGGCCAGGCACGGTGGCTCACACCTGTAATCCCAGCATTTTGGGAGGCCAAGGTGGGTGGATCATGAGGTCAGGAGTTCGAGACCAGCCTGGCCAACATGGTGAAACCCCATCTCTACTAAAAATACAAAAATTAGCCAGGCGTGGTGGCACGCACCTATAATCCCAGCTACTCAGGAGGCTGAGGCAGGAGAATCGCTTGAACCTGGAAGGCAAAAGTTGCAGTGAGCTGAGATGGCGCCACTGCACTCCAGC
The DNA here is from genome assembly GCF_028878055.3 of Symphalangus syndactylus. Taxonomy (NCBI): domain Eukaryota; kingdom Metazoa; phylum Chordata; class Mammalia; order Primates; family Hylobatidae; genus Symphalangus; species Symphalangus syndactylus. The sequence goes on along the minus strand of NC_072428.2, from coordinate 10,597,316 downwards.
CTGGGAGCCTAAGCAATAGAGCGAGACTCCGTCTCAATAAAAAGAAAAAAAAAGCATTTCTTTAACATAATAGTGATATATACTCATGGTAATAATATCAGAAAATACAACAAAGAAAAAGGAAAAATCATCTATAATCCTCATTCTGAGATAACCATGATTATCATTTTGGTGGGTAACCTTTTAATCTTTTTCCTACACACATACATACATGCACATTTTGTATAAAAATGAGATTGTATTATTCTTGCCTTTAACCTACCCTTCCCTCTCTCTCACTTAATAATATGTTGTCCACATCTTTCTGCTTTAAATATTTTCTACGGTGGTGATTTTTTACCCTCTTGGGTCAGGTACCTATTTGAGAATCCGTAAGAATCCTCTCTCCAAGAAGTGCGTACACACACACACACACACACACACCTGCATCTAATTTCAGAGATTTCCTGAACCATGAACTCTAACTGAGAACCTCATTCCTGCATCATCCTTTCTAATGCCTGAATAATATTCCATCATGGACAGATGCCCTGTAAATTATTGAACCAATCTAAACCAGTAGATTTGCCGTCTCTTGTGGTTGGATGTTAAGATTATTTCCAGTTTCCCACTATGATAAACAATATTGCAATGACTGTTCCCATGGATAAATCTTTGGGTATAGCCTATTTATTTCCTTGGGATTCATTCCAAGAATATGAACATTTTAAAGACTTTTGATAGTATTTCCAAATTGCCCTCAGAAAGGGTGTTTCCAATTACACTCCCTCCAGCAGCACCTAAGAGGCCCCCTTTCTCCACTTTGTTTCGTACATTGGGTCTTATAAAATACTCGAATTTGGGCTGGGTGCGGTGGTTCACGCCTGTAATCCCAGCACTTTGGGAGGCTGAGGAAGGCAGATCACCTGAGGTCAAGAGTTCGAGGCCAGCCTGGCCAACATGGTGAAACCTTGTCTCTACTAAAAATAGAAAAAAATTAGCCGTGCCTGGTGGTGTGCACCTGTAGTCCCAGCTACTTGGGAGGCTGAGGCAGGAGAATCGCTTGAACCCAGGAGGTGGAGGTTGCAGTGAGCCGAGATCATACCATTGCACTCCAGCCTGGGCACAGAGCGAGACTTTGTCTCAAAAAAGGTAAATAAATAAAAGAAAAGAAAATATTTGATTTTGTACCTTTTTAATCCTGGCTCAGAACTTTTCTTTCTCTTTTTGCTGTCTTGAAGGCAGTGATTTCTGGCTCAAGGAACTAGAAACAGCAGTCTTTGGGGAAGACTCCAGATTGGGAGTTGCTGTCTTTCCCTACTTCATTGAAGCCCTGAAGACTGGTTTCCTAGACTTAGCATAAGATTTTTCTGTACAGATCTCTTTGTCCTTGTAGGAAAAGTATCACTGGGTGAGAAGAAACAAACAGGCTGATCTTTTCTTTTTAATCTTTGTTAATTTTAAAATTTATATTATGAAATGTTTGTCCCCATAAGAACCGGAAGGATTCTCTTTACTAGATCTTAAAATTCACAGATAAGTAATCCTGTAATATGACTGTTCCTTCTCTCCTACTTTAGACAGCCAAATCTGGCTCTTGATATATAAAATTTACAGGAGAAACTTAAGTTTGGCTTGAGAAGTCTACAAGAATGGTTAGAAAGAGAAATCTCCTGCATATAGTAGGCACTCAATAAATGCTGAATTGCACTGGAAGCCTTGGACATGCACCCTGGAGTAACAGAGGATGCCGTGTACGTGTTTAACTACTGAAGCTTTCATTAACTGTGGCAGTGTTAAATACAGTCGACACTAATGAGGGGGAGTGGTGACCTGGATACACCAAAACAGAGGGAAATCCCAGATCAACTCTATTTAGTCTTGAAATACAGTCCATGATTTTTTTTTCTGTAACAAACGTACCTTTCCAATTCTGCTTGGCTTGGATGAATAGTGCAATGAGCTTACCCTCCATGAGCCCACAGAGAAAATCCACTGCATGAGGCACTCAACCAACCAGATGTAAAAGTCACCAAGGAAATCTGAATCTGAACATACTGGCTGGTATTAAGAAATTATTATTAGTTGCATTAAGTGTGAGATGGACGTATGTAGGGAATATGTTCCTTTCCTCTTTTAAAGATACATACTGGAATTAACAAATAAAAGTTACCATGGACCATCTTCAAAAGAGACACTAAAGATTTGGCTATATTATAGCATTAAGTACCATTCACTGAAATTTTTTGGCGCAAACCAGTTTAGATACTTAATTTGAATCCTAAACAAACCTCTCCGAGGCAGCTGTCATTATCCCCATTTTACAGGTGAATGAACCGAGCCTCAGAGGCAGTAGTGACTATCCAATGTTTCTATCCCAATTCTGCTTCAGGGAACCCCTCTCCCTCCCACTGGACACTATCACGACGAGACAGTCATGATACAGTCTCATCAACAATAGTTGAAGTACCAACAGTCAAAGTACCCTGCCCTGCTGCCCAGAGTGTGGTGTGGGACCCAGGCCTTTCATGTAATCCACAATCTACATGACTAATATTCAGAGCAGAGATGGCGGAAACTCTGAGGACCTCATCCATCAGCCCTTTCTGAGGTCCAGAGCTTAAGCCTCCCCTGCTCGAGGCAGCCACATTAGTTTCTGTTACATGCAACCAAAGCACACTGACCAAGAGAGAAACGTTACCTGACTGCCGCCAGACAGCCCAGCTAGTAAGTGGCAGAGTGAGGATTTGAACCCAGGGCTGTCTGATGTCAAAGCCCCATGCTGCCTCTCAAGCAATATCCCTAAGGGGTCAAGTTCATGTGACTTGCAAGTCCTGACTTTCACTTTTCATGCCTTCTGCATCTTCCTTATAAAATTCTTACACACTTACCTCCATGTCTGTCTACGCACAGGTGTGTAATAATGCATCTCTGCACTATTAGAACTTTGGGTACCCGGCGTTTAATTCACTGATTGCTTTAATCCATATTCCCCCAGAATAACAAGCTATGGAGGATACAATTTACTGCTACTTTCACCATCTCTTTGTAAACAGAACAACATTGACAGAGAGGCATGAATAGGTCATCTGGTCCAACTTCCTGCCTCAAATAAATGCTGCCCTAAAATCAATAGAATTCAGTCATGTGACTGGAGTCACTTTTGCTATCATCATGATTACAAGTCTACTAACTAATGTCAGCCTTACAGAGCCCCATGTGCTATTCTAATATAGAATGTGCTAAGTCCTAAAAAAAGACTGCAAGAGAGATCCTCAGCAGCCTGGGATGGTAGTGGGAAGACCACAGGCTCTGCAGCCAAAAAGACACATCTCATCCCAGCTGTGTGACTTTGGACAATTACCTACCTTCTCTGAGCCTCCATCTCCTCATCTGTAAAATGGGGATAATAATAGTGCCAACCTCACAGTGTTCTTGAGATGATTGTATCAGATGACAACTATCAGATGACAGTTAAACAGCTTGATACACTGTAGGAGCCAATCACGCCAGTACTTCCTTTCCTAAATAATTTAGGACAGTTGATCGCTTATGCCTATTTTTAAAGATCTCCAAGGAAGGAGAAACCATAGCATCCCTTGGTAGCTACTGCCTGTGTTTAACAACCCACTTAGATGATGTGTGAATATAGCACAGAGGCCCACATCCAAGGAGCCTGGCGCAGGCCGGGAGGCATGCCAAGCAGCTTGCTGGACTGCCACCCATCCTATACCTTCCCCCTCCACTGCCTCCTAAATATATACATCAGCTTAGCCATCCTTCCCAAGCCAACCTCTTCTTGGAAACCCTCTCTGATAATCCCCTGGTTTGGTATGTTTTTGATTCTCAACCACTGTAACACCTGTTGGCTGTAACATGCTTCGGGCATTTCCCAAAAACAGGCTGGTACTGGAACTATTTATTGAATGAATTCATTAGTTCAATAACTATCTATTGAATGCCTTGTACACTGCCAGGCAGCGTCCTAGGTACTGGCCATACGGCAGTGAACAAAACAGACGCGATCCCGCCCTCATGAAGTTCTAGTGGGAGAGAGGAAACAGAAAATAAATATATACTAGGTCAGTTGATCAAAAGTGCGAGGGAGGAAACTGGAGCAGATTTGGAGGGTAGGGAGTGGCTGTTCTATAAGGGGATGGTTTGTGTGTGCTTGGATCCTCGGGGAAACTGTAAGCTCCCGGAGAGTAAGAGGAGGCAATGAAGAGGAGTGGTTAGTGATGAAAGCTCTGGAGTCTGGATGGCCTGGTTTAAATCTCCTCCCCTCCACATCCTAGCTGTGTGACAAGTTCCTAACTTCCTGAGTCTCAGTCTCTTCTGGAAAGTGGAGAAAAAACAGCATTGATCTCATGGTCACATTGTGAAGATTCAATGAAATCATGAATGCACAGTGTTCAGTACCAAAGTGGATTCACCCTGAAGCTAATGAAGCTTCAGGGACGTCCCCACTCACCCGCACACACACACTTGTGTGAGCCCCTTCCAAGGCCCTTGGAGGGGTCCTAGCAATGAATTGACCTATCTTGCAAAATATGTCAACAACAATCAGTTAAGACTACTGTCTCATCCTGCTTTGACTTTCCTTTGCATGCCAGATGGCACAGAGAGGACACAGCCTTTCTTTTCATAATGTTGTAATCTTCTTAAAGAGGTTCCTCCCAAATGGCAGAAGCCTCAGGCTTCGCAAAACTCGAATCCACTCCTTCCTGGAATGGGGTGGCAGCTACTGTGGACATAACTGGATGTCTTTGTCTCTCTCAAAGTCTCCAGCCGAGTGACCAGCACAGAGCTGGTGTTCAGGAATTACATGATGAATGAAGGAATGATGGATATCTAGAGCCTCAAATAGCAAGGGGCCTTAAAATGCCAACTGCCGGCAGGGCGCAGTGGCTCATGCCTGTAATCCTAGCACTTTGGGAGGCCGAGGCAGGTGGATCACCTGAGGTCAGGAGTTCGAGACCAGCCTGGCAAACATAGTGAAACCCTGTCTCTACTAAAAATACAAAAATTAGTTGGGCTTGGTGGTGGGCACCTATAATCCCAGCTACTCAGGAGGCTGAGGCAGGAGAATTGCTTGAACCTGGGAGGCGGAGGTTGCAGTGAGCCAAGATCACACCATTGCACTCCAGCCTGGGCAACAAGAGCAAAACTCCATCTCAAAAAAAAAAAAAAAAAAAAAAAATGCCAGCTGCCTTTCCTCCCTCTCCCACCCTCCAAAATTGTTGGAGGACTATAAGGACAACCGAGATATTTCTAGAAAAAGAGCAGAATGAGCAGTCGCCATAAAAGCGAATTCACCATCCTCTTGGGGGTGCAGGGGTTGCGGGTTACCATCTGAGGATCTCTCCAGCATGCTCAGGAGTGGGGGCAGGTGCCAGGGTAGCCCCACTGCTGCCCTAAGACCTGGAGGAGAGAGCTTTGTGGAGCAGGACCACACGCTTCCAATGGGATTCCCACCTCCAAAGCCTCGTACTCGGGCCTCAGGACACTCTGGGACCTTCCTGGGTCATCATCAAGAGCCAGCCCCAGGGTCAGACCATTCTTATAATGAAGCTGAAAAGCTCTTGAAATCTCTACCCAGCATGGGAATGAGCTGTTCTCTCCTGCAAGGGTTGAAAACAGCTCATGACCATCTTCCAAGGGAAAACCCTCCCTACTTGAAAGCAGTTATAAAGTCATGCCTCAGCCTTTCGTTTCCCAGCCAAATGATGCCAATTACTAATACCAAAGGGAGAGAACGTGACTCACTAACGTTCCCAGTCCTGACTGCCACCAATTCCCTGGTCCCTAGAGTTCGCTCCACTGTCTCTTTTCTGACCGTTCTCCACAGTCGTCACCAGAAAGTCACCCTCTCTTCTTGCTTTTCTCCAGGAGAGTTCCAGGACTTCCCAAGGCCCGTAGGTCCATTGGCGAGGTCACACCACGTTCCTTTGCCCACATTCCGATTGGACTCAGAGCAGGACTTGATGGGAACGTCCTCGCGTGTTTGTGTGTGCGCAGGCACGTTTCCTCCTATCATCCATTAAACAGAGAACCTTCATCTGCCCTTGTCTGTCCCCAGTCTCTTGCCTTCCCCAGGTTGTATTTCCCGGTCATATACTCGGCGGGTTTCCCTGCTCTTTCCTCATCATTCAGGGGACACAACAGCGAGAGGCAGCCCAGCATGGCCTGTCTTACTAAAGAACATTCTACTCAGAAAGAACTGGCCCCGAGCCCTTGGTTCCCAGAAGACCGAGGCCTCAGCCTCCATTCTGCCTTCCTGCCCACCCTCCAAAATGAGAACAAGGCCAGGCGCAGTGGTTCAAGCCTGTAATCCCAGCACTTTGGGAGGCCAAGGCGGGCAGATCACTTGAGGTCAGGAGTTCGAGACCAGCCTGGCAAACATGGTGAAACCTCATCTCTACTAAAAATACAAAAGTTAGTCAGGTGTGGTGGCGCACACCTGTAATCCCAGCTACTCAGGAGGCTGAGGCACGAGAATTGCTTGGACCTGGGAGGCGGAGGTTGCAGTGAGCTGAGATCACACCACTGCACTCCAGCCTGGGTGACAGTGAGACTCCGTTTCAAAACAAAACAAAATGAGAACAAGACCCAAGACTCACAGGAGCACTTGCTCTTTTATTGGGGGAGGAAGGGAGAGTAACTTTGATTGACTTTATTTTATTTTTTCTTTGAGACAGGGTCTTGCTCTGTCACACAGGCTGGGGTGCAGCCGTGCTATCTTGGCTCACTGCAGCCTCGACCTCCCGGACTCAAGCAATCCTCCCACCTCAGCCTCCCAAGTAGCTGGGACTACAGGCACACACCACTACACCTGGCTAATTTTGGTATTTTTTTTGTAGAGATGGGGTTTTGCTACGTTTCCCAGGCTGGTCTCAAACTCCTGGGCTCAAGTGATCCTCCCGCCTCAGCCTCCCAAAGCACTGGGATTACAGGTATGAATCATCGTGCCTGGAGGGATCTTTTCAAATGTAAATTTAACCACACAGAGCCTTGTGTCCAGGGCCTCCCACTGCTCTTAGGACAGAGGCAAGAGCCTTGCCCGGCCCTCCAAGCCCTGCATGGCTTGGTTTCTCCCCGACCCCCCAGCCGCCAAGCAGCAGCTCACTCTCATTCCCTCTCCTCCATGCTGGCCTTCTCTCAGCTGGTCAAATCGAAAACACTTCTTCCGGCCTCAGGACTTTGCACACGCCTTTGGTCTGGAACACTTGTCCCTCTCTGCCTCACCTGGCAGACCCCCTCTTTTTTCAGCGGGGGAGGAAGGGAGTCAGTGTGATCACACTTCCTCAGGGAAGCTTCCTCTGTGTTTCTCTCCCTTACACATCCTCAGAGAATCATGACCCGGGCCCTTAGTTTTTTCCTTACCATGTCCCCAGTGTCATAATCGCTCTGTAATTGCTCCGTAATACCCTTATAATACCCTTGCCCTGCTGCATTCATAGAATCATGAAAAGCCATCCATTCATTAATTCAGTCTTACCAAGTGCCTAGTATATGTTAAACAGGATTCTGTTGCCAGAGAATACGATGGTGCACAAAAGAAAGCCCTGCCCCTAGGGAACTTCCATTTGAACAGAAGAAGAGGTGATGAGCAAATAGACACATACACGTATGATAGGCTGTTAGGCAGTGGTAAGTCCTGCAGAGACAAATAAAGGTGGATAAGGACAAGTGTAGTGGCAGGGGGAGGCGCAGCAGAAAAGGCCTTTCTGAGCAGGTGACATTTAAACAGAAACCCCAGTAAAATGAGGGAGCAAATCATGCAAAGATGCATGGAAAGACTGTTTCAGACAAAAGGAACAGCAAGGGCAAAGAAATGAACTTGGTAAGTACAAAGGCCCTGGGGCAGGAATGAACTTGGTAAGTCCAAAGAATGAACTGATGTGGCTGGCGTTGAGGCAGCAAATTGGGAAATGACCAAATGGGGCTGGAGGACACGCAGACAACTCTTTTGATAAATTTTGCTACAATAAGAAACACAGAGCTAGTGCAAGAGCCAGGGAGCAATGAGTTCTATGGAAGATGTTTCTGTTTGGGTTCGTGTTTTGTTTGAAGATGGGAAGTATTACAGCATACCTGTGTGCTGAAAGGTAAAGCGCTATAGAGAGGGAGATGTCAGTGATTCATGAGAGAGATCATTTCATCAAAGTCCTTGAGTAGGCGAGGGCAAACGGGATTCAGGACCCCAGGCGAGGGGTGGGCATTATACACGCATAAGGATGGTTTGCAATTTGCAATATGAGGGAGGGCAGGGCCTGCACATACAGCGGTTGGAAGTGGGTAAGTTTAGCAGTGGGTAATGAGCATTCTGAGGGCCTCTATTTTCTCAGTGAATAGGAAGATGAGATCATCAGCAGAGAACCAGGCAAGAGAAAGATATCAGAGTTAAAGAAAGAGGAGGTACAAAATGGCTTGAAGGGAGGTAGAATGCCTGAGATACTGAAGTAGGATTGTTGGGCAATGCAAAAACAGCCGCTTATTGGCAGACTTCAGTATAAAATGAGGCCTGTCTGGGCAGCTGTGGGTATTTTCTTCAAGCCATCTTCCAGTGCCCAGATGGAGGCACGAAAAGTGAAGTGCTCCCTTGAGTTGAAGCAGGGTTGGGGTGTGGCGGATGAGTGCAGCAGGGCAAGAGTATTATAACGGTATTACGGAGCAATTACAGAGCGATGAGGACACTGGGGCATAATGAGGAAATGAAAGGCCCCGGTCATGGGTGGTGAAGGACAGTGAAAAAGCGGTGGGGGGGTCAGTGGACTGAAGACCCCAACGGGGGTAGGAAATTGCTGAAATGGGAGTTCTAAGACAACTGAGTGAGGAATACCTGTGGCCACAGTCTAACAGGATGATTGAAAGGGAAACGAGAGGCGCTGTGGTTATGATGAGGTTTGTGTGGGGCTCTATGGCTAAGGTGGAGTGGAGGAGGCATCATGGCATGGAGGCGTCAAGAATGGAGGCAAGGTGACTAGGCACGGTGGCTCATATCCGGAATCCCATCACTTTCAGAGGCTGAGGTGGGTGGATCATCAGGTCATGAGATCAAGACCAGCCTGGCCAACACAGTGAAAACCTGTCTCTACTAAAAATACAAAAATTAGCTGGGTGTGGTGGCGCACACCTATAATCCCAGCTACACAGGAGGCTGAAGCAGGAGAATCACTTGAACCCAGGAGGCAGAGGTTGCAGTGAGCCAAGATCGTGCCATTGCACTCCAGCCTGGACAACATAGTGAGACTCTGTCCCAAAAAGGAAAAAAAAAGAATGGAGGCAAGGTGATGCGTGGCCTTCTATGTGGATCTCAAAGTCACCATGGACAATGGCAGCAGGAGAGAAAGTCAGTGAGCCAGGTGGCCAAATTATCAATAAACATGTGAGCAGGCAGGTAAGACCACACAATAGACAATTTGACGACAGGTGCTCCCATTTTTCATGTTTATATGATTATTTGGTTAATGTTGATTTCACCCACTACAAACATCACCCACTCTACACATCAGTAAGGAAGGGCCATGGCTGTTTGTGCACACCACGTGATCCCTAGCATCTAGCTTAGCACATAATAGATACTTATTTAAAACTTCTTGAACAAATGCATGAATACTGTTCTCTGGACTTGGAGAAAGAGAGAGGAGGGGAAGCAGGGATCCAATAATTGGCCCTTTTCTCTTGCCATTGAAGTCCTCAGCAGAGTCCCAATTTGCAGATACTTCTGTCAATGGTCATTCAACTACCGTTCACAAAATACCTCTTAAGTGCCAGGTCCTGTGCTATGCGCTTCAAAGAGAAGTAAGACTTGGTTGCTTTTGGAGATCTCTGAGTGTACCCAGGCAGACTAATGAATAAATAACTTCAATACAATGTGAATAGAACAATGATAGAGGTATGAGCAAAATGCTCCCAGACCGCAGAATCTGACTGCCTAGGGGACAAAGGAAAACTGTGGAGACAGGTAATGTCTGGAGAATGAGGAGGGTCAGCTACCAAGACAGGTGGATGTCAGGCAAAGAACCAGTCTCCACAAAAGCATCAAGGATGGGGAAAGCTTGGCAAATAAAGAGGTCTGATGAGGCTAGAAATTAAGCCAAAAATGTCATCTGGCCTTTATATTTATGGTCAATTGGTTTGCAACAAGGATGTCTAGATAATTCAATGGAAAAAGAATGGTCTTTTTTTTAAATAGTGCTTGGACAACTGGATATCCACATGGAAAAGGATGAAGTTGGACCCCTACCTCAAACTGTCTACAAAAATTAATTCAAAATAGATCAAAGACATAAATGTAAAAGCTAAAACTACAAAACTCTTAGAAGAAAACATAAGTGTAAATCTTCATGAGCTTGAATTAGGCAATGGTTTATTACATATGACACCAAAAGCACAAACTAAAATGAAAAAATAGATAAATTGAACTTCATCAAATGTAAACATTGTGCTTCAAAGGAGACCATCAAAAAAGTGAGAAGAGGCCAGGAGTGGTGGCTCACGCCTGTAATCCCAGCACTTTGGCAGGCCAAGGCAGGCGGATCACGAGGTCAGGAGATCGAGACCATCCTGGCTAACATGATGAAATCCTGTCTCTACTAAAAATACAAAAAAAAAAAAAAAAAATTAGCTGGGCATGGTGGCGGGCACCTGTAGTTCCAGCCTCTCCTGCGGGAGGCTGAGGCAGGAGAATGGCGTGAACCCGGGAGGCGGAGCTTGCAGTGAGCTGAGATAGCACCACTGCACTCCAGCCTGGGCAATAGAACAAGACTCCATCTCAAAAAAATAAATAAATAAAGTGAGAAGAAAACCCACAGAATGGGAGAAAATATTTGCAAATCATATATCTGATAAAGGACTAGTGTCCAGAATTTATAAAGAACATTTACAACTCAACGAGAAAAAGATAAACTTTTTTTTTTTTTTTTTAGATGGAGTCTCACCCTGTTGCCCAGATTGGAGTGCAGTGGCACAATCTCGGCTCACTGCAACCTCTGCCTCCTGGGTTCAAATGATTCTCCTGCCTCAGCCTCCCGAGTAGCTGGGATTACAGGCACCCGCCACCACTCCCAGCTAATTTTTGTATTTTTAGTGGAGATGGGGTTTCAACATGTTGGCCAGGCTGGTCTCCAGCTCCTGACCTTGTGATCTGCCCGCCTCGGCCTCCCAAAGTGCTGGGATTACAGTTGTCAGCCACCACGCCTGGCCCAGATAAACTATTTTTTAAATAGGTGAAGGATTTAAATAACTTTTTCTTCAAAGAAGATATACCAATGACCCGTAAACAAATGAAAAGATGCCCAAGATCATTAGTCAGTAGGGAAATGAAAATCATAACTACAATGAGATGCCACTTCATACCCACTAGGATGGCTAGAATTTAAAAAAAAAAATAGACATTGGCCAGGCGTGGTGGCTCACGCCTGTAATCCCAACACTTTGGGAGGCCGAGGCAGGTGGATCACGAGGTCAGGAGATCAAGACCATCCTGGCTAACACGGTGAAACTAAAAATACAAAAAATTAGCCAGGCATGGTGGCGGCAGGCACCTGTAATCCCAGCTGCTCAGGAGGCCGAGGCAGGAGAATAGCTTGAACCCAGGGGGCAGAGGCTGCAGTGAGCTGAGATCGCGTCACTGCACTCCAGCCTCTGTGACAGAGCAAGACTCTGTCTCAAAAATAAATAAATACAGGAGGCTGAGGCAGGAGAGTCACTTGAACCTGGGAGGCGGAGACTGCAGTGAGCCGAGATCGCGCCACTGCACTCCAGCCCAGGCGACAGTGCGAGACTCAGTCTCAAAAATAAATAAATAAAATTTTAAAAAATAAAATAAAAATAAACTTTTTATCTAATTATAATAATTAATGGTAGAAATTTTGGAAAATATAGAAAATTGCAAAGAAGAAAATTAAAATCATCCATAATCCTTCTAGTTAAAATGTCTACTGACATTTTAGTATATTTTTTCTATGAGCAAACATCATTTTTAATGCCTTGTAAGAGGCTATCCAATATCACAAATCAAGGATCCCCAACTGGTCTGTGACCTGTTAGGAACTGGGTTGCACAGCAGGAGGCAAGCAGTGGGCAGGCAAGTGAGGGAAGCTTTATCTGTATTTACAGCCACTCCTCCTAGCTCGCATCACTGCCTGAGCTCTGCCTCCTGTCAGATCAGTAGCAGCATTAGATTCTCATAGGAGCATGAACCCTACTGTGAACTGCACATTCGAGGGATGTAGGTTGCATGCTCCTTATAAGAATCTAATGCTTGATGATCTGAGCTGGAGTTGAAGCAGTGATGCCAGCACTGGGAGCATCTGTAAATACAGATGAACATTAGCAGAGAGGTTTGACCACACAGAGACCATAGTCAATCAGTGGCTTGCAGACTCATATCAAAACCCTATCAGTGGCCGGGCATGGTGGTTCACACCTGTAATCCCAGCACTTTGGGAGGCTGAGGCAGGTGGATCACCTGAGGTCAGGAGTTCGAGACCAGCCTGGCCAACATGGTGAAACCCCCGCCTCTATTAAAAATACAAAAATTAGCCAGGCATGGTGGCACACGCCTGTAATCCCAGCTACTCAGGAGGCTGAGATGAGAGAATCGCTTGAACCCGGGAGATGGAGGTTGCAGTGAGCCAAGATTATGCTACTGCACTCCTGCCTGGGCGACAGAGTGAGACTGTCTCCAAAAAACAAAAACAAAAAAACCCTATCAGTGAGTGGCAACTGACAATTAAGCTGCAACTGGTGTCAGGTTTTATAATGGCAAGTGAGTTGAAAAAAAAGTGCACAATAAATGTAAGGCACTGGAATCATCCCAAAACCATCCCCTGCCCCCACCTCACCATCCATGAGAAAATTGTCTTCCACGAAAGCAGTCCTTGGTGCCAAAAAGCCTGGGAACCACTGTCATAGATTACTTCTATTTTAATATAGTAAGGTTATTTCCAACTTTTCCCTGTATAAATAATGGCATAATAAATAAGCTTTTATGAAAGCAAGAAGCTTTTTCACAGATGGGGTTATTTCCTTTGCTGCTTCTTTTTTTGTTGCTGTTGTTTTGGGGTTTTTTTTGTTTTTTTTGAGTTAGGGTCTCCCTCTGTTGCCCAGACTGGTCTCAAACTTCTGGTCTGAGGCGATCCAACCACTTCAGCCTCCCAAAATGCTGGGATTACAGAGGTGAGCCACTATGCCTGGTCTCCTTTGCTTTTTTTTTTTTTTTTTTTTGAGACGGAGTTTCGTTCTTGTTGCCCAGGCTGGAGCACAATGGTGCGGTCTCTGCTCACTGCAACCTCCGCCTCCAGGGTTCCAGCAATTCTCCTGCCTCAGCCTCCCAAGTAGCCTGCCACCACGCCTAGCTATTTTTTTTTTTTTTTTTTTTTTTTGTATTTTTAGTAGAGACAGGGTTTCACCTTGTTGGCCAGGCTGATCTCAAATCCCTGACTTCAGGTAATCTGCCTGCCTCAGCCTCCCAAAATGCTGGGATTATAGGCGTGAGCCACTGCAACTGGCCTCGTTTGCTTCTTAGAAATGAAATCACTGGATCAAAGACTGAATATATTTAAGTTCTTATGTATTTTTGAATTGTATTCTAAAAGGGTTGGACAGCTTGCATTTCTATTAGTAATCAATGAGATTGCCTGTTTCACAGCATCTGCATCAGCATAGAATATTATACTTTTTAAAATTCTCCCTGTTTTATTGTCACTCTGATGAAGGTTTCATAAGCAAGGGAGGGGCTGATTGGGTTTGTTTTTTAGTTGATAAGAGAGGCTGGGCTGCAGAGAGGTGAGAGAGTGCTGATATGGAGACCAATTAGGAGAATGTTATACTAGCACAGGAAAGAGATGACACAGGCAGTGCCAAAGAAGGTGGGTTTAAGACATTTAAGATTTAAAAGATATTTCTAAGAAAGATCGGGTTGGATTTGTGACTGATTCAAAACTGCCAGGGAGGGAGTGAGGGGTGTCAAGGTTCACTCCGAAGTATCTGGCTTTGGAGGTAGATTGGGGGGTGACTGCAATCACCAAGACAGGGAAACCCGAAGGAGAACAGGTTTGGAAGGAAAATAAAGCTTCCTATTTGCAACATGTTACTGCGGGTGCCTTCCAGAGTTCCAGGTGAAGATGTCAAAATATCCATTAGCAACCTGAGTCTGAAGCTTGGCAGAGAAGATGGCACTGGAGATAAAAGTTTGGGAATGGCTGCGCGTGGTGGCTCACACCTGCAATCCCAGCCTAGGGAGACCCAGGCGGCCAGATCACTAGAGGTCAGGAATCCGAGACCAACCTAGCCAACATGGTGAAACCCTGTCTCTACTAAAATAATAAAAATTAGCTGGGCATGGTGGTACACCCCTGTAATCCCAGCTACTCAGGAAGCTGAGGCAGGAGAATTGCTTGAGCCCAGGAGGCGGAGTTTGCATTGAGCCGAGATTGCACCATTACACTCCAGCCTGAGTGACAGAGCCAGACTGTCTCAAAAAAAAAAAAAAAGGTTGGGAATGGTCTCTGTAAAGGATGATGAATGAGAGGGGATGAGGAATTAACTCAGGGGAAAGCAGCATTTGGAAGGCAGAAAGAAGAGTGAGTGAAGAAGAAAGAATTGTTCAGTAAGCAGGGGGGAACCCATAGATACTGGTACCAAAATGCCAGGGGGATAAGGAGATTCAGGGAGGGAGAAGTGTCAACAACATGAAAATCTTCCCCTGCTCCAGAAGTCAAGGAGGGCGAAGACCGACAAAGATCCCACAGAGAGTCCCTAGGAGAGGAAACCAGGGAGAGGCTGAAAAGGAGCAGAGGGAGGAAGCTAAATCCCAGGGTTTATTTTAGAATGACCTTGCAGGCAAATGGGGGGTGTTGGGAAGGTGCAAAAGAGGACACTGGCCTCAGTGGTGAGTCATTCTCTTTCCGTTTTTCTCTTGCCTTACATGGCGCCAAGAGCTAGTCAGTGACTATTCCTCACCACTCACCCAACTTGCACAAGTGGTGAAACTGAAGGTTGGGGAAGAGGCTGGAAGCTCAGCCTTGGCCCTAGGGCTGGAGACCTGTTTCTTAGGCATGGTTCTGCTGTAACCACAGATACCTAATAGAGGCTGGACCTCCGATCTCTTTACTTATAAGATGGAGGGGTCGGTGCGGAAAGTGTTGCCTGAAGCTAGCTGTGGTTTGGTGTTTGTCTACACCCATGGTGTCACATGGCTGCAGTAAAGTGAGAAAAATAAGGCCAAGGTAATGTGTGTTTCACGAATGAAGTTAAATGTATGCAATTTAAGAGACCGTCCTTTATTCTGAGATTATGTTTTTCTTGGTTTTATTCTCTCTCTCTCTCTCTCTCTCTGGCATCTGTTTTTTCTTTTTTTTTTTTCTTCCAACTTTTATTTCAGGTTCAGAGGGTACATGTGCAGGTTTGTTACATGGTAAACTGCATGTTACGAGGGTTTGCTGCACAAATGATTTTGTCACCTAGATATTGAGCACAGTACCCAAGAGGTAGTTTTTCTATCCTCACCCACCTCTCTCCCTCCTCCCCCAGTAGTCCCCACTGTCTATTGTCCCCTTCTTTGTGACCATGTGTTCCTCAATATTTAGCTCTCACTTGTAAGTGAGAACATGTGATATTTGGTTTTCTGTTCCTGCAGTAATTCACTTAGGATAATGGCCTCCAGCTGCATCTATGTTGCTGCAAAGGACATGGCTTCATCTTTTTTATGGCTGCATAGTATTTCATGGTGCTTATGTTTCCTGTTTCATAGATGGGAAGTGGCCCTTTCTTTTGTGAAATGAAGGTAGATGGTAGCTGAGTATTACCCCATGTTTTCTCTCCGTATCTTTATGTAGTGAGTAATAAGTTGGTAACTCGGTTGGCTCTCCCATCAGTTTGGGAAAGTTACTGATTTATTAACTGCAAAAATGTGGGAATGAGTGGCCTAGATGTTTTTTCAGGACCCTCTCCTCTAAAATCCTAAACTCCCAGACCATTGAAGATAGTTCTCAGAAGGAAAATATAGTGACACAGCTCAGCCAGTGTGGGGTGAAGTGGGCGCTGTTGATCAAGCACACCCTGCACCCCCACCACACACAACGCCTTTGAGTTCGGGCCTCTGCTGCAGGGTGGTGAGCTCCTGGCCTCCCCTTTGTCCCTCAGGCCTCCATGTGCTTTGTGGGTCTGGCCACCTAGATCCCAAGCTTCTGTCACTGCTGCTCCTGCCCAGGGGCCAAATGCTCCTGGCTTTCTGTCTCAGCTCAATACAAGATTCCTGCACACAGTAGGTGCTCAGTATCTACTGAATAAGTGAATCAATGAATTCCCATTTTACCCATGAGGAAACTGACTCACCCCCTCCTTAAACTCCTTGAAGACAGCGATATGTCCTCCCAGGGTTGACCACGAGTCCTGGTGAGTGCTCAGGGGATAGTTAAAATCTGTTATTTTGCTAACATCACTTGGCAAATACGTGGCAGAAATTAAATTTGAATCTAAATCCTCTGACTCCAGTCCACTGTTGTCTCTCCCCACCGTCACCACACAATGGTGGGACATCCATCATCAGGAGAGGTGAGATTTGGGAGCTGGACAACCTTTCTTGTCCCCTTTAAATCAAACTCAGCAGCACAAGCGTGAGCCAGGTCTTCCCTCCAGCAGCGATTTTATTCTTGTTCACACTGGCAGATAGAGGGGTAAACGTGAGCTGTCTACATGAGATGCAGTTTTTACACTTCATCTTTATTTTTCTCAAAGTAATTATTGCACTGAGTTTAAGAAGTCAAGGCCAGATGCGGTGGCTCACGCCTGTAATCCCAACACTTTGGGAGGCTGAGGTGGGAGGATGGCTTGAGGTCAGAAGTTTGAGACCAGACTGGGCAACATAGCGAGATCCCATCTCTACAAAAAATTTAAATATTAGCTGGGAGTGGTGGCATGCGCCTGTGGTCCCAGCTACTCGGGAGACTGAAGTGGGAAGATTGCTTGAGCCCAGGAGTTTGAGGCTGGAGTGAGCCATGATTGCACCACTGCACTCCAGCCTGGGCCACAGAGCGAGACAATGTCTCAAAACAAACAAACAAAAAAACCAAAAAAACAAAAACAAACAAACAAAAAAAAACAGAAGAAATCAAAGAGCAGGGTGCCATAGCTCAAGCCTGTAAGCCCAACACCTTGGAGGCTGCGACAAGAGATTGCTTGAGGCCAAGAGTTCGAGACCAGCTTGGGCAACATAATGAGACCCTGTCTCTAAAATTAAAAAAATTCTTGTAAATAAAAGACACAAAAAGTCCCGTGGGAGAAGGCAAAGCATCAGGAAGAATAGCTAACAGATGCTGGGCTTAATACCTAGGCGACGGGATGATCTGTGCAGCAAACAACCATGGCACACGTTTACCTATGTATCAAACCTGCGCATCCTGCTCATGGACCCCTGAACTTGAAACACAAGTTGGAAAAAAAGAAAAGTCAAAAGGTAGTAAAAACACCTTTAACAAAAAATAGTAATACCTTCCTTCCCTTTGCCCCAGAGATGACCACAATCACTCTGTCGTACGTATTTTATGGTATTTATCTTCAGATGTCTAAAGAACAGGTTTAGTCACCGTCTCCATTTATTGGTTTGACCCATCATCTCTGGACCAGCCTGATGAATGAGCAGTTAGCTTTTTAAAGTACTTCCTGTTCCCCTCTTCTACTCAATGTAGTATACCTCTTGCTTAAGTTAACATTAAATGTTTAACATATTAGGATTATGTGATTTTTATTCAATTGAACCCATTGAAACCAAGATATGTTTCTCTTCTTGTACAACTTTTTGTTTTCCCTAAAGTCAGTAACCAGGTCTCTTTCTTTTTTAAAATTTGCTTACTATTCTAGATACCTAACAATAACTTTTCTTAGATCTTCTAAGAGGCTTTTAATATTCCCACACAACAAGAAATTCAGATAATCTACCCATTCCATTTTTTTCTCACTGATCATCCTCCTGGAACCCTCTGTTCTTCTCCTTCTTTTTTTATTTTTTTATTTTTTTATTTTTTTTCTTGAGACGGAGTCTCTCTCCATTGCCCAGGCTGGAGTGCTGTGGTGCGATCTCGGCTCACTGCAACCTCCGCCTCCCAGATTCAAGCGATTCTCCTGCCTCAGCCTCCCGAGTAGCTGGGATTACAGGCACATACCACCACGCCCGGCTAATTTTTGTATTTTTGGTAGAGACAGGGTTTCACTATCTTGGCTAGGCTAGTCTCGAACTCCTGATCAAGTGATCTGCCCACCTTGGCCTCCCAAAGTGCTGGGATTACAGGTGTGAGCCACTGTGCCAGGCCCTTCTCCTTCCATCTGGGCTGGTTTGCTTCCATTTTCCATTATCCTGGGAGTTTCCTCTGCCACTATCCTGTGTTGGGATCCCCTGGTTCCCCAGGCCCCCTCTTTCTTGGTTTTTTCCAAGAAAGTGGGATGCAAATCTTTTGAGAAACTGCATGTCATCGCCTCTCGGCCTTTTGGCTAAGATCAAGTGGAGAAACTGCATGTCTAAAAATGTCTTTATTTCCCTTCAATACTTAATTGATAAATGAGCAGAATATGAAATTATAGGTGGGAATCATTTCCCTCAGGATTTTGATGCCTCACTCTATTTTCTTCTAGCTTCTGATGTTTTTATTGAGCAGTCTGAGGCAATTCTGATTGCTGATCCTTTGTAAAAATCTTCTTTTTTATCTCTCGGGAAGCTTTTAGGATCTTTTCTTTATCCCTGGAGTTCTGAAATTTCACAATGATACGTAGGCCTGAGTGGGACCTTTTTTCCTTCATTGTTCTTGGCGCTCAATGGACCCTTTTATACTGGAAATTCAGATTCTGCACTTCTGGGGAAAGTTTTCTTATTACTTATTTTAATAGTTTTCTCCCCTCCATTTCTCTGTCCTCTCTTTCTGAAGTAAGGCAGAGTAAGGGGGAAGGGAGTAAGAGAAGATACTATTTTAGACAGAGTAGCCAGAAGTCTCTCTGATGAGGTGATATCTGAGCACAAACCCAAATCAGTATCCTCTCATCTCTGAGAAAAATTGTTAGACTCTTTCTCTCATTCCTTGCTCTGATTCTCTTTCTTTTCCATTTCCTTTGTCCATCTTTTGTGGTCTCCCTCCTATCGAGAGGCTTCCCTCGTGTGTCTAGTGATCCTTGGCTGAGTGTGCACATTCAGTGGGAGGCAAAACCTCACACTGTACCCCAAACATATACACAGTTATTATTTGTCAATGTAAACATTTTTTTAACTTGAGCAACAACAAAAAAGAGAGAGACACTGAAAGCTGATGGGAAGCTCTGAGTGGGTACAGTTTGTCACCTGGAGATTTTTCTTTTTTTTTTAGAGACAGGGTCTTGAGGTGGGAGGCAGGACTCGGCTCTGGAGGTGGGGCTCACATACCGGACCAAACTGAGGACTAACTAAAACAGGTCCAGGGCAGAAGCAGCTTTCCATAAGACACGCCCACAAGGGTGCTATGTCAGTCTACTGCTCCCATGGCAACACCCAGATGTTACCACCCCTTTCCAGGGCAATAACCCTGACCCTGCAATGACCACTCTCATCCTAGAATCTCTGCATAAACCACCACTTAATTTGTATATAATTAAAAGTGGGTATAAACATGAGTGCAGTACTGCCTCTGAGCTGCTACTCTGGACACACTGCTCTGCCAGCAGCAGTACCTCTGCTGCTGCTGTGCACGGCCACTTCAATAAAAGTTGCTGTCTAGGCCGGGCATGGTGGCTCATGTCTGTAATTCCAGCACCTTGGGAGGCCAAGGCAGGCGGATCACCTGAGGTCAGGAGTTCAAGACCAGCCTGGCCAACATGGCAAAACCCCATCTCTACTAAAAATACAAAAATTAGCCAAGCGTGGCAGCGAGTGCCTGTAATCCCAGCTACTCAGGAGGCTGAGGCAGGAGAATCACTTAAACCCGGGAGGCAGAGGTTGCACTGAGGCGAGATCGTGCCATCATTGCACTCCAGCCTAAGTGACAAGAAACTTTTTCTCAAAAAAAAAAAAGAAAAAAAAGTTGCTGTCTAACACCACTGGCTTGCCCTTGAATTCTTTCCTATGTGAAACTGAGAACCCTCCCAGGCTAAGGCCCAATTTGGGGGCTTGCCTGTCCTGCATTAGTCTCACTCCCACCCAGGCGGGAGTGCAGAGGTGCTAACATGGCTCACTGCAGCCTTGAACTGCTGGGCTCAAGCGATCCTCCTGCCTCAGCCTCCCCAGTAGCTGGGACCACCAGCATGCACCACCATGCATGTTGTCTTTTTCATTGGGGAACTCCTTCCTGTGGGATTGCTTCCTTTCCCCAGAGAGGAATCTCCCAATCTTCCACCTGGGGGTGGTGAGGGGGAATGCAACTCTGGAGAGAGTGAAAACATCATCACTCATTCATCTGGACTTGCACTTACCTCTCCTCACTCTGCCTTCACTGATGTCCCGAAGTTCCTGGGCCTTTCTGGGATTCCACAGGGCAAGCTTGTTGGCTTCCGGTGAGCAGTTCCTTCTGCAGTTTCTGTCCTTACCATCCCATCTCTGGTCCATCGATGACCCCTTGCCCATTCTCTCTGTCATCATGATTTCAGTGGGATTTAAAGACAGCACGCAGGTTAAAATGTATCCAATCCACTATGTTTAACCAGCACATGAAATACTCTAAAACAAATTCTAGCAAACAGATGAGGCTAAGAAATTTTTTTTTTTTTTAAGAAAAATAAAACCCGGCCGGGCGCGGTGGCTCACGCTTGTAATCCCAGCACCTTGGGAGGCCGAGGCGGGCGAATCACGAGGTCAGGAGATTGAGACCACGATGAAACCCCGTCTCTACTAAAAATACAAAAAATTAGCCGGGTGCGGTGGCGGGCGCCTGTAGTCCCAGCTACTCGGGAGGCTGAGGCAGGAGAATGGCGTGAACCCGGGAGGCGGAGCTTGCAGTGAGCCGAGATTGCGCCACTGCACCCCAGCCTGGGCGACAGAGCGAGACTCTGTCTCAAAAAAAAGAAAGAAAAAGAAAACCCTTGCAATCCATCCCTCCTGTGATGAAACCCCTGTACTTGACAATCATAGAATTTTATGGGTGAAGTGAACTCAGCCATCATCAATGCCCACTAGCTCATTTTACAGATAGAGAAACTTAAACCCAGACTGCAGAAGTAACTTGCCCAGAGTCACAAAGCCAGTGAGTGGCAGACTAACGAGTCCGCAGTTCCCACTTGGAATCCTGTACCTCTCCACTCAGCCTTCCCAGAAGAGCCCCTCTGGCATTAGAAAGATTTTCCTCTTGATAGGGCTTTCGAAGCAAATACTTTTTTGCCCTCTGGGCCTGTCTGACCCCGATCAGTCCTATCTGGAGAAGAACCACGCCAATGATCTAGACATTATTTCTCGGCAAGACCAGGAGTGTTCATGGCATATTAAACAAAGATCGTTTCTTAAAGGACAGAGTCAAGATAACAAATCTAACTTAAAATAAACCTGCAGTCAGATTACCAATTAACACCTAAGTGTATTTAAGCAGAAATAAATTTAATTGTCTAATTAATTTTTCACCAATTAAGTCCATTTTTACATGTTGCGTTTTACACTGCCTTGGCAATGAAAGTAATTGGATCCCTTTATAACCATTTTCCACTTCCTGGTTTGCTAAGTAGTTCAATGCTGTTGTCTATAGAAGATATAAATTGCCCCAAACTGGCCACATTGCAACTTTATGAAGTTCATAAAATACTTCTATTTGGAGGATGGGAGATGAGAAGAAGCTGCAAAGATGAAAATGACAATTTGTGGAATGGCAGAGTAGAAAGCGTGCCTGCGGTAGGCAGCCTCTAAGATGGTCCCCAATAATCCCTGCCCCCTGACGTTCACACCCTGGTGAAGTTCCCTTCCCTTAAGTGGGGCCTGGACCTAATGACTTCCTTCTAAGATGTAAAATACACGCTGGGGCTGGATGTGGTGGCACACACCTGTATCCAAGCACTTTGGGAGACTGAGGCAGGAGGATTGCTTGAACCCAGGAGTTCTATACCAGCCTGGGCAACATGGCAAGACCCCATCTCTACAAAAAAAATAAAATACAGGATAGGGCACAGTAGCTCACACTTGTAATCCCAGCACTTTGGGAGGCCAAGTCTGGCAGATCGCTTGAGAGCTCAGGAGGTTGAGACCAGCCTGAACAACATAGTGAAACCCCATCTCTACAAAAAAATACAAAAAATTGGCCAGGCGAGGTGGTGCACACCTATAGTTCCAGCTACTTGGGAGGCTGAGGTGGGAGGATCACCTGTGCCTGGGGACATCGAGGCTGCAATGAGCCATGATCGTGCCACTGCACTCCAGTGGGTGACAGAGCAAGACTATGTCTCCAAAAATAATAAAATAAAATAAAAATAAAATTTTTTTTTTTAAATGTAATGAGTAAAATACAGCAAAATTGATGGGATATTACTTCCAAGATGGGTCATAAAAAGATTTCTAGCCTAACTGCTCTTGCTCAACTCTCTCATTTTCTCCCTCTCTCTCCCCACTCCCTCTCTCTTTCGCTCTCTTTTTCTCTCTCTGATCATTCAGTCTGGGTAAAACTATGTCTTGAGCAGCCCTAGAGAGAAGCCCACGTACAAAGGAACTGAAGTTTCCTGCCCAAAGCCATGTGAGTGTGCCTGGAAAAGGAACCTCCCGCCCTAGTCAAGCCTCCGGAGACTGCAGTCCCAGCTAGGCCACCCCGAACTGCTGATCTTCATCAGCTCTATGATGTAATGATAAATACCTACTGCTTTAAGCTTCTACGTTTGGGGATGATTTAGTATACAGCAATTGTGGGGAGACCTGGGTATGAGTCCTGACTTTTCCACTTCCTTGCAAAATCACTTTGTATGAGTCCCTTAACCTCTCGTTATTTATTTATGACAGAGTCTCGCTCTGTCGCCCAGGCTGGAGCGCAATGGTGCAACCTCCAGCTCCTGGGTTCAAGTGATTCTCCTGCCTCAGCCTCCCAAGTAGCTGGGATTACAGGCACTCGCCATCATACCCAGCTAATTTTTGTATTTTTAGTACAGACTGGGTTTCACCTTGTTGGTCAGGCTGGTCTCGAACTCCTGACCTCAGGTAATCTGCCCGCCTCAGTCTCCCAAAGTGCTGGGATTACAGGTGTGAGCCACTGTACCCAGCCCCTTAAACTCTCTTAATTACTCCTGTTTCCTCACCTGTAAAATGGGGATAATAACCATACCTAACCCCACAGAGTTCCATGGGGTTCAAGAAGGAAACTAGCTTTAAATGATCGTTAGGCATTAGATATTTTTATCTACACTATCTCATTTTTTTCATATTTCAAAGGAAAAAAGAATACATGGCAAGTGTCTAGTAAATTGGAGCACCATGCTAGTATTCTTAGAGCCAATTCATTCTATGATTTATTAAAACATTGTTTAACCAAATATCAATCTTGGATCAACTTTAAATAAACCATATGTCTTTAAGAACCGATGGGTTTTAATTAGTTTCTTAATTAGCATGTGAGAAGTTTGCAAACCTGTTGGGTTTGCTATCAAAATCAGAAGAATAACCTTTATACGATTCTCACATGAGGAGCCAGGGCCGAGGCCCACAGGACCCTCAAGTTAATATGACCCAAGCTCAGCTCTCTCTGATAAGCCCCTAATCAGGAAGGCTGAGCCTTATTAACAACACCACTCTCCTCCTGCTCCACCAACCTGGGAAACTCCAAGTCATCCCCCAGAATCCTCTCCTTCCACTCTTTACCCCCACTCTTGTCATCAAATCCTGCAATTCTAATTCAGGGACGTTTTTTCCCCGCCACCACCCTGCCACTGTTTTAGTTCAGACTAATTGCCTTCACATTCAATCATTAATCAAATATCTATTGACAGTGCGTGGTGCTTCAGAAGTTGGGCTCTGCAGGCCGGGTGCGGTGGCTAACACCTGTAATCCCAGCACTTTGGGAGGCCGAGGCAGGCGGATCACGAGGTCAGGAGATCAAGACCATCCTAGCTAACACAGTGAAACCCCGTCTCTACTAAAAATACAAAAAAAATTAGCTGGGTGTGGTGGCAGGTGCCTGTAGTCCCAGCTACTCGGGAGGCTAAGGCAGGAGAATGGCGTGAACCCAGGAGGCAGAGTTTGCAGTGAGCCGAGATTGCACCACTGCACTCCAGCCTGGGTGACAGAGCGAGACTCCATCTCAAAACAAAACAAAAGAAGGTGAGTTCTGCATGGGAATACGGTAGTTAATCAGGCCTCCTGTCTTCAAGGAACTAACACGTTTCCTCATTCGGTTTTGCAAAATTCAGCTGAACTAGATTGATAGTTATGAGTAGGCTGCCTTGGGCTAAGTCTTGGCCTTTCCACTTACTGTGTGTCCTTGGACAAGTTACCTAAAGTCTCTGTACTTCTGTTTTGTCACTTGCAAAACAGGGATAATAATAGTACCTATGTCACAAGGATTAAGAGAGTCAAAACATGTTTAAATGCTTAGAATAGTGTCTGGCAATCAAAAAATGTTAGCCATTGCTATTTTTGGACCATAACCTGTTTTCTCTCTGTAGGCCAAACCATCCCTTCCAGAGGGGCCTGACTCTTCTTCCTAAAGAACCATTTAGCCATGTCGTTTCCCTAACAAACGTCACTAACGTATGTCTTAGCATGGCCCATCTGTCTCTGACCCACCTCTGTGGCCCTCGGCCTCCACCCTAACCCCATCCTTTCCCCAACACTCCACTGAATGTGTCTCCCCCTTGCCAAAACATGCCACTCTGAGCCTAATCATGTGTCTTCATGCCAAGACAAACGAGGCATTAAAGGGAAGACAGACTTGTGGCCGGGAGCGGTGGCTCACGCCTGTAATCCCAACACTTTGGGAGGCCGAGGGGGGCGGATCACGAGGTCAGGAGATCAAAACCATCCTGGTTAACACGGTGAAACCCCGTCTCCACTAAAAATACAAAAAACTAGCCGGACACAGTGGCGGACGCCTGTAGTCCCAGCTACTCCGGAGGCTGAGGCAGGAGAGTGGCGTGAACCCGGGAGGCAGAGCTTGCAGTGAGCCGAGATCGCGCCATTGCAGTCCCGCCTGGGCGACAGAGCGAGACTCCGTCTCAAAAAAAAAAAAAAAAAAAACAGAGAGAAGACAGACTTGTTCAAGGGATGACAAGACAGAGCCCAAGATGGCGGGTGGATGCTCTCCGTCTCTTTCAGGCTCTGTAAGGAGTGGCTACTGCAAGAGACAAAACAGGCTGGGACTTCACTACTCTATGGCAGTGGGTAGCACAGGTCTTCAAATGGCGGAAATGTTTGCTACCAGGAAATATCAGATGGGAAGAAAAAGAATTAGACCTTGTTCTTATCTCGCTTGGGAGCATAGAACTGCCCCTGCTGTCATCAGGGAAAGAGAAGAAAGGAAGAAATAAAGAGCTTGAGCTTCGGAGTAAGTGAGACCTGTGTCCAAATCCTGGCTCTACCGCTAGCTAAACAAGCACTGTAACCTCAGTTTCTTTGGCTAGAAAATGGGACTAAGAACGGTTACTTTGTGGAGTTGATGTGAGAATTGGATGAGAAAACTTATGTGAAACGTACGCAGCACACCACAGGCTCCAGATAAGGTATTACCTTCCCATTTTCTCATGCCCTGCTTGAAAGGGGCCGGGCGGAGACCAAACTACGCCGGTCGCGGTCAAGAGATCTTTATTGGAGGTATCGAGCGGCACCATGCAAGGAGAAGGAAGAGAAGAGAGAGAGGGCTGCTGGTGTGCTGGGTTTTATATCCCTTGGGCCTACGTGGATTGGGCTAGGGGCGGGCCCAAGGGAAGGCAGGAGATGCTTCTTTCTGATTGGCCCTCCTTTGGCGGGTTCAGACAGTGCCCGGTCAAGGAGGGGAGAAGAACCCGGAACCGGCCCCATCTTAAGGTACAGCGCCATTTTAAGGTACCCCATGTTACCTAACACTGCTGTCCGTGCTGGTGAAGTCTCCCAGCTCACCTCACCCTGTCTGCCTGGTGAACTCCTACTTGATCTTCAAGTCCTAGTTCAATGTCACTTGCCAGAGGAGCCTTTCCTGGCTTTCTCAAGCATAGTTTGTCACTCCTGCTGAGAGGTGACAGCGTGGTGGCAGTCCTCACAGCCCTCGCTCGCTCCCGGTGCCTCCTCTGCCTGGGCTCCCACTTTGGTGGCACTTAAGGAGCCCTTCAGCCCACGGCTGCACTGTGGGAGCCCCTTTCTGGGCTGGCTAAGGCGGGAGCCGGCTCCCTCAGCTTGCAGGGAGCTGTGGTGGGAGATGCATGAGCGGGAACCGGGGCTGCGCAGCGGCGCTTGCGGGCCGGCTGGAGTTCCGGGTGGGCGTGGGCTTGGCGGGCCCCGCACTCGGAGCAGCCGGCCGGCCCTGCCTGCCCCGGGCAATGAGGGGCTTAGCACCCGGGCCAGCGGCTGCAGAGGGTGTACTGGGTCCCCCAGCAGTGCCAGCCCACCGGTGCTGCGCTCGATTTCTCGCCAGGCGTTAGATGCCTTCCCGCGGGGCAGGGCTCGGGACCTGCAGCCCGCCATGCCTGAGCCTCCCACCCCCTCCATGGGCTCCTGTGCGGCCCGAGCCTCCCTGACGAGCGCCACCCCCTGCTCCACAGCACCCAGTCGCATCGACCACCCAAGGGCTGAGGAGTGCGAGCGCAACTGTCAGGCAGCTCCACCTGCAGCCCCGGTGCAGGATCCACTGGGTGAAGCCAGCTGGGCTCCTGAGTCTGGTGGAGATGTGGAGAACCTTTATGTCTAGCTCAGGGATTGTAAATACACCAATCAGCACCCTCTGTCTAGCTCAGGGATTGTGAGTACACCAATCGACACTCTATTTCTAGCTGCTCTGGCGAGGCGTTGGAGAACCTTTGTGTCGACACTCTGTATCTAACTGATCTAATGGGGACTTGGAGAACCTTTATGTCTAGCTCAGGGATTGTAAACGCACCAATCAGTGCCCTGTCAAAACAGACCCCCTCGGCTCTACCAATCAGCAAGATGTGGGTGGGGCCAGATAAAAGAATAAAAGCAGGCTGCCCGAGCCAGCAGTGGCAACCCGCTTGGGTCCCCTTCCACACTGTGGAAGCTTTGTTCTTTTTCTCTTTGCAGTAAGTCTTGCTACTGCTCACTCTTTGGGTCCATACTGCTTTTATGAGCTGTAACACTCACGGCGAAGGTCTGCAGCTTCACTCCTGAAGCCAGCGAGGCCACGAGCCCACCGGGAGGAAGGAACAACTCCAGATGCGCCGCCTTAAGAGCTGTAACACTCACCGCGAAGGTCCGCAGCTTCACTCCTGAGCCAGTGAGACCACGAACCCACCAGAAGGAAGAAACTCCGAACACATCCGAACATCAGAAGGAACAAACTCCAGACACGCGGCCTTTAGAACTGTAACACTCACCGCGAGGGTCCGTGGCTTCCTTCTTGAAGTCAGTGAGACCAAGAACCCACCAATTCCGGACACACTGCCACTATCTCCTCCTGGACTGGGAACTGCTGCAGAGCAGGAATAACAACTGAAGCAACCTTTGCATCCTCAGAGCCTAGCATCATTCAAAAATAAATATGGGCTGGGTGCAGTGGCTCACGCCTGTAATCCCAGCACTTTGGGAGGCTGAGGCAGGAGGATCACTTGAGCCCAGAAGTTCAAGACCAGCCTGGGCAACATAGTGAGACCTTGTCTCTAAAATAAATAAATGGGCCGGGTGTGGTGGCTCACGCTTGTAATCCCAGCACTTTTGGAGGCCAAGACGGATGGATCACTTGAGGTCAGAAATTCAAGACTAGCCTGGCCAACATGGCGAAACCCTGTCTCTACTAAACAAAAAGTAGCTGGTTGTGGTGGTGTGTGCCTGTAATCCCAGCTGCTCAGGAGGCTAAGCCAAGAGAATTGCTTAAACCCAGGAGATGGAGGTTGCAGTGAGCTGAGATCGTGCCACTGCACTCCAGCCTGGGCAACAGAGGGAGACTCCATCTCCAAAAAAAAAATAATAAAAATAATTAAAAGTAAATAATATAAAATAAATAAAAATTAAAAAAAGAAAAAATAAATATCTGTTGGGT
Organism: Symphalangus syndactylus; assembly: GCF_028878055.3. Classification (NCBI taxonomy): domain Eukaryota; kingdom Metazoa; phylum Chordata; class Mammalia; order Primates; family Hylobatidae; genus Symphalangus; species Symphalangus syndactylus. Next base: position 10,569,234 of record NC_072428.2, on the reverse strand, counting down.
AGTGTTCTATGATTTCCATGTGAAAATAAAGGATTCTTAAGTGCTTTAAAATATTTCTTATTACAGCATCATTTGTAATAGAGAAACTTTGGAAGCAACATAAATGTCTAATAATTAGGGGTTAAGTAAATTATGGTTTATCCTCATAATGTAATGTATGCTGCCATGAAAATCACGTTATAGAAATGTGCTGTTGGCATTTCTCAATATACATTATGGGGAAAGAAGTACGTTTCAACGCAGTACTATGTGCAGAATGATCCTGTTTTGTGATAAAAATATAAATGTTTATGTATGCATAAAAAGGTCTGGAAGGACCCAGTGGTTGTCTCTGGGTGGGTGGAATTTGCATGTTTCTTTTCCTTCCTTATGCTTATATGTATTTTGTGATTTTTCTATAATGAGCATAAATTACTTTTGTAGTAAGAAAAAAAATTTTTAAACTACCAAAAATTGTTTTTCTGATTGTAATGCATTTTCATTGTAGAAAATTTGAAAACTATAAAAAATAAAAGATAATTATGCATGTTATTCTACCTAGAGAGCCTGTTAACTTTTTAGTGTAATTCTTTCTAGTCTTTTTTTTTAAAAATGCAGGTATGAATTTTTTTTAACTATTTGAGATCAAACTGATCTATAGCTTAAGATCCTGCAATTTTTTATTACATTGTGAATATTTTCCAAAGCTATTACAAATTCTAAATATTAGATGTCTCACAAAGGACTGGAAAAATCAGCTATACTGGGGAGAAAAAAATAGAAGAATCAAAAAGAGGGTTCATGGCCTCCCAAATACAGCACAAGGCATTTTAATGTCTTCCCTAGCCCTAGAGAGGGCTTATATTGTATAAAACACTTTAAAATATTCCATATTAGCAATTTTAATGGTAAATTTTTTGAAAGGGCTTTTTATAATTTTGCTATTGAATTTGGCTAAACATACTCATTTGATTTACAACTGGCAAACAACTCACTGAATTTACAATTGGCTATAATTTCTCAGTAATTATTGTGCCTATTTGGGAACTCGGGGAAAATTGAGAAAAATCCAACCTATGAATTGTTTTCAAATATAAAGAAACACAACATTTAACAATTAATGAAATTAACACAATGTTACATTGTATAGATTTTTAATTAAACTTTTTTTATTTTTACAGTTTTCATAGTTTGGAACCAATAACTCTTTTCAGATCTAGGACTTGGGTTGTGTCTCCCCTGACTCGTGGAGAGAACATCCTGCTTTCACTGCAGGGCAGCCATGGCAGAAAACACCAGAAACTTCCAGCAGGGGTGGGAGCCACTTCAAAGGCTAGCAATAAGGAAAGCCAATTTATTCAGCAGAGTTGGTTTTTCTGTGCCAACCTCCAAATAGAAAGTGGGAGGGTTTGGACAGGGAATTCCTGCTCCAGAAAGTTTTCGCTTCTCAAGTACAGTAAGTAAAACTGGGGAGAAGGAGGAGGAGAAGGAGGGAGAGGCAGAAAAGGAGAAACAGGAAGGAGAAAGGAGAGAAAAGGCTAGAGAAGGAAGGAAGGAAAGGAAGCAGGGAAGCTACCATTCATTCATTGCTTATTATGTACCAGGCACTAAGCTAAGAACTATACATATTGTATCTCTTTCAGCACTCACTAGAACCCTATGAGAGGAGACTGTTGTCACTCCTATTTTACAGATAAGGCTCCAGAGGATCAGAAAGGTTAAGTCATTGGCCTAGGGTCACACAGCTTAAAAGTGACAGAGCTGGCCCAAGGCTGTCCAACCCCAGGACCACTACATTAACCCTTATACCATACAGCCTCCCCAAATATGCTTGCCCTGTCTGTCCCGCCTCCTAGTCCCAGAATAACAGAATTTAAAGCTGGAGGAGACCTTTGACATCAGCTTTCAGTCTCTACCTTAACTGAAGCAGGCTCACAGGAAGAACTTTGTCCCCTGTCTGCATCTTGCTGAACAAGGCACTTCCACCCTGTCTCACGTCCTTACATCCCCAGGGCCACTGTGCTTGGCCCAGAAAATGTGCTTAGTAGGTGTTTGCTGAATTAATGAATTAAATAAATCTCTCGTTCTGCTGAGAAAGAAGGCCAGAGAAGGAAATTTGGGGACCACACACCGGGGGTAACTTGCTTAAAGTCATCAACAAAGTAGCAATGACAGACTTTAGATTAGAATCTGGGCCAATGCTTGTTTCACCTGAATTCCACTGTTTCACCTGAATTTGCACAGGGCTTTTCACCTCACATTATCTCATTTCATCCTCATAACCACCACGTGATTATTACCATATGTCATCCAACCTAAGGCCATCAATGGGACATACCGCTTTTTTCTTCAACAATAGGAAAGAGACAGGATATCTGTCTGCCAGATATCCTTGGGAGACACCATCAATTGTAAGAGGCATCCCTACCAAGTGGGAAAAAAAAGTATGGTGTTATCCACATTTTGCAGATGTGGGAACAAAGGCTCGCAGAAATGAAGAGGCGTGTCCCAGACATAAAGCAATTAAGAGTCGGACGTGTGTGATTCAAGCTAGTCCTGGTCTCTCTCAAAAACAGTACCTTAAGCTGGGCGCAGTGGCTCACACCTGTAATCCCAGCACTTTGGGAGGCTGAGGCGGGTGGATCGCCTAAGGTCGGGAGTTCAAGACCAGCCTGACCAACATGGAGAAACCCTGTCTTTACTAAAAATACAAAATTAGCCGGGGTGGTGGTGCATGCCTGTAATCCCAGCTACTCGGGAGGCTGAGGCAGGAGAATCACTTGAACCCGGGAGGCGGAGGTTGCAGTGAGCCGAGATCGCGCCATTGCACTTCATCCTGGGCAAAAAGAGCAAAACTCTGTCTCAAAAAAAAAAAAAAACTGTACCTTAAGGCACTGCGATCTGATGGCTTTTTGTTGTTGTTTGAGACAGGATCTTACTCTGTCACCCAGGCTGGAGTGCAGTGGTGCTATCTCGGCCCACTGCAGCCTCGACCTCCCAGGCTCAAGTGATCCTCTTACCTCAGCTTCCTGAGTAGCTGTGACTATAGGCATGCGCCACCACGCCCGGCTAATTTTTGTATTTTTGGTAGAGATGGAGTCACGCCGTCTTGTCCAGGCTGGTCTCGAACTCCTGAGCTCAAGCACTCTGCCCATCTCGGCCTCCCAAAGTGCTGGAATTATAGGCGTGGGCCAGCATGCCTGGCTTGATGGTTTGTTTTTTTTAAAAAAATTATTGGCCGGGCGTGGTGCAGTGAGGGAAGATTGCACCACTGCCCTCCAGCCTGGGTGACAGAGTGAGACCCTGCCTCAAAGACAAAAAAAAAAAAAAATTATTGTTCTGCTTCTTAAATGATCTTCCTACAGGATGATAAACACCATGTCTGAGAGCGAGGTCCGTGGTCTCCACTTCGAAGCCGTTTTCCGAGTACCTTGCACAATGTCAGGAACAGAGCAAGCCTCAAAACAGTATCTAAGAAATGTACAGGAAAGAGTGGGGAGGTGACACTATGAGGCAGCTCATAGATCTAAAAAACATGGGCCTGAGTTAGAAGTCACCGACTGTGGGCCCAGCATGGTGGCTCACGCCTGTAATCCCAGCATTCTGGGAGGCCAAGGCAGGCAGATCACCTGAGGACAGGAGTTTGAGAACAGCCTGGCCAATATGGCAAAACTCCGTCTCTACTAAAACTACAAAAAAATTAGCTGGGCATGGTGGCGCGCGTCTGTAGTCCCAGCTACTTGGGAGGCTGAGGCAGGAGAATTGCTTGAACCTGGGAGGTGGAGGTTGCAGTGAGCCAATATCACACCATTGCACTTCAGCCTGGGCAAAAGAGCGAGACTCCATCTCAATTAAAAAAAAAAAAAGTCATCAACTGTGGATGTTTCCATGTTGCTGACACCAGGCGAGATAAAGGTAAGTGCAGAATGGGCCGTGTATTTAATCCCACCCTGGCCAGCTACTAGCTATGTGACTTCAGAGGAATATTGTAACTCTTTGAGTCTCTGTTTCCTGCTGGTAAACTGTGGATAATGCAGTACTCCCTATCTCACGGGACTGTGAGAATTAAACGAGAATGCGAAAGCTAAGAGCTTGGCACATGGCAAACACTCAATCACAGCTAAAGCCAGGTAGAGGAGAAATGTTTGCCTTCCATCAACGCAAACGAAACCAAACTGGCTGGGCATTGGGGGATTTTGTGACCCAGAGCCCTCAGTCTCAGATTGGTCATAGAAACAGGCTGTCCTGCAGCAGAAGACTCCATTCCCACCCCTATCACTAGCAGCTTTCTAAAGATCAAATACACGAGAAATGACAGTTGGGAAATAACCATACACACCCAGCTAATTAATAGAATCATAAACATTTACCTCGATCCACCTAGGCAAAAATGTTTAAAACTCTGGATAGAATAGATGATTTTCTAGGGAAATAGAAAATATTACAACTAATTCCAGAAGAGTTTTTTAAAACACACGCACCAAAAAAGAAACCTACCAAATACTGTAGAATAGATTGAGAATATTTTCAAAGAGCGATACCCAAAAAAAGTGTCAGGTCCAGATGGTTTCATGGGTGAATTCTACCTGCTATTTAAATTGTTCCAGAGCAAAGAGAAAGCAGGAAAATTTCCAAATTCTTTTTATGAAGCCAGCACAACTCTGTATAAAACCTGACAAAGAGAGCACCATAGAAAAAAGGGATCAGCAAATCTGTAAATGCTGGAAGCACTTCCCAGAGTCAAGAGCAAAATGAGAATTTCTACTCACACCACTAACAATGTTAAACGTAACATTATTCTGGAAGTGCTGGCCTCTACTATACAGTTAGACAACCAAAAGAAGCAAGATACACGAAAACAGGAGAGGAGAAAGACAAATTATCATCTTTAGATGATATGACTATAAACCTCTAACTCAAAGTAATTCAGGAATTCACAAAAAAAAATTAGATGTCAATTATCAATAAAATAAGATGACTGTTTATATGACTGATATACAAAAGTTAGTAGCTTTCTTATATGCAATCAACCAGTTAGGAAATATTTTTAAAGTTTCCATTCATATGAGTGATGACACAAAACACAACCAATACAAATGTGCTAAATGGGCCGGGCACAATGGCTCACGCCTGTAATCCCAGCACTTTGGGAGGCCAAGGCACGTAGATCACCTGAGGTCAGGAGTTCGAGACCAGCCTGACCAACATGGTGAAACCCCCGTTCCTACTAAAAACAGGAAAATTAGCTGGGCATGGTGGTGGGTACCTGTAATCCCAGCTACCGGGGAGGCTGAGGCAGGAGAATCAATCACTTTAACCCAGGAGGTGGAGGTTGCACTGAGCAAAGATCATGCCACTGCACTCCAGCCTGGGCCACAGAGCGAAACTCCGTCTCAAAAAAAAAAAAAAAAAAAATATGCTAAATGTATAAGAGGAGTGTCTTAGCAGGAGGATGGCTTGAGCCCAGGAGTTAGAGGCTGCAGTGAGCTATGATCGCGACACTGCCCTTCAGCCTGGATGACAGAGCAAGACCCTGTCTCTAAAAAAAAAAAAAAAAAAAGAGGAAGAAGAATGCCTTTGAATGCTGCTGAAGGACTTGATAGTCTGAATAAATGGAAAGACATATCGTGCTTTTGAGTAGGAAGATGTACGATTGTAAAGATGTCGGTTTCACAAATCACGGTATTTACAGTGATTCCAATTTTTAAAATATACTAAAAGAATTGCTTTTGGAACCAGATAGGCTGATTCTAAAGTTCACATGGAAAAATAAGCGTGCAAGAATAGCCAGGAAAAAAATATGGGGGTGGGGATGGAAAGACAGTGAGGATAGACTACCTACTGAACATTGAAACATACTGTAGTTTCTTAGATATGACACCAAAACCATAAACAACAAAAGAAAAAAATAGATAAATTGAATTTCATCAAAGTTAAAAACTCTTGTGCATCAAAGGACGCCATCAAGAAAGTGAAAACACACACTCATAAAATGGGAGAAAATATTTGCAAGTCCTATATCTGATAAGGAGCTACTATTCAGAATATAAAAAGAACTTTTATAATTTAGCCATAAAAAGACAAATAACCCACTTTTAAAATGGGCAAAGAATGTGAATAGATTTTTGTCCAAGTAAGATATACAAATGGCCAATAAGCACAGGAAAAAAATGCTCCACATCATTAGTCATTAGAAAATACCAATCAAAACTACAGTGAGATACCACTTCACACCTACTAGGATGGCTAGAATCAAAGGGACAAACATTCCCAAGTGTTGGGGAAGATATGGAGAAACTGAAACCCTCATGCATTGCTGTTAAGAATGTAAAACAGCCAGGGGCACGGTGGCTCACACCGGTAATCCCAGTGCTTTGGGATGCTGAAGTGGGTGGATCACCTGAGGTCAGGAGTTCAAGACCATCATGGCAACATGGTGAAACCCTATCTCTACTAAAAATACAAAAATTAGCTAGGCAGGCCAGGCGTGGTGGCTCACACTTGTAATCCCAGCTACTCAAGAGGCCAAGGCACGAGAATTGCTTGAACCTGGGAGGTGGAGGTTGCAGTGAGCTATGATCATGCCACTGCACTCCAGCCTGGGCAACAGAGCGAGACTCTGTCTCAAAAAAAAGGAAAAAAGAAAAACAGCCAGGGGCGTGGTGGCTCACACCTGTAATCCCAACACTTTGGGAAGATGAAGTAGGCAGATTGCTTGAACCCAGGAGTTTGAAACCACCTTGGGCAACATAACGAAACCCATCTCTACAAAAAAATTTTTTTAAATTAGCTTGGCGTGGTGGCAGGTGCCTATAGTCCCAGCTACCCAGGAGGCTGAGGTGGGAGGCTCAAAGCAGTGAGTCATGATCACACCACTCCAGCCTGGGTGACGGAGCAAGATCTTGTCTCAAAAACAAAAAAGAAAAAGAGAATGTAAAACAGTTTGTGCATTACTTTGGAAAACAGTCTGGCAGTCGTTGGTTCTTCAAAATGTTAAACATAGGGGATAGGTGTGGTAGCTCACACCTGTAATCTCAGTGCTTTAGGAGGCCGAGGCGGGCGGATCACTCGAGGTCAGGAATTCGAGACCAGCCTGGTCAACATGGTGAAACCCCATCTCTACTAAAAATACAAAAATTACCTAGGTATGGTGGCATACGGCTGTAATCCCAGCTACTCAGCAGGCTGAGGCATGAAAATCGCTTGAACCCAGGAGGCAGAAGTTGCAGTGAACCAAGATTGCACCACTGCACTCCAGCCTGGGTGACAGAGGTAGAATCTGTCTCAAAAAAAGCAAAAACAAACAAAAAAAAGAGTTATTATATGACCCAGCAATTTTATATGTATATATGTATACATATAAATATGCATGTGTGTGTAGATAGATAGACAGATATTCTCCAAGAGATTTGAAAACATATGGTCCACACAAAAAATGTATATTAATGTTCAACAGCAGCATGAGTCACAATAGCGAAAAAGTGGAAACAACCCCAATGTCCATCAGTTGATTAATGGAGAGGCAAAATGTGGTATAACATGGTAGGATCTATACAGTGGAATATCATGTAGCAATAAGAAGGCATGAAGTACTGACTCATGGTACCACATGGATGAGCCCTGAAAATATTACACTAAGTGAAAGAAGCCAGTCACAAAAATCCACGTGTGGTATGATTCTCGTTTTACCAGATGCCCAGAAAAGGCAAATCTGTAGAAACCAAAAGTAGAATCGTGGGTGCCAGGGGCTGTGGAGGGAATGGGAAGTGACTGCTAATGGGTACCGCGTTTTTATATGAGATGATGAAAATGTTGTGAAATTAGATCGTGGTAATAGTTATGCAACTTTGTGAATATACTAAAAAACACTGAATTGTATACTTAAAGGGGTGAATTTTATATTTTATAATATGTGAATTGTATCCCAATACATCTGTTTTTGTTGTTTTTTTTTTTGAGACGGAGTCTCGCTCTGTCGCCAGGCTGGAGTGCAGTGGTGCGATCTCAGCTCACTGCAATCTCTGACTCCTGGGTTCAAGAGAGTCTCTGGCCTCAGCCTCCTGAGTAGCTGTGATTACAGGCACATGCCACCGTGCCCAGCTAATTTTTGTATTTTTAGTAGAGACGGGGTTTCACCATGTTGGCCAGGATGGTCTTGATCTCTTGACCTCGTGATCTGCCCGTCTTGGCCTCCCGAAGTGCTAGGATTATAGGTGTGAGCCACCGCCCCCGGCCAATAAAGCTGTTATTTTTTAAGACATAATATAAAACTTTGGTAAGCAAAACAGCACAAAAGACCAGAATAGATGCGACTACTGACCAGAATTTTGTACATTATAAAGGTGGCATTTCAAGTAAGAGGAAAGATGTATTATTCTGAAAATTATATCGAAACATTCCTTGATAAGTTATCCATGGGGGAAGGTGGTATTTGGAACCTTAATCTGCTCCTTTGAGATGAATGAAGGACTTAAATGTAAAAAGTAAAACTATAAAAATGCTAGGATAAAACAGGTGAGTTTTATAAAATCTCAGAGTGGGAAAGACAAAACACAATGAACCCTAAAGAAAAAAAAATGCATAAATTTGACTTATAAATGTTTCAAATTTCTACATGGAAAAAAACAAAAGACAAATAGCAAACTGAAAAAAATTATAAAAATGTGACCTCATTTTTACAAACTTTCAGTTTCCTTATTATATAAAAATGCTGCATGTATCCCTAAGAAAAAACAAACCAATAGAAAAATAAACCTAAACAGACCATTTCTAGAGATAAAAATAAAAATATGAAAAGATGTCCAACTTCATTCATAATTAATGCTTATTAAAACAACAACTAGATACCATTTTTCATCTATCAGATTGGCCAAAATAAAACAAGTTTGCTAAAAAACTACATGTTCAAAAATGTGAAAAAAAGGGCTGGGCGTGGTGGCTCACGCCTGTAATCCCAGCACTTTGGGAGGCCAAGGCAGGCGGATCACTTGAGGTCAGGAGTTCAAGACCATCCTGGCCAACATGGCGAAACCCCGTCTCTACTAAAAATACAAAAATTAGCTGGGCATGGAGGTGCACACCTGTAATCCCAGCTACTTGGGAGGCTGAAGAAGAAGAATCGCTGGAACCTGGGAGGCGGAGGTTGCAGTGACCTGAGATTGTGCCACAGCACTCCAGCCTGGGCGACAAAGCAAGACTCCTTCTCAAAAAAAACAAACGAAAAGAAAAATGAAGAGAAAAAAACTGGACCCACGGGTGAAAATTTAGGTACACACAAAAATCTGCATGGGGATGTTCACAGCAGCTTATTCATCATTGGTAAATCTTAGAAACAAACAAGATGTCTTTCAGTAGGTTACTGGATTAAAAAACTATGGTCATCAGACAATGGAATATTATTCAGTGCTAAAAAGAAATGAGTTAGCAAGCCACAAAAAGACAGAGTAACCTTAAATGCACATTAATAAGTGAAAGAAGCCTATCTCAAAAACATATTCTTTTTTTTTTTTTTTTTTTTTTTTGAAACGGAGTCTCGCTCTGTCGCCCAGGCTGGAGTGCAGTGGCGTGATCTCGGCTCACTGCAAGCTCCGCCTCCCAGGTTCATGCCATTCTCCTGCCTCAGCCTCCAGAGTAGCTGGGACTACAGGCTCCCGCCACCGCGCCCGGCTAATTTTTTGTATTTTTTAGTAGAGATGGGGTTTCACCGTGTTAGCCAGGATGGTCTCGATCTCCTGACCTTGTGATCCGCCTGCCTCGGCCTCCCAAAGTGCTGGGATTACAGGCGTGAGCCACCGCGCCTGGCTAAAAAAAAAAAAAAAAGCCATATTCTGTATAATTCCAACTATATGACATTGTGGAAAAGGCAAAAGTATGAAGACAGTAGAAAATATCTGTTATTGGCCGGGAGTGGAAGCACACGCCTGTAATCCCAGCACTTTGGAAGACCAAGGCGGGCGGATCACGAGGTCAAGAGATCGAGACCATCCTGGCCAACATGGTGAAACCCTGTCTCTACTAAAAATACAAAAATCAGCTGAGCATGGTGGGGCATGCCTGTAGTCCTAGCTACTCGGGAGGCTGAGGCAGGAGGATCACTTGAACCCGGGAGGCAGAGGTTACAGTGAGCCGAGATTGTGCCACTGTACTCCAGCCTGGTGACAGAGCAAGACTCCATCTCAAAAAAAAAAAAAAAAAAAATCTGTTACTGTCAGGGGTTGCAGTGGGGAGAGAGGGAGGAATAAATAGTTGGAACAGGAGATTTTTAGGAAAGTGAAACTATTCTGTATGGTACCGTAATGGTAGATACACGTCTTTTATGCATTTGTCAAAACCCACAGAATGTACACCACTGAGAAAGAGCCTTAATGTAAGCTATGGACTTCTGTTAGTCACAATGTATCAGCATCGGTTCATCAATTATAGCAAATGTACCACACTAATAAAAGATGTAAATAATTGAGGAAACTATAGTGGGGAGGGGGAGGTGTACGGGAACTCTCTGTACTTTCTGATCAATTTTCTGTTAACGTAAAACTGCTAAAAAAAAAAAATAAAGGTGGGGGGTGGGGGGGCAAGGGGAGGAGGAGCATTAGGACAAATATCTAATGCACACGGGGCTTAAAACCTAGATGACGGGTTAGTAGTGGCAGCAAACCACCATAGCACATGTATACCTATGTAACAAACCTGTGCATTCTGCACATGTATCCTGGAACTTAAAGAAAATTAAAAACAAAATATAATAAATAAAATTCCAATAAAGCACATTTTAAAAACAAAATAAAAATAAAGACTACTGACTAAAACAAAAAAATGGTATTATATATTGGTGGTAGTTGTGTAAATTGCTACAACCCCATTTCACTGGTGCAAAATTTGACAATACCTATCTACCAAAAAAAATTTTTTACAGTGTCACTCTCAGTATACCAAACATTTTAATAAAACACATTTTTTTTTTTACCCAGATAAGTCCACTTCTAAGAATGTATCTTTCATACAGACTCACAGGTAGAAACAACATTTATATAATGATATTCATCAGTTCTGTTGTAATAGCAAAAGATAAGAAATAATCTTGTGGTAGACACAGTAGTAGCCCCCCAAAAATGTTCATATCCTAATCCCCAGAACCTGTGAATATGCTATGTTACATGGGAAAGGGATTTAAAGTTACGGATGGAATTATGGTTGCTAAACAAATGACTTTAAAATAGGGAGATTATCCTGGGTTATCAGGGTGAGCCCAATGCAATCACAAGGATTCTTAAAAGTGGAAGAGGGAGAGGCTGGGCGAGGTGGCTTACACCTATAATCCCAGCACTTTGGGAGGCCGAGGTGGGCAGATCATCTGAGGTCAGGAGTTCAAGACCAGCCTGGCCAACACAGTGAAACCCCATCTCTACTAAAAATACAAAAATTAGCTGGGCGTGGTGGCGGGCACCTGTAATCACAGCCACTTGGGAGGCTGAGGCAGAATTGCTTGAACCTGGGAGATGGAGGTGCAGTGAGCCAAGATCACGCCACTGTACTCCAGCCTGGGCAACAGAGTAAGATTCCATCTCAAAAAAAAAAAAAAGAGTGGGAGAGGGAGGCAGAAAAGGACAGTTGGAGTGATGTGATTGGAGGAAAAACTCAACCTATTGTTGCTGGTTTTGAAGACAGAGGAAGGGGCCACAAGCCAAGGAATGCAGGTGTCCCAGAAGCTGCAAAGCACAGGAAAACAGATTCTCACCTAGAGTCTCCAGGAGGGCACACAGTCCTGCAGATAACTTGATTTTAGTCCAGCAAGTCTCATTTCAGACTTTTGAACTACAGAACTGTGAGATCATAGATTTGCATTGTTTCAAGGCACTGAGTTCATGGCAATTTGTTACAGCTGACACAGAAAACGAATAAAAACCTAAATGTCCACCGGCAGAGGACTGGTAAATAAATGCAGTGTAACACTGTGCGGCCTCAAAAAGAATGAGGTAGCTTTATATAAATTTACATGGAATTAGTTCCAAGCTACATTAAGTGGGGGGAAAAATGCAAACTATAAGAAGAATGTACATAGCATGTTAGCTATATAAAAAGAGACACAGTTTAAAACCCACATAGATCCTTTATGTCTATCCATAGAATATCTTCAGAAAGATTCACCAGAACCTGGTAACATTTATTGCCACCAGGGGAAGAGAAATGGGTGACAAGGGTTTCCCATGGGAGAGATGTTTGTTTTTCACTGTGTCCCACTTTGTGCTGTTGTGGCTTTTGTTTCTGTTTTTGTTTTATCATGTTCAAGCATTGCTTTAAGAATAAAAAAAAAGACAAAAAAAATGTTTAAGGGAGGGAGCTGTGCTCAGTCTTCAATGAGATTTTAGTGTTTGAATCGGTTTAATAAGTAATGACGGAGCCCCTTCCCTGTGTGGCACAATATCACCTACCTTTTCTCATTTAATCTTCCATAACAACCTTGATGGGTTGGGGTTCTTATGATACCCACAGTTGAGGCACTGAGTCTCAGAGGGTTAGTGACCAAATTGCACAGCTAGTAAGTTTCACAGTTGGATTTCAAAGCCTGGTCTTCTAGCTCCAGGGTTGTTGCTGGTTCCCACGGCAGTAGGGGTCAGCTTAACCCTAGGACGCTACGACATGGAGTTGTCAAACAGCCATCTCTACTGCTTTTCCTGGCCCTTTTGTAGGTCTCTGAGTTGAGGAGAAGGTCAGCCTCCAGAGGGGCTTTCTGGATTCAGCCCACCTTCTCCTGTTACATCTCTCAGCAAAGCTCCTTTCAGCCCTTCTGGGGAGAGGCGGCTGCCAGCGGTCAGTGCGTTAATTGTTCTCTCTGGTGGGCTCACGTTGCAACAGACCCAGTGCAGCCACCTGCTTTCCTCCCGCGGAGCTGAAACCCTAGAGATGACAGGCCTCTGCCTAGTATTACATCTTGATCAAATAAGGCTGCCCTGAGATTTATCATTCCTGCAAAAATCAGGCCGCGGGTGAAGGGGGTTCATGCACAGAACGAGGACTTCCCTCTTGGGTTTTTCCCCTGCTTGTTGGTAACTTACAACTCTGGGCGAACAAAATCCACCTTCCTGGGCCTCCCTGTCTGGCAGGATAGAGATCATGTTCCTGCATGGTAGGGACAGACGTTGCTGGCCCATCTGCCTTGGAGGAGCTGTGTTTAAATATACTCCAACTGCCTTTCACGTTGAGGGTCTCAACGCATTTTCAAATGAGTCATTAGTGAATTTCAACATCTAGAAAAAGCAAGAATTATTATTTTCATTTTATAAATAGGTCAAAAGTCACACAATCAATGACAGATGTCGGAAACAGAGGTAAGAATTCTGCTTTTGTCCTCGGCTGCAGCCACTAAATCCCACCTCTGGTATCCGACAGACCTCCTTTCTGCTCTCCGACTTCTGGCCAAAGACTTGGAATTGGCCTTTATGTGTTTCTACTTAAAGGTTTGAATTCTATGTATGGTTCATATGCCTTTGATATTTCTGGAATTTATAAAAGAAAAGGAGAAGAATGATATTTGATGCTTTTCAGAGATCACGTTGGGACTGAGCCTTATATTGTGGGTCAAATGCCAATAACGGGGAAAAAAATGGTCACCAGATCTTTAGAAGGTTCACTTTTATTCTCTCTCTGAAAGAACTTTGTCTGTTAAAATTAAGCAGAGTGTATCTTTAGTCACCAAAATGATTGTTGTAGGAATACTGAAAGTCACCGCTTATTGAGCACCAACTATGTGCCAAGCACTGCTCTACTTAACGCATCCACTGTATCAGGTGATTCTCACCAACACCCTAGGAGGTCTTTATCATTCATTGTATAGGTAATATAACTGGGTTCAGAGATAGAAGATGGGATGAGGAGAAAGGTGAGGGAAAAAAGAGAAAGTTCAAAGGAAATTAATTAAAAAGTATTGGGTATATACAATGTGCCAGATGTGTTGTGTTATGATAGGTGTTGGAGATACAAAGATGAATAAAATATCACTCTCAAGGAGTTGATAGCCTTGTGGGACATTGAGGGTGACGGCTGAAGAGGCAAACATATAATAATAATAATAATGTCAATACATTCAGTCCAGAAGTATTTATTGAGTTCCTGGTATGTGTTAGAAACTGCACTAGTTGCAGTGGATAGTTCCTCTTCTCTTGGTGCTTACCATCTAATAAGAAAGTCAGACATTAATCAAATAATTATACATGCTTAAAATTGCAATTGAGTGCAATAAAAGACACCAGATGGGCCACAGCCTGACAGAGGATTAGTACTCAGAATATATAAAGAACTCCTACTCATAGTAAGAGATAATCTAACAGAAGCACTGTCAAATAAACCAATGAGCAACTTAAAAATGAGGAAATGGCCAACAAACAAATGAAAGTGTGCCCAGTCTCACTTGTTAACAGCGAATTGCAAATTAAAACACTGAAAGGCCATTTCACACCCATCAGCTTGGCAAAAATTTTGAAGTCTGAGAATACCAAACGTTGTTGAGGATGCCAAGCATGGGAACTCCCATATATTGCTATCAGACTGTGAATGGTACAACCACTTTGAAAAAACTTAGTAATGCTGAGTAAAGCTGCCAGTTCCCTTGCCTTGAATCCAGCAATTCTGCACCCAAGTGGCTACTGGAAGACTTACTTTCACACAAGGGGGATGGGTACAAAAAATACTAATCACAATATTGTTTCTAACAGAAAAAAAAAAATTAAAAATAAGTTGAATGTCCTTCAGAAGGACATTGGTAAATAAAGTATGGTGAACTCATATAATGGGACCCGAATAGGAAGTGAAAATTGCATAATCTAGAACTACGTGTATCCATGTGAACACATTTCAAGATTATACTGCTGGGTGAAAAAAGCAAGTTGCACAATTATATACTCAGTATAATGCTATTTCTTCAGAGTTTAAAAACATACCAAACAATTCTGTAAAGTGCTTACAGGCACAAATATATGTAGCAAAAATACAAAAGCATGCATAGGAATGATAAAACTCAAAGGCAGAAAGTGATTACCATAGGGGAGGGACAGAAATGAGTTCAGAAGACTAGATCTGTGAGGTTTTATGTCCTTTAAAAAAGATCTGAAGACAATAGAGCAAATGTTAAGCTTTGACAGAGACGTGGCTGGGGGAGGGGAAGGCACACAGAATAGTGATTAATTATATTATTCGCTGTAGTTTTTTGGTATGCTTTAAATTTTTTTGAATTGCACTTTGACCTATTAAAGGCGAATTCCACTGAGTTGGGGGTGGGTGGGTCAGGTAAGGCTTCTCAGACGAATTGAGTCTTACTTAAGATGACAGCTGGAAATTGAGTAGCAGAGGAAGAAAGGAGCTGAAGTTGAGGGGAGGGGAGGCGAAGAGGGTGTGCACAGACCATGCAGGACCCCACAGGCCATCCTGAAGGGCCAAGCCTCTCCCCTAAACATGACAAAATCAGCAGGCGGCCCGGGGACACTTCACTCGGCCAGATAGCAGAACAGGGAGGGCGTTCTTGAAAAGGTGACTCACATGTTGAGTTCTGGAGGATGAGTAAGAGGAAGCCGGTAGGGGGAGGGGGAGAAGGGAGGGAGGGTAAAATTCCCTGGATAGGGCCTAACCGCAGCAAAGACCTGAGGACCTTCAAGAGTGTGGCCCCAGCGGGCTCCAGCCTCCGAGCCTAGCTCGGGAGGCGTGGGGTAGAAAATGGCAGACGAGGGCGTCCATGAAGACGGGGCGGCCCCAAGCCGAGAGGCATGGCCAAACAGGGGTTGCAGGTGGCTATTCTGGCAGAGCGTGGAGGATGGATTTGAAGAAGACAGGCGTGCAGGGGAGACGTCTCCTTTCAGGGGAATGTGTCAACAGCCAAGGGGGGCGGGGCCCCGGGGAGGTCTGGATGAAGCGCGAATGAGGATGGAGTGCAGAGTGCCTGGAGAAGTGTTCAGGAGGGAAGGCGAGGCGTCGAGACGAGGGGCTGGGCGGTCGCGCCATCTCTGCGATGGACAATAAGCGGGTCAACACGCGGCGAGTGGCGGTGCGCTCGGGGCTAACCGCGTGGAGCTGTCGGGAGGGCGAGAGGATGGGCGCGCCCGGGCTGCAGGCGGGGAGCCGGAGGTGGGAGGTGCCACTTGAGAGTGGCTCTCCACCGCTGACAGCAAACGAGCTGGTCCGGACGGAGGACAGAGCGGGAAGAAACGGACGGAGTCGCTGGGGGGCGACGAGGAGTGGGATCGGGGCGGGCGGAGGGTCGAGAAGGACTGGGCGCAAAGGACCGCGCCGACGCCGCGTGGCTGCCGGGAAGTCAGCTCCCCCGGCCAGGCTGAGCGGGCCCCGGGGCCCGGAGCGGGCGTCGGCATCTCCGGCCTCCCCGCGGGGCTGCAGGCAGACGGCGCCCCGAGCGCACCCCGCGCGAGCAGGCGCGGAACAGCGGACCCAGGCCGGGCCTTCCGGCACCTTTTCTGGCTGCCTCGGAGGGCAAGGTCCCAGCGCGGCCCGAGGCGCCTCCTGCCAGCGGCCCGACCCCCTGCCCTCCCGGCCCCCTTCAGGCTCCCCGCACGTGCAGGCCCGGCGACGTCACTGCGGCTCTGACGCGCTCTTGGAGGCCCGGGCGGAGGCGGCGCGGCGCGGGCTTCCTCCGGGAGGTCCCGGTCCCGGCAGCCCGCGGCCGCGTCCTTGGCCCTCCTCCGGGGGAACCTCGATCTTTCCAAACTCGGGAAGGCTGGCTGTCCTTCGGCTACTGATAAGGACGCGAGCTCTTGGTAAAAGATTTGAACAATGCCCGGAAAGAAATAGCTGGACCTAAGAAAGAGACTAATAATAGCCGCCAGCTAGAGCTCCACTCGTGTGCTCAGCGCCTTTAGGAACAATAATAACGACCACAACCATAGTAGCCACCATTTATTGAGCGCTCACTCTGTGCCAGGTACTGTGTTAAGCGCTTTCCAGGCAACAACCCTCGGAGGTAAGTACCATTATTATCCCTATTTTGCAGGAAACCCGGGCACAGAGAGGTTAAGTAACTTGCCCCAGGGCACACAGCTAGCTGATGTCAGTGCCAGAATTCCAACCCCGGCTGTCGGACCCCATGCCATCCTCATGTCAACCCACTAAGGACGGGATCCTTCTCTCCATCTTAAAGATGAGGAAACTAAGGCACGTGGAAATTTAAGTATAATACCTTGCCCAAGGTCACCTAGCTGGAAAATGGACGAGAAAGAAAGCGAACCCAGGGCTCCTTTCTGTACGCAGAACCCGCGGTCTTGGCCATAGGCGATGCCACTTCCGACAGCCCAGCAGGGTCTGGCCCTGGGTCCCAGAGGCGCAGCCCCTCCGGGGTTTGGATAGGTTCCTGCGGCCTCCGATCCCCTGGTGAATTGGGTGCTTCTGAGCATCGTCCCTGCTCAGCCCGCAGGCGTAGGATAGGGAGGCGTCTCCGGGAATCTAGTCGGGGAAGGGTCCACCGTCCTCAGTCGGGATGGAGCGGGGGCGGAGGCAGCCGGAGGGATCTGGAGTCCCGATTGCAGAACTGCGGGGCTGGGCTCTGGGCTGGGCGCCTGCCCCGCGAGGCCGGCAGAGGGCGCTGCCGCACACGCCTTGGATCTCACTGTCACCGGGACCTCGGGGCAGGCTGACGTCGGCCTGCAGACGCCCGGACTCAGAACCCCGAAGCAAGAAGCTTCCCTTCCTGGTGGCTGCCATCCCTCCGGCCCACCATTTCGGCCCTGGACCTGCTTTCCCTGACCACTTTTCCCCATCTTCTGTGCTCCTGCCATCCCACCACCGGCCTTCAAGGCTTCCCCAGTCCCTGGACAGCGGGTTTTGTCATGTGCTGAGTGGCGCGGACACTGATTCCCATCCCATTAAAAGGCCTAGGTGTCTGCAAGTCAAATTCAGCCTTGCCTCCCCCTCTCGCCCTCTGGTGATTTAAAATAGGGATAAATCATCTACTTGGAATAAATGACTAATTTTTCTCTTCTCCAAAATACGGTGGGTATGGGGAGGGTTGGTTAAGTAGGCGCGCATAGATGAAAGGATCTATTTTCATAATAGCTACGGGGTACAGAGTGCTTCTTTTGCGCTGAGCCCTTTATGTGCTTTGACTCATTAATCCTCACTACAGCCCTAAGAGGTGTGGATGATGATTGCTGTTTGATGGATGAGGTCACAAGGCTGGTAAGTGGCAAAGCTGGGATTCTTCCCAGGAGTGTCTGACTTTAAAGCTATGTTCTCATCACCCAGAATGTACACGCTGAAACAATTGAACAGAAGAGGTAAGATGCAAATCATGAAAAACAAATCAAGATCTACGCTGAGAGTGCATAGAAATACCACATGTCATGGGAGGCTTGACCAGCTTGAGTCCCCAATGTGGGACTCAGATGTTGAACAGAAAAACAAAACCTAAAGGTGCAAGGAGAGAATAGGAATGAGGCTTTTGGCTTTAACTTGGAAGAGCATCCGGAGAGGCCCACTCACTTTCTATGTCTGGGCTCTGAGAAAATAAAGGTGGTTCTAGGAAAATCTGAAAAGTATGGGAGAAAGAAAAAAAAAATCCCTTTTGTGGTTTTTCCTTTAACCAAGCCTCATTTTGCTATTTGTGTTTTATTTTAAAATTAATGTGGCTCTCCCCACCCTTTAAATTGGCACATAAATAGCAAAAACAGAAGGAAAGCCAGCTACAAACTTAAAATGTGGTGGGTTTCTCAGGAAGGAGGTACATGACTTGAAATGGAAATGAGGATTAAATGAGATGCCTTAAACATTTCAAAAACAGACTTTCCACAAGGAATTTAGATCATAAGCCCTTAGGGTAGAAGCTTTGTCTCGGTCTGGGCTTGGTATAGTGTCTAGAATCTGTGACTGCCCAATGAATGTGTAAAACAAATCACCCTTTTAGTACATGCTTGTATCATCTGACCATCTGGGCAGCCACGTTGCTTATGGTTTTATTTATTATTATTATTATTTATTTTTTGAGACGGAGTCTCACTCTTGTAGCCCAGGCTGGAGTGTAATGGCACAATCTTAACTCACTGCAACCTCTGCATGCTGGGTTCAGGCGATTCTCCTGCCTCAGCCTCTCGAGTAGGTGGGATTACAGGCGTGTGCCACCACGCCCGGCTAATTTTTGTATTTCTACTAAAGATGGGGTTTCACCATGTTGGCCAGTCTGGTCTCGAACTCCTGACCTCAGGTGATCAGCCCACGTCAGCCTCCCAAAGTGCTGGGATTACAGGCATCAGCCACCGCGCCCGGCCTGCTTATGGTTTTGAAGTGTGGCTTCTGGGGTGATTTTCCTGTCCTCTAGATCTCAGTCACTCCTCAGACCCCTCCCTTTGCCAGAAATTTGCTCTGGAAATTCAGTCAAGGTGAGGCAATAGGTGATGATGTCACTAGGCTTGGTGAAGTAGAGTGACTGCTCAGCTCTGGAACCACCAACTGGAGGTTTTTCCAAACAAGGAAAACCAAGTCATGGGACTTGTCACTTAATAGTTCTGACTGTATTGCCCTATGCCTTTAAACTGGAAGAATATCCCTCTTCACCCAATACCCTGGCCATCCCAGGTAGCCTCCTGCAAAATTATTGGACTTCTTTGCGCTTTCCTCAGTCTGCTTCTTCTTCCCTTCAGGAAGAAGACCTTCAGGAGCAGAACTTGGGAATGTTCTAGCTCCAGGACCTTCCAGTGCCTTCCCATCCTTTCCTAGTTGGCTTTCCTTCAGTTCATAAGAACGCTGTGACAACTGAAATAATTCAGGTCATATTTATGAAACATCTATTACAATGAAAATCCCATAGTGACATAATACTCCACTGTTCACAGGAAAATGCTGGCTAAAACAAACAACAGTGACTGTCTGGCAAGGGACACATCGAATAATGCTGATGAGTCTTCTGGGTCTTTTTTTTTTTTTTTAATCTTGGGATCGAGTGATTCATAATAATGAAGGGGAAAGAAGACACTAGGTCTGTTTTAGTTCTCAAAATTATTCACAGGGAATAGACTTTCATCATCAACACCCTAAAGAAGTAGAATGCTCAAGGTAAATTGCCAGTTTTTGTCTTTCTGGAAAATCCATTAATACTGAATGATCTTGGTCTTGACCCATTCCAAAAAAAACAAAGAGGATTGAGCCATGGGATTCAGATTGTCCTTGAAAATGCCTTTAAAAACTAGATTCCAAATCAGTGCTCTTATTCTTCTTGAATATCCCACCCACCTGCCTTAGCTTGTCCTATCCCTTCTAGACACAGCACTATTTTCTCTCTTTGAGGAAGAAAGGCCCAGAGGCCAGAAGAGTGAGGGAACGTAAGGACGACTTTTCCACCGACCTGAGTTGCTAAAGCCATTTGGACCCAGAGAACTCATTGTATATGTGTGCCACTCAATATATATGTGTGCATGAATTTGTGGTTGTGCATTTTCTGGCTAATATCCAAAGTCTTCATAACAAGGGGCCTGAGATACGACAAAAGGAAGACCTATGTGTCAAGGACGTGGGTCCACCCACCAAGAAGTTCTGGATGCCCAAAGGGGCTCCTAGCTCAGGGTCTGTGTGTCCAGCTGCTGGGGTAAAGAGATTTGGAAACCACTGGACATTTCTGCTGGGATCCTTCCAAACCCTTTTGGGAACCGGCAATAGCACTTGTCAGGGGAAATTAGTTCTGCACTTTCACAGAGTGAGAAATTCCTCAGGGGGCATTCTTCTACTTGGGAAGAGAAATCGAACCCAGCTCATTCCTTCAGGGCCGTTGCCATTAATAAAGCAGACCAAGACCAGTTCAGTTAGTCCCGCCTGGGTCAGGGCGTGGAGTGAGGACAGGAGCAAAGGCGTTCAGGGAATTCACCTGTGGCTATGGCCCTCCTCTGACGGGAGCAAGCTTGATATTTTAGGGGATCGTGTTACCGGCATGTAAACACCGTGAGTGACAGCCAAAGCTCCAGGCGACCACAGAGGATCTCAAACCCTTCCTATCTTCCTAGAAACCCTGGCGGCCCGACCGGCTGCTCGCTGTCTGATGCAACAGTTTGCAACGCTGTTCTGGGAGTTGAGTCCTGCTGCGGGGCGCCGGGAACCGAGCCGACGCGCATGCGCGGGCTGCGGCCCCGCCCCCAAAGGGCGGAGGGGGAGCTTTTCACCAGATGTGCGGGGGGCGGGGCCGGTCGGCCAGAGAGACCTCTGGCAGCTCGCGCCCGCGATCTGAGCTTAATTAAACTTCTCCCGAGGCATTGGCTGACTGATTGACCCAGTGATCCAAAAAAATCAGAGAGGCCCAAATCTCCCCAAACGCGCCGGCAGAGCGAAGTTGGGAAGTTGGCTTTCGGTTTCCAGATTTGGGCCTTTGGATTCAGCGTCCCTCCCCTGCGCCCCCCGATCCGCAGCACTGTCCAGGATCCACAGCTCGGAAGCACAGTCAAGCCTCGCGGGCCTGGGCCCTCACACCACACACTTTCTTAACAAGGGAGGCATAGTGGCTACGGGGCGGGAAGGAGGCAAGGTTTTGATGCCGCCTTGGTCAGTATCTCCCCTGCCTCGCTCATCTGTTTTAGGTTTTATGAGCGGGAGACGTCACCGATTATTTTCCAAAATTTTCAGCCGTTCGGGTATTGCCTTCACGATTTGCTTCCATATCCACATTCCACCTCTATTATATATTTTAATAGACTTTTATTTTATTAACTTTAACTTTAAACCGTTTCCCTTTTTTAGGTAGCTTTGCCCTAAGCAATAACATTAGCAAAGCTACAGGCTGAAAATAAATTCAAAACTATTAAAATAAAAAATATATGTATATGGGCTGGTCTGAGTGCAGTGGTGTTTGCAACTAATTGATCACATCCAGTTACAGATTTCTTTCTTTCTTTTCTTTTTTCTTTCCTTCTCCACTTGACCAGCCTTTAAAAAAAATATATATATATATATATATATATATGTTTGTGTATGTTAGGTAAATTGTCTCGTCTACCACATTTGGTGAAAAACTCTGGTAATTGCTGGGCACAATGGCTCATGTTTGTAATCCCAGCACTTTGGGAGGTCAGCCAGCCTGGGCAACATGGTAAAGCCCATCTCTACTAAAAACACAAAAATTAGCTGGGCATAGTGGTACGCGCCTGTAGTCCCAACTACCGGGGAGGCGAGATGGGAGGATTGCTTAAGCCCGGGAGCTTGTGGCTGCAGTGAGCTATGATGGTGCCACTGCACTCCAGCCTAGGTGACAGTGAGACCCTGTCTCAAAAACAAGCAAACAAAAACTCTGGAGGTAATACTACCTAACATATTGAGTGATTGTCAATGTCTCAGGCATTGTTCTAAGCACTTTACACAGTCTTACTCCTTATGACACCCTAGAAGGTGGATGTTGTTTACATTTTAAAGGAGAAAAACGAGGCACAGAGAGGTTAAGTAACTTGCCCAAGATCACAGAGCCAGGATGCAAACTCCACTAGCCTGTCTCCAGAGCCTACATGGCTGCCCTATCCAAGGAGGACCCACAGTTTCTCCAAATCTTACCCCTCTTTCAAGGTCAAGATCAAATATCAGGGCCTGGATGAAGGCTACCTGGGAGCTGGGCACACAGGGTACTGGCATAGGGGGGCGTGAGAATCCAGTCAGCCAGGGTTCAGGTACTGGTTTTGCCGTTACTAATTTTATGATCTGAAGCTTTTAGTTTCTTCATCTGTAAAATGAGCAGAATCATTATTTATTTATTTATTTATTTGTTTATTTATTTATTTATTTTTGAGACGGAGTCTCACTCTGTCACCCAGGCTGGAATGCAGTGGCGCGATCTCGGCTCACTGCAAGCTCTGTCTCCCGGGTTCATGCCATTCTTCTGCCTCAGCCTCCCAAGTAGCTGGGCCTACAGGCACTCACCACCACGCCCGGCTAATTTTTTGCATTTTTAGTAGAGATGGGGTTTCACCGTGTTAGTCAGGATGGTCTCGATCTCCTGACCTCGTGATCCACCTGCCTCGGCCTCCCAAAATGCTGGGATTACAGGCATGAGCCACCACGCCCGGCCCAGAATCATAATTTCTTCACACACCCTTGATCCAACCACTCAGGACATCTGTCCCAGTTTAGAGTTCTCTTCTTCCTTCTAAGGCTCAGTTTGGGCCCCTCCCATTTGCTCTCCTGGCACTTGATACTTACTGGGACGGTAGCACTGAATAGCACCGTACTGTAAATACTTGCCTCCCTCACTAGACTGGAAGTTCCTTGAGCACAGAGTCTTGCCTTGGTCACTGCTGTATCTCCAGTACCCAGCCCAGTGCCTGGCACATGGTGGCCACCCGTTAAAATAGTATTGAATGATGAGCAAAGTGGGCCCTGAATAGAGGAAGGCCTTTTCTTTCCCCTCCAGATTGATGGAGCCATCCACATGGGAGGCTGAAGGACCCTCTAGCCTTCTAAGGACTCCTCCTGAGGGCACATTCTGTAACAGTGGGCAGCACTGGCATCACTACCCAAAGAGGTCAATGGGCTGACCCTGAGAGGTCCCCACAGGGCAAGTTGAGTTAGTGACACAGAACAGGCAGAAATGCCAACAAGCATTAAGGAACTGCATTCAAGAATCTTTCTCAGCACTCATGAACTATTGGTTACTTAGTGCTAAGTGCAAGGGCCTACGTTTTGCAAACTTCAGTTCATTCTCACGACAGTCATAGGAGGTAGGTCAATCAGCCTTTAAATTTAAAAAAAAAAAATTTTTTTTAAACACCCTTTAAAGCACCTTTTTTTTAAAAAGCACCTTTGGAATCCAAAGGGTGCTTCTGGGCATTTCTTTCCACACTCCCTAGATCCACCTCCTCCCCTTTACCTGGATGGGACAAAGTTTCTCATTCCCCATGTTTCGTTTTCTTCTTTTTTTATTTTTATTATTGTTTTACTTCTGTAGGTTATTGCGGAATAGGTGGTGTTTGGTTACATCAGTAAGTTCTTTAGTGGTGATCTGTGAGATTCTGTTGCACCCATCAGCCGAGCGGTACACACTGCACTCAATTTGTAGTCTTTTATCCCTCACCCCCTTCCCACTCTTTCCCCGAGTCCCCAAAGTCCATTGTGTCATTCTTATGCCTTTGCATCCTCATAGCTTAACTCCCACTTATGAGTGAGAACATACAATGTTTGGTTTTCCATTCCTGAGTTACTTCACTTAGAATAATATCATTTTCTTCTCTAAAGTAACCCATAAATCTCTGATGTCCGTGACAATCCCTACTTTGAATCCTATCTACTGTCCTCCATTGACCATGGAAACACTTAGAAATTCCCCTTATCCACATTAAAACTACATTTCCCAGACTGCCATTCTCATCTGGAAAGAGAACGAAAAGCGTATGTCAGACCATGTGTCTTCTATTTTGGGGTTGGAAAATCTGGTCACTAACTTGGATAAAGATTGGTATGCCCATAGACTAATTCTCCTGGCCCCAGGCAGACATGAATTTCCCAGGCCTCAAAGATTGGGGGTGGGGATGGGTTATTACAGCAAACAAAACCTTCAATTAGAGGCGGAAATGAAGACTTGGTGTAAGACTTTTAGAAAATTGATGACCCCTGCCCATCTATTTTCTTTCTGCAACAGCGCTTACCACCACCACCTCTTCCCTCTCTCCATTTCCTTTCCTTTCCCCTTCTTCCAGATTCTTCTCTTAATTGTACCATCGTGCCACTCCCGTGTCCCCACCCCCACCCCCTTGCCCACACCCATTCTTTAACTGTTTAGTATAAAATCCAGCCCACCAGACTGAGGTTTTCTTCGACCCAAATGTTATTTTCAGAAGGAGCCATTGAGGTTGGGGAGTAATTGCAGTGTTGGACCTCTGCAAGCCAAGCTGAAAATAATCAGCGAGGCAGATGGGGCGGGAAAAGAGTGTGGTGCCCTTCCACCAAAGAGCGAGAGAAACCCAACAGAATGAGTCAGAGAGACGAGTGCCAAGCTGGGCCGGCTGGGCTTACGGCTGGGAGTTCAGTTAAGGGGAAACTGCCCAAGGTGTTGGGGCCTCTGACTGAGGCTTGATCCAAGATGGTTCCTGGCTGCACATCACAAGTCCATATTTCTTGTGACAGCCGCTAAGCTTCTCTTGCTCTTACTCAGTTGGGCCATAGGAGCCAGTAGGCCAAATGGGAACTCAGCCGTGCCAGTTGGTTCGCCCATCTCTGCGGTGTTTCTCCACTTTGGTACTATTGACAGTCTAAGCTGGATGATTCTTTGTTGAGGGGAACTGTCCTGGGTATTGTAGGATGTTTATCAATATCCCTGGCCTCTACCCTCTCGATGCTAATAGCATACACATTTACATTCACGTCCAGTTGTGACAATCAGAAATGTCCCTGGGAAGGCAAAAATCAGCCCTTGTTGAAAACCACTAATCTAGAGTGATCCAGGCCTACACAAGAGTCACGTCACCTGTCCCCATGGTGGTGCCATTACCTTGCATTCTATCCAAATGGGCCTAGATCCAAATGACTGGCCAACTCGTATTTCCAATGGCCACTGTTAGATTCCTCAAACTCAGCATGAGTGCCTACCATGTGCCAGGCACTATATTTCTTGTTGACAATGAAGCAGTGGAAAATACAGACATGGTTCCTGCCTCATGGAAATTACAGGTGTATTGGAGAAAGACGGGCATTCAATAACCACCAGTGAGAGGTGGGGAAAGAAAAAAAATGGGATGCCATGAGACCACAGGAGAGGGTTTCCGACCTTGGTGAGGGGATCAAGAAAGGCTCTTAGAGGAAATAAGGAATTAGCCAGTTGGAGATTTGGGGGTGAGGGTGTATTCTGTAGAGGAGGGACTGAGTGTTCAGATGCCTTGAGTTAAGAGAGACTTTTTTTTTTTTTTTTGGTTGTTTTACTTTTGTTTTGTTTTGACGGAGTTTTGCTCTTGTTGCCCAGACTGAAGTGCAGTGGTGTGATCTCGGCTCACCGCAACCTCCGCTCCCAGATTCAAGCGATTCTCCCGCCTCAGCCTCCCAAGCAGCTGGGATTACAGGCATGCACCCCCACACTGGGCTAATTTTGTATTTTTAGTAGAGACAGGTTTCTCCATGTTGGCCAGGCTGGTCTCGAACTCCCGACCTCAGGTGATCTGGCCGCCTCGGCCTCCCAAAGTGCTGGAATTACAGGCGTGAGCCACTGCGCCCGACCAAGAGACTGTTAAACATTTCAGAAACCCAAAGAAGTCTGTCTTGGACCAGGCTCAGGACAGTGGGAAGGCGTTTTCTCCTCTCACCCCCAAAACTTGCATTTCCTGTACTCCTTCTCTAGGTTTGTAGCGCAGGCATGTACACTCAGGATCATATTTAACCATATTTAAACCACCACCCCCTCCATTCTCACTCAACCCCCCTTAGTCACCCAGTTACCAAGTTCTGTCATTCTCCCACCAAAATCTCTCTGCAAACTGTCTCCTTGTCTCCTTTCCCACCACCAAAGCCCTGATCTGGTGTGGGCTCTTTATTACTCAGCCGAATTTGTGAAATAGCTTCCTAACGAGTCATCCTCCAGTCCCTCCCTCAGAGAAAGACACAGATCTGATCGTGTCTTCCCAGGCCTAAAACCCCTCCATGGCTTCCAGAGGCCTGTGGGACAGGCTGCTTCCTTCTCATGGCCTTCGGATGCCCTTCTTTACCTGATCCCAACATACCCCCAGTTCTCCACTCTGAGATCACGAGCCACACCCCATAGGCCTCCATACTTTTGCCATTCTCTTTGTCTGAAATGCCCTTCCTCAACCAAACCATTGGGAAATTCCCATACCTGTTTTAAAACCCAGCCAAAATGAACTCATGATTCTCTTCCATTCCTTCTAAGAAGCCTCCTCTTAATTCTTCCCTCTGTTTTCACTGGGCTTT
This sequence comes from Symphalangus syndactylus, assembly GCF_028878055.3. NCBI lineage: Eukaryota > Metazoa > Chordata > Mammalia > Primates > Hylobatidae > Symphalangus > Symphalangus syndactylus. Next base: position 10,542,393 of record NC_072428.2, on the reverse strand, counting down.
ATATATTGTTGTGAGTTTACCAGTTGTCATGTTGACCATAGTTATCTATTTAAACCCATCTCTTCCCCCAGCATCTCAGGACCTCAAGGGCAGATAATGTAGTGGACACTGCTGGCTGGCTACCCAACATCCATTGTCCCTCTTCCATCTTCCTAAGAGAAGCTAAGGTGACACAAGGCACAGTGCAGTATTTAGAGTATGAGCTAAGCTGCTGTGACAGACCCAGAATATAGAGACTGAAGAAGCAAGCCCGTGGGGCTCCGTGGAAGCTGACCCTTCCCAATAATTGATTCAGGAACCTGGCCCTAACTAATCTGAGTGCAGCAGAGACCTTTCTGGTTTACTCATATGCACAAACCCCTTTTTAAATAACAGAACTCCTGATTTTTGGTGAGCAGATGGCTGCCTCGTTAAAGACTACATTTCCCAACCTCCCTTGCTGCTCAATGTGGCCAGGAGTCTACGTGCTCCCCCAGTGAACAGTGAGCAGACATAATCGGACCACTTTTAAGCTGGGCTCTCAAAAGCACTGTGCATGTGCTTCTCTGACCCTTCTGCCCTTCTCCCTCCCTGGGAGATGATAGAAATTTGAAGCTGTCCCTTTGGACCTAGAGAGGGAAACCACATTTGAATGATGGCCAAGCCCTCCTATCAGTCTTCAACTGCTTTTTTTTTTTTTTTTTCTGAACTCCTATATGAAAGAGACATACATTCTATTTTGCTTACACTTGTATGTGGGGTCTCTGTGTTACAGCTTTTCCTATGCTGTACATAATACACGTGCCTGGCTTTCCCAAATCTTGGGAATTGGTTCCAAAATGGGTATGGGTCCTAGTTAGGGCCAATAGATGCCAGGAAGGTTTGATTTGGGTTTCTAGGAAAGAGCACACTTGTTTTTATCAGGCAGCTTCATGGACAATCTTCTCTCTTTCTCTTCCCCTAGACATTGCAGAGCCTGGAACTAGGGCAGTCCTCTTGCTACCAGCCTAAGGCTGGCACCACACACAGAGGAGGGCAGAGTCAAGAGCACTGCAGGGAAATGGAATCAGTTTCTGGACTCATCAACTCGGAAGCCTACAGTATTAGTCAGCTTGGGCTGCCATAACATAATACCATAAACTGAGTGGATTCAACAACAGAGATTTATTTTCTCACAGTTCTGGAAGCTAAAAGTCCAAGATCAAGGCGCCATCAAAGTTGGTTTCCGGTGAGGCCTCTCCTCCTGGCTTGCAGATGGCTGCCTTCTCATTGGGACCTTACATGGCCTCTTCTCTGTGTATGAGAAAGAGAGAGCTCTCTGGCATCTCTTCCAGATAGGACTGCTATATTTTTAAGAAGAGGGAGAGATACCAGAGAGCTCTCTGTCTTCTTATAAGAACACCAGTCCTGTTGGATTAGGACCTAACCCTTATGACTCATCTAATGTTAACAACTGCCATAAAGGGCCTGTCTCCAAATGTAGTCACAGAAAGACATTTGTTGGCTTCAACATACAAGTGTGGAGGGGACATAATTCAGTTCATAACATCACCCTACCTCTGGACCCCCAACCTCCAACTAAGTGAGCCAACAAATGTCCTTCCAATGAGGCCAGCTCGAGTTGGTTTCCTCATGTCTTACCTTACAATATTTCACTCCTCTTCCTATCCCTGCTGTTCCTAGACAGACCCCAATGCACAGAAAGTGTCAATCAATATTTGTGGAATGAATGCTCAATTGCTATTTTTCTTCTTGTACCTGCAACGACTACCTCACAGATAAGCTGTAAGCCTTGCTCTTTCCTCTGCCCTGCAAGTATGTATTATTGCTATTCTTCCTGCTATTCCCCTTTTTTTAGATGAGCAAATTCAGGCTTAGAGAGGTAAAATCACTTGTTCAAGGTTGGTAGGTGATAGAGCTGGCTTTGACCTCAGGTCTGAGAGTCCCCCCAGCCTGGGCTCTTAACTAGAGTGCTTGATGGGAGACCTTTGGAATTTGGCGTCATCATCTGTGGTCTTATAACTGAAGCAGGCATACGGGAAGGGCATGGTGAGGCCCCAGCCCCGTAAGGTCAGTACTGATGAAGAGGAGGTTAGGACAAGAGAGAAACACAGTCACTGAAGTGAAGTGCAGGGCAGTGAAGACCACCAGGCAATCCAGGTCAAGTATGTGAAGGGAGAGGCCAGCTCTGTCGTTTAGGGTCTCCTGACATCAACAAGTGGGGATTTAGGAGAAGAGACACAGCCCCAGGTGGACTCCAGGAGGGAATGTGATCACCAGCATTGAGAGTCCACTGTCCCCTACTCAGCAGGAGCCCTGAAGCGGGTGAGGGGTGGCCACAGGAGCAGGAGGCAGCCCTGGAGAGGTCTGTGTCCTGGTCATTTGTTTGGTTTGTTGTCACATCTGTTCCTTGCCTGTGTTCTGCTCAGTATCTTGGAGGGCAAATCACATGCTCCAGACCCTCTTGCCAACTGGCTTCTGATTAGTTTTACCCAGTGAAAGGTTCTGGAGGAAGATGGAGGGCAGGGGAAGAAGAGAAGTCTGGGTATTCCTCCTGATTCCCAGATCTGGGTGGCAGCTCTGGCTGTGAGTCCATCTCCTTCATGGCTCCAGCTCCCTTGGGCAGTCCAGGTCGTGGGCTCCTGAACCTCCGCCCCCTCCCTTTTTGCTCCAGCCCTGGGAGCAACCCCACTGGTGCGGGGGTGGGGGGGTGACAGTTTCCTGCTGCTGCTCCTCTCTGGTTTGCCTCCCCACCCCCAGGTGCCTTTTCAACATTTCCAGCCGTTTCCCCTGCTGAACCTGGGTCCTGGTCTCCTGTCTGGGCCCTGCCTGGTACCCCAGGCGGAAGGAGACAGTCACGGTCCTCATCTCCTACCGCAGCTGTGGATCAAGGCGGTCTCACTGGGCAGAGTGGCAGGAAGCGCCTGGGCTTGAGTGTAGGCAGAAGCCCGGTCCTGCGGCCAGGCCACCAGGGTGCCCTTTCGGCGACCATGAACAGAATTCAGCAGCCTCCCAGCAGCACCTCACTGGATCCCAGACCAGGAACCCTGGCAATTGGTGCAGCTGAGTCTGTAGAATGTCTTCATTCTGTCACTCATGTTCTCCCAGCCTCGAAAGATTCCCAGCTGGGCCACTCCCTACCTGCGTGACACCAGCAAGTCACTAAACCTCGCTGTACCTCAGTGTCCTTACCTGGATTACACAGAAACTAATAGTACCTCCTCTATTGCCATGACAATGAAAGAAGAGAAAACTTGGCACAATGCCTGGCACAGAGTCAGCGGTCAATAAATGGGAGCAGCGGTCATTGTTATTGTTAACGATAGTAATAGCCTGGGCAGTCCCAGAGGACCTTTGGAGAGCAGGGGCACCCAAGAAGGGGAGGGAGGTTTTACGTCTCTCCTGCCACATCAGAGTGAAGACTGGATCCTGAGCTGGGGCTGGGGCAGGAGAGGTCACTGGGGCTACACAAACACCAGGCGCTGCTCCTCAGTGTTTGTTCTATGCCTGGCTGTGTGCAAAACATGGAATCGTGTCCTGCACACTACTGCGTTTATCCTCCAACCACTGGAAGAGGTATGTGTCTGTTATCATCAATGACTACATCCCCATTTTTTTTTTTTTTTGAAATGGAGTCTCGTTCTGTCACCAGGCTGGAGGGCAGTGGTGCAATCTCGGCATCTCTGCTCACTGCAACCTCTGCCCCCCCGGGTTCAAGCAATTCTCCTGCCTCAGCCTCCCAAGTAGCTGGAATTATAGGTGCCCACAACCATACCTGGCTAATTTTTGTATTTTTAGTAGAGACGGGATTTCACCATGTTGGCCAGGCTGGTCTCAAACTCCTGACCTTAGGTGATCCACCCGCTTTGGCCTCTCAAAGTGCTAGGATTATAGGCATGAGCCACTGTGCCTGGCTGACATCCCCATTTTATAAAGCAATTCTCAGAGAGGCTCAGGACTCTGCCTAAGGTCACATAGAATGGAACAGAGCCAGAATTCCAGCCAACCCTATCTTATAAAAAACTCCAGCCTCCCCAGGAGGAGTTCATGGGTCTTTCTCCGCCCATGGCAGAGCAGGCACTGGTCCTGGTGTTTGAGTCTAGAAGGTGGGGATCCCATAGATAAATAGATCACTCTCAGAACCAGTCTGTGGCCCAGCCCAGGCCTCCAGGCCTGTTCCTCCTTTGGGATGTCTGCCAGGTGCTGGAAGCAAGGGGCAGTCTTGGAAAGGGTGGACCCACCAGGAGGTTGCCCCCTGCCAAGGGGAGCACACACGTGTGTGTGTGTGTATGTGTGAGTGCACACAGGCACGTGTGGACCTGACCCCCGACCTCTGCCTTGGCCTAGGAGAGGACAACGCAGAGCTGTGCATTTGGCAGGTCAGGTCCAAAGGGATGGGTGGTGGCCACTCTCATCCCCCTCTCAGCTCCCAGGAGATGCTTGGCAATTTTCCTGGAGAGCGGGCTATGGGCCTGAGACCCTTGCTGCCCACAAAGGCAAGAAAAGAGGATACCAGAGAACGCTTCCAAAATCAGTTCAGACTTTACCAGCCACTCTGAGCCTCCTTGCCAAGAAGGTGATTGACAGCCTTGCGACTCACGCCCAGTGAAGATGGGCTGCCTCAGAACATCTCGTTCCCAGATCCCACCACCTCCTGGAAATCAACCTCCAAATGATCCCAGGCCTTGCTGTAGGCTCTGAGCAATGCAGAATGGCCCGCTCATCACAGCCCCACAGGACGCAGCCTGGTGTGGCGTGAGGAGCATGAGGCATGAAGTCAGCGTGGATCTCAACCTGGACCCACAGAAGCTGTGAGGCCTCAGGAGGGCGATGTCATTAGGCCTTTGAGCCTTGGTTTCCTCATCTGTGAAATGGCCATAATACCTTCCCATCAGTAGGTGCCTCGTAAATGTGAGTATTCTGCCTCTTCCCTTTCCTCCTTCTTTTTTCTGGATCCCCAGAACCTCCACTGACCACTTTACCACCTAGCTGCAAGGGTCCCCACTTCCCAGAATCCTCGCAGGCTGCGGCCTGGACTCTGAGCCTTGCAGGAGACAGCGGTTTCACCGTCCTTTGCTTGTGGCCTGCCGTGGGCCAGCACCCCCGAGAGCAAAGGCCACAGAGCTAGGAGGCTCAGGCCCCACCCTCTTCGTAAACACTAGTTGGGCACCAACTGACCTCAGGAGGGAAGTGCTCCACTGAGACCCTCCCCTTCCAGCCCTGCCTGCCACTGTATGTTCCAGGGGAAGTGCCAGACAAATCTGGCATCCTTGCACCCAGGCCTCCCCCGTCCTGGAAATAGTCACTTAGAGCCAAACCTCTGGCTGAAGGGGGAAGGGAATTAAAAATCCCTGAGCAGGTCTCCCCTACCCTCACAAAATATCACCCTGGGCCATCCTAGACAGGGCAAGGTCTAATTTAATTTAATTTTTAAATTATTATTTGTAGAGACACAGTCTCACTACATTGCCTAGGCTGGTCTCAAACTCCTGGGCTCAAGCAATCCTCCCGCCTCAGCCTCTCAAAATGCTGGGATTACAGGCATGAGCCACTGTGCCTGGCCTAATTTAAATATTTTTAATGATCATGATGACATACATAAATGGGACTTTAATGTTACTGCTTATTTCTTTAAAATAAAGACAGGAATTAAATATAACAAAAATTAATCGTTTTAATTTTGAGCAGTGGGGATGTGTATGTTTTTATTATTCTTTATAACATGCTTTTCTGTATTGTTAAAATTTATCTAAATAGAAACATTTTGAAATAAATAAGATTAGCACAGGTTTATTAGAGAAAAACTTAGAAAATACCAAAAATATAAAGGGGAAAATAAGAATCACTGAAATCTCTCCTCTGGAACCAGACCACCAATATATCAGCTTATTTCCTTCTAGTTCTTTTTCTAGCATATATTTATGTTGTTTAATTCTTTTTATCAAAAACAATGGCATCATATTGTTGAGTAACCTTTCTTCCCTTTAACAATATATTTTAAACAATTTCTCTTGCCCTTATTTACTTCAGAAGACTCATTTTCAGTCTTTTTCCCCATGGAATCATGAATAAGGTATTTGTTTTCTATTTCCTTTTTAAAATATTTTTGCTTGTTTGTTTGTTTCTTATTTCAGACCTTTGTTCTGAGAATAAGTTTTTTTTTGTTTTTTTGTTTTGTTTTGTTTTTGAGACACAGTCTTGCTCTGTTGCCCAGGCTGGAGTGCAGTGGTGGATTCTTGGCTCACTGTAACCGCCACCTCCTGGTTTTAAGCGATTCTCCTGCCTCAGCATCCCAAGTATCTGGGATCACATACCACCACTCCTGGCTAATTTTTGTATTTTTAGTAGAAACGAGGTTTCACCATGTTGTCCAGGCTGGTCTCGAACTCCTGACCTCAAATGATCCACCCGCCTTGGCCTCAGGTATTTTTTATTACTGCAATACATATGGATCTCATTAAGTCATATACTTTATACCTTTTATTATTTTTTCTTATTTAAAAAGTAATACACTTTTGTTGAAGAAAAATTAGAGGCTGGGCATGGTGGTCCATGCCTGTAATCCTAGCGCTTTGGGAAGCTGAGGCGGTGGATCGCTTGAGCTCAGGAGTTCGAGATCAGCCTGGACAACATGATGAAACCCTGTCTCTACAAGAAATACAAAAATTATCCAGGCGTGGTGGCAGGTGCCAAGTCCTAGCTACTCAAGAGGCTGAGGTGGGAGGATCACCTGAGCCCAGGAAGTCAAGGCTGTGGTGAGCCATGATTGTGCCACTGTACTCCAGCCTGGGTGACAGAGTGAGATCCTGTCTCAAAAAATAAAAATTAAAAAATAGAAAAATTAGCAAATACAGATAAACAAACAAAAGGTAAATACATAAGCACATAAAATCCTTATAACCTACCATTCTGAAATAATCTCTACTAATACTTTAGCTTTTAACATTCCTGTCTTTTTTCTATGTACATATGGATGTATATAAACACACATTTTAAAATAAAATCATCTGGGTTAAGAGTTAAAGACTTAAATCACATAAAAGAAGATAAATAAAATTGGAATCATACAATTCATAATCTTTTTCATTTGCATTTTTGTTTACTTAATATATCTCATATTGATTAGGATTATTTCAGCTACAAATGACAGAAAACCCAAAGTAACAGTAGCTGAAGCATGTTAATTTCACTCTCTAGTAAGTGACATCCAGCAGGAAGTAGCCCAGGCTGGTTCTGCAGCTCCATGACCTTCAGGGACTAGACTCCTTCTAACCGATGCCCTCCATCTTCCACACATTGGCTTCCACCTCAGGACTCGAGATGGCTGTTCATATCCACATTCTGGAAACTGAAGAAGGAAGAAACAAAGAAGAGATCAGCTTTTCTCTCCAAGGACACTGCTATCATCTGAACATGTCCCCCTCAAATTCATATGTTGAAACTTAATCACCAATGCGACGGTATTAGTAGGTGGTGCTTTTAGGAAGTGATTAAGTCATGAGGGCAGAGCCCTCATGAATGAGATTAGTACCCTTATCAAAAAGGCACAAGGGAGCTGTTTTCCCTTTCACCACGTGAGGACGCAGCAAGAAGGTGCCATCTTGGAAGCAGAGAGCAGGCCCTCACCAGATACTGAATCTGCTGGCACCTTGATTTTGGACTTCCCAGTCTGCAGAACTGTGAGCAATACATTTCCATTGTAAATTACTCAGTCTAAGGTAATTTTGTTATAGCAGCAGGAACAGTCTAAGAGAGATACTTCCTGGAATTCACATGCATCTCTTCTGCTTATATCCTGCTAGCCAGAATGTAGTCTCATGGCCACTGGGAAATAGGTTATTTATCTAAGTAGGGGTTCTATTACTATGGCAAAAGGGGAGAATAGATATTGGGGAGCAACTGGTATCTCTACCACACATCACAAACATCTTTCCAGTGTATATAGTTTTGTATCCTGCTTTCTTATATTTTGTTGAACATTTCTCCATATCATTAAATATTCTTTGAAATTCTTTTTTTTTCTTTTGTTTTTATCTTTTGTTTTTAATGAGACAGGGTCTTGCTCTGTCACCCAGGCCGGAGTGCAGTGGCATGATCATGGCTCACTGCAGCTTTGACCTCCCAGGCCCAAGCAATTCTCCCTCCTCAGCCTCCAGGGTACTTGGGACTACAGGCACACGCCACCACACCCCATTAATTTTTGTATTTTTTGTAGAGACAGGGTTTTGCCATATTGCCCATGCTGGTCTGAAACTCCTGGGCTCAAGGGATCCGCCCATCTCGGCCTCCCAAAATGTAAGGATTACAGGCGTGAGCCACTGCGCCCAGCCGAATATTTAAATTCTTAATCTTTCTCAGTTAATAATTATACTTATTAATTAAGAATATATAAATTCTTAATTTTTAATGGCTGCTTAATATTCTGTTATATATATGTAGCATCACTTATGGATCTTATTACTTGATCTCTGGGTATCAAGAGATACTCAGATTATTATTATTATTAGTATTGCTAAATAAGCCTCTTTTATGTTTAAAACTTGTCAGAGAAAGAGATGCCAAGCTTTCCTCTCCACTCTGTGGGTGCCCACCTCAGATATTTTGCTGGGGAGTCAGGGTGGTATCTGCCTGGAAAGCTGGCTGATTTTGTTCCTGTTAACAAATGAAGGTTTTTAGCAACTGGTATACCCTGCTGCTCCTGTCGCAGGGGAAGTCATAGGAGTGGGCAGGGCCTGGTGGGCAGTTCCACCATAGGTCGGGGAGTCGAGGGGCCTCAGGAAGTAGTGGGGAGTGGACGAGTAAGAGGAAACTACAGACTCTCAGGACCAAGGGAGGCCCTGGCCCTGGAAAGGCTTGGGGGACTCAGTGGGGCCCATTCATTCTTTATTCGGGTTCAACAAATGCTTTTGAGCCCCTCACAGGGCTGTGGCCTATGTGCCTGGCTGTGGGGAAGTCTCAGAGAAGACGTGGTCCCTTTCATGCTCTTCAGGAGGGCAGCCAATTCTAAATTCTCATTAGAGTTCAACCTGGTGAGTTACCTAAAATACAGAATCCTGGGACCACATCCAAAAATCTGATGCAATAGGTGTTGGTGGGCCTAGACTTTCAACTGTCCCCAGGTGACCCTGATGAGGGTGATCAGGGACAGACCATTCTAGGGGGAGAAATATAACTCAAAGCCCTTGGAAGAAGCCTCCTAAGCCAGGCAAACATGGAGTCTCCATTTGCTCAGTAGATAGCTTGAAACTCATTTAAGCCTTAGGCTGTTATAGAATAATGGGGACACCTGTCATGCAGACCTAAACTCACATCGCAGCTTCATCCTTTGGTAACTGAATGACCTCAGGCACATTAGCTCTCTGTAAACCTCAGTCTCCTCGTCTGTAAAATGAAGACAATCATAGTGTTTCACATGTGAAATTAAATGTTAAAGAGCATAGCAGAATGTCTGGCACTCAATAAATGCCAGAGAGTATTATTAAATTAATTCAAATTAATTTGTTAATTAAAATTGCCTCGAGGTGAGGAATTACAGCAGAGGACTGGAAACAAGGTATGTAACACATCTTGTACACTGCTTGACTCATGGCGGTGGGTATTCAATAAGTGCTTATTATTATTATTATGAACAGTCTCACATACCTTTTAACTCTAGGCCTTATTATCTCTGCATCTTTATCTAACACCCAATTTTATCCTCCCCGTAGAAATCATGGCCAGGTGCGATGGCTCACGCCTGTAATCCTAGCACTTTGAAAGGCAGAGACAGGCAGATCACTTGAGGTCAGGAGTTCGAGACCAGCCTGGCCAAATGGCAAAACCTCATCTCTATTAAAAATACGAAAATAAGCCGGGCATGGTGGCTCGCACCTGTAGATCCAGCTACTCGGGAGGCTGAGACAGGAGAATCGCTTGAACCTGGGTGGCAGAGGTTGCAGTGAGCTGTGATGGGGCCACTGCACTCCAGCCTGAGCAACAGTGCTAGACTGTCTCCAAAAAAAAAAAAGAAAAGAAAGAAAGAAAGAAAAAGGAAAGAAATTATGGCTGGATGCGGCGTTTTACGCCTGTAATCCCAACACTTTCGGAGGCTGAGGTGGGAGGATCACTTGAGCCCAGGCGTTTGTGACCAGCCTGGGCAACATGGCAAAATCCGGTGTCTACAAAAAAGTAATTTAAAAATTAGTTGAGCGTGGTGGCATGCATCTGTAGTCCCAGCTACTTAGGAGGCTGAGGTAGGAAGATTGCTTGAGCCCAGGAGGTCGGGACTACAGTGAGTTGTAATCATGCCACTGTACTCCAGCCTTGGCAACAGAGCAAGACCCTGTCTCTAAATAAATAGATATAGATTAGATAGATAGACAGACAGACAGACAGACAGGCAGATAGATAGATGATAGATATTGTTAATTTTGGGGCTCTGGCCAGGCACAGTAGCTCACACCTGTAATCCCAGCACTTTTGGAGGCCAAGGCAGGCAGATCACTTGAGGTCAGGAGTTTGAGACCAGCTTGGGCAACATGGTGAGACCCTCCCCCATCTCTACTAAAAATATACAAAAATTAGCCGGGCGTGATGGCGCATGCCTGCACTCCCAGCTACTCGGGAGGCTGAGGCAGGAGAATCACTTGAACCAGGAGGCGGAGGTTGCAGTGAGCCGAGATCACGCCACTGCACTCCAGCCTGGGAAATAGAGTGAGATCCAGCTCAAAAAAAACTGGGGGGGGGCTCCAAAATGTCGGCTTAATGTCTGTTCCTAGTGCCTGCCCCAAAATGAAAGGGATTTTTCTCAGCTCCTTTCAGAAGGATGTGCAGGTGGCAGGTGGGTAAGATGAGGGTGAGTGGGAACCTCAGGTTTATACTTCCAACTCCCTGCTTTTGGGAGAGCCTATACCTGGGCTGAACTCCAAGGACCAGGGAGCTATGGAGGCCTGAGGCTGCTGTGAGGCAAGAGGGAGGATGCAGGGTCACTGTTGATAATGATATTTTCAAGTGCTCATGGACGGCATGGTTGCCATGGTAACACTGATGGCTCCGAACAAGCTGAGGCCTCTCTTGAGTTGTGAATCAGGTTCAGCTTTATTTATTAAAAAAGAAAACCAATGCCCCCACCTGTGGAGGGCAACGTGAAGCCGCAGGTGGAGGCCACAGCATGAATCAGCAGGTGCGTCGGCCGCGAGGCACACAGTCCCTGAGCCTCCTGACGTCAGCTGGCCCAGCCCACCACAGAGCCTGGAAAAACCCCCAGGGGCAGGTGGGGAGGCCAGCATCGCAAACCATGGCCCAGGAGGGAAAATACAAACAGAATTCACGCTGCTGGGTGGAAACCACTTAATAGGAAGCAGGTTCCATTTTCTCAGCTTTGGCTCAAAGACCAGACTCATAGAACTCTGCCTCTCTGAGAGTCCTCAGGGCCCAAGGAAATGCGGCACCCCCAGCCCAACCTCAGCAAGTGAAGGTCAAGGCCTGGCCCTGAGATGGCCCATGCGGAGCTGACCACCCAGCGGTGTGACACAATAGGAGTGCCCTTCCTAATGTCCTGGGGGAAACCGGTCGGCCCTCTGAGAGCAAGAGGGTCCTGGAAAGACAACAAAGGCCATAAAAATGCTCTCACGTGGCCTAAACTTATGGGTAGCGCCCCTCCTGCTGGGGAGTGGGTAGAGACTTCTGATGGACCCTGGCCTGTGTCATCCCCCCGTGAGGAGGCCCACAGTAACAGTAACAATGACACACTGGAATCCTCTTCTGTGGCTTGGACACTGTCCCTGAATCCTAGACTTACAGGTATAGGGGCCATAAAACCTACTGGTTTGTCTGGGTTCACTGTTGATCCCACTGACTGAGAAGAAGCCTCTGATTTCTTCCCCTCCCTCGCGCCAATATCCTGGTGGACCCACTTCCTAACCAGCATTGGACTCCAAGCCCTTGTCTCCACCCACTGCCTTCATTATTTGGCAGAATATTACAGGGGGTAGGCCAATGGGTGCTGAAGTCAGGGTGGATGGATTTAAGTCCTCCTTCTGCCATTTATCTGCTATGTGGCTGAGCCTCCATTCCCCAGTCTGTAATACAGGCGTGATAATAATGACAGCACCACTCACACGGTAGCACTGAGGATGAAATGTGATAATATCTGCAGGTGTTTAGTGCAGAGCCTGGCTGGCACATAGTCAGTGCCGGATAACTGTTTACCATTCTTAACTTTAGTTCAGGCCTCATCATATCCCACCTGGAGAACAGCAACAGCCTCATAACTCCACAGGCTGGTCTTGCTCACCTCCAATCTGCTGTCCACAGCACAGCAGAGTGGTTGATCTAAAATGCATCTGATCATGTCATTAGCCTCCTTAAAAATTGAGCAGTGGGCCGGGCACAGTGGCTCACACCTGTAATCCCAGCACTTTGGGAGGCCAAGGCAGGTGAATCATTTGAGGCCAGGAGTTCAAGATCAGCCTGGCCAACATAGTGAAACCCCGTCTCTACTAAAAATACAAAAATTAGCCAGGCATGGTGGTGCGCACCTGTAATCTCAGCTACTTGGGAGGCTGAAGCAGGAAAATGGATTGAACCTGGGAGGCGGAGGTTGCAGTGAGCTGAGATCACACCACTGCACTCCAGCCTGGGCAACAGAGTGAGACTCTGTCTCAAAAAAAAAAAAAAAAAAAAATCAACAGTGGCTCCCATTTGCCTTCAGGATAACTCATAGAATTTCTTAGAGTGTCTAAAGGCCCTGACCACCTAGCCCTTGGCTACCCTCTCCAGCCCTGTATCTTACTACACCCTTCCATCCTTGATAAGTTTCAGCCACACCGGTTAGCAGCATCTCCAAGGTGCCAAGCTCTGCCATACCTCCAGGATTTTTGCCATGTTCTTCCCTTTACCCAGGATGCCCTCTTTTTGTCCAGCTAGAAAACACCTGTTCATCCTTCAAGACCGCATCAAGATCCCTCTATACTGTGAAAGTTTCCTGCCCTCCCCTCGAAAGCAGAGTAGATCATTGCCCCCTCAGAGCTGCTTTGGTGCCATGGCAAAACCCTGTCTCTAACACAGCAGTGGTCTAGGTGCTACCGACACAAGTGAACAGGCATATGCACACACATACCCAAGACAGGTGGCATGAGCATGTCTTGCCCCATAGGGTAGAGCAGGGGGCCATAAAAACATGTCTAGACCGGACACGGTGGTTCACGCCTGTAATCCCAACACTCTGGGAGGCCGAGGCGGGTGGATCACCTGAGGTTAGGAATTCAAGACCAGCCTGACCAACATGGTGAAACCCCATCTCTACTAATAATACAAAAATTAGCCAGGCGTAGTGACACATGCCTATAATCCCAGCTACTCGGGAGGCCGAGGCAGGAGAAACACTTGAACCCGGGAGGCGGAGGTTGCAGTGAGCCAAGATCGTGTCATTGCACTGCAGCCTGGGCGACAAGAGCGAAACTCCGTCTGCAAAAAAATAAAAAATAAAGAAAGGAAGAAAATATCTGAGCCCCTAAGCAGCCGGGTGAAGAGCCTGCGTGGGAGGAAGGACAGATGAAATCAGAGAGCAGAGCATTTCTCTGCTCACACCACACAAGCCCTGCTGCACACGAAGGCTCATTGGATCCTCGCCAGGCAGGGCCCTACAAACAAGACGGGTGTTGTTTCCTCCCCCACCTTCAGATGAACAAACTGAGACTCAGAGAGAGTTAAATGACTTCCCAGGACTGTAGAAGTGGCAGAACTGAACCCATCACTTCCCAAGCATTGGGCATGTAGCTTCTGCCAGGCTTTCTGCTGGGCACAGGGGATACTGAGGCGAACGGAACACAGTCCCTGCCCCTCAAGGTGGCCAACTGCATAATGGCAAAAGCACAGTTTCTCAAGTCAGACAGAACCTGTGTTTGAATCTCGATTTCCCCACTGACTAGCCTTGTGAGCCTGAACTGGTTCCTAACCTCCACATCTCACATTCTGAGTCTCAGATTCAAAATATAACATAGATCAAACCAGCCTTGTGCTCAAACCCTCCAAAGGCATCCACTCAGAGTAAAATCCACATGTGACCCAGTCGCTGCTCCCGTATCCAGGTCATTTCCTCTTTCTGTTCATCTCTCTTCCCACCCTCAGATGCCCTGGCTCCTGGCTATGCCTAAAGCAAGACAAGCACCTCCGACATTTGACCTTTGCCCTTCTCTTCCCTCTCCTGGATGCACTTTCTCCAGATGGACACATGGCTAACTCCCTCCTGCCACTCAGGTCTCCAGCTTCTCAGAGAGGCCATCCCTGGCCAGATGCAGTGGCTCACGCCTGTAGTCCCAGCACTTTGGGAGACCAAAGTGGGCGGATGGCTTGAGCCCAGGAGTTCGAGACCAGCCTGGGCAATATGGCGAAACCCCGCCTCTACAAAAAAATACAAAAATTAGCCAGGTATGGGCCGGGGATGGTCGTTCACACCTGTAATCTCAGCACTTTGGGAGGCCAAGGTGGGCAGATCAGTTGAGATCGGGAGTTTGAGCCAGCCTGGCCAACATGGCAAAACCCTGTCTCTACTAAAAATACAAAAATTAGCTGGGCATGGTGGCCTGTGCCTGTAGTCCCAGCTACTCGAAAGGCTGAGGCACGAGAATCACTTAAACCCAGAAGGCGGAGGTTGCAGTGAGCCGAGATCACGCCACTACACTGCAGCCTAGGCGACAGAGCGAGACTCCCTCTCAAAAAAAAAAAAAAAAAAAATTAGCCAGGCATGGCGGCACATGCCTATAGTCCCAGCTATTCAGGAGGCTGAGGTGTGAGAACTGCTTAAGCACAGGATGTTGAGGCTGCAGTGAGCTATGATCATGTCACTACACTCCAGCCTGGGCAACAGAGTGAGACCCTGTCTCAAGAAAGAAAAAAAAAAAAAAAGCCAATCCCTGACCATGGCATCTAAAACAGTGGCCCTGTCACTATCAACTGTACTCTTCTTCAAAACACTGTCTCTATATTACACAACCTGATACTACCTGTATTCGACCATTTATTAATGACCTGTCCCTCCCACTAGTACACAAGGGTACAGATACACCCATTTTGTTTACTCCTCTGTGCCTAGAACAGTACCTGGCACATAGTAGGAGCTCAACAAATTTTTATTACACAAATGAATCAATGACCCTCACTTTCCTCCCCTTTAAAATGATACAGCCACATAGTTATAAGAATTAAATTATGTTGGCTGGGCACAGTGGCTCACACCCGTAATCACAGCACTTTGGGAGTCTGAGGCGGGTGGATCACTTGAGGTTAGGAGTTCGAGATCAGCCTGGCCAACATGGCAAAACCCTGCTCTACTAAAAATACAAAAATTAGCCGGATGTGGCGGTGGGCACCTGTAATCCCAGCTACTTGGGAGGCTGAAGCAGGAGAATCGCTTGAACCTAGTAGGTGGAGGGTGCAGTGAGCCAAGATCACGCCACTGCACTATAGCCTGGGTGACAGAGCGAGACTCTGTCTCAAAAAAAAAAAAAAAATTATTAAAAAAAAAAATTAAATGATGTCATAGTGGAAGATGCTTTGCCTGGGGAGCTTATTTGACACGCAATAATGGTTGCTGTTTTACAGTCATTGTTCATGCTGTTGTTGTTTTGGTGCTCACCATCTCAAAGGGGGGAGACAGGTGTGGAAATAAGTAATTTGTGATAATAAAGCTCTTATCCTGAGCCCTCTGCTCCGCTTTGGGGTGTGGGCAGCAGCCCCTCCATCTGCCTGAACAGCAGGGCCTGAAACTTTTATCTGGACTGCCAAGGTCACCCTCTGGGTCTGGCCCTGATGGTGGGAGACCTCTCTCCGGGGCCTTCCTGGGCTGGGGGCAGTAGGCAGAGCCCAGCCCAGGCCTCAGAAACCCGTGATTTCCCCCAAGAGCAGGCCCCACATCAAAGCCAATCTCGGAGGGGCGAGGCCTCAGGATAAATGGAAGATTAAAGAAGGCTCAGTCTCCACAAGGCCACAGGGAGAGGCAGCCAGCAGGCGACCACAGTGGGGAGGCCCCGACACAGCCCTGGCAGTGGCCATCTTGGGGTGCAAGAGGAGAGAAGGGGGCCCAGTCCTCGGCAAGGGGAGCCAGGAGGACACCTTAGCGTAGGGGGTGCTCCTCGTGATTAAATCTCGATGCATCTCTCCATTCTATGCCAGCTTCTTAACCCTTTCCCAGCCAGGTGGCAGCAGGGAGCTCAAGATAGGAAGCCCTGGGCCTCTCTTCAAGAGACTTGGTTTGGTCATTGGGTTTGGTCATTGGGGTTTGCTCTTTCCAGCAAGGGAGCCTGTAATGAGGACCTCCTGGCCCCAGTCTTCCTCCCCAGGGAAGGTCTGTAATTAGTGCAGGAGGCGAGGCTGGGGAAGCGCAGACAATGTCATTTGAACCAGGATGAGACAGAGCTCAATTGCTAGTCTGCACTTTTTTTTTTCTGGTGCCATTTCATATACAAAACTCCAGCAAACTTAACCCTTTCCTGGTTGGGCCCGGATGCCGGGGTTTCAGCTTGGCACAGCATCCATTCCTGTGCCTGACGTGCGCCGTTCTCACCTCCACCACATACACCCCAGTTCAGGTGAGCCATGGTTTCAGACTTCCTCAACACCAGCCAATCAATCACCCAACAAGCCTTTGACAAATGCCACCAGATGCCAAGCACCCAGGGGAGGGGACCCAAGGGAAAATCTCCCTTCCTGTCAGCAAGGAGCTGATGATCCCTCTAAGCAGCAGGGGAATGCAACTCGAAACAGGTGGCAGGCAATGGAAGGGAAAGTGGCACCTGCTGAGGACCAGTGCAGGGCAGGGAAGGAAGCTGGGTGGAGGCAGAGTACACACAATAGGTGCAGGAAGGGTTGCTGTGTGGTAAACACTCTGTAAATATGTTCCAAGGGAGATATCTTCCTGGAACAGAGCTTTTCTGCAATCAGGGCCTGAGGGCTGAACCCACAGAGACAAGGAAAGTGGCAAAGCCAGCCCCAGGTAGAGATGGATGTCAGAGCTGTTGAGACAGGCAGAGGCTACTGCCTCCTCCCCCATGCTCCTGGAGCACCCATTCTGAATCCCTGAACTACAGTTTATCTCACGCTGTACTACAACCTGTCTGACTGCAGATCTGGCTCCTCAACTAGATTGCAAGCAGCTGGAGGGCTGTGTCTATTCACCTCTGGTCTCGTGGGCCTCAGCACTGAGCCTGGCACACAAGAAGTACTCAGTAAAAGCTCTTTGGTTGTTTTTTTTTAATACTTTTTATTTTTGTGGGGGACAGAGTCTCACTCTGTCGCCCAGGCTGAAGCGCAGTGACGCGATCTTGGCTCACTGCAACCTCCACCTCCTGGGTTGAAGTGATTCTCCTGTCTCAGCCTCCTGAGTAGCTGGGATTACAGGTGCATGCCACCATACATGGCTAATTTTTATATTTTTAGTAGAGATGGGGTTTTACCATACTGGTCAGTCTTGTCTGGAACTCCTCACCTCAGGTGATCCACCTGTCTTGGCCTCCCAAAGTGCTGGGATTACAGGCGTGAGCCACTGCACGCAGCAAATAAATGCTCTTCGAATAGATGGTTGGGCTTGCAGGAGATGGTGAGAGAAGTGAGGAAGAATCGACCTCCGCAGACTTTCCCAGGGAGGATGCAAATTCTGGCCCTACTTCCCTTGCAAATCACATCACAGTATCTCTAACATGTAAAGTTCAGCTTCTAGAAATCAATAAGACCAACCACCAATTTTTAAAGGTTGAAGAATGTGAATAGAGTCTACAGAAGAGGAAACATAAATTGTCCCAACACATCTAAAAAGATGCTCAATCCTACTCAAGATAAATGCAAGTTTAAAATATACTGGAGGCTATGGCTGGGCGCAGTGGCTCACGCTTGTAATCCTAGCACTTTGGGAGGCCGAGGCAGGTGGATCACCTGAGGTTAGGAGTTCCAGACCAGCCTGACCAATATGGTAAAAACCCCATCTCCGCTAAACATGGTAAGGTGTAAATGAGTGTAATCCCAGCACTTTTGGAGGCTGAGGCGGGAGGATCACTTAAGGCCAGAAGTTGAGACCAGCCTGGGTAACATAGTGAGACCCCCATCTCTACAAATAATAATAATAAATTACCTAGGCATGGTGGTGCATGCCTGTAGTCCCAGCTACTCATATAGCTGAGGTGGGAGGATTGCTTGAGCCCAGGAGGTCAAGGCTACAGTGAGCCATAACTGTACTGCTGCACTCTATCCTGGGCAACAGAGCAAGACCTTGTCTCCAAAAGAATAAATAAATAAAATACACTGGAAACCATTTTTCTTATTTATCAGATTAGAAAATTCCAGGCTGGGTGTGGTGGCTCATGCCCATAATCTCAGCACTTTGGGAGGCCGAGGCGGGCGGATCACAAGGTCAGGAGATCGAGACCATCCTGGCTAACGTGATGAAACCCCGTCTCTACTAAAAATTAGCCCGGCTAATTAATTGTAGTCCCAGCTACTCTGGAGGCTGAGGCAGGAGAATGGCATGAACCCGGGAGGCAGAGCTTACAGTGAGCCGAGACCGTGCCACTGCACTCCAGCCTGGGATACAAAGCGAGACTCAGTCTCAAAAAAGAAAAAAAAGAAAAGAAAATTCCAAAAGTTTGATAATATCCTCTCTTTGAGAGACTGTAGAACAATCAACAATGTCGTATATTGCTGATGGGAGTGTAAATCGGTACAAGATATTTGAGAATACCTCTACCAATATTACAAATGCATGTTCTCTTTGACCCAGGAATCCTACTTCTGAGAATTTATCCTACACGCAGTGCTTGAACAAGCCTATCTTTGCAGCACTGTTTGTTACAGTAAAAAAACTAGAAACAATCCAATTGTCCATTAATTGGGGACAGGTAAATAAATGATGGCACATTCATACAATGGGTGGCTATGCAGCTATTTAAGAAAAAAGGATGAGGAAGTTCTCTGTGTGCTAATACAGGAAGATCTTGAAAATAGATTAAGTGGGGGAAAAAAGATGCAGAACAGTGTGTATAATACTTTTCAATTTAAAAAGAGAGAGAGAGAGTCCTGGTATTGTGGCACATGCCTGATAATCCCAGCACTTTGGGAGGCAAGGCAGGAGAATCAGTTGGGGCCAGGGGTTCAAGATCAGCCTGGGCAACATAGTGAGACCCTGTCTCTACAAAAAATTAAAAAGTTAGCTGGGCACACCTGTAGTGCTCAACTACTCAGGAGGCTGAGGCAGAAGGATTGCTTGAGTCCCTGAGTGGCTCACGCCTGTAATCCCAGCCTTTCAGAGGCCAAGGCGGGTGGATCACGAGGTCAGGACATCGAGGCCATCCAGGCTAACACGGTGAAACACCGTCTCTACTAAAAATACAAAACATTAGCTGGGCTTAGTGGTGGGCGCCTGTAGTCCCAGCTACTCAGGAGGCTGAGGCAGGAGAATGGCATGAACCCGGGAGGTGGAGCTTGCAGTGAGCTGAGATTGCACCACTGCACTCCAGCCTGGGTGAGAGCGAGACTCCATCTCAAAAAAAAAAAAGAGAGAGAGAAATATCTATACACACACACATGCGCACACACACACACACCCCATAGAAGGGTGCCCAAGAAAGTAATAAAATTGATTAATATGTTAGTTAAAGGTGGGAACTTAGTGGTTAGGATATAGGATGCAGAGATGGGAGGATTATTTTTGTTGTATTTTTTTTTATTTTTTAAACCATTTGAATGCATTATCTATTCAAGAAATTGAAAAAGACACACACACACAAACTTCTACCTAGGACTGGGGATTCTTGGATTCTTCACAAGTTGCTGGGTAAATGTGATTCTACCTCAGCTGGCTGTCCCTCTGTCGTTTTCCCTCCCTTGCTCCCACCAGCTTTTCCTGAGACCCTGGGTTCTAGTAGATGGTCCTGCCATCTCAACTCGTGCCTCCAGATCATGGACTACGTGTGACTTTGGGCAAGTTACTTCATCTCTCTGGGCCTCAATAAAACAGAGTAATCCTAGTACCTGCCTCCAAGGGTTATGGTAAGATGTAAATGAGGAAACTCATCTTGGCACCAATAAAAATTCAAAAAAAAAAAAAAGAGAAAACTCATAGGATGTGTTTAGCATAGGTCCTGGGACTTGATCAATGCTATATTGTATAAATATATAAGATGTACTGTTCATATTCTTTGCCAATATTCTTATTGGATTGTTGGTCTTTGTCTTATTGATTTATAGGAGCTCTATTGATTCTGAAGATTGAGATATGCATTGCAAACTGGCAGAGCATTGAAAAGTAACAAGACCCAATAAATGGCAATTTGTGAAAATCACTGTATATTTCTGATTATTTCTCCTCCAAGCCATGCATGCTGATGTTTGAAGGGGTCCCACATTGAAGACCTTGGGGCTCATCTGGACAGCCCCCAAGGAGCAGAGTCTTTTGTCACTGGCTCTGTGTCTCTCAACCAGTCTCCTCTGGGTAGTCAGAGATTGTCATTCTCCCAGGTGCTTCCAGCTGCTGCCCTCAGAACAACAACCTTCCCTTTTACTCTAGATGAGGCTCATTCTCTGTGTCTTCCCTGGAGGTCCCCAGGTTTGTGGGGTACGTGTGTAATCCCAGCTCCTACAAGAAAGTGCTTTGGGAGGCCAAGGCAGGCAGATCACTTGAAGCCAGGAGTTCAAGACCAGCCTGGCCAACATAGTGAAACCCTGTCTGTACTAAAAACATGAAAATTAGGCCAGGCGCAGTGGCTCACGCTTGTAATCCCAGCACTTTGGGAGGCCGAGGCGGGTGGATCATGAGGTCAGGAGATCGAGACCATCCTGGCTAACACAGTGAGACCCTGTCTCTACTAAAAAATACAGAAAATTAGCCAGGCGTGATTAGTGGCGGGTGCCTGTAGTCCCAGCTACTCGGGAGGTTGAGGCAGGAGAATGGTGTGAACCCGGGAGGCAGAGCTTGCAGTGAGCCAAGATCACACTACTGCACTCCAGCCTGGGCAACAGAGCAAGACTCCATCTCAAAACACACACATACACACACACACACACACACAAATTAGCCAGGTGTGGTGGTGCATGCCTGTAATCCCAGCTACTTGGGAGGCTGAGGCAGGAGCATCACTTGAACCCAGGAGGTGGAGGTTGCAGTGAGCTGAGATCTCACACTGCACTCCAGTGTGGGCGACAGAGCAAGATTCTGTCTCAAAAAAAATTCACTAATGAGTTCAAGTAAAGCCTCCCCAGGAAACCCTAAGTCTTCATTCCAGAAGAGAGAGAATCCTGGCGGGCTGGTCTGAAGGGACACATCGAGGGACTGGGTTGCAGAATACACACCCTTGGGGCCCCTCACCCTGATCTGTGGACACTTGGTGCTTGCTTGCCATAGAGTCGAGGAAAACATTCGGCTCCTTTGGGCCTACATCCATTCATCTTTCTCCAGAGAGTTGGCCCCCCCTTCAGTTCTGGAGGCTCCCGAAATGTTCCTCAGAGCACCTGGAATCCATATTTGCATTAACTAGTGATTGCCAAGGCCGAGCCCGCTGGGTTTCTGTTTGTTCTGCTCAGCCACAGAGGCTGGAGCCAGTCCCTGAGGATGGCCCGCAGGGCCCCCTTTCTGTGCATGACAAAGGATGGAAGCCCCCACCTGCACCTGTTCCTCAAAAAGAGGAGCCTGGATTAGGGCCAGTGGGAGGTAAAGGCTGAGTCTGCAAAGGCCTCAGCCTCCTCTCAACTCTCCGGAAACCCCCGGTTACTATGCGGTTTATCCAATCCCAGAGTCTGACGCAGCAGAAAGATGAAGTCGGAGGCCAGATCAGCTTTCCAATACTCCCACTTAATGGCTGTGTAGCCTCAGACAAATAACATAACCTCTCTGAGCCTCACTCACTTCACCTATAAAGGCAAAAATACGTGTGTATTTCTGTCTCCCTTCTAAAGGCATTTGAGAAACCCTACAGACAATGGAAATCGATGGTTGTTAACAGAGGAAAAAGGATATAGAGGAAGGGGGAACAAACACAAGATGAAGGCAGGCTGCAGTTAGTGTGTGAAATGAACCTCCACGGGACTCTGTTGCAAGAGGTGGACCTCAGCAAATTGATCTCTGAGCTTCCTCACAGCTCAGGTAAAGAAGGCAATGCAATGAACTACAAAACCTAGAGTGTCCCTCAAGTTAAAAATAGGCCTGCTGCTCAGAAGCAGCCAGCTTTAATGGGCCCTGAAGTAAAAGAAAAGATGCTTCCCCAGACCTTCCTAACGGGGCAAGGTGGCAGGTGGAGGCGGAGGATATGTGTATAGTGGGCCCCTCCCCATGTGGGGGTAATGCTATCTGCCAGGGTCTTTGTGAGTCTGAAATAAACTGAAATGTTTGACAGTGCCACCTAGAGTGGCTGGCATACAGTAGGTGCTTAATATGTGCCCATTTCCATCCTTCCTCCTACTCTGCTCCCAGGGAAGGGATATCCATTGATCTTACAGGCATGTGAGGATTCAGCTCTTCAATCATTCAGCAAACATTTATCGAACACCTGGGTTAGGCAAAGGTGGGAATCCTCCTCACCCTAGCTGGTGTCTTCCCTGCTGTCCCCAAATCCTTGGCCTCTGAAGCTCTCCCCCTCCCACTGCCACCCATCCTTCTGGGTCTCAGCTCCTGCCTCCTCCCCAGCATGGCTTTAAGCCCTAAGAAGCCCTGCTCCTGTGGCTTCTCCCTCATTCTCCGCATAGCTCCAGGCAGCTCCCTTCGACCACCACATTCATGGAGCTGGGCCACGTGCAAGAGCACAATTAATATTCCACTCAGTCTCCCCGAGCCCTGCTGCCTACTGGGAGAAGATGGAAACCAGATTTGCAGCCGCACGCGCTGGCATGGATGCACACAGAGAGGCAGCCCGCCCCTAGGTGTGAGCTGGTGCATACACGTGTGCAAATGTGGAAGCCCCACACTTAGATTCACACCTCCAGACTCCCTCAGGGAGGGAGGGGCTGTGTGCGCACCTAGCTCCCAGCCAATCACTGCCCAGGGGACACTCAGACTCCTCACACACAAAGGCCATATTTGCTTTCTGGGCAGAGGGAGACAGAATCATTGCATTTCAGAGCTGGGAGGATGGGATTTCAGAGACCAAGCTAAGACCCTCATTTTCCAGGGAAGAATCTGAGGCCCTGGCTTAACCTTGACTGTTATCAGTCCCCAGTGAACCACATGGTGACTGGATGCATTTTAGCAAAGCCTTTGATTTAAACAAGCATGATGCTGCCTCCCTCCTTCCTGGGGACAAGCTACTTCAGCCTCACCAGCCTTGGAGGTCGGGGAATCTGAGGCTCACGGCGGGCTGAGGGGATAAGGGCTTGGCAAGAGCAGGAGGTCGTAGGCAGTCAGGCCTCCAACTTTCCGTGCCCCTGTCCTTCCTCTTAGCCCCATAGTTCCAGCTCTGCCAGGCCTAGGTGGGGCAGGATTTGCAGGGGAGTGTCCCCAACAATATGAGGACTCAAGGCAGGAGGAAACAAGTGGCTTTGTTGGTTTCTCTCCTATTACTGGAGACTTCAAGAGCAAGAAGATGGAGGGCGGGGGTATGCCTGAGTGGGTGTCCTCTGGGGAGGGAGCCAGATGGCTGCGTTCTAGAGATGTCTAGAAGCGGAGTTGGAGCAGGTGATTCAGGCTGGAGGGGAGAAGGGTGACTTGAGAACAGGAGGAGAGCAAAGCAGGAAGCGGGTGGAGCTGTTTCCCAGATGGCAGGCAGACAGAGGGCCAAGGGGCGGGCCTGCTTCCAGTCCAAAGATGGGACGGCAGAGCAGAAATTCAGGGAAAAAGAAGCAAAAATAATTACCAGGAAAAGGAGCTGGAAGGGAGGCAAGTGTTTTCTTAGTCCTTAAGGAACTTCAGTCTTCAGAGAATTTAAAGAGGGAAAAAAAATCTATCTTAAGGCCTTTCTCCAAGGCAGGGTGGTTGGTGATTCACCCGCTGCTGTGGAAGGCCCTGGAGGAAGGCCCTCCCCTCAGCTCCTGCCTCTCCCCAGTGAGCAAATTCAGTTCAACTGGGGTGAGTGGAAAGGGCTCTGGGTGCGGAGCCGGGAGGCCCGGGTTTCAGTCCTATCTCTGCCTCATGAGGCTGGGTGACTTAAGGCAAGCCTCTGATGGCCCCAGGCCTTGGTTTTCTATAAAACGAGAAGGGGCAAGTCATATAAACTCTCTGAGCCTCGGTTTTCTCATCTGCAGGTTGGGGATGATAATAATATCATGTTGATTCTAAGGTGTCATCAATTACATGATGCACGATTATTTTATGTACTTCAGGAAGGAAAAAACATCATCCATTAAACTATGACATACCATCGATCATGACACATTCTGACTTCAGAGATGTTAAAACATCGACGAAATGTGCATCTCAGAATCAGTGAAAGACGATACTTATCTCACAAACTTGTTCCAAGAATTAAACAAGATGATATAAAGTATTTAGTGCCTGGCACAAAGCAAGTACTAATAAGCGTCCAGTATTTTTATGGTTCAGGGTTGGGTGGGAAGAGATCACAGGCCAAAGAGGTGGAAAGGAGAGCCCTAAACTAAGTGAGAGCTGGAGTTCTGAAGCCCACCCTGCTCCTGGCAGAGTGCCACCTCAGGCTCCATGTCCAGCCCCAGTGGGGGGCACAGGGAAAGCAGCCATGCAGCCCATATTAGGGAGCTGCTAGAGAACAAAGGGCCCCATCTGCACCCCGGAAGTCAGTCTAATCTCCAGGATGAATATGTTTTCATTTCTCAGAAGTTCCTGTTAGAGTGTGCCAAAGCATTTTTCCCTTTACAACCCGGGCAAACAAGACAGGTTTACTTTGGGTGACCTTATTACCACCACCCAGGGCCTGCCTGCCGAGTGTAAACACCAGCTTTGCACCCTCCTGGAGGCTCTGGGCAGAAGCCTGGAAAATCAAAGTACCAGGCCTCCTGAGCGGGGAGGCCCTTCACACCCCCCCGACCCCTACCCCTGCTCCCCAGGCCCTGTCCTGGAAAGGGCGCATTGGAAGACCCTTGGAGAGGATGAAACCATAGAGGGCATCAACACCTCGCCCACTTCATAGCTATGGAAACGGAGACGCAGCGAAGGACAGTGACTCTACACACACACACACACACACACACACACCCCATTCTACTCACAGCCCAGCCTGGCAGGAGCCTCTCTCTCTGCCTGATCCTCAGTGTCTGGAACAGGCAAGAAGCTTACCTCTGTCCTCTTTCTCCTGTGTGTCATTGACTGCGTTGGGATGCCTTTATGCATGAAGCTTTTGCTTCACAGTTGGAACAGCGGATGGAGAGCAGCAACCAGGTGTTCCTGAGCCCGTCACAGAAGGGGCTGCCATCAGTGCCTCTTGTGACCTGCAGTATTTGGGCCTGTGGAGGTGGGGTTTGCAGAGCCAACATTGGCCTCCATCCCCTAACTCCTTCAGATGTAGAGGAGGGACCTGGGTGAGGGGTTGGGTTGTGGGACCAGGCCCCAGAACTGGGAGGGAGGGAGCAAACCCTCCCTGCTGGGTTAGAAGGCAGACTTAAGACCCAGGGAGACATCTCATTTCGTCTCCTGGAAAATCTTTCATAGACAAGACAGAAGGGATGTGCGACCGACCACACCATACGGAAGGCTTCAGGTGGGCACAGTTCTTTCCAGTCCTGGCACAGAATAGAGCCTGGGCTTCAGTGTGGCCATAAGCACGGGGTTTGTGCAGGGCATTGGGGTTTTGCCCTCATCATCTCACTCCTGCGCCACTGCCTGTTCTTCCCAGTCCAGCCTTCCTCCTCTTTCTCTTCTACTTGCTGTTCCCTCTGCCTAGAATGCTTTTCCCTGCATTTTGCCCCATAAATGACCCCAGTTCTTGATTCAGTTCTCAGTTTACATGTGGCCTGTTCAGAGAGGCCCTCCTTACCCAAAGGGTAACATCACACGATTTTATTTTTTCATAGTCCTTACCACTCTCTGAAATCATCTTCTTAACATTTTTTTACCCATACTTTTCTCCGCCCACCCGCCCACCTCTGTGCAACCACGTTTACTCTGGGATCTAGGTTCTTAATCACTGCTGTGTCTCCAGTGCCTGGTCTGGGAACCATTCACAGTAGGTACTCAATAATGCTTGTAGAATTTGTGAATAAATCTGCAATCATCCTCATCTCTGCTGGACTTTGCCACCCTCTTCGTTCCAGAAAGAAAATGATCACACTCCTCTATGTGCCTGGCTCTACACTGCCTGGTCTCCCTCCTCCCCCTGCCACTTCTCTTGGGAGATTCTGCCTCTCAGACTCCGCAGAAGCTGCCGGAACCAGAATGTCTCCCCAGGAATATTTTCAATGGTTTCCTGGGGTGTTCACCTGGGTAAGAAAAAGGAAAGAGAGGACACTCTAATCCTACTTATCTAAAACTGTATAATCTTCCCCAATCACTTAAATGGTACCTGTGTCTCTAATTACAGAGCAGGCTGGGAGGAACACAGGCACAATTTCCAGCCAACCTCAGGCAGGGGGCCACTTTGGCTCCTCCTGGGGGCCCGCAGGGACTACAGCTCAGTAGCCAGGACTCCAGACACCTGCTGCTGGGGCTCACTCACAGTAGCCTGGCCTGTTCACCCAGCCAGAGACCCCTCCCCTCCCCTTGAGAAGTGTCAGCCACATCCCAGTGTTTGAATGGTCCCCATTTGGCCAGATGTGACACATTTGGGGAAGACACCCATGGTCCCAGCACCCTAATTCTACCCGCCACTGTTGTGAAAGTGAATTGATTTCTTTTTGGCCCAGCCTTACTTCTCGGAGTTGCATGGCTGGTGAACTGGTCCCCAGAGCATGGGTTATAATCCTACTTTCTCAGGAGCAAATTCTCCAGGAGGCCTGGAAGCGAACAGTCATGTGACAGCCGGGAAGGTCAGAACTTCACTCTCCAGAACTATGTCAACTAGATCATAAGGTGGGGAAAAGCCACGTGCCTGCCCACCTGCCAGCCAAGCAAACAACTGCTGTCTCAGCCTTGGTATAAGCCCTTCTCCCACCTGGTGCTGAGAGCAATTTTGGTGACATCCATGGCTTAGCTGCAATGACATCTCTGCTTCTTAAAGGCCTTTTGGTTCCTGAGCTAATTAAAAGTCCCAGACAGGGAGGACACACTTAATCTTATTAATAACTTCTGGTCAGGAAACAGCGTGCCCAGCCCTGAGGGAGCGCCTTTCTGAACCACCTCCATTTGTTCAGGTGCTTGGCGATTGTTATCAGCCCCTTCAAGAGATTAAGTTTGTACGCAGGAGCAAGCCACTTAGGTCATGGATCCCGGGGCCCTGGGAGTGTCTGGTGACTGTGGAGTGTGCCCAGCCAGCACCTTGGCTCATTCAGATTCCAGAACTACTGTTTTCCAACTTCCTGCTCTTCAGAACCATTGAGGGGTAGGGAGGGACTTGACTGTCGAGGAGAAGAGGGGGACTCTCCTGTCTCTGGCTGTTCACCCAGCCCTTTCACACAGAGGAAAGCTGGGGACAGTTCTTGCCTTGAGGAGTCTCACAGCTCAGTGGGTCACAGACACAAACAATGTGAGCAAATAAGGACAATACCACATTAGACTGGAAACTGCAGGTGAGCACATGATGCCCTGTGGGTGTATACCGTTGGTAACTGCTCCAGCCTGGGTGTTCAGGGAAGGCTTCCTGGAGGAAGAAACATATGAGATGAGAAATGAGAGTTACAACTGAAAATCGGCTGGGCATGGTGGCTCACACCTGTAATCCCAGCACTTTGGGAGGCAAAGGAGGCCGGATCACCTGAGGTCAGGAGTTCGAGGCCAGCCTGGCCAACATGGTGAAACCCCGTCCCTACTAAAAATACAAAAATTATCTGGGCGTGGTGGGGCGCGCCTGTAATTCCAGGTACTCGGGAGGCTGAGGCAGGAGAATCGTTTGAAACTGGGAGGCGGAGGTTGCAGTGAGCCGAGATCACACCATTGCACTCCAGCCTGGGCAAAAAGAGCAAAACTCTGTGTCAAAAATAATAATAATAATAAAATTTTTAAAAAGCTGAAAATCTCCCCCGTTGAGGGGAGATCTGTTGAGGGGACTGTGAAATGGAATTCCCTGACTGGGTTTGGTGCAGGCTTTAGCATAAGGCTGGAAGGATGGAAATAGCTCCCTCATCAATTCATGGGACAGTGGTTGGTGAAGCCTTAAAATGCCAATGTTCCAGGAACACTGTTATCGGTTCCAGGACTATTGTTGCTTTAAGCCCCCACCTTGAGCATTCAGAGAAGAGAGATTACTAAGGAGGACGAAGTTGCAGATGTCTCTTTAAAAAAAGAGAGAGGATTCCTCGAGCCACGCCCTCTTCTCATTAATATTAAATTATTGTGAATATTGATGTGGGGGCGTGGCGCCTTGGCCAGCTGGGCTAGCCAGCCAGGGGTTCCCGGTTTCACAGAGAGGAAAGTGACAGAAGCCGTGCGGAGGGAGACGCAGAGACAGAGGAGAGGCCGGCAGCCACCCAGTCTCGGGGGAGCGCTTAGCTCCCCCGCCCCGGCTCCCACCCTGTCCGGGGGGCTCCTGAAGGCCTCAGCCCCACCCCCGGGCTCCCCATGGAAGCCAGCTGTGCCCCAGGAGGAGCAGGAGGAGGTGGAGTCGGCTGAATGCCCACGGTGCGCCAGGGGCCCTGAGCCCATCCCGCTCCTAGCCGCTGCCCTAAGGCCCCCGCGCCCCCCGCACCCCCACCCGGGGCCGCGCCGCCTCCGTCCGCCCCTCCCCCGGGGCTTCGCCCCGGACCTGCCCCCCGCCCGTTTGCCAGCGCTGAGGCAGGAGCTCTGGACTGGGCGCGCCGCCGCCCTGGAGTGAGGGAAGCCCAGTCGAAGGGGGTCCCGGGAGCCGGCCGCGATGGACGCCGTCTTGGAACCCTTCCCGGCCGACAGGCTGTTCCCCGGATCCAGCTTCCTGGACTTGGGGGATCTGAACGAGTCGGACTTCCTCAACAATGCGGTAAGATGAAGGGTCTCCGTTCCCGTTCCACCCCTCGGCACCCGTCCTCGCGGCGCGCCTGGGCCCCTGGAAGGACCCGACTACACAGCACTGGACAGGAGCGGGGAAAAGGGTTCAGCGCAGGGTCTCCAGGAGCGACGTGTGTTTGGAGCTCCGAGATTTGATGAGTAGGTCCCTCGACACCTCCCTTGGAACCCCGCCTGACCTAAGCCTCGGAGCTGGTGCCAGTGCGCGCCGCTCCTGGAGGCTCAATCTTTGAATACATTGGCCTCCACCTTCTAGGGGGAAAGGGCCATCGAGGTATCGGGTCCGTCGGATCCTCGGATCTGAGCTCAGGAGACACCAATCCCGCCCTCCACCCACGTCTTCTAGCCGTCCCCAAGCCACCCCAGGTTCCAGGACCAGACTGGGCGCAAAGTGGCAGCGCCCTTTCCTGCGCCTCCCTTGGGGCTTCGGTGGCTCATAGGCTGGGTCTCCGCTGGGGGGCGCACCTGGGAGCGTTCAGAGGGTCTGAGACCCGACCCCTCGGGTATCAGAGCCAGACCTGGGTTCTCAGCCAGGCCCAGAAATTTCAGGGTGCTACCCTGGTGGCCCCAGGGAATCAGGCCCAGAGACCCCCACCCCCACCCCAGGGAGGGACCTGAAGCTGGGGGCTGGGGGGAGGCGGTCAGGGCAACACAGGGTGATGGTTCAGGAGGAGGGAGCCATTTCTCTCCATCTGCCTCTAGATCTCTGCTTTGTCCCTCTGTTCCTGGAGTCTGGCTGACTTTCTGTCTCCCTCTCCCTATGTCTTCTTGACTAGGTCTGACTGTGAGCTTGTCTTTCTCCTCTTTCTCACTCTTCCCCTCCCTCCCTAAGGAAACGTGGCTTCCCTCTCTTCTTCTCTCAGGCTCAGCCCTAAGGCCTTGATGGGGGAGGGGCATGGACTTAGAATGGGAGAAAATATTTGGGTTCAGAAGGGCCTGCCCAGATGAAATGTGGATTGTTTGGGGAATCTAGTGGGAGCCCCCTCTTCAGTGAGCCACCAGTTGCGTGTTCATGCCTGTACACACCACACACACACACACACACACCCTGTGATCAAGCACTTGAGACTCTTTACCTGCTGACCTCTACCTCCCAGGACCAAGATAAACTTGGCCAGGCAAGAGCCAAGTCCTTAGAGGACTTGAGCATCTTGGACTTCCACCTAAACTGTTCCAGGCCACTAGATTGACGGTGAAGAACCAGGCCAAGGGACAGGAGCCGGAGTCAAGGAGGCATGGGGGCTGAGGTCTCCCTGTTCTCCATTAAGCAGCACATCCTGGTCACCCTACGCTCTGAGGAAGGCCCCGTCCCAGGCAGAGAGAGCATACTTCAGCAGACAGGACAAGGGTATGAGGGGAGAGGGCTTGCATTGACAGCAGAGAGATTTGGTTTCTAGTCTTGGCTCTGCTTCCACTGTGAGCTTGGCCCCTACCACTGGCTCTCCTCCCTGGGCCTCAGTTTCTTTGTCTGTAAAATAGGGGAGAGGTTGGATCAGGTCTTCCTGTAGATGGTTCTGGCACAGATCCCAGGAATAAAGCAGCAGGGATCGGGGGATCCACACCTCCTCTTGAAGCTGGTAAAAGACACTAGTCAGAGGGAAAGAGGTTTGTCAGAGCTCGGACCCTTGAAGTCAAGCGGGGCAGTAGAGTCCTGCAGTAAGCTTCCCTCGGCCCCTGGCAGCTCTGAGTTGGGCTTTCTTCTGAATGAACTCGGCCGCCCGCAGCCTCTTCCTGCTGCTCCATTCAGCCTGCATCCCCAGCTGCTCATCTGGGCCTTGGTCCAGCACAGGAAAGGAGGCACGACCAGACAGTGGGATCCAGCACTAGGACACTGGGGAGGAAAAGCCCTGCTGGGAAGGCTCCTGATCTCGCACCTGGGCAGGGCCAGGAGAGGCAATGGGAGAAGATGGGGTGCCTAAGGAAAGAGAGAAAGGACTCTCGCGCTAGGAATCAGGAGATTTAATTCTGTCTCTGTTTCTGCCACCAGCCAGCGGGACAATTCAGAAAAGTGACTTTTCTTTTCTTTTTTTTTTTTTTTTTTTTTTTTTTTTTTTTTGAGACGGAGTCTCGCTCTGTCGCCCAGGCTGGAGTACAGTGGCGCAATCTCGGCTCACTGCAAGCTCCGCCTCCCGGGTTCACGCCATTCTCCTGCCTCAGCCTCTACAGGCGCCCGCCACCATGCCCGGCTAATTTTTTGTATTTTTAGTAGAGACAGGGTTTCATTGTGGTCTCGATCTCCTGACCTCATGATCCGCCCGCCTCGGCCTCCCAAAGTGCTGGGATTACAAGCGTGAGCCACCGCGCCCAGCCTTTTTTTTTTTTTTGAGACGGAGTCTTGCTCTGTCACCCAGGCTGGAGTGCAGTGGCGCAATCTCGGCTCACTGCAAGCTCCACCTCCCTGGTTCACGCCATTCTCCTGCCTCAGTGTCCCCAGTAGCTGGGACTACAGGCGCCCGCCACCACGCCCGGCTAATTTTTTGTATATTTTTAGTAGAGACGGGGTTTCACTGTGTTGGCCAGGATGGTCTCGATCTCCTGACCTCGTGATCCACCTGCCTCAGCCTCCCAAAGTGCTGGGATTACAGGCTTGAGCCACTGCACCCGGCCAAAAGTGACTTTTCTTCTTCTGGGCCTTGGCTTCCTCATCTGAAAAATGGGAATATTAGAACCATAGCATTACTGTAAGCATTTCGAGAGAAAATTAAAGTGAAGGTTATGTAGCCCAATGCCTGGCATGCAATGTTCATCGTTGGCTTGATCCATAGAGGCTGGATGGGGGTGATAGTGAGAATTGCTCAGCTAGGAGTTGCTGTGTGAACACAGCAAGTCACTTTCCTTCTCTGGGGCCTCCATCACCATATCCAAGGTCCCTTCCGGCTGAGATCCCATTCCAACCCTTCCCCCAACTTCTTCATTCTGCCTGAGGATAGGAAAATGTTTCCAGGGTTAAGGATGGGTAGGGATGGCGTCTGTGTGCCTCTCGGTCTGGAAAATGGAGAGCAGAATATTCGCTATCCTCCCTAAAAATCCAGATACGGGCCATAAATCACGTGGAAGTCGTGTGTGCTCTGTTGCTGTGTGCAAAATGCAAAATGTATGCTCGCCCTGAAAACAACTACGCAGGAAATACACGTGCACTTGGACAGACAGGAGAGTGAGCACGCAAAGTCAAGACGCGTGTGTTTGGAGGTGGCTGGGCTGCTTTATTTTTCTTTCTATGAGGATGCCTTCATGTTGCTGCAGTTCTGCTTCTGCGATTCTCAGAAATCCTCAGAAGGCAGCTGCCCTTCCTCACCCATGTGGGGGTGTCTCCTCCCTGCCCCTCCCACTCTCCCACGGTTTCTGATGTGGCCACCCTTGAGCCACTGTACTCTGTGGTCCTTCAGCCCCTTGGCCCATATGAGAGAGAGGGTCTGGGCTCCAAGAACTGGGATAAAGGACCGGAGGGAGAGCAGGTCGTTTCTCCAGATGGAAACACTAGGTCTGTGTGCTGTCCCCTCCTTCCTCTGGCTCAGGGGAAGGGATGTCTGGCTTCTCTAGAGGGAACTGGCTTGGGATCCCAGAGAAGCCCCAGCTGGGAGGGTGTGGGGAGGAGAAGGAGGAGGAAGAAGAGGTCTGTTTTCTCAAAGGGGAGCAGCAGGAAGCTGCAAGGATGTTTGCCCAGCACACCCGTTTACTCCCTGCAGCTGGGGAGGCCAGGTGTGGGAGTGACAGGGACCCAGGGACCAGCCTAGCATTGGGGGGAGGCGGTGGGGGCTAAGGCTGATCGCTACTCCCCACACCCCTAGCATGGCTTCTCCTGAGCTAACTGGGAAGCAGAGAGGCACCCCCACCCCCAGCCTTCGGGAGATTTAGGGAGATTAGAGAAGTATGTGTGTTTGGGTGTTCCTATATCTGTGGGTGGGCCTTTAACAGTCCTTAAAAGGGGAGATTTGTGTGTGTTTCTGTTTAAGTTCTCACCAACAGGAAAGAGGACAGAAGGGCTAAGGCACTCTGGTCTCAGAGTGGAATCCGCTAGAAAAGATGTAATGAAAAACCTCCTGGAGGAGCCCAAATCTCAGGGTGCCTATTCAGAAAGGAGACCTCTGATACCTACTCCTCTATCAAAACATTAAGTTCATTTCGAGCAGAGGTTTGGTTTGGGTTTTGCTTCCCCCAGTGTTGAGGGAACAGTTCCTTGAGTGAGGAGCTTGGTCTGTCTTGTTCACTGCTGTATCCCAGTGCCTAACAACTGTTGATGAACGAATAAATCGATGGATGGATAAATGAAGAAAAAGGGGCCCAAGCCAGACCCCACATTCTTAGAGAAGAGGGAAAAGTGTCCTTAAGCCCATCTGTTTGCAGCCATCGAGGTCCTGCAGAGCCTGCACTGTCTCTGGTGTCTAGGAAGGGCTCTCCATGGTTTTCAATGAGTTCTCATTACCTTGAGCCATCCCCCTACTGTGGCACAGGCCTCTGCAGCCCCTGGTCTAGAATAGTCTACAGCTGGCTGATCCACAGGGGATTTGAACTTGTGGCTCAGATCTCACTCTTTAGCACTGTCTCTAGGGCTTCCGTCTTCCCGTTTCTTCTTCAGGTTGCTCTAGGACTCCTGGATCCATACTCACCCAATTTAAGACTAAGCCTTTTCCAGCCCTGCCTCAGAGCCCTTGCACATGCTGTTCCTGTCATCTGGACTGCTTTTCCCTCAGTCTCTCCATCTCAGCCTTCCGATCCCAGCTCAGATGTTGCCTCCTTAGGGAACGCTCCCTGACTACCTAAAGTGGGACCCCCCTGTTCTTTTCTGTTTTAGTCTTTTGATTTCTTCTAGCCCTTAACCCAGTTTGCAATTATTTTAATGGCTTATTGTCTATTTCCTCCGTGAGAAAGTAAGTTCCACAAGAGGAGAGTCCATATCAGTTTTGTGCATTGACATAAACCTAGCACAGTCACATGGGACAAAATAGATGCTCAATGTAGTAAAACTCTACAATAATGCAATAAATATGCCCAGTCAAAAATTTCCAACTATGTTCATTTGCGGTGGCTCGTGCTTGTAATCTCAATGCTTTGGGAGACCAAGGTGGGAGGATTGCTTGAGCCCAGGAGTTCAAGACCAGTCTGGGCAACATAGGGAGACCTCGTCTCTACAAAAAAAATAAAAAAAAAATGAGCCAGGCATGGTGGCATATGCCTGTGGTCCCAGCCGCTCAGGAGGCTGAGGAGGGAGGATCACTTGGGCTGGGGAGATTGGGACTGCAGTGAGCCATGATGGCTTCACTGCACTCCAGCCTGGGCAACAGAGCCAGACCCTGTCTCTAAAAGTAATAATAATAATACAAATTTAAAAATAAATTTTCCAATTGCATAAAATGTGGAGTTATATTTTTGTAGAATTAACAAAAAACAGTATTTTTCAGATGGTCTGTACTATCACAAAAAGCAGGAAAGTAAAAATTGTGATACCTTACTGCACAAAGCAGACCAAACAGAAAGAGTACCACAGGAGCATGAGGCAGTCACTTTTTTTTACCAACCCCATAGAGAATGGAGGTTTGCTCACTTTTATTTGAGAAGGGGCCTGAGCATAGAATAGAAGTCAAGTTTGGGTCACATTGTAGTGAACTTTGCTCTATTTCAAGGACTTACTGTATTTGTAGAGAAAATTACTTTAGACTGGCGCAATCCTTGTAAGGGAAGGGAAAAATTGTTTTAAAAAAATCCCAGGCTGGATGTGGTGGCTCACACCTGTAATTCCAGTACTTTGGGAGGCGCAGGCAGGTGGATCATTTGAGGCCAAGAGTTTGAGACCAGCCTGGGCAACACAGAAAGACTCCATCTCTACAAAAAATAAAAAATAAATTATCCAGGCATGGTGGCACATACCTGAAGTCCTGGCTGCTTGGGAGACTGACGTGGGATGATCACTTGAGCCCAGGAGTTCAAGACTGCAGTGAGCTATCATCACGCCACTGCACTCCAGCCTGGGCAACAGAGCAAGACCCAGAAAGTCAGATCTAAGTGTTCAAGAGGTGTACTTATGATTCCTGAAGGGATCCTGGGGTTTTCAGGATCCTGGATTGTCCAACCCTTAGGGTGGTGGAGATGCTGGGTCCCACAGAAGTGCTGTCTGCACCCCGATATGTTGTGAGGTCCCTCTGGCTTCCCTGGACCAGCTGGGAATTCACTTGCTCATTCATTAATACACATGTCCATTCCTTCAGCAACTGGGCACTGAAGGAACATCTATGCTGGTGCCAGGGTAACCCAGATGAAGAAAACACACTTGACCCTCCAGTCAATCACGGATGAATGAGAGAGACAGAGAGGGAAATAGGCAGTATCAACACTATGGTGGGCGCCATGATGGAGCAGAGCATGGCAAGAGGCTGAGCCAGGCTACAGGTCATGAAAGCTTTCTCAGAAGGTGATCTCTGCACATGCTGCCCCAATTTCCCTCTTCCTTAGTGGCAAAGGAGTTATTAGAAGGCATTTCTGGCCAGGCATGGTAGCTCACGCCCATAATCCCAACACTTTGGGAGGCTGAGGCAGGTGAATCACCTGAGTTCAGGAGTTTGAGACCAGCCTGACCAACATGGTGAAACCCCATCTCTACTAAAAATACCAAAAAAATTAGCCAGGCATGGTGGCATGTGCCTGTAATCCCAGCTACTTGGGAAGCTGAGCCAGGAGAATCACTTGAACCCAGGAGGTGGGGATTGCAGTGAGCCAAGATTGCACCATTGCACTCCAGCCTGGGCAACAAGGGCAAAACTCCACCTCAAAAAAAAAAAAAAAAAATGGCATTTCCACAGGGACTGGGGCCGTGTTCCTTTTACTGAACACGTGTAGGCATTGTTATCCATTGTGCACTCCGCTCAAGGGCAGGAGTCCTATGGAGAGTCAAAGAGGGAAGCAAGAAGAAGCTACGAGCAAGTTCTCTCGTTGTTCTAGTTTGAGATTTCCCCTCTAGAGCAAGGAAAATTCAGGATCTTTGATATCACAGGGTCCCTGTCTTCATCCTCACCCACTCCCATCCTTAGGGCACCTTGGGCGCCTAGAGCTTTATGGGCAAAACCAGATCCCCTGGATAAGCTCCCACATCCCATTTCACACCCTATCCTCAGATTCGCCCCAGGATGCCGTTCCCCAGCCCTTCTGGGGACTTGGATCTTTGCTCTCTGCAGCTCCCAGGACTCCTCAGGAGACTCTGTTTCTGTCTGCCCTGGCCTGGCCTGGCTACTGCATCAGGAGAGGGGAGTATAAAGGACATCCCTGTTTTGTGTCTTCTCCCTATATCATGTGCCTCGTGAGAGTCATGGTACCGAGGCCCTCCTGGAGCATCTCTCTCTGGGACCTAGCTTGCCCTTGAACCTCCCTCAAGAAACCAGCTCCAGATGCTGGAGAACAGGCTGTTCCTCTGGAAGTCTCAGCACTCCTGGGGGCAGGATGGAGGAGGGAGATTTGGGTGGAGTTAAGTCAAGACCATGAGCTGGAACTCTGTGTAACCCTCTTGAGCAGCCCTGGGGAAGCCAGACTGAATGGCAGGACCCTAGACCAGGATTGGGGAATGTGTGGGGTGGGATTGTCTGGTTCAGGAGAAGCTGAGAGAAGCAGGAAATGCCCCAGGACTCTGACCCTCGGAGTAAATATGTCAAAGGTATTGATTTCTTTGGAATGTCAAAGATCTTGATCCCCACCGCCTGGACACACCATATTGTCTACAAGGCCAGTTTGATAGCTGGAGCAACCATGGGCATCCCTGCCGCCGGGTTCAGTGTGCCTCCTCCCCTAATTCCCCTGGGACAGAGCTTTCACTGCCGCTTCCTTGGCTGTTGGCTCGTGGCCCAGAAGCCACTTCACCCATCACAG
This sequence comes from Symphalangus syndactylus, assembly GCF_028878055.3. NCBI lineage: Eukaryota > Metazoa > Chordata > Mammalia > Primates > Hylobatidae > Symphalangus > Symphalangus syndactylus. The sequence continues at coordinate 10,505,570 of NC_072428.2, read as the reverse complement.
AGAGTCTGACACATCTGGGCTGGGATGTGTGGTCCAACATAACAGCTGGACAGCAGCAGCCACTGGCTCCTCCTCCCCTTCCAAAAGAATAACAAAAATGAAAGTAGCGATGGAGTGAGGCAGGCTCTTCAGGCCTTCACGGAGAGCCAGGAGGCGGGTTTCAGGCAGTGATTGATGGGGGCTCGCTTTGGAGGCAGACAGATCTGAGCCTTTGCCCATGGGTTCCCCTCCACCTGGAATACCCTCACCCTTCTTTACCTCATTTCCCTCACTTGCTGCGTGACCTTAGGCAAATCACTTTCCCTTTCTGGGCCTTGGCCTCCTCATTTCTGAACTAAACTGAGGGTTCTTTGAGAGCAGGGTGTGTCAGTCAATTATTTCTGGCTATTCCCTAGGTACAGCTATAATGACTGAGTGCTCAGGAAATGTTTATTTATTGGACGGATGGAAGGAAGGCAGGATGGAGTAGGGTGGGGACGATAGAGGAATGAATAGGTGGGGGGATAGATAGTAAACGAAAGGACACTTCTACATTCCCAGCTTTGATGGTCCTCTTTTTTAAAGTAGATTGATTCATTCATTCATTCATTTGATTACTCAAATCGTGAATCTTATCATAAATGCCATCTCTCCCTTTCACTTTATCATCATGGCCTTTTCTATTATGATATATTGTGCACTGGAAGAATATATAGAAGGTATATCTATCAGTTATAAAGTATAATAAAATGAATACTTGGAAACTTACCCAGCTTAAGAATCAGACTCAGGGCCAGGCATGGTGGCTCATGCCTGTAATCCCAGCACTTTGGGATGCTGAGGCAGGTCAGTAGTTTGAGACCAGCCTGGCCAACATGGCGAAACCCCGTCTCTACTAAAAATACAAAAATTAACCAGGTGTGGTGGCGGGAGCCTGTAATCCCAGCTACTCAGGAGGCTGAGGCAGGAGAACTGCTTGAACCCAGGAGGCAGAGGCTGCAGCGAGCTGAGATTGAACCACTGCACTCCAGCCTGGGCGACAGAACAAGACTCTGTCTCAAAAAACAAACAGACAAACAACAGAAAGAAAGAAAGAGAGAGAGAGACAGGAAGAAAGAAAGAAAGGAAAGAAAGAAAGAAAGAAAGAAAGAAAGAGAGAAAGAAAGAGAAGAAAGAAAGAAAAGAGAGAGAGAGAGAAAGAAAGAGAAGAAAGAAAGAAGAAAGAAAGAAAGAAAGAAAGAAAGAAAGAAAGAAACAGAAAGAAAGAAAGAAAGAAAGAAAGAAAGAAAGAAAGAAAGAAAGAAAGAAAGAGAGAAAGAGAGAAAAGGAAACAGACTCAGTTCTGAATATGTTGGCCTCTCAAAGCTGCATGAGTTTGGGACAGAGGTGAGCTGTAGATCCTGAATCCACCCCACTCTGGGGAGATTTTAAACAGGAAAGTCCCAAGACCAGGTGCGTACTCCCAGGCTCAACGTGTGCAGACAGTGGGTCCGCAGGTCAGATGGCAGATGATGGGGCAAGTGCTGGGGAGGTGATCCTTGCTTGAGGTGGGACGTCTTCAGCGCTGCTTAGACCTGGGGGCTCCCACTTGTCACCTGTGTGAGCTTGGGCAGGTGCTTTAACCTCTCCAAGCTTATTTTCCTCATCCAAAAGTAGCGTTCATGGTAAAACATAAGGTTCTTAAGAGAATTCCATTAGAAATTCTTGTAGAGGGCCTGGTACACCATAAACCCTCTATAAACAATAGTTGCCACTGCTGTTTTTTATTGTTTTGGTTTTTAAATTTTTTTTTGAGACAGGGTCTCACTCTGTTGCCCAGGCTGGAGTGTAGTGGCACAAACACAGCTCACTGCAGCCTCAACCAACCGGACTCAAGTGATCCTCTCACCTCAACCCCCCAGGTAGCTAGGACTACAGGCACATACCACCATGTCTGGCTAATTTTTTGTATTTTTTGTAAAGATTTTTTTTTGCCATGTTGCCCAGGCTGGTCTTGAACTCCTGAGCTCAAGCGATCCTCCCTCCTTGGCTCCCAAAGTGCTAAGATTACAGGCATGAGTCACCACACCTGGACAATTTTTAATTTTTGTGGGTACATAGTAGGTTAGATATTTATGGGGTACATGAGATATTTTGGTACAGGCATGTAATACGTAATAATCACATCATGGGACAGGTGCGGTGGCTCACGCCTGTAATCCCAGCACTTTGGGAGGCCGAGGCGGGCAGATCACAAGGTCAGGAGTTTGAGAACAGCCTGACCAACATGGTGAAACCACATCTCTACTAAAAACACAAAAAGTAGCCGGGCGTGTTGATGTGCACCTGTAATCCCAGCTACTCAGGAGGCTGAGACAGGAGAATTGCTTGAACCCAGGAGGCGGAGGTTGCAGTAAGCCGAAATCACGCCACTGAACTCCAGCCTAGGCAACAGACTGAGACTCTGTCTCAAAAGAAAAAAAGAAAAAAGAAAAAATCACGTCATGGAGAATGGGGTATCCATCCCCTCAGGCATTTATCCTTTGTGTTACAAACAATCCAATTATACTCTTTGTTTTTTTATTTTATTTATTTATTTATTCATTTATTTTTGAGATAGAGTCTCGCTCTGTTGCCCAGGCTGGAATGCAATGGCGCGACCTCTGCTCACTGCAGCCTCCCCCTCCCAGGTTCAAGCGGTTCTCTGCCTCAGTCTCCCGAGTAGCTGGGATTACAGGCATGTGCCACAATACCCGGCTAATTTTTGTATTTTTAGCAGAGACGGGGTTTTGTTATGTTGGCCAGGCTGGTCTCAAACTCCTGGCCTCAAGTGATCCACCCGCCTTAGTCTCCCAAAGTGCTGGGATTATAGGCATGAGCCACCGCACACGGCCCTCTTAGTTATTTTAAAATTAAATTATGATTGGCTATGGTCCCCCTTGCTGTTTTTATTTTGATCGTTGCTGTCATTGCCTAAAAGGAAGGCCCATGGCATTTGACAGCCCTTGCAGAAATATCCCACCTTGTCCAGCCCTGCAGAGCCCTGATCACAGGGATTTTATTTTTCTGTCTCAACTCTCTGGAGATGGAAGGCTCTTTCCTTTGGGTAAAGCCAAAAAGCCCCAGGCCCCTTCTCAGGGCTGTTTCTGGGCAGCAGGAGAGGGATGGCCAGGAAAGGAGCAAAACCGGATCCCCAGGATGAACCCAGTGTGTGGAGTGGGGGCCCATATTTTGTATCTGGCCCTGGACTAGGTGCTGCAATGGGGCAGCAGGATCATTCCTTCAGCAACCAGTGTTGTTGTGGGTGCTTAAGAGCATGGGTTCTGCAATCAGAGCTTGGGTTCAAACCCCCGATTGACCACTTGCTAACTGAATGAACCTGGGCAAGCTGCTTAACTACTCTGGCCTCAGCCTCTCATCCATAAAGTGAGGGTACTAAGAGGACCCACTTTATCCTTTGAAGCTTAAATGAGATACTACATGCAGGGAGTTAGAGCAGTGCCTGGTACGTAAATATTCACTGTTATTATATTATGATCATTACCATTAGGCAGAGTATATGCTGGGCCCTGTTTGAGGCTCTGCAGAGGGTTCAAGGATGAAATCCGGCCGGGCGTGGTGGCTCACGCCTATAATCCCAGCACTTTGGGAGGCTGAGGCAGGTGGATCACTTGAGGTCAGGAATTCGAGACCAACCTGGACAACACAGTGAAACCCCATCTCTACCAAAAAATACAAAAATTAGCTGGACATGGTGGTCCATTCCTGTAGTCCCAGCTACTTGAGAGGCTGAGGCAGGAGAATCACTTGAACCCAGGAGGCAGAGGTTGCAGTGAGCCAAGATGGTACCACTGCACTCCAGCCTGGGCAACAGAGTGAGACCCCGTCTCCAAAACAAAAAAGATGAAACCTGTCCTTGATCTACCCTAAAGAAGGGTAACGTTTAGAAGGACAGCTGGATCCCATTGTGTGTAATTAGAGTTCAGGGCATGATATTAACCAATGACCTAACGGTCTGTAAGTGCTATGGTAGAACAGAGAGGGAGATGACTCTTCAAGCTTGGTGATCAGGGAAGGCTTCTTGGAGGAAGCAGCATTTGAGTTGGCCCCTTAAAGGATAGGAAGAGTTAGAATGAGGAGATAAAGGACAAAACACTGCAGGCACCAGGAGAGGTATAAGCAAAGGTCCTACAGCCATGGGGACCACAGCAGGTTTAAGGAGCTGGGAATGGTCCATCCAACTAGCCTGGAGAGAAGAGAAAATGAGGGGGCTCCAGCTCTAGTGGTAAGTTGGGATCAGTTTCTGACAGTCCTTGAGTATCATGCTGAGGAGCTGGGAGTTTTTCAGCAGGTAGGAGGGAGCCAATGATAGTTCTGGGTTGCACCAGGTGATGGTCACCAGCTCCTCTGAAAGGTCTCAGTGCTAGGAGGCCTGCAGTCCATCAGGCGGATCTCAGCTGTCAGCCTGTCTGGGTGATCAGGGACTCTCCCCCAGGGGGAACAGAGTTGTGGGACGTCCCTGAGCCCAGGGCAGCAGCTGACTCCAGGTCCCTTCTCTCCTCTGATTTCTACCCCGTGCCCTGATGTGACTCTCGCACTGGGCCAGGAGTACCAGTTCCCTTCTGGCTCCTTCACCCCCCGCACTGACAGCCAGGCTGGCCTGGGGAGGCCCAAGGCAACTCCGCCCTTGCAAAGGGACAGGCTGTTCCTCTTTGGGGCTGGGAGCTCCAGCCTGAACCATGTCCTGGCTCCTGGCCCAACACCAGGACCCTAACAAGTTTCCCCCATCTCCTCCAATATTTCAGGACTCTCCACTGTCAGACAAAGCACATCCCTATGAACCCCAGGGGCCTAGAAGGGTCTGAACCCTCCTCCTGAGCCCAGCCCAGCCTGGCACACCAGCTCCTTGACCCTCCTACCCATTGGCTGGGACAAGATGCCCAGAGCCCCACTCACCGTCCTTCCAACCCTGCCCTCTGCCGCCCCAAGGCCTTCACCCCTTTCTCTCCAGGGCTGCAAATCAGTTCCACATTTGGGATCTGGCATGCACTATCTGCTTGGAACTCTCTCCTCCCAGTTAGCTCCCATCTCCTTCCACCCCACAAGTTCAGCCCCTGGGGTCTGCAGGAGGGGAAGGGCTCCTGCCTCTGACAATCCCTTCAGAGGACTGAGAGGGAGCCTGACTGTGGCACGGTGCCAGAGGGACAGTGGACAGGAGGCCTCCCAGGGAGAGATGAAAGAGGAGGAGCCGAGGGGGTGGGCGGAGGCAGAGCTTGAGCAAGCAAGGGGATGAGGGGTTGGGGGTGGGGAGGGAAGGAAGGTGGTAGTTCCCAGCTCAGCACATTCCTGAGACATCTGGATGCACTGGAAGGGCCCCAGCTGGCCTGCATGACTGTGGCTCTAGCTTCTCTGCTCTGTGATGTCAGGACCCAGCACTCCCCACTCCCCTCAGAGTCCCACTGGCCTGGGGACCACTTGGGGCTGAGTACTGGGGTCTCTTCCCCAGACCCTCAGTGAGCAAGAAAGAGGCCCCTGGGGCAATGGAGGAGATGCCTGCCACAGAGGTGGGCCAGGGCATGGTGGCAGGAGGGAGGCACTGAAGACCCAGTGGTTTGCCCATCCGACTGATTCAAGGAAAATGTGCCTTTGGGCTGGTGCCAGTCCTTCTCTTCTCCGTGGAAGGGAGATAGAGACAAATGAATGACTCTGGAAATGGCTGCTTACCTTGGGCTGTGTGACCCTGGGCAAGTGCACTCCCATCCCCAGCTCTCGGTTTTCTTCATGTGTAATAATAACAGCTACATTTAATGAGAGCCTTCCTCCTATACGTCCTGCATTCTATAAAGCACTTTACAATTGTTATCTCATTTAATCCTCACAGCAACCTGGTGGGGTGGATATGGATGTTCCCATTTTATACTCAGGACTGAGGCTTAGAGAGGTTAAGTAACTTGTCCAAAGCCTGCAGTGTGTAGCCGAACCAGGATTAGAACCAGGTCCGTCTGACTCCCTTGCTCAGAACCATTGAACTGCTTTGCCTCTTCACATAAGAAGGGGTGGACCTAATGATGCCAAAATTCCTTTCAGTTCGAAAATTGTAATGATTTCTTTTGGCCGTTGCAGGGCTCTTCAAGAAGGGCAAGGGCAGGCATTAGTCACCTACTGGGTGGGGGAAGGAAGGCAGAGACAGCTGGCTTTGAAGCATCGGGTGGGTCAAGAGTCTTTGGAGGTCCCCTCCCCTGGAGGCCCAGAGAGCTCCAGACCCCAGGGATTGGAGTCAATAGCCTAATCCCCAGCTGAGCCCAGGGGTCCCACACCTTCCCTGAAAGAAGGGAGTAAATAAGGAGAGAGCATACCACTCCTTCCAAACATAAAACCTGAGGACAACTCAGACGGGCCAGGACCGCTGAGGATGTCAGAGGCCGAATGCTGAGTACACTGAGGAGAGGGGAGAGGCCAAGGGAATTCCAGCCAGAGCGAGGCGGTAGGCTCCAGGCGAGGAGGGCCTTCCAGCTGGCCAGGCGCCGGGAGAGCAGCCCTGGCGGGTTGGCCACTGTGTTCTGTTTATACCCTGAGGCCTGACTGGGTCTGGGGGGACAGCAATTCCAGCACTGAGTGGAGTCTGTGCTTCCCAGGTACCTGATCTGGCTGGGGCTTAAGAACAGAAAGGCTTGGGGAAGGAAGAACAACCCGTAGAATGGGTACAGCGGCCCCAGTAGGGAGGAGCCGAGGGAAGGAGTCCAAACACATGGAAACTCTGCCTGGAGCAGAAGCAAGCTGGCATCAGAGCAGGATTCAGGACGGTCATTCCTGGAGGCTCTCTGCTGCAGAAAAAAGGGCCTGAGTCCATAAGCTGTCTGACACACTCCTTCATTCACACACTCATCCAGTCAGTCAGTCACTCAGCGAATGCCTGAGCATCCACTGTGTGCCGGGACCAATGCTAGGCTTTGCAGATTCGGACAAGAATTGGACACAGCAAGACATACAGGCAATACGGCTGGATCATTTGAAGCTACACCAAGGAACCTGTACTCTATCCTGAGGGTGGTAGGGAGCAATGATTCACTGATGATGAGTACAAGATCCTCATCGATGGTGCAGAGAAATGACATAGTGACTTCTAAGTTTTAGAAGATCCCGTTTTTTAGAGACAGGGTCTTGCTCTGTTGCCCTGGCTGGAGTGTAGTGGTGTAATCATAGCTCACTGCAGCCTCAAACTCCTGGGCTCAAGTAATCCTCCTACCTCAGCCTCATGAGTGACTGGGATTACCCACCACAGCTGGCTAATATTTAAAAAAATTTTTTTTTTTAGAGATGGGATCTCACTATGTTGCCCAGGCTGGTCTCAAACTCCTGGCCTCAAGCAATGTTCCCACCTTGGCCTTCCAAAGTGCTAGGATTACAAGTGTCAGCCCCCTTGACTGGCCTAGAAGATCTCTCTTGATGTAAGGTGGAGGATGCTCTGGAGAGGGATCACAGTTGAGACTTGGACTTACCCTTCATTGTCACACCATTGGTCAGAAAGCCTTTTTGAGAGCAGGAATTGGATCTTGTTCACCTCTGTATCCACAAAGCTGGGCACCCAGTAGGTGCTGAGTAAATACTGAACAAATGCATAAATGATGAATAAATGAATGTGACTAGATGCCCTTATTCTCCAGAGGTCCCTGGCGCCAACCCTGGCACTCGGTTTCTGGTATCCTAAGCTGTCCTGCAGGGATCCCCTGGCCGCTGCCTATAGACCAGCGTCTCCAGCAGCCAGACCGTGGGCTGCTGTGCCCTCAGAGGTGCCAGACACAGCTAATCCCAGCCCTGGGCGGCGGCACTTGCTGCCATCGCTTCCTCTTGCCCAGACAGTGCCTGGTGCCCACCCCAGGGTTGGTCCACGGCGCATGGGCCATGGCAAGAAGATGCCAGGGGCTGGCTGGGAAACTGAGGGCGCTATGGCCTGACCAGGACAAGGTTACCAGTGTCAGGAGGGGCAATGGAAGGGCCAGACTAACAGGGCTAGGGGGCTGCAGAGAATACACACCCTCCCCAGGACTCTGCTCTGCCTTGAAATAGCCTGCAGCTGGCGCCAGCCTGCTGATTCCTCTCTCCTTCCTTTCTCCAGCACACACTGGCAAAGAAAAGCTCAATCCCCATGTTGGCGCTTTCTTCAGTCCCAGCCCTCACTGTCCCAGCCCCATGCAAGCCCGGGGCTCCCAAATCTCCCTCACTGGTGTTCACATGACTCAATCATCTCGGGCACTGACATGCTGGCTCGGCGACGCCAACATTTAGTTCTGTGGTCATGTGAGATGATGTGTGTGCGAGCGAGTATGCGTGACCGTGTCTGTGTGATCCTGTGTCTGGGATGACTTCGCATGTGTGTGAGCATAGGGGTGTGAATCACTGTTTGTCTGATCACATCTGATGAGTGTGTCTTGTTGAGTTTGCGTTCATACCTGACAGCGTCAGCCTATGTGACTCTGTGATGGTATCTGTATGTGTGATAGCGCCTGTACAAGGCTGCACATGGAACTGTCTGAATGTGTCAATGGCTGTACTTTTCACTATGTGGTGTCAGAGAGGTGGTTTTCCCTGTGTACGAAGGAACTCCTCAGCCCACATCTGTGTAGCATGTGCACATGCGTGCGTGTGCACACACACAGAAGTATTTCTGCTTATTTGGACTTGGGCTGTGTGGTGACCAGTTCCGTAGGGGAAAATATGAAACTTCAGCAGCCGCCTTCCCTAGGCCTGTGGGGACTGGGGGCTGAGAGTGAGGTTGGAGGTTGGAACAACGTGCTCCCTTAACCCCCATACTCTGCCAGGAAGACTCCGGGAGGGACTGGCTCCAGGGACCAGGAGAACTGGTTTCACACCAGCCCCCAAAAGGCCAGGGCAGAGGAAAAAGGCCCACGTTCTGAAGACTAATTCACTTTTCTAGGCCCCGGTCAACCGCGCTTCCATAGAGACACAGACTGTAACGGACGAGGAAACCGAGTCCAGGAGAGGAGACACCTGCCACTGCCCACGTCTCACAGCAGACCTGAATGAGGGCCTCCTGAGTTTCAGTTCAGTGTGTTTTCTCCTTCACAGGGTGCCTTTAGCTCTGGGAAGGCAAGGCCTGGGTCTCTTAGGACCCCCAAATACTGGATGGCAATGCTTAAGGACAGGGTGGGTCTGCTGACAACTGGGGACCCAAGGGGCCCACCTCCTCTCCCTGCTCTCACCACCCCCCGCCCCCCAGGCACAGCAGTGACTCAGACTGAAGGCCCTTCAGCTTGAAATGGGGACAATTTTCTAGTGACCACGAGGCCAGTAACCGTCCGGGAATGTATGGGTCAGTGTGTGTTGGGGTGTGGGGGGGTCTGTGGGCCCCAGCCTGCGGGGGGAAAGAAAGGGGGAAATGTGAGAGGCCTCTCCTCCCATCTCTCCCTAGCTCTCACTCTCTCGGAAGGAATGTCCGGGCTCAGGATTCCCCCCCACCCCTTATCCCACAGCTCAGCCTGGACCCGCTCCGGTCTCCTCCCTCCTTTCCCCAAGCACAGACTGAACCAGCCTGGGCGGGGGGAGGCGCAGAAGTTAGGAATGGGGGTGCAGGCGCCAAGGAGCCAGGGGCCTGAGGGAAGGGGGCGCGCTGAGGCTGCTTCTGGTCAGGGAAACCATTCTCCTACACCGACCCCAGCAGGCAGCTGCGCCCCCAGAGCTTTACCCTGTCTCTGCACTGACCTTGGGGAAGGAATTTAGGGAGGTGGGGGAAAACAAGGCTAGAGCCGGTACCATTACTGCCCCGGGAGAGTCCCCTCTGCCGCCACCAGAGACAGCTACCAAAGCGCCCCACGGTAGGACGATTCGAGATGGAGCTGCAAGGGGATTTAAGGTCCGGATCGCCCTTTGAGTCGGGGACGTCGGGGACACCCTCGGTCTCCACTTCTCCCTGCGGGGGTGGGGGCGGGGCCACGCTACTGATGAGGGGTTTAGGACACCGTGAAACGGCCAGGCCATTTCTGCCTCGGCCCCAGACGCAGAAGGGGTACTATGCAGGCCCGAGCCAGTACACGCTGCGCTCCCACAGCCGCGGGCCGTCGGCGCAGGCCGGGACCCTCCTCCGCGCGAGCCCTGCACTCCTCCGGTGCCCTCCACGCCGCCACGGGCGGCTGCTCGCAGCCTCCCGCCATTGGCCAGGAGCTCTGCGGCTCCCACCAATGAGCAGGCCGGATTCCAGCGAGGGGCGGCCCCGGGTGTTCCCGGGTTAACCCTTTGTGGGCCGCTCCAGGACGGCGGCACCCGGATCCTTCTCTAAAATTTAAAGGGCGGGCGGCTGAGGCCGGGCTCCCAGAGCGGGTGCAGCCGAGAGGAAGGGTACGCAGGTCTGCGAGCCGGAGAGCTCGGGAACCTCTCCTCCAAGGGAGGGAAGCCGGCGCCGGCTGCGCGTGACGGCCGAGAAGGAGCTTATATTGGCACGACTATAGGAAAAAGTCTTTAACGAGGAGGGAAACAAATCATAATATTTCCTTCTCCGGCTTCCCACCCCCGTTGCCTGGAAAGGCACCCCTGTAGGACTCTCACCCCCTGCAGAACCCTGTCGCCCTCAGAGCGTTGACACATGGCTCTCCTGACCTTCGTGGACTCCTGGCCACCGACCCCTTCCTCTTGCTCCCCAATTTCCATCGGACAATCTAAACCTGAACTTTCGTGTGTGAAGTGGAGGGAGGGCTGGGTGTGGTTGGGGGTAGAGGGGACAAGGGGGCGTGCTGGAGCGGAGGAGGTCTGAGGTCTCCAGAATGGGCTTTCCAGGGATGGGGCCAAGTGGATGCGGTGCAAGGAGTGAGAGGACCAGAAGGTCCCGCACACGCCAGGGCAGCCCTGGACTTCACCAGCTCACTTTGCAGCCCCGGACATCACCAGCTTGCTCACTGTGCGTCCTGGGTAGCTGCGTTTCCCTCTCTGGACTGGAGTTTTCTCTAGTAAGAAATAGGAGGGGGGGAGCGGGGGGCAGGGGACCGTGGGGGAGCTTTCTCCCGTCCCTTCTGCCTCTAACTTGGTGATAGAAACCAACCCTACCTTAGCCGCCATGAGAGGCCAGGCATCAGACGGAGCTAGGGCCGCAGAGCTCTCTAGGGGAGTCCCTGATGGCAGTGCTCCCAGGAGGGCGAGGTGGGCCTAGGGATGATGGGACGCGCCCACCGTCCACCCAGCACCTGAAGAAGCCCGGCGCAAAGAGGACCTGGGCGTCGGAGTGTCCTCCACCCCCACCCCGCCTGCCCCTTGGCCGCCCTCCCCTTCCACTTGGCTCCCGCTGCTCTGGAAGCTCCATCCTGCTGGGTTTTGGCTGCTGTTTCTAGCAGGTGGGGTGGGGGCTGCTCACACAATGGGGCCAGCTGAGCTCTCTAAGCAGTTTCCTGTGGGCACCCTAAAAGGGTCTCTGGGAAGAAGCTGGGTCATCTGCCTGAGCCAAGGCCTTCAGGGAATCCAGCCCAGATCCGAGGAAGCATCTCTCCTCTCCCAGGCCCCAGGAAGGGGCTTGGCAAACCCTTATCGCCTGAGAAGCAGCTGCTGGAGAAATACCTTAGCGGCTGACTCACCGGCTCCCTCTGCTCACAGCCCCCTCCCACTGGGCCCAACACCAGGCCTTTGAGAGACCCTAAGGGAGAGAACTGGCGGAAGCGCCCCCCGCCGGCCGGCCCGGGCTCTGCGGAGGGTGTAGCTGGTGCAGCCCTGGCTGTGGCTGGCTGGGTGGTTGGGGGTGGTTATACCCTGTAAATGGCCTCTGTCTGGGATCACAGTGATTCTTAGAAACTCATTCAGCTCTGACCTCCTGGTACTGCCTCACTCCAGGTATTGATGGACAATTGGTCTCACTCCAGGTATTGATGGACAATTGGTATGCTGATGGCATTGCCGTCTGGGTTATAAGGCCCTGTCCCTCCACCAGTATCATGAGCCAGGTGCTGGAAGCCAGCGGGTGAACAGGGTGCAAACCCTGCCTCAGGGCAATTACCGGACCCTGGAGGACCTGCTGCAGTTGTAGAAGGACTGGATGGCGAGGGATGCTGGGCACCTCCCTGCTGTTATTAGCTCCCTGGGCCTCAGTTTCTCTCTCTGTCAAATGCCAATATGCATTTGTCTTGTCTCATTGGATAATTCTGAAGATTAAATGAAATGATGCATAGGAGAGCACTTTGGGTTAAAAGCACAACAGAAATATAGGAAGATGATTGATTGCTGGCAAACTGGGAAGTGGGAGAGCACCCCTGCCAATGGGGCTTCTGAGCTTATTTTGTCCTGGATTATCTCATCACGCTTTGTTTGGAGGGAAAGGCCAAACATTCCCCTGACAACTCCCACCATTGGTTCCAAGCTCAGCTCAGGGACAGAGTTTAGGGGCTGCAGTTTTCATGATGACGATAACTAACGATGATCGAGCACTCACTCTGTAGCAGGCACTGTTCTGTGTTTTATATGTACAGTATTTACTCATTTTACCCTCATACTCCTATGAGGTGAGTACTAATCTAACAAAATTGTAGATCCTCATGGCAACACTATGAGGTTGGAACTATTATTTTCCCCTCACGGATAAGGAAACTGAGGCACGGGGAAGTTAAGCAACTTAGCAAGTGGTGGAGCTAGGAGTCAAAAGCATGTCTATGTAATTCCAGAGCTCGTGTTCATCTCCTACTCCATGCAGACAGACTCATGTGGCCCTGAACCTTATGCTCATGCAGAAGGCTTCTCTGCTCATTACCTTCCAGATTGGGACAGGCTCCCAATATTCCAGGCCAGAAAGTGCCAACAACTCCAGACCTTGAAGGAATCCCCTGGCACAGGCCTTTAACCACTCAGCAGGTGGGGCTCCAGGACCTAAGGCAGCCCCCCATCCCCCATCTCTTCTGACCCACCAGCAAATTCATTCTTTCAATAAATAAGGAATAAACAATAGAAACATTTATTGGACAGGCACGGTGGCTTATGCCTGTAATCCCAGCACTTCGGAAGGCCAAGGCGGACAGATCACTTGAGGCCAGGAGTTTGAGACCAGCCTAGCCAATGTGGTGAAACCCCATCTTTACTGAAAATGCAAAAAAATTAGCTGGGCGTGGTGGTGCACGCCTGTAGTCCCAGCTGCTTGGGAGGCTGAGGCATGCAAATCGCTTGAACCTGGGAGATGGAGGTTGCAGTGAGCCAAAATCATGCCACTGCACTCCAGCCTGGGTGACAGAGTGAGACTCTCACAAGCAAGACAGAAAGAGAGAGAAAGAAACATTTCCTTACACATTTATAATTCTTTAGAGAGAGAAAAATAACGTACAAGAACCTACTATATGTCAGCCACTGGGGTGCTTTAATAACAATAAGAGTCAATGTTTATTGAGTAATTACTATGTGCCAGGGACTGTTCTAAGGCCTGTGCGTGGATTAACTTGTTTAATCCTCATGACAATCTCGGCAGATAGGAACTATTAATATTACCAGCTATACAGAGGACAAAACAGAGAGGTTAATTGATCTTCCCAAGATCATGGAGACCAAGATTTTTCAGACTTTTTTGTTTCTAAGAAATATATGTTACATCATTACCAAGTACACACATGTGAGCGCACACACACACACACAACTGTGATTTTTTTTTTAATTTCCAGGTATTTAACTTCACTGTGTGCTGTGCACTCTGATATTTTCTATTCTTTTTTTTTTTCTGTTTTATTTTTATTTAAAATTCTGGTCGTGACCCACTAAATTGATTTCACAACCCATTAATGAGTCACCACCCACAGTTTAAACAGCACTGAGTCATAGCTAGAAGGATGGAGGCCACCATTCGAACCTAAATAGTAGGGCTCCGGAGCCTAACCTCTCCATATAAAGGATGGCTTGGGAAAGGAGAAAGACCCTGAAGTCTGGAGGACAGATGGGGACTGTGCTGCTAGGGGACTGGAGACCTCAAGAATCCCACCGCGCTGCATCACTCTCTTCCCACATTCCAGCAAAAGATCATATAAAATTCACTAATATTGTCTTTGGAAAACAAACTTTTTGGTGTAGACACACAGTTGTTCTTTTACTTTGTCTTCACATCAGCCTATGAAGGAAGTAAGAAGGACTGAGAAACTGACTCACGCAGTTTAAGTGATTTGACAAAGGTTACAGAGTCCAGTGTCCTGTTGCCTGGTCCAGGAAGTTGTTGATCCTATCCTCAGCTCACCCTTGCAGATAACAATGGTGAGGGTGGAGCTGGTGGTAGAGAGAATGGGATGACAGTGGTAACGGTCATGATGGAAATGATGACAGTTGGTGTTGCGATGTTGGTAGTGGGGAGATTGGTAATGTTGTTGATATTAATGGGAATGGGCACAGTAATGGGAGGTTGCAGGGACAGTGGTGGCCGTGGTGGGGTGCTGCACCACCACAGTAGCACCTGCACCCCCTTCCCAAGCAAAGCTGAATTCCCTCTTCCCCTCGCCTCCTCCTTCCCCAGCACTTTCCTGAGCACCTGGACCACTTCTCGGAGAACATGGAGGACTTCTCCAATGACCTGTTCAGCAGTTTCTTTGATGACCCTGTGCTGGATGAGAAGAGCCCTCTATTGGACATGGAACTGGACTCCCCTACGCCAGGCATCCAGGCGGAGCACAGCTACTCCCTGAGCGGCGACTCAGCGCCCCAGAGCCCCCTTGTGCCCATCAAGATGGAGGACACCACCCAAGGTAAGAGGTGGAAGAACCTGGGGACAGCACAGGCCCAGGAGGCCCAGGAGGGAGGAAGCTCTGGGGTGACAAGAGAGTGTGCCTGCAGCCTGAGACTCCCAGAGGCTCTAAGAGGAGCCACCACAAACCGCTTAGGAGGTGCTGCTCCCTGCCTTTCTGTTCTCCCTCAGTTCAAAGCCAGAGGAGCACTTCTCAAAAGGGTTTTTTGCTGACTTAAGTCACTGGTTTACAAAGTGTGGTTCCCAGACCAGCAGCATCACCTGGGAATCTGTTAGACATGCAGATTCTCGAGTTCCACCCCAAACCTGCTGAATCACAACCCTGTGGGTAGGGCCCAGCCATCCAGGTGATTCTGATGCACACTCAGGTTTGCAAACCGCTGACTTAGAGGAGACAGTGGGGGTAATTCAGTAATAACTGTGGGGCCGGGCATGGTGGCTCACGCTTGTAATCCCTGCACATTGGGAGGCCGAGGCAGGTGGATCACCTGAGGTCAGGAGTTCGAGACCAGCCTGGCCAACACATGGTGAAACCCTGTCTCTACTAAAAAAAAAATACAGGGCTGGGCGCGGTGGCTCACACTTGTAATCCCAGCACTCTGGGAGGCTGAGGTGGGCAGATCACTAGGTCAGGAGATCGAGACCATCCTGGCTAACACAGTGAAACCCCATCTCCACTAAAAATATAAAAAATTAGCCGGGCGTGGTGGTGGGCGCCTGTAGTCCCAGCTACTTGGGAGGCTGAGGCAGGAGAATGGCGTGAACCCAGGAGGTGGAGCTTGCAGTGAGCCGAGATCGTGCCACTGCACTCCAGCCCAGGCGACAGAGCGAGACTCCGTCTCAAAAAAAAAAAAAAAATACAGAAACTAGCTGGGCGCGGTGGTGGGTGCCTGTAATCCCAGCTACTTAGGCTAAGGCAGGAGAATCACTTGAACCTGGGAGGTGGAGGTTGCCGTGAGCCAAGATCACGCCATTGCACTCCAGTCTGGGTAACGAGACCGAAACTCCATCTCAAAAAAAAAAATAAAAAATAGCCGGGCGTGGTGGCTCACGCCTGTAATCCCAGCACTTTGGGAGGCTGAGGCGGGCGGATCACGAGGTCAGGAGATCGAGACCATCCTGGCTAACACAGTGAAACCCTGTCTCTACTAAAAATACAAAAAATCAGCCGGGCGAGGTGGCGGGCGCCTGTAGTCCCAGCTACTCAGGAGGCTGAGGCAGGAGAATGGCGTGAACCCCCGGGGGGTAGAGCCTGCAGTGAGCCGAGATCGCGCCACTGAACTCCAGCCTGGGTGACAGCGAGACTCTGTCTCAAAAAAAATAAAATAAAATAAAAAAATAAAAAATAAAAAATAAAAAAATTAGCCAGGCATGGTGGTGTGCTCCTGTAATCCCAGCTACTTAGGAGACTGAGGCACAAGAACTGCTTGAACCTGGGTGGGGAAGGTGTAGTGAGCTGAGATCACACCACTGCATTCCAACCTGGGCAACACAGTGGGACTCCATCTCGAAAATAATAATAATAATAACTGGCTGGGTGCAGTTGCTCATGCCTGTAATCCCAGCACTCTGGGAGGCCGAGGTGGGTGGATCACCTGAGGTGAGGAGACGAAGACCAGCCTGGTGAACATGATAAAACCCTGTCTCTACAAAAATACAAAAATTAGCCCAGCATGATGCCCTCCATCACATGGTGCCTCCATTACATGCTGCCTGTAATCCCAGGTACTTGGAAGGCTGAGGCAGGAGAATCACTTGAACCTGGGAGGCGGAGGTTGCCGTGAGCCAAGATTGCGCCATTGCACTCCAGCCTGGGCAACAGAGCAAGACTCTGTCTCAAAAAAAAAAAAAAAAAAAAAAATAGACCGGGTGCTGTAGCTCACGCCTGTAATCCCAGCACTTTAGGAGGCTGAGGTGGGCAGATCATTTGAGGTCAGGAGTTCGAGACCAGCCTGGTCAACATGGTGAAACCCCGTCTCTACTAAAAATACAAAAATTAGCCAGGCGTGGTGGTGGACGCCTGTAATCCCAGCTACTCTGGAGGATGAGACAGGAGAATCACTTGAACATAGGAGGCAGAGGTTGCAGTGAGTCAAGATCAAGCCACTGCACTCCAGCCTGGGCGACAGAGCAAGACTCTGTCTCAAAAATAATAATAATACCATCCTGGCTAACAGAGTGAAACCCCATCTCTACTGAAAATAAAAAATAAATTAGCCGGGCGTGGTGGCGGGTGCCTGTAGTCCCAGCTACTCGGGAGGCTGAGGCAGGAGAATGGCGTGAACCTGGGAGGCGGAGCTTGCAGTGAGCTGAAATTGCATCACTGCACTCCAGCCTGGGCAACAGAGCGAGACTCCATCTCAAATAGTAATAATAATAGTAACAATAATAAAAAGAAGAAGAAGCTGTAGACAAGTTACCAAGACTCTAGAACCTCACTGCCTCCTCATACTGTGTTGTTCTCTGAGACGCTGCTTGAGAGAGATCCCTGTACCCTCTTTTATTCCTGAAGGTAGCATTCTCTAAAGCTCTCCTCTCCCCCAACTCCATCCTTTAAAGCAAAAAGCACCCTGAGTTCTTCCACTCAGGTAACCAGCATTCAAGACCCACATTGTGCCCCACTTAGAAATGGTCCCTTCGGGCACTTCGTCAAATACAGGTGGTCCTGGCTCTTACGCTTTTGGCTGCGTGATCACAGACATGTCACTTAACCTCTGTAATCCTTAGTATCTATCTCTACAAATGCAAATAACAATAAACATTTCTATAGTACTC
This sequence comes from Symphalangus syndactylus, assembly GCF_028878055.3. Classification (NCBI taxonomy): domain Eukaryota; kingdom Metazoa; phylum Chordata; class Mammalia; order Primates; family Hylobatidae; genus Symphalangus; species Symphalangus syndactylus. The sequence continues at coordinate 10,488,139 of NC_072428.2, read as the reverse complement.
TCCAGTCTACAGATTGCCTCCATGTTAATTATCACATTTATTTCTCATGACTGACAGGTGAGGTTAGAATCACTTTTATTATAATCCTCACGTGACCGATAAGAAAACTGAGACTTGGCTGGGTGCAGTGGCTCACACCTGTAATCCCAGCACTTTGGGAGGCCAAGGCGGGCAGATCACGAGGTCAGGAGTTCGAAACCTGCCTGACCAACATGGTGAAACCCCGTCTCTACTAAAAATACAAAAATTCGCCAGGCGCGGTGGCATGCGCCTGTAATTCTTGTTACTCAGGAGGCTGAGGCAGGAGAACTGCTTGAACCCGGGAGGCGGAGGTTGCAGGGAGCTGAGATTGCACCACTGCACTCCAGCCAGGGTGACAGAGTGAGATTCCGTCTCAAAAAAAAAAGAAAAAGAAAACTGAGACTTCACAAAAGCTCAGTTGTCTAGGTCACGCCCACAGTAAAATGCAGAACAGAGACATAATAGCACACCCTGATTCTCAACCGCAAACCCTTGCCACCACCACATTTGCCAGTCACGAAGGGCAGCCAGGGCTATTGGGTTGGGACCCACAAGGGCATTGGTGTGCATCCCCGTGTCTCCACCAGCCGCTGGGTGATCTTGGGCAAGTTACTTAACCTCTCTGGGCCTCTGTTTCCTCAATGATAAAATGAAAATAATATACACCTTGAGAGTTCTGGTCAGGCTTAAAAATATATATACACAAAATACCCTGCTAAGTGTCCAGCACGTAATACATATATCAATAATTAGCAGCAACCAAGTGCAGTGGCTCACGCCTGTAATCCCAGCACTTTGGGAAGCTGAGGCAGGAGGATTGCTTGAGCCCAGGAGTTCAAGACCAGCCTGGCCAACAGGTGAAATCCTGTCTCTACTAAAAATACAAAAATTAGTTGGGAATGGAGGTGTGTGCCTGTAATCCCAGTTACTCAGGAGGCTGAGGCAGGAGAATCGCTTGAACCCAGGAAGCAGAGGTTGCAGTGAGCCGAGATCATGCTACTGTACTCCAGCCTGGATGACAGAGTGAGACTCTGTCTCGAAAATTAATATAAATAATAATAATTAGTGATTATTTTCATTGTGCACGTAAAAGTCCTATGAATACTATGGGCGGGCCAGGCATGCTGAGTCACACCTATAATCCCAGCACTTTGGGAGGCCGAGGCAGGAGGATTGTTTGAGATCAGGAGTTTGAAACCAGCCTGGGCAACACAGCGAAACACCTTCTCCACAAAATTAAAAATTAAAAAATTAGCCAGGCATGGTGGCACATGCCTGTAGTCCCAGCTACCTGAGAGCCTGAGGCAGGAGGATATCTTAAGCCCCGGAAGTCGAGGCTGCAGTGAGCTATGATGGCACCACTGCACTCCAGCCTAGGCGACAGAGCGAGACCCTATCTTAAAAAGAAAAAAAAATAAAACAGAGAGCTTGTAACTATGGGAGCTTGTAACAATGGACAGTGTTCTTTTATCTTATTCCTCTTTCCCTCTAAAGGACCTGGCCTTGAGTGAATTTCTTAATTTTCTCACCTGTTAAATGGGGAGAACAATGGTGCCTGCCCCCAGAGAGTTGTTGGGATGAGTAAAGAAGCTCATGTGCCCGGGCGCGTGACTCACGCCTGTAATCCCAGTACTTTAGTAGGCCGAGGAGGGTGGATCACGAGGTCAGGAGTTCGAGGCCAGCCTAACCAACATGGAGAAACCCCGTCTCTACTAAAAATACAAAATTAGCCAGGAGTGGTGGCGCATGCCTGTTATCCCAGCTACTCAGGAGGCTGAAGCAGTAGAATCAGTGAACCCGGGAGGCAGAGGTTGCGGTGAGCTGAGATCGCGCCATTGCACTCTAGCCTGGGCAACAAGAGCGAAACTCCATCTCAAAGAAAAAAAAAATAGAAGCTCATGTGTTTCAAGGGCTTGGAGCTGTGCTCAGCCCAAGAAGTGTGAGCTGCGTCCGATAGTCTTTAAGATTCCCTAGGGGCAAAGACAAACCTTTGTACCTCCCCCCAAACCCCGTGAGGGCACTGACATCCACCCCTCTTAGGTCAGCCCAGCAAGTCCTCAGCCACCCTGAGTCTTTTTTTAATTATTAATTATTTTGGGGGGAGGGGGCAGCGTGACAGGGTCTTACTCTGTCACCCAGGCTAGAGTACGGTGTTGTGATCTTGGCTCACCACAGCCTCAACCTCCTGGCCTCAAGCGATTCTCCTGCCTCAGCCTCCCAAATTCCTGAGATTACAGGCGTGAGCCACCACACCCGGCTCCCACGTCTATTTTTAAAGCAATTTGTCTGTGGGTGCTTTGCAGGGGGCAGCTTCCCGGAGGCCGGTGGCGTGGCCCTGTAATTTGGGAAGATTGTGGGTATTCCTGGAGCCCATGGGCAGCCTGTGGCCCAGAGCTGGGGCACTCAGGCTCCCAGCAGGGTGCGGCCTGGCCTCCAAGGTGATCAGTCAGCCACTACTCCCTCTCCCCCACCACAGCAGGCCCCGAAGTCCAGAGTCCCCTCCAGTCCTGCCTCGAATGTTGGCTCCCCTCCCCTCTCCCCTGTCTTACCCGCTGCTTCAATGGCTGCCAGGCAATGGGGCCACCACGAACAGGGCTGACTTAGAGTGTAAGACTGTGGGCACCCATCAGGAAAAGGGGTGACGCCTGCCAGCCCTATTGCCCAGGTGAAATCAGGAGGCCCACTAGGTGGGCAGGAGGTGGGTTCTTCCCTCAGGAAATCTAAGCCTCACCTCTCACTGCTCCCCACTGCCGCCTCCTCCACCCGCCGCATACTCCCAGTCACCAGGTCCTGTGGATGCTTCCTTCTAAATCTATTCCCTCCTGTCCATCACAACTACCACTGCCTTTGCTCAGGCCTCCCCTTCTCTCTCTCCTGGCTGATTTCAACACCTCCTGCAGTTCTCCCTGCCTCCATCTTGCCTGCAGCCAGTCTAGTCCCCACACGAGGGCAGAGTGATTTTATATATATATATATATATATATATATATATATATATATATATTTTTTTTTTTTTTTTTTTTTTTTTTTAAGATGGAGTCTCGCTCTGTCGCCCGGGCTGGAGTGCAGTGGCACATTCTCAGCTCACTGCAAGCTCCGCCTCCCGGGTTCATGCCATTCTCCTGCCTCAGCCTCCCGAGTAGCTGGGACTACAGGTGCCCGCCACCACACTGGCTAATTTTTTGTATTTTTAGTAGAGAAGGGATTTCACTGTGCTAGCCAGGATAGTCTCGATCTCCTGACCTCGTGATCCACCCGTCTTAGCTTCCCAAAGTGTTGGGATTACAGGTGTGAGCCACCGCGCCAGGCCATATTTTTAAAATTGATTTAATTTTAGAGATAGGGTCTCGTTCTGTCACCCAGCTGGAGTGCAGTAGTCTGATCATAGTTCACTGCAGCCTTGAACTCTTGGGCTCAAGCAATCCTCCTGCCTCAGCCTCCCAAAGCTGGGATTACAGGCGTGAGCTACCGCACCCAGCCATAATCTTTCTTAAAATTGCAAATTTGGGCCAGGTGCAATAGCTCATGCCTGTAATCCCAGCACTTCAGAAGGCCGAGGTGGGTGGATCACTTGAGCTCAGGAGTTCGAGACCAGCCTGGGCAACATCTCTACAAAAAAATACAAAAATTAGCTGGGTATGGTGGCATGCGCCTGTAGTCCCAGCTACTTAAGAGGCTGAGGCGGGAGAACCAGTTGAGCCAGGAAGGTCAAGACTGCAGTGACTCATGAGGGCACCACTGCACTCCAGCCTGGGCAAATGAGTGAGATCCTGTCTTAATTAAAAAAAAAAAAAAAACCTAAAAAAAAAAAAAAGCAAATTTGAGCACATACAAAACTCTTCAGCGGCTCCCCATTTGCTTTAGGATAAAGTCACATGTCTGAACTAACCCAGCCTCCAAGGCCAAGCCACCCCCACTGGCCTCTCTGACCCAATCTTCCATTCCCCTTTGCATTCCAACTACGCTAAACTGCTTGTGACTCTTGCTATATCCCCAGCATCTAGCACAGTGCACAGCAAATGTTTACTAAATAACAATAGTTGTATTAACACTGGCTTGTATTTATTGAACACTTACCCTTTTTTTTTTTTTCGAGACAGGGTCTCTGTCTGTCTAGGCTGGAGTGCAGTAGCGCAATCTTGGCTCACTGCAACCTCCTCCTCCCAAGCAATTCTCTCTCTCTCTCTTTTTTTTTTTTAGACAGAGTCTCACTCTTGCCCAGGCTGAAGTGCAGTGGCACGATCTCAGCCCACTGCAACCTCTGCCTCCCGGGTTCAAGCGAATTCTCCTGCCTGCCTCAGCCTCCCGAGTAGCCGGGACTACAGGCAAGTGCCGCCACAACCGGCTAATTTTTGTAATTTTAGTAGAGACGGGCTTTCACCATGTTGTCCAGGCTGGTCTCGATCTCCTGGACTCAAGCGATCCACCTGCCTTGGCCTCTCAAAGAACTGGAGTACAGGCGTGAGCCACTGTGCCTGGCCGCTCAAGTGATTCTCCCACCTCAGCCTCCTGAGTAGCTGGGATTATAGACACACACCACCACACCTAGCTAATTTTGTGTGTGTATATTTTTTGTACACACGGGATTTCGCCATGTTTCCCAGGCTGGTCACGAACTCCTGGGCTCAAGCGATCTGCCCGTCTTGACTTCCCAAAGTGCTGGGATTACAGGAGTGAGCCACGGCGCCCAGCCTGAACATTTACTTCTCACTAATGTTAAGTATTAACACTCACAGGGTTAAGTGTCTTATGTACATTATACTACTTAAGCCTCAGAACTTCTCTGTTAGGTACGTCCTGTTCCTTTCCCCATTTTACAGATGAAGAAACTCAGGCTCAGAGAGGTTAAGCAACTAGCCTAAGGTCACACACACAGCCAGTCAAGAGGAGTGTGAATCTGGTGCCCAAGCTCATTCTGTAAGCTGCTGAATGAAGAGGATGTCCTCACCTCTTCTGGCCCCAGACAACTCCCGCTCACCTCACAACCACCCTCTTTCCTGCCTGCCCCTGGTCTACCCTAACAGCTCTCTTCACTTCAGCCTAGAGCAGCTCCCAGGGGGCAGGCAGGGGGCTGAGACCTCTGCCGTAGAGTCCCCTGAGCCTTTCCCCTTCCCCTAGACGCGGAGCATGGAGCGTGGGCGCTGGGACACAAACTGTGCTCCATCATGGTGAAGCAGGAGCAGAGCCTGGAGCTGCCCGTGGACCCTCTGGCTGCCCCCTCGGCCATGGCTGCCACGGCCGCCATGGCCACCACCCCGCTGCTGGGCCTCAGCCCCTTGTCCAGGCTGCCCATCCCCCACCAGGTGAGCCTGGGGACTGTTTGTAGGGGCTGAGGGAGGGAGGAGGGCTGGTGGGTCTGTGGGAAGAGGTGCCCAAAGCCCTGTGCCCTGGGGCTCTGTGAACAGGAAGACATGAGCCTCAGGGCTGAGGGTGGGAAGCCCCCGCCCAGCCCAGGCCTCCGCCTACCCCCCTGGCTGCCCCTTCACCATCCTACAATGGGCACAAGCCACAGCCCCCTTGGAGTGACTGAGGCTCTCACCTGTGCAGAAAAAGACAGCTTTCAGGGCTCCAGGCAGGGCTGGCATCAGGAGCCCAGTCCAGGGTCTCGGAGGTGGAGACAGCCCAGGCCACTGACTTTTCTCAAAGCTTCAGGATTTTTAAAAAAGAAAAAAAGATCAAAATGGAAATTACAAAAAAAAAGTGTGCTATATTCCAATTGTTTACATTTATGAGATTAATATTTTTAACCCACACTCTCAGGCTGAACTCCCTCCTCCACGAATGTGTAGATGACAGCATTCAGCTATAAACCCAAGACCCCTCTGGGAATGTGAACCCCAGACCCCTGGCTCCTAGCCCAGCTCGGTGCTTCCTTTGTGTTCTGGGCACGTTGCACGTCCTCCTTCTCTGTAAAATGGGCTCATGAACCACCTAAGTTGCTTCTAGCCCTAGGATTCCACAGGATGAGCAGCATCTTAAAAATCCCTAGATGGGAGCGTGGCTGGCCCTGCCCCCTGCTGGCCACATGGCTCACTTGCTCAAACTGTACGTGGCCCAAGGCAAGAAAGGTCAGCCCCTGCCTGCCGCACCACAGACCCATGGGTGTGGGAAGGGTCGGCGGCAAATATGCAGGATCTTTTGGGACTATCTCCAAGACTGGTTCTGAGACTCCTCAGGCCTTGCCAAAGCAGGAAGGGACGGAGTGACAGCAGCAGCAGCCAGGGGAGAGGAGGCTTCAGAAAGGGAAACTGAGGCTCAAGGGGTTAAGTAATTTGCCCAAAATCATGCAGTTAGAAGCAACTGACCTGCCTTCCAAATTCGGCCTGCCAGACCCTGCAGCCCACGCGAGTGAGGTCACAACCCCTAGTGGAAGGCACAGGAGCTGGCATTGTCAACAGTGAGCTCTCTGTGCCGCAGTCCCCTCTCTGTCACTCGAGGGCTGAGCTGGGATGTAGACCAAGGAATCTCCAAGGTCCCTGCCAACTTGAACCTTCTGGGATTCTTACTCATCAGCCTACATTCTGGATTCTGCGTCCCACCCACAATATCATGATCTTCTCTCTGGGGCTGCAGCCCAGGGCCTGCAATCCAGCCCCCAACACCATGCCTTCCTCAGAGAGCACCACTTACTCGCATGTCGGTAGTCACGTGTACAAAGCCATGCATGTTCTTGAAGTCCTTTCTGGAACAACAAGTCAGAATAGAAATAAAGAGAAATGCATGTTTGTTAAAAATGTCCATCTGATTCTATCAGGTCCTTGCTTCAAACCCATTGGGAGCTCTCATTGCCTCCAACTTCTTTGTCTGGATTCTACTTCTATTTATACCCCGAGACTCACTTCAGACTTTGACTTCTCAGGGAGCATCCTTGGAGCCCCCAGCCAATTAATGCCTCCTTCTGTGCTGTTGCTACCAGCCATTGAACAGCTACACTCTTCCAGACATGACCTCTTGTTTTGTCCTCATGGCAACCCGAATACCAAAGCCTGTGTGGCCTTCACAGTTGGTGTGGAAGGTGGTCCCACCCTCAGAGGCTCACCGTCTCTGAGCTTAAGGTCTGAGCTACACTACTTGGCCACCAGTCCTTTCTCTTAGGTGCGACTTGGCTTCTCTAAGCTCAAGAACTTGCCTCTGTTCCCTTGCAGCTGTGCCCAGAACTCCAAGCCCAGCCACTTCCCCAACTGTGCAGGGCAGGCCACCAGCCTTAGGGAGGAGGTGGGTAGATGGCATGGTGGGGACAGACCCAGGGGCAGCTAATGGAGCTGGGCTTGTCTGTTCCTCAGGCCCCAGGAGAGATGACTCAGCTGCCGGTGATCAAAGCAGAGCCTCCGGAGGTGAACCAGTTCCTCAAAGTGACACCGGGTAGGTGTGTCCAGGGGAAGGGCTCTTTTCTCCTCCAGTTGTAGGCAGATAGCATCCCCACTTCCTTGGTTCAGCCCATCCCTGTCTCTCGACAAGCATCCCCCCCCTAGAATATCCTCTCCATCCTAGTCCTCTTCTTTTTTGTTTTGCTTGTTTGTTTGTTTGTTTGTTTGTTTGTTTGAGATGGAATCTCACTCTGTCACCCAGGCTGGAGTACAACGGCACGATCTCAGCTCACTGCAACCTCCCCATCCCAGGTTCAAGCAATTCTCCTGTCTCAGCCTCCTGAGTACCTGGGATTACAGGTGCCCACCACCACGCCTGGCTAATTTTTGTATTTTTTAGTAGAGACGGGGTTTTGCCATATTGGTCAGGCTGGTCTTGAACTCCTGACTCAGGGGATCCACCTGCCTCAGCCTCCCAAAGTGCTGTGATTACAGGCGTGAGCCACCGCGCCTGGCCTTCGTCCAGTCCTATTCTTGCCCAATCTACTGCTGCCATCGCTCCTGCTTGCCCAGCCTGACCCTATGAGAGAGAGGCCCCAGTCACCTTCTGGGGTTGCTGAGCTGGAGCTTAGTGATCTTCTTGAGTTGCTGAGCTTAAGGCCTTGAACCCCGTGAAGTCAGGGGTCGGGGAGGACCTCCCAAGAATTCAGCTCCTATGATGGCTACGCCAAGGGCGAGCCGTAAAGGAGCCGGGCCTCTGTGGTGTCAGATAAGGCAGCACCCAGGAATTGGCTACCCAGATGTCAACTGTCTTTCTGACCCTGCAGAGGGGCTTCTGATGTCATAGCTGAGACCAAGGGCCTGGCAGTCCGTGTCCCACAGTGTCAGGGCTCAGGGCTGGTGCAAGCCCATGCTCAGCTGAACTCATGATCTCCAAGTGGAGCTGGTGTGCAACGTTGCTAACCTGGTTTCCCCTGCTCTTCCCAGAGGACCTGGTGCAGATGCCTCCGACGCCCCCCAGCAGCCATGGCAGCGACAGCGACGGCTCCCAGAGTCCCCGCTCTCTGCCCCCCTCCAGCCCTGTCAGGCCCATGGCGCGCTCCTCCACGGCCATCTCCACCTCCCCACTCCTCACTGCCCCTCACGTAAGGAGCTGGGGGTGGGCTGATCCCAGAAGTGAGGAATTGAATACATCCACCTGAGCGCACTGGCCAGTCGGGAGGGTTTGGGAGCCCCGAGATTGATCCCCACCCTCATCAGAACTCAGAGGGATGCTTACCTGGCAGATGGGAGTTCAAATCCTTTTTTTTTTTTTTTTTTTGAGTCTTGCTCTGTTGCCCAGGCTGGAATGCAGTGGCGCGATCTCGGCTCACTGCAACCTCCGCCTCCCGGGTTCAAGTGATTCTCCTGTTTCAGCCTCCCGAGTAGCTGGTACTACAGGTGCATGCCACCATGCCCAGCTAATTTTTGTACTTTTAGTAGAGACAGACACGGTTTCACCCTGTTGGCCAAGCTGGTCTCAATCTCTTGACCTTGTGATCTGCCCACCTTGGCCTCCCAAAGTGCTGGGATTACAGGCATGAGCCACCACGCCTGGCCGGGAATTCAAATCCTTTCTCCCTGCCTCATGGTGAACAGGAGACTGTTGCAGAGCCAGGACTAGAACTTGACATTTCTGACCTCTAGGGAATGACCCAGGCTGCCTCCAAGGAGTGCTGTGTGAGGGGCAGTGCCCAGATGGTCCAGAATCCCCAGGAAACATGGAGCTAGGCCCTGAGCCCTGGTATGGGTGTGGAGTCTCCCAAGCCAAGATAGTAGGGAGGGGTCTGAGGGAGATGCTGTTTGGAGCACCCTGGACAAGTAAGCTTTGAGGGTGTGGTCTCAGGGATGGGGTCCAGGAAGCCCTCCCGAACAATGCACTAAGAGCCTAACACCTGAGCTCTCAGCACCGCCCTGCCACCTGACATGTGTTACTGAATTTCACCCAGATCCACCCCCTTTTCAGATGAGGAAACTGAGGCATAGAGCATTGTGTGCCTTGCCCAGGTCATGTAGATAGCACATGGCAGAGCTTGAATTTGAACCCAGGGCTGCCTGGCTCCTAACTACCACATCATACTTCCTACAGAAATTACAGGGGACATCAGGGCCACTGCTCCTGACAGAGGAGGAGAAGCGGACCCTGATTGCTGAGGGCTACCCCATCCCCACAAAACTCCCCCTCACCAAAGCCGAGGAGAAAGCCTTGAAGAGAGTCCGCAGGAAAATCAAGAACAAGGTAAAGCCTGCCACCCTGGGGCTTCAGAGGGCTTCCTTGGTGGGTGGGCTCCCCTGGCATACCAGCTCTGAAATTGGGGGCCCCAGGAAGTGGATATGTGGCAGTGCTAATCCTTGTTTTCGGGCCTCCCCCTCTAGATCTCGGCCCAGGAGAGCCGTCGTAAGAAGAAGGAGTATGTGGAGTGTCTAGAAAAGAAGTAAGGGGCTTGGGAGGGGTGGGCAATCCACTCCCTTGCCTGACCTGCCCTCCCCTAGGCCCTCCCTCATGGGGCAGCAGAGGCAGGGGGCACAGGCAGTGTGACGGTGATGGGCTGGGCCGAGGGGCTGTCGTGAGTCTGGGGGCTGCCCCTGAGCCTGTGCCTGCTTGGCCTCTACAGGGTGGAGACATTTACATCCGAGAACAATGAACTGTGGAAGAAGGTGGAGACCCTGGAGAATGCCAACAGGTAGGTGGTGCCTCCTGCATCCAACCTGGCACCCTGCCCCTCTGCAACCCGTGCCTGGCTCTGCATAGCTCTGGCAGACAGGGGAGAGGAGAGAGAACTAAGTTTAGGATGGCAGGGACCCCAGAAACACACCCTGTAGCCTTGGGCCACTGACATCCTGCCCCTCCCTGTGTTCCCATTTTTCCTCACCTACACCTGGCAGGGCTGGGGAGCTGCTTAAGTGAGCAGATGTTTTCAAAGTGTGGTCCTCAGACCAGCAACAACCCCTGGGAATTATTAGAAATGCTTATTCTTGGGCCCCATGCCAGGTCTACTGAATCAGAAGCTCCAGGGGTAGGGCCCAGTGCCCTGTGTTTTAATAAGCCCTCCAGGTAATTAGGTTGCACCCTCAAGTTTGAGAACCACTGGTGTAAATCCTTGTTACTCAAAGCCAGTTGCTCCAGACAGGATCACCTAGGAGCTTGTTAGAAATGCAGGCCGGGCGCGGTGGCTCACGCCTGTAATCTCAGCACTTTGGGAGGATGAGGGGGGTGGATCATTTGAGGTTAGGAGTTCGAGACCAGACTGACCAACATGGTGAAACCCCATCTCTACTAAAAATAGAAAATTAGCTGGGCGTCGTGGTGGGTGCCTGTAATCCCAGCTACTCGGGAGGCTGAGGGAGAAGAATCACTTGAATCTGGGAGGAGGCAGTTGCAGTGAACTGACACTGTGCCACTGCACTCCAACCTGGGCCAGACTCCATCTCAAAAAAAAAAAAAAATACAGAATTTGAGAACTCTCTCCAGACATACTGAGCTAAAAACTGCACATTCACAAAGTCCTTGGGTGATTCACATGAACTATGAAGTTTGAGAAACAGGAGTGTAGAGGCAGCAGCACAGTGCCTGGCAGGTAGCAGCCACATCAAGTCACAGCTCTGGGTTCTTACGCTGCTCTGCCATTTTTGTGACTCTGGAGAAATCGTTAAATATCTCTGGGCCCCCGTTTCTTCGTCTAAATGGGGATGATAGAAACATTATCTCATAGGGCCGGGCACAGTGGCTGCACGCCTGTAATCCCAGCATTTTGGGAGGCCGAGGCGGGCAGATCACTTGAGGCCAGGAGTTCGAGACCAGCCTGGCCAACATGGTGAAACCACATCTCTACTAAAAATACAAAAATTAGCCCGGTGTGGTGGTGCATGCCTGTAATCCCAGCTACTCAGGAGGTTGAGGGAAGAGAATCGCTGGAACCCGGGAGAGAGAGGTTACAGTGAGCTGAGATCGCACCACTGCACTCCAGCCTGGGTGGCAGAGTGAGACTCTGTCTCAAAAAAAAAAAAGAAACATTATCTCATAGGATTGATGTGAGGGTATTGAAATCCTGTGAATAAAGGATCCAGCCTGATGCTTGGCATTTAGGAATGTGCAATTCATGTTAGCTTTTATTCTTCTTTCATTATTTTATTTATTTTCTTGAGATAGAGCTCACTCTGTCGCCCATGCTGGAGCGTAGTGGGGTGATCATAGCTCACTGCAGCCTCAAACTCCTGATTCTCCCCCCTTAGCCTCCTAAGCAGCTAGGACCACAGGTGCACGCCAGCACCCCTGACTAATTTTAAGTATTTTGTAGAGACGTGGTCTTGTTGTGTTGCCCAGGCTGGTCTCCAGCCCCTGGGCTCAAGCATACCTCCTGCTTTGGCTCCCAAAGTGCTGGGGTGATCCACCGCACCTGGTCTTCTTTCATTATTTTTACTTTTTTATTTTATTTTATTTTATTTTGAGACAGAGTCTTGCTCTGTTGCCCAGGCTGGAGTGCAGTGGCACAATCTCGGCACACTGCAACCTCCGCCTCTTGGGTTCAGGCACTTCTCATGCCTCAGCCTCCCAAATAGCTGGGATTACAGACATGTACCACCACACCCGGCTAATTTTTGTATTTTTAGTAGAGACAGGGTTTCACTATGTTGGCCAGGCTGGTCTTGATCTCTTGACCTCATGTAATCCTCCTGCCTCAGCCTCCCACAAGTGCTGAAATTACAGGCGTGAGCCACCACACCCCGCCATTATTTTCATTCCAAATTCCTGATAGTGCCCAGCCATGAGCCTGTGGTAGGTCTTTAATAATTATTTGCTGGGATTAATTATAATAACCTAGACAACAGCCTTGGTATGCAGCAGGTGCTCAACACAAGACTTTTTCCTTCTTTCCTTCCTTCTCCCCCAGCTTCTCCAGCGGGATCCAGCCACTCCTCTGTTCCCTGATTGGCCTGGAGAATCCCACCTGACCCCCCACCCCACCCCTCTGTCTCTGGCTGGGGTTCCTTTCTGGCCCAAAGTAGGTCCAGGCCCTTGGAGTTATTTCGCCACCTGCTGTACATTGTGGGAACTGCAACCCCTGCGTGCCCGGTTGGGTGGAGAGAGATTAAACATTTGCCCACCAAGCCTGTGCTGAACGCATTCTGTGTGCACCCAGAAGATTCCACGCTGAGTGGGACCCAGTCCTCACCCTCAGGGAGGCCACAGTTAGTAAAGGAGACTGATGTGGAAATCTATAAATAAACGAAGTGCCGTGATAAAAGCAAACACAGCAATAAAACAAAAACGGCTGGGCACGGTGGCCCACGCCTGTAACCCCAACACTTTGGGAGGCCGAAGTGGGTGGATCACCTGAGGTCAGGAGTTCCAGACCAGCCTGGCAAAACCCCGTCTCTACTAAAAATACAAAAATTAGCCAGCGTGGTGGCGCACGCCTGTAGTCCCAGCTAGTCAGGAGGCTAAGGCAGGAGAATCACTTGAACCTGGGAGGCGGAGGTTGCAGTGAGTCGCGAACGCACCACTGCACTCCAGCCTGGGTGACAGAGCGAGACTCTGTCTCAAAACAAAACAAAACAAAAAACCTAGCAAAAACAATAGCTACCATTTACTAGACACTCACTACATACCAGGCACTGTGCCAAACAGCTCCTTCTTATCAGCTCAGGGTGCTGGGGGTGCCTGGGAGGGAAGGTCGATGAACCTATAGCAGGTGTCGGTTGAGCGAAAGAAGGCTGGCCTCTGCACAGCTGGGGGCAGGCCTTCCCTCCTCCAACCCCCTTGGCCAGGAGCATCACAGGGCAGGCCTGAGCTTCCACAGGGTGACCCAGCCAGTCACCATGAGGCAGGCCCCAGGTGCCAGGCCACTCTGCAGAGGAGCCACGCAGGAGGTGACCTTTCCTATCTTGACTGAAACGGGCACCTGGCGTGGAGGCCAAGTCTGGAGCCAGCCCCCTAGGAGAGCTCCAGGAGGCAGAGATGCCTGCGGGGTCAAAGCCTGCCAGCTGACTGCTGTGCCCTCCTCAGGACCCTGCTCCAGCAGCTGCAGAAACTCCAGACTCTGGTCACCAACAAGATCTCCAGACCTTACAAGATGGCCGCCACCCAGACTGGGACGTGCCTCATGGTAGGTGTGGCTCCCTCCACCACAGGCCCATAGGAGGAGAGATCTTCCCAAGGCTGGCTTTTTCCAGGGTTGGGCAGAGCTTTGAGGATCGGTAACATCGTGGGCAGCGTCACCAGGATACATCATCCTGGCGCCTGGTGGGCTGGTTCTAGCCAACCCCAGCCTCCTTCTCCAAGCCCATGGTGACTTCTGCCTCACACCCGTCCCCGACTGGTTAACACAGTGTAGATGTGTAGGTGATTCCAGTGGCCCCAGCTAGGGGACAGCTGGGCAGGTTCCTTGAGGAGGCAGCTTCCACAGGCCTTGTGCAGGGAAGGGCTTGGGGAGACTCAGGGAAGAACAGACATAGTTCTTTCTGGAACCGATGGCACTGAAAAGGCTGAGGAAACCCCTGGAAACCCGGAAGGATCCCAGGGTGTGCTTCAGACCTCTTCCAGTCCCTCTTCCGTCTTCTTCTGGAAATGGCCAGTCTCTTGCCACCTGGCTCAGGATGCCCCGCCCTCCGAGACCCTCGAGTTGTCAGGCGGCAGAGCCAGGCTATGGGCAGGGGTAGTGTGGGCTTCCTGGCTCTCAGCACCTCCCGCTAGCCAGGCTCCCCAGAATCCTGCTGAGAACATGATGTGCCGCTGTGTCCCCCTCCCTCGTCCCAGCCCCAAGACCCACCTGCACCTATTCCTTCCTTTCCTGATTCCTCTACCCCACAGGGGACTCCACATTGGCCGCTTCCCTCTTACTTCTAGCACTGCCTGTGGCGACCCCCCTACAATGGGCTGGGATGGCCTTGGCGGCCCCTGCCTTCCCCAGAGGGGATAGGAGACCCCACATGTAGGAGGGAGTGTGGTCCACTGGAGGAGCTGCTTCCTTGGGAAAATGCTGAGACTTTTGTGCCTGTTGGTTTGGGAGAGGAGGAGTGGGGTGGTCAGGGCTGTGACCCCTCCTTGCCCCAGATCTGATGCCACTCTCTCTTTGCTACCAGGTGGCAGCCTTGTGCTTTGTTCTGGTGCTGGGCTCCCTCGTGCCCTGCCTTCCCGAGTTCTCCTCCGGCTCCCAGACTGTGAAGGAAGACCCCATGGCTGCAGACAGCGTCTACACGGCCAGCCAGAGTGAGTGCCCGCCTGTCATGCCAGCTCCCTGGGCTGGGGCTGCCCTGCCCCAGCCCCAGTGTCCAGGCGGAAGCCAGACATAAGAGAGAAGCCAAGTATGGGGTCAACATTATCTCATTTTGCCTCATTTTCCAGATGGGGAAACTGAGGCCCAAAGAGAGTCTATGCTTTGCTCAGTGTTTGCGGTAGAATTGGGACTAAAATACAGAGCTCCCGATGCCCAGCCTAGCTCCCAGAGAGCTTCAGGGGTGGCTTGCAGGAGGTGGGTTTAGGGCATAACAGGAATGTTCTGGCCCGGGGCCCCATGCATTATCGTGCCAGTGCTTATGGGGCATCTGCTAGGCACCATCAGTATCTCATGATGGGAACAGCAAGTGAGTTTCAGCTCAAAAGCCATTTCCAATAAGGTGGTGGTAGCTGCCTGAAACACTGCGTTAAGAAGGACCCTGGGCCAGGGGCGGTGGCTCATGCTTATAATCCCAGCACTTTGGGAGGCTGAGGTGGTGGATCACCTGAGGTCAGGAGTTCGAGGCCAGCCTGGCCAACATGGTGAAACCTCGTCTCTACTAAAAATACAAAACTTATCTGGGCATGGTGGCATGTGCCTGTAGTCCCGGCTACTTGAGAGGGGTGAGACAGGAGAATCGCTTGAACCTGGGAGGCAAAAGTTGCAGTGAACCAAGATCACGCCACTGAAGTCCAGCCTGGGTGACAGAGTGAGATTCCATCTCAAAAAAAAAGAAGGACTCTGAGGCACCGTTCAGAATTGACAGGAAGGAGTGTCATGATCCACTGATAATATCTACCATGGGCAGAGGAAGGTGGTGCTGGTGTGGGTTCACATATCTACTGTTTCCAAGGGGGACAGTAAATGTACAGTGGTTAGGAGCATGGGGATGTCAAGTCCGTCATAACTGGCACTGCCACTTGCTGTGTGACCTGGGGCATGTGTCTTAAGCTTTCATTTCTTCATCTAGAAAATGGGAGTGGCAATTTTGCACTTACTGAGCCATGGCTGTGAGACAGTGCATGAAATAGCACAGTGTCTGTGCTTATGAAATGAGCACACTCAGTCTCTTTGAGCTCACGGAGGAGAGAATAGCTACATCACAGTAGCTGGCAAAGGTAGGACCAGGGTAGGACCCAGCAAAGAAGAGTGTGGATTTCAGAGGCAGAGCATCCTTCAGGTGGACCCACAGAGGAACTTCCTTGCTGTCCCTCATCACTTACCAGTCAGTCACTTACCAAGAACCACGTGTCTGGCAGGACCGGAGGAGGAAGAGGAAACAGATGGGAGGTCAGAGAAGGGAAGATTAAGGAGTGAGTTTCAAGAAGGAGGGATATAGCAGCGAGGATGAGCTAGACATTGAGGGCCTTGAGGGGAGGAAGCTGGTGTGGGGAGGGTTAGGGAAAGAGGAAGTAGAGACAGGGAGAGTGAAAGCTCCTCCCCGGACATGTGCAGGCTGAGGAGGAGAGAACAGGGTGGTCACTAAAGGCGGGTGGGCAGCAGCGATGCAAGGTCTGGAGAGCCATGTGTCTGCTTTTCCAAGGCCACAGAAGCCACTGGAGAGAAAGGAGTGGAAAGAGCTGGGGTTGATGGATAAAGCCACAGTGAGAGGAGGGAATGAATGAGCCCCTTGGAGGGAAGGCAGTGGGTTTTAGGCCCAGGACCTGGGCTGGGCGGAGAGGAGGACACATCCCAGCAGGTTTATGGCTTTGGAGCAGGCTGGTTTGCAGAGCTGGCGCATTGCACAGTTCCAGGGACCTCTGTTCACACAGACTATGAGGTCATGGCTGCAGAGCCGGAGGGGCAGCAGATCCCAGGGCCAGGCAGACCTGGGTTCGCATCCTCCCTTCAGGGAGGACAATTTCCCTGAGTGCCTGGAACTTCAGTTGCCTCCTCTGGGAAGCAGGGCTAAAGAAACCTCATTCCCTAGAGTTTCTCTAAGATTTTAACCACTCTACTTAGGTCTGTGGGCCTTGGATAATGCCTAACAAATGATGGGTATCCAACAAATGTTTGTTTTCCTTCTCTGAAGGGCAAATTAGGATCTAGAATGGGGAAGAGACTTATTCCAGGTCTCACAGAAAGTAAGTGGTGGACTGGCTGGGTGCAGTAACTCACTCCGGTAATCTCAGCACTTTGGGAGGCCAAGGTGGGAGGATCACTTGAGGCCAGGAGTTCAAGATCAGCCTGGCCAACATGGTGAAACCCTGTCTCTACTAAAAATACAAAAAGTAGCCAGGTATGGTGGCACACACCTGTAGTCCCAGCTACTCGGGAGGCTGAGGCAGGAAAGTCGCTTAAGCTCAGGAGGTGGAGATTGCAGGGAGTCGAGATCCTGCCACTGCACTCCAGCCTGGGTGACAGAGCAAGACTCTGTCTCAAAAAAAAAAAAAAAAAAGGGAGAGATAGAGCAAGTAAGTGGTGGAGGTTAGAACACAGCTCCCAGATGCCCAAACTCAGTACCCTCTGCTTAGGAAGAGATGACTTTTCTGAGTATTTCCTGAACACAGTTTCAATCACTTCCCCTGTATTACCTCATTTAAACCTCTCATTTACATGAGGTTGGTCCTAGTATCCCTATTTTACAGATGAGCACACTGAGCCTCAGAAAGGTTAAAGCAAAGTGTGTGGCTTACCTGAGGTCACACATCCGGGAAGTGTCAGAGCTGGGACTCAGATCCAGGGTCTGCGTCCTTAACCACTAGGCCATGAATGTGGCCAGGATGTCGAGGGAATCTTGGGCACGCCGCTCACCCTACACTCCCTCTCCAGTGCCCTCCCGAAGCCTCCTATTCTACGATGACGGGGCAGGCTCATGGGAAGATGGCCACAGCGCCCTGCTGCCCATGGAGCCCCCAGATGGCTGGGAAATCAACCCCGGGGGGCCGGCAGAGCAGCAGCCCCAGGACCACCTGCAGCATGATCACCTGGACAACATCCACGAGACCACCAAGTACCTGAGTGAGGCCTGGCCTAAAGACGGTGGAAACGGCACCAGCCCCAACTTCTCCCGCTCCAAGGAGTGGTTCCACGACAGGTGGGTGGGTGGCCCCTTTCCCTCCTGAGGTCTCAGGCTCCACCTGCCTCCTGCCCACCCTTGGCCCCACATTGGCCACACCCTCCCAAGGCCCCATCCCTACTGGGTCTAGATCCAGCTTGCAGAGGGTAAGAGGGTTCCTGCTGGACAGAGTCATCCCTGGCCTTTCTTCTCTCTCCAGGGATCTGGGCCCCAACACCACCATCAAACTCTCCTAGGCCTTGCCAAGACCCAGGACGTAGGACGCACCCCCGGCACCCAGAAGAGGAGTTCTTGCTCACTAACCCGGATCCGCCTCGTGCCCCCGCCTCCTGGAGCTTCCCATTCCAGGAGAAAAGGCTCCACTTCCCAGCCCTTCCTTGCCCCTGACATTTGGACTCTTCCCTTGGGCCGACCACTCTGTTCTCATTCTCCTTCCCACCAACATCCATCCGTCCTTCTCAGACAAACCACTCACTGGGTACCCCACCTCCTCTCTCATATGCCCAACACGACCACTGCCTCCCTGCCCCCACACCTGCACCCAAACAGACACATCAACTCACCCCACTCACAGACACCCCTCACCCCACCCCCACTGTACAGAGACCAAGAACAGAAATTGTTTGTAAATAATGAACCTTATTTTTTATTATTGCCAATCCCCTAAGATATTGTATTTTACAAATCTCCTTCTTCCCTTCGCCCCTCCCTTGTTTTATATTTTATGAAGTTAGTGCGGGCTTTGCTGTTCCCTGGCCCAGGAAAGAGGTACTCCCCGACCCTCACCTGGCACCCTCCTGCTGCTGCCCAAGCCGCTGGGCCTTTTTAATTGCCAAACTGCTCTCTTCATCAGCTCAGCACATGCTTTAAGAAAGCAAAACTAAAAAAAAAAAAAAAAAAGATGCAGCATCAACTCCTGACTTTGTGCCTTTCTTCATTGGAGGGGAGGGAAAGTAGAACCAAAGGGCAGGGGAACAACAAGGGTAGGTTGATTTTATATTCTGGCAGGGGGTGTGGGAGGGGGTGTGGGAGGGGGTGTGGCAGGGGGTGTGGCAGGGGGGTGTGGGAGGGGGTAGGGGAGGGGGTGGGGGTGTGGGAGGGGGTGTGGCAGGGGTGTGGGAGGGGGTGTGGGAGGGGGTGTGGCAGGGGGGTGTGGGAGGGGGTGTGGCGGGGGTGTGTGTGGGAGGAGGTGTGGGAGGGGGTGTGGCAGGGGGTGTGGCAGGGGGTGTGGCAGGGGTGTGGCAGGGGTGTGGGAGGGGGTGTGGGGGTATAGGACTATGAGAAGGCATTTTTTTTTTTTTTTTGTAGAGGTAGGGTGTCACTATATTGCCCAGGCTGGTCTCAGACTCCTGGGCTCAGTCTGCCCACCATGGCCTCCCAAAGTGCTGGGATTACAGGCGTGAGCCACCATGCCCAGCCTGTTCACTTTTTATTTTCCAATATTTTGTTGACTGATTTGGTATTTCCTCTTCTATCTTTGGGCTTTATTTATAGCTTTTATATGTGTATGCTTTTAATTGAGGACTAGGAAAATAGTTGAGATAAATGTTTTTTATCTGCCTATTTAAGGAGAACCCCATGTATGTATGTATGTATGTATGTATGTATGTGTACATGAATGAATGACAAGATCTCACTCTGTCGCCCAAGTTGGAGTCCAGTGGTGCGATCATAACTCACTGTGGTTTCAAATCCTGGGCTTAAGCAATCTGTCCACCTCAGCCTCCCAAAGTGCTGGGGTTACAGGCGTCAGCCACTGCACCTGGCCAAGAAGGCATTTCTATTGGGCTTTCTCTTCTAGCCAGGTGCAGAATTCAAACCAAACAGCCAAAGAATCTGCTGCAATTCACTCACCTCAGGGCTGCTCCAAGGATCAAGACAGAGTATCGAAGCCACCGTTTGGGGATGGCCACTGCAAGAGCGGAGCCTCCACTGTGGACCAGGCACCATGCTAGACACTTCACATACTATACCCAGTTTGGTCCTCCTAAGACCTGCCAGTTTCTTAGTTCTTGTATCCTTTGCCTCAGTTGGATTGAAGGCACAGAATTCTAAGTCAGAAGAGCTGCATTTGAGTATTGGAGCTGCCACTTGCTAGCTGTGTGTGGCAGGTAGAATTCCAATATAGCCTCCAAGATTCCCATCCACTGGTGTACACGCCCTGTTGAATCCTTCCCCTAGAACACGGAGGGGACCTGGGAAGATGAGAGGCCATCACACTCATAATTAGATGATCCTTTCTGGAAACAGTTAAGAGATTTTGCAGATGTAATTAAGATCCCAAATCAGATGATTTTGAGTTCATTAAAAAAGGAGATGAGGCTGGGCACGCAGTGGCTCATGCCTGTAATCTCAGAATTTTGGGAGGCTGAGGTGAGCAGATCACTTGAGGTCAGGAGTTCCAGACCAGCCTAGCCAATATGGTGAAACCCCATCTCTTTATAGAAATACAAAAATTAGGTGGGCATGGTGGTGCACACCTATAATCCCAGCTACTCGGGAGGCTGAGGTAGGAGAATTGCTTGAACCTGGGAGGTGGAGGTTGCAGTGAGCCGAGATCATGCCACTGCACTCCAACCTGGGTGACAGAGCAAAACTCTGTCTCAAAAAAATAAATAATAAAAAGGTAGATGATCTTGGGTGGGCCTGGCTTAATCAGGTGAAAGCCACAAAGGAAGGAACTGGGCCTTCCTAAACAGAGAGAGCACCTCCTGCTGGCCATGGGGCAGAAAGCCATGCTGTGAGAGGAGGGGCGGTTTCTAGGAGCCGAGGGTCCTAGTGCCATAGCAGCAAGGACCCAAATTCTGCCAACAACCTGAACACGCTCGGAAGATGACCCCAAGCTCCAGATGCAAACACAGCCTAGACAATACGTGGCTGCAGCCTGGTGACACCCAGAGGGAAGGACCCTGTTAAGCCATACCCAGACTGTGAGCCATGGACACACAGATAGGGAATGTGTGTTGTCTGAAGCTGCCAGGTGGTAGTGATTTGCTAGGCAACATAGGACATAAGTAAAACACTCTGTAATCGGAATCTCTCTGAGCCCCCATTTCTCCATTTGTAAAACGAGGCTGTATTGGGGACTCAAGGAGGTAAGTCATCTAAAGTGCTCAGAACAGGGCCCAGAACTAGTGAGCTCCAAGAAGCACCAGCTGTGCATTAAGAGGCAGTGTCGGGGCCGGGTGCAGTGGCTCACGCCTGTAATCCCAAGCACCCTGGGAGGCCGAGGTGGGTGGATCACCCGAGGTCATGAGTTCCAGCTTGGCCAACATGGCAAAACCCTGTCTCCACTAAAATACAAAAATTAGCCAGGCATGGTGTCAGATGCCTGTAATCCCAGCTACTCGTGAGACAGGGAAAATTGCTTGAACCCGGGAGGTGGAGGTTGCAGTAAGCCAAGATTGCACCACTGCACTCCAGCCTGGGTGGCACAGAAGACTCTGTCTGAAAAAAAAAAAAAAGAAAAAGAAAGAAAAAAGAAAAGAAAGAAAAGAAAAAAAGGCAATATTGATACCATGTGCTACAGAGGGCCACACAAGGGGGGCTAGGAAGGCACAGAAGAGAGTACCTCACCCAGACCTGAGCAGCAAGGCTTTCTGGAGGAGGGGACAGGAAAGATTGTTAGACATTGGCAGGAAATGGCCAGACATGGTGGCTCATGCCTGTAATCCCAGCGCTTTGGGAAGCCAAGGCCAGAGGATTGCTTGAGGCCAGAGGATTGCTTGAGCCCAGGAGTTCAAGGCCAGCCTGGGCAACATAGTGAGACCCTGGCCCCTATGCAAATTTTTTTTTTTTTTTGAGATGGAGTCTTGCTCTATTGCCCAGGCTGGAGTGCAGTGGCACGATCTCGGCTCACTGCAACCCCCCCGCCGCCTTCCGGGTTCAAGCGATTCTCCTGCCTCAGCCTCCCGAGTAGCTGGGACTCCAGGCACACGCCACCACGCCCAGCTAATTTTTGTATTTTTAGTAGAAACAGTTTCACCGTGTTGGCCAGGATGGTCTCAAACTCTTGACCTTGTGAACCACCCACTTCCGCCTCCCAAAGTCCTGGGATTACAGGTGTGAGCCACCTTGCCCGGCCACAATTTTTTTTTTTTTAAATCATGGTAATAATGGCACATGCCTATTGTCCTAGATACTCAAGAGGCTGGGGCAGGAGGATTGCTTGAACCCAGGAGTTCGAGGCTGCAGTGAGCTATGATCGTGCTACTGCACTTCAGCCTGGGTGACAGAGCAAAACCCCCCACTCTAAAAATACTAATAAAGGGCAGAAAAGAGGAAAAGGGGCATGCCAGGAAAAAGCAGCAGCCTGGGCAAAAGACTTCAAGGTGAGACAGAACAGGAAACATTTCAGAAAAGTCAAACAGGCCAGGTGAGGTGGATTGCACCTGTAATCCCAGCACTTTGGGAGGCCGAGGTGGGAGCATCACTTGAGCCCAGGAGTTGGAGACCAGCCTGGGCAACATAGCAAGACCCTGTCCCTATTGAAAGAAAAGAAAAGAAAAGTCAAATAATTTACAATAGCCAGAAGGTAGAGGCCAGAGACGCTAAGAATTAAGCCTGACTGATGAGCCAGGGCCGGATCCAGAGGGGTCACGAATGCCTTGCTAAGGCATTTGGACTTTATCACGCAGGCACGATACTTTCATACACAGAAGCAAGGGCACGGTGGTGGGATGGTGCCTACAACACCATCAGTCACCCACCAGGAGAAAAGTGGGACGAGGCCAGGCAGAATCATGAAAACTCAGAACTGGCCTCCACGCCCCTTCCCCTCAAAGCTTCAGCTTGACCACCTCCGGTGACAGTGACGGAGACCTCCCTGTCTGCTGCTGGGCATCAGTTTTAACTGCTGGGAAGCATAGGCCTTTATAGCAAGGCCATTAAAGGCTGGGCTCTGGATCCCACGCTGTTATTATTGTCATTATTTTGAGACAGTCTCACTCTGGTGCCCAGGCTGGAGTGCAGTGGTGCAATCATGGCTCATTGCAGCCTCTACCTCCCAGATTCAAGCGATTCTCCTGCCTCAGCCTCCAGAGTAGCTGGGATTACAGGTGTGCACCACCACATCTGGCTAATTTTTGTATTTTTAGTAGAGACGGGGTTTCACCATGTTGGCCAGGCTGGTCTCAAACTCCTGGCCTCAAGTGATTCACCCGCCTCAGCCTCCCAAAGTGCTGGGATTACAGGTGCGAACTACTGCACCTGGCCTCATTGTTATTATTATTAATGATAACTTTTTTTTTTTTTTTGAGACAGGATCTCACTCTGTCGCCCAGGCTGGAATGCTGTGGCATGATTACGGCTCATTCCAACCTCCACCTCCCAGTCTCAAGCCATCCTCCCACCTTAGCTTCCTGAGTAGCTGGGACTGCAGACATGTACCACCATTACCTCAAAGGCCCCAGGCCGGTGGTGCAAGTTGGGGAGTAAACCAGCCATGGGGATGTTGTGATGGAGGGGTGTAAAGGATATTAAGGGACACAGAGTATCATGTAATTCAGATGGAGGGGGAGGTGAGGGAAGGCAGCCGGGAGGAGGGTGACCCTTGAACCGAGGCTTCAAGGATGGAAGGAGCTGCTAAGACAGAGAAGGGGTAAGAGCATTTGGAGTGGGGAGAATGGCAAATGCAAAGGCACGGAGCCATGAAAAGCAAGACTAGGGTGGTGCAAGTGGGCTTCGATACACACGTGATGGCTTCTGCCACACCAGTCATCCTGCTCGGATTGCCACAACAAACCCTTTGTTATATCTGGAAACCAGGGGGCAGAATACAAGGAGGCACCTGGACAGACCTGAGAAAGGGCACCTCCTGGCCAAGCATAGTGGCTCACACCTGTAATCCCACCACTTTGGGAGGCCAAGGCGGGTGGATCACGTGAGGTCAGGAGTTCGAGACCAGCCTGGCCAACATGGTGAATCCCCATGTCTACTAAAAATACAAAAAATTAGCTGGGCGTGGTGGCGCACACCTGTAATCTCAGCTACTCAGGAGGCTGAGGCAGGAGAATCAATTGAACCCAGGAGGCAGAGGTTGCAGTGAGCCGAGATCGGACCACTGCACTCCAGCCTGGGTGACAGAGAGAGACTCAGTCAAGAAAGAAAAGGAAAGAAAGGGAAAGAAAAGGAAAGGAAAGAAGGAAGGAAGGAAGGAAGGAAGGAAGGAAGGAAGGAAGGCAGGCAGGCAAGCTCCTTAAACGTCACACCTTAGGTGCCAGCTTGTTTACCCTCGTCCTGGCCCTGAGGAAAACCACGGCCCTTCCAGAGATCTAAAGAAACAACACCTTATCCTGAAGGGGTGGGAGCCACTGCATCCTTTCAAGCCAGAGAGTGAAAGAATCACATGTCCCTGCCCTGAGGCAGGAGAAGATGAGATGATTCCAGACAGAATTAGAAGGAATCATCAACAAGCTCTGACATCAAATTGGCCGTGAGGTCCAGGAGCAAGGGTGGGGCCTGAAATGACCCACTTGGAGGTCCTGAATGGGTGATGAGGCTGTTGACCATGACAGGATTCAGGAGGAAGAGCAGGTTTGGAGAGGAAGATTAGAACTCATTTTAGCACATCCGGCATTTGAGTTGCCTGTAGAACCTTCACATGTAAGTATAGGGCTTGGGAGAAAAAGATCCCAGCCAGAGATGAGGAAATTGTCAGCGCCCAGGTGGTAGATGAAAGCCTTGGGTCTGCATAAATGGATGTGAGACAAGGGCAGGACTCCAGGGAAGAAGACATTAAGAGTGGTGGGAAGAGGAGTGAACCAGAGGGCAGAGAAGGGATGGTCGGAGAGGAAAGAAAACCAGGAGAGATGAGTGCCCAGAAACTGACCAGGAGAGCACTTCCTGGAGGGATGGTCAGGGGTGTCCTCGCTACTGGAGTGGAGGCTGAAGGGGGAAGCTCACATGAGCCCAGGAGGCCGAGGCTGCGGTAAGCTGTGATTGCACCACTGCACTCCAGGCTGGGCAATAGAGCAAGACCCAGTCTCTAAAAAAGAACTTTTTTTAAAATGTGGTTTGAGCCAGGCGTGGTGGCGTACGCCTGTAATCCCAGCACTTTGGGAGGCTGAGGTGGGTGGATCACGAGGTCAGGAGTTCGAGACCAGCCTGACCAACATAGTGAAACCCTCTCTCTACTAAAAATACAAAAAAAAAAATTAGCCGGGCTTGGTGGCGCACGCCTGTAATCCCAGCTACTCAGGAAGCTGAGGCAGGAGAATCGCTTGAACCCAGAAGGTGGAGGTTGAAGTGAGCCAAGATCATGCCACTGCACTCCAGCCTGGGTGACAGAGTGAGACTCTGTCTCAAAAAATAAAATTAAATTAAAAATGTGGTTTGGAGCAGTTTTTCAGATGGGAGATCATTGACCATGGTTATTTCTAGAATACAGAGCCAACAGAGGGAAAATCCAGAGGGCCACAGAGAGGATGGTAAATGCGGGGGATGGGAATGGGATCCAGGGGCAGGTGGAGAGGTCCACCTTTGGACAGAGAGGACTAGACAAAAAGGGAGAGCATTCTGTGGGTGCAGAATGTGAGGAGACAGGAAACTGAAGGAGTACTCCAATAACTGAAGTGTGGGAGAGGGGCAGTGTGGAGGGTTGGCATGGGCGTGGAAGGGGGAGAAATGGGACAGTTTGAAATAGTCACTCAGAAGAAGGAAAGACAAAGCTGACATTTAGTGTGACCTCTCATCATTCATTTATTCACTTAGCAAGTATTCATGGGTGTCCCTTACGGGCAGGGCACCATGCCAAAAATGGAGCTCAAACAAAACACAGCTCCTAAAGGAAAGGGCTGGAAATCTAGGCCAGGAACAGTGGTTCACACCTGTAATCCCAGCACTTCGGGAGGCCGAGGCAGGCAGATCACCTGAGGTCAGCAGTTCGAGGCCAGCTGGCCAACATGGTGAAACCCCATCTCTACTAAAAATGCAAAAATTGGCTGGGCACGGTGACTCACGCCTGTAATCCCAGCACCTTGGGAGGCCAAGGCAGGCGGATCACGAGGTCAAGAGATTGAGACCATCTTGGCCAACATGGTGAAACCCTGTTTCTACTAAAAATACAAAAATTAGCTGGGTGTGGTGGCGTGCACCTGTAGTCCTAGCTACTTAGGAGGCTGAGGCAGGAGAATCACTTGAACCTGGTAGGCAGAGGTTGCAGAGAGCCAAGATCACGCCACTGTACTCCAGCCTGATGACAGAGCGAGACTCTGTCTCAAAAACAAAATACAAAAATTAGCCGGGAGTGGTGGCACGTGACTGTAATGCCGGCTACTTGGGAGGCTGAGGCAGCAGAATCGCTTGAACCTGGGAGATGGAGGTTGCAGTGAGCCAAGATCGCACCACTGCACTCCAACCTGGGAGACATAGGGAGACTTTGTCTCAAAAAAAAAAGAAAGAAAAAGAAAGAAAGAAGAAAGAAGAAAGAAAGAAAGAAAGAAAAAGAAAGAAAGAAAGAAAGAAAGAAAGAAAGAAAGAAAGAAAGAAAGAAAGAAAGAAAGAAAAAAAGAAGAAAAGAAAAAAGGAAAAAAAAAAAAGAACTGATGGCCAGGTGCAGTAGCTCATGCCTGTAATCTCAGGGCTTCGGGAGGCTGAGGCGGGTGGATCACCTGAGGTCCGGAGTTTGAGATCAGCCTGGCAAACATGGTGAAACCCCATCTCTACTAAAAATATAAAAATCAGCTGGGCGTGGTGGCGGGTGCCTGTAATCCCAGCTACTTGGGAGGCTGAGGCAGGAGAACTGCTTGAACCTGGGAGGCAGAGGTTGCAGTGAGCCAAGATCGCAACACTACACTTCAGCCTGGGCAACAAGAGTGAAACTCCATCTCAAAAAAAAAAAAAAAAGAAAAAAAGAAAGAAAGAAAGAAAAGAAAAAAAAAACGGAAAATCTCACATCTCCCTTTTTTTTTTTTTTTTTTTTTTGAGACAGAGTCTTGCTCTGTCGCCCAGGCTGGAGTGCGGTGGCGCGATCTCGGCTCACCGTGATCTTGGCCTTCCAGGTTCAAACGATTCTCCTGCCTCAGCCTCCCAAGTAGCTGGGATTACAGGTACCTGCCACCATGCCCAGCTAATTTTTGTGTGTGTGTGTATTTTTTAGTAGAGATGGGGTTTCACCATGTTGGCCAGGCTGATTTGAAACTCCCGACCTCAAGTGGTCCGCCTACCTCAGCCTCCCAAAGTGCTGGGATTACAGGCGTGAGCCACCGCACCAGGCCTGCATCTCCCATTTTTGACTAGTTACCCTGTGCCAGGCATTGGACTGAGGATCTGAATATCCCAATTAGGAATTTAAGTGATCTTCAGGGGTGGGTATTTTTACAGATGAAGAAAGTGAGGTTCAGAGAGGTGACTGACTTGGCGAAGATCGTGCAGCTGGAAAATGTCAAGGCTGGCATCTGAACACAGGTTTGTTTGGCTTCAGAGTTCACGCTGCCCCTCAACCCCTCTCCCCAGTCCCACTTCCCATGTCCTCTAGGCCTCCCTGCCTCCGCCAGCTTCATATTACTGCACAAGATCTAAGAACATTGGAGCTTCCTGAAGCGACTAAGCCAGAGAGCCCACGGTTGGTGAACTGGTCAAAGTGTGGTCATCTGTGGTCACTGCCCTCTGCCCATTCATCCAAAGCCATCTTCCTGGCCTGTGTTGAGAAGCGAGGCAAGGTTAGTCCCCATGCATAAGCCACCTGTTAACATGCCACCTCCTCAGTGCCATGTGTCATCGTCCCAAGGGGGCCCATCCCCAGTGTGTCCCCAGCAATGGAGCTGCAGTCCCCGTGCTCTATTGTCAGCCCTGGGCAGCCTGCTTTGCCACGCACAAATGATGGGTTTTGCAGTGGCAGTCATCCTGCTCAAATTGCCACAACAAACCCTTTGTTATACCTAAACCAAAGCTCTGGGAAAAGGGAGAGTAGCTGTGGGCGATGCCTGGAGCTGGTATGGGCAGAGGCAAGGTCCCAATCCCAGGCAAAGTTCTGATCTCAGAGGGGTTGAATGACCTCAGGAGCCATTTGGCCAAACTGGGCACATATCTGATGTCAGTAACAGGTACCCCTGGGGTCTTTCCAGGGAGTGACATAGGCAGGCTGGGAACTCAGCTCCAAAGCAGCATGAGATGCTTTGTGGGCTCTGATACCTGTGCTACCCTAAGTATGATCCTGGCAAATCACTTAATCTCTCGAAGCCACAGTATCCTTATCTGTTAAATGGTGCTCACCCTCTTAAAGATGCTAGGAGGAGTAAATGAAACCTTGCACATAAAGCTCTTAGCACACTGGTCACTTATGCAGTAAATTCTCAAAAGACATTAGCAATTATTTTCTGAGCGCAGAGATAATGAATGGGCTGGAGACAGAGATGTTCAGAGGAGCGAGCTGCAGCTGGGAGAGGCTGCAGAAGGTGGTCGGGCTGGTCTGGGGAGGGAGTCTCATTTTCTCCTTCCTCTGTGTGAAGAATACAGACCACAGCTCAACGATAATGCAGTCAGCAGCTGGTCCTAAGGGGGAGGGGAGCTGTGAGGACAGAGGAAAGAAGCCTCACTTTAAAAAGGATTGAGTGGGGAGAACGCAGCAGGAAAGAACTCAACAGAAAACCAACCTGGAAACCCAGCAGCCGGGCAGCTGGCGAGGGAAAGTCAAACCCAGCCAGAACTACCGTAATTCATAGTGTAGGAGGTTCCCCTGGCCCAGGCTGCTTGGAAATAGGAGCCAAGACTCCTGGAAGAGCAAACCCAAGAGCAGCTGACCCCCTTGTAGGGGGTCGGGGACAAGTGCCCCACCCTACCCGCTCCAGCAGCAAGACTTCTTTAGAACTTGACTCTAGGGAGGAAGCTCCCCTGTGACCAAGAAGTTGAATGCAATTCCACTCATCCGACAGGGAAGTACTAGAAGGAGACAGAAATGGGAGGTGGAACTGAAGCAAGCTATTCCCTGCCCTTGGGGAAGCTTCCAGATTAGAGCGAAGAGGGCAAACTGCGGGAGGCTGCTACTGTGTGGCTGGCAGCATGATGAAGTGGAAAAGGGCGTGAGTTCTGAGGCCAGAAGCCCTGAATTTAAATCCTGGCCCCAGCACTCACTGCCTGAGCCATCTTGAGCAAATAAATCACTTGAACACTATCTCCGTGTCCTCCTCCATAAGACGGAGGAAGTGATAATATCTGCCACCCAGGGTTGTGGCGAGGATCAAATGAGATGTTAGTTATTGTTCAAGGGTAAAGGGGAGGCCCAGGAAATCGTTATGGGGCTGAAGGAGGGAGACTGTATCTGTACTGGAGTATTGGGGAGGGGTTCATGGGGGAGGTGGCACTTGACATGGGCCTTGAAGGGCACTTAACACCTCTTCCGTAGGCAGGACAGGGAAGGGGACATACTCCAGGCAACGAGAACAGTCTGAGCAAAGGCACAGGGCAGGACAGCTATGACACAGCTGTCTCTCTTTGTAGCCCATTCTCCACCTCTGTGAGTCTGGTCCGTCCCACCTTCCCACACTCACAGTCACAGCTTCAGGGACAAGAAAGACACAAACTAGATGAGACATCTGAGGCAGACAGCCATGGGGTCTGGGAGGAAAGAGAGTGTCGTTCAGCTGGAGCCATTCAAGGAGACTTCCTGGAAGAGGAGGCTTTTAAGCAGAGCCTCAGAATTTGAAGTACATCAATAGGAGATATCAGATGGAGGGGACAACCTAAATGATACTGTACAGGCCTGATGCAAGTTCCCAGAATAAGGAGCATAAATGAGTGGGAGAAAACGGAAGAGCCTGGGCTGCAGGATGGGGGAAGACCAAGGCAGGCCTTGAGTGCCAGGCTAAAGTATAGGCATGAGGAAGCTAGGAAATACGACGGGAGAAGAGTAGATACTATGGCCAGAAAGATGAGTCTGGGGCGGTGAAGAGGAAGTGTTCCATCAGAGAAGTTCACCAGGGCCCCACTGTAATCCAGATGGAGGGTTCACCTGATGAACACTGCAAGGACAAGAGGAGGTGACCCAAGGAGGAACCATGGGATTTGGAGGAAAAGAAGAAGGGGGAGTCCAAGATGGACCCCAGGGAGAACTCCAGTCTTTCCTTTTGGAGTTGGCTTCTCCCCTATCTCATCAGCCTCTCCTGACCCAGCAGGCTGATTAAATCTGGGAGACCCTGGCCCTGAAGCCTCGGTAATTCAGGTCCTAGGAGGCCTCCCTGCCTTGAGGAGACACCACCCCCATCTGGGGCCCTCTCTAGGCACGATCCAGAAGAGCTCTAGGCCTGAAGGTAGTGTTACCCGTCATCGGGTCCATCCCCAAATTCAAGGTATCCCTGGGTATGTTCCCTCTCCTGTGCCCCTTCCCCAAACCCAACTGGGTCTCTAAATTCCAGTGGCGCCGACGGGGTTAATGTTGGCTCATGTCACCGCCTCTGCACGCCCCCACTCCAAACCTGCCAGCTGCAGCGGCGAATGCCGAAGCCCGAAAGCGAGGGACCAGGCAGCCGTGGGGGTGGAGGGGACACATCGCAGCAGCTGAGTGACAGGCGGCGGGGTGATGATTGGCAGCTGCCGAGCTGCCTGGACTGGGACCCGGGCGGGGGCGCAGAGGTGGTCGCAGGAGGCGCCCCACACCCCAGGCCTTGCGCCCTGAGCTGGGTTCGTGCCCGTGGTGGGCTGGGCCGTGCTCGCTCCCTCCGTGCCCTGAGCGGGCGGGCTGGGCGGAGCGGCGCCCTCCCCTCCGGACCCCACCGGCTGGCGAGTGCCTCTAAGGTGACACTCGGGTGCGCGGCAGCAGCGGCGGCTGCAGGAGCTCGCTCTCCGCCCGGGCTCCGGCTCCGCTCCAGCCGTCCGGGGGGCGCCGCGGCGCGCAGAGCGCAGCACCCCGACTCCAGCCGGGAACCCCCGCCCCCCGGGGGCGCAGGAGGACCCCGGCCGGCCTCTCCCAGGCGCAGCGCCCAGCATCTCGCTGCTCCTGTCGTCTAAGCGTCGGCGTCGCTAGGGACCTGCGGAGCCCGGCGCTCCCCTCCCTCCCCGCCTCGCGCCCCCGGCCCGGGCGGACTGCAGACTCGAACTTGAGCGGGGTGCCCGAAAGGCCGCGGGAGCCGCGGGCGGAAGGCGGCCGCACGATGGCCGAGGGGCAGGGCGGCGGAGGGCAGCGCTGGGACTGGGCTGGCGGCAGCCGGGCAGCCGAGGAGGAGGTGGTGCGGCGGCGATGCCGGCGCGGGGAGGAGGCCCAGGTCGCGCAGCCCTGGCCCGAGGGTTCCCGGGGCACGGCCGCTGGGCCCCCGGTGGAGGAGCGGTTCCGCCAGCTGCACCTACGAAAGCAGGTGTCTTACAGGTAAGGAGGACGCGGGCAGAGGGGAGCGCGGCGCTTGGGACCACCCCTCCTGCAGGCGTCATTGCACAAGCGTTTATTGTGCGCCCGCCGCCTGCCTGGCGCTGGGAGTTTAGAAATGACTGCCGAGGGATCTCTGTCTTTCGTGTACGGCGGGAAGGAGGCAGCTTCTGAGACTCCTTCTCTGCCTGAACCGTGAAAGCCCTATTCATCCAATATGCAGTGGCTGAGGGAACTGTGTACCAGGCGCTGAGGAGAGGAAAGAGCCATGACATTGTTCTTACAAACCTCTATCTGCTGGGGAGAGCCAGGAGATGCCCCCTGGCCCTTCTGGGGGAAAGAGGAACCCCGTCTTCATTCAACAGGTCTACCCTGAGCTTTCCCGTGGGCTGAGTCTGTGCTAGGCACAGGCTTGTGGAAGTGACCGAGAGGCTCCCTGCCACCACGGCGGAGACCCTGCTGCCCAGAGACGGGGAACGGAATTCCCTCCTGAACCCCCGTGCCCCAGCAGGCCCTGGCTGGCAACCTCCAGGGGCAGAGGGAACCTCCCCACCCCCACCCAACATCTTCTTAATTCAACTGTCTCCCGTCGGTGTCACAGTCTCTTGGCTTGCCACCTCTGCCCGGAGGGTCCTGGAGGAGCCAGCTGGAGTGGGCCCCAGAGGTCATTTTGATGACCTGGGCTAGGACGTTAATGAGGGGGGACTGCCCCTCAGAACAAGGGTGGGAAAGTTACACAGAGGGTCGAGCTGGGACAGCCCAGTACACACCTTACCTTCCTCTTCCTCTCCCAAACCACAGCCTCAACTTGGACTTGTTGCCCCTCTCAAGCCCTTGGCCCAGAGTGACCTCCCCTGGAGAGTCTAGCAGGACCACTAGGGCAGCTGCGGTCCTTAGAGCCATCGGCCTGGTTGGAGAGGACAAGTTCCCTGTCCGCTTACAACCAATGGGGCGTTTGGGATATGTCTGAGGCTGCCCTGGTTCTCCCAGTGGCTTCTGGGAAGACGTTTCATAAAACTCGCCCAGCCCTGGGAGCTTGAAAGGCCTCAGTATTCTCAATGGCTCTGGGGCCATCAGGGCTCCATCACTTGTGGAAGGAAGGGACAGAAGGGGAGGGGATTTTCCAAGACGTGAGATGCTCAGAGCAAATGGGAAGCAGGCCAGGTTCCCATGGGCCCTACCTCCACCTTCTAGGGTGTACTAGAAATTGTGGGTACACCGGGCTCCATTACCAAGTTCTTCCAGAACACCACGCCCAGGGGAGTGCATCATCCATCCCATGCCTCTGGCTGTAGGTATGAATGTCCCCCTGGGGCAGGAGGAAGTGCAGAGGGACTCACAGGGGATGCAGCAAAGAATGGAGACTCCTGGGATAAATGTCAGCCTGGGAGTCAGAAAACCTGGTTTCTACTCTCAATTCTGCCAGAGACTTGTGTGTCCTTGAGCTGGACAATATCTCTCTCTGGGCGTCAGTTCTTTACTTTTAACATAAGGGGATGACCCCGAGGTTTGCCTTAGCTGTGGGTCAGAGACAAATCACAAATAGAGACTGGGCGCGGTGGCTCACACCTGTAATCTCAGCGCTTTGGGAGGCCGAGACAGGAGGATCACATGAGTCATGAGTTCAAGACCAGCCTGGCCAACATGGTGAAGCCCCATCTCTACTAAATATACAAAAATTAACCAGGCGTGCTGGCAGGCACCTGTAATCCCAGCTACTCAGGAGCCTGAGGCAGGAGAATCACTTGAACCTGGGAGACAGAGGTTGCAGTGAGCCGAGATCGCGCCACTGCACTCCACTCTAGCCTGCAACAGAGGGTGACTCCATCAAAAAAAAAAAAAAAAAAAAATCACAAATGGAGGCCAGAGTAGACACTTAGAGGGCAGGGAGCAAAGAATAATTGAATAATTAAAGGGCTGAGATAGAAAATGTTGCACACCTGCACGCTGGTGCACACACATATATACACACACACACACACACACAGCAGCAAGGGCTGGGATTCCCTGGGGTGGCCGCAGAATGGAGGCCCCTCCACAGCCCAAATAACTTGGGGCCTGTAATCACCAAGGATGCCAGGTAATCCCACTGAGGTCCCCCCAACCCCTGCCTCCAGGTTACCTGTGTGAGGGCGGCAGAAAACAACACCAGGGTGGACTCCACTGTCACCCTTGGACAGATGAGAAGGATAGGGCATCTCCTCACTCCCTGGGGTTAGTCTAGGAACCCAGTCTCAGTCTCAGAGCCGGACAAGGCATCAAGACAAGGAGAGCCCGTGGTAAAGGACAGACAGACAAGAGCCAGCAGCTCTTCCAGGCCCAGGGGACCCCAGGGGACAAACTGTGCTAAGCCCTCTCTTGTGGCTGCTGTCCTGGGTGGCCTGTGGCCACCTGGCCAGGGGACCGGGGGACCAGGGGACCAGGGGCTGGCAGGAACTCAGGCCCATGGTGGTCCTTTTCACATCCTCCACGTGCCACAGTTCCGTGCAGCTCTGGCTGGCAGCTAAACCTCCTACCCTGCTGTGCGGAGTTGCTAAGAAAAGCAGTTGAAAGCCCTTCCCAGAGCGAAAAGGCTTTTAGACAGAAATGTGGGGGCCAAAAAATCTGAGGGCGAGGAGTGGAAGCGGAAGCGGGCTGAAGGCCTGGCTGCTTCTGACGTAAGTGAGGACGGGGGCTTTGGCAGGACACTAGAAGCTTAGAGGGGTGTGGGGGTTTCTCAGAAATAGGTTTCCTTCGCCTCCCAGTGCCAGCATGGGCTGGAAGCAACCCTGGCAGCTTCTTTAGGTGGATGGAGAGATGGCGGGTGTGTGCCAGCAGAAATTCAGACACCTGGAAAGGCAGGGTAGGGGGGAAGGGCAAGAAGGCAGCAAAGAAGGCAAGGGAAGAACTTCAATGGGGTAGGCCCTTGTTTGGTTTAAATGGGTCCTAGTTTCCAATAAGTCATAAAAGGGCAGGGCAGGTCCAGGCATGGTGACTCATGCCTATAATCCCAGCATTTCTGGAGGCCAAGGCAGGAGGATCGCTTGAGCCCAGGGATTTGGGACCAGCCTGAGTGACACAGTGAGACCCTGTCTCTATAGGAAAAAAAAAAAAAAAAATTTTTTTTTTTTTTGAGATAGGGTCTCACTGTGTCACCCAGGCTGGAGTGCACTATCATGATCATGGCTCACTGCAGCCTTGACTCAGGTGATCCTCCCACCTCAGCCTCCTCAGCACACACTACCATGCCTGGATAATTTTTGATATTTTTTGTAGGGATGGGGTTTCGCCATGTTGCCAGGCTGGTCTCGAACTCCTGGGCTCAAGCGATCGCCCATCTTGGCCTCCCAAAGTGCTGGGGTCACAAGCGTGACCCACTGCTCCTGGCCTCTACAGATTTTGTTAAAATTAGCTGGGCGTGGTTGCATGCGTCTGTAGTCCCAGCTACTCAGAATGTTGAGGTGGGAGGATTGCTTAAGCACAAGAATTTGAGGCTGCAGTGAGCCACGATTGCGCCACTGCACTCGAGGCTGGGAGATAGAGTGAGATCCTGTCTCTAAAAAAAGTAGGGGGCAAGGCAGTGGCACCTGAGATCTTGCATCTCCATCTGGAGGGAAGGAAAAGTAACTCTCATCCTAAATGATCAGGGTTGGGCTCAAGAGACCATGGGAGAGCAGGCTCCAGCTAGGTAAAGCCAGAGTGGGGCAAGGGATGCAGGGCCTGGTCTAAAAGGATGCAGGATTTGCTATTCCAGAGTTAAGCTCAGTGGTTTCCAAACTGGATCACCTGGGGGTCTCTTTTTAAATGGGTTCTTTTTTTTTTTTTGAGACAGAGTCTCGCTCTGTTACCCACGCTGAAGTGCAATGGTGTGTTCTTGGTTCACTGCAACCGCTGCCTCCTGGGTTCAAGCAATTCTCCTGCCTCAGCCTGCCAAATAGCTGGGACTACAGGCACCCACCAGCACGCCGGGCTAATTTTTATATTTTTAGTAGAGACGGGGTTTCGCCATGTTGGCCAGGCTGTTCTCAAACTCCCGACCTCAGGTGATCCGTCCGCCTCAGCCTCCCAAAGTGCTGGGATTACAGGCATGAGCCATCGCGCCCAGCCTTAAAATGGATTCTAAAGCCCTCTCCTTAGAGGTCTTGCTACAGGTGTATAGGGTTGGGCCTGGACGCCACCACGCTAAAAACCTCTCCCAGATAATTTCGACAGTGGAGCAGGTTTGGAAACCACTGGTTTTGCCTGTGAAGAAGCCGAAGGAAAAAGAGAAAGGGGCAGGGCAGGAAACAAACAAACAAACAAAAAAATGGAGGGAGGGGGTGTCCAATGTGAGATGACTCACTGGGATGTGGCTGGCGGAGGGCTTCCCTGTGCTGAGTTCTGTTTTAGCCCCAGAAGGGCCTCTAAGAAGAACCAGTGCCTATACCTGGTGTCCTGGGTGTGGGCCAAGCATTGCCTGAGAGGGAAATATGGGAAACAGTCCCTTCCCTTAACAAAAGTATGACCCCCATACAGGGTGAGACAGTAAATACTTTAGGCTTTGCGGGCACTTGACTCTGCCATTGTGGTGCAAAAGCAGTCATAGAAGACCTGTAAGTGAATAAGCGGCCAGGGTTCTGCTAAACTTTATTCATAGACACTGAACTTAACATTTCATAGAATTTCAGCAACGCAATACCATTCTTTTGCTTTTTCCCACTAATTTAAAAACGTAAAAAGCATTCTTGCCGGGAGTGGTGGCTCACGCCTGTAATCTCAGCACTTTGGGAGGCTGAGGCAGGTGGATCACCTAGCTCAGGAGTTCGAGACCAGCCTGGCCAACATGGTTAAATCCCGCCTCTACTAAAAATACAAAAATTAGCCGGGCATGATGGTGGGTGCTTGTTATCCAAGATACTCGGGAGGCTGAGGCAGGAGAATCGCTTGAACCCGGGAGGCGGAGCTTGCAGTGAGCCGAGATCGCGCCATTGCACTCCAGCCTGGGCAACAGAGCGAGACTCCATCTCAAAAAAAAAAAAAAAAAAAGCACTCTTAGCTCCTGGGCCCTACAAAAACAAGCAACAGGCTGGTTGTGGCCCCGATCCAGTAGATGGGACAGGACAAGCTCATGGGAAACCAGAACTGAGGCATCGGAATGAACCTGAGCATGGCGGCGGGGAGCTCCATGGCACATACATCCCACCGAGAGGTCATGCAATGCCCGTGCATATAGGCTTCCGGTCAGAGAGACCTGGGCTCCAATTCCGGCCCTGCCCCTTCCTAGTTGGGTAAGAGGCTTTCACTTCTGACCCTGTTTCCTCACACGGAAAATGGTAGCAATGATACCTTATCAAGAATGTGGCTGGGAAGATTCAAGAAGATACCAGATGTCGACTCCCTGACCCAGAGCACGGGTAAAACAAGTTAGAGCTTTTGTCCTGTGTCGCTGGACCTCTTTGTGGGTTCCAGAGGCCCTGTAAGGTGCCAAGACGGAGGCTGGCCCCGAGCCACAGATGGTGGTGGGACCCGGGGGTGGTAAAGTTGAACGGAGACTAGAAGCAAGTGCTGAGCATGCGCGCATGTCCCGGCGTACGGTCCTCCCCCTTCTCCACCCCCGCAGAGGGGCTGGGGGCAGGGACTGGGCACCAACTGGCAGAGGAGGATGCCCCCTGCCGTGGGCACGCTGCCGCGGGTCCACGACTCCTCGAGGGAGGGGCACCTGATCCAACTCTCCCTGCAGCTATTTACCAGAAGCTAAAAATAACCCAAGAGTGACAGGGAGATGGGGCCGATTTGTAATTTAAATAGCAACAGGATAAAGCAAGGAGCTGCCAGAGATCACAGTCTGTCCTGAATTAACAATGCAAAACCAGGGGCAGAGAGCTGAGCTGAGCAGGGGGAGGGGACCACGGCCAGAGGAAGCGTGGGGTCCATCAATTTTCTTTCCTTTGAAAAGGGCAGGGCCCAGGCCCAGCCCGGAACTCCTTCCCTCCCCTCCGGGACCTGCAGTTCTTGCGGATCAGTGAGTCGAAGGCCAGAGAGGGCAGTGCCACGGTGTCCCAAATGCCAACGTGCAGGGATCGGGATCCCAGGAGAGGGTCTCATCTGACCTCATTTTGGCACGAGGAGCTTGGGACGTGCCCCCAGCAGCCCATGTCCCCCATTCCCCGCACCAAGGGGCACAGCCACTTGGGCATTTTGGAGGGAACCTGGGAAGGCCAGTTTGATCAATGGCATTTGAAGAACTTATTTGGTGGTCTGCTGAGATGGTGGCCTGTGGGCCAAGCATGGGGAAGCCTGGAGTGGAGTCTCATTTTTGCCTCAGTTGGTGCCTTTCAGAGTTTTCAGAAAGGCCCCTCCAAGGTCCAGGGTGCCAGGGACAAGGGTTAGTACCAACTGGGGAAAACCTCTCTTCAATGACATACAAAGAGAGTGGGGAAGGAACTGGGACTGGACTCTAGGCTTCTGCAGGGCTCCAGTGTGACTGACAAGGGCTCTCAGCCTACAGATGCCTAGAAAAGAAGGCTAATCAGAGATTGCAGAGTAGGCAGTGCTTTGGGGGCCGCTGGGCCGCAGCTTACAAATGAGGAGCTAAGGTTGGCAGAAGTTATGCAATGTGTTGAGATCACAGAGCCAGTAACTGGTGGAGCCAGGATCCAGACTGAGATCTGTTTCTCTCCAAAGCCCTTTTTACTCTGTCAGGCTTGCAAGGGCCTAGACTTTCATCCTTAAGGATCTTGCTTTTGGCTCTGTACAAAGCGTACATATCCCTGGGTGCGGTGATAGGATAGGCAGTAAGGGGCTGAAAGGTAGCTATGCAGTCAGGGTTTATGACCCTACAGATGGGAGTGGGAGGCTTGGAAGGCAGGAGACACACTGATCGTGTCATAGGGGCTTGGTGTAGCCCAGGGCGGGGACAGATGGAAACTCTTTTGAGCAGATGCAGCTGACCCAGAGTAAGGGGAGAGCTGTGCAGGCTCCTCTCTGACCTCCAATCCAGGAAATTGAGAGGTGCCAAAGGACAGCTTTCAAGAGAGATGGTGGTTTGAAGGACCACCTTTGGCTGCTGGGCCGCCAGTGCTGTGCCTGCAGCGCTCTTGCCTCAGTGGGAAAGGGTCTCCAGCCCCTCCTCCAGGTTTCTTCCTGCTGATGACTTTCATGAAGCTACCCAGAAGGAACCTAATCAAATGTCCATCTGTCACTAGCCGGCAGCACCTGCAACCCAGCTCAGACACATCTGTCTCCTCTGTGGGGGCAGAGGCCCAGCACTTCAGCAGGGGCCAGTGATCAGCAGGTGATCCCAGGCTCTGGGTTGCTCCCAAAGGCTTCAGCAGGTGCCCGATCACAGGCATAGCTACTGGGGAGGCATGCACTTAAACTTCAAAATCCCTGTAGGACAGGCATGGTGGCTCACGCCTGTAACCCAGAATGTTGGAAGGCCAGGGCAGGCCGATCACTTGAGGCCAGGAGTACGAGACCAGCCTGGGCAACACGGCGAAACCCTGTCTCTACTAAAAATACAAAAATTAGCCAGGTGTGGTGGGACATACTTGTAATCCCAGCTACTTAGGAGGCTGAGGCAGGAGAATCGCTGGAACCTGAGAGGCGGAGGTTGCAGTGAGCTGAGATCATGCCACTGCACTCCAGCCAGGGCAACAGAGCAAGGCTCTGTCTCCAAACCCTCCATGTCTCACCATGGACACTTACACAACAAGAAGCCAGTCTCCCTCCCTCCCTCTGCCCAGCCTTCTGAACACCTGTATTCAACCCACAGCAACCTCCATAGGAAGTCACTGAGCACAGACTCACGTACCCAGCACTGAGCTAGGAGCAACATAAGGTTCAAGAATTTTGTAAGGAAGCAAGACTAAGTGCGCAAAAAGTCAAATGATACAGGAATTATCATTGGGAACAAGTGAGCATCATAGGTAAGGGATCAGCAGGTGGGGTGGAATGCCAGTTCAGAAGTGTTTGACACTTGGTAGATATTTATGAAATATTTGTCATACAAATGAATGAAGGAATGAATGAGCAAAAACTTGGAAATCAGGAAAGAAGATTCAAATGGAACTGTCAGATCTAGAGCAGATCTTAGAAATCATCTGGTCCAACCCAGAGAGGGTAATGACTGGCCCACGGTCACACAGCAAGGGCTGGAGTGTGAACCAATGGACTCCCTGTCTGGGGCTCTTTCTACCTTCCCACTTTTGCTGCTTGGGCTGGGTCTGAAGGATGGAGAATGTGATTGGCCAAATACCCAGGGAAGACAAGCTAG
This sequence comes from Symphalangus syndactylus, assembly GCF_028878055.3. Taxonomy (NCBI): domain Eukaryota; kingdom Metazoa; phylum Chordata; class Mammalia; order Primates; family Hylobatidae; genus Symphalangus; species Symphalangus syndactylus. Next base: position 10,449,009 of record NC_072428.2, on the reverse strand, counting down.
GAGTGCAACATAGGCAAAGGGAATGGCAGGGGTCAGGGCCACATGTGAGGGGAATGCAAAAAGGGGGAGGAGGGAAGGTTCATTTAGCACCTACTATGAGGCAGGCACCAGCATGGCATGAGCTGAGAGAAAATCTCTGCAGGGAAAGCCTGGACAAAGAGGCGGAAAAGCAAGAACAGCCAGAGAGCATAAGGAGCCGCGAAGGTCAGGCCAAGGAGGCTGGCTGGGCGGGTTTTCACAGCAGAGGATGTCCAGGTCGCGGGTTGAGTGTTCGGTGCCCTGGTACATTTCTTTTCCCCAGCTCCCACTTGCTCATCCAGGCCACAGAAAGTAGAACACCACCCTCTGGGGCTTCAACAAAGCCCAGAATAATTTTCTTACCCAGATTCTTCTTCCTGTGTGTACCTGAGTGGATTCTGAGGGGTCCCCAGCTTCCCAGGGCTGGCACATGTTGTCCTAGGAACTGCCAAGGGCATCCTCCATAGTCCCGTGCACCTGTCCCTTCCAGCCTTGTCCTCCCCACCCCACCTGGAAAGCAGAGATGACATTGACAGCGCCAAGGAGTGCAAGCTCAAGGTGGCCCTAGTCTCACAGTCAGGACTGCCCTGCTTCTTGAAGCCTCCAGCCTGCCTGCTTCCCCTCCAGGAGCCCCATTTCCTGCTCTCTGCTGCTCCAGGGCTGCCAGACGCCTCAGATGGAAAACAAGCCCAGCCCCATTTCCTCTGTTTAACTGCTCGAGCTACTTGCAAAATGCCTGCAAGAGGAAGGCAGGGCCCTGCACAGCCTCTTTCCAGAATAGACCTTGGCCTGGTGGACAGAGTCTCCGATGAGGCCACAGCATATAGGATCCACCTTGAGGCATTCAGAGATAATGGGTTGGAGGGGAAACTGCGGAAAAGTCGGGACTGAGCCTTGGGGGCATTACATGGCCATATCCCCTACCTTAGAGCAGCAATAGGATGTTTTATTTAAGAGCACAGATTCTGGGGCTGGATTCTCACTTCCACCACTTACCAGCTGGGTGACCTTAGACAGCTAAGCTTAGCAGCTCTGTGCCTTGATTTCCCCATCTGTAAAAGGAGGAAAATAAGGCCGGGTGCAGTGGCTCACGCCTGTAATCCCAGGACTTTGGGAGGCCAAGGCGGGCAGAGTCAGAATTCCTGACTTGAGGTCAGGAATTCAAGAACAGCCTGGTCAACATGGTGAAACCCCGTCTCTACTAAAAATACAAAAATTAGCTGGGCATGGTAGCGCACGCCTGTAATCCGAGCTACTCGGGAGGCTGAAGCACGAGAATCGCTTGAACCTGGGAGGCAGAGGATGTAGTAAGCCGAGATCACGCCACTACACTCCAGTGTGGGTGACAGAGTGAGGCTCAGTCTCGGAAAAAAAAAAAAAAAAAAAGGCAAAAAAAGGAGGAAAATAGCAAGATCTACCTCCTAGAGTCATTAAGAGGATTCAAAGAGCTACGTTACATATTCAGTAATATTTTTGGCACAGAAATGTTCAGGAACTATTAGCCATTGTTTTATGATTACTGAGTATTAATTATTAATTGCATAGCATGCATTTATTAAACAAATATTTACTGAAAAATATTATGCTCCCGTCATGAGGGACACAAAGGTGATTACAGCACCAGATGGAGGTTTTTAAAGGTCGGGATAGCATCTTGAAGGGTTCTGTAGCATAAATGTTTATTGAACTGAACTAACGCTGTTTCTGTCCTCGAGAAATTCACAGTAACAAACACATATACAACTAAAGAACTAGTTATAGAGCAGGGTGATTAAAGAATGCTTGAGGAAGGTACAGCTTCCTTCCTAGAACCAGTCCTAAGAATAAAGAGTGAATATATGCCCTACTATTTATTTACAAAATCCTCACAATGGCCTTGAACTCCAGCACAGTTTGGCCTCTGGAGATCTTTCCAGCTCCTAACGCATTCCCCCTGGCTCCCTGTTCTCTGGCCACGCTGGCCTTTTTGCAATTCTCCAGACACAAGTACATTCCTTGTTCCGTGCCTTTGCTCTGACTCTACTTCCACCTAGAATGCTATTCTCCCAGGAAAGTCACATAACTCATGCTCCCCATTCATTCAGGTCTGTTCTCAAATATCACCTCCCCAGAGAGGCCCTCCCTGATCCCCTCCCCCTGCCTAAGTCACTCTCATCACTCATCTCCATTCCTTTGGCTTCATTTTTCTTTATAGCACATCTTTTTTTTTTTTTTTTGAGACAGAGTCTCACTCTGTTGCCTAGGCTAGAGTGCAGTGGTGTGATTTCAGCTCACTGCAAACTCCGCCTCCCGAATTCAAACGATTCTCCTGCCTCAGCCTCCAGAGTAGCTGGGATTACAGGTGTCCACCACCACGCCCAGCTAATTTTTGTACTTTTAGTAGACAGGGGGTTTCACCATGTTGGCCAGGCTAGTCTCAAACTCCTGACCTCAAGTAACCCACCCGCCTCAGCCTCCCAATCTTTATGGCACATCTTGTTTGCTGACATTATATCGTACGTAGATTGTTTGTTTCCTGAATGTCTTCCCCACTAGAATCTAAGCTCTGTAAGGACAGAGCCCTGCTTCCTTGTTTTTAGAGCTATGTTCTCCGATACGGTGCCTGATGCACAGAAGGCATTCAATAAGTATTTATCGAATGAATTAATTTGTCAACCTTCCTATCTCTTCTTTATTCCTCAGATAACACCATGAGCTCAATTTTTTTTTTGTTTTTTGAGACAGTGTCTCACTCTTGTCGCCCAGGCTAGAGTGCAGTGGCGCGATCTCGGCTCATTGCAACCTCCACCTCCCAGGTTCAAGCCATTATCCTGCCTCAGCCTCCCAAGTAGCTGTGATTACAGGCGCCTGCCACCACGCCAGGCTAATTTTTAAATTTTTGTATTTTTAGTAGAAATGGGGTTTCACCGTGTTGGCCAGACTGGTCTCGAACTCCTGAGCTCAGGTGATCTGCCTACCTCGGCCTCCCAAAGTGTTGGGATTACAGGTGTGAGCCAACATGCCCGGCCTATTACTCCACTTTACAGATGAGAAAATTGAGGCTCAGAAAAGCTCCCTGGCACATGTATTCATTAGTTTATTTGTTTATAGCCTACCTTGTCCCAAAAGTTATTTAGAGGACTCCGAGAGGTTTATGACCTGATCCAGGCCACACAGAGCTGGTAAGAGGCAGAACAGGACACATGCTCATGTCTCCAGGCTCCATCCTCATTGCTCATTTCTCTGCACCACCATCCTGTATGCCCAGCCCTGTGTAAGATGGTATGCTGCACACAGAATTGCTAGGAAGAGAGCGCTCTTTGAGGGCTGGGCACACCCAGCCATCGTAACTGGTGGTTGTCATAAAGTGGGAGACCTCAGCAGGACCAAGAATTGAAAATCAGACAGGTTAAATGGAGAGGAAAACCAGACAGGAGCCCAGGTGCAGATTCCAGCCCAAGCAAGCCGCATGGCTGCCTCCTGGCTGCTGGTCTGGGCTTGTCCCCACCTGCCCCTTGCTTTCCTGTGCAGCTCTTCACGGCAGCTGGCCCCAGCCAGCGGAAGGCGCCTACGAGCCCTGAGCCTGTGGTCCTCAGCTTGGGCGGCCAGCGGCCTCTAGCAGGCCACCCCCCGACCCCACCCCCGTCAGGAAGTGCCGAAAGAGGAAGAGAGTCGCCGGGCAGGATGAGCGCACTGGGGGCTGGCCACAGTGCCGGGGGAAGCTGCAATGAGGCCTCAGCTCTGGGCCCAGTGGAGGCGCTGGGGACGGAAGAAGGGGAGCGGCCAGGGGCACTGAGGCAGATGTGGCGCTACCGCTCCTGGGACGTGCCACAGATCCCACCAGAGGCACCCCAGACACAGTAGGTACAAGGGGTAGCCCGGGAGTGGGCATGGGACATCTGTCCCTCTATGAGCCTTTTATCTGAGATGGGGGGTGACAGAAGTAGGGTCACCCATCTGTCATCCAGCACTCTGCAGAGGCACAGAGTAGGGCAAAGGAGTTATTGGCAGGGTGCAGGGAGCTCTGATGTTTGGACTGTGTGGGGGAACTGAGCTCGAGAGAGGCCAGGAGTTGAGCAAGCTAGCAGTGGGGGGATCTGGGAAGAGGAGCCCCCCCAGGAGTGTGGCACTGGATGCTGGAGATTTCTGACCCAGCTGCAAGGCCTTGCGGAGACTCCGTGGGGTCTTCGGTTGCCTCTGATCTCTTATCTCAGAGCTTGGAGTAAGAGCCATTGGGAAACTTCCCCAAAGGGACCTGTGCACCCCAGAGGCCAGTTGTCAGGCATACTTGGGGATCGATCTGCCCTCCTCCTGGCCACCCTGGCACCAGTTGCTGGCTGGAGGGCTGGAGCCCCACCTCCCTGATCAGACCTTCTCCCAACTTGCAGGGAACTGGGAGAGGGTTCTAGGCCTCGGGGTGCTGGTTCTTCCTCAAAATCACAGGCTTGCCCGCAGGTCACAGCCCCACGCATTGGCTATTTGTGGCTGACTAAGACTGGAAAACGGGCTGCCAGAACCCAAGAGGGGAGGATGAAAGCGAAGGTGACACAGGATGTGGCTTGGCAGAGAGGTGTGCACACAAAAATAGTGGGCAGCTGGTGCGGGCAGCAGGGTGGTAGGGTTTGGGGAGGTGGAAGACCATGCTTCCCAGCTCCTGGCCTCCCTTCGTCAGCCCTGCGGGGGCCATCAGAAACAGCCCCAGTGTGTGTGATGGCTGTGCCCCTACAGGTGACTGCTTGGGTTCCAATTGCTCTCATTTCTGGAGGGGGACGACCTCGGCTGCACTGGGGGGTGTCTTTGTGTGTGCATGTGAGGTATCTTTCTGGATGGGAGTGTGTGCGTATGCACACACATACATATGTGTGAGGGATGTGGTAACCGGTAACCATTGTCCTGGGGGTATTTGTATGTAGGAGAAAGGTGTGTGTTCTGTGTGGCCATGTGTGCTTGTGAATGGGAGTGTGGTACCTGTTGTCCTTCTGTGTGAGTATTTGTAAGTTTGAAAGGGCTGTGCAGGTGATTCCCGTAGCATATGAGATCTATAGTTTCTTTTGAATATTATGTCAGGAAAATGCGATGTTTTAGGCATGGGTGAGAGGGTTGGAGACCATTGTGAATAGCTGTGGAAGGATGACTTTGTAGGAGAAACCTGTGAGTTCTTTGTTGGTGTGTGTGCGAGTCATTAAGTGACTTTGGTCACTGAGTGTGAGAGGCTGGGGTGGGAAGTGTTCATTTAAGTAATGAGTGGGCATAATTGTGTAAGGGATGTGTTTGTTCTGCGTGCATGGGGAGCGCTGTGTGACTTTTGTTCCCGTGGGTGCGATTTGGGGGAGCCAAGGGGGTATGGGTGGAGATTGTGAGTGGCTATGAGTAGGCACAGGGTGTGCGAGAGCGGAGGGGAGGTGGTGACGGCAGCCCTCGCGAGTGTACACTTGTGAGCGTGCAGTTGTTTGGTAGCGGAGGGATCGGGAGGGGGAGGAAAGACTGCGCTCTGGGTGCGCGCAGCGCGAGTGTGCCAGGCCGGGAGATTCAGTCCCATCCAGGCGGGCCGGGGACAGGGCTTTCTGCTGCCCCGCCCATTCGTCGCCCCGCCCCTCGGGCCGCCCCAGCGGGCTGCAGCGCAGCGGGCGTCCGACAGAGGGCGCTGCGGGCCCGGTGCCACCGCGCGGCCGAGGGGGCGTGCTCGGCGGCGGGCAGGCAGCGGCCCGGCCAGCTATGCGGGGTCCTGCGGCCGCGGCTGGCGGCACTTCCTGGAGCGGCGGCGGCAGCCGCTTCCCGGGCACCTGGGCGTGGGGAGCGGGGGCGCGCGGCGCGGGGCGGGCGGAGCGAGCGCGCGCCATGGAGGTGGCGGGCGGCGCGGAGCGGGCGTGCTGAGCCCCGGCCGCCGGCCCGGCATGGGCGTCTCCCGCGGGCCCGCCGCCGGCCGGGGCTAGGGCCGGATGGAGCCGCGGGACGGTAGCCCCGAGGCCCGGAGCAGCGACTCCGAGTCGGCTTCCGCCTCGTCCAGCGGCTCCGAGCGCGACACCGGTCCCGAGCCGGACAAGGCGCCGCGGCGACTCAACAAGCGGCGCTTCCCAGGGCTGCGTCTCTTCGGGCACAGGTGAGCGGGGCGGCGGCGGGGCAGGCACCGAGGCACCGGCAGGTTACCGCGCCCGCACCGGGGGACATTCCTCGGCCACTGGGGGTCCGGGCCACTTCGGTACTGACACTGAGTCGGGGAGACGCTGGCATCGAAGGCACGAGCCGTCTTGGCGTGGGCACCCACTGGGGGTCATCCCCCAGGGCCAGGACACGGGCGGGATCGGTCGGCTTGGCACTGTCACCGGGTGGGGGTCATTCCCCGGCACCGGCAGTCTAGTGCGCCTCATGTGTAGTACCGTGGCAGGGTCGGCTCCCAACCCTCCAGCAGGAAGATGGAGTCACCCCAGCCCCCCGGCACAAGCAGGTTGGGCCCCCAGGACTGGTCACCCACGCCTTCTTGGCACTGATAGAACAGGGCCTCTCTGAGCCTCCTGGCACCCCTGAGGTGGGGATCACACCGCCCTTTGGACTTTCGTGGGACCCGGTTGCCTACCACCACTGCGTGGCATATGCAGAACGTAGCCCCGTTGATACCGTCACCACACATGGCTTGTCCCCAAGCTCTGGTCACTGGTTTAATTGTTCAACATGTTAAGCTTCTCCTTGGGGTTGGGGGTGCCTGATCATCTGCCCTACCTTGCTCTTAATTAGCAGAGAGACCCCAGCCCGTCCCTCTGCTAGGCAGGCAGCATGTCTCCCTCTACCCTCTTCCAGCCCATGCTGGGAAAGGGATGAGGTGGGCTGGAGTCTGGAATCTGTGCTGGCTGTTCAAGCTTCATCTTGCCCCCTCCCCCAGCACTCCAAATGTCAGCATCTTGTGCCTGTGACAGAGCTTTGACCAGGACTCTAGCGGGGAACTGGGGGGAGGGTGTGCAAAGACTGAGTGCAGGCAGTTCCTGGCGAGTGTGCTGCTCTTGGTCGTGAGCCGCTGCCTGCCCTGGCAGCCCTGGTGTAAGGTAAGGGACGTGAGGCCCCAGGAGTACCTGACCTGGCTCCCGGCGCTGCTTCCTGACCGATCCCTGCCCTTCCCTGGTGGCCAAGGAGCTTGTAGCCAATCAGCCAAGGACCCCAGAGCCACCTCAGACTGAACTCTGACCACTTGGAGTCTGCCCAAGGCCTCCCTCTCACTTTTCTGCAGCTGCCCAGACTTGGTGGCATTCACCCCCACCCCGCCCCTAGCTTTGCCCTGCCCCTTCCCTGGGTAGACTTTACCCACCAATAACATGGGCGGTTTTCTCCTGTCGTGTGGGCTAGCATACCCGTGATGCTGACTTGTGCCCTCTACCTGCCTCACCCGGGCCAGGGCCCACTCTTTGCACCTGCACTCTGTCTCTGAGCACATGCACAGATCTGGATTCTTACACTGGCAGATGGAGCTCCGTGGGCTCCTGCGTTACCATGCAGGCTTCAATGTCATATAAAACAGGGCAGGGAGTGAAACTTCCAGTAGCTCTGTTTTGTCACCCACAGCCCTGCAAGATGGAGCAGTTTACACCCAGCTCTGCAGGATGTAGCCTCCAGTATTCACAGGCTCCGCAGGGGGAGGGAGGGGCGCCACCAGAGGCTTCCTGTTGCTGCCCACAGGGTATCAAGTGTTGGGTTCTTCTGACCTGTGGCCGTGCCCCTTCTGAAGGGCACAGGTTTGTGGGTATAGGGATGAGCACATTCGGGAGGAAGAACAATTCGGGAGGAAGAACAAGAAACCAGAGAACCAACAGATACCTTTATGTAATTCTCTAAAATAAGCTGGGTAGGTGGTATTCTTCCTTTTGTTAAAGAAAAAAAAAAAAAAAAAATTTGTAGAGATGAGATCTCACACGGCATTTCCCAGCCTGGTCTTGAATTCCTGACCTCAAGCAGTCCTCCCACCTCGGACTCCCAAAGTGCTGGGATTACAGGTGTGAGCCACCACACCTGGCCTATTTCTCCATTTTTATAGATGAAGGAAACACGGTCAGAGGGGATTTGCTCAGAGTCACATAGCAAGGAAGAGGTAGAGATAGGGTTTGAAGTCAAGTTGGTGTGATTCCAAAATCCACATCCCTTTCTCTATACCAGGATCCCAAACGGAACATCGCAGTGGCCAAGGGAGCTTTAAGAAATACAGATTCCTAGATCTTACCCTTGGCATGTCTGACCCATCAGGTCTGGAGGTGGGGCCTCGGCATTGTTTAAAGCTTCCCAGGTGATTCTGATGTCCCACCAAGTTTGAGAAGCACAGTAGTCCGTCACCGTGGGGAGTGTAAGTGCTCTTATAGGATGCCTGATGAGAGGAAAGAAAATTCAGCAGCACCTCTGGAAGCGTGTAAGGAGTGTCCCTTGTTTGGGAGCACTGTGCTGGGGATAGTAGGGCCTTCAGAAATGAATACATTCAGAGAACCCAGTAGTGTCAGGCAGAGAGCAGCAAGGGAAAACGCTTTCTCCTGGCAGGCCTGGATGCTCACTGGGGCTGGCCTCCTTCCCTTTGACTTGATGGGGCCAAGGGGTGGGGTCTGGGGGCAGACATGTGGAAGGGTGGAATAGTACACCTGCTCTGGGTTCTGCCCCCTCCAATGCTGCTTGGCTGGTCCTGCTACCTTTGTTTTTTTGTTGCAGCCTCAGGTAAAAGTCCTCGAAGCCCCAGCTGAAACCAGCCCTTCATCTTATCCCAGCTCCATGCTGGCTCTTAACGTAGCTCTTGCTTCTCCCCAGTCGTCCACCCTCTGCATGTCCCCCATCTCGCCCCCTCCCCACCCCACCCACATACACACATCCGGCCTTGGGGCTGAGGGGCCTGACGGGAAGATCAAGGGTAACAGCTAGGTTGGCAGTGGCTGCTGAAGCCAGGTGGAGAATTCTGCATGCGGACCCTGGCTCATGAGGAGAGTTCCATGAACAATTAGCAGTGTCTGCTGTGGGCTTGGCAGGGGGTCTTGATGGCACATGGGCCACATGTTTGCCATCCTGGCCCCTCTGGGTAGGACAGTCTCTGAATGGCAGCCCCTATGGGGCTGAAAGAGGCTTTTCCTTAAAGTCCATCTCTGCCCCACACAACTGGCGTCATCCTCTCAGAATCGGGCGGTGGGGGGGGGGTGGGGGGCAGCTTGCCATCTCCCTTTTTTTTTTTTTTTTTTTAGCTCAGTGAGCCATGATTCTCCCCAGCTTGTGGATTCCTCCCACCCCAACTCCATCCCACCTTACTTCTTGCCGGAACTATCAGTCTCCTCCCTGAGGAGGAGGAGAGGAGGTACAGGTCCTACTCTGATCCCAGGATATTTGGTTTTCCTCTTCCTGAGCAGAGGGCAGGCAGGACCTTTCCATTTAAGCTTCTGTGGACCCTAAGGATTGGGCAGCCAGGAGTGGGAGAGAAGTGGACTGTCTCCTCCTCCAGGACCCACCAGGAAGGAGGACCCGCTTATCCTCTGGCCTGGTCTCAGCAGCCTGATCCTGGCAGGTCACAGGGCTTGTGGATTAGCTGGTTTTACACCCCAGGGGCATCAGAAATTACCTGGCACCTCACACATGTAGACATAAGGAGCCTTGGCCTCAGAGCCCCTGGGAGCCTGAGCGTCTGTGCCACCATCCCTTGCCCTTCACAGTGCTCAAAGTCACAAGCTCCCAGAGGGCAGGAGGCACACCTGCAGAACCAGTGTGAGACAATGGGTCCCATTTAGAGGCACTGCCACACGGCCCCAGCGAGCATGGCCCTGAAGTCAGGGCTGCAGAGGGTGCCCAGCGGGTGCCTGAGCAGAAGCAGCCCCTGTTTGGGTTGGTTCTGCGATGAATAGGGAGGGACGTGTTGAGGGACGCCTCTTGTGCAGAGGTGAGAACCCTGTCTATGGCGCCGGGGTGTCTGGGAGCGAAAGGAAACATCTTTGAGTGGTTTGTCTCACCCGGGCTAATGCTGGGAGCAACCCAGGTTGCTGTGAGAGGCAGGGACAACCTAGAATCCTTGGGTTCTAGCAAGTTTGGGAAAGAAAAATGGGCCTCAGTGGCCGAGCTGCGTTCATCTCACCGTGTTTGCTCCCCACACAAGGTCAGGTGCCAGAGTATAGAGCTGGCCCCGGCTGGGGACCCAGTGTAGAATTCTCACAGTCTCCCTCTGCGCCAAACGCTGTCAGGGGAGGGAATGACAATTCTTGTCATTTTGTCTCCATGCCATACTCCAAAAAGGTCAGATCCTAGGATGTGGAGCTGCCCAGGATTCTCAGTTGGCACAGGAGCTCGAGAGTTGGTGTCCCCTCAGGCAAGGACAGAGGAAGGACTAAGTGACCCCTGGTGAGAGAAAGCTGAGGCTTCTGGCAGCTGGGCTGGGGGAGAGTGAGAGAAACGGGCCTGCCCTCCTCGGCTCCCTGGAGGCCTCTCCAGAATTCGCCCGTGGCCCCCCGGGCAGAGGTGGAAGTGGAGTCGTGAGTTAGCCCTGAGTCTTAGGCCGCGCGGGCCCCTCGGAGAAGCAGGGATCCGGAGCCCTTCCACCCACATTAAGGCAGGAGAGAGTTGGGAGGTGCGGAAGCAGCCCCTGGAGGCTGCCCTGCAGTGCCGCTGGAGCGACACAAGGGGGCGACAGCTGCCGTTGTGGGAGGCCGGTGGGCGAGGAGCTTCTCCTTCCGCCAGTCCACAGGCCCACGGGGACCCACAGGCACTCGCTGGAAGTTACCTGCAGCTCTAGCTGCTGGGCGGAGCCAATCAGCGCGGCCCAGGGCAGGCTGGGCGGGTGCCTCTAGACTCCTGGCCCCACCCCTCCCGTTCCCTGAGGCCCAGGCCCAGCCAGGTGGCCTTGACTCAGCCAAGGTCTCGCAGCTAGCCGGGGTCATCTGGGACTCCCGCGCTGGGCTTCCGGGGCCATGTCCATTAAGGCCTCATCACAGGACCCCGGACAGCCTGACCACCGCTCCTCCCTGCCTCCTCCTTGAACAGCCCTCTAAGTCAGCTGCGGGGGCAGTGCGTGCAGGAAGCGGGATCTGCCCTACCTGCGGCCAGGTTCTTCTGCTCCCCGAGTTCCTGGGCCACCCCTGAGCGGTGCCAGGCACTCATTCCTTGCTCTCCTTGGCTCTCCCCTGTTCCGTGTCGGGGTCAGCCCCACATCCAGCCTGCAGTGTGGGCCTCAGCACAGGACTTGGCTGGCGCTTGGGTCACAGGTGTGGAGGGTAGGCCAAAACAGTAACCAAATGCCCTGGAAGAGCTATCATTCTGCCATCTTTCCTCTTCACCCCCTTCCTCGCTGAAACACCAGAGACGTGGTTAGGTCGGGAAAGCAGGTTCCAGTGAGACCAAGGGCTCCGTGGCGGCGGAGGGGAGGGAGAGACTGAAGAGACAGGAGTGGCGTTCCAGCTCCTCTGTCTTTGGTGATTAACAGCTGCCAGAAGCTTGTAAATTCATCGGTTTCATGTGATCTTCATAACATCTTTGTAGTTGGTTTGATTCCCATTTTGCAGATAAGAAAACCAAGGCTCAGAAAGGTCAGGGGCCTGGCCAGGATCCCCCAGCTCACACTGGAGCCCAGCCCAACGATCTTCTCATGACGCCGGGCCGCTCTACTTAGGAGTACTCTTTTCTTCTATTATTTGCCATCCCTAAACTGGGAAGACCTAAGAAGAGGTTTGAGTGCTCCATGGGGTTTAGTGAAAGGTCTTTGCCTCCTGTGCCAATGGTGTGAGACCCATGAGATAATCTGACCTGGACCCCAAGGGAGAATGGCCACCAAGATCCCTCAAGTCAGGGGGAGCAGGCTGGACTAGGAGAGACCCTTGGTAAAGAGACTGGGGCTGTGAGCCCGTCGTCATGTGGCGTCCTGGTTGGGTCTGGCGTAGAAGACAAGTCTGATCTTTTTCCTTGCTTCAAGGGCGCAGGGAGTCTAAAGCCCAGTGGACATGCTCAGAGGAGCCTCTATACCACCCAGGGGTGGGTGGCTGGCCTGGGGCAGGGAGGATCGCTTCACTCGTACCCAGTGCCTCATGGTGAGAGGTCTGAGAGGAGAGGGAGGGCCCCAGCACCCTCCTCGTCTGCACTGAGACCTCCTCCCCTTGCTCCTGGCAGAGCACCAGTTCAGAGCTCCCACATAGAGGCCTCTCCCCTGCCAGGGATGAGCCCATCTCAGCACATGCCAAAATAGCTGTCTGGGAGCCTGGGCGCGCACCGCCCACGCCCCAGCATCTTGCGGGTTAACAGCTTGCCTGTCTCTCCGCCCCCTTCCCCAGCTTGCTGACATTTTACAGAGAGAGGCGGGGGCGGTTGTGAAAGGGGGCAAGCTGGTTCTTGCTCCCCAACCCACACGGATACCCCCCTGACACAGCCTGCTACCACCCACCCACCTCTGGAAGGCATCCCCTTGGGGGAGACCTTCCTTCCATCCTGAGGGCCCTGAAGGGGTGAGGGACAGGCTGCCAAAACCATCCCTGGTAGACCCAGGGAGCTCTAGGGGGCTGGTCTCCTTCAAGGAGTCTTTTGTAGGACACAGGATCTCCCTCTGTCACCCAGGCTGGAGTGCAGTGGCACAATCATAGCTGTCTGTAATTTCAAACCCCTAGGCTTAAGCAATTCTTCCACCTCAGCCTCCCGAGTAGCTAGGACTATGGGTGGGGGCCACCATACTGGGCTCATTTTTTCTTTCTTTCTTTCTTTTGTAGAGACGAGGTCCTGCTGTGTTGCCTAGGTTAGTCTCGAACTCCTGGCCTTAAGTGATCCTCCCACCTTGGCCTCCTGAGTTGCTGAGATTACAGGCCTGAGCCACTGTGCCCAGCCTCTGGAGTCTTAAGAAATGATCTTGAAATCTTTCTAAACACATTAAATATCTTGCCGTTAGAAAAGTGTGTGGAATAAGGTGACACCTACTGCCTAGCTTGGTTGGAGCTTAGCATTAGGCCATATTTGCTTTAGTTAGAGATGGAGGCCCCCATGCCCTCCTCCCTGGAGGAAACCACAATTCTGATTTTGGTGTGTGTGATGTTCTCGTGCCTGTTTTTAAAATTGTCCTACATAGGTATTCATGGCAAGCAACATACAGTGCTGTTTCGTATGATTTTACTCTGGTTTAAATGGTATACCAGGCATATTCTGCATTTAGGTTTTTCCCTCAATATTGTTTTGGAGATTTAACCATCCTAAACATGAATTCTCACGGATCCATTTTAACCTCCGCGTCCGATTCTGTTGTGTGACGGCAGCTTATTTGCCCAGGCTCTGCTGACGGACGCTTAGGTGATTTGCAGTTTTTCGCTGTTGCAAGCGATCCCTCTGTGTTCTCTCCACCAGTGCTTGCTCACAGGGTCTGTGTATTTTCAGCTGAGACAGATGTTGCCAAATTGTGCTCCAAAGTAGTTGTCCTAATTTTTAGGCCTCTGGGTTTATTTTTTTATTTTATTTTATTTTATTTTATTTTTTTGAAACAGAGTCTTGCTCTGTCGCCCAGGCTAGAGTGCAGTGGCGCGATCTCGGCTCACTGCAAGCTCCGCGTCCCGGGTTCAGGCCATTCTCCTGCCTCAGCCTCCCGAGTAGCTGGGACTACAGGTGCCCGCCACCACACCCGGCTAGTTTTTTGTATTTTTAGTAGAGACAGGGTTTCACCGTGTTAGCCAGGATGGTCTCGATCTCTTGACCTCGTGATCCGCCCGCCTCGGTCTCCCAAAGTGCTGGGATTACAGGCTTGAGCCACCGCGCCTGGCTATTTTCTTTCTTTAAACTTTCGGTAAACTGGGGAATTGTTTCCCAGGAACAAACACTTTCTCCTTCAAGCCTGCAACAGTCCCTTGAGAGAGACGAGGGTGGGCGTTAGCCCTATTTATCAGATCAGGAAACTGAGGCTCAGGCAGGTTAAAAGGCTTAGGTTGAGGTCATGTAGCTGGTCAGAGGCAGATCCTGTGGGCCCTTGAAGCTAAACCCACCGTGAAGGCCTTTGTCCCCTATGTGAGTAGTGTGGAAGCCTGGGGAGTGGGCTGGGGCCTTCGGGGCTGATGGGGGAGGGAGCAACATGGTCAGAAAGTTGAGTGGGGAGGTGTTAATTTTTTTTTTTTCTTTTTTTGAGATGGAGTTTCACTCTTGTTGCCCAGGTTGGAGCGCAATGGCGCAGTCTCGGCTCACTGCAACCCCTGCCTCCCAGGTTCAAGCAATTCTCCTGCCTCAGCCTCCCAAGTAGCTGGGATTACAGGCATGCGCCACCACACCCAGCTAATTTTGTATTTTTAGTAGAAATGGAGTTTCTCCATGTTGGTCAAGCTGGTCTCGAGCTCCTGACCTCAGGTGATCTGCCCACTTCAGCCTCCCAAAGTGCTGGGATTACAGGCGTGGGCCGTCGCGCCCGGCCGGGGTGTTAATATTGAATGAGGGGTGACGGGGAAATGCTTCTCTCAGCAGATGGGGAATGGGAGCCCTCTGCAGACACAGGAGAAGACAAGGACGGGATGGTCACCAGAGAAGAGTGGGGGCCCTCAAGGGGTTTATAACAAAGGGGCCCCTTTGGGAGACTAAGGGAGACATGTCGGCATTCCCATCAGGGAATTCCCATCAGGTTTCAGTGTTGCCTCTGAGACACCAGAGCTCAGCCCAGACCAGACTTGTCCACCCAGCACAGCAGGAAGTTCTCGGGAGCTGGCCCACTCCTGGGGCTCTGTGCCCACCTGAAGCCTGTGCTGTCAGCGGGATCCATGAGGCTGAGTCCAGACCATGCACTGTTCCCTCCACTCACTCTTCAAACCACACCCGGCACTTCTACACTCTGGGGATGCCATTAGAAGCAATGTGAGGCCCTGGGCTCACAGCCTGGCCGGGGATGCAGACTTGCACATTAGTGCTGATCGCCCAGGGTCTGAGAGGAAAACCATGAGGGAGAATTCGCTGAGTAGAGAGGGGAGTGGTATTCCAGGTAGGGAGACCACCGGATGCCACGTGGTGCCACGTGGAAAAGGGACCTGTGGTGTTTTGTTTGCCAGAAGCATCCAGGGTGGAGCCTGAGGGGTCGAGGGTGTGTGCCATGGAACACACTACTGAGTTCAAACCCCAGCACTGCCACACGTTAGCTGCACGACCTCAGGCAAATGACTTAACTGCTTTGTCTCTTAGTTTCCTCATCTGCAATATGAGGATATGGGTCATGGGGATAAGAATACCAACTATTCTAGGGAGGATTTGTAGCTTAATATTTGTAAAACACTTAGAGTAGTGTCTGGTGGAGTGAGTTATGTAAGTGTCAAATACAGCATTAAAAATATGAAAGAGCAGAGAGGAGGCTGGGAGGCCTGTTGCCTGCCAGCCCCAGGTCTTTGCATTTTGCTCAGCTGACAGGAGAGTCAGTAAAAGGTGATTGGGTGCTTTAGGATGAATTCTGGTGGCAGCAGGAGTCTGGCTTGGAGGGAGGCTCTAAAGGAATGGGTTGGTCATTTGTTGCACAAACATCTCTTTGAGGCCTAGCAGGGGCTGAGTTAGGGACTCAGGATGTGAAAGAAGAGACTGGGGGTATTTCACCAAGGAGCTTAGGCCAGCTTAGGATCCCCGCCTAGCCCCCAAGCCTCTGAGACAGCCCCTCCTCCCCTTTCCTTGCCCACCACCCTCCCCTTGTGACTTCATGTCACCAAACCGACTATCTAGTTTTCGTGAGAAAGCCATGGAGGACATGGAGCGGGCGATAGCACCCAGCCCAGAAAGAGGCCTCCAGGTATCACTCTTGGGGTCCTCTAGAGAGGAGAGGAAGGTGGCCAGCCAAACCAAGGCTGTTGCCATCCCCTTGTACCCAACAAAGAGAAGTGGCCTGAGCCAGCTGGGGCCTGTGGTCAGCCATTGCATGTGGTTACGCAAGGTGGAAGAAGCCCTTCTCTTCCCTTAAGGCGCTGGCCCCTCCCCCGTGGAATTTGCTGTTCTTTCCTCCTGCACTGATCAGCAGTAAATGCTGGACTCACTGCCAGGCACCATTCCGGGTGTGCCCAGATGCGCTAGACCTGGCCCCGGCCCCCCAGGAGCTCGCAGTCTGGTGGAGGAGCAGGCATGTGGGCTGAAAGAAGCAGGCCTCCCAGGGCTCTAGTGGCAGGGGAGCCGAATGGGCACTGCGGAGCTGTGAGTAGGAGGGGTGTGCCGTTGGCTGTGAGCAGGCAGCTGCTTATCAGGTAGAGAGGGAGGCCAGTATTCGGGGCAGAAGGTGTGCCAGGTGCGGTGGTACAGCAGTAAGCCAGGCACAGCCAGATTGGGACACAGAGAATAGGCTGGCTTGGTTAGAACCAAGGCTTTGTGTCACAGCACAGGAGCCACGTCTGCCAGGGTGGAGAAGGCAGATTCACTCTGAATCAGTGGTCTCAAAAAGTATGGTCCTGGGGGTGCCCTGACCCATTTCAGGGATTTGATAAAGTCAAAACTATTTTCAGAGCTACCCTGGTTCCTGCCTTTTTTTTGCTGTGCTGATAGCACAAAAGCAGTGGTGGGTAAAACTGCTGGCCCTCAACGCGAATCTAGGCAGGGGCCCCAACATCAGAGTCCTTACTCCATACGTACATTTCTTTAAAAGTAGTGAAGATCATTAATTTTATAAAGTCAAGACCCTTGCCTACCTATACCTTCTGATATTTTACGTGAAGGAATATGAAATATATATAAGGCACCTTTGCTGCAAACCAAACTGTGATGAGGAAAAGCTCTTACTCGATGGAGTTGTAAGCTGTACTAGATGCTTTTTTTTTAAGAACACCATTTGTACTTGGACACCTGATAGACAAACTAGTCAGATGTAGGTATTTGGCAGACATTTTCTCAAAAGTGCATGACATGAGCTTGTCACTTCCAAAACAGTGTCACTATTTGTTGCCAGGAACAGGCCACCATGGCTCATATCTGTAATCCTATCACTTTGGGAGGCCAAGGCAGGAGGATCACTTGAGCCCAGGGGTTAAAGACCAGCTTGGGCAATATAGTGAGACCTCATCTCTACATTTATTTTTAAAAAATAAATAATCAAATATTTGTTGCCAACGATAAAGTTTGAGCTTTTGAGCAAAAATGGGAATTTTGGAAACCTTTTATTCACTTAGAGCCTGACGGCTTCCTCGGACTTAAAATTTTTCTGATGAGATCAGTAGTGAAGTTAGTGTGATTTTTGGTATTGTATAATAACATGTGGGCCAGGTGTGGTGGCTCACGCCTGTAATCCCAGCACTTTGGGAGGCCGAGGCGGGCAGATCACGAAGTCAGGAGTTCGAGGTCAGCCTGGCCAACATGGTGAAACCCCGTCTCTACTAAAAATACAAAAATTAGCTGGATGTGGTGGTGCACACCTGTAATCCCAGCAACTCGGGAGGCTGAGGCAGGAGAATGGCTTGAACCTGGGAGGAGGTTGCAGTGAGCTGAGATGGCAACACTGCACTCCAGCCTGGGCGACAGGCAAGACTCTATCTCAAAAAAAATAATAATAAAATAAGGCCAGGTGCTGTGGATCACGCCTGTAATCCCAGCACTTTGGGAGGCCGAGGTGGGCAGATCACGAAGTCAGGAGTTCGAGGTCAGCCTGGCCAACATGGTGAAACCCCGTCTCTACTAAAAATACAAAAAAAAAATTAGCCGGGCGTGGTGGCCCATGCCTGTAATCCCAGCTCCTCAGGAGGCTGAGACAGGAGAATCACCGGAGCCTGGGAGGCTGAGGTTGCAGTGAGCTGAGATTGCACCATTGCACTCCAGCCTGGGCGACGAGAGCCAGACTCCATCTCAAAAATAAAAAATAAAAAAATAAAATGTGTCACCATTTGGAAGATCCGCATAACTCAGTAAACCAGTATTTTCCAATGACTGGTGCTTGATGTTACAAAATTCAAAATGCAAGGTAGTCCAGTGGAAAGTTCATTGACATGGTTTTATATTTATATTTATTTATTTATTTTGAGACAGAGGCTCGCTCTGTGGCCCAGGCTGGAGTACAGTGGCATGATCTCGGCTCACTGCAGCCTCCGCTTCCCAGGTTCAAGCGATTCTCCTGCCTCAGCCTCCCAAGTAGCTGGGATTACAGGCACCTGCCATCATGCCCGGCTAATTTTTTTTTTTTTTTTTTTTTTTTTTTTTTGTATTTTTAGTATTTTTAGTAGAGATGGGGTTTTGCCATGTTGGCCAGACTGGTCTCGAACTCCTGACCTCAGTTGATCCGCCCGCCTCGGCCTCCCAAAATGCTGGGATTACAGGCATGAACCACTGTGCCTGGCCTGATACGGTTTTAGATTCCACATTGCAACTAACCTTTGAGAAACTATCATTTGTCATATTTTGGTGTAGTAGCAAAGAAAATCTATAATTACCTGGAAAGGCTGTTAAACATATTCCTTCTTTTTGTAACTGCATGTCTGTGTGAGGCAGAATTTTCTTCATATACTTCAACCAAAACAACATGTCATAACAGATTGAATGCAGGGATAGACAGGAGAATCCAGCTGCCTTCTATTAGGCCAGACGTTAAAGAGATTTGCAAAAAATGTAAAATGATGCCACTCTTTTTGCTAACTTTTTTTTAGAAAATTATTTATAAAAGTGTTGTTTATATTAACATGTAATGGGCTTATTGTTTTAAGCTAATAAGGATCTTAAACATTTCTCAGTTTTAATGTCTGATATGATACATATTAATAGCTGTCACCCCCTAAAACAAAACTCTTTTGGGATCTTCACCAATTTTGAGAGTGAAAGGGGTCTGGGAGCTTTCAAGTTGCTGAACACATGGAGGTTCCTGGAGGATGGTGTGCCCAGGGAGGGCGTGGAAACTCTTCGTCCCTTTCCTCATCAAAATAAAAAAAAAAAAAAAAGGCCGGGTGCAGTGGCTCACGCCTGTAATCCCAGCACTTTGGGAGGCCGAGGCGGGCGGATCACAAGGTCAGGAGTTCGAGACCAGCCTGGCCAACATGGTGAAACCCCGTCTCTACTAAAAATACAAAAATTAGCTGGGCATGGTGGCAGGTGCCTGTAATCCCAGCTACTCGGGAAGGTGGGGCAGGACAATCTGTCTGAAGCCGGGAGGCGGAGGTTGCAGTGAGCTGAGATCACACCATTGCACTCCAGCCTGGGTGACAGGGCAAGATTCCATCTCAAAGAAAAAAAGAAAGAGTTTAAAGAGGTCTTCGGATCAGGCAGTTGGACAGCTGCCACTCCAGACCCTAGGGCATCATGTCAGGACTGGGAGTTGGGGGGGTGGCATTCCGGTCAGGATACATATAACACAGACTGGTGTCTTCTGGGCGTTCCTTAGCTTGGCAGAGCCCGAAGACCCAGAAGCTGGAGTCCCAGCTCAACCAAATCAGAGTTGTGGGCAGTCACAGGCTTCTACAAGCCTCGAGTGTCCCATCTATTCAGTGGGACAGTAGTGCCGTCTGCACAGGGGAAATACCAGCCTCCCGTTTGTAACGCTGGTAAAAAAGTACTTTGTAAGTTGTGAAACACTCCACAGATACTTATTTTTGTGGTTGTTTTGTCTGGAGCCGGTGTGATTAGCTTCCCCAGACCTCAGAAAACCTGTCCAGTGGGCGTGAGAAGGCATTAGGTGGCTAAATAGGGGGCATTAGTGGGGGTCCCCTCCCTAAAAGGGCCTGGCTCCCACTTCTCCCTCCTTAGACCTCATTCCCAAGCTGAGGCATGGGCTGGGCTGTACTGGGTGCCAGGTGGAAGGGAGGCCACTGGGCTGTCACCCAGCCTGGCTCTGGGGACCTTGGGAAAAGGAGCTGGGAGGCACGCTCGCTCGTGCGCTGTGTGCCCGCCCGCCCACCCGTCGCCTGCTGCGGAGCCTGGAGCCACCGCTGGGAGAGGAAGTGCGTTCGGTTACCAATCGGGTTATTTTCATAACGGCTGTCTCAGGCTGCAGGGAGGAGGGTGACAAGGGGGAGGGGGCAGAGGAGCAGCCACGGCTGCTAGCTCTCCAAACTAGGACTTGCTCAGCAGAGGCCGCCAGCCTGGAGCTGGAGCCAGAACCCGGCCTTGGGGACCCCAGCTCCCGCCTGCGCCCTGCCTTCCAGATCAGGTCAAAAGGGGCCCCCAGCCCCTCCTTGCTTTCTGCTTCCTCCCTCTGTATCTGGCTGGGTGGGTGTGGGGAGGGTTGGATCCGGGTGGACCCAGGCCCCACCATCCCTGGGCGAGGGGCCTGCCCTGCCAGCTTCCTGAAGCTGATGGAAAAGGGTCCCCCCAAGCTCCTGCTGAGCCAGGGCAGACCCTGCCGAGTAAACACTCACTGGCCTGGTCGCCTTCTTACCATCCAGCCTGGCCCACCTGCTCCCCGAGGTACATTTTGTTTGTTGTTTTTGACAGGATCCCTGTGGTGAGTCTCAGCCTGGGAAGGGAGGACTCTGCCTCCCTAGCCCCTAGGTTGACTGGGTAGGGACTGGCCTCCCTTCCAGCTTCCCCACCTCCTTCCCTCCAACCCAGGTCTGTGGGAGCAGAGCCGAGGGGGTTCTGGGGAGGCAGCTGCAGGCCCTTGCTCTGGGGCTGCTGGAGGTGGGGTCACCATGCACCATGCCCAGCCTTCACGGAGCAGAAGGTGGACGAGGCCCTGCCCAGGGTGTGGAGTGGGCACTCTGGGTCAGTCCCATGGGGTATCCTGTGAGAGCAACTCAGGGGGCCAGGCCTGGTACTGGGTGCAGAGGGCATTCTTCATGGCACGGGCAGATACCCAGGTGGCACCTGCGGCCGGCTCTGTTCCTCATGCGGTGGATGGTGGCCACCCTGGGCACCCCTGCTTCCCTTTCTGGGTTCCTGGCCTCACTGTGGGCAGACAGACCCCAGGAGTTAGCACAATCACATGCTCTGGTGTCTGTGGTGGGTATAGGCCCTGCCAGGCTCCTGCTGTCTGCCAGGTATCACCAGGCACTCTTCCTCTGTCATCGCATCCAGACCTCCTTTATGCCAATCTTCTGAACCAGGCGGTGTGAGCCCCATTTTGCAGATGAGAAAATTGAGGCTCAGAAAGGTTAGTGGATCAGCCTAGGGTGGCAATGGCAGATTCAGGTTGCCAACGCCCTTGAAACTAGCACAGGGCGTGAGATGGCCTGGGCTCTGAAGGGTGGGTGTCCTGCCGCTCCAGCAGTAGCCGGTGAATCTCTCCGGCCTGCCCGCCCCCATGGCAGCCACTGCAGCTCGGCCGCCCGCAGCCACAGCCACTGTCCAGCAAGGGTGCATGGCCAGACACCACTGGTCTTGTCTCCTGACTTCCTCTGTCCTTTCCCAGGCCCTGTCCTTGTCAGGCCCCAGAGCTGGCCGGAGGTTGATGGGGTCCCCTGAGTCCTTTCCCATCCTGTCCCCGTTGGTGTAACAGGCTCCCCACCCGGAGACCGAGGGACAGCCATTTTGCTGTGCTCTTGGTGTTGAAGCCCTCGGGGTGACCTTTACACGTACTGTGTGGCGAGGTGGAGGTGACCGAGAGCACGAGATGAGAAGACACTGTCACGCAGAGCTGTGCTACCGGAGAGGCTCAGGCCCAGGGCAGGCTCCAACAAGGCCCAGGAGAAGCCCCAGCAGAGATAGGAAGTGAGGAGTCAGGCTCTTGCTGACCAGGGACAGAGGTTTCTATGGAGACCAGAGGAACAGGAAGCACAGGCCTGCGGGGAGGGGCGTGGGAGCACGGAGGCATGGGTGCCCAGCAGGAGAGCCTGTGACAAAATGTCAGCTCAGCCACTCTGACAGCCTCCCCAGACACACAGGAAAACTGAGTCCTGTGAGGGGCCAACTTGCACAGTCACACAGCACTGCTGGCCCTGCCCACCCCACTCTGCTGGGAGGGGCGGCACCATCGGCCGCTGAGGAGACTCCTGGACAGATGTGGACCTGGGCTGCCTGGCAGTGTGTGGAGCCGGGCACCACAGGAGCACCTGTCAGCCGCCCTTGTCTCTCGAGGGCGTCCTGGCCCCTGTTGTCAGTGCAGGTCTGGGGCCGCAAGCCGGCTCAGCCCTCACTGCCGCCCACGGGTGCAGCGGCACCTCCCCCCACTGACTGTGGCCTTTTGTTTTCTGGGTGACACTAGCATCAGGCGGTGTGTCCGGGTGACTAATCTCCTCCAGGCTGGGCAGCTGTCACAGGGCGGCCTGACCAGGCGGGCGGGGAAAGCTGACACCCTGGGGAGGGCTGGCAGGCCAGTGCCCTGACGGCAGGGGGCAGTTGGGCCTTCAGGCTCCTCTTCCCCTGACACAAAGCAGGCCCCAGGTCGGGAAGACCCGGGTTCAGGTCCCGAATGCCGCTGACTGGCCGTGGGACCGTGGCATGTTATTGGCCCTCTTGAAGCCTCAGTTTCCCCATCTCTAGAATGGAGCTGCGGGTCCTGCCTACCTCACAGGGCTGTGGTGAGGATCACACGAGATGATAAAGTACTTAGCCCAGGGCCTGTCATGTAGCAGGTGTTCGTTATTATTCCCTACCTGGTTCCCTTTCCTACCCCATCCCAGCCTCATGTTCCAGGAGGAAGGACCCTGCAACCCACCCCATTTCTGGGACGCAGGCTTTGCCGTTAGGTAGACTTGGGCTGCAGCACTGGCTCCACACTGACTTGCCGTGGACTCTAGGCAGGTCACCTCTGTGTCAACTTCCTCATCAGGAATGCAGTGTGATGCAGTACCTATTCCTTGGGGTTGTAATTTATGAAATGGTCTAAGTGTTTGCCAGGGGCTTAGCACAGTGCCTGACATATAGGGGCTCAGTAAATGTCAGCCATGACGCTGGTGATTTTGGGGGAGACCCAGCACTCTCCACTCATGCCTGCTGTCCTGCCCCTGCAGCTCCCTCCGGCCCAGGTGGTCTGCTTTGAGTGGGGCACTATTTGGGGTCATAAGAGCACTGCCCTGACCTCCCTGTCATCTGAGGCAGCTGGAAACTCCAATAGGCAGAGACCAAGAGCTGAGCCGTGCAGAACTCTGCTTCCCTAGGCACCTCCACCCTGTCCATCTCTCCCCCAACACCCCTGCACCTGGCCTGAAGCTGCTCAAGACCACAGGGCAGTAGCAAATCAGAGTGCAGTGTATGGAAGGAGAAGGTGCTAGACGTGTGGCCTGGGCCTGACTCTTCCAGCCCTTCATCTCTGCCTTCATCCTTCCTCCTGCCCACCGTGTGTCCAGGGCATCACCCACCATGCCTAACTAATGCCAGCCTTCAGGGGACCACAGGGCTTCTCCCGTCAGCCCCGGGCAGCACTGTCCCAGGGCTGTGACCTTGACCTCTGTGGCTGCCAGGGGTTAGGATGCATCCCCCAACAGTCTCTCCCCAGGACCAGGGCCCAGGAGATCACCTGCTATGGGGCACAGGTGGCCTCAGGAGCCTGGAGGCATCGCCACCCTGATCCATGCCAGGCAGGCTGCCCTTCCCCCCCCCCCCGTTAGGAGAGGTGAGGGCACAGGAGCTCGATGCTGGCTGTGAAGAAGGGTAGGCAGGGCTGAGGTGAGCTGGCAGAGGGAGCAGGGCATGAGTTCAGGACGGGATGATGCCCGCGGCCCCTGCCTCCCTGCAGGAGGGAGCTCTGGGCTGTGCAGCGTTTGGAACTGTGAGCATCGGGGCTTCCAGCATCAGGGCCGCAGAAGAATGTGCAGTCACAGGCTCCCTCAGCAGCAGAGTCAGAAGGGTTTCCCAGCATCACCCAGCTTCGCCCTGGGGTATCCGTACTTTGTCCCTTCAGAAAGGTGAGACAGAGCAGTCGAGCACCAGAAAGTTCTTACCATCAGCGCCTCAGACATACAGGCACGCACACACCCAGAATCCAGAAGGCTTTGCTTTTGGCCCAAGCCTATTGTCGCGGCCCCCGGGGTGTGAAGGGAGACTAAGCAGCCCTTCTCCCGGGTGAGCCAGACGGCGACTCTCCAGTTCCCTGAGACCTGGTCTCCCCTGAGCCACACACTAGACCCTCTCCATTTCCAGGAGTCACCTTCAGCCTGACCCCAAGGCTACGGGCTGAGAGACTCTGGGGGTCCTGTCAGGATTAAGTTGCTTTGCAGAGAGCCTCATTTTGTTATAGCTTGGTCTGCGCCATGTCCCATGAGGGGACACCTAACCTGCCCCCCCCCGGATGTTGGGGGCGAAACAAAGGCGGCAAGTGGGAAGCGCTGCCCTGGGCCCGCCGTCCATCCAGGCAGAACGACTCCCTGTTTTCTTTCTGTTTTCTTTTCCATCAGCTTCTGGCAGGGCAGGTAGAGGCCTTTAGGCCCAGAGCTGTGTGGATTCTGGTGCCTGGATGGGGGAAGAAGGGGTAGCCTGAAGCACCCACCTCCCTGGGACTCCAGGGCTTCCTAGGGTGCAACAGGGGACAGCATCAGTGCCCCAAGAGCTGTAAACGTGGGCTCCCCTGAGCACCCCTGGGACCCTCACATGGAGGTCAGAGGCTGCAGTGACCCCTCCCTCCCTCAGGGGTTGCTTCCCTTCTCATGGGGCAGAGGCTGTGAATGGGCTCCCAGACACAGGACAGACCGTGGGCTGGTCCAGCTCCTGATGCCCCCGGTCTTTGTGCCCAACAGCCACCTGCCTTCCATGGAGACTTTCTTTAGGAGACACTTCCGGTGGAAGGTGCCAGGCCCCGGAGAGGGGCAGCGGCGGCCCAGCAGCGTGGGGCTGCCCACAGGCAAGGCCCGGCGTCGCTCTCCCGCTGGGCAGGCCTCCTCCTCACTGGCACAGCGGCGCCGCTCCAGCGCCCAGCTGCAGGGCTGCCTCTTGAGCTGCGGGGTGAGGGCCCGGGGTTGCAGCCGCCGGCGCTCCAGCACTGTGCCCCCTTCCTGTAACCCCCGCTTCATCGTGGATAAGGTGCCCACTCCACAGCCTACCACTTCGGGGGCCCAGCTTCTGGGCGCACCCCTGCTGTGGACCGGGCTTGTGGGCATGAATGAGGAGGAGGAGGAGAAGGGTGTCCAGGAGGATGTGGTAGCCGGGGCATCGAGTGCCATCCAGCCAGGCACCAACACACCAGGGCCACCCCCACCCCGGGGCGCCCAGCCGCTGTTGCCCCTACCGCGCTACCTGCGCCGAGCCTCCTCCCACCTGCTCCCCGCGGATGCTGTATATGACCACGCTCTCTGGGGCCTGCACGGCTACTATCGGCGCCTTAGCCAGCGGCGGCCCTCAGGCCAGCACCCTGGCCCTGGGGGCCGAAGAGCCTCAGGCACCACCGCCGGCACCATGCTGCCCACCCGTGTGCGCCCACTGTCGCGCAGGCGCCAGGTAGCCCTACGGCGCAAGGCGGCCGGACCCCAGGCCTGGAGCGCCCTGCTCGCGTAGGTATAGCTGTGTCCAGCAGGGCGAGTGGTATGACCTCCTGTGGGTCTGGCCTGGGCAAGGGCCTTGAAGCTCTGCCTGGCTGAGGGTTCCCCACTTGGGAACACTCTGGGCAGTGCCCTGAAGCCAGCGTACCCCAAAAGGCCATGTCTCCTGCAGGGAGCCTGTTCGTGTCTGGGGCTGCTGGGAGGCTCCTCCGCCCTCCCTGTTGCTGAGGTCATGGAGAGGGCAGAGGCCCCAGGAGATGGGAGGAAGTGGGGTCAGGAAGTGCTCAGCCCCTCCTCAGCTGTCTTCTCCTCTGTAGGAAAGCCATCACCAAGTCGGGCCTCCAGCACCTGGCCCCCCCTCCGCCCACCCCTGGGGCCCCGTGCAGCGAGTCAGCGCGGCAGATCCGGAGCACAGTGGACTGGAGCGTGAGTGCCTTAACACCCCTGGGTCCCAGCCCCTCTGGGCTCTTGGCCAAGGCGCAGTTGGAGGGTGGAGGCACTACAGGCAGCTGGGAGAGCCAAGCCTGGAAGGGTTGGGACAGTGGGGCAGACGGAGCAGAGCAGGGTCGATCGGGGCGCTGGAGCGGGTTTGTCTTGGGAGAGGGCGGGTGGGCGGGGGCTGATGGGAGGGAGGGCTGGGCGGCCAGCGTGCGCTGAGCAAGCCCATCCCGTGGCTAGGAGTCAGCGACATATGGGGAGCACATCTGGTTCGAGACCAACGTGTCCGGGGACTTCTGCTACGTTGGGGAGCAGTACTGTGTAGCCAGGATGCTGGTGAGTGCTCGTAGGGGCACGCTGCCCCCTGCTGGTGGAGCCAGCAGCCGCAGCCCTTCCGGGAAGGTGGGATCGAGCCGCTCCCTGGCACCCCTGCTGTGGGCCGCCCCAGGATGGTGACGGGTGCAGGGGCTTTGTCCGGATGCCAGGACTGGGGCTTCCCAGTGCACACAGAGGGCAGGTGTGCTGGGGCAGGCAAGCCTCCGAGATAGACTTACCTGGTGCCTCAGGGGCCCTCTCTTCCTGTCCTGCAGCAGAAGTCAGTGTCTCGAAGAAAGTGCGCAGCGTGCAAGATAGTGGTGCACACGCCTTGCATCGAGCAGCTGGAGAAGGTGGGTGGGTAGCTCAGCTTTGCCCGCCCCTGTCCTTTGGGTGCTGAGGCCCTTTCAGCACGTACACACACCCACACGTTATACAAACACGGCCTGCTAGGAGTGACCCAGCCCTCGGGGGTGAAGAGTCAAGGACCCTGGAGCCAAATGCGTGCGTTTGAATCCTGGCTCCTCACTGATTAGCTGCTGTATCCCCACTGCCTGGAACAAACCTGGCGCCTAGTGGGTTCGTTGAATATCACTCAATGGAATGAACTGACGAATGGTGGCCCTTGTACCATTTCACCATGTCCAAACTAGTGCTTAGAAGAGGCCATTGATTTGCTGAAGCTTCATAACTCAGCTGTGGCTACACCCTGCCTCCGTGGAGACCTTTCCCCAAGGGCCATTGTCCACTGTGCATTTGCAGCTGGGGCACGTCTGGGCACTGTGCTTCTAGAGGTGGAGGCAGCACTGGGCAGGCGGGTCAGGGCCAGGGGCAGAAGGGTTCGCATGGAGGGGCAGGGCTTCCCAGCCTGGAGAAACCCAGGCCAGCATACGGGAGAGACTGTAAGACTAGGAGTGGCTCAGGCAGGCTCACACAGGCTGCTTTCCCCAGCCTCTGAATTGTAAAGTGAGGCTTCCTTATACCTCTAATAAGGCTGAAGTAGGGACAGTTACGAGAAGGGAAATAGAAATGCAGCCCCAAGCACTGTACACTCATCATCTAAGGTGGAAATCAAGCTAGGGTTCCACAAATTAGCTAAAGGTCTCCAGGGGCCAGGCAGCGCAAGTCTGCATGCAAGGACCAGGCTGGCTGCATGTGCCCAGGTCGGGAGTGCCAGAGGGTGAGGAAGAAAAGGATGCGGCCGAGTGCGGTGGCTCACGCCTATAATCCCAGCACTTTGGGAGGCCGAGGTAGGTGGATCACCCTGAGGTCAGGAGTTTGAGACCAGCCTGGCCAACATGGTGAAACCCCATCTCTACTGAAAATTACAAAAATTAGCCAGGCATGGTGGCGCACACCTGTAATCTCAGCTACTTGGGAGGTGGAGGTTGCAGTGAGCCAAGGTTGCACCACTGCACTCCAGCCTGGGCGACACAGCGAGACTCTGTCTCAAAAAAAAAAAAAAAAAAAAAATGAGCAAACCATGGTCCCATGTTAGTGGGGGAGATGGACCCAAAGCTCCCAAACTCCCCCTCATCCTGGGCACTGGGTGGAAGGAGGAAAGATCCCTCTGGCTAGTGAGGAGGAGGCAGAGAGGCAGGAGGGCTTCTCACAGGAGGTGTCTTGTGTTTCAAGGACTCTCGTGATGATTTGGGGGTATCCCTGCCTTGTGAGGATGACTCTGGGTTGTCCTAGAGGGAGTGACCACATACCTGACCCCGAAGGGAGGTTCTGACATTTTGGTGGTCACTGCCATGTTTCACAGATAAATTTCCGCTGTAAGCCGTCCTTCCGTGAATCAGGCTCCAGGAACGTCCGTGAGGTAAGTGCCCAGGGTGGTCAGGGATGGGGCCACCCTAAGATTCCTGCATGGGCCTCTGCGCAGTGCCTCTGGAGTGCCACCAGGGGGCTCTGCTCCCTCTAGGCTGCTGCTCGCTGAGGTCTGAGGTCTGCCCTGTGGAGGCCTAACTAGCGCTGCCTGCGGAGGGGGTGGGACAGCTTGTGCCTCTTGGTGCTTCCCAGCCTTCTCTGTCCCTCTGAGTCTGAGCCTCCCCCAGGCCATGAAGAGAGTCTTTAGCCCCTCCTCCACTCATGCGCAGGACTGCAGAGCGCTTCCTGCAGCCCCGTGTATTGAGCCGTGTGGGCAGTCCTCAGGACTGTGCCCCCGCCCACCCCTCACCCAGTGAAATTTTTCCCCTTCTCCCCCAGCCAACCTTTGTACGGCACCACTGGGTACACAGACGACGCCAGGACGGCAAGTGTCGGCACTGTGGGAAGGTGAGAGGCCCTGCCCGAGGACATCGCCACCTGCACCTGCGGGCCTGAGCCCAGGCTGTGTGGCCCGTGTGGCCTGCCGATCACTGAGCACACCCTGGTGTGCAGAGTCCGGGGCTGAGTCTCAGCCTGGCTGCAGGGCCTTCAGTCCTCAGACACCCTGGCCTGCTCCTGGCCTCTGGGCTTAGTAGGAGAGCAGGGAGGAAAGTTTTCTTCCCACCTGGCCTGCTTTGAAGCTGCAAGTGGTCCTTTGGAGAATCGTATAGACTTAACTCATTCGGTGACTCAGTGGATACTTGTGTGCCGAGTGCCAAGCTGGGCAGCGGTTTCCCACCCTCCTGAGGACAGTGTGGCTTGAAGCCAGGCTTTCCAGGCGACCGCCTAACCCAGTCCACAGTTGTTTGGTTCACTTTCTTGTTTGCTTCTTACCCGCCTCCCTCAGTAAGTGCAGGCTCTCAAAGATGAGAGGCTTGCTTCACTGATTCTCAGCGCCTGGCCCACTGCAGGCCTTTCCCAACGGCCTGTGTGATGAACAGGGAATCAATGTGATAGGTACTTGGAAGCGGCAGTAAATTTCTTTAACGGCACATGGGGGTCTGGTCAGGCCTTGAGGGTAGGAAGGAGGGAAAATCCGAGTGAGGCAGGAGTTAGCCTGCAGTGTGGCAGAATGGGTATGCATGCGGTGCCGTGCAGGTAACTTCAGGGAGTCGGGGCCCTGGCTAAGCCACCCTGCTCTTCAGGCTTATCTTATACATATATTTTTTTATTTAAAAAAATGTGTTCAGACTGGGTGTGGTGGCTCACGCCTGTAATTCCAGCACTTTGGGAGGCTGAGGCAGGTGGATCACCTGAGGTCAGGAATTCGAGACCAGCCTGGCCAACATGGTGAAACCCTGTCTCTACTAAAAATACAAAAAATTAGCCGGGCATAGTGGTGGGTGCCTGTAATCCCAGCCACTCAGGAGGCTGAGACAGGAGAATCACTTGAACCTGGAAGGTGGAGGTTGCAGCGAGCCGAGATCGCGCCACTGCACTCCAGCCTGGGCAACAAGAGCGAGACTCCATCTCCAAACAAAAAACAAAAAATGTGTTCAAAGCTGGGCATGGTGGCACATGCCTGTTGTTCCCAGTTACTTGGGAGGCTGAGGCAGATTGCTTAAGCCCAGGAGTTTGAGACCAGCCTGGGCAACATAGCAAGGCCCTGTCTCTGGGTGGAGAGAGGCTGGCACCAGGAGAGGGGCTGGGTCTGCTGCTCCAGGCCTGCCCTGGTGCCCATCCATCCTGTCTACCCTCAGGGATTCCAGCAGAAGTTCACCTTCCACAGCAAGGAGATTGTGGCCATCAGCTGCTCGTGGTGCAAGCAGGCAGTGAGTGCTGCCCCCGCCCCCAGGGCCAGGCCCTGCACTGCTGGGTTTGGGTCCCCGAGTCTGAACACGGTCCCGCTGAGCCCGGCCCCTCGCTCTCCTCAGTACCACAGCAAGGTGTCCTGCTTCATGCTGCAGCAGATCGAGGAGCCGTGCTCGCTGGGGGTCCACGCAGCCGTGGTCATCCCGCCCACCTGGATCCTCCGCGCCCGGAGGCCCCAGGTGAGTACTGCCTGCATTCTTGATGCCCCCTACGCACTTGGGGTCTGCCAGCTACCCCAGCCTGCCCACCTTGTCACCAACGCCCCTGCTTCCCTTGCAGAATACTCTGAAAGCAAGCAAGAAGAAGAAGAGGGCATCCTTCAAGAGGAAGTCCAGCAAGAAAGGGCCTGAGGTCAGCCCTGGGCTGGGCAGAGGCTGCAGGGGAGCAGGAGAGAGGGGTCTGTTGCTCAGGGTACAGAACTTCCACTCCCAGCTAATGCTGCCAGCTGGTGGGGGTCTGTGTGGGCTCTGGGGCCTCTGAGGAAGGCAGGATTAGATGCCAGTTTCTGCTCTGTGGCCTGGTAAGATCTGGCCCAGAGATGGTACATGAGGGTACAAAGGGGGGACAAAGTCACCCAGGGGGCCTGCTAAGGATGATGGTAAGGTGTCCTGGACAGGAAGGAGCTTACAGCCTCTCACCTTGTCTCCCAGGAGGGCCGCTGGAGACCCTTCATCATCAGGCCCACCCCCTCCCCCCTCATGAAGCCCCTGCTGGTGTTTGTGAACCCCAAGAGTGGGGGCAACCAGGTAAACACGGCCTTGCCTCTCAGCTGAGGGCTCGGGCAGGGGTTGGGGTCCAGCCCGTCTGCCAGCAGCTATTCCCAGAGCCCGTTTCTAGCTTCTACTCCAATCCCTCTTTCCCAGGGATCCTGAGAAAATCCTGTCCTTTCTCCACCCCTCACCCCTTATTGGCCCTGGTTCCCATAGTCACACCCCTCTCCCTCTGCTTCTCCCACTTCATCCCACCACTGCCTGTCTCTCGGCTCCCCTATCCCATCCAGGGTGCAAAGATCATCCAGTCTTTCCTCTGGTATCTCAATCCCCGACAAGTCTTTGACCTGAGCCAGGGAGGGCCCAAGGAGGCGTAAGTACTTGCCAAGGTTTTGTGGGGGACATGGGGGGGAACTTGCCTCACTCCTGGGGTACAGCACACATCCCCTGACCCCACTGCCATCTTCCCATGAGCCCAGGCTGGAGATGTACCGCAAAGTGCACAACCTGCGGATCCTGGCGTGCGGGGGCGACGGCACGGTGAGCTCCCCGCATGGGCCAGCCGAGCACCAGGGCTGGGCCTGAAGCCGGGGTCCCTGTGGGCCTGACTTGCCTCTGTTCTCCCTCCCCCAGGTGGGCTGGATCCTCTCCACCCTGGACCAGCTACGCCTGAAGCCGCCACCCCCTGTTGCCATCCTGCCCCTGGGTACTGGCAACGACTTGGCCCGAACCCTCAACTGGGGTGGGGTAAGCACCCATAGGAGGGGGGTGCAGCTGGGGCCTCTCCAGCCACAGAGGGCTCAGTCCCTGCCTGCTCCCCCAGGGCTACACAGATGAGCCTGTGTCCAAGATCCTCTCCCACGTGGAGGAGGGGAACGTGGTACAGCTGGACCGCTGGGACCTCCACGCTGAGCCCAACCCTGAGGCAGGGCCTGAGGACCGAGATGAAGGCGCCACCGACCGGGTAAGTTGGCCAGGGTGGGGCGGGGCAGGGCGGGCAGCTGGGGACTGGATCCCACTTTTCCACTTGCTGGTTCTTGGGCGTGTCTCTTCATTTCCCCAACTTCCATTTCTTCCTTGTACAATGGGAATAATAGTACTTGCCTCACAAGATGCTGTTTTTTCTGTTTTTGTTTTTTTTGAGACTGAGTCTCAGTCTGCCACCAGGCTGGAGCGCAGTGGCGCGATCTCAGCTCACTGCAACCTCCGCCTCCCAGGTTCAAGCGATTCTCCTGCCTCAGCCTCCTGAGTAGCTGGGATTATAGGCAGGTGCCACCACACCTGGCTAATTTTTGTTTTTCTGTTTGCTTTTTTTTTTTTTTTTTTATTGAGACAGAGTCTCACTGTCACCCAGGCTAGAGTACAGTGGCACAGTCTTGGCTCACTGCAACCTCTGCCTCCTGGGCTCAAGCTATTCTCCTGCCTCAGCCTCCTGAGTAGCTGGGACTACAGGCACCCACCACCACACCTGGCTAATTTTTGTATTTTTAGTAGAGATGGGGGTCTCACCATGTTGGTCAGGCTGGTTTTGAACTCGTGACCTCAGGTGATCCATCTGCCTCGGCCTCCCAAAGCACTGGGGTTACAGGCGTGAGCCACCACGCCTGGTCAGAAGATGCTGCTTTATTCCACAGACACGCGCTGAGCGCCTGCTACCTGCCAGGCACTGCTCTAAGCAGTGAGCAAAACCAAGCCCCGCTGTCGTGCTCCACATGGCATGTCAGGAAGAAGTGTTAGGGGAGCTGACAGGCACGCAGGGAAATCCCCCAGGGGCCACCAGGCAGAGCAGGGCTGCGCCTGACGGCGGGTGAGCTGGGCTGAGCCCCAGCAGACGCCGCTGACCAGGGAAAGCCTGTGAACA
This sequence comes from Symphalangus syndactylus, assembly GCF_028878055.3. Classification (NCBI taxonomy): domain Eukaryota; kingdom Metazoa; phylum Chordata; class Mammalia; order Primates; family Hylobatidae; genus Symphalangus; species Symphalangus syndactylus. Next base: position 10,416,784 of record NC_072428.2, on the reverse strand, counting down.
GATGGGCTGAGCTGGCTCGGCCACACGAGGCCCCTGGAGCGAGAGGACATCTGTGAGGCCCAGCCCTCATTTTGATCCCTTGACCTTTTTCCAGTTGCCCCTGGATGTCTTCAACAACTACTTCAGCCTGGGCTTTGACGCCCACGTCACCCTGGAGTTCCACGAGTCTCGAGGTTGGCAGCCTCCCACTGAGGCCAGGGCAGGGTGGGCGCAGGAGTGTCCCCAGGAGGGTCAGACCCTGCTCCCGCCAGTGAAGGCATCCATCCCAGCCCTCCCCCAACCCCCCCTGGGCAGGCTGGGGTGACTCACTGGCCCCCACTGCTTGTCTCCACCCAGAGGCCAACCCAGAGAAATTCAACAGCCGCTTTCGGAATAAGATGTTCTACGCCGGGGTGAGTGGAGTCTGCACCCCCGCCTGTGCCCACCTCTTCTACCACCCGTGCCCCAGCCCACCTGTGTCCACCAGGCCCCAGGAGCCCTGCCGGGTGCTGGTGAGGAAAGATCTCTGTCAGCAGATGGTGACGCCCTCTGTCTCCCACAGACAGCTTTCTCCGACTTCCTGATGGGCAGCTCCAAGGACCTGGCCAAGCACATCCGAGTGGTGGTGAGCGGGGCCAGGCTGCCGTGGGTGGGCGGGCCGGAAGGGAGGGAGGCGGAGGCCACCTGGCACATGCACCTCAACACCCACCCCGCCCGCCTCCAGTGTGATGGAACGGACTTGACTCCCAAGATCCAGGACCTGAAACCCCAGTGTGTTGTTTTCCTGAACATCCCCAGGTGAGGAGGGGGCTCCCGGGGCTGTGGGGGGTGGGCCCTGCTGTCCTTGTCCTGCAGAGACTGTGTTTTGAGGCCCATGTCATCGCCCCCCCATGCAGGTACTGTGCGGGCACCATGCCCTGGGGCCACCCTGGGGAGCACCACGACTTTGAGCCCCAGCGGCACGACGACGGCTACCTCGAGGTCATTGGCTTCACCATGACGTCCTTGGTGAGTGGGTGCTGGGCCCACGGTGCCTGGGAGCACAGCCCAAAGATGGGAAGGGGTCACCCATACTCACCTCCATGGGCCATGGCGGCCTAGTTCACCCTCACCTCCCTTCTTTGTCTCATTCCTCTGGCTTGAGAGCGGCACCTACCCCCTCTCCTCGCTATGCCTCGGGATACCTTCACTCCCCACTCTGACTGGGGAGTCACCCTCATTGCCTCTGTCCCCTCCCTTTCCCACCAGGGGTCTCGGCCTCCCCTCTGCTCTCTGGCCAGGGGTCACTTTCACCTTTGTTCTCTGGCTAGAGTTTCTGCTTCAGAAGGAGCAGAGTCTGGGACCCCCCTGCCCCCAGCCCTGGTGCCATCTGACCCGAGCTTCCTGTGCCCACAGGCCGCGCTGCAGGTGGGCGGGCACGGCGAGCGGCTGACACAGTGTCGTGAGGTGGTGCTCACCACATCCAAGGCCATCCCAGTGCAGGTGGATGGCGAGCCCTGCAAGCTTGCAGCCTCACGCATCCGCATCGCCCTGCGCAACCAGGCCACCATGGTGCAGAAGGCCAAGCGGCGGAGCGCCGCCCCCCTGCACAGCGAGTACGTCCCACCCTGCCACGTGCCCTGGGTGCCAAGGCCAGACCCTGCCCTCTCTGGGCCTTGACTTCCCCATCTGTAAAAGGGGCTGACTGTCCCTCTGCCCCAGGGGTGTTGGGAGTGGGGCGGGACCTTCTCTCGGCACGTGGTTTGGTGCCAGGCTGAGGGTGGCACCGAGGCAGGGCCCTTGCTGAGCCCTCACTTGCCGGCCCTGCCCGACAGCCAGCAGCCGGTGCCCGAACAGCTGCGCATCCAGGTGAGTCGCGTCAGCATGCACGACTACGAGGCCCTGCACTACGACAAGCAGCAGCTCAAGGAGGCCTGTGAGTGCCGTGGGGCGGCCTGGCAGGGTGGCCAGGAGGGGCTGAGGCAGCCGGGGCCCCCTTGGGCAGGGCTGTGGGGTGCAGCCAGCTGCTGACAGGTGCTCTGTTCTCCAGCCGTGCCGCTGGGCACTGTGGTAGTCCCAGGAGACAGTGACCTAGAGCTCTGCCGTGCCCACATCGAGAGACTCCAGCAGGTAAGGGGTGGGGGGCTTCCCCAGCTGCCCACCGAGAGGGTGGCGGGAAGTGAGGCCAGGCCTCTTCCTCCCGCAGCCAGCTTGCCCTGTGGAGCCTCCTCTGTGCTGGTTGCCCCTACTTCAAGTTCCCTTCCCTCCCTGGCCCCCACTCTATCCCAGCCTGGCCTTTGCTTCTCTCAACAGGAGCCCGATGGTGCTGGAGCCAAGTCCCCAACATGCCAGAAACTGTCCCCCAAGTGGTGCTTCCTGGATGGTGAGTCTATTCCCAGGGTGCCAGGCTGTTTCCTGTTCCCTCCCTAGGGGATCCCAGGTGGGGGCAGCAGAGGACCTGGGCCTGGACATGACACTCCCTGATCCTCAGCTGCCCTCTCTCCCACAGCCACCACTGCCAGCCGCTTCTACAGGATCGACCGAGCCCAGGTGAGCAATTGCAGGCTGGCTCCAGCCACAGCTGCTTCCGGGCCCCAGGGTTGCCTCTCCTGGGACGCCTTCCCTGTTAGCTCCCCCAATGGGCTCACCTCTGTCCTCATGCCCCTGAGGGCTTTTACACTTGTCTGTGTGCACGGACAGGGCGTGGCCCTGCCCTCCACACTGGAGAGTATAGGGTGGTGCCAGCCGGAAAGGCAGCCGGGTACCTACCAAAGGCTTGCTGGGGGGGGTAGGAGGGCCTGGTGGCCCAGAGCCATCCAGGGAGACACAGAAGCAAAGGCACTCTGGCCAGGCGCCAGCTCACCTGGTAAAGTCTGGGCAGTCGGAGGAGGCGTCAGGAATGGGCAGGAGTGGGAGAGGGACAGCAGGGCCTGGCCATCTCCTTTCGGTGTTTGTGCCTATGACAGGCTTCTCCAAGCCCTACCAGCCTTGCTGCCCCTCGGCCCCCACCGTCAGGTGCCCTGACCTCCCGCCCTGACCTCCCCCCACAGGAGCACCTCAACTATGTGACTGAGATCGCACAGGATGAGATTTATATCCTGGACCCTGAGCTGCTGGGGGCATCGGCCCGGCCTGACCTCCCAACCCCCACTTCCCCTCTCCCCACCTCACCCTGCTCACCCACGCCCCGGTGAGTCCTGTGTCCCGTCCCTCCAGCCCCTGGCTTTCACCCCACCTGTAAGCCGATGACTTCTGAATCCCTGCTTCCAGCCCCTCCACCAGTTAACTAAATGGTGTCAACCCGAACCTGGCCAAAGCCCACCTGACGGCCTTCAGCCCTGCGGTTCCCTGGGGAAGCGGCCTCACGTCCACCCGGGTTCCCTCCCTGACTTCTCCCTCCTCTGGACCTCATCCTTCAACCAGTCCTGGCAGCCCCCCGCCCCACCACCTGAGCACTCCTCTCCACCCCTACTGCCACCAGCCCTTCCTGGCTGCCACGCCCTGGCCCCCAGCTCTTGTATCCCTGTGGCCATTCGTGCCCTCGCACCCCCATCTTCATACCACGGTCAACTAAAAATGCAGAGCATACCAGGCCACTCCCCAACCTAGAAGCTTCTTTCTCAGCAACCCTTTGGACGTGGATTCTCCCCAGGCCCCCCGTCATTGCACTGGGCTCCCAGCCCCCTCCCTGAGTTCACCTCCACCGTCCTGCCCCACTCTCTTCTCTTAGTTCTTTGAGGCGTCAGGTGTTTGCCACCACTGGACTTCTGTCATCGCTGCCTCCAACTCTTCCCCCATCTTTCCGGAGCTCCCCCACCCCCATCCCATTCGAATCTCAGCTTGGCTGTTTCCTCCTTGGAGAGGTTACTCCCAGGACCCCCTCTGCAGGAGTGCCACACCACCTGTTCTGAATTCTTCAGAGCACCTCCGCTCTCAGAACTCCTTATTTATTTGACTTGTTTGCGTACCTGAACTAGAATGTAAGCTCCATGAGGGCAAGGCCTTCCTCTGTCTCGTTTCCCTGCTGTATCCCCAGTACCTGGAATAGTGCTTGGTGTGTAGCAGGCACTCAATAAACTGTTGAAAGGATGAAGATGCCCCCAGTTGGGGCTGGGGAGGGCGACCAGCTGGCCTGTGCCATAGCCGGTCACAGCACATCATGCTCTGTTGCAGGTCACTGCAAGGGGATGCTGCACCCCCTCAAGGTGAGGCCTCTCCCTCTGGGGCCCCTCCTTTCTGCCTGGTTGGGGGCAGGAGGCTCAGTGGGGTGGGGATAGGGCCCAGACACAGCCTTACACAAACACAGCCTTTGAGCTTCACGCACCAACCGAGCCCTGGGCACACACGCCCGGCCGGCACAGTCCTGTCCACTGAGGCACCAACCCAAGCCCAGACCTCTGACTGCAGAGTTACGGGCAGGTATTCCACGCAGGTGAAGAGCTGATTGAGGCTGCCAAGAGGAACGACTTCTGCAAGGTACTAGCTCCAGGCTCCAGTTCCTTCCCCCAGCAGCTCCCTCGGGCCCTGGGGAGGAAGGCCTCTGGGTTGGGCCAAGAGCTGACCTGCTCAGGTGCTGTCATCTGTCATCATCTGGCCCTCTGTGGGATCTCCAGTGATTGTCCCATTCCACTTTGCCGTTATCTCTGTCTAGGCCACAATAGATGGCTCCTAGTAGGGGCTTCCTAGCTCAGTCCACCTGTCCCTGTTGCTTAGAAAGGAGCAGGTGAGAGGAAGCACTGCTCCAGGGTTTGGTCACCAGTGCTGCCAGATAGCCCACGGGCTGTGGGGTGAGAGGCCCCTCCTCTGGTGCTCCGGAGAGACCCACAGAGGCAACTCGGGAGTAAGATGTGTGAGCGCACTCATTTCAGGCCTGTGCTGGTGTACCCGGCTGTGGGCCAGCGTGTGAGCTCGGGGAAGGAGGGGTGGCCCCAGGAGGTCCAGCCCTGCCATGCCTCCTGCCCTCAGCTCCAGGAGCTGCACCAAGCTGGGGGCAACCTCATGCACCGAGACGAGCAGAGCCGCACGCTCCTGCACCACGCAGTCAGCGCTGGCAGCAAGGATGTGGTCCGCTACCTGCTGGACCACGGTGAGGCGGGCAGTGGAGCCCAGGGCCTGGGTGCCAAGGTGGGAGGAGGAGGGGCTGCCAGGCCTCTCTGATCACCCTCTCCCCTTCTCCAGCGCCCCCAGAAATCCTTGATGCGGTGGAGGAAAAGTGAGTATCTGGGCAGTGCAGAACCTCGGTCACCCCGGAAACCACCCTTTTCCCCACCCTTCCCATTTTGTCAGGTCAGAGCCCATAAACTTCCTGGCCACATCTGTCATCCCCTGGGCCACCCCTATTGCCCCAGAGCCCCGAACTTCCTGCCCTTTCTGATGGCCCTTGGGAGACAGATGGGTGGATCAAGGGATGGGATGGGGTACACAGCTATCCCCTGCTCCCCCAGCGGGGAGACCTGTTTGCACCAGGCAGCGGCCCTGGGGCAGCGCACCATCTGCCACTACATCGTGGAGGCCGGGGCCTCGCTCATGAAGACAGACCAGCAGGTGAGCAGACGGCAGGCAGGGAGCCCACGAGGGCACCAACCAAACCTTTCCCAAGGTCATAGAGGGGAGCTGGGGCTGGGGACTGTCCCTGGGAAGACACAGTCCAGACCCTGGGAAACCTGAGCCAGCAGGGGAGGAGCTGGTGGGCAGAGAGGCCTCCCTCCCTGACCAGGCCACAGGGAGGTAGAGCCCCTGCCTCTCAGCCTGCGAGGGGTTAGGCCTGCCTCTGGCCCCTGCTGATCGCAGCTCTGCCCTCCTCCAGGGCGACACTCCCCGGCAGCGGGCTGAGAAGGCTCAGGACACCGAGCTGGCCGCCTACCTGGAGAACCGGCAGCACTACCAGATGATCCAGCGGGAGGACCAGGAGACGGCTGTGTAGCGGGCCGCCCACGGGCAGCAGGCCCTGGCCGCATGGCCAGGGGACGAGCGCCCTTCTTGCCCACCTCACTGCCACATTCCAGTGGGACGGCCACGGGGGGACCTAGGCCCCAGGGAAAGAGCCCCGTGCCGCCCCCTAAGGAGCCGCCCAGACCTAGGGCTGGACTCAGGAGCTGGGGGCCTCACCTGTCCCCCTGAGGCCCCCGCCGGACCCGGAGGCTCACAGGGAACAGGACACGGCTGGGTTGGATATGCCTGGGGGGGGGTTCTGGCGCAGGGCGCTCCCTGGCCGCAGCAGATGCCCTCCCAGGAGTGGAGGGGCTGGAGAGGGGGAGGCCTTCGGAAAGAGGCTTCCTGGGCCCCCTGGTCTTCGGCCGGGCCCCCAGCCCCCGCTCCTGCCCCACCCCACCTCCCCCCGGGCTTCCTCCCGGAAATTCAGCGCCTGCTGCACTTGCCCGCCCTGCCTTGCTTGGCACCCGCTCCGGCGACCCTCCCCGCTCCCCCGTCATGTCATCGCGGACTGTGCGGCCCGGGGGAGGGAGGCGGGACTCTCACGGTGACATGTTTACAGCTGGGTGTGACTCAGTAAAGTGGATTTTTTTTCTTTTCTGCTTTTCTTCTTTTGCGGGGAAGGTCTAACAAGCAGCGGGGGCTGCGGGGTTGTCCTCGGGGTGCGGGACTGAACGCCGTCGACAGCACCTTCCTGGCGCCCCGGCTCCCGTTTGGTGGTTGGCCCCAAGGCCTGCCCGGTTCCTGACCTCTGCCCGGCGGCCGCGCTCGTCGGGGCCGGGGGCGGGGCCGATCCCCCCGGCTTCCCGCTTCCCGCGGAGAACAACAATGAAAGTGAAAGAGGGGTGGGGCGGGGGCGAGCCCGGGTTCTGTGGCCCATTTGCCCTGTGGCCTTGAGCAAGCCCCTCCCCCAGGCCTCGGGGGCTCTCCCAGTTTGGGGGAACCGGGCGAGGCAATGCCACAGGCCCAGGGTCAGAGGGGGTGGGCACTTGCAGCCGCCGCTGTGGCCGGGTCTGGAACTTCTCAGACGGCTCCTGTCAGCGCCAAGTTTCACCAAATCCAGGCCTGCGGGCTCCTCCCCCAGGACCCCCACTCGCAGTCCCTCAAGCCTGTGCTCCCGGAAAGGCACTGGGCGACCGCACGCGTGGCTTTCTCTGGGGGACCGGGTCCCAGACTCCCTCCAGCACAGCAGAGCGCCTCCCTGCCCATCCGCGGAAACGGCCCCAGGTGGGCCGCGGCCGGCCGTGGAGGGGAGCGGGCCCGGCGAGTTATACAGGCGCCGGGGCTCCGCGGCAAGCAAGAGAAGCCGGGGCCTGAGAACGGCCCGGGCCCTGGCGTACGGCAGGGGACGACCCGGGATGGGGGCAGCGGGCGGCGGCGCAGGGAGTGGGCCGGGGGCCGGTGTGCGCGGGCGGGACGGGGCCCGGGGTCGGGAGACCACCGCTCGGAAGACGGGGCCAGGAGAGGCCGCCGTCGCAGCGCAGAGGGCACCGGCAGGGAGAGGCGAGGGCGCGGGGCCGGGAACACGGACGCCGGAGTAGAAGCGCGGGGGGCGCGGGCTGGAGCGGGGGCGGGGACGCCGGGGTCGGGGGCGGTGCGGGTTTGAGGGGAGGGGGCGGGGCGGGTCCTTCCCTGGGGGGGGGGGTGGGGAGAGGGGGCGGGGGCCCATGTGACCGGCTCAGACCGGTTCTGGAGACAAAAGGGGCCGCGGAGGCCGGAGCGGGACGGGCCCGGCGCGGGAGGGAGCGAAGCAGCGCGGGCAGCGAGCGAGTGAGCGCGCGGCGGCCCCTGGTCCGCCCGGCCGCGGCCGATCTGGGGGCTGGGGGCTGGAGGCGAGGGTGGGGGTCTGAGCTGCGTCCTGGGCTCGAGGCGTCCCCCGGGGAGTCGCCTCTTGGCGGTGCGTCCGGGCTAGCGGCGAGGGGCCGCCCCAAGTCTTCCCACCGCCGCCACCCTAGCAGCCCGACTTGAGGCCTGGAAAGTGGAGCACGCGGGGGTGGGAGGGCCCTGCACGCGGCCCCCGGTGGGGAAGGGGACGGGCCAGGGACTCAGACACGCACTCTCCCCGCAGGATGCAGCACCGAGGCTTCCTCCTCCTCACCCTCCTCGCCCTGCTGGCGCTCACCTCCGCGGTGGCCAAAAAGAAAGGTGATGGGGGATGATCGAAGGAGGGCTGGGGACGGGCAGGCGAGGCCCCGCCACCTCTGGGCTGGGCCGCCTGGGTTCCTAGCCTGGAACCCCAGGAAGGCGGCCCCCGAGGGAGTCTCCCCGTGCCCCCGTCCTGAACTCTGTTCCTCGCGCGTTGTAGATAAGGTGAAGAAGGGCGGCCCGGGGAGCGAGTGCGCTGAGTGGGCCTGGGGGCCCTGCACCCCCAGCAGCAAGGATTGCGGCCTGGGTTTCCGCGAGGGCACCTGCGGGGCCCAGACCCAGCGCATCCGGTGCAGGGTGCCCTGCAACTGGAAGAAGGAGTTTGGAGGTGAGGCGGGGCGCAGGCGGAGGGCAGGAGAGGGGGGCACAGCCTCGCCGAAGCCTGGGCAGACCCTTGGAGGGGGGCCGCGGGCCGCGCAGCGCTGACCTGGGCCGCTCTCTCGCCAGCCGACTGCAAGTACAAGTTTGAGAACTGGGGTGCGTGTGATGGGGGCACAGGCACCAAAGTCCGCCAAGGCACCCTGAAGAAGGCGCGCTACAATGCTCAGTGCCAGGAGACCATCCGCGTCACCAAGCCCTGCACCCCCAAGACCAAAGCAAAGGCCAAAGGTCAGGGAAAGGAGAAGGGGGTGGGGCTGTCGCAGGGGGCTGCCCCCCCGCCTGTGAGGGGACCATTCCAAGTTAAACCTTGAGTTTTGAGTCCTGGCCAGTGGCTTCCTGACATCGCCTCACTTGGCTTCCCTGCCTGGAAAAGTCTGAGATGGGCACTACAAGAGAGGCCGCAGGTGATGCTGGGGACAGAAATCCTCCCTGGCCCAAATAGGGACCACTCCAACCACTCCATTGGAGCATCCGGCTCAGGACCCAGGGAGAGTGTCCTGGAATGGCTTGCCTTTGCCAGTTCTCCAGCCACTGGCAGCATTTGGTCAGCTCTGCCCTTTCTAGTCTTGGGAGGAGGTCAAGGCCCACCCTGGGCCTCTCAGCTCACTCCTGACTCAGCCCAGCGAGGCCAACAGGGCAGGGGTGAATCTGCCCGCTTCTCAGGTGAGGAGGCTGAGGCTGTCCTGGACCAGCACTGGAAACTTGAAGGTTTTCTGATCCCAAGTGGAAATAGGAAGCTGGGGGTGTCCGATGTCCACATCACAATAGCTGCCTCATCCCTTGCTTCCGGGTCAGCTGATTGGAAACCACTAGGGGGCAGAATCTTCTCCTTCCGTGATGCCTGGGTGTTTGTGGAGCCGGCGGTCTGCAATGGGTCGGCCTAACTGCTGATATGGTATTAATATTTCTTTCTTGTTTTACAGCCAAGAAAGGGAAGGGAAAGGACTAGATGCCAAGCCTGGATGCCAAGGAGCCCCTGGTGCCACATGGGGCCTGGCCCACGCCCTCCCTCTCCCAGGCCCGAGATATGACCCACCAGTGCCTTCTGTCTGCTTGTTAGCTTTAATCAATCATGCCCTGCCTTGTTCCTCTCACTCCCCAGCCCCACCCCTAAGTGCCCAAAGTGGGGAGGGACAAGGGATTCTGGGAAGCTTGAGCCTCCCCCAAAGCAATGTGAGTCCCAGAGCCCGCTTTTGTTCTTCCCCACAATTCCATTACTAAGAAACACATCAAATAAACTGACTTTTTTCCCCCCCCAATAAAAGCTTTTCTTTTTTAATATATAAAAGCCCCTTCCCAAGGAGTTTGCTGTGGAAACGTGTTTGGGAGTGGGAAGGTGGGGAGAAAGACCAGGCTGTAGGGACTGGTGGGTTTCAGAGGGCTTGGGGGCTTGGTGGTGGGTGCTCTCCAGAGCTCATGGAAAAAGCAGAACAATTACAGACATTCCTTCCAGGGCCCCTGAAAGGGTGCCCTCCATCAAGTCGCCTAAGCCTGTCGGTCCTCATCTCCCCCAGGGACCAGGGCTGGGGAAGGGAACCTGGCTGACTCACTGGAACCACCACATCTATCTCAGCCCCACCCAGTCAAAGATCTTTTGATACAACCCACAGCCAATCAGGAAGGTTCTACCTATGGGGGAGAGCAGATGCGGGGACTGCGTGCCTACCTCACTGCCCACCTCCCCCCTTCCCACTGTCACGGAAACCTGAGTGAGCCACCAGGCTGACCCCTTTCCTCGTACCTGTGTGACCCAGGCCTCAACCCTGCAGAAGCCAAGGGGTGAGAGGTTTGAAGAGGGCAGATGGGAATGCCGCCCACCACAGCCTCACCCTGACTCGATGTGTGACCTGGGACAGCCTTCTAAGGCCGGGGCCGCAGGAAGCTGTCTTCTGAATAAATGGACCACTCACGGCTCAGCCTGGGATCGCAGGAGGCCAGACCTCAGTTCCTGAGAGAGAACCCCTGACCTCCCAGCTGCCCCATCTTAATGTGACAAGGGCAGTGCTGCTGGGGTTGGGGGGACCTGGCCTCCATCATACCCACCCAGAACCTGGCTAAGTAGCTGCAGCCAGAGGAGATTTCTGCCCCTGGAGTGGGATTTGGGGAGAGGGGGCTGAGCCTACATGCGGGGTGCAGGGGGGCAGAAAGCACCGATTACAGCAGAATGGGGGACCCCACCCTTCTACTCCCTTCCCAAGCCTCCTTTTCCAAGCACCGGCCCCTTTGTTCTTCCTGAGGGGGCCCTGGGCTTCAGCCCCTGTCCAGATGTCCATTCTTCCAGCACTGCTGATGGTTGGTCACAGTGGGGCAGGTGCCCACCCAGGCCATTGCCCTGCAGCTCGCTGAAGCAGGGCCACAGAGGTGGGCCAGGCGGCCCCAGTTCAGACACTCCCTGGGGTGAGCCTCCTCAGCCCGAGCAGAGATCTGGTCTCTGAATGCAGCCACAGAGCCTCTTCTGAGCTTCCTCCTCAGCAAACATCAACACAGAATGGTGCCTGCAACTCTTCCCCACAGCAGGTGAGCTGTGTGGTCCCCCAGCACACGCACGCAACACCAGCACCTCCTAGGGCACTCCTGCCTGCCTACCTGGCAGTGCCGATGTTCCGATACTGGCACAGCAGCAGGTGCCGGAAGGTCTTTTTAAAGGTGGCGTTGCACAGAGCGTAGCAGGCAGGGTTGATGGTGCTGTTGACGTAGCAGAGCCAGTAGCCGATGGACCACACCGTGTCAGGGATGCAGCTCTGGCAGAAGGTGTTCACCAGGACCATGACGTTGTAGGGCGTCCAGGTGAGGATGAAGGCTAGCAGGATGGCAAAGATCGTTCGTGTCACTTTGCGCTCCCGGGCCGCCATCTGCCGCTTCTTGCGCACCTGGTTGCGAGCGATGCTGGCGAACTTGCGGGCGACGTTGGCCGCAGGGCGCATGCCAGCCGGCGTGGCAGGCACAATCTCAATGGCTGTTACACACTCATTGCCTGTCTGCTTCGTCACAATCTGGATCTTGGACCATTTGGAGGCTGGGTGGAGGGCCCGCGGCTGCAGGGGAGGGGCGGGCATGGCGGGCGTGGTGGTCTCTGTGGTGGACAGCTCTGTGGCTGGGCGTTCCTTGGTGTTCTGGGTGGCACTGCCTGAGCTGGACTCATTGGAAGTGTCCTTATCAGCCACGGGGCGCGGCGGCGGTGGCAGCGCCGGCGGGGGGGCCTCCTCCAGCTTGCCATTGCGCAGCTCCTCCCGGGCGGCCTCCCCGGGCGGGGGCTTCTTGATGCTCTGCTTCATTAGTGGGCTCTTGAGGAAGGCCAGCGTCTTGGCTTTCTTCTCCTTCGGGCCCTCGGGCCGGTGCTTGTGGACTCGGCTGCGACTGGCCAGGGAGATGTGGATGTACAGCACCGTCATGATGACCACAGGCAGGTAGAAGGCAGCAATGGCTGTGCCAAAGGTCACTGCTGGGTTGGACAGGAACTGGATGAAGCACTGGTTGTCGGGCACCGTCCGCTTGCCCACCACAAACTGCCAGAACAAGATGGCAGGTGCCCAGAGCACGAAGGACAGTACCCAGGCGGCAGCAATCATGAGGCCTGCCATCTTGGTGGTGCGCCGGGCAGGGTAGGTGAGGGGCTTGGTGACGCAGAAGTAGCGGTCAAAGCTGATGATGAGAAGGTTCATGACAGAGGCGTTGCTCACCACGTAGTCCAGGGCCAGCCACAGGTCGCAGACCACGGCGCCCAGGGGCCAGTAGCCCTTGATGATGTACACGGTGTAAAGGTTCATGGAGAAGGCGCCTATGATGAGATCGGCACACGCCAGGCTGAAGAGGAAGTAGTTGTTGACTGTCTGCAGCTGCCTGTTGACCTTGATGGACAGCATCACCAGGATGTTGCCCACGACAGTCACCAGGCTCAGGGAGCCTGTCACTGTGGCAATGAAGACCATTTCCACCGTCTCATAGCGATTGTGAGATGATGACGTGACCAGGCGCACGGACTGATTGCCCGAGCTGCCATTGACAGGTGTGAAGTTAGCCATGTTGGTTGCCAGGGGTGGGTAGGCCACGTCTGGGGAGGAAGGGGAGAGAAAAGCATGAACTACAGAAGGGAATGGGGGAGTCATCTGGAGGTACACTGGGGTCAAGGTGACAGAGGGACATTCTCTGGCAGAATGTCTCGAGAGAACTCTGTCCCGCCATCCCGCATTTGCCCATTCATTCAACATTAACTGAGCACCTACTATGTGCCAAGCATTGCTCAGGGTGCTGTGGCTACAGAAGTGAATAAGACATACATGGCCCCCTGCCTCATGGGGGGGAGACATGCAAACACGTGAGCCACAAAAGAAAAAAAAAGGCAGGGTGACGAGAGAGTGAGTCAGAAGGCAGGACAGGCATGACTCCTTGCTAGGTGATCAGGGAAGCCCTCACCCACCTTCTGGGTGATCCTCTGGGTGATGAGGAGCCAGCCACAGGAGGAGCTGTGGAGAGTGGCCCTGCCAGGGGCAGTAGCCACAGCAAGGGCCTGGAGGCAGCGCAAGGCCTGGACAGAGGCCGGTGCTGGAGGAGCTCAGGGAAGCAAGAGGAGGAGGAGAGTGGTCCCAGCGGCATGTGGGCTCTGGGGAGAGGTGTTCTGTTCATCCATTTACCCGCTCGGTCATTTCCTAACACCTGCTCTCCAACCCCTGTAGAAGGCACTGGGACAAAGGCAATAAGAGGGGTAGTATGAGCACCTAAGACTGATGGTCTACTAAGTGCCAAGCACTTTTGACACTTAAAAAAAGTGTCTATTTGTTTATCAATTTATTTGTAGAGACAGGGTCTTGGTATGTTGTCCAGGCTGGTCTAGAACTCACGAGCTCAAGCCATCCTCCCACCTCCTGAATAGCTGGACTCCAGGCGCCACCATGCTGGCAACACTTTTTATAGTGTTAACTCATTTCATCCTCACAACAAACCTATGAGGTAGATACCATTTTTTCTCTACTACTTACAGATGGGGAAACTGAGGCACGGAGCTGTTAAAAGCCTGACCAAGGTTTCACAGCTTCTTGCATTACGTTGCTGGTGGGGATAAGTGCGGGGTGAGGTGGTGAGAGGAAGGCAGTCCCGTAACGAAGGGCTCTGGCTGAGGGAGGCCAAAGAGCTCCGGGAGCCAGAAGGCTTTGCAGGGGACCAGAGGCGGTGCGTGGAGCTGGGCACCCCAGAGAGGAGGAGAGTCCCTGCAGAAGGGGCTTCGGGAGGTACCTGCCACTGTCACGTCCCCTTCAAGGAGTCCTCAGCTCCAGCCACAGGGCGTGCAGCTGGGAGGGAGGCAGTGCAGGGGTCACTAGGTTATCAGAGAACCCTGAGGCCCAACTGGGGACCCATGAGGTGAAAGGATTGTCCCAGAGGGAAGAGAAGGGCTGCCAGGGCTGCCTCTTCCCTCCGCAGTCCACTCCCCACGCCGGGCGGCGCCCTAGCTGGAGTCCCCACCACAGGCCCTTCCCTGAGCCTGCCCTCCCTCCCACCAGGCTCCTCTTAGCTCTCCTCCCCCTCTTCCTCTTCCCTCCATGTGAGGGAGGCCCACGCCAGCTCTGAGTGCCAGGGCAGCCGCTCAGCCCAGCCTCCTTCACACCCGCCAACACACACACCGCTCCACAGACGCACGCGGGCCCATCACAGCCACGCCAGCCCAGCAGGCATGGTCGGATACGCAGTTCTGTGCGTCTGTGTGTGAGAGGAAGAGAGGGCGCGGCAGCCGGCTGTGGAGGAAGGAGCACTAACCTGCAGCCTGGGCTCCGGCTCTGTGGCCTGAGACAAACCACTGCCGCTTCCTGCACCTCTTTCTCATTTGCAGAATAGAGACGATCCTGTCCTGGGAGATCCTCCCCAGCAGCTATAGGGATTAGCACCTAAACTCGATCTCTATACATAAACACAAAAATGCACTGCAGGCTGGGGCCAAGGGCCAGGGTAACCGCCCCAAGTCTGACCCCAGCCCTTTTATTCCACCATCGCAGATACAGACCCAGCCTCCTAGCCTGATAGTTCAAGTTCTCCTGTTCTAAATCTTTGGTTCGTAGGAGGAGAGGCTGAGAGCAAGTGTTGTCACCCCCAAGGTCACACAATGAGTCAAGGGCAAAGACCAGATACTGCCCTCTCTTGGGGTCCCTGACAACCCCATTTGGCTCTGAGAGCCTCTGAAATAGAAGCTCAGGTGTCACTCTCTGAGCTGTCCCCTCCAGCACCGGGAGGCTGCCCTCCCCCAATCACTCACGTGCAGGAGGGGACAGGGCAGGCAGGAGCAATCAGTCAGCCAGCCCCAAGGAAACTCACTTTAGCCTCCCAGGGCAGGATACAGGCCAGCAGGATGATAACAAACGGGGCTAGAAGTGCAGAATGTGAAAACATAATAGCTCTTGTTTATTGAGTGTTAACTGTGCGTCAGGAACCCCTCTGAGCTTTTAATATAGATTATCTGGTTTAATCCTTACAACAGCCTGAAAAGGCAGGTATTATTAGTGTCCTCATCTTACAGATGTAAATATCCTCTTACAGACGAGGATAATGTTAATCAACTGGCCCAAAGTCACCAGGTTAGGAAGTAGGGGTGGGGGCAGGAGAAGAACCCGGGAACCTCCTTCTTAAGTCCAAGGTGCTACTGCTCAGAGTTGACCTCCTGCCTCCGCTCCCCTCGACCCGAAAACCACACAACTGAGGGACTGTCCAGGTGAGGCTTGGGTAGGGTCCCCTCACATTCCTGCTGGCTTCTCGACTTAGCTTTCCCAGAAGACAAGCGATGTCTTGTCTTCTCCCAGATCCTGGCGGCTGGGCTGAGCCGGGACCACAGGATGGCCGGTGATTAAGTCCTGCTCTTGGCCCGCGTGAGGGAGCTGCCAGGTGCTGACAGGGCGAGGCTCAGGGTCTCCCCGACTCCGCCCCGCCCCAGCTGTCGTCGTTTTGGACACCTCGGGGTCACCCGCAGACATTCCGACCCCCTCTGGCGCCTTTCCCTGGAATCCAGATACGCCTGGGATCTGGGGAGCGAGCCGCCGCTGCCGGGGCTGTGCGCACCGCTAGATGGCAATGTCGGTCCCTGGTGCCCGCTCCGGACCTAGACCGTGCGGCCGCCGTTGGCCACCGCCCCCAACTCCAATGCGACTGCGAACCCAGAGGAGCCCTTAGGCAGAGCCTCCCTGGGAAGAGACGTGGGGTCCCCTCGCCAGGCCCCTTGGGACGCCGCCCCAGAGCTGCCCTCGGCTCTGCGCGGGGTTCTCGGGTGGGAAAGTTGAGGGAGCCCGGATTCCACCCGGCACCCTGCGAGGAACGTGTGGGCGGGAGCGCGAGTGCGAGTTCTGTTTGTGTGTGCCTACGGGGGAGCGCGAGTAGACGCTAGTAGCTGTCTGCATGTGCGTGTGTGTGCGCACGGCCACGCCTGGATACCAGTGCGCCCGTGAGAGCGCGTGAGCATGCCGCGCCGTGTGGACACGTGCATGTGCATGCGTGTGCGTGCCTAGGGTGCTGTGGCAGGGAGGATGCACACGGTTCGGGTGCCTCTACACCTGTGGACTTGCATGCACAAGCAAATGCAGGGCCGAGAGTGGGTGACCGGTCACATTCCAAACGCCCCTGCCGGAGACTCAGCCAGACCTTAGCTGTCCGCCTGAGCGCGGAGAGGGTCGGGCCAGGAGCCTGCATAGGGATTGTACCTGGCCTGTGGGTGAAGGGTTGTGCGGGACAGGAAGCCAGACTACTAGGGGCTGCGTGCGACGGGCCACCTAACTTTGGGACGCCGTCTCAGCCCGGTGCCCAGAGGTGTCCATGTCCTTAAAGATGTGGCAGAGTCCCAGCCTCTGACTGACATCTGTCGAGGGGCCTCTGCGAGAGTCGCCCAACCCGGGCTTGAGGGACACCAGGCACGCTCAGCTCTAATAACTCCCCTAAGAGGCGTTATTGCCAAAAGCCGCCCATTCTCGCGGCGAGAGGGCACCGGCAGTGCACCCACAAGGCGGAGGCCCGGACGGAGCTGGGGTCAGGCGAGTGCAAGACTCTTTTCCTCCTTCTCTCCTCACCCTGCACCCTACCCCAGAGGCACTGTCTAGCCCCTGTGACCAAAGTGGGGACCCAGTTTCTCAGGTAGGGTCGGGCGGGCCTCGAGGGCCGGGTTTTCCTAGGCCATCTGGAGGCTCCTCCATGTCTCCGCCGTGGTCGAAGGAGCCCTGGCTCTCGGGTGCCCCGCCCTCCCTCCAAGCCCCTAGCACGCAGTTCCTGCAGCCTCTGGGCGTGGGCACTGTGCTTTCCCGAGTCCTCGACACCCCTCTTCCCCGGGCGAGACCGGAGGGGGTGCTCCGCACGCCCGTGGGGTGGTTTGGGGTATAGGTCTTCGGTTCTTGGGCATTCACTCCATGGCTCTGGGAAGGCTGTGGCCCCTGGATCTGTCCCTGGGGCGAGAGAGGAGACTCCAGAGTCCAAGGGAGGGAGAGGCGAAGATTTGGCACCGACATTGTGCCCAACACTTCCGTTGCGGGGCCGGAGGAGGGGGCCTGGAGCTAGAGGACCCCGGCTCGGAGGCTGGGCAGCAACGGGGGGTAGTACCGGAGTGGGGGAGGGGTGTCGGGGAGGGCAGGGGTGTTTTCCGTCGGGGCTCAAGGTCGTAGATGGAGGACTCCAGGGGCCGGAGTGGGCTGGCAGCGCGGGGGCAAAGGGGTGGAGGGAGAGGGAGGGCGGGGAGACGGCGGGAAAAGGGCTCTTTGGGGCTTCAGCGCCTGGCGCCCTGCAGAGCCGCCAGTGGGAGGGCTGGAGTGCCGGGTCCCACCCCCGACGGCTGCCCCTGGCTCCGTGGGGTCTGTGGGCGGGCAGTCCCCCGCCCCCGACATCCTGGATGCCCACCCCTTCCCACGGACGCACCCGGGCGCACCTGGAGAAGGCTCCGAGAGCCCCCGGCCTTGCTTCCAGCGGGATCCCCCAGCCCCGGCCCACTGCCGCTCCCGGCACCGCGCTCGCCCCGGAGGGGGTCTGGCGCCCTGTCCCAGTCGAACCCACCTCTGGGGAGCCTCAGGGCGTCCCGGGGACCTGCTTCCTGCTCTTCCCGGCGAGCCCCCCGCCCCCGCGCCGCCGCGGAGCCACTTACCCGCCGCCTCTGCCCAGCTCCCCTCGCGCCAGACAGACGGCGGGACGGACTCGCGGCCCCGCGGGCCGGCGGGGCGGGCGGCCGGGCCGAGGGCCGGGGGCGGGGACGGGGTGTCGAGGGGCGGCCCCTGCTCCGCCCGCAGCTCCCGGCGCTGTGGCTCCGACTCGCGCTCACGCTCGCACTTTTCCCCGAGCCGCGTGATGTCACGAGGAAACAGCCAATCGTGGCGGGGCCGCGCCGCCCGCCCCGGGCCGGTCACCCGGCGGCGACGCGCGGGGGTCAACACCCGAGGCGTCGGAGAGCCCGGCGGTCCGCGCCCCTCTCGGGGGCCGGCCGGCAGCTCCCCGCCTGGGCACAGAGGGCGCCGCCCACGGCCAGCGACGCAGGGGAGCAGGGGGCGCTGCCCTCCGGGGGGTGGGGGGTGTCCGCGTTGTCATGGGGACGCGGCGCCCCCTCGCGGGCTGGGGAAGGAGCTGGCAGCCGGGTCCCGCCGCGCTCCCGCCTCCGCCCTGACCATACTCCCGGGACCCTGAGCTATTTTCGCGCCTCTCCGGGACCTCAGCGCCCTGCGTGGCCCCGCTCGCGGTTTGGCCGCGAGGCGCGGGAGTCTGACCCCAGCGGGAGGCTGCGGGTGGGTGGGGCGGGCTGCGCCGCCGGGGATCCGTCGGGGTCGAGGGCCGGGGAGCTCCAGCCGCGCCGCTGCCTGCCGGCCGGGCCGCCCGCGAGGAGGGGCGCCGTCGGGGCCTGGGGAAGCGCAGGAGCGGGTGGACTGGAGAGGTTCGGCCGGGGAGAGAAGAGCCCACCGCGGACCACTCGCCCGCACCCGCTCGGCTCCCTGCTCGGCGTTCCGGGCCGGGGAAGGGGCGCGCCCCCGCTCTCCCAGCCCCGGGATGGGACGCGCCGCCAGTCCAGCCGCAGCCTGGACCGCGAGTTCACCGCCGCCTGTGAGGGACAGTCGGTTGCCCAAGGTCGCCGGGGCCAGAGCCCGGGACAAGACCCCGGAGAGCGGGCAGCCAATCTCAGAGGTCGCTGGGAACCGCACGGGCCGTAGCCTCAGGACTCGGGGCCTCGCCCAGGCTGGGCGGACACTGGGGCGGCTTCAGCACCTCGGAGAGCTCCCCGCGCCCTGGCCCAGCGGCCTCGCCTGCCTTATCCCGCTCCAGCGCTTGTCTCCCTCCGAGAGCGCCCTTCCGGGGGACCGCTGGGGTCGGACGCTCCCCACTGCGCCCAGGACCGAGGCCTGTAACCCCAAATTCTGATCGCAAACATTTGATTAAGCTTAAGACGTCTGGTTTCTTCTCTCGGGGAAACAACTCAAGACCCTCCCCCGAGGGCCGGAGGTGGTGAGGGCGATTGCGGGGGCGGCCGTGGAGGAGAGGCAGGAGCCTCTTGGCAGAGAAAGGGAGGGAACTCGAGTAGAAGCCAGCGCTGCGGGGCTCTTGGTGTGGGGTTCTCCGCGCGCAACCCGGAAGTGGAGGTCGGGTCCCCAGAGCTCGCGAGCGCGACGGCTGGGGTTGGTCGGAATTGGGAACTTCAGGGCTGGGGTTGGTTGGCTCGAGTAGGAAGCCATCTTCTGTTGTTACATGAATGATCGGGTCTCCCAAGACCTCATAACTGGGGGTGAAAGAAGCACTACTGTTCTTGCCCCACTTCACAGATAAGGAAAGTTGGTTCATAAGACCCTAAGACGGCACTCCTGCACTTCTTTCATTTTGCCATATCCCTCCCAGGGCCCAGAAGAGTGTGGTACTAGGAGGAGGTGGGGGTTGTGGAGGAGGAAGGCAGATCCTTAAAACAGTCAGATGAGAAAACAAGCAAGGCCAAGGGCGAGAGGCTGCAGACACCAGACACGCCTCCAGCTACTCACCCCAGCTCTTCCAGAAGCTGGCAGGCAAAGTCACTTTAATTTCTCCACAATCCCTGTTATGAAGGGGCTTTTGACCTCTCTCAATCTCCCAACCCCAAGAACCCACGGTGGAACCCTGGAGAGCTGAACTGGGAACAAGGGGACCTGGTGGTTTCTCTGCTCTGCTTTTGATGCCACTAGGTCAGCAGACAAGCAACAGAATTTCTCTGAACCCATTTCCTCATCTCCAAAAGGGACTGCCCCTATCTTTGCCCTGGTGAGGCCACAACCTCGTGATGTGTAAGGGGCCTGCAAAGGTTTTACCACCAGACAGGCTCTGTCATTGGGCAAGGGCTTTCTAAGGAAAGGGGCTGGTGTGGGGACAAGGAGGTGTTGACAAGGGCCTCCAATGGGGGGCGGGGAGGTTGGGGAGGGTGGCTGGCACCATCCAGAGACAGCAGAGATAAGGCCTGGCAGGTCCAAATTTGGACCACCTTGGCCGGGTGGTGGCTCACGCCCACAATCCCAGCACTTTGGGAGGCCGAGACAGGCAGATCACTTGAGGTCAGGAGTTTGAGACCAGCCTGGCCAACATGGTGACACCCCATCTCTACTAAAAACACAAACAAAATTAGCTGGGTGTGGTGGCACACACCTGTAATCCCAGCTACTCAGGAGGCTGAGGCACGAGAATCGCTTGAACCTGGGAGGTGGAGGTTGCAATGAGCCGAGATTGTGCCACTGCACTCCAGCCTGGGCGACAGAGTGAGACTCCATCTCAAAAACAAAAACAAAACCCAAAAAACAAACAAAACAAAAAAACCCAAAAAACAAATTTGGACCACTTCATCCCTAGGGGCCTCCCCATACCCTTTTCCCCAAAGCAACAGAACAAGTCAGGGTTCCACTGTTTCTCCTACACCTTGTCTTCCTTCTGTAGAAGTGACTGGCTGAGGTGTGCACTCTGGAATCATACACTACTTGGTTCAAACTCTGGCTCTGCCAGTTAATTGTGTGCTCTGGGGTAACAGCAGTAATGACCTCATAGAGTTTTTGTGAGGATTGACAGAGAGAACGCACATTGACTCCTGGCACGTGGTTTACATTAAACAAATTAACAGGACCCACTATCAGACCAAGGAATTCTTCCTCCTACGGGTGGTGGGGCAAGGATGTGGGGCAGTGGGCTCCCTTCTCCTTCCATCCTTCAATGCTTAGCTCAAATCCACTTTTTTTTTTTTTTTTTTTTTTTAAAGAGATAGGGTCAGCTGGGCACAGTGGCTCATGCCTGTAATCCCAGCACTTTGGGAGGCCGAGGCGGGCAGATCACCTGAGGTCGGGAGTTCGAAACCAGCCTGATCAACATGGAGCAACCCCATCTCTAATAAAAATACAAAATTAGCCAGGCGTGGTGGCGCATGCCTGTAATCCCAGCTACTAGGGAGGCTGAGGCAGGAGAATCGCTTGAACCTGGGAGATGGAGGTTGCGGTGAACCGAGATGGTGCCATTGTACTCCAGTCTGGGCAACACGAGCAGATAGGGTCTCACTTTGTTGCCCAGGCTGGACTTGGACTCCTGGGCTCAAGTGATCCTCCTGCCTCAGCCTCCCAAGTACTTAGAGACTACAGGTGTCTAAATCCCACCTCTGAAAGGAAGCCTGCCCTAACCACTTGTGTGCTCAGTGGGCTTCAATGATTCCAAAGTACAGAACTAGAAGTAACTTTGAGGTTGTGTAGTACAAGCCCTGCATCCTAACAAGGGAAAGTGAAGCCCAGAAAAGGCAAATGGCTTGCCCAAAGTCACACAGCTCAGTGATGTGTCTTTCAGTCCAGAGTCCACTAATACATAATCTTCTAGAAAATAAGAGTCTTCCTAACTCTTGCCATGGTTTTGTATTTCTTGCTTGCCAACTTATCTTTTGGTTTTGTCTCTGCTGGAGCAGAACCTGGAATTCTGAGTGCCCCATGGCATCAGGGACAGATTTGGGCACACACACACACACACACACAAATACTCAAAAGTACGTGCTGCTGGCAAAAAGCCCTGGTAGTGCTTGGATTTTCCATTAGAGCTCTTGAAGAGTTGGGGCAAATATCCTTTTCCCACTTGAGACAGAGTCTCACTCTGTTGCCCAGGCTGGAGTGCAGTGGCGTGATCTTGACTCACCGCAACCTCTGCCTCCAGGGTTCAAGCGATTCTTGTGCCTCAGCCTCCCCAGTAGCTAGGATTACAGGTGCGAGCCACCACGCCTGGCTTTTTTGTATTTTTAGTAGAGATGGGGTTTCACCATGCTGGCCAGGCTGGTCTCGAACTCCTGACCTCAAGCGATCTGCCCATCTGAGCCTCCCAAAGTGCTGGGATTACAGGCGTGAGCCACCACACCCGGCCAGCTGCAAGCTTTCAAGCAGTCAAAGCCCACGAATAGAGCAGGCCTTTCGGCCACTGTAGGGAAGACAGTCAAGGGAGACGTGAGCAGCTAGCAACTGGCACCTTGCCTGCAGATAGGACCAAGCCCCTCCACCTGCCTAGCAGGCTGGACACCTGCTGTGTGTGCTTTCCCAGGACTGGAGGGGATCCAGCTTTCTGGCCGGTTACATCACTTCAGGCCTGTAGTCCTGGGTGGGAAGCTATTGGGATGAACAGCCTTCCATCATTCCTTCCTACATACTCACCCCGGCACTGGAAGGTGGCCCCAGTCTGTAGCAGGCCCTGGGGAAGGAGGAAGTGGTGGTGTACAGAGAAGTGGTATGAAGCAGAGGTGGCAGCCCTCACCTAACCAGCTCTGGCGAAGGGGTCAGATAGGTCCACTGCACCCCACTAGGAGAGCACCAGAAACAGTGCCTGGAGAACCTGGGCCTGGCCCAGTTCAATGCCCCTCACTTCCCAATCCCCACCCCTCCCCCATCCTCCGTGGAAATGAGAGAGAGGAGCCTGGCGAGGGGCATGTCATCATTTTAATGATGTGGTCTTTGGTGTTTCCCTCATTAGCTGTAGACTATCCCCTCTCCTCCCACCACAATGTTTCCATGATGAGTTACAAACAGAAAGGAAATCACATTTTCATACGAAAAACAAAATGATCAGAGCCTTGATTTCTCCACTAGAAACTACACGTACAGTTAAGAGTCCACATGCAACACCTTAAATCAGACCGAGACCTCACATTCTGAGCTGGAGTCTCCTCCCCTTCCCCAGCCTTGGGCTAGCTTTGGCCTAGGCTCAGGTAATACTGACACCCACAGGCACTACTCTGAAGGCCTTGGCGGGGAGGAGGAGACTGGTGGACAAGCCCTGGGGGCCGGCCAGCCTACACCCCCCACTCCTGAGTGAGGACCTGCCCACTGTCTCTTGACCGCCTCCTGTATCAGGCAAGCAGGCTGCCCCCTTAGCCCACAGTAGTCCCCCATTAGTAAATGCCGAAGTCCCTGTCCTCAAGAATCTAGGAGCCTGGCCCGACCCCTGTTGGTTTCAGTGGGGTAAAATGACGAAGACAGGCTGAAGCTCTGGAAGGCTCAGAGTTGGAGGTGGTTTCTGGGGGCCAGGCCACTCCTCCTGTTTCTGGGCTCCTGGTGGCTCTGTCCACCCAACAGGCGGACAGGACAAAGCTGCCTCGCGGGCCTCTGTCCAGGATGATTGGCCCAGATCTGGAAGACTGTTCACTCTCTGGAGGCTCTCTGTCCAGGGCTGAGTCCCTTGAGCCCATGTTACTAGGAGAAAGTGGGGTGCCTGGCAGATACCCACTTGCTCCTCTATTCACATTAAGCCCAGAGTGTGGCTCTCCTGGGCTACAGATCCTGGAAGGTTCTAGTTCCCCGAGGCAGGCCTTGCCCATTCGACTGTCTCCTGCCCACTGACTGATCTTCCTCTCCACCCCGACCCTCCTCCTCCTCCTCCTCCTGTTCCCTGATGCAGCCAGCAGCTCTTCCACATGTCCAGTTCCCAGTCAGCTGTGAGGTCCGGTTTCTGCTTGGCGGTTCGAGGGGAGGCACCAGTGCAACGTTTGTCTCTACCTGTTCCGTGGTTCTCCCCTAGGGCCTGCAGCGTCCCCCCTGCTGCTGCTACCATCCAGAAGGTGGTTGTTATTGGTCAAGTCGCAGTGGAGGGTTGGTCCCTCAGCGCTGGGAAGGGAAACAGGAATAGGGGCAGGGGAGGAAGAGGGCAGGGTTGGCTGGGTTGGCTCCCGCCCAGGGGTACCAGGCTGGTCCCAGGAAGCTGTCCGGGGGCTTAGGCCTCGCGCTGCCAGTTGCCCGGGCTCTGGGAGCAGTCCCCGAGAGGTGGAGGGCTGGGGTGAGGAGGTGCGGGCGGCACCAGGTTCAGTGCCCGTCTGAGAGCTGCGGTGAATGCGGTGGCTGACGATGATGTTGTTGCCGAAGCCGCCCATGCAGGCCGTGGTGGTGCTCTGCTCCCGCTGCACCACGGCCGTCATGCCGCCCTCCGCCATCAGCCTCTGGATCCTGCTGAGCGCGTCTTCTCCACTGGCACCATACTCTGAACCCTCACCTGGCAGGTACCAAGCAGAAGAGAGAGCGAATTGGCTGCTGGCCTGGGTCTCTGAGGCAGGTGGGCAGCCACTGGTAGCAACTGGGGGATACTTGACTAAACGCAGGATAGAGAAAGACTCGCTCCATCACTGTGAAAACCAATCCGAGTCTTGAGAGCTAGACAAAACCCCCAAAATGATCACAATCCAGACTTCTGTTTTACTGGTGGGGAAACTGAGGCCTAGGATGGCCAGTTAAGAGGCAGCACTGGCCCAGAAGGCAGCAGGTTGGCCTCAATGAGTTCTCTCAGCACCAGTGGCAGCTTAGCATGCAAGGAGGCAGGTTCAGACAGCTGGCTTTGTCTGCCTGCTCCCTGTTGTGGAAACTCAGCAGACCTAGGGCTGAGCTGGGGTATGCCACCCTTTCTCTACAAAGACAGTAGGTACCCTATGGGTGTGGCCCAAAGGGAAACAGTCTGCTCTGCTTCATTACAATGCTGTCTTCCTTCAGCATAGTTTTGTGTTACCTCCTCAAAGCCCCTGAGGAAGCTGAGAGTTTTTATTTTTTTTTATTTTTTTTTTTTTTTATTTTTTTTTTTTATTTTTATTTTTTTTTTTTGAGACGGAGTCTCGCTCTGTCACCCAGGCTGGAGTGCAGTGGTGCAATCTCGGCTCACTGCAAGCTCCGCCTCCCGGGTTCACGCC
The DNA here is from genome assembly GCF_028878055.3 of Symphalangus syndactylus. Classification (NCBI taxonomy): domain Eukaryota; kingdom Metazoa; phylum Chordata; class Mammalia; order Primates; family Hylobatidae; genus Symphalangus; species Symphalangus syndactylus. The sequence goes on along the minus strand of NC_072428.2, from coordinate 10,392,243 downwards.
ATTCTCCTGCCTCAGCCTCTCCGAGTAGCTGGGACTACAGGCGCCCGCCACCACGCCCGGCTAATTTTTTGTATTTTTAGTAGAGACGGGGTTTCACCGTGGTCTCGATCTCCTGACCTCGTGATCCGCCCGCCTCGGCCTCCCAAAGTGCTGGGATTACAAGCGTGAGCCACCGCGCCCGGCCGAGAGTTTTTATTTTTATATTGATTGACTGATTGATTAATTGATGGAGTCTCACTCTTTCACCCAGGCTGGAGTGCAGTGGTGCGATCTCGGCTCACTGCAAGCTCTGCCTCCTGGGTTCACACCATTCTCCTGCCTCAGCCTCCTGAGTAACTACAGGTGCCCACCACCACACCCAGATAACTTTTATTATTTTTAGTAGAGACAGGGTTTCACCATGTTAACCAGGATGGTCTTGATCTCCTGACCTCGTGATCTGCCCGCCTCAGCCTCCCAGTGTTGGGATTACAGGCGTGAGCCACTGAGCCCGGCCTATTTTATTTATTTATTTTTGAGACAGAGTCTTGCTCTGTCACCCAAGCTGGAGTGCAGTGGCGTGATCTTGGCTCACTGCAACCTCCGCCTCCTGGGTTCAAGCAATTATCCTGCCTCAGCCTCCCAAGTAGCTGGGATTACAGGCATGCACCATCATACCTGGCTCATTTTTGTATTTTTAGTAGGGACGGTGTTTCCCCATGTTGGCCAGGCTGGTTTCGAACTCCTGACCTCAGGTGATCCACCCTCCTTGGCCTCCCAAAGTGCTAAGATTACAGGCATGAGCCACCACACCCGGCCATCTTTATTTATTTGAAATGGAGTTTTGTTCTTGTCGCCCAGGCTGGAGTGCAATGATGTGATCTCAGCTCACTGCAACCTCCACTTCCCGGGTTCAAGCCATTCTTCTGCCTCAGCCTCCAAGTAGCTGGGATTACAGGTGCCCACCACCACGTCCAGCTAATTTTTGTTATTTTTAGTAGAGACAGGGTTTCGCCATGTTAGCCAGGCCAGTCTCCAACTCCTGACCTCAGGTAATCTGCCCACCTCAGCCTCCCAAAGGGCTGGGATTAAAGGCATGAGCCACCGGGCCCAGCCTTTGTTTTTTGAGATGGGGTTTTGCTCTTGTCACTCAGGCTGAAGTGCAGTGGCACAATATTGGCTCACTGCAACCTCCACCTCCTGGGTTCAAGCGATTCTCCTGCCTCAGCCTCCTGAGTAGCTGGGATTACAGGCTCCCACCACACCTGGCTAATTTTTTGTATTTTTAGTAGAGACAGGTTTCCACCATGTTGGCCAGACTGCTCTCGACCTCCTGACTTCAGGCAATCCACCCACCTAGGCCTCCCAAAGTGTTGGGATTACAGGCGTGAGCCACCGCACCTGGTCAGAAGCTGAGTTTTAACTGTTCCTTGGAAGGGCTGTTTCCTTCTCTTCTTTCCCTTTACCCCTCAGTCTTCACAAGCTATTCCCCAGTTATTGTTCTCCTGGGGCTCAATGCCTGATGCCATATTTCCCAGGAGAGAGTCAACTGACCAGCACAGGCCCCAGGTCTGGGGAGGGAGAGAAGATCTGTCCACCACCCCCTCTCCAGAAAGGCCTGAGCATTCCTTTGTGTGGGAACAGAAAAGACTTCAGCTCAAATCTCAGCTCTGTCACTTGCTTGCTGGGTGACCTTGAAAAACATCCCTAACATCTACCTTGCACGGTGCTGGAGAGAGAAAAGGAGCTAACGCACAGCCCAGGCGCTTGGTCAACGGTGCCTGTTGTGATTAACTGGGGGTCTGCGGCAGTGGAGCTCTATCGCTGTGGGACCTCCCTTCCAGCTTTCTGCTCAGCTCTTGGTAGGGTGAGAACCAGGCCAAGACCGTGGGCAACTATGATCAAGGCTCTCAGGCTGTGAGGGATGGCTCCACTGCCACTGAACTGCTGATTTGTCTCCATCAGCTACTGTTTGGGATTTTGCAGTTCTGGGGGTTTTGATGGTGAGTTTTCTTTCCTTTTGGGGTACTTGCCAGCAGCTATTTTTATGAGACTTTCTTTGCTCCCCTAACCCCATCCATTCCCTTCTCTCTGCCTGCCTCATTAGAGTTGGATTTCCAGGCCAGCCAGTTTCACAGCTTGGTGGCATCTAAGGCCCCAAGAGATCTCTCACCCTTCTTGTTAGTACTTGGCAGCCTCATGCTTCTAGTTCTTTCTACAGGTTTTTTTTTTTTTTGAGACCAAGTCTCGCTATGTCACCTCAACTGCAGTGCAGTGGTACAAACACGGCTCACTGCAGCTTAAGCCTCTCGGGTGCAAGCGATCCACCCACCTCAGCCTCCCGAGTAGTTGGGAGTACAGGCACGCACCACCACACCTGGCTAATTTTTTGTACTTTTTGTAGAGACGGGGTTTCGCCATGTTGCCCAGGCTGGTCTTGAACTCCTGGGCTCAAGCAATCCTCCTGCCTTGGCCTCCCAAAGTGCTGGGATAACATGGGTGAGTGACTGCACCCAGCCCCAGTCTCAGACGATCTTCCTCAGCGTTATGTCCCCTCTTGCTTTTCTGGACATCCCCTGATAAAGCGCTGCCCTCCATCCCTCGAGGTGGCTGCCCTTCCCCAGTTCCTCCTGGGACGCCCGGCTCCAGCTCCCAGGGCAGAAGGAGAGAAAACCTGAAGGGCTCTCAGAGTACTGGGTCAACCCCATCTTCAGGGTTTAAAGCCTTCTAACAGTGGGGCAGAGGGTAAGGAGAAAAAGGGCAACCTATGACCTTGGTGCCCACCAAGATTCTACCCTGGGAGCCATGGGCTGCCTGGGGATGCCCCCTGGGGCCCTCCCTGTGCTCACTGTAGCCCCAATGCTTTCTAAGAACTCTGTGCACTGAAGTCCTCACAGCATGGTCTGGGGCGTGCCGTGGCTGGCCTGAGGCCTGCTGGCATTGGAGTGCACTGTGCCGGGCGCTGTGCCTGGTGAACTCTCAGCTCTTTTCTTTTTGAGACAGAGTCTCGCTCTGTTGCCCAGACTGGAGTGCAGTGGCATGATCTCAGCTCACTGCAACCTCCACTTCCCAGGTTCAAGCAATTCTCCTGCCTCGGCCTCCCGAGTAGCTGGGACTACAGGCATGTGCCACCATACCTGGCTAATTTTTGTATATTTAGTAGAGACAGTGTTTCACCATGCTGGCTAGGCTGGTATCAGACTCCTGACCTTGTGATCCACCCACCTGGACCTCCCAAAGTTCTGGGATTACAGGTGTGAGCCACCACACCCAGCTCAGCTCTTCTCAAGTAGATTACCAGGGGCAGAACAGGCTGCCTTGGGGCCCTATAGGCGCTGCTGCAGCCAAGCCCCCAGAGAGCCCCGGATGGGCTTTCCCAGGCTCTGGGGGAGGCCCTGCTGCTGGCACTCAAGTCTGAGCCCACTGCTTGCTTGCCTATGGCTCCAGGCCTGGCCACCCCTCTCTATGGCTATGACTGTGTCCTAACTGGGCTTCTTGGTTCCAGTCTCCTCCCCTTCCGTCTAGTCTCCACACTGTTGCTATTACCATCCTAATTCAGCTCTGATGAACTGAGCTCTGGTTAAGTCTGCACCCTGTTCAAAACCCAGCAGCTGCAAAAGCCCTCACAGTAGTCAAAACTCCTTAGCTTGACATTTGAGGGCTCTCTGGCCAGACGCTTATCATGCTGTAGACCTTCCTGCCCTGTCCCCCACATTCCTGCAAGTACCCGGCAGCCCTGCTCCCTGCCTGCACAGATGGGCATATACTGTGCACACTGTGCCATGCTCTTGTCCCGTCTCCTCTGCCACCCAGTTCTCTCTGGTCCCCCAGCTAGAAGGGGCTGCTCCTTCTCTGGGGCCTCACAGTGCTTCACACCTTCCTGTAGCTGTGGCATCTCTCTTCTGGCCTATAAGTTCCTGAAGGTCCTGGACTCATTTGTATTCTCTTTTGAGTCAAGTCTAACACGTGGGTTTACACTGGGCGTGTATTTGTCAAATACATGTATGGATGAATAAAAGGGCTCCCAGGCTCCTCACAGGGTCTCCAGACTTAAGGATGCCTGGAAAACTGGTCTTGTAACTGCCCATTGCGGAAGAAACATTTGTTTTATTTTTTTTGAGATGGAGTCTCGCTCTGTTGCCCAGGCTGGAGTGCGGTGGTGAGATCTCGGCTCACTACAACCTCCGCCTCCCAGGTTCAAGCAATTTTCCCACCTCAGCCTCCCGAGCTGGGATTACATGCGTGCACCACCACACTTAGCTAATTTTTTTTGTATTTTTAGTAGAGATAGGGTTTCACCATGTTGGCCAGGCTGGTCTCGAACTCCTGACTTTGTGATCTGCCTGCCTCAGCCTCCCAAAGTGCTGGGATTACAGGCGTGAGCCACCGGAGAAGCACTTAATATGTCTAGTTCTCTCTGGACTTGCTCTTTGAGGGACGAGACACAATGGATTCATCTCAATGTAATTCCCTCCACAGTGCCCTTGAATTCATGGTGCCTAACACAATACCAGACACAAAGTAAGTGCTCAAAAAAGAATGAATGGAAGATTTTAAAATGTACAAACAAATGGCTCCCCCAGGGCTGGGTGTGGACAGCTTCAGCCTACAGAACTATGAGCTATGCTTCCCTCCTGGGAGCTCTAAGCCAAGGCTAAAAGCAACTGAGGGCAGCTGGCACATTCTTCAAGAGAAAAAATACCAAGGCTAGAGGGAAATGGCAGTCACAGTCAGGGATCCAGGCACAGTGGCAGACAGGGGGTTAATTCTGCGGTCTCCTTCTCTGTAGCAAAAGCATCTGTTTTTGTCTTTGAAAATAGGCAATTGATTTAGAGTTCACATGAGGTCTCTTCCTTGGCAAGTCCTAAGGTACACTCTAGAAGCAGAGGCCAGGGGAGGATCAACAAGTTCCCACCATGCCCTGCAACCATATTTAATTCTAGAGGTTTCATTGCCAGAAGAGCAGAAGAGGGAACCGAGGCTCAGAGAGTCACAGGAGGAGCTGCCCTCTCTAACCTCTGGGAGTACTGGTCTTCCAGCCCCTCCCTCTTCACATTTGCTTTTTCCTGGCCCAGGGCCCAGGCTACTGCTGCTGGTCTACTTACCATCTTCACCAGACAAAACAGAGGCTCAGATGATCTTTGCTCCGGGTCAGGGGCACGGCCATGGTGCTCTCCAAATAGTGGGGCACAGCCACGGTGCTCTCCAAATAGTGGGGCACAGCCACGGTGCCCTCCAAATAGTGGGGCACAGCCACGGTGCTGTCCAAATAGTGGGGCACGGCCACGGTGCTCTCCAAATAGTGGGGCACGGCCACGGTGCCCTCCAAATAGTGGGGCACGGCCACGGTGCTCTCCAAATAGTGGGGCACGGCCACGGTGCTCTCCAAATAGTGGGGCACAGCCACGGTGCTCTCCAAATAGTGGGGCACGGCCACGGTGCTCTCCAAATAGTGGGGCACGGCCATGCTCGGAGGCAAGGCCTTGCCTCAGCTCAGCTAAACTCACTAATTCCATGCTTGCCCTGAATGCCCACTGCAAGCTAGGGAGGCACTGGATCAGTGCTGGAAGCCAACAGCAAGCCCAGGAAATGCTTCCCTCCCTTTTCGAGCTACCCTCTTGGCCAGCAGGGTAGGAAAGCTTGCTGTAGAGTCAGATTCCGGGAGAAGTCAAACTCTTGTTAAAGTCGAACATGCAAAAAAGCTGATGCGTGCAAATGTCCCTGTGGAGGGCTCCTCCTGGAAGGCCTGGAAAGAGCTGAATGGATTTCAACCAAATTTTTATAGAACAAGAAAATGAGAAGTAGCCTAGGAGCCCTTTGGTGCTAACTGACAGAAAAGGGCCAAGGGGAGTGGGGAGGGGCAGGCCACAGAACAGCAATTACTACAAGCAGAGCAGGCTTCCCACATTAATAAATCTGAGTGGCTGAGTGTGGCGGCTCACGCCTATAATCCCAGTACTTTGGGAGGCCGGGGCGGGAGGATCATTGGAGCCCAGGAGTTCGAGACCAGCCTGGGCAACATGGTGAAACCCTGCCTCTACCATAAACAAACAAAATAAACAAAAGTAGCCAGGTGTGGTGGCGTGTGCCAGGAGGCTGAGGTGGGAGGATCCCTTGAGCCCAGGAGGTCGAGGCTACAGTGAGCCGTGTTCGTGTCACTGTACTCCAGCCTGGATGGAAGAGCGAGATCTTGTCTCAAAAAATAAAAACAAAATAAATAAATCTTGGTGCCTGTAGCAGGTGTGAGTGCAGGTGGGATCTCCCTTCTAGACCAGCCCAGAAGAGCTGAACTCCCTGACCAGAGGGTTTCACTATCCATGCTCTTGCAGCTCTGGTTTTGTCAATACAAAACCTGCCAGCTGCCTCTGCATGGGGAAATCTGGGCCCAAAGAGAGCCCTGATCCCTGGGCTCCCCTGAAGAGTCTGACAACAGAACAGTGGTATGAGTGCCTCAGAGCAAGGCTCCTTGCCCTAGGAGGGTCAAGGCTGGACACTGACACCCATCCATCAAGTGCCCATACCCTCTGACCCACACCTCCCCTGCCCTGACTGGTTTCTGAAAGGGGTATGGTGTGAGGAACAGCTGTGGGTGCAGGGTATAGGCAGAGCATGCAGGGATGCAGGCAGGCAGAAGCAGCCAGCTGCCTGGTCTCACTCTGCCTGCTGCTCCCGCTGACCAGAGTCTCAGCTTAGCTGGGGCCATCCTCTACCGCCTGCTCTACTTTACAGGAGGTGGGGATAGTGGGACAAGGAACCAGGTCCTGCCTCCTCAAACCAGGGAAAAGAGCTCCTTCCCTCTGCCCCACCCTCTGCCCCCATCCCCCCAAAAGAATGAAAGGAACTTATAATTGACTAGAAGCCAGAAATGAGCTGCATGCTAACCAAGAAAACAGCAGAGAATTCTCCAGGAGGTGAGACACCAGCAGACATACTTCTGAAGGTGGCAGCTCCTGCTCCCAGAGCCCCAGCATGTCACCTTCAGGCTGAAGGCCTCACTCCCAGCCCAGTCCCAGTAACTTGCCCTCCCCACTCATCCAGTGTCAGTTCTCCACATGCACCAGACATGCCATGAACACAAATTAGTGGTCCTTTATGCAGTAACATGTCTTTGAACTTGGCGCCATTGCATGTGCTGAGACATGTCTCCAGGAATGCTTCCCCACCACCCTACTTCACCTGACTCCTATTCATCCTTGAAGACTAGGCTCAGGGCCACCTCCTCCAGGAGTCTCCCCTAAGCCCCACAGGCTGGGCACAGCCCCTCCTCCTCTATGCTCCAGAGGTCCTCATCCCACTAAAACAATTATCAGTTTAGGCGCCCATCTCCCTCTCTAGACTGTGAGCTCCTCAGGGAAGGACGGAGAGGCCTACTTGTCTTCACCACTTTTACCAAGTGGCTGACACATGGTAAAAGCTCAGTGAAATCAAATCAGAAAGGGCTGCCTAGCCGGGCGCAGTGCTTCATGCCTGTAATTCCACCACTTTGGGAGGCCAAGAAGGGAGGCTTGCTTGAAGCTAGGAGTTCAAGACCAGCCCGGGCAACATGGTGAGACCCTATCTCTAAAAAAAAATAATGATAAAAAAAAATAGCCGGGCATGGTGGCGCACACCTGTAGTCCCAGCTAGTCAGTAGGCTGAGGCAGGAAGCTCGCTTGAGCCTAGGAGTTTGGACTGCAGTGAGCCATGATGGCGCCACTGTACTCCAGCCTGAGCGACAGGGTGAGACTCTATCTTTATTTCATTTATTTATTTGTATTTGAGACAGGGTCTCACTCTGTCTCCCAGGCTGGAGTGCAGTGGCATATCACAGCTCACTGCAGTCACCACCTTCCAGGCTCAAGCAATCTTCCTGCCTCCAGCCTCCAGAGTAGCTGGGACTACAGATGCGTGCCACCATGCTCGGCTAATTTTTTGTATATTTAGTAGACACAGGGTTTTGCTGTGTTGCCCAGGCTGGTCTTGAACTCCAGGACTCAAGGGATCCTCCTGCCTTGGCCTCCTAAAGTGCTGGGACTACAGGTGTGAGCTACCATGCCCAGCTGAGATTCTGTCTTTATTTATTTTATTATTTTTGAGACAGAGTCTTACTTTGTTGCCCAGGCTGGAGTGCAGTGGTGTGATCTTGGCTCATTGCAACCTCTGTCTCCCAGGTTCAAGTGATTCTCCTGCCTCAGCCACCTCAGTAGCTGGGATTACAGGTGCCCAGCACCATGCCCGGCTAATTTTTGTATTTTTAGTAGAGACAGCGTTTCACCATGTTGGCCAGCTGGTCTTGAACTCCTGATCTCAAGTGATCTGCCCACCTTGGCCTCCCAAAGTGCTAGGATTACAGGCGTGAGCCACCACACCCAGCTGAGACTCTATCTTTAAATTAAAAAAAAAAAAAAAAAAAAAAAAAAAGGCCGGGTGTGGTGGCTCACACCTGTAACTCCAGCACTTTGGGAGGTCAAGGTGGGAGGATCACTTGATCCCAGGAGTTCAAGGCCAGCAAGGGCAACATAGTGAGACCCCATCTCAAAAACAAACAACACACTCTTCCAGTGACTGCTATTTGCATATACATATATACATACTACAAACATCCATAAGGGGCTGGCCAGGTGTGGTGGCTCACGCCTGTAATCCCGGCACTTTGGGAGGCTGAGGTGGGCGTATCACTTGAGGTCAGAAGTTCAAGACCAGCCTGGCCAACATGGCAAAACCCTGTCTCCACTAAAAAATACAAAAATTAGTTGGGAGTGGTGGCGGGCGCCTGTAATCCCAGCTACTCGGGAGGCTGAGGCAGAAAGAATCACTTGAATCTGGGAGGCAGAGGTTGCAGTAAGCTGAGATTGCACCACTGCACACCAGCCTCGGCGACAGAGTGAGACTCCATCTCAAAAAAATAAAAAAGGAGGCCAGGCATGGTGGCTCACGCCTTTAATCCCAGCACTTTGGGAGGCTGAGGCGGGTGGATCATGAGGTCAGGAGTTCGAGACCAGCCTGGACAACATGGTGAAACCCTGTCTCTACTAAAAATACAGAAATTAGCCGGGCATGGTGGCACATGCCTGTAATCCCAGCTACTCAGGAGGCTGAGGCAGGAGAATCACTTGAACTCGGGAAGCAGTGGTTGCAGTGAGCTGAGATCGCAGAGGTTGCAGTGAGCCGAGATCATGCCATTGCACTCCAGCTTAGGTGACAGAGTGAGATTCTGTCTCAAAAATAAATAAATAAATAAAAATAAAAAGAAGGGGCTGCCTAAGAGAATGGCCCACTTCTCCAAACCCCTCCCGCTGTCAGGGTTTACTGGGAGCTCTGAGAGGTCTGCCTCCTACTGAGAGGGCTGGCCCGCTGGATCCATTGGAGAAGCCCGTGGTGGTTCCCTTCTGCCTGGCCCTCAGGCTTCCTGGAAAAGGCCTAATGGACTCCAGAGCAGCTTAGAGTCCACAGAAACCTGCAAAAAAGGGCCTGAAGATGGCAGAAGGAACCTTCCACCACCTCCTCCTAGAGGCTCACAGTGGAGGTTGGCTGCTCCAGCCAGCACCACCTTATGGTCATGGCCCCAGCGAGGGGCTTCCACCCAGCACAAATGCAGGAGGTGGGCTGTGCTACAGACCAAAGAGGGACTTCACTTTGAAAATTCTCAGTTCATGGCATCGAGAGCGACCATGCAATACCCTGTGGGGGACTGTGGTGTAGAAAGCTGTTCCCTGGGGTGATAGGCACGTTTATTATTCTTTGCCTGACATGCACCATGGCTTTTCCTCCCATGGTCTCTTCTGGGCAAATGGCTCAACACAGACTTAGAAAATGTGTCTGTTTGGAGGCTGCTTTGTTTGGAGCTAGGACCAGCAAGGGGGCTGGAGGTAGGGGGTGAGGATAGCAACTGAGTGAGAACAGCCTGTTTAACACAGCTGCTGACGGACTCCTAAGTGGCTCGAGCTCTGCTGCTGGGAAGTGCTAATTGGTTTTTAAAAGTGTGAGGCTGGCACAGAGAGTCAGGGCCGAGTGTGGCAGAGCCACACCTGAAATAGGTGAGAGAAAGGGCTGATGATATGCCAGGCTGCAGCCAAAATGTCAACGAGCCCCAGGTGTGACAGGAGTGTGAGAGGTCCTCCCATGGGGCAGTCCCAAATCTGCCACACTGGTAAGGGGACGACACGCTAGGCTGTGGTTTGGCCCCAGAAGCTAAGGCCTGGGGTGTACTTCTCTGGAATGGCAGCTTGCAGGGGCGAGTCTCCCTTTAGCCCTTTCAATCCAGGCTTTCTGTGCTCTCTCTTTGGAAAAAAGAGCCGGGGTCCTCACATTTTAGAGGAGAGGGACATCAGCGTACTTGGTGGGAGCTGAGGCAAGCTGCAAGAATGACCCAGCTCAGGGAAACCATGTCGCTGCTGAGGAGGCTCTTAATGCCACCAGGTGGGCATCACCCAGACATGGGAAGAGGTATGCATCCTGAGTGGGAAGTGGCACTCACTCGGTCTTAGGGTCCCTCTCCCACCCCCTCCAGCGTCGCATGGCTCCTACCTTCACTAGGACCTGAGGCGGCTGTCCCTGGCTCCGGCACCTCCCTCTCAGTCTGTGTTTCGGCATTCTGCAGCTGAAGGGCCAGCGTCTGGGTGCCCTGAGATGTCACTGAGGTGGTGGGGTTCCGGGGCTGCAGCCCAATGGCATTCATCAGCCCCATGTCTCTGTCTGTCCGCCATGTGGCTCTGCTGGTTCTAGGGAGAGAAAGGCAGACTGAAGTCAGATGGGGCTTGGGACAGCGCCCCTCACAGCACTCTGCTGGCTCTATGCCAATCCTCAGGGCAGTGTGGGCCAGGCCCTGCAGGCTAAGAGAAGCCCTGTGCTCCTGCAACTACCTCTTGATGGCAGTTTACTTGTCTGTGTCCGTTCTCCCCCAAGGTTAGTCTGTACCGTGGAACAATGAAAGGCCACAGAAACATCCAATCTTGCAACCCTGGCTCACTCAGTCATGCCCTTCAACAACAGGCCCCTGTCGGGGAGTGGGGACGAGCTGTAGAGATGGCTGATCTGAAAAGACGTTAATGAAATTCAGGAGGCCAGTAGCTGAGATCATGGGATAAAGAGTGAGCACTAGAAGAAGGTCCTTTCTCTCTTTAGCTTTACCTTCCTTCCAACTGTACGCTCATAAGATTCCACTTTGAATTCTTGAATTTCCAAGTGAACTGAGAACTCCACTTTGGAGGGAAAGAACTGGAACTCTTTTTTTTTTTTTTTTTTTTTTTGGTGAGACAGTCTCACCCTGTCACCCAGGCTGGAGTGCAGTGGCGCGATCTCAGCTCACTGCAACCTCCACCTCCAGGATTCAAGTGATTCTCCTGCCTCAGCCTCCCGAGTAGCTGGGATTACAGGCATACACCACCATGCTCGGCTAATTTTTGTATTTCTAGTAGAGAGGGGTTTCACCATGTTGGCCAGGATGGTCTCAATCTCCTGACCTCGTGATCCGCCCGCCTCAGCCTCCCAAAGTGCTGGGATTACAGGTGTGAGCCACCGCGCCCATCCAGGACTGGAACTCTTATGAGGCTGTTCTGGGATCTTCTTTCCAGGGCCTTCTGAAAACAGACCCTTGCAGGTAGGGAGCACAGGCTGTCCTACAAGGAAGGTTCCGGCCAATGCTAGCATCCCCCTTCCTTGGGCATGTCCCAGGCACTGCCTTGGAATAGCTGGAGCTGGCAGCAGAGGCAGCCCAGAGCTTTTGAGACTATCACCAGACACTCATATTTCTAGCTGCTTCTGGGACTATTCCTCCAGCTATGCTCAGCAATTCCTAGGGGAAGTAGCAATTGCTTTGGGTTTATCAACAACCCAGCGCTTTGTTCCAGTCTTCATTAGTGAATTAAGTGATGAAAGGATCAGTACCAGATTTCTACTAATGGGTGCCTCAAGAGGATTTGTCCCTGGGCTACAGCCCTGGGCAGCTTGGTCCCTGAGGTCCTGGTCATCTGAAAGAGCCTGGGCCATGGAGCAGACTTCATGGGGCGGCATCCGTCTCCAGGCCCTATCTTCTCTCCTCACCCCAAGTGTGCCCAGACACCATGGCCAGGATGGGAGAGGGCCAGAGGGTGGTTCTACAGCAAGACTCTGAGAGCAGAGCTTTTGTTCTCTTTCTTAGCCACACAACACTTTTCTCAAATGAAACTGTACACAAAAGATCAAGGAGGTGCTGCTCTGGTTGAGGAGGGACCCAGAGCCCTAGAGGGCGCTGCTTAAGAGCCCATTAAAAGCAGGAGGAAGGGACGGGCCTCCAGCCAGCTGCTCCCTGCCTACTTCCCAAACATACCCAGGCCGCTCGCTGCTCCTGCTGTTGGAATGGACAGTGAAGACCGTCTCGTTCAGCTGGTCCCAGTAGTACTCAACACCAGAGTTTAAGGCCCTAAAAATCAGTTGGGAAGGGTATAGAAGAAGGTGAAAGGCATTAGAGAGGGAAGGATAAGAGCTCCTGAAACTCCTGGCTTTGTGGACTGTGGCTGCCCATCCTTTCTCTCTCCTGGGGCTGAGCTGAAACCAAGACCAGAGCTGCTGCCTCATCAGGATGCTCAGTGCTGGGGCAATTCAGACAAATCTCTAATAGCCTAAATGCCTGGAATGGTGGGTTTAGCTTCTCCCTTCCCCCTGACAAGCCTAACTGGCTCCTCCTTGGAGCTAAGAGACAGCTAAAAAATAGCAACAACAGATACAGGCAGTGGGTCCTGAGTATTCTTCAGACACAGAGAAAGGAACTAAGATGGCAAATGTGAGGCTGGAGTGAGGCCCACTGGAGAGATATTGAGCCATGGACAGCACTGCCCAATGGGCATGCCTAGTCTTGAAAAGCAGAGGCCTTGGCCAGGTGCCGGTGGCTCACGCCTGTAATCCCAGCACTTTCGGAGGCCAAGGCGGGCAGATCACGAGGTCATGAGATCAAGACCATCCTGGCCAACATTGTGAAGCCCCATCTCTACTAAAAATACAAAAATTAGGTGGCCGTGGTGGCACGTGCCTGTAGTCCCAGCTACTAAGGAGACTAAGGCAGGAGAATCACTTGAACCGGGAGGCAGAGGTTGCAGTGAGCTGAGATCACGCCACTGTACTCCAGCCTGGGTGACAGTGTGAGACTCTGTCTCAAAAGAAAAAAAAAGAAAAGAAAAGAAAAGCAGAGGCCTCAGAAAGCAAAGACAGTGCAGGCTCTCGCCCCTGGGGCGGCCTGAGCAGAGGAAGACAAACTTCACCAAACGTCAGCTATTTAACCTGGAGGCCTAGGCCACTCTCCTTTAACAACAGAAGTTACCTCCATAAAGAGAAAACATCCCCAAGTGAGTGGATTATAGGATGCTGGGAGGTGCTTCCTTCCTACACATGGGTGTTGGCCAGGACAGAGACCAGGCAGGGCCTGGATGACGTGGGACTGTGTCCCAGGAGGTCCCAGGAGGCTGTGCTGCCTCAGGTAAAAGGCAACAAAACCAGGCACTGAGCCTCCAAATCTGCCTTTTTTTCTGAGATGGAGTCTCACTCTGACACCCAGGCTGGAGTGCAGTGGCATGATCTCAGCTCATTGCAACCTCTGCCTCCTGGGTTCAAGCGATTCTCCTGCCTCAGCCTCCTGAGCAGCTGTGATTACAGGTGTGTGCCACCACGCCCAGCTAATTTTTATATTTTTAGTAGAGATGGGGTTTCACCATGTTGGCCAGGCTGGTCTCGAACTCCTGACAAGTGATCTGCCCCCCTTGGCCTCCCAAAGTGCTAGGATTACAGGCATGAGCCACTGTGCCCAGACCAAATCTGTCTTTTTAAAATTTTTTTTATTTTTTATTGTTTGAGATGGGGTCTCACTATGTTGCCCAGGCTGGTCTTGAACTCCTGGGCTCAAATGATCTTCCCACCTCAGCCTCCCAAAGTGTTGGGATTACAGGCGTGAGCCACCATGCCCGGCCCAAATCTGTCTTTAGAGGGTAACTATGATTAGGCTTCACCTGAGGTACTACTACTTGCTTCTTTGAAGGGAAAGAGCCACAGCCAAACAAAAGTGCTCTTCTTTTCACTGCCCTGTAGTAAACCTCTCCCAGCTCCTTTTAAGGGGCCTGTCAGGCTGTGGAGTTGGTGTAATTCCAAAGGCCACCTCTTTAAAAAGCAGTACAGTTGTCCCTTGGTATCTCTGGGGAATTGGTTCTAAGACCCCCTGTGGATACCAAAATCTATGGCTGCTCAAGTCCCTAATACACAAACTATCCATATCCTTTTATATACTTAAAATCCACTCTAGATTACCTGCACTAATACAATGTAAATTATGCAAATAGTTATTATACTGCATTGCATGTCACTCTGTTGCCCAGGCTGAAGTGCAGTGGTGTGATCATGGCTCACTACAGCCCTGACTTCCCTGGGCTCAGCTGATTCTCCTACCTCAGCCTCCCGAGTAGCTGGTACTACAGGCGTGCCTCACCACACCTGGCTAATTTTTTTTGTTTTTTGTTTTGTAGAGACAGGGTTTCACCATGTTGCCTAGGCTGGTCTCGAATTTCTGGGCTAAAAAATCTGCCTACCTCAGCCTCCCAAAGTACTGGGATTATAGGTGTGAACCACCGTTCCCAGCCTAATTGTATTGTTAATTTTCACTGTTTTTTTTTGTCCCAAAATGTTTTTGATTTATGGTTTGTTGAATCCATGAATGTGGAACCTGCAGATACCAAGGGCCAACTGTTTATCCTTCCCCTTCTAAACAGCCATTTTTGTGGGGTTTGGAGATTGTCTGAGAACCAGACGGGCATTGGAGGGCAAAGGTGAGAAAAGGCTACCTTACATTATGGAAGAGGTAAATGGCCAGAAGTAACAGCAGAGACCTTCAGAAACAAACTCATCTCTGTTTTTGGTGTGCAAATCCTGCCTGTGTTAGATACTATGTGAAGCTGGCTGCCAGGAAGACTGATTTACAAACTTGTCAAGATGTATTGACAGGTTGCAATACCACATGGGTCCCTGCCAAATCCCTCTTCTGGAATTCTTGCTAGCCAGGGCTGGTTACTGACAACAAACTGTTCACATCAGACCTACAACAAACCATGTACTTCCTGACCCGGAACCTTCCTTCCTACCTCAGAAAAGAGGCCACAAGAAGGCCTGCTGTCTGAGCTGGGACTGTCAGCATAATGCTGGTGGCCAAAAGGTCCCCTCAAATGCTTTCCATCCAGGCAGCAGCACGGAGCATCATAGGCTCAGGGCTGTGACCTTGGCTACTGACTGAAGAGGTCCACTGCCAACAGAACAGGGGCCGTACTTCCTGTCTCAGATGTGTTGCTCCACTATGCCTCCCCATCCCTATCCTTTCTGCTCCCCACAAACAGGTCTAATTCTAAGCCTGGATTTGCTTTACTTTCTGTGGTTAGAGAGCTGGACTACAATGAGCTCATGGATTTGGTTTCAATTCCAGGCACTGTACCAAGGGATAGAGTTGAAGACACCCTCTCTGGCTACTGACACTCTTAGCTTGCTTGCTTGCTTTCTCTTTTTTTTTCTGAGATGGAGTTTCATTCTTGTTGCCCAGGCTGGAGTGCAACGGTGCGATCTCAGCTCACTGTAACCTCAGCCTCCTGGATTCGAGCGATTCTCCTGCCTCAGCCTCCCAAGTAGCTGGGATTACAGGTGTGTGCCACCATGCCTGGCTAATTTTTGTATTTTTAGTAGAGACAGGGTTTCTCCATGTTGGCCAGGCTGGTCTCGAATTCCTGACCTCAGGTGATCTGCCTGCCTCAGCCTCCCAAAGTGCTGGGATTAGAGGCGTGAGCCACCATGCCCGGCCTGAAACTCTTAGCTTTCAATACAAAGTGTCACTGACTGTGAGCTAAAGAATGATCCCAACATGTCCTGGTGTCTTCTTGGGTCTCAGTGAGGGTGAATGAGTCACTGTTTGCTCTGGATTCTTCCTGGGAGCTACACAAATACACCAAGGGAGGAGGAAGGCTGGGAGGTCCAATCAGGGCCAGCCTTTTCCAGTGGGCTTCCACCTCACACCTGGCTTCCTCCACAGCATCTGGAAGCTGTGCTTCTGGGCCTGGCTCAACAACTTCCTCATGCTGAGACCTTCCAGGGCTTCCTGAACAGACCTCAGCTTGCTCAGTGGTCACGATGCTCTCTTCACAGAACTTCTGGCTCTGAACTTCCCAACTTCTTGGGACCACTCCCTTGGATAGCATTTTTCTTTCATTTATCAGTGACACGGCTGCAGAGGATCAGACCAAAGATGCCTGGTGTCTCTGCAGTGCAGGAAAGAGCCAGCACCTGGCTCTTAGAGCCTCGCCTGAAAGATGTGGTTTCTGTGGCAATTTTGGCTCCCTTTTGATTTGGAGGCATGCTTTCCCCTCCCTGGGTGATGATACTTGACTCTAATTACCATGATTACAGAAGGGACAGAGCTGGGGCCTTGTCGGGAGCCCCACAGTTGGCCAACAGGCCAGATGCCCCATACTCTCAGCCCACCTCTCTTCTGCCATGTGTCCCCTGATTCTGTCCTTTGAGCTGACTCTGAGAGGCAGTGGGCTTCCCGCCAGCACCTCCCGCTGCCGCATTTGTAGGGCTGGTTTATGAGGCCGGAAGTAAGCAAGCACCCCCTCATATCAACCTGGCACTTCACACCGCCCATGGTTATCAGTGGGGGTGCTGGCTGGCTAGCAGGCAGCCAGAGGCACAGCAGCAGCTTAGGCAGAGTGCAGGTCGGGGAGCAAAGGAGGAGGGAGCACCTCACTGCCAGGAAGGGCGGGATGACTGCGCTATCAGCCCCCAGGATGGCTTTGTAGAGGGGCTGACTGGCCAGTTGTCTGTCTTCTTGCCTGTCCTAAGAATTCCTTCCCCTGGAGAGATGGAGGATTTTTGAAGGCCTTAGTCTACTGCCAAGTGGGTTTTAGTACCACCAAGAGATGCCCAAGGAGCTTGTTCCTCTGTCTTTGTGCTTGGAGGGAGTGCTGAGGCGAAGACAATGGAGGAGGAATCAAGAGCAGTACTGAGAGCACAAAATGCGGTGCAGCTGCCTGTGCCTGGGACAAAGGCAGGCAGCCACCTGTTTCGGAGGGAGGGCTGCAATCTTGGCCCAGCTGGCTGGCTGGATCCTGTGCCCTTGGGAATGGGTGTGCCAGGGAGCTGTATCACCCAGGGATAGGCAGCTGCCTATGAGAAACACAAGAACCCTGAGCTCCTACTTCCCTATTTGTTCTCCGCATTTGAGACCGGAGACCACTCATCCGTAGACTGCTCAAAAGACATGAATGCGCTCACTGATCCTCTCTCATTTCCCCCTGCATCCATGCCTGACCTGCTGAAATGTCTCAACACGATCTAAAGCTGCATTCTTTACCTGAGGTCTTAAAGAGTTACAAAAGTATGTGTGTGTTCTTGTGGCATATTTTTCTGTGGAAGACAGTACATTGCTTTTGTCAGAATTTTAAAGGGGTTTTTGAGTGAAAAGGGCTCTGGATAGTAAAGTGAGGAATTCTAGTTCTGTCATCTATCTGTTAGGAGGCCTCAGAAGAGTCTTAACTTCCTTAGGTGTATATTGCTCACACACAGTCTTCCTTGCCTAAGCTTTGAAGAACTTAAGTCATGTCCATGTCCAATTTATATGGTACCCTTACATTTTGGGCCCTAAGGCTTGAGGCATTTGCCAACCTGACCCCAAGAAGTCAGGAGAACAGCAACCAAAAAAGATGGGCTAAACTAGTTTTCTCTTAGTCCAGCACAACTTGGTCTGTGACGGGACACTGTTCAACGCATCCAGTGCTAATGCCATCTTACTCAGGCAAGAGGCTTGAGTTCTTGGTGGGTAAGAGAGTTCCCCAGGCAGCCTAAGATGGCTTAGGCCAGCTGAGACTCTGGGATGCTGGAGCAACATATGGGGAGAAGAGAAAACAGAAGCCAGAGTCAGTTTCATGTTTAGCTGAGGTGACGGTGACTGACACAAAGTAGGTAGGCTGGGGTTTCAGACATAAAAACCTTTGTGAGGCCACAACGAACTGGGTGTAGATTATTTTTGCAAGGGAGAGGACTAGAAATTTGGCTGGGACAAAAGTTAGTGGTGGAAGCCATAGACAAAACAACACCGCTGAGGAAAGAGGTCTCGGAGAAACAGGGAAAGAAAGGCCTGTAACTGAAGTGTAAGTAAGAGTAGAATCATAGTCCAGAATTCTGTGCCAGTTTTGGAAAAGATGCTTATTAGATTCCTCATATGAACTGTTAACAAAAGAGATAAGACAATCAGCATCATGTGCTTTGGGGAAAAGGAGTATTTCAGGACAGATCCTGGGACTAGGGACAGGCCAGAGGAAGGGCAGAAACTGAGAGACCCAAGGAGATGATGGTGAAAGATGGTCTCTGGAGCAAGTGGCTTGCAACACAAAACACTCTTGCAGCTCCAAGCGCAGCCTGGCCAGGCCAGGCTTAGACAGTCTTTGGGAGGAGCTCAAAGAATTCAAAATGGAATGCACGAGCTGCCTAAGAACCAGCTTTCCTTTCTCCTGGGCCACTGACCTAACTCAGCCGATAAGGACTCAATCAGCAGTTCCCTACCAGGCCACACGAGCTGACCCAAATACATCCTTTAGGAGAAACTATCAAGGGTCCCATCAAAAGGCAACACGGGCACTTCCGATAACCAGAGACCCTGTTGGAACTGTCACACCACACTCTGTGATCTGCAGAACACTCTGGGAAAAGACTCTGCACCAAGTGGAGGTCAACACGAGGACAGCCTGGAGGCAGAAGTGGCATTTAGTCGGCTGGAACCTTGCAGCGTCCCACGCAGCAATCAGCCTGATCTGCAGTGAGGCAGAGCTTCACACTCTCCACCGGGCTGGGGCTGGAAACTGATGACAGACCTGGCTGACTCCCAGCGTCTCTAATGAATGGATACCTGGAGAAACCCTGACCTCCATAAAGCCAGAGGAAGGGGAAGGGGTGACATCAGGACTTCAGACACAAATCCCCTCCTTCTCCCTACTTCAAGACCAGATAATAATTGCTTTGACTGTAAATTGAGCTTTTCTTTTTTTTTTTTTGAGACAGAGTCTCACTCTGTCGCTAGGTTGGTGTGCAATGGCATGATATCAGCTCACTGCAACCTCTGCCTCTCAGATTCAAGCGATTCCCCTGCCTCGGCCTCCTGAGTAGCTGGGACTACAGGCACGTGCCATTATGCCCAGCTAATTTTTTGTATTTTAGTAGAGACAGGGTTTCACCACGTTGACCAAGATGGTCTCAATCTCCTGACCTCGTGATCCGCCTGCCTCAGCCTCTCAAAGTGCTGGGATTACAGGCATGAGCCACTGTGCTCGGCCCCAAACTGAGCTTCTCAATCTGCTTTCACTAGTATAAGCTAGAGCTCCAAGCAGAAAGGAAAACAAGCAAGACAGAATCTGGCTACTAGAGATCAGTGGTTTAATAAATTAGGGTTTCAACAATACCTATTTCCAACTCTTTTTAAGTTAAAGTCTATGGCATTTACTCAAACCCAAGACCACCTGTTGAATTTTTCTAACAGGGTTTAAAAAAGAATCTTTGATATCTATGCTTTTGACTGCAGGGAAACTTTAGTATCACTAGGAAACCAGAGAACAAGGGAAAACCAGAAAAAAAAATATTGCCTTTAGATTCAAGAAAACACGATCACTAAATCAGTCTCTGGATGAAATGTGAAATAGGGAGCTAACCCTACCAGCCCCTGTGGGAAGAGGACCCTTTAAGGAGTGGCGCTGAGAATGAGGCAGGCTCTAGATGGACTGACATTTCCCATCTAAAAGACCCCAACTGGTGAACACTGATTACCCCAGTCCTCGGCCCCAGTGATCCCTCAGCCCCCACACTTTAAGCCACTTACTCTGGTCGGCAGATCACCAGGTCTCCTTTGTTAGTACCATAGGCCAAGCCAAGCCCTGGCTCAGGCAGCCAACGGGCAGAGTTGATACTGACATGTCTCCGCTGGTCGGCAGGCATGGGATAAAGGACGTTGAAAACTCTCTAGGTAGAGGAAAAGAGGGAAAAAAAGAGAATGGGAGGAGAAACAATTTGTTACCAAGAATAACAAAATCCAGGGAGAAACAAATTACAGGGAGGAAAGGAGGTGGTTAGTCTGGGAACAGGATGACTCTTTTTTTTTTCTTTTTTTTCTATATATATATTTTTTTTATTATTATACTTTAAGTTCTAGGGTAAATGTGCACAACGTGCAGGTTTGTTACATGTGCCATGTTGGTGTGCTGCACCCATTAACTCGTCAGTTACATTAGGTGTATCTCCTAATGTTATCCCTCCCCCCTCCCCCTACCCCACGACAGGCCCCAGTGTGTGATGTTCCCCTTCCTGTGTCCAAGTGTTCTCATTGTTCAGTTCCCACCTATGAGTGAGAACATGCGGTGTTTGGTTTTCGAACAGGATGACTCTTAACTCATGCCTGAGAACCTGGGGCAGCAGGAGAGATGGGATTCTCTTAGTTTTGGGGAGAGCTAAGTCTCTTTTAAGAAATACTAGGGGACTCTATGGCTCTAATAATGTGCTCTCCTTAGAGCCTCTTAGCAAACTTCATTGCTTTTAAATTAACTCCCTGGAAAGCCCCATAGAGCTCACCATACCAGGACAGACTGCCCATAACTTTCCTCTGACCAGGCCAACCAGTGAGCATCAGTCTTGGCTGGTAGTCCTGTTACCATGGAAATCACAGTGCTCTCACAGCAATGGGGAATTGGAGGTGATAGGGGGGCGGGAGGGGGTGATAACATCAGAGAACATTCTTAATTCATCTAATTAAAAGCAATGTTAAAACTGCTATTGTTAAGGAAACCTAAAAGGTGCATTAAGATGGAGGGAGCGGAGCAGAGGGGAATCGTGAACGTTCAGGCACACAACTTGTTTCTAGCTTATATAAATCACTGTTAAATTGACTGTTTCTCTTTTTCCAAGCTAGTATTTTCTGAGCGGCATATTTTCTGAGTATGTAGGGTTTGGGCTGAAGGTAAACTATGGCCTCACAGTCTCTTTGGCCACTCTCTGATATGTTTTAGAAGCAACTTAATCAGAGATGGGGCAGGTCAGTGGAAGAATAAAAGACATGGGCTTTAGAGTTAATAAGACTTGGGTTCGAGTCCTGATGCCACTACAAAACAATATCTCTAGATCTCAACTTAGAACAAGCACATACATTCAAATAATTTGGGAGATTAAAAGAGATGATGTATAAAATGCCTGCCATGGTGCAAGCTCCTAAATAGTAACTGCTATTATTGTAACCAGGAACCTGCATCTGAGTCTCTTCACAAACGATCATCAGGGCCTATGAAAACGACAGGAAGCTGAAACTCTATAAACTGGAGTTTATTTCCCTTCTTGCTTCCTCAGTTTTTAATCTATCAAATATGAACTTCATTTCATCTGCCTTTACCTGCCCCCAGGGTTGATAGAAGGGGAAAAAAAGAGAAAACAAATGAGCATGTGGTTTAGACAGTAATATTCATAAAATGAACTTAGAGTGGTACAATAATAAGTATTTTTCTGACTATCCTGATGAGGGATGAAGGTGGGGAGGGAGGAAGGCAGGGAGGGATGATTGAGTCTGAACTAAAAGTCCACTCCACTTATGCAAACCAAGTGATAAGCAGCCCTGGATCTGAGAACACATGTTCATGTGCCCTGAGTGCCTATCTGAAAGGCCTTTGACAGGACAGCCTCCAGAATAGAGAAGACGGCAGCACGTGTCCTCAATATACTGACACACACACACACACAGAATCTTGTTATTAGTAATTTTCTAGGTGTTGTGGTGCTGTGAAATGTGCCCTGGTAGCTAAATGGTACTCTTCCAGAATGGCCTAGCTATGGTCCTGAGGTCAAATGGGCCTTTTACAGACATGGAACTGGTTCAGGTTTGAGGCACAGCACTGACTGCCCTGTGGCAGCTGCATTAGGGCCCTCCTACACCCTTCCTGTAGGACTCAACTCCAAATGTAAGGAATTTGTTAGGGCTCCTTAAATCTTTGCTCTAACTGAGGAGACTATTAAAAAAGAACCCAATGAAGTTAATGAATTTCTCTCGTAGTTATCTGGAGTGTGGCTACTTGGCCTTTGGATCATCTCCTCCTGGCTGGCAGGAGTCTCAAGCAAATTCATGGCTGCTATTCTCCACTCAGCCTCACTGGCTGAACGGGCACAGATATGGTAATACCATTCTTTCTCCTTTGCACCTAATCAATATTTTGCCTTTAAATCAAGCAATGAGGTGTGGCACCTTTATTCTTTCTCATGGAGGTTTTCACCTTCTCAGAAGATAACCAATGGTTTCTGTCCAACCTATAGACTTTATGGTTAAATAGAACTTGCCATTTAACTTTTAATACTAAAAGGACAATGTGGGTGTGATTAGACAATTGTGGCTGTGATCACTTAATCTGTTTAGTTTTCCTTCTCCAAAGGTCAGATGCTGTGAGCAGGGCACACCCAGAGTTAAGGAGGGATGAGGGTTAACTTCAATGGGTGCCTGAGGGGAGCACCTTGGTTTTGAGCCTGTGGTAGCTCTATATGGGCCTCACAACAAAGTCTCCCCTAAAACTACAATGATTTATAACTGTAGGGAATGGGGCAACAGGGCCAGAGAAAGTAGCCTTACAAGGAGGAGAATAATAAGACTTTAGTAATCAGATGCTTAAGTTGCTGTGCTGCGTTTTTTAAATGGGGGTCTGAAACAAAAGAATAAAAGACCTCTTTTCCAGAAATGTTCCAGACCAGGAAGTAACAAACAAGACTCTGTCACAAATTTACCTTTTATCATTTGTTGCTGCAGAGGGATTAACAGGCAAATATTATCTATTTGCTTCTTAGTATAGGAACTTCCTTTGGGGACAAAACCCTCAAGACGCCAATATGATAGATGAACCCAGCTTAGGTGAGACAAGGTCACAGAGGGATTGGAGAGAAGTAATGAAATGTTGAGACCCCCGGGTTGTTGCTAGCCACTTCCCAACTTCTGCAGTGGCAGGAGTCATGGGGGCATCAATCTGTCCCCCAGCTATGGCACTCCCTCATGCTCGAGTCCTTAAACAGTGCCGAAAGGGCAGTTCTCAAGTGCACATCTCTTCCCATGTTTGGGCATTAGGCTAAATCCTGCTTTGTGGCAGGAAGCCAGAAAATGCTGCACAAAGATCAGCAGCCTCCTGGATCCTGATAAGCACTTGCTCGCTTAGCACACTCTAGTGCGGCGTGGGAAGGAGGGAGATGAGGGCACGGAGGGTGCAGGATGGGAGGTTAATCACTGATCCACAGGCTGAGAGGTCATCTGGTCCAGTCATCCTCATTTCACACATGCCTGAAACCAATGGACGCTTGAACAATGAGAATCTGGCCCACTTTGAAAAGCACCCAGAGATGTAGTGTCTACCCCTTTCCTTGGCCAAAGCTGAACAGCTGTCAGTCCACCTCACTGAAGGGAAATACCTCTGACAATTAGCCCTACAGATGAGAGACTATCTGGACAAGTTTCTCAGTACTGACAGATGGTTATGTCGCTCTGCTAATCCCAAACCATTTATGGTTTTGGTCATCAGTCTTTCTAACCCAGAGACTGGGTGAGTTGTGAGTCCCCTTTTAGATTTCCGTGGGGACTGGGGCTCTGTAATCCCAAAGGTCATCAGTACTGACAAAGACAATATAAGAGATGGCTCTGGTCTTCATGTACAGACACCCTAAAAACATCTCAAGTAAAGGTTTCCTTAATACTAGTCAGGTACCCTGAAGCTCCCCATGGGATGTTCAGAACAAAGCTTGGGTGGCCTGCTGAACACCCACCCTGTCCCCCACTCTTCTCTCTGACACGAGAGACATGCCGTGCAGCTACACCACCAAATTCTATTACACTGGACAGATTATCAGGAACAGGGGACCCTCTGTGGGGCTGAAGACAAAACCCAGCTGCTGAATCATGATTGACGAGTCCTGGTTTCACCTGTCTCCACTGCAGCTCTTCCCTGGTATATGACGAATGCTGACAGCAACCCCTCTTCCCAAAGTAGATTGTTCTCATTTCTGTCTAACATCTATGAAGGGAAATAGAATCAATATGCTAGAAAGAAGAAATTTCTTAGAGTTGGTGCAGTCTCAGCATGTCAACAGGGAATGAGTCTGGTTGCCAAGATCTTTGTGGTTCTAACGGAGTAGAAGACAATGATTGCTCCACTTCTAGTGTCCAAGACAATCTCTTGTACCACTTGCCTCTCTACCCCTCAAACTCTAATAGGAAGTGAGAGCAAGAGAAAACAGTTCTCAGATCAAAACTAAAAGTGTCTTGTTTCTCGTTCAAAGATAGACAGGAAAAGAATGAGAGGGAGCCAGGAGGTCAGTGGAAAACCTTCTTCTCCATCCTTTTAAAATGAAGAGGAAAAAGGTATTGCAGCCCTCAACAAGATGGTCGTATTTTTTTTTCCCCTACTGCATGCCAATAAAACTCAGACCAGTAGTTCAAGCAGCAAACAGCACTGTTCAGATCAGCCCAGATAAGAAGCTAAAAGAAAAACTTTGTGGTTATTTTGTTTACATTTGGGAATCTCATCATCTGTAAAGCTAAAACCTCGCAGTGGTGGCCAGAGGTCAAGTGCAGTTGGCTGATCTTCTTTAACCAAGAAAATGGAAGCTGGCTGGAGGAAGGGGACAACTGGAAACTGAGGCTAGAAGAGCTGTGGGAAAAGGTGCAAGGTGCAAAGCAAGGGGGCTTTGAGGAAGAAAGGAACTGTGAGGAGGAAAAATGCCTTCTGGGTAATGATGGGAATTAAGGAAGGCTTAAGGTTTTAGTGAGGGTTACTAGAAGAGAATCAACTGAGAAGAGGAAAAAATCAATAGAAAGTAGATGCTAAGAGACAGCTGACCTTTCCATCGGGAATGGATGGCTACATATCTTGTCACAGGCTGAGAAATGCACATATCCTAGAGTGGCAGTGGGAGAGATACCTTGGCCATCTTTTCTTCCTTTCCAGCTGTTGATCTGCTTAGATCAATGAATTATTGAGTTTCTTCACCCCTAGGAAAGTCTGATTGCTTTTTAAAAACTTTAATTTCTTTTACTGTCTCCAAACCTTTATATTCTATGTTGGAATTCAGAATTCACAGAATGTTGATGTAATTTTTATAATTTTTATTATTATTATTTTTTATTTTTTGACATGGAGCCTCGCTCTGTCACCCAGGCTGGAGTGCAGTGGCACGATCTTGGCTCACTGCAAGCTCCACCTCCTGGGTTCATGCCATTCTCCTGCCTCAGCCTCCTGAGTAGCTGGGACTACAGGCGACTGCCACCATGCCCGGCTAATTTTGTGTATTTTTAGTAGAGATGGGGTTTCACCGTATTAGCCAGGATGGTCTTGATCTCCTGACCTTGTGATCCGCCCGCCTCGGCCTCCCAAAGTGCTGGGATTACAGGCGTGAGCCACTGTGCCTGGCCAATTTTTATTGTTTTTAAATTTTTACTGTTTTGAGAGAGCAGGGCTAACTCACAGGCAGTGCACTCATTTTTTTTTTTTTTTTTGAGATGGAGTTTCGCTCTTGTTGCCCAGGCTGGAGTGCAGTGACATGATATCAGCTCACCGCAACCTCTGCCTCCTGGGTTCAAGCGATTCTCCTGCCTCAGCCTCCTGAGTAGCTGGGATTACAGGCATTGGCCACCACGCCCGGTTAATTTTGTATTTTTAGTGGAGACGGGGTATCTCCATGTTGGCCAGGCTGGTCTCGAACTCCCGATCTCAGGTGATCCACCCGCCTCAGCCTCCCAAAGTGTTGGGATTACAGGCATGAGCCACCGCGCCCGGCCAGTGCACCCAATTTCTAAAGTGATTATTTAAAAACCCAAATCATACCTTTGTCTGGAAATTTTTAAAAAATCAAAATACCAAGTCACCTAACTCTCCCCCTTTGAAGCAGGAACAAATCTGCCTAGATTGCACATATCCAAACCAAAGCTCTCTCCCAGCAGAAAAAAAGGGCAAACAGCAAACAGCCTTTTTTTTTTTTTAATTTGTTCAAATTTGTTGCCCTTTGTTACTATTGACAATGTGCTGCCTTCAAGGCATTTCTAGGCAACCTCCTATGATTTGCTGAGTCCTACAAACTTTGTCTTATTCATTTGTTCCTCAAGGAGACCCCAAGGGCAGTCAGAGGACAAGCTTTTTATTTTTCAATTGGCCCGCTGCTTTCCAAAGGCCACCCCTGGCCATTAGGATCAAAGCACAGAGATTACTTCAGCTGAGGAATCTACTTCTGTGCTAAAAGAAATACTGAGGCACTCACGGCTTCTGGAATTCCCAGAAATTATACTCGCTGGGCGTGATGGCTTCTGCCTATAGTCCCAGCACTTTGGGTGGCCGAGACAGGAAGATCACCTGGCACCAGGAGTTCAAGACCAACCTAGCCAACATAGCAGGATCTGCGTGTCTTCAAATAAACAGCCAGGCATGGTGGCACATACCTTTAATCCTAGCTACTTGGGAGGCTGAGGTGAGAGGATTGCTTGAGTCCAGTTATTAAAATTTACAGTGAGCTATGATTGTGCCACTGCACTCCACCGTGGGTGAAATCCTGTGTCTTAAAAAAAAATTTTAAACAAATAGGCCAGGCGTGGTGGCTCATGCCTGTAATCCCAGCACTTTGGGAGGCCGAGGTGGGTGAATCACGAGGTCAGGAGTTCAAGACCAGCCTGACCAAGATGGTGAACCCCCATCTCTACTAAAAATACAAAAATTAGCCAGGCGCAGTGGCAGGTGCCTGTAATCCCAGCTACTTGGGAGGCTGAGGCAGGAGAATTGCTTGAACCCGGGCGGCAGAGGCTGCAGTGAGCCGAGATCATGCCACTGCACTCCGGCCTGGGCAACAGAGTGAAACTCTATCTCAAAAAATAAATAAACAGAAAGAAAGCAATTACTCTGATTTCCACATCTCTGGGCACAGAGCACAACACAAGCTCTTGAACTTCTGTGGCTTTCTGCATCTCAAAGGAAATGGTCTAATGAGTTCTAGAGATTCACCTTGGATAAGAGAATGTTTCTATATCTTTTGCTTGATCCATTTGTGTGTGTGTGTGTGTGTGTAAGAAGTAGTATTTCTCTGTTCAGGACAGGGATTATATTAAATACTTTCAGCTTTTATAAATATATGAATTGATTTTCCTACCAATTCTTGAAAAAAAGGATGTTTTGCCTTTCACTTTTTAAACTATCTACTGGGAACCTCTCATCATGTCTCAATGCTGGAACTAGAACCTGGAGAAACTCACTGATATCGGTTAGAACTGTGCAAACGAGGCCGGGCGCGGTGGCTCATGCCTGTAATCCCAGCACTTTGGGAGGCTGAGGCAGGCGGATCACAAGGTCAGGAGTTCGAGACCAGCCTGACCAACATGGTGAATCCCTGTCTCTACTAAAAATACAGAAATTAGCCGGGGTGGTGGCATGCACCTGTAATCCCAGCTACTCGGGAGGCTGAGGCAGGAAAATCACTTGAACCCAGGAGGCAGAGGTTGCAGTGAGCCGAGATCGTGCCATTGCACTCCAGCCTGTGCAACAAGAGCGAAACTCCGTCTCAAAAACAAAAAAAAAGAAAACATCGGGCTGGGCACGGTGGCTCATGCCTGTAATCCCAGCACTTTGGGAGGCCAAGGCGGGCGGATCACGAGGTCAGGAGATCAAAACCATCCTGGCTAACACAGTGAAACCCCGTCTCTACTAAAAATACAAAAAAATTAGCCGGGAGTGGTGGCAGGCGCCTGTAGTCCCAGCTACTCGAGAGGCTGAGGCAGGAGAATGGCGTGAACCCGGGAGGTGGAGCTTGCAGTGAGCCGAGATCGCACCAGTGCACTCCAGCCCGGGCTACAGAGCGAGACTCCGTCTCAAAAAAAAAAAAAAAAACATCGTGGAAATGAGTAAGATGCTCCCTATTTTCAGGATTATCTCATTAGTACCTTGATTCAATTAGGGCATACTGAGTAAAGGGCTGTTTCAGTGATAGTGGTGGTGAGCAGGGTACACATGCGTGGACATGTAGAGAAACCCAGGGCACATGAGATTTCAAAGTAACACACACTTAGGAAGCAAACGTTGCACGCCTCCCGCAGCTAACTAAGCACAGTGAGGGCTGGGGAGATGGCAGTGAAAAGACCAGAAGAAGCCAGGCATTGAACATGGACGCACTACAGAGGAAGGGACTAGGTCCATTTTGTTCACTGCTGCATTCCTAGACCAATGATAGGGGCTCAATAAAGTCTGAGTGAAGAGAATAAAATGCAGCATAGACTGCACTCTACTAAGAGGCCACAGAGGAAAGACACTGTCAGAGTTGGTGAATCTGTCGTGGAAAAATTTCCTAAATGAATGGCTTTGAGTGCAGTTCTAGTGTTATTTTTAATTTTTATCTTGCCCCCCTCCCTTCTCTGACAAATCGCACCAGAGACATCTTTTACTTCTCCTATACCCCTTCCCCCTTTTCCTACAATGTTCTGAAGAAAAGAACTTTTTGAGGATAGATGCTTTGTGCCACATCTCAGAAGTCAACTTTAAGATAATTGCAGCGGAAGCAGCTTTTAATCAACTGACAGGCAGCTTTAAGAAAATTAATGAGGACAAAATCTTAGGAAGGAGTAAATCATTTCTGACAACAAAGCCGTCTCTCTTTTATCCCAATCTCCCCTTGCAGAAATAGTACCCTTCCAGGATACAAAAATAAAATATCATTATTTTTGGTATTTGCCACCCCCAAGTCCAGACAAGATTAAGAAAAGGCTCAGTTTCCTTAGATTTCTAGAGAAATCTAGAAATTTGGAAAACTCTGGATTGAACTAGAATTCTAGGTCACTTTTGGAAATCAAACTTGCAGAATATAGGTAAGTACAGATGATTAGGACTATATTGTAAGTTCAATTCAAGGGCAGGGAAGCAGAGAGTCATAATAAAGTTTGTAGATTGAAGAATAAAGCTGGGACAAGTCAAAAGAGCCTATATTTGTGAAGTTATATAAATTCTGCTGACAGCACTGGGCACTCATCCTGATCCAGGATCTAAGCCACAACTATAGTTACCACTAATTTGAGAAGTCTGGATCCCAAATTTTTTCTATGGTTCATTTTACTGAACTTATAATAATAATGATGATGATCATCATCAGCAGCAGCAGCCATCATTAGTCTCTGTAAGGATGGATACCCAACAGTATAAAAGAAAGCAAGCAACCTAATGTTTATTTTCAGAGATAGTAAGAGATAGAGCAAGAACAAAAGCAGAAAGGATCAAGATATATTGACAGGCAAGGTCTAGATGGAATCGCCCTACAGCCCATGGTTCGTTCTTAACTTAGCGCACAGAGTCATCCAGAAGGCTTGTTAAAACACACATGGCTGGGCCTCGCCCCCAGAGTTTCTGACTCAGCAGATCTCAAGTGGGGCTGAGAATCTGCATTTCTAATAAGTTCCCTAGAGATGTCGATGTGGTCCCCTGGGGGCACACATTGAGAACTGCTGCGCAATCAGATTTGGGTGGGATGTAGGTCTATAAAAAATGGTAACAGGCCGGGAGCGGTGGCTCATGCCTGTAATCGCAGCACTTTGGGAGGCAGAGGCGGGTGGATCACCTGAGGTCAGGAGTTCGAGACCGGCCTGGTCAACATAGTGAAATTAGCCGGGAATGGTGGAGAGTGCCTGCAGACCCAGCTAATCAGGAGGCTGAGGCAGGAGAATCACTTGAACCCAGGTGGCGGAGGTTGCAGTGAGCCAAGGTTGTGCCACTGCACTCCTGCCTGGGCGACAGAGGGAGACTCCATATCAAAAAAAAAAAAAAAAAAAAGGAACAAACCTGCTTTCCTTCCCTGCTGCCTGGGACCTGTTTAGGGTGAGGGGGAGGCATATTGCTAGCGCTCTAGAGGGAGAAGGGGTATAAAGGGATAGTCCACTACTGACCAGCAAAACTCTTAGGTCAAGAAAGGAAGAAAGAAGAAGGGCAATGGGGAGGGGAAGAGGAGGAGAGGGAGAGAGATGGATACTTTCTTTTCAATGTGTCCTACAAACTATTGATTTGTCTGAGTAACACTCACTCAACCCTTGGCTACGGTTTTACCACACAGCCACAAAGAAAAAGCTTTCAATAAAATTGACCCTTAGGTATTGGAGGCTTTCCCTTAAAGACCACAATACTGTTCCATGGAGAAGGGGGAGCTAAACTGCATTGTATCCCAGAGCTTCCTCCTCAACCCAAGTCAAATGAAGGTGTCCTTAGTCATCCCTTCTGCCAATAAAATGACCTGAGAGAAAAGCAAACTACTCCCGGTGAGATTCAAGTTCCTAGTGCCTCTAGGATCTGCAGCGATTAGGCAATGAGGATCTTTTTCACTTCTTACTAAACCACTTATGTGCCTACAATCCCCACTTATTGGGAGGTGGGGGTGGTCCATGTTAATTCCAGTGTTGAAAGCACTAATCCTTATTCTTGCTTTCTAGCTCAAAATGCCCTAGCTTCGCCCTCATGTCCCTGAACCTCCCTGCCTAGTTGCAGGCTTCTGCCCCTATTCCTAAGTAACACAGCACTTACTGAGATACAAACTAGAGGAAGAATGTGGTATATGACTCTTTCTGGTTTCATTAGTAATTTTGTATTTTTGTTATTATGCTTTCACTTGGTTACAACCAAAGTTATTATACTGTGCAAGTTGCCACTGTTTTAGAAAATTAATTGCAGTTCTCTGTTACAATATTGTGCCTGGTTCCAATTAGAAAATGAAAGCCGAGAGGGAACACAGGCAGTTTAGTGTTTTGAGAATTCAGCAAAACTTCAGCTCAGCAGTCTCTAAAAGCTTAACCTAAAAACAAAACAAAAATTAACAAAAAGCCCTCTCTGGCTCAAGTAGAAGGGAAACAGACAGAAAATAAGATTCTGAGTCATAGAGAGTAGCACATCCAGTCTGGAGGAATCACAAATGGACAGTGGGAAGGGAGAGAGAAAATATGCGCCCAGTCTTACTTTCCTGACTTACCCATCATTAAAACTGGGAGGACTAACACGATAAACAGAGAAGGGAAAGATCAAAAGGACCCTAGATCCTAGAAATAAGGACAAAAATTAAAATGATTCAACATAAAGAAAAGACTCCAGCACATACAGCTATTCAAGGGAGAAACCTGGAAAGCAGCAACAGCCGAGAAAAGATGGGAGGTGAGGCGCAGACAGCCAAAAAGCTGAGTTTGGTAGGAAACAGAAGACAAACACCACTGTGCCTGCAACATAATTAGCGAAGAATCAAAGCATCATGCACGAAACAATGGCAAGTAGACCTGAGACTGACTGCCTTGCTGAGGAGGCTGAGGGCAGACACCTAAAATGAAGGAAATCTTGTTTTAAAAATACTAATCCCGGGTCCCTCTGACTCCCATTCTTATTCTGATTTTAGGTCTGACACGGATCTGTATTTTAGTAAGGACCCATGTAGTTCTAATGTAAGTTGTCCAGGAACCACAGTTTGAGAAGCACTAATCCAGAAGTCTGAAGAACTGCTTAGGGTAAGTGCATCAAGGCTAATAGCAATTAGCAATTCATTTTCAGAAGAGTTTTCATATTGGATTGTGTCAGAGATCATCTCTTGGGGAGAGATGTCACTTAGTGCCATCTTAAAATAAATCAATGCTCTGGAGGATGTTCTCCTGGGAATGTCTGTTGGCCCAACACATTTGCCTCTCTGAACATTACCACAGTGAATTCCAAGAGGTAACACCAGACAGAAAGGGAATTCTGGGTAGCAAGGCTCTAGGACAGGCCCATTACCCACTAAAGCATTCCTTTATGGCCAGAGCTTGACTTTAGAGATGGAGACACCCACCTATACTTACCTGTGCAAAGAGGGAGACGCTGTACTGTCCCATTAAACCCTTGCTCCCTGTTCTCAGACAAAAATTCACTTCTTGCCTTAAACGGTGATACAGCACAGCTATCCAAAAAAGCTCGTGTCTTCCCTTCCACCAATCACTGAATTCAGGGACATTTGCTGAGTGATCTGGTGCCTTTGGACGTAAGGGGCAACCAAGACCTGGAAAACCAGAAACCTTTCTGTAGCATGGGGGTTTAAAGTCAGACTGGGTGGACACTTGGTTGACCTAAACCTTGTTGAGATGCCTTGATCCTGTCTCTTGGGTGACAGGGACACTTCCCAAATGGGAACTTTCTGGGTACTTCAGCTCCCTTTCTTAGTGCTTGGTGGCAGATAGTACCTACTGAGAATCAAAAAAGGCTCACCAGGCAGCCTGGCAGTGGTAACTGCAGTCACCAAGCATGCAGCTGCTGGCTAGCTGCCTTGAGCCCCTTGGCAGGACAGCCAGGGGCTGAATGGATTACCACATCTCCTCTCTAACTACATTCCTTGAGCTGCCAGCCCCATATGTGACAACAGATCCCATCACCTTGGCTTCTGCTTTGTAACTGTTTGTCTTCAGCCAGATGTTTCTGGCTACTATGGAAAAGTGGAACTGTGCTAGGATGGAGGACTGGCAGGCTGTGTGCAGGAGCTGGGCAAGAGCCCTGGCTTATGAAAGAGGCTAGAGAGGTCAGAGCTACCAAAATCAGATTCTGTCTCTTAATGATTATAAACAATTATTCCACAATTAGGCCGGAAGGGTTAGAAGAACAGCTGTTGGGACTGGGATTCCAGGTGGTGAAAAGCAGAGAACAGGTGCTTTTACCAGCCAAGGCTGCTTAAGAGAAGCAAAAGAAGAATATTTAAACGAAAACTCAACTTCCATCCTCAAATATCTAGATAAGAAAATAGACTTGATGAACATCCCACAGTGACATCTCCTGTTCACCCAATGTCAAATATTTCCAGCCATATGGAATTCAAGACCAGAACCTTCTTGTCATTGTGATATCAACAGCAGAGAATGACTTGTTTTCCTCTCAGAAGCTTGGTGGGACATGATGTTATGTTACCCATCATTGGTTCTGCTAGTTACCACCTAGAAATGATAAGGAGGATGCTTATTTTTATTTATTTGTTTTTTGAGATTCTCTTTCATTTATTCATTCACTTTCTACTAAGTGTCAGGTTCCGCATGAAGTCTTAGACTTCATAAAGATAAAACAGACACAGTCTCTATTCTCAAGCTCACAGCCCAGGAGAGGACAGTGACGTGGAAACAAATAACTGCAGTTTGGTGTGACAAGTACTGACACAAGAATGTGTAAGAGGTGGCCAGGCGCGGTGGCTCACGCTTGTAATCCCAGCACTTTGGGAGGCCGAGGCGGGCGGATCACGAGGTCAGGAGATCGAGACCACGGTGAAACCCCGTCTCTACTAAAAATACAAAAAATTAGCCGGGCGTGGTGGCGGGCGCCTGTAGTCCCAGCTACTCGGAGAGGCTGAGGCAGGAGAATGGTGTGAACCCAGGAGGCGGAGCTTGCAGTGAGCCGAGATCGTGCCACTGCACTCCAGCCCGGGCGACAGAGCGAGACTCCGTCTCAAAAAAAAAAAAAAAAAAAAAAAAAAAGAATGTGTAAGAGGTACAATGATAGCACAAGGAACGAGTGATCAATTCTATTAAGAAGTAAAAAGCTTGCAGGTAGCTAGAGATAGGGGACAGAAGGGCATTCCAAGTAAAGGTACCCTGGCAAGAAGGCACTTTGTCAAATTCAAGAAGCTTGGAAAGTGGCTGAGTGTAGTTGGACAGAGGATATCTGTTGGAGACAGGAGGGAGAAGAGGCTGGAGAGGAAAGGACCACACTAGGCCACCCACTTTCTATCACTTTGTATATAATGGGTGCTCTTAGTTTTTTTATTTAAAACAAATGCTTCCCATTCCAGACATTCAACAACCATCCACATGCACAGCACTAAATGAGGGACCTGAGGGATATCCCTCTAAGGAGCTTACACTGAACCAAACTGGGTGGATTAAACACATACACTACACAGCTAAAGTAGAAAAAAATGGACCAACAAGTACATCCAACTATAAATGGTACAGACTGCACAAAGTACTAAGGAAATTCACAGGTTCTTGGTTTCTGACAAAGCTTAAATACTATCTCATTAGAGAACTGTTCAAATGCTTGAATCCCCTTGACAAAAACCTGGCTAAATGAGCACCTATGGGACGTGGGACGCTCACTCAGGCACATTAGTCTGGCTGAGGCCAAAAGGCCACGAACCACAGGATGCCCAGAAGGCTTTTATGGCAATATAAGAGAGACATGCCTTAGACAAGAGAGGGTCCTAGACAGGACTTTTTCTTCACTGGTGAAATGAATGGGATGATTAAGAATACAGCAACTGCCTAAAGTCTTCATCTTCCATCATAATTATAACCCACAGGAAAAAAACATTTCATGGCATACTATTACTTTTTACAGCTTGTTTCCTCACACACACACACAAAAAAAAAGCTTTAAAAATAAGCATTTCATTGGGTCCTTTATGCATCTCCAGATTAAAAGTTTCATGTAGAAGTAAGGAAGTATTCAGTTTATCTGAAGATACTTACAGGCCTCTGGGGAATGCAGCACATATTCTAGGGTGTGAGGAAGGGCCTTTGATAGTCCAGAGCTTCCACAAATGAAGGCTGCTGGTCATGGATGGGCTTGACTAGAGCCCTTCCTTACTCCTTATGACTGTGTGATAGCTCTGGTCCTGGCTGGGAGGTCACACCACTGTCCCCTCATTACCCTTCCAAGCCTAGGGGAGCTGCCATACAGTGAAGGCACAAGCAATGGCACTCACCCTCATGGAGGTCTCTCCACCATGGGCCTGTTGCAGCCTGAAGACCTGGGCCACCATGTGCTCTGTGGAGGGGTGCAGCAGGATCCTTCGTGAGGCCAAGCCCACCATTACATATCTGCCCATTGGGGACAGGCTCACCGAAATGGCGTTGGGACCTGAGGACCAACAGAACAGAGAGATAT
This sequence comes from Symphalangus syndactylus, assembly GCF_028878055.3. Classification (NCBI taxonomy): domain Eukaryota; kingdom Metazoa; phylum Chordata; class Mammalia; order Primates; family Hylobatidae; genus Symphalangus; species Symphalangus syndactylus. Next base: position 10,357,348 of record NC_072428.2, on the reverse strand, counting down.
TTCCTAGGCTTCTGACCATTCCAAGGAAACAACTTTCACTCTTACTCTTCTCTTTTTCTCTAATCTTCATATTCACTTGCTCATCCTGGTGTTATGTCATAGGACTGTAGTGAGGAGTATGATGAGAAGGCACACACATACTGAGTATAGTGTTTGACATACAGAAAGCACCTAATAAGGCTGAATGCGGTCGCTCACGCCTGTAATTCCAGCACTTTGGGAGGCCAAGGCAGGGGCATCACCTGAGGTAGGGAGTTTGAGACCAGCCTGACCAACATGGAGAAACCCCGTCTCTACTAAAAATACAAAGTTAGCCAGGCGTGGTTGCACATGCCTGTAATCCTAGCTACTCCAGAGGCTGAGGCAGGAGAATCGCTTGAACCCGGGAGGTGGAGGTTGCGGTCAGCTGAGATCCTGCCATTACATTCCAGCCTGGGCAACAAGAGCGAAATTCCATCTCAAAAAAAAAAAAAAAAAAAAAAAAAAGTACTTAATAAATGCTAACCGTTGTTATCAACATTTTAAAAAATTGTTAACATCCTGTAATTACTATTTTGAAACCTACTTTTTTCATTTACTACATTATGAACACTGTTCAGTAAGAGCATTTTAAGGGCCAATGGAGCAGTTCTATCACTGCACCATCATTTGTTTAGTCAACTCTTAAAAAAAAAAAAAAAACACTTAAATTCGACTCAAGGTGACACCAGCAAAACAAAACACCCACCCCACCCCCCCGCAAAACAAACAAACAAACAAACAAACAAACAAAAACAGTTTCAAGGCAACAATTTGACATTTTTCTGTATGGTAACACTGCTGTGAAAACCCTTGTATGTAAATCTTTGTATAGTTTTCTGATTATTTCCTTAAAAGCTGGATTGCCAAACAGCTGACACATTTTGGGAGGTTTTAAATACACGATGCCAAACTGTCTTGCGGTGCATGTGTCTGCCACAACCACCTCCTCCCTTATTCCTGGACATCGTAACAGGGGCACGTGGTAGGACTCTAATGCTGAGATGCTTCTGCAATGTTACTAGCCAGCACTCCTGCAAAGCAATCTTTCTCTGGCCTGTGCCCCAGTGAAGGTAGGGGCAGCATGTGACCATTACTCCCACCCAAGCCGTGCCTCACCTAGCAATGACCATGCCAAGGCACCAGCGTCCCTCTGTCATTAGGTTGGGCTTCCTATCCCTTACCAAATCGCTTGGTGTAGAGCATTTCACCCAGGTTATGGGGGGCCAGGGAGTACACTGCCAGGATGCCTTCATCGGGAAAGCCCCTCTGGCTGCTGGGGATGAAAGCTGCCAGGAGCTGGCCATCTGCAGAAATGTCACAGCTGGCATCATTGTAGATCTTGCAGTTCTGCACCAGCACATTCACGGAGGCTGCATCAGACAAAGAAGGAAAAGAGGATAAGAAACTTTGGAGTTGATACTGTAAAAATTCTGGGGCCAAGAAACTTTAGGGACTTCGTAAGGGCCTGAACCTTGTCTAGAAATGGTAAAGAATACCTTCTCATTCAAACTAAAATGTCAAATGAACCAAACACAGGAGGCAAGAAAAGTATGTCTCTTTTCCCACCTTAGCAGGAAACTACAGGATAGTCAACACCACCACAACCACCTGCTGAGTCTTAGTTCACATTTAGGAAATACCGCTTGAGAGATTAGATAAGGAAAAAGTTATTAAAAATTATTCCTAGAGAGCCATTTAACAGCTGTTATTGTCCCAGAGATCAAAACTAAGATAAATGGAAATGCAAACCCATTGGTTCCAAGAAAAAGGTGATACAGGTAGAGCTTTCTTGGGGCAGGAATCCTACTCAACACCCATTATGTGACCTTGGAGAAGAAAGTCATTTCATAAATTTGTATCTTACTTTCTCATTTAAGAGAAAGAGAACTGGAACATCTAGAGACCAGTTTTCTGGAAGAGCTCCTTGCTAATACTAATCTCTAACTCTACCAAGAGAGGAAACAGAACAAAGCCCAGCTGCGGCTGGATGGCCAGGGCTCTTTTCATTTCCCACTATGCTCTATGCCAATGTCCATGGCAGCCCTAGTCTGCACTTAGCAGTTCCTGAGAACAAACTGCAGGGTCAGGCAGGCAGCAGGCTCAGCCTGGTAAGGTGGCAAGATCTGAGGGTGGAGGAATGTCCGTTAGTGAGGAGCATCCACTCAACAGAACAGGACCAATGAGATGTTAACTGGCACTGTGCCTATAGGCTTTGTTTCAGTTTTCATCTGAATCCCTCTCTGAGTCCCACTGTGTGATTCCCTGCCAGGAAGAAGTGGCTTACCCTTGATGTAAGCATAGAACAAGAGTGCCCACATCATGGGCCCAGGCAGAACAGCACAACACATTCAAACAGACCAAGCTCATCAGGGCTTTGTCTCATTTAGATATACCTCAAGCAAAAAAACTTTTTACTGTTTCTCTTATTTGAAGGAGATGTCCACTGTCAGAGGCATTGTGGTAATTTTTTAGAAGCCAAACTCAGAGTCCAAGTGATCTACTGCCCTCGCCAGAGTCCAAGTGATCTACTGCAGTAATCCAAAAAAAGTCAAGGGCAAGTTTCCCTAGGAAATTACCTCAAGGAAAACAAAACAAGGAATTGCTCTTTCAGACGCCCCCAGGCTTATGTGATCTGATACTTAGAGTGATTTGTAAAACTCTATTTGTTCTCCTTTCCCTGTGTGTTGCTAATGAGATGACAGTGTATATCAAAAAAGGCATCAGAACACATTGATTAGGCTATTGTGCCAACTCGGGGGCTGACACCTACAGCACCATTACGCATAAAACCGAAGAGGGACCACAAGGATGGTTCTGTTTGCTAACTAATAAAATAATGATATCCAAATACTCACTGCTATCACCATTAGGCCTTTCTACTGCTCAACTCCCAACCTACCATCTGGTCTAGCCTGTAAGGCTAGATTTATCTAGTTAGGACTGGGACCATCTGCTACTTACTACTCAGGGTCCCAAGCCCTTTGCCAAAACAAAAACAAAAACAAACAAAAAAAGATATGGCAATATCCCTCTCCTTTTCTGGATCAACACATGAATCCAGCTGGGAATATAGAACCAAAGGAACCGGGAGAAGTTTCAGAAGTGAGACCATCTTGGTTTTCTAACTCTGAGGCTGACAATGCTCAGAAAAATAAAAAGAAACTTAACAATTTACACTCTAACCACCAAAAGCAGGGAGAGAAAGAAAATAAAGAAATCATCAATATTAAGTAGTACATGAACCTAAATAGGAAAGGAGAGGGGACTCTACGGGCTTTAAGACAGCTTTGAACAGTTACCATTTTATCTACATTTAATGTCTCGAGGGGCCGGGCGCGGTGGCTCACGCTTGTAATCCCAGCACTTTGGGAGGCCGAGGCGGGTGGATCACGAGGTCAGGAGATCAAGACCAGGTGAAACCCCGTCTCTACTGAAAAATACAAAAAATTAGCCGGGAGTGGTGGCGGGCGTCTGTAGTCCCAGCTACTCGGAGAGGCTGAGGCAGGAGAATGGCGTGAACCCAGGAGGCGGAGCTTGCAGTGAGCCGAGATTGCACCACTGCACTCCAGCCTGGGCGACAGAGCGAGACTCCGTCTCAAAAAAAAAAAAAAAAAAAAAAAAAAAAGTCTCGAAAATGTCTGTTGGGTTATGTTATCAAAACAGACTTTCCTATCTTGCTGTTACATAGATCCAGCTCATGTGTGTTAACGTTTATTTTGGTCAAACAGCTAGAAGGCTATAGTAACCCTCAAAACTCATCACCAACACACAAAAAAGCATTTAACGGCTTACGGAGACAAGGGGTGCAGACGAGAGTACAAGTAAGGTTTTCCTTCTTCTGGAAAGCTTGGCTCTAAAATCCCTAAAAACTGGGCATATAGACAAAAAGCATTTCGTCAGCCTCAAATCCAGGCCACTGTGCTTGCGTTTGTATTATATGATGATGATTCCAAGTCAATAGCTATCTCCCAAATTCTGCCCTCTCCCCTGACTCCACCCAACTTCATAACTCTTCCTGGCTACTGCAATGAGCTCACAGAGATATGCAAAGGACAAATGAAAAGAGAATGCTGAAAATTGTAATAGCTTCTTCGGTAGCATATTCAGTTTCAGAAATTTTGCAGCTCATGATCTGGGGTTTCACTTCTACCCTAATGGGATGTGGTAGGCATAGAGTGATTTGGTAGCTCCATTGCACTGGGTTCTGTTTACAATTTCATTCTCACATTTGCTGTTTGTTGTCTATTAATTTCACATGTGGAAAAGGAAACGTTCAGTTACAATAAGTGTCACTGCTTCCATTCACTTGTGCAGCTTCCTCTTGTAAGGCTGAAATTTTGATGAGTTAATTCATACAGGAAGAGATTTCTTGGATCTCAATTACTTGTTTATTTAGGCCACAGGAAAGTAATGTACTAATGACAAAGAACAACTAACTCATCCTTTTTGGATTCAACAATAATATAAGGTAGAGAGAAAAGGGAGATGTGAAACATAGCCGAAGACACCGGCTATAGCTTACACACCATTAGAAGTCTTTGTGGTGCTCCATACCTTGTGTGACCCCAGCAGTACACAAACTTTAACACGTATCAAAATCACCAGGAGGGCGTATTAAAACACAGACTGCTGGGACGGGGCCTGAGAATTTACATTTCTAACAAATTCCCAGGTGTCTCTGATGTTGCCGGACTGGGACTACACCTGAGAAGTGCTACCTCGTCAAATAATCCTTAGTCTTGGAGATGTATCTCCAACAACTGGCTTTCACTTAAAGGCAAAACACATATTGGAAAAAATGATGGGATATTTAGCTGGGCAGTGAAGAATGGAAATAAAGATTAGGAAAGAAAGGATTTTCAAATCAAAACTGCTCAAGAACTTCAGGGGGCAGCTCCAGAGGGAGAAAAAACAACGCAGGAGACAGCAGGAAGCCATGTTCCAGACTCTGCAATGTAATCTCCTCCCAATTAGAAATGATTTCCAAGTGAAAATGCCCTAGCAGGGAATGGGAGGGGTTAGAAATACTGATGCCTGGAGGAGCAGATGGCTCTGCCTTCCTATCAGCTCCATAAATTATAAACAAACACCTTGTACAAAGATCGATTTGTAGCCTGTTGCTGGCTGGCCAGATGAGGCCATGGGAGCGATTAGCAGCTGCAGTGCTTTTGCAAATGCATTAGATACTGATTTGGAAAACCCAAGGGGGGTTAAATCAGCAGAAAAATTTCCTCTTGGCTATCTCTGAGCCCCTTGGATTTCAGAATAAGGCCTGCACAGAGCTCCAGATGACCCATAAACACTCCCTGAAGGCACTATATCCCCTGTGGTATCGCCTGCCCCACACCACTCATCCTCCAGGTTTCTTAAGGCCTATTCTGACAGGACAGCCTAGTGACTAATTCCATTCACCCAGTAAGAGTTCACTCTTAAAAATCATAGTGAATCTAATGTGCCACTTTTTTCAGGAAAGCAATTTCAGAATTATTTATGCATGAGGCCTTATTCATAAACTTCTAAACACTAATCTGAAATCTCAAGTGAGAGAAGCAGGTGGCAAGATCTTTAGCCTAACTCCAGGAAAAGGTTAAATGCAATTCACATAAATCAACTTGGTGGTTGCTGAATTCATCGGTAAAACACAGAATCAGGCTGGGCTCACACCTGTAATCCCAGTACTACAGGAGGCCAAGGCAGGATAATTACTTGAGGTCAGGAGCTCGAGACCAGCCTGGGCAACACAGCAAGACCTCATCTCTATAAAAAAAAATTTAAAAATCAGCCAGCTATGGTGGCATGTGCCTGTGGGCCGAGTTACTTGGAAGGCTGAGTACAGGAGGATCATTTGAGCTCAGGAGTTTGAGGTTATAGTGAGATGTGACTGCACCACTGTACTCCAGCCTGGGCAACAGAGCGAGACCCTGTGTCTAAAAATAATAATAAGTAAAATAAAACATGAAACCTCAAAAATTAAACTCACGTGGAACTTTCAAATGAATAATCAGACACATCACTAGAACAGAACAGAGAGTCCAGAAATATATCTAAATACAGAAAAGAAATTAATTGTATGATGAAGACGACATCTCAAATAAATGGAGACAAATGGATTATTAATTAGTTGGGACAAGTGAGTAGCCATATGGGGGGGAAATTGGATCATACTTTGATTATTTGGGACTAAATTTCCTAGTGAATCAAAGACTTAACTATTAAAAAACTAAAATATAAAAGTTCTAAATGATCTCCCTAATGATGACACAAAACCAAGGAACCATAAAAGGAAAAGTTGTATAATTTTGACTTCTTAAAATAAGTTCTATGACAAAAATAACCTTCAGCAAAGTCAAAACTCGAATGACAAGTAGGAAACTCCTATTATAAGTTAATTTTCTGATTTATAAAGAATTCCTGTAAAATTGCTAAGGAAAAGACCAGTAACACAACAGAAAAATTGGTAAAGCACATGGACAGGTCAAGAGAAGGGAACACAAATGGCTGTGTATATGAAGAGGCATGTAATCTTGTTTGTAACATAAAAAATACAAATTTAAAATGCCCACATACTACTTTTTTTTTTTTTTACATATCAGATTTGCAAATATCCAAAAATTTGATAGTACATTCTATCAGCAGGAGTTTATGAAATCAGGCACTCTCATGAACTCCAAGTGGAATAATGATTTGGCATGAGCTGTATAGAGTGTGGTATGGTAATAACTACACACACTTCCCCCCTGCAATTCCATTTCTAGAAATGTATCCTAGAGATATACCCACACATGTGCAAAATGATAAACTGCAGCAAAGCTTGTAGAGTAAAAGATTGAAAATGACCTAAAGGTCCTTTAATAGTAGACTAGTTAGAAAATTATGGTACATTCATACAATGGAATACTAGGCAGTCATAAAAAAGAACAAATAAGCTCTTTATATACTGACATGAAAAGAACACTGAGCTATACTGTAAAGAAAAAGTGCAGAAAGTACAGATGAGTACATACAGCATGCTACCATTTGGGTTAAATAAAAGGCAGAAAAACATAAATTTGCATTTGCTTGTATATACATATAATATTTCTGAAAAGATATATAAGGAACTGCTAAAAGTGGTTACATGTGAGGAGGAGTGGTAGGATTGGGGGGCTTCTTACTGTATTAATCTTTTATATTTTTAAAATTTTTGAACAGTAGTATCAATTTCAGATGACAATTAAACAAAGTGACAAAATAACAAAAAATAATTTTAAACAAATTATGGCCAACTTTAAATAAATTATGGAACAGAAAGCTAGAAATGAAGAAGCAAACTTCATTTTCAATAAGGGAAAAGGTGGATTGTGGTTAATTTCCAGCAGAGTTAAAGAATGAATTACTGGGCATGTGGCCTATAAGCACTTAGAAATGGATGGTTGCTGCTGAAGTTTCATTGAGACAGGACCTGAAAAATTAAACTGATTTTCCTTGTCCAATAAAGATACCAAGACTGGCATATCAGGAAATGCCACAGACAGAGAATATCTTAATTATTTTAACGCAACTGGCAAAGTCTTACAATATCATACAGACAAGACAGAAAAATGTCAGCCTCAGATATGAACAACCAAGCCCAGAGTGCTAATTCATAAACCAAAATCAACACAGAGGAAGTCCACAGTAACGTACTACAAGGCTTGGTGCAATGCCCTGCCTGATTCGCTACTTTTTGCTAACAATCTGAAAGAAGACAGAAAAGCATGTTTATTGAATTAGTAGACAATGGAATGTTGAGAAAGAAGGACTAAAACAAAGTTCAAATAGATGATGAGAGGCAGGAAAAAGAAACTACAGTTGACAGAAAAAATTGAATAGAAACAAATACAAATCTGTTGTTATTAAAAGATAAGCTGGGCTGGGCACGGTGGCTCACGCCTGTAATCCCAGCACTTTGGGAGGCCGAGGTGGGTGGATCACCTGAGGTCAGGAGTTCGAGACCACCCTGGCCAATATGGCAAAACCCCGTCTCTACTAAAAATACAAAAATTAGCTGGGCGTGGTGGCAGGCGCCTGTAGTCCCAGCTACTTGGGAGGCTGAGGCGGGAGAATCGCTTGAACCTGGGGGCGCGGAGGTTGCAGTGAGCCGAGATCACACGACTGCACTCCAGCCTGGTGACAGAGCAAGACTCTGTTTCAGAAAAAAAAAAAGATCAAGCTGTACAAGTACAGGAAGGTTGAGTCTTGGTTTATTAACAATTATCAAGAAATTTTAAGTGACTAAAAATTCAAGAGTGGCTTCTGAAAAAACTGCTGAAACCACAGGGTAAGCTAATAGTGTCTGAAGCACCACTGTACTATGTATTTGACAGCTCACATCTAGAGTTTTCTATTCTTTTCTGCCCTCCTCCACTGAAAGTTAAAAGGAAAGAGGAGCAGAACTGTCAAGGATTTGGAAATCAGTGAAAGGAATCTAAGGAGGTTTGACCTTTCAACAAAGATTTAATGGAAAATGGCAGCTTAGTTTAAATAGTCAGAGGACTGTCACTTTAAAGAAGCATTATGAGATTTATACTATGGAGGTTCAGAGACAGAACTAGGACCAATGGGAGAAAGTGACAAGGGAAATGGTGGCTCAGTGCAAAAAAAAATTTTTTTTTTTTTTTTTTTTTTTTTTTTGAGACAGTGTCTTGCTTTGTTGCCAAGGCTGGAGTGCAGTGGTGTGATCTTGGCTCACAGCAGCCTCAACCTCCTGGGCTCAGGTGATCCTCCCACCTCAGCCTCCCAAGTAGCTGGGACTACAGGTGTACGCCACCATGCTCAATTAATTGTGTGGTTTTGTTTTTGTTTTTTTTGGAGATTGGGTGTCACTCTGTCACTCAGACTGGAGTGTAGGGATATGATCTTGGCTCACTGCAACCTCTGCCACACAGGTTCGAGCAATTCTTGTGCCTCAGCCACCCAAGTAGCTGGGAAAACAGGCATGCGCCACCACACTCAGCTAATTTTTGTATTTTTAGTAGAGACGAGGTTTTCTCATGTTGGCCAGGCTGGTCTTGAACTCTTGGGATCACGCGATCCTCCCAACTCAGCCTCCTAAAGTGCTGAGATTACAGGTGTGAGCTGCTACACCTGGCCGAAAGAATATTTTAACACAAATCTAGCAGTGATGGTCAGGCCACCTCATCAGTGTGGTCTATCATCAGAAGCAGTCAAGCAGAGGCTGGACCATCACTCTCAGAAATGTGCGAGAGAGAGCCCTTCACGAGGTAGAAAGTGAAATGAGAGGTTTAAAATGCTGTGATTCCAATCGAACAACTGGGATGTGGACTGCAGACTTCACTAGAAGCAAGGAAACTGAAACAGTCATGTTTGTAAATCAGATATCAACCATACCATTGAGATGAATAAAGATACGAAGACTGGCATATCAAGAAATGCCACAGACATAGAATATCTTAATCATTTTAAGGCAACTGGCAAAGTCTTATAATATCACACAGACAAGATAGAAAAATGTCAGCTTCAGATATGAACAACTAAGCCCTATGGGATTATAGGTGCATGCTACCATGCCTAGCTAATTTTTCTATTTTTAGTAGAGACAGGGTTTTACCATGTTGGCCAGGCTGGTCTTGAACTCCTGACCTCAAGTGATCCGCCTGCCTCAGCCTCCCAAAGTGCTGGGATTACAGGCGTGAGCCACCACGCCCAGCCTGTAACTCTCAATTAAGCAATTCAGCAAACATGTCTTGCACCCACCCTCAGCAGCAAACAATGTAAGGTACTGAAGTAGACACAAAAACAAAGATTTCTCTGCTCTGAAGAGTTTGTGGACTAGTAGTTCACTGGCCAAAACCTAAAGTTTAGGTGGAACTGAAAAGAAGAGAAAGAGAAGGGAGTGTAGGATCCGAGAGCTAAACCTTGTGACCCTTTAGGAAAGACTACAGTGATGTTAATTAAACTCGATTAATCCAGATCTTAATAGACTTAAGTGTATAGTATGGTTGATATCTGGTTAATGGACCTGAAAAAAAAGTTACAGAAGAGGTGCAGAAATGGCATGTAGACAACAACTGCTCAATAGGATGACGAAAAACCCAGTGCTCCATGAATTTTTGAGTTCTGGCTCACCAGCAAATATAACCCTTCCACTGATAGCCCCATTTGACATTGACTCACCATTACTGATTTCAGGGAGGTCAAACTTAGTGAAGTCCCACCACTGGAGCCGGTAGGTAGTATTGGCAATGTTACTGGCCACAGCAGACTGTCCATCACCGATCACTGCCCCTGATGAGGAAGAAGTCAAAGACAGCACATTATATTATTTATCCACGTTTCCACTGCAAAACATAAAACAATACTGGGATTAGTAGTGGGGAGAGAAGAGGAAAAACTAGACTGTGGCTAAAGAAAGCTAATGAGTCCCACCTGGCAAGTCTTTGTCTCAAAGAAAAACCAGGCCTGTTTGTCAGGGAACTATTCAATGTGGAAATATAATCCCATTCATCAGTCCTTCCCATTGTTACTTAACATTTACTTAGTGCCAACAACGTGGCAGGTACTGTACATACATGGTCTGGTAGGCTCAACATCTAAGAGAGACAGGTGAGTTTTCACAAAACTGTGAGAAAAGAAAAATGAAAAATGGGAAGACACCATTAACACAGAAAAGCCAGTAGCATTTCAGTCCCTGGACATCCTGATAGTAAGCAGCACTCTTTCAGACAAAGTGTCTCCTCCTTTATCACTTTCTTCCTAACAGGACATCTCAAAAACAGGCTTCCTCCAGGGAAGAGGCAGCTACTATACAGCTGATTGGATAGAAACAGACAGTAAAAAACAAATAAGGTAATATTCATTCATCTCTTCTGGACCCCTGGCACGTAACACAATAAAAACTTATGAGCCTCGCTTTGTAGCATCAGAATATTTTTATTAAGGCCATCTTTTTATAATACCTACCCACTAAGAACCTCCTTGAATCCACATTTACTTGTAACATCTCAGGGTTTAACTTTCTCTGAGATATATTCTTCTGTATGACATTTTTTTCCTTGGTAACCAATTAAATAAAAAATGGATTTTTTTAACAGGGTGACACTTTAATTTGCAGTTGTATTTCATTTATATGAACATGTCATTTCCTCCTCCTCCTTCTGAGGTGCATTTCATACACAACCACCCTCCTTCTGATCAGACAGAGTCAAACCCTGTTGGGAGAATAGAACATTCTTGTATGCTAGATAACCTAAATGGTATTCTCAGCTATAAATCAAAGGCTACTTTGAAAAACTGAACTTGTTAGAGTTTACCAGCCTTAGAAAAATGGACAATTTCATACCCAGATTCTTCAGTATCACCTAGTCTTCCTCTGCACATCACTGCAAAAGCATCTTGTGAACTGTAGTTTTTTTCTTTTAGAGAGCGGCATTTACTGCACTGCTACTCCTGGTGTTTCCCTTTCTTTCCCCAAATGATCAAGAGATGGTTCAAAGAGAAAACCTTCGTACAAGCCAAGAAATATGAGAAAAGTACTCCCTGCACTCTTCCAGTTGCTGCTGGCCACTGTGTCAGAAGACTATTTTTCAGCATTAATTTATTGATAGTCTTATCTTTGTCCCATTTTCAATTTGTAAGGAAAAGTACAAATAGCAGTTCATTTCCAAAACGATGATACTTCTAGATCATGCATTCTCAACATGGGAAATATCATCCCCATGGGGGTAAAAATTGGTTCAAAGGGGCAAAAAAAAAAACAACTTAGTGTAATCATTTGTTCCCCTCCAAAGCATCAGAGTATATAAACAGATACACATTGTATCTGTGATATTAAAATTTCATGGGAGGAGAGACAAGTAGGGAAAAAATGTCTAAATAGGTTCCTCAGGAGGACAACAATGGAATAAAGGCTAAAACAAACCGTTCTAGACAAATGAATACCCCCAAAACAAGACATCCTTCAAAATCTTGCAAATTCAAAGACATAGGTCCAGTCATGCTCTCCCTGAGACCTGAGAACACAGCATTTTGGGGTGTGCTGTCAGTGAGTCCACTGACCTCAAATCTCTATTTGAGGTCCCTGTGGCGTATCATTCAGATGAGGTAAATACATACCCTTGCTTTAACCTTCACAGAAAATTCCCCTTTAATAATTATATCCGACTTTTGCTGAACCTCTGGGTCATGAGGAGGGTAAGATACCTGAAGGACTTTATTAAAAGGAACTTTCTTGATTTTTCTATGCCTCTTTGATAGTGAAAATCATTCTTTAGTTACAAAGTCTACCACTTCCCTGGAAGGAATTATTCCATTTCATTCTGATCCAGGCTCAATTCCACTGAGTTTCCAAATTGTTTCCTGGGCTTGCTTATCAAGATGGTTGACATCCCCCTTTGACCACTAGTCTCTCTCAAATTACTTTAGTTCCTTATCATTTTCTCCAGCTTTTAACAACCCAAATGGTAGAAGGTAAGTTGATTTTCTCAGTACATGATGAACAAAATGCTAGTTGCTAAGAGAGGGTAGAAAATAAATTGAAAAAACAAACTTCATATTTTAAGAGCTTATTCTGGGGGAAGGGATAAGAACTACAAACAGGAAAACAGTTAACGAATAATAACAGATGCTTGTTGAGTACTGTGGATCTGCAAATGGGAACACAAATGATTAAGACTCCCAAATCCCGGCTCCAGAGGCATCCTGTACTGTCCATGTCTCAAGAAACGTCTTCTGGAGAACAGCTGTGCCATAAAATCAACATGTAGGGTTGCCACTATGTGGAAGAGACTGGGGAGGTGCTCTCTGCCAATGGTGCCAGGGTGCTGAGGAGGAATGAAGCCTGGCACCAAGAAGAGTCTTTTTTGTGTGTCATATAAACACAGATTAGGGAGCTAAAGATGCCAGCAACAGATTAGAGTACTGTTACGAGGTTCTTTTCTGCAAGAACTGTAGGCCAACTGAGCCTGTCTCTTGGAAACAACAGGAAGAAAAAGCCTGATGTTATTAAAACAACCCCAACCATTTAGAAGGCCTCTGGCCACTAAGATGAAGGCAGGAAATGTGCCAGAGGGGGTTAATGGACTGAGCTAGAAAGTATTTACATACGAGGCACTTAGCCTCAGAAACCAAATCCTGAGAGACTGCTGAGGGATTTCTAAGGTTTCAAGGTTCTCCCATGTAGTAATGACAGAATGGAACAAGCTAGACTCAGAGTTTCTCAACCTCTGCACTATTGAAATTTTAGGACAGATAATTCTTTGTGCGAAGAGTCTTGTGCATCGCAGAACATTTAGCATCCCTGGCCTCTACCCACTAGATGCCAGTAGCACCCCGCTCCACCTAGTTGAGACAACCAAAAATGTCTCCAGACATTGCCAAATGTCCCCTGGGGATAAAAATCATCCCTAGTTGAGAAACCCTAAGCTAGATAAACATATCCTACATTTTAACTCCAGGGTAGGTGCTCTTAGCACCACTACTAGAATGTCTGCTGCTAACAAGTGATGCTGTTACAGTCATGCAAAGAAACTAATCCAAGGCACAGCATTACAACTTCAATTTTCCATATCTGCCAATGGGATCTTACAGCTTGTTTTTTGTTTGTTTTGGGAATACAGGTTTCAGAATCAATTGGACCAGATTTTGACACTTCCTGTCATTATCTACTATAGTGTGACTTTGTATAAATTAATCTCTCTGAACCTCAGTTTCCTTATCTGTAGAAAAGGGTATAATAGTACCTACAACTTACAGGATTGTTGGAAGAACTTACTGAGACAATAAATAAAAAGTGGTCAGGCATGGTGGCTCACGCCCATAATCCCAGCACTTTGGGAGGCCAAGGCGGGCAGATCACTTGAGCCCAGAAATTTGTGACCAGCCTGGACAGAGTGAGACTCTATCGCAAAAAAAAAAAAAAAAAAAAAAAGGCCAGGCGCATTGGCTCACACCTGTAATCCCAGCACTTTGTGAGGCCAAGGCAGGCGGATTACTTGAGGTCAGGAGTTCGAGACCAGCCTGACCAACATGGTGAAACCCTACCTCTACTAAAAATACAAAAATTAGCCAGGCATAGTGGTGTGTGCCTGTAGTCCCAGTTACTTGGGATGCTGAGGCATGAGAATTGCTTGAACCCAGGAGGAGGAGGTTGCAATGAGACGAGATCGCACCACCACACTACAGCCTGGGCAACAGAGCAAGATTCTGTCTTAAAAAACGCAAAAACACAAAACACAAAAATTAGCCAGGTGTGGTGACGTGTACCTGTAGTCCCAGCTACCCAGGAGACTGAAGTGGGATAGCTTGAGTCTGGAAGGTGGAGGTTGCGGTGAGCTGAGATTGCACCACTGCACTACAGCCTGGGTTACAGAGCCAGACCATCTTGTAGATAGATTAGATAGATAGATAGATAGATAGATAGATACATAGATAGATAGATAAGATAGATAGATAGATAAGATAGATAGATAGATAGATAGATAGATAGATAGATAGATAGTGATGGCAAATACTAAGTGCATTAATAAATGTCCTTTAAAATTATGTCTGTCATCTACTCCAATCTCTGTGTGTATTTCATCTACAGTTACAGCCTGGGTGACACAGCCAGACCATCTCGTAAATAAATACATAAATAAATAGTGATGGCAAATACTAAGTGTCTAATAAATGGCCTTTAAAGTTATATCTGTCATCTACTCCAATCTCTGTGTGTATTTCATCTACAGTTACACTACTACTTACATCAGCATCAACAGACAGCTTATAGAGAGATGTCCTTGTGTAAGAGACTGGCCCAAACAGTGTGCCAGGGCCAAGAGAGAGAAGTGTTTAATCTGAAGATTAAAATAAACTGTCTAGGCCCTACACTATTTGGCAATTTTCTCCTTGAAAACAGCCCAGGTGAAGATAGACCACCTTCTGGGCCACAAAACACAATGTAACAAATACAAAAGAAAAGGAATAATACATATTATGCTTGCAGACTGCAAGAGAACTAAACTAGAAATCCGTAATAAAAAGATAACTGGAAAATCCTATAAAACTGACAGATTAAACAATACATTTCTAAACAACACATGGCTCAAAGAACATGTCTCAAGAGAGATTTAAAAATATTTTGGATTAAGTGAAAATGAAAACATGACTTCTCAAATTCGTGAAATGTAGTGAAAGCAGTGCTTAGAGGGAAATTTATAGCATTGAACGCATGTATAAGAAAAGATAAAAGATCTAAAATCTGTAATTTAAGCCCCTACCATAAGAAAGAAGAAAAAGAGCAAATTAAACCCAAAGTAAGCAGAAGAAAGAAAAAAATGAGCAGAAACCAATGAAATTGAAAACAGGATATCACCTACAGAGAAAAATCAATAAAACCAAAAACTGTGAAAGATCAATAAACATCTAGGTAGGCCAACTAAGAAAAAAGAGAGAAGATACAAATTACTAATACCAGAGAAGAAAGGGGGGCCATCACTACTGATCCCATGGACACCAAAAGGATAATAAGGGAATACTATGAACAACCGTATGCCTACAAATTTGAAAACCTACATGCAATGGACTAGCTCTCCTTGAAAGACACAGTATATTACAATTTACACAAGAGACAAATAATCTAAATAGGCCTATATCTATTAAATTGAAGCAATCATTAATAATCTCCTAAAACAGAAAGAACTGGGCCCAGATGGTTTCACTAAATTCTACCAAACATTTAAGGAAGAAATTGTACCAGTTCTCTAATGTCTCTTCCAGAAAATAGAAATATGAAATACCTGCAACTAACATACTCAATGGTGAGAAACTAGATACTTTCTCCCTAAGATCAGGAACAAGGCAAGGAAGCCCCCTCTTACCAATACTTTTCAACATCATATTGGAAGTCCTAGCTAATGCAATCAGACCCCCCCACCACCGCAAAACAAAGTAAATAAAAGGTATACAGATTGGAAGAAATCTGTTTGTTGCCAGATTAGACATCATTGTCTAATCCCAAAGAATCAACAAAAAAAACTCCGGTAACTATTAAATAATTATAGCAAGGTTTCAAGATACAAGGTCAACTGCTTTCCTATATTGCAGCAATGAACAAATGAATGACTGAAACTTGAAATTAAAAATACACCGCCACTTACATTAGCATCAAAAAAATAAAAAACTTAGGTATAAATCTAACAAAGTATGTACAAGGTCTATAGGAGGAAAGCTACAAAACTGATGAAAGACATCACAAAGGATAAAACTAAATTAGCGAGATATTCTATGTTCATGAATAGGAAGGCTCCATACTGTTACAATGTCAGTTCTTCTCAGCTGGATCTACAGATTCAACACAATCCCAATCAAAATCCTGAATTATTTTGTGAATATTAACAATCTGATTCTAAAGTTTATACGAAAAGGCAAAAGACCCAGAATAGCCAACACAATATGGAAGGAAAACACAAAATTGGAGGATTGACACAACCCAACTTCAAGACTTAATATAGGCCGGGCACGGTGGCTCACGCCTGTAATCCCAGCACTTTGGGAGGCCAAGGCAGGCAGATCACAAGGTCAGGAGTTTAAGACCAGCCTGACCAACATAGTGAAAGCCCATCTCTACTAAAAATACAAAAATTAGCGGGGCATGGTGGCACACATCTGTAATCCCAGCTATTCAGGAGGCTGAAGCAGGAGAATCGCTTGAACACGGTAGGTGGAGCTTGCAGTGAGCCGAGATCACGCCACTGCACTCCAGCCTGGGCAACAGAGCGAGACTCTGTCTCAAAAAAAAAAAAAAAGAATGTCCACACAAACACCTACACATGAATATTTATAGCAGCTTTATTTATTTATTCATAATTGCCAAAACTTGGAAGCAACCAAGATGTTCTTCATTCAAGAGATGAATGGATAAACTGTGGCACATCCATACAATGGAATATTATTCGTGCTAAAAGAAATGAGCTATCAAGCCACAAAAAGACATGGAGGAACCTTAAGTGCATGTTACTAAATGAAAGAAGTCAAAGGCTACATACTACAGGATTCCAACTGTATGAGATTCTGGAATAGGAAAAGTTATAGAGACAGAAAAAAGATGGGTAGTTGGTAGGGGTTGGTTTGCAGGGAGGAAGAGATGAACAGGTGAGCACAAGATTTTTTTTTTTTCTTTTCTTGAGAGAGGGTCTCACTCCATTGCCCAGGCTGGAGTGCAGTGGTGCAATCACGGCTCACGGAAGCCTCAATTTTCTGGGCTCAGATGATCCTTCCACCTCAGCCTCCCGAGTAGCTGGGGCTACAGGTGTGTGCCACCATGAACAGCTAATTTTTTTTGTATTTTTTGTAGAGATGGGGTTTCACCATGTTGCCCAGGCTTGTCTCCAACTCCTGAACTCAAGAGATCCACCTGCCTTGGCCTCCCAAAGTGTTGGGATTATAGGCATGAGCCACCATGTACAGCCACAAGGAGATTTTTTAAGCAGTAAAGTTATTTTGTGTGTTACTACAATGTTGGATACATGGCACATACATTTGCCAAAACCAGTGAAATTTACAACACCAAGCGTGAACCCTAATGTAAACACGCACTTTGGGTGATAATGATGTGTCTACGTTGGTTCATCAACTGCAGCAAATGTACCACACTGGTGTGGACAGTGGGGAAGCCTGTGGGTGTGAGGGGAGGGAGTATATGGGAACTGTCTGTACTTTCCACTCAACTTTTAATAAACCTAAAAAAGAGAGAGGGGCCACGACTTTCATTCACATTCTAGGAGACAGTGGGAACAGCGGCTGTTCATAAGGACAATACTAGTCATGGTAGTTCATATCTATCATATAACCGCAAAAATTCCTTTCATTGAGGCTTAGAGCAAAAGAAGAAATAAAGATTATTCTGATGACAGACAAAATAAGGAGGAAAAGAAGCTTAAATCCAGTGATCCTGGCTAACTACTAGCCAACAACAATGGCAAAAACTAAGCTGCCAAGTCTCATTCCAGAGTCAGGTCTTCAACTTGTAGGCCAGAGCTCCCGGAATGTGTCCAGGGATAAAATCACAATAATCATCACAGTCACATGACAGGTGAGCTCTGCCAAGCCTAATAGCCTCTGTGCATCTTTCTACCTTTGCTTCTCTCAGAAACTCTTCTCTTCTGTTGCTTGGAAAGAATTAGGAATCTTTTTTCAAAACAGCTTCACAGCTTCTCTCTAAGATTTGTTCTAGGAGCAGGGAAATGAAAAGTATGATTCAACAGTTCAGTGAAGATACTGAACAATGGGAATCATTAGCAAATCTATCAGAAAAGCTAATTCAGGGAGGGTAAAAAAGGGCAAGTTGCAAAGAAGGAAATGATTAAATTACATTTCAGTCCTGAAAAATCTGTTTAACTTGAGACTTTGTAATTCAGAATGGCCATCTCTGACTGTGTTGCTGCTGGGAAGATGACAGAAGAATGGGGTTGGGGATGTAAACATTCATCGTCCTGGAGACACAATTACTATCTTTCTGCCTGGTTGTTATATGAACCTGCCCTGGGCTTTCTAGTCTCAGCTCTCCTGACCAGCTGAGCCGGAGGAGAGCTGAGACTAGAAAGCCCAGGGTAGGTTCAACTGAACAACTTATCAACTTTTCAAACAGATTGACAGTTGCTTTGGGCTGGAGGGATGTGAAAGAGGGAAAGGGGACGTGACTGCTGATGTGTACGGGGTTTTTTAGGAGGTGATAAAAATGATATGAAATATCTAGATAGAGGTGATGACTGCACAACTCTACACACTAAAAGCCATTGAAATGTATACTTTAAATAGGTGGCCTGTATGGTAGGTGAATCGTATCTCAATAATGCTGTTATTAAGAAAACACTATTCAAATAAATGTCTATCAATTTGTGAAGTGAAAAATGGTAATCCTATTTTTTGGATCCATTTCATTTCCTTAATAATTAAGAGTATTGGTGAACATCTTTTCATTTGTTTACCAGCTCACTGTGTATCTTTTAGATGGCCTACTAGTGTCTTATGTACATTTTTAAAAGCATTGGTATTTTAAGGTTTTTTGTTGTTGTTTGTTTTTTAGATGGGGCCTCACTATGTTGCCCAGGCTTGCCTTGAACTCCTGGCCCTTAAGTGATTCTCCTGCCTCAGACTTCCCAGTAACTAGGACTACAGGCACATGCTACCCTACCTAGCTTTGGTTACTTTAACTTTTCTCTTATGGATTATCTGAGCTCTCTGTAAATAAATACACTGGCTTCTGTTTATAAAAAATAATTCTCAGAGCAAGTCTATGTTTAAATAATTATTTAAACATAGAAACCAACTTCCCTTTCTAAGTATATCTGAATGGCATCCTAGGAAGAACACTTAATCTTCTTTCCAGAAAGCTTCATTCAAATGCAATCTTAAAACCTGTCCTAAGAAGGAGTATAACTAAGTTCTCGGTCACACTCACTCTGATCATCATTTACTGTCATCTAAAATCACAGTCAATGTATCCTATAGCCTGGTGCCTGGAAAGAGTCCCTGATGACAAAGAAGAAGACTTCTTCCACGCTTAGAAGTGTCCCAAGTTTCTCTGAGTTCCCATTTATGATTCTGACATTGAGAAAAATGCCCAAATGTATATGTGTGTCTGTCTGTTTAAAATTATAGATTTACTGAGATATAACTTACAATTCGCCTATTTTAAAGTATACGATTCAAGGTTATTAGCATATCCACAGTTGTGTAACCATCACCAAATAAATTTTACAACAACCATCATTACTGTCTAATTTCAGGCATTTTCATCTCCCCTAAATACCATACCCATTAACAGTCACTCCCTTTTACTCTGTCCCACTCCTGCCCTAGCCCTAGGCAATCACTAATTGCTTCTCCTGGACATTTCATATAATGAAATCACATGGTAGGTGGCCTTCTGTGTCTGGCTTCTTTCACTCAGCATTAACATTTTCAAAGTTTATCCACGCTTATTGCATGTTTCAGTACTTCACTTTTCTTTTTCCCCCCCCAAAGAGACAAGGTCTCATTCTGTCACCCAGGCTGGAATGCAGTGGTGCAATCACAGCTCACTGCAGCCTTGAACTCCTGGGCTCAAGCAATCCACCCACCTCAGCATCCCTAGTAGCTGGGATTACAGGCACGAGCCACTCTGCCTGGCTTCATTCCTTTTTATGACTGAATAATATTCTATCATATGTTTATAACTGAACCACAGGTTCATATGATAATTTTTTTTTTTTTTTTTTTTTTTTGAGACGGAGTCTCGCTCTGTCGCCCAAGCTGGAGTGCAGTGGCACAATCTCGGCTCACTGCAAGCTCCGCCTCCCGGGTTCATGCCATTCTCCTGCCTCAGCCTCTCCAAGTAGCTGGGACTACAGGCGCCCGCCACCACGCCCGGCTAATTTTTTTGTATTTTTAGTAGAGACGGGGTTTCACCGTGGTCTCGATCTCCTGACCTCGTGATCCGCCCGCCTCGGCCTCCCAAAGTGCTGGGATTACAAGCGTGAGCCACCGCGCCCGGCCATATGATAATTAAATAGTTTTTATTTTATAGAAAATATACTGTGTGGAAAACCAGCAATCATAAAAGGACTTGAGATAAATAGAATTATTTCCATTGTAAAGAAAAAGTAGGGCTTCAAAGACTAATTCTGAGTATATTATCTACAGCTGAAATAGAGTCTTCACTTTTTCC
Organism: Symphalangus syndactylus; assembly: GCF_028878055.3. Taxonomy (NCBI): domain Eukaryota; kingdom Metazoa; phylum Chordata; class Mammalia; order Primates; family Hylobatidae; genus Symphalangus; species Symphalangus syndactylus. The sequence continues at coordinate 10,336,662 of NC_072428.2, read as the reverse complement.
TGAGGCTAAAAGATATGAAGGGTATTAGGGAACATCATTTTCTGCAAACCACAAAAATAAAATCCCAAAAAAGCACCACGTGGCTGTCTATAATTCCGGCCTAGGAAATGTTCTGAGTAAGGCATTTGGTCTATCATATTTAGGCGGTTTAATAACTACTCTACCAGTCGTTTAATCTGATGCTGATATTAATCATTAAACAAGTTTGCAGTATATTTAACATGAATTAAAGGGTAAATATTTTGTAAATACAGACTTCAATGGTTACATGTCTTATTTGTAGGAATTAGGCCCCCAAATCAACATAATTTTATTGTCCAATAAACTCCTAAAGGCTCCAAAGAAGAAGGATAATATCAGTCCACATGCAGATCACAAGCTTTAGGGGCAGACCTGAGAAAGATACTATTGAGGCCAAAGGCACTGGGTCAGGCCAATAAAGCAAATGACAGTCTGAGAATTCAACAAGAAAAACAGCAAGGCCTGGAATACACTGTACGAGGAAAGGAAAAGAAATAGCTACAAAATTTTGTTTTAATTTTTAGAGACGGGGTCTTGCTGTGTTGCCCTAGTTGATCTCAAACTCCTGGGCTCAAGTGATCTTCCTACCTTGGCCTCTCAAAGTGCTGAGATTACAGGCGTGAGCTATCATGCCTGGCAAACTGTGAAATATTCCTATGTATCACAGCTTCATAAAAAATTTTCTCAAAACAACAATTCAAACCAGGATTATATGGCCACAGCAGAGTAAGGTTTATAACAGGTCAAAAAAGAAAGAGAAATTGGCCGGGCACGGTGGCTCACGCCTGTAATCCCAGCACTTTGGGTGGCCGAGGCAGGTGGATCACGAGGTCAGGAGATTGAGACCATCCTGGCTAACACGGTGAAACCCCGTCTCCACTAAAAATACCAAAAAAAAAAAAAAAAAAAAATTATCCCGGCGTGGTGGCGGGTGCCTGCAGACCCAGCTATTCAGGAGGCTGAGGCAGGAGAATGGTCTGAGCCTGGGAGGCGGAGCTTGCAGTGAGCCGAGATCGCACCACTGCACTCCAGCCTGGGCGACAGAGCGAGACTCCATTTCAAAAAAAAAAAAAAAAAAGAAAGAAAGAGAAATTAACCTGATATTAAAGACACAGCAGTAGACAGATAGAGCCTTCTTATCTGGAGTAAGTAGAAAGTGAACAAGGAATCTGGTATTAGCTTTTTTTTTGAGATGGAGATGGGTTCTTGCTGTGGTGCCCAGGTTGGAGTGCAGTGGCATGATCACAGCTTACTGCAGACTCAACCTTCTGGGCTCAAGTTATTCTCCTAAATGAGCCTCCCAAGTAGCTGGGACCACAGGTGTACGCCACCCCACACCCAGCTAATTTAAAAAAATTTTTTCTTTTTTGTAGATATGGGATCTCAGTATTTACCCAGGCTGGTGTTAAACTTCTGGCCTCAAATGATTCTCCTGCCTTGGCCTCCCAAATTGCTGGGATTATGGGCATAAGCCACTGCACCCAGCCTAGTTTTTCTTTTTTTTCTTTTTTTTAATTGTGCTAAAAAGAATACAACATAAAAGTTTACCATCTTAACCATATTTAAGTGTACAGTTCAGTAGAACTGTATGTATGTAACAAATCTCAAGCTCTACTCATTAAACAATTCCTCTTTCCCTCTCTCCCCAGTCCCTGGTCACCACCATTCTACTTTCTATGAATTTGACTACTTTAGATAGCCTCATATAAGCAGAATCATATACTATTGATATCATCTTTTAACATGCTTTGAAAGAGGAGATGCGTAACTAGGTGGCGTGCACACAAAGACATTCACAGACATGGCATAAAATTAGAATATTCAACTCTACAGGAAAGTAGTTAGGTCTGATGGAGAATATAACCTCTTGATCTGTCATGGCCAGAATGAGAATGGAGACTCCCTTAAAAAGCCAGTCAAATAACTCAAACAGAGGATAGGGTTCATGCCATTAGGCCTAGTGAGCCTCAGAAAGCATACCGCTTCCATAAGAATACTTTGCTCCCTAATTCAGTAATCCCCAATGATTCAATCACACTGCCTTGAATGCACCAGTGCCATCCAGAGTTCAGCAATGAGTTACCACCCCAAAGAAAGTGAGTAAGTTGCTCTTTACTAGGTCCTCCTTCCTTCCTCCCATCACTCTGAAACCCAGGATTAATCTGGGCTGTTTACAGGGTGGCTGGTGGCTTCTGGATCCCTGAAGTCAAGCTGAGATGCTCCTGTGTGGGTAGAGAAAGAGGGTGAGGCCTGTTTTCATCACCATGCTGTAGACTTGCCCTCCCTCCTTCAATACATATGTCCTAATGAAGCAATTACCTGCACTTACACTAATGATGTAATTGGGACAAGTAATTATGAAAGCAGAACATCCATTTTCAAAGAAATGGGTATCATTACCTTTATTCCACCCACAAACATTATTTAAGACAAAAACAAATAAGCTCACAAGAACACATGCTACTGAAAGATTACTAGGAACAGTATTCCAAAAAACGCAGTGTTAAGGAAAAATGGGAGGGAAAAAACCCCCAAACACAAACATCTAGCATTCGTTCCCACCAGGCAGGGATTTCCTCAAAGCCTCTACCTCTGACAAAAGACACGCAGGTGGATAAGAGTATTAAGAATTACTCTACCTCCACTAATACATTCCCCACAACCTGACATCGCCAATACTTAATCCCAGCAACAGAGGACACTGGCTTAGGTGGGCCCCTAGGTGAAGCCAGGAAAACTGTCAGCCTCTCATCATTATGCAATGCAGCTGCTTAAGGGGGCGCCTCAGCAGCATAAGAATGGGCAAAGAGAGGGGTGAAGGTAGGGAAAAGGACTGAGGGAGAAAAAGGTGAGAGAGAAAGATAAAGAGAGCGACTGACTCAAACACTAAATGGCTCTCACCAATCACTTGTCTTAAATTGCTGAGACTCCCGCAGCTTTTATTGTTTGGTGGAAGCACAAGCGAGTGGAATTGGACCAGAGGGTCTTGGGCTTGTCAGCAGCAGGAGGGAAACGACCTTTATTGCTGCAAAGAGGATGCAGATTTCAAAAGCCTAAAATCTGCAATGAAGGGAAATGGAAATGTGCTGAACGTGGGTTTGACTGGCAGCTTTCCTCATCTGTCGATCACAGGGTAATAAACACTGGGAGATGGCAGAAATGAAGATAAACGCTTTCAGCAGCACCAGTCCCCACCCTCCCCTCCTCTTCCGCCCCCACTCAGCACATGACAAGAGAGTTAAAGCAAGAAAATAAATCAGCTTCTTAACCAACTCTTTTGTTAAAACTTTCCTTACAGGCCACCTACACGTGAATTATTGCTCTATGAGCCTACATTCACATTAGGGGGCCCAGCTTCTAAAGGGTGAAAAGCTCCTGTCAAATCAGCACCTGTACATTTCAGGGTACAGCATTACAGCTGAGTCAGTTGGGGCCAACATGCAAGAAAGAGGACAGGCCTGCTCCCAGCGAAGAAAGGTGGAGAGCTCCCAAGCCTGTTGAACCCTCTAATTCAAAGCCTGCTTCACTCAGGCTAAGGACAGCATGGTGTCAGTCCACTGCAATCACTGCCACATTACCATTACCCAGCGACAGAGAGGCTAAGCTCCAAAGGCTAACAAAGCCCACAGAACTTGGTGGTCAAAGGTGAGGTTAGATCGGAAAATGGACTCCTAAATACAACACTCAGTCCAACTTCACATTCACCTTGGAAGGGGAGAAAAATTTAACGGTTGACAATCTTGAGGGTGTTCCACAACTAGGTTCAAGGAAAATGTTAATTTTGAGATTTGTGGCATCAAGATAAAGCATCTGGCTTGACTTGGTTACTGTAATGGAACTGAGGCTTTTTTGAGTAAGGTCAAAATATTGGTGATTCTTAATGGATTTGGTGGTGACGGTTGCTTATAAGAAGATAGGCTGGGCCAGGCGCAGTGGCTCACGCCTATAATCCCAGCACTTTGGGAGGCCAAGGCAGGCAGATCACCTGAGGTCAGGAATTCAAGACCAGCCTGGCCAACACAGTAAAACCCCGTCTCTACTAAAAATACAAAAAATGAACCAGGTGTGGTGGCACATGTCTATAATCCCAGCTACTTAGGAGGCTGAGGCATGAAAATCGCTTGAGCTGGGGAGGTGGAGGTTGCAGTGAGTCGAGATTGCGCCACTGCACTCCAGCCTGCGCGACAGGGCAAGACTCCGTTGCAAAAAAAAAGACATTCTGCCCTACTGGCCTAGCCATGCTGTTTCCTTTAGATCCTAAAATGGACAAAAGATTTCAGACCCTTGTTCTGAAGTGCAGGAACCCACTAATGGAAAACCAGGAGCAAAAATAAGTAGGAGAGAGCATGGTGAATGGGTCTGTTTCACAGCATAAACTGCTCTGAAACTTGAGAAGTTCCCAGAACCAGGCATATGCTGTGGAATCTGAGGAGAACAGCACTTGTCATAAAAAGATAGCTAATTTGAAATAGCTTCTAATTAAAATCCAGTGTTCAAACATTAACGCCAGGCACACAGTGGAAAAGCAATATTAGCAAGCCATATATTGAGACGCTGCTAAAAGGACGCACCTGGAACACAGCCATCCAGATGAGCCTTTTCAGTCTTGAAGCCTGTTTAAAACCCCACCTCCTCCCAGAAGCTTTCCTGAATTAGAGAGAAATCCCTGCCTACACACTATTAGCTGTTTCTCATAACAAAACTTTGTCATCTGTTAGGTTACCTGACTACAAGTACATAAAGTTTCCTCTGAGTTCAATTGTTTTTGTCTCTGTGTACACTGAGCCATCGATTTTCCATTGGTACTGTGTGATTTTTCCTTCTTCTTGAGACGGTGAACTCCTTGAGAGAAGGGATCAACTTTTCCTTCATATAATATTTTTTAAGTTTTTAATTTTTTAAGAGACAAGATCTTGCTCTGTCGCCCAGGCTGGAGTGCTGTGGCACGATCATAGCTCACTACAGCCTTGAATTCATGGCCTCAAGTGATCCTCCCACTTCAGCCACCTGAGTAGCTGGGACTAAAAGCTTGAGCCACCATGCCCAGCCCCTCACATTTTAGATACTGTCCAGCCATGGGATTAGAATATTCCCATCCACAAACATGAAATACACAAGGAATGTCACCATTGGCCTTAGAAACTGCTCCTTCTGCAAGTGAGATAATAGGTCCTAGATGGCTTTTACTACCTATGCATATTAGAAGGACTGGCTGAATTATACAGAACCAAATCATAATTTAAAGGAGTTTTTAGTATGGTACATACATCCAGGAACAGGACAAAGCAACTATATTTTGCAAAAAGTGTTTGTCTTTCATTATAAATAAATTTAAACATCCATCAGGAAGAAAATAGGTGACCAAATTATGTTCAACTACACCATGGAACACCACGCAGCCACTACTAAGAATAAAGCAGATATAGATACACGGACAGACAGAAATCCTGGATATTGTTCTGTATGATCCCATCCCCACTACAAAATAAAATGATGAAAACTACATAGATGTATAAATATACATATGTTTTTCATTACACATAGAAAAAAACTTGAAAGACATGTTACAAACCAATCAAACTTTGGGGAATGGGGTCGGAAGAGTGGGAAGAGAAATTTGAACATTTTACTGTACATATTTTGGTATTACTTGAATTATTTACAGTGAAACTATATTACTTTATAAATTTTAAAAGGGGGTCAGAGACACTGACACTTATATTTATAACAACTTAATAAAAAATTTATATCCTAGATTGGGAGACCGACGCAAGTGGATCACCTGAGGTCAGGAGTTCGAGACCAGCGTGGCCAACATGGTGAAACCCCGTCTCTACTAAAAATACAAAAAGTGGCCGGGCGCGGTGGCTCACGCTTGTAATCCCAGCACTTTGGGAGGCCGAGGCAGGCGGATCACGAGGTCAGGAGATCGAGACCACGGTGAAACCCCATCTCTACTAAAAATACAAAAAATTAGCCGGGCGTGGTGGCGGGCGCCTGTAGTCCCAGCTACTTGGAGAGGCTGAGGCAGGAGAATGGCGTGAACCCACGAGGCGGAGCTTGCAGTGAGCCGAGATTGCGCCATTGCACTCCAGCCTGGGCAACAGAGCAAGACTCCGTCTCAAAAAAAAAAAAAATACAAAAAGTAGCCGGGCATGGTGGCATGCGCCTGTAATCCCAGCTACTTGGGAGGCTGAGGCAGGAGAATTGCTTGGACCTGGGAGATGGAGGTTGCAATGACCTGAGATCACACCACTGCACTCCAGCCTGGGCAACAGAGAAAGACTCCATCCCCCTTCCAAAAAGAAAAAAAAAATATATATATATACATATACACACACACACACACACACACACACACACATATCCTAGAATACCACAGAGAAGTAAAAAAAATATACATTTTTACTATTTAATCTCCATTGTATTTGACATATACATTTACTTATTCCATGAAGCTAAAGAGTTGAAGGACTTCAGAAAAACTCCTTGGTCTTGGATTTACCAATGAAGTTCAGGAACCTCAGGTTCTCTCTTTTCACTGAATGCCAGTCAGAATAATACCCTGAGATGCCTTTCACATGTTTAAGAAGTAAGAGTGCTATAGCTTTAGTAGCCAAAAAATCTGTGCTATATAACTGATGATGAGCCAGAACAATTCCATTTCTGTGTAAACATCTTAGAGAAAACACCACATGTGTACAGAATTTCAGGGCACATTATAAGAGTGAAAAATCTAGAAAGTTAAATGTTCATCAATCGGGAACAGACAACAAGACATATGAATGACTATTAGAATACTATGTAACAACAGAAATAAATCAAATCAATCAAACTATATCAACATGGACTTATAATACTGAATTTTAAAAGTTATATGATGATCCATATGCATATGACCCCATTTATATAAACACAACTCTTTTTTTTTTTTTTTTTTTTTGAGACGGAGTCTCGTCTGTCACCCAGGCTGGAGCGCAGTGGCACAATCTCGGCTCACTGCAAGCTCTACCTCCCGGGTTCCCGCCATTCTCCTGCCTCAGTCTCCCAAGTAGCTGGGACTACAGGCGCCCGCCACCATGCCCGGCTAATTTTTTTTGTATTTTTAGTAGAGACAGGGTTTCAATGTGTCAGCCAGGATGGTCTCAATCTCCTGACCTCGTGATCCGCCCACCTCAGCCTACCAAAGTGCTGGGATTACAGGCGTGAGCCACCGCGCCCGGCATAAACACAACTCTTAAAATACAAAACAATATTTTACTAATATATTAAGCTATAAAAGATAAAGTACAACCATATAAACCAAAGTCATAAGAGCAGATGCCTCTCTGTGAAGTGGGAAAGATAATCAAAGGGGTCAAAGGAACTTCAACTTTATTTGAAATGTTTCATTTTCAAAAATCTGTTGGGAGGCCAGGCACGGTGGCTCACACCCGTAATCCCAACACTTTGAGAGGCCAGGGTGGGAAGATCGCTGGAGGGTGGGAAGATCGCTGGAGGCCAGGAATGCAAGTCCCGTCTGGGCAACATAGTGAGACCACATCTCAAAAATAAATAAATTAATTAATTAAAAAACAATTAGGGCCAGGAGTGGTGGTGCACACTTATAATCCCAGCACTTTGGGAGGCTGAGGCGGGAGGATCCCTTGAGCTCAGGAGCTCCAGACCAGCCTCAGCAATCTAGTGAGACCTTATTGCTACAAAAAATTAAAAAATTAGCCAAGCACGATGGTACACGCCTATAGTCCCAGCTATTTAGGAGGCTGAGGTGGGAGGATCTCTTGAGCCTGGAAAGTCAAGGCTGCAGTGAGCTGTGATCCTGCTATTGCACTCCAGCCTAGGTGACAGAGGAAGACCCTGACTCGAAAAATAAAATACAATAAACTTGTTGAGACAAATGGGGCAAAACAACTCAATTTGTTGAGGCAAATAAGGCAAAATGTCAATAACTATTAAATTTTGGTTGTGGAAGCACAAATGCATGTCATATATATGCCTGTATAGATACTACTTTAAAATTTCTGGGCATATGTTTGCAAGTATTTTTAAAATTTCTCACAATAGGAAGGAAGGAAGCAAACGAAAGCAAACAACTGGGAACACAAAGGAAAGAACATTTATGTGCTTTCCCACAATCTTAAGCCTTGACCAACATAGTATGGGGGAGGTCATAATTGGCTAAAGTTAAATACTTGGGGATGTGGAGTCCCACTAAATTCCAGAGGCAGGCAGAAAGTCTACATTCTGTTTATTTGGAATTCCTGACATAAAAGATTATGCCCACGGAAACATGTCCTGGGTCTTGATGAATCAAGTTCATACCATGTAAAGCCTGAGCTACTGCACTGGTGAAACCATTCTGCAGGCAGCTATTGAGTGACATATGGTCACGTAAACTTTGTACCCCACAAAGGCAGAGACTCTAAAGCCATGGGATTCCTGAGTTCAAACTAGGAACAGTCTGTCTGCACAGATGAAACATGCAAACACATGCCCAGGCCCAAGCATTTCTCTTCAATGCCATCTTGATGCCATATAACATCTTACCGTGAAAACAAGAAAGACTTAATTTTAAGTCTCATACTACCCCCCACTATCTAGACTCCTTCCTCCCTGCCCTACTCAATGTTTACTAAAATCCCCTTCATCCTTCATAATTTTAATGTCAGGTTAGATAAATGTCTGAGAAAGGCCTGTGGCAAATTTCTAGCTTTTACAAGAGGTATCTGACAAAGGAGATTAAAATGTATTTTGGTGTTTCCCTTTCTGTCAGAGCTGCACGCACCTCCCAGAAAACCCTGGACCTGCTATCACAAGTTAGGGATGCGCGTAAACAAGTGAGCACGGCGGTGTAAGCACACACCTTTTTAAGACCAACTCTGTTGCTGGTCATCAGGAAGAATACACAAAAACCTGCAAGCTTCTCTATATGCCCCTTGGGGTATGGGAAACCAGGAAATAGTATTGCAGTCAACACTAAGCGCCGGGCCCTTGTCCCATACAAAACCATCTATCTTCCTCTTTACTCTCCTCACTCCTGTCTTCAATGCCAGATTGTTTTTAAAAGCAGATTTTTTATTGTCACTTACCTGCTCTAAAGCTTTAGAGGCTCCTCACTGACTACGCTGAGATAGACTCCTTGGTCTTCAAAGCCCTCCTCGATCTGGACCTGTCTGTCATCTACCCCTCTGCGCTTGTCTCCCACTGCTCTCCACACCCATCACTTTGTACATGTGTTTTAAACACATCCCTACATTTAAACCTTCTGCTCATACTGCCCCCACTATCTAGACTCCTTCCTCCCTGCCCTAGTCAATGTTTACTAAAATCCCCTTCATCCCTCATCTCCCAATTCAAGCACTTTCTCAAATAACTCACCTCTCTCCTTTTTTTTTTGAGACAGGGTATCACTCTGTCACCCAGGCTAGAGTGCAGTGGTGCAATCCCAGCTCACTGCAACCTCCGCCTCCAGGGTTCAAGCGATTCTCCTGCCTCAAAACTCCCAAGTAGCTGGGATTACAGGCGTGCACCACCATGTCCGGCTAATTTTTGTATTTTTAGTAGAGACGGGGTTTCACCATATTGGCCAGGCTGGTCTCAAACTCCTGGCCTCAAGTGATCCACCTACCTTGGCCTTTCAAAGTTCTGGGATTACAGGCATGAGCCACCACGTCTGGCCAATAATCCCCTTTTCTGAGAAGTCTTTTCTAATCTCACTAACCTGATTATGATCTCCTCTTCAGAAGCCCCATGGCACTTTGTTTCTCTCTTATTCTGTTACAGTTCTTCCGCTCAATCTCCTGCCCTCCGCAGGATGCTCTACCATTATTCACTCCACTTGAGGATGGGTTTAAAATTCAGCCCACCAGGGGCCAACTCAAAATCTACAAGCCAAGTGTACCTGTTCTATTCCCACTCAACACTTTCCCTGAATCTGAATCCCCATAGTGCATTATTAGTAGGTGCCTGTGACAGCAAGAACACACAGTTTCTTCATCTTTATGTAAAATATATTGACGCTCTGCTGTAGAAGGTATGCAGTAACTCCATATTAATTAAAGAAACAAAGGGCTACTTGAATATATCTGACTCAGACTATTCGACTGTCAGCTCCTTAAGAGTAGGGACTACCTTAAATCCCTCTGAGAGACTTAAGCACCTCCGAATCCTTGCACTTCACTAAAGAGTACCTTGCACAAAAGGTACAGAATTACAACTCAATTTGTTAACTAGGACTCAAAGTATCTTTGGCTTTGAGAAGATACCCACTCAATCGTCAGAATGGCACTTCCAAAATTCCTAAAAACCTTTTGTCTGATTTCTGCAACTCCAGGAAAGCACCCAACTTCTGCAAGTCTACATAGCACAGTACTCAGGGCACTAAGAAATTGATGGTTTCATGCAGGGGAAATATAACTGCAGCCAAAACAAAGCCAGGGTGGGCGGGCTTCCGAGTTGGTAAAATGTAAAAAAAAAAAAAAATTCCTCCTCTGGCCTGTGGAAGATCCAAGTGGGTGCAGGCCTTCTCCTTTGTTAGCCTCTGCAAGGCTCTAGCCTTGGGGCCAACAGGATTAGCACAGCCATTTCATGCTCTGAAAAGTCAGAAAAGGAGAGATAGGGAGCTTTTCACTCTAGGAAATGCCTCGTAGTCAGAGACGGTTTTGTTTCTGTTCAAAAGATAAGTGGGGATGCTGAGGTTAAAAAGCAAAAATTCCAACAATGGTTAATGAAAGGTTTGGAAACAATGTACAGAATTAGGCAATGGAATAAACTCCAAGAAGAGAAGAGCAGGTGCCAGAGAATCAGCACTAGATGTTTTCATGCATTCAAAAATTTCCATGTATTTAAAATGTCATCAGGACGCCCTGTGAGCAGACTTGATGCAGCAATTAGAGAATGCAGGCTTATCCCTCTTGGCACAAAATACCCACAAATAAGCTCCTAGTATAAAAGTCAAAACAAAGCAGAAAGAAAAGCTTTACCAAAAAAGTTGAGCAGTTGCTGCATTTCCCTGGATTTAATAATTAACTATGCACCTTCCTGAGATGGTCTAAACTAAACTCAAATACTGTATTCAAACACACAGAGCTCCCAGGACCCAATTTGGGTTTTGTACCTTGGGTCTACAGATAGGCTTCAGGTGGTTCAAGAAACCCCTGAAATAGCAAATAAAATTGTGCATGTGTTCATGAGTGTGTTATTACATTAATATTTTTAATTTTCTATATTTTATGATGCTTTGACATCTTGGGGGCTTTGCAGATAAGCAACTGTACCTCCCAGGGTTAGTTACTTCCTAGGGATGGCAAACAACTTGCCTTTGATATGCAAACCAACCAATCCAGAGTCCATACCCTAACTACCTCCTTTATTAAACACCAAAACAAGGCCGGGCGCGGTGGCTCACACCTGTAATCCAAGCACTTTGCGAGGCCAAGGCGGGCGGGTCACGAGGTCAAGAGTTTGAGACCATCCTGGCCAACAGGGTGAAACCCCGTCTCTACTAAAAATACAAAAATTAGCCAGGCATGGTGGTGGGTGCCTGTAATCCCGGCTACTCAGGAGTCTGAGGCAGGAGAATCACTTGAACCCGGGAGGCGGAGGTTGCAGTGAGCCGAGATCGCGCCACCGCACTCCGGCGTGGCGACACAGTGAGATTCCCTCTCAAAAAATACAAATAAAAAATAAAAAAAAAAACACCAAGACAATATTCCCCAGCCCTAAATCACCCCAGGGCCAAGTATGGACAACTAGTGCCCACGTATACAGCCCAGAGCCTGCCAAAATTATTCAAACTGATCCAATCCTAAACTTACTTAGCTTCACCCATCCCTTCCCCTAGAAACTACAATAAAGGCTCATGCTCCTCCCTGCCCTCCTTCTGCCTCCTGGCTCCCTGGTACTTCCCCATGTGGCCTTGTGTTGTGTGGCATGGCACACGCTCATCTCTTGTTGGGAACTGTAAGGAACAAACTATCCTTTCAACGGCAATCATCTCTTCATCTTTTGTCCTTACCATATTGGAATAAAAACAAAATCCTGGGCACACGTTATTACAGTTATATGTACATATTTTTTTCTGAGTGTAGGGTCTAAGTTTTTACCATACTTTCTCAGAGAGCTCTAAAGATTAAATCTTAATCTCTAAAGATTAAAAGCTAGTGATCTAAATGTTTCAGGTAACTTTGGGGCTCAACAGGCTAAGATATATCACAGAGGAAGCCTCTCTAGGGAGCATGCAAAGTCAGGTGGTTATTCTTAGAGAGTGCAAGGAGAAAAAGTGGACATTGCATAGGGCTTTATTTACTTTTGATTTTTCCTGGCTCTTTGCAGTGTAAGGGATCATCAGGCAAGGAGGTAGAAAGGAAAAAGGTTCATCCATGCCCAAAATAGTGATGCTCATGATAAATTAGCACTTCTAATAAGTAACACAGAACTTCTGAAATGTATACATACAATCTTGCTTAAACATTCACAGAAATTGTGCGACTGTCCATGCTATGTTCTATAAAAAACAACTAGCATGCTGTGCCAACCAGCGACAGTATCAGCAGCAAAGAGATAAAGCCTTGGCCTTCAACCTCACTAAGGCTGACAAAGATACACAGATTTGGGATCTAGACTAAAGTACAGAGTCTTGAGACATGCCTAGAATAAAGAATAGTGATCTCAAAACAGAAAGCTTTTTGATGGCTGAGTGAGAACTGAATATTAAACAGATATTTATCAAACAGTACTGTGGAAGATGTATATAAAATGGTAATAAGATGTACTTCTTGCTTGGTTGGAGCCTACAGTCCAGTTGGGGAGATAAGACTGCCATCAAAAGCATTATAAATGAGGCCAGGTGTGGTGGCACACGCTTGTAGTCCCAGCTACTTGGGAGGCTATGGCAGGAGAATCACTTGAAACCAGGAGGCGGAGGCTGCAGTGAGCCGAGATCGCGCCACTGCACTCTAGCCTGGGCAACACAGGGAGACTCTGTCTAAAAAAAAAAAAAAAAGGCAATATGAGTATCTAATGAGGGGACCAACCACAGCCACAGCCATTTAGGAAGGGGCCACGGCACCAATGGCCACCTGAGAAGGAGGAGGAAATTTACAGAGTACAGAGAAGCTAGGACTTGAAGCATGTGGAAAGGAGAATGGTTCAGGATAGAAAGAGGTTACTGCTCAAAGTGGATTCAGGGGTCAAGCGCTAATACCAGTTCAGTGGGAGGCAAAGGCTTATACAAAGAATAATAGAGATCAGGTTGAAAAAAGATAAGGAACTTGTCATCTGTGTGGCAGGAAAGAGAAATCTTTTGACATTTTTGAGTAAGTAAATTACACAGTGGATAGCTTTCAAATTTTTATTTTTATCAAAGTACTACCTACCCATAATTTTTAAAGTTAAAAAGTATTCAAGGCTAATAAAGTTAAATGGCAGCCACCAGCCCCATGACCCACCCTCCTTGATTTCTGTTCTCCAGAGGCAATCACTTTTCAAACCTTTTTTGTTTTTCTTCTGATAATTAAGCATCATATTTCTAAAATTACTAATGTTTCTTTTTCTTTTTCTTTTTCTTTTTTTTTTTGAGATGGAGTCTCGCTCTGTTGCCAGGCTGGAGTGCAGTGGCGCGATCTTGGCTCACTGCAACCTTCGCCTCCCAGGTCCAGGCGATTCTCCTGCCTCAGCCTCCTGATAGCTGGGACTAAGGTGCATACCACCACACCTGGCTAATTTTTGTATTTTTAGTAGAGAAGGGGTTTCACCGTGTTGGCAAGGCTGGTCTCAAACTCCTGACCTCAAGTGATCTGCCCACCTCAGCCTCCCAAACTATTGGGATTACAGGTGTGAGCCACTGCACTAGGCCTATTACTGATTTGTCAATTTCTGCTATTATCTACTGATTTCCTATGATGGGAGATGATTTGTCCCTACCCTCTTTTCTCCTCCATCCTTCCAAAATAGTTACATCCTATGTTTGGGTTAATGTAAATTATTTACAGTATTATAATTATGTAAATATTCACAAATACAGGAATAGTATAATAAAGTAATATTTCCTTTCATATGCAATTTTGTTTCTGCTAGAAGAGAAATGTTCTTGCCATCACTTACTAGTCATCACTCGCTTTTTCCCATTCTCTTTTTACAACAAATATATACTTTTGTCTAATTCCTTTACTGTTACTCTCTGTTAATCTTTTTTTTTTTTTTTTTGGGGGGATGGAGTCTCACTCTGTTGCCCAGGCTAGAGTGCACTGGCATGATCTCAGTTCACTGCGACCTCTGCCTCCTGGGTTCAAGCGATTCTCCTGCCTCAGCCTCCCGAGTAGCACACCACCATACCTGGCTAATTTTTGTAGTTTTAGTAGAGATGGGATTTCACCATGTCAGCTAGGCTGGTCTCAAACTCCTGACCTCAAGTGATCCTCCCAAAGTGCTGGGATTATAGGCGTGAGCCACTGCGCCTGGCCCTTTTACTGTTAATTTAGAAGAGATGTGGGAGAGAGTAGAGATAAACACACATGTCCATTCTTTCATGTTTCCCAGAAGTCTAGGGCCACATACTGGCAAGTATTTCTGGTGTGGGAAGATTGTAAGCAGGGAACAACCAGTCAGGAAACTGCTACGAAAGCATAATGGCGTCAATCAGGGCTAGAATAGTGAGAAGAGATCCTGGAATCTTCAGTTTATTTAGGAAAACATAGTTGCTATTCTTCCAGGGCATAGGATGGTGACAGGTATATTGGAAACCCTCACACATTTGTTGAATGAAGAAATGGTCAAACAACAGCTGCCTTCTTTGGGTGGTTCTGTGAATTATAAGAATGGATGATAAAGAATATGCAGCAAGCAGTGCGTGGTGGGACCAATCACTAATATGAAAAAAAGTGGCCGGGCACGGTGGCTCACGCTTGTAATCCCAGCACTTTGGGAGGCCGAGGTGGGCGGATCACGAGGTCAGGAGATCGAGACCATCCTGGCTAACATGGTGAAACCCCGTCTCTACTAAAAATACAAAAAAAAAAAATTAGCTGGGCGTGGTGGCGGGCGCCTGTAGTCCCAGCTACTCGGAGAGGCTGAGGCAGGAGAATGGCGTGAACCCGGGAGGCGGAGCTTGCAGTGAGCCGAGATCGCGCCACTGCACTCCGGCCTGGGTGACAGAGCGAGACTCCGTCTCACCAAAAAAAAAAAAAAAAAGTGGGGAGGGGTGGCGGGCAGCATGGTGGCTCACACTGGTAGTCCCAAGCACCTTAGGAGGTGCCAAGGCAGGAGGATGGCTTGAGCCCAGGTGTTTGAGAACAGCCTAGGCAATATAGTGAGACCTCATTTCTTAAAAAAAAAAAGAAAAAAGAAGAAGAGGAAGGAGGCCCAAGCATTACCCTTGGCTCAATGTAACTCTGAACTCCTGGGCTTATGGAATCCTCCCACCTCAGCCTCCTAGTAGCACAAGCATCACTCTTTTTTTTTTTTTTGAGATGGAGTCTGGCTCTGTCACCCAGGCTGGAGTGCAGTGGCGCGATCTTGGCTCACTGCAAGCTCCGCCTCCCGGGTTCACGCCATTCTCCTGCCTCAGCCTCCCGAGTAGCTGGGACTACAGGCGCCTGACACCACGCCCGGCTAATTTTTTGTATTTTCAGTACAGATGGGGTTTCACCGTGTTAGCCAGGATGGTCTCGATCTCCTGACCTCGTGATCCGCCTGTCTCGGCCTCCCAAAGTGCTGGGATTACAGGCGTGAGCCACCGCACCCGGCCACAAGCATCACTCTTAAAGAAAAGGAAGGCCAGGGCCGGGCGCAGTGGCTCACGCCTGTAATCCCAGCACTTTGGGAGGCCGAGGTGGGCGAATCACAAGGTCAGGAGATCGAGACCATCCTAGCTAACACTGTGAAACCCCGTCTCTACTTAAAAAAAAAAAATTAGCCGGGCGTGGTGGCAGGCGCCTGTAGTCCCTGATACTCAGGAGGCTGAGGCAGGAGAATGGCATGAACCTGGGAGGCGGAGCTTGCAGTGAGCCGAGATCGCGCCACTGCACTCCAGCCTGGATGACAGAGCAAGGCTCCGTTTCAAAAAAAAAAAAAAAAAAAGGAAGGCCAGCCACAGTGACTCAAGCCTGTAATCCCAGCACTTTGGGAGGCCAAGGCAGGTGGATCACCTGAGGTCAGGAATTCGAGACCAGCCTGGCCAACATGGCAAAACCCCGTCTCTACTAAAAATACAAAATTAGCTGGGTATGGTGGTCTATGCCTGTAATCCCAGCTACTCGGGAGGCTGAGGCAGGAGAATCACTTGAACCTGGGAGGCGGAGGTTGCAGGGAGCCGAAATCACGCCACTGAACTCCAGCCTGGGTGACAAGAGGGAAACTCCACCTTAAAAAAACAAAAAGAAGATGTAATAAAATATTAGATTTAGTTAGTTTAGGCTTTACAGTTATATCTATGTCTAATGTATTTTCATTGAATATGGTAAAATGTGTTTTATGCTGAACTCTCTGGCTCCTAATCTTCCCTTCCTCCAAAATGAAATCATTGTTTTTATAACAGAATTTTTTATTTCTCTGAATGTTTTAGGAATAGAGTACCTTGGGAATGACAGTAAGAAGTTAAAAAAAAAAAAGAAATAGAATTCTTAGATTACAACATAACAGACTGTAAAAGAAACATTGGGGACAGCAACTATGAAAAAAAGGTATGGCTCCTAACTTGAGAAGAATGACAATCTTGAAGGAGAGAGAAAATATGTACACCTGTTATATGTGTAATATGTATGAAAATTACATGAATGTACATTATATGAAAATATGTACAATGAAAATACTATAAACTAGGCACAATTTAAGTATGTTATCTTCAGAGTAAAATGAATCTAAGAATAAGATATAGCAACATATATTTCTTTCTTTTTCTCTTTTTTTAGAGATAGGGTCTCACTCTGTTGCCCCAGGGTGGAGTGCAGTGGTACGATCATTGCTCACTGCAGCCTCGAACTCCTGGGCTCAAGCAAACCTCCTGTCTCAGCCTTCTGAGTAGCTAGGATTATAGGCCCAAACTACCATGCCCAGCTAA
This sequence comes from Symphalangus syndactylus, assembly GCF_028878055.3. NCBI lineage: Eukaryota > Metazoa > Chordata > Mammalia > Primates > Hylobatidae > Symphalangus > Symphalangus syndactylus. Next base: position 10,319,585 of record NC_072428.2, on the reverse strand, counting down.
CTTAAACATTTTTTTTTTTTTTTTGTAGAGATATGGTCTCTACAGTGTTGCCCCGACTGGTCTCGAACTCCTGGCCTCGGGCAGTCCTCCTGACTTGGCCTCCCCAAGTGCTGGCATTACAGGAATGAGCCACTGTGCTCAGTCTATTTCATTTTAAAAATTTACAATCATCTAATATCCATACTTGCATTCTGATATAACTGAGCATTGTGTAGCGAGATACTTTATACATTAATCAGTTATATAAATAAGACTTGTATTATCTTCCTTAGAGCTAAAAGAAAACATGCCAAGTGCTAAAATAAGTGCTCTAAAAGCTTTCATTCAAGACTGGGCACCATGGCTCATGCCTGTAACCCGAGCACTTTGGAGGCCAAGGTGGGAGGATCACTTGAGCCAGGAGTTCAAGACCAGCCTGAGCAACATAGGGAGACCCCATCTCTACAAAAAATTTTTTTAAAAAATTAGCCAGGTATGGCACCGTGGGCCTGTGGTCCTAGCTACTCAGAAGGCTAAAGTGGGCAGATTGCTTGAGCCCAGGAGTTGGGTGCTTGCAGTGAGCCATGTCTGTACCACCGTACTCCAGCCTGGGTGACAAGGTGAGACTCTGTCTCAAAAAAATAAAATAAAAAGCTCCCATTCTATCTTCACAACCACCCTAAAGGAAGTTTGTTTACTCATCAGACAAATATTTATTATCTACTACATGCCAGACAATGAACAAAACAGACAAAAATTCCCAACTTCATGGAAATTACATTCTAGAGGCAGGAGGAGAAAGAACTAGTAAGTTCACCACATAGTATGTTAAATTATGGTAAGATCCATGGAGAAATATAAAACAGGGAAGAAGAATGGAAAATGTTGCATGGAAGACTGGCGATTTCTGATAGGGTAGTTGCTGAAAGAATTTACTGAATCCCTATCTAATAGATGAGGAGGAAATTGAGGCTCAGATCAAGTTAAACCATTTGCCCATGGTCTCCAGGTTAGTAAGAGTTTAGATGAAATTTGAATTCATGCCAGATGCAGTGGCTCACGCCTGTAATCCCAACACTTTGGGAGGCTCAGGCGGGCGGATCACTTGAAGTCGGGAGTTCAAGACCAGCCTGGCCAACAGGGCAAAACCCCATCTCTACTAAAAAATATAAAAATTCGGCCAGGCACGGTGGCTCACGCCTATAATCCCAGCACTTTGGGAGGCCGAGGCAGGAGGATCACGAGGTCAGGAGATCGAGACCATCCTGGCTAACGCGGTGAAACCTCATCTCTACTAAAAATACAAAAAATTAGATGGGCATGGTGGTGGGCGCCTGCAGTCCCAGCTACTCGGGAGGCTGAGACAGGAGTATGGGGTAAACCTGGGAGGCGGAGGTTGCAGTGAGCCACTGCACTCCAGCCTGGGCAAGAGTAATATTCCTTTAAGAGTAATTTGGCATTTCCCCCAAAAGGGTTAAGAAATAATTTTCTTTCTGTTTTTTTTTTTTTTTTAGACGGAGTCTTGCTCTGTTGCCAGGCTGGAGTGCAGTGGCGTGATCTTGGCTCACTGCAACCTCCACCTCCCAGGTTCAAGCAATTCTCCTGCCTCAGCCTCCTGAGTAGCTGGGACTACAGGCACGCGTCACCACACCCAGCTCATTTTTTGTATTTTAGTAGAGATGGGGTTTCATCATGATGGCCAGGATGGTCTCGATCTCCTGTACTCATGATCTGCCCACCTTGGCCTCGCAAAGTGCCAGGATTAGAGGCGTGAGCCACCGCGCCTGGCCAGGAATAACTTTCTACTTCAGGATTTGTTGCCTCATTTCACATCCACATTAATTTTTACAAAAGAGTTGTGAATGGCCTAAGATCTTTGGTTGACGTTATATTCTTGGAAAAGCTGAGAAGAGATTAAAATAATAATTAGCCAGAGATAGTCAAAGGACACACTGTGGAGCAACATTCAGTCTATGAAAAGGTTCTGTGCAAATCCTAGACAAGTCTTACCTCCTCCTTCACTGCTGCTGTGACCGCTTCTAGTTAGTTCAACAAGAAGTATTTATTTTATGTCCCAAGGGTGCCTAGCGCAACTCAGATGTTCTTTAGCAACTCCTTTTATTAAACTGAGATGGATCCTTTTCAGCCACCTGAGCCTGTCTCTCAGCATTGAGGTGTTCTTGTCACTGGAACATCTAAAGTTGGCAGTCCCAGCTTGTCTCAAGTAGTTCAGCTACTGCAAATAACCTGGGTGCTAGGACATATATTTAATTTTATTCCTTTGGACTACAGATAATATCTTTTTCAAATGAAGTTACAGCACTTTACCAATTTTTCCTACTTAAATTCTGGAAGGAACACAGCGGTAAGCACCACACACTCACCTGTCAAGTGGACAGAGGTTAAATGACTCACTCAAATTGTATAGAGAATTACTGAAGGAGTCAGGAGAACAACCTGTCAACTTCTAGTTTATTTTCTAAAACACAAGATCAGTAGGTCTCAATCTCTTTGTGTTCACAACATACATTTGAATACTAGATTTCTTAGCAATTTGAAGGAATCAAAAGACTCATAGAACAGTAAAGTCAGCAATAATAAAAACACAATCACTTACAATAAGACAATGTCTCCTAGTCCTTATCTGGTGGCCTTTGGAACTACGTCACTGAGTCGCTGAGCAGAGCTGCTCTCCCTGCCCTGTCACCTGCTCACCAGGCGAGCTCCACACATGCTCCAGGAGACACAGGCTTGCTCTTTGGTACCGGTCTCTCACCTCTTGCTCATACCAACTCGAATCCCACTCCAGAACACAGTGCGACTTCCTCAACCTCAAGTCAACCTGATATTACAGTCACAGTTTTAGTAAAGGTCTATTTTACACACTGATCAAAACTTGTTGGCATACAAGGGTGCTAGATCATGTTAGGAAAGTCAGTCTGCCTGCCTTCAGCAAAGCAAAGCCTCCTCAATTAAGAGGTCAACTTGAATTTAGTGGTTAATTAATACTTCAATGCAACATCACTGGAAAATAAGCAATTGACAAGTAGTGCCAAAGGCACTCATTAAAGACTACATCCTCCTGTATCATGTCAGCATGACAGCCTCTGTGATAGCCAGGAAGAGACAACTGACCTCATCAAAGGAAGCTAAAGCTGGAAAGACACTGCAATACCCCAAAAAAGCTTGCTGAGGAAAAGAAGGCTGTGTACATCTGGTTTGAGTGGCAGGAACTTTAGGTGTGTTTAAGTGACACAGAGAGAAGTAGAGAGGTGATAACTTGCATTTTTGTAACACATTTCTCTGATAGGATGAGTATTGTATTGACATCTTTGGATAAAGCCCTAACATAAAACAAAGTTAATTCTTCCTGTTACTTGTGGGGGAAACTGTCACAGAGTGATATAATGATCAGTGATAAAGAATCAGAAAAAATCCAGGATTTCTGGAGGTAGAATAGCAATAGTAAGTATTGAAAGGGCAGAAAAATAATGGATCCTTTAAGGATTCTTTTTTTTTTTTTTTGAGACAGAGTCTCACACTGTTGCCCAGGCTGGAGTGCAGTGGTGTGATCGCAGCTCACTGCAAGCTCCGCCTCCCGGGTTCATGCCATTCTCCTGCCTCAGCCTCCCAAGTAGCTGGGACTACAGGCGCCTGCCACCGCACCCGGCTAACTTTTTCTATTTTTAGTGGAGATGGTGTTTCACCGTGTTAGCTAGGATGGTCTCGATCTCCTGACCTTGTGATCGGCCCGCCTCAGCTTCCCAAAGTGCTGGGATTACAGGCGTGAGCCACCGCGCCCGGACCGGATCCTTTAAGGATTCTCAAAGAAGGTAATTTAATTTTTCCTGTTAAAAATTCCCAACACTTAGTGTAGGACTTAGCACATAGTAGCACTCAAGAAGTACATTCTAGGCCGGGCGCGGTGGCTCACACCTGTAATCCCAGCACTTTGGGAGGCCGAGACGGGCGGATCACGAGGTCAGGAGATTGAGACCATCTTGGCTAACACGGTGAAACCCCGTTTCTACTAAAAATACAAAAAATTAGCCGAGCGTGTTGGCGGGCGCCTGTAGTCCCAGCTACTCGGGAGGCTGAGGCAGGGGAATGGCGTGAACCCAGGAGGCGGAGCTTGCAGTGAGCCGAGATCGCACCACTGCACTCCAGCCTGGGCAACAGTGCGAGACTCCGTCTCAAAAAAAAAAAAAAAAAAAAAAGAAGTATATTCCAATGAATATACACAAACTTGAAAACAGGACTATATTACTCCTTAGAATAGCAATGAGGAGTTCCCTGAACTTTTACTGGTTCAGGGTGCTGCCCTGATTTAGGAAGGGAAAAAAAAAGAGTAGCAATAAATGCGGTGGTAAAATCAGTCAGTTTGATATTTTTCCTGGTTAATTAATTTCATTATTAAGTTAGTAAATATCAGAACCACTGGAGAAAAATACTTTCTTTTTTTTTTTTTTTTTTTTTTTGAGACGGAGTCTTGCTCTGTCGCCCAGGCTGGAGTTCAGTGGCGCAATCTCGGCTCACTGCAAGCTCCGCCTCCCGGGTTCACGCCATTCTCCTGCCTCAGCCTCTCCGAGTAGCTGGGACTACAGGCGCCCGCCACTACGCCCGGCTAATTTTTTTTGTATTTTTAGTAGAGACGGGGTTTCACCGTGGTCTCGATCTCCTGACCTCGTGATCCGCCCGCCTCGGCCTCCCAAAGTGCTGGGATTATAAGCGTGAGCCACCGCGCCCGGCCGAAAAATACTTTCAAATGAATAAGGGAATAAATAAATTATTATCAGGTATATGATCAATACAAACAGGTCTATTCATATACTTCTCAACATAAACAGAGGCCCAATTTCTACCCTTTTTCTATTTTTTGAGACAGAGTCTTGCTCTGTCGCCCAGGCTGGAGTGCAGTGGTGCGATCTTGGCTCATTGCAACCTCCACCTCTCAGGTTCAAGCGATTCTCCTGCCTCAGCCTCCCGAGTAGCTGGGACTACAGGCACGTGCCACCACGCCTGGCTGACTTTTTGTATTTTTAGTAGAGTCAGGGTTTCACAATGTTGGCCAGGCTGGTCTTGAACTCCAGACCTCAGGTGATCCACCCACCTTGGCCTCCCAAAGTGCTGGGATTACAAGCATGAGCCACGGCACCTGGCCTCTACCCTTGTTCTTAAGCATCTATACTATACTGTCTGTTGGACAGAGGGGGGAAATCCAAAAGGATTAGTACTCATTCTGGATTTTCCCTATGGCTATCAGGTAAGGTTAAGTTCAAGGAAAGAAATACAGTACTGGTTCACTGACGGCAGCTAACCCATATCAGAGCCAGAATAGTGAAAAAAAACGGCCGGGCACAGTGGCTCATGCCTGTAATCCCAGCACTTTGGGAGGTCGAGGCGGGCGGATCACGAGGTCAGGAGATCAAGACCATCCTGGCTAACACGGTGAAACCCCGTCTCTACTAAAAATACAAAAAGTTAGCTGGGCGAGGTGGCGGGCGCCTGCACTCCCAGCTACGCGGGAGGCTGAGGCAGGAGAATGGCGTGAACCCCGGGGGGCGGAGCCTGCAGTGAGCCGAGATCGCGCCACTGCATTCTAGCCTGGGCGACAGCAAGACTCTGTCACAAAAAAAAAAAAATCAGGATAGTCGAAAGAGAAAGAACACAGTGTGCACTTGAGAAATGGACATTTTAAGGCTCAGCCTGAGAAAGTCCGCATATATCTATAGCATGAGGAGGATGACATTATGTTCCCATGGGATCAACCTGAGTACTTGGAGAGGAGATGAAAGGAGAAAATGAGTGAGGTGAATTGAATACGTCTTAAGCTGAAAAACAGTCTTATCAATGGAAAAAAAATTAAAGTATTTTAGGTTCTTCTGCAAAGTAGAATAGCAACCCAACTAACTTCAAACCCTAGTCGGCCTATCTGGCAGGCAGTCTCCAGCGCCCAGTGCTACCTATAACTTGGGATGCAAAGTATGAACTGTGAATAAGAGAAGAATTCAAGTCCTTGGTTTCCTTACAAGAAAGTACTTACAGGTGTGTCTCCATGACATTTGCTAACGTTCAACGTTTAAGAACATCAAAGCCAAAAGGGAAGATAGACAAAATATTCAACAGTTTAATGTCCAGGTTCTGGGTTGGAAAAGGAACAGACAAGCGTGCATTTCTTCGAGGGGGTAGACTGGACCTTAATTCCACATGTATTAGTTTGCTATATTCTTTGATTGAGTCTATTTCTCTGTATGCAAAAATCCCCTCCCATCACAGACTATCCAATGAAAAATGAAAATGAGAGACAGAGGAATCCTAGGATAATTCAATTTGTCAAATTCAGAAGGCCCAAGGACTCAAAATTCCAACCCTTTCCTTCAGAGACAGTGCCCCTGAGGCCATTCCCAGTTTGATAATTTGTTATGCTCCCCACACAAAAGTTATGAGTCATATAAAACTGTAAAATGTCAAATAGTCAACTTGCAACCATCATCACTTTGCTCTGGATACAAGAATCCCATAATTTCTTGTCGCATACTTCTTTTCTCCTGTAAGGTCTCAGATTCGGAGAAAGGTGGAACAGGGAACTGTGGCATTCACAAGGAAGAAGGTGAAGAAAGCAGGCAGCTTCAAATAAAGGATATCCTAAAATATCAAGACTAAAATGATTTTTTTCAGGAATTCTAAACCCTAACAGCTATTCTCCAGGTGTCGGAAAAGAACACTGTTCCCCTCCATAGCTGCATTAGCCTTTCAGAAAATGGTGACTCTTCCATGTAGGGGAGACATTAATATCACAAAGGAAAAGGTGGAGCGCTGCACTCAGTGCCTGAAAACAATGACTGATGAGTCCACACAAACCAAACCTCCAACACACAGTACCCAGAAATAATAACAGAGAAGAGGAAAAAGTATCCATGAAGTTGAGAGAGGAAATCAGCCAGTCAGTATTTCCTTCAGCACTATTATCTCCAAATCCCATGGCCAATTTCTCTGTTAGTTCCACCCAGTGGCAGCTCAAGAAATTCTATAAATGAGTCTCAAGGTTGGCAGGTGAACGAGTAGGGTGTGCACAAGTTAGGTGACTTGTCTTGAAGCTGCCGGCAGAGCAAGCACACTGTTTTTCACTTAGATGGTGTATTTTTAGGGGTGGCTTGTGGTTAGATAATAGTGGTGGGGAGATACGTAAAGAGTCCCAAGCCAACCGGTGGTGCTGGTACTGCTTCTATCCCGTAGGACCTTCATATTCTTCCCAGGTAAGACATAGATTAGAATAGCCAGAAACGTATTCACAGCATGTGCTCCTAAACTGTCCCTGTGGCCTCTCCACCTAGAACATGAGAGTGAAGAAACTGGGCATTTATACAATTTACTTCAGCTTTGCACTGATATTTTCAGTTTTAATTAGTTTGCAAAATAAGCTATACAACATTTTACCACTTTTCCCCAGTTGCTTCACATCAGCAGAATCCAGAAAAATATTTAGACCAAGAAACACTTTGTGGCTTTTATAAGCTCTCAATCAGCTCCTGTGTTAGCTCTATTAGTTCTGCCTTAAAGAAAATCAAGTTCAAATTCTGCTTAAGGCTGGGTGTGGTGCCTCACGCCTGTAATTCCAGCACTTTGGGAGGCCAAGGTGGGTGGATCAGCCAGGGGTTCGAAACCAGCCTGGTCAAGATGGTAAAACCTTGTCTCTACTAAAAATACAAAAAAATTAGTTGAGCATGGTGGTGCACGCCTGTAATCCCAGCTACTAGGTAGGCTGAGGCATGAGAATCACTTAAACCTGGGAGACAGAGGTTGCAGTGAGCCAAGATTGCGCCACCGCACTCCAGCCTGGGCGAGACTGTCTCAAAAAACTGAGACCCACAACAGATAAACGGAGAAAGGTGGGAGGGTGGGAGGATAAAGGGAGAAAGGTGGAAGGGGAAAGGGACCCAGGAGTAAAAGTAAAGGCAGAATAGAAGGACACTAGCTCAGTCTCTAGTCACCACAACCTCTAACTCTTATCAGACAAAAAAGGATAAGGCCTAGTTTTCATTAGGGAGAGTCTTTGTCTCTTTAAAGATACTTTTTTTTTTTTTTGAGACAGGATCTTGCTCTGTCACTCAGACTGGAGTGCAGTGATGTGATATCTGCTCAATGCAGCCTCTGCCTCCCAGGCTCTAATGATCCTCCCACCTCAGCCTCCTGAGTAGCTGGAACCGTGGAACTACATGCACACGCTACCATGCTCAGCTAATTTCTGGAAAAAAAAAAAAAAAATCTTTTTGTAGAGAGGAGCTCTCACTATGTTGCCCAGGCTGGGCTTTCCTGGGCGCAAGCAATCCTCCCACCTTGGCCTACTGTGCTGGGATTACAGGCTTGAGCCACTGTGCCCAGCCTCTTTGAGGACACATCTTTATTGTACATAGGCTATACCATTTTGAATGCACATGCCTAAGGCAATATCCAGGGTTTACCAACAGCAGAGCCCCCAACCCACCAGCCACTGAGGTGGTTCTAAAAGTACGAGGAAGTCCTAAAAGATTGATTGGTGAGGTCGGGCGTAGTGGCTCATGCCTGTAATCCCAGCACTTTGGGAGGCCGAGACGGGCGGATTGCTTGAGGTCAGGAGTTCGAGACCAGCCTGGTCAACATGGCGAAACCCCATCTCTACTAAAAATACAAAAATTACCTGGAGCTAATTTTTGTATTTTAAAAGAATCCTCTACTTTGAAAAGAACCCTGAGACACTATGTGAAGAAGCACAGGTTAGTTTACTGGTGAATTAAAAAAAAAAAAAAAAAAAAGAATGACTGGTGAATATACTGAATTTGTCTCTATATGACCTGAGGCCCAATCTATGCAATTCACATTTGGCACCCATAAAATAGTTTTTAACCAATCTCAATAACGCCAAGTAAAAGCTAGGTCCTATGCTTGAGAATAACTGAATTCTTGCTTCTCCCAACCATTGCTATAAGACAGCATAATATGCCACAGTAATTGGGCACACAAAAATTCCTTGCCTTAGTTTTTAGGAACTTTTCTTCTGAGTTGCTTCTGTTCAAGGAGCTCTGGATTAGAAATGATGCCATGGGTACAGGTTCACTTACAGCCAATTAGTAAGTGCTTGCACAGTTAATTCTGTCAGTCTTACTCCTACACAGAAATACATTTGGCCCCAAGGGGCCCAACCACCCACAGAGCTCTTTTGCACATCTTTTTACCCTCCAGCACAGAAATAGAGGGCTATATCCTAGAAAATACCCAGAGAAAGAGAAAAGGTAGTTTCCCTGATATCCTATGTCTAGGAAACCAGGGTCCAGCTTTTTATTTGAATGTCATTTCTAAATTCATTTCTCTGAATAACCCAAATAATTACCCAAGACAAGATATTTCTTGTTTTTTTCTTTTCTCTTTTTCTATTTTTTGAGATGGAGTTTCACTCTTGTTGCCCAGGCTGGAGTGCAATGGCGCAGTCTCGGCTCACTGCAACCTCCGCCTCCCAGGTTCAAGCGATTCTCCTGCCTCAGCCTCCCGAGTAGCTGGGATTACAGGCATGCACCACCATGCCCGAAGATATTTCTTGAAAGTTCTAAATCTGTACCTTTATATCCTTTGGTATGCTGAAGCTTTCCTCGTATATGTAAGGACACTTTCAAAAGAAGCAATTTGTGCTGGATGCAGTGGCTCACGCCAGTAATCCAAACACTTTGGGAGGCCAAGGTGGTACGATCACTTGAGCCCAAGAGTTTAAGACCAGTCTGGGCAACACAGTGAAACCTTGCCTCTACAAAAAATACCAAAATTAGCCAGGCATGGTGGCATGTGCAGTAGTCTCAGTTACCTGGGAGGCTGAGGCGGGGGAATCACTTGAGCCCAGGAGGCAGAAGTTGCAGTGAGCTGTAAATCACACCACTGCATTCCAGCCTGGGCAACAGAGTGAGACCCTATCTCAAAAGAAAGAAAAGAAAAAAAAGCAATGTGTTCAGAGTGTGCTAGCAGGCTATCTCAGATTTCAAAGCCTACTTAGTTGTGGCAGCATGTTACAGTAATGGCCCCAAATGATTTACGCCCTCCTGTATCCATGGCCTTAGAGAGTCGCCTTCCTGGTTTGGGGCTTACCCAAACAGCTTGCTTTAGCTGATGGAATGGACAAAAGCAAACATGACATAAGGAGAGATTCAAAAAGTGCTTATGCAGTAGGGCTTGACCTCTCCTGCTTTTTAGAACCCTGAGGTCAGGAGTTCGAGACCAGCCTGGTCAACATGGTGAAACCCCGTCTCTACTAAAAACACAAAAATTGCGGCCGGGCGCGGTGGCTCACGCTTGTAATCCCAGCACTTTGGGAGGCCGAGACGGGCGGATCACGAGGTCAGGAGATCGAGACCACGGTGAAACCCTGTCTCTACTAAAAATATAAAAAAAAAAAAATCAGCCGGGCGTGGTGGCGGGCGCCTGTAGTCCCAGCTACTCGGAGAGGCTGAGGCAGGAGAATGGCATGAACCCGGGAGGCGGAGCTTGCAGTGAGCCGAGATTGTGCCACTGCACTCCAGCCTGGGCGGCAGAGCGAGACTCCGCCTCAAAAAAAAAAAAAAAAAAAAAAAAAAAAAAAAAAAAAAAAACACACACAAAAATTAGCCAGGCGTAGTGGCAGGCGCCTATAATCCCAGCTACTAGGGAGGCTGAGGCAGGAGAATCACTTGAACCCAGGAGGCGGAGGTTGCAGTGAGCTGAGACTACATCACGGCACTCCAGCCTGGGCAACAGAGCAAGATTCTGTCTCACACACACACACACATACACACACACACACACACACGGCACTCCAGCCTGGGCAACAGAGCAAGATTCTGTCACACACACACACACACACACACACACACACACACACACACAGAGAACCCTGAGACACTATGTGAAGAAGCACAGGTTAGTTTACTGGTGAGCAGAAAGGAGACAAGTCATCCCAGCTGAAGCCAAACAGCCTGCCAAATGCCAGATACATGTGTGAAACTATCTGTTACTAGTTTTCTATGACTGCCATAACAATAACCAGAAACTTAGTGGCTTAAACAAGACAAATTTATTATCTCTCAATTCTATAGGCCTGAAGTCAAACAAAGGACTCATTGGGTTAGAAGAAAGGTGTTGGCTGGCCTGTGTTCGGGTCTGTCTCCTTGTCCATTTCGGTTGCTGGCAGAATTCAGTTCCTTGCAGATGCAGAACTGAGGTTCCCACTCGCTGCTGGCTGTTAGCAGAGGCCATTCCCATCTTTGATCATTGCAGCACCTTGACTGACCCTTCTGCCTTCCTCTTCCACTTTTAATAGCTCATGTAATCAGATGAAGCCCACCCAGATAAATCAGGATAATCTTCCCACCTCAAGATCTATAATCTTAATCATAACTGCAAAGTCCCTTCTGCCATGTAAAGTAACATATTCACAGGTTCTGGGGACTAAGATGTGGAAGGACCTCTTAGGCAGATCATTATTCTACCTACTAAACCATCTAAGGTCATCCACATCCAGCCAAGCTATTAATTGACCACAGAGAAGAGCCAATGACGCAGACCAGGCAAACTGCAATTGGACTCGCAGAATAGTGAGAAACAAGGAATGTCTTATGCCCCTAAACTTGGGGGTGGTTTGTTCAGCAGCAAAAGCTAAATGACATAATGGCCAAAGCTATACCACTTCCCGGGGTTGTGCAACCCTCATCCCGATACATGCGTCTTTTCCTTCTTTGCTCTAGATCAACAAGCGTGCCTTAAAAGCAACTGGCAGAGGCCGGGCGTGGTGGCTCATGCTTGTAATCCCAGCACTTTGGGAGGCCGAGGCGGGCGGATCACGAGGTCAGGAGATCGAGACCACGGTGAAACCCCGTCTCTACTAAAAATACAAAAAAAATTAGCCGGGCGCGGTGGTGGGCGCCTGTAGTCCCAGCTACTTGGAGAGGCTGAGGCAGGAGAATGGCGTGAACCCGGGAGGTGAAGCTTACAGTGAGCCGAGACTGCGCCACTGCACTCCAGCCTGGGTGACAGAGTGAGACTCCGTCTCAAAAAGAAAAAAAAAAAAAAAAAAAAGCAACGGGCAGTTTTCTGTTCTCTGAGTCATAACACAAAATAATTCATTTTATTTTTTCTTCTAGTCCAGATCTAGAGATTATTGCTGAAATTTAACCAAAGTCAGCCTTATTATCTCAACACAACCAGAGAGAGGCTTTTTGCTCTACAACTTTGGAAGCTACGTACATGAAAAAAATATATGCATGCTGCAAGTCCCAGGGAATGATTTCAAGGAAGGACTATCTTTTGACAGAGCTAAAGCTGCTGATAGAAGAGGAAAATTTCACTGCCATCCAACTATCTCTCCTTTACGTATAGAGACCAATGAGGGATTTGGGGCACAGCCTCTTAAACAGGAATCTCTGACCCTTCACTAGCCAAATAAATTTTCTTAACTAGGCTCCCCCTCAAATTTGCTGATACTTAAAGGTCTGGAAAACTTCAGTAGAAGGAAAATGCCAATAGCAAGTTAATGTCCTCTTGGCTCTTTTGGCTGACTTCCCTGTGCCTGGGTCTTGACTATTAATTGAATGCTGTTCAGATTCCATCTCAAAAACAAATGAGGATGGAGACCAGAGGCCTGCCTTCCCCAGACTGATAAGAGCAGCACGGTGCAATTATACCCAAACAGCTTTGTTTTGGAATGTAATCACCGCCCCAGCCTTCTTCCCAATGGGATGGCAACAGTGTAATTACCTCTTCACAATTCATTGTTTGGGAATATAATTCTTCTACAGGGCCCTCTTTCTAGGGGAAAGGATCTGAGACAAGGATATAAGAGCATAGTAGCCCCCTCCCCAGTAGCAGTCTTCTGAGCTGAACACATTATTATTATTATTTTTTTTTTTGAGATGGAATTTTGCTCTTGTTGAGCTCGGCACACTGCAAACTCCGCCTCCCGGGTTCAAGTGATTCTCCTGCCTCAGCCTCCTGAGTAGCTGGGATTACAGGCATGCGTCACCATGCCCAGCTAATTTTGCATTTTTAGTAGAGATAGGGTTTCTCCACGTTGGTCAGGCTGGTCTCGAACTCCCAACTTCAGGTGATCCGCCTGCCTCCGCCTCCCAAAGTGCTGGGATTACAGGCATGATCTACCACGCCCGGCCTATTTTTGTTCTCTGAAGGTAAAGCCTGAGATTAGATTTTAGCCTGTTTTTCTACCAACAAAGAATCAGATCACACCCCATGGTGGTTCTGTTGGAAAACAGCAGGACTGCCTGAGGTCCAACTCCCACTCTGCCAAGTACTAGCTGTGGTTTTGGGTAAAATACCTCATCTCTTTTAGCCTCAGTTTCCTCATCTGTAAAAATGACAGTGTATTGTAGCAATGCTGCTGGTGATTAATATATGAGAAGTGCTTAGAACAGCACTTGGTATATATAGAACAAATGTTCATAGGGGTTTTGTTTTGTTTACCAAATTTGAAATATCATATTCCAAAGTCCTCACGTTTTGCCAGTTTTGGTTACTACATCCTTGTAGTATAATTCAAAGTCAGGTAATGTGATGTGATGTTTCCAGCTTTGTTTTGTTTTGTTGTTGTTGTTTTTGCTTAGGATTGCTTTGGCTATTCAGGCTCTTTTCTGGCTCCCTATGAATTTTAGGATTGTTTCTCTCTATAATACTACTTCATGGCCAAATCTAAGCTTGAGTTACTAAATTCTGTCTTTTCACTACCCCTCTGCCAGTTCAGCATGATGGGCAATGTTTTGGATAATTGTAAATGCTGTTAGAGAACTGTCATAATCTCAGAGCTATTTGTCTGGGTGAAACGTCACTCTAATGAGCAGGAGTGACTGTGGATATTTCCATGTCATTCCTTTATGTTACCAGTCCAAGGGAAACCATAAAAGACTGTTGTGAACACTTGCTGTTGGGAGTCAGCAAATATTACAAAAAGCAGCCACTGGCACTAACTATATCAATATGGTAGATTCTGGAGACAATTCACCTTTCTAGCCAGCTTCATTTGTGAAAATAAATGTCCCTCACATGTTTACTGTGCACCCCACTTCACAGGAACAAGGAGAAACCCTTGTTCCCAATGGGGACTTCTACCCTTTACCTCCTGTCTAGCTTTCCCTTGTTCCTTTGTACCCTGGACCAGTTAACTTCCCTGCATTAGGAAGGAATCTTTTTGGCTTCTACTTTACCAGTTATGAGCCACAAGAGTAAAAACTAGCCAGGCATGGTGGCTCACGCCTGTGATCCCAGCACTTTGGGGTGCCGAGGCAGGCAGATCATAAGGTCAGGAGTTCGAAACTAGCCTGGCCAACACAGTGAAACCCCATCTCTACTAAAAATACAAAAATTAGCCAGGTGTGGTGGCATGCGCCTGTAGTCTCAGCTACTTGGGACGCTGAGGCAGGAGAATCGCTTGAACCTGGGAGGCTGGAGGTTGCACTCCAGCCTGGGCAACAGAGTGAGACTCTGTCTCAAAGAAAAAAAAAGAGTAAAAACCATGAATCTGTTTACCAGGCATCCCTAAAGAATGTAGCCCCACAGCTCAAGACAGTAGAAGTGATGCTGGGCCCCTTCTGCATGGCACAAAGCTGCAGTGAACTGGGCCTATGATAAACCCAGGGACTCCCCTCAATAGCCCTATAACATGAGAGACTATCTTCACAGGGTGAGTATGTGGTTACAAGATGACTCTCTGGCTCTGGGGTGACACTCAACAGCTACCCAAAAGAAATACCCAAGGGAGTCTTAACACTCCCAAAGGGCCCCGGTCACCTATTTGCAGGAGTTTCTTTCCCCATCATGGCTTATACAAAGATATCCATGCTTGCTCTTCAAGTTGAGTGGCATGAGGACCCAGGGGAAGAGCTGGCCTTTGTTGATCAGCAAGTTTTAAAGAAAGGAAATTAACAACCACAGGTTGGCTCCGCTTTGGTAGAAAAGGTAAGAGGTGATGTCTGCCAGCTCCCATGGCATTTCCGGCCAGGTTGGAATAAACGAGGCTGCTTGGAGATAGGAAAAGGGAACGAGAAAGAAAAGCTAATGTGAGCCCAGGGTTTTAAAAAGGAGGTTGGCAGGCATGGTGGTTCATGCCTGTAATCGCAGCACCTTGGAAGGCCAAAGTGGGTGGATCACCTGAAGTCAGGAGTTGAAGACCAGCCTGACCAATATGGTGGAACCCCATCTCTACTAAAAATACAAAAATTAGCTGGGCGTGGTGGTGTAGGCCTGTAGTCCCAGCTATTCGGGAGGCTGAAGAGAACTGCTTGAATCTGGGAGGTGGAGGTTGCAGGAGTGCACCACTACACTCCAGCCTGGGCAACAAAGTGAGACTCTGACTCGAATAAAAAAAAAAAAGGTAAAAAGAAGGAGGTAGGGGGTTAGTTAGCATGGGTTATTAACTTCCAGCATTCATACTGCTCACTTTGGTAAAAACTACTGAAGTAGATGGGACAGTAAAGAGGATTGTTCCAAGTCTCTTTACTCACCCTGTAAAGACAGTCTGTCATGTTATAGGGCTATTGAGGTGAGTCCCTGGGTTTAATCATAGGCCCAGCTCACTGCAGCTTTGTGCCACGCACAAGGGGCCCAAGGTAGGGGATATCTAATCCTAAAGAAAGTTTGAAATGTAAAGCAATATAACAAAGAAAGCTGCTGCTTCCACTGGAAAATATGGGCTTTGGCCTCACATTTGGCCTTCTCTTTCCTCACATGTCCTCTGCAGATTTCTAGATCATTGCATTTGTTCTGAGGGGTTGCAAAACATGTCAAAGCCACACTAATCATAACCTAAGAAGAAAGAAGTGAAAGAATTCTGGCATTATACCGAGTCATTATAGATTAGAGGGAATCTTCAGCTGGCACCTTCAAAATGAGCAGTAATTCCAAGGAGCACACAACCATGAGACTTAATAAGCTTTGAGATCATTTTAGGTCTAGGGAAGCCCCAGAGTACAGAGAACTTAAAGTACAAATAAATAGTGGTGCCTCAATCCAGACATATGGACATTAAGATTTCTACTTTGTACTAATTTACATTCCCACTGACAGTGTATATGCATTCCCTTTCCACTGTGTCCCTGCCAACACCTATACTTCTTTGGCTTTTTTTTTTTTTTCTGAGACGGAGTCTCGCTCTGTCGCCCAGGCTGGAGTGCAGTGGTGCGATCTCCGGCTCACTGCAAGCTCTGCCTCCCGGATTCACATCATTCTCCCTCAGCCTCCCAGGGAGCTGGGACTACAGGCGCCTGCCACCACACCAGGCTAATTTTCTGTATTTTTAGTAGAGACGGGGTTTCACCATGTTAGCCAGGATGATCTTGATCTCCTGACCTCATGATCTGCCCGCCTCGGCCTCCCAAAGTGCTGAGATTACAGGTGTGAGCCACCATGCCCAGGCTTTTTTTTTTTTTTTTTTTTTTTAAGACAAAATCTCACTCTTGTCCTCCAGGCTGGAGTGCAATGGCGCGATCTCAGCTCACTGCAACCTTCGCCTCCCGGGTTCGAGCGATCCTCCTGCCTTGGCCTCCCGAGTAGCTGGGATTACAGGCACCTGCCACCACGCCCGGCTAATTTTTGTATTTTTAGTAGAGACTGGGTTTCACCATGTTGGCCAGGCTGGTCTCGAACTCCTTACCTCAGGTGATCCGCCCGCCTTGGCCTCCCAACATGCTGGGATTACAGGCGTGAGCCCCCATGCCCGGCCTCAAGAAGCCCAAACTCTTGAACATTTCACTATACTGTCTCTCAGACAGAGTATACCATATAAATGACAGCTGTCCTTCCAGTGCCCCACTTACTCATGCTTATAGCCCCACTCAAAAGATGAATGGGGACACATTTGCAGAGCTTCTTCAAACTGTACTGAAAGACATTAAGTCCTTGATCCAAGCCCAGGCTTACACCCCACCTCCCTTAGCTAATCTATCAAGACTGGTAGTTAAAGTCTCAGGGGAATTAGTAAATTTTTAGTGGCAGGGCCAAAACAAAACACAGATATTGGGCCACTCCCTGGCTAGACAGTAAACTCCCTGAGGGCAGAATCATTTAATTATTTTGTAATACCCAAAGTGTTCTGGAAAATACTAAGCATTTAGAAAGTGCTGTGTATATTTTAAGGTGACAATACAGAAAGGGCACATGGGTAAAGCATAAGTGGGGAAAGGATCAAGAGGAAATTTCCTGGGGAAAAGAGAGACAAAAGCACAGAAAAACTTACACATATAAAAGGAACAGAAAAGTTCATTGACAAGGCCCAGTATTTTTCCCTAGAAAAGCCTGAAGCACAGGCAATTCAGCTTAGAAACTGGGCCCCATGTTCTCAATAAGCACAGTTCTCACTAGTGGTATAAGATAAGGTAAAGGGCTGGGGCAGAGAGGACTCGAATGCTCCAGTGACTGGTGGACACCACACAGGTAAAAAGCCCCGGGTGCTGTAAGGCAACTGGGAAGGCTGAGTTCCCTGGGAGGAGTTACTGCATTTACTTCTCTGTCTCCCAGGCAACAAAGCCAGCCTCTTAGTCCCTTCACTTTCATCACCAGAGCAGAATGAAACATAATTGGGTTAATTATTAAAGCAGCACTAGCCAGTACCACCACCACTAATTGTCCATTTATCTGGGGTTTATAAACAGCCATCTTAATTGATGTTGAGTTGGAATGTGCCACTCATGTTATCTGCCTGGCTACTGGGCACCAGATGGGTACATGGCAGAAAGATAAAGGGAGATCAAAGAGATAAAGGACCCAACACCAGAAATATTATTCATTTCTGTTCACTTTCATCTAAGTAATATCATGATGGCCCTTAACTGCATTCTCTATTATTAATCTATACCAGATTTGCCAGTTCAAGTGAAGATCTGCTATATAGTGATTAAGCAATTTGTTGTATTAGACAGCTATGCTATCAGATGGTGAAATAAGGCTAATTCCTAAAAGTTAGCAAGCCTGAGGCTCTAGATGCCCACCCCAGTTGACCAAGTGAGACTTAAAAAGTCCTCCTGAAAGTAATTCCCTAAGGAACCAGGGAAGTGGGGAACATCTAAGACCAGAGTACTGGTGTTTTTAAAAGAGACAAGAGGAGGCTGGGTGCAGTGGCTCACGCCTGTAATCCTAGCACTTTGGGAGGCCAAGGTGGGCGGATCACCTGAGGTCAGGAGTTCGAGATCCGCATGGCCAACATAGTGAAATACCGTCTCTACTAAAAATATAAAAATTAGCTGGGTGTGGTGGTGGGCGCCTATAATCCCAGCCACTTGGGAGGCTGAGGCAGAAGAATGGCCTGAACCCAGGAGATGGAGGTTGCAGTGAGCCAAGATCGTGCCACTGCACTCCAGCCTGGGTGACAGAACGAGACTCCATCTCAAAATAAATAAACAAATATAAATAAACAAATAAAAGAGATGAGAGGGGCGAGGCACCATGGCTCACACCGGTAATCCCAGCACTTTGTGGGGCTGAGGGGGGCAGATCACTTGAGCCTAGGAGTTAGAGACTAGCCTGGGCAACATGGCAAAACCCCATCTCTACAAAAAGTACAAAAATTAGATGGACACGGTGTTGTGTGCCCACAGTACCAGCTACTCAGGAGGCTGAGGTAGGGGAATAGCTTGAGACCAGTAGGTTGAGGGTGCAGTGAGTCGTGACTGGGTCACTGCACTCCAGCCTGGGCAACAGAGTGAGATCCCATCTCTAAAAATAAAATAAAAATAAAAATAAAAGAGATGAGAGGGGTAGAGGACAACCAAAAATAAAGTTAACAATAATAACAAGTAAATTGTTATTAACCAACAATAAAGTTAATAACAATTTTATTAACAAGTTAATAAAGTTAGATGAAAAGAAAAGTAAATTTTATGAAAAGTATAGCTCTGTCTTTCCCACACCAGGGAACAAACAGAAGGATGCCTGAGAAAAGATTGTATCAATCAATAAGTTAACACTATATTGTTGGGTTTGTAATATATATAGATGTAATGTTAATATATATATAACAGCACAAAGGAGGTAGAAGGGAATGGAGCCACAGGGGAACAACAGATAGTGAAAAATGTTTCTATATCTGACCAGAATTAAGTCTGAATAAATTGGAAACTGATCCTGGATAATATACATTCAAAAATCAAAAAAGGAATTTAAAAGACACATTAGATGATATCCATTTAATACAAATGAAGTCAGTAAAGAAGGAACAGAGGAATAAAAACATTAGAAATACAAAAAACAAACAGCAAAATGGCAGACAAAAACCCAATTATATCAATGATAATATTAAATGTGAATGGACTAAACAATTAAAAAGCAGAGATTGTCAGACTAGATGAAAAACAAGCTCCAATCATAAGCTTTCTACCAGATACACACTTTAGATTCAAAGAGCTAAACAGGTTGAAAGTAGAAGGATGGAAAATGATATGTCATGTAATCCACCATAAGAGAACTGCAGTAGCTATATTAATGTAAGAAAAAATTGACTTTAAGACAAAAAATATTACTAGAGAAAGAGGGACAATGGTAAAATAGTTAATTCATCAGGAACACATATCAGTCGTAGACATATGTGCACCTAATGACAAAGTCCCAAAATATATTAATCAAAAATTGACAAAATTGGGCCAGACGCAGAGGCTCACGCCTGTAATTCCAGCACTTTGGGAAGCTGGGGCAGTTAGATCCCTTGAGGTCAGGAGCTTAAGACCAGCCTGGCCAAAATGGTGAAACCCCATCTCTACTAAAAATACAAAAATTAGCCAGGCCTGGGGGCACGTGCCTGTAATCCCAGCACTTGGGAGGCTGAGGCAGGAGAATCGCTTGAACCCAAGAGGCGGAGGTTGCAGTGAGCTGAGATTACATCACTGGGCAACAGAGTGAGGCTCTGTCTCAAAAACAAAACAAAACGAAACAAAACAAAAAAAACCTGACAAAATTGAAGGGAAAAATACACAATTCAATAATAATAGAGATTTCAATAATACCCACTCTCAATAATAGACAAACTAGATAGAAAATCAGCAAGGATATACAAAGCTGGAACAATAATATCGACCAAGTAGATTTAACTGGCATCTACAGGACACTCCACTAAATAACTGCAGAATACACATTCTTCTCAAGCACATGAGTAACACTCTCTAGAAGAGCCTATATACTAAGCCACAAAACAAAATTAAAATGAATAAAATTGCACAAAGTATGTTCTCAGACCATGATCAAATTAGAGAACAACAGAAGGAAATTTGGGAAATTCAAAATACGGGAAAATTCAACAACACACTCCCAAAAAAGTAATAGGTCAAAGAAGTCGTACTGAGAAGTGACACTGTTCAGTAAAAAGGTTTTTTTTTTGTTTGTTTTTTTTGTTTGTTTTTTTTGTTTGTTTTTTTTTTTTTTTTTTTTTTTTTTGAGACGGAGTCTCGCTCTGTCGCCCAGGCTGGAGTGCAGTGGCGCAATCTCGGCTCACTGCAAGCTCCGCCTCCCGGGTTCACGCCATTCTCCTGCCTCAGCCTCTCTGAGTAGCTGGGACTACAGGCGCCCGCCACCACGCCCGGCTAATTTTTTTGTATTTTTTAGTAGAGACGGGGTTTCACCGTGGTCTCGATCTCCTGACCTCGTGATCCGCCCGCCTCGGCCTCCCAAAGTGCTGGGATTACAAGCGTGAGCCACCGCGCCCGGCCTTTTGTTTTGTTTTGAGACGGAGTTTCACTCTGCCGCCCAAGTATCGTGGCAAGATCTTGGCTCACTGCAAGCTCCACCTCCCGGGTTCACACCATTCTCCTGCCTCAGCCTCCAGAGTAGCTGGGACTACAGGCGCCCACCACCATGCCCGGTTAATTTTTTTTATTACACTTTAAGTTTTAGGATACATGTGCACAACGTGCAGGTTTGTTACATATGTATACATGTGCCATGTTGCTGTGCTGCACCCATTAACTCCTCATTTAATATTAGGTATATCTCCTAATGCTATCCCTCCCCCCTCTCCCCACCCCACAACAAGCCCCGGTGTGTGATGTTCCCCTTCCTGTGTCCATGTGTTCTCATTGTTCAATTCCCACCTCCATGCCTGGCTAATTTTTGTATTTTTAGTAGAGATGAGGTTTCACCACGTTAGCCAGGATGGTCTCAATCTCCTGACCTCGTGATCCACCTGCCTCGGCCTCCCAAAGTGCTGGGATTACAGGCGTGAGCCACCGCGCCTGGCCAGTTTTTCTTTTTTATATTTAAAAAGAAGAAGAAGAAGAAGTCATAAGAGAAATTAGGAAAACTGGGCACAAAGCCATCTCTTGCTCAAGACACTGGACCAGGCCCTAATGACCTGTGGCTAGGAGCAAGAAAACCCTGACACTTCCCATTGATTTTAATCAAAATAGTAAATTAAGTATATCAGGTCCACATCTGCTAGGAGCAGATGCTCATTAGGATGAAAGTCAAAAAGATTACGCAGGACAGACAACGAATACCCTACATTACTCAGGCCCCATTCCTCAGAAGTTTTTTGTTCTTCCAATAATTACCAGGAAGCTGTCAAATGCCAAGCTTCTTATTTCACTTTCATGAGGCCTCAAACATGCAGAAAAATATTATAAGCTTAAGAACCTTTTGGCAGATATTCCCTACTTGAACTCAAACAAAACATGGCACAGACGACAGAACAGAACTCTTCTAAGAGTCAGGAAGACCCGGTTTAAAGTTCCAAGGTCAGCCTCTCACAGTGATATTGGGCAAGTGACATAACTTTCTGAGCCTCAGTTTTCTTCCCTACAGAATGGAAATGCTACCACCTACCTCACAGGGTTGCTGCAAAGATGAAAAGAGATAACGTGAGAAAGACAGTACCTGGTCCATGGCAGGCACTCGTTAGCTTCATTTCCATCATTTCAGTTGCTGTGTCTACACAGAGCTAGCGGTCTGCTACAATGTCAGCAGGGGGAGCTCCTCAGACTTTTCTATGTTCTCCCACAATTTTACCTGGTAGAGCTGCAATAGCTTTAAATGTATTTACAGCTCTTTAAGTATGGGTCCAGAATTTGTGTTGCTGATGATGATGGGGAAAGGCCTGGGCTGATGACCAATTGGAGGCTACCAGGAACCTACAGAATTGCAGGTGAAGGCACCAAGATAAGGGAGAAGAGATAAATAATAGACTATCAAAACACTTTTCTCTTTATTTTTTAATATTTTTAAAATTCTTTTTGCAATAACTTACTCTTCACCTTATAACACCTTATACTACTTTCTATAGTAGCTTCTGTTTTCTATTATTGCTTTCAGTCTCTTGTGGGAAGGAGTAAAATGGATCTTGATTTTCCGCAAACCCATTTTTGTTTATGATTCTTTTTTTTTTTTTTTTTGAGACGGAGTCTTGCTCTGTCACCCGGGCTGGAGTGCAGTGGCGCGATCTCGGCTCACTGCAAGCTCCGCCTCCCGGGTTCACGCCATTCTCCTGGCTCAGCCTCCCGAGTAGCTGGGACTACAGGCGCCCGCCAACATGCCCGGCTAATTTTTTGTATTTTTAGTAGAGACGGGGTTTCACCGTGTTAGCCAGGATGGCCTCGATCTCCTGACCTCGTGATCCGCCCGCCTCGGCCTCCCAAAGTGCTGGGATTACAGGCTTGAGCCACCGCACCCGGCTGTTTATGATTCTGAATGGCTTTGCTTAGGGTCCACTGAAGACTCATTTGGCACTACAGTACTGGTCACACCCCCTAAAACTGCAGGTGTGTGTCTGCTTTGTCCCTCCAGATCTGCCAAATTTCCAAGCTTCATCCCTGCAAAAAGCCATTCACCATGCAAAAGTTCTACTTATGTTTGGAGTAAGACTGAATCATGGCTAACCACCTAGACTTGGAGCTACAGGAAGGCAGGGATCATAGTCTGTCTTATTCACTCTGGTAGCCTTGAACACTGCCTGGCATATGACAGCTATAGAACAAATGTCTGCTAAATGTAATTGTTCTGGGACCATTACGATCTCATTCCAATCATACAAGACAAAGTGCCTTTCCAGGAAAATTGGG
Source organism: Symphalangus syndactylus (assembly GCF_028878055.3). Taxonomy (NCBI): domain Eukaryota; kingdom Metazoa; phylum Chordata; class Mammalia; order Primates; family Hylobatidae; genus Symphalangus; species Symphalangus syndactylus. The sequence continues at coordinate 10,296,573 of NC_072428.2, read as the reverse complement.
AGTGCTTACTGCTAAAAGGTCAATTGCTCTTTCACTCTGAAAGCTATTATTATAGCAGCTCAATTACATGATCACAAGTAAGTTTAATAAAAAGCAAAACATCTGTATCCAGGAAGGCAAGAAGGCTCAGGAAAAGGGCGGTTACATAATAAGATTTTCCTCAGCAAGCACCACTGGATCATAAAAACCTATGTCTAGGAACCATTTAAATAGAATAATTAAAACAAACAAGAAAAACACTGAAGTTCCCTGGGAGTTCTCTCCCTCTTATAAAGTCCTAAGAAAAAGAATGACATTTTAATATTTTGTCCTTTAAAACAACTAAGAGGAGGCACATCAGGAAGGAGGTTTAGAGATCACTGGCTCTATTCTTCTACTTCTTAGCTGCATCACTCTAGGCAAGTTAGCCCTCTGGGATTCAGTTTCCTCCACTGTTAATTAGGTAATCGCACCTATCTCATATGATTACTGCAAGAGAGAAACGAAATATGTGTAAAGCACTTAAAGCACTCCCTAGTATAGAGCAAGTGCTCAATAAATGTTAGGCTTTTGTTGCTGTATTATTATTATTGGAATTTTCTCAAGAGAAGAAAACAAATGATACAACTGCCAATAGAATCTGGAGGGACATCAAAATATCAACGAATGATAAACAAACACTCAGTAATATGTATTTTGAAAAATTGGTAGAAACTAGTTTAATGGTGAATGGAAACCATCTGCTAATCTAACTCAAGAGTGAGGTTCTAGGGAGTCTAGAGTTCCTTCTTCTAATGGCATTCTGCATCCTTTGATAGATTTTCTCAGATTTCACATCTGTAAACAGCTGCCCACTGGAACACAGCCCCTATATTCAAAGGTATCCGTAAGTGTAATTAGGCCATTTGGGGTCAGACCACTAGGCATAAAGTAGGAAACAGGAAATTGAGGTAAGGAGGTCTTGGGAGGCAAGGCAGAAAAAAACAACATACAGCTGTTCCCCCAAAGCTAAATGCCAAGGAAACAGAGATCTGCCAGCAGTAGAGAAGCAGGAGGTGCTGTATGGGGCGGTGGAGGCAGATGTCTGGAACAAAGAAGGGTGGAGAGCTCTGGAGTATTGTCTGGCAGCAAGTTATTATCTGTCAGTGAAAAGCTTTAACGTGCCTTCAGTTAAGCCACACAGAAGTGCCAGGCAAGGAGAGGCACGGGCCACAGCGTCTGTTTTACAACTAGGGCCAGAGCCTCCTCAGACGAGGCTGTCAGGAGACTGTGGTGTAGTCTGCTCTCCTGCCAGGCCAGAGCCTATGAAGTCCTGGTGTCTGACAGAGAAACCACTGAGGTTTCTGGAATTTCTAAGCATTGATGTTGGATCAAACATACTATTTAGGAAAGGCCAGATCCCATGGCCTTGATGCTGTCACAGCAGCTTGGTTAGAAATCATAAGATAAAGCTTGTAACATTCTCGCAGTCAGACAGTGCCACTGCCTCAATAGATCCCTCCCCACCTTTAACCATCACATGGCCCAGATTCTCCAAAACAGAATGTCATTTTAAAACTTTTAATAAAGATGCTTATTAAAGATACCTCTAAATGTGGCTTGATTTTTATACCTTTTATGCATTTGCATTCATAAATTTATAAGTCGGCAGTGGAGGTGGGGGGCGGGGGGAAGACTGTGATGGGGAAACAACCTTGGCCACATATAAAAATGGAATTCTGCTTTATTTCCTTCTCCAGAGACTGAGTAGAAGCAATAGCACACACCATGTCTCAGAACACAGTCACATCATGCCTCACAGCCCAAAAACATCTGTCACTAAGCTATTCAACCATCATAAAACTGCTGGCCAGCCACAGTGGCTCACGCCTGTAATCCCGGCACTTCGGGAGGCTGAAGGGGGCGGATCACGAGGTCAGGAGATCGAGACCATCCTGGCTGACACGTTGAAACCCCGTCTCTACTAAAAATACAAAAAATCAGCCGGGCGTGGTGGCGGGCGCCTGTAGTCCCAGCTACTCGGGAGGCTGAGGCAGGAGAATTGCTTGAACCCAGGAGGTGGAGATTGCAGTGAGCTAAGATCACGCCACTGCACTCCAGCCTGGGTGACAGGGCGAGACTCTGTCTCAAAAATAAATAAGTGAATAAATAATAAAACTGCTTTGGTGGGGCTTGCCTAGCCCATTTTCTGTTCTGTGGAGATTTCTGAGCCAGCTCCAAGGGTGTCTCCCTCTTCTCCCTCCTCAGAAGATTCCACACTGCCTGGAAATTCCACACGCTGGCAGAACCACAGGAGTGGAGAGGTGCGCACTAAGCTCCGAATTAAATCACAGGATCTGGCTCATGAGTATCTCACCAACCAAAACAGAAACACGGCACCTTTATCATTCAATTAAAAGCAGAGCTAGAATTGCTGGATTAAGAAACAAATGGTTTAAACAAATAATTTAAAAGAAAAAAAGGTCTGGGGAAAGTGGGAATAGGGTAAGAGAAACATTTTTCTTCAACCCTGCCATTTCCTGCCTTGAAGTAAGGACCGGAGTATCAAACCAGGACCCCAAAATAGAATTTTCAAACAGATGCCAAGACACCATCACATCAACATAGGTAAAGGAGGGAGAAGCTTTATCTGGCTCCTTGCCCCTTCACATTTTCAAAAGCCACAGAAACATTTCCTTACCTGCCAGGACCCTGTTAACAGAAGAGTGAGTAGCCAAGCCAGGCTGTCCACGTTCATGAAAAATCCCAGCATAAGGCAAGTACTCAGGCAGCAAGAAACGCCTACAAGAAGGAATCACATGTGAAAAGCTGACTAAAGACTACCACGAAACAAAAGAGATACTAACTACCTACACTGAAAAATCTGGGCCAAGGGACCCACTGAATCCACAGATGCCCAGAAAGGAATAAAATCTCCCAAGATTGGTCCTTCCGCAGATTTGTATCTATCTTTTTCTGCCCTTCCTTCTAAAGTTCCCCCAACACTTCTGTTCTTAAACAGGATTCTCCCAGCACCACTTTTTCATCTCTTTTGAATGTGGCTAACCATCACCCGTCAAGAGTTTAGACAGCAGGGCTGGGCTGTGGGCCCACTAGGAAACAATGCTGGATATGGACAATTCAAAGACCAGAAAGTAGGTTTAAAACTAAATCCTAGGCTCTAACGAAGGCTCCTTCTGTTGCTAGCAACTCGGTTCTTACCTTGGGACAAAGCGTCCAAGCGAAGGTGCAGACATCCGGGCATTGCGTGGAGCTCGGTGCCTGGATCTGTCACCATTGTCCCTGAAAAAAATAAAAAGACTACACATAAGAGAGTCACTAAGGAAGAATCACCCACCAGCCCAAAAAGGAAACATCCCCAAAATGACATTCTTACACTCAGGAGAGGACCCCACAGAAATTAGTCATCTGGCTGCTCACTAATTAGGTGGCACATTAATAAAACATATTTCTGGAGAACCTCAACTAAGAGATGTATGAGCATTTACCAACAGCTCAGGAAGGAGGAGGATTTTTCTTGAGTTAATGTGGTCCCTTAGCATCTCAAACTGAAGCCACATTTAGATCTTAGGATTTGGAATGGATATATATAAACTTTTTCTATATTGAAAGATGCAAGAAAAATGTGTCTTGGGGGGTTGTCTTACATTATTTATTATTTTACTTGTTATCCAGACGCCTGCTGTAGAAGGAGGTCTTAAAGGAAGAAGAACTCCCCCACCAATTTCGTTTGACAAATGGTTATCTTCAAATGAAATCTGTTTAGGTCTTCCATGTGGAACAATCAGTGATAGGTAAAAGAAAAAAAAACACACAAGAAAAAGACAGTACCTTCTTTTACAGACTGTCAATGGTGAAGAATACTAGAAAATGTAATCCTATGTTATGTCATTTGAATACAAAGTCTGGGTGTTTTCTCTGTGGACTGTTAACAGTCCGTGCAATAGTAATAACTGCCATTTATTAAGTATCTGCTAGGTTCTAATACAAAGGTTATTGATATGTTATCCCATTTACTCCTTCTAGCTAGGCCACGAAGTATTATTACTATTTTACAGAGAAGTGGACGAAAGACCAGACAGGTAAATACCAAGGTCACATAACTAGTAAGTGGTTAAGGCAGGATTCAAGGAAGATTGGACTTTGAAGCCCTAGATCTTTCCACTACACTTCACTGCTTCCTACAAGAGAAGAGGAAAGGAGCTTCACATGTTTTCGTTTCCAGTACATCAAAGGGATAATAAGCCAAAGGGCACTGGCTGGACACAGCAGTTAATTAGCGGCTTAACCAACTCCACAAAATAAATGAACCTTTGAGAGCTTGATTTGGGATATTTTCTGAATTCTCCCTTTGGATTATCTTCAAATCAATGAGATAATCTTCAAACTGGCCCTGAAACTGAAGTTAAGGCAACACTTGGCTTTTAAGTGGACCACTGGGAACTTCACAAGCCAGAAACAAAAGCCTATGATGGTTTTTATATCTTGGTAGAATTGGCTATGGGCATTAAATGACAAATCAATACCAGGGATATTGGAAGCTGATCCATTGAAAGTATTTGGTTTTTATTTTCCCAAAAGAGAAAGCGTACACTGTGTTCCTTAACAGATCTTATTCCTTTGACCTGAAACTCTGCAGATGAAAGGAGGGTCAAGGAGAAAGAGATAAGACTATATGGAATGTAAAAGATGGGTTAAAGAGAATAATGGAATCAGGAGTTCCTGACCAGCAGACTGCAGTTACTGGGGAGCCCACAAATTATACATGTACACAGAGGAGTAGCTGAATATCAAACAAATAAGACCGTTTCCAAATTAAGCATACTATTATTTTTCAAATATACTACTGTTGTGATAAATTACTAATTCATTTAAAAGTACAATTGAATTCATGATAGCTTTTCATTACTGTATATTTCACTTATCAATTAGTACTGAACAAAGTACAACTAATTATCATAAGAGGAGTCAGAAAATATTTTGAAGTTAAAAAGGATCCTAAGCAGGGGAAAGGGTGGAGGCCTCTAAGCCTCAGAAAGATAAAAAACTAGCTGGGCACAGTGGTGTGCATCTGTAATCTCAGTTACCTGGGAGGCTGAGGGGGGAGGATTGCTTGAGTCCAGGAGTTCAAGGTCAGCCTGGGCAACAAGAGACTCTCATCTCTTTAACAAAAAGATAGAAAACAGGCCGGGCACAGTGGCTCACACCTGTAATCCCAACACTCTGGGAGGCTGAGGCAGGAGGATCACCTAGGGTCAGGAGTTCGAGACCAGCCTGGCCAACATGGTGAAACCCTGTCTCTACTAAAAAAAAAAAAAAAAAAAAAAAAAAAAATTAGCCAGGCATGGTGTTGCATGCCTGTAATCTCAGCTGTTCGGAGGCTGAGGCAGGAGAATCGCTTGAACCCGGGAGGTGGAGGTTGCAGTGAGCTGAGATTGCACCTTTGCACTACAGCCTGGGCGACAAGAGTAAAACTCCGTCTCAAATAAAATATAAAAAATAAAATAAGATAAAATAAAATAAAAAATAGAAAATAAAGCTAGAAAAGAAGCATCATGGGGCAAATCCAATTATTCCGCACACATGAGAGAGAGCTGGCCTTCCCAGAATCACATTACAGAGCTGACAATTTGCTCCTGCAAGATCCGAAGATTCACCTCCTTCTGGACAACAAACACGAATCTATCTCTCGTTAGAAGGGCTGAAGAGCAGGGAAGGAGAAGCCAGTGCGCTGGACAGTACTGAGCAGTTGCCAGTGCCCAAAGGTAACACACAGCTTGGTGAAAGAACACAAGACAACAGAGAAAAAGGGGCAAACTCCAGGGCTGGGGAAAATGTGGGCCCGTACAACTAGGTCACAAGCATCTTTTTGTTGCTATTAAAACCTAAAAATAATTTCTTTCTGATTCGGTTTATCCCTTCATTTTTTAAAAAAAGGGAAGGGGGCTGGGTGTGGTCCCTCATGCCTGTAATACCAGCACTTTGGGAGGCTGAGGCGGGCGGATCACTTGAAGTTAGAAGTTCAAGACCAGCCTGGTCAACACGGTGGAACCTCATCTCTACTAAAAATACAAAAATTAGCCAGACGTGATGGTGAGTGCCTGTAATCTCAGCTACTTGGGAGGTTAAGATACAAGAATCGCTTGAACCAGGAGGCGGAGGTTGCAGTGAGCCGAGAGTGCACCACTGCATTCCAGCCTGGGCGACAGAGCAAGACTCTGTCTCAAAAATAAATAAATAAATAAAATAAAATAAAAAAATAAAGGGAAGGGATTAAGATGATAAATTTTATGTTATGTGTATTTTACCAACTTTTTAAAAAACTGATGGAAGAGAGGGTGCAAAATATGGTCAGAGAGAATGGCTTTATCGTGTTTAGAGATTACTGGAGGATATATAGAGGAAAACAAGAATGAGATCAGCTGACTCAAATACACGCAGTCTCAGACTGAAGGTTACACGAGGCACTATAGAAGAGGCAACATGTTAAGTAAGGGGAGGTGCTCATGCTGGTCCTCAGTTTATTTAACATCTTGGCTAAGAATGGAGAAATAGGAGCTAAACGTCATCTCAATACAAGGCAGGGAATATTTCAAATTCCAAGTGTTGAGAACTCTGAAGGAGAAATGACAGGAGAGGACCCAGCATGACCAGGAAAATGTGAAACATAATAAACAATATGAGATGCTGCCTATGGGAGAAAAGAACGCACAGACCCCTAGGATAAAATAGCCTATAACCAAACCAGCTCAAACATTTACTGAGCAGGTAAAACCTTGAATACCGGAATGGGTAAGGTGGCAAAGGTCAAAATATCCTACAAAAGGACAAGTTCGACAAGAAGAGGGGAAAAGGCCATCAGTTTTAGTATTGATACACAGAAATCCTGGACCAACGGCACAGCTCCAAATAACTGAAGGCAGAAACAGTAACTGATGACTCTCTAGATCCTATAGTCCAGAAAGAGGGGAAGATTCAGAGATAATGGGTTGAGGTGGGAAAAGAAATTTCAATGCATGGGATATTTAGTGGAAGAACTGAAGGGAGAGGGGTAAGTTCCAACAGAAGAGCACAGGAATTAAAAGTACTTAAAATAATGATATATTTAGAAAACTACACAGAAATCTGCCACTCACTTCCGTGCTGATACGAGGTCGACATCAAGCCAAGGCTCTATGAGATAGAAGGAGACAAATTTGGTCAGGCAGGCAGAGACTGAATATGAGTGAATTGGAAGATACTTGCCAGATGAAAAGTGAGAGAAAGGCAGACCCAGACAGTTTAGGAACAGTGAAGGGTGCTAAATACTGGGCTCTAACAACATAGCCAACACCCTTTCCAAGGGTAGTGACTTAAAAGTGTGAAGAACAGAGTACACAAATATGTTGGTATTGCTCCTCCAACACAGGAGGAATACTTTTCAGGGAAACACCAGAGAAACCCTCATCAATTCCAACAGCCAGAAGCTGACTTTGAGCCAGCAGGATAGAAGCTGGCTGGGTTATTAATGGCCTTCCCAGTTGTTGAACTCTGTGCATCTCTGATTAACTCTCAGAGGGGTATGCGGGAAGGAGTAGGGGGAAAAATACTTTCTTATCAAAGATTTTACCAGAAAAAAACACCCTTCAAACAATCAAGTATCCAAAATAAGTGCAGAATACAAGAAGATGTATTTCCAGAACAAGGGAGAAACACAGCAGCAGCTCTTTTGCTAAATGTCTGGGATTAATTGCCTCGGAGAGAGGCTGTAATTTGAAGGAATAAAAAATGCACCTACAGACTGCTGTCTGAGTCCTGACCAGACAGTCAGGTTGTCACTGCTCCTCAGTGACAAATGGCTCTGACTTGGGCCTTTATAAATGAAGCTCTTGCAGCAAAAAGCTCAAAAGGCCACTGTCCTCTTGACAGTATACAGATGACTTTGCTGACAATTAGACTATTAAAAAAACTTTTGTTTCCCTGTGCTGCTCTGTTTCTACTCAATCTCCAGACAACAGAAGGCCTAGTTGGTATTCCTGTCCCTGGAGAGCACAGGGATCTTGGTCAACTCCTTTCCTTACTGGAGTGCTGTTGGTTAAAAACTGAGGCCCCAGTCTCTACTTTCAATGACTATGCACAAATGCAAGGGCTTTGATTTCTGGAAGGAAGGCACAGCCCCAGCTGATATCATTCATAGGGAATAGCTAATAGCATAGGTCTCCTGGAACTACAGAGCCTTCATTTTTCTCCAAGGAATGGTAATACAAGAGATAATTACCATTTACAAATTCCTCTCCTCCCTTATGTTACCTTTTAATTTCATCTGCCTACATTATGCAAATCCACATTCCTATTGTGCATTTTATGTTAAAAAATAAGCATATAAATCTAAGGGTTATGTCTTCCTCCCCCAAACCCCCACTGCGTAATTCTTTCCTGCTGTATTTTCCCATTCTAAGCCCAAGCACAATCCAGACATGTTCCATTTTCTTTCTCTTCTTCTGCATTCCTCTTAACAAATATTCATATGTATTTTACTTGCCCAGTAATTCTAATTCTAGAATCCTAAAGTATTAATTCTAAAGTTGCTAAGCAATATTACACATTTTTAAGCAATAAATCAAAGTCCTCAGTAAGAGCTAGAATTCAGGTAAAGTATGTATTTTACAAATACAGTGAGGCTTGACAGGCACCATATAGCCTATTCTTAATCCTCAGGAAGGCCCCTTACTTTTCTGAGACTTTTCATTATTGTACCTCTGCCTACCACAGGGGAAATTTTTCTTTTTTTTCTTTTTCTTTTTTTTTTTTTGGGAGACGGAGTCTCACTCTGTCACCCAGGCTGGAGTGTAGTGGTGCAATCTAGTTCACTGCAACCTCCGCCTCCTGGGTTCAAGCAATTCTCTGCCTCAGCCTCCTGAGTAGCTGGGTTTACAGGCGCCTGCCACCACGCCCAGCTAATTTTTATATTTTTAGACAGACAAGGTTTCACCATCTTGGCCAGGCTAGTGTTAAACTCCTGACCTCGTGATCCATCTGCCTCGGCCTCCAAAGTACTGGGATTACAGGCGTGAGCCACCGCCCCCGGCTGACAGGGAAATTTTTCTAAGACAGTTAACTCCAACAAAGATCCAAGAAGCTTAAAGCTACAAGAATCCGAGGTTATCTCATCTCATTTTACACATCAGATACTGAGGCCTAGGATGGGAAAGGGGCCTGTTCAAGATCAGATAATAAATCACAGCCTCAGCCAAGACTAGAACCCAGGACTACTCCCTGGACAATAGCTGTCAGGCTGTGGGGCCAGCAGGCATTGACAAGTGATCTCAATGCCAACACTGCTGTTCTAAGAAGCAGTGATTGCTAATTTATAAATTTAGTTCAGAACTGGATCCAGTAAGAGTAAAAAAGGACTTGGATAGCATTTTTTTTTTTAGACAAGAAAAGTAAGATGGCTGTGCTTTCAGGAAGCTCATTCCCCTAAAACATTCACAAACAGGCTCCACGCTTAGAAAACATCAAGCCCTCAGACAATCAATACTTACAATGCAACCCTCAGACAGCCTCACCTGTACTATGCCCACTGCTTTCTAACTGGTTCTTCTGCATCAGTACACTTGTCACTTTAGGTCACCTTAACCAGTGCTATCAGACTTAGCTGCCTAAAATACATATTGGATGACGGCTGGCCCGAGACAAAGTCCAAACTTCTCAGCCAGGCATTCCAGGCCATCCAGAGTTCAGGGCTTTCTGATATCTCTCTCATATCACAAACACTCCATAGCTCTAGCCACAGATCTATTCAGGGTCCCTGAATAAGCCCTGTAAATCTCCTGTCTCTATGCCTTTGCTTAAGCTACTCCCTTTATCTAGAATCTCCTCGCCTATACCCATCATCCATATCAATTCCTCTCTCACAGTTCTATGCAGTCTTCAATACCCAGCTCAAGTCCATGAAGCTTTCTCACCTCTCCCCAAATACTCTCTCCCTTTATACAATGCTCTCCTAGTATTTTAGTGGTAACTTATTACAGTCTATCTTTTTAGATACTTATGTAAAACTTGATGCTATTCCATAACTTAAAACGCTTCAATGACTCCCTCCTGCCTATGGGATAAAGTTCACCTCTTTTGCAAGGCATGCAAGACAAAGATCTAGCTCCATTCTAGGAGCTCATCTGCCACACATCTTTAACTTTACAGTCTAGCCACACCTATCAACAAAACAACTCTCCAAATATTCCACGCTGTATCATGTTTCTATGACCATGCATTTACAGTTGGTACTCAAATAATGTTGTTTCATTCAATGTTGTTTTGTATAATGCTGATGAGGGAAAAAAAATCAATTCCTGGCCATGGCCACTGTCTGAGTTTGCACACTTCCCCATGTCTGTGTGGGTTTTCTCTGGGCATTCTGGCTTCCTCTCACATCCCAAAGATGTGCACATTAGATGAACTGGCATGCCTAGACTACCTGAGTTGGAGTGAGTGTGGGTGTGTGCGTGAGTGCACCCTGTGACGGAATGGCATCCCGTCCAGGGCAGGTTCTCCCAGTGCATCCTGAGCTGCCAGGATAGGCTCCAGCCACCTGTGAGCCAGAATGGGAATAAGCAGGTTGGAAAATAAATAAATGAATACAAAATGATGTAAAAATATGTAAAGCATACAATAATCACACAGATGCACAACAGTAATGATGCAATACTAAGTCTCAGGGCGCTCACCATATTTGTTCCTGTTTATGTTTTAACTACATAGTAGTTAAAACCATGGGTGTGTTCCTCACAATTTTCACTTTGCAAACATCTATTCCTTGATTTACCTCACCCCACATTGACCGCTGTCACTCACTGATGCACCAAAAATCAAATAATTATATTTTTATTAATCTTTCTTAGATGTACATACAGCTCACATTTATTTCAATGTTTAATATAAGAAGTGTTTTGGGTGTTTTAGATGCTTGGTGACGTTTTCGTAGCCAGAAATATGTCACAGGAGCTTAACTCTTGTTCATATCAATTAGCCTATGGTAAAATTGGTTTCATTATAGTAGTTTCGCTTAAGTTACAGTTTCCAAAGAGCAATTACTGTACTTGCCTTTCTCCTAAGTATACCTAAAGAAAGACCCGGCCGGGCGCGGTAGCTCACGCTTGTAATCCCAGCACTTTGGGAGGCCGAGGCGGGCGGATCACGAGGTCAGGAGATCAAGACCAGGTGAAACCCCGTCTCTACTGAAAAATACAAAAAATTAGCCGGGCGTGGTGGCGGGCGTCTGTAGTCCCAGCTACTCGGAGAGGCTGAGGCAGGAGAATGGCGTGAACCCGGGAGGCGGAGCTTGCAGTGAGCCGAGATTGCGCCACTGCACTCCAGCCTGGGAGACAGAGCGAGACTCTCTCAAAAAAAAAAAAAAAAAAAAAAAGACCCTATTTTAAGACTTAGAGCTCTTTTCCAAGCCATTTTGTAAAGACATTCGACCACTACAAAAATTATCTGGAAAATAAGAGAGGTTTTTGTCTCTCTCCAGATCATTTTCTTTTCTTTTCTATTTTTTTTTTTTTGAGAGGGAGTCCTGCTCTGTCGCCCAGGCTGGAGTGCAGTGGCGCGATCTCGGCTCACTGCAAGCTCCACCTCCCGGGTTCAAGCAATTCTCCTGCCTCAGCCTCTTGAGTAGCTGGGACTATAGGTGGAGAAGTTTTTGTCTCGTTCCACATTAAGAACTAATTTTGTATAATACCACCACTCAATAAATGTAGATGGCTGGCTGATTCCTAACTGCTTTAAGCAGGTTCCAACCTAGAAAGAGAGTAACTTTACAGTGTGTTTCCTCAGCGTTTCTCTTGCACTCCTAATATTAAAGAGTCTGTGGCTCATAAGACGAAGGGAACTCCATTTCAAAATGAAGTAGGTAATACCCTATCCCTCTCTGACGATTTTACTTGCCAAAAGTTACCTCCTCTTCCTTGGGTACAAGTTATATATTTGTTATTAGAGAGTAGTCACTGATTCCTACAGAAGTCCTAGAAATTGCCGGCTCAGAAGAGAGCAGGAACAAGTACTATCAAGGACAGGTGGCTAGAATTCTAGTCAGGAGAACTTGAAATACATGAGTCATCAGGTCTATCACCTGGTAAGAATGGTATTCTCTAGTTTCTAACATATCTTCTTTGCCATGATTCAACTAGACTTTTTAAGTTATATCAAAGGGGCAGATGAAGAATATTAAATTGTGGGCCAGATGTGGTGGCTCATGCCCGTAATCCCAGCACTTTGGAAAACGAAGGCAGGAGGATTGCTTGAGCTCAGGAGCTCGAGATCAGCATACACAGTAAGACTCTGTCTCTACCCCCACAAAAAAAAAATTAGCTGGGCATGGCGGTCCATGCCCATAGTCTCAGCTACTCAGGAGGCTGAGGCAGGAGGATCCCTTGAGCCCAAGTGTTCAAGGCTGCAGTGAACCGTGATCACACCACTGCTCTCCAGCCTGGGCAACAGAGCGGAAACCCTGTCTCAAAAAAAAAAAAAAAGAGTTGTGAACGAAAGGCAAGCAACTTCCCCTAAGCCACACCCAATCAGATGGCAGAGCTGAGTAACAGCCTTCAGAATTTTCCTCAGCCACATCATACACCAAGAAGACCTTTTAATGACTTATTTGCCATATTATTTAGCAAGGGGACCATAAAAGGAGAATCTCTTGTTGCATGAAACTCTTGTGTACATATGCATATGGTATTTCCAGAATATATCATTCCAAACTAAGGAACCAGAACCCATCTCTCGCTCCTGGAAATTACTGTCATATAAGTAGACATTTTTGCACGCAGGCATACCTTGAAGATATTGCAGGTGTGGTTCCAGACCATCATAATTTCAAGCAAATACTGCAATAAAGCAAGCCACATGAATTTTTGGTTTCCTAGTGCATATAAAAGCTATGTTTACACTATACTATATACTACTGGGTATGTAACAGCATTATGTCTTAAAAAACAATGCACATACCTTAATTAAAAATATTTTATTGCTAAAAAAAATGCTAATGATCATCTGAGCCTTCAGTGAGTTGTAGTATTTTTGATGGTGGAGGCTTCTGCCTCAATGTTGATGACTGCTGACTGATCAGAGTGGTGGTTGCTGAAGGCTGGAGTGGCTGTGGCAATTTCTGAAAATAAGACAACAATGAAGTTTTGCTGCATCGATTGACTCTTCCTTTCATAGAAGATTTCTCTGCAGCATGTGATGCTGTTTGATAGTGTTTTAACCACAGCACAACTGCTTTCAAAACTGGAGCTAACTTTTTCAAACCCTTTATCAACTAAGTTTATGGAATATTCTAAATCCTTTGTTGACATTTTAACAATGTTTATAGCAGTTTCATCACAAATAGATTCCATCTTTAAAAAACTACTTCCTCAAGGTGTTTATGCTGAAAATAAAAATTTTTAAAAGAAACCACCTTCTTTGCTCATCTATGAGAAATAACTCCTCATCCATTCAAGATTTTGTCTTTTGGTGGTCTTCTTTTTTTTTTTTTTTTTTTTTTGAGACGGAGTTTCGCTCGTTGCCTAGCCCAGGCTGGAGTGCAATGGCACGATCTCATATCACTGCAACCTCCGCCTCCCGATTTCAAGGGACTCTCCTGCCTCAGCCTCCCGAGTAGCTGGGATTACAGGCATGCGCCACCACTCCTGGCTAATTTTGTATGTTTAGTAGAGACGGAGTTTCTCCATGTTGGTCACGCTGGTCTCGAACTCCAGACCTCAGGTGATCCCCTCCACCTCAGCCTCCCAAAGTGCTGGGATTACAGGCGTGAGCCACCGCGCCCGGCTTTTTTTTTTTTTTTAAGATAAGGTCTTGCTCTGCCACCCAGGCAGTGGCGCGATCTCAGCTCACTGCAGCCTCAACCTCCCAGGCTCAAGTAGTTCTCCTACCTCAGCCTCAGTAGCTGGCAATATAGGCACGCACCACCATGCCCAGCTAATTTTTGTATTTTTTTTTTTTTTTGGTAGAGACAGGGTTTCACCATGTTGCCCACGCTGGTCTTGAAATCTTGGACTCAAGCAATCCTCCCACCTCAGCCTCCTAAATTTCTGGGACTACAGGTGTGAGCCACCACACCTGGCCTCATTCAATTTTTTTTTTTTTTTTTTTTTTTTGAGACAGAGTCTCACTCAATCACCCAGGCTGGAGTGCAGTGGCACGATATTGGCTCACTGCAACCTCCGCCTCCCAGGTTCAAGTGATTCTTCTGCCTCTGCCTCCCGAGTAGCTGGGATTACAGGCGTCTGCCACCACACCCGACTAGTTTTTAGTAGAGACAGCGTTTCACCATGTTGGCCAGGCTGGTCTCAAACTCCTGACCTCAAATGATCTGCCCGCCTCAGCCTCCCAAAGTGCTGGGATTACAGGCATGAGGCACCAGGCCAAGTTTTATCATGAGATTGCAATAATTCAGTCACATCTCCAGGCTCCACTTATAATTCTCATTATCTTGCTATTTCTACCACATCTGCGGTTACTTCCTTCACTACAGTCTTGAATCTCTGAAAGTCATCCATGAAAGTTGGAATCAACTTTTTCCAAACTTCTGTATCATGTTGATATTTCTACCTCCTCCCATGAATTGCCAAAACTCTTAATGGCAACTAGAATCACAAATCCTTTCCAGAAGGTTTCAATTTACTTTGCCCAGATTCATAAGTGGAATCACTATCAATAGCACTATGGTCTTATTTCTTTTTCTTTTTTCTTTTTTTGAGATGGAATCTCGCTCTGTCACGCAGGCTTGAGTGCAGTGACATGACCCTGGCTCACTGCAATCTCCGCCTCCCAGGTTCAAGCGATTCTTCTGCCTCAGCCTCCTGAGTAGCTGGGACTACAGGTGAGTGCCACCAGGCCTGGCTAATTTTTGTATTTTTAGTAGAGATGGGGTTTCGCCATGTTGGTCAGGCTGGTCTTGAACTCCTGACCTCGGGTGATCTATCTGCCTTGGCCTCCCAAAGTGCTGGGATTACAGGTGTGAGCCACCACACCTGGCCGGCCTTATTTCTTAAAGAATAAGACTTGAAAATTGAAATTAATTCTGAACCCATGGACTGCAGAATGGATGTTGTGTTACTAGGTATGAGAATAACATTAATCTCCTTGTACACCTCCATCAGAGGTCTTAGTGACCAGGTGCATTGTCAGTGACCAATTACATTATATTTGTTTATTTTTATTTATTTTGAGAGAGGGTCTTCTTGCTCTGTTGCCCCAGCTGGAGTGCAGAGGCATGATCACAGCTCATTGTAGCCTTGACCTCCAGGGCTTGAGCAATCTTCCCACCTCAGCCTTCTGAGTAGCTGGGACCACAGGTGTGCATCAACACGACAGTTAGATTTTTTAAAGAATCTTTATTTCTGAGCAGTAGGTCTCAACCACAGGCTTCAAATATTCAGTAAACCATGCTGTAAACAGATGTGCTGTCATCTAGACTTTGTTCCATTTACAGAGCACAGGCAGAGCAGACTTGCATCATTCTTCAGGGCCTTAGGATTTTGGAACTGGTAAATGATTACTGGCTTCAACTTAAAGTCACCAGCAGCATTAGCCCCTAACAAGAGCATCAGCCTGTCCTTTGAAGCCAAGCATTCACTTCTCTCCAGCTATGAAAATCCTAGATAGCACCTTCTTCCAATGAAAGGCTGTTTCATCTACTTGGAAAATCTGTTGTTTAATGTAGACACCTTCGTCAATGATCTCAGCTAGATCTGGATAACTTGCTGCAGCTTCTCCATCAGCACTTGCTGTTTCTCCTTGTGCTTTTATGTTAATGGAAACAGCTTCTTTCCTTAAACTTCATGAACCAACCTCCACTAGCTTCCAGCTTTTCTTCTGCAGCTTCTTACCTCTCTCAGTTGTCAGAGAAGTGAAAAGATTTAGGGACTTGCTCTCGATTAGGGTTTGGCTAAGGGAATGTTGTGGCTAGTTTGATTTTCTATCCAGACCACTAAAACTTTCTCCATATCAGCAGTTAAGATTGTTTTGCTGGAGTAGACCTTTTAATTTCCTTAAGAATTTGGCCGGGCGCGGTGGCTCACGACTGTAATCCCAGCACTTTGGGAGGCCGAGGTGGGCAGATCACGAGGTCAGGAGTTCGAGACCATCCTGGCTAACACGGTGAAACCCCATCTCTACCTAAAATACAAAAAAATTAGCTGGGTGTGGTGGCAGGCGCCTGTAGTCCCAGCTACTTCGGAGGCTGAGGCAGGAGAATGGCGTGAACCTGGGAGGCAGAGCTTGCAGTGAGCTGAGACTGCGCCACTGCACTCCAGCCTGGGCAACAGAGCGAGACTCCATCTCAAAAAAAAAAAAAAAAAAAAAGAATTTTTGCTTTGTGTTCACAAGTTGGCTGTTTATAGCACAAAAGGACTAGCCTTTGGCCTATCTCAACTTTCAACATGTCTTGCTCACTAACCATTTGTAGCTTTTGACATAAAGTGAGAGATGTGCAACACTTCCTTTTTCTTGAACATACAGAGGTCACTGTAGGGATATTAAATGGCCTAATTTCAATATTGCTGTGTATCAGGGAATAGGAAGGCCCAAGGAGAGGAAGAGAGATGGGAGAATTGCCAGTCAGTGGAGCAGTCAAAATATATACAACATTTACAATTAAGCTTGTTGTCTTATATGATTGTGGTTCACAGTGCTCCAAAACAATTACAATAGATCACTGATCACAGGTCACCATAACAGATCTAATAATAATGAAAACATCTGAAATACTGCAAGAATTACCAGTGTGACAGAGAGACACAAAATGAGCACATGCTGTTGGAAAAATGGTGCCAACTGCTCAATGTCGGGTTGCCACAAACCTTCAATTTGTGAAAAACACAATACCTGCAAAGCGCAAAAAAAGCCAAGCACAATAAAACAAAATGTGCCTATATTTGTCACAATGTGGACTTCTGGGAAAAGAAGACCCAAATATAAGCAAATTAATTAGAATAGTTAAGAAAATAAATTAATAGACCTAAAGAGAATTCATCTTAAGGCTAAAAGACTAGAATTCTCATTGAGATGTTTTTTCCAGGCAGAAATCCAAAGTACAGCCCGTGTGTCAAAATTGTGAATGAGAGACTTCTGTGCCAGCAACAGTCTTTTGTTTGTTTAATACATACGGGGATCTCACTACGTTGCCCAGGCTGGTCTTGAACTCCTGGGCTCAAGCAATCCTGCTTCAGCCTCCCAAAGTGCTGAGATTACAGGTGTGAGCTGCCACACCCGGCTCTAGCAACAGTTTTAAAGAAGCTGAATGTAATTATCCAGTGGCTAGTATATACAACGCAGATATTTGTGACTGATCTAATTTGAAGCTTCTCTAGTCTGACTGTCATTAGCAAAGCCTTTGCTACAGTATCCCTTTGTCTCAGAAAGCAAAGCAGCTATAAAATGAGGCAGGAAGGGCAGGAATATGGGCTAGGGAGGATTCTGGAATTACAACTACATTTAGATTAACAGATAAAATTAGTAAGGGGGCAAGCATAGCTGGAATAATTGTCATAAAGCACACACACCACCTCTTTCGTAGGCCTTAGCAACTACGGGCCATAGCACTTAACCTGGGCTTTATAAAAGCCCCCTCCCTCTTTCCAAAGGGATGGCAAACATGAAAATGGAAGTCTGCCTTATGCTTATTTGCCATCTCCATTCTAGTAGGTGGTCTGGGCTTGAAAGCAGACAGACAGCAATGTCATGGGCAGCCACACCTTCACCCTGCTTATGAACATCTTTATGCAAAGACAGCTACTGAGGGCTTCAGGAGAGACCTGCTGACAGCAAGTTTCTGGATGTCCTGTTTGTGCAGTCTGATAAACACAAGGACCCTGCAGTCTCAATCCTTGCTGTAGACAGAGATGAATGGCAGGAGAGGAAGCCTGCCCGGGAAGATGGTCATTCATCCAGATCACAAAAGAACAGAAAATTTAACCTGATGCTGACCAACCTCCAAAGCCACCCTCCCAAGAGATAAATCTCAATGGTCTTGCTCCACAGCAAGCTCTTGGAAAGGCTCAAAAATGGTTGTACATCATTTTCAAAGGTTTTTAAATCAGCAGGACAATAAAACTCAGATACTAAATATGCTTGCTCCTGTCCTCTAACCTTAGACATATCTGATTTGGTCAAATAGAAGAGAACCACAAAAGATGGGCTCTGAGTAATGGCTCCCTTGGTTTTCTGAGAACACTATACACCTGTATGTGACAAGCCCCAAAATGGCTAAATGATCTATGACTTAGCAAACAGAGGCAGAGGTCATCAAAGTAGGTAGCAAAGGCAAGAGCATGAAGTGCTGAGAAGGTGAGGACACCAAACAAAGGAACAACTGTCTTAATGGTAACCTAATTGTTAGGAGGATTACTCGCCATATCTACCTTATGTGTCTCTCTGTACCTGAAAAAACTATAAATCGTGACTGCACATGCCTCTGACTTTCCTTGTAGTTACCAAAGCTAAGGCAAAAGATTGGGGCAGAAAAATTAAAATGTGCTGATACATTCCTTCTTTGTTATTCTCCCTCCTCACAGAGCACATAGACACTCAGAGGACAGGAGCAACCACAAGCAGCATTCAGTTTACTGTAGAGGGAGGTGGGCAGGGAAGGAGACAGAGAAAGAATAAACAGTCAGTTTCAACCAGTCAGCAACATCCTTTACTAGAAGACCTGGACTACTAATGTTGAGGTGACTAATCCACAGCTATTAAAAACAAGATTCTGGTCTACATCAGCCCAAAAAGAAAGGCAAACACCCCAGGAGGGACTTTCCAAGGAGTATCAGAGAAATTAGTCCATTGTTACTAACCAGGGAGCAATATAAGACCCCCTAAGAAAAAACAGTAAGTCAGTGCATGAAAGGTGAAGAAGGAAATGTAAATTCAGGTCATGCTAAAGCCAGGGGAGGGGGTGGGGGAGAGCGCACAGGTGGGCCCGGGGGGAGCATAAGGAGGAGGCAGTCTGACACAGGAAAATCGAGGGGGAAGGAAGGGGAGAGAGAGAGGAGGTGGTAGCAGAAGAAAGGGAAGGTAAGACAAGAACAGAACATTTTAAACTAACCCAGAACTCCCTTGTGAAGGACAAGTCACGAGGCAAGATACAGCTTGAAGGCATGAGCCCCACATTTCACCACTGCAAAGAGATAACACAGCCTCCCAGGCGTGCATAGAAAGAGGGCTAGGCAATCCACAACCCTGACTCCCAGGGCTCCACAGCATTAGTGAGAGAAAGTCACCCAGGCTTTTCAGCAGCACTAAGTGCCAGCAGCCTTGGCATGTATGTTTCAACTGCTTCCCTGAATAGACCCTGGTGCTGGAAAAACCGTATCTACAGGAGAACATATTTCACTATAAGTATCTGTCTGGCTAAGGGAACAGACACTCCATTTCCTTCACTGCTGATATATGCATCCACCTCACCCTAGAGTGGACAGAAGGGAGAAGGGACAAGCTGACAGTCAGAAGGTAGCTCTGCTCTTCTCCTGCAGCTGACAAGAGAGAACCATGACCTCTGCTCCATTTGCCACACCACTGCTACTTCAGGCCATCCCTGCATTTCTTTCACATTTACATCTTTCTCACACAAATAAACCTCCCACTTAGTTTTCCTTTTGCTTCTAAGAGCACAAACGCTAGTGTGTTTAACGACAGCATCAGGAAGGTAAATTGGTACAAAGGTTGTTCTCACTTTCCTAGTCCTTTCTGGCAAAGAGATTTCTTAAACACACTAAAAAGCTTTGTTGCAAGATGACTTGTGGTGAACTAGCCATTCAGTTAAGGAAGAAAGCTGAGGGGGAGATGAGAACTCTTAAGGCCCCAGACCTGATCCTGCTATGTCAAGATGGAAGGCGGGGAGGAAATGACTGACAGGCCATCCTCTTTCACAAATGCCAGTGAAAAAGGAGGAAGAAATAATGCTTAACCGCCCTTCTCTCTCTCTTGCTTTTATGTTTTGACAACACCAAAATATAAGGAATCAAAACGAGCCAAATGTTCAATTTGATACAGGCCATAAAAGCTCAGTTTCAGAATAGAAAGAAACACAATGAATGGCTAGAAAGGTCAGAAGCAGCAGGCGAGAGAATGCAAAACCCAGCAATAAGATTGGCTAGCTTAGGCTGGGCGTGGTTGCTCACACCTATAATCCCAGCACTTTGGGAGGCCAAGGCAGGCCGATCACAAGGTCAGGAGATGGAGACCATCCTGGCTAACACAGTGAAACCCCATCTCTACTAAAAATACAAAAAAAAAAAAATTAGCTGGGCATGGTGGCGGGCGCCTATAGTCTCACCTACTCGGGAGGCTGAGGCAAGAGAATGGCATGAACCTGGGAGGCGGAGCTTGCAGTGAGCCGAGATTGTGCCACTGCACTGCAGCCTGGGCAACAGAGCAAGACTCCGTCTCAAAAAAAAAAAAAAAAAAAAAAAAAAGGTTGGCTAGCTTAAATTCTAGAGCCTGGGGCTGACCCTGCTCCTTTAGCGCATCCTCCCACAGCTCTCCCCGCTGACCACTCAAAAAAGCCCAAAGAAGCAAGAAATCATTTCTCAACCCACCACATTAATTTGACAGACAACTTTTTAAGGTTCCTGAATGGGGGGTAGGAGTAGGGAAACCGAAAAAGTTTAGGCAATAGAGTAGGATCTTAAAGAGTCAGTTTGATCTGGGCACTAAGACAGAAAATCCGCCTCTTAGGGAAATCCAAGTATTTCAGAATGAAGACAACATCTCCACAGCTACTCTGCTTAGGAGAAAAAACACCAACCCTCCAGCCTCCCTGATGTGGTAAAGACAGTCCATGAGAAGCTTTCCATGGTCACTGTACATGCAAAAGGGAAATAAAAATGTTGCCCGAGGAGCAGCAGCCACCATCCTCTCACAATCTGGCCTGGGGCCCAATGGACGGTCTCTCACGCACCAGTGAATCAGCAAAGCAACTGCCAGAGGTGGGAGTGCTCTGGGCATCTTAACCCTCTGTCCCTCACCCCATCCTGTTACTCATAAATAATAACTGAGGAGTTGGGAGCAAGAACATCCACCTTTGTAGCTCCAACAGTGGCCAACTTGGAAGCACTCCAAGCTTGAGAGGAGAGGGAAGAAAGCAAGCTGAGTATGTACTTACTCAAAGTCCTCAAATTCCAAGTCGGTTCCCTCTACTGATGGACCCTGGTTGTCTGAGGAAGAGGAGGAGGTGGAACGGAGACGGTTCTGTTGATAGCGCATGGAGCGCTGGCGAATACTGTCTCTCCGTGAGAGATACTGGATCATCCTCTGGGCGTAGTATGCAGCAGGAGATAATCTGAGAGAGACAGAGATGGACAAACACAAACTAGCACTAATGTGGGGAATACTACGAAAGGCAGTTAATCCAGCTCTCCCATGGCGTCTCCCTGCTGAGGTGAACTCTGGAGACTTGAAAATTAAAGGGCATTTAACTCAACTCACCAAGAGGTTTGCACTGCAGAATATACTTATCAGACTACATCACCAGTGTTTCTGTTCTGAGATAAGGCAAACAGGCGGCTTAACCAGACATCTTCTGAGGAAAAGCTGCCCCTTCCCAAGAGAAACACTGGACCTTTCCTTCTAGCTTCTGAAGGTACACTTTTAGCTCCTCAGGGTGCTCTTTACACAGAGCTGTGCTCATTCATAGCTTTTCCTTGATCACCATCCATACGCAAAATGGAAGACATGAAAGGGACCTGAGCAATCATCTACCGTCTTGTTTTATAGATGAGAAAAGACGTCAGGAGATGGTAAGCCTCAGATGATTAAAGAAGGTATCCACAGGTATCTTCACCAGGACTTCTGTCTTCTCCAACAAGTATACACAGCTCCAGATTTGTCCTACCTCCTTAGAATGATCTCTTGGAACCTCTTTTTCTCTCCCTTAAGAGTTAATCATAGATATTTGTAACATGGGGAAAAAAATTCAGAACTGAGACTGACAGTAAAATATACTTGGGAGAACAGAAAATCTAACAGAAAAAATTAAAAGAGATTTTTTTTCTATTTCTTACAATCAGAGCAGCAAAGGCTGCGTGGGCACTGGGCAATATGGAAGGTGAGAGTTGTTCATCTTTCTTCTCCCTTATGATGGCTATTCCTGTAAATAATTAGTCCAGACCTACATTCTTCAATATCTTGCTACTCCATGAAAACTTCTAGTGTCACATACAATTCTCCACATTGCCTTCTCAAGTTTTCCTCCATCTCTCACAACACTGTTATATAATTTGATGCTATGGACTGAAAACGTGAGAGGAACAATAACAGAAAAATGTTTTCTATGATAATATTAAATGGATTACTAAAAAATTTCAAGACTAAAAACCTGCCCCAGGCACACTTTGACTCAATAATTCCACTAGAAACCCTACAGAAATACACAAGGTTACAAAGATATATATATAAGAAAGTTCATTTGCAACATTGTCAGCATTAGTGAAAAACTGGGAAGCAACCCAAATGCCCAGCAACAAATTAAATAAATTATTAATATATCCATACAAAGAAACACCATGTAGCAATTAAAGAGAATAAACTATTCCTATATACTCACAAGGAAAGTCCTCTAAAATAAAATCTTAAGTGGGAGAAAAATTGAAGAATGGTCTGTATACACTAATACATATACAAAAATATGTTGCTGTTACTAGGGGAAAAAACTATAAGGGGACACAGCAATTCTAATGAGGATTCCTGGGACTTTTGTATTTTATATACTTCCATAATGTTTGAATGTAAAAGGAAAAGGGCATAGATCTTTGGTTTTTTAATCGAAATCAGAAAAAATTGATTAAGAACGGAAATGGGAATAGTTATATCCAAATGGCACAAGAAATATTGGAGACTATCTTACAAAGAGGTCCTCAGTGAGTCTACCAACCCAGGCCACAGTCAACTGCAGTCAACTGCTAGAGAACACAGGCTGCCTCTGAAATGCCTGTCATCAAAGGTGGTATCCTTCTGGCCAACCAGCAAATGGAATTCCCAAGCAGACCAGCTAACGATCTTTTAAACTCAAAAGTCTGTTTTACAGAATAATATGCTGCAGTGAACACCAATGAGTTAATATTATAATATCTTTGGATAAGTAGGCATGGGAGGCACAGATGCCTTGGCCAAGAGAATCAGAGTACAAGACCTAGTTCCTAAAAGCCTCAACTGGAGGAACTTTCGTTATCTGTTTGGGCCCCTGTTCCCATGCATTTTGCAAGGATGAACCACAGAATCCTAAATTTTCAACCAACAGAAGTCGATGTTCGTGCACTGTTCTTATACCTGCCCAATATACAGAACTCTTCTAGCAGAAATCAAGCGTCATTGGTTAAATTCTCAAGTCAATCAGACTAGAAAAGAATATAAAAGGAGAAAAATCTCAAGAGGAGAAAGAAGACCCTTTTATTTGGAACCGATTCTGAAAAGTGATAAGTACACTTACTTTATAGCCTACCCTGAGTAATGGAAAAAACATAATATTACTGGTGATAGAGGTAGACATAATGTTGATGCTAATGACAATAAAAAGACTGCCTTTTTATGTAGGGACACAGGAATTCCCCAAGCTATGAAACTGTAGATTAATGGTTTAAAAAGTATTCCTGCCACAATTATTAAATACAAGTATATCCTAGCCTTGTCCTTTTAGATATGCAGAGGGAAGCTAAGGATCTGAATGCTGAGGTGTCTCACTAAGGCTCTGACCTATACATAGTGTATAGGGTGAAGCCTAAGAGGAAAAAGCAACTAAACAACCAGTAATGAGGTAGTAACCATCCCCCTCCTAACAAAGAGCTGGAAAATCACCAAACGACCCTAGTCTTCCAAGCGAACATTTTAAATGTTTAAATCAATCCTTAAGTTTTCTTCAGGAAAAATACTTCCTTTTCCAAAAAAACCTACTTTGTATTCAAAGGAAAAATGTGAAAATACCAACACCACAAAGTATGACACTTTCCGTGATTATATGACACTTTCCTTTATTATATAAAAGGAGGACAAATCATGGTCTTTAAGTATCCTTGTAGAACACTGCCAGGTTAAAAGTTCTGGGGATGAGATGCCCATTGCTGTCTTTATTGGAAGAACTTCTCTATCTCAGTGCTTCAAAGTAATTGATTCATTTGAAAAATTCCTTTCGCTTATATTCAGGGTGTATAATCCTCAAACATCATTAGAGACTCACATAAACTTCCTTGTTTCACTCATCATCTATGGTGCCTGCCTGTTTTAAAGTCATCAATCCTTATGTTCCCTGATCCTTAGGTTTGTCATTTCTAGGGTGTGGAAAAAGAACTAAGAGGATAATGAAGAATCTTTGCACCAGTATCTCAGAAAGAATGCTCAGTGTCATGACATAACTGTGGCAACAACAAAAGCACTTAATATTCCTGGAATCAACTTGGTCTAAAGGTTTTTCCAGGCAGACCTAAAAGTCCTAATCTAGAGCAAAGTTCATTTTGCTTTACCTAACCTACAGTGCTAACCTGCCAACCCCACAACTGTAAATTACCCTTTTCTTTTGGCAAAGCCTCATAATGTGCTCTAGTATTGCTTAAATAATGTGCCTTTTTAGATCACGAACAGAATCCGTAAATTTGGCTGTGACAACCCCAAGGGGCTGCTCTCTGCAGATGAATGTTATCCATTAATATCCCACCCTTGGTCCTTAGTTATCACCATCAGTGAAGGGCAGGCCTTGAACTCACTGAAATAACTTCTGTTTTGTTTTTTATCTCTTCAGAACTTTTCAAATGTCTTCTTATTTTTTTTTTTTTTGAGACAGAGTCTTGCTCTGTCACCCAGGCTGGAGTGCAGTGGTGCAATCTCTGCTCACTGCAACCTCTGTCTCCCTAGTTCAAGTGATTCTCCTGCCTCAGCCTCCCGAGTAGCTGGGATTACAGGCAT
Organism: Symphalangus syndactylus; assembly: GCF_028878055.3. NCBI lineage: Eukaryota > Metazoa > Chordata > Mammalia > Primates > Hylobatidae > Symphalangus > Symphalangus syndactylus. The sequence goes on along the minus strand of NC_072428.2, from coordinate 10,271,664 downwards.
CTGCCAACATGCCCAGCTAATTTTTTGTATTTTTAGTAGAGACGGGGTTTTGCCACGTTGGCCAGGCTGGTCTTGAACTCCTGACCTCAAGTGATTTGCCCACCTTGGCCTCCCAAAGTGATGGGATTACAGGCGTGAGCCACCATGCCCAGCCTCAAATGTCTTCTAATAAGTGTAAGGCAAGCACTTTAATAAAATGCCAACTTGTTTTATCCATTTACTCCTTCTTCAGTCGTCTCTTCCTTTGGGCAGTCTCCAAAAATGTCAATACCTGAAGGAGCTTGACTTCTGCCTTTTGATATTCTAAATTCCCTCTCAAATGACAGCAAATTGAGTTTTTTGTTTAATCTATACATAATTTCCCTATAAATTAAAAAAATTTTGTTCCCCTGTTGGCTGTCCATCTGAATGACAACAGCCTCTCTGGCCAAGAGAAAAAGAATATCCTATGACTACCTGTGGCCTCTCCAGGTTCCTCCTCTAGTACCACACCTGCAGAAATGAGTCCCAAAGGACAAGAGCTTGGTCTTAAACCTCTGCCGCCAGAGGCACTGTTCACTTACCTGCAATACTTCCCCATCACCTGAACCACCTGTCTCAAAACCGTAACTGAAGAATAAAAGAGCACCAGGACCAGAGAGGCACAGAATGGAGCTTCCAACAGCGTGGCAACCCCAAGGGCCGCCCCTCCCCCCCACCTAGTGCCATTTCTCACTTTGGCCTTACCTCGCTGGGTCTGGGTAAATTGGGTGCTCTCTGGATCCTGCTCCATCATAACGGGATAATGAAATGAGGGAAGATTCCAGCAGCCTCCTAGCAGAGATTAAAAAAATGGCAATAATCCCTGTCAATTACCAACTCAGAGGTCATTCATAAGGAAAAATGGGGGAGAGATATATAACTTCCCCCTTTTGCAGCCAGCTAACGCCTGTTATCTGGGATCGCACCCTTCTACAAGCTAAGTAGGTAGAGACACAAATAAATGAAGAGCTGCAGAACTCCCACACTGGACATGACCACTGCATTCTGCTGAATACTGCTCTTCAATGAGAAATGAACAAGTGCTTCAGAGACATGATCTTCTTTCTATTTGCAGTACCTCCAGTAGACAAATAGAAGGTTCGGATCAACACAGGAGGGAAAAATTAGGCACACACAGAGATTATCACATGGTGCTAACATTTATCTTGGTGTTTGGTTCCTCCATGCCATCATCATCCACATCTACTTGCTGTCTATCCATTCTGCTCTGCCTACGCTCTTTTTTTTTTTTTGTGAGAATGAGTACTCCTCAGATATATAACTATAATATATCCATTAAAAATATAAATATATATATGAGTACTCCACAGACTTTCAACTGACAACTTTTACTTATATAATCTAGCCCAATAACAAATTCAACTGATCATATGTGATACATACATTTTATTGAACACTTTTTTTGATGCCAGGTAATAGGTAATACACTGAGCACTTCATATGTATTTGTTTAAACCTCACCACAACCTAGAAAGGTAGGTATGACTACATACATGAGAACACTGGGCCCAGAAGTTAAAGTATATCACTCTGTGGCACATGACTATTAAGAGATAGTAACAGAACTCCAAGGAAGGCCTGTCTTAACTCCAAAATGCCTCAAACCTCTATTTTGTACTGCAGGACCTTCCACGGTCCAGGCAGGAAGCAAGAGCATATGTATTCACTATGATCAATGGAGACTGACAAACAGGAAGGTCTGTGGCCCATCGTTTAGCTCCAGCCAATTGTTACCAAGCTAGAATACAGGCTTAGTATTGCTGGCTTTTCCTAGTTTTTAAGGAAAGCCAGAAATCTGGACTTTTGCATAAAATCTCCTGGTTGTTAAATTTTAGCTACAACTTTTTTTTTTTTTTTTTTTAACAACAAGGGCCAGTTAGAACACATATGATAAACATGGCCCAGGGGCTCCCTGGTTTGCCATGTGTGACATGGTGCTTCCCAACTCATATGTGCCTTGGCAGCCAGTCAAGCTCCTGCCCCAGAACACGTTTCAAAGGAAATGGTCTCAGAGAGGAATGCATACTGTTCCTCTCCAGCAGCATCTTGCCTGCCTTTCCTAGGAACAGGTCCCCGGCTCCCTGCCAGACTCTTCTTTAAAGCAGACCTGCAGGATAAGGACAGCAGCTACCAATCTTTTCCAATTGATTTAATTCAATTCACTGTTACTAAAACCAGCTGGCTTTAGGTATAGTCATGTGCGGTCACTTTATTCCAGCAACTGGCCCACTGCAGTACTTCCCCTAACAGCCTGGGGAAGAGACATAGCAAAGGCCCTAACAATCTGGCTTGCAACCTTTCCTGCCCAGGACGATCAACTGTCAAGTAATGTCTTCTCTCTAGACAAGGCCTATAGCCCCACACTTAGACACTTGTAACAATCCTACCATTGAATAGAGGGAACACAATGTAACCAAGGAGGAAGAGAGGAAAGCAATAAAATACATCTCTCTGGTTGAAAGACTAAATCTTCAGTAACATCACTATGGTTCAAATGTGGCAGAAATGCTGTTTCATCAATTCTAAGACACACTTTTCACCTTTTAATGTGTCTGAGGTTGGGGTGTATTTTACAATTGTGTGACACAGTTTAATTGGCAGGATTTTTTTTTTTTTTTGATAGAGACAGAGTCTGGCTATGTTGCCCAGGCTGGTCTCAAACTCCTAGCCTCAAGTGATCCTCCTGCCTCGGCCTCCCAAAGTCCTGGGATTACAGCCATAAGTCACTGTGCCTGCCCATTGGCAGGATTTTTTCATGATTTCATAGGAACACATAAAATAACGGCATGTCTTTGAGTCTTTAAAATACAAAATGTGTGGGATAGGTAGGGGTAGTGAGAGATACAGAATCTGGAAAAAAAGGAAAAGCAAAATTTTGAGAAGAGTATTCAGATCATTTATGCCATCTTATATAGTACTTATTTATCATTAACAAACCAGTTCTTCAGGAACTGGGTGTGAGTTGAAGAATGGAAGCAAGGTCTGGGAGCAGCTGACTATCCTAGAATACCTAGAAGCTTGTTCCACCCTAAAGTGCTCTGGAGTTAGTCCTGAATGTCACCAAGTCCTGTCGTGTTATCCTCCAAGTGGTCGTTTAGTAAGCTGAGGCCCTTTGGCAAGCAGCATCCTCCACAGTGACCAAAAAACATCCTCCTTGGCTGGGCGCGGTGGCTCACGCCTGTAATCCCAACACTTTGGGAGGCCAGGTGGGTGAACTGCCTGAGCTCAGGAGTTCAAGACCAGCCTGGGCAACATGGTGACACTCCATCTCTACTAAAATACAAAAAAGCAGCCAGGCTTGGTGGTGCGTGCCTGTAATCCCAGCTATTTGGGAGGCTGAGGCACGAGAATCACTTGAACCTGGGAGGCAGAGGTTGCAGTGAGCTGAGATCGCACTACTGCACTCCAGCCTGGGTGATAGAGTGAGACTCTATCTCAAAACAAACAAACAAAAATACATCCTTCTTAAGTACTTCTGCCTAGAAACTGATTATGGTAACAAAGGCAAATATTACCCCCACTCTGCTAAAGCAATGACAGTACTGAGTGAGATGAGATGATTTATTAGGAATGCTATAAAGGAGATTCCTGATCTGAAGGGCTTGCATTAGGTAACTTCAGTTTTAATGACTCCATTTTTATTTTTTATTTTTTGAGATGCAGTCTCGCTCTGTCACCCAGGCTGGAGTGCAGTGGCGCAATCTTGGCTCACTGCAACCTCTGCCTCCCGGGTTCAAGCGATTCTCCTGCCTCAGCCTCCTGAGTAGCTGGGATTACAGGCATGAGCCACCACACCCGGCTAATTTTTGTACTTTTAGTAGAGATGGGGTTTCACCATGTTGGTCAGGTTGGTCTCAAACTCCTGACCTTCTGATCCGCCCGCTTTGGCCTCACAAAGTGCTGGGGTTACAGGTGTGAGCCACTGTGCCGGCCTTAATGACTCCATTTTACAATCCTAAAATTCTATTTCCCACCTTAACTTCCTGCCTTAATTACGAAGACTTCTTTAAGTTGGAATAGAACCAGAATGTGAAGCTTTGTCTCTGGAGAGCCTCTGATGAGGTTCTTTTGGAACATGCATCCCCTGTGCCTACTTACTATAGAATGTGTTGGCAACATTCGCTGCCCAGACAATACAGTGGAACTGGCAAGCCACATATATATGTCACTTTACTGCTAATACACAAAAGCAGGAAAGCCAATCACCATGAATACACATATACACTGATGAAGCATCAGTTCTTCATAGTTACAATACAAGTACTATCTGGAGTAAAAATAGGCTTCTCCAATTGGTGTGGAATAAAGAACTAGAGGTACTAGATGAGTAAACATCCTAGGAATGTTTACCACCATTGCTAGGAACCTCAAAGAAAGATCTTTCTTTTTTTTTTTTTGAGACGGTATCTCACTCTGTTGCCCAGGCTGGAGTGCAGTGGCGCAATCTCGGCTCACTGCAAGCTCTGCCTCCTGGGTTCGAGCCATTCTCCTGCCTCAGCCTCCCGAGTAGCTGGGAGTACAGGCGCCTGCCACTACGCCTGGCTAATTTTTTGTATTTTTAGCAGAGACGGGGTTTCACCGTGTTAGCCAGGATGGTCTCGATCTCCTGACCTCGTGATCCGCCCACCTCGGCCTCCCAAAGTGCTGGGATTACAGGCGTGAGCCACTGCGCCCGGCCAAAAGATCTTTCTTTCCCAGTGTGAGCCTGTTACAGAGAGCCGTCAATGGGAAATGGTAGGAGAAAACTGAATGCGATGGCAGTTCTGCACGTTCTGCTGTGACCACCACAAACTGGACTTGACTTAATCTATCACAAGAAATCAAGGAGGGCTTAGGAAGGGCTCAGACAAGCTTGTTCAGGTTTGAAGCTGACATCACTGAAGCTGAAGAAAAAAAAAATACAAAAACACAACACAACAAAACAAAATACTTCCTTGTTTTCTCTACTTGCCTGGTTCATTTTATACACCACTGGTGTCCAAATGAGGTATACCAGGGGTTGGGCTATTTGATCCATTGGACAGCAAGGGGGAAATATTACAACTTCTGCTATATAATATATAATCATAACACACATGGATTACTCAAAAGCTTTTTTTTTTTTTTTTTTGAGGTGGAGTTTCCCTCTTTTGCCCAGCTGGAGTGCAATGGCGCGATCTTGGCTCACTGCAACCTCCGCCTCCCAGGTTCAAGTGATTCTCTTGCCTCAGCCTCCCGAGTAGCTGGGATTACAGGCGTCCACCACCACGCCCAGCTGATTTTTGAATTTTTAGTAAAAACAGGGTTGCACCACGTTGGCTGGAGCTTGTCTCAATCTTCTGACCTCAGGTGATCCGCCCGCCTCGGCCTCCCAAAGTGCTAGGATTACAGGCATAAGCCACCGCGCCCGGCTAGAAAGCATTTTATTAATAAGGTTTTTTTTTTTTTTTTTTTAAGTCTGAAGGCCACTGCTCTATCAAACTATACATTACTTTAACAATACTAAATAAGCCGGGAGTGGTGGCTCACGCCTGTAATCTCAGCATTTTGGGAGGCCAAGGCAGGTGGATCACGAGGTCAGGAGATCGAGACCATCCTGGCTAACATGGTGAAACCGCATCTCTACTAAAAATACAAAAAAATTAGCCGGGCCTGGTGGCACATGCCTGTCCCAGTTACTTGGGAGGCTGAGGCAGGAGAATTGCTTGAACCTGGGAGGCAGAGGTTGCAGTGAGCCAAGATTGTGCCACTGCACTCCAGCCTGGGCAACAGAGAGAGACTCTGTCTCAAATAATAAAAAAAAAATATATACTAAATACTTAAAGAATAGGATAAGCTTAAATATAAAAAATCTGTAAGCATATAAAAGTATACCCATATTCGTATATATATAGAGAGAGAGAACAAAAGAGGATAATAAAGCAAATGTGGCAAAATGTTAACATTTAGGGAATGTGGGTGAAGGGTATATGGGAATCCTCTGTACTATTTTTGCAACTTTTCTGCAAGTTTGAAATTATTTCAAAATGAAAAAACAAAAACATACAACATACAAAAATCTTAAAGTAAAATACTGAAAAGAAAGAGATAGCCATTTGTTTTCAAAAGAATTACTCACGGCCAGGCGCGGTGGCTCACGCCTGTAATCCCAGCACTTTGGGAGGCCAAGGTGGGCGGATCATCTGAGGTCAGGAGTTCAAGATCAGCCCAGCCAATATGGCGAAACCCCGTCTCTACTAAAAATACAAAAATTAGCCGGGCATGGTGGTGGGTGCCTGTAATCCCAGCTACTTGGGAGGCTGAGGCAGGAGAATCACTTGAATTCGGGAGTTGGAGGTTGGAGTGAGCAGAAATCTGCCACTGCACTCCAGCCTGGGTGACAGAGCAAGACTCCATCTCAAAAAAAAACAAAGAATTACTCACTTCGTAAAAAGTATTTCTTAGAATAGCTACTACTTGCCCTAATGCTCTACAGCAGGTTTGGTAAACTACAGGCCCCAGGTCAGCTGTCTTCTTCTTTGTAAATAAAGTTTTAATTGAATACAGCCACATCCATTCATTTACATATTACCTGTGGCTGCTTTGGAGGTGGCAAGGCAGAACTGAGGAATCCTGACAGAGACAAAGCCTAAAATATCTACTGCCTAGCCCTTTACAGAAAATGTTTGCCCATTCCTGCTCTAAAATATTTGCTTACATAAAATTCTTTAAATTACTAAGGGACAGAACAAAAAAGAACTTGAAATTAAAGTATTGTGCACTGGAAAAAACATCAAAAATGAATATTAAGCCCTGCTAAAATCATAATAGGCACATAATTCAAACTGTGAAATCCCTAATATTTTTAAAAGAATACGACTATTTTTTCTTTCCCTGATTAATATTCTGAGTTATATGCAAAGAGGTTCCCTATATCAGCTGTATTCTTGATCACTAGGAATACAATTTTTAAAATAGTCAAAGCTCTGGAAAAGAAAAAAAGTGGTCAGAGCAGATCAACTGAAAGAAAAGAACCTTCACTTCATTATTTTATTTCATTTTTTGAGACAGAGTCTCTGTCACCCAGGCTGGAGTGCAGTGGCGCGATCTTGGCTAGCTGCAACTTCTGCTTCCCATGCTTAAGCAATTCTCTTGCCTCAGCCTCCCGAGTAGCTGGGGCTACAGGCATGAGCCACCAAGCCTGGCTAACTTTTGTATTTTTAGTAGAGACCGGGATTTCACCATGTTGGCCAGGCTGGTCTTGATCTCCTGGCCTCACGTGATCCACCCACCTTGGCCTCCCAACGTGCTGGGATTACAGGCATGCGCCACTGCACCCGGCCCCTTCACTTCAAATTCAATAGATATCAGAGTTGGGGTGCAGAAAGTCTGGGTACTAGTCCATATGGAATAAACAAGCCGTGGACAACTCCTCCTTACTAAAAAATTATACCCTGAAGATACTCTTTTAACTAGTTGTCAGATCACAGAGAAAAATCAATATCCTAAAGCAAACAAACATGTTTGGACTTTCTCCAACCACTGGAAACAATCAATTGCTAGAACTCTCTGGCCTCTACTGTTAGGGAATGCTGGCTCCCAGAAGGTAAGATGCCACTGGTGCCCCATGCCTAATGAATAACTTTACAACCTAGCTTTAATGTCTGGATGGCAACCGCTATTTCCATCCAGGAGCGCCAAATCCAAATTAACAGCTTCCTTCTGCCTAGGAAATAAAATCCAGATTCCTCAGCAGGGCATTTGGTAATTCAAGCTTTGCAGCCGAATTTCTCATTCCTTTTGGATATATATACTATATGCTCTAGTCCAGTGGGTTACAAACTTTTTGGTCCCAGGAGTCCTTTAACACTCTTAAAAATTATGAGGATCCCGGTGGCTCACGCCTGTAATCCCAGCACTTTGGGAGGCCAAGGTGGGCGGATCACCTGAGGTTGGGAGTTCAAGACCAGCCTGACCAACATGGAGAAACCCCGTCTCTACTAAAAATACAAAATTAGCCAGGCATGGTGGCGCATGCCTGTAATCCCAGCTACTCAGGTGGCTGAGGCAGGAGAATCGCTTGAACTCAGGAGGCAGAGGTTACGGTGACCCAAGATGGCGCCACTGCACTCCAGCCTGGGCAACAAGAGTGAAACTCTGTCTCAAAAAAAAAAAAAAAAAAAATTACGAGGCTCCTAAAGAGATTTCATTTGTATGGGTTTCCACTATCAATATTTAATTTCAATTTATTGAAATTAAAACTGAAAAAATTTTAATGCACAAGCACACATTCAATTAGCCATCAGGATGATAGCCTCATTACATGTCACAGAGCCTCTAGAACACACTGCATACTTGTGAAAGAATGAGAGTGAAAAACACAAAAGATGTCTCAGCATTATTATCAAAATAGTTTTGACTTTGGGGATCCGTTGTTCTAGCTAAACTAAACACACCCTCACTATCCCACCTATGTTATTTATCTTGGCAATTTCTTCTTTCTGGAAAGTTCCTCTTCCTTATTACTGTTTGTAAAAAGCCTTCAAAGCTCAAATATCCGACTCCTCTAGCCAGAAGTTCACCCTCTCTTCCCCAGTGCCCCACATAGCATTTTGTTTGTTTTTTCTTTTTTTTTTTTTTTGAGACGGAGTCTCGCTCTGTCGCCCAGGCTGGAGTGCAGTGGCGCAATCTCGGCTCACTGCAAGCCCCGCCTCCTGGGTTCCCGCCATTCTCCTGCCTCAGCCTCTCCGAGTAGCTGGGACAACAGGCGCCCGCCACCACACCCGGCTAATTTTTTGTATTTTTTTTAAGTAGAGACGGGGTTTCACCGTGTTAACCAGGATGGTCTCCATTTCCTGACCTCGTGATCCGCCCACCTCGGCCTCCCAAAGTGCTGGGATTACAGGCATGAGCCACCGCGCCCGGCCCCCAAAGCATTTTGTACCTCTCTTAACAGGCCTTCTCAAGTCACCCAGTAACTTACGTCTTGTCTTTGCTACATAAAAACGTACTGGATCCAAGTCATCTTTTTATCCCCATCAAAGCTCACATCCTAATTAACATGTAATAGGAAACCAACAAATATTGAAGTGATGAATCAGCAGGCCTAACCAGACTTGGAAGAATAAGCAAGAAGACATATCTGGTTGCCCCTCACTGGCCACAAGACTCTCAGACAAGGTTGCTAGATGCCCAAAAACTCACACTAAAACTCCTGAAGGAACAAGGTTTTCAGAAACTGCTTACATCACCTTCATCCCCTCTGGTCACTTATGCTGCTCAGGTTAAAGTGCTGACATAGTTGTCCTGATAAATGCAGTGCAGTCTGGTCCCTGGGAGGCTCGTTAAATCAAAAAGCCAGAGGCTGGCTACTTGCCTGGGAAACTACCACTGATGCTCCTGGACTGTAAATTGCCAAAAGAGACCCCCACAGGAGAAAGACGGCAATGTTTGCCAGGGGATGAAGGGGCAGGAGGCCAAATAAACTTGAATGCACTGTGGCTTTCTTCATTTCTGAATCTTACTCTGCAACTCCCCGATCTCTGCCTTGGCGCATGCCTGGGCTGGGAGATGACAAGCCCTTATTCTTTGTAAAAAGTAATTGTGTGTTCTGAAACGACACCTCTATTATGATTTCCAAATTGACATCTCCACTCTAATGCAGAGGCATCCAAGCCTCCCCATTTCACACACTAGCAATTATCATTTAAGTTATCCAACGATAGGCATTCATCTGAACGCTGCAGGGCCCCCTGGTTTGAGGGGTGCACTTAAAGCATGTGATGCAGTTGCCAGCAGAGACTGGCAGGCAATTCCTGCCCCTGATGTGAGGTGGGCCAAGGCAAGGTGGCACTGCTAAAATGCTAGTAACCTCAGGAAAAAAATAGACATACTACAAAAAGACACCACAGTGCCTATAGTGTAGATCAGCCTTATTTTACTATTATCAAATATAAACAATTCACAGAGTGCAAAATAATGCTTTTCACCAGAAACGCTTAAAAACATCTTTACAAAACTTAATGTATTCCTCAGTGCTTCTGGGCAGTGAGCGATAGATGGTGAAACATGAGAGCACAACATAGTCACAGACAGCAAAAGGGAAGAGGCTGGAAACAGAATGTATACATAGTGTGCCATCATGTATCTAGCATTACAAAAGTCTTGTCTGAAAAGTCAGCCAGTTCCCCCTGGGAACATATGACCCTCTGCTAACTGTCTGGTGGGTAGTTATTTTTAATACATTTGTAAGATGACTGGTTGGCCCTATGCTTAGCTCCTATATACCCTTGACACATTACACTATAGTTGTAAGACTTGAATGTATAATAAAAACTCACTTTAGTTAGCAAGTAAACTCAAAGGCCCAAGCCAATCTACATGGACATCTTTACTTATTATCCAAATCCATTTCTCTGGGAGACTTGGGAGGTCTGCTCACAGACCACAGACTTTTTTTTTTAACCCGGAATTTACCATCAGAGGCTTCTCACCAGAGGATGAGTAAGACCAAATCTATGGGAAAAAAAAGGTCCACAGCTAGTTTTGATGCCACATGCACACATGCCCCCTACATGCAACAGGTGGGATATATAGGTTTAGAATTTAAGAGGCAGTGCATCCTAATTCACTGATTTCCCCCTGGAATTTATAGAATTCCATAATGTTGAATTCTTAGCTAATTTTATTCACAAGCACAGATAAATCCTTAAACGTCTACTTCCAGGCCAACTAAGTCTACAAAGAATGTCCTGGTAGAATCATTTATTGCTGTGATACTAGTAAGCCTGTGAAGGTCTTAAAAAACATTTTTTCACATCCACATTTCTGACCTGAAACTTCAAAAACCCTTGACCAAGGCCATTCATTAAGAAGTGACAGGCCCTTCACCCTGGTATACTGCAAACACTATATAATAGGAAGTAAAATCTTAGGACCAATATCAGAAAAGCAAAGCGAGTTAGTATGTGAAGCCTCAAGAGAATGAGGGAAAAGCAAAGCACAGTATGCTGGGGTGTTTATTAACCAGAGGCAAAGAGGCCAATTTCCCAGCTCATATCTGTCCATGGAATGAGATTTCTAGAATCTGCAGAAATATGAGGGCAGAGACTACAGCTGGGACCCCAAACAATCCACTGTTAGCCCTTGAGCTAACACAAAGCTCACAGTACAATCACTTTTCTTATATCCAAGGTTCATTCTGAACTGCTTCTCTTAGTGACATTTGATTTCACTGATTCGCCTCTGGGGATGTACTACTTGCCCTTCCACCCTGATCTTGACTTCAGCAACCACCCTGATTCCTTTTGGACTCAGCATTTGACTCTACTGAAATAATTTCTCCACCATTTCCCTCTGTCTAGACAACATGAAATTGTCATAAACGACACCTAAAGTACAATTAGTAGAGAAACTGCAATTTCCACTCTCCTCCCCCGTTCCCAAAAAGATTCGCACATTAACGTCCTCCAGCATGTCAATCAATACTACCCTGAGAAGGATTAACTCTGTACAGTCTGGAAGCCATTCAATTCCCTGCTTGCTAAAAATTATGCATTTTCCCCCTGTACTATAATTAGAAGATGTAAATTGCCTTCTTTTTACTAGCACTAATGGCTATAATCTCAGAGTTCTGAATGCCTGCTAAATCGATACCTGTGTAAAAAGTTCTTACAAACACCACTTTACCCAGCTGCGCTTTATTTAGAAAAATCAGAGACAAAAGACAAAAGATAAGGCAGAAGAGGAGAGAAGCAATGAGAGAAAGGCATGACACAAGACCACCAGAACCAGGCAGTACTATTAACTATCATAAGAAGATGGTTTGAACCCACTGACAGTTCCTTGTGAGATGTCATAGTTTTATTCATTTATTTATTTATTTAGAGATAGAGTTTCGCTCTTGTTGCCCAGGCTGGAGTGCAATGGCACAATCTAGGCTCACCGCAACCTCCACCTCCTGGGTTCAAGCAATTCTCCTGCCTCAGCCTCCCAAGTAGCTGGGATTACAGGGATGCGCCACCATGCCCGGCTAATTTTGTATTTTTAGTAGAGACAGGGTTTCACTATGCTGGCCAGGCTGGTCTCAAACTCCTGACCTCGGGTGATCTGCCCACCTCGGCCTCCCAAAGTGCTGGGATCACAGGTGTGAGCCACCGCGCCTGGCCTAATGTCATATTTTTAAAAACCAGCAAGACCAAAGGACAACAAATCATGAAATAATTTACCAGTGCTTTTCAAGAGGAGTGGAATGCCCCCCAGAAATGTGGCAATGTCTGCTGACGTTTTTGGTTGTTGCTTCTGGGTGCCAGAGCACCATCGGTATGTGACAGGTGAAGGCCAGGAATGGTGCCAAACATCCTACAATGCACAGGACAGCCTCCCACGGTGAGGAATTATCCAGCCCCAAATGTCAATAGTGCTGCTGTTATAAAACCTTCTGATATATCTTAATGGTCTGAGACTAACCAAGAAAACTCTGAGTAACTAAAATATGAGGCAATTTAGTGTTTGAGCCTTAGAATCAGACAGATTGCAGTTTAAATTCCACCTACTAGCTGTGAGACCTTGGGCAAGTTCATTATCCTCTGCGTCCACATTTGAGGGGAAATCTCTTATTTCACATGGTTTATGATTAAGAACCTGTGTCAAGTACAGTAGCCAGTACACAGTCTAATAAACAGCCATTACTATTTTTTTCTTCCTTAGATTACGGCTCCCAAAATATCTGCAGGGAATATGATGCCCTCTGTCCACTCAAGTCACTATGCCTAAAAAGGTACTTTGTCAGAAAGATAGACATGTTGAAGAAGGGTGAATACTATAAAGGTATAAACAGGGGTACCTAAGCCCTGAGAATCACATGCACCCCATCCACGTAAACCAACAAGAACAGTCAGGTATCCATCTACCAATCTATGTGTTGGTCCATCCAACCAGTGATTCAAACAGAAATACTGAGTGCCTTCTGTTGGTTATATATATTAGTACTACATAAAATATAGATGTGGGCTGGGCATGATGTCTCATGCCTGTAATCCCAGCACTTTGGGAGGCTGAAGCAAGAGGACACCTTGAGCCCAGGAGTTCGAGACCAGCTCGGGCAACCATAGGGAGACCTCATCTCTACAAGAAATTTAAAAATTAGCTGGGCATGGTGGCACATGCCTATAGTTTCAGCTACTTGGGAGGCTGAGGTAGGAGGATTGCTTGGGCCATGGAGGTTGAGGCTGCAGTGAGCTGAGATTATACCACTGCATTCCAGCCTGGGCAACCGATTGAAACCCTGTTTCAAAAATAAATAAATAAATAGGCCAGGCGCGGTGGCTCACGCCACACTTTGGGAGGTCAAAGCGAGTGGATCACCTGAGGTCAGGAGTTCAAGACCAGCTTAGCCATGGCCAAGGTGATGAAACCCTGTCTCTACTAAAAATACAAAAACTTAGATGCATCAAGGCTGGGCGCGGTGGCTCATGCCTGTAATCTCAGTACTTCCGAAGGCCAAGACGGGTGGATCACTTGAGGTCAGGAGTTCGAGACCAGCCTGACCAACACGGTGAAACCCTGTCCCTATTAAAAATACAAAAATTAGCCGGGAGTGGTAGCACATGCCTGTAGTCCCAGCTACTCTGGTGGCTGAGGCAGAAGAATCATTTGAATCCGGGAGACGGAAGTTGCAGTGACCCGAGATCGTGCCATTGCACTCCAGCCTGGGCAACAGAGCAAGACTCCGTCTCAAAAAAAAAATTAGCCAGCATGGTGGCAGGTGTCTATAATCCCAGCTACTTGTGAGGCTAAAGCAGGAGAACTGCTTGAACCCAGAAGACGGAGGTTGCAGTGAGCACAGATCACACCATTGCACTCCAGCCTGGGTGACAGAGCGAGACTCTGTCTCAAAAAATAAATAGGCCAGGTGTGGTGGCTCACACCTGTAATCTCAGCACTTTGGGAGGCCAAGGCGGGCAGATCACCTGAGGTCGGGAGTTCAAGACCAGCCTGACCAACATGGAGAAACCCCATCTCTACTAAAAATACAAAATTAGCCAGGCATGATGGAATATGCCTGTAATCCCAGCTACTCCAGAGGCTGAGGCAGGAGAATCGCTTGAACCTGGGAGGCAGAGGTTGTGGTGACCTGAGATCACATCATTTGCACTCCAGTCTGGGCAACAAGAGCGAAACACCAGCTCAAAAATAATTTTAAAAAGTAATAATAAAATAAAATAAAATAAAATAAATAAAATACAATAGATATGGCCCTTAGAGTAAGCAATCTCCAAAGATGGCTCCAAAGAAATATCCTCTTGGTATTCTCACCCTTGTGTGGTCCCCTCCCACACTGAATCTAGACTGCTCTATCACTAGGTTTAATCAAGAGAATGCAGCAAGCTGTGGCAATTCTGGGCCTACCGTTTTAAGAGAACTGGCAGGCTTCCGTTTCCTTCCTTTTAGAACTGTCACTTTTGGAAACCTTAAGCTGCTATGTAAGAAGTCTGCTATCCCTGTCATCTATATAGCAAGAAATATAAAAAAAATAAAAATAAATAAATAAATAAAAGCCTGGCTACTCTCAAGAGGCCATGTGGAGAGAAGAGCCCCTGAGTCTATATGACAAGGGAGAGAGACCCAGTCTATTCTAACTGGGCCTCCAGATGACTCTAGAGAAAACCCAAGGAAGACCAGCAGAAGAACTTTCCAACTGAGCCCAGTCTACACCCCCCACACACAAAAAAAAACCATGAAAAATAACTGAATCGGTTTTAAGTCACTAAGTTTTGCAGTATGGTTTGTTATACACTAATATGTGAACAAAATAGTTCCTTATCTTTGTAAAACTTTCAAGCTAGGCACAACAGCAACATTAGAAATAAGTCCATGAGGTTAGTTTACAGCCAAAATCACATGTCCTCGAAGGAACCTTGGCTACCAAAAACAAAAAAGGCATTTGAAAACAGATCGTAATAAAGCAAGTGTAAACTTGCTCACTGTTTGTAAAGCATAAGGCCCCTGTATTAGTCAGAAGAGTCAATGTTCATTTAGAAAGACTTGCGCTCACTCCTATCTCAAGGCTCTCCATCTTTCTGAAACACATTTCTGCCCTGGGTGGCTCCCTTTCAATGTAGAAAATGGTCCTAGAATTTGAGAAATTAAGACTATTTGTGCTACCTCCCTTATCAAAGAAGTAGGAGGCCAGAAGCAGTTGCTCACTCCTGTAATCCCTGAAGTCAAGGCGGAAGGATCACTGGAAGCCAGGAGTTCGAGACCAGCCTAGGTAACACAGCGAGACCCCATCTCTACTAAAAATACAAAAATTAGCCAGGCATGGTGGAACACACCTGTAATCCCAACTACTTGGGAAGCTGAAGCAGGAGAATTGCTTGAACCCAGGAGGTGGAGGTTACAGTGAGCCGAGATCACGCCACTGTACTCCAGCCTGGGTGACAGAGTAAGACTGTCTCAAAAAAAAAAAAAAAAAAAAAAGGCAACCTATGGAATGGGAGAAAATATTTGCTAACCATATATCAGATAAATGTTTAATGTCCATAATATATGAGGAACTCCTACAACTCAATAACCAAAAAACCCCACAAATAACCATACTAAACAATGGGCCAAAGACTTGCATGCACATTTCTCTAATAATGACATACAAATGGTCAACAAGCATATAAGAAGATGCTGAACATGACTGATCATTAGGGAAATGCAAAGCAAAACCACAATTATTTATTGCCTCACACCTGTTAGGATGACCACTATAAAAAGAAAAAAAAAAAAAACAGGAAATAACAAGTGCTGACAAGGATATGAAGTTGGAACCCTCATGCACTGTTGGTAGGATTGTAAAATGGTTCAGCTGCTATGGAAAACAGTATGGAGGTTCCTCAAACAATTAAAAATAGAACTACCATATGTCCAGCAATTCCACTTCTGGTTATATATCTAAAAGAACTGAAAACAGGATCTTGAAGAGATATTTGCACACCCATGTTCACTGCAGCATTTTTCAAAATAGCCAAAATGTGGAAGCAGCCTAAATGTCCATCAGTAGATGAATGGATAAAGAAAATGTGGTATATACATAGAATGGAATATTATTCAGCCTTTGAAAAGAAGGAAATTATGATACATACATACAACTTTTTCTTTTTCTTTTATTTATTTTTTGAGATGGAGTGTTGCTTTGTCACCCAGGTTGGAGTGCAGTGGCGCGATCTCGGCTCGCTGCAACCTCCACCTCCAGGTTCAAGCAATTCTCCTGCTTCAGCCTCCTGAGTAGCTGGGATTACAGGTGCCCACCACCGCACTCGGCTAAGTTTTGTATTTTTAGTACAAATGGAGTTTCACCATGTTGGCCAGGCTGGTCTCGAATCCCTGACCTCAAGTGATCTGCCTGCCTTGGACTCTCAAAGTGCTGGGATTACAGGTGTGAGCCACTGCACCCAGCCACTGTGACATATTAATAGATGATCCTCAAGGACATTATGCTAAGTGAAATAACCCAACCACAAAAAGACAAATACTGCAAGATTCCATTAATAAGAGGTATCTAAAGTGATCAAACTCACAGAAACAGAAAGTAGAGTGGTGGCTGCCAGGGGCTTGTGGGAGGGTGAAAAGGAGTCATTCAAAGGATACAGAGTTTGAGTCACGCAAGATGAAGAGGTTCTAGAGATCTATTGAACAATAATATGTACTGTACACTTTTAAAATTATTAAGAGGGTAAATCTATGCTATGTTTTCTATCACAGACACACGTACACGGAGAAAAAGGGTTACATATGCCAACAGAACAAAGAAAAGATAAACGCCACCTTGCTGAGGTGAAATGACCCAAGGGACAGCAAGGAGACAAAGGCAGTAGAAGCTGGGCTACCTCTATGTAGGGGAGAAAAAAAGCAGAAGAGGCAAAAAGATTCACACGTACCCCCTGATGCAGCAAAGGAAAAGGGCACGATGTTAACAAGCTGCAATTCTCTTTCTATGACAAGGTCATACTTTCAGCCTCTGATTCCTTTATTATTACAATTTTCTACTCCTGCTCTAACTTGATTTTAATTTCCTGGCAAGTGACACCCAAGTCATGCAGTCTTTTCATTGGAACCCACCACTCTGTCCAAGGTGCTCTGCAAAAGGTGCAGGCATTCTTCTCCAAGATTTTACATAGTCCATTTACATAGTCCAAACGAAGGTTGCTCTCATACTGCATAGTCTGGTGTAATGGAGATCTGCTCACTAAAGTGAGCCTCATCCAGCAAATAAGCTTGGAACCTCCATTTTCCCCCTTTGGAAACAGAGGAGGAGTTTGTTAATTGTTGCTATTTAAAAATCAGGCAGCTTCTCAGGTGAGGGGGCTGTCAGCATGTCAGCCTACAGCAAGCAGGGGGAGCCCCTGTGGGTGAATTAGGCAGGATGGGTGGGGTGGTGGAGCGGGTACTGCAATGACCAGTGACTCCCCCTGGTGGAGCCAAGTGGTAGGGCACTTAGGAAATATTTACCCACACCTAACCATCAACACTTTTTGCTTGAGCTAATGCAATGGCCAAGTACACAAAATTGGATTTAAGTAGGAAACATGACATCAGCCTAGCACAGACTAAGGCATCAAGAAAGTCCATGCCTTGACGAAAGGGGCTGCTGTCCTACTCAATTCCTGCTGACTGTTACGTGGGAATGTGATCCTGTTTTTTCAACAGAATCCAGATACCTGAATTGATATGGAAAAAAAAAATCCAAATTTTTAGAAACATTGTGAGGCAAACAAACATACTTGAGGACTATTTTGCAATATCTGGGTTAATGTAACAACAGGCCCACCCATGAAAGCAAAATTTGCTCACACAAACATGTTGTCAGGAATGCTTCCAAGAAACAGCAGAAATAAGATGTACTGAATCCTGCGCCCACCCCCCAACCACTCAATAAATGTGTAAGAAATCCAGGAGGAGAGGATGCTACCTGCACAGTTCTAACGGGCTGGGACCAATTACAATAAGTAAAATATGTTATGCAAACAGAACCCCATACACCTGGTGTTACTGTCTTGGAAAAACCTCCAAAGCACCCTTTAGATCACTACTCTGAATAGATACAGTAGATAAGGGGATCTGAAGGGGGAAGAATGAGTAGACGGGAAATTGCTCCCAACATATTTGCAGCACACATACAGACTTCACTGTAGTCCCAAGTGCTCCAACACCCTGAGCTGACAGAAGCGATTACATCTTTTCATGTTTCAGGATGTATACAAAGCACACAGCACGCTCTACACCATTCAGCCCCAGAGAGAGGAATGATGAGGGATAATTTAGATCAGCCTAGCAGGTGCTAGCATGACCTGCATTGAGGGAAGGGCTGCCTGCCAAGCATACTGCCTGGAGGATCTGGAGGCTCATGCCTTCCCAACCAGGGCAAGCCTCCTCATTTGCACGCAATTCCCAAGAAAGAAAGTGAGGCTGGAGAACCTTGCTTCAGGCCAGATAGCACAAGAAACAAATTCTTTATGCATTCATGCCTGCTCTTAACCATCAAAGAATCCCACAAGAGCCAATACTTAGAGCATCTAGTCCAAAGTAGAGAGAGACAGCATGTGCAGGAGTCCCCGAAAAACCTCTTTGGGGCCCTCACTGTCATAATGCCTTCTATTACTCTAGCACCTGACTCTTCCAAATCACATTCCTATAAAGCAGGAGTTGGCAAACTATAACCTGCGGGCCAAAACCAGCTATGAATGGTTTTCATATTTTTAAATGATTGAAAAACATCAAAAGTATTTTTATGACTCGTGAAAATTATATGAATATAAAATGTCTCCATAAATAGTTTTATTGGAACATAGCCACACTCTCATTCATTGATTCATTCATTTATTTGAGACGGATTCTCGCTTGGTAGCCCAGGCTGGAGTGCAGTGGCATGATTTCAGCTCACTGCAACCTCCACTTCCCAGATTCAAGGAACTCTCCTGCCTCAGCCTCCCAAGTAGTTGGGAAAACAGGTGCCTGCCACCATGCTGGCTAATTTTTGTATTTTCAGTGGAGATGTGGTTTTGCCATGTTGGCTGGGCTGGTCTCAAACTCCTGACCTCAAGTGATCCACCTGCCTCGGCCTCCCAAAGTGCTGGGATTACAGGCGTGAGCCACCACACCAGGCCCACACTCACGCATTTAGATATTGTCTGTGATTGCTTTCATACTACAACAGCAAAGTTGAGTAATTGCAACAGAGACTGTACAGCCTCCAAATCCTAAAATATTTATTATCTTGACCTTTACAAAAAGCCTGCCAATGCCTGATATAGAGGGTAGGGCAGGGAACACACACAGAATCCAGAGGCTCAAACAGAGTGACCTTCTCAGGCAGATGAGCAGCAAAGGTAAGAAAGATTAACAGAATGAGGCCGGGCATGGTGGCTCACGCCTGTAATCCCAGCACTTTGGGAGGCCAAGGTGGGCGGATCATCTGAGGTCAGGAGTTCAAGACCAGCCCAGCCAATATGGCAAAACCCCGTCTCTACTAAAAATACAAAAATTAGCCGGGTGTGGTGGTGGGCGCCTGTAATCCCAGCTACTTGGGAGGCTGAGGCAGGAGAATCACTTGAATTCGGGAGTTGGAGGTTGGAGTAAGCAGAGATCTGCCACTGCACTCCAGCCTGGTTGACACAGCGAGACTCCATCTCAAAAAAAAAGATTAACAGAATGATAGAATGATATCCCTCCTTCACTCTATCCTCATTCCCATATTGCCAAAGAGAAAATGGGTTGCCTAACCACCCCCAATGACAAATACATTCGATATCTAAATGTTACTGCCAGCTGGGAGAGGTGGCTCATGCCTGTAATCCCAATACTTTGGGAGGCCAAGGGCAGCGGATCACTTGAGGTTAGGAGTTCGAGATCAGCCTGGCCAACATGGTGAAACCCTGTCTCTACTGAAAATACAAAAAATTAGCCAGGCATGGTGGTGGGCGCCTGTAATCCCAGCTACTCAGGAGGCTGAGGCAGGAGAATCACTTGAACCTGGGAGGCGGAGGTTGCAGTGAGCTGAGATAGGGCCACTACACTATAGCCTGGGTGACAGAGCAAGACTATGTCTCAAAAATAAATAAATTAATTAATTAATATAAAATTACTGTCTTATGAAGAGGCAAGAGATGCCTGGATTTTTCCAATCACTTAATAAGACACAAAAGACTAAGTGGATGAAGGCCAGTATGTATGTGATTGTCAGAGATAGAACAGGGCTACGTTTTTCTCATACAAGGGTGTCAGAGAACAAATGTACACTAACACCTCAAGGTGGCAATTATTAGAATAAAACAAAAGTTTTTCTCAAAAACTTGAGGAGGAAGCTCCTGAAAACCCATAGTAGGAGAATTTATTGCTGATAAGCTTAAGAGCTTATGGGAGGAAGAAAGGTTGAAGAGTTCTTTTGAGACGGTGTTTCCCTCTTTTGCCCAGGCTGGA
Source organism: Symphalangus syndactylus (assembly GCF_028878055.3). NCBI lineage: Eukaryota > Metazoa > Chordata > Mammalia > Primates > Hylobatidae > Symphalangus > Symphalangus syndactylus. Next base: position 10,251,198 of record NC_072428.2, on the reverse strand, counting down.
GTGCAGTGGTGCGATCTCGGCTCACTGCAACCTCTGCCTTCCAGCTTCAAGCGATTCTCTTGCCTCAGCCTCCCGAATAGCTGGGACTACAGGTGCCCACCACCATGCCCAGCTAATTTTTGTATTTTTAGTAGAGGTGGGGTTTCACCATGTTGGCCAGGCTGGTCTCAAACTCCTGACCTCGTGATCCGCCCACCTTGGCCTCCCAAAGTGCTGGGATTACAGGCGTGAGTCACAGTGCCCGGCCTTAAGAGTTCTAATCTATGAAGTCTATGAAATAATGTTCAGTTAAATGACACAGGAAATGAGAAATACTTTATGTATCTTACACGGGTAATAATGAGTAATATACAATTAATTTTCATTTACCACTAACAACGCTCATACTCTTGGGCACTAGCAATTCCACTTCTAGAACTTCACCTTCTAAAAACACTGAAGTACACAAAGATCCTGCAACACTGTGAAAAAGAAAACAAAACATGGCCAACATGGTGAAACTCCATCTCTACTACAAATACAAAAATTAGCCAGGTGTGGTGGTGCACACTTGTAATCCCAGCTACTCGGGAGGCTGAGGCACAAGAATCGTTTGCACCCGAGAGGTGGAGGATGCAGTGAGCCAAGACTGCACCACTGCACTCCAGCCTGGGCTACAAAGGAGACTCTGTCTCAAAAGAAAAAAAAAAAAAAAAAAAAAAGGAACAGAATTAAAATAAATGGAAAAATGTGTTTTGATTAGCATAGAAAAAATTCTGGAGTTAACACACGCACAAACTGTTAATAGCAGATCTTTGAGCAGTGGCTTTAAGAGGATATCCACTTTCTATAATCATACATTTCTGTAATGTTTGATTTTTTACAAATGAATTGGCAATAGTTTTGTAAGCAGCAAAAAACAGGCATTTCATTTCCATTTATGATCTCTTGTTTACCATAAATTTTTCAAGCTCTCCCTTCCTCACAGTTCAATAACACGCCTTCTTGTTTGGAGGTTGGGGAAGAGTGGAGGGGCTTTGTTGCAGGTAATATGCCTGCTGAGACGACTGATTCATTCATTTGTTCACCCGTTCATCAGCTCTTCACCCAAACATTTAAGGCCTCTCTTATTCTGACAGAATCGGTCACTCCTCCTTTTTGGTTTTCAGCACAGACTCAAGACACCAATCAATCTAAAAGTGTGCAGAGTTGGCCTAGCTTTAATTTACGCTACTTAGCTCCTAGGTCTATTCTCAACCAGCAGCCACAGTTATCTTTTTAAAATATAAGATCACGCTACTCCACTTCTGATGGCTTCCCAAGTCACTCAAAGGAAGAGGCAAAAATCTCTTAAACGGCTTAGAAGACCCTGCATAATCTCATCCTTGTCACCTCTCCAACTTCATCTTCTATCACTCCATCCCTTGCTGTGCTCCAGCTGCACTGACTGACGGTGCCAAGCATCTCAGAGATTTTGCATTCGCCCTTTCCTCTGTCTAAAATGTCCTTCCCCTAGTGTCGACGGGGTTTGTTTTTGCATTTCTTTAAGGTCTCCTCTGCTCCAGTGTAACCTTATCAAACCTTTTTTGATGATCCTATTTCAAATAGAAGCACCCCCTACATTTTTTATACATTTCTCTTTTTTGCCATAGAACTTGTCACTGTCTGGCATACTAGATATCCTAATTTTTTATTGTCTTTCTCCCATTAGAATGAGAGAATTATTGCTGGCATTTAAATAGCACCTGGTGCCAGCCGGGCATGGTGGCTCAGGCCTATAATCCCAGCACTTTGGGAGGCTGAGGCAGGCGGAGCACTAGAGGTCAGGAGTTCAAGACCAGTCTGGCCAACATGGTGAAACCCCGTCTTTACTAAAAATACAGAAAAGTTAGCCAGACATGGTGGCAGGTGCCTGTAATCTCAGCTACTTGAGAGGCTGAGGCAAAAGAATCACTTGAACCTGGGAGGCGGAGGTTGCAGTGAGCCCAGATTGCACCATTGCACTCCAGCCTGGCCAAGAAGAGCGAAACTCCATCTCAAAATACAATAAAATAAATAGCACCTGGAATGCAGCAGGTGCTTGGTAAATATCTGTTAATGGAATGAGTGAATGGACGGACGCATGGATCAATCACAGTTTACAAGCCCAACTCTCAGGGTTATTAGGAAGAACCAAACTCATCCAGGGAGCAGCCCTTGTGCACACTCCTCAGTTCCCTCTTCCTTTTTCTGAGAGACAGAGTCTCCACTCTGTTGCCCAGGCTGCAGTGCAGAGGCGGAATCATGGCTCACTGAAGCCTCAACCTTCTGAGCTCAAGCGATCCTCCCACCTCAGCCCCATGAGTAGCTGGGACTACAGGCACATGCCACGATGCCCAGCTAATTTTTGAGCTTTTTGTAGAGATAGGGTTTCACCATGTTGCCCAGGCTGGTCTCAAACTCCTGAGCTCAAACCATCTGCCCACCTTGGCTTCTCAAAGTGCTGGGATTACAGGCATGAGCCACCACATCCAGCCCTCAGTACCCTATTCTAAAGCCTGAGCTTACCTTCCCCAGCTTCCCTTCCCTTCCATCTCTTAAACTACATTTGTTAATTCCACCACAGGCTTTGTCTCCTTTTTATTTCCCAATACCTGGTCCTCTCTCTTCCTAGAAAGAAGACGTCATAATTTGCCTGTATCACAAATGAAATTCTCACGGTTGAGGATTCTTTCCTATTTGTCCTTAAATGCCGAACTTCTAACTAAGAAGAACTCAGAAGTGAGGAAGCATTTATTGTATAGTATCTTGAATACCAAAGACAACAATTCCACCAGTTTTTTCAGGGGGAACTATTCACACCCCGCATAATTAGAGGTAAAGCAGAACTTTCTGCTAACATAAGGGTTCTGACCTCCACGAGAAAAAAAGGACCTACAAGCATCTCAAAACTTAACAAGGTTCATTCTCATGATGCTCAGACTCCAATATAAAAGATGAGAGCACACATTTTCTCAAACCCTAAAAATCCTACTTCTAAGCAAATTTAATGAATGCCTTCCACAGAAACTGAAAGAAAAACCATGAGTGGGAAAGAACCTTTGCATTTAAATTGGATTATCCACATGTAATTTTTGAACTAAATCAAGACCAAGTATACCTTCATAGAGATTGCAGAAGAATCTTTAAGGAGAAAAAAAATACCAACAGCACTGACTGGCAGAGATAATAATATTACTGAGATGCCAAGCCAAAGACCAACAAAATGGTCTCAAGAGCAAGCTGTATTCAATAGGAATGGGGGACCAAAAAGATAAAAAAAAAAGGGAAGGCTGCATATGATGCTGGTGCTCTCAAGGAAGGCGCAGGCCCTGAGTCATCGGTGTAAAGCCAATATGAAGGACACATATTGGCCAGGTGTAACAGACTTATTACAGGCTTCAGGACAACCCATTCACAAGTTAGGAACATAGCACACAGTGAAACATCAGAGGTCACCAGAGCTCAAGTTATGGAAGGTGTGACTTCCTTGTACAACTCTAAGTAATACCGTTTCATTTATTTAACAAGTGATTATTGAGCCAATGACTCTCCGTAAGACCAAATGATGTGATATAGTAATAGGTTTTTTTTATCTTTTTTACTAAAAAGGCCAAACAGGACTTATATTGCATACGAAATCATAAGGAATATAATTTCAATTCTACTTATTCAATTAAACTAACATTTACTGAGCATCTACTGTGTGGCCAGGTAGTATTCTAAGTAGACAAGGGATATATACAGACATGATCACTGCCTTCAGGGAGCTCACTGACAGAAAGGTAAACAAATAATTTTCTGTCATGGGTGCAATATCACAAAGAAGTATCTAATACACATGCAACAAAGAAAAGGAAGTGATTACTTGGGACGGTCAGGGAAGGTTTCCCAAGGGACATGGTGACAGCTGTGCTGGGTTTTGAATAATAAATTGTGTATATTCCCCATCCAAAGAAACTAGGAGAGATTAGCTATCGAAACTCTTCAGACCCAGCTAGATCAATGGCACAGAAAAACTACTAAATTTGGATCCCTTTCTATAGTAGTCAGGCTAAGAAGACTGCTACTTTCCTCATTTTTAGGTTGCCGGCCCCCTTTTGTGGACCTACAATCAGCCCCGCAGACACACCCATTTATTTTCCTCCATCAATGTTTGGGCCGAGGCCTCCCTGGACAATCCCCAGGTGATTGGAGCTGAGGGATCAAATAAGTGTGGTGGCCCACGAAGCCTCAAAGGGCTTCAGACTGTTCTAAGCTCCAAAGCAATTCCCCCATAAGTCTAAGAAACTTAGCAATGCACTGAGGGCTTCTAACTCTAACCTTGATGGCCACATTTCACACTAAGGCCGTCAATGTACTTCCCCGGTCTTCATCTATCATGACAGAAAAAGACCTAAATTCTCAGAAGACGCTCAGTCTTACTAAATACTCCAGACCCAAGCCTTTCTTAACTACCTGGAGACAGAATACAGAAACAATTAGTGCTTCTAGGAGGAGACTGAGACCAATTTTTCTCTCTCTCAGTTGCTGGAATTTTAATAGTGAACATCCCTAACAGGGATCACTTTATTAGGACTAATCAGTGTAGTTCTATGGGCAAATAACTAAAACAGCATTTCTCCTAGAAGCCTTGTGCTAGTTACCATTCTACCCAAAAATAATAATTACAAATTATCTAACAGACCTCCAATTTCTTACAATAAGAGCTGACTGAAGAGTCCCCTCAGGCAGTGACCTACATGAGCAACAGAGGTTGTGATGAAGAAAACTGCTGTTTGAAGGCACTGGTTTCAAATGAAATGGAGGAAAGGGTGCCCTCTTCAGGGCCCAGGAGTTTGAATCCCACTTTTGCTTAAAAACATCTCTTTAAGAAATCATTTACTCTCTCTGTTTTCTTATCAAAGAGAGACTAGACTACAAAAGTTCTAGGTTCCCTCCAGTTTTAACTTGCCATTGAAACCATTTTCTTTTTCCTAATACTAGCCTTTAAATGCCAAGGGCACCCTACCGCCAGGGGCCACAATACCCTGATCTTCTGCTGGATCCTGCACTCCCACAGAGAAATCGTTTCTTTGTAGTGAAGCAAAGGCCCGCCACTCAAGTTGCAATGTAGCGTCAGGCTATTATAAAAAGACAGCTTACCCTCTACTGCCCACAGGCAAAGGGAGACAAACCGTGTACCGGTTATTACCACTTGGCAGCACACAGCTACACTGAAATACACACTGTATGCTTATTAATACCCTCACTATTTGCAAACACTACTAAATATCCCAGCAGCACCAAGGATCCAGGCATCTCTCCTTAGCCTATCTTCTACTACAAGGCCAATGAACAAAACTTTCTCCTTTCAAGTACAATCACCTTTTGTGAACTCCACTCACTCAGGAACAACAGTCATCTACAAAAACAGGCTTTGTTAAAAGAACCAACCTCGTACACAAACAGCAGGGACACCTTTTCTTCCCAGTCATCCTAACCTAGCAGCAGCAGCCCAACAGTGACACCTGCTGGAGAACTAGAAGCAAGGGTTGGCTCATCACCTAGAGACTTTCAGCCCCTTTAGAAGGCAGAGGAAGAGGCAGACCAGCACCTGTTTGTCTTAGTGATTTACATCAGAATGCAGCCATTCAAATGGTGGTCCTTCTTTAATGTGTACGCACTTAGAATATTTTACAACATACCTCATTTTTGAGACAGCTGTCAGCCCTCATGATATACGACATCCTAGCTCATTTAAAAGTGATTCCATATAAATAATGTAACTACTGTATTAATATACTATCTTACAATGAGAACCCTGAGTTATTTGTATATTTTAAAAGAAAATGAGCATAAATAAAAAATTGTTTACAGCCAGGTAACCAGGGACTTCATTTTTATAATACACATTTTTAAATGGTTGAACTTTAAACCACAATGCATATATTTTTTGGCACCAGAAAAGAAAAAAATACTTACACAAAAAATTATGGTACATCCTTAATAGTTTCTGGGCTTTTAGACGGAGTCTTGCTCTGTTGCCCAGGCTTGAGTGCAGTGGTGCGATCTCGGCTCACTGCAACCTCCGCCTTCCCGGGTCCAAGTGATTCTCCTGCCTCAGCCTCCCACGTACTGGGACTACAGGCATGAACCACCATGCCTGGCTAATTTTTTTTGTATTTTTCATAGAGACGGGGTTTTACCATGTTAGCCAGGCTGGTCTCGAACTGACCTCAGGCAATCTGCCTGCTTCGGCCTCTCAAAGTGCTGGGATTACAGGCGTGAGCCACTGCACCTGCCCAGTAGTTTCTGGGTTTTAAATAACCTACTTTATTAAGTGATTAATAATATTTTAGATGAACAATATCATAGCCATTAGTCACATGTGATTATTTAAATTAATTAAAAATTTAAAGATTGCATTTATTTTCTCAGATCACAGGAGCAGCATTCCAAATGCTCAACAGCCACACTGGCTAGTGGCTACCATCTTACACAGCACAGATAGAGAACACTTCCATCAGTGTAAAAAGTTTTATTGGACAGCATTGCTCTAGAAAATCTAGTGTTTACAGACAAAATTATCTGATATCTAGGTGCAGGGAGCAGATGGAATATAGATTAAAGAAAGCCAGCCAAGCATTGATAACCTTTGAGGTCAGGTTATAGGTGCATGGAAGCTCAGTTATACTTTTCTCTTCGTTTTTATATATGTTTGAAGATTTCCATAATAAAATATTAAAAGAAAAAAGTGGTTCACTTAAAAATGAAGTTATCGGCCAGGCATGGTGGCTCACACCTGGAATCCCAGCACTTTGGAAGGCCAAGGTGGGCAGATCACCTGAGGTCGGGAGTTCGAGACCAGCCTGATCAACATGGAGAAAACCCGTCTCTACTAAAAACACAAAATTAGCCGGGTGTGGTGGCGCATGCCTGTAATACCAGCTACCCGGGAGGCTGAGGTAGGAGGATCACTTGAACCCAGGAGACGGAGGCTGTGGTGAGCCGAGATCACACTATTGCACTCTAGCCTGGGCAACAAGAGCAAAACTCCATCTCAAAAAAATAAAAATAAGTTATATGAAGGAAAATGCCATGAAGGACAGCTTGCACAAATCTTTAGTCATGAAGACCAGAGTTCAAATTCTCACTCAGAGACCTATTATATGATCTTTAACAAGAAACTGACTTCCCTGAGCCTCACTTTCCTCAACTATAAAATGGAAAATTGAATACCTGACTTGCATAGAGTTGTTGTTGAAGGCAGAAGGAATTATTTCAAAGCAAGAACACAATACCTAACACATAGTAGGCCCTCAGTAACTGGTATCTCTTTTTTTCTTTTGTTCTTGAGATGGAGTCTTGCTCCATCACCCAGGCTGGAGTGCAGTGGCACGATCTTGGCTCACCGCAACCTCCGTCTCCTGGGTTCAAGCGGTTCTCCTGCCTCAGCTTCCCAAGTAGATGGGACTACAGGCTTGTGCCACCAGGCCCGGCTAATTTTTGTATTTTCAGTAGAGACAGGGTTTTACCATGTTGGCCAGGCTGGTCTCGAACTCCTGACCTTAAGTGGTCTGCCCGACTCAGCCTCTCAAAGTTCTCGGATGACAGGCGTGAGCCACCGCGCCCGGCAGTAACTGGTATCTCTAATTATCATCAAACAATAGAGTTTATTTAAACCACTCAGGTATTTCTCAGAATAGCACATGAAGAGGTACTACTAAAGCAGAACGGACAAAAGCTAACCAGAGCCCACTGGTATTACGGAAACAGCAACTGTTTGGTTTCTTAGAGCAGTAACTGAAGACAGTCCTTTTACAGCGATCTTTAATAAACTTTTAAAGTGCCTACTACATGTCATGCCCGGTGTTGACTGCCGTCTCACCTCTCTTGGCAAAGAGGAAGAACAGAGGCTCGGGCTCCTGATGAAGACCAGTATGCAAGGCACAATATTCCAAAACCAGGAATTGAGGAGCTGTTAACCCAGATCTGGTTTCAAGCATACGGGCAGAGTTAGCGAGCGACCTCTCTGTTTTGTTCATCTTTCACATCCAGTCAAGTCTCTCTCTGTTTCCCACCCCAGGCCCTTAGTAACTGCCTAAGAACCTACACGTACCATACCCTTTCCTCCCTTAGCATGTGCTGTTTCCCTAAAATAAAAAAGGTCTTTCTCTCTCCAAATCCTACCCATCTTTCAAGACTTGATTTTGCGAAGCCTTCTTGGATGATACTTCCCTCTCTCTGAGACTACATCCAATCTCAGTACCATACAATGAAGCATTTGCTCATCTACACTTTTGAAAAATTTCGTTGTCTTGCCTCCACAATAACACTGTAGACTCAGGTGGGTAAAGACCAGGCATTATACTTCTTTTGTATTTCCCACAGTGCCTAGCACAGTGCTAGACAGTTTGTAACCATTCAACTAATACTCATTGACTGAGTGACTGTCTAAAGCATCCTCCCAAAATAACAAGTACATTATGTGCATAATTCATATTCCCACCCTTATTAGAAGCTTATGTCAGAGAAATTTCAGTTGCTTCGACAGAGGATGTAATGCAGCACAATATGCTGTTTGGATCCAACAGGCATATTCTTGGAGTTGGTGATTATGCTAGCTTTGACCTTTACAAAATTATAGAAAGAAGTCCCTAATAAATCAAGATAGATGCGCACATAGCCATACATGGAACATATGGTGGGCGATCAACTACACCTACTGTTTCTCCCATGAAAGAGTTGGCTAGGATGCCAATCTGAGTATGGAGAGTCTTTCCCTCTATGAATTATTCTTCTTCTCCACCCCAAGGTGAATGTCCACCTGGAAGGTCCATTCAGAGAATCTCAACTGAGCAACTAATAGGTTGTCCAAAAACAAGTATCTCTCAAAAAATTGGAATTTTTCTTGACATACATATATATATATATATATATATATATATTTTTCTTTTCCCTTTGTCAAACTGCAGTGTTCCAAAAGATAAGGATCAGGAAGTGAACTCAGTTGTCCAAAGCAACACAATCAGCAAAGAGCCAGTATACTAATCTGTACCATGCAGGGTTCTCTTTTACTTATTCCTAGGCACTCTGGGACTACTACAATAAGTAGTCCTGCACATACAATGTCTCAACAAGGTCAAAAAGCAGGCAGAGAAAGTCGGTGGTTCCATCTCCTCATGCCTCTCTAACCTAATCTACACTCTCCTTCCAAGGCTAAAGCCAGAACCTTGAGCTTAGCCAGAAATAGAGCTAGCACAGCCAACTGACTCATACTGCTAGGCCCTATCCTATCTCTGCCACCAGAGCAAGATTTTCCAAGAAAATGCAATGGCGAGATCAGAAGCAGATGCGTGGGTCCCAGACACTCCAGATACAGCCACAACATCTATAGGACTGAAGGAAATGATACAAGGAGAAAAGCAAGGGATGCAGAAGACAGGAAAGCAACTGCTTACCTCCTGAGTGAATCCTCCTCAGAGCTTTCCTCAGGCATATCCTGATGTAAGGCCTCCTGTGACACAGTTCCAGATCTGCTGGACTGGGTGTAAATTCTTTCCCAGTGGCCTGTCTCCTGGTTAAAGGCCACCCCCACAGTCCTCTCCTCCTGCGGACTAGCAGAGCTGCTCAACTCCAGCCTGCTGGAGCTGGGCGTTTGGCCCTCAGTCCGCTCGAGAGGCGGCAACTGGCTGCCACTTGATGGCACACTCTCAAAGGAGCTGGGGACCTGCCAGGAGGAGCTGGCCTCGCCAGAGGAGTAGTTAGGTGTGGTTCTTTCCCAGCGCAGGGTATCGTTGTTGAAGGTCAGGAGATTGTGGCAAGCACGACAGCGATTCAGGTGGCCACGGGACAGGTTGGAGTTGTTCTCACTGCTGTGTGGGGTCGGCTGGTGGGAAGGGCCTGGCCTCTCAGATTCAATGTTATTGTTGAGCATTTCCTGGGCCTGTTGGGTCTGGGGAGCTTCCCCACTCAGGCTCTGATCCAGCTCCTGAAGTCGGTCATACTCCAGAAAGAAGCGTCTCAGGTCACACTGAAGCTCGTGGCGAATGCTGCCTGAGTTGTTTTGGCTGGAGCCACTCCCTCCATCTGACTCAGTTGCCAACCCTGATGCTGGAAAACCCCTCCCTTCTGTGGCTGAAGTGTACACAGATGCCTGAGAGCCACCTTCCTGCTGTCTCAGCACAGACAGCAAACTCACGGAAGAGGCACTGGTCCTGGGCGGGGGCATGGATTCCGCCTCAGAGCGGGAGTTCAGACTGAGTACTGTCCGGGTCCACTCAGATCCTGTCAACCCAGGAGCTATTTCTCGGTGATACCTAGAAGGGTGGCTAGACAGAGGCCCTCCCAAAGAGCGGCGGGTAGGACCCAGACTGAGGTTGCGGAGCGTGTTGCCGGCAGTGCTGCTCTGGACTGTACTGAAGGCAGACGGCCGGTTCAGGAGGCCCTGGTCCTGCTGCGTTGACGAGGCCTGCTCCGGGGGATGGAAGGGCTCGGTCTGTACAAAAGAAAAGGAAGGGGTAGTAGCTCTGGCAGAAGCAGGGGGGACACTGTCCTGGTGTGGCAAGAGGGAAGGAACTCGAGTGCCAGAGCAGCGGCTGCAAAGGCACAGGATCCCAAGGTGCTGGCAGCACTCAGCTGTGGGGTAACTGACCCGCTGTCGGAGCCTGATGTAAGCGGAAGTCCTGGGGCGCTCCGTGGAGGGCTGAGGGGGAGGCGGTGGGGGTGAGGGGGTAGCAGAATCTTGCACTGTGCTTTGCTCTCCCACCTGGATGCCAGAAGAGCGGGAGGACAGCATGTGCAGGAAATTGTGGAGGAGAGGCGTCCGGCGAACTGGCTGTGATTGCAGGAGGGCACGCTGACGGTAGTGGGATAATTCTGTTCCATCTATGGGGATCTCTGGTTCGTCATCACCCTGCAACGTGGACCAGCATGGGGCAGGGGGTAGAGCAAGGCAGTTAGGTAGAACCTCCAAGCAAATCAAGAAAAACTAACCACTGACAATCATCCAAGGAAAATGATGTTCATAGGTAGGAAACAACTCTCTACCCCTGAATCACTGACAACTGGCCTCAGATTCAGAATAATCACATGGTATTAAATTTCCCACTCCCAATTAGCAGCATATCTTAATGAGTGCAGCTGACAAACCAACTGTCTTACAAAAGACATCTCCCCATGACATGGAAGCAGTGAGGGGAAGCAAAATGTCAACCAGCCGGAGGCACATGAGTGACAAGCTATCCAACACTGTCTAGTGATGATAAGGGTTACTTCTAATGAGGCGATCACTGGAGGGTTTTAGAATCAACTCTCCTGTCAAGATTATGGCTATAACCCTGAATATACACTCTGAAGCTAGCTTTAAATCTTGACTGGAAAGAAAGACTTGGGTATTGAGAATTAAAATCCAATATAATCAGAATTGGAATACTAGTTAAGAAAAGAACTCACAGGTTAGCTGGAATTGGAACTGCTGGACTAACTTACCTGTTGATTAGAGGGGTTAACAATTGCTGTGAGTAAGTAGTGTCCAAGTGGATCAAATCTCACCAGACTAAAATCACAGAAGAAAGAGACAAAGACACGCATAGAGAGATTATGTTAACTGAGAAGAGGAAACTTGTGTTCGAATTTATAGCAATCACTACTGATAACGGGTATCACTCAGGTATCCACTTCATTCAAGACTTTCAAAACTTTCAAAGAGATTAAAATAGTAACAATACTTCTTGCCAGAGTAAAGGAATATGTATCACAAAAATAACGATTTCACATGAAAAACACCTGGGGTTTCCATCCCAGGAAACAGCTACGTTAAGCTCAAATACAAGAGTTCATCCTAACCATAAAGCATAAAATGCTCTCATACTCTGCCACAGAATCAGTTCTTCCCTCATACGGCAGCTACGCCGGCAAGAAGCATGAATCTTGGTGGCAATGAACAGCCCCAGCATTAAGTGACATAGCTGAAACCAGAAAATTGGCCTGTATTCGACTGCAAATCCAAGAGGACCAAAGAAACACAATGCATCAACTTTAATATAGGCAATATGTTTTGATCTTGAGGACTAAATAAATGTCAATTACTTGCTTACATCTCCATCTTCCAGTTTGATAAACACAGACAACCCACCGAGGTATCTAAAATACCACACAAACTTCTTTCAGGTTTTCCCAAAGAAGGACTATCCACAATAGTTAGCTTTGAAACTAAAACAGAGTCTAATGACCCTGGTCTCCAAAGACCAGAAGATGAGGCCAATAAGGGAAAGCTGAAATGAACAAAATGAATGTCTCCCAGCTGATTAGTCAGCTGCTTAGAAAGCAGGAGGCGGCCAGGTGCAGTGGCTCATACCTATAATCCCAATACTTTGGGAGGCCAAAGCAGGAGGATCACTGAAGGCCAGGAGTTTGAGACTAGCCTGGGTAACACAGTGAGACCCCCCCCACCCCCGCTCAATCTCTACGAAAAAATTTAAAAATTAGCAGAGAGAGGCTGCACACACCTGTAGTCCCAGATACTCCTAAGACTGAGGTGGGAGGATTGCTTGGGCCCATGAGGTCAAGGCTGCAGTAACTTGGGTCCATGAGGTCATGACTGCACAACTGTACTCCAGCCTGAGTAACAGGGCAAGACCCTGTCTCCTAAAAAAAAAAAAAAAGGGGGGGGGGGTGGGGTGGTGGGCACGGTGGCTCATGCCTGTAATCACAGCACTTTGGGAGGCTGAGGTGGGCGGCTCACTTGAGGCCAGGAGTTCAAGACCATCCTGGACAACATAGTGAAACCCTGTCTCTATTAAAAATACAAAAAAATGAGCCGGGCATGGTGGTGGGTGCCTGCAATCCCAGCTACTCTGGAGGCTAAGGCACGAGAATCGCTTGAACCTAGGAGGCAGAGGTTGCAGTGAGACAAGATTGCGCCATTGCACTCCACCCTGGGTGACAGAGTGACACCCTGTCTCAAAAAAAAAAAGGAGGAGCTGTGAGGATGACAACTTGCCCTGAGCAGAGATAACAACCTGACTTCCGAGGTGACGGCCAGTAGAGTGTTCTCTATCATGTCAGACCTGTGCCAGACAATGCTGACGGAGCAGCACACTCACCGGACCCGTTCCATCTCACTAGCTGTCTTCACCACAGCAAAGGGTTCCCGTCGACTCCAGTCCCAGAAGTGGATCTCATTGGCAGTGGCAATCAGCAGGAGCTGAGCCGTAGGGTGGAAAGCCAAGGAGGCAATGGCATTGTTGCTATCTGTGAACCAGCTTTCACTGCCACCCTGTGAATGAACCAATTCCAGATATTCTCAGGTTACAAGCTACCAGCACACTGGGAAGTCAATTTCAAGAAAGGTCCATTTAAGGTAAAATGACTATGTCTAGGGACTACTTTAAATACATCCTCTGTAAAAAGTTGTAGAAGACCGGCTGGGCGCGGTGGCTCACGCCTGTAATCCCAGCACTTTGGGAGGCAGAGGCGGGCGGATCACGAGGTCAGGAGATCGAGACCATCCTGGCTAACACGGTGAAACCCCGTCTCTACTAAAAATACAAAAAATTAGCCGGGCGAGGTCGCAGGCGCCTGTAGTCCCAGCTACGCGGGAGGTTGAGGCAGGAGAATGGCGTGAACCCGGGGGGCGGAGCCTGCAGTGAGCCGAGATCGCGCCACTGCACTCCAGCCTGGGAGACAGCGAGACTCCGTCTCAAAAAAAAAAAAAAAAAAAAAAGGTGTAGAAGATCAGTGATCTGGCAGTGCCACTAATTTATCAGATAAATACTAAACAATCAGTTCAGTTCTTCAAATTAGTCACAATCTACAAGCAATAAGCATATATACACAGTTTCTATTTCTTTTTTTTTTTTTTTTTTTTTGACAGGGTGTTTCATTCTGTCGCCCAGGCTGGAGAACAAGTGGCACAATCTCAGCACACTGCAACCTCTGCCTTCTAGGCTCAAGCAGTCCTCGCACCTCAGCCTCCCAAGTAGCTGGGACCACAGGCGCATGGCACCATGCTCGGCTAATTTTGTATACTTTTGTGTATAATATTTTTGGTGTAATATCCTGCTCAGGCTGGTCTCGAACTCCTGAACTCAAGCAATCCTCCTGTCTTGGCCTCCTGAAGTGCTAGGATTACAGGCGTAAGCCACCACGCCCAGCCCACAGTTCCATGCAAAGCCTGAGAAAAACTCAAGCTCGGTGCACAACATGGTGCAAGACAACCCGCTAGCCAGTTACTAGGACAAAGAGGATCTTGCTTTGATGACCATGATCGGAGTACAGGAAAATCTTTGCCCTAAGACAACAGAAATCCATCCTGAACATATCTTAGAGCCTCCTGTACTATGTCACAATGGGCCGAAGGAAGCAAAAGTAGATGTTCCTCTTAGCAAGAATGGAAGACAATCTCAGGGCATGCTTAAGCTATTGCAAAACAACAACAACAACAACAAAGGAATGGAAGACAGGGAATTAGACTTCCTATTAATTAAGTGGGCAATGTCTACCACAATATATTCAGATGTAGTCCTAAGAATCTGGCTAGGCTCTTCCAGAATTAAAAACCCAACGGTAAACAAGTCTCTGCATTTAGAATACCAAAAGAAGCCGGGCATGGTGGCTCATGCCTGTAATCCCAGCACTTTGGGAGGCCGAGGCAGGCAAACCACTTGAGGTCAGGAGTTCAAGATCAGCCTGGCCAACATAGTGAAACCCCGTCTCTACTAAAAACACAAAAATGAGCCAGGCATGATGGCACATGCCTGTAATCCCAGCTACTTGGGAGGCTGAGGCAGAAGTATCACTTGAACCTGGGAGGCGGAGGTTGCAGTGAGCCGAGATCATGCCACTGGGCAACAGAGCGAGACCCCATCTCAAAGAGAAAAAAATTAGAACACCAAAAGAAAAGGGCATCTTAAGGAAATACTCACGTGTAAATCCCAAATCCTAACCTCCCCATCTAGGCAGCCAGAAGCAATAAGGCCTGAGATGGTGGGATGAAAAGTGACACACCATGGAGTACGGCGGTGTCCAATCAGGGAATGAACACACTTGCCAGTCTTCACCTCCGTAATATAGATATTATGATTCACATGGGTGGAGGCTAAGAGAGTCCTAGAAAATCAAAGAGTAGAACTGAATTCAGAAGCATGTGGAAGGGTAATCAATCTTATCAACTTTGGACAACACAGAATATGATGCTACCTGCCGATCCCAACATGAAAGAAACTAAGCTTTGTACGTTAGGCAGTGTATCTACAAACAGAAATATTCTGATCTTTAATAGCTTTTGGCTTGTCCACATTCCCCAAATGACACATGCCACATTCGGAAAATATTTTTTCCCACTGGAAAAACCATCATTCCACTGGTGAGCTGTATCACACAGGCAAATGATTGTTATTGAGAAACTTTCCAAGTTTTGATCCTCTCAGTTTCCTTTGCTTGTTCTCATGATTTTTCAGGTTAGCACTGCTCATCTACTTTCTTTCCCTTTCTGACACGTGGCCAAAGCGCTGTTCATACAGTACTTCAGAGAGCCTTTAGGGACTGACTTGGAAGATCAAGCCAGGCCAAATATACAGAAAGCACTGTTATCACAAATCTTAAGTTATAGATAAATACTAAGTACCTGTCTGGGCTGAAGGCCAATAAGAAGGTAGAGCGTGGACTATCCGGCAGTTCTACTCTCTGGGAGACAAAAAAAAAAAAAGTTAAAATACATGATTTATAGACCATGGTTCACCATATCTCAAAAGCACATTAACCATTCTAGACTAGTATTCCCAATGTAGGCTTAAAAACTGGAGACAATGATCAAGCTACAAATTGAGAGAGATAAACCTAAATTACCTTCAGGAAAACTGTCTAGCTCTAAAGGAGAAAGATATTTCTAGCACATTAATTCTTTCAAATTTACAAACAACTCCCTAAGTCAGATATGTCAACTCTCCCACACAAGATAAATATATCCCAACTCTCTGCTGTTAACCCATTCTAAGGTCTCATTCTACCATCACCAGCACAAATCCTATGTGAAATATAGCCATTTTCCTTACCTTGCCCTCCCATTTCATCCACCGGGTTTTATCTTCTACCAGCTCCTGCAGAAGCCGCTGAGCTCCCATGGCCCGAGCACCCCGTTCTCGCCCCCAGAGTATCCGGACAGCATTCTTTTCTGGGACAACCTTCATGGCGTTCAGTAGCCACTGTCACACCAGGCCCAGGAAATGAAGGAGCAAGTAACAGCTCCAACACACTGAAGCAGCTAAAATGAGGCCATACAGGTCCTTGTAAGTTGTCCTCATGGAAATCTAAGGAACAAAGAATAATGTCAAAGAACGACTGTTCTGCAACGAGAAGCTTCCAGTTGCAAATACAATTCTAGCTCAAAAGGGAAATTAACTTGTCCTATTTAACCACACTTTCTCAGAAAAGACCCTTCTCCCAGAATTTTTCTTCCAAAAATATTTCATACTCTCATATTCTCCATAGCTCAACCTTGTATCTAAAGAAAGGATCAGGCCAAGCACAGTGGCTCACGCCTGTAATCCCCGAACTTTGGGAAGCCAAGGAGGTTGGACTGCTTGAGGTCAGGAGTTTGAGACAGCCTGGCCAACATGGTGAAACCCCGTCTCTACTAAAATACAAAAATTAGCCGGGTGTGGTGGCAGGCACCTGTAATCCCAGTTACTCATCAGACTGAGGCAGGAGAATTGCTTGAACCCAGGAGGCAGAGGTTGCAGAGAGCTGAGATAGTGCCATTGCACTCCAGTGCCTGGGCGACAGAGCAAGACTCCGTCTCAAAAAAAAAAAAAAAAGATTATTTGGGAGTACCTTTCTCACTCATTTTCTCTTCTCCACTAAAGATCCAGGGTAGAGGACAGAGAAGGAAAGGGAAAGAAACAAAAAAGTCAGGCTCCTTTTCTCATCTACCACAAGACTTAACAAGGAGAAAACTTCATCACAAATTAAAATTCTACTAAAATGGCAACTAGCAGCACAATACACACAAGCGTAATGATTAAAGAACAAATTGTGGTCTATACAATGGACTATGTAGCCTGATAAAATGGTATTTCAAAAGAATATCTACACATATACAATGTTATCCATTGTGGCATTGTTTCTTTAGCTCCACTATGAATGTTTTTAAAAATATAGGAAAGTTGAAAGAATGGTACAATAAACATACACTATTCTCCACCTAGACTCAAGAATTGTTAACATTTTGCCAAATTTGCCTCATCTATCTCCATGGATAGAGATATGGCTACATTGAGGTTTTTTTTTTTTTTTGTATAATTTTGGAATTATTTCAGTAGGTATCAAGACACTTTAACCCTACATATTTAATTCATTATGCACCTCCTAGGAAGAAGGACGTTCTGCCTCATAACCACAATAACATTACTATACCAATTATCATCTAATACTTCAATTATCATTCGAATTTTCTCCATTGTCCAAAAAAATTCATTTATGGTTGACTTAAAAAAAATCCAGAATCTAATCAAAACTCAAGCAACGACTTTAGGCGTTTATGTCTCTTTAGTCTCCTTTATCCTAGAAAGGCCTCCACGTTTTGTTTTGCTTATGTTTTCATTTATTTGTGACACTAGCTTTTCTTTCTTTTTTTGGGGGGTGGGGGACAGAGTCTCACTCTGTGGCCCAAGTTGGAGTGCAACAGCGCAATCTCGGCTCACTGTAACCTCTGCCTCCTGGGTTCATCCAATTCTCCTGCCTCAGCCTCCCGGGTAGCTGGGATTATAGGTACCTGCCACCACGCCCAGCTAATTTTTGTATTTTTAGTAAAGACCAGGTTTTGCCATGTTGGCCAGGCTGGTCTTGAACTCCTGACCTCAGGTGATCCACCCACCTCAGCCTCCCAAAGTGCTGGGATTACAGGCATGAGCTACTGCACCCAGCCGACACTAGCTTTTCTAAAAGATCAGGAGAGTTGACTTGTTAGAATGCCTTACATCCTAGCCTCAACTGATTATTTCCTCATAGTAGCATTTAGCTTGCCTCTCTATACCTTTATTTCCTGTAAACAGTAGGTTAGGTCTAAAATCTTCATTAGTTTAAATGTTTTTGGTGACAGTGCGTCACAGTTGATGTGCCTATATACCTCAAGGTGGAGTACATCAGGTGGCACATATTTTCAGACTGTACCATCATTAGTGATCATTTGCTGAAAGACGATTACCTGGTTGAGGTTGTTAACAGCCAGACCTCTCTTTATAAAGGAACATCTCCCCCTTTACAATTAGCAATCTGTGGCAATTATTTGGCATCATGTAAATATCCTATTCCTTCTCAACTTTTTATTTAATGGGTTAGCATTCATTGATGATTCTCTCTTGTACTTTTTTAACAGGGGGAGATGCTGAAAATACTGATTTGCTAATTCTGTCATTATTTCTACATGTATTAGCTGGCTTTCTTGTACAAATAATAAATTTCCCTTAAACATTGGTGCAGAGTAGTTACTACTTCTGTCTTATTGCTTACAATAGCAAAAACTGAGGATAACTGAGTGTCCATCTAAAGGATCCTGGATGACTAATCTATGGCAAGGAAGATTCTCTGGCTAATGATAAGAATAGATGTCCAGGCCGGGCGCGGTGGCTCACGCCTGTAATCCCAGCACTTTGGGAGGGTGAGGCGGGCGGATCACGAGGTCAGGAGATCGAGACCATCCTGGCTAACACGGTGAAACCCCGTCTCTACTAAAAATACAAAAAAAAAAAAAAAAATAGCCGGACGTGGTGGCGGGTGCCTGTAGTCCCAGCTACTCGAGAGGTGGAGGCAGGAGAATGGCATGAACCCGGGAGGCAGAGCTTGCAGTGAGCCGAGATCACGCCACTGCACGCCAGCCTGGGCGACGGAGCGAGACTCCGCCTCAAAAAAAAAAAAAAAAAAAGAATAGCTGTCCAAAATATATTGTCGAGAGAGAAAAAAAGCAAGGTACAAAACAATATATCGAGTAAAGCTACCTTTGAATAAGAAGAAAAACTAATGGTAATGCACTGGGGACTGGAGGGACTAGATAAATGGAAACAAAAATGGATGCAATACCTGTCAGTGTTTTTGAAATGGAATTTTAGTTAGTTTGTGGGGGTTTTTTATTTTTATTTTTTAAAGAAAGAGTATCACTCTATCACCCAGGCTGGAGTCCAATGGTGCAATCATGGCTCACTGCAGCCTCAAAGTGCTGGGCTCAAGCAATCCTCCTGCCTCAGCCTCCAGAGTAGCTAACTTTTAAAACTATTTTAAAGATGCGGTCTCGCTATGTTGCCCAGGCTGGTGCAAACTACTGCACTAGGTGCTGAAATTTTAGATTTTGAAAAAGGTAAATCTGTTATCTTTATCAAAAATTTTGTTTAAAATATTAAGCGACGCCAGGCGTGATGGCTCACGCCTGTAATCCCAGAACTTTGGGAGGCCGAGGTGGGTGGATCACCTGAGGTCAGGAGTTCGAGACCAGCCTGGCCAACATGGCAAAACCTACTCTACTAAATACACAAAATTTACTCTACTAAAAAGACAAAAATTAGGCCAGGCGCAGTGGCTCATGCCTGTAATCTCAGCACTTTGGGAGGCCAAGGCAGGCAGATCACCTGAGGTCAGGAGTTCAAGACCAGCCTGGTCAACATGGTGAAACCCCATCTCTACTAAAAATACAAAAATTAGCTGGGCGTGGTGGCAAGCACCGTAATCCCAGTTAATTGGGAGGCTGAGGCTGGAGAATCGCTTGAACCTGGGAGGCGGAGGTTGCAGTGAGCCGAGATCGCACCACTGCACTCCGGCCTGGGTGACAGAGTGAAAGTCTATCTCCAGAAAAAAAATTAACCAATTAATTAATCAAAAAAATAAATTAAATTAAATATTAAATGAGGCCAGGCACGGTGGCTCACGCCTATAATCCCAGCACTTTGGGAGGCCGAGGCAGGCAGATCACTTGAGGTCAGGAGTTCGGTATCAGCGTGGCCAACATGGCGAAACCCCATCTCTACTGAAAATACAAAAATTAGTTGGGCATGGTGGTGCACACCTGTAATCCCAGCGACTTGGGAGGCTGAGACACGAGAATTGCTTGAACCCAGGAGGCTGAGGTTGTAGTGAGCCGAGATGGCACCACTGCACTCCAGCTTGAGTGACAGAGTGAGACTCTATCACAAAAAAAAAAAAAAAAAAAAAAAGGCCAGGCACGGTGGCTCACACCTGTAATCCCAGCACTTTGGGAGGCTGAGGTTGGTGGATAACAAGTTCAAGAGATTGAGACCATCCTGGCCAACACGGTGAAACCCCGTCTCTACTAAAAATACAAAAATTAGCTAGGCATGATGGTACGTGCTTGTTATCCCAGCTACTCAGGGGGCTGAGGCAGGAGAATCACTTGAATCCGGGAGGCAGAGGTTGCAGTGAGCTCTGCCATTGCACTCCAGCCTGGGCAACAGAGCGAGACTCTGTCTCAAAAAAAAAAAAAAAAAAAAAAAATTAAATTATGCGATAAGTATATGTTAAGTGAAAAAAGAACACAAAATTCTATATGCAGTATAATCCCAACTTTGTTTAAAAAATACTTGGAGAAAAAGGATACAAAAGAAATACAATAAATACTAACCATGGTTGTCTTTCAGTAGTGGCATTATTGGTGATTTAATAATTTTAATAGGCAAGTTTCTGTTTTTTTTTCACTTTTTAATTTTAAAAATTATTATTACCAGAAGCCCAAACCTCACCACTCACTTTTTTTTTTTTTTTGAGACAGAGTCTCGCTCCGTCACCCAGGCTGGAGTGCAGTGGCGTAATCTCGGCTCACTGCAACCTCTCCCTCCTGGGTTCAGGTAATTCTCCTGTCTCAGCCTCCCGAGTAGCTGAGACTACAGGCACCTGCCACCACACCTGGCTAATTTTGTATTTTTAGTAGAGATAGGGTTTCACCATGTTAGTCAGGCTGGTCTCGAACTCCTGACCTCAGGTGATCCACCCGCCTCAGCCTCCCAAAGTACTGGGATTACAGGCGTGAGCCACCATGCCTGGCCACCATTCGCTTTTTTAAAAAGTAATAACTACTTATTGTAAAATGCCAAACAATAATTGGCTCTTTACATTTCACAAAAGGCTGCAATCTAAAGAGTACACAACCAGATGTATCCAAATACAGACAGAAAAAAAACATTAACAGCCTGTGTTGAAGGAGTTCTCTCACTGGAGTACTAAGATGTAAATGTCAGAAAGATTTCACAGTAAGAAAACACCAAGTTCGGCCAGGTGCGGTGGCTCACACCTGTAATCCCAGCACTTTGGGAGGCCAAGGCGGGCAGATCACAAGGTCAGGAGTTCGAGACCAGCCTGGCCAACATAGTGAAACCCTGTCTCTACTAAAAATACAAAAATTAGCCAGGTGTGGTGGCTCACGCCTGTAGTCCCAGCTACTCGGGAGGCTAAGTTGGGAGAATCCCTTGGACCTGGAAGGTGGAGCTTGCAGTGAGCTGAGACCGCGCCATTGTACTTCAGCCTGGGTGACAGAGTGAGACTCGATCTCAAAAATAACACAAAAACAAAAACAAAAAAAGTCACCAAGTTCCTAGTCATACACAGCACAGTTACCTAAGGAGTGACAAAGAAACAAATTCTAGCCTGTATCCTCATGATATAGCTCTCATCACTTATTAGTGCATAAACATGTACTGAAAATATCAACATTTTCAGGCCAACTTCCTGAATAGGCTAAGGATGAACTAACTGGAAGGAAATTATCTCCTTAGTAACCCTGACAACTCACGGATTAGGATCAGAAGTCTAGACCTGAACCCAGGGTTGCCCTTCAGCCAAACTGCCACGTAAGTGATTAATTACTAACCAGGAAAGTGCCAAAAATACAGTTCCTATTAGTTTACCTGAACCCTCTACTGCAATTCTTTTACCCAATATAAAAAAAGTTCAGAAGAAACATCTTGAGAATCCTTTGTCTTAACAGTGCAATATAAAAGCACTTTCAAAGAAGTACATTTAAACCATTTATAATCTCACAAGGTGTGGTGGAAACAGCAGCAGTCCAATTCCTAAAAATAAAAAATAAAAAAACCGACCTTCTGACCTCCTGTTACTCAAGAGGAACAATAAAATACAGGTCACAAGTATTGTATGACTCAGAAAATTGTGATGCAACCTCAGATTCCTACAGGATTCAGAAAGGGGAAAGAGTAGCTACAAATACCAATATCAAGACAAAAATCTAAACATCAGGATTACCAAACAACATTTCTATCAATTTCCAGGGACCTAAACACACTAACAGGTCAAACAAGAGAAAGCTTTACTGATGGCAAGAAGTCAGAGGGAGTAAAACAATTACACAATCTCTCTTTCGTCTGAAGAAAAATATTTGCTGTTGCTTTAAAAAGGGACTTCTCTCCTGATATGCTCTTACCAGCCACCTGAGAAGAAATTTTACTGTGTTCCCTGTAAAGAACAAAGGGAGCTAAGTCAAACTGAAGTCACACAGGGCTGCTGATGAGGAGGAAGTGCCAGTCAATTGTGTTTTTCATTCCTCTTTTAAAAAGGAAGAAGAAACAAGTTTCCCAATCTGTCCCTTAAAGTGAAGCAGACTGAGACAAAGGTTACCAAGAAGAGTCTTTGTGATACCGTCACACAGTCCCCAAAATCAATTCTCAGTCACCAAAAGCTTATCCAAGTAGAAGCAAAAGACATGGCTAGGATATGTACATAAGACAAATGCCGGTCAGGCATGGTGGGAGGCCAAGGTGGGAAGGTTGCTTGAGTCCAGGAGGTCAAGACTACAGTGAGTCATGATTACACCGCTGCACTCTTCAGCCCAGGTAATAGAGTGAGACCCTGTCGTAAAAAAAAAAAAAAAAAAAAAAAAAAAAAAAAAGACAAATGCCAAGATTCCATCCCATTTCCACACACACATACTCCCACTCCCAATAACATGACTGATTACTCTCCAAAGGTGAGAAGGCAACTACCTTTCCAGATTTTCTCTATTTAATTCTAAGAGACAATTATATTTAACAACTACTCATAAAAACCATCTAGAGAGTATGCCACAACCCAATGGGAATTAAAAGTTAGATTTAGAGGTTCCTTGTGCAATTTGATTATC
Organism: Symphalangus syndactylus; assembly: GCF_028878055.3. Lineage (NCBI taxonomy): Eukaryota > Metazoa > Chordata > Mammalia > Primates > Hylobatidae > Symphalangus > Symphalangus syndactylus. Next base: position 10,228,085 of record NC_072428.2, on the reverse strand, counting down.
TTATGCCAGCAATTTTACTCCACCTTCTAGCTATACGACTTTGGGGGTACTTAACCTCTTTGAGGCTTAGTTTCCTCCTTTGTAAAACAGGATCACAATGTCTGCTTCCTAGGGTTGTTATGAGACTCCAAATAAGAAAAGCGCTGTGGAAATATGAATCTTGTTTCTGTTGTTTTTATGACTATTGAATCCCCTCTGAGGTTCACTATGGTTTCCCTCACCAAACAATAGGGCCAACTGAAACCCCAGAGACACCACAATTCCCAAGAGTAACAGATTTCTAAGAATTATGTCAAAGGCTGTTACCAGAAAACAAAGTAAAAAGTGCTCAGGGAGAAAATAAAGTATGTTTTTGTGGCAAAAATAATTCATTGTGATTTGGGCTCCCTCTACATAGGTAAAGTGAATTAAAGACCAGAACCAACGATTTAGAGCTGTATGTAAAACCTCACTAATAATTCATACCCCAAATCTTCCCCTTCCTATTGCATTTAGGAGTGTGATTCAGAAAACTATAGACCTGAAAGAAGCTGTTAAAATGGAGTCCAATCTCCTCATTTATTTGAATAACTACATCTCTCTTCCACTTCTCTATGCCCATGTGGGCAAAGTCTAAGAGTCAAACCAACCATGTAATACTGACATATATTCCATAACTTGATTTAACCCAAGGATATAATTATTTTTTTAAAGATCCTTTAAATACTAATTCTAAGACCACTTGCATAAGTAAAGTTCACCCAAATGGAAAATTAACTACAAAATTTCAGGCTTTTAATTAGAAGCCTAAAACTGCCCCAGTACTCTTTCCATCCACATGGATGGAAATACACAGGGTTTTCTACTACTGGCAGCTTTGTTTTTATTAATAGGACTTTCCTATGGCCATTTCAGGATACTTCAAGTAACATCATGTAGGACCAAAGTTCAAACTGTAAGCACCACAAGCCAGCACTCACACCTGACTCCATACTCCTGTGTCATACAGCTCTTGTGTGACTCTTAGACTAGACTGAATTTACAGGGGTACAGAGAATGTGGGGAAAAGCATCATAAATTTAGAACAGTAAACGACACATTCCGAAGGCAAACACACCTAGAAGCAGAAAAACTCCAACTATTCCTTGAATTGTGTATCTATTGTGTGCAAAGGATATCCAAGGATATGGCAAAGTGCTAACTGGTTAACTCTAGGTGGAGAAGTCATGAGTGATGTTTATTTTATTGTTATTATCCATAACATCCAAATTAGAAACAGTATGTATAGTTGTATATATGGGCCCTGCAGTCAGAATGGTTGATTGAATTCCAGCTCCATCCTTTTCTTGGTATATGATGGTATCTTGATTTCTAGGAATAGTTACTTAACCTGACTGTACCTCAGTTTCCTCATCCATAAAATGTGACTATTGATAGTATGTATATCACAGGGCTACCACAAGGATCAAAATATTTACCATATGAAAAATGCTTATAGTAGAATAATAGCTTCATTCTGTAATGAAGAATTAGTATGAAAATGGTAATAAGGGCTGGGTGCGGTGACTCATGCCTGTACTCCCAGCACCTTGGGAGGCTGAGGCGGGTGGATCACCTGAGGTCATGAGTTCAAGACCAGCCTGACCAACATGAAGAAACCCCGTCTCTACTAAAAATACAAAATTAGCCAGGCATGGTGGTGCATGCCTGTAATCCCAGCTACTTGGGAGGCTGAGGCAGGAGAATCGCTTGAACTCGGGAGGTGGAAGTTGTGGTGAGCAGAGATTGTGCCATTGTACTCCAGCCTGGGCAACAAGAGCGAAACTCCATCTCAAAAAAAAAAAAAAATTAGCCGGGCATGGTGACATGTGCCTGTAGTCCCAGCTACTCAGGAGGCTAAGGCAGGAGAATCACTTAAACCTGGGACACAGAGGTTGCAGTGAGCCGAGATCACGCCACTGCACTCCAGCCTGGGGGACAGAGTGAGACTCCATCTCAAAAAAAAAAAAGAAAGAAAGAAAGAAAGAAAATGGTAATAAGAACACATAATATTTAATTTCTAAAAATAAAAAGTTTAGGCCACAAAGCCCTGTAAACAGTCAGACAAATTAAATTTAAAAAAATTCTTCTAGGCAAAATGAGACCGTCCACTGTAGAGGTCTCCAAACCATTTCATATAAAAGATCTTACTGGCCGGGCACGGTGGCTCACGCTCGTAATCCCAGCACTTTGGGAGGCCGAGGCGAGCGGATCACAAGGTCAGGAGATCGAGACCACGGTGAAACCCCGTCTCTACTAAAAATACAAAAAAAATTAGCCGGGCGTGGTGGCGGGCGCCTGTAGTCCCAGCTACTCGGAGAGGCTGAGGCAGGAGAATGGCGTGAACCCGGGAGGCGGAGCTTGCAGTGAGCCGAGATTGCGCCACTGCACTCCAGCCTGGGCGACAGAGCGAGACTCCGTCTCAAAAAAAAAAAAAAAAAGATCTTACCACTGTCACCTCCTTAAAAACAAAAAATAAAACCAGCCAGGCACAGTGGCTCACACCTGTAATCCCTGCCCTGGGAGGTTGAGGTGGGAGGATTGTTTGAGTCCAGGAATTCAAGATCAGCCTGGTCAACATAGTGAGACCCCCGTCTCTACAAAAACTGTTTAAAATTAGCTGGGCATGGTGGCATGTGCCTGTGGTTCCAGCTACTCGGAAGGCTGAGGTGGGAGGATGGTCTGAGCCCAGGAGGTCGAGGCTGCAGTGAGCCATGATCATGCCACCACACTCCGGCCTGGGTGACAGAGCAAGGCCCTGACTCAAAAAAACAAACAAACATAGCCCGGCATGGTGATGCATGCCTGTACTCCCAGCTACTGGAGAGGCTGAGGCAAGAGAATCACTTGAACCCAGGAGGTGGGGGTTGCAGTGAGCCCAGCTTGTGCCACTGCACTCCAGCCTGGGCGACTGAGCAAGACTCAGAGAGGACCTGCATGATAAGATACCATGTGGAGAGAGAGAAGCCACGTGGAAGACTATCAAGATACCAAGCAAATGAGTGAAACCTTCTTAGACCTTCTAACCTAGCCCAACCACCAGCTGAAAGCAGACGAACAAAGCACAACTGATGTTACACAGGGGAGAAGGACCATCCAGACAAGTCCTGCCCAAATTCCTAACCCAAGTAATTATGAGACAAAATAAATCTTTATTGTTTTAAGCCACCAATTTTGTGGTGGTTTTTGTACATCAATAGATAACTAAAACAATGCTAACCTAATATCGCCGGGCGCAGTTGCTCACACCTGTAATCCCAGCACTTTGGGAGGCCAAGGCAGGCAGATCACCAGGTCAGGAGTGCGAGACCAGCCTGACCAAAACGGTGAAACCCCGTCTCTACTAAAAATACAAAAATTAGCTGGGCATGGTGGCACATGCCTGTAATCCCAGCTACTCAGGAGGCTGAGGTAGGAGAATCGCTTGAACCCGGGAGGTGGAGGTTGCAATGAGCTGAGATCCCGCCACTGCAATCCAGCCTGGGTGACACAGCCAGACTCCCTCTCAAAACAAACAAACAAACAAACAAACAAACAAAAAACACACTACCTACCTAATATCTACTAATATCTAGCTGACAAATATCAAGAATTTTCTGGCTGGGCGTGGTGGCGGGCGCCTGTAGTCCCAGCTACTCGGAGAGGCTGAGGCAGGAGAATGGCGTGAACCCGGGAGGCGGAGCTTGCAGTGAGCCGAGATCGCGCCACTGCACTCCAGCCTGGGTGACAGAGCTAGACTCCGTCTCAAAAAAAAAAAAAAAAAAAAAAAAAAAAGAATTTTCTACAGAAAACCCACTATCTGCTCAATACTCTAACAAGAAGTTTTTCTGAAAATAGGAAATTAATAAATTTAGGTAACCAAAGATATCTCAAAATAAGTTTATTTTATCACACTGGTAATCCTTTCTTAGGACTCGTTCTTCCTCACTAGATTATAAACTCTGTGAGGGCAAAAAACGTGTCTGTCATAGTCCCAGTACTTAGCACAATGTCTAGCGTAGAAGAGCATGAATATGTGTATTTACTTATATTCAGAGTTGTGAAAAGATCCCAAATGAACCCAAAACTATCATAAACAGCAACATCTAGAGTTTTAAAAAGTGTGGTGGTTATGAGTTCAAGGTCATAAATTCAATTTCTACAAGTCAAATACCTTAAAAAGAAAAACCTAGGCTGGATGCAGTGGCTCACTCCTGTAATCCAGCACGTTGGGAGGCCGAGGCGGGTGGATCACCTGAGGTCAGGAGTTTGAGACCAGCCTGGCCAACAAGGTGAAACCCCGTCTCTACTAAAAATGCAAAAATTAGATGGGCGTGGTGGCGTGCACCTGTAATCCCAGCTACTCGGGAGACTGAGATGGGAGAATTGCTTGAACTCGGGAGGCAGAGGTTGCAGTGAGCCAAGATCACACCACTGTACTCCAGCCTGGATGACAGAGTGAGACCTTGTCTCAAAAAAAAGAAAGAAAGAAAAGAAAAGTAAAGACAAGGCTTTGCACCATTACCAACCTAATTTCAGCCAGTCATTTCATTATGCACATGTCATTGATCACGAGAGCGCCAGGCAACAGAGTAAGCGAAGAAGTAATCCATCACTACCTCAACTATAAGTAGGGAAGAAGAAAGAAAAATAACCCTCAAAAACGGCAGTAAAATTTTTTTATCCTATTTGAAACACGGAATATTAAGAACAAAGTACAGAGGCAGTGGATATTCTGATAGCAGAGATGAGAATATGGGATATTACACCTTTCAAGCTTGAGAATACTAAATACAAAACCTTCATCCTAATTTACTCCCTAAGAAAGCTGATCCTGCAATCTGGGGATATAGGAGTATCAGTTAAGTCTATAACAAGAATCAGTGATTTAATAAATAAAGATAAGACTAAGAGGTAAGAAGCTTTAATAACTGATTTTTATCGCTGGCTTGTTATATAATCTTGGACAAATCATATCCTCGATGAATTTCATATTTTCCTCCAATATGTAAACTGAAAGTAATAATACCTTCCTTCTATCTTAAAGGAATAAAATCCTTGGAGAATCTTAGGAGAAATGCGTTATAAAATTTCAAGACAAGATTACTACTTTTCAAAGTAAAACTCAAGATAGAACAATAACCAGAGTATGTGATAAACACAAGTTCACACAAAGAAGTCTGGCACCTACAGTTCTAAGAGAAAGATTGCAAAGTAAACTACAGTGATTATAAAGAACCACAGAGTATATTATCTCTAATTAACCACCTGACAAATTGAAAACAAATAATTCAACAGAACTAAGATCAATCAATTAAAATTATACACAGTCCCTTTCTTTATAAGAAGCCAAAATCCCAGAAATAAACTGTCAACAGACAGAACCTGCACATCTACTGCACACAGGCAGCAGCATTAGTTTTTTATATATAAACTCAAAATAAGACCGACCTCTGTATAGGGTATATCACAAATGGGCTGACAATTTTACAAAATGTTTTGAAGATACAAAACTGAGTAAATTCTAATTATTATAACTATAATAAGGGGGGAGAAGTGAGGCACCAGCTTTCCTGCTACGGATTTTGCTTACTACAGCTTTCTAAAGTAACTCACAATGATGCTGCCTAATGTCTGAAATACGGGAAAGCTTGTGCTCAAAACAAAGTGTGATCAAAACCGGAAATAGAAAGCCATAAGACCCAAATTTGAGACTGACAATTTTCCTTACTCCCACTTACCTCAGAAGGATGAAGAAAAAAGAAACGAAGTTTTATCTGCAAATTATTCCGGAGAAAACAGTGCGCTGAGAACACAAGAACTCCTAAAAACAGAAGGAAGAACAAGGAGGAAAGCACTAAACCAAGAAGAAACTGAAGCTCGATTTTTTGGTTTCAAGCTATTAAAAGAATCAAGAAGACTAATAAGGCTACTCTTAAATGTACAGAAATGGCAAAAGATTTCCTATTAGCAAGCAACAAAAAAAGAGTAGCTTCTGATGGAAGAAATTTCACAGAGGCAAAACAGCTTAACCCCAGAAACGGGAACTGAAACCAGCTGCCTCAAACAGACCTAATGACTTTGGCAACAACATACCTTTCATCCACCAACAGTATCAGGAGGCTAGAGTAGGGCCGATTTCAAGTCATAAAGGATCACATCTTTCTATTCTCTGCATAGTCTTTGAGAAAGAATCCAACTCCTTCCTGGGAGCACCACATTGTCCCCAATTCTTCCTGGAAACCCCTGGAGCTACAGCAAGAATATTGTTGGGCCGGGCGCAGTGGCTCACGCCTGTAATCCCAGCACTTTAGGAGGCGACGGCGGGTGGATCACTTGAGGTCGGGAGTTCGAGACTAGCCTGGCCAACGCGGTGAAACCCCCGTCTCTACTAAAAATACAAAAATTAGCTAGGCGTGGTGGCACATGCCTGTAATCCCAGCTACTCAGGAAGCTGAGGCAGGAGAATCGCTTGAACCTAGGAGGTGGAGGTTGCAGTGAGCCGAGATCATGCCATTGCACTCCATCCTAGGTGACAGAGTGAGACTCCATCTCAAAAAAAAAAAAAAGGAAAGAATATTGTGAGAAAAAAAAAAAAGCTTGAGAACATTAACCCAGGAATCTTCACAAGTCCTAGGACAGATGTGATTACTCATCAGACAAATAAGAAAAACAAAACCTGGAAGAGGTTAAGAAATTCATCTAGATTCACCGATGAGTCTGGAGCCAAAGCATGATTTGAATTCAGGCTTTTCCTTCAGATAGTATCAGAGCTACACTCCCAGTCCTTGCTTGGCTTAGTAGATACTGTGTTCAGTGTTTTCCAATCTTAAGAGTCAGCCCAGGTCAGGTTCTTGGCTGACTAAAATAGGGAAAGAAAAAATTTCCCTCAAGGCTTCAAGAAAAGAAGTCAAATTATTAAACGCAGAGTTCTTATGCTAAAAGGCCAACATGCCACCCTACCATGCCAATCACATTTCTTAGCCAATCAAAAGAAGGCATTAGATTTAAGAACCTAGTTATTTAAATCTGAGTAGAAGCTGGATTCCATTTCCCCAACTTTCCAAATAAAGAACACTTAAGGATGGGGAAGGATGTAAAAGCACTGATAAATAACCAACAAGCATTGATTAAGCAGATATTATGTACTTGGCACTCTTCTAGGCACTGAGGATACTATGGTAAAGAAGAACATTCTTGCCCCCAAAAAGCTTATGTGATTTTTATATAATTAAATATTAATAATACTTTCAAGTACTGAAAAAGGCTAGAAAGAAAATATGGCAGGTGAAAGAAAACAACACACACACCCTTTTACCTGGGGTGGCCAGAGAAAACCTCTCTGAGATGACGTTTGAGTTAAGACTGGCATCTTGAAATAGAAACCTTGAGAAAAGAGGCAGGTGAAAAAAATATTTCAAGGAGAATGAGGAGTACCAAGTACTAAGGTCCCTAACAGGTAAGCTTAGCGCATGCAAAGGCCGGAAATAAGGCCAACATGGCTGGAGCACCACTAACAAGGGAGAGAATAAAGACAGGTTGGTACCAGCAGACCATGATAAAATTTGGATTTTATTAAGTGTAATGGGTTACTATTAGAGGATTTTAGCTAAGGAAATGACAAGATGATGGGAATTTGGGCCAGGGTTATAGCAATGTAAGAGATGAATAGTCATACTCAGAATATATTTTGGAGAAACAGCTAAGGGAATTACAGATGCACTGTATTTGAGGTGTGAGAGAGAAATGAAAAGTGATTCCTAAGTTTTGGGCCTAAGTCCCAAGTGGATAGTGGAGACACTTATTGAAAAGGGTTCCACCATATGTGTTATGTTTGCGGGTGGGGGAGCAGATTAAAGGGAGAAATCAATAGTTTAGGATCACTTTCTATTTTTCTATGAATATGAGCCTGAGAAAATATGAATTAATTCAGGAGAAACTTAAATTTTTCCTATAAATTAATAGTATAATAAATATAATGCAACATTGGTTCTTTTTTTTTGAGAAGGAGTTTCACTCTTGTTGCCCAAGCTGGAGTGCAATGGCATGATCTCAACTCACTGCAATCTCCGCCTCCCGGGTTCAAGCGATTCTTCTACCTTAGCCTCCTGAGTAGCTGGGATTACAGGCACATGCCACCACACCTAATTTTTTATATTTTTAGTAGAAACAGGGTTTCACCATGTTAGCCAAGCTGGTCTCAAACTCCTGACCTCAGGTGATCTGCCTGCCTCACCTTCCCAAAGTGCTGAAACCACCGTGCCTGGCCTGCTTCCTATTCTTAAATAATTATATATAACATTTGAGAGCCAAGCAAGGTAGATCACGCCTGTAACCCAGCTAACTCAGGAGGCTAATGGAGGAGAATTGCTTGAGGCCAGGAGTTCAAGACCAGCCCACAACATAGAGAACATAGACCTCATCTCTTTTTTTGTTTGTTTTTTATTCGTTTTTGTCACCCATGCTGAAGTGTAGTGGCAGGATCTCAACTGAACTGCAGACTTGACTTCCCAGGAGTAAGTGATCTTCCCATCTCGGCCTCCCCAGTAGCTGGGACTACAGATGTATACAACTACACCCCAGTAATTTTCTTTATTTTTTGTAGAGACAAGGTTTCACTATGTGCCCAGGCTGGTCTCAAACTCCTGGGCTCAAGGAATCCTCCCACCTCAGCCTCCCAAAGTGCTGGGATTACAGGCATGAGCCACACGGCACCCTGATGAGAAACCTCATTTCTTTAAAAGAAACCATCAGCCAGGTGCAGTGGCTCACGCCTGTAATTCCAGAACTTTAGGAAACAGAGGCGGCCAGATCACTTGAAGTCAGGAGTTTGAGACCAGCCTGGCCAACGTAGTGAAACCCCGTCTCTACTAAAAATATGAAAATTAGCTGGGCATAGTGGCGCACACCTGTAATCCCAGCAACTCGGGAGGCTGAGACAGGAGAATTCACTTGAACCTAGGAGACGGTGGTTGCAGTGAGCCAAGATCACACCACTGCACTCCAGGCTAGTCTGGTGACAAAGCGAGACTGTCTCAAAAAAAAAAAAAGGCCAGGCGTGGTGGCTCACATCTGTAATCCTAGCACTTTGGGAGGCTGGGGTGCGTGGATCACCTGACGTCAGGAGTTTGAGACCAGCCTGACCAACATGGAGAAACCCCGTCTCTACTAAAAATACAAAATTAGCCAGGCATGGTGTTGCATGCCTGTAATCCCAGCTACTTGGGAGGCTGAGGCAGGAGAATCGCTTCAACCCAGGAGGCAGAGGTTGCAGTGAGCCAAGATCGCACCATTGCACTCCAGTCTGGGCAACAAGAGCGAAACTCCGTCTCAAAAAAAAAAAAAAAAAAAAAAAAAAAAAAAGTAAGAGCAATCTTAAAGCCTTCTTAAGTACATGGCAGAAAAATCCCAGTATTAAAAAAAAAAAAGAAAAATCCCAGTATGTATCCAATTACATCTGAACTGATAAAGACAAGTGATAGAATATAACACATATATATACTTAAAGCAACATATTATCTAATATTCATTGAACATTTGCTACACCCTTGGTAGTGCTAAACACTTTATCTCACTTTTTCCTCACAATGATACTATGAAGATGGGTACTGTTATTCCCATTTCACAGATCAGAAAACCAGGCTTAAAGGGGCTAAATGATTTACCTAAGTGAAGGAGAGATTCAAAATCAAATCTGTTGCCAAATGAGCAGTATTGTATAGTGCTCTAACCATTATACAATACTGCTTCTATAAAATACAGAAAAAGAAAAAAAAAAGCTCTTTTCATGTCCTCACACCTAGAAAGTCATAATTAGAAAGAGCTGATTCAAGAGATGAGGAGAGGGAGAAAGAATTAGTAAATCTGAATGAATCTGAGTCAGAACACAGTGACTCATGCTATAACCTTGGACAAATTCTATAATAACCATGCCTCAACCTATCTATCTAAAGAAGGAGCTAACCTCACTGGAGGTAACTATTATTTGCCTCCTACTGGGCTATGAATATTAATTAGTATTTGTAATATATACACAGATCATAGGATGAGACAAGGAAAACTATACATTATTATTTCTTCGATGTCTACAGCAAAGCACCAGAAATCACGGTAAATAAGTTATGTGCACCAAGAATGTAGAGTGTGAGTACTCTACAAATAAATCATGGCCAGGTGCAGAGGCTCATGCCTGTAATCCCAGCACTTTACGAGGCCAAGGCTGGAAGATCACTTGAGTCCAGGGTTCGAGACCAGCCTGGGCATCATGGCAAAACCTCATCTCTACAAAAAAATATAAAAATTAGCTGGGCATGATGGCATTCGCCTGTAGTTCCAGCTACTCAGGAGGCTGAGGTGGGAGAATCACTTGAGCCCAGGAGGCGAAGCTTGCAATGAGCCGAGATTATGCCATTGCACTCCAACCTGGGAGACAGAGGAAAATTCTCTCTAAAAAAAAAATGAAAAAGAAAAAGAACCACATAATTTGTTATTTTACTTCTGTTTTCCTTTTTTTTTTAATTAAAAACATCAATATACAACACATGAATCAGCAACTGCATGCCTGGGCATTTATCCAGAAAAATGATAACTTATGTTCACATAAAAACTTGTTATCAGCTGGGTGCGGTGGCTCACACCTATAATCCCAGCACTTTGGGAAGGTGAGGTGGGCAGATCGCTTGAGCCCAAGAGTTCAAGACCAGCCTGGGCAACATGGCAAACCCTGTCTCTACATAAACAAAACAAAATTAGCCGGGTGTGATGGCATGCACCTGTGGTCCCAGTTACCCAGGAGGCGGAGGTGGCAGGATCACTTCAGCCTGAGAGGCGGAGGTTGCAATGAGCTGAGATCACGCCACCATACTCCAACCTGGGCTCAGAGCCAGATCATGTCTCAAAAAAAAATGTGTATAAAAATGTTAACAGCAGTTTTATTCATAGTAGCCAAAAAATTTAGAAAAATTCAGATTTTTTTTTTTTCAGAAGGGGTCTCCCTCTGTCGCCCAGGCTGGAGTGGGTAGAATGAGCAATCTTTGCTCACTGCAACCTCCACCTCCCAGGCTCAAGTGATCCTCCCACCTCAGCCACCCAAGAAGCTGCGCCTACAGGTATGTGCCATCACATCGGCTAATTTTTTTTGTATTTTTAGTAGAGACAGATTGCCCAGGCTGGTCTCAAAGCAATCTGCCAGCCTCAGCCTCCCAAAGTGCTAGGAACACAGGTGTGAGCCACCGTGCCCAGCCAGATGTCTTTCAATGGGTAAAGGATTAAACAAACTACAGTACAACCAAACCATGCAATACTATGTAGCAATTAAAAAGAGTGGAACTGGCCAGGGGCGCTGGCTCATACCTTTAATCCCAGCACTCTGGGAGGCCGAGGAGGGTGGATCACCTGAGGTCAGGAGTTCAAGACCGGTCTGCCCAACACGGTGAAACCCATCTCTACTAAAAATACAAAAACTAGCTGGCCATGGTGGCGAGCACCTGTAGTCCCAGCTACCTAGGTGGCTGAGGCAGGAGAATCGCTTGAACCCGGGAGGCAGAGGTTGCAGTGAGCCGAGATTGAGCCACGGCACTCCAGCCTGGGTGACAGAGCGAGACTACATCTCAAGAAAAAAAAAAAAAAGAATGGCGCTATTGATAATATAACTTGGATGAATCTCAAGAGAATTATGCTGAGTGAAAAAGGCCAATCCAAATGGTTATATTCTATATAATTCCATTTATACAACATTCTTAAAATGACAAAGAGAGACATTAATGGTTGAAAGATTACAGACGGGACCCAGGGGGTGGGGATTGAGCTACCTACCCCCGAAGGCATTCTCCCTGGATTTTCTGGGCAAAGCTTCATTGCAACTTTATCCACTGTGAAACTCCCTTTGCAAAAATTGTAACAGTAAGAAAATCATGACAGTGAAAAAGATCTGACCTAACTAACTCCATCTTGCCTTTAACTGCCCTTGGTCATTCCTGTGTGTAGGACAAGCTAACTTTGGAAGAAATTCAATTTATAGTTTAAATGATAATAGCCCTTCTCAAAACTAAACCGCCATTGTAAAACTAATAAAAGACTCCAAGTTTAGGATTATGAGAGGGGCCTGAACTCTGCTAAAATGTAAGCATATGAACCCAGGAGACGGAGGGTGCAGTGATCAGAGATCGCGCCACTGCACTCTGGCATGGGCAACAGAGTGAGCCCTGTCTCAAGAAAATAAATAAAAAATAAAAATAAAATAAATAAAAATGTAAGCATATTAAATAGTGTTTTTTTGTTTGTTTGAGACAGAGTCTTGCTCTGTCGCCCAGACTGGAGTGCAGTGGTCCCATCTCGGCTTACTGCAGCCTCCGCTTTCCGGATTCAAGCTATTCTCATGCCTCAGCCTCTCGAGCAGCTGGAATTACAGGTGCACACCACAACACCCAGTTAATTTTTGTATTTTTAGTAGTAACGTGGTTTCACCATTTTGGCCAGACTGGTCTCGAACTCCTGACCTCTGGAGATCCACCCGCCTCAGCCTCCCAAAGTGCTGGGATTACAGGCATGAGCCACCAAGCACGGCCTTATTTATTTTTTGAGTCTTGCTCTGTCTCCCAGGCTGGAGTGCAGTGGCGCAATCTAGGCTCAATGCATTCTCCACCACCCGAGTTCAAGCAGTCCTCCTGGCTCAACCTTCCAAATAGCTGGGAGTACATGCAGGCGCCACCACACTAATTTTCATATTTTTAGTAGAGACAGGGTTTCATCATGTTGGCCAAGCTGGTCTCGAACTCCTGGCCTCAAGTGATTTGCCTGCCTCAGCCTCCCAAAGTGCTGGGATTACAGGCGTGAGCCACCACGCCCAGCCTTTTAAGATGTCTTTTCAGACTTTTGCACTTCTGATGACAAGGTGACCCCACCCCGACCAGCAATTCCTCTGTAGCCCTTAGCCAGAAGCAGACTCAGTACACAAGGACCATTTTGCATGTGCCTATGATTGCAACCCCAACCAATCAGCAGCACCCATTCCCTAGCCCGCTGTGTGCCAAACTACTTGAAAAATCTAGCTGGGGCTGGGTGCGGTGGCTCACACTTGTAATCCCAGCATTTGAGAGGCGGAGGCAGGCGGATCACTTGACATCAGGGGTCCAAGATCAGCCTGGCCAACATGATGAAACCCCATCTCTACTAAAAATACAAAAATTACCCAGGTATGGTGGCACATGCCTGTAATTCCAGATACTTGGCAGGCTGAGGCACAAGAATCACTTGAGCCCTGGAGGTGGAGGTTGCAGTAAGCTGAGATCCCGCCACTGCACTCCAGCCTGGGAGACAGAGTGAGACTCTGTCTTAAAAAAATAAAATAAAGTCCAGCTGGATGCCACGGTGGCACACACCTGTAATCCCAGCACTTTGGGTGGCCGAGGCAGGCAGATCACTTGAGGTCAAGAGTGCGAGACCAGCCTGGCCAACGTGGTGAAACCCCGTCTCTACGAAAATACAAAAATTAGCCGGGAGTGGTGGCAGGCGCCTATAATCTCAGCTACTCAGGAGGCTGAGGGAGAAGAATTGCTTGAACCCAGGAGGCGGAGGTTGCAGTGAGCTGAGATCATGCCATTGCACTCCAGCTTGGGTGACAAGAGGGAAACTCAAAAACAAAAAAACAAAAAACAAAAAAAAGTGGCCAGGTGCGGTAGCTCATGCCTGTAATCCCAGCACTTTGGGAGGCCAAGGCGGGTGGATCACCTGAGGTTAGGAGTTCGAGACCAGCCTGACCAACATAGAGACACCCCGTCTCTACTAAAAAGATACAAAATTAGCCGGGCGTGGTGGCGCATGCCTGTAATCTCAGCTACTCAGGAGGCTGAGGCAGGAGAATCGCTTCAACCTGGGAGGAAGAAGTTGCGGTGAGCCGAGACCTCACCATAGCACTCCAGCCTGGGCAACAAGAGCAAAACTCCATCTCAAAAAAAAAAAAAAAAAAAAAAAAAAAAAAAAAAAGAACCCTCCAACCTTACCTTTTTTTTTTTTTTTTTTTTGAGACAGTCTTGTTCTGTTGCCCAGGCTGGAGAGCAGTGGCACCATCTCAGCTCACTGCAACCTCCGCCTCCTGGGTTCTATCGATTCTCCTGCCTCAGTCTCCCAAATTGCTGAGATTACAGGCATGTGCGACCAAGACCAGCTCATTTTTGTAGTTTTAGTAGAGACGGAGTTTTGCCATGTTGGCCAGGCTGGTCTTGAACTCCTGACCTCAGGCGATCCACCTGCCTTGGCCTCCCAAAGTGCTAGGATTATAGTTGTGAGCCACCACGCCCGGCCAACCCTACCTTCTTGAGATAACCTTATAAACTCATACTTCATACAAACATGTATGCATATAATAGGTTTTGCTTCCTCAATCGAAATGGGATCATATATACCACACTCTAGCCTGGGCGACAAGAGGGAATCTCAAAAAAAAAAAGTAACCCTCCAACCCTACCCTCTTGAGATAACCTTATAAACTCATAGTTCATACAAACATGTATGCATATAATAGTTTTTGTTTCCTGTACCAAAATGGGATCATATATACCACACATTACCCTGCAAGCCTACCTTTTTCACCTATTATCACTATATCACGGAGAAATTAAAAATATATATATATACACGTGTATATATATACATGTATCTATATATAAAGTATACATATACATATATATAAAGTATACATATACATATACATATATATATAAAGTGCCAAGCAAGATGGCAGGTACAGAATACTTTCTGACTGGGGCAAACCTGGCAGATGTTTACCATGCTAATGTAGGATAGCTGAATTAGCCATATTCAGTGAATAGAAAGAGTTTGTGTAATATAGAAATAGCGTTCCAAAGAGATCTGCAAAAATGCAAGGTCTGCCAGAGCATAGTGGCTCATGGATATTTGTAATCCCAGCACTTTGGGAGGCTAAGGTGGGTGTATCACTTGAGGTCAGCGGTTCGACACCAGCCTGGCCAACATGGTGAAACCCCATCTCTACTAAGAATACAAAATTAGCCAGGTGTGTTGGTATGCACCGGTAATCCCAGCTACTCAGGAGGCTGAGGCAGGAGAATCGCTTGAACCCAGAAGGCGGAGGTTGCAGTGAGCCAAGATTGCACCACTGCACTCCAGCCTGGGTGAAAGAATGAGACTTCCTCTCAAAATAAATAAATAATAAAGGCCAGGCACGGTGGCTCACGCCTGTAATCCCAGCACTTTGAGAGGCCAAAGCAGGGGATCACCTGAGGTCAGGAGTTCGAGACCAGCCTGGCCAATATGGTGAAATCCTGTCGCTACTAAAAACACACACACACACAAAAAATAGCTGGGCATGGTGGTGCACGCCTGTAATCCCAGCTACTTGGGAGGCTGAGGCCCAAGAATCGCTTGAGGCCGGGCGCGGTGGCTCACGCCTGTAATCCCAGCACTTTGGGAGGCCGAGGCGGGTGGATCACAAGGTCAGGAGATGGAGACCATCCTGGCTAACATAGTGAAACCCCGTCTCTACTAAAAATACAAAAAAATTAGCCGGGCGCAGTGGCGGGCGCCTGTAGTTCCAGCTATTCGGGAGGCTGAGGCAGGAAAACTGCGTGAACCCGGGAGGCGGAGCTTGCAGTGAGCCAACACCGCGCCACTGCACTCCAGCCTGGGCGACAGAGCCAGACTCCGTCTCAAACAAACAAAAAAAGAGAATCGCTTGAACCTGGGAGCCAGAGGTTGCAGTGAGCGGAGATCACGCCATTGAACTCCAGCCTGGGCAACAGAGTGAGACCATGTCTCAAAAAAAAAAAAAAGGCCGGGCGCGGTGGCTCACGCTTGTAATCCCAGCACTTTGGGAGGCCGAGGCGGGCGGATCACGAGGTCAGCAGATCGAGACCACGGTGAAACCCCATCTCTACTAAAAATACAAAAAATTAGCCGGGCGTGGTGGGCGCCTGTAGTCCCAGCTACTCGGAGAGGCTGAGGCAGGAGAATGGCGTGAACCCGGGAGGCAGAGCTTGCAGTGAGCCGAGATCGCGCCACTGCACTCCAGCCTGGGTGGCACAGCGAGACTCCGTCTCAAAAAAAAAAAAAAAAAATGTAAAGACTTCTGCAGCTACTCTAGGAGCCCATCCCCCCTCTAAGTCTCCTCCATGGAACTATCCTGTGGGCCCAGAGGGAGAAGTACGAAATTACATCTTTTCAGCAGAAAATGACGAGTGGGGATAATTCTCCCACGTATAAGCTTCTCCAAAATTACATTCCTTCTTCAGGTAGAAATGTGAAGTATATTGCTGAACATTCATTTGTAATACTAGGTATGACCACTATTAAGTGCCAATGCCTTATATACCTCATCTCTAAAGTCTCCTCCCACTCCACTCCCATTTTACAGACAAAACCTTAGCTCAACGTGATGTTACTTGCCCCTCATGGAACAGTAATTTGATTGCTGTTAATATTTTTTGTTAAGCCAGTAACAGATAAACCGTAGGTTAACGATACAACACTGGGTTTTTTCCCTTTATCAGGTTTTTCTATATTAACACATGACAACAGAAAAAATTCAATACAGTTAACAAGTATGTAGGCACAAGCCATTTTCTAAATACATCTGCTGATCTTGGTTCAACTATTTTTGTCCGTTTAGCATATTTTGGGAAGACTACACGATGCAGCAAGCCCTACTGCAAGACAGGGATAGAGAACTGGAAAAAAACAAATGAACAAAAAAGGCCTCCAACCTCTGAGAGCTTGTGGAGAGACTACAACTGCAATATACTGTAACCATAACCACTGTAATGAAATGTGGCAAGTGTTACCCTCAAGGAAGTACAAAGTGGCATTCCAGGTATCTTCCCAAAAGCAACAGATAATGTCTCACATTTGCCTCCTTACAATGGTTCTGGCTTCAATTCCGCTGATATTCTA
The DNA here is from genome assembly GCF_028878055.3 of Symphalangus syndactylus. NCBI lineage: Eukaryota > Metazoa > Chordata > Mammalia > Primates > Hylobatidae > Symphalangus > Symphalangus syndactylus. The sequence goes on along the minus strand of NC_072428.2, from coordinate 10,211,165 downwards.
TAAACGACAAATACCAATTCTTATGCCTGGGCAAAAGGTCCCCAGTGTTCTTCTATACAAATCCCTCAGTAAGTATGACAGAAGTTTGCCAGCTCAAGTCAGCACAAAGCTCCTCCAAAAATAACCCTGTAATTTTTGGAAATTCTAGCAATGAAAATAAAGTATCTTTAACTTTTTTGTCAAATCATGGATACATAGAGTTAAAAGTGACTTAGGGATCATTTTGAACATAAAATCTTGAAAAGTGGCCATATTACAGTGGTTCACTTCTGTAATCCCAGTGGTTTGGGAGGCAATGCAGAAGGAGTGTTTGAGCCCTAGAGTCTGAGGCCAGCCTGGGCAATTTGGCAAAACCTCATCTCTACAAAAAATACAAAAATTAGCCAGCCATGGTGGCACAGATCTGTAGTCCCAGCTACTCAGGAGGTTGAGGCAGGAAGACCACTTAAGCCTGGGAGGTCAAGGCTGCAGTAAGCCATGGTTTGCGTCACTGCACTCTAGCCTAGGTGACAGAATGAGACCCTGTCTCAATCAATCAATCTTTTTTTTTTTTTTTTTTTGAGACAGCGTGTCCCTCTGTTGCCCAGGCTGGAGTGCAGTGGTGTGATCTCACCTCAATGCAACCTCCACCTCCCAGGTTCAAGAGATTCTCCTGCCTCAGCCTCCTGAGTAGCTGGGACTACAGGAGCGCACCACCACACCCGGCTAATTTTTGTGTTTCTAGTAGAGATGGGGTTTCACCATGTTGGTCAGGCTGGTCTTGAACTCTTGACCTCGTGATCCGCCTGCCTCAGCCTCCCAAAGTGCTGAGATTACAGGCTTAAGCCACTGTGCCCTGCCCAATCAATCAATATCTTAAAAAGTTAGATTCACAGCCGGGCGTGGTGGCTCAAGCCTATAATCCCAGGACTTCAGGAGGCCGAGGTGGGCGGATCACAAGGTCAAGAGATCGAGACCATCCTGGCCAACATGATGAAATGCCATCTCTACCGAAAATACAAAAATTTGCTGGGTGTGGTGGCGCCAGCCTGTAATCTCAGCTACTCGGGAGGCTGAAGCAGGAGAATCGCTTAAACCCAGGAGGCGGAGGTTGCAATGAGCAGAGATCGTGCAACCGCACTCCAGCCTGGTGATAGAGCAAGATTCCATCTCAAAAAGAAAAGTTAGATCACTGGTCCCTTGTTATAAGACTCACTAAGGGCATCTCTAGACATAAACCCAGGGCTCTTAACTCACTGTATAAGGTTTCTTTGCACTGCTGCTGCTTTCAATCCAGTAACAATAAATTTAATGAAGTCCAAGTTTTCTCATTTAATCAATCATAGATACATCCATGAGTAAATAACCATAGCAGTTTAAAGACTAACTTCATCAAAAACAAGCACACTAAGCACCCACCATGAGGTGCATACAGTAGGTAAAGAACTGCCTAGCTTTGATATGGCAGCAGCTCTTAGGCATTGGAGGGAAATGTCAATACCCACTGAAAAATTGTCAGCATTATCATCATCATCTTGACAATTAGCTAGTATTTTAGGGTGTTTACTCTGAACCAGGCACTTTACATGTTATTTCTGATCCTTACAACAACTCTTGAAAGGTAGGTGTTATCGTCCCCCCACTGTACATTTGTGGCCACCAGATTTAAAAGTAAGTATTCTGAGCCGGGTATGGTGGCTCACACCTGTAATCCCAGCACTTTGGGAGGCTGAGGTGGATCACCTGAGGTCAGTTCAAGACCAGCCTGGCCAACATGGTGAAACTCCGTCTCTACTAAAAATAAAAAAAATTAGCCAGGTGTGGTGGTGGATGCCTGTAATACCAGTTACTCAGGAGGCTGAGGCAGAAGAATCGCTTGAACCCGGGAGGTGGAGGTTGCACTGAGCCGAGATCGCGCCACTGCACTCCAGCCTGGGCAACAGAGCGAAACTCTGTCTCCAAAAAAAAAAAAAAAAAAAGTATTCTGGCCAGGCACGGTGGCTCATGCCTGTAATCCTAGCACTTTGGGAGGATGAGGTGGGCTGATCACCTGAGGTCAGGAGTTCAAGACCAGCCTGGCTAACATAGTGAGACTCTGTCTCTACTCAAAATACAAAAATTGGCCAGGTGTGGTGGCACACGCCTGTAATCCCAGCTACTCAGGAGGCTGAGGCAGAGAATCGCTGGAATCCGGGAGGCAGAGGTTGCAGTGAGCCGAGATCGAGCCACTGCACTCCAGCCTGGGTGACAGAACGAGATTCTGTCTCAAAAAAAAAAAAAAAAAAAAACAAACCTCAGCGTCCATGCACTTTTCCTGCTGTACCATGCTCCCTAAGGGCAGAATAACTACACTGCACATGTGACTGTGATATCAAGTCACTTCAAACTTTGACATAATTTCCAGACTGGCAGTTAAGTAATTTAGCCATCTTTTTAATCTTTAGATTGACTTGGCTAATTTTCTTTTATGATTCCTCAAATGAGTGGTCTTCCATTGTTTCTCTTTTTAAAGAAGCAGAATCCTTTTTCTAAATGAAATCTTATGTGAAAACACTAAAATGTAAAGCAGGTCAAAGTTGAGCTGCTCTGGCTTAAGCAACGTGAGAGAACTAAAGCTCTTCCTTACTCTCATGGCCAACTCTTGGGCACCTCCAAGGAATACTTTGAAAAATACTGGTTTAAAACTGAAGACTCTGCTTTCTCCATCTCAGCTCTACCATTTGCCAGCTGTATAATCTTTGACAAAAAACAATGTTTCACTTTTTCAAACAATGTTTCACTTTCTCTCATCCTTTACAGGTTTGTTACAAATATTACATGGAACAATAAATGTAAAACTCCCTATACATGGTTCACATTCAAAAGTTAGTTTCCTTCTTCTTTATCTACAGTGTTAATAGTTGTTGCCAATTCAAGAAAGCTCAATAAATATATCTGAAGATATTCTTGGCAGCAGAGAAGTGAACAAGTAAATGCTCCCATAGTTCAACTAACATAAACAAACCTAATAAATCCTTCATTAAAAGTACCAGTGGTATTAGTAACTCCCTCTTAGTCCTTTTGGGCTGCTTTAACAAAATACCAAAAACCACTCAGGCACGGTGGCTCACACCTGTAATCCCGGCACTTTGGGAGGCTGAGGCAGATGGATCACCTGAGGTCAGGAGTTCGAGACCGGCCTGACCAACATGGTGAAATCCCAGCTCTACTAAAAATACAAAATTATCCCAGCGTGGTGGCACGTGCCTGTAATCCCAACTACTCAGGAGTCTGAGGCAGGAGCATAGCTTGAACCCGGGAGGTGGAGGTTGCGGTGAGCTGAGAGAGCACCATCGCACTCTAGCCTGGGCAACAAGAGTGAAACTCTGTCTTAAAAAAAAAAACAAAAAACAAAAAAAACAAAACTGGGTAGCTTATAAACAACAGAAATTTGTTTTTCTCTTTCTTCTTTTTTTTTTTTTTTTTTTTTTTGAGACAGAGTCTCACTCTGTTGCCCAGGCTGGAGTACAGTGGTATGATCTCGGCTCACTGCAACCTCTGCCTCCTGGGTTCAAGCAATTCTTCTGCCTCAGCCTCGCAAGTAGCTGGGACTACAAGTGCATGCCACTACGCCCAACTAATTTTTGTATTTTTAGTAGAGATGGGGTTTCACCACATTGGCCAGGCTGGTCTCGAACTCCTGACCTCGTGATCTGCCTGCCATGGCATCCCAAAGTGCTGGGATTACAGGCATGAGCCTCTGCACCCAGCCAGAAATTTGTTTTTTCAAAGTTCTGGGGCAGGAAAGTCCACTGCTGTCTGGTAAGGGCCCAAGTCCCGGTTCACAGACAGTGCCTTCTTGCTGTGTTCTCACATGCTAGAAGAGGAAAGGGGGTCTCTCTTGTCTCTTTTATAAGGGCTCTGCTCTCATGACCCAATCATCTCCCAAAAGCCCCCCCCCCTTCTAATACCATCACTCTGTAGGTGAGGATTTCAACATATAAATTCCAAGTAGACATAAACATTTAGACCATAGCACCATCCCAGCTTAGCCTCCCAGTCAGCCACTGACTGATGGACCCAAAACCACAATTTTGGTAATAGACAAGAAAGAGATCCCTTATGAGATTCCTTAACATAGACATGATGTTTGAGATGGATAAGTTACTGTGGTACTGAGTACGTTAACTTTGGCATTTCCTGAGCTGAGCATTTCAACTGGTAACTTAATTCTAAGATTTAATGAGTATTTTAATGTTCATATTCTACAACAGAATCTAATGTTCATTTGCCCATCTTCCAGGCTTCTATTTTTCCAGGCACTGCAAGCCAAAAATACATCTATGTCATGTGCACCCTCACCTAAGCAATTTTAAACTGGCTCTTGCCTAAAGAATTAAGAATCCATTGCCATGGTCTATTATTAATAACATGTTCCCATTTCTTCATGTATAACCAGGGACGAAAGCTATTTTTACAGGAAAGAGATTGCCGGTCCCAATCTAAGCCCAGTCAACTCTCAAATCACACACTCTATGGAAGCTGCAGATGTTGGCTTTGATCACTATGATTCAGGAAGAATCATAACAGTAGATTACATAGCTAAGAAAAGAGTCATTTAAGATAAGGAAGACATACCTGAGTATTCAATATGGATGTGGAATCCAAAAAGATTTAGAATACTAATCTAGTATTTTACCAGGAACCCTGAGCAATTCACCTGCTCTCTGTTGATTACTGCTTTGTGAGAAAAGTGAAAATATACTCATGAAAATGCCAGAGATGTTGGTGCTGCTGTTATTTTGTAGACAGGGTCTCCATATGTTGCCAAGGCAGGTCTCAAACTCCTGGGCTCAAGAGATCCTCCCACCTCAGACTCCCAAAGTCCTGGGATTATGGGCATGAGTCACTGTGCCCAGCCAGACATATTGCTTTGATTAACCATCAAACAATTATGTCCCAGGGTTATCAGGGACCTCAGCAAGTCATCTCTGTCATCTCCCTCATTTCTAAACAAGCTCACACCTGAATGATCCCAGAAAGATAGTCTTTGGAGAAGATACTTCATAATATCCCTTGGTAACAACATTTCAGTATCTTGCAGTCAGGAAGTTCTTTCTAATGTGTAATCTACATCCTTTATGTTGCAATTAAAACACATTCCCTCTTGTCCTGTCCTCTATGGAAAGAGAACATCTGCTTAACACCACCTGAACAATATCCCTCCAAGAGATTATAAAATATAGGAAGCCCATTTCAAATAGCTTCATGTAAATGCAACATGGCTTTATATGGGTCACCTTAGACAAAGAACGTGATTAAGAGTCTTAAATTCCTAATTCCATCACTGACTTGCTCTGAAGATGATAGGAAGTTAAAACCATGCAGATGCTGTGCTTCAATTATCCCATCAGTAAAATGCAAATAATAAAACCAGAATGTTGGAACTCAGTTCTTCATACAGGAAAGAGATTCTGAGTCTCAATCTAAGCCCAGCCAACAACTCTGAAATCACATACTCTGGAGAAGCTGCAGATGTTAGCTTTGATCTCTAACATGTCAGAAGATCATTAATATATTACCATAGGACCTGCAATTCCATTCCTACCTAGGTATATTCCTAAAATAACTGAAAATAAGCCAATGCACATACATGTTCAAAGCAATACTATTCACAAGAGCAGAAGGCAGAAACAGCCCAAACGTTCTTCAATGGATGAATGGATAAACAAATGTGATATATACACACAATGGAATATTATTCAGTCATGAAAAGGTATGAATTACTGATAAATACTCCAATGGAGATAAACCTCCAAAACATTACGCTAAGTCAAAGAAGCCAGACACAAAAGATCACATATTGTATGATGCCATTTACATGAAATATCCAGAATAGATCAATCCACAGAGACAGAATGCAGATTGATGGTTATCAGAGGCTGGAGGAAGGGCGGAATAAGGACAAACTGCTTAACTGGTAAGGGGTTTTACTTTGGAGAGATGGCAATGTTTTGAAACTAAAGAAGTTGCAGAACATTGTGATGTACTTAAATGCCACTGAATTGTTCACTTTAAGATGGCTAATTTTATGTGAAGTGAATTTCAGTTCAGTAAATCCTTATTCTAAAAAAAAAAAAACTCAGCCAGGCGCGGTGGCTCATGCCTATAATCCCAGCACTTTGGGAGGCCGAGGCGGGCAGATCACCTGAGGGCAGGAGTTTGAGACCAGCCTGACCAATATGGAGAAACCCTGTCTCTACTAAAAGTACAAAATTTGCCGGGCATCATGGTGCATGCCTATAATCCCAGCTACTCAGGAGGCTGAGGCAGGAGAATCACTTGAACCCGGGAGGAGGAGGTTGCAGTGAGCCGAGATCGCACCACTGCACTCCAGCCTGGGCAACAAGAGTAAAACTCCATCTCAAAAACAAAACAAAACAAAACAAAAAAATGCTAGAAGCTGAGTGTGGTGGTTTGTACCTGTAATCCAGCTACTTGGGAGGCTAAAGCAGGAGGAAAGCTTGAGTTCAAGGCTACAGTGAACTACGATCACCACTGCAGTCTAGCCTGGAAGAAACAGTGTCTCAAACAAATAAAAGAATGCTAGGAGAACTAAAAAGGACAATGTCCATATAAGCACTTCCCAGGAAAGTTACCATATAAAATTCCAGGTAGGGCCGGACGTGGTGGCTCACGCCTGTAATCCCAGCACCTTAGGAAGCCGAGGCGGGTGGATCACCTGAGCTCAGGAGTTCGAGGCCAGCCGGGCCAACGTGGCGAAACCCTGTCTCTACTAAAAATACAAAAAATAGCCAGGCGTGGTCGTATGCGCCTGTAATCCCAGCTACTTGGGAGGCTGAGGCAGGGGAGTCGCTTGAACCTGGGAGGCAGAAGTTGCAGTGAGCCAAGATCGCACCACTGCACTCTAGCCTGGGCGACAGAGCAAGACTCAGTCTAAAAAAAAAAAAAAAATCTAGGTAGGACTATAGCCAAAATGTTTATTATCATCATATAAATATGGCTAATTAAACTCTGGGCAAAGTATATAAATCACAAACTATTAATAGAAAACAATGGCCAGGCACGGTGGCTCACGCTTGTAATCCTAGCACTTTGGGAGGCCAAGGCAGGCAGATCACGAGATCAGGAGATCGGACCATCCTGGCTAACATGGTGAAACCCCGTCTCTACTAAAAATACAAAAAATTAGCCGGGCGTGGTGGCAGGCATGTGTAGTCCCAGCTACTCCGGAGGCTGAGGCAGGAGAATGGTGTGAACCCGGGAGGTAGAGCTTGCAGTGAGCCGAGATTGCACCACTGCACTCCAGCCTGGGTGACAGAGAGAGACTCCGTCTCAAAAAAAAAAAAAAAACCCAAAAGTATAGAGCTTTGAGCTTTGTCACAATTATACAGTCAGTACATAGAAATAAGAGCCAATAAACAAGTGAATGAATAAAGAGGTTAACCCAGCACCTCAGCTAATTAGCTATAGCAACAATGACCGCAAGAAAGCAATTAAAAAAAAAAAAAGATAAGAAATGAACTTTATTTAAAAGCCAATAATACCAAAATACAAAGACCCATTCAGTACGGAGGTGAAAAAAGAAAGGCTAAACATAGCAAAGTTTAAAAGTACATAAAAAGGGCTGGGCATGGTGGCTCACACCTGTAATCCCAGCACTTTGGGAGGCTGAGGCAGGAGTATCACCTGAGGTCAGGAGTTCGAGACCAGCCTGACCAAAATGGAGAAACCTCATCTCTAATAAAAATACAAAATTAGCCGTGGGTGGTGGTGCATGCCTGTAATCCCAGCTACTCGGGAGGCTGAGGCAGAAGAATCGCTTGAACCCGGGAGGCAGAGGTTGTGGTGAGCCGAGATCACGCCACTGCACTCCAGCCTGGGCAACAAGAGCAAAACTCCATCTAAATAAATAAATAAACAAATAAATAAAGTAAGTGCATAAAAAGTAAATAAACCCTTAAGGCCAACATAAAAAGGCCATGAGAATCATTACTCTCACCATTTTGCAAATATCTTCATGCCCTCACCCTTTTCTCTCTTAATACAGTGTTCTGGCAAGATACCAAGCTAAGCAGCCAAGAATACAAAAAATGGAAATGTACAGCTCCTATCTTCACGATCCTACTGTCTTACAGTATACTTCTTATGAGGAAACAGACATGTTTTGTTTTGAGATGGAGTCTTGTTCTGTCACCCAGGCTGGAGTGCAGTGACACGATCTCAGCTCACTGTATCCTCCACCTCCCCAGTTCAAGTGATTCTCCTGCCTCAGCCTCCTGAGGAGCTGGGATTACAGGTGCGCACCACCACCACGCCTGGCTAACTTTAGTATTTTTAGTAGAGACATGGTTTTGCCATGTTGGCCAGGCTGGTCTTGAACTCCTGACCTCAGGTGATCTGCCTGCCTCAGCCTCCCAAATTGCTGGGATTACAGGCATAAGTCACCACGCCCAGCCTACATATGTTAATAATCAAAATACACAGACCATCTCCACTTCGTCCCTTCCCATGCCTTAAACCCAATTCAATTTAGCTTCTGGCCCTACTTTCCTCCAATATTGTTCTTGCTATAATCATCAATGATCTCTGTGTTGATAAATCCAACAATGTACAGTGATTACTCCCTTCCTGAAATATGTTCCTATGTTGGTTTGTCTAATAACAAGATCTTACATTTTCTCTTGAATTCCTTGGAGTGTGGTCTTCTCCTCCTACTCTATACTTGTTCTCTAGGAGATCTCATCCATTTCCCTTGGTTGTAAATACCATCTATACACTAATACCATCCAGATTTCTCTCCAGCGCCACTTTTGTGAATCAGCCTAAAGACTACTTACTTGATATCTACACTTGTATGTTTTCACAGGCATCTCACACTTAGCATGACTAAAACTGAGGTCTTCATTCCACTCCCCAACTCTAATCCAAATCTGCTCCTCCTCCAATGTTTCCATCTCAGAAACACCACCTTCATCTACCCAGATGCTCAGGCCAAAAATCTGGAATCATACTTGACACCTTCTTCTTCCCACACATCCAATCCATTAAGTCTTGCCTGTCCTAATTCTAAAATATCTACTGAATCTTTCTACTTCTATCTCCACTGCTTACAGTCTAATCCAAACCATCATCGACTTTTGCCCGGACCACTGTAATACTTCCTAACCACACTTCCCCCATTTCTTCTCTTTCCAAACCCCTCCCAACAATGTACCCACAGTAATGGGGTGTTGCTGTTGTTATTGTTGTTTTGGAGACAGAGCCTTGCCCTGGAGTGCAGTAGCATGGTTTTAGCTCACTGCAGCCTCAACCTCCCCAGACCAGACGATCCTCCCACCTTAGCCTCCTGAGTAGCTGGAAGCACAGGTGTGAGCCACCACACCCAGCTAATTTTTTTGTACTTTTTGTAGAGATGGGATCTCACCATGTCACCCATACTGGTCTCAAACTCCTGAGCTCAAGCAATCCACCCGCCTCAGCTTCCCAAAGTGCTAGGATTACAGGCATGCGCCACTGCGCCCGGCCCCAGAGTAATGTTTTAAAATCATATATAGGCTCATGATACTCAAGCTTAAAACCTTCAAAATCTTCTAATTATACTCAGGATAAAAATCCAAAAGCCGGCCAGGTACAGTGGCTCATACCTGTAATCCCAGGACTTTGGGAGGCCAAAGCAGGTATATCACCTGAGGTCAGAAGTTGAAGATCAGCCTGGCCAACATGGTGAAACCCCGTCGCTACTAAAAATGAAAAAATTAGGCCAGGTGCTGTGGCTCAGACCTGTAATCCCAGCACTTTGGGAGGCCAAGGCAGGCAGATCACGAAGTCAGGAGATCGAGACCAACCTGGCTAACACGTGAAACCCCATCTCTACTAAAAATACAAAAAATTAGCCTGGTGTGGTGGTGGGCGCCTGTAGTCCCAGCTACTTGAGAGGCTAAGGCAGGAGAATGACGTGAGCCCGGGAGGCAGAGCTTGCAGCAAGCCGAGATCGCGCCACTGCACTCCTGCCTGGGTGACAGTGCGAGACTTCTTCTCAATAAATAAATAAATAAATAAATAAATAAAAAATTACCCACATGTGGTGGCACGTGCCTGTAGTGCCAGCTACTCAGGAGGCTGAGGCAGGAGAATCGCTTGAACCCAGGAGGCGGAAACTGCACTGAGCCGAGGCCACACCACTGCACTCCAGCCTGGGCAACAGAGCAAAACTCCGTCAAAAAAAAAAAAAAAAAAATCCAAAAGCCTTGCTGGGTGTGGTAGTTCATGCCTGTAATTTCACCACTATGGGAGGCCAAGGTGGGGAAGGAGCTCTTGAGTCCAGGAGTTTGAGATCAGCCTAGGCAGCATAGTGAGGCTTTGTCTCTACAAATAATCAAAAATTACCTAGGCATGGTGGTGGGTGCCTGTAGTCCCAGCTACTTGGGAAGCTGAGGTGGGAGGATCCTTGAGCCTAGAAGGTCAAGACTACAGTGAGCTATGATCACACCACTGCCTGCTAGCGTGGGGAACAGAGACTCTGTCTCAAAAAAAAAAAAAAAAAAAAAAAAAAAAAAATCCGAAAGCCTTGACATAGCCCTGCCTAAGTCTCTATCCTCATTCTATGCCTCTTTCCTCCATCCTCTACTGTTCACTGTATTCCAACCATATCAACCTTCTTCCAGTTTCTCAAATGTGTCAAGTTCTTTCCCATCCTGAGAATTTCATACATGCTATTCCCTTCCCTTTCTATCCTTCTAGTCTCTGCTTAAGTATCACTTCTTCAGAAAAACACTTCTCAAACCTCCAGTTTAATTCAGGTTCCCCTACTATAATCTCTTTTTATTTTTCTGTCATAGGTTTGGCACACACTGCAATTATATGTTTATTGGTATAATTATTTGTTTACTGTCTCTCTTTCCTCTGGACTATAATCTCCATACAGGCATGGACATCTATTTCTCCACTCAAGTCTCACTATATTGACCTAGTGGTTTAAAGTGTTTAGTAGTTGAGAATAACTTAGAGGTTAAGAGCGGGGGAATGTGGAGCCAGGTTGTTTGGACTCGAATCCTGGTTCTGCCATTTGCTAGCTATATACCTTGGGCAAATTGCTTAACTTCTCTGTGCCACAACTGCTACATCAATAAAATGAGAAGAGTAAGAGTACTCATGTCATAAGGTTGTTAGTTGGAATGAAAAGAATCAATGCAAAGCGCTTACTGCGGTACCTGGCACAAAGCATTCAATAACGACTGGTTCTGATCAGAACCAATATTTGCTAAACAAACAAAAGTCTGAAAAGGTAAGAATTGAGATGCAGAATCACAATCAAGAAATAGTTCTAAAAGGCCTCACAGGGATATTTCATAACTCAAAAAAAAAAGCCATAGTACATAATACACAGCATTATGGCATCCTCACCACCTACTGAAGGAATACACATGCAACAAACATTTATCAAACGAATGACTGAAAAATACACACTCTGCTATAATCACTAGAGAGAATTTTTTTTTTCATTTTTTTGAGACAGGGTCTTGCCATGATGATGCCCAGGATGGAGTGCAGTGGTGTGATCTTGGCTCACTGCAGCCTTGATCTCCTAGGCTCAGGCAGTCCTCCTGCCTCAGCCTCCCAGGCAGCTGGGAATACAGGCATGCACCACCATTTCCAGCTAATTTTAAAAAATTGTTGCTGGGTGCAGTGGCTAACGCCTGTAATCCCAACGCTTTGGGAGGCTGAGACGGGTGGATCACCTGAGGTCACGAGTTCAAGACCAGGCTGGCCAACATGGTGAAACGCTGTCTCTACTAAAAATACAAAAATTAGCTGGATGAGGTGGTGGGTGCTTATAAACCCAGCTACTCAGGAGGCTGAGGCAGGAGAATCACTTGAACCTGGGAGGCAGAGGTTGCAGTAAGCTGAGATCACACCACTCACTGCACTCCAGCCTGGACGACAGAGTGAGACTCTGTCTTAAAAAAAAAAAAAAAAAAAAAAGGCTGGGCATGGTGCCTCACACCTGTAATCCCAGCACTTTGGGAGGCCGAGGCAGGTGGATCACGAGGTCAGGAGATCAAGACCATCCTGGCTAACATGGTGAAAGCCCGACTCTATTAAAAATACAAAAATTAGCCAGGTGTGATGGCACACGCCTGTAGTCCCAGCTACTCAGGAGGCTGAGGCAGGAGGATCGCTTGAACCAAGGAGGCGGAGGTTGCAGTGAGCTGAGATCATGCCACTGCACTCCAGCCTGGGTGACAGAGCAAGACTCCATCTCAAAAACATATATATATATATATATATATATAATCCTAGCTTCCCAAATTGCTGGGTTTAAAGGTGTGGGCCACCACACCAGGCATAAAGACCTTTATAATTGGAAAATAACAATAATTTTTTTTTTTTTTTTGAGACGGAGTTTCACTCTTGTTGCCCAGGCTGGAGTGCGATGGCGTGATCTCAGCTCACCACAAACTCCGCCTCCCCGGTTCAAGCTATTCTCCTGCCTCAGCCTCCTGAGTAGCTGAGATTACAGGCATGCACCACCACACCCAGCTAATTTGTATTTTTAGTAGAGACAGGGTTTCTCCACGTTGGTCAGGCTGGTCATGAACTCCCAACCTCAGGTGATCCACCCGCCTCGGCCTCCCAAAGCGCTGGGATTACAGGTGTTAGCCACCACACCCAGCCGAAAATAATAATGATTTTAAAAACTGGACGCAGTGGCTCACACCTGTAATTCCAGCACTTAGGGAGATCAAGGTGGGCAGATCACTTGATGCCAGAGTTCAGGACAAGCCTGGCCAACATGGCAAAACCCAGTCTCTACTAAAAGAAATACAAAAATTAGCCAGGTGTGGTGGCACACACCTGTAATCCCAGCTACTCGGGAAGCTGAGGCACAAGAATCGCTTGAACCCAGAAGGCAGAGGCTGCAGTGAGCCAAGATTGTGCCACTGCCCCAGAGCAAGACTGTCTCCAAAAAATAATAAAAATAATAATTTTTGAATTAAAAATAAAGATCCATCTTTTTACTTTTTTTTTCCTAGCTAGGATTTGAACCTATATCCTTTTACTTTATTTTGAAGGGTGCTGAGGGGAAAGAGGGACATATATGCTGTTTTAACTTCCTATGCCCTATTAAAGTTTTCCCAAAGCATCTAAACTTCAATCTAAGAATCACTGTCATGTATTCTTTTGGAAAACTTTATTTTGTTACAATAATAATAACATTGTTACTAACAACTGGCATATACAGCACCTAGTGCTGTTCTAAATGCTTTATACATATTAACTAATTTAGTTCTTACAACAACTGTATGGTATTTTACAGATGAGGAGAAGCACAGAGAGACTAAGTAACTTGCCCAAGTTACAGCTAGTAAGCAGGGGTGCTGGAATTTGAACCAGGCTGCTTGGCTCCAGGAGTTAGTGCGACTATGCTGCTGTTCAAAAGTCTGGGGAGAGATATTTTTCTGTCCTGTTTTCAGTGGTCACCTAGAATAAAACACTCCAATTTTCTCTGCAAATCATTAGTGCTTATTAATCCTCTCCAACTCAGCAAAATTTCAGATGCTTCATTACACTATAGGTATATATACCTATGATCTATTCTAGAGAGCAGAAATAAGTGATGAAATCATGAAATGTGAAATTTGCTCCAGCTCATTTTAAAGAAACACAACTTCAGGTCAGGCACAGTGGCTCCCGCCTGTAATCCCAACAAGTTGGGAGACCGAGGTGGGCAGATCACCTGAAGTCAGGAGTTCGAGATCTGCCTGGCCAACACGGTGAAACCCCATCTCTACTCAAAATACAAAAATTAGCCAGACGTGGTCGCACACACCTGTAGCCCCAGCTACTCGGGAGGCTGAGGCATGAGAATCACTTGAACCCAGGAGGTGGAGGCTGCAGTGAGCTGAGATTGCACCACTGCACTCCAGCCTGGGCCACAGAGTGAGACCCTGCCACAAAAAAAAAGTAAAAAATTAAACTCATTAGTCAAGCATGCTAGATATTTATAAGTCCTAGTTATCCTTGACTATGTAAAACCCAGTATTATCATACATGAAATATCAGACAAATATTACATGTAGCAATCTTAAATGAAGACTTAGATGGCAGCAGGGAAACTTAAATTTACACAATCATGATTTGTGATTCCAGCTCTTCAAGGGGATTAAGGATGCTATGACTGAAGACTCCAATCCCTGTACATACCCAGGGCTCACCTCCCTCCTTCTTCCCTCTGTCAGCCCTTGTTTATTTCCTTCAGAATACTTGTTTTAGTCTAAATTTCAATATTTATCAAATACCTATGCTCCCCATTGGAATAAATTCCATAAGGATAAGAACACCTATGTCTACGTTTGTATCCCAACATCTAATGAGTCTTCAATAAATATGTGCTAGATGAACAAACGTCTTCATAGGTAAAAGTTGAAACACACAGTCACAATCAAGAAATAGCTCCACAACGTCTGACAGGAATATTTCTGACCTCAGAAAAAAACACGGTACCAAAACAACACACAATGAAGAAAGAAAAAAATTTAGGTAGAGAAGTGAAGATTATTAACCCTAAGAGCAGAGGAAGAGACAAAAAATAAGTTAGAAAAGAAATAGAAGGAGGACGGATGCTGTGGTGCATGCATATAATCACAGCACTTTGGCAGGCCAAGTTGGGCAGATCACTTGAGGTCAGGGGTTCAAGACCAGCCTGGCCAACATGGTGAAACCTGGTCTCTACTAAAAATACAAAATTAGCTGGGCGTGGTGGCATGAGTCTGTAATCCCAGCTACTCAGGAAGCTGAGGAGGGGGAATCACTTGAACCTGGGAGGCGGAGGTTGCAATGAGCCGAGATAGCACAGCTGCACTCCAGCCTGGATGACAGAGCGAGACTCCATCCCAAAAAAAAAAGAGAAAGTAGCAAGTTGCCCAAGAACTTAAATAACATCTGTTCATTGTTGTAAAATAGCATAGAAGTTAACATCTGAAGAGTACTTTATCCTTTTAAAGCATTTTCACATACTTTTTATCAATGTAA
This sequence comes from Symphalangus syndactylus, assembly GCF_028878055.3. Classification (NCBI taxonomy): domain Eukaryota; kingdom Metazoa; phylum Chordata; class Mammalia; order Primates; family Hylobatidae; genus Symphalangus; species Symphalangus syndactylus. The sequence goes on along the minus strand of NC_072428.2, from coordinate 10,196,150 downwards.
TCAACGTAAGTATTATGATGGGCCGGGCACGATGGCTCACACCTGTACTCCCAGCACTTTGGGAGGCCGAGGCAGGTGGATCACCTGAAGTCAGGAGTTCGACACCAGCCTGACCAACATGGTGAAAACCCACCTCTACTAAAAAAAAAAAAAAAAAAAAAATACAAAAATTAGCCAGCCACATGCCTGTAGTCCCAGCTACTGGGGAGGCTGAGGCAGGAGAATCACTTGAACCCAGGAGGCGGAGGATGCAGTGAGCCAAGATCGCGCCATTGCACACTAGATTGGGCAACAAGAGCGAAACTCCATCTCAAAAAAAAAAAAAGTATTATGATGGATGTTTTACTTTTCCATTCTTTAAATACAGACTCAGAAAAGCATTCAAAGCCTTTGATTTGAATCACAGCTCTACTATACCTACTGTGTGATCTTGGTTAAATTATTTACTGTCCCTGAGCTTCAAAAAGAAACGGAAAAATAGTATCTCTATGGGGAAATTAACATCTACTCTAAAGGACTCTTGTAAGTATTAAATGAAATAACACACGTAAAGAACATGACACAGTAAATGCTCAATAAAGGACATTAACCTTCCCTACAGCTTCCTTAAATAATTTGTACAAGACTTCTCAGGTAGTAAATCTAGGGCTTAAACCCAGATCTCCTGATTATCTATTTTCTCCTTACATTACATTGGCAGGCTGCCACATACTACTGGACACATAAATACATTCTGACAATCACTAATCATAAAATTTTTATCCATCAGTAACTAATTTTAGCTGTGCAAAAAAAAAAAATTGATCATATTAACTTGGGGGAGCTTGAAAAGATAAAATACAAATGACCCCAAACCACAGGACAGGCTGTACCACAGCATTTCTGTACAAACAGAAATTAAGACACTGAAAGCTCTCTCTGAGTTTATGAGGAACAATTGGAGAATGAAACAAGAATGATTGTGATTAAAGGAACTTAAGTTTTTTTGGGGTAAACCAAACCACTGGGCAAAAAAATGAGGATTCCACTCCAAAATAACTCCATCAAGGCTGAGGCATATCTTAGAAAAAGACACCTCTCTGTGCTAACAACAAAACATTTTCTCTTATTCCTTTAAGAGTGAGATAAATTGGAAGAGTGAGAGAAATTGTCAACTTTTTTTTTTTTTTTTTTTTTGAGACGGAGTCTCACTCTGTCGCCCAGGCTGGAGTGCAGTGGTGCTAACTCGGCTCACTGCAAGCTCCGCCTCCCGGGTTCACGCCATTCTCCTGCCTCAGCCTCCCAAGTAACTGGGACTACAGGCACCCACCACCATTCCCCGCTAACTTTTTTTGTATTTTTTAGTAGAGACGGGGTTTCACCGTGTTAGCCAGGATGGTCTCGATCTCCTGACCTCATGATCCGCCCACCTCAGCCTCCCAAAGTGGTGGGATTACAGGCGTGAGCCATCGTGCCCGGCCTAGAAATTGTCAACTTAAACAGACAACATTCACCAATATGCTTGAGGACTATAATGTTTGGATTTGATATTAATAAGCACCATAAAGTTACATGATCAAAGCAAAAGTTTTATAAGTTTCCTAACACATATTGAAAATATTGTGAAAATTATACAGTATAAAAATGTATGGCCGAGCGCGGTGGCTCATGCCTGTAATCCCAGCACTTTGGGAGGCCGAGGTGGGCAGATCACAAGGTCAGGAGATAGAGACCATCCTGGCCAACATGGTGAAACCCCGTTTCTACTAAAATACAAAAAATTAGCTGGGTGTGGTGGTGCACACCTGTAGTCCCAGCTACTCGAGAGGCTGAGGCACGGGAATCGCTTGAATCCAGGAGGCAGAGATTGCAGTGAGCCAAGATTGCGCCACTGCCTGCAGCCTGGCGACAGAGCAAGACTCCATCTCAAAAAAAATAAATTTAAAAAAATGTAAGCCAGGTGCATGCACCTGTAGTTCCAGCTACTGGGGAGGGCTACTCGAGCCCAGGAGTTTGAGTCCAGCCTGAGCAACATAGGGAGACCTCATCTCTTTAAAAAAAAAAAAAATTTAAATTAAATTACTACTTTATTAATAAAAATAATTGTTTTCTAATGATATACATAACTAATCTTTTTCAAGTGATATACATAACTCTGTTCCAGCTCAAGTTCTAGAAGTTCAAATCTTTAATCATCTCCAAGAACTTTCTTACTAAAAGACAGAATTCAGTCACATTCCAAACCCGTCCAGTTTTTAAAGCAAATGTCAAAAGAGAACCCAATCTAACATTGACAGAACACCACAAGATTTAACCAAGTAAGTTAAAACCTGAGTGAAAATACAAAAAATTAGCCGGGCATGGTGGCACATGCCTGTAATCCCAGCTATGCGGGAGGGCTGAGGCAGGAGAATTGCTTGAATCCGGGAAGTGGAGGTTGCAGTGAACTGAGATCGTGCCACTGCACTCCAGCCTGGGCAACAGAGTGAGACTCCAGCTCCAAAAAAAAAAAAAAGAAAGAAAGAAAGAAAAAAAAGAAAAAGAAAAAAAGCTGAGTGAACTTCTATCACAAAGCATGGGATAAGCTGATTAAGTTGATAAGCTCTATCCCTGTAACCTCCCATCACCACCACCAAATTTCTTGGCCTCAATTCAACTTAAGCCTCTGCCAATTATTTCCCGCAGAAACATAATAAAATATTCCTAAGATTGCTTCATGACACTCACAGCAATTTCCATTTGTTATTTAGCATTCATTAGGAGCCAATGAGATAGTCCTTGTAACTCTAAATTCTACGCAGAACTTATCAGTTCCCAGTGGACAATGTTGCTTTCTTCTCTACATTCTTTTACTCTGATATACATTCTCTTCTACCATAAAAACTTTTTCAAAAATGCACATTCTTAGCTTAACTTCCCAATCTAGATTCTCCATAAAGATAGTCTGGTGGTTCTTCATTAATCCCTTTCTGGGAGCACTGAGGTCGTGTAACTAGGAAATTGCTTATGATTAAGGGCCCTTCATTTAAATGTTGCTGACCTCACACAAAAAATTAAAGGAACAGTAATCTTTCCAAAACTCATATGAGAATACTAAAACAGTGGGAGAATGTGGCCTTGTACAGTTTCCACTCAAGGACTAGGAACTGAATCTCTACACCCTTAAAAACCACTGTCTTGGCCAGGCGCGGTGGCTCACACCTGTAATCCCAGCACTTTGGGAGGCCAAGGCAGGTGGATCACGAGGTCAGGGGTTCAAGACCAGCCTGGCCGAGATGGTGAAACCCCGTCTCTACTAAAAATACAATAAATTAGCTGGGCGTGGTGGCGGCGCCTGTAATCCCAGCTACTCGGGAGGCTGAGGCAGACAATTACTTGAACCTGGGAGGTGGAGAAGGTTGCAGTGAGCCGAGATCGCGCCACTGCACTCCAGCATGGGGGACAAAACAAGACTCCGTCTCAAAACACACACACACACACACACACACACACACACACAAAACACTCTCCTACTGATTCTACATACTTTGGAAACTTATCCAACCCAGAATGACCTCAAGACTGATTTTTTTTTTTTTTTTTTTTTGAAACGGAGTTTCACTCTTGTTGCCCAGGCTGGAGTGCAACGGCGCGATCTCGGCTCACCGCAACCTCCGCCTCCCGGGTTCAAGTGATTCTCCTGCCTCGGCCTTCTAAATAGCTGAGATTACAGGCATGCGCCACCACGCCCGGCTAATTTTGTATTTTTAGGTTTCTCCACGTTGGTCAGGCTGGTCTCGAATTTCCGACCTCAGGTGATCCACCTGCCTTGGCCTCCCAAACTTCTGGGATTACAGGAGTGAGCCACCGCGCCCGGCAGGCTGAATTTTTTTTTTTCCCAACAATGAAGTGACACAAATTAGGATCGTGACACTGAATGCGATGAAAATAAGAGACTTAGTCCCCAAACTTTCCAAGCTGGGAAGGAAAAAGGAACCACAAAGGAGTTCCCAAAGCGTTAACCTTTCATTTAAATATCTCAATATTTGAATGATTTCTACACACAGCCTTTTTTTTAGCTTTTGTATGTGCAGTGACCAAACTATTAATCAAATACAACAAGACTGGACGGGCGCGGTAGATGCCTGTAATTCCAGCACTTTGAGAGGCCGACGTGGACGAATCACTTGAGGCCAAGAGTTCAAGACCAGCCTGGCCAACATGATGAAACCCCGTCTTTACCACAAATACAAAAATTAGCCGAGTGTGGTGGCGTGCGCCTGTAGTTCTAGCTACTTGGGAGTCTGAGGCAGGGGAATCGCTTGAACCCGGGAGGCAGAGGTTGCAGTGAGCCAAGATCGCGCCACTGCACTCCAGTTTGGGTGACAGAGCGAGACTGTCTTTAAAAAAAAGAAAGGGACAGACTCCTTGGGTTTCCTCTGGATACTCCCCAGAAAGCAGACCCTCACAGGACAAGCGTTTGCCTTCAAAGTCTTACCATCCTCTACTAGACTCTAACCTCTAACCACAAACACCATGGTTGTAAGATTTCCAAAGAGGCTGGGGAGAAGGAGGATAAATCAACCAGGAAACAATGTAGACAACAAGGTTATCAGGAAACAAAGTAGACAACAAGGTTATCAAGAAACAAAAAGAAACCGTCATTGCTACACCAGTTAAAATGATACAGACTTTGAAAAGCAAAACAGCCAAGAAACCACATGGTTCCTTTACTTCTGAAGCCTCTAGTGACAGGATCTATATTCCTAACAGTCTATATTCCTAGGAAAAGAGGGATCACAGACGATCAAATAACAACTCACTGTTTTCATAACTTGACTGGTAACTGGGGGGAAGGGAATTGGTAAACGACAAAAGTGACTTACAGGGCATTTAATGATCTGTTCGGTATATGTGGGGAAGTCACGTCCCAGACATCAGCCTCAGTTTACCCACCCACAAAAAGGCGAGAACATAACACTTCGCTCAGAGGAGCCAAAGGGACTTGTTCCATAAGCCTCCACCTACTCAAAGGTCCCTTCAAAGGCTGGACTCAGTAGGGGTCCCCAGTGCAATTGAGGCATGACACTCGGAGACTTCGGGGTGGGGGGGAAAGGAGAAAGGAAGGAGGGTCAAAGTGCGCAAAGCTCTATCGGTTCCTGGAAAGCCATTTTCCCCACACACTGGGGGTGCCCTAGACCCAACATCTCCTCCCTAAAGAACCACACCGGGAAGCCCCAGCATCTCTCCCTCCTTCCGGCTTCTCCCTCGGTTCTGGGCTGCCCCTCGGGCCGCGCCCCTCAACGCAGTCCGGTAGCCCCTCCTCCGGCAGTGTCACGGCGGCCGGCCAGCCTGCCCACCCGCCGGCGCCAAGGTCTTCTCAACCCCGCAGCGGAAGGATGCCGGGCTGGGCCTCCCAGGCTCCTCCTGGGCCTACCTGCAAGGCAGACGGGAGCTCGGTTTGCAGTCCAGCGGACAGGCTGAGCCACAGGGAAAAAGAAAGAGGAGGCAGGAATAAAGCAAGGGGTCCGTTCTACCGACTGGCAGGGGAAGGCGGCTTGAGCGCGGGGCCTCGCGGATAACTCAGCCCTCGACCCGGCGCCGCCGCCGCTGCTCAGCGAGACATCAAGCAAGAAGACGGCGCAAAAGATCACCGAATACAAGAACGCCCCAGACATCAAAGGAGGAACGCCCAAGCAATCGTTCAAGGAACTACAGCCGAGCGCCGAAAAACAGCTCAACTCCTACTCAAGGTCCGGCTCCTGTCCGAGGCATAAATAAACAAACCCAGATCATAAGCCACGGGTTAAAAAAGAGTGCGCTTCTGCCATTTTCTGTGGGTCGCCGGCTGTTAAAGTTCTTTAGAGAACTGGAGTTTCTCGTGAATGTGTTGAAGATCAAATCATAGCGCAATAACACTTGTTGTCTAACTATAGTCCCGCGACTGTTCTATGGACTCCCAACACTCTTTATCCCAATTGAGCAAATTACTTAACCTTATTTGACCCTTAGTTTCCTAACAGAGCAGTGAGGGGAATTAAAAATCATAGAGACAGAAAACGAGAGAGAATTCAGGCTGAGGAACAAAATGAACAGTCTACGTAAAAACTCCAGTTTAGCCCCCACAAAGCATGACCAAAAGAAGCTGGGAAAACCCAGAATTATGTAGCCTGACCTTAAGGCAGGGGGATAAAAAGTACACGGATTGCTTTTCTCTTTTATTTTCTTCCAAAGGCCTAGAGCCACAGGTGTGCTTCTTATATAATAAGCAAAAGTCTCTTTGGGTTCAGAACCTGATAAAGTGTTGACAATTTCATCATCACAACAATGGCTTCTTTCTGTAGTCTCTTAGTTGATAAATGAATATGCTCAGCACAAATATGGATGAATATGTACATCCTAGATATGATTCAATAAATCACAAAGATCACTGCAAGTATGGTTACCAAGTGTGAGCAATCATAGTCTACCTTACCTCCTCCTAGGGAGGCTTACACCCTTCCCCACTACTCAGAGAGGAAGGGTGTAAAAAGGAAACAAGATAGTCCCAGTTTGGTTGGGCGCAGCGGCTCAAGTCCATAATTCCAGCACTTTAGGAGACGAGGCTGGTGGATTGCTTTGAGCCCAGGAGTTCAAGACCAGCCTGGGCAACGTGGTGAGACTCCAGTCTGTATAAAAAAAAAAAATACAAAAAGTTAGCCGGTCCTGGTGGCTCCCGCCTGTAGGCCCAGCTACTCAGGAGGCTAAGATGAAAGGATATCCTGAGCCCGGGAGGTGGAGGCTGCAATGAGCCATGATCACACCATTGCACTCCAGCCTGATCTATGGAGCAAGACCCTATCTTAAATTTTTTTTTTTTTAATGCCGGGCACAGTGGCTCACGCCTGTAAGCCCAGGACTTTGGGAGGCCGAGGCAGGTGGATCACGAGGTCAGGAATTTGAGACCAGCTTGGTCAAGATGGTGAAACCCCGTCTCTACTAAAAATACAAAAATTAGCCGGTCATGGTGGTGGGCACCTGTAATTCCAGCTATTTGGGAGGCTGAAGCAGGAGAATCGCTTGAACCCAGGAGGCGGAGGTTGCAGTGAGCAGAGATCGTGCCACTGCACTCCAGCCTGGGCGACAGAGCAAGATTCCGTCTCAAAAAAAAAAAAAAATAGTCCCAGCCTTTAAAGACTTTAATTAAACTCAAAAGAGCACATCCTTACAGTATTCGCCTTTTTTAAATAATGTATTGGCATTTTACAAAAATCTCCTCTAAGTCTTTTAAAATACTGGCCAGGCCGGGCGCGGTGGCTCACACCTGTAATCCCAGCACTTTGGGAGGCCAAGGAGGGCGGTTCATGAGGTCAGGAGATTGAGACCATCCTGGCTAATGCGGTGAAACCCCGTCTCTACTAAAAATACAAAAAATTAGCCGGGCGCGGTGGCGGGCGTCCGTAGTCCCAGCTACTCCGGAGGCTGAGGCGGGAGAATGGCGTGAACCCGGGAAGCGGAGCTTGCAGTGAGCCGAGATCGCGCCACTGCACTCCAGCCTGGTGACAGGGCGAGACTCCGTCTCATAAAAAAAAAAAAAAAAAAAAAAGCTTCCTTCTTGGAGAGGCTTGTGGAGCATAGCTATAGCCCTCATTCAAATTTGACTCAGATAACTACATTGTTTTTGTTTGTTTGTTTTTTGAGACGGAGTCTCGCTCTGTCGCCCAGGCTGGAGTGCAGTGGCGCGATCTCAACTCACTGCAAGCTCCGCCTCCCGGGTTGACGCCATTCTCCTACCTCAGCCTCTCCGAGTAGCTGGGACTACAGGCGCCCGCCACCACGCCCGGCTAATTTTTTGTATTTTTAGTAGGGACGGGGTTTCACCGTGGTCTCATCTCCTGACCTCGTGATCCGCCCGCCTCGGCCTCCCAAAGTGCTGGGATTACAAGCGTGAGCCACCACGCCCGGCCATGCCCAGCTAATTTTTTTGTATTTTTAGTAGAGACGGGGTTTCACCGTGTTAGCCAGGATGGTCTCAATCTCCTGACCTCGCGATCCACCCACCTTGGCCTCCCCAAGTGCTGGGATTACAGGCTTGAGCCACTGTGCCCCGCCAACTACATTGTTTTGAAACCTTAATTGCAGTGGAAAAAAACTAAAGAAACTAATTTCACTGCTGTAAGACATTTTCCTTTTTTCAAAAGCTGGAGCCTTTTGAGTAAAACACCTGAAAGTTTGGCAAAGATTTATCTAAAATCATCATCTGAAAATGGCGATATTTGCAATGCTGAGTCTAGACTGCTTTGTGAGACCATGGAAAGGGTGGCTTATTCTATGGGCAGAGTTGTACCTTTACAGATAAATTTCCTTTAGAGAACTGTTCTTTTTAAATGTATATGTATATATATGGATTTAAGCTTCAGTTTGACAGCAAACTACTGCATGTTCTTATGGAAATGTTTATTTGGACTGAAGAGTGGATCACAAGAGATCAGGAGTTGAAACCATCAACCTTGCGGGAATCTCTTCACACTAGAGGAAAAACTGTAAAAAAGAAACAAGGCCAGCAGAAGTGAAGATCATCCTGGGCTGTACCCCTGATGTTCCTTATATTGATGTTAAGACTCAAGAACTCGTTACGGTGTTGACTGTTGATCACTGAATTCTGGTAGGACTCTCCTCATGGAGCCACTCCCCTGAGGTAGGATGGTGCTTCCCTGAAGTAGGATAACCAGTCTTAGCTTTGCCCAGGACTGAGGGGTTTCCCTGAACATGGGACTTTGAGTGTTAAAACTGTGATAGCCATGGGCAATCTGGGACAGTTCACTCCTAAGCATGGACCTTGCCCCTGTCAATCACATGGAAAAAACTTTGGAAAGACTAAACCAACAAGAGGCCAGGTGTGGCAGCTCACACCTGTACTCTCAGCACTTTGGAAGTCCAGGGCGGGAGGATAGGTTAACTCCAGGAGTTTGAGACCAGCCTGGGCAACATAGTGAGACCCTGTCTCTAAAAAACAAAATTTTTTTTTTAATTAGCAGGGAGTGGTGGCATACACTGGCAATCCCCGATGCTCGGCAGGCTGGGGCAGGAGGCTCACTTGAGCCCAGGAGGTCGAGTCTGCAGTGTGTCATGATCACACCACTGTACTCCTGTCTGCGCAACAGAGACAGTGAAACGCTGCCTCAAAAAAAAAAAAAAAGAGGATGAGGATGGGACACACTCGCCTAGGAGACTTCCCTGGAATGAAGGGTGAAGGAGGGAGGGGAGAGAACAGGGAATTAGAGACTGTTCCTTATCTTGGCTCTGGGTTCTGAGAAACATGCCTCTACCACACACTCGGTGGTAGAAATCGGGTTTGAACCTAGCGTGAGATAATTCTGTAATAGTACCATGAGTCATCTTATTAGGAAGTGCAGAAAGACCAGTCAGGCCTTGAACAGCTGAAATGGTAAGCCAGTTGTCAATTCTGCCATTGCAATTCTGTTCTGTTCTTTTCTAGCCTGTTCTTTTTGTGCTGTGGGGTAATGTATACACTTGATGATGGAATGGTAAAGGTAGTAGTATAGTGATGTAGGAGCAGCCCAGCGAAGGAGAGAGAGCCCAGAACAGCAGGAAACTGCTAGCCGTAGAATGATAGAAGGCTCTCCCTTCTTTGGAATTATTCCTATAAGATAAATCTTCAGTGATGAAATTTATCAATAGATCAAAATGTATGAATTTTTTTTTTTTTTTTTTTTTGAGACAGAGTCTTGCTCTGTCACCCAGGCTGGAGTGCAGTGGCGCAATCTCGGCTCACTGCAAGCTCCGTCTCCCGGGTTCACGCCATTCTCCTGCCTCAGCCTCTCCGAGTAGCTGGGACTACAGGCGCCCGCCACCACGCCCGGCTAATTTTTTTGTATTTTTAGTAGAGACGGGGTTTCACTGTGGTCTCCATCTCCTGACCTCGTGATCCGCCCGCCTCGGCCTCCCAAAGTGCTGGGATTACAAGCGTGAGCCACCGCGCCCGGCCAATGTATGAATATTTTAAGGCTCTAGAATGACAAAGAAATCAGCCCGTCTATAAAAGACAGCATAAAGATTAGAGAAAGTTAACATGTCAACAGAATAATAGATCCTTAATGTTTTGCTGGGCAAACAGGGAGGCCCCTTTTTGAAATTTGCTAATTTATGACTTCGAAGTCTAATCTCCTTTCTCCTGTTCAGTATCCAGAGATCTAATTTCTTCTACTTTACAATCACAAGAGGCCTTCAGTTGTAGTCATTTTTTTTTCTCTCTTTTTTTTTTGGAGTTTTGCTCTTGTTGCTGGAGTTGCAATGACATGATCTCAGCTCACTGCAATCTCTGCCTCCCAGGTTTAAGTGATTCTTCTGCCTCAGCCTCCCTAGTAACTGGGATGACAGGCACCTGCCACCATGCCCAGCTAATTTTTGTACATTTAGTAGAGACGGGGTTTCACCATGTTGGCCAGGATGGTCTCGATCTCTTGACCTTGTGATCCGCCCACCTCGGCCTCCCAAAGTGCTGGGATTACAGGCGTGAGCCACTGTGCCCAGCCTGTAGTCATGTTTAAAAAAAAAAAAGTTTAGGCTGGGCACAGTACTTTATGCCTGTAATCCCTATAATCTCAGAGCGCTTCAAGAGGCCAAGGCAGGAGGATTGCTTGAGGCCAGGAATTCAAGACCAGCCTGAGCAACATAGTTAGACCCTGTCTGTACCAAAAAAAAAAATTAGCCAGGCATGGTAGTGCACACTTCTAGTCCTAGCTACTTGGGAGGCTGAGGTGGGAGGATCACTTGAGCCCAAGAGTTCGAGGCTGCAATAAGCTACAATCACACCACTGCACTCCAGCCTGGGTGACAGAGAGAGACCCTGTCTCTACAAAAGTTAATTTAAAAAAATTCAGGGCCGGGCGTGGTGACTCACACCTGTAATCCCAGCACTTTGAGAGGCCGAGGCGGACGGATCACAAGGTCAGGAGATCGAGACCATCCTGGCCAACATGGTGAAACCCTGTCTCTACTAAAAATACAAAAATTAGCTGGGCACAGTGGCACGTGCCTGTAATCCTAGCTACCCAGGAAGCTGAGGCAGGAGAATAGCTCGAACCAGGGAGGCGGAGGGTGAAGTGAGCTGAGATCGTGCCACTGCACTCCAGCCTGGGCAACAGAGTGAGAATCCATCTCAAAAAAAAATTCAGGGCCGGGCACAGGGGCATGCAATCCCAGCACTTTTAGGAGGCCAAGGCAGGTAGATTAATTGAATCCAGGATTTCGAGACCAGGTTGGGCAACTTAGCAAAACTCCATTCCTACAAAAAAAAAAAAAAAAAAATACAAGAATTAACTGGGTATGGTGGTGTGTGCCTGTAGTCCCAGCTACTCGGAAGATTGGTGTCAGAGGATCACTTGAGCCTGGAAGGTAGAGGCTGCAGTGAGCCGAGATCACTCCACTGTACTGCTCTAACCTTGGCAACAGAGCAAGACCCTGTCTCAAAAAAAAAAAAAAAGTTTTTTTTTAGAACAAGGATTTCTGTGTGATAAAAAAAAAAAAGTCTATTAATTTTATGGGTTGGGAAACTAGCATGTCCCCAGCCTTCAGCTAGTATTTTTCTTTCCTTTCCACATAATCAACAAAGTCTTAATCCTGAATCTGTGATTTCTCATACCCACAACAATTTTGGAAGATCTTGGCAGGATCTAGAGAGCAAAATGGGCCCTGAGGACATGTGTATGCACAAAAACCCTTTCATTTCTTACTTTCTTTTTCTTTTTTTTTTTTTTTTTGAGACGGACTCTCGCTCTGTCGCCCAGGTTGGAATGCAGTGGCGCGATCTCGGCTCACTGCAAGCTCCGCCTCCCGGGTTCACGCCATTCTCCTGCCTCAGCCTCTCCGAGTAGCTGGGACTACAGGCTCCCGCCACCATGCCCGGCTAATTTTTTTGTATTTTTAGTAGAGACGGGGTTTCACTGTGGTCTCAATCTCCTGACCTCGTGATCCGCCCGCCTCGGCCTCCCAAAGTGCTGGGATTACAAGCGTGAGCCACCGTGCCCGGCCATTTCTTACTTTCTTGTCCTCCTTCTAACTTCCCCTCCACTGCCAGGGAAAGTAACTACGAAGCTCAGTCTTTGGGCTATTTTCCATTTGTTTCAGATAGCGATAAAATCTTATTATATCTACGATCTGTCTAGCCTCTTTCACCGTTACCCACTTCTTTTGATTTTTTTTTTTTTTTTTTTTTTTTTTGAGACGGAGTCTCGCTGTCGCCCAGGCTGGAGTGCAGTGGCGCCATCTCGGCTCACTGCCGGCTCCGCCCCACGGGTTCACGCCATTCTCCTGCCTCAGCCTCCCGAGTAGCTGGGACTACAGGCGCCCGCCACCTCGCCCAGCTAATTTTTTTTGTATTTTTAGTAGAGACGGAGTTTCACCGTGTTAGCCAGGATGGTCTCGATCTCCTGACCTCGTGATCCGCCCGCCTCGGCCTCCCAAAGTGCTGGGATTACAGGCGTGAGCCACCGCGCCCGGCCGACCGTTACCCACTTCTTCTATGTCCTCACTATATGACTCTACTACAATTTTGTCTTGTTTTTCATCCCTAAGTTAGATTAACTTGGTCTAGATCCTTCACAGTCCTAGAATCAGGAAAACAGCTTCATCCCTATTCAGTTAACTTAAACCAAGAATATGTTTATGGTCCCTCTTTTGTATAATCTGGAATTGGTAAATTGGTGATCACCCAATATTGTTTTCCCTTGATATATCCTGACACCTTACTGCCTTGAAACATCTAAGGGTAAATCTGGAAAACTACTATGCTGGCCAAATGGAGTTATCTATGGGAAAATGAGGCTTACGTAAGGCAGACAAAATCCTTGACTCTTTCCCAAAACCATGCCAGAAAAAAGCTATAAATCCACACTAAGGACAACAAAGGGAGAAGCTTTCTCAGACACTTATAAAAAGCCCCAATGAGGATACCCTTGGCAATTTGGAAGTACAGACCCTGATCCTTCCTCTACATCATTTTGGGGAAATAACTAACCAATGACAAAAAAAAAAAAAAAAAATCCTGGCCTGCAAAACCACAGGTTGAAAGGAGGTTAAAGGTGTAGATCTGAAGAGTTTCCCTGTGGGATTATTAGAAAATAAAATGCTCCCAGGGAAAAACACTGTCAGCCAATGTTCAGCCAGCTCAGCACTTAGATTATCTTTGGTGTGCAAGTAAACAGACTTGAAATTGCTTTTGAAATCTCTCCAAGACTGTCCATCCCACTCAGTCTTTTATGTCACCATCTAGTGAGTTAAGTTGTGAAAAACTCCAATTTTCCTTAAATGTAGTTATATAAAGCTAAAATGCAAGGCATTTTCCATGATCACACTTCACCTTGCCACTTATGATACATGTTTGGCAGTAACCCTTTCCTGATGGGATATACCAAACAGAACCAAAATTTTATGGGGAAAATACCCATCTTAGAAGACTTAAAAAGGAAAGACCTTGAAAATTAAAACATTGCCTTATGAGGGAAACAAAGCAAGCTTGTGTCACAAGTTGAACTTTACAAAGAAAAAAAATGTAACTGGTCACCTCTGTTGCACAATGAATAGAGTTAATGTTTCTAGCCAACTCTTCCTTGTCCATTCCCACCTCACTGACATCCCTGCACATATTAAGCACAACCTTCTGCCAAATGGACCCACTCTTTATAGAGCAGGATAATGATGGTGAATAGCATTTGGAGTAGAAATAAAACAGCAGATAATAATCCATAATTGTTTTTAATCTTGAGGATGAGTCACCCTCAATTTATCTCCAAATTTCTTCTGTCATCAGCTGTTCATTTCTTTACTTTGAAAATCACCAGATTAACACTGCCAAAGGCAGGAGGTAGGAAATGATCCAAGAGGACAAGTCAGAGGTATCACATGGTGAGTGGCTGAGAAACTGGAACAAGACAACCCTCAGGAAAGTCTCTTTTTTGTCCCAGCAAAGGCACCAATGTGTGAACCTAATTCACACTTTCATTATTCTAATCAGGTTATTTTTATATCAGTGTAATTTTAGAACAAGACTTGCTAGGGGATTATTTATTTCTTGGGAAATTCTGTCCATCACTCTGCATATCCAAGGTCTAGCACCAGAATTCATTTCAAGCCAAGAAATTATATTCCTATTACCTCCTTTTTAATACTTTCACATGCCTTCTTTATTCCCTGAATCTTCCTTTTGTACAGGGAATTTCAAAACAGAATGACCAAACAGACTTTCTAACATCACAAGAAATGTGATCTAGTTGGATGTGAGGTGTCTGAACCTGGGTGAATCTGCATTGCTCATCAGTCTCTCTCAGTCCTTAGATCGCCTGTAAAGCATAAGCTTGCTATCTGATCTATATTCGAATCGCCTTTTTAAAGCTGATTGGGTTCTCAAACCCATTTAGCCTCTAACTCCGTGTCAGGGTTGGAAATAGGAAACTGGAGTCCAGATGTTCTCCCTAGGACCTAGGTCCAAGTCACAGTCTAATTATTGCAGACAGGCTAAAGATGGAGGTTTCTGACTGTTTTTAACATCCTCGTAAAAGCACAAAGCTGCAAACTGGGATTAGTAGCCATTTACTAATGCCAGAAGACCATTCCCCAACTGAAATTCTCTCTTCACATTTGCCTCAGATTATGCCTATATAGGCAGCAAAGTAGAAAAACTAAAATACCACCCAAATAATCCAGAACAAGTAAATATTGTTTTCTTTCTTTCTTTTTCTTTTTTTGAGATGGAGTCTCGCTCAGTTGCCCAGGCTGGAGTGCAGTGGTGCGATCTCGGCTCACTGCAACCTCTGCTTCCTGTGTTCAAGTGATTCTCCTGCTTCAGCCTCCTGAGTAGCTGGGATTACAGGCACGTGCCACCATGCCCAGCTAATTTTTGTATTTTTTTTTTTTTTTTTTTTTTTTGAGACGGAGTCTCGCTCTGTCGCCCAGGCTGGAGTGCAGTGGCGCAATCTCGGCTCACTGCAAGCTCCGCCTCCCGGGTTCACGCCATTCTCCTGCCTCAGCCTCTCCGAGTAGCTGGGACTACAGGCGCCCGCCACCACGCCCGGCTAATTTTTTGTACTTTTAGTAGAGACGGGGTTTCACCGTGGTCTCGATCTCCTGACCTCATGATCCGCCCGCCTCGGCCTCCCAAAGTGCTGGGATTACAAGCGTGAGCCACCGCGCCCGGCCTGTATTTTTTAGTAGAGACGAGGTTTCACCATGTTGGTCAGGCTGGTGTCGCACTCTCGACCTCAGGTGATCTGCCCACCTCGGCCTCCCAAAGTGCTGGAATTATGGGATTATAGGCGTGAGCCACCACACCCGGCCTATGTAAATATTGTTTTCATCTGAAATCTGCAGATAATTGAAACCAAAAAAGTGTTTTGACTATATGCTGTTTTCCCCTTTACTATGACTTTTTTTTTTTTTTTTTTTTTTGGAGAAAGCCTTGCTCTGTCACTCAGGCTGGAGTGCAGTGGCATGAGTGCAGTGGCATGATCTCGGCTCAGTGCAACCTCCGACTCCCAGGTTCAAGCGATTCTCCTGCCTCAGCATCCCGAGTAGCTGGGATTTCAGGCATGTACCACTACGCCCAGCTAATTTTTTTTTTTTTTTCTGAGACGGAGTTTTGCTCTTCTTGCCCAGGCTGGAGTGCAATGGCACGATCTCAGCTCACCGCAACCTCTGCCTCCCTGGTTCAAGCGATTCTCCTGCCTCAGCCTACCGAGTAGCTGGGATTACAGGCACCTGCCACCACGCCCAGCTAATTTTTTTGTATTTTTAGTAGAGACAGGGTCTTGCCATGTTGGCCAGGCTGGTCTTGAACTCCTGACCTTGGGTGATCCACCCGCCTTGGCCTCCCAAAGTGCTGGGATTACAGGCGTGAGCCACCGCACCCAGCCGCTAATTTTTGTATTTTTAGTAGAGACGGGGTTTCACCATGTTGGCCAGGCTGGTCTCGAACTCCTGACCTTTACTATGACTTTGTAGGCACAGTCAGAAATGTTTGCAACCACTGAGCTTTCAAATTAGTGGTACTCAACCTGGAGTTCACTGGATAGTAGGGAGCCGCTGTCTTGGTTTCGGTTTAATTAATGCATTTGCAAATGAATCAAGATATTCTGGTATAGCCCCAACCTTACCAAAACACACATATTAAATGTCAGTTTATGACAAGTATCTGTATACCCAGTCATGCTAGATGATGGAATGTGTAGAAGGTGATGAGGAGGAAAGTCTGTCACAACTCCTGGGAAGTCCCCCTCCTCTCCACCTTCTACATTAGCTAAAATGAGTGAGCATTAGCTCCTGACGAATACGGTCAGCCTCTAAGTCCAGGGACTCCATGTGCTCATACTCTTCTTCCGGGGGCTGTTCCATGGGTCCTGTCACTGGAGAGGACCAAACATCCATCCCATGCTCCAGGGAGATGTTGTGGAGGACACAACAGGCCAAGATGATGTGGCTGGATTTCTCTGGTGAGTACTGCAGTGCCCCCTTGGATCCATCCAGGCAGCGGAATCGGGAGCAGAGGGTTCGGAAAGTCTTCTCAATCACACTGTGAGTTGCAGAATGGGCCATGTTATAGCGATATTCTGCTGGAGTTTCAGGAATGTGAAGTGGGGTCATGAGCCAGGTTCGAAGAAAGAAGGAACTGTCACCTGTGGGGAAGGCCCAAAGAAATCATAAGTGACTATAAGTGGAATACAAACAGGAAGTGAAATTCAGAAAACAGGCCGGGCGTGGTGGCTCACGCTTGTAATCCCAGCACTTTGGGAGGCCGAGGCGGGCGGATCACGAGGTCAGGAGATCGAGACCACGGTGAAACCCTGTCTCTACTAAAAAAAATACAAAAAATTAGCCAGGCGTGGTGGCGGGCGCCTGTAGTCCCAGCTACTCGGAGAGGCTGAGGCAGGAGAATGGCGTGAACCCGGGAGGCGGAGCTTGCAGTGAGCCGAGATTGCGCCACTGCACTCCAGTCTGGGCGACAGAGCAAGACTCCGTCTCAAAAAAAAAAAAAAAAAAAAAAAAGAAATTCAGAAAACATATACTGACAATGGACAAGAAAATACAACAGCCTCTGGCGCCAAAGCACACTAGAAAAACCAAGCAGAAAATGCTATGGTAAAAAGAAATCATGCCAATGCCAGGAGCAGAAAGACACGAGTTCTGGCTGAGAATATCGTTGGTAAAAATCGACACAGAAAAACGCTGGCACCTAAAGGAAGCCAAATATGAAAGAATGTAGGAAGGAGGTGAAGGCACTGGAGGAAATAAAATTCCTGCATTCGGCCGGGCACGGTGACTCCCGCCTGTAATCCCAGCACTTTGGGAGGCCGAGGTGGGTAGATCACCACCTGAGGTCCGGAGTTCAAGACCAGCCTAACCAACATGGGAGGCGGAGATTGCAGTGAGCCAAGATCATGCCATTGCACTCCAACCTGAGCGACAAGCGCGAAACTCCATCAAAAATAAAATAAAATTCCTGCATTTTCCTAATTCAGAGATATTGTTATTAATAAAAGGCTTAATAAAACCAAATAAAATCAAATAGCATGCCAATCTTCAAAATCTCCAAAGAGCAAGAATGAAAGAGGAAAAAAGACAATTCTGCCAAGAGATCCCAAAACACTTGTGAGGGAAAGTCTTAACTTTATCCTCAAAATTTCAAGTCTAAAAGCACTACCATGGGATTTCAGGGGACTTCATGGACTATAGTAATTTATTCTCCCAGTGCTAAGAAGAGTAAGACAAAAGTCCGCACGCTTATGGCAGAGATCAGAACTCAGGTGTTCTGCCTTCCTATATATCACAATTACCAGAACCATGCCTTTGGAAGAGGAAGAATTTCACATGAATAAAGAGAGCATACATATAATCATGCAAATAGTAATAGTCGGTGATAAGGAAATGAATTCAGAAGTCAATTAAAAAAATACACACAAGGCATTCTCCTTAAGTGACTTCTTCATCAAATGATTCCAGAAAGTGCTAACAAAACAACAACAACAAAAAACTGGGGTGCAATGTCCTGATACAACAGCACAATGTTAGTATAATTTTTTTTTTTTTTTGAGACAATCTCGCTCTGTCGCCCAGGCTGGAGTGCAGTGGCGCGATCTCGGCTCACTGCAATCTCCGCCTCCTGGGTTCACGCCATTCTCCTGCCTCAGCCTCTCTGAGTAGCTGGGACTACAGGCACCCACCACCACGCCCGGCTAATTTTTTGTATTTTTAGTAGAGACGGGATTTCACCGTGGTCTCGATCTCCTGACCTCGGGATCCGCCCGCCTCGGCCTCCCAAAGTGCTGGGATTACAAGCGTGAGCCACCGCGCTTGGCCAGCGCCCGGCTAATTTTTTGTGTTTTTAGTAGACACGGGGTTTCACTGTGTTAGCCAGGATGGTCTCGATCTCCTGACCTCATGATCCGCCCGCCTTGGCCTCCCAAAGTGCTGGGATTACAGGCGTGAGCCACCGCGTCCGGCCAATGTTAGTATGTTTTCCTGTCCTGACTCACTGTCACTACATCTGGCAGATGAGATGTCCCGCACAGAGGCAAAATCTCTTAGAAATTTGAGAGACAAATAGGCCCTGGAGTACCAGTTTGCATACCACTGTGTTCCTGCCCCACCATCAATTTCAGTAGATAGTTCTGGACTGTTCAGACAGTGGTAGGCACTGTTCCCAACATACAGGGCTCATTTCTTTTAGGCGCTTACATTTATTTTTTTGGAGACAGAGTTTTGCTCTGTCACCCAGGCTGGAATGCAGTAGAGTGATAACAGTTCGCTGCAGCCTCAACCTTCCAGCCTCCTACCTCAGCCTCCTGAATATCTGGGACCACAGGCATGCGCCACCATGCCTGGTAAAATTTTTAATGTTTTCTAGAGAGGAGGTGTCACTATGTTACCCAGGCTGGTCTCTAAGTCCTGTGCCAAACAATCCATCCATCTCGACCTCCCAAAGCCCTGGGATTACAGCGCCTAGCAGGAGCTTACATTTCTAAGAAATGGATTAACTGTAAATATCTAAGAAGTCTCACAAAATTTTCAAATTTACTATTTTAGCTGACTTTTCCCCTCCCAGGTATAACCTTTTTTTTCTTTTTTTTTTTTTTTTTTTTTTGACAGAGTCTGCTCTGCTGCCCAGGCTGGAGTGCAGTGGTGCAATCTCAGCTCACTGCAACCTCCGCCTCCCAGGTTTAAGCAATTCTCCTGCCTCAGCCTCCTGAGTAGCTGGGACTACAGGGACATGCCACCACGCCCGGCTAATTTTTTGTGTTTTTAGTAGAGACGGGGTTTCACCATGTTGGCCAGGCTGGTCACGATCTCCTGACTTCATGATCCACCCGCCTCGGCCTCCCAAAGCGCAGGGATTCCTGGCACGAGCCGCCGCGCCCAGCATTTTTTTTTTTTTTTTTTGGAGACAGAGTCTCGCTCTGCCCAGGCTGGAGTGCAGTAGCGTGATCTTGGCTCACTGCAACCTCCGCCTCCCAGGTTCAAGCAATTCTTCTGCCTCAGCTTCCCGAATAGCTGGGATTACAGGCACCTGCCACCACGCCCGGCTAATTTTTGTATTTTTAGTAGAGACAGGGTTTCACCATGCTGGCCAGGCTGGTCTCAAACTCCTGACCTCAGGCGATCCACCCACCTCGGCTTCCCAAAGTGCTGGGATTACAGGCGTGAGACACCACGCCCGGCCATAACCTTTTCATTGAACATAACCCTACTAAATAATGACTTTAAGAAACTGATGCTATAAATAATAATGAAGAATAATATCCATGACTCATTGAACACCTACTATGTAGCATGTACTGTGCTGGTACTTTTTTTTAACTTTCTTTTTTTTTTTTTTTTTTTGAGACGGAGTCTCACTCTGTCGCCCAGGCTGGAATGCAGTGGCACAATCTCGGCTCACTGCAACCTCTGCCTCCCGGGTTGAAGCGATTCTCCTGCTTCAGCCTCCCGAGTAGCTGGGACTACAGGCATGTGCCACCATGACTGGCTAATTTTGGTATTTTTAGTAGAGATGGGGGTTTCACCATGTTGGCCAGGCTGGTCTCAAACTCCCAACCTCAGATGATCCGTTCCCTTTGGCCTCCCAAAGTGCTGGGATTACAATCGTGAGCCACCATGCCCGGCCCAACTTTATTTTCAATATTTATTTACTTTAATTTAGTTCTGTTTTTTGAGACAGAGTCTCACTCTGTCACCCACACTGAAGTGCAGTGGTGTGATCATAGCTCACTGCAGCCTCAAACTCCTGAGCACAAGCAATCCTCCCAACATACCCTCCTGAGTAGCTGGGATTACGGGCACATGCCACAACACCCAGCTAATTTTAAACTTTTTGTAGAGACAGGGTCTGGTTATGTTACTAGGCTGATCCTGAACTCCTGGCCTCAAGCATTCCTCCCGCTTCAGGAGGAACTCCCACCCGCTTCACCTCCCAAGGTGCTGAGATTACAGGTGTGACCACCACACCCAGCTGGTACTTTTTAAAGATTATCAGGCTGGGCACGGTGGCTCACACCTGTAATCCCAGCACTTTGAGAGGCTAAGGCAGGCGGATCACCTGAGGTCAGGAGTTTGAGACCAGTCTGGTCAATACAGAAAAACCCCATCTCTACTAAAAATACAAAAATTAGCCAGGCGTGGTGGTGCGTGCCTGCAGCCCCAGCTACAGGAGGCTGAGGCAGGAAAACTGCTTGAACCTGGGAGGTAGAGGTTGCAGTGAGCTGAGATCACGCCACTGCACTCCAGCCTAGGCGACAGGGTGAGAGTGTCTCAAAAAAAAAAAAAATTATCTCTTATTATGCAATCCCAACTCTGCTAGGTTAGATATTGAACTTATTTTTCAAATGAGAAGATCAAAGTATATGTCCATCATCCTTTGATATGTCAGGCAAAGGAAAAGACCTAGTCAGTAAACGCTAATTTCAGACTCAGAATACTAAAACAAGAGCATAATAAAACAAGAGCATAATGCTGTAAAAGAGAATAAAATAAGTAAGATGAATAGTGAAACCTGGAGATGCTAAATGATACTTGTTAAAGTTTCTCTAAGAAATGGTATGAGTCTTAAATGGAGGAGATATACAGAAAAAGCTAGAGGAGACCTTTTGTAAAACTGCTCTACCCTCACTAAATGGTTATAAACCAAGCACCACTGGAAAACAGACACTCAAGAGCGGATTAGGATCAGAATTGCTAAACAGATTACAATTGCTTATATGATCAGTCATCCATGAGACATTTTGGCAGATCTTACCCAAAGCTGCTTAATAGGACTAGGCCAAGAGCTAAAGAAATAAGAACTGAGGCCGAATTGTTTGCAGGAATAGGTATATTTAGAGGGGAATTTAGATAATGCATTCTGAAGGGACAGATGAGAATGAGGATAGGAATGATAATATCGTAGGAAAAATAATGCTAAAAAAAAAAAAAATGGCCAGAGGCTCACAGCTAGTTCTAGGTTTGACAAATCTAGAACTGTTCCTCAAACCTAAGGGTTGTTTCTTAAAATACAATTAGGCGGCCAGGTGCAGGGCTTCATGCCTGTAATCCCAGCACTTTGGGAGGCCACAGTGGGTGGATCACCTGAGGTTGGGAGTTTGAGACCAGCCTGACCAACATGGTGAAGCCTTGTCTCTACTAAAATACAAAAATTAGCCGGACGTGGTGGCAGGCGCCTGTAATCTCAGCTACTCAGGAGGCTGAGGCAGGAGAATTGCTTGAACCCAGGAGGCATAGGTTGCAGTGAGCTGAGATCGTCCCATTGCGCCACAGCCTGGGCAACAAGAGCGAAACTCCATCTCAAACAACAACAACAACAGCAACAAAAATACAATTAGCCATCTATTCTCTTTTGTTAACATGTTGTCATTCCTTATAATCCTGCCAATCTTCCCATAATTACTCCCATTGTCCACACAACCTTTAGAGACTAGTGTTTTCCAAATCTGTCTATTCATATGAATTATTTAGGGTCTCTCTGTTGCCCAGACTGGAGTGCAATAGCAGGATCATAGCTCACTGCAGCCTTGAACTCCTGGGCTCAAGTGATCCTCCCAGGTCAGCCTCCTGGGTAAGCTGGGACTACAGGCACACGCCACCATGCCTGGCAATTAAGAAAAAAAATTTTTTTTTTTTTTGAGATAGAGTCTCCAGCCCAGGCTGGAGTACAGTCGCAGAATCTCGGTTCACTGCAACCTCCGCCTCCTGGGTTCAAGCAATTCTCCTGCCTCAGCCGCTCGAGTAGCTGGGATTACAGGCATGCGCCATCAGGCCCGGCTAATTTTGTATTTTTAGTAGAGACAGGGTTTCACCATGTTGGCCAGGTTAATCTTGAACTCCTGACCTCAGGTGATCTGCCTGCCTCGGCCTCCCAAAGTGCTAGGATTACAGGCTTGAGCTACCACACCTGACAAATTTTTTTTTTTTTTTTTTTTTTTTTTGAGACAAAGTCTCACTCTTGTCCCCCAGGCTGGAGTGCAATGGCGTGATCTCAGCTCACTGCAACCTCCACCTTCCAGGTTCAAGCGATTCTCCTGCCTCAGCCTCCTGAGTAGCTGGGATTACAGGTGCCTGCCACCACACCTCACTAATTTTTGTATTTTTAGTAGAGATGGGATTTCACCATCTTGGCCAGGCTGGTCTCAAACTTCTGACTTCAGGTGATCTGCCTGCCTCGGCCTCCAAAAGTGCTGGGATTTAGCACCCGGCTAAAATTAGCACCAGGCTAATTTTTGTATTTTTAGTAGAGATGGGGTTTCACCATCTTGGCCAGGCTTGTCTTGAACCCCTGACCTCGTTATCCACCTGCCTCGGACTCCCAAAGTGCTGGGATCACAGGCGTGAGCCACTTTTCTTTTTTTTTTTTAAGATGGAGTCTCACTCTGTCATCCAGGTTGGAATGCAGTGGCACGATCTCCACTCACTGCAACCTCCACCTACCAGGATCAAGCAATTCTCCTGCATCAGCCTCCTGAGTAGCTGGAATCACAGGCTCCGCCACCATGCCCAGCTAATTTTTGTATATTTAGTAGAGACGGGGTTTCAGCATGTTGACCAGCTGGTCTGGAAGTCCTGACCTCAAGTGATCCACCCACCTCGGCCTCCCAAAATGCTGGGATTACAGGCGTGAGCCACCACGCCTGGCCTGAGGAAATCAGTTTCTACATCTTCAACTTCCACAGGTATATTCTAGCTTTCTTAGTGCCTCACACCAAAACTAGCTTTAATAAACACTTGCTGACCAGGCACAGTGGCTCATACCTGTAATCCCAGCACTTTGGGAGGCTGAGGTGGACTGGCTGAGCTCAGGAGTTTGAGACCTGCCTGGGCTACACAGTGAGACCCAGACTCCACACAAAAAAAAAAATTTTTTTTTTTTTTTTTTTTTTGAGAATAAGTCTCACTCATTGCCCAGGCTAGAGTGCAATAGCGTAATCTCGGCTCACTGCAACCTCCACCTCCCGGGTTCAAGCAGTTCTCCTGCCTCAGCCTCCTGAGTAGCTAGGACTACAGGTGCCCACCACCATGCCTGGGTAATTTTTGTATTTTTAGTAGAGATGAGGTTTCACCATGTTGGCCAGGCTGGTCTCAAACTCCTGACCTCAGGTGATCCGCCCGCTTTGGCCTCCCAAAGTGCTGGGATTACAGGCATGAGCCACAGCGCCCAGCCAAAAAATTTAAAACAAAATTAGCCAGGCATGATGGCAGGCACCTATGGTCCCAACTACTCGGTAGACTGATGTGGGAGGATCAATTGAGCCCAGGGGGTCAAGGCTTCAATACGTTGTGATCATGCCAGTGCACCCCAGCGTGGGTGACAGAGTGAGACCCTGTCTCAAAAATGTATGCATGTATATATATATAAAATATAAACAGGCCAG
Organism: Symphalangus syndactylus; assembly: GCF_028878055.3. Lineage (NCBI taxonomy): Eukaryota > Metazoa > Chordata > Mammalia > Primates > Hylobatidae > Symphalangus > Symphalangus syndactylus. The sequence goes on along the minus strand of NC_072428.2, from coordinate 10,172,286 downwards.
GCACAGTGGGCTCACGCCTGTAATCCCAGCACTTTGGGAGGCCAAGGCGGGTGGATCACGAGGTCAGGAGATGGAGACCATCCTGGCTAACATGGTGAAACCCTGTCTCTACTAAAAATACAAAAAATTAGCTGGGCGTGGTGGCGGGCGCCTGTAGTCCCAGCTACTTGGGAGGCTGAGGCAGGAGAATGGTGTGAACTCAGGAGGCGGAGCTTGCAGTGAGCCAAGATCATGCCACTGCACTCCAGCCTGGGCGACAGAGTGAGACTCCGTCTCAAAAAATAAATAAATAGGCCGGGCGTGGTGGCTCACGCCTGTAATCCTAGCACTTTGGGAGGCCGAGGCGGGTGGATCACCTGAGGTCAGGAGTTTGAGACCAGCCTGACCAACATGGAGAAACCCCGTCTCTACTAAAAATACAAAAAAAAATTAGCCGGGCATGGAGGCGCATGCCTGTAATCCCAGTTACTCGGGAGGCTGAGGCAGGAGAATCGCTTGAACCCAGGAGGCGGAGGTTGCGGTGAGCCGAGATCGCGCCATTGCACTCCAGCCTGGGCGACAAGAGCGAAAACTCTGTCTCAAAAAATAAAAATAGCCGGGCGCGGTGGCTCACGCTTGTAATCCCAGCACTTTGGGAGGCCGAGGCGGGCGGATCACGAGGTCAGGAGATCGAGACCATCCTGGCTAACATGGTGAAACCCCGTCTCTACTAAAAATACAAAAAAAATTAGCCGGGCGTGGTGGCGGGCGCCTGTAGTCCCAGCTACTCGGAGAGGCTGAGGCAGGAGAATGGCGTGAACCCGGGAGGCGGAGCTTGCAGTGAGCCGAGATCGCGCCACTGCACTCCAGCCTGGGCGACAGAGCGAGACTCCGTCTCAAAAAAAAAAAAAATAATAAAAATAAAAAAAAATAAAAATAAAAATAAAAATAAATAAATAAATAAACAAACATTCGTTAAATGTTGCTACAGTATCTGTTTTTCCCACTCCTACCCTTTCTGTAGAGAGGGGAATCAGAAAAGTTATTTATCAGAATTTTTACTAATTTACAAGTATGTACTATAAACAATGTAAAAAACTACTTTAAAGCCATAATTCCAACTGAATCTTGGATCCCAAGGTGGGAAGAAAAAGAAGTCCTTACCAGGAATATTTGCCAAATAGAGTAATTCGTCCTATGATCTGATTTAAACACTGAAACACAAGCGATTTAAATGTTATGTGCCTCAGTCTCCTCTTTTGTAAAAATGTTAATAATATTATTATTTAACTCGTTTTTTTTTTTTTTTTTTTTGAGACAGTCTTGCTCTGTCACCCAGGCTAGAGTGCAGTGGCATGACCTCGGCTCACTGCAAACTCTGCCTCCCGAGTTCACGCCATTCTCTTGCCTCAGCCTCCTGAGTAGCTGGGACTACAGGCGCCTGCCACCACGCCCGGCTTATTTTTTGTATTTTTAGTAGAGATGAGGTTTCACCGTGTTAGCCAGGATGGTCTCGATCTCCTGACCTCATGATCTGCCCACCTCAGCCTCCCAAAGTGCTGGGATTACAGGCGTGAGCCACCGCGCCCGTCTATTATTTAACTCTTAAAGAGTTTTTATAAGCATTAAGTGATATAATTGATGCAAAATGCTTACAATATTGCCTGTCAAATTTTAAGGGCTAAGTTTTAGCTGGCTTAATAGTTAGGGAACCGGGCAGGGTGCAGTAGCTCATGCCTGTAATTCCAGCAATTTGGGAGTACAAGGTGGGCTAACTGCTTGAGCCTAGGGGTTCGAGACCAGCCTGGGCAGCATGACAAAACACCAACTTTACCAAAAATACAAAAATCAGCCCAGCATGGTGGTGTGCATCTGTAGTCCCAGCTACTTGGTACACTGAGGTAGAAGGATCAATTGAGCCCAGGAGGTCAAGGCTGCAGTGAGTCATAATCACACCACTGCACTCCAGCCTGGGTGACAGAGTGAGATCCTGTCACAAAAAAAAAGGGGGCGGGGAACCAAAGTGAAGAGATTCATAAGAAATCAGCTTGGAACCGAAGTACTCCCACAGCTACAGAAGAAATGGCCAGATGAGACAATTGCAAAATCGACTTTCCCACACTTCTTGGTGTGAGTTGTATGAAAATAAAATTTGAAAGCTCAAAATAGGCAAAAGGTGTGTTTAAGATAAAGGTCCAGTAGAGTAGCAAGAAGGTGGTGCACTAAAAATGGTATGGAGAAGCAACAATCAAGAAACTCAGTAAGCTCCAAGATATTACATGTGGTACCCTGGCAGCTCTACCCCATCAGTGTAGTCTTTGCCCACTTGGAACACAGGAGGTTTCTCTTTAAAGTGCTAGTAAACATGTTAAAGAGAAGTATTTCCTGAGCATCAACTCACAGTAAGCACTGTGCTATGAGCATGTGCAGTGCAGATATGATTAATAGTCGTGATTAGCTGGGTGTGGTGGTGTATGTCTGTGATACCAGCTACTGGTATTATGAGCCTGGGCTGAGGCCAGAGGATTGCTTGAGACCAGCCTGGGCAACAGAACAAGACCCAGTCTCAAAAAAATAAAAGCTAGAGAAGTCTTTGAATCCTTAACATAGCTTTCATCTCTCATATGTTGTATACAAGATAACCCTTGTCTTGATGGTCATATAAAAGTAGCACATGAAAAAAAAACCCCCCCCAAAAAAAAACTAAGCTGCTGGGTTCAAGGGTTTTATCACTGCTAACCACACTCCTCAGAGCTGTACAGTCACCTTGGTTCACACTGCTTAATGTTGAATAGATTCTTGTCCTACTCATAACAGTAAGCCAGTCTTTCTAATGGAACTCGGGCAGATCTGTGAAGTGAGATGCTACAATAAGAATTGTGTACATGCATTGTCTACTATCATTTTTATGCAGATATCACAGTGACAATCAACAATGCAAAAATAATTTTTTTCTTTTTTTTTTTATTTTGAGACAGAGTTTCGTTCTTGTTGCCCAGGCTGGAGTGCAATGGTGCGATCTCGACTCACTGCAACCTCTACCTCCTGGGTTCAAGCGATTTGCCTGCCTCAGCCTCCCAAGTAGCTGAGATTATAGGTGTCTGCCACCACGCCCAGCTAATTTTTTGTATTTTTAGTAGAGAAGGGGTTTCACCATGTTGGCCAGGCTGGTCTTGAACACCCGACCTCAGGTGATACGCCCTCCATGGCCTCCCACAGTGCTGGGATTATAGTCGTGAGCCACCGCGCCCAGCAGTATTTTGGCTTTATTTCAAGGGATTGTTTCATTTATTTGTTTGCTTATTTAAATTATTATTACTTTTCTGAGAGACATTGTCTCGCTTTGTTGCCCAGGCTAATCTCGAGCTCCTGGATTCAAGTGACCCTCTCACCTTGATTTCCTAAAGTGCTGGGATTATGGGCAGGAGCCATCGCACCCAGACAGGATTGTTCTTATAAGTTTGTTTTTGTTGCTGCAGCTATTGTTTGCAATAAAAATTCTTGCATGCAATTTTGTTTTGCATATGTATAAATATATACCTGTAAGATAAATTCTTAGGAGTAGAAGAGCTGGGTGAAATAACATAAAATACATTTATTAATATATATGTATTTTTTGGCTGGGCATGGTGGCTCATGCCTGTAATCCCAGCACTTTGGGAGGCTGAGATGGGCAGATCACCTGAGGTTGGGAGTTCGAGAGCAGCCTGACCAACATGGTGAAACCCCGTCTCTACTAAAAATACAAAATTAGCCGGGCATAGTGGTGCATGCCTATAATCCCAGCTACTCAGGAGGCTGAGGCAGGCGAATTGCTTGAACCTGGGAGGCGGAGGTTGCGGTGAGCCGAGATCGTGCCATTGCACTCCAGCCTGGGCAACAAGCAAAACTCTGTCTCAAAAATAATAATAATAATAGGCCGGGCGCGGTGGCTCACGCCTGTAATCCCAGCACTTTGGGAGGCCGAGGCAGGCGGATCACGAGGTCAGGAGATCGAGACCATCCTGGCTAACATGGTGAAACTCCGTCTCTACTAAAAAATACAAAAAAATTAGCCGGGCGTGTTGGCGGGCGCCTGTGGTCCCAGCTACTCGGGAGGCTGAGGCAGGAGAATGGCGTGAACCCAGGAGGTGGAGGTTGTGGTGAGCCGAGATCGCGCCACCGCACTCCAGCCTGGGGGACAGAGAAAGACTCCGTCTCAAAAAAAGAAAAAAAAAAAAAAAAATAATAATAATAATAATAATTTTTTTTACGTTGGGTGTGGTGGCTTACAGCCATATTCCCAGAGCTTTGGGAGGCTGAGATGGGAGGATGGCTTGAGGCCAGGAGCTCAAGACTAGTCTGGTCAACATAGTGAGACTCTGCCTCTACACAAAATTAAAAAAATAAAATAAAATAAGAAAAAAATGTTTAATTGTTTTGGAGACAGGGTCTTGCTATCTTTCTCAGGCTGGTCTCAAGGTCCAGGCTCAAGTGATCCTCTTGCCTTAGCCTCCCAGATAGCTGGAATTACAATTACCAGTTGTACTAGTACATGCCACTGTGCTGGCTCTAATAGTATGCCTTAAAGTTTTAATAATGTCTATTAAATGTTGATTTTTTAAAAATTAAGGCTAAGAAAATTCTCACCTGAGGTCTCACAAAAAACTGACAGAACTGAGACTCAGCTCTACAGACTCCCATATCTCATTCTACTCTACTACGTAATTTTTCTTTTTCTTGAGACAGAGTTTTGCTCTTGTTGCCCAGGCTAGAGTGCACTGGCGTGATCTTGGCTAACCGCAACCTCCGCCTCCCGAGTTCAAGCGATTCTCCTGCCTCAGCCTCCCGAGTAGCTGGGATTGCAGGCATGTGCCACTACGCCTGGCTAATTTTGTATTTTTAGTATAGACGGGGTTTCTCCATGTTGGTCAGGCTGGTCTTGAACTCCCAACCTCAGGTGATCTGCCTGCCTCGGCCTCCCAAAGTGCTGGGATAACAGGCATGAGCTACACGTGCAGCCCCTTTTCTTTTTTTTTTGAGATGGAGTTTTTGCTCTGTTGCCCGGGCGGGGGTGCAATGGCGCCATCTCGGCTCACTGCAACCTCTGCCTTCTGGGTTCAAGCGATTGTCCTGCCTCAGCCTCTCGAGTAGCTGGGACTACAGGCGCCTGCCACCATGCCCAATTTTTGTATTTTTAGTAGAGACAAGGTTTCACCATGTTGGCCAGGCTGGTCTCCAACTCTTGACCTCAGGTGATCCACCGCCTCGGCCTCCCAAAGTGCTGGGGTTGTGTGAGCCACCGCCCCCAGCCTACATAACTTTTCTATGCCTCCAAACAAAATGAAAATTCACACTTGCAAACTTACCCAGAAGCCAGCTATCTTTGTGCATACCCGCTTCAAACTGACTACTGAGGGAAGACTGCTGCAGCACAGCACAGTCCTGTAGGCTGCCAGGCCAGTTTGTCTCCACGGTCATTAGTGTCCCTCTAATGTCACACACCATCAGGCAGTTTAAAGAATGCAGGCCTTTTCGGTTCACATAGGAGAGGTCTTCAGCATTTGGTGCCTTGATGGCCACATGGATACAGTCAACCACCCCCATCACCCCTGGCATCCCTGCCAACCCATAGAATTCATCCTTCAGAGCCTGTATGGAGGCTTCATCAGCTGGAAAGCGAATGAACTGCGAGGCCCTTTCCACAAGTGCTTCGGTGACATTGGCAACACAACGACTCATAGATGCCTGACTGATTCCAATGGCATCTCCCATCCGAGTCTGGAAGGAACCTGAGGTATAAAAACCCAATGCTGCAAGGACCTGTGTCTCTGGGCTAATAGCCCTGGATCGCTGAGTAGGCCTAGAAAGATTCGCCCCCAAGAGCTCCACCAAGTAATAAATGAACTGCCGTGGAAACCCATACATGGACATCAAGTATTCATCAGTCACATCATCCAGCTTAAAACGGTCCAATGTCCGGTGACCACGGCCATATAGCAAGAGGTCACAGTCAAGCACTGTTATTGGTATAGCCATGGTAAATGTGAATGTTGTCTCTCCTCTGCTTTTTCTGAACTGTACCCAATGAAGATGTTGGTGCAAGAAAGTGTTTTTAAGAAAGTATCAGAATCCAACAGCTAACCACAGTTAAATGGCTCTGCCATTTATAATCTTCTCTCTGTAAATGTTAAAAGAAAAAACATTAGAAACCTACCAAAGACTTCGAAGTGACTCAAAGGCTGGAGCAGCTCCTTTTCTGCGAATTTCCATTTTGTTGAGGCAAAACGTACTGTACTTACAACTCTGGATTTTTCTCCACTAACTCATGGCTGCACGACAGGCTTGCTCTGATTCAAGGATAACGGGAATTCAATCTTTGTGGCTCATTTAATGCTTGGCATTTCAATTGAGAACACCAAAAGAATAATGGAGGTGATGACATAATTATTCACAAGGTAAAAGAGGTCGGCTTCTAACTATATAGGCCAAGAAGCAGCTGACATATGTCATAACCACCTTGAGTAAGAATTGGTCGCGGGTTTCATTATCCAAAGACTTCTGGTTCCACCTGATAAATTCAGGACAGATGCTGGGGTGCTCAAACCAGTCTAACAAGAAAAGAAGGGGCCAAAAAAAAAAAAAATCCAACAACAACAAAGTCCACAACCCAGCCTTATGGACGTACACTGTGTGCTGTAACAAAAGGCTTTTCCCTCACTCCAAGAACTCCAAATCGTGAACCTGAGAGCCAGGAAGTAGGGAAGACCAGACACATTGGAAGTCGGGAGCGAAAAAGAGGCTGGCCGAACCACGTTTGGGAAGCGACTCCGCCACTCTTAAAGGGCACCCTAAAAACGGATCTCAAAGTCTGATTGCGCCGGCCACTCAGCCCAGGCCCGTCACCCACCTCTCAGCGGCTGCCAGGTTACCAGCCACACTTCCCACCCACCCAGCCGGGTTGGGCCCTCCTCCGGAATCGGCGACTGCACACAGGCCGCCACGGCGCGCAAAAGCGGCACCGCCCCTTCCGCGTCAGCGCCCGCCCCGCGCCGCATCCTCACTGCCGCTGCCGCCGCGACCTGCGGTTCGTCTCCGCACATTCCACAAGCGTCCCAAACGGTCTCTCTCTCTCTCTCTCTCAAACATCTCCTTTCCGTCTTTGTTTTATGTTGAGTCGCTTAGAAAGATTGGAGAAGAAGGCTTACGTGGAATGAAAATCAACTTTTATGGAGATTTTGAGGACTAAAAGAATAAATAGGGCGTCCGTACTGTAGCGAAAGTGCGACTAAGGTTAGGCATCTGGATTTCCTCCGTAGCCCTCTTCCACCCCCCGGGCCATTACCGAAGCGGATGAAAACAAACACTAACGATGGCGGCGCCGGGAAGTGACTGGCTGCTGGGCTTAAGGCAGGAGTGACCGCTTAACCAGTGAGGGAAGCACTGAAGAGCGCCAGTCGACGTGGGTGCGACAACTCGCGGAGTCTTAGGAGCAAAACGTCTGGGGCCTGCGAGCCAGGACCCTTCTGAAGCCTTAGGTGTCTATCGGCGACGTGTACGGTCACTGCAGCTCAGGAGCGCGGAACCCTCAGCCAGGAGGTGCGGCTGGTCGGTCCCAGGTCCCGGCCTCCGTAATGAGAGCCCGGAACCAATCTTTGTGCCGCAGCTTCGCAGGTACTAACTTTTGGGGGGGAATACCCCGAGATCTCTCAGCGCCCCCGGGTGGGAGGCTATGGATCTGCGGCCCCTTGGCTGCTGCTTCGTGGAAGTCGAAGGGGATTAGCCACGGTTCAATCCCCTGGGCCCCTGAGTTTTCTATGGGAAGTTAGGTTGGTCTAGGCCCCATTGGCCCCTGCTTGTTTGGCAGAGAATCCCCTCCACCCCAGAGCTTTCCTCTCTGCTTTTTCAGCTCTTTGGGTTAGGTCGTCAGGCGTTTTGGAGGTAATTTGGGGGGCCATAACTCCGGGGTTGGGTGCCAATATGAGTGAGGTAGGTTTTCATTCAATCAAGATTTGTTGAGTGCCAAATATGTACTCCGCGTGTAGGTGAGGGTGACTGTTGACTAGTGAAAAAAGGGACCCATGGTTCACGACTGTCTTCTTACTGGCAGTGGAACGACCTGTGGAAACCTGCGATCCATTCTCATTAAATAAATCTCTGGGTAAGTGGCTAAGCACCTTCTTGAGCTCATCACTAATTCATCTCAGTTTTCACTTTCCCAGTGAGTTCCCAGTTAGCCTGGTCAATTCAGCGTAGCATTTCACTTTTGGTATTTCTTCATTCTCTGGCCACCGCGCAGCCAAAAAGAAAAAAGATATTTAAAAAAAGTTACCTATTTTCTCATTACACTTAGTTTAAAACTCATCTCCTAAGGTGATAGAATTTATTGGATACTTGCCGGGTGCGGTGGCTCACGCTTGTAATCCCAGCACTTTGGGAGGCCGAGGCGGGCGGATCACGAGGTCAGGAGATCGCGACCACGGTGAAATCCCGTCTCTACTAAACATACAAAAAAATTAGCCGGGAGTGGTGGCGGACGCCTGTAGTCCCAGCTACTCGGAGAGGCTGAGGCAGGAGAATGGCGTGAACCCGGGAGGCGGAGCTTGCAGTGAGCCGAGATTGCGCCACTGCACTCCAGCCTGGGCGACAGAGCGAGACTCCGTCTCAAAAAAAAAAAAAAAAAAAAAAAAAAAGAATGTATTGGACACCTTTAGTGGGAGATGTATTATAATAAGAAACAACAGGCTCTTCCTTTACACTAAATTAGCTTCCAGATTCTGTGTGTTGTTTTATGACTGTTAGTACTTTTCATGTGTGCATGTAGTGGCTCCAGCTCAATTATGAGGTTTTTTGTTGTTGTTTTCAACTCTCCATTTATCAGCTCAGGAGAAGTCTTTTAGTTTTTTAGATTTTAAAATTTTTATTATTATTATTAGAGATAAGGTATTGCTCTGTCACCCAAGCTGGAGTACAGTGGCGCCTTCATAGCTAACTTTAACCTCAAACTCCTGGGCTCAGGGAATCTTCCCACCTGAGCCTTCCAAAGTGTTGGGATTACATGCATAAGCCACAGAGTCCGGCCCAGGAGCTTAATCTCGAAGGAAGTTTACTTAAACTTTAGGTGTGGAATATTCGAAAGTAACTTCCAACATGGGGTGTGGAGCTAAGTAAGATGAATTTACATAAACCGTCATTTTTCCTGCACGTGCTTAGTGGAAGAGAGTGCATAGAGTTGCTGGTCATTGCTTCCTATCAAATTGTGGAAACCAATAAAAACAAAATATTCTGTGAGAGAACAGAGGTACTGTAGCCAGGAAGAATGCAAAGGAGGCTGCCCAGAGGGAATCAAACCTTTCTAAAGTTTGGGTTTTAAATATTTAAAAGGATTTTAAGTCCCTAAAGGGATTTAAAGGTTATTTTAAATGTTAGCTGATTTTTTTTTTTTTTAATGTCCTTGGGAGGTAGATTTCTTGCTTTTTTTTTGTTTTTGTTTTTGTTTTTGTTTTTGAGACGGAGTTTCACTCTTATTGCCCGGGCTAGAGTGCAGTGGCGGGATCTCGGCTCACCGCAACATCTGCCTCCCGGGTTCAAGCGATTCTCCTGCCTCAGCCTCCTGAGTAGCTGGGATTACAGGCAGGTGCCAGCACGTCCAGCTAATTTTGTATTTTTAGTAGAGATGGGGTTTCTCCATGTTAGTCAGGCTGTTCTTTTTTTTTTTTTTTTTTTTTGAGACGGAGTCTTTCTCTGTCCCCCAGGCTGGAGTGCAGTGGCGCGATCTCGGCTCACCACAACCTCCACCTCCTGGGTTCACGCCATTCTCCTGCCTCAGCCTCCCGAGTAGCTGGGACCACAGGCGCCTGCCAACACGCCCGGCTAATTTTTTGTATTTTTTAGTAGAGACGGAGTTTCACTGTGTTAGCCAGGATGGTCTCGATCTCCTGACCTCGTGATCCACCCTCCTCGGCCTCCCAAAGTGCTGGGATTACAGGCTTGAGCCACCGCGCCCGGCCCTAGTCAGGCTGTTCTTGAACTCCCGACCTCAGGTTATCCAACTGCCTTGGCCTCCCAAAGTGCTGGGATTACAGACATGAGCCACCACGCCTGGCCGATTTCTTGCTTTTAACTGAAGAGTAAATGTGGGCCAGTTTATTAAAAATCCTCAGAAGGGGCCAGGCGCGGTGGCTCAGGCCTGTAATCCCAGCACTTTGGGAGGCCGAGGCGGGCGGATCACAAGGTCAGGAGATCAAGACCATCCTGGCTAATACGGTGAAACCCCGTCTCTACTAAAAATACAAAAAATTAGCCGGGCGAGGTGGCGGGCGCCTGTAGTCCCAGCTACGCGGGAGGCTGAGGCAGGAGAATGGCGTGAACCCCGGGGGCGGAGCCTGCAGTGAGCCGAGATCGCACCACTGCACTCCAGCCTGGGTGAAAGAGCGAGACTCCTTCTCAAAAAAAAAAAAAAAAAAAAAAATCCTCAGAAGGGGCCGGGCAGGGTGGCTCACGCCTGTAATCCCAGCACTTCGGGGGGCTGAGGCAGACGAATCACTCGGTCAGGAGTTCAAGACCAGCCTGGCCAACAGGTGAAACCCCGTCTCTACTAAAAATACAAAAAGTTAGCTGGACGTGGTGTTGGGCACCTGTAATCCCACCTACTCGGGTGGCTGAGGCAGGAGAATCGCTTGAACCCAGGAGGTGGAGGTTGCGGTGAGCCTAGATCACGTCATTGCACTCCAACCCGGGAGACAGCGCCCCTCTGTCTCAAAAAAAAAAAAAAAAAATCCTCTGAGGACCAGTATAGGTTACATAGGCAATTTGTCTTTTTTGTTGTTGTTGTTTTTTGCAATGGAGTTTCACTCTTGTTACCCAGGCTGGAGGACAGTGGCATGATCTCGGCACACTGCGACAACCTCCGCCTCCTGAGTTCAAGCAATTCTCCTGCCTCAGCCTCCAAAGTAGCTGGGATTACAGGCGCCCGCCACCACGCCTGGCTAATTTTTTGTATTTTTAGTAGAGATGAGGTTTCACCGTGTTGGCCAGGCTGGTCTCCAACTCCTGACCTCAGGTGATCCACCCGCCCCGGCCTCCCGAAGTGCTGGGATTACAGGTGTGAGCCACCGCGCCAGGCCTGGCAATCTCTCTTATCCTGGTATTTTTTTGTGTGCCCTTGGTCATAAGAGAAGGGATGAGAATGTGAATTACCACTGCTTAGAAAAACAACTCAATTGGGCTGGGCACGGTTGCTCACACCTGAAATCCCAGCACTTTGGGAGGCTGAGGCAGGCAGATCACCTGAGGTGGGGAGTTTGAGACAAGCTTGGCCAACATGGAGAAACCCTGTCTCTACTAAAAATACAAAAATACCTGCGCGTGGTGGCGCATGCCTGTAATCCCAGCTACTTGGGAGGCTGAGACAGGAGAATCGCTTGAACTGGGGAGGCAGAGATTGCCGTGAGCCGAGATCACACGGTTGCATTCCAGCCTGGGCAACAAGAGCGAAACTCCGTCTCAAGAAAAAGAAAAACAACTCAATTAACGTGCATGGTTGACCTAACAGAGTCTCCTCAGTAAAAGTAAAGGTAAATCAAGAATTCACAGAAGTCGCCGGGCGCGGTGGCTCACGCCTGTAATCCCAGCACTTTGGGAGGCCGAGGCGGGCGGATCACGAGGTCAGGAGATCGAGACCATCCTGGCTAACACAGTGAAACCCCGTCTCTACTAAAAAAAATACAAAAAATTAGCCAGGCGAGGTGGCGGGCGCCTGTAGTCCCAGTTACTCGGGAGGCTGAGGCAGGAGAATGGCGTGAACCCCGGGGGGCGGAGCCTGCAGTGAGCCGAGATCGCGCCATTGCACTCCAGCCTGGGCGACAGCGAGACTCTGTCTCAAAAAAAAAAAAAAAAAAAAAAAAAGAATTCACAGAAGTCATAACTTAACAGAAACCTCCTGTGGAGCAGAAAAATAAAATGAAAGAAGTAATAACTTAGTATTGCTGTTTTGGAAAATGCTGCTTTCACTTTTGATTCATACACATGAAAGAAATAGTAAAGAAATAGTTAAGAATCATGTTACATTTTTTTCTTTCTTTTTTTTTGATACGGAGTCTTGCTCTGTTGCCCAGGCTGGAGTGTAGTGGCGCGATCTTGGCTCCCTGCAACCTCTGCCTCCCAGGTTCAAGTGATTCTCCTGCCTCAGCCTCCTGAGTAACTGGGATTACAGGTGCGCGCCACCAAGCCCGGCTAATTTTTGTATTTTTAGTAGATACTGGATTTTTCCGTGTTGGTCAGGCTGTTCTCCAACTCCTGACCTCATAATCCACCCACCTTGGCCTCTCAAATTGCTGGGATTACAGACGTGAGCCACCGCGCCCAGCCATATTTGTTTATTATTTTGAGTTGTTGATACTTTCTTTTTACATGAAGTCTGTAGTTTATAAAATGATGAATTTATGTATTTCAGAGTTAGGGGGAAGAGTTATTGGTGTGTACTGGCAGCAGGCTGTGGATTCAGAGCTGTGAAAGCTTCTCCCAAGACTATTCAGTCTTGTTTCTTTTTTTTTTTTTTTTGAGGCAGAATCTCATTCTGTCACCCATGCTGGAGTGCAGTGGCACCATCCCAGCTCACTGCAACCTCCGCCTCCCAGATTCAAGCGATTCTTCTGCCTCAGACTCCTGAGTAGCTGGGACTACAGGAGCACGCCACCATGCCTGTCTAATTTTTGTATTTTTAGTAGAGACAGGGTTTTACCATATTGGCCAGGCTGGTCTCAAACTCCTGACCTCATGATCCGCCTGCCTCAGCCTCCCAAAGTGCTGGGATTACAGGCGTGAGCCACTACGCCCGGCTATTCAGTCTTGTTTCTACCTGTTTCTTGGGGTTTTTTTTTTTTTTTTTTTTTGAGACAGAGTCTCGCTCTATCGCCCAGGCCGGAGTGCAGTGGCGCAATCTTGGCTCACTGCAAGCTCCGCCTCCCGGGTTGACGCCATTCTCCTGCCTCAGCCTCTCCGAGTAGCTGGGACTACAGGCGCCCGTTACCACGGCCGGCTAATTTTTTGTATTTTTAGTAGAGACGGGGTTTCACCGTGGTCTCGATCTCCTGACCTCGTGATCCGCCCGCCTCGGCCTCCCAAAGTGCTGGGATTACAAGCGTGAGCCGCCGTGCCTGGCCTGGGTTTCAGTGTTTCTACACTAATTTTTAGGTTAATTTCTTGGGTTTTCATTTCCTTATGCATGTAGGTAGTTTGATTATGGATCTTACGTTTTTGTGCTCTTCTGACTTTTGCTTTTAATATTTAGAGACCAACTTGCCCACCTCTCAACGTTGCCATGATAGATGGCAAACCTCTTTGTGGCTTCTCCAGGCTTCTTTGAGCATCTGTGATCAAGGAAGGGAGCACTTGGCTGTTGGGCTTTATGCAGGGTACAGGGCTTTTACCTACCTATAAGGTTAAGGTCATATCTCCCAACCCTATTCTTACTCTCATGTGTTTGTCAAAAAGACCTAACCCTTGTCCCTCATAGGCCTCGGTTCCCTGGCATCAGATTTTCCTTGTATCTATAGCTTTGATTGTACTCTTTATGGAATCTGAGATATCTCCCGTTTTTCTAGTTCAGCTGTGTGTCAGAACATTTTTATTGTCATTTTATCTACATCTTTATGTGTTTGTAGTGGGAGGGGGAACTGACAGCGTCAGTTCAGTCCACCCTGTTGATGAAAGGCCATTTCAGAGATTTATTTATTTTTATTTATATGTATATATATATTTTTAGAGATGGGATTTTGCCCTGTTGCCCAGACTGGAGTGCAGTGAAGTAATCTTGGCTCACTGCAACCTCCACCTCCCAGGTTCAAGCGATTCTCCTGCCTCAGCCTCCCGTCTAGCTGGGATTACAGGCATCTGCCTCCATGCCTGGCTAATTTTTTGTATTTTTAGTAGAGACAGGATTTCACCATGGTGGTCAGGCTGGTCTTGAACTTCTGACCTCAGGCGATCCACCTCCCTCAGCCTCCGAAAGTGCTGGGATTACAGACGTGAGCCGCTGCACCTGGCCCACTTCAGAGAATTTTGTTTGTTTTTTTGAGCCGAAGTCTCACTCTGTTGCTCAGGCTGGAGTGCAGTGGTGCGATCTTGACTCACTGCAACCTCTGCCTCCTGGGTTCAGGAGATTCTCCTGCCTCAGCCTCATGAGTAGCTGTGACTACAGGTGCATTCCACCACACTCAGCTACTTTTTGTATTTTTAGTAGAGATGGGGTTTTGCCATGTTGCCCAGGCTGGTCTCAAACTCCTGGACTAAAGCAATCCACCTGCCTCAGCCTCCCAAAGTGCTAGGATTACAGGTATGAGCCACCGCACCTGGCCTCACTCATGTTTACCATGACTTAATGCATTAAAGTCTTTGCCACCTTCATTTTTTTTTTTCTAAATCCGGAAACATTTTAATCTATTAAAAAACAGCAAAACAAACAAACAACAAAAACCCAAAATTACTTTGCTCCTTTTCACAATAGTGCACATTTTTACCATAATTCAGTTATGGCTACAAAACATCAGATTGATTGATTGATTGATTAATTTTTATCTTTTTTTTTGAGAGGGAGTCTCACTGTTGCCCAGGCTAGAGTGCAGTGGCGCAATCTTGGCTCACCGCAACCTCCGCCTCCCAGGTTCTAGCAATTCTCCTGCCTCAGCCTCCTGAGTAGCTGGGATTACATGCACCCGCCACCACACCCAGCTAATTTTTATATTTTTAGTAGAGATGGGGTTTCATCATGTTGATCAGGCTGGTCTCGAACCCCTGACCTCGTGATCCACCCGCCTTGGCCTCCCAAAGTGCTAGGATTACAGACGTGAGCTACCGCTCCTGGCCCCAGAAAATTTTTTTTTTAAATGTGTCTTCTCTATGGAATGAAAAAAATTTTTTTGTGTGTGACCTTCTAGTCTTTAATTGGCGAAATGTGTCCCAAAAAAGAAACTATTGCATTTAAGCCACATCACCAAAAAACAAAAAGCGAAACAAAAAAAAAAACCAACCAAGCGTAATACCCTTTTACTGATATGTCTTACAGATTGACATGACCAAAGCCGTATGTTTTCATTTAATTTCCATTTCCCCCTTACACTACATGCACCAATTGAATGTATGCTCTGGGAGCCATAAAATTACCAAACATCTACCTCTTCAAAAGAATGCATTAAAATTTTATTTATTTATTTATTTTTTTGAGATGGAGTCTTGCTCTGTCGCCCAGGCTGGAGTGCAGTGGTGCGATCTTGGCTCACTGCAAGCTCCGCCTCCCAGGTTCACGCCATTCTCCTGCCTCAGCCTCCTGAGTAGCTGGGACTACAGGCCCCCACTACCATGCCCGGCTAATTTTTTATATTTTTAGTAGAGACGGGGTTTCACCGTATTAGCCAGGATGGTCTCGATCTCCTGACCTTGTGATCCACCTGCCTCAGTCTCCCAGAGTGCTGGGATTACAGGCGTGAGCCACCGCACCCGGCTAAGAATGCATTAAAATATTTTAAAGAATTTTTTGTTGTTTAAAAGTGAAAAAAATATAAACAAGAAACTGATTCACTCCCTTACTTCATGCATTCATAATCTAAACCAAAAACAAAATTTTAAAGCAAGAACAAACTACTGCTGTAAGTTTTTGTAAGTCCATTTTCTCTGTACATGCAAACTGCTGACTACTGAAGGGAAAAAAGTATAATCCATGGTGTCTGCTGATTCTAAGGGGAGAAACAAGGCTGTCATTTAGTATCCAAAAACTGATACACGTATGTGCTGCTTTTATAATGTGTATTTTTCTCTCTTCTGTTTTTCATATCCAAAACTTGTAAATGCTATTTTAGGGGCAAAGCAGATTAGATTCCAACACTTGTTGAACAGAATTCACAAGCTGTGACAAAACTCTGTCATCTTCGAGGTGCAATTTTGTTTATATACACTGTATGTATATATTTCTTTTAGATTTGGCTGTAGTGGACTGGCCGTGGTTCAAGTGCCACCTTCATTCTAAGGCAAGGTTATGCTGTGATGAAATCTTGGAAGTACAGCTAGAGTCATCATTCTAGCTGTTTGAAAAAGTGTATTTGGGCCGGGTGCCGTGGCTCATGCCTGTAATCCTAGCACTTTGGGAGGCCGAGGCAGGCAGATCACGAGGTTGGGAGACCATCTGGTCTAACACGGTGAAACCCCGTCTCTACTAAAAATACAAAAAAAAAAAAAATTAGCCATACGTGGTGGCGGGCACCTGTGGTCCCAGCTACTCGGGAGGCTGAGGCAGGAGAATGGCATGAACCTGGGAGGCGGAGCTTGCAGTGAGCCGAGATTGCGCCACTGCACTCCAGTCTGGGCGACAGAGCGAGACCCCATCTCAAAGAAAAGAAAAGAAAAAGTGCATTTGAAGTACGTCCAAAATAATTTTAGAAGACATTTATGCTGGGTGAAAGTTTTTCTCCACTCTATTATGGACCATATGATCACAACTAGTTTTGTTTTTTTTGTTTTTTGTTTTTTGTTTTTTTTGAGACGGAGTCTCACTCTGTCACCTATGCTGGAGTGCAGTGGCGCAATCTTGGCTTACTGCAACCTCTGCCTCCTGGGTTCAAGCAGTTCTCCTGCCTCAGCCTCCCAAGTAGCTGGGATTACAGGTGTGCACCACCACGCCCGGCTAATTTTTGTGTTTTTAGTAGAAATGGGGTTTCACCATGTTGGCCAGGCTGGTCTCGAACTCCTGACCTCAGATGATCTGCCTGTCTTGGCCTCCCAAAGTACTGGGATTACAGGCCTGAGCCACCGTGCCTGGCTGGCAACTAGTTTTTTTATTTGTTAATTTGATTTTTTTTAATTCAAATCTACAGAAAAGTTGGAAGAATATTACAGTGAATTTTTACGTACTCTTCCCTTAGATTTGCACATTGTTCACTCTTTACCACATTACTTTCTTTCTCCTATATATTGTATAACTTATTTTTGCGTTATATTTACACATTCTTATTCTTTTTTTTTTTTTCTGAACCCTTCAGAGATGTTACTTATATCTCATGAATAAGAGTGTGGACTAAAATGTAATTTTATCAAAATCAGGAATTTTTTTTTTTTTTTTTTGAAATGGAGTCTCGCTGTCACCCAGGCTGGAGTACAGTGGCGCAATATCGGCTCCCTGCAACCTCCACCTCCCGGGTTCAAATGATTCTCCTGCCTCAGCCTCCTGAGTAGCTGGGACTACAGGCATGCGTCACCACACCCGGCTCATTTTTGTATTTTACTAGAGAAAGGGTTTCACCATGTTGGCCAGGCTGGTCTCGAACTCTTGACCTCAAGTGTTCACACTCCTCAGCCTGCCAAAGTGCTGGGATTACAGGGGTGAGCCACTGCAACCAGCCAAATTCAGGAAATTTAATATTGATGCAATACTGTTACGTAGTATACAGTTGGGTTCAAATGTTGCCAGTTGTTTCAGTACTGTCCTTCACAGAAACTTTTTTAAAAATCCAGGAACCAGTCCAGAATCAAGCTTTGCATTTAGTTGTCACACTTTATTCTCCTTTAATCTAAAATGGCTTTTCAGATTTTTTGTTTTTTTGGTGTTTTATAACACTGATGTTTTTGAAGAGTGACGAGCCCATTATATTATTAAATGTTCTGCCTTTCAATTTGAGCTTGTCCAGTCACTTCCCATGGTTAGTTTCAGGTTATACAGTTTTAGCAAGAAAGCTGTGTAAGTAATACATCACATCAGAAGGGCTATGAAGTCAGTTTCTTCAATTGTTGTTGTCCAGGCCAGGGTGAAAGTTCCCCTTCACCCTTGAAAAAATCAGCTCATTAGCTCAATGGCTGGGCATGATTGCTCGTGCTGTAATCCTAGCACTTTGGGAAGCTGAGGTGAGAGGATTGCCTGAGCACAAGAGTTTGAGACCAGCCTGAGCAACATAGTGAGATGCCGTCTCTACAAAAAAATAAAAAGTTACCTGGGCGTGGTGGTGTGCACCTGTAGTCCCAGCTGAGGTGGGAGGATTGCTTGAGCCTGGGAGGTCGAAGCTGCAGTGAGCCATGATCATGTCATGGCACTCCAGCCTGAGCAACAGAGACCTTGTCTCCGAAAGATAATCAACTCATTCACAAGGCCAGGTTCAGTGGCTCACACCGGTAATCCTAATCCCAACACTTTAGGAGGCCAAGATGGGAGGATCACTTGAAGCCAGGAGTTCCAGACCAGCCTGGGCAACATATCAAGATTGCGTTGCTACCAAAAGAAAAAAAAAAATCAACTCACGAAAGGCATATGAATTGGAAAAAAAGGCATACAGATTTTTTTTTTCCTAAGGTACTTTTGCTATAGCTTGCTCTTTGTTTCTTTCTTTCTTTTTTTTTTTTTTTTTGATACAGGGTTTTGCCTTGTCACCCAGGCTGGAGTGCAATGACATGATCACAGCTCACTGCAGCCATAATCTCCTGGGTTCGAGTGATCTTCCCACATCAGCCTCTTGAGTAGCTGGGACTACAGGTGAGCATCACACCCAGCCAATTTTTTGTATTTTTGTAGATAAATGTTACCCAGCCTGATCTTGAACTCCTGAGTTCAAGCTATCCTCCTGCCTCGGCCTTCTAAAGTATTGAGATTATAGGCGTGAGTCACTGGGCTGGCCAAGGCATACAGATTTATCACAGAGTGATTGCCCATCCCCCCAGGTGGTTCAGAGGTTATATACCGTTCTGGCAAAACAAGTTATGGAAACCTGGAGAAGAGGAATTCCGCTGAGGGGATTACTAGGGAGAATGAATGGATCAGGGAACAGAGATTAACTTGCACATTATCTTGTGAAAGGGTCCATTTAGGTGCGGTTACATTTGTGGTGTTACAGCATACAGAAGAACAGTTGTTCCTTTAGGTGGGTCTGGATTTTAGGCACATAAAGGAATTTAAGCTTTACTGTATGCTTTGGAAGAGAAGGTGTGTGGATGGAGTGAGATGTCAGAGATACCTTGAGGCTTCTTTGGTTGAGCATAGCCATATTTGAGGGTATTGATTTCTTTTGTTTTTTGTTAGTTTGTTTGTTTTTGAGACAGAGTCTGTTGCCCAGGTTGGAGTGCAGTGGTGCGATCTCGGCTCACTGCAACCTCCGTCTCCCATGTTCACGCCATTCTCCTGCCTCAGCCTCCTGAGTAGCTGGGACTACAGGTGCCCACCACCACGCCCAGCTAATTTTTTGTATTTTTAGTAGAGACAGGGTTTCACTGTGTTAGCCAGGATGGTCTCGATCTCCTGACCTTGTGATCCACCCGCCTGGGCCTCCCAAAGTGATGGGATTATAGGCGTGAGCCACCGCACCTGCCTCTTTTGTTTTTTGAGACAGGAGTTTCACTCTTGTGCCCAGGCTGGAGTGTAGTGGCACAACCTCAGCTCACTGCAACCTCTACCTCCTGGGTTCAGATGATTCTCCTGCCCCAGCCTCCCGAGTTGCTGAGATTACAGGCACACACCACCACACCTGGCTAATTTTTTATTTTGAGTAAAGACAGGGTTTCACCATATTGGCCAGGCTGATCTCGAACTCCTGACATCTGGTGATCCATCCGCCTTGGCCTCCCAAAGTGCTGGGATTACAGGCGTGAGCCACCTCGCCTGGCCGGGGTGTTGATTTCTGAGCCCCAGTATCAGTATGTTATCTTTGACGACTTTGTTAAGATTGTATCCACCAGGTTTCTCTTTGTAATTAATAAGTAGTAACCTGTGTTCCCATAGATTGTGTAAACATCTCATTTGTAAATAAAGTTTCACCCAGAAATTTTAGCATTCCTTGGTGATCCGCTTGAACCAGTTATTCCTATAATGGCTACAAAATTGTCATTTTCTAAGTCTGCTATTCTTACATTTATTTATTGTATTATACTATAAAGAAGTATTTTCCCCATCTTCATTTATTGCACAGCTCCCTTTGAAACCAAAGTGTTACGAAGAAGATGTAAACATTTGCTATAGAAAAAAAGGACTATCTCAGAAAAAGATTGTATCTGCTCTTCCACTGTTAGCTTAAGAAATAAGGTTGGGTGCGGTAATCCTGTAATCCCAGCACTGTAGAAAGCCAAGGTGGATGGATCACTTGAGGCCAGGAGTTTGAGACCAGCCTGGCCAACAATGCAAAACCTCATCTCTACTAAAAATAAGAAAATTAGCCCGGGCCGGGCGTGATGGCTCACGCCTGTAATCCCAGCACTGTGGGAGGCCTCAGTGGGCAGATCACCTGAGGTCAGGAGTTTGAGTCCAGTCTGTCCAACATGATGAAACCCTATCTCTACAAAAATATGAAAGTTAGCCGGGCATGATGGCGGGTGCCTGTAATTCCAGCTACTTGGGAGGCTGAGGCAGGAGAATCACTTGAACTTGGGAGGCGGAAGTTGCAGTGAGCCGAGATCGCACCACTGCACTCCATCCAGGGCGACAGAGCAAGACTCTGTCTCAAAAAATAAATAAATAAATATAGAGAAATGTAAAATTATAAATTAAATTTTAATGCTTCCAAAACCTACATGTTCTTGCATGATAAACATGAGTTTAAAAGCTTTTTTTTTTTTTTTTTTGATAAGTTTTGCTCTTGTTGCCCAGGCTGGAGTGCAATGGCACGATCTCAGCTCACTGCGACCTCCGCCTCCTGGGTTGAAGCGATTCTCCTGCCTCAGCCTTCCAAGTAGCTGGGATTACAGGCATGTGTCACCATGCCTGGCTAACTTTTTTTTTTTTTTTTTTTTAGTAGGGATGGGGTTTCTCCATGTTCATCAGGCCAGTCTCGAACTCCTGACCTCAGGTGATCTGCCCATCTCGGTATCCCAGAGTGCTGGGATTACAGGCTTGAGCCACCGTGCCTGGCCTGAATTTAAGAGCATTTTTAAGGCCAAGCACAGTGGCTCATGCCTGCAATCCCCAGCAGTTTGGGAGGCTGAGACAGGAGGATTGCTTGAGCCCAGGAGTTCACAACCAGCCTGGGCAACAAGGCAAAGCCCCATCTCTACAAAAAAATACAAAAAAATTAGCTGGGCGTGGTGGCGTGCTAGTAGTCCCAGCTACTCCTGAGGCTGAAGTGGGAGAATCACCTGAGTCCGGCAGGTTGAGGCTGCAGTGAGCTGTGATCGGGCCACTGCACTCCAGCCTGGACAAAGGATTGAGACCTTGTCTCAAAAAAAAAAAAAAAAAAAAAAAAAGGCAGGAAAAAAAAGCATTTTGGCCAGGCATGGTAGCTCACGCCTGTAATCCCAGCATTTGGGTGACAAAGGTGGGCAGATCACCTGAGGCCAGGAGTTCTAGATCAGCTTGGCCAACATGGTGAAACCCCATCTCCATTAAAAATACAAAAATAAGCTGGTGTTGGTGGCATGTGCCTCTGATCTCAGCTATTCGGGAGGCTGAGGCAGGAGAATCACTTGAACCTGGCAGGTGGAGATTGCAGTGAGATCGCGCCACTGCATACCAGCCTGGGCGACAGAGTGAGACTCTGTCTCAAAAAAAAAAACCGAAAACAAAACCCCACATTTTAAGCATCCAAAGTGTTGAATATTTGTCAGCAAGTAGTTTGTTTGTTTTTTTTAATTGCAGGTAAAACATTCTGTTATTTCTATAATAGTTTTGAGGTTACTGCTTACAGATTTTGTGTAAGTAGAAGTAGGCATTATACAAATGTGAAAGCAATGTTGTTTATATGCCAGGAATTGTTACTCAGAAAAACTGAATTTGGGATTCATTTTTAGAATAAATCAAGGAAATATTAATTGGTTAACTGTTCATTGTTAATATTAGATTAGTTCCATATATATCTAACAGTCTTCTCTGCACAGCAACCTGAGCAATCCTTTTTAAAAATGTACTTGACTGAGGTGTAATTGACATAAAATAAATTATATCCATTATAAATTTACAGTTTCACAAATTTTGGCAAATGCATAAGTCTTATAATCACCACCACAATCAAAACATGGAAATTCCTATCACTATAACTTTTCCCCCTACCATTTCTACCTCCACTCCCAGCCCCAAGCAATACTGATCTGTTTAATTTTTTTTTTTTTTTTTGGGAGACGGAGTCTCACTTTGTCACCCAGGCTGGAGTGTGTGTGCAGTGGCGTGATCTTGGCTCACTACAATCTCCTCCTCCTGGGCTCAAGAGATCCCCCCACCTCAGCCTTCCTAGCAGCTGGGACTATAGATGTGTGCCACCATGCCTGGCTGATTTTTGTATTTTTAGTAGAGATGGGGTTTCACCGTGTGGGCTAGGCTGGTCTTGAATTTCTGACCTCAGATGCCCCACCCACCTCAGCCTCCCAAAGTGCTGGGATTACAGGTGTGAGCCACTGCATCTGTGTGATACTGATCTGTTTTCTATCACAAGAGATTACATTTACCTTTTCTAGAGCATGGTATAGATGCAGTCACACTCATAGTGTGTATTTTTGTGTCTGCTTTCACTTTGTATTATGTGAGATTCACCTATTTGTGTTCACAAGGAGGTTTTTTTTTTTTTTTTTTCTGAGACAGAGTCTCTGTCTTGTTGCCAGGCTGGAGTGCAGTGGCATGGTCTTGGCTCACTGCAACCTCTGTCTCCTGAGTTGAAGCGATTCTCCTGCCTCAGCCTCCCAAGTAGCTGGGATTCCAGGAGCCCGCCATCACGCCCGGCTAATTTTTGTATTTTTAGTGGAGACGGGGTTTCTCCATGTTGGTCAGGCTGGTCTCAAACTCCTGGCCTCAGGTGATCCACCCGCCTTGGCCTCCCAAAGTGCTGGGATTACAGGCGTGAGCCACTGCGCCTGGCCGACCCTGCTTAATCTTAATGAACACTTAATACTTTCAAACATATTTTAATTATTTTTATGGTCAGTTTACCCCTTGTTAGAATACAGGCTCCATAATACCAGGAATTTTTGACTGATTACAAATTTCTGGATAAACATGACAGAGTGACTACATGTATCTATTCTGTTTATTTATTTGTTTATTTATTTTATTTTTGGTCTCCTAAGGCTCTGTCGTCCCAAAGATACTAAGTAACAGGCAGAATTGGATATGGCACAAATTTCTGTTTAAAGAGATGCAGTCTCGCTCTGTTGCCCAGGCTGTTGTGCAATGGTATTCACAGGCATGATCATATTTTTCTACAGCATCTTGGACTCAAGTGATTCTCCTGCCTCAACCTCCTGAGTAGCTGGGACTACAGGTATGTGCCACCAGGCCCCACTTCTTTTTAAGCCATATAAAATTATAGTAAAGGAATAAAATGGATGTAAACATGCAAGAATAGAATGGGAAAAGTTGAGAAGGAGAGATTCTCTACATTTTTGGGAGAAGGAAACCTAGAGGAGGAATTTTAACTGGTTTAACAATGCAGAAGAAGCAGCAGCCTGGGAGTGAAATGAAGTTGGAACAGGGAGTGAACTGATTTGAACCAAGAAACCTGTAATGGTTCCAGACTGGAGGTTCTAGGTAGCTAAGGTTCAGGGAAGGCTCCAGATTCAGAAATACCAAACACCGCTTGTGTGTTTCATGGTGAGTGAGTGGACCAGTTACAAAGGCCAAATGGAGATAAATATGGTAAAAATCAATTTACCTGATTTCTCACTGTGCTTGTTACATCCAGAAAGCTGATAGGTAGACTTCTGCTTGGCCTTGGCAAGAAATTAGAGGCTTTTTTTTTTTTTTCTTTTTCGAGACAGGTTCTCACTCTATGACCCAGACTGGAGTTCAGTGGAGTGGTGCAATCACAGCCAACTGTAGCCTTGACCTTCCAGCTCAAGCAATCTGCCTACCTCAGCCTCCCCAGTAGCTGGCACTACAGGTGCATGCCACCATGCCCGGCTACTTACTTTTTTTGCAGAAACAAGGTGTCACTATGTTCCCTGGCTGGTCTTGAACTCCTGGACTCAAGTGATCCTCCTGCCTTGGCCTCCCAAGTCGCTGGGACCACAGGTGCATGCCACCACAACTGGCTAATTTTTTTTTATTTTTCATTTTTTTGTAGAGACAGAGTCTCTCCGTGTTGTCCAGGCTAGTCTCAAACTCCTGGGCCCAAGAGATCATCCCACCTTGGCCATCCAAAGTGTTGGGATTACTTGTGTGAGCCACCATGCCCAGCCTGTTCACTTTTTATTTTCCAATACTTCATTGACTTCTTCGATTTGTTATTTCTTCTTCTGTCTTTGGGTTTTATTTATAGCTTTTTTATGTCTGTGCTTTTAATTGAGGATTAGGAAGATAGTTTAGATAAATATGTCTTTTTTATCTGCTTATTAAGTAGAACCCTATATGTATGTATGTAAGTATAAATTAATGAATGACAGGGTCTGATCTGTTACCTAAGTTGGAGTGTAGTGGTGCAATCATAGCTCACTGTAGTTTCAAACTCCTGGCTCAAGTAATCTGTCCACCTCGGGCTTCCGAAGTGCTGGGATTATAGGTTTGGACCACCAAGCTGGCCTATTTCTTTATTTAAAATTAGAATTTCAGTACAAAAGTAAGTAAAAGGTGTAGAGAACCTGCTTACCTAGTTAAATGTTGTTTTCCATTCGTTCGTTATTATCTTTTGCACTTAAGTAGTGTGACAGAATCTTCTGTCCAGCATTTGGAAGTCAGTGATTATCTGTAGGCATTATCTAACAATGGGATAATTTGTTTTTTCAGTAATTGTTCAAAAACATTTAGTCTGGTCTGGGTGCCATGGCTCACAGCTATAATCCCAGCACTTTGGGAGGCTGAGGTGAGAGGATCGTTTGAGGCCAGGAGTTCAAGACCAGCCTGGGGGACAAACGGAGACACCCGACCCACCCCACAGGTCTCCGCAAAAAATTAAAAAATTAGCTGGGTGTAGTGACACATACCTGTGGTCTCAGCTACTCGAGAGACTGAGATGGGAGGATTACTTGGGCCCAGGAGGTCCAGGCTTGCAGTGAGCTATGATGGCACCACTGCACTCCAGCCTGGATGACAGAACAAGACCTTGTCTCAAAACAAAAACAAAAAAGCATTTAGTCTGATACAAGTCTATGCATGTTCTCTTACACTTTGGGAACCTCAAAGTGTTATTTGTTAGGAATTTCTATTTGCAAAAGTGATGTGCAGAGATGTTGCAAAATTGAAGTTGCTATTTAAAGTCCAATAAATAGTTTTTGTTATTACTCAACTGTCTTGTCATGAAGAAAGGTCTTAATTAAATGAGATTGCTTCTAAGACAAGAAAACCTATAAGTATCAAGTCACAGGACAATAAGTGTACATGAAGTTTAAAGGGATAGCAATATTTGTGGGAACATTATAGAGTATAATTTTTTTTTTTACCTGATTAAGGCATTTTAGAAACAGTGACATGATAAATTTAATCAATTATTCGTGAATGGGAACTACAGAAATTTTTTTGTGAAAATCTGAAATTATACATAGTAATTGGGTTAGATCCCTAGGACAGAAAATTTTAATAACAAGATAGTAAGCAGCTCACGTGAACTTACATATTCAGCATATTAGCAGGAAAGAGGCAAGACATTTGAAGAACTTGCAGAAAAGTTGCAAAGTAAATGAGAGACTAGAATGCTCAAAGGTAAAGTGGCCTTGATTTGAAGTAAGTGGTAACCTAAAAGCTCTTTTTCTTTGGCTTAGTCTCCTAGCAGCTGATGTGTGGCCTTAAAACCTATACTATCAAGGAGTCTCCACCCTTAATGTAGACAGTCATTTTGGCCGTAACAAGAATTGTGGTAGTAAGTAGTCTGCAAAGTCTGAAGAGGAGAAAGTCAAATACATACATTGTCAGGTCAGGTACCTCTATAGACTTTTGGCAGTAGAACCACAAAACCACTTGCCCCTGTGGTAGAGAAGGATATGTGAAGTTTATAGTGTGGGGTGATACCAGGTAACCATCTGGTACTATTTTACTTCCCAAAACAGTATCTTTTTAGGAAAGATAACATCCTTATTACTTGACACATCTCTTTGTCTCTACTTTCTCAAAAATTGGAATCATGGGCCTAGCACAGTAGCTCACAACTGTAATCCCAGTGCTTTGGGAGATGGAGGTGGGAGGATCACTTGAGGCGAGCAGTTTGAGACCAGCCTGGGCGACAGAGCAAGACTCCATCTCTAAAAAAAAAAAAATAAAAAAAAATTTATTTTATTTTATTTTTTTGTTGTTGTTGTTTGGCGACAGGGTCTTGCTCTGTCGCCCAGGCTGGAGTGCAATGGTGGGATCTTGGCTCACTGCAACCTCCTCTTCTCGGGTTCAAGCTGTTCTCCTGCCTTAGCTTCCCAAGTAGCTGGGATTACAGGCGCCTGCCACCATGCCTGGCTAATTTTTGTATTTTTTAGTGGAGATGGGGCTTCACCATGTTGGTCAGGCTGGCCTAGAACTGACCTCATGATCCACATACCTCACCCTCCTAAAGTGCTGGGATTACAGGCGTGAACCACTGCACCCAGACCCAAAAATTCTATTTTATTTTATTTTTTAATTATTGTTTTTTTGGAGACGGAGTTTTGCTCTTTTTGCCTAGGCTGGAGTGCAATGGCGCAATCTTGGCTCATGCAACCTCCGCCTCCTGTATTCAAGTGATTCTTGTGCCTCAACCTCCTGAGTAGCTGGGATTACAGGTGCCCGCCACCACGCCCAGCTAATTTTGTATTTTTAGTAGAGACGGGGTTTCGCCATGTTGGTCAGGCTGGTCTTGAATTCCTGACCTCAAGTGATCCGCCCGCCTCTGCCACCCAAAGTGTTGGGATTACAGGCGTGAGCCACCGCGCCTGGCCAAAATTTTTTTTAATTAGCTGCACATGGTGTCGCGAGTTTATAGTGCCAGCTACTCGAGAGGCTTAAGTGGGAGGATTGCTCGAGGCCAGGAGTTCCAGGTTACAGTGAGCTATGATTGCGCCACTACACTCCAGCCTGGGCAACAGTGTGAGACCCTGTTTCAAAAAAAAAACATACATATGCTCTATAAACAGTCCCTTGTAACTTGTGTTGTCCCCAAAACCGTGATTGAATTAATAAAATTAGTTTCTTTTACTTCATTAAGACCACAAATAAATGAAAGAAATTTTTTAGTTTCCTAAAAGCCTGAATATTGAAATCCTGGACTTTGGTATAGGACCACCTTTTGCCACTTTCAGCGACTAGACTCTTTGCTGAAGGTGCCAGCAGGCCTCTGATCGCCTTTTTGAAATCACATAACCTATTTTCTCAGCTAAGTTTGCCTGAGATTTTTTTTTTTCTTTTTTTTGAGACGGAGTCTCGCTGTGTCGCCAGGCTGGAGTTCAGTGGTGCGATCTCAGCTCACTGCGATCTCCACCTCCCAGGTTCAAGAGATTCTCCTCTCTCAGCCTCCTGAGTAGCTGGGTTTACAGGCATGCACCACCACACCCGGCTAATGTTTTTTTGTATTTTTAGTAGAGACGGGGTTTCACCATGTTGGCCAGGATGGTCTCGATCTCCTGATCTTGTGATCCACCCACCTCGGCCCCCCAAAGTGCTGGGATTGGATTCTTTTTTACTTTTTAATTTAGTTTTCTTTTTTTTTTTGAGTCTGAGTCTTTGTCACCCAGGCTGGAGTACAGTTACAGTGGCACAATCTCAGCTCACTGCAACCTCCGCCTCCCGGGTTCAAGCAATCCTCCTGACTCAGCCTCCTGAGTAGCTGGGACTATAGGCATGCACCAACACACCCAGCTAATTTTTGTATTTTTAGTAGAGACAAGGTTTCACCATGTTGGCTAGGCTGGTCTCAAACTCCTGACCTCAAGTAATCTGCCCACCTCGTCCTCCCAAAGTGCTGGGATTACAGGTGTCATCCACTGCACCCAGCCTAGTTTTTTTGTTTGTTTTTTGAGACAGTCTTGCTCTGTCACCCAGGCTGGAGTGCAGTGGCACGATCTCGGCTCACTGTAACCTCTGCCTCCCGGGTTCAAACGATTCTCCTGCTTCAGCCTCCCCAGTTAGCCAGCACACCCAGCTAATTTTTTGTATTTTTAGTAGAGGCCTGGTTTCACCATATTGGCCAGGCTTTTCTTGAACTCCTGACCTTGTGATCCGCCCGACTCAGCCTCCCAAAGTGCTGGGATTACAGGCATGAGTCACCTCGCCTGGCCTAGGGTTTTTTTTTTTTTTTTTTAAAGTAGGGGTTTCTCTCTCTGTCTCCCAGTCTGGAGTGCAAGGGTGCTGTCTGAACTCGTGGCAGCCTCTGCCTCCCAAGTTCAAGCAATTCTCGTGCCTCAGCCTCCCAAGTGGCTGGGATTACAGGCTGCGGCATCACCCCTGGCTAATTTTTGTATTTTTAGTAGAGACGGGGTTTTGCTACGTTGGCCAGGCTGGTCTCAAACTCCTGACCTCATGTGATCCCCTGCCCTCAGCTTCCCAAAGTGCTGGGATTACAGGCGTGAGCCTCCGAGCTTGGCTTTTTAAAAGTTTTATTTTAATTAAGACATAATAATTGTTGTACATATTTATAGGATACAGTGATGTTTTGATAAATATATACATTGTGTAATGATGAAATCAGGGTAATTAGGATTGCCTGAGTCCAGGCGTTCAATACCAACCTGGCCAACATAGAGAGACCCCCATCTCTTTTTTAAAAAATTGCATAGCAAGAGTTGCAGGATTTAGTAACTGGACAGTTAATAGCAAAGGGCAGAAAAAAGGAAGTTGTTCAATTGCAGGTTTCTTTAATGTTTGTGTCAAATTTACCTTTATATTCATAGGAGCACTCAAAGAAAGAATTTTGCAAAGAGCAAAGCGTAAAGTAAACCTTACATACATTTACCTTGTAGAGGATGAATTGACTGCTTGGTTAACTGGACCTAAGGGAACACGTAGGTCTGGGAGATAACTTTTTCCCTAGTGGAGACTGCACCCTTTTTGGCTCAATAACTGGAGTTACATAATCCTTTCAATGCTACCAGTTGTACAAAAAGTCATTGGAGCCATTGTGCCATTATAGTGATTGCATTGGTAGATAATCTGACGGTGAGAATCCAATTCTTAATCTTTAGTGTAAGATAAGGGCAGTATAATCCTGCAGCACATTTCTTTGTTTTTCTTCTTCTTGAGACAGGGCCTTGCTCTGTCACCCAAGCTGGAGTACAATGGCACAGTTGTTAATGTTCTTTTTAACCAAAATTAGGAACGTCTGAAGTGGGTATATGTTTCAAATGCAGTCAGATCTACAAATGATAGATTCCAGTAGGTAAGTCATTTATAGTTTGGATCGCTTTAGGCCATTAACCTGTTCTTGATCACGGTGGACTATCCTGTGGCATCTTATTCCAATAATTATTTCCTCTCTCACATCTTTTATTTCTCCTTCATTGACTTCTTGCCTCTCCCTATAAATTTGTTTAGATATCTCTATCCTGGGAGGGCCGGGCGCGGTGGCTCACACCTGTAATCCCAGCACTTTGGGAGGCTGAGGCGGGTGGATCATGAGGTCAGGAGATCGAGACCATCCTGACTAACACAGTGAAACCCCGTCTCTACTAAAAATACAAAAAAATTAGCTGGGCATGGTGGCGAGCACCTGTAGTCCCAGCTACTCGGGAGACTGAGGCAGGAGAATGGTGTGAACCCGGGAGGCGGAGCTTGCAGTGAGCCAAGATCACTCTGCTGCACTCCAGCCTGGGGGACAGAGCAAGACTCCGTCTCAAAAAAAAAAAAAAAAGAGAAAAGAAAAGCCAGGCAAAGAGTATATACTATATGATTTAATCTTTTTTCCTTTTTTTGTTGGGGGTAGAGATGGAGTTTCACTATGTTGCTCAGGTTGATCTTGAACTGTGGGCCACAAGCGATCCTCCTGCCTCAACCTCCCAAAGAGCTGGGATTACAGGTGTCAGCTGCCACGCCAGGCCTATGTGATTTAGTTGATATAGTTTTTTTTTTTTTTTTTTTTCTTTTGAGGTGGAGTCTCGTTCTGTCACCAGGCTGGAGTGCTAATTCTCCTGCCTCAGCCTCCCGAGTAGCGGGGACGACAGGCACACACCAACACGCCCCAGCTAATTTTTGTATTTTTAGTAGAGATGGGGTTTCACCATGTTGGCCAGGATGGTCTCGATCTCTTGACCTTGTAATTAGCCTGCCTTGGCCTCCCAAAGTGCTGGGATTACAGGCATGAGCCACCGCGCCCAGCCATTGATATAGAATTCTACAAACTGCAGATTAAGGATCAGAGGTTTCCTAAGGATAAGGAGTATTAAGGAGTGGCTAAAGGGAGGCATGAGGAAACTTTTGGGAACTGTTGGGGTTCACTATTTTGTTTTTGGTGATGGTTTTACCATACACAAGTATGTTAAATCCTATTAAATTGTATACTTTCAACATACTGTTTATTGGAGCTACAACTCAGCTATTTTTATTTATCTATTTTGAGATAGAGTCTCACTCTGTTGCCCAGGATGGGATGCAGTGGTGCAATAAAACAAAATGTTTCTACAGGAAAATACAGGAGAATATCTTCATGATTTGCAGATCAGCAAAAATTTATTTTCTTTTCTCTGAATTTTAATAATTTATTAATCTTTCATTTGATGGTAAGCACTTCTTTATGTTCAAAAAATGTTTTTCCAGGGTTCAAGTGATTCTCTTGCCTAAGCCTCTCGAGCAGCTGGGTTTACAGGTGTACACCACCACTCCTGGCTAATTTTTGTATTTTTTTGGTAGAGACAGGATTTCGCCATGTTGGCCAGGATGGTCTCGAATTCCTGACCTCAAGTGATCTGCCTGCCTCAGCTTCCCAAAATGCATCAAAACTATTTTTAATATGGAAATAAAGAGCACCCAGATGAGAACAAGCACAGGCTATTCAGAGCAAAAGAGTCAGCTGTTATCATTTGCATTTGGCAGAGACTCAGAAGTGGACAGAGGAGTGGGAAAGCTTTATAGTGGGGGGAAAAAGGGAAGGTTTCAGGTTTGCCCTAATTGGAGGCTCCTGGCATAGGGCAGTTGGAGGCAGGCTGACTAGAAGCAGGGCATCCTGTGTGATTGGTTAGGAGGTGCCTATTTGGCTTTCTTCAGCTGGTCCTAAGTTGGAGGCTGTGGGGACCAAAATGTAGGGTATTAAGTCCTAGCTGTTTTGGGCCAGTGGTTTTTTGTTTTCATTTTTAATTTATGATTGATACATAATAATTATACATATTTATGGGGTTCGTGTTTTGATGCATGTCTAAATTGTGTAGTGACCTATTCAGGATAATTAGCATATTCATCACCTTAAACATTTATTGTTTCTTTGTGATGAGAACATTTAAAAACTTCTCTTTTTGACTGGGCGCGGTGGCTCATGTCTGTAATCCCAGCACTTTGGGAGGCTGAGGCAGGTGAATTGCTTGAGTCCAGGAGTTCAAAACCAGCCTGGCCAACATGGCATAACCCTGTCTCTACTAAAAATACAAAAATCAGCTGGGTGAGGTGGTGCATGCCTGTAATCTCAGCTACTCAGGGAGGCTGAGGCACCAGAATCACTTGAACCCTGGAGTCAGAAGTTGCAGTAAGCCAAAATTGCACCATTGCACTCCAGCCTGGGTGACAGAGTGAGACTCTGTCTCAAAAAACAGAACAAAAAAACCTCTCTTGCTGTTTTGAAATACACATTATTGTTAACTCCAGTCATTCTGCTATGATATAGAACACTGGAACTTATTCCTTCTATCTAACTGTGGCCTTGTACCTGCTGACCAATTTCTCACCACCAACCTACACCCTACTTCCCCATCCTCTAGTAACTCCTGTTCTACTCTCTACTACTATAATAACAGCCTCTTAGATTCCACAAGTGAGATCATGCAGTATTTGTCTTTCCATGCCTGGCTTCTTTCACCTAACATAATGCTCTCCAGGTTCATTCATGTTGCTGCAAATGACAGGATTTTACTCTTTTTCTGTGGCTAATTTCCATGATATATATATATATTCCACTTTTTTTGTTTGTTTGTTTTTTGAGACAGAGTCTCACTCTGTCACCCAGGCTGGAGTGCAATGTTGTGGTATTGGCTCACTGTGACCTCCGCCTCCCATGTTCAAGCCATTCTCCCACCTCAGCCTTCCAAGCAGCTGGGACTACAGGCGTGTGCCACCACACTCGGCTAAATTTTTTTTTTTTTTTTTTTTTTTTTTTTGAGAAGGAGTCTCGCTCTGTTGCCCTGGCTGGAGTGTAGTGGTGCGATCTCGGCTCACTGCAACCTCCGCCTCCCGGGTTCAAGTGATTCTCCTGCCTTGGCCTCCTAAGTAGCTGGGACTGCAGGCGCCTACCACCATGTCCGGCTAATTTTTTGTATTTTTAGTAGAGACAGGGTTTTACTATATTGGCCGGGCTGGTCTCGAACTCCTGACCTCATGATCCGCCTACCTTGGCCTCCCACAGTGCTGGGATTATAGGTGTGAGCCACCATGCCCAGCTTCCACATTTTCTTTATCTTCGTTGATAGACATTTAGGGTGATTCTGTATCTTGGCTATTGTGAATTGGGCCAATTGTTATAGTGGTTATTGTTGGCTTCCTGGACTAGTTGCTAGAGATAGTCTGAGTTCATTGACTCGTTAGTGTAGATAGTAGGTTGGCTTCTTGGGCTGGTTGCTTCAGGTTGTGGGTCAGAATTCTTTTTTTTTTTTTTTTTTTGAGACGGAGTCTTGCTCTCTCACCCAGGCTGGAGTACAGTGGCGCGATCTCAGCTCACTGCAAGCTCCGCCTCCCGGGTTCACACCATTCTCCTGCCTCAGCCTCTCCGAGTAGCTGGGACTACAGGCGCCTGCCACCTCGCCCGGCTAATTTTTTTGTATTTTTAGTAGAGACGGGGTTTCACCGTGGTCTCAATCTCCTGACCTCATGATCCGCCTGCCTCCGCCTCCCAAAGTGCTGGGATTACAGGCGTGAGCCACTGCACCCGGCCTATGGGTCAGAATTCTGTCTTTATATATATATTGCCCAGCTGTAACTGTAATAGGTCCATTGTTCATTTCGTGCAGCAAGTGAGTATGCCGAGACACTGAGTTGCAGCAGAGAAAAGAGGTTTAATTGTAGGATTGCCAAAACAGGAAACAGGAGGAACCCTCAAATCCGCCTCCCCAGGGAGTTTGTGGGTAGAGTTTCAATTTAAGAGTTTGAGAGTGGGCTGAATTGTGGAGATCATTGATTGGTCAAAGTATGCAGGGTAAAGTCATGGCACAGAGAGATGAAGAAGCTATATTCTTACACTGGTTTGGTTTCTCTGTGGGGGGGCCTTTAAACTGTTTGGTGTCAGCTATTCTTTTTTTTTTTTTTTTTTTTTTTTTTTTTTTTTGAGACGGAGTCTTGCTCTCTCACCCAGGCTGGAGTACAGTGGCGCGATCTCGGCTCACTGCAAGCTCTGCCTCCCGGGTTCACGCCATTCTCCTGCCTCAGCCTCCCGAGTAGCTGGGACTACAGGCGCCCGCCAACACGCCCGGCTAATTTTTTTTTTGTATTTTTAGTAGAGACGGGGTTTCACCGTGTTAGCCAGGATGGTCTCGATCTCCTGACCTCGTGATCCGCCCGCCTCGGCCTCCCAAAGTGCTGGGATTACAGGCTTGAGCCACCGCGCCCGGCGGTGTCAGCTATTCTGCTATACTTCAGGATCTGCTTATGCAATTTTTTTTTTGGACAGGGTCTTGCTCTGTCGCCCATGTTGGAGTGTAGTGGCACGATCTTGGCTCACTGCAATCTCTGCCTCCCAGGCTCAAGCGATCCTCCTGTCTCAGCCTCCTGAGTAGCTGGGACTACCATGCCCAGCTAATTTTTATATTTTTTTTTTCTAGAGATAGGGTTTTCACCATGTTGCCCAGGCTGGTCTCAAACTCTTGGACTAGTGATTCTCCCACCTTGGCCCCCCAAAGTACTGGGATTACAGGCGTGAGCCACTGTGCCCACGTACTTAAGCAATTCTTAAACCAAAGTCTTAGGATTCTAACATCAGGGAGCCTATCTATAGAACAGTAGGGATGCAAATGGTTACAAGGAAGTGGGTCAAAGTACAGCCTGATTAATGGTTAATTATATTTCTGTCCAGAATTCTTGTTAATCTTCTAAGAATGGCTTCATAGCCATTGTCTGTTAGTACATTCAGTCTCCTGTTAAAAAATAAAAAATAGGTTCCATCAGAATGGCAAGCCACCTCTGGGAGAAGACATTTGCAGTATGTATATCCAACGAAGTACTTGTATCCAGAATATATGTTTAAAACTCCAGTAAGGAAAAGAAAACCCAATGGTAAAAATGGGCAAAAGGCTTAAACTAGCACTTCACAAAAGAAGATATCTTAGCTAGAGCCTGTGTTTCCAGCTACTCGGAGGCCAAGGCAGGAAGATTGCCTAAGCCTGGATGATTGAGACCGCAGTGAGCTATGATCGTGCCACTGCACTCCAGCCTAAGCAACAGAGCAAGATTTTGTCTCACAAAATTAAAAAATACAACAATAAAATAGGATATCCAAATTGCTAATAAGCATATGGAAAGGTGCTAATTGGGGAAATTTCAGTCATCAGGGAAATGCAGATTAGATGAGATACTACCAGATACTACTGTCTTTACCAGAATGGCTAAAATTAAAGAATAAGTATTACCAAGTGGTATATAGATTTATAGCAACTGGAGCACTCAAACGCTGCTGGGACTGTGAACTGGTACAGATACTTTAAACCTTTCTGGCAGTGTCTATTTAAGCTAAACATACGTACGGTGTACTCAATGACCTACCATTAACATTCCTGGCTTTGTCTCTGATAGTGAATGTTTACATCCACCAAAAGACACATATAAGAATATGATAGCTAAAAACAGGAAACAATTCAAATGTTTATCATCAGTAGAATTTTATTTATTTATTTATTTAAGATGGAGTCTTGCTCCATTGCCCAGGCTGGAGTACAGTGGCGCGATCTCTCTCACTGCACCCTCTGCCTCCTGGATTCAAGTAGTTCTCTGCCTCAGCCTCCTGAATAGCAGGGATTACAGGTGCCCACCATCACACCCAGCTAATTTTTTTATTTTTAGTAGAGACGGGGTTTCACCATCTTGGCTGGTCTTGAATTCCTGACCACGTGAGCCACTGTGCCCGGCCTAGAATTTATTTTTAATATTATGTTATATTCATGAGATAGGGTACTATGAAGCAATGAAAAAGAATAAGCTGCTGCTACATCCAACAATATAGATGAATTGTATTACAGACGTAATGTTGAATAAAAGCCACACACAAAAAAGTTAGTATTATTGATTATATTTGTAAGAAATTCAAAACAGCCCAAACTAATCTGTGGTGATAGAAATCAGTAATTATTTCCTTTTGGTGGATTTATAGACTGAGAGGGGTGTAATGGAGCCTTCTAGAATATTGGATATGTTCTATAACTTTATCTGGATTGTGGTTATATGGGTGAATACATATAAAAATATTTATTGACCTGTACACCCAAGATTTGTGCATTTCAATGCATCTAAGTTGTACCTGAATTTTTTTTTTTTTTTTTTTTTTTTTTGAGACAGAGTTTTACTCCTGTTGCCCAGGCTGGAGTGCAGTGGAGCAGCCATGGCTCACTGCCCATGGTTCACTGCAGCCTTGACCTCCAGGGCTCAGGCCATTCTCCCACCTCATCCTCCCGAGTAGCTAGGACCACAGGCATGTGCCACCATGCCTGGCTAATTTTTTTGTATTTTGAGTAGAGACGGGTTGTGCCATGTTGTCCAGGCTGGTCTCCAACTCCTGGTCTAAAGTCATCCACCTGCCTCATCCCTCCCAAACTGTTGGGATTACAGGTGTGCACCACTGTGCCCGACCAAAAAAAAATTTAACGTGTACCCATTATTTCCTCTTTTAGCTCTCCTTTTGTTTATTCTTTTCCTTAAAATCTTTTCCCAGTCTGGCTTCCCTGCTTTTGTTAATGAAACTCTAGCCTCTCAGTTATCCACGTTTAAAACTCTGCCACTCCTTTATCCTGTTTCTTAAGTCAGTCATTAAATCTTATCAGCTCTTCCTTGTTGTTTTATTTTTGTGGGTTTTTTTTTTTTTTTTTTTTGAGATGGAATCTCACTCTGCCACCCAGGCTGGAGTGCAGTGGCGCAATCTCAGCCCACTGCAACCTCTGCCTCCTGGGTTCAAGCGATTCTCTTGCCTCAGCCTCCCAAGTAGCTGGTATTACAGGCGTGTGCCACCACGCCCGGCTAATTTTTGCATTTTTAGTAGAGACGGGTTTCACCATGTTGGCCAGGCTGGTCTCAAACTCCTAACCTCAGGTGATCCACCCGCCTCAGCCTCCCAAAGTGCCGGGATTACAGGCGTGAGCCACCGTGCTTGGCCTTCAGCTTTTCCTTTAAAATATCGCCCAATCATGCCTATGCTAGATCATGCCTTGATCACAATCCTTAATTATTGCCAAGGACCTAACTGATTTCCCCACTTTTCATACTCAGAAGTGTTCTGCATTATGCCCGTAAAGCTATCTTTCTAAAGCACCATTCAGGATGTTGTTACCACACCGACTGTGTCACTTCCTCTCGTCAAAAGCCTTGGATGAGCCCCCCGTCTTGCACACTAGGTGCAGATCTGGCTTCTAGACGCTGATTGTATTCAAGATGCTCATGGTCTGGCCCCAACCAGCTGTATTACTTCCTGTGAACAAAAGTTCTCTGCAAAGGAATTTGGAGGAAAGAGACTTTATCCCAGTGAACAGTTTGTAAACTGGCAGAACAAAGGGAGGGTGCAGGTTTTATAGTGCCTAGGTTCAGAGTCAGGTCTGTTTATGCCAAGGAAGGATTGAAACTTCCCTAGTTCTGGTTGGTCAGCATAGCCGAGTTCTGATTGGTTGATGCAGCTGACCCCTGATTGGTTAGTTTCCAGGCCCAAAACCAGAAGTCTCTCAGAAATTTGTTTCAAACGGCTGATTGAGGGAGTTCAGCGGGTGGGGGGTTGGCGGTTCTTGCCCGATTTAGCTTGGGATCAACAGCTCCAACACGTTCGGCTTGATTGTAAAAAGGGAGGTCATGTACTACTTTTATACATGTTTTTGAGAACAAAGAGTACATGACTACTTGGTCCCCCAGCTATGGCCATCTTGTTCTGTTTTAAACATGATACCCCTCAGCTGTGGGAGTCTATTTTATCTGCTGGCCCAGGACATCCATTAACATTTTCCATCTATACTCAATCCTTTGGAAAACTGGAGAAAACTGGAGTACTTAATATTTCTAAACTTAATTTGCTCTCTATTGTTTATACCTCTTTGTTCATGCTCTCTTTCTCTAAATGCATCCTTTCTATCAAATCATCTCAAATCATTTCAACCTAGAAGGGCTTTTTTTTTTTTTTTTTTTTTTTTTTTTCTCAATGAGACCGGGTCTCACCATGTTGATCTTGCCCAAGCTGGTCCAAATTCCTTGGCTCAAGCAGTCCTCCTGCCTTGGCCTCCCAATGTGTTGGGATTACAGGCATGACCCATAGCGGCCAGCCAGGGAGGGCGTTTATGATGTGTTCCATGAAATCTATGAATCCTCATGAAATTATATGCAAACATTCCTATATGTATGTATTTTTGTGGAGAAAGGGCTTTGTCAATAGATTCTCAAAAGCCTGTAACTCCCCAAAGTTAAATTGATTTAGTGGCCTTTGAAGGAATATAAATTAACTAATGTGTGTTCAGCAAAGTTTATGTCTCATTAAAATTTAGTCCTAAATCTGCTGGATGATGAAATAATTTTGAATGGATGATTATATTTAAAGCTCAAAGTTTCAGAATCAGGTAAAATTGTTCTCATTCATTTTTTAGGTTCCTAGATGTAGCTCTGTGTGGAATCTATTTTCCTCAAGAGATAGTATCTCAGTATTTTTCACTTTGGTATCTTTAGTTAAAGGAAATTTTTTTCCTCCCACTCCCACATGATTATTCCTAGGCTAGTAGACAATACCGTCTCTGTATGCTTTGATGTTTCAATGCCTTTTTAAAGATATTAGTCATTTTTTTTCACTTTTTTTTTTTTTAGATTCCTATAGGCAATGGAAACTGATCTCAATTCCCAGGACAGAAAGGACCTGGACAAGTTTATTAAATTTTTTGCCCTCAAGGTAATATGTTCATTCTCTTGAGCCTAGAACTGTTAGAAATAACTTCCGTGCTTCTCCCTTTTGCAAACAACTCTCTTTGGAAAGTAGAATAACAGCTTGCAGCTTGCCCATTTTAAGGGATACTTCTGTCTGTTGTCAACCAAACTGTGAGGTATGGGGGCGGTATTGGGGGTGTAGCTAAAATGTAGCTTCCAATTTTCCACAGCTACTTGTTAAAAAAAAAAAAGTTTTTTTTTTTTTTTTTTGCAAGCCTGTTTGCAGAAATGTCAAACTGTTATGCCAGGTTATTGGCACAGTATGTTCCCTTTGGGTGGGAACAAAGACCGTCAGCTGGAATGGGCAGCATTTTGGACATCTTGCCTTAAGTTTCAACTAATCCTGAAATGTTTGACTTTTATATATTCTTCCCTTCCTGGTAAATGAGGAATTAAAATTGAATTTTGAATGCCATATTTTCCTAAATCTAAAAATTTCTACCTATGTCACTCCTCTCAACCATTGCCATGCTAGAACAATCCATGTAGTTGATTTTAGTTGTAAAATTATGTGGAAGACTTTTGCCATATGGGCCAAATGATATGAATAATTGTGGAATTTTTGTTTTAAATCTACCATGGTGTTACATGTTTGTGGCAGGGAATATTTAAAACCACAGTTGGACACGTTTTTTTGTGAACATCATAGCCACCATGCTCAGCTTTCCTTCTGCCATATGAGAATATTACAGTTTCCAAGCCTCAACCTGTAATTCCTTTCATTGGTTGACACTATACCCTCAGGAATGTTTATAAAGTTATTTTTTATATGTAGTGTTTTTTCTATCTGTTCTCAAAAATTAAAATTGTACTGTTTCCCAAAGTATACTTATGATTAATTGGCATCTTTTAAACTCTGTATTGGGAGGATTTTAACCCTGATCAGGAGCCAGATTAGTTTAAGACTTTTCATCATTTTAAGATTTCTTTTGTGTGTGTGTTTTTTTTTTAGACTGTCCAAGTGATTGTCCAGGCTCGGCTTGGTGAAAAGATTTGCACTCGTTCATCATCTTCTCCAACGGGTTCAGATTGGGTAAAATTCTATTATTTACTAAGGTGTATACTGTAGTGTTTGTCACAAGGAATGTGTAAAGTTCTCAAGTGCAATAATAAGTAATACCATTTATAGTATTATAAATAACACTAAAATATCTAATTCCATTTGATCCATTTACTTGAAAAGGTTGTTCTTATTGTATGTTAATCCTGAGTTTATTTGGTTCTTAACTTTCTGCTGTGATATATGAAAAAGCTTAGTCCTTGGAAGACAAAAATTGTATCTTAGCTAATTTTTGTAATGATAATTACCTTTTTCAACTTGAGATTTTGGGCTTTGATGCAGGATTATCCCTTATGGGGAAGGGAGAAGTGAATGAATTGTCTTCCTTAATCAGCCACAGCAATACTTGCATTACCCAGCATACACTTAATTTCTTTTTCCATAATGTTCCTGTGAGTGTTTCATGCAAAAGTCCCTTTTGTTTTCCAGTTCAACTTAGCAATCAAAGACATCCCAGAGGTTACACATGAAGCAAAGAAGGCACTGGCAGGGCAGCTTCCTGCGGTCGGGAGGTCCATGTGTGTGGAGATTTCACTTAAGACTTCTGAGGTAAGGGTATGGCCAGGTTGGTGTCTTCATTTAGCACTCAGGGCTCCTCACACTCTGAGTCCAGTTCATTTCTCAGTCGTATACCTGCCCCTTTCCTCTCCGACATTCTTATCATTCTCTGAGGGGGTCATGGTTTTTTTTGTTTTGTTTTGTTTTGTTTTTTTTGAGACTGAGTCTCGATCTGTCGCCCAGGCTGGAGTGCAGTGGAGTGATCTCAGCTCACTGCAACCTCTGCCTCCCAGGTTGAAGTGATTCTCCTGCCTCAGCCTCCTGAGTAGCTGGGATTACAGGTACATGCCACCATGCCTGGCTAATTTTTGTATTTTTAGTAGAGACAAGGTTTCACCATGTTAAGTCAGGCTGATCTCGAATTCCTGACCTTGTGATCCACCCGCATTGGCCTCCCAAAGTGCTGGGATTACAAAGGTGAGCCACCGCGCCCACCCTGTTTTTTGTTTTTATTTTATTTTATTTTTTGAGACAGAGTTTCACTGTTGTTGCCCAGGCTGGAGTGCAGTGACATGATCTTGACTCACTCCAGCCTCCGCTTCCTGGATTCAAGCGATTCTCCTGCTTTAGCCTCCCAAGTGGCTTGAATTACAGGCGCCTGCCACCATGCCCGGCTAATTTTTGTATTTTTAGTAGAGACAGGGTTTTGCCATTTTGTCCAGACTGGTCTTGAACTCCTGACCTCAGGTAATCCGCCCACTTTCGGCCTCCTAAAGTGCTGGGATTACAGGCGTGAGCTATTGCGCCTGACCTGTTTTGTTTTTTGAGACAGGGTCTTGCTCAGTTACCCAGGCTGGAGTGCAGTGGCACAATCATGGCTTATTGCAGCCTCGACCTCCTAGGCTCAAACAATCCTCCCACCTCAGCCTCCTGAATAGCTGAGACTATAGGCATGCACCACCATGCCCAGCTAGTTTTTGTATTTTTTGTAGAGATGGGGTTTCACCATGTGGCCCAGGCTGGTCTCAAACTCCTGAGCTCAAGCTATCCGCCTGCCTCAGCCTCTCAGAGTGCTGGGATTACAGGGGTCATGGTTTTTGAACTTATTATTCCAACCACTTGGTATAGACTCTTTACCCTCTTGTTCACATGACATACTTCTGCTCATCCTTCAAGACTCACGTGCTCTAGAAACTTTCCCCCTTTTAATGGGAGATATAACTGCAGTCTTTACTTAGACTTCCTATGCTGCTTTGTTTATATTTGTTTCTAGAGTGTGACTTGCTGGGTGGTGGTGGTTGTTGCTTTTAGGTGTTTTTTGTTTGTTTGTTTGTTTTGTTTTTTGTTTTGTTTTGTTTTGTTCTTTGAGACAGAGTCGCCTAGGTTGGAGTGCAGTGGCACGATCTCAGCTCACTGCAACCTCCGCCTCCCAGGTTCAAGCGATTCTCATGCCTCAGCCTCCAGAGTAGCTGGGATTACAGGTGCATGCCACCATGCCTGGCTATTTTTTGTATTTTTTGTAGAGACGGGGTTTCACCATGTTGGCCAGGCTGGTCTCGAACTCCTGACTTCAGGTGATCTACTTGCGTGGGCCTCCCAAAGTGCTAAGATTACAGGCATGAGCCACCATGCCCAGCCTGCTATTGTTTTGAGACTGGGTCTCATTCTGTCGCC
Source organism: Symphalangus syndactylus (assembly GCF_028878055.3). NCBI lineage: Eukaryota > Metazoa > Chordata > Mammalia > Primates > Hylobatidae > Symphalangus > Symphalangus syndactylus. Next base: position 10,130,980 of record NC_072428.2, on the reverse strand, counting down.
CAGACTGGAGTGCAGTGGCGCAGTCATGGCTCACTGCAGCCCTAAATTCCTAGGTTCAAGGGATCCTCCCACCTCAGCCATGCACCACCACACATGGCTGTTTAAAAAAAATAAAAAATTTTGTAGAGACAGGGTCTCCCTGTACTGCCCAGGCTGGAGTGCAGTTCTGCTTATAGCTTACTGCAGCTTCAAATTCCTGGCCTCAACTGATCCTCCTGCCTCGCACTCCAAAAGTGCCGGGATTATAGGAGTGAGCCACTTTGCCCAGCCTGTATTGTGAGTTTTTAAAAATGTTTTTGCTTGCCTTATTTCACATTAGGATTGATGCAGATACTGTTTCAATGTATTTTCACTAATAGATTATAAGGCTGTATGGTATAATGAAAGGTAAATAGAATTTGGAGCTACACAGAGCCAAGATCAATCCCAGCTGAGTGACTTTAGCCAAATTACTTAACCCCACCCCCACTAGCACTTTTTTTTTTCCGCTCTGTTGCCCAGGCTGGAGGGCAGTGGCACGATCTTGGCTCACTGCAACCTTCCCCTCCTGGGTTCAAGCGATTCTCTTGCCTCAGCCTGGTTCAAGTGATTCTCCTGCCTCAGCCTCCCAAGTAGCTGGGACTACAGGCACCCGCTACCACGCCCAGCTAATTTTTGTATTTTTAGTACAAATCCCAAAGTGCTGGGATTACAGGCGTGAGCCACCATGCCTGGCCCAGCAATTGTAATTCTGAAAATTTTCCCAAAGAAATTAATTGAGTTTGTGGGAGAAGTTTTAGTCTCAAGGTTGTTTATCACAATATTTGCAGTAATGAAAATTAGAAACAACCTTTATGTTCACACTGAGATGAAGATACCAAAAAAAAAAAAGAATAAAGAAACAACCTTGGCTGGGCGTGGTGGCTCACGCCTGTAATCCCAGCACTTTGGGAGGCCAAGGCAGGCAGATCACAAGGTCAGGAGATCGAGACCATCCTGGCTAACACGGTGAAACCCCGTCTCTACTAAAAATACAAAAAATTAGCTGGCTGTGATGGCGGGCGCCTGTAGTCCCAGCTATTTGGGAGGCTGAGGCAGGAGAATGGCGTCAACCCGGGAGGCGGAGCTTGCAGTGAGCCCAGATTGCGCCACTGCACTCCAGCCTGGGTGACAGAGTGAGACTCTGTCTTTAAAAAAAAAAAAAAAAAGAAAAGAAACAACCTTTATGTTCAAGAATTGGAGGACTGGTTGGATAAAGTGATAGTCATATGGTGGAATACTGTGGAACCATTTTAAATGATTTAGAATTTTTAATTATAAGGAAAATTCCATGACATATTTATTAAGAAAAAGCAAGTCATCAAAATAGCATATAGATTGATTGCCCTTTTATTTAGAGAAGAGGCTTGTTCGATTATAAGTTGATATCCATTTTTTTCTTTTTGCTTATCTATACCTTCTAATATTTTTATAGTGACTGTAATGCTTTGAAATTAAAAATTTTTTAAACAAACAAATATTTTAAATGTGTCCTTTCTACAGGGAGATTCCATGGAGCTGGAAATATGGTGTCTTGAAATGAATGAAAAGTAAGTGCTGCGTCTTAGGGTCGTTGGTTGTGGTTGCTGAGGATTAAGTAGGTGACATCATGTGAAATGCAGGGCTTTGTTTTCAGAGTCAGGGAGGGCATTCTGACCGCTTAACAAAGCCAATAGGTCTTTGCTACAATTTGCTTCATCCTTGGCTTCCAGCCTAGACACAGAGATGACCTTCAGAGGGAACATCAGTCCAGAGAGACTCAGATACTACAGGGAAAGGAGCAGCAGAGAAAGCTGAAAAGGCTTTGTTGTTTTCCCAGAGTACAGCTAGTTCTCTGATTCAATCCCTTGCGAGCTCTTGTAATATGACTACTCTGTTTTGTCTGTTTTCTGTGTGGCAGCCATCCAAAAAGATTCCCCTTCCCTGCTCCTTTTTACAGACTATGGGTCATGGATTGGAAATGCATGTTATTTCCTTTCCTCATTTTCTTCTTTCAAGGCAGATTAGCTTACCTCCTGCCTGAAGCTTCATTTTCAACAAGAGCATATAGGAAAATTGAGGAAATATCAACACATCAAAAGAAAAATCTTAGTGATAAGTATATGTGATGGACATTAATTTTCTTTATTGAATAAATGCAGTTGCCAGGTTATGGCCCAAAATTTTAGAGCCAAGCTGACTTTTCTGCAGACTTCTGTTAGATTATCGAGATAGACAGCTCATAGGATAGTACGTGTTTGCACCTTCAGTGTATATAATTGCAGTATTTATTTATTTATATGTTTTCAGATGTGCTGCTTTATTTCTAAAAAAAAAAAAAAAATTACCACCTTGAAGCTAGAAAAAAATATATTGGGTGCCTTTTGGTGCTCATTTGCCTGTGTCTAGTACATGAGAAAGTAAAACATTGGCTTACCTCAATAATCTGTTGATAAAGGTGTAGTTAGAGTTCTCTGGTTAGTTCAGAACATGTCTTAATAATAAATTTGGTCTTGTGTAGCTCCAGCACTAAATAGAAGTATGCTGACCGTATCTTTGTGCCTGGCAGGTGTGATAAAGAAATCAAAGTTTCCTACACGGTGTACAACAGACTGTCATTGCTGCTGAAGTCTCTTCTTGCTATAACTAGGGTGACACCAGCCTATAGGCTGTCCAGAAAACAAGGGCATGAATATGTCATATTATACAGGTAAACAGCATAGATGGTCATCTTGATTCACTCATCAACCTCCTCACTTTGCACATTGTCTGGCATTTAGATGTTCTGTGATGATGTTTCGGACAGTTGGTTGGTTTGTTGGATTATTGATGCTGTCGCTTTCATATGATCACTATCCAGCCTGCCTTATGAACCTCACCCTTCCAAAGCCACCAGGTTTATTATCCTTTTCTATATGCACAATCATGATTCCTGTGGAATGGATGTTGAGGTCCTAGTGATAAACATCTTAGAGCTAGGGAAGGAAGTCAAGAGTTTTATTTATTTATTTATTTATTTATTTAGAGATGGAGTCTCGCTCCATCGCCCAGGCTAGAGTGCAGTGGCACGATCTTGGCCCATTGCAGCCTCTGCCTCCCGGGTTCAAGTGATTCTCCTGCCTTAGCCTCCCGAGTAGATGGGACCACAGGCACCCGCCACCACGCCCAGCTAATTTTTGTATTTTTAGTAGAGACAGGGTTTCACCATATTGGCCAGGCTGGTCTCGAACTCCTGACCTTGTGATCCGCCTGCCTCAGCCTCCCAAAGTGCTGGGATTACAGGTGTGAGCCACGGTTCCCGGCCTGGAAGTCAAGACTTTAAAAAACAGTCTATACTGGGAAGATTCCACAGTTTTCTGTATTCCAGGGTTAAATTAAAACTTTGTCTAACAAACTGTTAACTCAGTTTATGTTTTTAATTAGTTGTCTGTGGATATAAAGAACTGGTCAACAGAGTATTTTCCTTGGAGCATTTCACCTCAGCACATTTATTGAGTGCCTTTTTAGTGCAAGCATTGTGCCAGGAGAACTGAAGAACTGTACAGAGGCCCAGCATTAGAGGTGGTTTAATGTAGTGAGGGAAACAATTTGATACATGTATAATTATTTTTAAAAAGCAGGATTTGAAAACTGCAAACCAGAATCAGGAAAAAAAGGTACTGAGAGAATATAGAAAGATAAAATTTGTTCTGGTTGGTAAACAGTTTAGGTCTTATGGAGGAAATAGCATTCAAGCTGGCCTATTAGGGAAAGAGAATTTGGGCTGGTAGAAGTGAGGGAGAATAATTATTCCAGATGGAGAGTTCAGCAGCTAGCAAGGCACAGAAGTGGAGGGCAGAGTAAGAGCTCTGCTCAGATTGTCAGATGAACCAGAATGGTGGAGTAGAGGGTGTGTGGCAAAGTGTGAGAGAAGAGCTTGGAATGCTGGGGTCCCAAATCTACCAAAGATGCCTTTCTTTTGTATTTAGTGATAAGCCATTGGTTTAAGCCTTTGCCTTAAACGTATAGAGCTGATTTTTAGACGAATAGTATGGCAAGATAGAGGGACCAAAGGAGGAGAGGCTTATCTAGTTCTGTTGAAATAATCTGGTACCTGAGAATAGTTGTCATTTCCTTAGACTTTCTTAGCAATATCCTAGCAAGCCTAACCATGTCTATTTTTCTAGGTCTTTAATAAATTTTTGCTGTCTTCTCTCTAGTCTTCTGGTTTCGAGTTGTTTTATTTGAAAATTGCTCAACTTTTATTGAGATATATTAGAAAGACATGCTACTAAAATCATCGGCTTAGTTACCTAGGACTGCTAGTTCTTTCCATACCAGTGTTTAAAGTGTTCCTTTATCATGTATCTCTGGAGTAATCATTATTGCTCACAGGGGCCGGACGCACGCCTGTAATCCCAGCACTTTGAGAGGCTGAGGCGGTTGGTCACTTGAGTATAGGAGTTCGAGACCAGCCTGACCAACATAGCGAAACACTGTCTCTACTAAAAATACAAAAAATTAGCTGGGCAGGGTGGCACGCTCCTGTAATCCCAGCTACTCGCGAGGCTGAGGCACGAGAATCACTTGAACCCAGGAGGCGGAGGTTGCAGGGAACCAAGATCACACCACTGCACTCCAGCCTGGGTGACAGGGCAATACCGTATCTCAGGAAAACCCAAACAAGCTCGTACTGCTCACAGGATGTTGATCATTTAGGAGTGCTTTTGGATACAAATAACTGTAGCTTAGATCTAGAGAGGTGGATGATCTCAGAGGTAGACTTGGCTTTTCCACCTGCTTTTTATACTGTCGTTAGAAGGTTAACAGCCTGATACCATTAAAGAATAGTCTTGACCAGGTGTAGTGGCTCACGCCTATAGTCCCAGCACTTTGGGAGGCCAAGGCAGGAGGATCACCTGAGGTCAGGAGTTCGAGACCAGCCTGGGCAACATAGTGATATCTTGTCTCTACTAAAAATTTAAAAAATTAGCCAGGTGTGGTGGTTCGCCTCTGTAGTCCCAGCTACTCAGGAGGCCGAGGGAGGATTGCTTGGGTCCAGAAGGTCAAGGCTTCAGTGAGCCATGATCACACCACTGCACTCCAGCCTGGGTGACAGAGCGAGACTCTGTCTCAAAAAAATACACATAACCAAGAAAAAGTTTAGCAAATTTTAAGCACTGTATCAGTATTTACATGAATAGTGAACTGCCTGAGTCTCAGCTTTTTGTTAAAGGCCTTAAAGGGTATTTACGCCGGGCGTGGTGGCTCACGCTTGTAATCCCAGCACTTTGGGAGGCCGAGGCGGGCGGATCACGAGGTCAGGAGATCGAGACCACGGTGAAACCCCATCTCTACTAAAAATACAAAAAATTAGCTGGGCGTGGTGGCGGGTGCCTGTAGTCCCAGCTACTCGGAGAGGCTGAGGCAGGAGAATGGTGAACCCAGGAGGCGGAGCTTGCAGTGAGCCGAGATTGCGCCACTGCACTCCAGCCTGGGCGACAGAGCGAGACTCCGTCTCAAAAAAAAAAAAAAAAGGGTATTTACTTAGCAAGATCTCTTTTACCAACACTTTATTAACATTGTTCCTATATTACTTTATGGCAGGAGTCACTAAACTATGGTCAGCCGACCATCTGCTTGTTTTTATAAAAGTTTTTTTAGGACACAGCCATCCCCTTTGTTTACATATTGTCTATGGCTACTTTTGCAATACAACAGAAAGCTGAGTATTTGTTATAGCCTATATGGCCCATAATCTTAAAATATTTACCATTTGGTCCTTTACAGAAAGGTTTGCTGATCCCTGCTTTTTAGTATCTTTTGTCTGTCGTATCTGTAGTACTTTTGTGCTTTGTATTTCAGATATTTATATACATTTCATTTCTTTTTTTTTTTTTTTGAGGTGGAGTCTTGCTCTGTCACCTAGGCTGGAGTGCAATGGCACGATTTTGGCTCACTGCAACCTCCTCCTCCTTGGTTCAAGTGATTCTCGTGCCTCAGCCTTCCAAGTAGCTGGGATTATAGGCATGCACCACCACACCTGGCTCATTTTTTTTTTTTTTTTTGAGACGGAGTCTTGCTCTGTCACCCAGGCTGGAGTGCAGTGGTGCAGTCTCGGCTCACTGCAAGCTCCGCCTCCCGGGTTCACGCCATTCTCCTGCCTCAGCCTCTCCACGTAGCTGGGACTACAGGCGCCCACCACCACGCCCGGCTAATTTTTTTGTATTTTTTTAGTAGAGACGGGGTTTCACCGTGGTCTCGATCTCCTGACCTCGTGATCCGCCTGCCTCGGCCTCCCAAAGTGCTGGGATTACAAGCGTGAGCCACCGCGCCCGGCCATTTTTGTATTTTTATTAGAGACGGGGTTTCACCATGCTGGCCAGGCTGGTCTTGAACTCCTGACCTCAAGTGATCCGCCCACCTCGGCCTCCCAGAGTGTTGGGATTACAGGCGTGAGCCACTGTGTCCGGCTACATTTCTTTTCTTTCATACAAGACTAGTCTGTAAGACCTAGGATTCAGATTTATCGTTATTTCATTCCGAACATCTAACCATGAAGCTTCTTCATACATCGTTGGAGCTTAGTATTTATTGAATAAACCCATGTATGTGTTGAATTTTAACAATATTACTTGAAAAATATGAAAATAGATTTTAGGTATTTTGAATTCAAACTTTTTGCTAATATAGACTGGCCTGTCCAGGGAGAATCATAGGAAGGTTCCACTATGTTTATGTTTGTATTTATTTATTTTTTTTTCAGAATAGTCTTACCTAGTTAATTATTCCATGGTGGAAAAGATTTTCTGCTTTATTAAGCCATCTACTTAGAGATTTCTTCATGGCCAGGCACAGTTGGCTCACACCTGTAATCCCAGCACTTTGGGAGGCTGAGGTGGGAGGATTGCTTGAGCCCCAGAGTTTAAGACCAGCCTGGGTCACATGGCAAGACCTCATCACTACTATTTAAAAAATTTTATATATATAGATATATGTAAAAGAGAGCTTCCCACAACTAAAGACCACTTATCAAACTCTAGTACATTCTGGTCAGGTATGGTGGCTCATGCCTGTGATCCCAGCACTTTGGGAGACTGAAGTGGGAGAATAATTTGAGGCCAGGACCGGGGCAGTGGCTCACGCCTGTAATCCCAGCACTTTGGGAGGCTGAGGTGGGAGGATCGCTTGAGTTCAGGAGTTCGATACGAGCCTGGGCAACACACTGAGACCCTGTCTATACTAGAAATAAAAAAAAATTAGCTGGGTGTGGTGGCACATGCCTGTAGTCCCAGCTACTTAGGAGGCTGAGGTGAGAGGATCTCTTGAGCCCAGGAGGTTGAGGCTGCAGTGAGCCATGGTCATACCACTGCACTCCAGCACGGGCAACACACTGAGACCCTGTCTCAAAAAAAACAGTTGAGGCCAGGAGTTTGCGACCAGCCTGGGCAATAGTTAGACCCCGTCTCTACCAAAAAATTATTTTTAAAAAACCCTAAAAACAGGCTGGGCATGGTGGCTCACACCTGTAATCCCAGCACTTTGGGAGGCTACGGCCTGCATATCACTTGAGCTCAGGAGTTCAAGACCAGCCTGGGCAACATGGCGAAACCCTGTCTCTACCAAAAATACAAAAATTAGCCAGGCATGGCAGCACATACCTGTAGTGCCAGCTATTTGGGAGGCTGAGGTACAAGAATCGCTTGAGCCCAGGAGGTGGAGGTTGCAGTGAGCCAAGATGGTGCCATTGAACTCCAGCTTGGGCAACAGAGCAAGACACTATCTCAGAAAAAAACAAAAAATAGGGCCGGGCGCGGTGTCTCACGCCTGTAATCCTAGCACTTTGGGAGGCTGAGACGGTGGATCACAAGATCAGGAGATCGAAACCATCCTGGCTAACACGGTGAAACCCCGTCTCTACTAAAAATACAAAACATTAGCCGGGCGTGGTGCCGGGCACCTGTAGTCCAGCTGCTCAGGAGGCTGAGGCAGGAGAATGGCATGAACCTGGGAGGCGGAGCTTGCAGTGAGCCGAGATCGCGCCACTGCACTCCAGCCAGGGCGACAGAGTGAGACTCAGTCTCAAAAAGCAAAACAAACAAAAAACAGTAGCTGGGCGTGGTGGCATGCGTCTGTAATCCCAACTACTTGGGAGGCTGAGGCAGGAGAATCGCTTGAACCCAGGAGGCTGGAGGTTACAGTGAGCCGAGATGATGCCACTGCACTCCAGCCTGGGTGACAGAGCAAGACTCCGTCTCAAAAAAAAAAAAAAAAAAAACAGTGCCTTCTAGTAGCAATCTTAGACCTGTTGGCCACTTTTATTTATATATTCTTTATTTCTCAGTAGGTATAATTTTAAAATATGTTTTAGTAGCAGAGAGAAGAAACTTACATAGCAGTTTCCACTTAATTATTATTTTCCTCATTTCTTTTTTTGAGACAATGTCTCATCCTTTTGCCCAGGCTGGAATGCAGTGGTGCAATCTTGGCTCACTGCAGCGTTGACTTCCTGGGCTTAAGTGATCCTCCCACCTCAGCCTCCCAGTTATCTGGTGCTGCAGGCATGCACCATCACACCCGGCAAAATTATTTTTTGTCGATGTAGGGTCTTGCTATGTTGCCCAGACTGGTCTTGAACTCCTGGCCTCAAGTGATCCTCCCAAAGTGCTGGGATCACAGGCATGAGCCACTGTGCCTGGCCTTATTTTCCTTATTTTTTAACCAACCCACTCTGTGTACATCTCCATAGCTGTAGCTTAATTGAAGTAGTAGGAATTACTAATGCTCCATCAGGAGAGGTATTTGAGCAGATGATTAAGGAAGGCTTTGTTTTATTTTGTTTCTAGGTGTTTTGGCTATAGAGGCCCTTAGGCGTAAAGAATCAGGTAACATTTCTTATTTTTTTCTTCCATACAGGATATATTTTGGAGAAGTTCAGCTGAGTGGCTTAGGAGAAGGTATGTATCAAGGTTGAAAAACATTCATAGTGTTCAGAGCTCTCCTAACTTCAGAGATGAGCTTCGTTTCTACTTGTTATAATATGTAGATTGTCATCTTAATATGCATAATACAAGTAAAGAAAAGATGAGAATGCAGGTAGGTGGTCCAGGTTATGCCTGATCTGCCAGGGTAACCAAATAATTTTTCACAAAGTTCCAGGAACTCAGTCTTCTTTCTTACTCTTTATAAAACTGTATATTTTCCTAATTTTCTACAATGAGGATGTTAAATGTTTCTGATGAACACCAAGAATTTTGAGAAATTGGAAATGAAACCAAGAAAATCAGGAAAGCTTTGTTGAAAGTGTTACTTGTAAGGCCTTGGCTGTTTACTTAGCCGTGGAGTGGCAGCTTGGGTGGAAGGCAGTTACTTCTTAAACTGAAGTGTTTGTGTGACATTCTAGTGCTCCTTCACTGTCTTTTTTAGCATGTGATGTATCCTTTGCAGGGCTGGTTAGTAGAACTTTCTCAGGCCTTAAGACTAACAGTTATTTTATCTCTTTGAAGGTAGCTTTATCTATAAATAGAGTGCTATTTCCCCTGCCAATATTGGCTCAATATAGAATACATTGAGAGGGAAGAAACCTATATATACACACACATACACGCACATACACACACAAAATTAAGGCTGCTGCACTTAACGTGCTAAGTGGATAATGCCAGGGATTACACAATAGGCCAAATAATTCAGGGAAAGACAGTCTGGGGGCAGTGTCAGTATTCTCTGCAAAAAAAGCTAATAATGTATCTCTTCTCCTAGGCTTCCAGACAGTTCGTGTTGGGACAGTGGGCACCCCTGTGGGCACTATCACTCTTTCTTGTGCTTACAGAATTAACTTGGCATTCATGTCTACCAGGTGAGGAAGAGCCCTGGAATCCAAAAGAACCCTTCCAAAGATGTTAAAGCTTTTTTTCTCCTAAACTTCAAGACTAAACCTGCAATTCAGCTTTGCTGAAAGCAGTACCTTCAGAAGAATAAAGAGAGAGCACAATTGCCAGATTGGAGAATTTGAGTGTCCCAGAGCCAATTTGTCCAGAACGTAGGATTGGTGGTTTATATTTAGGGATTGTGATAGTTAAAGCTCTGGTAGTGCCTGCCAACAGATGTAAGGTGAGGGGCCCTCTGAGGACTATGTGGGGGCTGGAAAGGCATTCTAACAAATACTGGAATCTGCTTATTGTATTACAGGCAATTTGAGAGGACTCCACCTATCATGGGGATTATTATTGATCACTTTGTGGACCGTCCCTATCCCAGCTCCTCTCCCATGCACCCCTGCAGTTACAGGTGAGGAATGTGAAAAGGTGCTCTCCCAAACTGCAACTGGGCAGAAGCATCCGTCCTGCACAAGCACATAGAACACTTTTCTCAGCACTCACTCTCCAGTGGGCAGGGGGCCACTGATGGAGACCCCACATGGAGAGAAATCAAATGGGCCAGTTTTCCTTCTTTCTGCTCCCTCTTAGATACACCAAGACTTAGTATATACAGATGTCTCAGAAAATTCTTGGGATATTTTGGATCTTGATGTTAGTGATAAGACTTTTTTTGGTGAAACCCCATCTCTACTGAAAATAAAAAAATTAGCTGGACATGCCAGCACGTGCCTATAATCCCAGCTATTCAGGAGGCTGAGGCAGGAGAATTGCTTGAACCTGGGAGGCAGAGGTTGCAGTGAGCCGAGATTGCGCCACTGCACTCCAGCCTGGGCTACAGAGTGAGACTCCGTCTCAAAAAAAAAAAAAAGACTTTTCTCAGTTACAAGTTACTTAGAGCCTTAGAAGAGTGGCAATAATTTGTGGAATATCCTTGACAAATTAATTGGTTTTCAGGTTATCATCTGGCACGTTAGTTTCTTATCAGAATAAAATGTCTCCAGGTCTAGAACTCAGAAAACAGGGGTTAGAATAGATGTATATCAGGAAGGATAGTACCTTTATGTGATTGACTTGTGAAATTGAATAGGCTTGTCTTTAGGGTTTAGATACTTGTTTCACGGAGTCTCTACTACTGATAATTCTTTAAAAACCCAGATGTGAGCTCCATTACTGGCCTGGCTTAAGAAAATGCTCTCTCAGACCAGGCATGGTGGCTAACACCTATAATCCCGGCACTTTGGGAAGCTGAGATCTGTGGATTGCTCAAGCCCAGGAGTTGGAGATCAGCCCAGGCAACGTGGTGAAACACGGTTTCTACCATTTTTTTTTTTTTTTTGGGGGGGACGGATTTTCACTCTTGTTGTCCAGGCTGGAGTGCAGTGGCGTGATCTTGGCTCACCGCAACCTTCACCTCCCAGGTTCAAACAATTCTCCTGCCTGAGCCTCCTGAGTAACTGGGGTTACAGGCATGCACACCACGCCCGGCTAATTTTTGTACTTTTAGTAGAGCCGGGGTTTCTCCATGTTGGTCAGGCTGGTCTCGAGCTCCTGACCTCAGATGATCCACCTGCCTCGGCCTCCCGAAATGCTGGAATTACAGGTGTGAGTGAGTCTACCAATTTAGAAAAAAAGAAAAGAAAATCCTCTCTCAAATAATAGGTCAGGTAAGATGTTTGGGTTTAAAAAACAAAACAGGCTGGACGCAGTGGCTCACACCTGTAATCCTAGCACTTTGGGAGGCTGAGGCAGGAGGATTGCTTGAGCTTGGGAATTCAAGACCAGCCTGGGCAACAGAGGGAGATCCCAGTCTCTACAAAAAATTAAGTTAGCTGAGCATGGTGGTACGTTCCTGTAGTCCCAGCTACAGGAGGAAGCAGGAGGATTGCTTGAGCCTGGGAAGGCTGCAGTGAGACATGCCACAGCACTCTAGCCTGGGTGACAGAGTGAGACCTTGTCTCAAAAATGGAAAAACAAGAACAAAACATTGTCAAACCTCTGAATGCCACTCTCTGGAATGTTTGAAATTATTGAGGACTTCACATGCCTTTCTTGCCAGTACAAACTGTGTGAAATAGTACTCAGCACAGGTCCCATCTCTATCTAATCACCTTTTATAGCCTTTCTGAAATTGACTGCCACTACCATAAAATTCATTATTTCTTTCTTTTCACTTTAGAACTGCTGGTGAGGACACTGGAGTAATATACCCATCTGTAGAAGACTCTCAAGAAGTGTGTACCACCTCTTTTTCCACCTCCCCACCATCCCAGGTAGGGGGAAGCAGGTTCTGGGGTGGTGGTAGTTATTTGGTATATATATGGGCTTTATGAAATGGTGTCCAAATTTAGCTACAATCCCTTTTGGTAGTGGTGGTGATTGTTTCAAAGGGGTTACTTTGAGGGATAAGAGAGAGCCTTCTTGTCCAGAAGATAGTATTTCTAGTCTGTAATTATTCATAACCTTCAGGATTACATTTAGCCCTAACCTTCCTGGTGACATCTTAAAATTCCCTAGAACATCAGTTACAGAATTCCAAATGCATTCTGATACCAGAGATTTTGTCTAACTTACACTTGTTAACTTCATAGCTACTTCTCTATTGAGTGGTAAATTTCATTTCTCATAATGGAAGAGGCCCCAAAGAGCCAAAAATTATTTAGCATAAAATGACAGGGAGAAACCAGTAGTACAGCTTTTCTTTATAGTTGACACAGATTTCTGCTTGTGTGTATTCCTTATCCAGACATTTTTAACCATTAACTTTTCCACTTCAGTCTTCAGTGGCAAACCCAGTTTCATAAAACACAGTCTCCAAACACTGTTGTCAGCTTCCCCAGAGAAAGCACCCCTGTGGTCTTGTTGTGTAATGTGTGTGGCGCCAAGGCTGCTTTGGCTAAACAGTCATTTTTGCAGCTGGCTGAATTGCCGGGCACATTTCTTGCCTTCCACCGCAAGTCACACATCCTCAGCTTCCTTGCCTCCAGATTCCTCTTCTGCCTGCATTAAGTATTGCTCTCCTCTTTGACTTTCACATTAGCTGGTTTCTTCTAGACCTACCTCAGTTTTACTTGCCTTTAAATAAGCCCAGATTCTCCTGTTTCAACTTCTTATTTGGAGGACCAGACAAATTCATTAGCTGTCCATGTGTTTTTATTTACTGTTGTTGTTGGTTTTTTTTTTCCATTTTTCTTTTTCCCTTTTTTTTTTTTTTTTTTTTTTATTGAGACAGAGTCTCGCTCTGTCGCCCAGGCTGGAATGCAGTGGCACGATTTCAGCTCACTGCAAGCTCCACTCACTGCAACCTCCGCCTCCTGGGTTCATGCCATTCTCCTACCTCAGCCTCCCGAGTAGCTGGGACTACAGGCGCCCGCCACCACGCCTGGCTAATTTTTTGTATTTTTAGTAGAGATGGGGTTTCACCATGTTAGCCAGGATGGTCTCAATCTCCTGACCTCATGATCCGCCCACCTTGGCCTCCCAAAGTGCTGGGATTACAGTGTGAGCCACTGCGCCCAGCCTTTTTTTTTTTTTTTTTTTTTTTTTGAAACAGGGTCTCACTCTGTTACTCAGGCTGGAGTGCAGTGGTACAGTCTTGGGTCACTGCAGCCTAGACCTCCCAGGGTCAGGTGATCCTCCTACCTAAACCTCCGGAGTATCTGGGACTACAGGCATATGCCACCATGCTCAGCTAATTTTTTGAATTTTCTGTAGAGATGGGGTTTTGCCATGTTGCCCAGGCTGGTCTTGAACTTCTGGACTCAAGTGATCTGTCTGCCTTGGCCTCCCAAAGTGTTGGGATTACAGGCTTGAGCCCCCACACCCAGCCCTTCTGTGTGTTTTGTTTTGTTTTGTTTTGTTTTGAAACAGGGTCTGGCTCTGTCGCCAAGGCTGGAGTGCAGTAGCGCAATCTTGGCTCACTGCAGCCTCCGCCTCCCAGGCTCAAACCATCCTCCCACCTCAGTCTCCCAAGTACTGTTTTTGTAATTCCAAAAATTAAAAAATTTTTTCCATCCTTGGTTGTTGGAGGAGATATTGGATTAAAGTCATAGTTCTGCTGGGCGCAGTGGCTCACGCCTGTAATCCCAGCACTTAGGGAGGCCAAGGCAGGCAAATCCTGAGGTCAGGAGTTTGAGACCAGCCTGGCCAACATGGTGAAACTCCCCTCTTTACTAAAAAATACAAAAAATTAGCTGGGCCTAGCGATGGGTGCCTGTAATCCCAGCTACTCGGGAGGCCGAGGCAGGAGAATTGCTTGAACCCTGGAGGCAGAGGTTGCAGTGAGCCAAGATTTCTCCACTGCACTCTAGCCTGGGCAACAGAGTGAGACTCCGTCTCAAAAAAAAAAAGGCATAGTTCTGCAGGGCTCAGTGGCTCATGCCTGTAGTCCCAGCCCTTCGGGAGGCCAAGGAGGGAGGATCACCTGAGCCCAAGAGTTCAAGACCAGCCTGGGCAACATGGTGAAACCCTGTCTCTACCAAAAATAAAAAAATTAGCAGGTGTGGTGGTACAAACCTGTAGTTGCAGCTACTTGGAAGGCTGATCTGGGAAGATCACCTGAGCCTGGGAGGTTGAAGTTGTAGTGAGCTGAGATCGCACCACTGCACTCCAGCCTGGGTGACAGAGCGAGATCCTGTCTGAAAAAAAATAAAATCTGTTTCAAAAGCAGGAGTTAATGTCTGTGATTGATCTTGTAAAATCCATGGATCACTATTGTTTCTATTGTCCTAGTTTGTTTTGGGTGAAAGAGATTCTTGTTCTAAAGTTGCCAAACAGTTTAGTTTGGGGGTTTGAGAATTGTCATTCCCCTGCTCTCATGAACATATGTAGGCATGAATGTCAGCAGTGATCTGGTCAGGGGAGCTTCTTGTATGCTTACTGACACAGAGTAGCATTGACAAAAAAAGCAGACAAAGACCTACTTTCTTCCTAGTGCACATTAATGGAAACAGAGTTTTTTGTTGTTGTTGTTTTTAGGTAATTAAGTTGTAGATATGTCGAATATTTTTCTTTTTATTTTTGTAAGCTCATCCCAGCTGTTCTAAAAGATATGTCAAATTTAAATTTCAGTAAGCAGTTCTGTTTTACAAGTAATAGATTCATAAATAATAAAGTTGTAACTTGCGAGATACGAGGGTTGGTGAGACTGGGCCTTAACCAAAACAGGTTGTCTGTTTCCCTGATACAATGGAAAGTTGAATCTAAAAGTAAATGGAAGTTTAGTAGTTTCTGCACCTGGTGTTTGCGTTTGCATCAAAGTTTGTATGCCTGTGTGACTAGAGGTTATCTTTTTAATGGTAACTGTCCCTTATTGTGTCTTATCGTAGTTTAAAACTAGATCACACCAAATTCTTATCAACAGTCTGCACTCCATAAGTGAGCCCTGTCATTACTCCCTGGGGACCTCTGATCAAGGCTGGTACAATTTGGTACAAAAATACTCAATTTGGAAGCTAATTTCTCTTGGCAGTAGAGAGACAGTCATTTGCTATCATTTCTCCTCATTCCTGTTAATATTATTCCTGTTAATAATGTACTTGCATAATTACTCAATTCAGCAACTTCTATTGGAGCTTTTGCTGGAGTCCAGTAAATACATGTTAATGTGATGTTGTTGGTTTTGGCAACAGTATAAGGATCATTGTGCCATTTGGGCACAGAGTTGAGTCTAGAAATGAACCTACTGTGTGGCCTAAGGTCCTGCCTCTAGTTCTAAGCATTAATTAGCTAATCGGTCAGGTTTAAAACCGGAACAGGCCGGGCGCGGTGGCTCACACCTGTAATCCCAGCACTTTGGGAGGCCGAGGGGGGCGGATCACGAGGTCAGGAGATAGAGACCATCCTGGCTAACACGGTGAAACTCTGTCTCTACTAAAAATACAAAAAAATTAGCGAGGTGTGGTGGCAGGCACCTGTAGTCTCAGCCACTCAGGAGGCTGAGGCAGGAGAATGGTGTGAACCCGGGAGGTGGACGTTGCAGTGAGCCAAGATTACACCGCTGCACTCCAGCCTGGGCGACAGAGCAAGACTCCGTCTCAAAAAAAAAAAAAATGGAACAGCAAGACCCAAAATAATCATCATGACCATAATCATCATGCCCTTAAGTAGCTTTGAAATCATAAGAGTTTTCAATGTGCCCCCAGCTTTTTACTTCATCAGGTTCACCTACGCCATCAGGGACTGTAAGAACGCATACACACACCCCTGCACACCCACTTGTCTTCCCTGGAATGAAGTAGGAAGTGTGCATCTGAGCTTCTTGAAGTTCCAGCCACCCCTTCAGCTGTTTGAAACTGTCCTGCAGATTCTGGGTTTCCTGAAAAAGGCTTTCAGTTGAACATTACAAGCCCCACATCCTTATTCATCTTCAGCACACCTTGCATCTGCAGTCAGACCCTTCTGTTGGATGCTGCTGTCTGACTTCCTGTCTTTTTTGAGTAGAGACAGACTAATGGTTGACTCAAGTTTCTCTGTTTTGCCAAGTTGTAGCCAGCCCACCTCAGCTTTGTTTTCTAGCTGCTCATCAGGGAGACAGGCATACATGGAATGCCCTGAAATAAACATCACTCTAGGAACCTTCCAAGTTGTCCCTTTAGAAAGACAGCCCCATGCCCTTGCCCTGCTTCACTCCTGACTCCAGTGTCGGTTCCGGCCTCTCTTGCTACTGCCCCTTGCAGTTTCTTCACTTCTTTCTCAAGTCCCTTTTCTTTCTTTTTTTTTTTTTGTTTCTCCTGTCTCTGTGTGTGTCTGTGCACAGTGTGTGTTTACTGTCACAAAGGCACATTTTCAGACCCCTACTCCTGTGGTGACGGACACCCTGAGGGTCCCCATGGCAGGACTGGCCTTTTCCCATCAAGTGAGTCCATAATGGGAAGAAGGGGATATAATCAGATGGCATCCTTTTATTTAAAAATTGTAAATAAATTACAAGGTATGGTTATTTAAATGTCCCAAGTGTTCTGTGGGATTATTTTGAGGCTTGGTAATAGATTTTAATAGGACACAGCCACAGCCCAGCAGCCCAAAATAGGGAATTTTCATCTGCCCTTCCTCCTACCATTGATGTGAAAAATACATGGAGTTATTTACATCAGATTTTTAAATAAACAACTCCCAACTGGTATTCTGTCATTTTTCAATATAAATAGCAACATTCCCATACCCAGGGGTGATGGAGGGTGTGATTAGAGAAGAGGACTTTCTGTGTCAAAGGGGCCTCAGGACAAAGGAGAGAATAGAATGACTTTGGAGAACCTGATGACTTCGGCTACCAGTTCTGCCCAGGCTTGTGCTCCACACATCTGCTGGGCTTAGCACTGAAACAGTTAGCTCAGCCCCTGGGAAAACGGGGAGGAAGGAACTTATTTGAGGCCTTTGGGAAGCTGCACAGCTTGGAATCCCAATCCCAGTACAAACAAGTCTGTGTTTTCTTCTCTAATAACAGCCTCATCTGTCCCTAACCCTTATCACGTCAGGCCCCCTGCACTGTGGGCATGTGGGCGGGAGCCATTCCTTATCTCTCTACTGAGCCCTGTTGTTTGTCACGCTCTGGGATTGCCTATTTTTTCCTTGCCTTTCCTCTTCTCTTTGTTTTTCTCTTGCTTAGCTCTCAAGCTCTCGCCTTTCCTATCAGCCTGCTGCCCTGGGCGTTGGATCAGCTGACCTGGCTTATCCAGTAGTGTTCGCTGCTGGCTTAAATGCTACACACCCTCACCAGGTATCTTTAAAGATGGGGAGGACCATGGGTTTCCAGTGCTGCCTCCCCTGCCCGGAGGCAATTGAGGGCTCTCTCAAGGCAGAGGGATATGTTCTAAGTGCTGTATTCTGAAGCAAAGCTCTTTCGTAACTTCAGAGACCAAAAGTGACTCTGAGAGGAAGGAGCCTCTTAGACTTCAGAAAGGAAAGAAGACTTTACCAGTATTTTTCTCCCTTACCTTTTTCCTCTGTAGTCATTACCATGCATTTCTTCCATTAACTGAGTTTCAGAGAGGATAAAGATCCAGGGATTGCTGCCCACTTGGTGGCAGCGTTGATGATGGAGAAGTCAAAAGCAGATACCATCATGCTAGAATGTGAGGTTCCCCTCCTGCCTGGCATGCCATGATTTACTGTCTCTTTCCATTTTTCCCCAAAGCTGATGGTTCCCGGGAAGGAAGGTGGGGTACCTCTTGCTCCCAACCAGCCTGTCCATGGTACCCAGGCTGACCAGGAGAGACTGGCAACCTGCACCCCTTCTGACGGAACCCACTGTGCTGCCACACCCTCCAGTAGGTGAGTTCAAATTTTGGCTCTGTCTCTCTGGTAAGGCTGGCCAGGGGCCTGGGCTCCCTGACATACGTGCTTATTTAGTATCAGTAAAGAGTAACTTTCAGCATTGGCTGGGACGTGGCATTTGAGCCCAAAGCATGAACTCCTAGCTGGGAGTGGTGGCTCACACCTATAATCCCAGCACTTTGGGAGGCCGAGGTGGGGGGATTGCTTGAGGCCAGGATTTTGAGATTAGCCTGGCCAATATAGTGAGACTCTGTCTCTCAAAAAAATTTATTTTTCCTTTTTTTTTTTTTTTTTTTTTGAGACAGAGTCTTATTCTGTTGCCTAGGCTGAAGTGCAGTGTTGCAATCATGGCTCATTGCAACCTCCACCTCCTGAGTTCAAGCGATTTTCCTGCCTCAGCTTCCTGAGTAGTTGGGATTACGGGCGCGTGCCACCACACCTGGCTAATTTTTGTATTTTTAGTACAGATGGGGTCTCGTCATATTACCTAGGCTGGTCTCGAACTGCTGGCTTCCAGTGATCCTCCCTCCTTGACTTCCCAAAGTGTGGGGATTACAGGCGTGAGCCACCACGCACAGCCTCAAAAATATTTTTTTAAAAAAGAAAGAGAAAAAGAAAGTGTGGACTCCTTGAAGTTCCCTGGTAAGAATCTGATATATCTGCTGGGATGTCAGGAAGCTAGCCTGGAACTTCAGTACCAACAGGAAACAGCAGGAGCTGGGTTCTTGTCACCCTTATCCAGTAAAGGGGTTGTCAGATGTTTTTCTCTTACCCCAAGATTTATATCCTTGGAGTCAGTCCTTAGTGTTTCCCAAGGACCAGAACAGGGTGTTGGCCATAGCCCTGAAGTCTGGGCCATGGTATGTCTGTGTTGTAGTTGGGATTGATCTTTTTCTGCTGTGTCAGAGCCTCATGGAGAGCCCTTGGAACAACTGTTTTCCTCATTTAAAAAAATGTAAATCTTTGTCTTTTCTGATTACCGAAGTGATGCATTCTGTAAAACTCAAATCCTAAAGACATTAGATAGGAAGTGAACGTTCTCATATTTCCACCCTGCAGAAGTCACCACTGTTACCTGCTTATTTAAAGATGAGAAACCTTCAGAAGGGTTAAGTGATTGGCCTGAGCTCAATTAGCTCACAGGGCACGAGGGCGAGCAGATTCTCTGACTTCAGAGCCCCACCCCTTCTTTCCACGATGCTTTCACTCTCCCTGGGGAGCCATGGGCTGTTTTGACCTGCCCTACCCCCCCTTGATTTTGAAGGCCCCAGAGATAATGAGATTACTTTGCCCCCTCACATTCTAAATGAACTTTCTCCTGATAGAAATTCCTGATTTTTTTTTTTTCCCATTCCCATGGTAAAGTGGGAAGGAAGTCGTTTAGGAAGGTTTTTTTGTGTGTGTGCCATCCATCAGGAAAAATAATTTGTGTCATTCCTGGCTTCTCAAACTTCCATCCTCTCCCTTTTCTCCCTCTGTCAGATGATTAAAGGCATTTTACACTCTCGTTTTCTGAGCCTTGACTCTTGGGACATGTCCAGGAGTAGCTAAAGACAGAGGCCCCTGTGTGGGAATTCTTAAATGGAGGTCATAAGAGCCCAAAAGCCTTTGCACAGTACAGGTCCTCCCTGCTGGCTGGAGTCCAGGGGCCACTTGACTGCACAATCCTCCTGCCCACCTTGAACCCCTGTTTTTGGCCAGAGGGCTTTTCCTAACCCTTGCTGCTTGCAGGGCTGTGACTGCTGGTTTGGCAGCTACAGCCATGGGCCCCCACTGCTGCTGCTTAGGGCCCCCTGTGCAGGACTCAGCTTCAGTCTGAAAGGCTGGGGAAGGAGGGAGTGGGAACAGCCAAATTAAATGTGTCATTCACAGACCTTTAGTTGAGGGAGGGATGATTGGGGGCGAGGAGAGGGGAGGAAACATGGCAGGGAGCCCAGAGAACCTTAGCCCAGGCAATTTGTCAAGGGTGAAGAGATCAAATTTGGAACTAAAGAAGAAGAAAAGATAGAAATTTTAGTAGTTCCAGGAAGTGCAGCCCTCTGCAATCAACTCAAAAGGCAGGGCAATAGTGGCATCAGCGGGACCACGTAATGCCGTCTCCCATTGATGGGCCAGTGGGGGCCAACTCCTGCCCTAGGCCACAGCCCCACCAGATGGTGTATTTATAGAGAACTAAGTCGCCCTGCTGTGGTTTGAGAATGAGTACTAACTTAACCTTTCTTCTCCAGTGAAGATACGGAAACCGTATCAAACAGCAGCGAGGGACGGGCCTCCCCTCACGATGTCTTGGAGACCATCTTTGTCCGAAAAGTGGGGGCTTTTGTCAACAAACCCATTAACCAGGTGATTTTTCTGCCACTGCCACCTGTGAGAATGTGTGAGTTCTTGGAGTGAGGCCCCACAGGCAGTTTTCTTAACCTGAGGATTGATATGTGTGAAACTACTGAACTGGCAAAACTGTATGTGTGTAAATTTTTCTGTGAAGAGGATTAATAACCTGTGCCGCCCTCCAGAATAAGCTAAGAGCTATTGTTCTGTAACCTTTGAAAGCCTCCTACAAGAAAAGGAGACTAGACCTAGATACCATTTAGTACAAAAACACTACACTGTATCATTGCCTCGGCCTTATTTGAATGGAACTAGGAGGTTCCTCCTCAGCGGGGCCAGTGAAGCACATTATTACTGCATTACTGTGGATCAGGCTTCCAAAGCTGAATTCCCAGGGTCCTCAAGACCCCAACCCTTGTTTATGCTGTGGGTGTATGTGATGGGGGACAGGGAGGTGAGCGAGCTTGGAGAGCCTCTAACAAGCAGGAGCCTGAGGGGCAGCATGGTCAGCATAGCCGTGCAAACTTGCTGGACCTCTAGGCTTCTGGCAGCCTGGAAGGAAGCATGACCACTACAGGAGGGGCAGGCATGAATGCTTTTCTCCTGTGTCTCTTCAGGTGACTCTGACGAGTTTGGATATACCCTTTGCCATGTTTGCTCCCAAGAATTTGGAGCTGGAGGATACCGATCCAATGGTGAGCCCACCGTTGACTACGAGTTCCTGGTAGATGATGCGGTAGTCATTGTTCTTCCTGGGCCAGAGTCAGTAATCCCCCACAGACTATAAACCATGGCCCCTCGGCTTATGGGTTTGTAGCCAGCATTAAGTTCTTCCCAGAATTTTCAGATTGTTTACAGTAACTTGAATCTGGGTCACAGCATCAGCCCTAACCCTGCCTTGCTATGAAACAGGTGAATCCTCCAGACTCCCCAGAGACTGAATCTCCTCTCCAGGGCAGCCTGCACTCAGATGGCTCCAGCGGGGGCAGCAGTGGCAATACCCATGATGACTTTGTTATGATAGACTTTGTAAGTCGCCATCACCTTCCTTGACCTTTGCTGTCCCGGGGAACTAGACCTAGAAGCATCTACTGCACTTGATCCAGATTTCCTTCATAGGGATCAGATGCGCTGGTATACACAGAAGGGATGGACAGGTGGAGCCTGGTCTGGGGAGACATTTTGGAGGCTGATAAACAACAAGGCATTTTGTGTCATGCCTTTGGTTAAAATTCATAATGAAATTCAGCTCTAAATGGAGATTTTCCACTGATACCCACTTAGGTCCTATTCATGCCTAGGCAAGGAGTTTGAAGGAGGGGACATAAACTTAACTAGTAGAGAGGAATATTATCACCAGCATTAGAAGTGAACAGTCTGGAAGAGAAAAGTGTTAAAGATTTCTCTTCCTAAGATAAGCCCGGAAGAATCTTTTGATAATTGCTAGAAGGAAAGACCTGTTCATAGCTTATCTCCTTTGTGGTTCAAGGCAAGCTAAACTGAGTCTGTCTTGTTTTTGAAGAAACCAGCTTTTTCTAAAGATGACATTCTTCCGATGGACCTGGGGACCTTCTATCGGGAGTTTCAGAACCCACCTCAGCTGAGCAGCCTCTCCATAGATATTGGAGCACAGTCCATGGCTGAAGACTTGGTATGGAAACGTCTTCCTCTACCACAGTGCATCCTTATTTGATGGTCATTCCTTTGCCACAGGCCTAGGAGGCCTACTACCTTCTACCTTCCCTGTGATAGGAAAGAGACAATTAGCCGGGCGCAGTGGCTCACGCTTGTAATCCCAGCACTTTGGGAGGCCGAGGCGGGCGGATCCCGAGGTCAGGAGATCGAGACCACGGTGAAACCCCGTCTCTACTAAAAATACAAAAAAATTAGCCGGGCGTGATGGCGGGCGCCTGTAGTCCCAGCTACTCGGAGAGGCTGAGGCAGGAGAATGGCGTGAACCCGGGAGGCGGAGCTTGCAGTGAGCCGAGATTGAGCCACCGCACTCCAGCCTGGGTGACAGAGCAAGACTCCGTCTCAAAAAAAAAAAAAAAAAAAAGAGACATAATTAGACCATTATCTTTTGATCACACTTGAGATTGGCATTGTGCCTGGCAGTCATTATCTGGAATTTGCTTGAGCTTGGTTCCTTCTTTCTCTGCACATTCTCAGCATTACTTACATGCTCTTGTTGTTCTGTGCCTGACGTCTTCTCCTTGCAGATGCCACTAGGCCAAGTTGCTCTGACAGCCGTTGCATTAGCTATTTAGCTTTCCAGGCAGATGCCAGTGGCACTGGGCAGAGGAGATTGTGAGGCCCTGAGTGTCTGTGTTCTTGCACTTTCCTCAGCTCACTCCGTCATCTAGCAGTTCTCACACTTGACCAGATGTCCTGATACTGATCATAATGACCCCATCTCTGCTTAGGGCATTTCCTCTTCCTGCCTCTGAGGGGCAGAAGAGTGCCCTGCACAAGCCACAAACTTTGGGTGCCCCATGCCAGGAGATGTCCCTCTTTGAGGTGGAATGATCACCTCCTAAATAGACATTAAGATCCTATGGTAGCTGCCCTGGATTTGCTTTAAGGAGAAAAGCATGCCCAGTAATAACAATACAGTAATAGCCAGGTGCAGTGGCTTACGCCTGTAATCCCAGCACTTTGGAAGGCCAAGGCAGGCAGATCACAAGCAGGAGTTCGAGACCAGCCTGGCCAACATGGTGAAACCCCGTCTCTACTAAAAATACAAAAATTAGCCAGGCATGGTGGCGGGCACCTGTAATCCCAGCCACTTGGGAGGCAGAGGCAGGAGAATCACTTGAACTCGGGAGGTGGGGGTTGCAGTGAGCCAAGATTGCACCACTGCACTCCAACCCAGGTGACAGAGTGAGACTCCATCTCAAAACAACAACAACAACAACAAAAAAAAACTAGTAATTATTATTACCAAGGCCTTTTGGGCTGGGCACAGTGGCTCACACCTGTAATCTCAGCACTTCAGGAAGCTGAGGGGGCCTTCACATGAACTCAGGAGTTTAAGACCAGCCTGAGCAACATGGTGAAACCCTGTCTCTACAAAAAGTAAAAGTTAGCTGGGCGTGGTGGCATGCGTCTGTAGTTCCAGCTGCCCTGGGAGGTGGAGGCAGGATTGCTTGAGCTGGGGAAGTCAATGCTGGGGTGAGCCATGTTTGCACCACTGCCTCTGGCCTAGGTGACAGAGTGAGACCCTGTCTCAAAAAAATAAATAAAAATCAAGGCTTTTTGAGTGCCAGGCATTTTTCTAAGTGTTTTACATGAATCTTCAACAGCCCTAAGAAGTAAGTTTTCTCATCCCAGTTTACAGATGAGAAAACCAACAATGATTAGCTTGCTCATGGTAACACAGACCCAGGCAAAACAAAGTTTTGTTTGATCTTAGAGAATCTGGCTCCTCAATTTAGCCTTTTAACCACTAAACTCACCTGCCTATCATAACATGCACTTGGAAGAAAGTGTGGCTCCAATTCTCTCAACTGATGCCACAGCCGTAGCCAGTTCTGAGGCCTCCCTCTCCTTTCAGGAAGCTGCACCCAAACCACCCTCAGCTGTTGGTGTCTCCAGGCCACATTAAAAACTCTGAGGCAAGAGACTCTCCACACTCCCCTGTGGTCGTGTTTAAACCCCTACTCTCGGGAAATTGTGATGGTGAAACTCTGCAGATGCAGCTTCTGTTCATTTAGTCATCAGTAGAGACACATTTTTATTAATAGTTGATACTCTAGGACAGTTAAACTTCTCACAGTTCTGTTTTCCTCTGCTTCTATCTTTACCATTCTTTCTCAACCTCTAACTCACCCCTTCCTCAGCTGGTATAAAGATAACAGATTCTGGCCGGGTGCAGTGGCTCATGCCTGTAATCCCAGCACTTTGGGAGGCCGAGGCGGGTGGATCACAACATCAGGAGTTCAAGACCAGCCTGACCAACATGGTGAAACCCTGTCTCTACTAAAAATACAAAAAATTAGCTGGGCGTGGTGGCGGGCGCCTGTAATCCCAGCTACTCGGGAGGCTGAGGCAGAGAATTGCTTGAACTCGGGAGGCGGAGGTTGCAGTGAGTTGAGATCGCGCCACAGCACTCCAGCCTGGGTGACAGAGTGAGACTCTGTCTCAAAAAAATTTTAAAAATACAGGTTCCTAAGCCTTACCACAGAGCTGCTGCTGTGTCAGAATCTCAGTAGTATAGCGGGGCCGCCTGGTTCACGTTACCCCCAGGGGGTCCTGATGCCCAGCAAAGGGTGTGAAGAAATCTTTTGTAAACCGTTTAATTTATAGAGCTGTACACTTGGCGTTTTATTCTAGTGTCAGTCAGATCTGTGCCAGGGATATTTCATGTTTAATTTCTGAATCATCTTGCTCTTGTGGTCCTTTTCTCTTTTGTTAAGTGTGCGGCCCACTTGGACTCCCAAGGCCATCCCATTAACCCTCCAGTCCCCGCAAAGCCCTGATGCATATACCCCTCCCTACCTTGTGCCTACGCAGCTGCCCCGCGTTCTCCCACTTGCTCGGCCCAGCTAGGGCTGAGCTTTGTCTTGCTTGCTCCCTCTCCTCTTGGGGACTGGGCTGGCTGCCTCTTCAAGGCCCTGCCTGAATAAATGACTCTTCGCTCTCTTTCTGGTACAGGACTCATTACCAGAGAAGCTGGCTGTGCATGAGAAGAATGTCCGCGAGTTTGATGCCTTTGTGGAAACCCTGCAGTAAAAGTATCCTCAAGTCCCAGCAGCACCCCCTTTTTGTGGCCCCAGGCGACAGGCAGCCTCCCATGCATCAGCTGCTCCCACCCCTCATCCTGCTCTGAGCCAGGTGGAAGGGAGGCTGGCTTCTCCCATGGGGACCCAGAAGTCCCTACTCTTGGACCTCCTGGAGACTCCGTGGCGGCAGTCAAGCCCAGTGCCCAGTTGGAGAAGACTCACGTGCTGGCCTTGGAGATGGGAAGACCCTTCCTATGAAAAAGCCCTCAGCAGGGCCATCTTTGTGCCCTGCCCATCACCAACTGCTTCCCAAGGGTGTCATCCTGTTCCTCCTGCTGCCAGCCTCCTGCCTGGGCCTGTCTTGCAGCTGGCCCCTTCCCTGCCTGCTGTCACCATCCACTATTTGACATTCCAGCTGGTGGCCAAGAGATTGGTGTGGAGGCAGAAAGAGGAAGGAGACAGTGCCAGGAGGAAGAAGGAGGGAGTCCTTTAGCTCTCTTCATTGTCCCCTTTACTTCCTGCTATCTTCTGCTCTTCCTCCCTCTCTTACCCCTATGCCTGTATTTCTGGCAATATGACAGGCCTGCCTGCCCAAGATCAGAACTCCAAAACCAGCCACTCCCACCCCTGAAGGTCGGGAGGGTCTGAGCAGCCCTGGTGGCTGCCCATGCTCAGGTCCTCAGCTCCATGGGAAATAAAAATGGAACCCTGAATCTCTAGGATTTTGTCACTTGGAGTCACAGCAAAGTTCTCTTCCTCTTGTCCCCCCGTTGCTGCTCCTTGGTTATAGAACATGGTAAATATTTATTACTTTCAGAGAAACCAGATATTTTATAGAGAAAATATGTTTGAGGTGAGTTGTTTTTCACTTGGAGAAGGTGGAGAGCTCTTCCTGGGACTGAGACCTCCTCCTCTGGAGGTTATTGAGAATCCGGGCTGCTGCTGCAAGGATCTTCCCACCATACAGCGAGATCCAAGAAGAGGGCTGGCCGGGGGCAAAGTCACCTCCCAGCGTGGCTGCACTGGAACTGACTAAAGGCTTTACCTTGGACAGCTGCATATTCCTGGTGAGAGCCTTACATCTCCCACAGCTTCTGCAGAGTGACTGACTCCATTCTGGCAGCCCAGGAAGTCCTGGGTGCTAAATGTGATGGCCACATGTAGTGGTTAGGGGATGTGGTGTGTGTCCCCTGACTGCCTGGGTACTTGTTCTGATCCCTGGGGCTGTCCTGTGGAGCTTTTCCTCCTGCTTGGGCCTAGCCACCACCTCCCTCTAATCCCAGAGTCTGTACACTGCCCTGGGGTTTACCAGCTGGATTGGCTCCTGGTTGAGAAATCAGAGCTGGGCGTATGATTGACTTAACCCTTCAGGTATTGTTACTTGAGTAAGTCAAGTGCCTAGCCGCACCCACCTATCATCTGTCCTTTCCCAGCCTCGCTGGTAGTCCTGGCCAAGGAGATCTAGGCCTACTCCATTCCTCCTGGCCCGCCTGGGGCACTCAGTGGCGGCAGCTGTGCTTCAGTGGAGCAGGTGGCTCTCAACTGCTTGTTAGTAAACTGCATGTGACACTGTTCCCACATACAAGGTTGACCTCTGAGGATTGGAGCAGGCTTTGGAGGGGACCAGAGCTCTGCATGCTGCTGCTGCCACAGAGAACTGTTAGCAGCAGCAGCAGCCAACTGGCCCTCCTGACTTTGGCCTAGAGCACATGCGTGGCTTGCTGAATCCAGGCCCAGGTTTATCCCCAAGGCCCCAGCTTTGAGAAGGGGGAAGGCCCCTGGTAAGTTATTGATGCCCCCATATTTCAGCCACTGCTCTCTTTCCAAGGCCTTGCATGGAAAGGCCTACTAGCCATTGTCTGAGGCAGCAATCTTTGGCCGCTACAGGTGGCAGCAGCCTTTCACCAGGGCTCCATCTGTGAAGAGTCTCAGCCATGACTTTGAGCTGAGCCTGGGAGAAGTAAAGCAGCTGTTAAGGCCGGCCCTTGCCCCTCAGACCTACCATAAAAGGAATGAGCCCTAGACTGACTCCTGCAGCACCCCCGGGACAGGCTGGGACAAGCTGTCTGTCTCCCGGTGTCAGTCCCTCCTCCTCCTCCAACCTCTCCAACCTACTTTGTTTGGAAATACTGAGCTACACTTCAAAATGTGTGCAAGAGATTTCCAATAAATTTTTTTCTGTACTTCATAGCCTCCTGTCCTGAAGGTTGTCTGAAGACTTTGTAACCCCTTCTTCCCCACCCCCGCCGCAGTGCAGGTCTGGGAAAGGGGAGAGTGGTGCGATGTGAAGCACAGAAAGACCTCAGTGTCTGGGCAAGCCTGTTTTGAGTCAGGTGTGGCCACTTAGGGGCTGTACACGCTGGGGTTTCCTGGGTCAGGAAACTTAGTATTTCTCTTTCCCTGGTCCCCTGTCAGGGGCTTGAATTTGAATATTCAGTTGGAGAATGCATTTAAAATACACCCATAGTAAAATCTCCATAAAATGTAGGCCACCGTTACCAGCTCTTTATTGCTCTTACATAACAACTCACCCTGGAGGGAAAAACAACAGTGCGAGGCAGGGAGTGCAGGGCTCCCCAAGCCATCTGGGGGATTTGTGGCTGCACAAGCAGAAGAGAAGTAGCAGGAAGTTAAAGGTCCATGCAAGTCTGTTAGCTGCCTTGATCTGACTGGTGGTGCTTGAGGAGCCAGGAAGAGTAGAAGAGCCCCGGGGGATGCATCCTGTCTGGCTCCTGGGGCTGCAGGCCTCTCAATCCGGCCAGGGCCAGGGCCAGCTCCGCCTCCTAATTTCTCCTAGTTTGTACCCATAGTTGGGGGAGGGAGCTGATTGGTGGAGCCAACATCCCGGAGGTAGGGATGGTTCTAGAGGCAAAAGAGAACTGACAGAACTGGACAGCTGCTGTCTGGGTTGCTTCCCCACCCGCCGTCAGGCTGAAGCCAGGCCCAGGATTAAAAAGGGCTGGTTAGGAAAGTCCAAATCCAGCCTATTCCTGGAGCCAGGAGCTCCTGATTATTAGTAAACCAGGTGACACTGACCATGTGGCCAGCCAGGACAGTTGCCCAATACCTGAGTCAGAAGTGATGAAAAGGCTGTTCCTGGTGTTCCCCCTTCAACTGGGAACCCCCAATAACAAAGTTCTCAGTTGCCCCATGCCCAGCAATGGTGTCCTACCTCTTTAACGCATCTCCCTACACTCCACCCCTGGAGGCCGTGGTTGTGAAGGCCTTGGTAAATTGGCATTTGAGTCACTCAGCGAGGCCCTGCCAGGAGCCCAACCCAAGTAAACAGTTTCCTCGCTGTTTCCCTGGGTCACCGCCTCTCTATTCCAGTCACTCGGCTCTAGCTGAGCAGATCCAGAGAGAGAGGAGGCCCCCAGTGCCTGGAGGAAGCCCACCATTGTGGAATGGGACTTGCTTCCTGGGGCTCAGGCCCAATGTTTGTAATCACCATCTAACCACGGCCTGATCCTGCAGCTCTGGCCCTGCTCCCCCAGCCCCGACAAGCAAGGAGGAGAAAAACCAGGCCCAACTGGGGCCACTATAGCCTCCTGATTGCCGTTAGCAAGCAAGCAGCAGACACCTGGAACCTGACCACTATGGGAGGTGAAATTCTGGCCTACCTTCTCACCAACAATCCTGTCAAAAAAAAATGCGGTAAATAACCATCTTAACTTTTAAAGCAAAGCAAAACTTGCTTAAGAGAGGATAGGAGAGCTGGGCGCGGTGGCTCACGCTTGTAATCCCAGCACTTTGGGAGGCCGAGGCGGGCGGATCACGAGGTCAGATCGAGACCACGGTGAAACCCCGTCTCTACTAAAAATACAAAAAATTAGCCGAGCGTGGTGGCGGGCGCCTGTAGTCCCAGCTACTCGGAGAGGCTGAGGCAGGAGAATGGCGTGAACCCGGGAGGCGGAGCTTGCAGTGAGCCGAGACTGCGCCACTGCACTCCAGCCTGGGCGACAGAGCCAGACTCCGTCTCAAAAAAAAAAAAACAGGATAGGAGAACTGGACCTGTCACAGCCTCTGTGTGAGCATGGCAGGTGGAAATGGCCTGGCCTCAGGCTGAGGGGTGGGCAGGAAGGGAGGACTCGGGCTGAGGGACCCTCTCCCAGCTGCTGCTGCATGAGGCTGGGGCTATCACACCATTCACCCATGACCACTGCACACTCGCGGTGTTAGATACGGTCTACATTTTGTTTTTTTGAGGTAGGGTCTTGTTCTGTCACCCAGGCTGGAGTGCAGTGGTGCAATCACGGCTCACTGCAACCTTGACCTCCAGGGCTCAAGCAATCCTCCCACCTCAGCCGCCTCAGTAGCTGGAATCACAGGCATGTGCCATCACGCTCAGCTAATATTTTTTTCTATTTTTGGTAGATAGGATCTTACTATGTGAGATCTCACTATGTCCAGGCTGGTCTCGAACTCCTGGGCTCAAGCAATCCTCCTGTTTCTGCCTCCCAAAGTGGTGGGATTACAGGTGTGAGCCACATGCCTGGGGTGTCTGCATTATTTCTGATCCTCAAAGGAACCGTCTTCTGATGAAGCAGCACCACAGGGGTGGTGAGCCAGTGACGATGAGTGTTAGCGGTGAGAGCTGGCACGTGAGGGAACGAGGACTCAAACTCTCGTGTGACTCCAGATCCCACACCATTGTCCATCACAGTCCACACCACTTTCCTTCCCCCTGCTTGTCTTAGATAAATCTAAGTTCCCTTCAAACTTCTGGTACCTTCCAGTTGGGAAACAGGAGAGGCCCTGGTCATAGGATGCAGCACATACATGGTGGCCCGCTGGAATGCTAGGGGTACAAACAACGGGAAGGTGGCCGTGGACACCTCCATGCCTAGAAGCTGGTCAGGAAGCTGCCCTCATCACCACTCGAGTGCACAAGATGAGGAAGCGGCAGACGGACTGGGGAGGGGACTTCTGAGGCCCCATATGTTCCTCTTCCTCCACTGCACCACACCTCCCATCCAGTTTCCAACTTCCACACCCCACTCATTTCCCCAACATCCAGATGGGCAGTTTTGCATCTCCATTTTTATTGAAATACAAAAAGTGCAAACGGTGAAATACATGATTGGTGCGAAGGAAGTCATTAAGTGTGAATGTGAACACTGGATTCACAGTACAAGCGCCCCCTCCCTGGGGTACAGACCGGTGGGGGGCATGAGAAAGACCAAATAGATCCAAAAGGCTCCCCAGTGAATGGGGCTGTGAGCGACACTTGATACACAAAGGAGGGCGGAGAGCGGAGCAGCCCTGGCCGAGGCTAGAGACCAAGAGACTGATGAAGAACCAGCAGCAGCCCAGGCCCCAGGGGGCTGGATGCGCTGCTGATGGTCTTGGGAGAGCCCAGCGAAGTTATGCCCAGGCCCAGCCTGGCTTACAGATGGGGCGGGGCTGGTCAGTGAGGATCCCCACAGTACGGGCTCTGGAATTGTCCTCCTTGGCCAAGGTTGTGGGGGCAGGGTCACTGCAGGTACTTCCCTGTACTCCCCAAGGACAAGGCTGCAGGAAGAGGGGTCCCCAGGAAGGAGTGTAATTCTACGAGACAGTGGGAGTGAGAGATCAGCCATCATTGGGGTCGAGGTTCTTTGAAAGACAACAGGGCTGGCCGGGCGCGGTGGCTCATGCTTGGAATCCCAGCACTTTGGGAGGCCGAGGTGGGTGGATCATGAGGTCAGGAGATCGAGACCATCCTGGCCAACATGGTGAAACCCTGTCTCTACTAAAAATACAAAAATTAGCTGGGCATGGTGGCATGCACCTATAGTCCCAGCTACTCAGGAGGCTGAGGCAGGAGAATCACTTGAACACAGAAGGCGGAGGTGTGCCAAGATCGTGCCACTGCACTCCAGCCTGGTGACAGAGCCAGACTCCATCTCAGAAAAAAAAAAAAAAGGTGGCCCTAGAGCCCCTTAATCCCCTGGGGAAATTGCTAGAACCCACCTATCTGGACTGATCTATCAGCACAATCTCTGCCCCTCCTATGGGCACTCTTAGCCTCTACCCCAGCCCCTTTAAGAGTCCCCCAGCTGGAGGAAGGAGCCACACAGATCCTGAGGCACTGAGTCACCTCTGGCTGGGGCAGAGGCCAGTGTGACTCCGTAACAGACAGGTCCACAAGAACCTGAAGGCTGATGATCTGCCCGCGTGGGAAAGGAAGCCAGGAGGGGACAGGCTGACCTGGCCGGTCACTGACTCCACCGCACACTGTAGCTCTCAGGGGCGGGGAGGTGGAGAGGGAGGTTTCAAGTGGATGCTGGGACTCTGAGCCCTGTCATCCAAGTTACCAGTCCTTGCAGAACCAAGGGGTTAGGACACCCCAGGGGCAGTATCACTCGGGAAAGGCTGACCCAGGATGTGTGGAAGAGAAGGAGGCAGAAAGCAGACACAGGCTCTAGCCCTGTCACTCCTCAGCAGGGGAAATTTCCCAGACTGAGCTGCTGAGGGCAGTACAGGAGCAAGGGTGCTTGCACTCAGGTCTTCATGCAGTGGGACTTCTGCAAAGCAGGGCAGCCTACCAGATGCGGAGGCACCTCAGCTTGGGGTGGTGTCCACACCAAGGAGCTCAGCTGCTCATTCCCAGCAATCAAGAGGGGAGGACTGGCCCCTGCTACCAGCCCAGTCATTTGATTCATCCACAGTTGCCAGGGAAACAGAGGCAGGAAAAAGCAGGAAAGGGGTTACTGGGGCTCAGTCCTTCTCCAGCTGGAAGAGCCAAGCCCAGCTCTGGAGAGCCCAGCAAAAGCCAGGTGTCCAAAGAGGCAGTGAGAAGTGTAAGGCGAAGAAAAACGTCTTCTGGTAACAGCGAGGCCGCCAGGGCCGTGAGGCAGGCTGGACAGAGGTGGGGGAGAGCATGCCTGATGGGCGGCTCCAGCACCTCTCTCCAGGGGGCTTCATGGCCCCTGAT
This sequence comes from Symphalangus syndactylus, assembly GCF_028878055.3. Lineage (NCBI taxonomy): Eukaryota > Metazoa > Chordata > Mammalia > Primates > Hylobatidae > Symphalangus > Symphalangus syndactylus. The sequence goes on along the minus strand of NC_072428.2, from coordinate 10,098,887 downwards.
GCCAGGAGGAAGAGTCCAAACCCAGGCTACCAGAGAAGGGGCTGGTGGGGCAGGGGCCAGGTTCAGAGCCCCCTGGGGTCCGGGCTGGGGAACAGCTCCCCTTGGTGATCCAAAAGGAACTTGGTGAAGGTGTTGATGGGATTAATGGCCTTGAGGGTGATGGCCGCATCCTTGGCCCACAACAAGTTAGGGCCGAAGACAACAGCCAGGTTAGTGTTGGTCATCTTGTTCTGGTCACTGTGTGCAGAAATCTGTGGAGGGAATCAGGGACTGCAGCAGGAAGCCACAGATGCTGCCTCCCACTCCCAGCAACCATGACCAGGGCGCAGAGGAGGCGGCAGCTCCTCCTTCCCCCTCCCTTCACCCCAGAGGCCAAGTCCAGGGTCTCACCTGCACCAGGAAAGCAGTCAGGAAACGAAGCACCTGGTAGTTCTCCTCGGGCAGTGTCTGGAGGACCCGCAGCGTCTCTGGCACCCTCTGGCTTTCATCAATGCCTATGAGGAAAGGAGGCCCGGGTTATAGGGGCCCTGGGCTGGGCTGGTTCAGGACACTCTGACGCAGGCTAGAGGGGAGACCCCCTAGCAGTCTTCCCTGGGAGGCGCCTAGGCCCGAAAGCCTGCAGCGCACCTGCCCCAAGTCCAGCCCCAGGCCCAACAGAACAGAGGGGGACTCACTGAGGAAGCCCACCACATGGGGGTAGAGGTCAAAGGTGAGCAGGGGCTCAGGAAGCTCCCGGAGGAAGGTCTTGAGGATGACCGCTGGCAGGTGCAGCTCATTGTACTGGTCGAAGTCCACAGGCAGCCCTGGGGTGGGGGCAGCGTGAGAGAAGCTCGGCACAGCCTGAAGGGCAGCACCCATCTGCAGACAACGCAGGCCGCACTGCCTGACTGCCCCTGGACCCTGCATAAGCCCCTCCTCCCAGGTGCGCCCTCTGACACCTGCCTCCCTCTTCCTCTGTGACCAGAGAACACAGGTTCCGGCCATCTGGGGAAGTGGGGCCTGACACACCCCACCGTTACTCCTTGCCTCTGAATGTGCCTATATCCAGGACCCGGGAGCCCGACCGATGAGGCAGCAGGCCTGGCAGAAGTGGGACTTATGTGACACCAAGTGCCACGGAAACCTCCAGCAGGAAGAGACTCTGAGACCCTCATTTACAGGGCAGCAGAGGGCAGAGAAGCCCCGTACCAGTCACACACATATGGCCCTGCCACAGCCCAGGGCTGCTCACCCATGTTGTACTTCTGCTGCACTTCCCGGACCACTTGGGTATTGGCCGACCTCCGGAAGATGCCCTCGGTGGTGAGAGCTGGGAAATAGTAGGGTCTGGTGAGCCTCCAAGCGCTGGGCACCGGCTGGATTCCCTGCCCCTTCTCTGTCTTGGGGTTCTAGGCAGGGCTGGGTGGGGGCGTTGAGGCTTGCAGGACCTCCCTCTGCCCTGCCCAGCAGCTTCCCCAGCTTCCTGAAGAGAGCCGGGAGACCCGGCTGGTGAGGAGGCAGGCCCAGCACTCACCGTGGGCCTGTAAGTAGGCAACAGTCTCCCTGAGCACGATGGGAATGGGCTCCTGCTCTGGATTCTTCTCCTGGAGGCTGCAGGAACAAGGCTGGTGAGCCGGGCCTGCAGCCCTTCCCGCCCCCCGCAGCCCGGCCACCTTTCACACTTACTGCTGCAGCGAGACTCCAAACTGCTGGTTGGGCAGGGGGGGCCGTGGGGGCATGGGCTTGGGGGCTGTCGCGGGGCTCTTCTGTGTGGATTTGAGGAAGTCGTCATATCTGCAGGAGTAGAGGGAGGTGAGTCAGGCAGGCCCTGCCTGGCTCTGGAGTCACTCTGCCAATTCAATCGAGCATCGACCGCGCGGGGTCAGGAGGATCATCTCATGCGATCTCTGTAACAACTCTGCTTTCCACAGCAGAAAACAAAGACCTGGGAGAGGTCGGGACACGGGCTTGCTCTGCTTAAGCCCCACGCGGTCTCTGAATCAGGACACACGTCCTCATTACCCCAGCTTCAGGAGCCCCCAGCCGCCGCACCCGCCTCACTTGAGCACTTGGCGAGGGATCCCCAGCTGCTCCAGCTTCACGTGCTCGCTCAGCTCGCTCAGGTAATTCACATAGAAGATCTTCTGCCCGAACTTGAAGCTGTTGGTGGAAGAAAGGACCTGGGTTGTGGGCGCCGCTTCCCGTGGCCTCCACCCTCCCCTCAACACCCACCCAACTCAGACTGAAGCCCAGCCGTACCTGGTGGTCCCCGGGCTGCCCAGCCTCCCAGCTTCAGAGTTCCAGGCAAGCCGGGACCACCAGCCCTGCCCGTGGCTGCTCACCTGATGAGGGGCTTGAAGAGGATGAGCAGGGTTTTGATGAACATGGTCGGATGCACGATGTACAAGGCCTTGATGTTCTTCTTGTACCTGCAGAGGCAGAAGGGACAACTCAGGAGCAGGCGTGGTGGGACAGGTGCCACGCTAGGGTCCCAGTGCATACTTTTTTTTTTTTTTTTTTTGAGACAGAGTCTCCTTCACCCAGGCTGGAGTGTGATCTCAGCTCACTGTAGCCTCCACCTCCCGGATTCAAGCTATTCTCCTGCCTCAGCCTCCTGAGTAGCTGGGATTACAGGCACCCACCACCACACCTAGCTAATTTTTGTATTTTTAGTAGAGACGGGGTTTCACCATGTTGGCCAGGCTGGTCTCAAACTCCTGACCTCAAGTGATCCGTCCACCTCAGCTTCCCAAAGTGCTGGGATTACAGGTGTGAGCCACCGCACCCAGCCTCAGTGCATACTTTCTGATTTGAACACGCACGGCCAGCATGCGAGGTAAGGGCCATCACTGCCCCATTTGACAGATTAGAAAACAGGAGGGTCAAAGAGGTTAAGTAAAACAAGAGGTCAGAGTGCGAATAAGCTGAGAAACTGGCTTTAAGCCCAGGGTGATCTGACTGCAGATCCTTTACATTGACGTAGACGGCAGCCCCCGCCACCCCCTGCCTTGGAATAAGTTTCTGCCCAAGTGGAGGGCAGCCCAGAAGCTGGCAGAGCCGCTGCCTCTGGATCTGACTGTGCAGGCCCCATGCCCCAACCCACTTGCGGTCAAACTCCCGGTAGGCATCGCGGAGCCAGCTGAGGGAGGGCTTGTTGTCGCTGGTCAGGCCATGGTGCAGATACAGCAGCGTGTAGTCGTTCTCCACGTACTGGTCCAGGGTGTGCTTCAGGTACCTTCCAGGGAAAAGCCCTGCTCAGGCCTGCCCTGTGCACAGGGGCAGCCCCACGAAGACAGAAAGCAGCCCCAGGAGTCTCCCGCCATGTCACAGCCCCTTCCCCACGGGCCCTCCCTAGCACAGTCTGTTCTGGCTCATAATCAGTCACCAGGTTCCTGTGGAGGAGGCCTAGGGTAGAGGCTGGGTGGAGGAATGAGAATAGTAATAACAGCTCTCGGCCGGGCGTGGTGGCTCATGCCTTTAATCCCAACACTTTGGGAGGCCAAGGCGGGTGGATCACCTGAGGTCAGGAGTTCAAGACCAGTCTGGCCAACACGGTGAAACCCCATCTCTACTAAAAATGCAAAAATTAGCCGAGCACGGCCAGGCGCAGTGGCTCACGCCTGTAATCCCAGCACTTTGGGAGGCCGAGGCGGGCGGATCACGAGATCAGGAGATCGAGACCATCCTGGCTAACACGGTGAAACCCCATCTCTACTAAAAATACAAAAAATTAGCCGGGTGTCGTGGCAGGCGCCTGTAGTCCCAGCTACTCGGGAGGCTGAGGCAGGAGAATGGCATGAACCCGGGAGGCGGAGCTTGCAGTGAGCCGAGATCCCGCCACTGCACTCCAGCCTGGGGGACAGAGCGAGACTCCGTCTCAAAAAAAAAAAAGCAAAAAAACAAAAAACATTAGCTGAGCATGGTGGTGCACACCTGTAATCCCAGCTACTCGGGAGGCTGAGGCAGGAGAATCGCTTGAACCCAGGAGGCAGAGGTTTCAGTGAGCAGAGATTGTGGCACTGTACTCCAGCCTGGGCAACAAGAGTGAAACTTGGTCTCAATCATAGTAATAATAATAACAGTTCTCACTCTTGAGCAGGAACTAGATGTCAGGAGACCAGGAGCCTAACCCGGGCCCGCCTAGGCCTGCAGTGAAAAGGGGAATGATGTTTCCCCTGAATCAGGGATTTCTCTGAATCAATAATAATGATGACAGTCACCATTTCTCAATATTAAGCTTTTAGTGTCTACCAAGCACTTCACATACATTAGCTCATACCTTGCTTATAACTGAGGCTGATGTAATCCCCATCCTACAAATGAAGGCAATGACCAGAGAGGTTAAGTGCTGATCCAAGGTCACACAGCTTGTGGTAGATCCTGGAAGTGAAGTGTCTAACGCCAAAGCCTTTTTGTTTTTCGAGACAGGGTCTTACTGTCACCCAGGCTGGGGCACAGTGGCACGATCACAGCTCACCACAGCCTTGACCTCCCAGGCTTAAGCTATCCTCCTGCCTCAGCCTCCTGAGTAGCAGGAACCACAGGTGTGAGCCACCACACCCGGCTCTTTTTTCTATTTTTTATTTTGTAGAGACAGGTCTCACTATGTTGCCCAGGCTGGTCTTGAGTTCCTGGCCTCAAGCAATCCTCCCACCTCAGCCTCCCAAAGTGCAGGGGGATTACAGGCATGAGTAACTGCACCTGGCCAAACGCCTGCATTCTTGACCACGGGACAACTTTGCCTTTTACACACAAACTCCAGCGCCAGCGGTAAAACACTGTGCCCATGAGAGGGGATGGGGTGGCCAGAGAGTCACCTGCTCCAGTCACTGGGCCTTTAGTGGACCAAAGAGCCCCAACTCCTCTGGTTCCCTATTATGCTCATGACACGCTACCTACCAGCTCAGCACAAACATACACACACCTGGTGTTGAGCACACTGAGAGTTATGGATGGAACGAACAAGAACTGGGGAAAGGGAGGGGAGTGTGTGTAAAGCCCTCTCCCTTTTTTTTTTTTTGAGATGGAGTTTTGCTCTTGTTGCCCAGGCTGGAGTGCAGTGGCATGATCTCAGCTCACTGAAACCTCTGCCTCCCAGATTCAAGTGATTCTCCTGCCTCAGCCTCCCAAGTAGTTGGAATTATAGGCATGCGCCACCACGCCTGGCTAATTTTGTATTTTCAGTAGAGACGGGGTTTCTCCATGTTGGTCAGGCTGGTCTCCAACTCCCAACTTCAGGTGATCCGCCCACCTCGGCCTCCCAAAGTGCTGGGATTACAGGCGTGAGCCACCGCGCCCGGCCATAGAGCCCTCTTTCTAGTTGGCCAAACAGCTCCTAGGCTCCCACAGGGAAACTACTCCAGGCTGGGAGGCTGGGAGGCTGGGCAGGCAGAATGCCAAGGACTTCCAAGGGGAGGCAGGGAAGGAGAGAAGCCTGGTGAAGTGGCCAGAGCTTGACCTAACCCAGAGAGAGTATGCTCAAGACTGGCCCGTGGGTGCCAGGCTGGGCCAGCACAGGCAGGCATGGGGTGGCTGATGCTGGGATCCCCAGTACATGGTCATTTACCCCTTCTCCACACTGGGCACCGCAGTTTACAAAGAGCTGTCGCATAAAGAGATTGCATCAAAAATAGCAAAGATTGTAGTGAAAACAGACACTCTCATCCACTGATGGAGGTTACGGCCTTTTGTAGGGAAATAAAGTGATGTTTATCAGAAGCTATAAAATGCTCATATTCTCTGACCCTGTAAAAATATGTCTAGGAGTTTGTCCTATGGAAATAATCTGAGATGAACGAAACATTTTTGTAGAAGGCTGTTCCTCATGGCCCATTTTATGATGGGGGAAAAAAAATCTAGTGGCAAGCTAACTGCAACAGCAGGGAATTGGTTAAATCAGCCACGTGACAACCATAAATAGACTAGCTTACAGGACATTTCTGCAGACAGAATGAATCTGTGAAGTCAGATGTCAGAACAGTGGTTATGCCCTTTGTAGGGTGTGAGTGACAGAGATGTGTTCAGTTTTTGAAAATTCACACACTGCACTTATATTTTATTCACTTTTCTGTCAGCATATTAGATGTCCATAAAATGTTTTTTAGAAGATATCTTTGAAGAATATTTAATGCTCAGAAAAAAATGTTATGTAAGATACAAAACCAGGCTGGGTGTGGTGCCTCACGCCTGTAATTCCAGCAATTTGGGAGGCAGAGACGGGCAGATCACCAGAGTTCGGGAGTTCAAGACCAGCCTGGCCAACATGATGAAACCCTCTCTCTACTAAAAATACAAAAAGTAGCTGAGTGTGGTGGTGCACGCCTGTAATCCCAGCTACTCAGGAGGCTGAGGCAGGGGAATCGCTTGAACTCAGGAGGTGGAGGTTGCAGTGAGCCAACAACGTGCCATTGCACTCCAGCCTGGGTGACAGAGCAAGGCTCGGTCTCAAAAAAAAAAAAAAAAAAAAAAGACACCAAACTGACTATAGAGTTCCATATACATTATAGAAAAAACAGGAAATGACTACACAAAAATATTAACAGTAACTTTCTCTCTAGGTGGTGGGTGTGTAGGAGACCTTTTTTTTTTTTTACAGTTGTCTATATATGTTTTTATTTATAGCTACGTATATTTTTCTAAACTCTAAATTATAATACTTTTAAAATATACACAATGGATTTCATGTATATTCTTTTTTTTTTTTTTGAGACAGAGTTTCACTCTTGTTGCCCAGGGTGGAGTGCAATGGCATGATCTTGGCGCACTGCAACCTCCACCTCCTGGGTTCGGGTGATTCTCCTGCCTCAGCCTCCTAAGTAGCTGGGATTACGGGCGCACGCCACTACACATGGCTAATTTTGTATTTTTAGTAGAGACAGGGTTTTGCCATGTTGGTCAGGCTGGTGTTGAACTCCTGACCTCGTGATCCACCCACCTTTGCCTCCCAAAGTGCTGAGATTACAGGCGTGAGCCACCGCGCCAGGTCGTATGTTCTTATCTAATGCCCACAATAGCCCTGGGAGGTGGGCACAAGTCTCTCTCTCTTTTTTTTTTTTTTTTAGACAGAGTCTTGCTCTGTCGCCCAGGCTGGAGTGCAGTGGCGCGATCTCGGCTGACTGCAACCTCTACCTCCCGGGTTCAAGCAATTCTCTTGCCTCAGCCTCCTGAGTAGCTGGGACTACCGGCGCACGCCACCATGCCCAGATAATTTTTGTGTTTTTAGTAGAGATGAGGTTTCACCATGTTGGCCAGGATGGTCTCAATCTCCTGACCTCATAATCCACTCGCCTTGGCCTCCCAAAGTGCTGGGATTAGAGGCGTGAGCCACCGTACCCGGACTTTTTTTTTTTTTTTTTTGAGATGGAGTCTCGCTCTGTCACCCAGGCTGCAGTGAAACGGCACGATCTGGGCTCCCTGCAATCTCCTCCTCCCAGGTTCAAGCAATTCTCCTGCCTCAGTCTCTTGAGTAGCTGGGATTATCTTGAGTAGCTGGGATTACAGGCACGCGCCACCACGCCTGGCTAATTTTTTTATTTTTAGTAGAGACAGGGTCATGTTGGTCAGGCTGGTCTCAAACTGCTGATCTTGTGATCTACCCACCTTGGCCTCCCAAAGTGCTGGGATTACAGGCGTGAGCCACTGGGCGCCCAGCCACAAGTCTCATTTTTACAGGGCTTGGAAAAGACCTGACCCAAGGCATGCAGCTAGCAAGAGGTGCAGAGCTGAAGTTCAATGTGTCTTCTGAATTTCATTCCAAGCTTCAGGCACTTTCTTTTTTTTTTTTTTTTTGAGACGGAGTCTCACTCTGTCGCCCAGGCTGGAGTGCAGTTATTCAGTCTCGGCTCACTGCAAGCTCTGCCTCCTGGGTTCATGCCATTCTCCTGCCTTAGCCTCCTGAGTAGCTGGGACTACAGGCCCCGCCACCACGCCCGGCTAATCTTTTTTTTTTTTTGTATTTTTAGCAGAGACGGGGTTTCACCATGTTAGCCAGGATGGTCTCGATCTCCTGACCTCATGATCCACCCGCCTCGGCCTCCCAAAGTGCTGGGATGACAGGCGTGAGCCACTGCGTCCAGCTGCTTCAGGCACTTTCTATTTCAACCTCCAGGATCTGAGTGGACAGCTGGGAAGAGCCATATCTGAGATAATCTGACTGAAAATGGGACAAAGTGCTTCATGATGGAAGCACCCGGCTGCCCTCAGCAGGGACTGTGACCAGGACGGAAGTGATGGAGGACAAGCAGCAGCTGATGTCGAGGACTTCCTGAAGCCAAGGACGCCCCGGGGTAGGTGTGGCCTTCCCCAGCAAGCTGTCTCCTGAAAACCAGGTGCTTTCCACCCCTGTCCACCGACTTCCTCCCACTTCACTTTTTATCTGGGCAGGAGGCTGTCACCTGGCACATCAGACACAGAAAGAACTAGAGAAAAGGCCATGTGCCCCCACCAGCCCCAGGCCAAGCTCTTGCCCATTCTGGCTGGGCCGCGTGGCGGGCTTGGACAAGGCTCTGCCTGCCTTGTCTGAAGAGCAGTGGGAAGAGGGTTCAGAAGGCCAGAGAGATAGAACTCTTAGATGGCGCTGGAAGACTCAGCCTGTGGCCCTGGCTTGCCAGGACTGGCTGAGACTCCAAATTCAGGCCCTTCCCCTTCTGCCGCTGCCCTCTGGGTCTGTCCCTAGGTCCACACCTCCTCCTGCTCGCAGGCAACCATTCAGGATCTCAAATAGCTGCTTGGGACAGTGCCAGGATTTTACATTTCAGAGAGTGCTTCAAACTGGTCAGGAAAAAAGTGCATCTTTCTAAAATTTGCCAAGAAAACAGAAAGAAGGGCAAGATGGTCTCACTCTACTGCACACCCCGAGGACAGCAGCAGGAGGTGAGTTTGCTCACCTGTGGGCCCAGAGCTGGCTCAACCATAAATGGGTCTTTCAAGCCTCGGCATTCAACCAGCCTTCAGACATGAATCAGGACGTGTCTGGACCGGCCAGAGCTATTACATATGTTTGGCTCCCAGAACCCACATCGGTACAGAAACCACTGACACCAAAGGCACAAAATAAGACAACACTAATGAGTCCTATAAACGATAAACAAATGCAACCATCTCAGAAACACCATAGGATTGTAACAGTCAATCTTCACATCTGGACAAAAGTCCTTCCTTTTCATGTGCTGTTTCTCACTCCTACAAGGAAAGAGGCCTATATTATTATCCCTTTTGAAAGGTAAGGAAAGCGAGGCTTAAAGATGCTTACCAAGGTCATCCAGCTTCAATAACTAGAAACTAGGTCTGACTCCTCGTCCAGTGCTCTCCCCTAAATATAAACCAGCTCCTTCATGAGAAGAGGGGAGGCATTAAGGCAGGTGGCCTAGCACACACAGGCAGGGAGGGACAGTGAAGAACGTGGCATTAGGCTACAATGGGGATCTGGGCAAAGCTCCAACGCACTTCCCGGCAGGTACTCACCCCAGGAGCTTGCTGTGGTCGAGCTGGTGGCTGGGAGGCATTCGGCAGGCACTAAACACAATGATCTTCCGCCCATACTTGTCATCTCCTAGGTGTGGAGAAAGATGGAGCGCAGTGGGTTGAAGGGGAACCAAAAGAAGTGGGGTGAGGAACTTAAAGGGGCCAGGCCTGCTGATCTGAGCCAGTTACCACAGGGGCCAGAGTGCCCATGCAGACAGACCTCCGGGCAGCCTCCTGCACGCAAGGGTGTGCCACTGAAGAGAGGGACAGCTTGCTTTCAGGGCTACTGAGCTGGGGTATTAAAAAAAAAAAAAAAGTGGGCTGGGCGCGCTGGCTCACGCCTGTAATCCCAGCACTTTGGGAGGCCGAGGCGGGCGGATCACGAGGTCAGGAGATCGAGACCACGGTGAAACCCCGTCTCTACTAAAAATACAAAAAAATTAGCCGGGCGTGGTGGCGGGCGCCTGTAGTCCCAGCTACTCGGAGAGGCTGAGGCAGGAGAATGGCGTGAACCCAGGAGGTGGAGCTTGCAGTGAGCCAAGATCGTGCCACTGCACTCCAGCCTGGGTGATAGAGCGAGACTCTTGTCTCAAAAAAAAAAAAAAAAAAAAAAAAAAACAAACCAAAATTAAAGAAAAGAGGTGGAGGTCTCAATGTGTTGCCCAGGCTGTTCTTGAACTCCTGGCTTCAGGTGATCCTCTCACCTCAGCTTCCCAAGTAGCTGAGGCTACAGGTGTGCACCACTGCACCCAGCTTATTACTAGAATTATGGATGACGCTGGCTCTGATTGACTTCTGTAGGTTTCTAAGCATTCTATCCTTTCTCATTAAGATATTCTAGGGCCCCCACCAACCCTTAAGACTCAATGCAGGCATAATCACCTCCTGGAAACCCGTGTCCTTGCCCCCTTTCCCCAGACAGGTTAGCCGCCCCTTTTATGGCTCCCAGCATAAACCGTCAGCCATCACTGTCCTGACCCTTCGCTCTCCTGTAGAATTGTTTATGTACCTGTCTCCCTGACAGGCTTGTGTGCAGCTCAAAGACAGAGGCTGTGTCTCATTGTCTTTGTTTGTTCTTTTTCTTTTTTTACTCCTGGCAAGCTGTGATTTTTTTTTTTTTTTTTTTAAGAGACAGGGTCTCGCTCTGTCGCCCAGGCTGGAGTGCAGTGGCACAATTGTAGCTCACTGCAGCCTTGAACTCCTGGGCTCAAACACTCCTCCTGCTTTAGCCTCCCATGTCCTGAGTAGCCAGGACTACAGGCACATGCCATCCCAGCTGCTTAATTAAAAACAATTTTTTGAGACAGGATCTTGCTATGTTGCCCAGGCTAGTCTTGAAGTCCTGCCTCAGCTTTCCAGTAGCTGGGATTACAGTTGCGTACCACGGCCCCTGCAGTCTCCAGTGCTGGTCCAGTGTTGGGCGCGTGGCAGGTATTCAATATGTTTTGGTAGCCTGCACAAAATCACAGGTCACCATGAAACTATGGGATGTCTGGTTCTAGCTATATTTCTGTGTTTGTTCTTTTTTCTTTTTCTTTCTTTTTTTTTTTTTTTTTTTAAGATGTAGTCTTTATCATCCAGGCTGGAGTGCTGTGGAGTGATCTGGGCTCACTGCAACCACCACCTCCTGAGTTCAAGAGATTCTCCTGCCTCAGCCTCCCAAGTAGCAGGGACTACAGGCAGGTGCCAGCACACCAGGCTAATTTTTTTTTTTTTTTTGAGATGGAGTTTTGCTCGTTACCCAGGCTGGAGTGCAATGGCGCGATCTCGGCTCACTGCAACCTCTGCATCCCGGGTTCAAGCGATTCTCCTGCCCCAGCATCCTGAGTAGCTAGGATTACAGGCATACCCCACCACACCCAGCTAATTTTTGTATTTTTAGTAGAGACGGGGTTTCACCATGTTTGTCAGGCTGGTCTTGAACTCCCGACCTCAGGTGATCTGCACGCCTCAGCCTCCCAAAATGCTGATTACAGGTGTGAGCCACAATGCCCAGCCTTAATTTTTGTATTTTAATAGAGACAGGATTTCACCATGTTAGCCAGGCTGGTCTCCAACTCCCGACCTCAGGTGATCTGCTCGCCTCAGCCTCCCAAAGTATTGCGATTGTAGGCATGAGCCACAGTGTCTGGCCTCTGCGTTTGTTCTTGATTATGCTCTGGTTATGGGTCGGACTGCTTCAGACAGTGAGTTTCCCAAAGCTCAGGACAGAACGTCTCCAGATTTGCAAGCAGAGAACCCTCTACCAGCCTGTCCGCAGAGGAGGTGCAGCTCCATCCCGGCAGGTCTGTTTCGAAGGACCAGGTGGTACCTGCTCTCTTTCATACCCTAGCCTAGATCCTGAGGTGCTGAGATCCCGGAGGACAGCTGGGGGTGGCTCTGGGGCTATGTGCCTGCTCTGATTCACTTCCCACTGGCTCTGACAGTGGAAGGAAAAGCAGACTGGCAGGGGCCAGGGACAAAGGGTTAGACTGTTAAGCCCAGTCTCACTACAGTCTGGAGCTTCAGAAACCCCCGAGATGCCTACCACCAGCCTGGAGAGAGGCGGCCTCATCTGCCTACCTCCTTCTAAGCAGAGGAAATAAGCAGGATGTGGGGGAAATGCTCGAGGACCATGGGGGCTACCAAAAGAATCTTTCCTTCCAGCCCATGAGTCCCCGCACCTCACATCTGCACCGGCAGCAAGGCAGGCCTCATTGGCTGGCAGATTTGAGGATTCAGCCAGGGCAGAAAGTCTGTGAGGCCCCTGGGTCTAAAATTTAAGAGGTAGCAACTGGTTAGGGAAGCTGTTGTGGGGAGGGCTGGAGGCCTGTGGTGCCTCCTTCTCAGCTGGCTACAGCACTTTGTAAGTGGGAAGCTTTGGGTTCTGAACCAGGGCTCCACCAATGTGCTCAGCACACACAGCACCTCCATGATGTTATATGACAAATATTACAAGCATGTGCACTTTTTTTTTTTTTTGAGACAGTCTCGCTCTGTCGCCCAGGCTGAAGTGAAGTGGCGTGATCTCTGCCCACTGCAACCTCTACCTCCTGGGTTCAAACGATTCTCCTGCCTCAGCCTCCTGGGTAGCTGGGATTACAGCCAGCTAATTTTTTTTTTTTTTTTGAGACAGAGTCTCGCTCTGTTGCCCAGGCTGGAGTGCAGTGGCGTGATCTCCGCTCACTGCAAGCTCTGCCTCCCGGGTTCACGCTATTCTCCTGCCTCAGGCTCCCGAGTAGCTGGGACTACAGGTGCCCGCCACCACGCCCGGAAAATTTTTTGTATTTTTAGTAGAGACGGGGTTTCACCGTGTTAGCCAGGATGGTCTCGATCTCCTGACCTCATGATCTGCCCACCCTGGCCTCTCAAAGTGCTGGGATTACAGGCGTGAGCCACCGCACCCGGCCTTAAACCCAGCTAATTTTGTATTTTTAGTAGAGACGGGGTTTCTCCGTGTTCATCAGGCTGGTCTCGAACTTCTGACCTCGTGATCCACCAGCCTTGGCTTCCCAAAGTGCCGGGATTACAGGTGTGAGCCACTGCTCCTGGCCGCACTTTTTTTTTTTTTTTTTCAGTCAAAGAGATCCCCCCCTATCCTGGGGATACCTTTCATAGTTGCAAAGTGGACTGTGACCAGCTTTAAGAACCACTTCGGCCAGGCGCAGTGGCTCATGCTTGTAATACCAGCACTTTGGGAGGCCGAGGCGGGCGGATCACGAGGTCAGGAGATCGAGACCACGGTGAAACCCCGTCTCTACTAAAAAAATACAAAAAATTAGCCGGGCGTGGTGGCGGGCGCCTGTAGTCCCAGCTACTCAGAGAGGCTGAGGCAGGAGAATGGCGTGAACCCGGGAGGCAGAGCTTGCAGTGAGCCGAGATCGCGCCACTGCACTCCAGCCTGGGCGACAGAGCAAGACTCCGTCTCAAAAAAAAAAAAAAAGAACCACTTCACTAGACTGTAACCTTTTTTTTTTTTCTTTGAGCCAGGATCTTGCTCTATCACCCAGGCTGGACTGCAGTGGTGCAATCATAGCTCACTGCAGCCTCCAACTCCTGGGCTGAAAGGATCCTCCCACCTCAGCCTCCCAAGTAGCTAGGACTACAGGCACAGGCTACCACACCTGGCTAATTTATTATTATTTTTGTAGAGACAGGGTTTCACTATGTTGCCCAGGCTGGTCCTAAACTCCTGGCCTCAAGCAATCCTCCCACCTCACCTTCCAAAGCACTGGGATTACAGATTACTGCGCCACCATGCTCAGCTGGCTGTTAGCTTCTTTTTTTTTTTTTTTTTTTTTGAGACGGAGACTTGCTGTGTCGCCCAGGCTGGAGTGCAGTGGCGTGATCTCGGCTCACCACAACCTCTGCCCCCTGGGTTTATGCCATTCTCCTGCCTCAGCCTCCCAAGTAGCTGGGACTACAGGTGCCCACCACCATGACCGGCTAATATTTTTTGTATTTTTAGTAGAGATGGGGTTTCACCGTGTTAGCCAGGATGGTCTCGATCTCCTGACCTCGTGATCCGCCCACCTTGGCCTCCCAAAGTGCTGGGATTACAGGCGTGAGCCACTGCGCCCGGCCTGGCTGTTAGCTTCTTGAAGGAGGGGAGGTGTGTTTTTCCTTACTGAATCCCTAATGCGGACTACAAGTCTCATTTCAGGGTTCTTTTTTTGTCACCCAGGCTGGAGTGCAGTGGCGCGATCTCCGCTGACTGCAACCTCCGCCTTCTGGGTTCAAGTGATTCTCCTGCCTCAGCCTCCTGAGCAGGTGGGATTACAGGCACATGCCACCACGCCTGGCTAGTTTTTTTTTTGTATTTTTAGTAGAGTTTCGCCATGTTGGCCAGGCTGCTCTCAAACTCCTGGCTTCAAGTGATCCACCCACCTCAGCCTCCCAAAGTGTTGTTTCAGGATTCTGTGAATGTACACTGAATGAAGCCAGGATGAAGATGTGGGTAAAAAGGGGGTCGGTCAGATGGTGAGATTCCCAGATAGGCAAGGAATGAGAGGATGGGCAACACTAGGTCTAGCCCCTGCCCTCCAGCTTCCTGGAGTGGGGGTCCCAATGCCCAAGTCCTTGGGTAGCTTAGTATTTGCCAGCAGACAGGGCAGCTGCTGCTACAAGGAGCACATGGAAAGAAGCTCAAAACTCCCCCTCCTAATCTCAGATCAGAGCCAACTTCTGCCCAGGAGCTTTTCAATTTTTTTTGAGACGGAGTCTTGCACTGTCGCCTGGGCTGGAGGGCGGTGGCATGATCTTGGCTCACTGCAAGCTCCACCTCTCAGGTTCAAGTGATTCTCCTGCCTCAGCCTCCCAAGTAGCTGGGATTACAGGCACCTGCCACCACGCCCAGCTAATTTTTTTTTTTTTTTCAATTTTTAGTAGAGACGGGGTTTCACGATGTTGGCCAGGCTGGTCTCGAACGCCTGACCTTGTGATCCACCCGCCTTGGCCTCCCAAAGTGCTGGGACTACAGGCTTGAGCCAAGGGCCTGGCCCTGCCCAGGAGTTTTAAAGACAAAGGAGCTGGCAGCTCTAGTGTCTCCAGAGCACTGGGGAGAAGACTCAATGAGGAGGGAGGGGCAGCATTTGTGCAAAGCACCAGGGAGAGACAAGCTGCCTGAGAAGGAGGCCTCTGCGTTCCCCAGATACCAATCAGGAACTCTCCCAGGGTGGCCCTGGAGTTAATCAGCAACAGGTCTCCCCAGGCATTCTGGGCCCCCTCAAACCAGCCCCCCCAACAACCGGACCAGCAGGCCTGGGACCTGGGAGGTAGGGCTGGGCTGACGGAACCAGTCATGTGCTACAGCCAGCTCACACATTTGTTAAGCAGTTCAATTGTCAGGAATTTTGCAAGCCAGTTGACATCATGTTGGTAGCTAGAGATCTGGGAGGCAGAAACTGCAAACGCCACAAATCATGGCCTTTTTTCCCCTCTCCAGAGAGCCATTTACCAGCACACCGCTGGAAAGAACCCACTAGGACTGAGCCAAATCTGACCCTGGGGCATGACAACTATTCCCGGCAGGGAGAGTTGGGCTGCAGGGGAGCTGAGGCTATAACCCACCCTCCCTTCCTACAACGGCTTCTCCTGGACATCTCCACGGTCTCATCAAATGAGTGCCTGGTGATGCCAATCCAGCCTCCTCTCAGCAATCAGGGAGGCACATCCATGGGGACACCATCACCCAGAAGGTCCCTGAGCCTCTGAAGGTCAGAGGCCATTGCCCAAGGCCAGACCCTCCCGCAAGCTCCTTTCCCTTTGGGGCCTGGGTGTGTCCCCACACAGCCTCCCCCACCCCCATCCTACCTCCCATAAATCTGCTATTTCTGACTCCCAGGCACCACCAGCTCCCAGCTCCCCAGGGTGGGGCTGCAATTAAGCTAGTCCCACCTGGCCTCCACCGAGAGCGCTTCCTGATCCACAGCCCCAGAGATCGCGGTCCAGAGAGGACAAGCACAGCCAGGACTGACACCTACCTGGCTGGGCCCCCTCAGGCTCATCACAGTCTGGGGAAATAGAAGCAAATTGCAGCTCTGTGCAGGGGATGTGGGGAAGCAGGTGTCACCCACGGAGGTGGGGAAGGGCAGGCTCCCCCAGCTCTGCCTTGACCAAACAGGCCAGGATGATGTCAGGACAGAGACTCCTTCATATCAGGTACCCCCCAGACTCCAGTCAAGTTCAGAACCTTCAGGGTGACTTTCCTGTGCCCAATTCAGGACCAGACTGGGGAAAAGACTCTGCAGGGGGCGAGTGAGGCCAGAGCCAAGGCCCTCAACCCAGACCAGGGCAGGCGCTAAGAATACAAACGCCGTGGAAACACCTTTGACGTTCGGGGCAATCCTCTCAACTGCCCCCTCCCTCTCCAAGCCCAGCACCCCCATGGCCGGACAGGCTTCTTCCAGGGCCGGTGTCCGCCAGGTTCTCCTTGCCCACGCCAATGCCTCACAGCAGGGCCATGCTGCCACCCTGCTTATGAATGCCTGGCCTCACCAGCGAGGATGGACAAATGTTTGGGAAAAGACAAAGGATCCTAGATTCTAGCTGCTCCTTCTAAAGTGGCGCCCTAAGGGCAGCAACCACCTCATCAGCCTGACTCCCCGGCTCCTGGTTTCTTCTGGGTCCCCCGTTATGAACAGGAGGGAGGGAGCTCCCTGAGACAGAGACCTAAGCGGGGCTCTGTACCCATTCTCAGCAGGACAGCATATCTGCCAGGAACCTGGTGCTCCAGGGAGCCATGTGCCCCCTCCCCATTTCTGGAAAGAGGCTCTGCCCATTCCAGACTTCCCTAGGGCTACGATTTCCCAGGAAGGACTGGCATTCCTCATCCTCCCCAGTAACTGATGGGGTGGAAAAGCCAACATTAGGGTGGAGGGGTAGGAGGGGAATAGAACGAGGGGAAGGGAGGGCTACTTATTCAAGGCCAACTGTGTTCTGGCTCTGGGCTAGGCACTGACATGCATTCATTATTGTAACCCACAAGGAAGAAATTAGAGTTCAGGGAGCAGAGCTGGAGATCAAACCCAGGGCTTTCTGACTTCAAAGCCACTAGGCCACATGGCTCCCCACATGCCCCCTGCAAGTGGAGACAACGGGGCCATAGGTCAGGAGGTGGCTGCAGGTGAGCACATCAGATGGCAATCACGAGTCTGCGCTTTTAAAGAACAGTGCATGTGCTCAGGAGCGCCAGGACCAGGGGACAGACTGCAGAGAGGCCCTTCCCCTGTGGTGTGAAGGGCTGACTTCCTGAGCCCAGGAGCTCTGAGGGTTAGGAAAATAGTGTTGGGTGTGCTCACCTGCCACCTCTACGATCTGGTGCCGGGCGATGTCATAGTATGGGTCATCCCACTTCAGGTGTGTGACAGGTTCTGGGGAGCTGCTTTTGGAGTCATCTGAGGAACACAGCAGGGTCAGGGGACAAGCCAGGGGGCTGGCACCATGCTCTGCCCTAGAGGCATGCTGTCTGGCCCTTCCCCCAGTAAGGCCTGTGCTCCCAGCCCAAACCTGGGACTGTTCTGCCCCATCCTGCCCTCCTGGCATCTCCCTTCAGCAGTAGGAGTGTGCCCCCTCTAAAGCGCCTGTAGCTGCCTGAGACCAGACACAGCCCACCTGACTTGGGGAAGTCAGGCATTTCATCCGAGGGCCAGTTCTTCTCATCGATGGAGGCCAGCTTCAGCTGGTTCAGAGCCTCGCTGGTGTCATCCAAGGTCAGATCATCCTGCAGCTCTGAGAGTGGATCCATGGCCAAGCCTGTCCCCGACAGCCTTGCCCTGCAGAACCTTAAGAGAAACCTGGGAGAGAGAAGGACAGGTGGCAGGTCAGTGACCTGCTCTTTTCACCTTCTGCGACCTCCACCACGTGCCCTCCTGCCCCCACCCTTCCCTCTCCCAGGCTCCCTGTCCCGATTCCTCAACACTCTTAACCCCGCCAAGAGCTCCACGTAGCTCTGGGTTCTCCTGGCTCCGTGGCTCAGGCGTGTTGCCAGAAAAGGCAGCTGGGGCAGAGGATGGCACAGCTCAGTGCCTCCCTCCAGGCCCTGCAGCTGGGGAGGGAAGAGCTGTGCCAGGTTCTGTGTCGCCTGCCACCCAGCTGGCTCAGTGATGCAGTCCCAGCTGTAGAGGGCAGAGGTCCACGCCCCTCTCCTCAGGAGACCTGGACACAGAAGCCTCCCAGGCTCTAGCAGTTACAGGGGTAGAAATGTTGTTAAGAATCTAAGGAACATGCTGGGCACCATGGCTCATGCCTGTAATCCCAGCACTTTGGGACGCCAAGATGGGCCGATCACCTGAGGTCAGGAGTTCAAGACCAGCCTGGCCAACATGGTGAAACCCCATCTCTACTAAAAATACAAAAAAATAGCTGGGCGTGGTGGCAGATGCCTGCAATCCCAGCTACTCAGGAGGCTGAGGCAGGAGAATCACTTGAACCCGGGAGGCAGAGGTTGCAGTGAGCCAAGAATGCACCAATTGCACTACAGCCTGGGCAACAAGAGTGAAACTCCATCTCAAAAAAAAAAAAAAAAAAAAAACTAAGGAACATACGGTCTCCAAACCCATCCCATGCCTGAACTGAAAAAGATCACCCGTGGTCCTGGCCACTCCATCCCTCATTCCTGGCCCAGAGGGGAGGAGGAAGCCAGAGACTACAGGGTCCCAGAAAAAAACGGCTATGGCTGGCCAGGCTCACGCCTGTAATCTCAGCAGCTTGGGAGGCCGCGGCAGGCGGATCGCCTTAGGTCAGGAGTTCAAGACTAGTCTGGCCAGCATGGTGAAACCCCACCTCTACTAAAAATACAAAAACTAGCTGGGCGTGGTGGCAGGCATCTGTAATCCCAGCTACTCAGGAAGCTGAGGCAGGAGAATCACTTGAACCCAGTAGGCGGAGGTTGCAGTGAGCCGAGATCGCGCCATTGCACTTTCAGCCTAGGTGACAGAGCAAGACTCCGTCTCAAAAAAAAAAAAAAAGTCTATGGCTGAGGGGCCCAGCTGGGCTTGCTCCAGGACAGGAACTAGCAGCAGGGGATGTGGAATCGCCTGCCAGTCACTGCAGACAGTCTGCAGGCTCCTAGGGGCATCCAAGCCCACTCTTACTCTGCGGGGCGCTCCTGACGCCAGTTTCAAGGTGGAAAGGTCGACGGCCCTAAGGATTGGAGGGTGCAGATGGGAAAGGGGGATGCTCGTGATGTCTGGGGTGCTGAGATGAGGAGGTGACCAGCAGAACAGCAGCTCCAGCAGGCACAAGGCAGAGTTGACCACCAAGCTGGGTTTCTGCAGGTCTGAAATCTGGCCAGAAGGCTGCAGCCACATGCAAATTAGGGGTAGGCACCTCTGCCCTCAGCCCTAATGGTCAGCAACTCCCCCTCCTGCCACAAGCTCCCCACATGAGGGAGGGCAGTTTTTAGTTCAACCTATGCAGTCTAACCCCAGGGAAGAGGCTGCTCCATGTCCAGCTGCATTCCTGGAGCCCCAAAACTGACATATATGGTCAGAGAATCAGCAGGGCAGATAAGGAGAGCAGACAAGCCCTGGGGGTGGGCAGGAAGAAGAGGGGGAGAGCTGCCATCCCGGAGCCACAGACTCTGGGCTCTGAGGCCATTTGACAACCTCCTGCACACATCGCATCACAGCCAAGGGCCCTGGATGGTGAGCCCTCTCCCTGTGCCTAGCAACAGCCACCCTATCACCAGGGCAACCACATGGATTGAGTGGTAACGCTATTTCATGCTCCCAAGCCAAAGCCAACCAGCCAAAACAGCCCAAAAAAACCCTCTTCTTCCTCTCCCTCTCCCTGTCCCCTGCCCTCATCCACTACCCCTGGTTACCACCAAAATATAATCCCTTCCCAAGAACACAGAGAAGGATGATCCCTCGCGGTCAGGAATGCATTTCTCTGAGTGACGCCAAAGCCCAGCTCCCTCACTCCCCTTCAGCCTTCAACCCTTCAACCCTTCAATATCTACATGCTTTTCCTGCCATCCAGCCAGGAGGCTGTGGGAGCTGCTCCCCATAGCGACCTCCAGCTGGGTAATAAAGACAGAATCCAGCTCAAAGCAACCCCCTCCAGGCCACAGCCTTCTCTCCACCCTTTCTATTCAGCCTGTCACTGCCCAGGGACCAGGGGCTCCTTCAGCCCCACCTACACCTATCCCAGAGGCGTCTTTCTGCACACAGTAGGTGCTGATGCCATGAAATGATGAGGTAGTATAGAGAGCTCGATTATCATCCGGCCTAAGCCAGTGAGCTGCAAAGATGCTGAGCAAGTCCTTTTCCTACTTGGGCCTAAATTTCCTCCTCTGTAGAGGCAACAGCGCCTCCCAGAAATATAATTCTCCAGTGTTCAGAAATACTTTGTGCTGCAGTGAACAACAGGATTAGAAGGAGCAGCCGGGGCCAGGCGCGGTGGCTCACGCCTGTAATCCTAGCACTTTGGGAGCCCAAGGTGGGTGGGTCACTGGAGGTCAGGAGTTCGAGACCAGCCTTGCCAACATGGTGAGACCCCCATCTCTACAAAAAAAAGTAGCTGGGCATGGTGGTGGGTGCCTGTAATCCCAGCTGCTCAGGTGGCTGAGGCAGAAGAATCACTTGAACCCAGGGGGTGGAGGTTGCACTGAGCTGAGATCACGCTACTTCACTTCAGCCTGGGCGAAAGAGCGAAACTCCGTTTCAAAAAAAAAAAAAAAAAAAAAAAGGAGCAGCTGGGAGCTGGGGTAGATGTGAAGGAGGGAGAAGGACACCATCTAAAAGGGAGCTGAACTTGAACTTCACCTCTTTTCCAGTGACTGCTCTTCTATGCTGTCAGTTCTTCCAGACGTCACCTCCCTCAACCTCCCCACATAACCTCCTTTCCCAGCATAACTAAGCCCAGTGGTTCCCATCTCCCAGTCAACTGGCCCTTCCCACCACCCCCAACCCACAGCTGTTACCTTCTCTGAGCCCGGAAGTTAAACTCCCATTCAGTGGGAGGGTGAGGAAGCTAGCACAGGGATATTCTAACATCAAGTAGTAGAAATGAAGTATCCTGCCTGTTTAAGACACCAGCCACCCACAAGCCTGCTCTACTCTATGCAAAATACACCCAACTCTGAGATTAATTTTTCCATTCTCAGCAGGTAAACCTTTACAAAAATCTTAAGGATCACCTTAGGCAATCACTTTTAGGAAGTTGTAGACTTTTCTGAAATTGGTCACATGTGTGAACTTTTTCCCTAAGAAAAGTTAGGAGATGTATGCAATTTTAAGAGGTTCATACACCTTCTGAGAATCACTGTTTAAGAACTTCTGGTCTATTCAGAATAACACCTGATATATAGTAGATGCTATCATTTGTTGAATGACTGAACCAATTAATTCATCTCCTAAGTAAAGAAGGGAACCCACACTTGTTGAGGGCCTATATAGGACCATGAACTGGGGACACAAACTCAATCTCACAATAGCACTGATGAGGCATGTTCTACTAAGCCCATTTTACGGTGAGGAAAGAGAGGACCAGCCGGGCACGGTGGTTCCTGGCTGTAAACCCAGCACCTTGGGAGGCCAAGGCGGGCAGATCACAAGGTCAGGATTTGGAGACCAGCCTGGCCAAGATGGTGAAACCCCATCTCTACTAAAAATACAAAAAGTAGCTGGGTGTGGTGGCGCGCGCCTGTACTCCCAGCTACTTGGGAGGCTGAGGCAGAAGAATCGCTTGAACCCGGGAGGCAGAGGTTGCAGTGAGCCGAGATCACGCCACTGCACTCCAGCCTGGGCGACAGAGTGAGACTCAGTCTAAAAAAAAAAGAAAAGAAATCATATTCTCAATGTTGGAATCGGCCTCCCAGTTGCAAATCCCACCACAATACAACAGCAATTACAACTCTCAACTACAATTATGTTTGCATAGAGCTTCACGGTTTACAAAGCCCTGGTTACGTTTTGCAATTATCCTATTTCACAGATTAAGAAGTTGAACTGAGGCCGGGCGCAGTGGCTCACGCCTATAATCCCAGCACTTTGGAAGGCGGAGGCGGGAGGACCACGAGGTCAGGAGTTCGAGACCAGCCTGGCCAACATGGTGAAACTCTGTCTCTACTAAAAAATACGAAAATTAGCCGGGCGTGGTGGCGGACGCGTGCAATCCCAGCTACTCAGGAGGCTGAGGCAGGAAAATCGCTTGAATCCGGGAGGCGGAGGTTGCAGTCAGCCGAGACTCCAGCCTGGGCAACAAGAGTGAAACTCCGTCTTAAAAAAATAAATAAGTTGAATTGAAAGCGTGGCCTAATAAGTGGCAAGGAGGAACACTTCCCCCAAATTTCTTGTTCTTATTGCTTTGCCAGATCAGATCTGGGAGATTTCCCCCTCCCGCCGGCTTGCTGGATGACAGCGATCCGACCTGGACTCTGCCCTGGGGAAGGCACGAAGAAGACAGTGAAAATGATTAAGTCCTCTTATTGCAGGCGCCAAAAGGGGGAGAAACCCTGCAGGAAGGCCAGGCCTCTGAGCCCAATTCCGCCCCCGTTCCCCTCCTCGGATCTGCTCGGGTCCTCCCCATCCGGACCCCATCCCTTCGGAAGACCTGGCCGGCTCCTTTCCTTTCCCCATCCCCACCCAGGGAGACCCCGCGCCCAGCAGCTCACCGCGCTCGGGAACTGCTCCCTCTGCCACGCCTGTCAAAGCTCGGCAAACATCCGGCTCCGAGGTGGAACGGGAACCGCCCCCTCCCGCTCTCTTCTATCCCCAACCATTTCCGCCACACCTCCAACCCACTTCCGGCCCCGAACATGGCCTTTCCAGGAGCCCCGCCCACTTCCTGCACATGCCCGCCTAAGTGCCTGCCTCGGGGAGGTAACAGCATAACAGTCCGACTCGTCACTCCCAAAAAGAGATGGCTGGAACAATTAGTTCCGCTTTCCCAGCTAGTCGAATCACTGGTGCACCTCCGGAATCCGAGGTTCGCATTGCTCTCGGACAGAGTTCTGCCTCCCCAGTACTCCCAAGCTCCCAGTCCTGTGCACCAATGAGGTCCGACTCTGAGGCTTCTTTCCTGAGAAAAAAATTTGGAAGTCCGTGACTGTTTCCTGGAGGAGCCGAGAAGACGACGCTCACTTCCGGCGTAGGGAGGCTTTCTGACCCGGAATGGAGGAGGCGGAGGAGCTGCTCTCGGAGGGGAAGAAGGCGCTGCAACTCGGTGAGTGACCTGCTATGTCCGCGACCCTCAACCTTGGCCCAGGTGGATCTGACGCTCTCTGGTCAGCTTTCTCCTCAGTCTCCTCTCCTCCCGATCCCAGGATCCTCCAGTGCCCTCAGAGTCGCTGGGGGCTTCTGAAGAGCCCTTGAGCCTCCTCAAACCTTTCAGGGCCCCCCTTAGAGCCCTCACCTGTCCCTCGGGCTCCGCAGGCCCAGCTGGACCTGCGGTTTCCTCCCACACCTTTCCCCACCTCCCACCTTCTTGGGCGGCTTCCCTCACCGTCTTCCCTTCTCCCTGCAGCCCGCGAGCCGCGTCTAGGCCTGGCCTTAGGATGGAACCCTTCCGGAGAAGGCTGTACGCAGGGCCTCAAAGACGTCCCACCCGGGCCGACCCGAGCCATTCTCGCTTTAAAGAGCCTTCCCCGGGGCTTGGCCCTTGGCCCCTCTCTCGCCAAGGAACAGCGCTTGGGGGTCTGGTGTGTCGGGGAGCCCCTGCAGCCAGGCCTGCTGTGGGGGCCGCTGGAAGAGGAGTCTGCCTCCGAGGAGAAGGGCGAGGGAGTAAAGCCACGGCAGGAGGAGGTATTGAAGGATAGAGCGACTTCTCTCCGCCCTTGAACATGTAGGGGAGGTTTGGACATTTCTAGACAGCTTTTCAATTTGAAGAAAGAGAGTATGTCAAGAGATAGGAGATAGTCTTGTCCCCTTCTCTTCAGGACTGTCTCCTCTTAGCAGCAGTAGTTAAAGAATCGAGGTTTGAAAAGTTGTTGAAAGCTGGAATCATACAGTGTCAGCAGTGAGTGAGGAAGGTCAAGAGCTAAGGTTTTTGGAATTAAGAAAGCATGGGATCAAATTCCAGCCTTGTCACCTAGCTGGTTAAATTACGTGCCGCATTTAATTCATCTGTGAAACAAAGCAGTGGCTCTCTTGGGATTATATGGAGGAGCTGATGAAATAGTGAAGATAAAAGGTTTCACTGCACAATACCATTTTATTTTATTTATTTTTCTTTTTTCTTAGACAGTCTTGCTTTGTCTCCCAGGCTGGAGTGCAGTGGCATGATCTTGTCTTACTGCAACCTCCACTTCCCAGGTTTAAGTGATTCTCGTGCCTCAGCCTCCCAAGTAGCTGGGATTACAGGTGTGCACCACCACACCCAGCTAATTTTTGTATTTTTAGTAGAGACAGGGTTTCACCATGTTGGTGAGGCGGGTCTCAAACTCCTGGCCTCAAGTAATCCGCCTGCCTGGGCCTCCCAAAGTGCTGAGAGATTACAGGTGTGAGCCACCGTGCCTGGCCCAATAAATACCATTTAAAAAAGCTGGTGTTCCTTATTACTTTTTCTGTTTAGTACTCACTGGAAGACAGTAATGTGTTCAATTTCGTAATTCTCCATACCCTTGGGAGGGAGGTGAGGAGACAGACTTTTTGGTCCTTACTGAATGAATAATCAGACAGCACTGTCCTGTTAGAGGAGAACCAGAGGCTTCTAACCTTCCAGGAGTTTCATCTTAAATTTGTTCCAGGAAAGTTTCATCTAGTTTCTTTTTTTATTCCTACCTGACCCCCTCGAACACATTTGAGAAGGACTTTTGTTGGTTTATTTCAGAACCTGTCATTAGGCCCATGGGGAGACGTGTGTGCCCGTGAGCAGAGTTCTGGCTGGACTAGGTAAGTCAGAGGAGAGTGTGTCATGCATATTCGTTCCTTTGAGGTTTTCTGTTGTGGCTTGGGATGGAACCCGGCGCTGACTGTCATTCCCTATTCAGTGCTCTTTTGCAGTGAATGTTCCAAAGGCACAGCGTCCTTTAGGACCCAGACTGCTTGGGGACTGGGGCTTTCGGGAAAGACCACTTGAATAGTGAGCATCTCCTAGCTGGCTGTTACTTTGCTTTGCAGCTTGGTGCAATGGGGCAGGCTGGAGAG
This sequence comes from Symphalangus syndactylus, assembly GCF_028878055.3. Lineage (NCBI taxonomy): Eukaryota > Metazoa > Chordata > Mammalia > Primates > Hylobatidae > Symphalangus > Symphalangus syndactylus. The sequence goes on along the minus strand of NC_072428.2, from coordinate 10,073,877 downwards.
TGAGGGAAACGTGGCCCCAGTGCGGATCAGCGAGAGGCTCCATCTGCAAGTGTACCAGCTGGTGCTGCCAGGCTCTGAACTACTGCTGTGGCCCCGGTCTTCCTCTGAGGGCCCAATTCTCACCCAGCCCGGGCTGGACAAAGAGGCAGCTGTAGAAGTGGTGACAGAAGTGGAGTCTGCTGTACAGCAGGAAGTGGCCTCCCCTGGGGAGGATGCAGCAGAACCTTGCACAGGTATGTGTCAAATAAATGCTGGTTCCCCAGCAATTTCCCCACCAAAACAACCTGTTGATAGGATAAAGCAGAGTTTATGGCTCATTGCAGTAAGGAAGGACACTCTAGAGTCTTAGTAGCTTTTCAAAATCTGTTTTAAGGTGGATCTTTCAACATGGGATAGGAGGGTGGGGCTTGATTAGTATTGGGTAAGGATTATGACTGAATAGCTTAGGATTGGTAGATACAGCAAGGCTAGAATTTTCAGGCAAAGGACAGTCTCAGACTATAAATTGTCATTCATTGCTTTCTGTCGAAGAGCGACGGGTCTGTTCTTTGGAGTAACAATATAGATATTTGCAACTTTTACCTTCCTAAGAGCTTCCTGGAATAGTAAGGAAGAGAGTAAGCTTTGTACGTACAGGGTTTCCAGCCTCCCATGTTTCTTCTCTCTGGTGTGGGGGCTCTTTTATATTACAGATGAGCTAAGGTGGAAAGGGGTTTTTTTTGTTTTATTTTGTTGTTGTTTTTTTTTTTTTGAGATGGAGTCTCACTCTGTCGCCCAGGCTGGAGTGCAATGGCGTGGTCTCAGCTCGCTGCAACCCCTGCCTCCCAGGTTCAGGTGATTCTCCTGTCTCAGCCTCAGCTAATTTTTTTGTATTTTTAGTAGAGATGGGGTTTCACCATGTCAGCCAGGCTAGTCTCGAACTCCTGGCCTCAAGTGATCTGCCTGTCTCAGCCTCCCAAAGTGCTAGGATTACAGGTGTGAGCCACCGCGCCCAGCTGGAAGGGGGTCTTTTTTTTTTTTTTTTTTTTTGACCAGTGGGAGCACTTTTTATTTTGTTTTTAATTGATACATAATAATTGTACATTATTTGTGGGGTACAGAGGGAAGTTTCGATACATGTGTACAATCTGTGATGATCAAATCATGGTGTTCAGCATATTCATCACCTCAAACATTCATCATTTCTTTGTGGTGAGAACATTCAGCCCCCTCTTTTCTAGTTATTTAGATATTTAGAAATATACACTATAATATCATTTACTAGAGTCACCCTATTGTGCTGTAGAACACCAGAACTTACTCTCATCTAACTGTAATTTTGTACTCTTTTTTTTTCCTGAAGACATGCCAGTTTTATTATTAATTTTTTTTGCACACAAAACAATATTTTCTAAAAATACATACAAACAAAAAGATGCATATCAAACATATTAGGGAGGTTACACATGGGAAGACGGGGAATAGAAATGGGGGGTAGGAATTAAACAAAATAAATGAGAGAGGGACTTTGTATGGATCAATGATAATAACTCAATCCTCTATTTGACAAAGAAGAAGGAGAAGGAAGAGGAAGAAAAAGAAAGTGGGATAAAGGATCAGAAAGGGAGGAAAATAGAAAAAATTAGAGTATGACTCCAGGGTAGATCTGTTTTGTTGTTGCTGGGTTGGTTGGTTGGTTTGTCTGTTATATTTTTCATATGTTTCGCCATGTTGGCCAGGCTGGTCTCGAACTCCTAGCCTCAAGTGATCAACCCTCGGCCTCCTAGAGTGCTGGGACTACAGGCGTGAGCCACCACGTCCAGCCCCCACATTGCGTATGGCCTCCGTGGTAGACCTCCCGGACGGGATGGCCGGGCAGAGGTGCTCCCCACTTCCCAGATGGGGCGGCCGGGCAGAGGCACTCCTCACTTCCCAGACGGGGCAGCCGAGCAGAGGTGCTCCTCACTTCCCAGACGGGGCGGCCGGGCAGAGGCGCTCCTCACTTCCCAGGCGGGGCAGCGGGGCAGAGGCGCTCCTCACTTCCCAGACGATGGGTGGCCGGGCAGAGGCGCTCCTCACTTCCCAGACGATGGGCGGCCGGGCACAGGTGCTCCTCACTTCCCAGACGGGGCGGCCGGGCAGAGGCGCTCCTCACTTTCCAGATGATGGGCAGCCGGGAAGAGGCGCTCCTGACTTCTTCCCAGACGGGGTGGCCGGGCAGAGGCGCTCCTCACTTCTTCCCAGATGGGGCGGCCGGGCAGAGGCGCTCCTCACTTCTTCCCAGACGGGGCGGCCGGGCAGAGGCGCTCCTCACTTCTTCCCAGACAGGGCGGCCGGGCAGAGGCGCTCCTCACTTCCCAGACGATGGGTGGCCGGGCAGATGTGCTCCTCACTTCCCAGACGGGACGGCCGGGCAGAGACGCTCCTCACCTCCCAGACGGGACGGCTGGGCAGAGACGCTCCTCACTTCCCAGACGGGGCAGCCGGGCAGAGACGCTCCTCACTTCCCAGACGGGGCGGCCGGGTAGAGGAGATGCTCCTCACTTCTTCCCAGACGATGGGTGGCCGGGCAGAGGCGCTTCTCACTTTCCAGACGGGACAGCCGGGCAGAGACGCTCCTCATTTCCCAGACGGGGCGGCCGGGTAGAGGAGATGCTCCTCACTTCTTCCCAGACGGGGCGGCCGGGCAGAGGCGCTCCTCACTTCCCAGACGGGGCGGCCGGGTAGAGGAGATGCTCCTCACTTCTTCCCAGACGATGGGTGGCCGGGTAGAGGAGATGCTCCTCACTTCTTCCCAGACAATGGGTGGCCGGGCAGAGGCGCTTCTCACTTTCCAGACGGGACGGCCGGGCAGAGGCGCTCCTCACTTCCCAGACGGGGCGGCCAGGCAGAGGCGCTCCTCACTTCTTCCCAGACAGGGCGGCCGGGCAGAGGCGCTCCTCACTTCCCAGACGGGGCGGCCGGGCAGAGGCGCTCCTCACTTCTTCCCAGACAGGGCGGCCGGGCAGAGGCGCTCCTCACTTCCCAGATGGGGCGGCAGGGCAGAGGCGCTCCTCACTTCCCAGACGGGGCGGCCGGGCAGAGGTGCTCCTCACTTCCCAGACGGGACAGCTGGGCAGAGACGCTCCTCATTTCTTCCCAGACGGGGTGGCCGGGCAGAGGCGCTCCTCACTTCCCAGACGGGGCGGCCGGGCAGAGGCGCTCCTCACATCCCAGACGGGGCGGCTGGGCAGAGGCGCTCCTCACATCCCAGACCATGGGCAGCTGGGCGGAGGCGCTCCTCACTTCTGGAAGGGGGTCTTGAATCACATCCTAAATATGTGTCTCCAGGGAGCGAACAAGGGGATTCTTCATCTGGGATGGCCTTATTCTAGCGATTATCCAGATGGCCAGGACCCCATGGCTCTCAGGAGTGCTTCTCCAAAAGGCGCCTAGGCTGGACAGGAAGATATATGGAGTGTGCACCCCATGCTCCAGGGAAGAGATTGGTATCATTGATCCCTCTAAGGCTCAGGGGCTGGGTGGGAGAAAACATCTGATCCTGTAATTCCCTGGTAACGCCATCTGCATTGAAGCTCCCTAACCCCAGCACCCCATCCTTGCCTTGCAGATCCTGGTTCCCAGTCACCCTCTGGCATCCAAGCAGAGAGTATGGTGAGCCCTGGACTTAAGTTCCCAACCCAGGACCGACTTTCCAAGGATAGCCAGTCACTGGGCCCATTGCTTCAGGATGGCGATGTGGATGAGGAATACCCACCCCAGGCACAGATGCCACCTGAACTTCAGAGCAACTTGGCTACCCAGCAGGACACAGATGGCAGTGGAGCCAGTTTCTCATCTTCTGCCAGGGGCACCCAGCTGCGTGGCTACCTGGCCAAGAAGTTACACAGCCCCAGTGATCAGTGCCCACCCAGAGCAAAGACCCCAGAGCCTGGAGCCCAGCAGCCTGGCTTCTCTACACTCTCGCGGAGCCCTCCTGGCCCAGCAGAAACCTCCCCAAAGCAGGGGCGACGGTACCGGTGTGGAGAGTGTGGCAAGGCATTCCTGCAGCTGTGCCACCTAAAGAAGCACGCATTTGTGCACACAGGCCACAAGCCCTTTCTTTGCACTGAGTGTGGCAAGAGCTATAGCTCAGAGGAGAGCTTCAAAGCCCATATGCTGGGCCACCGTGGGGTGCGGCCCTTCCCCTGCCCACAATGCGACAAGGCCTATGGCACCCAGCGAGACCTCAAAGAGCACCAGGTGGTACATTCAGGTGCCCGGCCCTTTGCTTGTGACCAGTGTGGCAAGGCCTTTGCCCGCCGGCCCTCCCTGCGGCTGCATCGCAAGACCCACCAGGTGCCAGCTGCCCCTGCCCCTTGCCCGTGCCCTGTGTGTGGGCGGCCCCTGGCCAACCAGGGCTCCCTGCGGAACCATATGAGGCTCCATACAGGAGAAAAGCCCTTCCTGTGCCCACACTGTGGCCGGGCGTTCCGTCAGCGGGGCAACCTGCGTGGGCATTTGCGGCTCCACACTGGGGAGCGTCCTTACCGCTGCCCACACTGTGCCGATGCCTTCCCCCAGCTGCCTGAACTGCGGCGCCATCTCATCTCACACACCGGGGAGGCCCACTTGTGCCCGGTGTGTGGCAAGGCCCTCCGAGACCCACACACGCTCCGAGCTCACGAGCGCCTGCACTCCGGAGAGAGGCCCTTTCCCTGTCCCCAGTGTGGCCGTGCTTACACACTGGCCACCAAGCTGCGGCGCCACCTCAAATCTCACTTGGAGGACAAGCCCTACCGCTGCCCCACCTGTGGCATGGGCTACACCCTCCCGCAGAGCCTCAGGCGGCACCAGCTTAGTCACCGGCCCGAGGCACCTTGCAGCCCACCCTCTGTGCCTTCTGCTGCTTCTGAGCCCACCGTGGTGCTGCTGCAGGCTGAGCCACAACTGCTGGACACGCACACAGAGGAGGAAGTCTCCCCCGCCCGGGATGTTGTTGAGGTCACCATTTCAGAAAGCCAGGAGAAGTGCTTCGTGGTGCCAGAGGAGCCAGGTGCCGCCCCCAGCCTGGTGCTAATCCATAAGGACATGGGCCTCGGCGCCTGGGCAGAGGTGGTGGAGGTGGAGATGGGCACCTGACAGCTTTGCCTTTTGCTGACACAGCTCCATAAAGACGTGTGCTTTCTCACTGCTGCGTGTCTGCATCTTCTTTCTTGGGGTTGCCTGTAGGGATTAGAGTCTACTATGAGAGACAGATCAAGGACTTCCCTTCCTGCTTAAGAACCACCAAATCATGTTCCAAGCCTACTAGGTCAAACCTCTTCTGAAGTCGAGATGTTTGAATTGACATCCAGTAGAGCTTGTTCTGCCTCCTTCCCTAGGAACGTCACAGGGTGCTTATTGTTTAAGCGCTGCTGAAGGGCTCAGTGAGGCAGTGGTCGTTGGCAGCACTACTGCTGACTGGGTGCTTAGCGCTGGGATGGTCACACCCATGGAGCTCGTTGAGGGACAGGCACTTCGGTTTGGAAGCAAATTGAATGGCTTTTAAGACTGAACACCGGGCCGGGCGCGGTGGCTCACGCCTGTAATCCCAGCACTTTGGGAGGCCGAGACGGGCGGATCATGAGGTCAGGGGATCGAGACCATCCTGGCTAACACGGTGAAACCCCGTCTCTACTAAAAATAGAAAAAAAGTAGCCATGCGTGGTGGTGCGCGCCTGTAGTCCCAGCTACTCAGGAGGCTGAGGCAGGAGAATGTCGTGAACTGGGAGGCGGAGCTTGCAGTGAGCCGAGATCGCGCCACTGCACTCCAGCCTGGGCGACAGAGCAAGACTCCATCTCAAAAAAAAAAAAAACAAAACAGACTGAACACCTTGGGAGGTGGCTAGGGCCAGATCTGTGCCCCTCTGTGTGCCTGGTCTAAAGGCAGCCCTGTTCAGGGAAGGACATGTGTTTTGCATTTACTGTGACCTGCACCGTGCTAGGCACTGGGACACAGCTATGAACATGACAAGAGGCAGTACCCTTTGCTGATCCACCCATGCTGGGGGCAGGGAGGCAGAAATCATTGGAGGAAAGTTTAAAGGGGCATAGCTGGGTACTGTGAACTTGTTTATTGGGGCAATTTAATGTGGTGTGGGGTGCCAGGGAAGATGTCCCCAAGAATAGTAACGTTCAGCCCTTCCTGTGGGCTGGTGCGTTATAAACCCTCATAGCAACCCTGTGAGGTAGGACTAGTGTTTTTTCCCACAGATCAGGAAACTGAAGAGCAAAGAGCTTTAAGTATCCTGCCCAAGGTCACAGTGCTACAAGTGGGTTGAGATCCCAGCCTGCAAAACCTCGCGCTGGAGTCAGGCTCTTCACTGCTGCACTGTCCTGCCCCGTGTTTTCAGCTGTGGCTCGATGGATGGGGAGGTGGTGAAAGACTGGTAGGTCTGAGCTACTGGGACCAACATGGCTGGGCAGGGGAAAGACGCAGAGGGAGGCGGGCCAGATCACATAGGACCGTGGCTCAGGAGTTTGGACTTTATTTTCAGGACATCGAGGAGCACTTTGAAGGGTTTTGAACAGGGGAATAACAGGATCAAAATTGTGTTTGAAAAGACAACTAGGAAATGGATTGGCAACTAGGAAATGGAGTGGCGAAGTCAATTAGGAGTCTGCGGGGTGCCTGGGAATGGGGTGGTAGCTGTGGAAATGCAGAGAAATGGAATCATCCACCCAGCGTTTATTTACTGAGTGCTTCCTGAATGCAAGTTGTTAGGGATGTAGCAGTGACTGTGTTCACATTAGCTCACCTAGCATGGAAAATGACGAATGCATGTCAGATGGCGGTAAAAGTGTTAAGCGTATTAAGAGCAATGCAGGGTGGCTGGGCACGGTGGCTCATGCCTGTAATCCCAGCACTCTGGAAGGCCAAGGTGTGAGGATCACTTGAGCCCAGGAGTTCGAGACCAGCCTGGGCAACATAGCCGGGAGTGATGACACGCACCTGTGGTCCCAGCTTCTCAGGAGGCTCATGGAGGAGGATTGCCTGAGCCCAGGAGGTCAAGGCTACAGTGAGCTATGATCAAGCCACTGCACTGGAGCCGGGGTGACAAAGAAAGGGAATGGGATTTACAGAAGGTGGTCATCAAAGGCCTCTAAGAGAAAGGCTTAGGCAGAGACCTGAATAATGGAGAGGAGGATGTTGGGGAGGAGCTGGATTCTGAGCAGGGCACAGTGAGGACAAGCCGAGTGTAGACAGCAGGAGTGGGGAGACCAAGACAGCATGGAAGGAGATGAGGTCAGAGAGGTGCCGTGGAGGCTGGGGTTAGGGCTGTGGGTGGGCGGCTATGTGCTCTGGGAGGCACAGCAACACAATTCAAAGACAGTGGAAAAGAGAGAGGTCTGACTCGAGGTTTCTTTTTTTGTTTTTTTTAATTTTATTTTGAGATAGAGTTTTTCTCTGTCTCCCAGGCTGGAGTGAAGTGGTGTGATCTTGGCTCACTGCAACCTCCGTCCCCCAGGTTCAAGCGATTCTCCTGCCTCAGCTTCCTGAGTAGCTGGGATTATAGGTGCCTGCCACCAGGCCCCCCAGCTAATTTTTGTATTTTTAGTTGAGATGGTTTCACCATGCTGGCCAGGCTGGTCTCAAACTCCTAACCTCAGGTGATCCACCCACCTCGGCCTCCCACAGTACTAGGATTACAGGCGTGAACCACAGCGCCTAGCCTCAGGTTTCTAAAGTAAGTAAGTAGGCAACGGTGGGACCCGGGACAATTATGATTTGGATTTGGAATGAGTTCTGGGTTTGAACTCATCCCAAAGGGGGTCAGCAAAGGGGGTCTTGGGATGTAAATGAAACCTCACGTGTAGCAGCCCTCAGAGAGAATGGATGGTAAATGTTTCTCTCAGACCTTTAAAGGTGTCAGACTTGGCCAGGCGCGGTGGCTCACACCTGTAATTCCAGCACTTTGGGAGGCCAAGGCAGGAAGATTGCTTGAGCTCAGGAGTTGGAGACCAGCCTGGCCAACATAGCGAAACCCTGGCTCTATTAAAAATACAAAAATTAGCTGGGTGTGTTGGTATGTGCCTGTGATCCCAGCTGCTCGGGAGGCTGAGGCCCAAGAATCACTTGAACCCGGGGAGGTGGAGGCTAAGTGAGCCAAGATCACACCATTGCACTCCAGCCTGGGCAACAGAGTGAGACTCTTTCTCAAAAAAAAAAAAAAAAAAAAAGCCTGGGCGTGGTGGCTCACGCCTGTAATCCCAGCACTTTGGGAGGCCAAGGTGGGCAGATCACGAAGTCAGGAGATCAAGACCATCCTGGCTAACTCGGTGAAACCCTGTCTCTACTAAAAATACAAAAACTTAGCCGGGCGTGGTGGCAGGTGCCTGTAGTCCCAGCTACTTGGGAGGCTGAGGCAGGAGAATGGTGTGAACCCCAGAGGTGGAGCTTGCAGTGAGCCAAGATTGTGCCACTGCACTTCAGCCTTGGTGACAGTGAGGAGGAAAAAATATTTCCATCTTAAAGGTGTCAGACTCAGACTCTCAGTTAATCTTTTCTAGATCTGGACAAGGGAGGGCTCAGAGAAAGCCTGGCTGCAGCCATGGAGTGTTTTTTTGTTTGTTTGTTTTTGTTTTTGTTTTTGTTTTTTTTTTGAGACAGAGTCTCGCTCTGTCGCCCAGGCTGGAGTGCAGTGGTGTGATCTCAGCTCACTGCAAGCTCTGCCTCCCAAGTTCGCGCCATTCTCCTGCCTCAGCCTCCCCAGCAGCTGGGACTACAGGCGCCCGCCGCCATGCCTGGCTAATTTTTTGCATTTTTAGTAGAGACAGGGTGTCACCATGTTGGCCAGGATGTTCTTCAACTCCTGATCTCAAGTGATCCGCCCTCCTCAGCCTCCCAAAGTACTGGGATTACTGTGCCTGGCTCTCCTCAGTTTTCTCTGCAGATGCCAATCTCCCCCACACAAGACAGTTTTTCAGCTATTCTTCTATTTCCAGCCCTTCTGAATAGCCATCTTGAAATATATCAAAGAAGTATATTTTGGGGTGAAATATTTTGGTTTCCTTCAATACAGAGAGCAGGGAGGAAGACCAAGGCCAGGGTGGTCAAGCGCTTCAGGTTCAGTGACAGGAGGTAGGCTTATGAAGGGACACTAAAAATCACCCAACGAAAGAGAAAAACCTACAAAATGCGTGCCATTGAAGCTGATGGAAAAGTTTCAACAAGGGGGATGTGGTCAGGAATGTCCATTGCTATTGGGAGAGTTGAAGTTTGTGGAAGTCACTGGCAAGCTGAGGGAGAGCTAGAGGAAGCCAGATGGGATTGCCTTGAGGAGGCAAGAGAGATGGAAAAAATAGACTTGCTTGTTTTATGCCTCTACTGTCCTACAAAATAGGAATTGTGGTCCCTGTCTTACAGATAAAGAAACTAAGGCGGAAGGGCATGGTGGCTCATGCCTGTAATCCCAGCACTTTGGGAGGCTGAGGCAGGTGGATCACCTGAAGTCGGGAGTTCAAGACCAGCCTGACTAACACAGAGAAACCCTGTCTCTTCTCAAAATACAAAATTAGCCAGGCGTGGTGGCGCATGCCTGAAATCCCAGCTACTTGGGAGGCTGAGGCAGGAGAATCGCTTGAACCCGGGAGGCAAAGGTTGCGGCGAGGCAAGATCGCGCCACTGCACTGCAGCCTGTGCCAAAAGAGCGAAATTCCGTCTCAAAAAGAAGAAAAAAAGAAAGAAAGAAACTAAGGCTCAGAGAGGACGCCAAGATCACACCATCGGTAAGAGGCAAAGCCAGGATTCTTCTTCTTTTTTTTTTTTTTTTTTTTTTTTTTGAGACGGAGTCTTGCTCTGTCACCCAGGCTGGAGTGCAGTGGCGCGATCTCGGCTCACTGCAAGCTCCGCCTCCCGGGTTCACGCCATTCTCCTGCCTCAGCCTCTCCGAGTAGCTGGGACTACAGGCGCCCGCCACCACGCCCGGCTAATTTTTTGTATTTTTGGTAGAGACGGGGTTTCACCGTGGTCTCGATCTCCTGACCTCGTGATCCGCCCACCTCGGCCTCCCAAAGTGCTGGGATTACAAGCGTGAGCCACCGCGCCCGGCTCTTTTTTTTTTTTTTGAGACAGAATCTCACTCTGTTGCCCAGCCTGAACTGCAGTGGTGCGATCTCGGCTCACTCTACTCTGCTAACTTTATCTCCTCCTCCTGCGTTCAAGCGATTCTCCTGCCTCAGCCTCCCAAGTAGCTGGGATTACAGGTGTGTGCCAACATGCCCGGCTAATTTTTGTAGTTTTAGTAGAGATGGAGTTTTGCCATGTTGGCCAGGCTGGTCTCAAACCCCTGACCTCAAGTGATCCACCTGCCTCAGCCTCCCAAAGTGCTGGGATTACAGGCATGAGCCACCGCGCCCGGCCAAAAGCCAGGATTCTAATGTGGGTGGTTTTCTGACTTCCCAGCACTTGACCACGATGTCACCGGCAGCCCCGTGCCTCCTGGTTTGCCACTGACATTAACCCAGTTGCCTGCCCAATCTGAAAAACTTCTTGGCAAAGCATAAACCTAAAATTGTCCAAGGGGCGGGAGGACAGCAGGAAATCGTGGTGATCTGTGAAGAGAAAGGCCACACTGTCCAAAGCCTGAGAAACAGCTGCTAAGATTAGTTTTGAGTCAGCCTACCCTGTGACTTGGAACCTGCTCGACTTCTTTTCCAGCTCCTGACTCAGGCAGGCCCACTTCAACTCAGGGGACTGCTCAGCAGTGTCTGCCTAGCATTTTAGGCATCCTGGGGACACGCTCCTTGCTTGAAATTGAACTGTGCAGGAACTGGGGATGCTTTGTGCTGTCCGGGAGGCCTGTTGACACCCCACAGCACCCCCAGACCAACAGCTGAGATGCCCACACTCTCTTTCCACATTCCCCACACAGATGGGGAATTTTTCCTCCATTAAAGCCGGCCCTGGTACATGGTACATGGAGCAGGGTCAGAACAGAGCCAACAGATTGGAAGCCAGGTGATTCAGGAGTCTCTGCTCTGGCGACACGCATGACTCAAGTGAGAATGGGCGTTACACAGCATCTCCCAAGCTCCTCATGTTAACAGTTACCCATGAGAAAACAGAGGCCACAACACAAATCACTTGCCAGGGTCAAAAGACCAGTCAGTAGCAGAACCAGGACAGAATTCCGGCCTTCTGATTCCTAATTTAGTGTTCTTCCAGCTCAAATAAAAGGCAGACCATTCTTGGAAAGACTAATCACTGGAATATTTTTTTTCACTGAGAAAATACTTTCGGAATTTCAAGGCTACAGTGAGCCATGATTATACCACTGCATTCTAGCCTGGGCAACACAGCAAGACCGTGTCTGAAAAAATATATATATATATATTTTTTTTTCCCTCTGATTTCAATATAATTTTCGTTTTATTTATTTTTATTTATTTATTTTTTATTTATTTTTTGAGATGAATTTTTTTTTTTTGAGATGGAGTCTTGCTCTATCGCCCAGGCTAAAGTACAGTGGCACTGTCTCAGTTCACTGCAACCTCTGCCTCCTGAGTTCAAGCAATTCTCCTGCCTCAGCCTCCTGAGTAGCTGAGATTACAGGTACCTGCCACCACGCCCGGCTAATTTTTGTATTTTTAGTAGCGACGAGGTTTTACCATGTTGACCAGGCTGGTCTCGAACTCCTGACCTCAGGTGATCCACCCAGCTTGGCCTCCCAAAGTGCTGGGATTACAGGGGTGAGCCACCATGCCCCGACTGTTTTTTGTGTTCTTAGTAGACACAAGGTTTCACCATGTTGGCCAGGCTGGTTTTGAACTTCTGTCCTCAAGTGATCCACCTCCTTCAGCCTCCCAAAGTGTTAGGATTACAGGCGTGAGCCACCATGCCTGGTCTATTTATTTATTTATTTATTTATTTATTTATTTATTTATTTATTATTATTTTTGAGACCGCCTCACTCTGTCACCCAGGATGGAGTGCAGTGGCATGATCTTGGTTCACTGCAACCTCTGCCTCCCGGGTTCAAGGGATTCTCGTGCCTCAGCCTCCCAAGTAGCTGTGACTATAGGTATGCGCCACCATGCCCAGCTAATTTTTTGTATTTTAGTAGAGACGGGGTTTCACCATGTTGCCCAGGATGGTCTTGAACTCCTGAGCTCAGGTGATCTGCCCGCCTTGGCCTCCCAAAGTGCTGGGATTACAGGCGTGAGCCACTGCGCCTGACCACATATAATTTTTATTAATTATAATGTTGAAAGTCCCTTTATTCCACACCTCTCCTCTCCTTCACTCCTGATAGGTCATTTTTAATGATTTGATGTATATACTGAATTTGGATGCTTCTTGCTATAGGGCAAAGATGCTAATAAGATGTGGCTGGAGGCTTTTCACAGATGCAAGTCAATCCAGGCGGTGTCTATAGCTGCTGAACCCAAAATCAGAAAGCGAGGGCTATCAAAGCTCTTCTGTCCTGATTCGCAACTTTAGTAGTGCAAGAAAAAAAGTCTTAGAATAAAAAATGGGTACGGTTCAGAGACCTTTAGAGATTGCAAGGCATCACAGATCATAAAGAGCTCTATCTAGACGTGTTCAGGAGTGGGTTGCGGCTTTGACCTTGACTAGCTGTATCAACTTGGACATGTCACTTCGCTTCCCTGTGCCTCAGTTTCCTCATCCATAAAATGGGGATAAGTATAGTACCTACCTCATAAGTCCTGCCTACCTGGCACATGGTAAGCAATTACTAAATTGTAGGCCTAGTCCCTATAATCCCAGCACTTTTGGAGAACAAGGTAGGGGAATCACTTGAAGCCAGGAGTTCCAGACCAGCCTGGCCAACATAGTGAGACTGTGTTTCTATAAAATAAAAAAAAATTAGCCAAGCATGGTGGTGCATGCCTGTAGTCCCGGCTACTTGGGAGTCTGAGTCAGGAGGATTGCTTGAGCCCAGGAGTTCAAGGTTGTAGTAAGCTATGATTGCACCACTGCACTCCAGCCTGGTGACAGAGCATGACCCTGTCTCTAAAAATATAACATTAGGCCAGGCACAGTGGATGATGCCTGTAATTCCAACACTTTGGGAGGCCAAGGCAGGTGGATCACTTTGAGCTCAGCAGTTCGAGACCAGCCTGGGCAACAAGGCGAAATCCTGTCTCTACTAAAATTACAAAAATTAGCCAGGAGAGGTGGTACACGCCTGTAATCCCAGTTACTGGGGAAGCTGAGGCAGGAGAATTGCTTGAACCCAGGAGGCAGAGGTTGCAGTGAGCCAAGATCGTGCCATTGCACTGCAGCCTGGGAGACAGAGCGAGACTCGATCTCAATAAATAAATAAATAAACAAGTTGGGCATGGTGGCACGTGCCTGTAGTCCAAGCTACTCAGGAGGCTGAGGTGGGAGGATCACTTGAGCCAGGAGTTCAAGGCTGCAGTGAGCTATGATCATGCCACCACACTCCAGCCTGCTGTATGTACTCCAGCCTGGGCAACAGAGTGACACCCTGTCTCAAAGTAAAGTAAAATAAAAATTAAAAAATTACTAAATTGTACTTAACGGTATTGTCATCAGTCTTCCTAAATAGGAAGACAAGCAAAATTAAGGGACTTAACATGTGTCCTTAGGTATAGTTGTTTGGGGCAGGCCAGCATCACCCACACAGTAGTTCTGTACTATAGGTGCGTGTTCTCTGGGTCAACTTTATGGCCCAGTGAGGCCATACTCTACCAGAATGTCAGGGGACAAGGGTTGTGAGAGGCGAAAGTGTTGGTCTGAAGCAGGAGTCTGGGTTTCCATCCTAGCTCTACCACCAATTCTGTATGACCGTGCCCCCTCCATTTCCTCCATGACCACATAGAGACATGGGGCAGTTGGATGAAATCAATGGTTCCCAGTCTTGGCTCCATCGTGGAACCGTTTGCTAACTTCTTTTTTTCTCTTATGGATCCCATATTTTAAAAGATTTTTGCCAAATAGAAATTGACTTATACTTTTCCAAGCTGGAGTGCGGTGGCATGATTTCAGCTCACTGCAACCTCTGCCTCCCGGGTTCAAGTGATTCTCCTGCCTCAGCCTCCTGAGTAGCTGGGATTATAGGTGCTCACCAGGCCCGGCTAATTTTTTTGTATTTTTAGTAGAGGCAGAATTTCACCATGTTGGCCAGGCTGATTTCAAACTCCTGACCTCAAGTGATCTGCTCACCTCAGCCTCCCAAAGTGCTGGGATTACAGGCGTGAGTCACTGTGCCCTGCCGCTTACTCACATTTTCTAGTCAAAATAGAAAACTGCTTAAGTCACTGTCTGCAGAAGAGCAAAAAAAAGAAATAAAAAATTGAAAACTGCTGATCAGATTGAGAAAAACATAAGATTATTAACCACCTAAAGAGAAAAAATTTCAGTCGAAAGGGAAAAAAATTCATTTTTGTCTTAATAAGGCAAATTCACAATTTTTGAGGTTTTAACAAAATATATGCAGAAAGACAAGGCCACCCTGTAGAACGTGCACACAGCCCTAGGCTTGGAAATGGCTGGATTTAATAATATCTGGTCTAGCCGGGCGCGGTGGCTCACGCTGGTAATCCCAGCACTTTGGGAGGCCGAGGCGGGCGGATCACGAGGTCAGGAGATCGAGACCACAGTGAAACCCCGTCTCTACTAAAAATACAAAAAAATTAGCCGGGCGTAGTGGCGGGCGCCTGTAGTCCCAGCTACTCGGAGAGGCTGAGGCAGGCGAATGGCGTGAACCCGGGAGGCGGAGCTTGCAGTGAGCCGAGATTGCGCCACTGAACTCCAGCCTGGGCGACAGAGCGAGAGTCCGTCTCAAAAAAAAAATAATAATAATAATATCTGGTCTTTCTTTGAGCCCTGAAATTCTCTAACACTATGTCTTGGAACATAATTTTACTGTTTTCAGTGGTTATAGAGATTTGCTTTACAATTTAGCATTGGTCTTTACCCATGATTTTGTTTGATGCCAACTTGTTGGGCAGGAATGCACCCCCGACCCCAGTTTGTTATGGTCTTGCTCCTAGAGGGCAAGAATATCTGCTTTAAGGCCGGGCATGGTGGCTCACGCCTGTAATCTCAGCACTTTGAGGGGCCAAGGCAGGCAGATCACCTGAGGTCAAGAGTTTGAGACCAGCCTGGCCAGCATGGTGACATCCTGTCTCTACTAAAAATACAAAAATTAGCTGGGTGTGGTGGCACACACCTGTAATCCCAGCTATTTGGGAGGCCGAAACAGGAGAACTGCTTGAACCCGGAAGGTGGAGGTTGCAGTGGGCTGAGATTGCGCCACTGCACTCCAGCCTGGGAAACAGAGCAAGATTCCGTCTCACACACACAAAATATATATATGTCTGCTTTAAAGTATGCAGGCGTGTGTTTGTGCTGAAAGGCAGGAATGCCAAACTTGGCTGCATGGTATCAACTAGGGCCCGCAGAGTTCCAAGGAGAACAAACAGTTGGTTCCTGGAGGTTGGGGGCTCGTATCAGACCCTGAAGACTAAGCACGTGCTGGGTCCATTGTGGTCCTGCACCCATGGTGGTGCACTAAACACCTAACCTATATTTAAGTGTTTTTGTTTGTCCAAAAAATGTCTTTTTTTTTTGGAGTCAGAGTCTTGCTCCGTCGCCCAGGCTGGAGTGCAGTGACACGATCTCAGCTCACTGCAGCCTCCGCCTCCCAGGTTCAAGCGATTCTCCTGTCTCGGCCTCCCAAATAGCTGAGATTATAGGCACGCACCACCACACCCAGCTAATTCTTGTATTTTTTGTAGAGAAGAGGTGTCTCCATGGTGGCCAGGTTGGTCTTGAACTCCTGTCATCAAGTGATCCACCTGCCTCGGCCTCCCAAAGTGGTGGAATTGCAGGCATGAGCCACAGCACCCGGCCTGCCTTGTCCCTTCTTAAAATGAGTTGTCCATTTGTAAGCTGCTGATTTCTTTAGGACATTGTCTCCATAAACTTTTCATAAAGCATCAGTGATTTCATCATTCCTCCACCCAAGCTTCACTGTAAATTTGCTGTTTGTTCTTGCAGAATTCATTTAGCTCTGATAAGGGCTCGCTTCAAACTGATGTCTTATCCTTCTTAGTGCCTCAAACTACATCCTGTTCACTCATGTTATAGCAAGTTAGTATGAGTTTATTTTGGTGCACAAAAATTTTTTTAAATCCATGCAGTTTTTTTCATAATACACATTTTCCATGAACTTTTTGAAGACCCCTTGTAGATGTCTGTTGTTTAAACCACCCAGTTGACAGTAATTTTTTTTTTTTGAGATGAAGTCTTGCTCTATCACCCAGGCTGGAGTGCATTGGCGCAACCTCTGCCTCCTGGGTTCAAGCAATTTTTCTGTCTCAGTCTCCCGAGTAGCTGGGATTACAGGCGCGTGCCACCATGCCTAGCTAATTTATGTGTTTTTAGTTGAGACGGGGGTTTCACTATGTTGGCCAGGCTGGTCTTGAACTCCTGACCTTGTGATCGGCCCGCCTTGGCCTCCCAAAGTATTGGGATTACAGGCGTGAGCCACTGTACCCTGCCTATAGTAATTTTATAGCAGCCCAGGCTAAGATGGCCATTTCTGGGTATAAAAATGTCATATACTGAGCAGGCCTGCAACTGTGAGTAAAAGTCTGCAAAGAGGCCAGGCAGTGGCTCATACCTGTAATCCCAGCACTTTGGGGGGCCGAGGCAGGTGGATCACCTGAGGTCAGCAGTTTGAGAACAGCCTGACCAACAAACATGGTGAAACCCCATCTCTACTAAAAATACAAAATTAGCTGGGCGTGGTGGTGCATGCTTGTAATCCCAGCTACTTGGAAGGCTGAGGCAGGAGAATCACTTGTACTCAGGAGGCAGAGGTTGCAGTGAGCCGAGATCGCGCCACTGCACTCCTTTATGGGTGACAGAGCAAGAATCCATCTCAAAAAAACAAAACAAAACAAAACAAACAAACAAAAACCCAACAGGTAGGTCGCAGTGGCTCACTGCCTGTAATCCCCACTTTGGGAGGCTAAAGTGGGCAGATCACCTGAGGTCAGGAGTTCAAGACCAGCCTGGGCAACATGGTGAAACTCTGTCTCTACAAAAATACAAAAATTAGCCGGGAATGATGGCGGGTGCCCGTCGTTCCAGCTATTCGGGAGGCTGAGGCAGGAGAATCGCTTGAACCTAGGAGGTGGAGGTTGCAGTGAGCCGAGATCACGCTATTGCACTCCAGCCTCCATTTCAAAAACAAAACAAAACAAAACAACAACAACAAAAACTCAAAATAGATATTTTAATTTTATTTTATTTATTCGATTTTATTTTATTTTAATTTATTTTTCTAGAAACAGGGTCTCGGCCGGGCGTGGTGGCTCACGCCTGTAATCCCAGCACTTCGGGAGGCCGAAGCGGGCGGATCATGAGGTCAGGAGATCGAGACCACGGTGAAACCCCGTCTCTACTAAAAATACAAAAAATTAGCCGGGCGCGGTGGCCGGTGCCTGTAGTCCCAGCTACTCCAGAGGCTGAGGCAGGAGAATGGCGTGAACCCAGGAGGCGGAGCTTGCAGTGAGCCGAGATTGCGCCACTGCAGTCCAGCCTGGGCGAAAGAGCGAGACTCCGTCTCAAAAAAAAAAAAAAAAAAAAGAAACAGGGTCTCATTCAGGCCAGGCATGGTGGCTCACGCCTGTAATCCCAGAACTTGGGAGGCCGAGGTAGAGGTGGGTGGATCACCTGAGGTCAAGAGTTCGAGACCATCCTGGTCAGTGTGGCGAAACCCCATCTCTACTAAAAATACAAAAATTAGCCGGGTGTGGTGGCACACACCTGTAATCCCAGCTACTTGGGAAACTGAGTCAGGAGAATCACTTGAGCAAGGGAGATGGGAGTTGCAGTAAGCCGAGATTGTTCCACTGCACTCCAGCCTGGGTGACAGGGCGAGACTCCATCTCACAAAAAAAAGAAAGAAAGAAAGAAACAGGGTCTTACTCTGTTACCCGGCTGGAGTACAGTGGTGCAATCATAGCTCACTGCAGCCTGGAACTCCTGGGCTCAAGTGATCCTCCTGCCTCAGCCTCCCCAGTAGCTCGGACTTCAGTCATGCACCACCATTCTCAGCTAATTTTTAATTTTTTTTGGTAGAGATGAGGGTCTTGCTATGTTGCCCAGGCTGGTCTCAAACTCCTGGCCTCAAGCGATCCTGCCATGTCGGCCTCCCAAAGTGTTGGGATTACAAGTGTGAGCCACTATGCCTGGCCTAAAATATAGATATATGAAAATATATAAGAAATGGGCCTCCCAGGAATTAAGGTGTTTGTGGGAGTCCTGGTCCCCAGTTTTTCTGCCAACACTCCCTGTTGCCACACATGACCTGGTTCAGACCCCAAACAGCCAGGCCCAAAGGACAGGTGAGGCAAGGCGAGAACTTGTGCCTCCCCGTGTTCCTGCTCTTTGTCCCTCTGTCCTACTTAGACTAATATTTGCCTTGGGTACCGCAAACAGGAAATGGGGGAGGGACAGGAGTAGGGCTGGGTGGAGGGTAGGGTAGGACCAGAAGCCTCGCTAGGCCTGGCCTGGGGCAGGCAGCCAGGGAGAAGGAGGGCCCTTCAGTGGGGACCCAGGGATTTGGAGTAGCCCCTGTTCCAGGACAGGCGCAGGTCCTGGGAGGTGACAGAAGATAGACTAAAGGCCCAAGAGTCCCTGGACCTGACTCCTCCCAGGCAGCTGCCACACACAAACACACCTCCAGGCACGCTGGACAGGAAGGAGGAGAAATGGGCCCCTCCTCCAGTGGCTGAGAAGCTGGGGCAAATGTTGGCTGTTCCTATCCCTGGTGCATCCCATGGCGAGGGGCAACTTCCATCAGGCCACACCTTTTATCTTTGTCTCTATTTTTGATATCTGTGTATTGTGATTACAATAACCCCCACACTGGCCTATATGTGCAGATCTGATTAAGAACTTACGATATTCCATGGACGTTCCGTTCCTAATCTCCTTTAGTCCTCGCAACAAAGTATTATTCCCATTGTATAGATGAGGAAACTGAGGCACACAAAGATGAAAAGCAACCACCGCTGTGTGTTAGGACTGGAAGGAGCTCCAGGAAAGTCTCGTAGCCCCACTGGCCAGAATGGGCTAAATCTCAGAGAGGGAGGGTGGGAGATGGGGGTGACAGTGACCTCTTTTGTGACTCCTCCTAGACCATCCATGCCTGCTCCCAGGAGGACCCGTCCTCCCAGATGGTGGGGGTGGACAGGAGGACTATCTACCCACCCGTCCCCATGGCCCTGACCCTCTGACCTCACCCTCTCCGCTGATTTCTTCATGTTAGTTCAACATTAACCCAGAGGGGTCAGGACAGACAATTCCTCAGTGACCCAGGAGCTGACACACTATGGCGCACGTCCGAGGCCTGCAGCTGCCTGGCTGCCTGGCCCTGGCTGCCCTGTGTAGCCTTGTACACAGCCAGCATGGTAAGGGGGTGCTTGCAGGCTGGAACAGGCTGGAGGATTGGGGTGTGGGCCCATGGGCCGGGGTCTCCTGGCTGGACAGAGCACACAGAGCTGGTCCCTAAGTAGGTCTCAGCCCCAGGCGGCCAGCTTAGGGAAGAAGTCAGGAGCTCAGGGCTGGACAGAGAATGGCTGCTTCTCTCTTCCAATACAGGGAGCAGGCTGGGGACAAGGGGCAGTGTAGGAGGGGCACAGGGGGCCACATTTAGCAGCCTTCCAGGCACTTCCACCAGCCCAGACAGCCTCTCTCAGAAGCCCCCACAATGGCCAAGACCGCCTGTTCCTGAGGCCGCTGTCCCATGAGCCCCCCCCGCCCCACAGTGTTCCTCGCTCCTCAGCAAGCGCTGTCGCTGCTCCAGCGGGTCCGGCGAGCCAACAGCGTCTTCCTGGAGGAGGTGCTCAGGGGCAACCTGGAGCGAGAGTGCGTGGAGGAGACGTGCAGCTACGAGGAGGCGTTCGAGGCTCTGGAGTCCTCCACGGCTACGGTGAGCCTGGGCTGCTCAGACGGTGCCGGGGCCCCAGAGCGGGCCCAGGTCTAGACACTTCCACAGAGAAGCAAGAGAGGAACGCCACAGCCCCTTCGCTGCTCACAGCCTCATTTCACCTCTGAGCCCCTCCTCACGGGGCCGGCAAGAGGAGCAGCCTCAGCCTTTCCTGGGGGTCCCTGTGCCTGGACTGTGTCCCTGTGCAGCTCCATGACATGGGGAGGCCTCCACAGTCTTCAGACATCCGCCTGCCCTGGGGCTCTGTGTCCACATGGCCTCCTCAGCTGCAGCCTCCCACACCACCCTTGAAGGTGGGACTCGGGGGAGGCCACCACAAGCCCCCGGGCTCAAGACTCAGTGTTCCCAGAGCTCTGTGTCGCCTTTCCTGTCTGTAGGGCTCTGCCAGGGTCCCACGGCCCCCTCTCCTCCCACCCCCCCAGGCTTGTTCATTCTCGGTGTGTGTGTTGGAGGAACCCCCCTATCCTCAAATACTCTTCTCCTTTTGGAAACAAAAGTAGGAAACTGCCGCAAACCTCCCCAGAGCCTGCCCCTTGCGTGACCAGGGTAAAGGAAAGTGTGAGGAGCAGACATAACGTTTACTAATAAACAACACAGAACAGGAGCTGCCGTAGCCTCACTCCCAGCCCTTGTTTTTCAGGACGTGTTCTGGGCCAAGTACACAGGTGAGCCCCGGGGAGGATTTGCCCCAGGAAGGGAGGCCTGGGGCCCCCAGTGAGAGAATTCTACCCAGAGAATCTTCTGCTGCACCCAGCCGTCCACCTGTCCACCGCTTCCCCACTCCTTCCTCGGTCCCTCCCATCTGTCCGTCCATCTCTCTGTTTCTCACCAACATCCCATCCACCCTTGACCCCAGCCCATCCTGGCCATACCCCAATCCCAAAGGTAAACACCTGGGTCTTTTCCAGCTTGTGAGACGGCGAGGACGCCTCGAGATAAGCTTGCTGCATGTCTGGAAGGTGAGCAACTGACACGGGGTTGGGGGGCAGGACATGGAGGGGAGCCTGGGAGAAGAGCTCAGGGGTGGGTTTGGAGTGTGGCTGGCGGAGGCCGAGGCGGTCCCCAGCGTCTGACATTGCTCCCATTCCTGGGGTCAAGATGTCTCTTTGTACCTGGCATGCGAACGAATGAATGGATGAATGGACTAATGAATTCATGTTTTTGTTTTGTTTTGTTTTGTTTTTTGAGAGAGTCTCGCTCTGTTGCCCAGGCTGGAGTGCAGTGGCACGATCTCGGCTCACTGTAAACTCCGCCTCCCGGGTTCAAGCAATTCTCTGCCTCAACCTCCCAAGTAGCTGGGATTACAAGTGCCCGCCACCACGCCTGGCTAAGTTTTGTATTTTTAGTAGAGACAGAGTTTCACCATGTTGGCCAGGCTGCTCTTGAACTCCTGACCTCGTGATCCACCCACCTCGGCCTCAAAGTGCTGGGATTATAGACGTGAGCCACCGCGCCTGGCCATGAATTCATGTTTAAGGCTTCATTCTCCTTTGCCTGACCCGAGTCTCTGCCCCCACCTAGTCAGAGCTCTGATGATGTCACATTCCCCTTCTAGCTTTAGGTGTCACTGCACCAAACAGGAACCCAAACCCCCAGCTGCTCTGACACCAAGGACTTCCCTAAGTGTGCCAAGGTGTTTCTAGCACCTGGCCTTGCATATGTTGTCAATTTCCTCTGGAGCAACCATCACATCTACTGAACACTTCCCTATCCTTCAAGGACTGCTTCAAATGTCGCCACTTTTGCTGAGACTTCAGGGAGCACCCTCCCTCCTGCACTGTGTTCTGAAGGCACCTTTAGCACGACAAAAATGGAACTCTTTGTTTGTTCATAAAAGACAGGGTCTCCCTTTTTTGCCCAGGCTGGTCTTGAACTCCTGGGATCAGGCAATTCTCCCATCTCAGCCTCCCAAAGGAGTAGGATTACAGGTGTGAGCCACCGCACCTGGCTGCCGTACTTTCATTATTTTTTTTTTTGAGATGGAGTCTCGCTCTCTCGCCCAGGCTGGAGTGCAGCAGCGCGATCTCTGCTCGCTGCAACCTCCGCCTAGCAGATTCAAGCAATTCTCCTGCCTTAGCCTCCTGAGTAGCTGGGATTACAGGCACACACCACCATGCCTGGCTAATTTTTTGTATTTTTTAGTAGAGACAGGGTTTCACCATGTTGGCCAGGCTGGTCACAAACTCCTGACCTCAGGTGATCCACCAGCCTCGGCCTCCCAGAGTGCTGGGATTACAGGCGTGAGCCACTGTGTCCAGCCTCATTTGTTAAATTACGTACTCAACAGACATTTTACAAAGTTCCTGCTATGTGCCAGGCACTATATCAGGTGCTGGGGATTTTAAGAGAATCAAATACAGTCTCTGCCTTCAAGGAATTCACAATCTCAAAAGAGAACAAAAATACAAAATATTAAAATGATTGCGGCCGGGTGTGGTGGCTCAAGCCTGTAATCCTAGCACTTTGGGAGGCTGAGGTGGGCGCCCAGGCCAGGGGTTCGAGACCATCCTGGCCAACATAGTGAAACCCCCACCTCTACTAAAAATACAAAAATTAGCTGGGGTGTGGTGGCACGCGCCTGTAATCCTAGCTACTAGGGAGGCTGATGGGGGAGAATTGCTTGAATCTGGGAGGCAGAGGTTGCAGTGAGCTGAGATCGTGCCACTGCGCTCCAGTCTGGGCAACAGAAGAGGACTCCATCTCAAAATAAATAAATAAAAATAAAAATAAATAAATAAAGCGATCGCAAGAAAAGTTCTGTTCAAGGCACCAACAGAACACAGGAAAATGAGTGTCTGGTTTGCCAGAAGAATGAGAGATGGCTTCCCAGGAGACGCAGAGTTCTGCCTGGCCTGGTGGGATGCATGGATGAACAAACAAGTGGGCATTCCAGTCAGAAGAAACAGCCCGTGGAAAGACCCAGAGGCATGAGGAGCCGAGCTAGCAGGGACAGGTAGACCAGGGCCAGTTGAAAAGGACCTTGGTCACTTTTTCATCCTGCTGGCCAAGAGAAGTCACAGAATGGAAGCTCCATGAGGGCAGAGCTGTGACTGTCCTATTGGTTGATGTGTGCTGAGCACCCGACAGTGCCTGTCACATGGTGGGCACTCAGCGAATATTTGGAGGCCACTGTTGAGTGAATGAGAGAACTGCTGGATGCAGAGGAGGAGGGGCTGGATGAATGCAGGTTAAGGATTGTGGACCTGCATGAGCTTGGAGGCGGGGGATAGACAGAACTTTGCAGGGAGAGAGGAAATAAGTCCCCAGGCTCCAAGCCTGACCGGGGTGGGGTCTCCGCAGGTAACTGTGCTGAGGGTCTGGGTACGAACTACCGAGGGCATGTGAACATCACCTGGTCAGGCATTGAGTGCCAGCTATGGAGGAGTCGCTACCCACATAAACCTGAGTGAGTGAGGGGCCGGCCTTCCCACCAGGGGCTGAGAACAGGGAGCAAGGATATCTCGAGCGCAACAGCTTCCTGTTGGGCAATTTCCTGTTCCAGAATCAACTCCACCACCCATCCCGGGGCTGACCTGCAGGAGAATTTCTGCCGCAACCCCGACAGCAGCACCACGGGACCCTGGTGCTACACTACAGACCCCACCGTGAGGAGGCAGGAATGCAGCATCCCTGTCTGTGGTAAGGCCAAGGCCCGGGGGCTTCATGGGGCCTGGCAGCCTGGGATGGGAACCAAGAATGCTGGCTACCCAGGGACAGTGGCTCATGCCTGTAATCCCAGCACTTTGGGAGGCTGAGGCAGGCAGATCACCTGAGGTCAGGGGTTTGAGACCAGCCAGGCCAACATGGCAAAACCCCGTCTCTACTAAAAATACAAAAATTAGCCAGGCGTGGTGGTGGGCGCCTGTAGTCCCAACTACTCGGGAGGCTGAGGCACGAGAATCGCTTGAACCTGGGAGGCGGAGTTTGCAGTGAGCTGAGATCGTGCCACTGCACTTCAGCCTGGGCGACAAGAGCAAAACTCTGTCTCAAAGAAAAGAAAAAAAAAGATGCTGGCCACCTTCAGAGCTGGCGTCAGTCATTCAGATGGTATCTGTGCCTGTTACTCAGTAAAGTCAGGGAATCAGGGGATCTGAGTAGGGGGATCTGCCAGCCTCCTCCCCCTGCTCCCCACTCTTGACTTCCTTATGGTCCAGGCTGTGGCTCATTCCAAACATGCCCCCTTTCTGATCAAGGCACTCCTCCCGCTGGGAAGCCCTCCCTAGCCATTTCAGTCCACACGCCCTGTTCTGAGTAGCACAGAGCAAGCCTTGTCCAGTTTGGCACTGCGGGATTCTGTCATTATTATTTTCCCTGGTGTGTTAAGTAGCTATAGCCACCCCTTCCCCGAGGCAGACCACAATAAGCATTTCTTTTCCGCACGAGGGTTGGCAGGTGTGGCTGCACTCGCTAATGCATCTGTAGGGTCAGCTGACGGACATTGGCCCTGGCTGGGTGGCTCTGATTCAAATAATGGGTCCAGCTGAGCCTGCCTCCTCGTTGAGGGTTGGGCCCAGATCTGCTCCACGTGCATTCATGCTGGGGCTGAGGCCGAAAGACAGAAGGTACCTGGGAAAACTCTTATGCTGATGACAGACACAGAAAACAATGAACAGAAGAGCGTCTTTTGTCCTGAAGGCCTAGGCTCAGAACAGGCACAGTCAGCCCTGCCCACGTTCCATTGGCGGAGCAAGTATGTGTTCAAGGCCAGGGTCAAGAGGTAAACTACACCTCAGCCTGTAAAATCACAGAGCAAGGGATGTGGATGCAGGCAGGGGTAAAGAATTTGTGCCGGTTACCAGTCCACAAACATGGGTTAGTGTTTGTTCTCTAGGCATCCCTGTCAGGCGTATTGCTCGTTCCTGGGGTTGGCCTTTTTTTTTTTTTTTTTCTTTCTGAGATGGAGTCTCACTCCCTCGCCCAGGCTGTTGGAGTGCAGTGGCGCTATCTCAGCTCACTGCCACCTCTGCCTCCCGGGTTCAAGCAATTCTCCTGCTTCAGCCTCCTGAGTAGCTAGGATTACAGGCGTGTGCCACCATGCCCAGCTAATTTATTTGTATGTTAGTAGAGACGGGGTTTCACCATGTTGGCCAGGCTGATCTCGAACTCCTGACCTTGTGATCCTCCTGCCTCGGCCTCCCAAAGTGCTGAGATTACAGGGGTGAAGCACTGCGCCCGGCCTTTTTTTTTTTTTTGAGATGGAGTCTCACTCTGTCACCCAGGCTGGAGTATAGTGGCACAATCTTGGCTCACTGCAACCTCCACCTCCTGGGTTCAGGCGATTCTCTGTCTCAGCCTCTCATATAGCTGGGATTACAGGCACACGCCACCACGCCTGGCTAACTTTTGTATTTTTAGTAGAGGCGGGGTTTCTCCACGTTGGCCTGGCTGATCTCGAACTCCTGACCTCCGTTGATCCGCCCAGCTCGGCCTCCCAAAGTTCTGGGATTACAGGTGTAAGCCACTGTGCCTGGCCCCTGGAATTGGTCTCGTAGCAAGTTTATCCCAACAAAAACAGCTACCATTTACTCCCCAACCCCCATACACACGCACACACACTGATGATAAATAAGTTGCAGGCTTGCAGAAATTGACCCATCCAGGTGAACAGCCTAGTGATCCCAGCAAGCGTCCTGCTGTGCCGCTATAAAAACACGACTCCTCCAGCAGCTCTAGGCAGCTGCTACCAGTTGACTACAGATGGCCTAGGAGGCCAAACCTGGTTACTATCTCTGGTTTATTATGTGCCAGACACTTATGCTGTATATTTTGTTTAATCCTCTCAACAAACCTGCAAGAGTGGCATTAGTAACCCCTTTAAAGGCAGACAGACAGAAGCCCAGAGAGGTTAAGTAACCTGAGGTCACACAGAAAGCAGCAAGACTGGGGTTCACACCCCTGTCAGTTCTGGTCCATGTGTGGTCTCACTCACTCTGCTGCCTCCTTGCCCCTCACCCACCAGGCCAGGATCAAGTCACTGTAGCGATGACTCCACGCTCCGGAGACTCCAATGTGAATCTGTCACCTCCATCGGAGCAGTGTGTCCCTGATCGGGGGCGGCAGTACCAGGGGCGCCTGGCGGTGACCACACATGGGCTCCCCTGCCTGGCCTGGGCCAGCGCGCAGGCCAAGGCCCTGAGCAAGCACCAGGACTTCAACTCAGCCGTGCAGCTGGTGGAGAACTTCTGCCGCAACCCAGACGGGGATGAGGAGGGCGTGTGGTGCTATGTGGCCGGGAAGCCTGGCGACTTTGGGTACTGCGACCTCAACTATTGTGGTGAGCTGCCTGGGTAGGGGGCCTGAGATGCAGGGACAAATCCTGGTGGGAATAACAACAGTCGCTTCTGCTTATCGAACACTTACCACATTGAGTGCATTCATTACAGCCTTATAGTAACCAGGTGGGGGGGGGTAAGGTCCTGTGCCCATTTCACAGATAAGTACACTGAGGCCATAGGAGGTTATTGCCTAGTAGCCCAACTGTGCATGCACGCTTAACCTCTGCACCAAATGGCCTCCAAGGCCCGTAGGGGAATTGGGGGGATCTAGGGGATGGGTGAGGAATGGCCCAGCCCAGTCCCAGCTGGTGCCCGGGTCCCAACAGAGGAGGCCGTGGAGGAGGAGACAGGAGATGGGCTGGATGAGGACCCAGACAGGGCCATCGAAGGGCGTACCACCACCAGTGAGTACCAGACTTTCTTCGATCCGAGGACCTTCGGCTCGGGAGAGGCAGGTGAGGTAGTGGGCATCCCAGGGGAAGTGGGGCTGTGGGGCTGTGGGGCTGGTGGCCAGGACTTGCCCCTCACTGCTTGGCTTGCTCTGTAGACTGTGGGCTGCGACCTCTGTTCGAGAAGAAGTCGCTGGAGGACAAAACCGAAAGAGAGCTCCTGGAATCCTACATCGACGGGCGTATTGTGAAGGGCTGGGACGCAGAGATCGGCATGTCACCTTGGTGTGTCCCGGAGTCCTGTGCTACCATTCACTCCTGGGGGCATGTGTGCTGCTGGCCCCCCACCCTCGGGCCCTGCCCGCAGCCCTGGGCTTTACAGATGACAACAGCTGAGCATCCAGGATCCCACCAACTCCACACAGCAGCCACATGAGATGGGTTGTTTACTTCTTCTTTTTTTTTTTTTTTTTTTTTCAGATGGAGTCTTGCTCTGTCACCCAGGCTGGAGTGCAGTGCTGCAATCTCAGCTCACTGCAACTTCTGCCTTCTGGGTTCAAACGATTCTCTTGCCTCAGCCTCTTGAGTAGCTGAATTTACAGACATGCGCCATCACACCCGGCTAATTTTTATATTTTAAGTAGAGACAGGATTTCACCATGTTGGCCAGGCTGGTCTTGAACTCCTGACCTCAAGTGATCCACCTGCCTCAGCCTCCCAAAGTGCTGGGATTACAGGCGTGAGCCACCACACCCGGCCCATGGGTCCTTTACTTCTAAGCAGATGGTAAAGCTGAGACTCACGGAGCTGGTGGCTCACCTCCACGCACTGCTAATGGGTTTGAATCCAGTTCTTCTGATTCCAGAGCTGTGCTATGCTATGTGAACTCTGGACTGGAAGGACCTAGTTAGGGGGTGCAAAAAGCAGGAGGCAGGTCAGGTACAGTGGCTCACCCCTGTAATCCCAGCACTTTGGGAAGCCAAGACGGGAAGATCACTTGAGGGGAGGAGTTCAAGGCCAGCCTGGGCAAAATGGTAAAACCCAGTCTCTACTAAAAATGCAAAAATCAGCCAGGTGTAGCAGCACGTCCCTGTAGTCCCAGCTACTAAGGAGGCTGAGGCGGGAGGATCGCCTGAGCCCAGGAGGCTGAGGCTTCAGTAAGCTGTGACTGTACCATTGCACTCCAGCCTGGGTGACGAGTGAGACCCTGTCTCAAAAAAAAAAAAAAGTGTGAGGCAGCCCCTCAGCATCACATGGAGGCTCCAGGCCCCAAAGGCGGCCAGCCCAAACTTGGATCTGGGCCCCGGAGGCAGCTCTGTCTAGCTAGGTTCTTAGACCTGGGATTCTTACTTCTAGGGCTGGTGTAGAGGCAGCCCCCTCACCCTCAGCTCCTAATGCTTCCTGCTGCCCCTCCCAGGCAGGTGATGCTTTTTCGGAAGAGTCCCCAGGAGCTGCTGTGTGGGGCCAGCCTCATCAGTGACCGCTGGGTCCTCACCGCCGCCCACTGCCTCCTGTACCCGCCCTGGGACAAGAACTTCACCGAGAATGACCTTCTTGTGCGCATCGGCAAGCACTCCCGCACCAGGTACAGAACTGGTGGCCCGTGGGTGTCTGGCAGGGGTCTGAGTCCTCCAAAGCGACCATGAGGGGTCTCTGCTGGAAAGTCCATTTGGTCACGTCCTGACTGATGCTTGGAGCTGCGGGGAGAAATCCATCTGTCTCCTGGTCCCTCCAACACCAGGATATGGCCCATGTGGGCGTCTCTGAAAATAGAGTCTGTCTGGACCAGGGCGTGCAGCCTGTGCCCCTGTCCCTGTCCTCCTGGCTGTCTCACTCCAAAGCCCTGCACGGCTTTAGGCCCAGGAAGAAACAGCCAGGGGGCCGCCACGGCAGGAGCCAGCCCTATCCCCTCTCTGGTGGCCCGCAGGACACCCTGTCTCCCAGACCCCAAGGGCAGGCAGTTTCCTGCTCCTTGCTGGGTGAACCTGCAGCTTCTCCATTTCTCTCTCGGGGTCTCTGCAGGTACGAGCGAAACATGGAAAAGATATCCATGTTGGAAAAGATCTACATCCACCCCAGGTACAACTGGCGAGAGAATCTGGACCGGGACATTGCCCTGATGAAGCTGAAGAAGCCCGTTGTCTTCAGCGACTACATTCACCCTGTGTGTCTGCCGGACAGGGAGACGGCAGCCAGGTGGGCCACCAGATGCTTGTTAGCTGAGGGGCAGAAGCCGAGTTCTGGGCCTGGCTCTGATACCAAGTAGCCTCGCAGGAGCCCTTTCCCTTTTCCAGGCCTTGGTTTCTTGGACTGAACCCAAAAGTTCTTTTCAGCACTGGCGTTTTATTTTTTATTTTTATTTACTGACGGAGTTCCACTCTCGTCTCCTAGGCTGGAGTGCAGTCGTGCGACCTCAGCTCACTGCAACCCCACCTCCCGGGTTCAAGCGACTCTCCTGCCTCAGTCTCCTGAGTAGCTGGGATTACAGGCTAATTTTTGTATTTTTAGTAGAGACTTGTGGGTTTCACCGTGTCGGCCAGGCAGGTCTCGAACCCCTGACCTCAAGTGATCCGCCCACCTCGGCCTCCCAAAGTGCCGAGACCACAGGCGTGAACGTCCGTGCCCAGCCAGCACTGGCGTTTTAGATTCTGGTCTCTAAGAAATGGCGTTGGGGCCAGGCGGCTCCTGTGGGGGTTGGCTCTCACTAGGCCCTTCTTCCTTCCCCGAAGCTTGCTCCAGGCTGGATACAAGGGGCGAGTGACAGGCTGGGGCAACCTGAAGGAGACGTGGACAGCCAGCATTGGTAAGGTGCAGCCCAGCGTCCTGCAGGTGGTGAACCTGCCCATCGTGGAGCGGCCGGTCTGCAAGGGCTCCACCCGGATCCGCATCACTGACAACATGTTCTGTGCTGGCAAGTCTGTGCGGGGCGGGCTGAGGGGACAGTGGGGCCCAAGCCGGGAGAGCCGAGTTGTGCCTGGGTTTAAGCCATGTGACTTTGAGCAAGTTGCCTAACCTCTTGGTGGCTCAGTTTCTTCCTCTGTAAAATGGAGGTAAAAGTCTCTATCCCATAAGGTTATGGGAGGGTTAAATGAAGTAGCATATATTCATGTACTTGGCATAGTATCAGTCACCAGTAAGCTCAGATGGCAGCAAGAGGCTGCGGGTAGGGAAATGCCATTCATTCAGTCACTCAGCAAATATTTACTGAGCGCCTATCACGTTCCAGGCAGCATTCTAGGGTAGACAGCAGGGACCCAGATCAACAATGTCTGTGCCCTCAGAGAGCTTCCTTCCTAGGAGGAGGGCACGTCCATAAACAGATCTAAAACAGCAATCCCTGAACGGTGCTGTGAAGAAAAATGAAGCACAGGGAGAGACAAGGGCTGATGAGGTGGGCTTCTAAATAGGGTGGCCAGACGAGGCGGGCAGATCACTTGAGGTCAGGAGTTCAAGACCAGCCTGGCCAACATGGTGAAACTCCGTCTCTACTAAAAATACAAAAATTAGCCGGGCACGGTGACGCATGCCTGTAGTCCCATACAGGTGATGTCTGGGCAGGGACTGGAAGAGAAGAAGGAAGGAGTGAGCAGGCATATCTAGAGGAGGAGCACCGCAGGCTGGGGGCATGGCAGGATGGCAGGTGCTAAGGCCCTGAGGTGGGAGCACACTTGGCTTGTCTGGGGAGCAGTAGGGAGGCCTGGGGGGCTGAGGAGGGGCAGCAGTGGGTGAGGGGAGAGAGGGGGGCAGGCAGAGGACAGCCACTTCTTTTTTTTTTTTTTTTTTTTTTTTTTTTGAGATGGAGTCTCGCTCTGTCGCCCAGGCTGGAGTGCAGTGGCGCAAATCTCGGCTCACTACAAGCTCCGCCTCCTGGGTTCACGCCATTCTCCTGCCTCAGCCTCTCCGAGTAGCTGGGACTACAGGCGCCGCCACCAAGCCCGGCTAATTTTTTGTATTTTTAGTAGAGATGGGGTTTCACCGTGGTCTCGATCTCCTGACCTCGTGATCCCCTCGCCTCGGCCTCCCAAAGTGCTGGGATTACAAGTGTGAGCCACCGCGCCCGGCCAGCAGCCACTTCTTTTAGGGCCTGGAAGGACTTTATTGAGTGAGATGGGAAGTTATTGAGGGGCTTGAGGCAGGTTAAGAAATGATGTGACTGACTTTAAAAAGTAAAAAACAAAAAAATTTAGTGTAATTTCAGACTCACAGAAAAGTTGCAAAAATAATACAAAGATTTCCTGCACACTGTCATCCAGATTGTCCTCCATTCTATGGATGTGTGGGAGTTTATATATATATATATATATATGCATAGTTTGAGAGCAAATCGTGAATATGGTTTCTTTTTACCCATAAATACTTGAGTATTTCCAAAAAAAAAAAAAATACCCCAAGAATGTTCTCTTATGTAACCACAATACAAATATTAAAACCGGGAAATTTTTTTTTGACATAGCTTTGCTGTCACCCAGGCTTGAGTGCAGTGGCACAATCTCGGCTCACTGCAACCTCCTCCTCCCAGGTTCAAGCGATTCTCCTGCCTCAGCCTCCTGAGTAGCTGGAATCACAGGCATGTACCACCATGCCTAGCTAATTTTTGTATTTGTAGTAGAGACAGGGTTTCACCACGTTGGCCAGGCTGGTCTTGAACTCCTGACCTCAGGTGATCCACCTGTCTCGGCCTCCCAAAGTGCTGGGATTACAGGTGTGAGCCACTGTACTCGGCCAAAACCAGGAAATTTTTTTTTTTTTTTGAGATGGAGTCTTGCTCTGTTGCCCAGGCTAGAGTGCAGTGGCACGGTCTCGGCTCACTTGGAATTACAGGTGCCTGCCACCACACCCGGCTAATTTTTTGTATTTTTAGTATTTTTAGTAGTGATGGGGTTTCACCATGTTGGCCAGGCTGGTCTTGAACTCCTGACCTCTGGTAATCCACCCACCCCGGCTTCCCAAAGTGCTGGGATTACAGGCGTGAGCCACAGCACCTGGCCCAAAACCAGGAAATTAATGATGATACAATATTATTGTCTAATCTATAGACCTTATTCAAATTTTTGTTAGTCTTGCTAATGTCTTTTATAGGAAAAAAAAAAAAAAAGCATGTTTCTCACCCAGGATTCAATGAAGGATCTTTCTTTTTTTTTTTTTTTTTTTTTTTTTTACTTTTTTTTTCTTTTTTTTTTATTAATTTTTTTTGCATACAAAAACAATAAACATTTTCTAAAAATACATACAAACAAAAAGATGCGTATCAAACATATTAGGAAGGTTGCACATGGGAAGTTGGGGAATAGAAATGGGGGGTGGGAGTTAAAATAAATGAGAGAGGGACTTTATATGGATCAGTGATAATAACTCAATCCTCTATTTGACAAAGAAGAGGGAGAAGGAAGAGGAAGAAAAAGAAAGTGGGATAAAGGATCAGAAAGGGAGGAAAATAGAAAAAATTAGAGTATGACTCCAGGGTAGACCTGTTTTGTTGTCACTGAGTTGGTTGGTTGGTTTGTCTGTTGTATTCTTCATGTTTCGCCAAGTTGGCCAGACTGGTCTTGAACTCCTAGCCCGAAGTGATCAACCCGCCTCGCCCCCCAGAGTGCCGGGACCACAGGCGTGAGCCACCACGTCCAGCCCCCACATTGCTTCTGGCCTCCGTGGTAGACCTCCCAGACGGAGCGGCCAGGCAGAGGAGCTCCTCACTTCTACCCAGACACAGGGCGGCCAGGCAGAGGCGCTCCTCACTTCCCAGACGGGGCGGGGCGGCCGGGCAGAGGCGCTCCTCACTTCCCAGACGATGGGTGGCCGGGCAGAGGCGCTCCTCACTTCCCAGATGGGGCAGCCGGGCAGAGGCTCTCCTCACTTTCCAGACGATGGGTGGCCGGGCAGAGGTGCTCCTCACCTCCCAGACGATGGGTGGCCGGGCAGAGGCGCTCCTCACCTCCCAGACGATGGGTGGCCGGGCAGAGGCGCTCCTCACCTCCCAGACGATGGGTAGCCGGGCAGAGGCGCTCCTCACCTCCCAGATGGGGCGGCCGGTCAGAGGCGCTCCTCACTTCTTCCCGGACGGGGCGGCCGGGCATAGGCGCTCCTCACTTCTTCCCGACGGGGCGGCTGGGCAGAGGCGCTCCTCACTTCTTCCCGGACGGGGCGGCCGGGCAGACGCGCTCCTCACTTCTTCCCGGACGGGGCGGCCGGGCGGAGGCTCTCCTCACTTCCCAGACGGTGGGTGGCCGGGCAGAGGCGCTCCTCACTTCCCAGACGATGGGTGGCCGGGCAGAGGCGCTCCTCACCTCCCAGATGGGACGGCCGGGCAGAGGCGCTCCTCACTTCTTCCCGGACAGGGCGCCCGGGCAGAGGCGCTCCTCGTTTCTTCCCGGACGGGGCGGCCAGGCAGAGGCGCTCCTCACTTCCCAGACGGGGCGGCCGGGCAGAGGCGCTCCTCACTTCCCAGACGGTGGGTGGCCGGGCAGAGGCGCTCCTCACTTCCCAGACGATGGGTGGCCGGGCAGAGGCGCTCCTCACCTCCCAGATGGGGCGGCCGGGCAGAGGCGCTCCTCACTTTTTCCCGGATGGGGCGCCCGGGCAGAGGCGCTCCTCATTTCTTCCTGGACGGGGCGGCCGGGCAGAGGCGCTCCTCACTTCCCAGACGGGGCGGCCGGGCAGAGGCGCTACTCACTTCTTCCCGGACGGGGCGGCCGGGCAGAGGCGCTCCTCACTTCTTCCCGGACGGGGCGGCCGGGCAGAGGCGCTCCTCACTTCTTCCCGGACGGGGCGGCCGGGCAGAGGCGCTCCTCACCTCTTCCCGGACGGGGCGGCCAGGCAGAGGCGCTCCTCACTTCTTCCCGGACGGGGCGACCGGGCAGAGGCGCTCCTCACTAATGAAGGATCTTTCTTTGTCTTCTATGACCTTGGCATGTCTGATGAGTGCAGTCTGGTCATTTTGTACTCTGGCCCTGTATCCGGGTTTGTCTAAGGTTTCCTCATGGTCAAGTTCAGGCTCAGTGGTGCCGTGTCCTTCTTGGTGCATCCTGTTAACTGGCATGTGAGAACAATTTGTCTCATATGTGGTGAGCCTAACTCTGACCTCTTAAGGCAATGTCTGCCAAGTTTCTTGCTGTAACTTCTGTTTTTCCCTTTGTAATTAATAAGTATCTGGTAAAGAGAAACTTGGATTTTTTTTTTTTTTTTTTTTTTTTGTGATAGAGTCTCCCTCTATCACCTGGGCTAGAGTGAGTGGTGCGATCTCGGCTCACTGCAACCTCCATCCCCTGGGTTCAAGTGATTCTCCTGCCTCAGCCTCCCAAGTAGGAGGGATTACAGGCATGTGCCACCACACCCAGCTAATTTTTGTATTTTTAGTAGAGATAGGGTTTCACCATGTTGGCCAGGATGGTCTCGAACTCCTGACCTTGTGATCTGTCTGCCTCAGCCTCCCAAAGTGCTGGGATTACAGGTGTGAGCCAACACACCTGGCCTACTTTGATATTTTGTATTCTGTTTGTCATCAAAACCTTCTCCCAACTAGGGTGACTACCAAATGGCACTTACCTAATTCTGTCATTCCTTCTACATTTGTTAGTTACTTTATTGCTTTCCTTCCTTTCATTCTATCAGTGTGGACTTAAGGATCCTTACTTTATTCTAAGGGTTCACCTTTTTTTTTCTTTTTTTTTGAGATGGAGTTTTGCCCATGTTGCCCAGGCTGGATGGAGTGCAGTGGTGTGATCTTGGCTCACTGCAACGTCCGCCTCCCAGGTTCAAGCAATTCTCCTGCCTCAGCCTCCCGAGTAGCTGGGGTTGCAGGCATGTGCCACCACGCCTGGCTAATTTTTTATATTTTTAGTAGAGACAAGGTTTCACCATGTTGGCCAGGCTGGTCTTGAACTCCTGACGTCAGGTGATCCGCCCACCTTGGCCTCCCAAGGTTCTGGGATTACAGGCGTGAGCCACCGCGCCAGGCCATACTTTGTTACTACTGTTATTTCTTTTGATGCTCAGATGATCCCAAGTTTGGCCAGTGGGAGTCCCTTCAAGCTGGCTTCTGTGACTTGGGGAGATGTTCTGTCATTCTTTGAGTACTTTCTTTCTTTCTGGCATAGCAAAATGTTTCAGGTTGATCCTACTTTCCTGACTGTAGTGTTGGAACCAGCCATTTCTCCAGGGAACCCTTCTAGTGGAGAGTGGAATTTAGAACAGAGATCTGGGTGCTGGCGTGTGCACATTGCTAGTGGGATGTCATTACTTCTAGGCTCTCTTAGTGGACAGAACCAGAAAAAAATTATATGATGCATATACCAATATCTCTATCATCTATATAAAAAACCGTGAGTTCCTCCTGAAACCTCTAATTCCATTCGGACACCACAGGATTAATTCTAGCTTTTCCTTTTCCATATTTGTAACTCTCTCTGTTGACAGTAAGAAACCTGACCCTCATTATCTGTAATGCATTTGCCTATTTGAACAATACCAGAATATGGTTTCAAAATCCTCCATCCATAACACTATTAAAACCAATCCTGTGGCTGGGCTCGGCCCATTGCAACCTCTGCCTGCTGGACTCAAGCCAACCTCCAACTTTAGCCTCCCGAGTAGCCAGGGCTATAGGCACACACCACCATGCCCAGCTAATTTTTGGTAGAGACTGGGTCTCACTGTGTTGCCCAGACAGGTCTTGAACTCTGAGCTCCAGTGATCCACCCAACTCGGCCTCCCAAAGTGCTAGGATTACAGGTGTGAGCCACCATGCCTGGCCTCTCCTAGTAAATTTTTAGAAGTGGTGGTGTTAGGTCAAAAGGCAAACATGTATGTCATTTTTTAGAGATTTTAAAATTTCTTTCCATAAGGGTTTACCAGTTTGCATTTCCATCACAGTGTAAGAGAATGCCTGTTTCCCCACAGCCTTGCCAAAAGAATGTCACAGTTTTAAATTTTTACCACTCGGAGAGGTGAGAAATAGTATCTTGAAACTTTTAATGGACATCTTTCAAATTGAAAATGAGGTTGAACATCTTATCGTATGATTAAGGACCATTTTTTTTTTTTTTTTGAGATGGAGTCTCTGTCACCTAGGCTGGAGTGCAATGGCGTGATTTTGGCTCACTGCAACCTCTGCCTTCTGGGTTCAAGCGATTCTCCTGCCTCAGCCTCCCGAGCAGCTGGGACTCCAGGCGCGAGCCACCGTGCCCAGCTAATTTTTGTATTTCTAGTAGAGATGGGGTTTTACCAGATTGGCCAGGCTGGTCTCGAACTCCTTACCTCGTGATCCTCCCGCCTCGGCCTCCCAAAGTGCTGGGATTACAGGCATCAGCCACCACGCCTGGCCTAAGGACCTTTTTTTTTTTTTTTTTGAGACGGAGTTTCGCTCTGTGGCCCAGGCTGGAGTGCAGTAGCGCGATCTCGGCTGACTGCAAGCTCCACCTTCCAGGTTCACGCCATTCTCCTGCCTCAGCCTCCTGAGTAGCTGGGACTACAGGCGCCTGCCACCACGCCCGGCTAATTTTTTTTTTTTTTTTTTGTATTTTTAGTAGAGACAGGGTTTCACCGTGTTAGCCAGGATGGTCTCGATCTCCTGACCTCGTGATCTGGCCGCCTCGGCCTCCCAAAGTGCTGGGATTACAGGCGTGAGCCACCGCACCCGGCAGGATCATTTTTATATAATTTTTTTTTTTTTTTTTTTTTTTGAGACAGAGTCTCGCTTTGTCACCCAGGCTGGAGTGCAATGGTGCAATCTTGGCTCCATTCCCTGGTTCAAGTGACTCTTCCCTGCCTCAGCCTCCCGAGTAGCTGGGACGACAGGCGCATGCCTGGCTAGTATTTGTATTATATAATTTTTTTGTGAATTGTCTCTTCATGGTTTTTTGCCCATTTTTTGGTCCCTTTCTTATCAATTTTTGTGAGTTCTTCGTATTTATATTAGGCCTTTATTTGTGATATACATTGCAAATGTTTTCTCCTAGTTTGTCAGTTTTTTTAACCTCATGTATAATTTTTCTGGCCATGCAGTTTAAAAAATTACTAGGTAGTCAAATTTATCAATCATTTATTTTATTAAATCTGGATTTTGAATCAGAGTTAGATAAACTTTTCCTGGCCGGGTGTGGTGTCTTACACCTGTAATCCCAGCACTCTGGGAGGCTGAGGTGGGGGGATCACCTGAGGTCAGGAGTTCAAGACCAGCCTGGCCAACGTGGTGAAACCCTGTCTCTACTAAAAATACAAAAATTAGCTGGGCGTGGTGGCTCACACCTGTAGTCCCAGCTACTCAGGAGACTGAGGCTGGAGAATTGCTTGAACCTGGGAGGCAGAGGTTGCAGTGAGCAGAGATCGTGCCGCTGCACTCCAGCCTGGGTGACAGAGCAAGACTCTCTCAGAAACAAAACAACAAAAAACAACAACAGAAAAACCTTTCCTGATAGCTAGGTCGTTGAGGAATTCACTCATGTTTTCTTCTAGTACCTGATTTCATTTTTCTGCACTTAGATTCCTGACTCATACGGAGTTTATTTTTGTATCTGATGTGAGGCATAGATCTAATTTATCATTTTCCAAATGGCTAACCAGCTGTCTCTAAACCGTTTATTAAGAATTATTGGCCAAGTGCGGCAGCTCACACCTGTAATCCCAGCAGTTTGGAAGGCTGAGGCAGGATTGCTTGAGGCCAGGAATTCAAAACCAGCCTGGACAACATAGCAAGACCCCTGTCTCTGCAAGAAAATATTGGTCAGGTGCGGTGGCTCACGCCTGTAATCCCAGCACTTTGGGAGGCTGAGGCGGGTGGATCATGAGGTCAGGAGATAGAGACCATCCTGGCCAACATGGTGAAACCCCCGTCTCTACTAAAATACAAAAAATTAGCTGGGTGTGGTGGTGCACACCTGTAGTCCCAGCTACTCAGGAGGCTGAGGCAGGGGAATCACTTGAACCCAGGAGGCGGAGGTTGCAGTGAGCCGAGATCATGCCATTGCACTCCAGCCTGGCGACAGCAAGACTCCATCTCAAAAAAAAAAAAAAAAAAAAGGAAAAAGAAAATATTTTAAAAATTAGCTGGGCATGGTGGCATGTGCCTTGTAGTCTCAGCTACTTGAGAGGCTGAGTTAGGAGGATTGCTTGAGCCTAGGAGTTCAATACTGCAGTGAACTATGACCGCACCATTGCACTCCAGCCTGGGTGACAGAGCGAGACCCTGTTTCTATTTAAAAAAAAAAAAAAAATCGACCGGGTGCGGTGGCTCACGCCTGTAATCCTAGCACTTTGGGAGGCCGAGGCGGG
This sequence comes from Symphalangus syndactylus, assembly GCF_028878055.3. Taxonomy (NCBI): domain Eukaryota; kingdom Metazoa; phylum Chordata; class Mammalia; order Primates; family Hylobatidae; genus Symphalangus; species Symphalangus syndactylus. The sequence continues at coordinate 10,035,993 of NC_072428.2, read as the reverse complement.
CGGATCACCTGAGGTCGGGAGTTCAAGACCAGCCTGACCAACATGGAAAAACCCTGTCTCTGCTAAAAATACAAAATTAGCCAGACATGGAGGCACATGCCTGTAATCCCAGCTACTCGGGAGGCTGAGGCAGGAAAATTGCTTGAACCTGGGAGGCGGAGGTTGCAGTGAGCTGAGATCCCTCCATTGCACTCCAGCCTCGGCAACAGGAGCAAAAACTCCGTCTTGCCGGGCGCGGTGGCTCACACCTGTAATCCTAGCACTTTGGGAGGCCGAGGTGGGTGGATCACAAGATCAGCAGATCGAGACCAGCCTGGCTAACACGGTGCAACTCTGTCTCTACTAAAACTACCAAAAATTAGCTGGGTGTGATGGCAGGCACCTGTAGTCCCAGCTACTTGGGAGGCTGAGGCAGGGGAATCACTTGAATCCGGGAGGTGGAGGTTGCAGTGAGCCAAGATGGCACCACTACACTCCAGCCTGGCGACAGAGCGAGACTCTATCTCAAAATAAATAAATAAATACATAAATCTATCTTTGAACTAGTGATTTGAGATTTCACCTTTATCACATTCTAGATTGTATTTTATTTTCATTTATTTATTTGAAATATATACCAGTCTCCTTATGCTGCCCAGGCTGATTTCGAACTTCTGGCTGGGCTCGAGCAATTCTCCTGCCTTGGCCTCCCAAACTGCTGGGATTACAGACGTGAGCCACCATACCTGACCTAGTTTTAGTTTTATTTTTTCCTGCATCCAGCTAATTTGATTTGATTTGTAGAGACACAGGGTCTTGCTATGTCACCTAGGCTGGTCTCGAACTCCTGGGCTCAAGTGATCCTCCTGCCTTGGCCTCCCAAAATGTTGGGATTACCAGCATGAGCCACAGTGCCCAGCCCCACGTTCTAGATTTCTATGGATATAGTTTGCTTAAGGATGAGTATGTTTCTGGACATTCGACTCGGCTCTCCTGGTCTGTTGTCTGTGCACAGCGTCACATTGTTTTAATGATAGAGGCTTTAGTGTACATAGCTGGGAAGGTTAATGTTCTCTTTTAGTTTTTCTTTCCAGTGTTTTCCTGGCAATTCTTGCATGTTTGTTTTTCCATATGAACTTTAGTGTCAACATGTCTAGGTCTATAAAAAAGCTTGGTGGTATTTTTATTGGGATTATGATACTTTAATAAATTAACTGGGAGAATGGACATATTTTTGATGTTGAGTCATTTTATCCAAGGATGAGAAACATCTTCCTATTTGTTCAAGTCTATTATTGTATCTTTCTTGACTGCTGCAATGTATTCTCTTATAATTTTTTCTCTTGGTATCTTATTTTATGTATTTGTAATATCTTATTTTTCTTGAGTAAATTAGCTAGTGGCTTGCCGATTTTCTCAAATATCTAGGGATTTGATTTATGAAATTATGAGGCTTATTATTTTCCTTTTTTTTGAGATGGAGTCTCTGTCACCCAGGCTGGAGTACAGTGGTGCGATCTTAGCTCACTGTAACCTCTACCTCCTGGGTTCAAGTGATTCTCCTGCCTCAGCCTCCCCAGTAGCTGGGATTACAGGTGCACGCCACCATGTCCGGCTAATTTTTTTATATTTTTAGTAGAGACGGGGTTTCACTATGTTAGCCAGGCTGGTCTTGAACTCCTGACCTCGTGATCCGACTGCCTCGGCCTCCCAAAGTGCTGGGATTACAGGCGTGAGCCACCGTGCCTGGTCTTTTTTTCTTTTTTTTTTTTTTTGAGACAGAGTCTCGCTCTGTCACCCAGGCTGGAGTGCAGTGGCGCGATCTTGGTTCACTGCAAGCTCCACCTTCCGGGTTCACGCCATCCTCCTGCCTCAGCCTCCCAAGTGGCTGGGACTACAGGCACGTGCCACCATGCCCAGCTAATTTTTCGTAGAGACAGGGTTTTGCCATATTGCCCAGGCTGGTCTTGAACTCCTGAGCTCAAGTGATCCACCCGGCTTGGGCATGAGCCACCTCCCTTGGCCTGGTCCAACTTTTTAAAAGCATTATTCTGCCTGTTGGGCGGAGAATAGATTGTAGGTGGGCAAAGAATGAAGGAAAGTAGTGGTTCAGGAGCTGGAGCTAGAAGTGGTGAGAAGAGGTTGGACTTGGGGTCTATGTTGAAGGTAGAGCCAACATTTGCTAGGATTGGATGTGTAGGGTGAGGAAGTGAGGACAGCAAGAATGACTGGAGGGGTAAGTGCACTCTCACCAGCTGTGTCTCGTGAAGGGGTGTGGCTGGGCTATGAGCTACGCTCCTGAGCACAGACGGCTGTTCTCTCTCAAGGTTACAAGCCTGATGAAGGGAAACGAGGGGATGCCTGTGAAGGTGACAGCGGGGGACCCTTTGTCATGAAGGTAAGCTTCTCTAAAGCCCAGGGCCTGGTGAACACATCTTCTGGGGGTGGGGAGAAACTCTAGTATCTAGAAACAGTTGCCTGGCAGGGGAATACTGATGTGACCTTGAACTTGACTCTGTTGGAAACCTCATCTTTCTTCTTCAGAGCCCCTTTAACAACCGCTGGTATCAAATGGGCATCGTCTCATGGGGTGAAGGCTGTGACCGGGATGGGAAATATGGCTTCTACACACACGTGTTCCGCCTGAAGAAGTGGATACAGAAGGTCATTGATCAGTTTGGAGAGTAGGGGCCACTCATATTCTGGGCTCCTGGAACCAATCCAGTGAAGGAATTATTTTTGTGTTTCTAAAACTATGGTTCCCAATAAAAGTGACTCTCAACGAGCCTCAATGCTCCCAGTGCTATTCATGGGCAGCTCTCTGGGCTCAGGAAGAGCCAGTAATACTACTGGATAAAGAAGACTTAAGAATCCACCACCTGGTGCACGCCGGTAGTCCCAGCACTCAGGAGGCTGAGGTGGGAGGATCGCTTGAGTCCAGGAGGTGGAGGCTGCAGTGAGCCACTGCACCCCAGCCTGGGTGATAGAGTGAGACCCTGTCCCAAAAGAATCCACCATCTTCAGAGCCCTGTGGCTACAGTACCTGGCCTAGGATCTTCTAACGTGGTTTTCCTCGGGAAGGGACCTGAGATAGGGATCTTTAGCACCCTCCCCTTAATGTTTTTTTCTCCTCATTTTTCAACACATCAGAAAACAAATAGGACAGAGTTCCTTGGCCTCATTCTTTGGTTCTGGTTGACTGAAAGGCAGTGAGCTTGCAGGATTTGGCAGCCCAGGGCATCAACTTGATCAAGGGGGAAGGGATGCAGAATTACTTGTAACATGCAGGACCTGCTTTTTAAACAAGAACACACATTCCCGTAAGTCTGTTTTCTTCCAACATAGCTGTCAGTATTGTAAGCTCTAGGGACTTGGGTTTTTCAAGTCAGCTGTGCTAATTCCAGACAGGAGTACAGCCACTTTTTTTCCTCCTTTTTTTTTTTTCCCTCCTCTTTTTTTGAGACAAGGTCTTGCTCTGTTGCCCAGGCTGGAGTGCAGTGGAGTGATCATGGCTCACTGCAGCCTTGACCTCCTGGGCTCAGGTGATCCCTCCCACCTCGGCCTCCCAAGCAGTTGGGACTACAGGCTTGAGCCACTATACCCAGCTAATGTTTGTATTTTTTTGGTAGAGCCATGTTGCCCATGTTGGTCTTGAATTCCTGGGCTCACGTGATCCACCCACCTTAGCCTCCCAAAATGCTACGGTTGTATGAGTGAGCCACCAGGTCCAGCCTTTGTAGCCATTCTTTCTAAATATGTCTTTCCATTATAGCAGCAAACGCCTCCATCATCCCTTCAGTGAACAAATACCCACTCCCATGTTCCCACTATAAAGGATAGACAAGTTTAATTTCAGGAGACTCTGGGGCCACCTCAAAACGATGACTGGAACCTTTACAGGATTAATCTTCCATCAATCTTTCATTTCTTGGACATCAATTGAGTTGAAGGTGGGCTACAACAGAAAAGTTCCTTTGAACTTTATAACTGCCCAGAATCTCCTCCTGAATCCAGAACCTTTTCATCCTGAAGAGTTTTTCTGACTGTGGAGGGAGGTCCTGTGGAATTTATTCCAGAGGTGAATACTCAGCTCACTTTCTCATCCTGACTCTGATTGAACGTGAAGCAACTGTTAGCCTGGACCAGAGGAGACTCATATAACCAAGCAGGAAACCACTAAGATTTCCCAAACTCCATTAGTCAAATGAACACAAATCTAGTTGTAGTGTGAGAACCACTGAAGCCCAGCCAATCTCTGGGCGCAATCTTGTGTGCCTTTGGTCAGCAAAGTGGTAGGATGCCCAAGAGCTTCCTGAAACGACTGGTGATGATCGGATGGAAATCATGACCAAAATCTCAAAACAGGGATGAGATTTTTCTGCTCCCTAGGAGCTGCTTGCGGAGAGCAGGAAAGGAGAGTTCCTTCCATTCCAAAGGAATAAAAGACAGCTCCAAGTCTGTGAGCCAAGAAGGGAAGCTCTGTAATTAACCTTTCTCTAACTGGCTGAATACCCAGCTGGTACCAAAAGAAGTTAAAAAATTGCTGCCCAACACTCCATGATATGGAGCATCTTGGGAGTCAGGTATAGTTAATGCAAACTTTATTTATAAAAGACTCTTAAATTAGTTGTATCATGCCATGCATTCATACAGAATACAGTGACCCTTCAGGGCGACAGAGAAGAGCTCACAAACTGAAAGGAAAACTATTAAAGAGTTTCTAATATTAACTATTAAAAAGCTAGGAAAGATTAGGACAATTTTACAAATGAGCAATTAAAAAGAAAAGGATCTGGGAACCAGACTGAGCAGAGGGGGGGCAGCTGTTTGTTTACAAGTCTGTACACTAAACTCATCCACGGACAGTCTTCTAGAGCAGCGGGACGCTGACGGAGAGAAGCAGAGTATGTACAAATACTTGCGCCACAACGACTCCTCCCCCCAGCTCCACGGCATGATACATACAACCAGTTTGTATACACTAGGCCTGCTGAGGCCATTTTAAACTATGAGGACTTCTAGTTTAGTAAACTAAAGCTGCAGGGTGCCAGGGGAGTGGGGCAGCTTCATTTGCGACTGCTCTTTATTCTCTCCAGTCTTTTTTTCAAGTCATCTATGTTAGCTGTGGAGGAGGAGGTCACAGTTCCTGAAGAGTGAGTCTGGTTAGAATCCAGGTCTGAATGCTGGTGCTGCTCCCGTGACTCCCGGAGCTGAGAGAGTTTGCTGTGGAGCATGTCTGTGGAAGAGGCGACGGTAGGAACTGCTGGTTTGGAGAGCAAAGAGGTCAGAGGAGGTCGGTCATCTTGCTATTGAGAGAAGGAGAGAGATTGTCTAAGGTCAGGTCAAGCAGGTCAAGATGCAGCTCCAGAACAATATACAGCAAGACTAAGCCACTTCTCTGTGGGCCAGCCTGCCTCGGACCTGCTTGTGACTACCCTCCCTGAGCTGCACAGAAGAAAAGGAGCAGTACCTTTGTGTTGTCCAGACCACATCGCTGTCGGAGGATCTTTAGCCTTTCCAAGTAGACTGATGGCCCCACTTCCTCCCCATTTGTGTTACCTATGGAGGACACTGTGCTTGTGGGTGTGGGCACACATGTGACCTCCATCTGAGGGGAGATGCCTAGAAGGGAAAAAGTAGAAAGAATATTCAGATATCCACATATCCCCCTTCTAAAGTGCCTTGGTTAATCTCCCACCAAAAAGAACAATTAAGAATTTCCTATACTTGAAAACTAAAAATTTCACAAGAATCTACCTGGAGTTGGTGATAAGGGTGCTCTGAAATATATAAGCTTCTTGAGAACACAAAAAATTGATACAGAAAGGCAGAAGGTAAATTGGGTCATCCATCTGCATCCTGGGTTATGCAGGGGATTGTACTCCAGTAATCCCAGGGCTGACTTGGGCAATCCAAAAGGCTGAAGCTACTCCTAAGCATACTGTAATTGCCCAACTGAAAAACCCGAGGACCTTAAATGTTTGGAAGAATTACATTAAGTTTGGACCAATGTCACACAGGAGAAACTCATTTGAACCTGTGAAGGAAGCAAGGTGTCCAAGGCTATGGTGTATTCATGGGGAAGAGAAGGAGGTGTCCAACAATTATCTAAAGAGGGCATAGAACTGGAGTGCCTGTAACTCTACCACTAAGATCAATATTCTGGCAGAAGAGAGGAAAACTAAACAACAAAAAATCCATCACACTTCCTAAATTTCTGAGAATGAACAATGATACAATGCAGGCCTTTAAAATATTTCACTTGGTATCAATGCAAATGCATTCCATAGGCCCCAAAGGTAAGGTACTGGGAGGAAACACTGCCTTATGGTAAATAGAAAAGTAGAACAAGTTACTCCAGGGAAAAAGGACTCCTTTAATGTAAAGATGAGGCGAATCCTCTGAGGGGGTGAAAAATGAATGAATTATGTAAAAGCCAGCAATAAGAGATGTCTGAATACTCTAAGGCACAAAATCAATTTAATAATCAGTGGGAATACATGCTTGTGTTGCAAATGTGCTGTTTAGGCTAAAATTATCACACATTGAACATCCCCAAAAAGGGCTTTGGAAATGAGGACAGGATGCCTGCCCTGATTAAACCATGGTATGTTTACATGTGGCATACTGTTGGACATTCTGCACACCACACTTTAACTCCTAGGAGGTCTTTTTCATTAAAGACCAGCCTGGGCAACAAAACGAGACCCCAGCCGGGTGCAGTGGCTCATGCCTGTAATCCCAGCACTTTGGGAGATCGAGGCAGGTGGATCACTTAGAGGTCAGGGGTTCAAGACCAGCCTGGCCAACATGGTGAAACCCTGTCTCTTAAAAAAAATTCAAAAATTAGCTGGGGGTGGTGGCACATACCTGTAATCCCAGCTACCCGGCAGGCCAAGGCATGAGAATCACTTGAACCCAGGAGGCAGAAGCTGCAGTGAGCTGAGATCGCACTACTGCACTCCGGCCTGGGTGACAGAGTGAGACCCTATCTCAAACCCCACAAAAACAGACCCCATTTCAAAAAATAAAAAGACTTGTAAAGTCTTGGAAAGGTGTAATTTAAGGTGTCAAAAAAGAACTCCTAACTATTTAAGAGAACAAAGCCCAGCAAGATACAGGCTGAGAGTGGATATGATCAGGGTCTGAAAACCACAAAGGGACATGCTTTGACAGGCAGACACATTCTCAGATGTAAGAGTAGGTGAATGTCACTCAACTCGGAAAGAACGAAGCATAGGACTGATGAGAGGGCACTTTTGCAGTTGGGTCTGTCTTGTCTTGGTTTAAGGCTCGTGATAGCTATTTTCTATAACTGAAACCTCCTAAGTCTTCCGTTTGTCTCTAGATCCTGTGAGCAGTAATTCTCGAATAGGGGCTTTTTCACTGTGGGGGCAGTAACATTTCAGCTTAAACTTAGTTACTGCATTCATTCATATCATTTAACAAATATCATCATGTGTGGCGTAAGGGCAGGGATGCGTTCTGAGAAATGCATTTGTTAGGTAATTTCATTGTTAGGTGAACACCTAGTTGGTATAACCTGCCACACATCTAGGCTACAAGACTGTGCAGCATGTTAGTGTACTGAATACTGTAGGCAAGTTTAACACAGTGTTAAGTATTTATGTATCTACACATAGAGAAGGTACAGTAAGAATGCTGTATAAAAGATAAATGGTACACCTGTATAGGGCATTTACCAGGAATGGAGCTTACAGGACTGCAAGTTGCTCTGGGTGAGTGAGTGGTGTGTGAAGGTGAAAGCCTAGGACACTACTGTCAACTTTATAAACACTGTACACTTAGGCTACACTAAACTTACACAAAAATAATTGTGCTATGACATGATGACAGCTATGGTATCATCAGGTGATAGGAATTTTTCAGCTGCATTATCTTATGGGGCTGGCTGGGCATGGTGGCTCACACCTGTAATCCTAGGACTTTGGGAGGCTGAGGTAGGGGGATCACTTGAGACCAGGAAGACCAGGAGTTCAAGACCAGCTGAGGCAACATGGTGAAACCCTGTCTCTACTAAAAATACACACAAAAAATTAGCTGGGTGTGGTGGCACGCAACTGTCCAGCTACTCAGGAGGCCAAGGCAAAAGAATCACTTGAACCTAGGAGGTGGAGGTTGCAGTGAGCCGAGATCATCACTGCATTCCAGCCTGGATGACAGAGTGAGACCCTGTCTCAAAATAAATAACCTTATGGGACCACCATGATATATGCAGTCCGTCATTGGGCAAAATGTTGATATGCATGACTAGACACATGCTGAACAATTAACCTAACAAATACATTATATAGTATGTTAGAGGTATAAGTGCTATGGTGGGGTGAGGGATAGGTAGCAAGTTTTAATAAGGTTTTACTGGCCAGGCACAGTGGCTCATGCCTGGGAGTACTTTGGGAGGCCAAGGCAGGCGGATCAACTGAGGTCAGGAGTTGGAGACCAGCCTGGCCAATATGGTGAAACCCTGCCTCTACTAAAACTACAAAACTTAGCTGGGCGTGGAGGTGCACGTCTATAATCCCAGCTACTCGGGAGGCTGAGGCAAGAGAATCTCTTAAACCTGGGAGGCGGAGGCTGCAGTGAGCCAAGATCGTGCCACGGCACTCCAGCCTGGGCGAGAGGGCAAGACTTCGTCTCAAAAAAAAAAGTTTCACTAAGATGGTGGTATTTGAACAAAGATGTGAAAGAGGAAAAGGGGCTAGGCAACAAAGCCATCTAAGGAAGAGCATTTATGTGTAAGAAATAGCCAGTGTAGGCCGGGCGCGGTGGCTCAAGCCTGTAATCCCAGCACTTTGGGAGGCCGAGGCGGGCGGATCACGAGGTCAGGAGATCGAGACCCTCCTGGCTAACACGGTGAAACCCCGTCTCTACTAAAAATACAAAAAATTAGCCGGGCGTGTTGGCGGGCGCCTGTAGTCCCAGCTACTTGGGAGGCTGAGGCGGGAGAATGGCGTGAACCCGGGAGGCGGAGCTTGCAGTGAGCCGAGATCGCGCCACTGCACTCCAGCCTGGGGGACAAAGAAAGACTCCGTCTCAAAAAAAAAAAAAAAAAAAAAAAAAAAAAAAAAAAGAAATAGCCAGTGTAAAGGCCCTAAGAAGATACATGCCTGGTGTGTTCCAGAAACAACCAGGGGGAGGCCAGGTGTGGTGGCTCACACCTGAAATCCCAGAACTTTGGGAGGCCAAGGTGGGTGGATCACTTGAGCCCAGGAGTTAGAGACCAGCCTGGGCAACAAGGAGAAACCCTGTCTCTACAAAAAATACAAAAATTAGCCAGGCATGGTGGCATGCACCTGTAGTGCCAGCTACTTGGGAAGCTGAGGCAGGAGGACTGCTTGAACCCAGTGAGCCATGATCACGCCACTGCACTCCAGCCTGAGTGAGAGAGCGAGACCCTGACTCAAAAAGAAACAAGGGGGCTGGTGGGGCTGGAGTGAAAACAACAGTAAGAGGACTAGGTGATGAGGTACTAGAGGCATTGGCAGGTCCTATAAACACAGGACCTCAGAGACCTTTAAAGGGCCTTTTGCTTTTGCTGAGTGAAAGGGACAGCCTCTGGAAAATGTTTCATTAGAGTCTGATGCTATGTGTAGAAAAGAATAGAGGAAGGCAGGGTGGAAGCAGGGAGATCAAGTAGGAAGATAGTACAGTAACACAGATGAGAGAGAACACACACACCAAGGTGGTAGCAGTGAAGATGAGAAGTGTGGATGAATTCTGCATATGGTTTGCAGTAGACCCAAAATAATTTCCTGACAGAAAGGAAGAGAAGACTCAAAAGCTTTGGATCTGAACAAACTCGAAGGATAAAGTTGCCATCAACCAAGATGGAGAAGAATGTAAATGGATCAGCTGGGCATGGTGGCTCACGCCTGTAATCCCAGCACTTTGGGAGGCCGAGGTGGGCGGATCATGAGGTCAGGAGATCGAGACCAGCCTGGCCAACATGTTGAAACCCTGTCTCTACTAAAAACACAAAAAATTAGCTGGGCATGGTGGCATGCGCCTGTAGTCCCACCTACTCGGGAGGCTGAGGCAGGAGAATTGCTTAAACCCAGGAGGCGGAGGTTGCAGGGAGGCGGAGGTTGCAGTGAGCCAAGATCGCACCACTGCATTTCAGCCCGGGCAACAGAGTGAGACTGTCCCAAAACAAAACAAAACAAAACAAAAAGTAAATGGATCAGCCTTACGGGATGATCAGGACTTTAGTTTTTTGTTTGTTTTTGAGATGGAGTCTCGCTCTGTCGCCCAGGCTGGAGTGCAGTGATGCGATCTTGGCTCACTGCAACCTCCGCCTCCTGGGTTCAAGTGATTCTTCTATCTCAGCCTCCTGAGTAGCTGGGACTACAGGCACACGCCACCACACCCAGCTAATTTTTCTGTTTTTAGTAGAGATGGGGTTTCACCATATTGGCTAGGCTAGTCTTGAACTCCTGACCTCGTGATCTGCCTGCCTCAGCCTCCCAAAGTCCTGGATTACAGGCGTGAGCCACTGTGCTCGGCCAGGACTTTAGTTTTTGACATGTAGAGTTTACAATGTCTATGTGAGGCTGGGCACAGTGGCTCACGCCTGTAATCCCAGCACTTTGGGAGGCCAAGGTGGGTGGATCACCTGAGGTCAGGAGTTCAAGACCAGCCTGGCTAACATGGTGAAACCCCATCTCCATTAAAAATACAAACATTAGCTGGGTGTGGTGGCACCCGCCTGTGGTCCGAGCTACTCAAGAGGCTGAGGCAGGAGAATCACTTGAACCTGGGAGGCGGAAGCACTGCACCCCACCCTGGGCAACAGAGTGAGACTCCGTCTCCAAAAAAAAAAGAAACAATGTGTATTTGAAACCCAGGTGGAGATACCATGTAGGATATGGCAGTTTGGAAATGAGGAAGGAGGTCTAAGCTGGAGATTTAAATGTTATTTAAGGTGGTGAAAGTAGATGAATTCCTTAAGGAAATAAGAGGAAGAGAGAAGACAATCACAGACTGAACCCGGGGGGATGTCCACATTAAAAGGTCGAGTGAGGCCGGGAGCAGTGGCTCATGCGTATCATCTCAGCACTCTGGGAGGCCGAGGCGGGCGGATCACCTGAGGTCGGGAGTTCCAGACCAGCCTGACTAACATGGAGAAACCCCGTCTTTATTAAAAATACAAAAAATTAGCCGGGCATGGTGGCGCATGCCTATAATCGCAGCTACTTGGGAGGCTGAGGCAGGAGAACAGCTTGAACCCGAGACTGCGCCACTGCACTCCAGCCCGAGCAACAAGAGCGAAACTCCGTCTCAAAAAAAAAAAAAAAAAGGGTCAGAGTGAGTGAGCAAGAATCAGTCAAAGGCCAAGAAGGAATAGCCAGTGAGACTAGAGGAAAACAAGACAGCGTGGAGAACTGGAAGCGAAGTGAAGCTGTCTCAAGGGCAGGGAACAATTTACCATTGTCAAATACTGATGATGGGTCAATTCAGGTGGCTAAGAATTGACCACTGGATATAGCAAAGGGAAGACCATTTGGTGACCATTAAGTATTGAGCTTCATGGGTATGAATTTAAACCAACCCAAACTTCAGATTCCTGAGCTAGGAGCTATTTTGAGCTTATTCCTGGAGCTATAAAAGGAAACCATACCTGTTGAAGTGGAAATACGACCTTTGCCCTCCCTCTCCATCTCAATCACCCGAAGGCCTCTTTCGACATAGCTCTGGAAGAACTGTGAGGAATTTTTCAGAAATGGTTCAATGTCAGCATCTGAGTATTTCTTCTTATATTCATATAACTCTGCTAGTCCCTGGTGAACAGGAAAAGGGAAGAGGTGGCGATGAATGTTAGTGTCCCTTTACCATAAAGCAGACCCCTATTCTGCTTAACCCTTTCACTCTCACCTCTTTAGTGTTTTCTTTAGAGCCAATCTTCTTAAAAATCTCAGCTAAGAAATCATTCACTTTGGCCTTTGATGATTTTTCATCCTGAAAAGTTGAAAGACATAGGAAGAATTGGTTAGACTTGAGTTATTAATTAGGAACTGATGGTTGGATATGAACAGAAAATATCTCAAAATCTGGGCCTTATTGGTATGTTCCTACAGATAACAGATGCACCAGTGATGCAGGTCTTGCAGCAGAAGCACTAACATTCTGGGTCACTGAATGCCTCCAGTCTCAGATTTCCACCTCAACTTCATGGAGAAGGAACTGACACATTCTTCCCATGTTAAGCAGAGCCAGCTAGCTATCTGGTGACCAATGCCTTAGGCATCTTTCTTGGGGACCAAAAAACACATGGTTATACTTAGTTTAGATTTTAAAATTTCAAGGTGGAAACAGTTACTGCACCACAGCAGGAGACTGATTCCACCCGTCCATGAGCCTTCACCTTGGACCTTCGGAAAGCACATCCTGGTGACCTACACCTTAGATAAGATCACTTCCGGTGTAGCCTCATTTCCCTCAATCTTTCAAGTCAGGCCACTCACTATTCGAGACGCTCCCTTTTCTGTTTCCTTGTCAGACTTGCTCCCGGTCTGGTCCATACTGTGCTTCATCATCCGGCAGAGATGGGCCTCCAGCTCAGACTCGTTTTTGTTGTCGATCATCGTTAGGTGGTCCAGGATCTGAGGGAGACACATGCATGACTGACAGCACTGCCATTTCCATGATTTTCTCTCAAGCTCCCTCAGAGACCAGTTGCGATTCTTGCTCACCTTGGGTCCTTTTAATTTGCATAAGGTGTGTAGCAGGGTCTTTAGGGTCCTTATGGGAAATTCACTTTTGCATTGCTTCAGTTTCTCTTTGGGGAAGACCTTCATGAAAATGTGGATATCCAGAAGAATTCTGTCTAGGTTAATGCTATTGATGGTATCAGGCAACAGTCGAACCATTCTCCAGAGACACTATTGAAAAAGGAATAAAAGAGTTAGAAGGAGTCACTGAAGAATGAGGATAATTTGTCACCATTCATCTTGCCTAAGCTTTGAGCTCACTTCTAAAAGATGGCCAGGGCTATAAATGTGGCACATATCTTTCAAGTTCAGCTGCTAAAACATGAAAATTTTTAATCACTTCTACCATGACACCAGCTGAAGTGAGACCAGTCATTCATCTAGTCATCCATCTCTACTCCTTCCCACTCCCCAGAGCTAGGGGCATCATTTAACCTGGTAGAAATTCTCTCTTGGGTTTCCTTCGTTCCTGAGAGTAAAGTAGTTCATATTGCTTAATCAAATCTAATGCAAGGGGACAAAATATCTGATACTAATTCAGTGTAATAACAGTATTATAATGTTGTAAATATGTTCATTTGGTCTCTTTCACAAAAAAGACCAAGTATCATAGGGCTGTAGATATCTTTTTCCCCAAAATAAATGAAATCTGTTTCAAACTTCTTTCCTTTTGATCCTCGGAGAATTAGTAAAATATTTACAAAATATTTCCTCCCTTTCACTGTTTGAGGCCACGAACGGTTTAGGCCTGAACTTAGAATATAAATTGTAGGAAGGGAAAAACTGAAGACCAATTCATATATGTGTGTGTGTGTGTGTGTGTGTGTGTATGTGTATTATATACATATATATAATGTACATATATAACATATTAAGATATACATTTATAATACATATATAACACACACATATATAAAAAAACATATACATATTTTTTAGAGATGGGGTCTCACTGTTGCCAAGGCTGGAGTGTAGTGGTATGATCAAGCTCACTTCTGGGTTCAAGTAATCTCCTCACCTCTGCCTCCTGAGTAGCTGTTACTATAGGTGCATGCCACTGCACCTGGCTAAATTTTTAAAAATTTATTTTATTAATATTCTTATTATGAAAAATATATTTTCAGGTGTGACTTGGTTGATTTGAGCCTATGTCTTTCTTAGCTCCAATTCCTCTTTCCCCATACTTTTAACAAAGTGATTGCATCTTTGAAAGAAAAGAGATCAAATCATTTCAACTTCACCTTCATAACAAGCTCTGAGAATTTGGGAGAACTGGCTGTTGCTAGCAGGCTGTCTTGGAGCAAAACAAGTAGGGCACTGGAAGAAAAACCCAACACAACAGCATTAAGTTTCAAACCTGCATTCCAATTAGAATCAGCAGTTGAAAGGGCAAGTGAGATTACTCTATTCATCTAATAAAGTGAGAGGTCATGGATCAGGAATTGTCCTGGACTACCTGACATTCAGTTAAGAAAATAAACATTGTTTAAGCCTTTTAAGTCACCACTTGGTAAGTGTTAAGGTTTGTGACTCTATTTCTCATTGTCATTGGTAGCTGAGAAAGAATAAAATATACCTGAAATGTACAAGAAAAATGTAACTGACAAACTTTACAGCCCTATTCTAGAAAATGCATGATATTGGCTGGCTGGCTAAGTATTTACTAGTTTTAGCTATGGTCTCAGGCTAAAATACCTTTGGTCCATGATGAAGAGTAATAAATCAACTTCCTAGGCGCACTTAAAGTTGTAACTACATCAGTTATAATTTTAAGTGTGCCTAGGAAGTTGATTTATGATTGTTAGGTTGCCTAGGAAGTTGACTTATGGACGTTATGGTTTCTAAGTGTAGACAAAAGAGAGGATGCCCCAGGCTCTATTGGCTGAGAGTACAGATATACCTCAGGATGTTGGTCTGGTCTGACTTCTCCAGAACCTTCACCACCAAGAGGTTCACAGAGCGGATGACCTGTTGTCCTTCCTCAAGATCTTCAATCCGGGAATCCAGCATTAAGGTGATGAGGCCATGCATTAGGTCTTTTAGTACTCCAGTGGAGGCCTCCCGGGCAAGGCTCTCTATCTGAAACAGCTATCCAGACATACTTGTGTCAGGGAGGTGTAAAACTCAATATAGAGAGTAAAGAATAGAAATGTGGGTGGCATATTCTGATAAATATTCAATTATGTTGTATTTTTTTTTTTTTTTTTGACAGAGTCTCCTCTGTTCCCCAGGCTGGAGTGCCAGTGGCATGATCTCGGCTCACTGCAAGCTCTGCCTCCCTGCTTCACGCCATTCTCCTGCCTCAGTCTCCCGAGTAGCTGGGACTATAGGCGCCTGCCACCACGTCGGGCTAATTTTTGTATTTTTTTTTTTTTTAGTAGAGATGGGGTTTCACCATGTTAGCCAGGATGGTCTCGATCTCCTGACCTCATGATCCACCTGCCTTGGCCTCCCGAAGTGCTGGGATTACAGGTGTGAGCCACCGCGCCCAGCTATGTTGTATTTTTAGAAATTCAGAGTATTTTTTTTTTTTTTTTTTTTCTGAGACAGAGTCTCACTCGTCACCCAGGTTGGAGTGCAATGGTGTGATCTCAGCTCACTGCAACCTCCGCTTCCCAGGTTCAAGCGATTATCCTACCTCAGCCTCCCGAGTAGCTGGGATTACAGGCACCCGCCACCAGGCCTGGCTAATTTTTTGTATTTTTAGTAGAGATGGGGTTTCACCATCTTGGCCAGGCTGGTCTTGAACTCCTGACATCGTGATCCACCCACCTCGGTCTCCCAACATGCTGGGATTATAGGCGTGAGCCACCGTGCCCGGCCACAGTATTTGTTTTTACATGTGAAATTATTTATTGTTATGCCAAATTTGTAATTTCTGGCTAGTTGGTGTCATTAAGTCCACCCTTTTAGCCCTAATTTAAGAAAGCATATTGAAATCTGAGTGAGAATATCTTTATTATCCTTATAATCTGCTCTAAAGGTAAAACACTGACAAATTTTTTTCCCTTTTATTTTTAGTTGACATGTAATAATTGTACAAATTTATGGAATACAGAGTGATATTTCAATACACGTATACAATGTGTACTGATCAAACCAGGCTAATTAGCATTTTTAATGTAACTATACTTATCTGTGGAAAGGCAGCTATGGCCTACCATGCCTGATGAAGAAACTGGCCGGAAGAAGCTAGGTAGTCTGTAAGCATTTTACTTTATATCCTAACAGTAAGGTGGGATGGAGTGTAGCCAAACATCCAATGGAAGCCATCAGTAGCTTGCTATACAATGCATGTAAAATTCTACCAAGTGACACAGAACTCACTGCAACATCTGCATGGACTCTGGCTTTTGAACCTATGTAGGATGACAGATTGATGGGAAGCTGAAATTCTGCAGTGGTGTCCTTACCGAAATCATGTTGCCAATGATACAGCTATACAACTTGATGATCTCATCCTTCTCCAATTTCTCATCTGCCATGTGTGTGTTGTAGATGAGTCTTAGCTGCATAAACGTGGCTATAAGAAACTGATCAATATGGCCAGACATGGCTTCAGCTTTGTCTTCCTGTCTCAGGACCTCATCGATCTGATAACAAAAATTTCAAGATATATTTTCCAAGCTTCATACATCTAAAATAGCGGAAGACACTATATGAAACTTCTCTGTAAGAATATTTATTAGCAAAGTACTTCCAAAGTCTTACCTTAAAAAAAAAGCCCATTTACTTATTTATTTTATTCATTTATTATTTTGAGACAGAATTTTGCTTTCACCCAGGCTGGAGTGCAGTGGCACGATCTTGGCTCATTGCAACCTCCACCTTCCGGTTTCAAGTGATTCTCCTGCCTCAGCCTCCTGAGTAGCTAGGATTACAGGCACCTGCCACCACGCCAATTTTTGTATTTTGAGTAGAGACGGGGTTTCACCATGTTGGCCAGGCTGGTCTCGAACTCCTGACTTCGTGATCCGCCCACCTCAGCTTCCCAAAGAGCTGGAATTACAGGTGTGAGCCACCGTGCCTGGTCCCATTTAAATATAAATAACTAGTCTTTAGGGATTCAGTCATTCAGCAAATATTTACTGAGCAAGATATTAGATAAATTAGTCACAGGTTCGATTCTAAGAGGCTCATTGTCTAGTTCAGGGAATAATAATCCTTATGTTTGGCTGGGCAGTGGCTCACGTCTGTAATCCCAGCACTTTGGGAGGCCAAGGTGGGTGAGTCACTTGAGGTCAGGAGTAGGAGACCAGCCTGGCCAACATGGTGAAACCCCATCTCTACCAAAAATAGAAAAATTAGCCTGGCGTGGTGGTAGGCACCTGTAATCTCAGCTACTCGGGAGGCTGAGGCAGGAGAATTGCTTGAACCTAGGAGGCGGAGGTTGCAGTGAACCGAGATCACGACATTGAACTCCAGTCTGGGCAACAGAGCGAGACTCTGTCTCAGAAACAAAACAAAACAAAAATACTTATGTTTAAATGTTCGATTTATTAAAAAGAGTGCTTTTTAGACTCTTCAGACAGGGCTGATATTAAGATCTCCATTTACCAGATGAAAAGTGAGGCTCAGAAAGATCAGACTACTGGTCCAAACTCAAAAACTCAGCTTTCTCACATACTGGTCCAGTGTTCTGTTTCAGTACACTGGTTTGTAATAAGGCATTGTTTATATCTTATCTATTAGCAAGTTCTGTGGATTCTACTTCCAAAAGAAACCCTGAAACCATGACTTCCTTCCTCTTCACCATTATCATCCTAGTGGCACATAATATCTTTCATATAAATTTTGGCCACAACTTCCTAAAAGAATTGCTGGAATTCATTCTTGTCGTGCATATAATCTTATCTCTAGAGTGGCCAGAGTAATTTCTTCCATAACTAATACAAACAAAAAACCTGCAAAGGTGAAAAAAAAAGTACATTACAGAAACGTTGAAAGGGTAGTAAAGGAACTCTTTTATCCTGAATTATTTAAGAGGAAGTTGTCAATCTGATGTTCCATGACCCTGATACTTTAGGGTATACTTATTAACAACAAGGACATTCTCCTTCATAAGTACAATAAAACCATCAACATCAAGAAATTAACATTGATGTTACTTCCATCTAATCCTCAGACTCCATTCCATTTTCTCTAATGACCTCAATTATGTCCTTTAAAGCAAAAGACCAGTCTAGAATCATGCACTGCATTTACCTGTCATGTCTCTCAGTCTCTTTATAGTGTAGGACAGTTCTTCAGTGTTTCCTTGACTTTCTGGACCTTGAATCTTTTTTTTTTTTTTTTTTTTTTTTTTTTTTTTTTTTTTGAGATGAAGTTTCGTTCTTGTTGCCCAGGCTGGAATGCAATGGCACAATCTTGGCTCATAGCAACCTCCGCCTCCCGGGTTCGAGCTATCCTCCTGCCTCAGCCTCCCGAGTAGCTGGGATTACAGGCATGTGCCACTATGCCCAGCTATTTTTTTTTGTATTTTTAGTAGAGACAGGGTTTCTCCATGTTGGTCAGGCTGGTCTCAAAACCCCGATCTCAGGTGATCTGCCCACCTCGGCCTCCCAAACTGCTGGGATTACAGGTGTGAGCCACAGCGCCCAGCTTTGACCTTGAATCTTTATAAAATGTCCTTAATTTGTATTTCTCTGATGTTTCCCATGATTCAGGTTATGTAACATTAGAAACATCAGCAAAGTGATGTGGAACTCTCACTGGATCCTATCAGTGTAGCACATAATTTCCTTTTATCACCCTGACGTAGTGGCTCATGCCTGTAATTCCGGCACTTTGGGAGGCCGAGGCGGGTGGATCACCTGAGGTCAGGAGTTCAAGACCAGCCTGGTCAACATGGTGAAACCCCTTCTCTACTAAAAATACCAAAATTAGCTGGGCATGGTGGTGGGTGCCTGTAATCCCAGCTGCTAGGGAAGCCGAGGCAGGAGAACTGCTTGAACCCAGGAGGCAGAGGCTGCAGTGAGCTGAAACTGCCCTACTGCACTCAGGGCAACAGGGTGAGACTCCATCCCAAAAAAAAAAAAAAAAAAAAAATTACAAAAAAAATTTCATTTTGTCACATTGTTGTTGATTCACTTTGGGTTGTTTTATTTTTTATTTTTATTTTATTTTATTTTATTTATTTATTTTTTTGAGACGGAGTCTTGCTCTGTCGCCCAGGCTGGAGTGCAATGGCGTGATCTCGGCTCACTGCAAGCTCCGCCTCCCGGGTTCATGCCATTCTCCTGCCTCAGCCTCTCTGAGTAGCTGGGACTACAGCCGCCCGCCACCACGCCCGGCTAATTTTTTGTATTTTTAGTAGAGATGGGGTTTCACCGTGGTCTTGATCTCCTGACCTTGTGATCCGCCCACCTCAGCCTCCCAAAGTGCTGGGATTACAAGCGTGAGCCACCGAGCCCGGCCTATTTTTTATTTTTTAAATTTTATTTATTTATTTATTTTTTGGAGATGGAGTCTCACTCTGTCGCCCAGGCTGGGGTACAATGGCATGATTTCGGCTCACTGCAACCTCCGCCTCCTGGGTTAAAGTGATTCTCCTGCCTCAGCCTCCTGAGCAGCTGGGACTACAGGCGTGTGCCACCACACCCAGCTAATTTTTGTATTTTTAGTAGAGATGGGGTTTCACCATATTGGCCAGGCTGGTCTCAAACTCTGGACCTCGTGATCCACCCACCTTGGCCTCCCAAAGTGCTGGGATTACAGGTGTGAGCCACCGCACCTGGCCTATTTTTTTTTTTGAGACATGGTCTCACTCTGTCACCCAGGCTGGAGTACAGTGGTGCAATCACAGCTCACTGCAGCCTCAACCTCCCAGACTCCAGCAATCTTCCCGCCTTAGCCTCCTGAGCAGCTGGGACTCCAGGCAGGGGCCACCATACCCACCTGTGACTTCTCTTTTAAAAAATTTCTAATGGTTTCCCATCACAACTGAAATAAAATCCAAACAACTCACCCTGGTGCTTTTAAAGCCCTACATGATATGATCACTGTCTGCCTCTCAAATCTCATTCTGTATCATTGTCCCCCTTTAACACTATGCTCCAGGCACATGAACCTTATTTCCTTGAACTTCAAGTTCATTTCTGCCCTAATGCCTTTGAGTACTAGCTCTTTCCTCTCCTTGGCATACTCTTAGCCCCAAGGATATCAGAGTTTTCCTGATTACCCAGTCTAAGTATCTACTCAGTTCCTTTCTGTCATTCCTCCATTTAAGTTATATTTACAGAGTTGTTACAACTGTGTGATATTTTCTTATTTGTCTCTGTCCACTAAAATCTAAAAAAGTTCCATGAGAGTTGGTCCTTACTTGTTAGCTGCTGTTTTATCTCTAGCCTCTGGTGAATCAAAGCAATTATAAAAAATGCAAGGCTTAGCTAGGTGCAGTGATGCAAGCCTGTTGTCCCAGCTACTCAGGAAGCTGAGAGAGGAGGATTACTTGAGCCCAGGAGTTTGGGGCTGCAGTGTGCTATGATAGTGCCTGTGAATAGCCACTGTACTCCAGCCTGGACAACATAGTGAGACCTGGTCTCAAAGGAGAAGGAAAAAAAAAAAAAAAAAGTAAGGCTCTATTAGAGTCACATCCTCTGAGGCAAGTGATGACTGAGTGGCACCTGTGCATTTCTTTCCTCGGGAAAGTATGAAACACTGCCTGCATCCCCTAATGCTATGACTCTGTGAGTGCGCAATTCATCACATTTATAGCCTCTATGTCCACCAATGGAATCCCTGTCATGGGAGCACACCCATTACCTGTGTCAGAGCTTGGATACTTGTGTTGATGTCACCACTGGCTACTTGGGAGATAATGAAATTGATTGTGGATGCTGTATTACTGTGCATGTCATCGAAGTGTGGAGAAACAGCCCGGATCCTAGATAGCAGAACAAAGAGAAAACTTCAATCTCTATTACAAGACATCCCAGTCAACTGGAGTTACACAATTCTCCACTAGGTCCAGGTCTTAGTTAACAACTGCTATCATTCAGAAAGTAATCAGTTCTAAAAAGTTTTAACTGCACATTACCACAAAGGGCACATTTGATGTATGCCTTCTGATCATCATGAACTGCTCATATTTAAATGAAAGAGTTTAACTCACTTGGGTTCAGGAATAAGGACTGGCTCAAAAATGTCATCCAGTTTGTGCTGAACAAGTTCTGGCATTTCACATCGGACTGTACCACTGTCATTCTCAATCTCATCTAGATCCAGCTGGAATTCTCGGCGGACCATCTGGGCTGCCTCAGGATGCCCACTCATGCTTCGGGCTTGGCTAAGGGAAGCAAAAGGAGGCTCCTGAACTAAAAGAGACTTCTTAGCCAAAGGGCAAGAGTAGCACTGTCAGTTGCCCCAGAGCTTCAGGACAGATGTTCAACTTCTGGTTTCAGCCCCGCTGAATGATTTAAGTCCCTCTGAGTCTAAGCTAGTGCCTTTAATAGGCAACATTGGTTCATGAATATCCTAAGAGGGTAGATAACTTTAATTTGTACTTACACTACCTGCCAAGTTAATAAGTATTTGTTCTAGTTCAGTAAAGCCAACAAACCTTGTACTTCTATTCCTGATGGGGCAGAAAACAATAAAATATATTTGTATTGACTCAAAGTTCACTACTTATGGGCAAATACATAAGAAAAATCTAGACTGGTTGGTTCTTTTCCACCAAATTAACCAGCGCTTTAATTTTTGCTAATCATAAGTACCATTCCATGCAGTGTTCAGCACATTTTATACTTTGTGAGACCACCAGTCACCCCTTTTTAGAATATTCACTCCTGACAGGTCAGGGCCAGCTTTACATCCAAGAAATAGGGATTCAAAGTTTCCAAATTCAAGTTCGTTAAAATTATACTCATGACACAACCCAAAATAGAGCTGTCTTGCTTAGGAGGCAGTATTTTGAGTCCCTAAGCCAATTTTGGGTTGCATGTATTTTATTTAGCCTTATCTCAAGAATAGGAAACTAAGCACAACCAAGTATAACACAAAGAAGAAAGTGAATCAATATTTTAGCCACATGACATTGAACTTTTGTGGAAGACTTGATTCTTGGGGCACTTATGGACACCCTCTACCCTGATTATAAACTCTAAGCTAGTCACCCTCCAGAGGGGATGAATCCAAGTCAGAAGTTAGAAAGATATAAGAGCCCTGCTAATGAGAAATTAGCAGGCAGTACTTACATCCTATAAGTGCGATACATAATTCTGTCCACGGAAAAGCAGTGAAAGAAGGCACAAGACCATTTAGAAGTGGTTTTGAGACAAAGACAAAGACAATGAAGACTGAAGGATCAAACATTTGGTTACAATACATTTACCCAGACACTCTGTCATGCATGATAATGGCTACAAGAACTCAAGATTATGTTACAGGACAGGCTGTGAGCACACAAGGCAAAGGCCACAGAGATGCTCTCAGACAAGTATCTCCATCTACATACTTGAGTTTGGAAGACATGTCCTCAGCTGGTCCCTTGCGTAACATGTTGGCATTGGAGCTTATGTTCTGTGCACGCTGAGGTTTCTCTTCCACCTGTTTTATTGGTGCAGCAGAGGGTCTCTTTGCTGACCGCTTAATCCTCTCCTCAAGCATGCTCATATCCTTTTCAGAAAGCTGTAAAAAGAGGCCAAATTTAGAAACCTAACTGGATAACTCAATAGTATCTATTTTCATATCAAAACAAATAGAACCTTCTATGTTAGGACATGTTTACTTTCAAAGCACCACATTTCAAAATCAACTACTATTAATACCTGCCTAGCTGCTATAGGAAGAGGAGATATGAAAGAAGGAGAGGGGCTGGGCACAGTGGCTCATGCTTGTAATCCCAGCACTTTGGGAGGCCAAAGCAGGAGGATCACTTGAGCCCAGGAGTTTTGATACCAGCTTGGGCAACATGGTGAAACCCCATCTCTACAAAAAGTATAAAAATTAGCTGGGCGTGGTGGCACGTGCCTGTAGTCCTTGCTACTCAGGAGGCTGAAGTCAGAGGATCACTTGAGCCCGGGAGGTCGAGGCTGCAGTGAACCATGATCACACCACTGCACTCCAACCTAGGTGACAGAGCAAGACACTGTCTCAAAAAAAAAAAAAAAAAAAAAAGAAAGAAAGGATAAAAAAGAAAGCCAATTAGTAACTACAAATAAAAAGGTCAAAAATTAAATGAAGCTTCCCCATTTTTGTTTTGTCACCACTATCTAGCTGTGTGACTATGGGCAAGAAACTTCATTTTTGGTCATCTGTAAAATTCCCAACTGCTTTATATTCTTCACTGGGTAGTAGTGAGAATTTAATTAGAAAATATAAGTAAACGTATTTAAGCCCAGTGTAAATATATGGTGACACTATGAGGTAACTGAAGACGGAGGTCCAGACTCACTCAAACGAAATAAGAGGTCAGAGGCAGGACCTAATGTGAGTGGAAAACTGGCTCACGGCTGTAGTGCAAGATGTGATCTGACAGATACTAGCATCCACACTACACACAAATAAGCACTTTTTAACCAAAAACTCGATGCAGTAAAAATTACAGAGCAGACTGCCAGGCAGAATTTAAACCCAGGACTAGCTCAGATTTCTTGATTCAAAAATAGCACTCATTTCTAAAGCAAATTTGCTATGAATAGAATGCTCAGAAAAGAAAACTTGATTTCCATTAAAACAGCCTAATCAGAGACACCTCAAGGGTCTATCTGGATTCTAGGACACACTGATAGGTTGAGTTGACTAAAAAGTAGTAAAAACTTAGCTACAGTTGAGAGGACAGGAAACCTAACACCTAGGAGATCTTGCAATTCTTTACACGACACGCCGACAGTGTTCAGAGAAGTCACTCACATTTCCAATCAGTTTGAACACCTGATCCCCATGTACATTGTACACCGTTACAATGGTGTTGAGTGCAGCATTGCGTACAGCATTGTCACGGTCTCCTATGTGAACAGCTATTTCCTTTAAGGCTTTTCCTGGGGTTGGTTGGCAAACATTCATGCCATAGGACTCAACCAGACATCCCAGCTCTTCCAGGCACTCTGATGGGGGAGAAAGGCTAGATTAATGAGACAACACATATTTGGGACAGAGACTTATCCTTACTAGAGAAATTTCCCTTGGCATATATGAAGGACTAAAATCTTACTCTGGCTCTGCCTAGGATTTTTTGTTTACTGCCTTCTCTCAGTGAAAAAACGGTATTTCAGCAAGTGCTCCTGAAAGGAAGAGATGCCTGTGAGTCAGATGGCCCCTGTGCACTTGATTTTGTCACCAGGGTGATACTGAGTGGTGCCTGTATCACCTGATACCATGGCTCCACCAGTGTGCAACTCATCACTCTCACAGTCTAAATCAGGAGGTTGGAATCAACTACACAGGCACTGGAGAAATTTATTTGTTCATCTATAAACTATTTCTTCTATAGGCTACTGCTGCAGAGATTCACATCTCAGTTTAAACTGTTTGCTTCACCTGCTCTCTGCTTAGAGTTTTTGGATTTGGTTCCTTCCATGATAAAGGGAAACATCTTGCTAGCTGGGTAGACAAGGCACATCCGGTTCAGGATGGCACGAACATCTTTACGAATGACATCCTTTGGCTCTCCAACCTAGTCAACAAGGAAAATAATGATTAAGTGAGGCATTTCCTAAGTAGCAATGATTCTCCCATGCATTACTATGTTTTGAAAGAATAGGGAAATAGGGATGAGTGGGGAAGGTACCGTGATATCATCAGTAAAAAAGGGAGAGGAAATAAAAGTATAGAAACTGAGGTCAGCTGGGAACTTAAGCAGTCTCCCAGAGAGAGAACACCACATTACCTTGACGACAAGATAGGGGATGAAGGAAGATGCTTCATTCTCAGTAAGATGATATTCTTCCTCACTTAGCAAGGTGAAGAGCAATTTTAAATATTCTAGTGCTTTCATCAGGACGCTTGTATTGGTGTCAAAAAACCTCAGGGTAAGCCACTTTAAGATAAGATCCAGGCAACCAATAACACCTTCTTTTTCACTCTCCAGGTGCTTAAAACAAAACAAAACAAAACTCCCACAAATAAGAATAATCAAAATCTTAATTCTACTAGGCAAGTATCTCCTAAATTTTATTGGAGCCCAAAAAGAAAATGACAGATTTTTAAGCCTTCAATTAAGACCTAAAAAATATACACACACATTCATTTATTCTACCAAATAATAAGACAGCTCTAAAAATAGAGAACATAGTATATTCTACTTCCATTTCAAGTCATGCAAACTTCAGATTATTTCATAGGGCTCGGTATTTTTACATGTCTGAGATACATGTATATTTATCTATTGCAGACTTACATCAACCATAACAGCCAGGGCTTTGTTATGATGCTGAAAGTCTGAGTGAAACATCTCATCTTGTAACCATTTAGCCACACAGCTAGACATTTGAGTCTTTAGTTGCTCAATGTATTCATCCCGTGGGGTAGTAAAATTCCACTTTAGCACCTGGAAAAAACAAACAGTGAAAAGGGGCTACAGGGTGTTCAACTGAAATGATGTAGAGAGCCTTATATAATGCAGCTGCAGGAACAATTTAATAAAATATTTAAAAATTCAACAATATTCATTTGTAATTGAATATGAATGCGAATTTCAAAGTGTCATACTTCTTGAAGCTTAACAACTCTGAAAATCTTCTAGGAATATAAATTTTTGGAATTCTTTGTTTTTGAGACAGAGTCTCGCCTGTTGCCTGGGCACAGCAGAGTGCAGTGGCACGATCATAGATCACTGTAGCATTAACCTCCCAGGCTCAAGTGATTCTTCTGCCTTAGCCCCCCAAGTAGCTGGGACTACAGACATGCACCACTCTGCCCAGCTAATTAAAAAATTTTTTTTGTAGAGACGAAGTCTCAATATGTTGTCCAGGCTGGTTTTGAATTCCTGGGCTCGGGCAATCTGCCTGCCTTAGCCTCCCAAATTGTTGGGATGACAGGCATAAGCCACTGTGCCTGGCCTTGCAATTCTTACTAAAGAAAAAAAAAAATCAATCCTACATGTAACTATATAACATGGTGGACACTGCTGCCACATCTTTGATAGAGAGAAAATTTGAGGCCGGGCGCGGTGGCTCAAGCCTGTAATCCCAGCACTTTGGGAGGCCGAGGCGGGCGGATCATGAGGTCAGGAGATCGAGACCATCCTGGCTAACACGGTGAAACCCCGTCTCTACTAAAAATACAAAAAAAAAATTAGCCGGGCGTGGTGGCAGGCGCCTGTAGTCCCAGCTACTCAGGAGGCTGAGGCAGGAGAATGGCGTGAACCAGGAGGCAGAGCTTGCAGTGAGCCGAGAGCGCGCCACTGCACTCCAGCCTGGGGGACAGAGCAAGACTCTGTCTCAAAAAAAAAAAAAAAAAAAAAAAAAAAGAGAAAATTTGAAATATCTATCAAAATTATGCATATCATCATTCTAGGAGTTTAATATAGATACACTCACATATGTGTACAAAGACCTACATTCAAAGATATTCACAGCAGCAGTGTTTGTAATAGTGAAAGACCAGAAACAACGTAAATGTCCAACATAGTGGGCGAAGGATAAAGAAAGGTACATACAATAATGCACCAATACAAACAGTGATACACACATATATACACAGATACGAATCATCTTTCAGATATTTCAAACATCATTAAAAGAAAATAGATACAGAACAAACAGTATGGCATGTCTGTATATGCCATCTGTATAAAAGGAGGGCTATATAAAAATATACATATGATAGTAGAGGTATAAAATATTTCTGGAGTAATACATTGAAAAAATGAGGACTAATATCCTCCCTGTGGAGGGATACTGGAACAGAGACATGGTTTTCATACTATACTTTGCACTTTCTGTACTGCATATAATTTTTAAAAAAGATTATGTATTTTGAAAACAAACTTAAGTATCTAATGAAATCAAAGCAACATAAGAGAAATGACTGAACTAGACAGTCACAAAATCTGCCTTGTAAGGTCTTAAAAAAGAAGGATTAATGAAGAAGCTTATACATCCAGTTAACTTAAAAAAAAAAAATCAATGAATACATTCCATTCTTTGATTTTAAAAATGAAGATACCAAAAAAGCTACTAAATCATTTATTTCTATTTACAGGGAAAAATAAGCAATAACTCTATTCTATAGTTTCTTTTGTAGGAATTAATGCTCCCATAAACTAAAGAATAATATAATTTATAAGCAAAAGAAACACTTAATTCCCTAGATATTAAACAATAACATGAATTTCAGACAGCAAAATTATTCTTGAACAACAATACAAGCAAAAATCTCCTGACGATTCTTAATCCTTCCTTACCTTCAATCCTTTTTCATCTTTCATCCTTTGCTCTTTTCCATTTGGAACAACAATAAAAATAGGCCCAGATTTGTCTTCATCCTCCTTTAAGCTGGTTTTGCTTGGCACCTTCTTCCCTTGTGCACTCTACAACCAAGGTTCAGGGAATACTGATTAGCTTGGCCACTTCTTAAGAATATGATGCTGCTGCCCAGTAAAAGGGCACTATAGAAAACAGAGATATCTTTCTACATGATATTTCACATGAAAAAACGTGCATCACAGAATCTTGTATATGTTTTTGAACAGGCTCTCTAGAAATTTTTCTGAGAATATTCTTAAGTAACTGTTGGTTAGTTCTTGGACTGGCATGTCATGTAGCTGGAAAAGCTGCTATTACTGATCATTAGTCTAGGTCACAAACTTTTTGTTTATTGGATAATTCTTTTTTTTTCTTGAAATCTTCAACACTATTTATAGCTTTCCATATTAATGACATCTTTTTTTTTTTTTTGAGATGGAGTCTCACTCTGTCGCCCAGGCTGGAGTGCAGTGGTGTGATCTCAGCTCACTGCAATCTCCACCTCCTGGGTTCAAGTGATTCTCCTGACTCAGCCTCCTCAGTAGGTGGGACCACAGGCGCCCACCACCACCCCGGCTAATTTTTGTATTTTTAGTAGAGACGGGGTTTCACCATGTTGTCCAGGCTGGTCTTGAGCTCCTGACCTCAAGTGATCCACCCACCTCAGCCATTAATGACATCTTGAATGGCATTTACACATTTCAAAACACTTAGTTTGAAAGCTTTTCTGTTTTTTTCCATTGATATTTAAATGTATCTCATAACAGTATAACTGAAGACCTTTTGAACTTGCTTCTAGAGAAAGTTACAAGAAATGCTTTAAATACTTAAGTCACTAAAGTGGTTTTAAAAAAAAATCCAAGATTTAAAATCTTCACATCAGATAGAAAGAAAATAGTAAACAATAGTACATATATTTAAGGTAAAATTCAAATTTCATTACTGGAATCATTATTATTATAAATGTAGCACGGCCACTATTTCTAGTTGGCCAGAATTTCTTTCTAGTATAAACACTAAAGTCATTCAGACCAAACAAATATGAGATCATTTATATGAAACTGCTTCGTAAGTTTAAAAAGATTGGAAAAAAAATTATGGCATTAAGAATGGAGTCAAAAATACTGCAAAACACTCGTGATCAAAACTAAAATAAGCACTTGTTAAATTTGGGATGAGGACAGGCAGACAGGAAAAGAACAACGTCATTGGATAGCTGAAGATAATTACCCATTTAAATTAATTCACTGGGGAGTTAAAGGGCCTGAGCATAGGGAAGAAAAATGGTTTATTGTAATATTTAGAAGAAAGGCCCTAGAGTGTGTACTCAAAAATGGGGGTGTAATAATACATGTACTGGCTAAAAAACGTTCTCTATATTTTTTCATCAATTACAGGAAGTAAATTAAATAATTCTTTATTTAGACTTACTATTAGATTTACTACCCATTGCACAGTTTTGCAGTTTTCCTTTTGTAAGTATTAAATAATTAACACTCTGAATATGTTTATTAATCTGAATCTTGATAGAGATAATGACAATTTTCTGTGATTTAAAAACTTAATTAAATGAAAAAATCACCCAGGGGATAAAGTTAAACATTTGAACACACTGCTTTAAATTGTCCAACTCTCCATGAATATTAAAAGAATTGGTGATGCATCAAAATAAATCCCACTGGGACAAAAGATATTTCCCTGCAGACTAACCGAAACATCTTCTAGTATGATGACAACAGTGCCACATTTGAAGGAGGTTGATTTAACTTCCTTTTCTTAAATCCAAATCAGCCTAAAGTTTTATTATGCCAGAGCTACAAATGCTTTCTTTCTCCTTTTTTTTTTTTTTCCTGAGTCTCACTGTGTCATCCAGGCTGGAGTGCAATGGCGAGATCTTGGCTCACTGCAACCTCTGCCTCCTGGGTTCAAGCAATTCTCCTGCCTCAACTTCCCGAGTAGCTGGGATTACAGGTGTGCCACCATGCCCAGCTAATTTTTGTATTTTTAGGAGAGACAGGGTTTCTCCAGTTGGCCAGGCTGGTCTTGAACTCCTGACCTCAGGTGATCCGCCTGCCTCAGCCTCCCAAAGTGTTGGGATTACAGGCGTGAGCCACTGCGCCCGGCCCTTTCTTCTTCCAATAAAGTAAATCTTTCCCCGAAAATCTACATGAAAGGAAGATGACAGCACCTCTTGAGAGCAGGATGTCTCCATTTTAGGACGTTATTAAAAATGAGCCACAGAAATTTGTATAAATAATTTGATAATATCAACAGCAGTGATGTTCTTTTATATATAATATGGTCCTTCCTAATAGAATGACTCAGTATATAAAATATATTTAAAAGCAAGTCTACATCGAAGTATACAGAGTTAACATACCTTTGCTTTGGAGGATAATCCTGGAGCTTTGGCCTTTTTTGGATCAGGTTTGGGTTCTGTACTGCTGGAAATAGAATCTTCAGCAGGTGCTTTGAGAAAAAAAAAGTATATACTATAAACTTTAATATCATTTTATTTTGGACAGGTTAAATATGTAATGATGACCAGGAAGCTTGCAGCCTTAAATGTATCAATTTATAAGATGTTTTCAGTTAGTTGTTGTTGTTTTTTTTTTTTTTAATGAGACAGGATTTTGCTCTGTCTCCCAGGCTGGAGTACAGTGGTGCCTTCAAGGTGCTCACTGCAGCCCTGACCTCCTGGGCTCAATGAATTCTCCCACCTCAGCCTCCCTAGTAGCTGGGACTACAGGCCCACCGCATCCAGCTAATTTTCTTTGTAATTTTTGTGGAGACAGCGTTTCGCCATGTTGCCTAGGCTGGTCTTAAACTCCTGGGCTCAAGCAATCCACCCACCTTGGCTTCCCAAAGTGCTGGGATTACAGGCGTGAGCCACTGTGCCTGGCTTAGATTTTTTTTTTTCCTAATAATTTTTCCCCCCAAATCGCTCTTTAAGCATAAGAGAGAAATTAATTCAGAAAATTGGTATCTCATTTACCAACATTTAAACTGTAGTTTCATTTGTTTGTTTAGAGACAGGGTTTCTGTCACACAGACTAGAGTGCAATAGCACGATCAGGGTTCACTGAGCCTTGACCTCCCTGGCTAAAACAGTCCTCCTACCTCAGCCTCCTGAATAGCTGGGACTACAGGCATGCACCACCAAGCCCAACTAATTAAAACAATTTTTTTTTTTTTTTTTTTTTTTTAGAGACGGGGTCTCACTATGTTGCCCAGGCTGGTCTTGACCTCCTTGTCCTCTCAAAGTGGTGGAATTACAGGTGTGAGCCACCATGCCCAGCCCAGACTGATACTTTCTTAAAGGTAAGGACATCTTTGATATTCAGTATCTGCTACATAGCAAGATTCCAATAAAAACTGAATATGTACTTTAATAAAGAGTTTTACACATGTAAATTTTTTTTTTTTTTTTTTTGAGACTAGTTCTGGCTTTGTCACCCAGGCTGGAGTGCAGTGGTGCAATTGTGGCTCATTGAAGCCTCAACCTCCTGGGCTGAAGTGATCCTCCCACCTCAGCCTCCTGGGTAGCTGGCTAATTTTTGTAATTTTTGTAGAGATGGGGTTTTGCCATATTGCTCAGGCTGTAAAATTTCTAACTTTATAGCATCAACAATTTCTATTCCACTAAATTCAAGAATATTGTTTTGTTTAAGCAGTAAGTCTAAAAATGAATTGGTCACAGGTTATATATTATCAAATTTTATTTATTTTTATTTATTTATTTCGAGACAGAGTCTTGCTCTGTCCCCCAGGCTGGACTGCAGTGGCGTGATCTTGGCTTACTGCAACCTCTGCCTCCCGGATTCAAGCGATTCTCCTGCCTCAGCCTCCTGAGCAGCTTGGATTACAGGTATGTGCCACCATACCTAGCCAATTTTTGTATTTTTAGTAGAGGTGGGGTTTCTCCATGTTGGCCAGGCTGATCTCAAACTCCTGACTTCAAGTGATCCACTGGCCTTGGCCTCCCAAAGTGCTGGGATTACAAGCATGAGCCACTGTGCCCAGCCTATTATGGAATTTTAATATCAGGATAAAGAAATCAAGAATTTTCCCTTAAAGAAGGTTAACAGAATGGATTAAGCTAGATTCTCCCAATTCCTCCTCTAATTATAGTATCCGGGAGCAGAAAATAGTTGTGGAAATGTAGGATGCAACACTTCAGAAAGGACTATTTTAATGTGCTATTCCAAAACTCCTTTTGGGGTCGGGTGTGGTGGTTCAAGTCTGTAAGTCCAGCACTTTAGGAGAATGAGATGGGAGGATCGCCTGAGGCCAGGAGTTTGAGACCAGCCTGCGCATCACAACAAAACCTCATCTTTATAAAAGGTAAAAAATTTAGCCAGGTGTGATGGCGCATGCCTGTAGTCCTAGCAACTTGGGAGGATGAGGCAGAAGGAACAC
Organism: Symphalangus syndactylus; assembly: GCF_028878055.3. Lineage (NCBI taxonomy): Eukaryota > Metazoa > Chordata > Mammalia > Primates > Hylobatidae > Symphalangus > Symphalangus syndactylus. The sequence goes on along the minus strand of NC_072428.2, from coordinate 10,004,459 downwards.
TTGAGCCCAGGAGTTCGAGGTTGCAGTGAGCTATGATCACGCCACTACACTCCCTCCTGGGTGACAGAGCAAGACCCCATCTCTAAAAACAAAACAAAACAAAAAAAAACTTTTTAGAATCAGAAACCAAATTAGTCACCTTTGTACCCTTAGTACAGTTCTTGGCATAAAACAGGTACTTGACTACTTGACAAGTGTTTGTGAAAGGAAAGTAATCAGAGAAGGAAGGAGAGCTTGGATCTACGCTGTAAGGAAATGTGATTTAAAAAAGACAAGGCTGAATGTCTTTTTAGAGTTCCTCAGGGCTATTTCCTTCCCCTTTAACCCTCTTAAGATAGAGTTACCTGATGCAGGCTGGAATTTGGCTGGAGCAGACCCTCCCATTGGTTTAGAAGTTGCTTTAGTGGGTGGAGCAGGCTTGGCTGGCATGTTAGCTTTGGCTTTCTCTAGCATGGCCAATACCTGATCTTTAGAAGTTGGCTAGAGAGACAAAATAACATAAAAAGTGAGGTCACATAAATGACAAAGTTGTACAAAACATGAACAAATCCTCTGTCAAACAAATGACTGAGCTCCTAGTTTTGAAATACCACTGAAGTAAGGGAGGCAGTACATGGTGTCAGAGAAGTCACACACATCATGAAGTCACACTAAGGTAGGTATCATTCTAGAGGGTCACAGTTTTCACCCCTGTGAGGTCAGATTTTTACTTCTACACCGCTTAATGTTTTATTTTTGCTTGTTATGATTTCAAATTGAGACTCACAGGAGGTAATATGGTTTTTTCCTCATATAAATTTATGTTTAATATATATATTTTTTGAGACGGAGTTTCTCTCTTGTTGCCCAGGCTGGAGTGCAGTGGCACGATCTCAGCTCATTGCAACCTCTGCCTCCTGGGTTCATGCAATTCTCCTGCCTCAGCCTCCCAAATAGCTGAGATTACAGGCATGTGCCACCAAACCCGGCTAATTTTTTTGTTTTTGTAGAGATGGGGTTTCACCATGTTGGCCAGGCTGGTCCTGAACTCCTGACCTCAGGTGATCCACCTGCCTCGGCCTTCCAAAGTGTTGGGATTACAGGCGTGAGCCGCCGTGCCCGGCCCATGTTAAATATATTTTTTAATAGCTTTTAACAGCAATAGCAGCAACAAGAAGTAGTACCTTTAGTTTCCCAGTAGCCTTGGCCATTTTTTCATATCCTAAATGCATCATGAAGAATGGCAAAGCATCTTGGGCCTTCTTTCGCACATCTCCATTTCGATCTTCTAGGCAGGAGTAGAGATGAGGAACACAAAGGATAAGGTCTGTAGGAGTGGAACGAAGAGTAGGTAGTTTCTCAGCCAGCCAGCCCAGAAGCTGCCAAAAGAAATAAGGACTAGTTACACACTTCAAATGAAGACTGTTATCATTTATGATCTCAGGCTTACTGATTTCATTAGTCTCAAGCACTGAATTAGCTTTCACACTGTAACTTTCCAATATGAAATCAGTACTTTTCATAATTCAAGAACTGTGCTATATTTAAATAATATATGCAATGATGACAATCATCTTTAAGGACACATTTCTTTGGACTATATTTGGGTATTAAATTATAAAGCTTTAATACATCTTAAAGATGAAAAACTTTTACTTATCTCCCTTTAGTTCTGAAAAATATTTAGCTAGAAGACCCAAAGCACTTATTGTGATCAGGTTACAAATTTTACCAAGACTTCTATTTTTTGCCTTATGTTGACATTTTTCTTCTATATATCCCTAAAATCGTTCATATTTGTATTTTTCATTTTTGAGACAGGGTTTCACTCCCGTCACCCAGGCTGGAGGGCAATGGCATAATCTTGGCTTGCAGGCCAGTGGGATTGGCTTCAGTCATGCAGCACAATTCCTTGGAGATTTATCTGTATTACTGTATTTACCAGCAGTTTGTTCTTAATTGCTAAATAGTATTCCATGT